>NC_072405.2:17642500-20042500 GCF_028858775.2 Pan troglodytes
CCCACCATTTGTAATAGAACCCACTTCAGGACGAGGCCTCCTGAATTGCTCTTTGTCTCTTATTCGTGCTCTACTAAAATCAATATGCGTGTCCTACTAAACTTGGATGTACCGACAGTGAATTTCAAAAGATTCTGAACTCTCTGCAGGCCTACATCAGTGGTTCTCAACCAGGGGATTTTGTCCCCAGAGAACATTTGACAGTCTCTGGAGATGTTTTGGGTTGTTACAACTTGGAGGTGGGGGCAGGAGTGCAACCTACGTCTAATGGACAGAGGCCAGAGATGCTGCTAAACAGCCTACCCTGCACAGGAGGAAAGAATCTCTTCTTTGTGTCTCCCCAGCAAAGAATCCTCTGGCCAAAAAATCTAGCCTAAACTATTCATTTATTTCCTTCATCTGAGAAGCATCTATTGAGCACCAACTATGCCCCCAGTTGCGGGGCTAGATGCTTGGGATGTGAGGATAAATGAAGCATGGCCCCTGGTGTCATCAGCTCACACTCTGGCAGGGAGGAAGACACACAGATGACGTGTTGCCACACTGCGTGCTTGTGGCACAGGCCAGTGCACAGCACTGGAAGGAAAGAGGGAAGAGCTTCCGGCAGAGAAACACTGAAAGAGGACTTTGAAGGATGAATAGGAGTTTGATGGGCAGGAAAGGGAGGAAGGTCTCAGGTAGTGGAGCCCAGAGGCCCAGAGGTGTGAGAGTAACATGGCATGTTCTGGAAACTATGCGGGTCCTGTTCAGATGTCCATGCAGCCTGTGGTGTAGGAGAGACATGGCTGGTCATGGAGGGCTGGCCGTCCAGCCCAGCGATCTGGGCTCTCCTGGAGTCTAATGCATCAGGATTTGAACACCGCCCCATCGTGTGCTCGTGTGCAAAGCTGACAAACATGCCTGTGGTGGAGGATGGTGCGGAGCAGGCTCTGGCAATGACACAGAAGGAGGCCTGGGAGGCCGAGGGTTACAGTGGAGGAAAAGCTGGGAGACTTTAGGATTTGGTGACTGGTGTTACTTGGGGGAAAGGAGAAGGGAGAGATGAAGGATTTAGACGTTGCAGGAAGAGGGTGAGTGCTGATGTGGCTGATGTGCTCCAGAGCTGGAGCGGGGTTGAGGTGGGGAAGTGTATCTGTCAGTTAGGGCTGCCTAAAGTGCCACAGACGCAAGAGCTTTAACGACAAAAAGTATTCCTCACAGCCTGGTGGCTGGAAGTCCAAAGTTAAGGTTGGCAGGATCAGTTTCTTCTGAGGCCTCTCTCTGTGACTTGTAGATACCGCCGCCTCCTCCCTGTGTTTTCACTGGGTCTTCCCTCTGTGTGTGACTATGTCCCTAATCTCCTCTTCTTATAAGGATGCCAGTCATATTGGATTAGGGCCCAACCTAATGACCTCGTTTAACTTTAATTATCTCTTTAAAGACCCTCCAAGTACACAGGGAGTTAGAACTTCAACATATGAATTTTGGGCGGGCACAATTCAGCCCCTACCCAGAAGGAAAGGAGTTCAGTCTCTTCCCCACATTTCCCCGGAGCCGTGGGATTGCCACGACTCACGGCAGGAAGACCGAGACACCTTCCCACCGACCAGGCAGCCCGCTGGATCTCTCATCCAGAAAAAAGAAACACCTGTTTATTGAGTGACTGCTGTGTGACAGTGCTTTGTGCACTATGGTGTCATTTCATCCACATGGTAACACTGCAGGCAGCTGCTGCTATCTTTGTACAGGTTGAGACTGAGATTCAGATAGATTAGAAATCCTGCCAAAACTCTCAAAGCTCAGATGAGCAAAATTCAGCCCAACCTCACCTCCGGGGCTTCCGCTGCACATGGACATGCCTGTCTGAAGAGCCCAGCTCTCCACTGGAGGGTCCTGCCACTGCGTCCCCCAAGGATACCCTTTCCCTCTGTGTGGCCCGTCCAGAGCCCCAGCCAGACACATCGATCCCGCTGCGCCAGGGATGTACCCGTGGTGACCACAGGTAGCTCCTGGGACACCGGAGCCTCTGGCCAATATTTACCCAGTAATTCAAGCAGGTAATAAACAGCTTACAGGTAGCCTCCCTCACACACACACCAGCTTCCTCAGCCCTCAGACTGGGAACAGCCCCAGCAAGTCTGGGCTGGAGCCTTCTCTGTCTGCCCCAAGGAGCAGTAGCTCCCAACTGGCTGCACATTAAAATCCCAAGGGAGCTTTGAAAGCCTGGGCCCAGGCCACCTCCAGATCAATTAAATCAGCGCCTCTGGGGTGGGCCTCAGGCACCCACATTCTTATAAAGTTTTCCAATGTGCAGAAAAGATTAACAAAACACTGATATCGACAAATATGGAAAGACTCTTCAATATTCGTCATCTGAGGACCAAAATGAGGGCTATGGCCTTCAGCACAGCAGCCCCTCCCTCTGTGCACACACCGCTAGGACTTCACGCCTCCACACCCCGCCACGTGGATGGATACACCCATGTGTGGACATACACACACTTGGTCGTATATGCACATATGTGCACACCCGCCAGGACCATCAAATGCCAGAGTTAGGCTTCTCCAGTAGGGGGAACACAGGTCACCCCTGTCTTTTACCCCTCATCATCCGGAGCAGCAGAATAAAATCCACAGGCCCTGCCCCCAGTAATCTTGGTTCCAGATCCTGGGAAGGGTGATGCCCTTCCCAGCATGTAACCAGTGGGGAGCACCACTGCAGGGAAGGAGAGGGGCCTTGGCCATGGTCTCACCATATCTGTTCTGTGTGGGGAAACTAAGGCCCAGAGAGGTGAAAGACCATCACACTCTTCATTGGTGTCACTGATCACTGACTTTGGGCTGGATCATTTACTGAGGGTGTTGGACATATCACAAATTCAACCCTCATCACTCTCAGAGGCAGGGAAGGCTTTTTCACCCAATTTTAGAGATAAGGAAGTTGGAACTTTTTAAAAATTGCTGTAAAATACACAGAACATTAACTATTTTAAGTGTGCAGCTCAGTGGCATCACATGGCTTCCGATTGTTATACAACCAATGTTCCCAAACTGAAACTCTGCACCCATTAAGCACTAACTCCCATGTCTCCTCCCCCCAGCCCCTGGCAGTCCCCATTCTACTTTGTCTCTGTGAATTTGACTACTCCAGGTGCCTCAAGCAGTATTCATCTTTTGTGTCTTGCTTACTTCACTCAGCATAACGTCCTCAAGTTGCATCCATGTGGTAGCATTTGTCAAATTTTCCTTCCTTTTAAGGCTAAATAATACTCCATTTATGTACATTTGCTTTATCTATTCACCCATAATGGACACTTGGGTCGTTTGCACCTTTTGGGCATTGTGAATAATGCAGCTGTGAACCTGGTATCCACATATCTCTTCAAGACCCTGCTTTCAATTCTTATTGGTATATACCCAGAAGTGGGATTGCTGAATTATATGGTAATGCAATGTTTAATTTTTGGAGGAAACTCCATGCTGTTTCTCACAGTGGCTGCACCATTCTACACTGCCACCAAATGCACAAGGGCTCTGATTTCTCCACATCCTCACCAACACATATTTTCTGTTGATAGTAGCCAAAGATGGACATAAGGTCATATCTCATTGTGGTTGTGATTTATATTTCTCTAATGATTTGTGATTTTGAGCATCTTTTCATGTGCTTGCTGGACATTCGTATATCTTCTTTGGAGAAATGTGAAACTTAGGGCTTTTAAGTAACTTGCCCAAGGCTATTGAACTAGCAGTGGCAGGACCAAATTCGTACCTAAACATTTACCTGCAGGAACTTGCTCCTAACAACTAGCACTAAGATGACACATATAGAGCTCTTGACACAGTGCCATGGATGTATTTATTAGTAAATGTCCAATAAATGTGAGCTATTATTACTGTTTTAGTTTGTTCTCACACTGCTATAAGGAACTACCTGAGACTGGGTAATTTATAAAGAAAAGAGGTTTAATTCAGCTTACAGTTCTACAAGCTGAATAGGAAGCATGGTTGGGAGGCCTCAGGAAACTTACTATTGTGGCAGAAGGCAAAGGGGAAGCAAGCATATCTTACCATGGTGGAGCAGGAGAGAGAGAGTGAAAAGGGAAGTGCTACACATTGTTAAACAACCAGATCTCATGAGAACTCACTCACTATCACGAGAACAGCAAGGGGGAAATCTGCTCCCACAATCCAATCACCTTCCACCAGGTTCCACACCCAACAATGGGGATTACAATTCAACCTGACATTTGGGTGGGAACACAGAGCCAAACCATATCAACTACCACTAACATTACTGCTATGGAAGTCCTAGTAGAGCAATCAGACAAGAGAAAGAAATAAAAGGCATCCAAATTAGAAAGGAAGAAGTCAAATTATCTTTGATTACAGATGATATGATCTTATATTTAGAAAAACCTAAAGACTCCAGCAAAAAAAAACTATTAGAACTGATCAACAAATACAGTAAAGTTGCAGGATACAAAGTCAACATACACAAATTGTAGCATTTCTATATGGCAACAGCAAATAATCTGAAAAAGACAACAAGAAAGTAATTCCATTTGCAAGAGCTACAAATAAAATTAAATACCTAGGAATTAACCAAAGATATCATAGAGACAGAGTAGTTGAAACAACAACAACAAAACTTAACCAAAGAAGTATAAGATCTCTGCAATGAAAATTATAAAACATTAACAAAAGAAATTGAAGAGGACACAAAATATGGAAAGATATTCCACGCTCATGGATTGGAAGAATCAATATTGTTAAAATGTACATATTACCAGAAGCAATCTACAGATTAAATGCAATCCCTATCAAAACACCAATGACATGCTTCACAGAAATAGAAAAAAACAATCCTAAAATTTGTGTTGAACCACAAAAGACCCAGTAGAGCCAAAGCCATCCTGAGCAAAAAGAACAAAACTGGAGGAATCACATTACCTGAGTTCAAATTATACTACAGAGATATAGTAATAAAAACAGCATGGTACTTGCATAAAAACAGACACATAGACCAATGAAACAGAATATAGCACCCAGAAACAAATTCATACATCTACAGTGAACTCATTTTCAATAAAGGTGCCAATAACATACATTGGGGAAAGGAGAGTCTTCAATAAACAGTGCTGGGAAAACTGAATATTCATATGCACAATAATGAAATTAGACCCCTATCTTTGCATTTACAAAAATCAAATCAAAATTAATTAAAAACTTAAATCTAAGACCTCAAACTATGAAACTACTACAAGAAAACATTAGAGAAACTCTCCAGGACATTGGACTGGGCAAAGATTTCTCTACTAATACCCCACAAGCACAGGCAGCCAAAGCAAAAACAGACAAATGGGATCACATCAAGTTAAAAAGCTTCTGCACAGCAAAATAAGCAATCAACAAAGTGAAGAGACAACCTGCAGAGTGGGAGAAAATATTTGCAAACTATTTATCTGACAAAGGATTAGTAACCAGAATATATAAGGAGCTCAAACAACTCTACAGGAAAAAATATAATAATGCAATTAAAAATGGGCAAAAGATCTGAATAGACATTTCTCAAAAGAAGACATACAAATGGCAAACAAGTATATAAAAAGGTGCTCAACATCATTGATCATCAGAGAAATGCAAATCAAAACTGCAATGGGATATCATCTTACTCCAGTTAAAATGGCTTTTATTCAAAAGACAGGCAATAACAAGTGCTGGCAAAAATGTGAAGAAAAGGGAACCCTTGTACGCTGTTGATGAGAATGTAAAATAGTACAGTCTCTGTGGAGAACAGTTTTGAGGTTTCTCAAAAAACTAAAAATAGGACTACCATATGATCCAGCAATCCTACTGCTAGGTATATACTCAAGAGAATGGAAATCAATATATTGAAGAAATATCTGCACTTTCATGTTTATTGCAGCACCATTCACAATAGCCAAGATTTGGAAACAACCTAACTGTTCATCAACAGACAAATGCATAGACCAAATGGGTACATAGAAACAGTGGAGTACTATTCGGCCCTAAAAAGGAATGAGATACTGTCATTTGCAACAACTGGATGAAACTCAGGTCATTATGTTAAGTGAAATAAGCCAGGCACATAAAGACAAACTTCACATGTTCTTATTTAATTGTGGGAGCTAAAAATGAAAGCAATTGAACTCATAGAGATAGAGGTAGAATGATGAGATGAGATAGAGAGTAGAGGCTGGGTGTGGTGGCGGGCAGTGCAGGGACAACAATATAATTAGAATGAATAAGATCTAGGGTGACTACAGTCAACAATAGGGTAACTACAGTCAACAACAACTTATTGTACATATAAAAATAACTAAAAGAGTATAATTGAATTGTTTGTAACACAAAGAAAGGTTAAATGCTTGAGGTGATGGATACCCCATTTACCCTGATGTGATTATTATGCCTGTTCCTGTATCAAAATATCTCATGTACCCCATAAATATATACACCTACTATGTACCCACAAAAATTAAAAATTTTTAAAAATTACTGCTATTATTACAACCATTAATATCACTACCTCCATTACTACTATTAATAATTCTACCAGTTCTGCTGCTGTTACTAGAAGACTTCCCAAGACTAGAGTTAGATAGTTCTATCTCAAGACAGAGTGGCAACCCCACATCTGTAAACAGGGAGTTTTTTAGCATGGTTATGGCCAAAGGAAAATAGATCAAGGGATTTGTGATTCATTCCCTACTTCAGCATTTCTCAAAGCGTGGGCTGTGGATTGGCTGGAACAGAATAACATGAGTCACTGGATTTAAATCAGATTCTGGGTCTCCTTCTCAGACCTGCTGCACTGCAGTCACTGAGTGGGAGCAGCTGGACATTTGCAGGACACAAGCCCTCAGACGACTCTGCTCAGTTCGATGAAGCATCTTGGCCCACTGGAGCTGGGACTAGAGCCTTGTTCATTGGTGAGCACTGGATGTCTTTTCTATGGTAAAAAACAATCCCCCCAATGTACACGAAAATGAAATGAGTGATTTATCTTCTTTTTCCTGCTTTCACAAATTTTTAAATTTCTGATTATCCTGTATTAGTTTTATGCTTTAGAAACAAACATTTTTAAAGCAACTCAAATTTTTGAGGGATCTATATTCTTTTTAACAGCTTTATGGAAATAAAGCTGATATACAATAAATTGCACCTATTTAAATGTACAATTTGATAAGTTTTGACACATGTAGAAACCCATGAAACCATCACCACAATCACAAGGGTAAATATATTAAATACCCTAAATGTTTCAACCTGCCCCTCTGTAGAGATGTTTGTATCTTGTGCCTTCCTGCCATTCCCTTTATCCATGCACTCTCCACCCTTCCCCCAAGATCTTCAGTATTTGAATTTGTGGATTATAAGGCTGTAACTTTTCCCAGCGAGCACTGCCACCAAAACAACCCTGGTGACACTGCCCAGAACAGACCAGGTCTCAGCCAGTGGGAATAAACTAAGAGGCCCTAGAGAAACTTGGACTGCAGCAAACACAGTGCAGTGGTACCAGAAACAGAAAGGATGGGGCAGATCACCTGCATGAGAAGGTGCTGGTCTCTGTGCCCAGAATGCCTTCCTTTGGCATCATCCAATTTTCAGACTCCTATTCATCCTTTATAACTCACTTCTTCCTCTAGGAAGCCTTCCTTCGTCCACATGCCACCAACAGCCTTGTCCAAGGTGGTATCCAGTGGTGGGGGGCATTTTCTACCAAGCATTAAACAAAATCAGAGGACTTGGGACATCCTCCCAGCCACCTCTCAGAAACTGTGATTTCTAAACCTGTCCCCAAAAGACAGACGTCTCCCTTCTTTTCTTTAAACCTTCCAAGGAAGAGTCATAAATGCCCACGGCAGTGCCTAACAGCCTCCTCAGTTATGCCCACCTCCTTGCCCACTACAGCCAGTCGTTTGCTACAGTCTTTCCAGCTGGTCCCACTTCCCCTGACTCCTGATCATAGTGCTGTTGGAGCCAGGCCAGCAGCCCCTCAGCACTCTACACCTACCTCAGCTACCAGTAGGGAGAGGGTGCAGGGGAGGGAAGGGAGGCAGGATTGAGGAGAATGGAGTCAGACCTGTTTTCTGAGTATTCTCCAGAAGAGGACAGAAGTGGAGCACAGTGAAGACCAATGGGCTTTTCTTGCTTAATGACATTACATATCTAGCTGTGCACTGGCTATGAGTTCTCCAAGCCAGGGACCATCAGTATAATAGTAGCTAAGTTTTGTTGAGCACTCACTATATACTGAATTCATTTGCATAGAGTATCTCATTTAATCTTCACGACAACCCTATAAGGTGGGCCATTATTACTCTTCACAGGAGGCATAGAGGGGCTAACTCCCCCAAGGCACCCAGCTAATATGAGGCAGAGCCAGGAGCCATGTGCTGACAGCTTGCCTGCTGAGTCTGGGTCCTTCACCCCAGCAGCATTCTGGCACCAGAACCAGCGTGCAACAAATGGAAAATCAATGTCTATCTGCACATTTGGCCGTGGAGCTCTCAGTCCGTGACTTCAGCCTGGGCGCTGGGAGCACCATACCCAAGGCTTTGAGAATGAGTCCAGTTCTTGTCCAGTAGCAGAGCTGAGGACAGACAGGAGAATGCCCTGGGACATCTGGTTACCACTCACAGCTATCTGGCTACAGCTCCAGGCCCACACAGCCCTGGGAGCAGCCCACAGGCAGGTAAACATGAGGATGGCTCATGTGTCCAAGCAGCGCTCTGCGCTCTCCAGTCTTCACTGCATGACCTTCTTTCCTTCTCAGAAGATGCCTGCCTGGGTCTTCTGGGAAGAGAAAGGTGAGTGGCGCTCCCTCCCTCCCCAGCCCTGGTCTGCAGAGGCCAGGCAGCCTGATTCGGAGCTGCCTTGTCATGTGTGATAAAGTGGAAGGAATGCCAGGTTTCCAGGCAGCCCCAACCAGGGAGGAGAAAAGGTGAGAACAGGAGGAGAGTGGGGAGAGGGAGGGCAGCACAGCAGCCAGTGGGGGCCTGACAGGAAAGGTTCTCAGAGCAAAATCTGCCTGGGGGGTGGCCAACGAACCCCAGGACAGTCATGTCCAATATTCGATTTAGATCCACGTGCTGTGTGGTCCTGAGAGGTGAGCTTCCCTCTCTGTTACCTCCCTAGACCTTAGTAAAGCCGGCCTCACACAAAGCTGGGATGTCCCTGATGCTTCGGGGTGTAAAGGAAGAGGAATGGCATCGGCAAAGGAGAGCAGAAGAGGGTGGCAGCCATATGGGCTGCAGAGGCACCTCATGGCGTGGGCAGGTGAGGGATAAGAGGGGATTTATGAGAAACGCAGAGAAAATCTGGATCCACTGTTGGGAGCATAAGCCCTGGAGACCGGGACACATCCGATTGCATCCCACCAAGTCCCCCTGAGGATTATCGAGCCAGGGGGTGGAGCCACATGCCGAAAGACAGGAAGACAGAGGACTTGTGTCATAGGGATTATGGAGAGAATGATGTCCTACAGCTACCATTCTCCAGATGAGAAAACAGAGGCTTCTGCCCACTTGCTCCAGCCACTCAACCACGGCCGCTCCCACATCTCCTAAACAAAGGAGACGGAATCTGGGTCCTCCCTCCCCTGCTTCACTCTGGCTGCTCCAGTGACCTGTGGCCACCTGCGTCACTCTGCTGCCTGTCCCCTGGCGGCATCGGAGAAGATCTCTCTCTTGGTCATTCCTTGAGGGTAGAGCCACGGTCCCTCCCACAGCCCTGGACTGTCCTGGCTGCACCTTTAGACTGCAAGTGCCACATGGGCAAGGACTCTGCTATTCGCCTGGGCTCCACCTTCTTAATTAATTCCCTGCCATCCTCATTTACAGCCCCATAAAATGACAGGATTCGAAAGAAATAAATAACCAAGTGGCCGTTGGCACTCCCTTTTCAAGAGAGAGGTTGGGCAGGACCCTACCTTCCAAGTTCAGAAGTGGAAATATCACCTTTCACCCACATAAGAAGTGGCATCCAAGATGTCTTGCCAATCTTACAGGGCTCCGAGCCCTGTCCTGCCTGCTTCCAGAGGGTAGCCACCTGAGGGAAGTCATCTTCAGGGCCCTCTACAACCCCCACTCATCCATCTCCACCCTCTGACTCCCGGCCTCTTTGTGACTTGTCCTTATGCAGAGCTGGCCTAGATCCCCAGAATGCTACCATCCCCTGCACCTCTCTGTTTTCCTTCCCTGTGATCCCAGACTGGTGAAGTCCTTCTCCCTCCACCAAAACCCTTTTCCTCCTTTCCTGAGAATTCCCCTCTAAGGAGAACCTCTCACCTTCTTTGTAAGTGAAAGAGAATGAAATTAAGAGTCCTTTCCCACTTCCCAGAAGCACCTTCCTCATCTCCCCAGAAGCACCAGCTGGCACCATAGGCCACCTGCCCCTGCTGCTGCCCAGTGGAAAGCACGGTGGACTTTCTTCCCAGGGCACCTTTGGGGAAGTGACAGGGTCAGCCTGCTCCTTGGTTCCCTGAGGAGCCTTCCAGACCTGTGGTCCCCACCCCAGCAAACTTGGTCTGCTCCAAAAGACCCATGTGACTCCACCTCACCGTCTCTCTGAGTGAAACATGTACCTTATGAAATGGGAGAAAAGATTTGCAAACCATATAACATATAAGGGGTCAATATTCATAATATATAAAGAAGTCCAACAACTCAACCACAAAAAAAACAACCAATTTTTTAAAATGGGCAAAGGACTTGAACAGACATTTCTCCAAGGAAGATATGTAGATGGCCAGCACTCGTGAAAAGATGCTCAACATCGCTAATCATTAGGGAAATGCAAATCAAACTAAGAAAGGGGAGTTTAGACTACATAGCTGGTGGGAAGAGGCGGACAGGCCCATGCAGTTCTGAAGAAGTTACCCAGGGAGAGTGAGGCATCCATTTCACTGGGGGGCTTGGGGTGGAAGCATAAGATTAGACACTCCTCTGGGTGGATAGAGGTGACATGCCAGTTCACACAGGATGTTCCACTGGGTGACTGAAAGGCCACTCCCAGGATTTTCACTCTGACCATCTTGTTATTCAACCAAGAGCACCTAGGAGTGAGAGAAAAGGCAAATTCGAGGCCGACTAGCACCTTGTGGTCGCCCAGGGTGGGTCCCAGGGAGGCGCGGCTCCAGCCGTAGCAGAGAAGGAGTATGTGGCTGCCTTCATGCACCTCCGGGACCACGCGGGGTGGACCACACTCATGGAAGACCAGCTCTGAAGCCTCGGAGTTGGAGGGGCTTGATCACGGTCTCTCAGCGGGTTAGGGGCAGAGCCTGGCACAGGCCTCTCACTCCACCACACTGCATCCCCTCATGACCTTCAGCCTGACACCAACCATCTCAGAGATTTTTCAACAAGTGGCCCCCAAATATCAGCAACTTCCTCATGTCTCATGTAAACTACTTTCCCTCCTTTGACCTTCATCACCTTTCTGCTTTCATCTCCATCCTTATTTCTTTATTATCCAAGTGAAGACTTCCTGCCTTACCCAAAGCTCCGCGTGTCACACAATTGTCACTGGCATTATTTTTTTCTATAGGCGTTTGCAGCCGACCTGATGCAGAAACAACCGCCTCTTGGAGTCTGTGCTGTCTCTGCACCACGGCCCTCAAACTGCATGAAACAAGTGCATCAGTTTGTGAGACTCCGCGTCTTAAAGGCTTCTTCCATCGAGAGAGACGGTACCTGTTCTTTTCTCCTGGGTAGTCTAAACAAGCATCTTAAGAAAAAGACATTTATTGCCAAGACAATTGGAGATAAGGGAAAATCATCTGTCTGCCAAAATGGCTTGTGCTGGGCCTGAGCTGTGGCATTGTCAGAGTGATTTTAGCACAGACCCTGCTAGACATGAGCCTATTACAAACGCTAGATAAGGCCCTCGTTTTTATAGAGCTCGGAGGAGTAGCGGGGAGACGGGGAGTTGCAGTGATAGTCGCCACTGCAGATAAGGAGAATATATATTTTGTTTAACCAAACCTGTCCGTTGGTTGGAGACTCCAATGCACTGGTATCCATCAAATCCTTCTCTGATTTACACAAATCTACACAAATACCTGATTCCCCCGATAAGGAAAAGTGTAAGTCAATACTGCTCTGTTGTAATTGGGTGTTACCTGCCCCGATACTGGACTTTTTATCTGCAGCTCCTTTTGCAGGCTCGCTCCAGCTTTATCTGCCTCTTAGGTGTGACCAAATTGTCGTGTGTGTGTGTGTGTGTGTGTGTGTGTGTGTGTGTGTGTGTGTTGGCTCCAAAGGTTTATTCATGAATAGATCCCAAAGAAATGTCACAGAGAAATAGTGACTTGAAGTCCAAAGAGGAAAAAAAGGGAGGCGGCAGGCACATGATGGATCTGTGCAACAGTCATACGTAAGCCGCCATGATGTCCACACCACGGAGACCCCATCTGCAATGCATCACCCATAGCACGGGCAGCCGAACCCCAGGGCTGCCCTGATAAGAGGCCGAAACTGTGGTAAATCATCCCACACCTCCATCCCACACCTCTGGACTCAGTTTCTCCATCTATGAAAGGGAAAATTGTGTCCACTGCCAGGTATTTATCATGAAGATAAATGAACTGCATTGCGCCAAGTGATCTTGAAACAGGAAGGCTGGTGGATTAAATAAAGATTTACAAAGAATTATGTCCGAATGATCCTTATTTATGACGTGCTTGGTGAGGGTAATAGATGAGAACTCGAAGAGACCCTGGGAGAACCTGCTTCCAGTGCCTCTTTTTCCAGATGGAAAAAAAAAAAACAAAAAAACACCAAAATTGAGGCCCAGAGAAAAGAAGGAACTTGCCCAAGATAAACTAACCCCTTCCCCACCTCCACCTTCTTTAGCTGGGTAAGGCAGGGCTCAGGAAAGACAAGCTTTTGCTACCAGCTGTCCTCAAAGCCACCCTTCTAGCCCTGAAAAGGGTGTGCTTATAAAGAATTTTTAGCAATGCAAAGAAAAGTTGTAGTAAAATGTTAAGGAACATAGCAGAATAAAAAAAAATTGCTCACATCCTATGAACTGCAATAATTGTGTGCGTGGGGGGAAACAGTATTTCAAAACATGAAAATAGTTGTGTTTGGAAGTGGGTTTTATTTTCAAATTTTGTTTCTATTGTTATTGCTTTGTTACTGGTCTGTTACAAATTATTAATATTACATTCTGTTTGTAAAGCTTTTGTTTTCAAGCAACGCAGCAGTGAATAAAATGTTTTAAAAGAAAGAAAGAAAGAAAAGCACTGCCTTACTCCCACTACCCAACCCCCTAATCTCATTCTTCCAGAGTAACTATTTTTACATTTGCAGGGTCTTTCCAGACCTTTCTTGGATAAAAATTTGAACCTAAATGTTTGAATTTATGTGTTTTGTAATGTAAAGGGGATGGTGGTGGTGGTGGTGGTAGTTCCCTGGTACTATTATTCAACAAACAGGAACAAACCATTCTGTGACCCAAGCCATTCAAGGGAGGCGAATGCACTCTTAGAGCCACCAGGAAAACGTGGCTTGTGAGCTGGGTGAGAACAGAGTTCATTCACTTCCCTCAGGAGAGACTTTACTCCCAGAAAGACTGACTCAGGCCAGCTCCGGGTGGCCTGGCTCCTTCCCTCTCAGCCCACAAGGCCCCCAAGTTTATTGGCCTCATGGACTCAACTAGTACCATTGTAGTCAGAGGTCAGTTTAATGGGAGGTGGCTCTGAGACAGCAGCGAATTGGTGTATTTGAGTGACTTGACAAAAACGAATAATAAGACAAGAATTCTGGAGAGAGTAGGTAGAGCTGACATTATGTCCAATATATTGTAATGTGTGTGGATAATATTCCTGGGAAATTCACCACCCTTCAGACACCATCTTTGTAAAGCATTCACTTATCTTCAACCCTGGGTTGTCCTAGTGTGCTAAACCAAGCTTTGGAACAGGACGCTATCATAATGCCAGTAGCCCTGTGTAGGATCCCACCATTGACACAGCATCCCCATCAACACTTATCCCATCCCTTGATCCCAAAACACTTGGAGCAGGCTCTCCATATTCAGGGTTTCTAGCTTTAGCAAATAAAAATGCAGGATACCCAGTCACAAGTGAATTTCAGATAAACACCCAATTATGTTTCTTAACTAATTAACTAATTAGTGTTGGTATGAAAGTTAATTTTTTCAGAAACTTCTTTTATAACCAGCTACCATATAAAACTATCTTATGAGCTGGGGTACCAGCCAGGGACCAGTGAGGAGACAGAAACTATATCAGTATTTTTAGCAGATAATTTAATAAAAGGAATTGTTAACTAGGCATGGAAAAACCACTAAAGCAGAAAGATAATCCTAACGTATCATGAAGGTAGAGACTGCAGAGGCAGATATTACTTGGAAAGTTGGGCAATCAGAAGAAAAAGGTTGAAATAATTAACATTTAGACACTTGGAGGAGAGGCCCATGGGGCTGGAAACATATGTCTGAAGAGGGGGTGAGTGACAGACAGTACTGGCATCTCTGACAGCATCTTGAAGAGTTTGTTTCTGCAAGAATAAGAAAAACTGGGCTGGGCGTGGTGGCTCATACCTGTAATTCTAGCACTTTGGGAGGCAGAGATGGATGGAACACTTCAGCTCAGGAGCTCCAGACCAGCCTGGCCAACATGGTGAAACCCCATCTTTACCAAAAATGCAAAAATTACCTGGGCGTGGTGGTACATGCCTGTAATCCCAGCTACTCAGGAGGCTGAGGCAGGAAAATCAGCTGAAGCTAGGAGGCAGAGGTTACAGTGAGCAAGCATCATACCACTGCACTCTAGCCTGGGCAACAGAGTGAGATTCCATCTCAAAAAAAACACACACAAAAAACTGAAAACTGGATTCAGCTGTTGCTACAAGAATGAACTGTTACTGCCATGATAGAGAGGCTAGAGAAAAGCATTTATGACTAGGAAGCAAACAAAAGGTGTATTTCCTTCACCTCCACTAGCCTTGTAGTCTCCCTCCATTGTTCTCTGTGGGCAGAACATGATACAGAGCCAGCCAGAAAGACAGAATGGTGGTTTATAGAATCTCAACCCCACAAGCACAAGACAGAAAACAGAAAGGTGGGTTTGAGGCAGGGACTACAGCTTAGACTTCTGCAGTGTGTAGGTAAAAATGATTTTGCTTCTTCCCTTCCAATTCTTCTGTCTCATATTTTTCTTATATTATTGCATTGGCTAGCATTTCCAGAATACTGATGTTGGGCATCTTGCTTTTGTTCCTAACAAGCATGAGAATATCTCTTCTGCTTTTTCACAATTAAATAATGCTAGTGGTTGGCTTGATTCAGATTTCAAACTTTTTTTATTTCAATAGCTTTTTGAGTACAAGTGGTTTTTTGGTTACATGGATGAATTGTACAGTGGCAAAGTCGGATCCTTATGCACCTGTCACCCAAGTAGTATACATTGTACCCAATAAGTAATTTTTTATCCCTCACCTCCCTCCCTACCTCCCTCTTTCTTCTGAGTCTCTAAAGTCCATTATACCACTCTGTCTGCCTTTACATACCCATAGCTTAGCTCTCACTTATAAGTGAGAACATACCGTGTTTGGTTTTCCACCTTTGAGTTATTTCACTTAGAATAATGGCCTCCAGCTCCAGTCAAGTTGCTGCAAAAGATATCATTTCCTTTTTTATGGCTGAGTAGTATTCCATGACATATATATTTGCTTTCTCTACTCATTAGTCAGTGGGCACTTAGATTGGTTCTACATCTTTGCAATTGAGAATTGCATTGTAATAAACATATGCATGTGGGTGTCTTTTTGATATTACTTCTTTTCCTTTGGGTAGTTACCTGTTTGTGAGATTGCTGGATCAAATGATAGATGTACTTTTACTTCTTTGAGAAATCTCCACACTGTTTTCCATAGAGGTTCTACTCATTTACATTTTCACCAGCAGTGTATAATGGTCCCTTTTCATCACATGCAGCCAGCATCTATTGTTTTTTAATTTGTTAAATAGTGGCCATTCTTGCAGGGGTAAGGAGGTATCTCATTGTGGTTTTAATTTGCATTTCCCTGATAATTAGTGATGTTGAGCATTTTTTCATATGTTGGTTGGACATTTGTATAGCTTCTTTCGAGAATGTCTACTCATGTCATTTGCCCACTTTTTGATGGGATTATTTGTTTCTTTCTGCTGATTTGTTTGAATTCCTTGTAGATTCTGGAAATTAGTCCTTTGTCAAATGAATCGTTTGCAAATATTTTCTCCCACTCTGTGAGTTGTCTGTTTACTCTGATGATTATTTCTTTTGCTGTACAGAAGCTTTTAGTTTAATAAGATCCCATTTCTTTATTTTGTTTGAGTCCGATATTTTTATTATATTATGGGAATATCCTTCTGTTCTGATTTTTTAGTGAGAGTTTTATTTGTTTTAATCAAGAAAGGATGCTACATTTGGTTAGGCCTTTTCACTCCTATTGGTATAATTGTATAGTTTTTCTTCCTTTGACTGAATACTGTAATATATTATATTATTTCCTAATATTTTGTTTTATTTTTCAGAGATGAGAGTCTTACTCTATCACCCAGGCTAGAGTGCACTGGTATAATCATAGCTCACTGCAGCCTTGAACTCCTGGGCTCAAGAAGTCCTCCTGCCTCAGCCTCCCAAGTAGCTGGGATTACAGGCATGAGCCACAGTGCCTGTCTGTTTCTTAATATTAATGACCTGGCTCCCTAAGGGAAAACCCTATTGAACATTGATAATTTCTTTTAATATACTGCTGGATTCAGCTTGCTAATATTTTATTCATTTAGAATAGTTACATCAATATTAAGAAGAATAATTTCATTAAAATGACTCCAAATTTATACCAGTTTTATCCTTCATTTATCCTAAAAATATCAGGCTGGGTGGAGCGGCTCATGCCTATAATCCCATCATTTTGGGAGGCCAAGGCAGGAGGATCACCTGAAACCAGAAGTTTGAGACCAACCTGGGCAAAACAGTGAGACTCTGTCTCTACAAAAATTTTAAAGAATTAGCCAGGCATGGAGGCACACATCTGTAGTCCCAGCTACTCAGGAAAGGAGGTTGAGGTGGGAGGATCACTTGAGCCAGGGAAGTTGAGGCTGCAGTAAGCCGTGATCACACCACTGCACTCCAGCCTGGGTGACAGAGTGAGACCCTGTCTCAATTAAAAAAAAAAAAAAAACAACAAAAAAAAGAGGAAAAGTTTCAAATCAGCTATCTAAGCTCTCACCTCAAGAAACTGGAAAAATAAGAGCAAAATAAGTCCAAAGCAAATAAAAGGAAGGAAGTAATAAAGACAGGAGCAGATATCAATGAAGTAGAAAATAGAAAAATAACAGAAAAAAAACAATAAAACAAAAAGCTGAAAAGGCTGGGCGTGGTAGCTCACTCCTCTAATCCCAGAACTTTGGGAGGCCGAGCCAGGTGGATCTGAGGTCAGGAGTTCGAGACCAGCCTGACCAACATGGTGAATGAAATCTCATCTCTACTAAAAATACCAATTCTTCAAAAAGTATAAAGTACAACCACTTACTTAATATGAAATTGGCCATTTGAATAGCCCTATAACTCTTTTTAAAATTGAAACTGTAATTAAAACTCCAAAAGCACACCAATTCAACACATTTTTTCCAAGAAAAAAAAAAAACATTTTCCAATGCATTTTGTAAGGCCAGTATTACTGTAACACTAAAACCAGACTAATATACAAAGAAAACGCTACAGCCCAATATCCCTCATTGACATAGATGCAAATCCTTAACAAAATATCAGCAAATAGAATGCAGCAATATGCAAGAATTACACATCATGACTAGTGAGATTTATTTCAGAGATGCATAACTGACTCACTAATTTAAAATCAATGCAATCCACCACTTTAACACTCTAAGGAAAACAAATCATATGATCATACCAACTGGTACAGAAAACAGCTTTCGATGAAATTTGATACCCATTCATGATTAAAAACTCTGAAAATTAGGGATAGAGGGAACTTCCTCAACTTGATAAAGAGCACTTACAAAAGACCAACAGCTAACATAATTAATGGTAAAAGACTAAAGCCTTTCCACAAAGGCTGAGAATAAGACAAGGATTTCCACTCTCACTGCTTCTATTCAACATAGTAATGGAAGTTTTAGCGAGAAAATAAGGCAAGTAAAGAAAATAATAATAAAAGGGCTGGGTGCAGTAGTATGTACCAGTAGTAGTCCAATCTACTAGGGAGGCTGAGGCAACAGGATCACTTGAGCCCAGGAGCTCAGGCTGTAGTACACCATAACTGTACCTGTGAATAGCCACTGACCTCCAGCCTGGACAACACAGCAAGACCCTGTCTTTTTAAAAGACAGTAACAAAAATAAAAATACAATGAATACAGATCAGAAAGGAAGAAATTAAAGTATGTCTGTTTGGAGATAAAGTGATCATCTACATAGAAAACCTCCAAGAAATATACCAGAAAAGGAAAAAAAACCTCCTGGAACTAACAAATGAGTTCAGCAAGGCTGCAGAAAACAGAATCAACATACAAAAACAAACTATAATTCCATATACTAGCAATGAACATGTGGAAAATGAAATTAACCATATAATATTACTTACAATTGCTCAAATAATTAGATTCTTATGTGTAAATCCAACAAAACATGTATAGGACTTGTATACCGAATGTTACAAAACACTGGTGAAAGAAATTAAGATTTAAATAAATGGAGAGACATACCACGTTCATGGATTGGAAGATTCAACATAGTAAATATGTCAGTTCTTTCAAAATTCTTATATAGTTTAAATGCAATTCCTGTGAAAAATCTCAGCAAGATTTTCATATAAAGACAAGATTATTCTAAAATTTATGTAGAAAGGTGAAAAAATTATGTAGAAAGCATTAAAAAAACCCACCCAACTAGAAGAGCTGAAACAATTTTGGAAAAGAAGAACAAAGTGGGATTTTATAGCTATAGTAATCAAGACTATGTAGCATTGATAGAGAAATAGGCACTACATCAGTAGAACAGGGTAGAGAACCCAGAAAGAGACCCACACAAGTATGGCCAACTGATTTTTGACAAAGGTGCAAAAGCAATTCAATGGAGAATAGATAGTCCTTTCAACAAATGATGCTGGAACAACTGGATATCTTGAAACTAAATAAACAAACAAACTTTGAACTCAACTCATACTTTATACAAAAATAACTCAAAGTGGAGCATAGATTTGAATGTAAAATGTATAAGTATAAAACTTTTAGAAGAAAACATAGGAGAAAATCTTCATAACCTAAGGTTTGATGAAAACTGCTTAGACATGACACTAAAAGTACAATTCATTAAAAAATTGAACTTCTTCAAACTGAAAATGTCTGCTTTGTGAAAGACCCTTTTAAGAAACTGAAAAGATAAGTTACAGATGGGGAGAAAACACTTGCAAACCAAGGATTCACATCTAGAATATATAAAGAACCCTCAAAGCTCAATAGTAAAATAATAATTATAATAACAATAGTAAAACCTAACTACCCAGACAATGGGTAAAAGACACGAGGAGGATGTCTTTTTATCAAAGGATTTACATCCTCTGTTGTAAATCCTTTCATCAAAGGAGAGAATTTCCTTCTTTTTATGGCTGAATAGTCTTCCATTGTGTATATGTGCCACATTTTCTTTATTCATCTGTTAATGGACACCTGGGTTGATTCCATGTCTTCGCCATTGTGAAGAGTGTGGCAATAAACATGGGAGTGCAGATGTCATTTCTACATACTGATTTCCTTTTCTTTCCCACTACTCAGTAGAGAGATTACCGGATTACATAGGTAATTCTAGTTTTAAATTTTTTTTGAAACCTCTATACTGTTTTCTCAGTGGCTATACTAAATTTACATTTCCATCAACAGTGTATAAGAGTTTCCCTTTCTCCACATCCTTGCCAACACTTGCTATCTTTTGTCTGTCTGACCATAGCCATTCTAAATGGAGTGAAGTGATATCTCATTGTCATTTTGAGTTGCATTTCCCTGATGGTTACTGATGTTGAGCATTTTTTCACATACCTGTTTGCTATTTGTATGCCTTCTTTTGAGAAATATTTATTCCATCTATTCAGTTATTTTGCTCACTTTTAAATCAAATTTTTTTTTTGGTATTGAATTATTTGAATTCCTGACGTAGTCTGGATATTAACCCTTTGTTAGATGTAGAGTTTGCAAATATCTTCTCCCATTCTGTGGGTTGTCTCTTCACTTTGTTGACTGTTACCTTTGCTGTGCAGACTCTTCTTAGTTTGACGTAATTCCATGTGTCTATTTTTTGCTTTTGTTGCCTGTGATTTTGAGATCTTATCCAAAAAATGCTTGCCCAGACCAACATCATGAAACATTTTCCCTATGATTTATTCTAGTAGTTTCATAGTTTTGAGCCTATTCTTCAAGTCTGTAATCCATTTTGACTTGATTTTTGTATTTGGTAAGAGATAGAGGTCTAGTTTCATTCTTCTTCACGTAGCTGTCCAATTTTTCCAGCACCACTTATTGAAGAAAATATCCTTTTCCCCATGTGTTTGGTCTCTTTGTCAAAAATCAGTTGGCTGCAGATGTGTGAATTCATTTTTGGCCTTTCTATTCTGTTCCATCGGTCTACGTGTCTGTTTTTATACCAGTATCATGCTGTTTTGGTTACTATAGCTTTGTAGTGTATTTAGAAGACAAGTAGTGTGATGCCTTTACCTTTGTTCTTTTTGCTTAAGATTGCATTGGTTATTCAGGGTTTTTTGTTGTTATTGTTGTTCTATACAAATTTTAGAATTATTTTTGGACAGATAGCTTTTTCATTATTAGCCCTGGCTAAAAAGTCCCAGGAAAATTCTTAGTAGATCTTCAAATTGGCCAAACTTGGGACATCTGTTGCACCTTAGCCACAGGGAGTGGATGTCCCATAGGAAAGAGGATCTGTCCCTTGAAGAAGGGATGAGAGAAGCCGTATGATCGGACCAGCCCTCCAAAAAACCCTCTTGGCCCTTAAAAATGAAATTACCAGATGGCCCTTGGCCCTGTAGACCTTATGTCCTTATGTCCCAAGAGGAGCAACAAGATGAATCCAAATACATAATTAATACATAAACACCAGAGATGGGAGATTGCAAATATGCACACACTCAACCTATGAAAAGACATTGATCTGACTAGGATGTTAAAGGCTGAATAATGAAATGTTGAGCTGGACTCCCAAGTGACTGGAGGGTCTGGGATCAGATGAACCTGGTGCAGAGAGACTCCAAGGAGCAGGGTCAAAGGAGGGAAAGTATGAAAACATTCTCCCCTCATACACACAAGGTGGATGGGAGAATCAAATGAAGCAACAGAAGAGAATGCTTTGTAAACTGCAAGCTGCTACACAAATTATTGTTGGTATTACTTAGCAAGGAGTGTGAGCTTGAGGGCGGGTCTAATGAGTAGGTCAGAGTCAGCCTGGCACAGCAAGAATGAAATAATTTTTTTTTTGAGATAAGGTCTTGCTCTTCCACCCAGGATGGAGTGCAGTGGTGTGATCCTAGGTCACTGTATCCTCAAACTCTTGGGCTCAAGTGATCCTCCTGTCTCAGCCTTCTGAGTAGCTAGGACTATAGGTGTGTGCCATCATGCCCAGCTAATTTTTTTACTTTTTGTAGAGACAGGATCTCATTATGTTGCCCAGGCTGGTCTTGAAGTCCTGGGCTCAAGTGATCCTTCTACTCTGGCCTCCCAAAGTGCTGGGATTACAGGCTTGAGTCACTGTGCCCAGCCACAAGAATATGAGAGTGGAAGCCAGAAGACCTCAGTTCTAGGCTTTCTTGTAAAATTAGATAATAAGAGAGAATGCACACAGAGGGCTTAGCACAGTGCCTGGTACTGGGAGAGCCCAAGAAATGGTGGTCATTGATCAAGACAGTCCCAGTTCACCAATGTCCCAGTTCAATGTTAATGTGTCAAGCCAGAGGGAGGGAGTGTGGCTCAGTTGCAGACGTGGACCAAAAAAAGTGAGCCAGCATGGAGCTGGGCCAGCCAAACTCCAAGGAGCACACTAACTACAATACCTGGGATTTTACACAAGAAACTTCCAGTAAACATTTACTGAATCCAATCAAATTGCAGACTTGGGGGATGAAAATGTTAAGATTTCAATACTGATGATGGTTGCATAACCTTGTGCGATACTAAAAACCACTGACTCATACATTTTTGAAGGGTAAATTGATGCTATGTGAATTCTATCTCATTTTGTAACAGTGGAAGCCTAACAGGCTGGAACAGAGAACATCACTCATTGCAGGAAGGAAATGTAGAGGTTCAGTCGGAACCTGGTCCATCAGGCCACTTGGTTTCAAATTATTCTCACTTCTGCCCATGCTGTGGGGACTTCAGGTAACTCCAGGGTCCCTTAGCTCTTCTGGAGACTCAGGTGCAAATAAAGTGCCACTCACCGGCAGTTCATCACTTAGGGCTTCCTAGTCCCAAGGGGACACTCTTTCCAGCAGTTCTGTTGCCACGATGGGAGAAGCTGCCTATTGAGCACTCCATAGCCCTCAGCTTCTGGGCCTGGAGCAGCCACAGATAGCAAACACTCAGCAGGCAGCTGTCCACAGGTTTTGGTTTTCTGCCTTAAACACAAGTCAGTCTAGGTGGCTAGAGCAGTGTCACCAGGGTGAATGCAAGATTCCTTTTGCCCACAGCTACTAATAATATTAGCAGTGGTAGTAATAGCTAATTGTTTTCAGCACCAGGCATCACACTAAGTGATTCTCATATGGTTATCTCATTTTAACCTTGGCAAGGACCCTATAAGTATTATTATTGCACTCACTTTACAGATTTGAAAACTGAGGATTAAAGATGTTCATTCATTTGCTACACTAGAGAAAGAAATGTAATTTCTGGAGACTGTCTCGTAATCACATGCTTAATGTCAAACACCTCAGGAAAAGGACAGTCCTCAGACGGGAAGTCGGAATAGAAGAGTTGGCTGCGGACGGGGACATGGCAGATGGTCAGAAGACTGTTGTTCTCTATCTTCTGCAGTACTTTTGGGCAGGACGCAATGGCTCATGCCTGTAATCCCAGGAGTTTGGGAGGCCGAAGGGGACGACTGCTTGAGGCCAGGAGTTCAAGGCTTCAGTGAGCTATGATCATGCCACTGCACTCCAGCCTGGGCAACAGACAGAGACTTTCTCTAAAAATAAAAAATAAAATACAGTACTTTTAAGTTCAGCAATAAATATGTAACACCTTGATAAGAAAAACTAATAAAAATTTTGTGCACGTGCATGCACGCATGTGTGTGTGTGTGTGTTTAAAGAACAGGGACAGCAGGCCTCAGAAACACTCTGAGGTGCTCCCCAGAAAGTCTCTCTCTGGCCCTCTCCCTGGTCTGGATTCCAAGTGATTTTTGGAGTTTGGGCTGGTGTTATCAGCAGTCACATCATCCTCATCATCTCTGGTGGCCCCCCTGACTCAACAGGACAAATGTGGGAGCACAGAGGCACACCAGCCTCTGCCCAGGACAAGGACACTCAGGAGTCACAGCAGGTGGCTTTGCTCATGATGCCTGGGTTCCCTGGGCCCTGTGTCCTGGCCCCATTCTCCACCATCCCGGGCAGTAGGGGCCACTGGGCTTCATTAGATTTTTTCCCATGGAAAGACTCATGCTGCCCTGGGCTGGCATAACGCCCTGAGCTAGGCCTCAGAACAGTGGAGTTTTAGGTTCCCCAAAATATATAAAACCCTGGAAAATCTGAAACCGTGGGGGACAAAAATGGGCTTCCTTTCACCTCACAAGAAACAATTCAGAAATGTAGGGAGAAATAAAAATACCTGACGGTTCACTAACACTCCCATGATTCCTTTTATTTTTTCAATTTTGGAACACAAAAGTGTGTTCTCTAGGACTTGAATACTTTTCCTGGACATTGCTGGCCTCAATAATAATGCCATGAGGTCCCCAGATTCTTGTAGGCACATGTGGAGGAGGGAGGCAATGGGATGTCAGAGGTGAAGGTCAAACACAGGTGCTCTTGTTACTGTACCACAACGCTGGAAGTTATGCTTCCTAATTTTTTAATAAAGAAGTGAGTGTTCTCTCTGCTCCAATGCAATTCTCAAGAGAACTTCATGTTCCACTTTCTTTCTTACTGCACATCACTCTCTCACAGAACTTTGGAGCAGGCAGGGCAATCTGCCCCTGAATATGACCCCAACTGGGATAAGTGGATGCTGCTGCTCCCAGTTACCTGCTATATAAACAGGATGATGGAGACCTCCTCTCTAAATTTCGGGTCAAAAGTCCATAAGAGGTAGAAAATGGTATGGCAAGTCCTCAAAAAACTTGCACATAGATAGGTCCATGTGAGCTGGCAATCCCCCTTCTAAGGGTATATCCAGAAGAATTGAAAGCAGCAACTAAAACAGACATTCGCACGCCTATGTTTATGGCAGAAATATTCACAGTAACCAAAAGGTGAAAACAACCCAAATGCCCATCAACAGATGAATGGATAAACAAAATACAGTCTTTGTGTGCAATGGAGTATCACTTGGTCTTAAAAAGGAGGGAAATTCTGGCCCCTGCTACAACATGGATGAAGCTTGAGGACAGGATGCCAAGTGAAATAAGCCAGCCACAAAGGAATACGTACTGTATGATTCCACTTATAGGAGGTACCTAGAGGAGTCACATTCATGGAGACAGAAAGTTGAAGGGGGGTTACCAGAGGTTATGGGAAAGAGAGGAATGGAGAATTAGTGCTAATAGGTGCAGCGTTTCTGTTTGGAACGCTGAAAATGTTCCGGAGATGGAAGTGGTGGTGGTTGTACAACAATGTGAATGTATCTAATACTATGGACGTGTACCCTTAAAAACGGTTACAGTGGGGCCGGGCGCGGTGGCTCACTCCTGTAATCCCAGCACTTTGGGAGGCCGAGGCGGGCGAATCACAAGGTCAGGGGATTGAGATCATCCTGGCTAACACAAAAAATACAAAAATTAGCTGGAGATAGTGGTGCGTGCCTATAATCCTAGCTACTGGAGAGGCTGAAGCAGGAGAATTGGTTGAACCGGGACTTGGGAGGCAGAGGTTGCAGTGAGCCAAGATCACACCACTGCACTTCAGCCTGGGCTACAGAGCAAGTTTAAAAAAAAAAAAAAAAAAAACCACGGTTAAAGTGTCGGAAGGCTGAGACAAGAGAACTACTTGACTCTGGGAGGCAGAAGAGGTTGCAGTCAGCGGACATCAGGCCACTGCACTCCAGCCTGGGTGAGAAGATCGAAACTCTGACTCAAAAAAATAAAATGAAATAAAATAAAAAAGGCTCATGTGGCAAATTTTGTAGTATGCGTATTTTACCATAATAATCATAAGTAATAAAAATAACTCCATAAGGCCGGGCGCGGTGGCTCATACCTGTCATCCCAGCACTTTGGGAGGCCGAGGCGGGCGCATCACAAGGTCAGGAGATTGAGACCATCCTGGCTAACACGGTGAAACCCTGTCTCTACTAACAATACAAAAAAATTAGCCGGGCGTGGTGGCGGGCGCCTGTGGTCCCACCTACTTGGGAGGCTGAGGCAGGAGAATGGCATGAACCCGGGAGGCGGAGCTTGCAGTGAGCCGAGATCTAGCCGCTGCACTCCAGCCTGGGCGAGAGTGCGAGACTCTGTCTCGAGAAAAAAAAAAAAAAAAAAAAAAAAAAACAACTCCGTAAGGGAAAGCTACAAGTGAACAAGGCTCCTCCCTGGTGAAAATGACAGGGCCCCTGGAAAGACAAGGCCTGGCCCTGGCCTCTGCATCTGTGCCTTGTACTGTTGGGCTCATGCGTCAGGAATTTTAATGATCTGACACCACAGGGAGCTTTACACTAAAATCTTCCTGAGGCATAGTTTCTACGAGTCATTTGGCAGGGGAAGAGTATAAAGACAGATAACAATAATGGACACTTTATTCATCATTTGCAAAAATATTCAAAACCAAAAATTCTTGGAAGGGAAAAAATATTCATGTTTCCTTCATATTTTTCCTCTCTCTTCCCAGCCTGATTCACCTCTCGAGTTCTGTTCCCACCATATGACCATACCTTTACTCTTTGATTTCTGGCAGTTCACTTACCTTTTCTGTTTCAGTTTCCTGGCCTACATTTGTTTTCTGTTTTTGTTGTTGTTTGTTTGTTTGTTTTGAGATGGGATCTCACTCTGTCACCCAGGCTGAAGTGCAGTGGCATGATCTCGATCTGAGCTCACTGCAACCTCTGTCTCCCGGGTTCAAGCTATTCTCCTGCCTTAGCCTCCTCAGTAGCTGGGATTACAGGCACCCGCCACCACACTCGGCTAATTTTTGCATTTTTAGTAGAGATAGGGTTTTGCCACGTTGGCCAGGCTGGTGTCGAACTCCCGACCTCAAGTGATCTGCCTGCGTTAGTCTCCCAGAGTGCTGGAACCACAGGTGTGAGCCACCAAGCTCAGCTTCCTGGCCTACATTTGCAAAAAAATATTAACTTGTTTGGTTTCTCCCTACCTTGCAGAGATAGTTCTAAGGATCCCGTGAGACTGTGAACTGGGAAATACGTTAAAATAGAAAGGTATTGTGTTTCTTCCTTTCCTCCAAACTGCCTTTGCGAGATACCACCCCCCAACAGGGACAACTTCCCAAAATAAAACCAGGCAGGAGAGCAGGGAATTCCACAGCAGACCTGTCAAGGGAGATCTGTTTGCCCGGTTCCTCAAATCACACGACAGCGGCAGCTCCCTGTGCCTGTGTTCCCAGCCCTGCAATGCCGGGTCATTTGGGAAGCAGGAAAGTGTGGTGGTCAGCAGAGCTGCACACCCATGGCACGCAGAGAATGAGCTCCCCATCACCAAGAGTATTCAAGTAGAGTACGGATAATCGCCTTGGAGGGGATTCCTGATTTAAGCAGGAGCTTGGAATTCTGAGGTCTCTTCCTATTCTAAGAAGCCATGGATTTCTTTAATTTGAAGTTCAGTACCGGCTCCATTTCTTTCTTGCTGTGTGACTTGACCACAGGCATATTCCTAACCTCTCTGAGCCGGTTACCTCACCTGGGTTAATAATATAGCATCTGCCTGCTTGACCCTATTGTAAGGAGCTCAGAAATGCTGTTATAGCAGTACTTGGAAAAAATTGTAATTTGTAATTGGCATGCTAGGAGGAGCTGCGCTGCTGTTACTATTATCCCATGCCCAGAGGGCGATCGCACAACATAAGCAAATGCCACAAAGCAGCCCTCCCTACCTCAATCTAAAGGCAAGACTAGAGTCTGAGAGGAGTCTTGGGGTGCAGGAAGCACATACGGTGAACTGAGAATTTCTCCCCATGAACGGCGATTCCTTGGGTCCTTCTGAGTGACCTTCCAGAAGCATCTCTGTAACCTTGTGAACACTGACTTTTTAAAAACTGTCCAGCCAGAACTTCATTCCCTAGCAGAGTTTCCTTCCACTTTTACACACACCAAAAAAAAAAAAAAAAAAAAAAAAAAAAGAGGCTTGCTGAATTAATGAACCACTTCTCTTATCTATTTTTCCTGTTATCTAATTCTGAGAAGGAAGCTGGGAGCTCAGAGGGAGCTGGGAGACACGGCTCACAACGTCTCCCTCCCACCCGGCTGAGAACAGCCTGGAATCCCTGTGCAGAGTTTGCCTCACACCAGGCCTTGAGCAGCCGCAGGGACGCCGCTCCCCACCGCGGGTGAGTCCCCTCCTGGCCCTCCTGGTGACCCCTCTGCCGTGGGAGGCTGGGATGCTGGGGGAATGGAAGGCTTGGGGAGTCTCCTTGCTCACCACAATCTCCAGCTGTGGGGAGAGGGAGGTGGGGGAGGGGAGGGGAAGGCTTCCCCAGCGTGGGGCCGAGGCGGAGGCTGTGGAGAGGCTTTGAGGCCTTTGCGGACAGGAAGGAAGGATGAGGCTCTGTGAAGGCCAGACCGCAGACGCCGGGCTTCCTTCCCACTTTCTTTCTGTGTCCCTCCTTCTTACATTGAGGTGGCATTTTAGTTTCTCTATTTCCCGAATCAGCTTCCCACTCCGACAACTGGAAATGGAGAGGGGTGCCTGGTGTCTCAGGAAAAACCTAAATAAATACATACACACCAGAAATCAAATGGATCTGACCAGGTATCCCACGACCATCTGGCCTCTGCTTCCTCTAGCACACCCAAATCCCCTGGGGTCCCCCGCAGCCCTTGGTGTCCTCTTAAGAACGCCCTTGGAAACTTCAGGCAAACCTGGCCCATGTCAGACCCAGCCCACTTTGCTTTTGGGGTCGGAAAGTCTGTGCTGTTTCCCATCGCTTGGCTTCATTAGTTAGTAGCTAGGTCTCAGAGCCCTCAGAGTCGGATACTTTTCTTTGCCTATTCGCAGATCAAGGGTCAGCCAGGCTTGGTATAGGGTTTAATTGTCGATTATTCTGGAGCCAGACCTGAGATGGGAAGGAGGCGTGGGGGTGGGTCTTGCAGGTGGACCACAGAGATCGTATTTTTCTTCCCCAGGCCCACTGCGTGCGTTGCAGAGCTTGGTCGCTAATGCTTTTGGTTGCACACGCTTTTGCATACAAGTCGAAATTACCTCTACTTCCTACAAAGCCAAAGTCTGGGCAAATGAGCCTTAAATCTGATTTGTAGCTGAGAAAAGGGCTGAGTCAAAATAATAATAATAATAATAATAATAATAATAATAAATAGGAGTGACAGCTTTGAGAAGGAGTGCAGCTTTGAGAAGGCACGGGTCAGTGTCATAACCAAGGCTCTGAGAGTTTGAAACCTACCCAGTTTCCTGTGCCCCGTCCACATGCTCGCAGGTTGAAGGCAGACAACGCCATTTGTTCACTCTGTAGCCTCAGGAGGACCCAGCAAGCGCTCTTCTGGAATTGGGTAGGATTGAGGGCAAAGCCTCTCAGTCCTGGTGTACCTATTACAAATATTAGCTTTGTGAAGCAGAGAACAGAAAACTGTTCCCTTTGACTATCTTTCCATCTCCAGCAGCCCCGCCGGCTTCCAGGGGGTGATTTGAAAAGCTGTCACAAAACTTACAATCATCTGCATTGCTTATCTTTCCCCTGCCCAACTCTCTGGCTTGCTTACCCTTGCTAATGTTTTCCCAGGGCTGATATTCCTGCTCTTCTGTACGCTGTCCAAAAATAAGGGAAATTGAAAGGGTTTTAGTGGGAAAAGCAGGGACGGGCCAATCTGAGTTGAGGGAAAGCCGTATTATGTAAGGTGGCTAGGATCCTGTGATT
The DNA here is from genome assembly GCF_028858775.2 of Pan troglodytes. NCBI lineage: Eukaryota > Metazoa > Chordata > Mammalia > Primates > Hominidae > Pan > Pan troglodytes. The sequence continues at coordinate 17,671,791 of NC_072405.2, forward strand.
TATCATCACAAAATTGGATTGGCTTTTTAAGTAGTAGTAGCAGCAGTTGTTGTAGTATTTGTAGTACTAGCAAATGTTTTGTTTCTGCTGGTCTCATTTTGATAAATCGGTCTACAGTAAAGGATACTTGAAAGTCCCACTTTATGAACTATTTTTTTTCAGAGTTCATTTTTAGTGACATAATCATTGCCACAAATTTCCTTTTTCTTCTAAGAATTTGTCTCTGAAAGTGATTTTGCATTCTCAAGTTCGATTAGGGGGGAGCCTTAAAGACAACTTTCTGTGCTTAGTATTGAGGAAGTGTTTATAAATTACTCTTTCTCCCTGGTCTAGTCTCAAGTATAATAAAATATCCATTTCAAATAGCTTTCTAATGTCTTGTTATATTTGCCAAGTGATTTATAGGACAGAAAATTATAGTTTGCGTGTGTAAAGTTCAGAGATATTTTAGAGCTTGGAGCAGAGGAGAGGAGAGGTTTTAGGGTTAAATTCAAGCCATCAATCTCCAATTGTCTAAACACTACACGAAGTGGAGATTCGAGGCAATTATCCGAATAATTGGGGGGGGGGGCACTTTCGCCTGAATTATCTAGATAAAAGAGCGACACAGGAGAATGTCAGTGGCCCTGAAGGCCCTGCCTCGGATCTCCACGGTTGCGCGAATTCGGGCAATTTTTCTGAAGGTTCTCAGACTCGGGAATGGGGGAGGAAGGGGACGTTTCTAGAAGAAACTTACAGGGGGCTCGCGCCGCACGACTGTAGGTGGAGGGCGTGCGCCGCGGGACGCCCCAGCCGGGTCTGATAAAGCCCCGAAGCCGATCTAAGGTCAATAAACCAGGCGGCGTCAGGCTTGGGCCGAGGGCCGGGAGGGGAGGAGAGTGGAGCCCGCTCAGGCTGGCGGCGGAATGAAAAGGAACCCCGACTGCTGGGGTCCGAGCCCTGGGCCGCGTGCGGGGCGCGCAGCCGGGGAGAGGAGCTGGGCGCGCGGCCTGGGCCCCCCACCTGCCCGACCCCAGGGCAGCCAAGCACCCGCGGCCTTAAAAGTATCCCGGCGAGCCCTGAGTGGGCCGGGTCCTGGGCGAACAGTCCTAGCCCTGCACTGAGGTTGGAAAAGCGAACGGAAAGTGACATTTTTACAGGGGCGAGGTTGGGATCGGGAGGGAGATGGAGACCCCCGAATAATGGAAACGCAGAAGCCTCAGAGACACCAGCAACAGACAGAGAAGTGTCCCTAAGAGGGGAAAATGAGGAAGAGGGTAACAGTATTGTTAACTGGCCATGAATTTTAATCCCTGTTGTGTGTCGCCGAATAGTTTACAAAGTCTTTTTGCATTGGGGTTTTGTTTCTCCCACTCCCCTCATGATGAGAAGAAAGAAAGATTGGGAGAAGTTGATCAGCTCAAAGTCACATCGCCGGGGTCTCCTGCCGGGGGGCTTGGACCAGTTGCTAAAGGACTTCCCGCCGGAGAAGGTCTTCCCAAGAGAGATTCCCACCCAGAGCGCGCAGCCCGCGGGGAAAACATAACGCGCGCCTGTAAATGACGCCGCTCCCACCTAGGCCGCTCTGGGGCCGCTTAACGTCCGGAATGTCCCGACCCCCGGCTCAATCTTTGGTGCAAAGCCTGAGTGGGCAGGCGGGAGACCAGGCGGTGCCGGTGGAGCGGGCTACTTCAGCAGCGCGAGGCTCGGAAGATCCCCGCGGACAGGCGCGACAACGGGCCCTGGAGCCGGCGAATCTCTGCAAGTAACTAACCAGGCCCCTCGGATTCATTGCCACTTTCCCGCCCTCGGCCCACGAGGCTGAGGAGCTCCCTCTCATCGCCTCTCCGTTCCTGGCAAGGCCGAAGCCGGTTTGCTTTGGATGCATTTCGATCAATCTGGCGCCACATGGGCCAGGTCACCTCGGACGGGTGTCGCGCCGACGTCCTTCGTGGTCGCATGCTGGTGGGCCAGGAAGCCCAGGCCATGCCCAGCCGGGTCCGAGCCGCGGTCGGTGGCGTGACCTCTTGCCACGCCTGGCGCTGCTGGGAACGTGTCTCGGGTCGCCCTTTGCGCCAGAGACCCCCCCCCCCTTGGGGAGACCGGAGTCCTCCAGCCGCTGCGCACGGATACCCTGGGCGGCGAGGAGAGCCCGGCTTCTGCGCACCCCTCTCCAGATTCGAGGTGCTCACCCGCCCCTAGCCCTGCTCACCCCGACGCCTCTGTCCCCACGCTCTGGGCAGCAAGACACATAGCGAAGCCCCTGACCCATTTCTTCTCAGTTGCGACCCCCTGTGTGAGACCCCTAAAGAGGCCAAGGATCACAGTAGGTGTTTCATCAAAATGGTCACTGTGTCCCCCAGGTTAGGCTGCTGGTATCTCAATATCCCCCTGCAGAGAGACCCCGCACCCCCGAATCGCATACCCCAGGCTGCAAAGCACAGATCTAATGCCTTCTTTCTCTGGCCGGATTTGGAGGGACATTGAGGGGCATGGGTGGCACCCCAGGCTCGCAGGGTTCGTGGTCCCGAAAACCGAGCCCAGGGAATCTCCAGCTCCGTTCTGTTCGCAGAACCTTCGGGGGTTAGTCACAGGCCCTGGCCCGCGCGGGATCTGGAGGCAGAGATTTCCCGACGTTTGGGGACTTACAGCTTGTCTGGGAGCGACTGGATTCCCAGGCCTCCGCACGCTGAGGTTCCGTGGAAGAGCACTGTCTTCACCACTTCTCGAGCTGCGCCCCAACCCATCAAATTTCCAGCCCTCGTCCCCCTAGGTCTCATAAAAACTCCTGGCAGACCCTTCCGGGATCACGCGTGGCTCAACTCGGGGGCCGTAGCTACGATCCCCGCGCAGACGCCGGAATCCGGGGCCCGGTCCCCGCGCGGGGTGCGGCGCTCGCGGGGGCGGGGGGATGGGGTCGGTCCCTCTCGGAACGGCTGCTGTTGTTTCTTTAGATACTGAATATAATTTCTCCCTCATCCACCCCACTCGCTGTTCTTAACAATTTTATTTATTGGTTTACTATTGTCTTGTGAACGTTTCTTGTCTCCTCCTTGCCTTTTTTCATCCCCTTTCTCTCTTCATTTCTCTCTTTTTCCTTAATTCTGTTGCAAAGTTTCCTTTTCTTGCTTAATCAAAATCCTCCCCGCTTACTTTGTTCTTTGCCCACAGCATTCGTTCTTCTTTTCTCCTTGCCTGCCTGTCTTCTTTCCCGCTGTTCTTGGCCGTGGGCAGACCCGGCTGATTTAAGGACTGCAGCTTTTCCCTGGCATACTCTGCGCCTTCAGATGTGGTCTGCGTCTGCCTGGGTCTCTTCCCACCTCAATCTGAGATCCTTGCCCCTCACAATAAATTCGTTTTTATTCATTCTGATGTTTGTATACAGAAGTTACTCGATAAAGATGTTTTGTTTCATGAATCAAAAGGCTTCTTGTCTGTGAATTATTTTAATTTCTGGATATTAATCTGCACAGTAGCTATTTTATTTGCCTTTAATAAATTTCTTAGGTTTTTACCTCTAACTAATGGCACATTTAAAATAATTTTCCAAGCACTAGGTGGTGTCTGACGAGATTGATTCACTCAAAAACGATGCAGAATTTCTTAAATGTAGAATCTTTTAAAACGGTGTCAGATGGCTTCTCCTGCTACATCGTTTATTTGTAGCTTCCACTAACTCTAAAGATTGAACAGGAAACTGATATGGTAGAAACAGATAACTTTGCCTTGTTCACTAGCTAAGATTTTATTTGCTTTCTGTTAGATCACAGTAGTGCTATCATAATAATGATAGAACAATTCGTCTTTTTTGTAGATAAATAATGATTTCGAGTGCTTATTATTTGTTTTAGGTAGAATTTGTTGTTAGATCATACATGAGAATTTTATTTCATAGAATAGTGCTGATAGATAGTAGATGCTTTTCATTTCCAACAAAACAGAGACAAGATTTTGCTTGTAAGAAGTTTTTTTCCCTTCAAGAAACTTAAAGAAAGCTTTAACTCTTAAAAAAAATTCTAACAAAACTTTCCTTGAAAAAACAAAATTTTTAACGGGGAAAAACTTGACCATGAGAAATTCAGAAGGAAGATGTGAAAGTCAGCTATGTCTCCTCTGCAATGATTGCAGAACAACAAAAATTTGGAAAGTTACTATCCTACTGGTCAGACGTAGTAGTCCCCGTTTGTGCAAAAACAGCTCTTGGCCGTGGCGATGTGGGGAGGGAGTGTGGTCCAATAGTCCTTCTCACTTCTCAAAGGTTGACACAGAATCTAACAGTTACCCTCTTAGAACTACTCCGGAGAATTCAGTAGGTAGTAGCTAGTTTCCACACCGGGGACCTGCTTTGTTAAATGCTATGGGTGTGGGGACAAGATACTGAGTTCAGAGAAAGTTCTGGGAAGAGTCTTGAGGGGGAAACAGCCTCGGTGCGCGGGGGTTTCTCGACAGCTCTCTGGTGTCTCTTACCCCATAGGTTTTCCCAGCCTTCTCGCCGGATTGCCTTGGAAAGCTCTTGGTGTGGTGGCCACTGGGGTTTGCTCCAGCAGAGATAATGGAGGGGCTCGCTATCTAATCTGGACAGCAGCAGGAACAATCCATTAGAGCTCAGCATTTATCCGGAGCGGGGGAGGACGGAGGGACGGGGCTGGCGTGCTCCACCTGGCCCTGGGAGGCGCAGAGCTGCCCCACAGGTGGCAGGGGGATTAATCAGAGAGTTTTGTGCTAAATCAAAACTCACCACTGCGTATTATGCTTGCCGATGCCGGTAAATAGTAATTCTACCCATTGTGACTGTTAGGAAGTAGCAGAATCCTTTTGGGTTGGAGGTATCGTTTTTTTTCTTTTAAGAAGTTCAATGTGCTTTACATTGTCTCATTCAAACTCACCCATCAAGGGGCGCGGTTCGATTCCAACTTTCACCGTATTCCTTGAGACTAAATCCATCCCCCCATTCTTTCATTCATTCATTCAGCAAACATTTACCAAGCTTTCCTCTGCGCTGGGCGTTATGCCTTGTACTGACAGGTTAAATTATTTGCCCAAGATGAGGACTAAAGCCGGAGACTGGGGCGGGACCCTAAATCAACTATTTCAGTCCCACAACTGCTCACTTGTTTGCCCCAAGACACACAAATCGGAGACGTTTGGCGTTGGAAGGGCCCCAGAGGTTATCTAGCCAGCCTTCCATTCAGTGCAGGAATCCCTCCCCACAATGCCTGGGCCAGGCCCCTACCTGTACTCTCTGCCAGCTCAGGAAACTACAGCTCCCGGGTGGGCTTCCCATTTGAAAGTGGCTCTGTGAACGGGAAAGAATTTCCCTGGGAGAAAATGGTCTTAGCCTGCCCACACCTAAACTTGGACTGCTGAGCCCTTAATGCTACTGTGACTCCCAAGTCTCCGGGTTTATGCCCCAAGAGTAAGAGTTCCCCTGCCCAGGGCAACCCATGTCCTCCGCCATAACTGGCTGGCCACGACCTGGGCTGTGCCATGGCTCCCTTCAGCCTTGCCCTGGTGATGGAGATCCCTGAGCTGCTAGAAACTAAAGCCCCTGAAACCTGAAGACGCTGTGGGCCTTAGTCAAGCCAACCTTCCTCTGATGCTGTGGTGGATATTTGCTGCCAGGTGAGAGAAAACACTACAGGGAGTAGCCAAAGAATTGCCAGAGCCTAGATTCTAGATTCTAGTTCCCACACAAACACCTACAAGCTGGGTGACCTTGAGTAAGTTACTTCACTTCTATTTCTAGCATAGTCTAAAAATAAGGTGCAGGAATGTGCTTCTCAAAAGTTGAAAATGACATCTTTTTCAAAGATAAGATTTCTCCTTATAGTCTGTGTTCACAAAAGCCAATTTCTGAACCATAAACTCATTACAAAGAATGTTCTGGAAACCTTTTAGATTTCTTTAGATCCTAAATGTACATCATCCCTAGGTCAGTGTAAGAGTTTAGACTCCAGTGTTAGAATGTTGTGATTTGAATTCCATCTCCTCCACTCACTGGCTGTGTTTTCTTGGTCAAATTACTTAACGCTTCTGTGTTTCAGTTTCTTATATTTTAAAATCCTTATAAACCTTAGAGGACGGAAAGACTGCCCTAATACCTGACATAATCATGTGTTCAGCTGGATGCTAATGTTCTCCTTGTTTTTGTTTGGCTTTGTGTGTTTTGTTTCTTAACCTATTACTTCAAAACTCTTCAGAAATTAAATACATCTACTAAGAGGTAGAAATTTACCTGACACATTGATAAATATATTTTTTATTTAGCTTAGCCAAAATTGACTGCTGCTGGTGGTTGTGGAAATTGTGTGAGTTAACCTTTCTGAAAGGCAATTTGGCAATAGATATTCAAAACCCAAAAAGTGGTCATATTCTTTGACCCACTTTTTCTGGTAATAGAAATTTACCCTCAGGAAATAATCAGAGATTCACAAGATGCTTTACTTAGCAAAGTTTATGATTTGACAAGGACGCACCAAACATTATGAATTGAGGTGAAAAACAGAAAATAACCTAAACTCTAAACAATAAGAGTTTACTTACATGAACTATACTAAATCCATTACACGATCATTAAATTATGTTTTCTTAAGCTATTCAATGACATGGGAAGTCTCGATTCTTAAGAAAGAAAAAGTAGATTGTGAAACACTTTTACCACAGTCGAGAAAGAGAAGAGAGAAGACTAATGTTTCCAATTCTTTCTGCCTAATGTGGCTAAGGATGGATTTGGTTGTCCCCGTTATACTTTTCTGTATTTCCAAATGGACTATGACAAACTCGTGTTTATTTGAAAGTAGAATAAACAAATATTTTGAGAGAGGTGAGGAAGATTGGCCAGATCCAAGACATGTCAGCCTTCTTCAGGCTTCCTACGATGTTTATGACTGGTGCGCTTTCGTAGCAAATCGTTTGTTCCAGAGAATTCAGTTTTAGGGTCCCCAAAACTCAATGGACTCAAAACTCCAAGAACAGCCCTGGACTCCTGATTCCAGGCTAGAGATGTTCACAGTTGGTAGGAGTGATTTTTCCACAAGGAAGAGATTCCCCTCCCCATTTAGAAAATGTTTTCAGGTCCAAATTTTCTCAGAATTTCACTTGCAACCTTGAGTGTTTCTGAAATTGAAAACAATCATCTAAGTTCTTGTAACTTTTCCCTCTTCCACGACTCCCTTTTCTGGCAGGAGGATGTGGTGGGATGTGAGGCCAGGTGTGGGGTAGTGATGGGGGATGCTGCAAATAGAAGCTGACTATTCAGACCTCAGGGAGGGAGAAAAGGAGGAGACTTGGTGGGGAGGAAAGTCAGAGCTTTGGTGGTGGCCAAGAAGCCAGGTGTTCAGAAAGGAAGGCCGTTTGAAGGCAAGAGAGCCAAAGCGGAGGACAGGACTGCAGACTGAATGAATCACAAGACAGCTCTTAATAAATGTCAGGTTCCGGTTTTGAAACTGAAATAGTTTGCGCTTGTAGAGAAACAAGTAGCAGATGCCTTCCTCCGGCTTTACAAGAAGGGTGTGGGATGGAGCTGGGGGAGAGTGGTCACAAAAGGAAGTAGAAATGAGATCCCACCATAAACTTAGGAGACCTTCAAAAGATCTTGTACTGGGTCTGTTTTTTTTTTTTAAATCTTAATGTAGCACATCCCAGTCAACAGAAGATAAAAGTAACATCGAGATAAAGACCAATTTCACTTTTATTAATTAGCAAATAAATAGCAAATAAATTGCATTCTGAATATAGCATGAAATATAAACTTAAAATACCATTTAATAATGGTATTTTCTTTCTCTAAGTCCTACATTAAAAAAAAATTTTTGAGGTTGGCCTTCGTTGGTTGGTTGGGTGGGTGGGTGGTTGTTGATAATGGAGTATGAATAGAATTTTTGCAAATCACAGAATTTTCTGAAGACTGGAGGCAGCTCCTCCTAAGCTCATCTCTCCCCTTCTTTATCTACAAGGCAAGCAAGGCCGAGACAGGCACCATAGCCATCTTCATGTAATTTTCCAGCCCCCTACACTGCACAGGCATAGTGGTAGGAACTTTCCTGAAGGATGGTTCTTGCAGGGGTGAGTTCCAGACACCTTTGTTGACTTAATTCTCTACAAACAAAATCCTCAGGCTGGGCGCAGTAGCTCATGCCTCTAATCCCAGAACTTTGGGAGGCCGAGGCGGTCAGATCACGAGGTCAGGAGTTCGAGACCAGCCTGACCAACATGATGAAACCCCGTTTCTACTAAAAATACAAAAATTACCTGGGCATGGTGGTGCGCGCCTGTAATCCCAGCTACTCAGGAGGCTGAGGCAGGAAAATCACTTGAACCCGGGAGGCGGAGGTTGCAGTGAGCCGAGATTGCGCCATTGCACTCCGGCCTGGGTGACAGAGTGAGAATCCGTTTCAAAAAAAAAAAAAAATCCTCAACCACAGTTGTTTAATCTGCCCCTTTTCTAGGAAGGGGATTAACTCCAAAGCCTGAGCAGACATCTGTGTTCTTGATGTGCAGAGGATGCCTTCCAAAGCAAGAGATGTGAGAAGTGAGGAGAACACAGCTGGGAGGGAAGAGATTTCCCTTGCCTTTGAAAAATGCTTCATTCTCTGCTAGCTAGGCATTCTGGGATGGGTGGGTCAGTATGTTGTTGACTGCTTTTCTTATCGCTGTACCATTTAGCATCCCCAGAAATGGCTCCTCAGGCACAGGTTTTTTTAGGCATCCATAGACCACCCTCCCCCCGCAGAGAATTATCCAGAGAAGTATCCAAGGTGCTCCATCTTTGTACAATTTTGTAATAATCTCCACCTGTAATCAAAATAGAATCCGGGAGGTCAAGCAATCCTCCTCTTGGCCCTGCTTCAAACTGCTGAACCAAACAGAGCTCTGTGCCCTCATCTGTGAGTTGGGGGCAATGAATAATTGTTGTGGTTTATCAAAGTGCTATCACATACGTCACATTTGAACCTCACAGCAACTCTCTGGTGTATTATTAGACCATTTCCCCCTTTTTATAGATGAGAAAACTGAGACTCAGAGATGTTGTAAAGCCAAAGGTCACGGTACTAATAAGTAACAGAATTGAACTCAAAATGCCTTGCTCTAACTACCAAGTGCTGCCTCCCTCACCCTCCAGAGAAAAGCCAAGGATACAGGAGACTGTGTACATGAGCTGATATGCAATGGCTCTGACAGGTTTTATTGGGATCCCTTACTCATCCAAAAATCAAAAAATTACACAGCTACAAGGCTCCTAGAACTGATCAAGCCCTGCCCCCGTTTCATTTTGCAGGTGTTGCCCAATGAGGTTGAGTGATTTGCCAAAGGTCACTCCATGAGTTCATGGAAAATGACCAATGTCATTTTAAAAAATTAGTTAAAAGTACCTTCTACCAAGCCCATTTTTATGGCTTATTTTAAGCAGGTTAATAAGTATACCAGGCACAGCTTAACCCCAACTGAGTAAATGCTGACACCAGTTTATAGATTCAGCAGATAAGTAGCAATAAGGAATTATTCATCTCTCATTTATCATCCAGCCTCTCCAAGGTGCAAGTTATAAAGTGAAGCAAATAGCAGTTCAAGAGCCCCCCACACACGTGAGATCAAAACAGTGAAAAACAAATTGATTTTCAAAGCTATACATTTATAATGCATCTATGCCTGAGGTCTCCTGAAATATGAAAAAGAATAATACTTGGGAACATTTTTTGCATTTCAGAAATAGGCACATTTCTTATACAGAGCTCTATATTTGACCTTCAGACATATTCAATCATTAATTCATTCTTTTGAGTATGTATTGGGTACCTACTCTGTGCAGACCACTGTAGGGGATTATAGAATTACTAAATGATATTCCAACCATCAAGAACTTTTTAAACCTACTGAGGTGACAAAATAAAGCACACATGCATGCATGCGCATGCGCGCATGCACACACACACACACACACACACACACACACACACACTTGAATCTCAACCCTATAAATCTTTGTGTGGGGACGTTATATGATGTCCAGAGTCAGTGGGTGTCAGGGGAGTGTGTGCATGGGGACAGGAGGGAATGGGAAGATTACCTGGTGTGACTAGGGGAGCCACAACTAGGAACACATTGAGGAGGTGGCCTTGCCTCAACCTTCTCCCCAGTGACATATCTTTCTCATGAGAATAGGGTTAGGAAAATTCATAGGCAGAAAATAAGACAAAGAATTGATGGCCCCAATTAAGAACCTAATCCCCAAATCCCCTGAAGCACAAACTGGTGGAGAGATGGGTGAGGGAACAATGGGGGCAATAGCAGTTATAATATTTGTAATGTCTGCAGAAAATGAATAAAATCAACAGATGATTTATTTGGGAGGTGAGCACTAATGAATTCTCATGTGTTATTCAGAAAGGTTGGTTTACCTTATATTTTTATCACTCCCAGTCTTCCAGTGGTGGACCTGAGACCCAAAGTTCAATATAAATAACAACGCAGCGGCAAATCCAATAAACGACTTTGCTCTTAGCTGCCCAGACAAGAAGCTGCAAGACGACTTCTGGAACCTCCCATGGGTCAATTCACTGTCCCTCCCCAGGGATGGGGCCTGTTTCTTCAGGCCAGTAACCACTTATTTCTGGGCCCTGCATCCGTGAAACTGAAGCATTTTCCAGTGTAAAAAGAAATGGGAAGACATTCACTCAAAATCCTTTACTTGGGATATTGGGAAACTGAGGCTCAGCAAATTCAAATGACTTATACATAGAGTGACCACATAATTTATGCAAAATTATAAGTGAATGTGTATATCACTGATGATTACCCAGAACAGCAGCATGCACCTGACCTGTTTCAGGCATCCAGGACATTGGATCACCCCCCAATAAACAATGAGAATCAGAACAAGGACCCACCCATTATGCCCCACACACACTTGGCTACCTTCTTTTCTTTATTTTGAAGGCTGAGTCCACAAGACCATTAGGAAGATATTCAGCCTAGAGGTGCAATATGTACCTGGTGCCCATTTTGGCTTGATTTATCCCCACTCTAAGTAGTGCATGGAATGACTGCGGCTTTGAATGTCTATGACCTCCATTTACCTCATCCTCAAGCCCTCACTCACCCCCACCCTTGGCTGGGCCAGGGTCACTGTTTCCAGTGCCCTGCAAAGGGTGTGGGCAGCAGCTCTAACCAGGCTGCCAGACTTCTAGGCTCTGCCCGAGAGCCCAGGGCTGCCTTATGTCTGATCCTCTCACCCTACTGATTACATCAGGGTGAGGGAAGTTTGGCCTTAGGAGTCAATGTATAGAGAGGAGGTATCAATTCCTATAGTAGCATGTTGAAATGGATAACAGAATATAACCAGGGTGCCAGGGAACCTTGTCCTGGCTGTGCTGGTAAATAGGTGTGTGGCTCTACAGCCCCATCTGGATACTACTTGCCTCTTCTGCAAAATGAGTGGATTGGACCAGAATCCTTGAAGTCCCTTGCAATACCAGGGCTCCACATCAGCGTCAGAGAGAGGCTGTCTCAGGACTCATAAATGGGCCAAAGGTACCTGGTGCCATAATCACCCACCAATGGAGGACGAAGGTGTGATGAGGTGCCACGTGGCATCTTCCGCACATGAGCCTCTGTGTTTGCACACAGTGGAAGAGACCATGGCGCCCGTGTCTCAGCCACAGCCCTGATACCACATCTTCAGTCATCAAGGATGGGGATTTACACTGTATTAGGACAAAGTGGAAACTCCACTTTTTAAAATTCAATTCAGCAAACTTTTAAAAAAAATGTCTACTGTATGTTAGAAACTGGAAAATACAAAGATGTCAAATATAAGATTTCTGCCTTCAAGGAGACTAAAATTTTGGAGAGAGAGGTATATAGAGAGGCAGATGTATAGACAGGTTAAACTAAAATACAGTGTGATAAAGGCTGTAGAAACAGAAGGGGAAAGAGACTGATTCTGGAATAAGGATGGAAATTAAAAAAAACAAAAAAAAGCTGGCCTGGTGTGGTGGCTCTGGCTCAGGGCTGTAATCCCAGCACTTCAGGAGGCTAAGCAAGAGGGCAGTGGGAGGGTCACTCCAGCCAGGAATTCCAGACCAGCCTGGTCAACATAGTGAGACTACGTCTTTACAAACAAACAAACAAAATAGCCAGATCTGGTGGTGCGCACCTGTACTCCTCACTACTCCGGAGGCCAAGGTGGGAGGATCGCTTGAGCCCAGGAATTGGAGGCTCTAGTGAACTATGATTGCACTACTGCACTCCAACCTGGGTGAAAGAGAAACACCCTGTCTGTCTCTCTTCAAACAAAAAAGGTTATGTAAGAAGATACCCTGCACAATACCAATGCCTTGCCCAGAGGAGCAGTTTTTGAGTTCTGCAGTCAATCTACTTGAATTTAAGTCTTGGCTCCACCACCTTATAAGCGGGGCAAGTTACTTAATAGTTTGTGCCTTGGTTTCTTCATCTGTAAAATGGAGGAAATAGAGTGACTGTGTGGATAATCAATCCACGCAGCATACTTGGCACTGTGCCTGGCATATAGCAATGTCCAGTGTTACTCAATAAATGTTTGCCTAGTAAATGGATCCCAGTTTTCATCTGCAATCCAAGCCTTTTATTTTGCATATTCAGATGGGCCTCCCATTTTTAGTTCCTCACTGAACATATTCATTATGAATGGCTAAGATTGAGTTCAGACTTAGGATCCTGGTGTTCCCACCCTAAGAGATAAGGCCTCACTCTGTTGCCCAGGCTGGAGTGCAGTGGTGCCATCACTGCTCACTGCAGCCTCAACCTCCCAGGTTCAAATGATCTTCCCACGTCAGTCCCCCGGGTAACTGGGACTACAGGCACGTGCCACCACACCCCACTATGTTTTTCTATTCCTTATTAAAGATGAGGTTTCTCCATGTTGTCCAGGCTGGATTTCGAGAGCTTAAAGTCACAAAATGTTGGGATAGGAAGGAACCTGGGAGACAGTTTAGTAGTCTCTTCATTTTATGGACAGAAAACTAAGGCTTAGAAAGTTAAGTGACTCGCCTGTGGGCATGGCACTCCTCTGGTGGCAGTCGTGGGATTAGAATCCGGGAATCCTGACTCCCAGACCAAGGAGCTCCCTCCAGCCTCAACTAGATCCAGATGCTCGAGGCCTAAGCTTCGCTCTACACTGACACTCAGGCCACAGCAACCTGGGGTCCCCACCTCCTCTTTCTATGGCGCCCCAAACAAAAGACTACCTGTTTCCCAGTACTTAACGGCACATCTAAGGAAGAATTTAGGACCTTTCCCAGTCCAGGGCTAGCTCTCAAAGAGGGAAGAAAAAAAAAAAAAAATCAAAAACCACTTCAGACCATAAATGCTCCATGTTGCTTATAATGTTGACTTTCTCCTTTAATTCTCATTCAAGGAGACTGCTTCGCAGGGGATCTGTTCATGATCCTCACCTTAGTGTCACCAACAGAGGTGGCCGTGGGTGCTTTCCGTAGAAAGGGAAGGTGACAGGTGAGGCAGGCAGGAGCTCGGGCCACCTGTTCTCCAGCCTAATGGCCTCAGGTAACAGCCCAGCAGCCTCACTCCTACTTCCCCAAAGGCAAGAGAAGAAAAACGAGGCAACAACCAGAGGGAGGAAGGTGGAACTGGGGGAAACTGAGCGCAGGGGTGGAGAATGAACTAAGCTCCATCACACCTTTTCAAGCACAGCAATGACAGTGTGTGCTGTTATAAAAGAACACTTGCTCCATGAGAACATTAGAAACGTGCAAAAAATTTCACGCAAGACCTTGCCGTCTTTATACGCAGGTGTATTTACGTTGATTTCTCTTCCCATCTTATCTATCACTATATAATTCGAATGAACCCTGATAGAATATTGACCGGTGTCCTGAATTTTCTCCTCCCGTGCACAGCGTGAGTAATTCCCGTGAAACTATGCTCATGCGGATCTAGTTTGAATCCGATCCTTCGGGCCGCGGCGGCTCCGCCTGGGAGGGCGTGGCCCCCGCGCTGGGGCGGGAACCGGCTTCTGGGGACCCGCGGCCTCTGCGCCTCAGCCGACCTCCACCGCGGGTGGGTGCGGGGGTGCGGGGGTGAGGGGTGCGGGGGTGAGGGGTGCGGGGCTGCTCCGTCGGGAGGCTGGGAGGGAGAGCAGGCGCCGGGACCCACGCGAGGGCGCGGACGGACGGGGGGCGGGAAGCGAGGCTGCCGAGGGGAGGAAGCGGGGCCGGCGCAGCGGGCGCCAGGCCGGGCAGAGGCGGGGGCGGCCGGCCGGGGGCTGACCCCGAGCGCCGCCGAGTCTGCGCCGCCCGCCGCCCCGCGCTCGCCTCCAGCCGCCTGGGGTTCCGCGGCGGCCGTCAGCGCGCACCTCATCAATAAGGCCTGCCAGGCGCCGGCCCCGCGGCCATCCATCACCCGGGCTGCACCCCCGGCCGCGCACCGAGGCTTCGGCCAGCGCCTGCGGGGCCTCTGCGTGGAGTGGGCCGGCAGCGTTTTTCTACCCGGCAACAAATACATGGCTGTATTCCACTTCTTAATCCCAGTGTCTGTTAACGATGTGGTGTTCATTTGTTCCTAAAGAGCTGTAAGGAAGCTTAGAAATGATTCGGCAAGCTGGGCGCGGTGGCGCATATTTGTAATCCCAGCACTTAGTGAGGCAGAGGCGGCAGGATCGCTTGAGCCCAGCAGTTAGAGACCAGCCTGGGCACCATGGCGAAACTCCATCTCTACGAAAAAATAAAATTAGCCAGGCGTCGTGGCGCGCGCCTGTGGTCCTGCTGGGGAGGCTGAGGTGGGAAGATGTGAGCCTGGGGAGGTAGAGGCTGCAGTGAGCTGAGATCGCACCACTGCAGTCCAGCCTGGTGACAGAGTGAGACCCTGTGGAGAAAGAGAGAAAGGGAGAAAGAAGAGAGAGAGAGAGAAAAAAAAAGAGGATTGATTCAGCACACACACACACACACACACACACACACACACACACACACACAGAGAGAGAGAGAGAGAGAGAGAGAGAGAGAGAGAGAGAGAGGATTGATTCAGCACAACCGGTGCATTTCACAGATGAGGAGACCGAGGGCCAGAGTGGGCGGCTGGCGTGCCTGAGGCCACACCAGGTGGAGGTGATGGAAACTATACTGGGGCCTGCATCTCTTGCCCTACCCCCACTCCCAGCCCTTGTGCCCTCCAAATGGGCACTCCGCAGGTCCAGGATCGATATGAGTGTTTGGCATCGAATGTGTGAAAAGGGCCAAGTCATAGGTTATGGGTGTGGGTGTCAGTGCATGAACAGCACAGAGTCCGCAGGCATTCTGTCTCCCAACTCAGGCCACAGCCTGTGTGTGCGTGTGTGTGCATGTGTGTGCATGTGTGAGTGTGTTGAGGTCCAGAAAGAGTACTAGGTAAAAGAGAGGGAGAAACACCTCTACATTAAAAGCAATGTGTTCCTTGAATTCATTTAGGTCGTCTCCCACCTGCCCTTTTCCCCAAGGAGGTGCCGTGGGTCCCCCTTCCTGCTCGTGTCTGCCAGCGCTCACTCCTGCTCCTGTCTGCAGGACGCTTTTGTTCTCCGGTTTGCGGGTAGAAACTTGTGTTCATCCTTGTATCTACAAGTTTGCATGATGCCTGGCACATAGTAAACATTCAATAAATGTTTGCTTTGTGAATTGTAGCTCTTATGAGGGAATTCGAATAATTCTGGATCAGAGGGCATGTAGGCTGAAAGAACTCACAGATCAGGTGTCCAATCTCATTTCATAAGAGGGAGACTGAGGCTCCCAGCATTGCCCCATTGAACCGTTGCGTGGTTCACTCAAGGCCTGCCTCTGTAAGGTCAGAGCTGGCGTGGCCCTCAGGGATCCTTTCTTTTCTTCCCCCAGAACATTGCGCTGCCACCAGCTCTCCGAGCCGTGGACTGCATCCTCATCACTTCTTTCCCTTGCCACCTTTTGGTTCCTCTGCTGCTTAATTAGCAAGCTCTCCCAGGGTGAGGGACAGAGAAGATCATGGAAGCCAAACTGTCTGCTTTGTTCCTAAGAGGAAACACAATATTTTGTGGGGGATTGTTTTGTTTTTGTTCATGGTGTTGTTTTCTTAGTGTTGGTGGTGTTGGATTTTAAATTCAAATTCAAATGACGAAATTAAAATCAGTGACCAGTGGGTGTCTGCTAATCTTAACATCCATTTTTCTTCCATGATCACAGAGGTATGACTGGAGTTAGAAACAATCATATTATCAAGAACTCTGGGAAGAGGTAGAAACAATCTCTCTCTTTCTCTCTCTCTGTCTCTCTCTCACTCACACA
Organism: Pan troglodytes; assembly: GCF_028858775.2. Classification (NCBI taxonomy): domain Eukaryota; kingdom Metazoa; phylum Chordata; class Mammalia; order Primates; family Hominidae; genus Pan; species Pan troglodytes. The sequence continues at coordinate 17,688,050 of NC_072405.2, forward strand.
CACACCTCACTTTTATTGAAGAGCAAGGGTAGCAAAGACATCCTGTGGCCCAGGCAGTCAGTGGCTTTGGGCTCTCGTGTGATGTCCACTAGACTATAATTGCTGTATATACAATTCCGGAGTGTGGTTTTATCTGGCACAGAGCACTTTCATCCTGCTACCTTTATATACAATTCCGGAGTGTGGTTTTATCTGGCACAGAGCACTTTCATCCTGCTACCTTGCGCCCTGATGGTAGCCCATCCATGTGAACATCGTGACCTGCAACTGAGCGTAATGGAAATTGACTTAAGAACGAGAGCCAGAGGCCGGGGGCGCGGTGGCTCACTCCTGTAATCCCAGCACTTTGGGAGGCCGAGACGGGTGGATCATCTGAGGCTGGGAGTTCGAGACCAGCCTGACCAACATGGAGAAACCCCGTCTCTATTAAAAATACAAAAATTAGCCGGGCATGGTGGCACATGCCTGTAATCCCAGCAACTTGGGAGGCTGAGGCAGGAGAATCGCTTGAATCCGGGAGGCAGAGGTTGCAGTGAGCCAAGATCGCACCATTGCACTCCAGCCTGGGCACCAAGAGTGAAACTCCATCTCAAAAAAAATAATAAATAAAATAAATAAGAGCCAGAGTAATGGGTTCTGCAGAACGATATCATCTTGTACAGAAAAGGCCATGTTTCACTGACTGCTTTTCCCTTAGTCCATTCAGAAATACAGTCCTACTCTCAAAGGGCCAAAGCGTTTCTCTTTCAAGGCCAGTCCTTGGCTTACCCTTGCCTCAGGGGAACACCTGGACCAAACTCAGTTTCCAAGGACTGACTGGTTCTCTCCGCTTCCCATCACCCTCTCCCAGGCAGCCATCAGGTTGTTGAAAGGGACTTAGCAATCCCTGAGCTTCTGCTGTTTGGCTTCAAGACCTTCAGGATGTGAGAGGAGGATAACCCTCACTCTGACGTCACCCTTCCTGCAGCCTGCCCAAGAACATGAGTGCCCCGGCGCTCGTGTGTTTGTGCCATACATGCTCAAGATAGGCACTGGAGCTGTACCCAGGATGGACCACTGTGGCCATTCCTGTGGACTGAGGATGAGCAATAGGGAGGACCAACCTTGAAAAAGGATCCTTTAAAAAGAAATGCAGGCTTTCGTTTGTATATAAATCACTTTTCTAACGTATTTTAGGTGGGAGTCAAACGTGTACCAGGGATGTGGACTCGCACTAAAGACAGGATGGGGCTGGAGAGAATGGGAGCTGAAGAGTCTTATCCTGCTCCACCTGTGCTCTTTTTCCTTCTGCTTTTTTCAAAGCGAGATTTATTGAAGTGCAACTTATATACAGTAAATTCACTCCTTTTAGTGTACAGTTTTCAGAGTCTCGACAAACACACAAATTGTGTGACCACCATCACAGGATATGAGAATAGTCCCAGCGCCCCTCCAAATTTCTTCCTCCCCCTCTACAGTCAACTCTTCCCCCTCCTCAGCCCCTGGCAACCTCTGATCTGTTTTCAGCCCCTGTTGTTCTGTCTTCTTCAGAATGTCATAGAAAATGGAATTTGTCTATCATCTTTTGAATATTCTTTCACTTAGCTGAATGCATTCGAGATTCATTAGTGTTGCTGGGTGTTTGTTGTTCATTCCTGTTTGTTACTGAGTAGTATTCCATTGTATGGATGTACCTCAGTTTACCTATTCCCCTGCTTAAGGATCATTTGAGTGGTTTCCCGTTTGGGGCAATTATGAATAAAGCTGTAGGTTTTGAAAATAACAACAATACTACTTTAGAGTTTAAAGTTTAAAACACAACTTATATTTAGCTCTTCTTGTCCTGAAGCTCATTGCAAATAGTATATCTGCTGGGGCATATTCAAAGACTGGGGTGAGGACGTCACAATCTCTGACAAAAAGTGGTGTATGGAGGGGTGTGTGCATCTGCATTGGACGTGTGGAAAGAAAGATATGAATTCAGAGCTTCGGAGGTGCAGCAAAGACAGAGTGCTCACAGGGTGATTGAGAAACTGAGGTGGCAAGTAAGTCTTTCATTTACTCTACCTGTTCTGAGCCCACCAGCCCCTGAGCCTACCCACCTGCTCAGGGAGGGTGTGGGCCCCTGGAACTGGGCATCTGCAGAGACTTCCTGGGGGAGGGGTGGACTTTGCCCCTCACTGGCGGAGGCCCCCCGGGGAGATGGTGTGAAATAGGGGAGGGAGGAGGCGATGAGGTCGGGATAGCTCTGCACCTTCCTGAGTGACATCCTGCCAGTGCCCTCCACCTAGGTGCGGAGGGCTCCATTTCACTGCGCCCCTTTGCACCTTGGGTTTTCTCTCTTCACTTCCTTGCCCTTTGGCAACTTGCTGTTCATTAGCACCTCTGCTGCAGAACAGGGGGCAGCACCAGAAGTCCCACTTTAACCGGAGAGCCCCTGTCCTGCTGTCAAACACACGCACAGGACTAACGAGGGGGATGAGTGGAAACCAGCCGCAAAGAAATGGAGTGGGAGGTTCTTCTTTAAAATCCATTCCGTTCAGAACACAGTGAACACCCTTTGACAGAAGAAGGACTATCTAGCTATTCTAAGCTCCGTGCCTCCCCTTTCTTGAGACTGTTGTTACAAGAAACCAATGATTTCTAACAATAGGAACCTCCCAGCTCGGGAAGCGGTGTTCGGAGGGGAGCAGCGCTCTCGGTGGGCACCTGCTGCAGTTGGGGTGGGAGGGGTGGTCGTGGAGGCCACTTTCCCCTCCACCGCCAGGGAAGCCTGGTCTGTCTGAAGGGGTCCTCGCCTGCGCCGAGCATGGCCGGACGGCCGGGCCTCCGGCCCCAGCACAGCCCCCGTTTCAGAAGACCCCGGGTCTTCGCGCCTGCGGACCAGAGGCTGTTTTCGCACTTGGGCTTCGCGCTTCCTTGACACTTTCCTGTCTCTGCTCGCCGCGCCAGGTCGCGGCGCCTGCCTGGGCGTCTTCTCCAACTCCGGGTCACCTCGGGGCGAGGGCAAGGGTGCCGGGCCGGTGGGGCGTTCCGGCCACCACGGGGCGGGGGAGGGAGCGGACTTTGCGGAAACGGGCCGAGCTGGCTCAGGGAATGCCAGATCTCTGGGGGACCCACCAGTCCCCTGATGTGCGCGTTGAGGTCTTGGGCCTGGCGGCGCTCCAGCCGCGGGTGTCCCCACCATAACCACTGTCCTCCCCGGGAGCTGGGCAAGAGGAGCCCTGGACTCTGGGTTGACCTCGTCCCGGTCGGGTTCTCTCTCCTCCCACCCAGGCCCGGCCGCTTTCTGGCGTCCGTCCTCTCCCAGGAGGTCCTGGCCTCTCTCTGCGTCGCCAAGTCTCTTGACTCCCAGCTCGCCTTACTTCCCAGGGTCTGTGGTCTCTCTCCTTTCTCTGTCTCTGCTCTCTCTGCCCGTCCATTGCCTGCTTTGCTTTTCCATAATATTTCATCATTCAACACCGTATTTGACTTACTTATTGTCCGTTTTTCTCTTATAGCATGTAAGCTGCTTAGGATAGAATTCTTCTCTACTTTGTTCCATGCTGAGTACTCATGCCTGTAGTATTCCTGGCACAGAGTAGGTGCTCAGTCAATGGGAAATGAATGAGTGGGTGAGTGAGTGAATGCATGAGTGAATGAACCCCATCTCTCCCTCTCTGCTGCTGGCCAGTCATTTCTCTGTGCCCTGGTCTCTGCCTGTCCTCCTCTGTCTCTCTCGCTTTTCTCTCCCTTCTCTTGTTTCTCCTCCTCCACTCCTCACCCTGCATTTTTTCCTCTATCTGGCTGACTTGGTCCCTCCATCCTTCCAGGATTTATGGGTTGGGCTCCCTATGCCTCAGAAAGGGTGCACCTGGCTTCTGGTCAGCCTTCATCCCCAGAGGCCCGGGGACTCCCTCGCCAGTCCAACAGCCTAAGCATCTAGCCAGGTTCCCAGCTCAACTTCCCAAATCCTGGCTGTGCACAGGAAGTCCCTTCTTCCTGCAGTCCCCAGGACCTGGGGACCCCAGGGTGTCCTTAGGAGCAGCCTAGATTTGAGCTGGTGGTTTGTAGGCGATAGCAGCTCCACAAGCAGATGAAGCCACCAGGGAGATTTGTGCCACCCAGGCTGGGCCCCTCCCTCCACTTCTGGCCAGTATTCTACTCTGAGAAATGGCAGTCCTGTCCACCAGTGCACCAGGTCCCTTGAGGGGAATGTTTCATTCTCCATCTCCCAGCAACTTTGATGGATGCTATTAACAGCCCTTTTTAAAATTTTAATCATTCACCCAACACTTATTGAGCACCTACTGTAATCCTTGCTTTGGGCAGACTAGGATTTTGATCACTGCATTCACAGAACATACCTTTTGGGGGTGTAGAAGGGAGGTGAGTGGTGCATGTGTGTGGACAGCCAACCCCATATAAATTACTTTATAACTTCAGGGGGCATGGACAAGTGAATAAAGCACAAGATCATTTTACTAGTCCAGGGATGTTAACCCTGGTCTTGCTCTGGGCTCAGCACAAACAACACTGTGACTTCAAAAGTCTCTAACTGGGGAGTAGCAAAGCCCCATATGTGAAAGAATTGGGGCCTGTGTCACCAAGAGAGATCTCAGAGGAGGCAATCCCCGAAGAAAGGGCCCCTTAGAGACTCAAAGAACCTCCAGTCTGGGAACCAGACCCCCTATGGTCTGGGTGGTGGGTGGCCTGGGCAGTAGGTGTTAGCAGCTCTTTCAGGCTGCCGTTGTCTCCAGGTCCTTGGATGGGGAGGGAGAGAGGGAGCCAGGTTGGCAGCAGGAAAAGAAACATACATGGCGGCGCCTGCGTGGCCACTGCGCCTCCAGCGCTGGCGCTCCTCAACCTGCTGGGGCCCCTGCCTGGACTTGCAGGCACTGGACTAGGCTTCAGTCCTAGCCTCAGCTACGCTGGACCTGAAGAGCCCCTCCCTATTCAAAAAGGTTATGGTGTCCGTCCTGAACTCAGCAAAAATGTTCAGAGATTCCTTTCCACTTTTTTCCCTCTTCCTGTGCGCTCTTAGATTATGAGATATAAACTTTTTTAAACATTGATTTTATTTTTTAAATGTTAAACATGCTCATTAAAGGAAACTCAGAAAAATTTTTAAAAGACAGTTTTTAAAAATACATTTTCATGGTAGAAAGTCGATATTAAATAGAATGGGAAAAAAAGAACTAAGATTCAGGAATCCAGGTTCTAGACCTGCAGTTTCGCCCTTGCTTTGCCACCTCAGACAAGTACCTTAACCTCTCTGAGCCTCCATGTGCTGGTTTCTAAGGTGAGGGCGATAACACCGTCTTTCCCTTCCTCTTGCTAATGATATTGTTGTTCCCTAGAGAAAAATGAGATTTGAAAGTGTTCTGTAATCTGGAAGTGACTATAAAATATGAGGGGGTGTGCCAGAAACTCTGGTCCTCAGGGCTGGAAGCACCAGGAAGCATTTGCGGAGGTCTCCGAGGGAGAAGATGTATTCGCTTTGCAACCCAGAGTAGTAATTTCGAAAGCAAGACCATTAACAAGAATTGCTCCTTCCTCTCCTCTCGTCTGTAACCGGCTGCAGAGCACGGTTCCGGGCGAACAGGGCGGAGGCTCTACGTCCACTCCGTATCCCCAAGAAAGAGTGTCCGAGGCACGGACCATAGCAAGTGAAGGAAGGTAGGTCGACGTGGCCTTGCAGCTGAATTCGTTCTCCATTTTTCCTTCAGCAGGGACGCATCCTGCTCCGCACCCCGGTTCTCGGCGCTGCGCCCGCGGAGGCTCGTGCAGGGCACTGCTGGCCGTGCGGGTGAGGACCGAGTGCCGCGCAGGGAAGGAGTATCGCAGACCGGCGCCCAGGCCCAGCGACGGAATCCAAGGGCCGTGTTGCAGGACTCGGCATTCGTTCTGCGCGGGTCACCTTGAATGTCTGTCCGGATCCCTCGCGGCAGGTCCGCAGAGGCGCGTCCATATCTTGGAGGAATTCGTTCCATAGAATGAGGTTTGATTCTCTCTGGGGTTTCTTGTTTTCCATTATAAGACTCTGGCGACCTTGGTGGCGCCAGATTTTTTCAGACGTTGCTTTTGTTCCGGGTGTAGCGGCCAAGATCATGGACCCAGGCGTGGCACTTGGTTTAAAACAAACTTGGACAGGTCCCACCAAAAACTCGCAGAAACTCGGCGCTGGAAAACCATCAGTGGTTTCACTGTGAATTCCAGCATCCACCGTTTATTTTTATTTTTGGGGGGAACCAGTGTTTAGATTCCTCTGTACACAATACGCAGCGTACAATTTGCCTCTTCTAGGGTATGGACCAGCTCAAGTCCCAGGAGCCTTAATGGAACAGGGTAAAGCAATTTATTCTTGCCTTGGAGATATTTTTTAAAAGAGTACAGTACACCTAAGTAATTCTTATTTGTCTAAAATCTGACGACCTGACACTGGGTCATTAGACCCAGGTTCTTAGAAAAAAAAAAAAAAGTCAAAGACGTTCACAGTGATAAATTCTCCTCCTAGACTACAGGAAAGGAAACCCGAGAGAGGACTTGAATGGGGATTGGGCCTGTCTACCCAGGCCAGCCCAGGCATATCTTCCTTAAAAATAGCCAAGAGGCCGGACCTCAGAGCACCCACCCGCTGCCCCCCTTCCCAGAGGCCTCTGGAGCGAGAGAGAAGCCTGGGAACCTAGAGAGGCGCCGATAAACCTCCTCCAGCCGGCGGCCCAGCGAGGCCTTGAAATGCTCCCCTCTCCTGGCAACGCACAGCCAACCTGCAGGCTCCCGCTTGGCCCAAGGGAGGGAGGGGGCGAGCGGCGAGCGAAGGAGGAAAGGAGGAAAAAGGAAACACCCCCAAAAAAGCAGGCCGTTTGCCAACCACCCCTGGTTTGTCCTTGAGCTGAGGCCTTGGGGAGAAAGTTGGGGCGCTGGACCTAGAGGAAAAAGCCACAAGAAACATAATTTTCTCTGTCCCAGGCGACTTCCAGAGACAGCGAATATTCCTGGGTCAGGGGATCCCAGGTTTCAGTCCACTAGGAGTGCCAGCGGAAGGTGTGGGTAAAGGACCGGGGTGGTGTGGGGTGGTGGGAGGTGGTAGGGGTGGCCCAGGGTTGGCAGAAAGCGGCGGCTCAGGTAATCTGGGGTTCCTTGCAAGCAAGCACCCAGCAAAAGCAGGCGTTCCCACCCAGCGGTGTGGCAGCGGCCATCCACAGTACAGCCTGTTATAGCCCCACCATCCACAGCACAGCCTGTTATAGCCCCACCAGTGTACAGAGCAGGGGGTTGAAGTTTAGGGAGGATGGGGAGGGCGAGGGTGAAGGATCGCCGCAAGGCACCGCACCTCCCGCTGCAGCCCATCCCGCACTACTAGGAGAAGCCGGCGTAGGAGCGCCGCCTGTGTCCTTGGCTGTGGGGAGGACGCTCAGATGGCACCCCGCCAGACACTAAGCCCCAAGCCCCTGGCTTGTTGCTAAGAAAATTCACTGCCTGGTCCAGACTCAGCCCTTTTCGCCCTTTAAGGGTCGCGCGTGGGAGGCAGCTCTGAGACCCCGGGTAGCGCTGGAGCCACAGATTTCCTCGGAGAAAAGAAAGGCCGGGATAGCTTCCCGCTCGCCCAAGCCCAGATTTTCCACTCTCCAGGAAGGCCTTGCAGGTCCCTGCCGCAGGCCTTGGCTTCGCGCCTCTCTCGCTCACCCCCCACGAAGATGATTGCCGGTTTCAAACCGGGAGCAGGGAGTCTGCTTCCTTCTCCGCTGCGTCCGAAGGATCGCAGATTGGAGCGTGCTCCGGAGACCGCTTTTCCGCAGCGCCGGCCTCCGAGATCCCCAGCACCCCTTCAGCCTTAAGTTCCCACGTTTCGGGTCCGTGGCGCCAATTCTGCTAAGTAGCAGGCTAGGAATTGGGGGAAGTCGGAGAAGAAACCCTAAGTGTGCCGCCCCCAGCTTCCGGGATGCAGGCCGGCCGGGGTCTATAGGGGCGGCTGCCGTGCGTCCAGCCTGTGCGCAGGCCTTTCGCCGCTCGGCGCCCCACGCAGCCTCAGTTTCCTTTCCTCTGTTTGAGCCCCAGTGAACCTCCGCACCTCTCATTCAGGGAAGAGAATTCCCCGCGCAGCCGCGCTCGTTTCTTCCTCTGGGATTTTCCTGAGAATCCCCAGGAGTTGGCCACGATCCCATGGGGGGTTTCCTTCTACCCAGCCCCGCGTCCTGGCCTCGTCCTTAACGCCTGGGTTGCCTTCACTCAGGCTGGGAATCCACGATTGATTTCCTACTGCGGAAGCGGGTGGCGTTCCCAGCCTGCTTTCGGAGCAGCACGGGTTTCGTGCAGGGTGTTATCCCGACCCCTTCCCCCATCCCTCTAATCTGGTTTGAGAAGCCCGTGCTGGAGAGAAAAACGCGGCCTTAAAAAAAAAAAAAAAAAAAAAGTTTAACCGAAAGCGTGAGAGCCACCCGCCGGCTGTTATCTGGGGCTGAAGGCTGCGGTAATCGATGGGTTATTTTTACGCGGTAATAGGGCCCTGTGATTGCTCTATTAACCTTTAGACCTGTCTGAGGGACTCTCCGGCTCGCAGCCCCGCTGCGCTGGGGCCTCCAGGCCCTGACGCCGACTCCCAACTCAGGCCTGACACATTCCCCTCCCCCATACCCTGGAAGAGCCCCCTCCACGAAGAAGCTCCCCTGGACCGCCGGGCTCCCCAGCCCTTGCCACGTCCCTTGGATTGGTGCAGAGCCGCCGCAGGCTGCAGAAAAAAAGGGGAAAGGTTAGAAGAGAGGAGGCCACAGGAGATGGGAAGTGTCGCCAGGAAGGGATGCAGATTGCATAAATACATAAAATTGAGGCTGAGGCCTGGGCTCCCGACCATCTCCCTGGGCTTTTGGGAAGGCAAAAGGGAGGCTTCGGTCTCTACGCTCTGATTTTAGGAGGCAGTCTGGGTGTCACCTGAACCTCCAAGGAATCCGGGGCTGGGAGGATCCCCACTACCCCTGCCCAGGAACTAGCATCCAGCCGGGCACCCCGGGTGACCCAGTGCCCCACACGAGATCGAGAGTTGAGCCCAAGAGGTCACCTTCTTCTCTACTGGCCCCGCCCCTCGCCCACCGCGGCTGGATGAGGACCACAGGAAGGGGGGGCGGGGAGGGAGAAAGGGAACTCATTAATAAAGCTGACCCTGGGCACCACAGCGAACCCAATCGACCTCCGGCTGGGTTGCGGGTGATTCCCCGCTCCCTGGCGGTAGCACTTGGGCATTTTCCGCGGAGACCCCAGAGCCTGGACTTTGCCTGCTGGGGGAGCTTTCCGCACAGTCCCGCAGCCTGCGCCCAGCGGAGGTGTAGCCGGGGCCGCGCACCCCCGCCCCGCCCTTGCACGTGACTCCCACAGGCCAGTCAGCGCCCTAGGGCCGAGTTGCTGGGCCGGGGATCCGAGCCGCGAGCTGGGGACTTGGAGGCGGCCGGCGCAGGGGCCGCGAGAGGCTTCGTCGCCGCTGCAGCTCCGGGGGCTCCCAGGGGAGCGTGCGCGGAACCTCCAGGCCCAGCAGGTAGGGCTTTTTTCTTCCCTTTCTTTGCTCCTTCCCGCGGTCCCCCAAACTCGGAGCTTCTCCGCCTTTGCTTGTCTGGAAGTAGAGAGGTAGCTAGTGGGAGGAAAAGAGACGTGCGCTACTCACTTCACCGAAATTGCCCAACCCCTGCTCTGCTTTTGACTTTGCCTTAGCAACTTCTTTAAGTCAAAGTAAGACTTGGGGGCAAAACAGAGAAATATTGGAAGCGCCTTTGGATTCTTTCCGTGTGAACTTGAACGCTTTCAATCCCTGTCCCCGTGTGCACATTCTCCAACCCTTGTTTGCATATCGCAGGCCGGGGCCTGGGTGGTGATGGTGGCCGCGTGAAGTTACCGGGACTGACGGACCCGGGACAGGCTGCACGGCAGCTCGCATATGGAGGGAAGTAGACGGAGGCTTGTCGCCCACCAGCGACTCCGGGGACGCAGGGTGGCGGTGCCAGGCAGCGCCGCTGGGCCTCAGGGGCCCCCGGGAGCCGCTCTGAGGTGCGGAGAGGCTGCTGAGTGGCGGAACTATTCATGCCCTTTCTGGCCGGCCTCCTCGCCCTCGGGGCTGGGGTCCAGGGACTGAATGCTCCTCTGGAAGCTCACCACCCCACCTGCCCGCGCTGCTTCTACCTGAAACTGGCCAAGGGCCCGAGCCCGAACCGGAGCCGTGACTTCCCTCCGCCGGCCACGGCGCTGCCCGGATCCGCCGGGTTATGTCGCTTGGCTTTGGGCTCAGGGGTCACCGTGGGCAGAGGGGGGTGCCGGGGTCGCGGACTGCCACCAGGTTGAGGAAAGGAGGGGCCTTTTGGTTGGGGAAAGAGCGTGGTGGGGGACCCGCGGCCGATGGAAGCCCTGGGGCAGCGCGGCCCGCACCGCGGAGGTTGGGGAAGCGCCTCGGGGAAGTGTTTCCTGTGTTCCCAGAAAAGGAAGACAACCGAGAGCAGGTTTCAGGCTTTTAAAGAAAGCCTGGGGTGTGGAGGTGATGCTCCGCACACGTCTGTGTCTCCTCCCCTGCTGCGGCCGGCTTGGTTGTGCCGGCTAGCGTGGGACCGTCCTCCTCGCTGCAGGCCGAGAGCGGAGGCGTAAACCCAGGCCAGCGAGGAGTGTCCTATAAAGGGACGGGGACTTTTGGGCGCTTGCAATTCTCCCATTCTGAAAAATAGATCGGAAGAGGGCTATTGGTTGATTCTTGAAAGGGGAGCGCATTTCCTGTTGGCCTGCGAATTTGGGGTGAACTGGGACGAGTGATCAGAAGGAGAGCAAAAACTCCCCGATTCTGGCAGCCTCGGGAGCTGCTGGGCTTTCTCCGCCAACTGCAGGATCCAGGCTCAATTTCAACAACCAGCCAGAGGCGTTTTCCAAGAGTAGCTAATTCCTTGTTTTTCCAGAAAGTTATAGAGGAGTATTTTCTCCACCTTCTATTGTTCTAGTAATCCAACTCAGGCACTATATCAGCCATTTGAAAAGGCAGAGAATGTGATAAAGACAAATATTAGATTGATGACATTTTTTGCATTTACCTTTTAAAGTCTGCAAGTTACTACCTGTGTGTAGACTGGAAGTTGGATTATAAAATTCTAAATCTCCTTTCTTTTCCAAAGTTATGAAAGAAAAAAAATTACATTATCTTGAAGAACTGCAGGAGTTGAGTATTCCAGAAAATGCAATGAAATAGGTCAGCTACTTGATTTTAAAAGTCAAATACTGGATCTTTTATTAAGGTAAACCCATAATTCTTTAACTTTATTTTCAAAGGGAAAAGTTGGTGACCTCAGGTCAATTTTTTAAAAAATCTATTCTCTAACCAAACTTGCTGGAATGAACTATTTGCCAAACCAATAGTTTATTGCATATTTTGAAAGCAAATAAGCTTTTAGGAGTTACCATGTGACTATATAATACAATACAGTACTATTCCATTATTATTACTAGTGATGTTGCAAAAAATGGTGAAAAGCATTATGTAGTGTGTATTAAAGATTCCATTTCCAGATTTTTACAGTAATAAAGATGATCATTTATTATAGTACATACGTTTGAGGTACTTTCTTGTATTATACTAGAAATCTGTAGTAATAGTCAAGTGTTATTTAGAACTTTCTTTTTGCCTGTTAGGACAGTTTTATAAAAATCTGTTATAAGTGTTTTACAAATATTAATTTATAATCCTCACTCCTAAGCTTCACGATGACTCTACAAAATAAGTACCTTTAATATCTGCATTTTGCAGATGAGGAAACTGAGGCACAGAGAGGCTAAGTAATTTGTCTAAAGGTGTTTATTCCGTAAGTGTCAGAGCCTAGATTCATATATAGTTAATATTCTTGTAAATCTACTATTGAAATAAAAAAGAAATCTTTGTCGGGAGTAGTTGCCTCTTCTTAAAGAGAGAAATGGAGTGTGGTGGACAGCTTCAAGCCCCTGGAGCCCTACTGATCCCATCCCCTTCCCCCACCCCTTCTGACTGTACTTTGATCTTAGACAAGTTTCAAAACTTTCCAGTGCTCCAGTTCCCTCTTGTAAAATGAGGAGAGACACCTGTACTTAGTAGAGTTGTAGAGAAAAGGACCTGGAGGTAATTCAGACAGCAGGTAATTCAAAAAGTGGAGCTCTTATTTTATCAGAAAAATTGCCTGATAATAACAAAACGCAGGATGCTGGGAAGTATATAGTCAAGTTCCACAAACTGCTCTTTCCCCAAGCACCCACCTTGGTGTTATGATTCTGCTTATGGGTATTATTCTATATGAAGAACCCATTCAGTGAATTAGAATGGTCCAGTGGGTTATTCTGTAGAGCGACACTGTACATTCTTCTCACTTTTCTGGTTCTGATATACAATTTGCAAAACGTCTAAATTGTAACTATTTGCAAGAAACCTGTAACTTGTCCGATTTGACGTCCACATGGTTAGTGTATGGATGAGGGTTTCACAACCCTCTTCAGGAGGCTTAGCAGACACCGTTGTTCACTTATAAACATTTGGACTCTACTTCTGGTTTTTTTTTTTTTAATTACAAACAAAACTTTGTTAGGTTGTTGTTTTGTATAAAGTTTGTCCTTGTCCCCCCAAGGACAATCTAAAGTTCTTTCTAGGCCAGTAATACTTGGGGAGAGATGGGGAACAGAGGAGATGAGAGATTTCTTGGGTCCCAGGCACTCTGCATTAACCCCAAACTTTTGGCCTTACAAAAATATGCTTGCAGAATAAGGTAACATTAAAGTCCTTCCTGACAAGCAATACAAAAATAATTGACCAAGATCACAACCAATAACTGCACACCAAAGACCCGGGAAGCCCCTGGTCCCTGGGGCGCCTCTCCCCAGGCTTGCCTGGGCCGCCTGACCCAACGCCTGAACAAAACAAAGGCCCCTGCTTCCCGGCACCGCGCGGCCTCCGGAGCTGCACCCCCAAATCCCCGTGGCGACTTCATTTGCAGCGTGGAAGAAGCAACCACGCAAGTGGAGAGTGGGTTCTGAAAGCTCTGGGATGAACCACCCTCTCTCTTTCTGTCGTTCCTCTTTTAGGACCCCGGCTGCGGCGAGGAGGAAGGAGCCAGCCTAGCAGCTTCTGCGCCTGTGGCCGCGGGTGTCCTGGAGGCCTCTCGGTGTGACGAGTGGGGGACCCGAAGGCTCGTGCGCCACCTCCAGGCCTGGACGCTGCCCTCCGTCTTCTGCCCCCAGTAGGTGCTCCGGACCTTCAGGCCCTGGGGTGAATTCAGCTGCTCCTGCATCAGCTTCCGGAACCACCAAAAATTCAAATTGGGATTTTCCGGAGTAAACAAGAGCCTAGAGCCCTTTGCTCACTGCTGGATTTAATACGTATATATTTTTAAGCGAGTTGGTTTTTTCCCCTTTGATTTTTGATCTTCGCGACAGTTCCTCCCACGCATATTATTGTTGTTGCTGTCGTTTTCTCTCCCCGCGTGGCTGCTTGACCTGCGAGGGAGAGAGAGGACACCGAAGCCGGGAGCTCGCAGGGACCATGTATCAAAGCTTGGCCATGGCCGCCAACCACGGGCCGCCCCCCGGTGCCTACGAGGCGGGCGGCCCCGGCGCCTTCATGCACGGCGCGGGCGCCGCGTCCTCGCCAGTCTACGTGCCCACACCGCGGGTGCCCTCCTCCGTGCTGGGCCTGTCCTACCTCCAGGGCGGAGGCGCGGGCTCTGCGTCCGGAGGCGCCTCGGGCGGCAGCTCCGGTGGGGCCGCGTCTGGTGCGGGGCCCGGGACCCAGCAGGGCAGCCCGGGATGGAGCCAGGCGGGAGCCGACGGAGCCGCCTACACCCCGCCGCCGGTGTCGCCGCGCTTCTCCTTCCCGGGGACCACCGGGTCCCTGGCGGCCGCCGCCGCCGCTGCCGCGGCCCGGGAAGCTGCGGCCTACAGCAGTGGCGGCGGAGCGGCGGGTGCGGGCCTGGCGGGCCGCGAGCAGTACGGGCGCGCCGGCTTCGCGGGCTCCTACTCCAGCCCCTACCCAGCTTACATGGCCGACGTGGGCGCGTCCTGGGCCGCAGCCGCCGCCGCCTCCGCCGGCCCCTTCGACAGCCCGGTCCTGCACAGCCTGCCCGGCCGGGCCAACCCGGCCGCCCGACACCCCAATCTCGGTGAGTAGGAGCGCGAGGGCTGGGGCCCGTGAGGGCCGGGGCAGGGACCGTCTTGAGCCCTGTCTAGGGCCTCTTGTTTTTCCACCAACGCCTTCGTTGGGCTGGGGATGGTGCTTCACTACCTCGAGTTTCTAGGGAAGGCAGAAGCCAGTGCGGGGCTGGCGACATCACAGCCCCAGGAGACCGGCTTCTGTGGAAGGGGCCGGGCCTGCCCGCCGGGGCCTCTTCTGAGATGGTGTCAGGGTCGGAGTGCGGCCTCCCCGCCATCCCCGACATAGACCGTGGCCGCGCTGCGCTGTGGGTGACGCGGGAGCACAGCGGGCTCCCTGGAGAGCCGGGGGCAGCGGCCTGGGATCTGCTCGTGGACGGTGCTGGCGATTACTGAGTTTCTGCGCCCCTTTCCTCCCCGCCCGCCCTCGGGCCTCCGCAGGGAAGTGATTACAATGGTTTGGACCGCAGACCTTCTGGGCCATTTGGCGGCCCAGCTGGAGGATCCCTCGGGGTAGCTGATGATTTTCCCGTCGGGGGTCTCACACCGAGAACAAAGGAGGGATGGACAAAGGAGACGCCGGGGAGATGCGCGGAACAGGAGCCGGCACCGTGCGGGTGCCACCCGGCCGAGCGCGTGGGCGCATCATGCGGGCAGCGGGGGGGGCGGACACGCCCGGTCAGTGTCCGAGAACATAGGGACCTCAAACGGGCTTGTTCATGACACCCGAGTTAAATGGAGACTTTGCAGTCGCTTGCACGCGTGGAGCCTCCTCTTCTCGCGTGGGCCAGGGTTGGAAATAACCGTTGTGGTAGGTTCCATGCAGTGTTTCCATCGGATGTCAGACGGGGAGGGACGGCAAACCTGTCTCAACCTCCAGTGATTCACAAATAAACGCAGCGGGATCTGAGAAGGGGCCTGAGTACACGGGCCGGGGGAGAAAGGGAAGTGGCAACCCCTAGTTCAAAATGCAAACGACCTCTGGAATTTCGGGAAGAGACGGAGGAGTGAGTTTGGATTGAGCCCACCCTGTGGGGGAGGGGAAGCCCAGGCTTGAGAAGCAAAGCTCGCGTTTATTGACCACCTACTAAGCGCTAAATCCTTCTGCATTTGTTCTCACTTTGAAGAGTAAAGGCTACCCCTGCCAGGTTTCCAGTCTTGGGCTGGCTCCGAGAAGGGCCTAGGCTTTGAAGCGCTTTTAAATTGTCCTCTGGCCCTGGGTGGCCAGGGAAGGTTCCCAGGGGTGCAGCCAAATACACATCGCCGGCAAACTGATTAACCCTGAAAGTGGCGCCGAGGCCCGGTCTGTGGCTCTTGGTGTTCCCCTCCCCCTCACCCCTCTTGGGGGAGCCAGACGGCCACCCCCAGGGGAGGAGGGGCCCGGCCGAGCCTCGCCGCGACCTTTGCGAGATAGCGCGGCGACATGGCCACACAATGGAGCCCGCAGGCGGGAGTGCGGGGCGGGGCGCGGCGCCCTGGCCTTGCGCGCTTACGGGGTCCTCTCCAGGGCCCTCTGGGGCCTCTGACTTAAAATAGGGAGGACTGGGCCAGGAGATCGAGACCATCCTGGCCAACCTGTTGAAACCCCGCCTATACTAAAATACAAAAAAAAAAAAAAAAATAGCGGTCGTGGTGGCGCGCGCCTGTAGTCTCAGCTACTGGGGAAGCTGAGGCAGGAGAATCCCTTGAACCCGGGAGGCAGAAGTTGCAGTGAGCCGAGATCGCGCCACTGCACTCCAGCCTGGTAACAGAACAAGACTACGTCTCAAAAAAAAAAAAAAAAAAAAAGGACTGGTCCAGGGAGAGTTTGCTTTGTAACCCCGACAATCCTGCAGGGAATTTGGTGTTTGGTTAAGGAAAAGAGAGAAGTTCAAAGTCATGAGTTACATCCAGCAGTGTAAAAACGAAATACCCGCCGGGCGCGGTGTCTCACGCCTGTAATCCCAGCACTTTGGGAGGCCGAGGCAGGCGGATCACAAGGTCAGGAGTTCCTGGCCAACATGGTGAAACCCCATCTCTACTAAAAATACAAAAATTAGCTGGGTTTGGTGGTGTGTGCCTATAGTCCCAGTTACTTGGGAGGCTGAGGCAGGAGAATCGGTTGAACCCGGGAGGCGGAGGTTGAGTGAGATTGCTCCACTGCACTCCAGGCCTGGCGACAGAGGGAGTATGTCTCAAAACAAACAAACAAAAAACCGAAATACCATGTGAATGCACACAGTATTCAGATTTTGAAATGTCAGCCATGCCATGTAGAGGTTGCTGATGAAGTGATGTTTCCCAAATTCCCATGTCAGCAAATGGCAAGCTGACCTCCCTGTGCGTCTCTCTGCCAAGAACTGCCACCTGCCTTCTCTGGGCTCTTCCCGGATAGCTTATGAAGTCCACAGCCTTTGAATCTGGCCTAGAGGGTGGTTTTTCTCTTCTGCACCCAGCCAAGTGTTTTAGGAGAGGTGCGGCTCTTTGTGAGGGAACACAGGGCATGTTGAACTTGTTGGCTTTCATAGCTTCAGCATGTTATGCAGGTGGCACTTACATAAAAGCAACTGAAATTAAAAGCAGTGCATGTGGCCAGGTGCAGAGGCTCATGCCTGTAATCCCAGCACTTTGGGAGGCTGAGGCAGGAGGATCATTTGAGGCCAGGAGTTCGAGGTCAGCCTGGGCAACATAGTGAGACCCCATCCCTACAAATCATTTTAAAAAATTAGCCAGGCTTGGGGTGGCATGCCTGTAGTCGCAGCTTTGGAAGCTGAGGTAGGAGGATCACATGAGCCCGAGGCCACTGCACTCCAGCCTGGGTGACAGAGTGAGACCCTCTCTCAAAAAAACAAAAACAAAAACAAAAAAACCAGTGCATGTGAATGTGCTTTTTATATGTTCTTCCCATCACTTGGGCGCTCCTACCTGCCTGGCAGCTTTAGTGAGGACCAGCATCACACAGTAGCTGACCCTGAGTCATGGAGGGAAGATGAGAACTGACCCCAGCTTTCTGAGGAGTTGCCACTGAGCCCTAAGATGGCCAGACAGTGTGGTGGGAGGAGCACAGGGTTTTAAAGTTGAGCAAACCTAGATTCAGTTCCAGGAGCCTCATGTCATCTTGGGCAAGTTACTTACCTCTCTCGGTCTCACCTCTTTTTCTGTAAAATGGGATCATCATAACAATTTTTAGTGTTGCCTTAAATTAGAAAAGTAAGGTAATACTTTTGAAGAATTTGGCTTTGGCCCTTCATAAATGATGGTTATTTTATTGAATAGCCACTCGCTATCATGTAGAGTTACCAATTTTGCTGGTGTGCCCAGGACTGAGGGTTTTCCCAGAATGTGGGATTGTTCGTGGTAAACCTGGGACAGTCCCCAGTGAACGCAGATTGTTGGACACTCAATGTGAAAATGGGTGCATTACCCATCGTTGTGGTTTGGTAATGAGCTGAGAACAAAGAAGAAACAGCAGAGGAGAAGCAGCTGAGAGCAAAGGAGAAGCAGCATCATTCTTCCCTCTGCTGAGATTCTGGAAGTAGTCACTTAAGTGCTGCCAGCTGCATTTGGTCTTGAAGGGTGAGTAGGAGTTTGTGAGGAAAAGAACCAGCAATTTTTTTAAAAAAGAAATATTGACCATTTTATAGGAAAAGAAAGAAAGACAAAGAAAAAGAGGCCAGGTGCAGTGGCTCACACCTGTAATCCCACCCTTTGGGAGGCTGAGGTGGGAGGATTGCTTGAGCTCGGGAGTTTGAGACCAACCTGGACAACATAGTGAGACCACATCTATAAAAAAAAAAAAATTAGCTGGGCATGGTAATGCATGCCTATAACTCCAGCAACTCAGGAGGCTGAGGTG
The DNA here is from genome assembly GCF_028858775.2 of Pan troglodytes. Classification (NCBI taxonomy): domain Eukaryota; kingdom Metazoa; phylum Chordata; class Mammalia; order Primates; family Hominidae; genus Pan; species Pan troglodytes. Next base: position 17,705,970 of record NC_072405.2, read on the forward strand.
GGAGGATCGCTTGAGTCAGGGAGGTTGAGGCTGCAGTGAGCCGTGATCGCACCACTGTACTCCTACCTGCAGAACAGAGCAAAGACCCTGTCTCAAAAAAAGAAAAAGAAAAAGAAAGGATATACTCTACTTTACTAATATGTTGTGTAGTACCATGAAATAATACAATGCAACCTAGCCTTTGGTTTAAATAATATATTTGTCACAATAGGTAAAACTATACAGATTAATTTACCCTTAACTCAGAAACTGTTTTTAATTTCAATGAGGAGAAACAAGAGAACACTTTTTTTTTCTATGTAATTGCTGTAGTTTTAACAATATCTTGCCATAGTTCTTATGTTGGTTATGTGAATAGGGCAAAAATCAAAATAATAATAAATAATAAAAGTTATCAGGGGCCTCTGTAAAGCCCTGAACTTAGGTTGGAAGAAATAAGTGTGGCCTGACTGCAATGTATGTGAACTTTAATTCACTCCAAGTTCCGTATGAGCTACGACCCTAAAACAACTGTTAAAATCATTAATTAGGCTGCATGAATGGAATTATGTGACCTTACTGAGGGCAGGTACAGAGTCTTACTCATTTTTAAGTGCCTGGCACATGTTGGGCACTTAGCAAATATTTGCGTAGGGATCTTGGTGGTAATTGCCCCAGGACTCTGCCCTGCCTGGGTCCAACCACACAGAATGGCTGCGTGAGTCCTTTAAGAAGCAAACTGGAGAGCCCTAGGGGAACGGTGGGCAGGATGGAAGAGGGTTCTGGAAACTTCAGGGAACCACTGGAGGAAAGCAGGGCTTTTAGGCTGGAGAAGTCACTGAGTGGATGAAAGCAAGATGGAGTATGACTGTGTCCAAATTTCTGAAAAGCAAAAAAAAAAAGAAAGAAAAAAAGACCATGACCTTTTAACTCTGTGTTAGTGAAGGTGAGCAGATATTAGATGTGAGAAGAACACTCCTAGACAATTGTGGTTGTGTGGAAATGCAGTATAGAATATGGCTTGTCTTCATCATAAACTCCTGGGCGCTGGAAGCACTTGTGGTGGAGCTCTGCGGATAGTTCTTGCCTTGCAGGGCTAGGATAGGATCTGCATGTGCCTGTGAAACGGACGTAGCCGGAGAATGTAGCTGTTTCCTTTTAAAGAACCCAGTCACGGTGGTTACACATGTATCTCCATATGGCAAAATTGTGGAGCTGTGCTCTTAAAATGGGAGTCTTTTATTGCATGTACATTACACCTCAGTGAAGCTGATTTTTATACCAGTTAATGCTTGTGAGTACTTAAGGCTGAAAAGGAGACCGAAATGGAAATAGATTGTAAATATGCCTTGACGGATATATGGTGGTAGGTGTTACTGGAAAGGCTAGGAAAATATATTTAACTATGGAATAACAATTATTTTGTGTAATGGAGACATAAGCAATTATGATATTCTCCAAGGATTTCAAAAAGTTTGAATCATTTTTAGAGTCGATAAAAATAACAACACAATGAAATACATGTACAGTATATCACTGTGTTATTCAAACAATTTATTTAAAAGAAGTTTTGCCCCATTAGGGATGGAGTGGGGGCATTCAAGGTGTTCTCAGAGTTTGTTTATGGTGCAGGTCAGTGAAAAACCCCGAAGTGTTTTCTGGATCTTTTGGGACCTGCTTATCAAGTACGCTAGTGGCTTTCAAAGCCGGTTCATTTGTGCAGGGAACTTTGTGAGACTGGAGAATGATTTGTCGATCTTCAGGAAAACCAAAGTTGTTTAACTTTCCGGTTACCACCCTGAGCAGGTCAGTCAGAGTTGGGGTTGGCCTGTGGTGCTAAGCTGAGAACGAATTAAATAAGAAAGGTGTGTTGGGGTGGCCAGGGGTGTGTCACTACCTCTAGTGAGCCCTGTCACTTGCCCAGTTGTGTCCCATCAAAAGGTCAGGCCACATTTGCTAGGCACTTTCTAAGCACTCAGGTGGAATGATGCCCGGGAGACAGTTCTAGATAACGCTTTATTCTGTATCCCTCCCCATTTCTTTTCTAACTTAAATGCACTAAGAAAACAAACACACTGAGGTGTGGGGAAACAGGAACTCTGATACCTGTGGGTGGGAGTGTAAATCGCTCTGACCTTTATGGAGAGTCTCAGGTGTAGTAGCCATAAAATTGCAAAGTAGACAGCCTGGACTCCGGAATTTTCACTTCTAGGGATTTGTTCCACAAACACACTGGCACATAGTAATTTCAGCATTGCTCGTAATAACAAAATTGGAAATAATCTAAATGTGCATCCTTAGGGGACTGTTTGTATGCACGTGGCACATAGAAACCATAAGCTATGTAGGCAAGAGATAACGAAGTTCATTATCTAATGTATGGAATCCTCACAAAGACATTTATAAATGCAGGAAGTGTCTATAGCACTTTACTCTTTGTGTTAAAAAAAAGAAAGAAAAAGATTATATTCACTTGAAAATACAAAATCTCACAAAAAATTTGTAACACAGATTTGCCTGTGGGGAGGAAAGCGGGTAGGTGAGGGATAATGGTAGAAAAAGGACTTTCACTATGCATGCCTTCGAACTTTTTGAATTTTTTAACCACCTTAATCATTTTTATACTCATTTCTCTGCTTCATTAATCCATTTAATAACAAGAAAATACATTTAACATACAGGGAAGTTAAAGTTAAGTTTAATGTAAAAATTTCAAATCATCGGCTGGGTGCAGTGGCTCACACCTGTAATCCTAGCACTTTGGGAGGCTGAGGCGGGTGGATGGTGAGATCAGGAGACCAGCCTGGCCAATGTGGTGAAACCCTGTCTCTACTAAAAATACAAAAATTAGCTGGGCATGGTGGCACGTGCCTGTAATCCCAGCTATTCAGGAGGCTGAGGCAGGAAAATTGCTTGAACCCGGGAGTTGGAGGTTGCAGTGAGCCGAGATCACACCACTGCATTCCAGCCTGGGCGACAGAGCAAGACTCCATCTCAAAAAAAAAAAAAAACAAAACTCAAATCATCTTAGCCACTTTTAAGTATACAGTTCAGTAGTGTTAAGTACCTTCGCATTGCTGTGTATCAGATCTTTAGAACTTAAACTCTGCCCATTAAAATACCACTCCCATTCCTCTCCACACCAGCCCCTGGTAACCCCCATTCTATTTTCTTTTTCTTATGAATTTGACCACTCTAGGGACCTCATACAAGTAGAATCGTACAGTGTTTGTCGTTTTGTTTCTGGCTAATTTCATTTAACATAATGTCTTCATGATTCATCCATGTTGTAGCATGTGCCAGAATTTCCTTCCTTTTTAAAGCTGAATAATGTTCCATTGTATGTGTAGACCACGTTTTGTTTATCCATTGATCCATGGATGGAAACCTGAGTTGCTTCTCCGTCTTGGCTATTGTGAATAAAGCTGCTATGAACATGGGTATGCAAATGAAACCTTTTGAATTTGGAGAATGTGACTATATTACCTAATTTTAAAAACATATTAAACTAATTAAGTTTTAAAAAACAGATACATGATATTCATGAATCAACCTGAAAGTAGCATCTTTTTTTTTTTTTAAAGAAGATTCTCTATTTAGTGCTTATGGATGCACAGGAAAACTGCTTTAAGGCATAAGTTGTTTTTTATTAAATTTGTCTTTTACCTATTCTTTTACAATTTTGGGGGTTTTCCTTTATGCTCAAGCTTCCTCAAGATTCTTCAAGGCCGATCAAAACCATCCTCAGTGGCAATCCTGTATTTGGCTTTTGATTTTGCTTATTTCACAGGAGGTTGCTTTACTGAGAGGGGGAAATCTCTACTCCTGGTCTCAGTGCTGGTAGTGGATGTAAATCAGCAATGGGCAGACACCCCAGCCCCACACTACTGTGGCTTCCCCACTTGTGGGCACAAACAGTCACGTACTAGGCAATGGTGACCTCTCCAGGTAGGCAGTTTTCCCTCAGGTTATATTGGAGTTAGAACCTGCCTGAAAACCACTAACCGGCTGCAGCGGTGGGATTGTGTGAAGAACAAGTTACCTTCCTCCAGGGCAAGGTGATTCTTTTAAACAAATTTTAAGACAATTTAGTTGTACTGAATTTAGAGCTGAAGCCAGTTGCAAATGTAGCTGCTTGCGTCTGCATAAGAAAGAGGAAGTATGCTAGTTTTCCTTTCCTTGTTCCAGAAGAGGGCAGTTCTTGCCAACGCGAGCTGCTGCTTTAAGAACTTGAAGCAACTTTTCTGACATCTGAAACTATTTGTCTTTTGGGAACTTATTTGTCCTAGCCTGCCTGCAGAACCAGCTGATAAGGCTCTGTTGGGAAGGAGTATCGCTCTGCTATATTGACCTCTCTAGACCATGACATGGCCCCATATGCCATACAACATAAACCGGTTACTAAGACTAATTTAATGGCTATCTCTAGAGCTACTCTTTTGTTACCTTCTAAAGAAGGCAGGGAAGAAAATATAAATGGGGTTATAATAGGAATAATCTTGAATCTGTTTTAATTTATACAAAATACATTTGTAAGTTTTGGCACATTCACGTTTGGATACTGGCTAACAACTTTTTAGCGAGAGTAGCCTGTATCTTGCATGTCATTCCATTGAACAGTAAGGTGGATCCCTGTCAATGAAGAAATCATCTGATGCCAGGGACTTTGAAGTCTTTCTCCAAGAGGTAGATAAGCTGATCTCTGTTTTGCTGGAAAGGAAGCTGATACCCAGAAAGAGCCTGTAATCTCAGGTCCCCGTGGGTAGTAAACAGCCCTGGTTTGGAACCCAGGTAAGTCCAACCTGCAGGATTGTACTTTCCCCCTTTCCCCACACTTTGTATTTGCCAAATCTGATATGAGGGCACTTAGCTCTTCAGAACCAGAAGCTATGTGTGATTGAAGGGCTCTATTAAACCTTAGGATTTTCCATGACTTGTCGCTCCCATCCGCTTCCTCTCCCCAGGGTAGCTTCTTGTCTGAGTTTCCGTTTGCTTCCCACCAATCACTGTCTCTCTAGGAGCAATGTCGTCCTACGGAACCTTCCGTATCATTCCTCAACTGTAAGCTCTGCAGTTCAGGAATGCAATGTTAGGAATCCCAGTGTTGCACAAACTTACTTTCTAGCCGTTGGATTCTGGTGTGCAGAGAATTAAAGAGACTTCCCAGGATTCAGACCCTTCCAATGGGAGGATTCTCCTAACTCTAGGGGAACTGTTGGCTGCTTAAGAGCAAAACCATATGGCTCACTCAAAAATCCCTTTCCTAAGAGAAATCTATAACTGACCCTCTGTGTTCCCTTTTCTCTGAAGATTTCAAATATATTTGTGGTAAAAGCAGAGAAAGAAGAGGAGAAAATCATAATAAAAGCACAATAATGATGATTTTAGTAAAGATAAGAATGGGGCATGGATCAAGACAATGACTAAAACCCCAGGCAGGAAAAGCCCCGTGGAATTGGTCTGAACTGAATGTAGCAGCCCATCAGTGGAAGTTTTCTTGTTTCTGGCAGGTGGCCTGTGCTTTTATCTATTACTGCTCTGTAATCAGAATTGAGCCACGATATTCAAGTTTCTTATCTGAATGATGGGAATTTGGTTTTCTGGCCTTCTGCATTTTGCAGGAGCTCAAGAATTGACCTGATGTTTTTAAATATATTTTCCCTCCAAAGGAGGAGTAAAATCCAGACAGGTGGGCCATTCTGTGTGTTTAAAGTCATTGAAGAGCCTCTGCAAGTAAAATTTGAGGCTGTCTGTAACCCACATTGAATAGTTACAGATATATTTTATTTTGGAGGATAAAAAATCAAGAAGTTACTACCACAATTTGGTGGGAATTTTGAATTTTGGAGTTTTCCTTTGTACTCAAGCTTCCTCACGATTCTTCCAGGCAGATCAAAGCCATGGGTTTTGGGATCCCCTAATCGCAAATCCAGTTTTGCTTATTAAAATCTAATCAGTCCTTAAGTTATTTTTTAAATCTTCCTTTCTACTCCCCAGTTGAAATCTCCATTTCTACTTCTAGAAATCCAGTCAAACCTTATCGCCTCCATTTAGAACTGATCGATAGCAACTGGTGAGCAGGTTAATTATAATCGCAGAATAAACGCTGAAGTCTCAAAGTTCACCACTTTTGCAATGTTTCCAAACCCCTCGGGACCATGCCAGGAGGCGCTCATTGACCCATTCCGAGCAGGTGTGGGAGTTTGAACCAGGGGCAGACAATCAGATCTGATTCAAACAACTCAATTTGGTTTCTTATCTAGAGGTTTTCCTATCTTATGATGTCTGTCATTTTAGATAAAAAAGAGTTCATCAATTGAGCTGGGAAATGGCAAAGTTACATTTTATTCTGATAAAAGTTTTCTAGTTGTTGTTTTATCAGCTTGGGTTGAAATTGTGTCTCCGTCAAGGTCTGCAATGACCTTTTCAGATATTTTATCAGGTATTAGGTGGGGGAGTCCTTTTTTTTTTTTTTTCCTTCTTTGACCTAGAAAAGAATGACCTGACTTCCAAGATCATAAATCAAACCAGGTAAAGACAGGCAATAATACAGTTTGCCCCTCAAAATTGAGTAGGCGGGGAAAACAAACAACAAATAAAACCTTTCCCTAGCATTTGGGGAGAACTTAACTTGACCTGAAATAAAGAATGTAGTTCCCACGGAGTGCACAGATGTAGGAAAATACTGCTTATTTTAAAAAAGAAAATGCTTTCCAGGCAAAAATGGCTTCAGAGAAACACGTAGTAATTTTTTTTTCAAGTAGTATCAGGGAAACTTCTTTATTTTATGAAACTCAATGTATATTTATTATAGAAAAATGGAAAACTCACATAAACCAATGTAAAAATAATTGGTAATCTTACCATCCAAAGATAACCACTGTTAGGCATTAATCCTTGACTTCCAGTTATCATACATACACAGGTATGTGTATAACTACATTATTAAGTAGTCGTGCAAGTTACTGTTTAAAGTCATTTCAGCACTGATGGCAATTTCTGTAAAATTAGTGACCCAGATTGGATCCTTAAACACTGATGCCATTTTTAAATAAAGCAGAAATGAGAAATTGACCAGCACTGTCAATAACAGCTGAATGGAAGAGTTGGGTGTAAAAACATATTTTTTAATCTTATGGTATATAATTTATAGCCACTTTAAAACTAAAGCATATTTGTAAGTTTTAAATTAGGGTCCTTGAAGCGAGGTGCCCCCAGGACGTGTGATTTACTAGGCCTCACTGGGGAATGGGAGTTGCAGCGCTGAAATCTGCTATTTGAAAAGGGGTGACCCAAGATCCCAGCAGCCGCAGGGAGGTGAAAGCACATTGGTCTGGCGCGGAGAAACCCTGGGCTCCTCTCCCAGACCCTTCTCTTCCTGCCGTGTGACTCACTGTGCCTCTCTCTGCCTGTGTGGCCATTTGTAAGGTGAAGAATTCAGGTCAGGTACAGCAATGGTGAGAAGGACTGCTCTACCGCCCTTTGGAGATGTTTAAAATCGAGTGTCTTCCGGCATGCCCCGTGATAGTCATTCAGGCTGACTTTGTCTTTCCCGGTACCACAGAGGCCGCATTAACATTAAGGCTTCCTGCGCCTGCGTGGACATCAAACTCGAATTCATGCTTGCCTGTGTCAGGTAGGTTTCCACGGCTGCCTGCCTCGTTTTAAGCAACTCTGTGAAATCTTGGGTTTGATGGACTCATCTTTTCTTTTTACCTTTTATTTTAGATTTGGGGGTGCATGTGAAGGTTTGTTACATAGGTAAACTCGTGTCACGGGGGTTTGTTGTACAGATTATTTCATCACCCAGGTATTAAGCCCCAGTACCCAATGCTTATCTTTTCTACTCGTCTCCCTCCTCCCACCCTCCACTCTCAATTAGATACCAGCATCTGCTGTTTCCTTCTTTGTGTTCATAAGTTCTCATCATTCAGCTCCCACTTATATGTGAGAACATGCGGTTAGTTTCCTTTCCTGCATTAGTTTGCTAAGGATAATAGCGTCCAGCTCCATGTATGTTCCCTCAAGAGACATGATCTGGTTTTTTTTTTTTTACAGCTGCATTGTTTTTCTTATGCAAAGTGACCTCAGGTGCTCTGAGTTTCCTGCCGCTTGGGCTTTGCTTTTCAGTTAATAAACCCACTGAGTGTTGTCTGCAGGTCTAGGCAGTGGTGGAGATTTCATAGAAGTTCAGCTCCCTTCACACCCCAGCTCCACATGCGTGATTTGCTTCATCCATCCACCAGCCAATAAATACTTCTCCCCATTCCCTGTGAGCCTGGCGCTGGTCAGGCTGTAAAGATACAAAATGAACAGAAGTGTCTCCGAATCCCAGCAGCTTAGAGCTTGCTAGGGGAGGGAACACGTGGATGTGCACTCTTAGGGGCAGGGGATGAAGCGCAAGGGGGCGAAAGTGGGTTCTACGGAGCCCTTAGGATACCGAAACTGGCCTGGGCGCCTGAAGTCAAGGCCAGGCTTCCTGGGCAAGGCAGACTTGTGGCATCCTAAAGGATGAGTAGGCGTTTGCTGCCTATAGGAAGGCCATTCTGAGCCCAGGATTTAGCTTGAATCAGGCTGTTCTGCAGTCCCGAGTGGAGGGCGCGAGGCAGGAATGGAAGCAGAAGCACGGCGTTGAGGGATGTTAGAAGGCTGGAAAGGTGAGCAGGATTCGAGCAGCACTTCAGATATAGCGCTTTGGTTATGGTATAAAAAGGCGCAAGCTCCTGGCTGTTGGTTTTGTTTTGCACCCACGCAGGGTGATGAGCGCCTCCCGCTGAGTCCCCCATTTCCCATCGGAGAAGGAACTCTGGTTAAAATGAAGCCGCACGCTACAGGCCAGTTTTGGAGGATTTATGTGATGTGCTTCGGCAGTAGGGCACGGCGGCTGTGTGGCTTGAGTTCAAATTGAGGGCCAAGAGGGGACAAAACTCAAGCCAATTTTAGTCCCCAAATCTGGATCCCTGCCCTGGGAAGGAAGAGGAGTGTTCGTCTGACCCAGGAGGTCAAGCATCTTGTTATTCTGCCCTCTTCTTGTACTTTCTCTAAAGGTGGTGGGATGACATAGGATTACAATATAGATAATTACAGGGGACAATACTATGATGCAAGGATGGATTGCCAGACCCTGTAGGGTGGATTCACCTACCTCCCAGGAGGTGTAGAGGGGAAGAGGAAGGGCTCAGATTAACCGATCTTTCTTTCTCATTTGAACCTCTCTCACTTTGATCCATCACCCTTCCTTTAATTTTAAGTTCAGTTTCTACCTTTTAAATAAGTTAAAAAACATTTTTTTGAGACAGACTCTCACTTTGTTGCCCACACTGGTCTCTAACTCCTGGGCTTAAGCGATCCTTCTGCCTCAGCCTCCCAAAGTGCTAGGATTACTGGTGTGAACCACCACACCCCACCTAAATAAGTTTTTTAATGTGAAAATTTTCAAACATAATAAAAATAGAGAGTAGAATATTCATCCCTCAGCTGTGAGAAATATCATTTCATGACCAGCTGTTTAATCTATACATTACTCACTTTCCCCCACACAGTGTTATTTTGAAGCATATTCCAAACAGCATGTCATTTTACCCACAAATACTTTTGTATATATGTCTGAAAAGTACGAGGACTCTTATTTTAAAAAATACAGCCCCAGTGCCATGTTATCACCCTGAAACAAATTGTCACTCTTTAATATCATTCAATATCCAGTCACTGTTCAATTTCCCAGTTTGTCTAATTGTCTTTAATGCCTTGTTCCAATCAGGATCTAAATGAGGTCTAAGCATTGCCTGTGTTATGCCTGTTAAGTTTCTTTTAATCTATGGGTTTCTCTTTCATCTCCTTTTCTTCTGCTTGCATTCTGTTTGCTAAAGAAATGAGGCTTTTCCCAGAGGACTTCTGCAGACTGGATTTTGTTGACTGCCTTCTGTTCATGACATTGAACATGTTCCTCTGTCCCCTGTTGCTCATGTAAGTCTGTGGTGGGCACGCTCAGATTCAAGTTTGTGATGGCAGCAGCCCTGGGTGCTCATTGCCTAGACCCTTTACTTTGTTAGGCATTGCTAATGGTAATATTCTAATGCCACCATTCCTTCTTCATTTGTTAGCTGGAATTCTTCTATAGCAACAAGCACATTTTTAGCTTATTGAATATTTGGTTACTTGGAGGTACAGTTTGTCTAGGAAAGGCAGGATACATGCCTGCTACAGTCGCTTTACTTTTCATTGTTCAAAAGAACAAATTAGTTCTCTAGCATCCTTCAACAATTACCAATGAAATGAAATTGTTTTCAGCATGATTAAGAACTCATGGACTTCAGCTGAGTATAGAGGCTCATGCTTGTAATCCCAGCACTTTGGGAGGCTGAGGCTGGAGGATCATTTGAACCTAGGAGTTTGAAGCCAGCATGAGCAACATAGTGAGAGCCTGTCTCTACAAAATAAATAAATAAATAAATAAATTATGCAGGGGTGGTGGCATGTGCCTGTAGTCCCAGATACTTGGGAGGCTGAAGTGGGAGGATTGCTTGACCTGGGAGTTCGAGGCTGCAGTGACTCATGGTCCAACCACTGCAATCAGCAAGACCCTGTGTTAAAAAACAAACAAACAAACAAAAAAACAAAAAAACCTCATGGGTTTAAACAAGCATGATGTGTTTCTATCCATATACCCTGATTGATGTTCAGATTGTCCTATCTTTGCTAGAGGGAACTTGCTTAAACTGAGCTCTTTTGACAAAATCTTAGTTTAATAGTTTCTTGCTTTCCATCCTATAAAATGTCCTAATCTCTTTTTATGAGTTTTCTCTTGCCAGGCCTGGATTTGGCCATTTGCCCCAAGAAACCTGGCTCCTGTTAGTGAGGAATGGCGTTTGGAGATCAATCTCAGAGCTAGCTCTGCCAGCTGGGCTTATTGCTATTGGGTTAGTCATTCAACATGCAGAGTCAGGAAATACGTACCCCTCCTACCCCAAAGATAAGATAAAATACAGCATGTCTTCATACTGATGCTTTCAATTCAAATTTAGGGCTAAAAGGCTTTTACTTGCTTCATTCATCTTTTTAAAAAATTATCTTAAACTACACATAAGATAAAATGTACCATTTTAGCCATTATTAAGTGTACAGTTGGGTGGCATTAAGTACATCCACAGTGTTGTACAACCATCACCCCCAGCAGTCTCCGGAACTCTTGCATCTTCCCAAGTGAAACTCTGTACCCATTAAATAATGTCTCCGTATCCCCTTCCCTCCAGCCTCAGGTAGCCCCCATTGTGCTTTCTGTCTCTCTGAATGTAACTACTTTAGTTACATGGAAGGACACAGTATTCTCTTGTGACGGGCTCGTTTCCTTTGGCATAGTGTCTTCAAGGTTTCTCCATTTTGTAGCATGTCAGAATGCAGCATGTCTTTTTTTTTTTAAGGCTGAATAATATTCCATTGTATGGATCGATACTGTATTTTGTTTATCCATTCATCCCTCCACAGACAATTGGGTTGCGTCTGCCCATTGACCATTGTGAATAATGCCGCCATTTTTACATGGGTGAACAAATATCTATTCACCTCCCTGCTTTTACTTCCTTATGGTATATGCCCAAAAGCGGCATTGCTGGATCCTAGGGTAATGCTATGTGGTTTTTAGGGACCATCATCCCGTTTTCCAGAGATTGCACCATTTTATATCCTTCATGGCACCTTTACATCTGTCAATCTTTCCAAAAATCCCATTCTCAACATCTCCAACATAATTCTTCATTTTCTTTATGTCATAACATCCACATCTCTGATTAACAATAGCAACACTTCACCAGCAGTGCGAGTCCTGAAACCCGCCCTGTGTTGCTTGCCTTGTCTTGCCTTTTGACATTGGACTCACCTCCAGTGTTTCTAGATGTTGGCTGTGGGCTCCTCATCACCTTCGTGAGCTGGTGGCACATGGGCAGGCATGAATAAATAAGTGCCTTAAGGACACATGCACACAGAAGTGTGTGTGTGTATCAAATGCATTGCCCACATGGAGGCTGAAGGCAGAGTCTTGAGAGAGGAGGCTATCAGAGGCCTAACCCAGCCTTGGGAGTGAGTGGGTGATGACAGAGGACATGGAGGGAGGGAAAGTCACAGGCCAAATAGGGAAGGAAGGCCATGGCGGAGCCAGTCGCCATCGTCTTTCTCTTGAGCTCCTGTAGCCACAGTGTGAAGGGAAGAGCTGTACGTGTAAGACACCTTCCATGTGCCCCTCATGCCCGCAGTGTACACGGGCTGGGGGTGGGTCATCCTGACGTTGCCCGCTCAGGGGTGGCCTTCGCATTTGCTTCACCGCCTTTCATTCTCTGCTGTCCTTCTGTGTTGTCATGGAAGGAGTCACGCTCTGTCCTTGGAGCCTCGTGCGCAGCCCACGCAGTCCCTGTGGGGCTGGGGTAGAGATGAGGGAGGAGGGATACCCTGTAGTAAATGGGATCCGGTCATGTGGCCCAGGCCAATGTCATCACCCTCCCCATCAGGGACTTAGATCCATGTTTTCCCAATAGCTTCTTTTGCTGGGTTGAGAAAGTCTGGAGGAACTTTTGAATACGGAGTTGAGTACATTTTGAGTAGGTTGTGAAAGTTAGGAAAGACTGTCTCACCCCCAGTCCCGTTGAAGCCCCGTGCATCACGCAAGGGCTGGGGAATCTGATCCCGCACTGGCCTCCACCTTCAGAAGCCTCCGGCTCCTGGCACACGCTGGGAAGTGGATGCCACTGCCGGGAAGGGAACTTGCAGAACCGAAGGCCTCTTTTTGCCTGGTTTCCTGTTGGGAGAAGAGCAAATTCTACAGTATTTCTGGAGAGTGCTTGGGTTTTACTGCACAGGCTGGGGTGAGTCTTGGTCTTAGTGGGGATGGCCAAGGTTCGTGAAACTCCTGCCCCTCGCTCTTCACTCTGGAGGTCAGACTTGCTGCTGCCTGCCTGTCGTGGCAGGGAAGAGCGTGGACCCAGCAGCCTTGGCTCACAGCGAGTGCTGACCCTAAGCCATTATTACTCGGCACCTTGGCAATCCGTCTGGTACTGATGGCCTCAAAGAGGGAAGCAGAAGGTGCATCTTGCAAGTGCATGAAAGCCAGTGGCGGGAAAGGGGCCTGGGCCCCGGGGGTGGGGTGGCTTCTGGCCTCTGCATCTCTGTGTGGCTTGTCTCTGCCTGCAGCTTTTGACTCATCTCCAGCCACAATTCCTGAGCGTCAGCCTGTGGCCTCTGTTCTCACTCTACCTTCTGGTGCTGTCCTTTTATTTGGATTATAGTTCCACTAGCCTGGAAGTATTTTCAGGGCAAGAATTATGCCACATTTCCTTCTGGGGTCCGGAATACCATCACCTGGTACATACAGGACACATGCACGTATTCCTTCACAGAAAAGATGCAGCCCGGAATCCATCCTGAAGCATTTGGCAGCTTTGGCTCACATATTCAGACCTCCGTGAAAGGCTCTGCTGAGACATCTTCGGAGGGAGCGGAGCCATCCTTGTAAAAGGAACCTGAGAAACAGAAGCCCAGGGATGAGCCCATGTGGATCCCTGGCCAGTTTTACAGGGAGAAGGACCCTGAGAGACGCCAGGGAGATTGAGGCAGCAAAGGCGCCCAAAACCTAGGAGGCCAGGAGGCGAGAGAAGAGCGCAGAAAGTTCTAACATTATGTTCTCAAAGGTAGTAACACGGGAATAGGGCAGTGAGGTGTGGCCAACACCGGGGACCTCCTGGGTCTGAGGCAGGGAGAAAGGTGCAGGTGGAGATGTCCCAGGGACAGGGGGACAGGTGGCAGTGGCTGGACTCTGAGGGCTAAGGGCTGGTGCACATGTGGGATACTCCAGCCTCCATTTGAACCCTTGAGAGCAGGAGAGAGCCCCCAGGGGAGTGGGGGCGGTGCAGAGGGGTGGAGGAGGAGCTCTGCAGAGCTGCCTTCTGATGCAGTTGGAGGCCTTGGGAGGCCCAGAGCCAGGCAAGGGAGATGAGGAAGTGGATAGGCGTGTGCCCCCGTGTTTGCCTATAGACACCCCTTGCCTCCTCACTTGATCCCTTGATGCTCTGCTGGGCCCTGATGGTGCCCTCCTGGCTTCCAAAGCCCCCCCGCCATCTTTACATTCCATCAGTGTTCTGGACCTGGAGCAGATGACTCACAATCTTTCCCTGCCAGCTTGCAGAGACTTCTGGAGTTTTCACTCATCTAGTTTGTCCTTTCCCATCTTGGGTGCCTCAGCCCACTGTTTTTCCCTCCAACTCACTTTGAGTAGATTCTCCATGATCCTTCCTGGAGAGCCCCTTGAGGCACCAGGAGAGCTGTGCGTGCCAGCCATGCCTCTCAGCCTCATCATAACAAACGTCACAGGGAAACAAGCTGCCTTCAGACCCTGTTTAAAGGCGTTTAAAGGCGGTAAGTGCCTGTCAGTCTTGGAGGATAGTGACTCCCTGCCTGAAAACCTTCACAGAAGTGACAAGACACTTTCCTTCTGGGAATGTTGATATTGAGTTTCCTCCCCTGTGTAAACACGTCTCCAGGAGTGGCATTAATAATGGGGACCCTTTCCCCAGGACAAAGCAGAGGATCGGGGGAGAAGGAAGAGGAGAATGGACCCGCCTGCTGGGAAGGGGGGAGAGCTGGCCATATAAGCAGCTGTTCCTGGTGAAGGGGGAGCCCATTAGCCAGACCCTTTTTTCATTTGTTTTCAGGGATTTTGCTTATAATCCTTATGGGGACCGCCAACTTTTTATTTGACAGTTGATAAGGAGAGGCACTAGAGTCTAGTAAGTGGTTAAAGAAGCTGGAGTCAGGCACCTGATTTAAAATTCCTGCTAGCCTGGGTGCTGTGGCTCACACCTGTAATCCCAGCACTTTGGGAGGCTGAGGCAGGCAGATCGCTTGAGCTCAGGAGTTCGAGACCAGACTGGGCAACATGGTGAAACCCTGTCTCTACTAAAAATACAAAAAATTCGCCCGGTATGGTAGTGTCTGTCTGTGGCCCCAGCTAGGGAGGCTGCGGTGGGACGATCACTTGAGCCTGGGAGATGGAGACTGCGGTGAGCCATGATCTAGCCCGGGTGACAGAGTGAGACTCTGTCTCAAAAAAAAAAAAGTAAAAAAAATCCAGCTTTACCCCGAATAATGTCACCCAGTTTTCATGCCCATAAAATTGGAATGGAAACTACTCCATAGAGGCTAAGAAATAATATTCATAAAGCATAGTACTCGGCATGTAGTAAGTATCTATAAATGTTAGTCTGCATTTACTAATTTATTTATTTAGAGATGGAGTTTCACGCTTGTTGCCCAGGCTGGAGTGCAGTGGTGCAATCTCAGCTCACTGCAACCTCTGCCTCCCAGGTTCAAGCGATTCTCCTGCTTCAGCCTCCCGAGCAGCTGGGATTACAGGCGCCCACCACCACACCAGCTAATCTTGTATTTTCAGTAGAGATGGGGTTTCATCATGTTGGTCAAGCTGGTCTCAAAATCCTTATGTCAGGTGATCCACCGCCCTTGACCTCCCAAAGTGCTGGGATTACAGGCGTGAGCCTCTGCACCCAGCCAAATATTAGTCATTAAGCCAACCATTAATAAATGCTATTATCATTAAAGGAAATATTGAAAATAGTATCTTTTTTGTTTTATTTTTGGTTTTATTTTTGAAACAGGGTTTTGCTCTGATGCTCAGGCTGGAGTGCGGTGCTGTGATCATAGCTCACTGCAGCCTTGAACTTCTGGGCTCAAGCACTCCGCCTTCCTCAGCCTTCTAAGTAGCTGGGACTACAGGTGTGCACCACCATACCCAGCTTTTTTTTTTTTAATTATCATTTTACTTTCTGTAGGGGCAGGGTCTTGCTCTGTTGCCCAGGCTGGAGTACAGTGGCATGGTCATGGCTCACTGTAGCCTTCAACTCTTGGGCTCAAGCAATCCTCCTTCCTCAGCCTCCAAAAATGGTGAGATTATGGGTTTGAGCCACTGTGCCCAGCCCTGGATTCAATACCATAAAGGGTTAGATTGCACAGGAGGCTGCCAAGTTGAATTAAGTGGGGTTTTATATTAGTGAGAATTTGCCTTCCTTCTCAGTATTAATCTACATTTAGGTCATAGACCCCATATCCAACTTACTGTGTATAATTTCTCTTACATAGGGGGGCACATTTAGGTAAGCACAGACGAATAGGGGTTATAGTCATAGCTTTAGAATAGTTTAAAGACCTAGCTGAGGGCCAGGCGTGGTGGCTCATGCCTGTAATCCCAGTACTTCGGGAGGTCGAGGTGGGAGGATCACTTGAGGTCAGGAATTCGAGTCCAGCCGGGCCAACATGGTGAAACCCCTTCTCTACTAAAAATAGAAAAATTAGCCATGTGTGGTGACAGGTGCCTATAATCCCAACTACTCAGGAGGCTGAAGCAGGAGAATCACTTGAACCTGGTTGCAGTGAGCCATGATCGTGCCACTACACTCCAGCCTGGGTGACAGAGCAAGAAAAAAAAGATCTAGCTGAGGGAGTTGGGACCAGATGACTTTCTCCAGTGATGTTTGAACAAAAAGAAAAAATGCAGCTGGGCGCGGTGGCTCATGCCTCTAATCCCAGCACTTTGGGAGGCCAAGGTGAACGGATCACGAGGTCAGGAGTTCAAGACTAGCCTGGCCAACATAGTGAAACCCCATCTCTATTAAAAATACAAAAAATTAGCCAGGCGTGGTGGCATGCACCTATAATCCCAGCTACTTGGAAGGCTGAGGCAGGAGAATCATTTGAACCCAGGACACAGAAGTTGCTGTGCCACTGCACTCCAGCCCTTAGGTTGAACACAGAAAGGAAGAAGGACTGTGTAGTTCAGTAGTGTGTGTTCTGAGAAAGCCCTCTTAGCGTTGGTCTCTAGTAATCTCTGGAAATAAGTGAATCATTCCAGCTTGAATTATCATGATGCAAAATTGTGTTCGCTGAAAAGCAGGGGTTAAGTCCGCTGCCTTGTGAATTTCCGCCTGGAAATGCGTCTAACCCATGGTGGTTGCTCAATTCTGAGTGAGTTTGGAGAAGGAAGGAAAATGAGGAGTTACTTATTAGTTAGTTGTTATACATTTTTGGTTTTTAAACCCAATATATAATTCCTGGATATTCCTACCACTTACTATTTGTTGTCGTTGTTTCTATTGTTTTTGAGACAAGGTCTTGCTCCATTGCCCAGGCTAGAGTGCAGTGGCGTGATCATGGCTCACTGCAGTCTTTACCTCCAGGGTTCAAGGAATCCTCACACCTCAGCCTCCTGAGTAGCTGGAATTACTACCATGCCCAGCTAACTTCTATATTTTTTGGAGATAGGGTTTTGCCATGTTGCCCAGGCTGGTCTTGAACTCATGAGCTCAAGTGATACTCCTGCCTCAGCCTCCCAATGTGCTGGGATTACAGGCATAAGCCACCGTGCCTGGCCTCAGTGAGTGGTTTTGTGGGCTGGAGTAAGGATCCAGCTGTCTTCGCTGCAGGAGTGACGTGGACGTGGTGTCCATCTCAGAGGAGCCAAGTGGGCTTGCCTAGGCTTTCGATTCTTGTGAAGATGAGTGAACTGAAACCAGACACCTCTTAGATCTATGGGCCCTTCTACCTCTGATGATCTGTGAGATTCAGTGAAGGTGAACAGTCACTGTCGGGGATGTTTTAATGATTTTACTAAAAATCGGAATAGAATGTGAAACAGGGGGATCTGAAGAGTGATTATTTGTACTGTTCTGGTCAGGAGCTGGGAGCTTTGTCTGGCCTCCACGTAGGGGCCTGAGGACAAGAACTAGGCAGAGGTGCAGACAGCAAAGAGGAGGATGGCTCCTGGGTGTTCAGGCCATGGCCAGCCTGGTCAGCAGAGCAGCTGTGGGAAAAGGGATGATATTTGGTGGTAGCACTGAGGCCCAGCCAAAACTGAGCGCTTAGGATGTTTCCTGCTGCCCTGGCATTGTTTTGTTATTTATTCCAGCGACTGTCCTGTGGGCAGGAACTGTAATGTCCATGGGCAGGAGAAGAAACCCAGGTCACAGGGACCTGCCCAAGGCCACAGAAGGCCCGAGGCTGGCGGGACCTAGGTCAGGCTGACTTCCCCGGCCAGTGCCCTCTCTGTTTGTCTCGTGTCATCTGCCTTGGGAGCTCACATTTCAGGGCATGTGGCCCAGTGCCCACTGAGGTGCAGCCTGCGTGCCTGGACGGCTCTGTCAGGGCGAGCTTCTCGGGCAGTCTTCCTTCCCTCTCCATTTGTTGCTGCAGGATTCTCCTTTGGTCCTGACTTTTCTGGTTTTTCATTTCCTTACCTGTAATCTGTTCACTCTTGGTCAGCAAGAGAATAATATTGCAGCTACCACTGCCTCTGAGTTTCCTCCTGGAAGACTGAGTCTTATGAAGACCCGGTTTTGAGGAGTTTCCTGGCTGGATCAGCAAAACCACAGTGATCCACATTTGATTGATGTATTTTGAGGTTACATTTATTCCCAATGTTTATTTTCTTGTAAAAATGAGCGCATTATTGATTAAAAGAGAGAGACACAATATCCAAAAGGTGGAAGTAGTCCAGGTGTCCATCCGTGGATGAATGAATGAACAAATGTGGTCTGTGTGCACAGTGGAGTATTACTCAGCCTTAAAAAGGAAGTCTTGCACTGCTACAACAGATGAATCCTGAAGACATTACGCTAAGTGAAACAAGCCAGTCACCAAAGGACAAACACTCTATGATCCCACTTCTGTGGGGCCCCCAGAGCCGTCAAATTCATGACGACAGAAAGCAGAATGGGGGTTGCCAGGTGGTGGGGCCGGGATCGGGGTGCGGGAGGATGGGGAGTTAGAGTTTAATGGGTGCAGAGTTTCAGTTTTGCAAGATGAAAACAGTTGTAGAGATTAGTTTCACAACAGTGTGAACACATTTACTATCACTGAACTGTACACTTAAAAATGGTTAAGATGGCTAATTTTATATGTATTTTATCACAATTTAAAGAAGAGAAAAATGGAGAGGCAGTGTACAAGCTTAGTAAGTAGAAAGTAAATTGTGAAAACCTTTTTCCTAACACTTCATTCTATTTGCTTCTTTGGCCAAAGGTGTAAGTAGCATTGATGGACGATTACGTAGAACTAGCCATCCAGAATTTGTTCTATAAGATTGCCTTTCTGGCTCTTCAGTGTTTCTCTTTGCCCAAGACTCAGTGTTATCCTGCTATCACAGCAGGGCTGATCACTAAGGAGAAGGTTATCCTTGGTGAGGAGGTGGAAAATGGTGATTTTTAAATGTTGTACCACAAGCAACCCAATTTTGATCTGCAAATCTATCATGTTTATAATCTGCATTAAAATTTTAAGTCACATTCATAAAATATAGGAGTGAATGCACTTTTAAAATTTCTTTGGAATGCAAATCAGATTGGATTAAAACTATTAACGATGTGTAATAAAAGACTGTAGATTTTGTAGCAGCTTCATGCTCTACCTAAGATGTCTGCCAAGTAAGTGAAATGTATTTGTAAAAAGGCAGATTGAACTACTAGACGTATTGTCATTGAACTATTCTCCAGGAGCACTGATTTCAGTGCAGGTGCTTTGGATGGGAGGAAGGCTGAGAGCAGGGTCTGTGGGGCCCCTATTGCAGAGAAGCTCCATTTCATCTACTTTATATTTGATTTGTAAATGTTTGATTTGCTTGGCTAAAGAATTCTGAGGCTAGGGCAACAAAACAAAACAGAAAGAGAGAGGTTGGGAAGAAAAAGTGAAGTAACACCAAAAAACTAACTGCTATTGCAAAACAAGGATAAAATAGATAATTCAAGATACATGTGATTGATTGCCATAAAGATTCATGAACACGTCAGGTGAACCCGAGTCTGAAGGCTAGAGGAAGAGGAGCTGACGGAATTTGAGGAGGTTGTATGTTTGGTCTGAAGAAGAGGTGGAGACTTCCTGCGAAGGCTGGCAGAGTAAAGGTTTGCTTTCTCCCTCTCCTCCCTGAAGACCAGCATAGCAGGTGAAAAGAACCCCCCAAATCAAGTAAAACTTTTATCTGCAGTGAAATTAAGAGATAACTCATATCCCCAACTATAGAAAACTGCCGAATATAATATAAATCCAGACCACATTGAGGGAAAGACTTCGAGAGCTGGTCCATACCTCTCAGCTCTCCTGCCTGTTCGCCTCCCAAATGCCCAACCTCCAAATACCATCACATGTGGGTTAGGGTTGCCAGGAGTAAATTTCCTTGTTAATAAAATAAATGAGATAGGAAAGAAAGCGGCAATGTTTTCATTATTTGCAGATAAAATACTGGTCAACTTCAGTAAACAAATGTAAATTCCCTATGGAGGGAGCTATAAAGCTTTACTAAAGGGCATAAAAGAAGACATGAATAAATGGAGAAAGATACTAGATCCTTGGATTGGAAAAGTTGGCAGCATTCTTTATTCCAAACTCCCTCAAACAAATCTATAAATTTAACACAGTCTCAGGAAACATCCCAGCAAGATTTCTTAAATACAACGTGTCCAGCTGATTATAAAATTTATATGAAAGAGTTATTGTACAAGAATAGCCAAGATAATTTTTTAAAAGGAGACTTAAGAAAGGGGAACTTGCCTTATCAGAAATCAAAACAAACTAGAGACGCGCTGGCACGGAAGCTAAAGCAGTGATGTTCATTGCAGCCCTGTTGTGTGTAGCAGTGAAAAATTACTTGCTGAAATGCAGCCAAGGTATTAGGAATGGGGAGGCTGTGGCATAAAAAGATTGGCATTAGCATTGAATCCTTTCAAATATCATGTACAGCTAAACAGCTGTGAGAATTATGGAGTAGAATGTAAGTGTTATGTGCCTTAACAATGCAAAACTAATAAATCCTCTTCGAAGAGAGAAGTAGATCTGTGCTGATATGGAAAAATGTCTAAACAGATATGCGTCCTTGCAGAAACAGCTGCAGAGGAGTATCCATGGTATGATCCCACGTGTGTTCAGCACACTGCTCTGTTCTTTCCTGTACTGAGGGAGCCCATTTCTGGTGAGGATTATTTCCACCACCCCGATGACACAGGCTTGGCTATGAGACTTGCTTTGATCAAGAATATGTGACTCGAAGTCACTATGCAACTTCCACACACAGGCATTAAGAGCCATTACGTGGTTCTGTCATTACTTTTTGCCCCCTGCCACGAGGCTGGCATGAACCACATAGAGGTTTTGCCTTCAGCCGGCATGTCCAATTGAAGCATACATATAGAATTTTGGCCAACTTGCAGCTGACATGTAATGTGAACAGCAAACAAATAACTATTTGTTTGTTACAGCATAATAGCTTAAACAGCACCAAACCAAGCATAAGTGTTTTATACATATACATTTGAACATGGCTAAAATATATCTCCTATATCCTAGATACACTTTTCTCATGTGTATAAACAGACATGTACAAGGATGCCTGATGAAGCATTGCTATTACAGCAAAAAACTGAAAACAATCTGAATATATATCAGTAAGTGTCTTAGTCAGTTTAGGTTGCTGTAACAGAATACCATAGAATGTGTGGCTTTGACAACGCTTATTTCTCAAAGTTCTGGAAGCCAGGAAGTCCAAGATCACGGCACTGGCAGATTGGCATCTGGTGAGAGTCCCGAGCCTGCTTTGCAGAAGACCATCATCTCACTGCATCCACACGTGGGGTGGGTGTAGGGAGATATCTGTTCTGTCTTTTCTTTTCTTTTCTTTTTTTTGAGGCAGAGTTTTGCTCTTGTTGCCCAGGCTGGAATGCAATGGCGCAACCTCGGCTCACTGCAACCTCCGCCTCCTGGGTTCAGGCCATTCTCCTGCCTCAGCCTCCTGAGTTGCTGGGATTACAGGCATGCACCACCATGCTCGGCTAATTTTTGTATCTTTAGTAGAGATGGGGGGGGGGGCGTTTCACCATGTTGGTCAGGCTGGTCTCGAACTCTTGACCTCAGGTGATCCCCCGGCCTTGGCCTCCGAAAGTGCTGGGATTACAAGAGTGAGCCACCATGCCCAGCCTCTGTCTCTTCTTATAAGGGTACTAATCCCATTCATGAGGGCTCCGTCCGGTGGCCTGTTCACCTCCCAAATGCCCAACCTCCAAATACCATCACACGTGGGTTAGGATTGCAAGATCCAAATTTGGGTTATTCACAGACATTTAGTCCATAACCATAAAGAAATGAACAAGTAAAATGTGATTTATTAATATAATGGAAAACTATAAATCAACTCAAATAAAGCAGATCCACATGTATAATTAAAACTGGGAAACATAATAGGCAAAAAAGAGACTGGAATTGTGGGTTACACAGAGGCATCTACTGTATCTGCAGTGTTGTATTTCTTTAAAAACATCTGAAGCAAATATGGTAAAACAAAGATTTGAAAAAGCTGGTGGTGGGTTTAAGAGTGTTTGCTATATTTTTTTTTCTCAGTGACTGAAATATTTCATATTTTTTAAAGAAAGCATTCATGTACATCTTTAAAATTGCAAAGCAATGCTTATGTTCTTCAGAGGAACATTTATCTCTGTGTGTAGAAGTATATAGATTAATTGGAAGGATATACACTAAATTCAATATAGTGATTGGATAGTAGATGGTGGGGGAATAAACAGAATTGTTACAGTATCCTTTGTATTTTTATGTAATTTTAAAATTTCTAAAAATAAAAATGTTAATTAATGCAGTGGAAGATATCTGGAAAAATAGGAAAATTGTTAGCCACCTCTGCCTCTGGAGATGGGATAATGGTGATGGTGGAGACTTTTTGTTTCTTTCTTTCTTTCTTTCTTTTTTGAGACGGAGTTTTGCTCTTATTGCCCAGGCTGGAGTGCAATGGTGCAATCTCGGCTCACTGCAACCTCCCCCTTCCGGGTTCAAGCGATTCTTCTGCTTCAGCCTCCCCTGTAGCTGGGATTACAGGCATGTGCCACCAGGCTGGCTAATTTTGTATTTTTAGTAGAGATGGGGTTTCTCTTGTGTTGGTCAGGCTGGTCTCGAACTCCCGACCTAAGGTCATCCGCCCGCCTCGGCCTCCCAAAATGCTGGGATTACAGGCGTGAGCCACCGCGCCTAGCTGAGACCTTTTGTTTCTACGTGACATTCTTCTGTACCGTTTGCCTGTTTGAAAAAAAAATTTTTTTTTGAGATAGGGTTTTGCTCTGTCACCCAGGTTGGAGTGTGGTGATGCGATCATAACTCGCTTGCAGGCTTGAAGTCCCAGGCTCAAGTGATCCTCCTGCCTCAGCCTCTGGAGTAGCTGAGACTACAGGCGAGGGCCACCAAGCCCAGCTAATTATTATTTTTTTTAAGAGATGTGGTGTTACTATGTTGCCCAGGCTGGTATTGAACTCCTGGGCTCAAGCCATACTCCGACCTCACAAAGGGCTGGGATTACAGGCCAGAGCCACCATGCCTGGCCTGTTTGAATTTTTGTAGCAATTAAAAATTGCGTAATTTAAACACAAATTGAAGGGGACAGGGACTAAAAACATAAATGAGAGAATGCAGTGCCACGTTGAATGCTTTCACAGGCAGGAGCCTAGAAATCATCTTTTCCAACTACTGCACTTTTGAGTTGTGGAGACCAGACCAAGAGAGGTGAAATGACTGTTGGCTAAGGCGTCCATCTCTACTTGCGTCTGGCATTGCCCCTGCCTCTGCCTTTAAGTCTGGTCTGCGTGGCTTCTGATAGCGAAGCCAGGGGCGGACCCCGTTCACTGCATCAGGAGAGCCCTGAGCAGCGCTTGGCAGGAACTCTGCAGCCCAGGACGCCCTCTAGAGGCTGGAGGACCTTCGTCAAGACCCCGGGGGGTGTGGATGTGGACCTGGAGGAGTGGTGGGCAGAAGGCGGAGCCACCCTTTCACCCAGTCAACTGCATTCCTCTGTCTTTAATGTTGGGCTTCCTCAGATTAGATTTTCTTTGAAGAAAGAGTTCTGCAGCTTAAAAAAAAAAAGTGACAGAAAAATCACTGGTGCAGAGTAAGGTATAGCGTTAGCATTTGATCTGATATTATCTAGATTATTTTCACACTAGGAAGCACCTAAGTCATCTGGTCTAACACCTTCCTTTTACAAAGAAGATCTGAGGCCTGTATAGGCAAAATGTGTGCTGCCCAGGTCCACGGCTGCAGGGCATTGTCTCCTGGCCCTGGTAATGTGGTCTTCATTCTTATTTTTTGTTTTGTTTTGTGTTAAGTGAACTTAGAACTAAACAGATCCCTTGCAACTTGGCTTAGACTCCATATTTCATGCAAAAAGCTTTCAGGGTAGCAGGGTGACTCGGTGGATTAGCAGGAGAAGAAGATGTAAAGTGATGGCGATTGGAGCTTAACCTTGGTTTGATTAAGTAATCCCCCAGAAACCCCCGAGAGGGGAAAACAGTCCCCACGTATAAATTTCTACACCCTTGCTCGCCTCCTCTTCTGAAAGGCGTAAATCTCCCCTGAAATGCCTCCCTAGCATTCAGGGCAATAAAGAGGTCATATTATATGTCCATAAATCTCCCAGCTGGCTGCTGCTGCTGCCATTCCAGAGGCGAAGGGGAAGTTGTTTCCTCCTGACGGCAGGCCATGGGCCTGGAAGGAAAAGCCTCTCCCTGCAGACCCATTGTCTCGGTCCCTGAGGGAGCTGCCCTGGCAATTTATTCAATATTCCCTTTCCGTCCTGCCAGCTCCTAACTGGGGTTGCAGAGTCAAATGGCCCAGACTAGCCCAGCTTAAGTCTCCTCTGGCCAAAGCTCCATTGCAATATTCCTAATAAATAAAAGAAACCAGGACCATATCACAGCATTAGAAGCCAGGCCAGGGTTCCCCGGGGCTGAGGCTGGGGCTCGCTGGGACAGGAGCTAGGGTGCTGTGAAAGATGACAGCGGGTCAACAGCTTCAGGAGTGCAGCAAAGCTCAGGACCCACTTGGGAAATGGGTTCCATTTTCCCATTAGGGAATTAAGATGCTTTTGTAGGAAAGTAAGGTGGGAGAAAAGATGCTTTTATGGAAAAATCTGAAAATGGAACCTGCCCAGCTTTAAATTAAAAATGTTACTGCATGAAAGAGTGATGATGCTAGCCCCTGACATATTTATGTATTTTATTTAACATGCAAAATAATCATAGGACAGGTATGGTGGCGCACGCCTGTAATCCCAGCGCTTTGGGAGCCCGAGCCTGGAGGATCACCTAGGCTCAGGAGTTCAAGACCACCCTGACCAACATGGTGAAACCCTGTCTCTGCTAAAAATACAAAAATTAGCCAGGCATGATGGTATATACCTGTAATCCCAGCTTTTGGGGAGGCTGAGGCAGGAGAATTGCTTGAGCCTGGGAGGTGGAGGTTGCAGTGAGCCAAGATCATGCCATTACACTCTAGCCTGGGTGACAGAGCAAGACTCTGTCTCAAAAAAAAAAAAAAAAAATCACTATCACAAATAAGAAATACATTAACATAAACATAGTTGAGTATTTAAAAGGTACACAACAGCAAACAATGAGAAGTCCTTCCGTGAGCCACCAAGACACCTCCCTGGAAACAACCAGTATGATCAGTTTCTTGTCTGTCCTCCTAAAAATGTTCACTCTATATATAAACAAATCCATGTATAGATTCTTCTCCCCTTCTTTTTGTAAGAGAATATCAATGTAATGTCCATGCCTTCTAATATTTCATAGCATATACTGCAAGAATTCCATATCAGTACATCAAGATCATTGTTTATGGCTACATAGTATGCCTTAATTGAATTAACCAGTCCCGTATTGATGAACATAAGAGTTGTTTTTCCAGTCCTCTGCTATGGAAGAGCATACCATAGTGAATATCCTTGTATATAAACCATTTTACACAGAAGTACATCTGGAGGATAAATTCCTGGAAGTGGAGTTTCTGGATCAAGTGACACATGCGTTTATACTTTTGATAAGATATTGCCAAATTGCTTTCCCCACTGGCTGCGGGGCTGTAGCATGTCACACTTCCCATCAATGCCCAGGGTGTCTGCTTTCCCACATCCCCCAACCCTAGGGCACACTACAATGACTGAGGCAAGCTGGGAGGAGCCTGGAGAGGGGCATCATCACAACACAGTGACTTGGAGGATCCAGGACCAGTGCCAGACTTTGTCCACAGCGTGACTGGCAAGCTCTTCATGTATATTCTACCCTGGCTGGGACTGTACCCCGCAGGGAGGGCCTCTCCCTTTCTTTCTGTAGGGTGGGAGGAACAGTTGGTGCCATAGCGATGCCTGAGCCCAGATGGGGCCGCCACTGTGGTGGGAGGCAGCTGGGACCAAGGTGGAAAAAGTACTTTGTATTTTTTCTTTCAGGCCAGGAGGATCCCAGGAAATTGAAGAAAATAAACATCTCCAATCCTGCAGTGCCTAGGCAGAGATGCTTGCTTAATTAACTGCATATTTAACTAATTTAAACCATGTTACAGGAAGAGAAAATCTGAAGAACATAGTCTATCCAATTGTCATTTAATAAACCGACTCCAATTTCCGTATGGTTTTACTGAAACTTTGTTTTTGTACTCATTCCTCTACCATTGGGCATTTTGGTTGTTTCCAGTATTTGGCAGGAATATCTGAAAAATAGATATTTTCCCTTTAAAAAAGTTTATTCCAGTGAATTATTAGAGCAGTTTTATTGCTAGCAAGAGTGGGCTGGCTTTTAGTGCAACGTGGTGTGATTTTCCATATACATCCATCATATATGATTTTATATACACACATGTATGTGTACACACACACACACGGAAACTTCTGGCCCTGCATAGATAATTCTCACAGCTGAATTATATTGTGTGTCCAGGAACACAGCATCTCAGTGGCCAGGCGGCCCAGCTGGCCGGAAGCCGAGCCCTGGGAGTGACGCTGTCCCATCGTTATTTCGGCCGCCTCATGGGACTCTCTAGGCACTGGGTTTGTTGAAACTCGATGGCTCTGTGTGCAGAGGTTCTGTCGTGTGCGGAGCTTCTGACGTGTGCGGAGTTTTCTGTCGTGTGCGGAAGGCGAGGACTGGGAGCTCAGATGAGGCACTTGCCTGGCCTGCTCTGCACCTTGGTTTTCTCTTATGGATATTCGCGAAATAGCCCAGACCCAGCTTGCAGGTTTTAAGATTGTACCACTGTGCCGCCTGCCCCTTGCTCCTGGACCCTCGCAGCCTCTCCCACAGAAGGACTGGGGATGTGCAGAGCGAGCCGACTCAACAAGGCAGTGGACAGGGAAGCAGCGGCGGGGGCACCCTTCGCATGCAGTCCCCAGAGGCCAGGAAGGAGCAAATATTTTCAAGTGCTGATCCCCAGCCAGGGCTCCCCTGGCTGTATCTGAGCCTGAAGCCGGAAGCCCCAGGAGCTGCAGGACCCAGTGCCCAATGCGTTGTCCTGGCCTCTTTCCTGGCATGCTGCGTGTGGCTTTTCTGGAAGGGGGCAAGTCAGCCGTATTACCTGTCAGCAGGGACACTAGGGAGACACAGAGAGGAGGGATCAGCATGTCACGGATGCAGGTCTCACAGTGAGGTCTGCAGAGGGTGGCCACACACCCTGGTGTGAAGACTGTGCTTTCAGAATAATTAGTAATATGCCCCCTCCCCTCAGAAGTGTCCCATTTTGTATGGTGGGTCACAGGGCTCCCAAATTAATCCGGGGAGGCGGACGGCACCAAGAGGAGAATCTTGTCCCAGGTTTCGGGGTGGGGACTG
Source organism: Pan troglodytes (assembly GCF_028858775.2). NCBI lineage: Eukaryota > Metazoa > Chordata > Mammalia > Primates > Hominidae > Pan > Pan troglodytes. The sequence goes on from NC_072405.2 coordinate 17,733,641, forward strand.
CTGGGCAGGGTCCCTGCAAACACAGCAGCTGGGAGGCCCAGGCCCCTCCACTCTGGAACTGATCGTAGCTTCCCACATGGAGGCCCCCATGAAAACTCCATAGCTCTTTCACCTGAGGGTGACAGCTGGCAAGACAGTCTTTGTAAAAAATGTATTGGTATAGGGGCAAAATGCTGCCATTTGGGAGAGTTTTCAAATAGAAATGTAGAGCTCACTGCAGTCTTTCAGTATTCCCTCCTTTTCTTTGTTCCTTTTCCGTTTTTTTTTTTGGAGACACGGTCTCACTCTGTGGCCCAGACTGTAGTACAGTGGCATGATCATGGCTCACTGCAACCTCTGCCTCCTGGGTTCGAGCAATTCTCCTGCCTCAGCCTCCCGAATAGCTGGAATTACAGGCGTGCACCAACATGCCCACCTACTTTTTATATTTTTAGTAGAGACAGGCTTTCACCATGTTGGCCAGGCTGGCCTTGAACTCCTGACCTCAAGTGTTCTACCCGCTTCGGCCTCCCAAAGTGCTGCGATTACAGGCATGAGCCACCACACCTGAACCTTTGCCTGTTTTTAAAATGGTATCCCAGCCTGCGATTCTCTGGTGGGAAGGGGCCATGGTGACCATTTTCTGGGAGTCTGCATGTTTAGTGTCGAGATGCAGCAAATGAAGTCTTATTCACCACAGTACTTTTGTGTCATTTGTTTCAAGAAAGTGCTTGTGGCCAGAAGTGGTGGCTCATGCCTGTAATACCAATACTTTGGGAGGCTGAGGCGGGAGGATTGCTTGAACTCAGGAGTTCAAGATCAGCCTGGGCAACATAGTGAGACCCCATCTCTACAAAATGCTAGAAAAATTAGCTGAGCGTGGTGGTGTGCAACTGTAGTCCCAGCTACTCAGGAGGTTCAGGCAGGAGGATCGCTTGGGGCCGGGAAGTCAAGGCTGCAATTAGCTATGACTGAGCTGCTGGACTCCAGCCTGGGTGACAGAGCAAGACCCCATTGAAAAAAAAAAAAACAAAAAAAGTCCCTGTGAGAGTAATGCAACAGTCCGCAAGTTCGCGGACTTAGCTCTATGGCATTGTGATTGCAGAGGCTCAGATTTGAATTCAGAAGCATCCTACATTTCTCCTGGAGCCAGCAACTGATCCTGCATTTTATGGGGAAATCTTTATGCTGTAATTATAGGCCCACATGGAGGGGTTCTCGAAGGTCTCAAAATCTAATCTTGACAATGATTAAGGCCAGGAAGCGTTTCCCAAGTGGGTGAGCTGAGAAGCATTGAAACAGAGATGCTGGGAAGTTTCTGAGATCAGACAAGATGGGAAAACAGCATGCTTGCGCTCTGAACTCCTACAGCTCTTGCTGCTCACAGGCCAAATCGAGACTGATTTTCTATCTGCTGCCAGCTTTTGCCGCTGGGGAAGGGGTCAGGGATGGCCAAGGCATCTGTGGGCAGCGCTGGTGGGACGCTGGCCTGCGGTTAAGAGACTGACTGCCCAGCCTGGGTTCGATCCCACTTTGCTGTTGATTAGCTCTGTGGCCCTGGGCAGGATCTGTTCTCTAAAGCTCCTGAACTTTCCTCCATTGCCATCCTCTCCTGGACCAGCCTCCCACACTCACCTTACTATGAGCACAGACCAGGCAGGTGCGGAGGTGCTGGGAGTTCTTAGACCTCCAGGGAGGAGCCGCTGGGTCCCAGGGTGTCAGGGGCTTGAGTCTTTCCACATTTCCTCCAGTGACAGGTGTGGTTGCCTGTTACAGCCTTCAAGCTCATCTTTCTCTTTGTCATTTGTAAAACCTCTTTGCATATGAGCGGGTGTATTTTCCCCTATCATTTGTTCTTCAACCTCTTCCTCCTCTATCTCTCTACGTTCCCCCCTCCCTCCGTTCTTGTTTTTGGTGTTTTTTTTTTTTTTTTCCTTTCCCTTTCACGATGTCCTTGCCTGTTTGTGATTTAGGAAAAACAAAACAAAACAAAACTGAGTCACATTCTGTCACTCCAGCCAGCCGACATCCTGGGTTCTTGTCCTTTATAAGGGTCAGAAGCAGAGGCCTTGGACTCTGTGGGGTGACTCTGCAAGGTGGGCGGTAACTGGTAACCGCCTCTGTTCAGCAGCTGCAGGAGCTTCCAAAATAGGTGATTTCATCCCCGGCCGGAGCGCCGCTGGAGCTCTGTGGGCCTCCCCGTGACAGCCTCCTGTCACAGGCATCTGCCGAGCCTGACGAAGCCCAGAAGACCCAGGGCTCAAGAGCTGCCAGGAAAACCTCAGGCTTTGTTTGGGCCTCGTGCCCCACACCCAGGCGCCAGCCGCAGGGACAGATCCGGGCCTGTCGGGAAATCCAGGCTCCATCTCTGGTGAACTCTGGATGGGACATGGGCCTGGGGTTCAGCAAGGGACATTTGGGTGGGGCTGAGACTTTGCTCTGAAGCCCCTTTGGTTTCCAGGGAACGGTTTCTGGGCAGGTCCCTCCCTCCTGCCCAGTCTGGGCTGGGGTCTGGCGTTTTCCAAGAAAGCCTTCTGTGTTGCATCTCCTTGGCCCCCTCTGGCCCCTCTTGTGTAGCACTGCCCAGCTGCCCCGGGCACGGGCCCTTTCAACTGTTGACGTGTCTCTCCCTGAACGTCCAGGATGCTGCAGATCTGAAGCTGGAGGTGGTGGGCTGGGCACCAGTGTGAGGCCCAGGCCCACTGCAGTTTGTCATCTCAAAGGTAGTGATTATTTTTGAGTTGTGCATCCCCAGCTAGACCAAAACAACTTTGGGCAAGGAGTTAGCATGGATTTTGCCAACATGTTCGTTACGTCTAGCACTTGGACAGGGGCGCGTATACAGACGCATGGCAAATATTTGAGTTTCAGGCATTGCTGTGAAGGGGCTGAGACCCATCAACTGTGCCTCCAGGCATGAGGGTGAGGTTCTTCCAACACAGGCTGGGGCCCAACACCAGCTCTCCCCAGCAGGTGGAAGTCTGAGGGGAGCATCTGCAGGAGAGCAGACTAGGCTCTGTGGCGCCGATGGGGCGGCAGCAGTGGCCTGAGCTGTCTCCCCAGCAGCCAGCAGTGCCCAGGGGAGGGAGTGGAGAGCGGAACCGTGACCCTGGCCTCTGATTCCTCTCCCTTTCTTCCTCCCGTGCCTTCCCTCTCCCCGCCCTGACTGGCCTCCCCTTGTTGGGGTGGGTGGGTTCCCCAAGATGGATGGAGCAGGTCAGAGGAGAGGAGAGGTCGGTGTCTTTGCCTCTGGCTGCGTCAGTTCTTTGTAGGGAAGTCAGGGGTGGGATGTTTCAACCTCCTGGCCTGCATTCTTCTTTCAGACACTAGGGTGGGAGCAGCTTGTTTAATTGATAGGAATATCCATACTGCACTGGCTCGCTGAGAAATCAGACTATCAGACTTTGTTTCCTCTTTAAAAAAAACTTTTTTTAGCAAGGTATGGGAGGAAGTAAAGAGTGAGATCCCCATCCTTGGAGTTAGGACATAATTTATTTTGTGCTTTTCATTGCTAAACTAATCGTTAATTAATACTTCCCATGAGAAGCAACTTGGAGAGTGAATAAGTGAACACGGTCAGCCTTGCTGTCAGTTGGTTCCTGGCTTGCAGTCTCAAACCTGACCGCTGAGAGCACAGACAATTCTGAGCATAGCCCCAGTGGTTTCAGAAAGGTCAGATTCCCCAGTCTCCTAGCTCTTTTATCTGTCCTCCCCTCCTCCAATAACCAGCGCCAAAGTTTGTCCTGGTCTTTCCCACTCCCTCCTGACCCCTCCAACTTCAGCCTCCTAACAATAATCCATCATTGTTATCTCATTTGATGTTTGCAAAGCACTTTACAGCCATTGTTGTAAGTTTTTCCTCTCATTTGCAAAGTACTTTACAACTATTATTACAAGTCTTTCCTCCAAACGTGGGTGATGCCTTCCAAGTGGCTGGAGGAGTTCCCGGGATGCCAGCACTGGGTGGGAGGGGCTGCATCCGAGGCCACAGCTGTGCCCCCTGGCTTCAGAATCACTCTTGCCCCCAGGGAAGTTCCTCTCAGTGCCTTTCCTAGGAAGGAATGAGAAGTGGTGCTTACCGAGGTTCATACCAGATGTCAGTGCTAGTTTGGGACTTAGTTAGTGCTGTGTTTGTCATTTTACATTGTAGGGCCAACGTTTTCCTCTATGGTTACCTTGTTTTGGTAATAATTGTTTAAAAATATGTGTAACATTTCATGGAGCAGGTTGGATGGCAGGATTTTGTGGTTGGAAATATGGAAACTTCTGCAGATTTGGAGGTGGAGCAGGTTGACTATTGGCTTTACTTTGGCTGTTTTGGTAACCCCTGACCCTTCTATCGCAATGGGACTTTTATGCTGGTGGGAATTCCACACTTTCTGCCCTAGACAATTAGGGTCTGCCATGAGTCCCCCACTCTGCTGAGGGTGTGTTCTAAAAATGAACTAATATTATTAGTCATTATTGATATTCAAATCCAATTTGTCCAAATAGATCATTAGCATTCTGAGACCTGGGGTCCCTCCTAGCTCCTGTGACATCTATCGGAGTGATTAAATAGCAGATGCTCAGTAAATATTTGTTGGTGGCAAATACATACTTGGCAACCTCCAGTGACTTTACCTGGACAGTAAAATAATTGCTTGAATGCATAACCCAACTTTGAGGTGAGCCTGCAGGAGCTGCTGAGGCACACCTGTGTGTTGGGCTCTCAAGGCAGCCAGAGGTGAGTCGGCAGCTGATATCACGCTCCAGGGATTCCTGCGTCCTTTAATAAGATTCTGGGATGGGCACAGTTCTGGGGTGGACATGGTGGCTCACGCCCATAATCCCAGCACTTTGGAAGGCTGAGGTAGGAGGATCGCTTGAGCTTAGGAGTTCAAGACCAGTCTGTACAACACAGTGAGAGCTTGTCTCTACCAAAAAAAAAAAAATTAGCAAGGCATGGCAGCATGCACCTGTAGTCCCAGATACTTGGGAGGCTGAGGTGGGAAGATTGCTTGAGCCTAGGAGGTTGAGGCAGCAGTGAGCCAAGATCGCAGCACTGTACTCCAGCCTGGGGGACAGAGTGAGACCCTGTCTCACAAAAAGTTTTTCTTTGCATCAGTGTAGTGTGGGAAAAAGAAAAAAAAGACTCCATTCCTGCATATAAAACAATAATTGTGAGGAGAAAAGAGAATCTCCCCTCCGAACAAGAGGAACACATTATGAGATATTTTTCACTTAAATGAACCAGAATGTAGGAGAGAAGCCAGTTTGCTTATTTTTAGGAGTGTGACTCTATCTGTTAGAGGAACATACTGAGATATTTATGAATAAAATAATAGAAGTCTGGGATTTTCTTCAGTAACACAATGTGGGGGAAAGTGAATGGAGGTACAGGTAAGACAAGATTGACCACAAATGATTGGAAGCTGGATGATAGTTAAGAGTTCGTTTTCATATTCTGTCCCCTTCCGAATATGTTTAAATTTTTTCATAATAAAGAAAAATAGGGCTGGGTGCAGTGGCTTATGCCTGTAATCCCAGCATTTTGGGAGGCCGAGGCAGGAGGATCACTTGAACCCAGGAATTTGAGACCAGCCTGGGCAACACAGTGAAACCTTGTCTCTACAAAAATTAGCTGGGGATGGTAGCGTGTGCCTGTGGTCCCAGGTTCTAAGGAAGCTAGAGGTTGCAATGCCCACTGCACTCCAGCCTGGGTGACAGAATGAGACTCTGTCTCAAAAAAAAAGAAAAAAAAAAGATAGAAAAAAAATAGACTGAGGCAGGAGTATCTCTTGAGGCCAGGAGTTGGTGGCTGCAGTGAGCTGTGATTGCACCACTACACTCCAGCTTGGGTGAGAGTGAACCCGGTCTCTAAAGAGCAAAATAAAATAAAAAAGGAAACCAGAATGAGAGGGTTGCACTAGGTTTGGAATGGAAAGGTGATCTTACAAGGCCTCTATGTCCAAGTGTGATTCAGGCTAGACCGCGTGTCTTGGTTCAATTTTGAGATGGTAGCGCCACCTAGTGTTTATTGCGAACACCCAACAAAACGACGACGTTGCCCGCGCCCCGCTCTTGCTGTGGAGTGGGCTTGGTCTAATGTCCTTCTGTAAATTCCTGGCCTCTTTAATCCCCTCATGGGCAGGCCTGGATGAAAGAAGCGGAGCTGACAGCCCATAGGCACGGACTGTAGAGGTGGCAACAGTAGTGTTGATTGTGGTGGTCCAGCTGGGAGCAAGCTATGGGCGGGAGTGGCCGCATCTCATGGGTGGCTCTGAGGGCAGGCGACCTTGGTGGAGGCTGTCACTGTGACCCAGGTGTAAAAATAGCCTCTGCTGTGACGCCGGTGCTCCGCTCCCTGGCCTGAGCAAATAGCCCCTTACACCTGCACACTGTTTACTTGGTGTGGACACACAGCTACCTGTTTGCAGGTGCAAATGACTGTTTGTGTACCCAGAGTTGTGGGGAGGGCCCCCCACCATCCTCTTCTCTGGCCCACATTCCCCTAGAGCAAGTAGCTGGGCCACATAACTAGCAAAATGCGCAACCTTAACCCACTCCCGAGCTGGGTCCTGTTGGAAAGAGAGCTCTTTACCACCTGTCCTCCCAACTCAATAAAAGCACCCCTCTTCACTAGAGAAAAATCTGCCGTTGCCTCTGGCAGCAGCATAGGAAGAATCTGGAGACCAAGGTAGATGTGTTTTGGGACAGCAAATTAGGATAACATGAAGTCAGAGAGACTTCTGGAGATGGTGAGCCAGGCTTTATATAGACTACGGGGAGTAAGAAAACTGGCCCAGCCTGTCTCACGAGGGTGAGGAGAATGGACACAAGTGGAATCTGTCGATTGTAACATTCTGTAGACATGGATGATAAAGGTGATGGCGGGGAGGGGTGAGCGAGTGAAGGGAGCGGCAGACCCCGGCAGCCTTGTGGTAGCTGGGGAGATGCTACGCTTATGTGAGCAGCTCTAAAGTGCCATTGCTTATAATATGCACCTTTATTTTATATACCAATAAGCAAGAAAAATGTCCAACTATGATATGGCAGCCCATACAGGTATATTAAAACAGAAAAAATGAATGAATGAAGCTTTTTTTGCAGGACAGTTAGCAAATTCCAGAACTGACAAAGAAATTTAGTGCCTTTGACTCAGAAATTCTACTTCTCAGAGAGTATCGTAAGGAATAACTAGAAATGCACACACTTAAGTAAGGAACAGTGTTTATGAAACAAGAATCCAAAACTGGATGAAGATTAATAGCTGAATGATACTAGTTAAATGATGGCACATTTATATGATGGAATAATAGTATATGAGTGTATAAAGAATTTTATAAAATGAGTTTATAAAGAATTTGTCATTGGGAAAATGTTTTGGTATTAAGCAAATGACCCACACAGACTCAGAATTATATAGCTTGGCAAAAATATATATCAACATATGAAAGTCTCACAAGGCCGGGTGTGGTGTACTGACCCAGTACTTTGGGAGGCTGAGGCGGGTGGACCATTTGGGGTCAGGAGTTTGAGACCAGCCTGATGAAACCCCGTCTCTACTAAAAGCACAAAATTAGCCGTGTGTGGTGGCGCATGCCTGTAATCCTAGCTACTTCGGAGGCTGAGGCAGGAGAATCGCGTGAACCTGGGAGGCTGAGGTTGCAGTGAGCTGAGATCGCACCATTGCACTCTAGCCTGGGCAACAAGAGTGAAACTCCATCTCAAAAAAAGAAAAGTCTCACAAAGGGCTGGGCACAGTGGCTCATGCATGTAGTCTCAGCACTTTGGGAGGCTGAGGCTGGAGTATCGCTTGAGCCCAGGGGTTCAAGGCTGGACTGAGTTATGACTGCACCACTGTACTCCAGCCTGGGTGACAGAGTGACCCTGTCTCTAATAAAAAGAATAAAATAAATACAGTCTTACAAAGGATACAATAGAACCAAATGCTCAAAACATTAGTGACATTCTGGATTTTCTTTATGTATTTTGGCACTAATTTTCCTAAGGTAAATATTTATTATATTTTTATGCAAAGGGAAAAGTAATCTTACTAACTTTGAAAGGGAAAAAGAGAGAGCAAGAAGGTTTGCGTGGACCTCGCTGTGAGGTGAGTGGCCTAGGGCTGGAGGCTCTGAATGTGGTATCTGGACTGAAATCCAGGTGTCCCGCCTCCCAGCCCAGGACGTGGGTGATCACTGCAACTTTTTCCTCTTCTCGTGCTCAGGGGAACTCTCAGTGTCTGGGATTAGGGAGCAGGGGCTGAAGTCAGAGTGAGGAAGAGCAAGAGCAGCCCGAGGTGGTCTTCTCCTTCCAAGGAAAGGGCATTGTTTCTGTTAGCTCTAGATTCTCAGATGTGAGAGCTGGGCATAAACAAAGAATTAATCCTCTGTGTCTTTTCTTGTCTGTTTCCCCCAACTCAGTAGATATGTTTGACGACTTCTCAGAAGGCAGAGAGTGTGTCAACTGTGGGGCTATGTCCACCCCGCTCTGGAGGCGAGATGGGACGGGTCACTATCTGTGCAACGCCTGCGGCCTCTACCACAAGATGAACGGCATCAACCGGCCGCTCATCAAGCCCCAGCGCCGGCTGGTAAGCACGTGCCTTGCAGCCTCCTCTGGGCACCTGGCTGCAGAGCTCTCGCCTTGGTGGGACATCCTCTGGTTTTGAATTTTGGAACTTGAGGGTGTGGATCGGGGATTACGTGGGTGAGAGCCCCATAATAATTCTCACAACTTTAGAGTTAGCTAGAGCCACCAGAATGATCCAGGCTGTCTAGTTCAACCTCTTCGGTACACAGAAACTGAAAGTGAGGCTCAGAAAAGCTAGTGGCCTTGCCCACAGCCGCTCAGGTACTGAGTCTCCTATCTGGAACTCTGGAACCAGAATCCAGGTTTCCTGGTTCCCAGCTCATTGTCGACTGGAGTGTCTCCTCCACCCACACCAACCCTGCAAGGAAGGTCACCTCAGAGGCTGGTCTCTACCTTAACCTCAGTTGATCAGTTGATAAATCCCAAAGCCCAGAAGTGCAGGCAGCTTGTGTTGGGCCCCGTGGCTAGGGAAGAGTTTGGGCCTGGGGCTTGGCTCCTGGCTTCCTGCTCCTTTTTAATATAATTTGATTCTGGTCAACACCAACCAGCTTGCACTATATTAAGGAGGGAAGAACAGAGGGGATAAACCTGGTGCCTCCCTTTCTTGAGGTCCCAGGGCCATTCAGACTTTGGTACCATTTGGACACCGTGATTCCTCACTCTCTGCCTGCTCCCAGCACCTGCAGCCCTGGTCAGTTGTCCTCTCAGGAGAAGCTTTCCTGCCGGCAGTGCCTGGTGCTCACTGGTTATTTGCCTGATGGTGAATGATGGTTAGGACTGGAAACCAGGTCTCGATGCCCACGTTCGTGCTCCTCGGGCAGCAGAAACCTTGTTCTGATTTATTCCTCGCAGTGGCTCAGGTGACAGGAGAGTTAGGTGCCGTCACAGGTCAGAGATCTCATGCAGGGTCGTTAGGGCCCAGCCCTGCCTCCCGTTAGGGAGGCCCAGCTCCGCAGCCACACGCGAGGTGGAAGGGCAGTGCCCACCTTCTACTTGGACATGAAGCATTTGTTTCCTGTCTTGCAGTCCGCCTCCCGCCGAGTGGGCCTCTCCTGTGCCAACTGCCAGACCACCACCACCACGCTGTGGCGCCGCAATGCGGAGGGCGAGCCTGTGTGCAACGCCTGCGGCCTCTACATGAAGCTCCACGGGGTACGTGGGTCCCGCGCCCATGCGGCATCCTTGCCTTCTGATGCCCATCTCTCAGTCCTCCCTTGTCTTCTTCCTTTGAACTAGCATTCATTTTTCCTTCTTAACAAAGATACTTAGATTTGGAAGGGACTTTCAACTACTTTGCTGGCCTCTTCCGTCCTTTACATTGTATAAGTGAATTTTCCATTTTACAGATGAGCAGGCTACATTTATATATAGCAGTTTGATGTGTAACAAAGGTGACATTTCGATTCAGTGGATAAGAAGCTTAAGGATAGTTGTATTGACAAAATTGACTGTTCATTTGGAAAACAGAAGCAAAGCATGACCTCCACCTCCTACCTTAAACAAAAATAAACTTAGGTGAATTAAAGATATTAAATGTAAAACATCTTTGAAATAAACTAAAAGTAAGGCCAGGCATCATGACTCATGCCTGTAATCCCAGCACTTTGGGAGGCTGAGGCAGGAGGATTGCATGAGCTCAGGAGTTCAAAACCAACCTGGACAACATGGTGAAACTTTGTCTCTACTAAAAAAAAAAAAAAAAAAATCTAGCTGGGCGTGGTGGTGCATGCCTCTAGTCCCAGCTACTCAGGAGTCTGAGGTAGGAGGATGGCTTGAGCTCAGGAGTTTGAGGCTGCAGTGAGCTCTGATTGTGCCACTGCACTCCAGCCTGAGTGACAAAGTGAGACCCTGTTTCCAAAAAATAAAAATATTAGACAATAAAATACTACAAAAAAATCAGACAATAAAAACACTGGAAGAAAATGTAAGGGAAAGTATTTATATAACTTTGGGGATGGGAGAACTTCTTAAATAAGGTTTTAAAACTTTTTAGCCATATAAGAATAGTTAGATATATTTGATTTTGTAAATATTTACTATTTGTGCCTGGAAATCATACCTAGGGAAAGTAAAGACCAATACACACAGTATCAGAAAAAGGGTTAATATTTCCAGAATTACAAGGAGCTTCTTCAAAGCTCTTTAATTTTTATTGGAACATTCTCCATTATACAGTATTAACAAAAAGGCAAGGTGCCCAACACTACCTACTATGACACTATTTTTATAAACATGAGGAAGAACATAATTTATAGGTGGTTGCTTCCACATATACAGAACACCTCTGGTAGGATATGTAGAGGTTGGTCACATGGTCACATGTATGCATATATACGTACATGGGGTGCCTCCAGGAGAAAAACCGGGGTCCTGGGGAGAAGGGATTGGAAGGACACTCTTTTTGCTGTGTACCCCCTTGGCACCTTAGACGGGACATATGCAAGTCTTAATTGTTCAAATACAAGTTAAATTAAAACCAAACCAAACCAGAAACAGATAGATCTTATAGCCTAATAAGAAAAGAACAATTGATCTTTCCCCACTTCCCCCAAATGGGCAAAAGATATGGACTGACATCTCACAGAAGCTGCCCAGATAGCCATGAAACATGTGCACATATGCTGAATCTCACTAAAAATCAGGGAAGTGTACCTGAAAATGACCATGAAAGTCCCTACTTTGCCCATATATTTGGCAAAAATTAAAGTGTGTGCTGCTATGGATTTGGGGAATTAGATACTCTCATATATTATTGATCTGTATTTGAATTACTGCATCTATTAACTTAGTGGTATTTTTTAAGGTTAAAACCATGAACACCTTTATATCTGGCAGGTCTACTGTTGGGAAACTAGCCTATAAAAAATAACCAGTACATGATGACCTTTGAACCATTTATTGCTGCGTTGTTTGTGGTGGCAAAAACTAGAAACAACCTTAAAACCCCATAAAGGAATGGTTGAAAAAATTCTCGTATATCCCAAAATGTGGAATATTGAGAAGAAACTTAAAAATAATAATCTAGGGCCATGTATCTTGATCTAGAAAATGAAAAAGCACGTTGCAAAGAAATATATGTAGCATGACCCCATACTATGAGTGTTGAAGGTGCATTAAACACACATACATATGGATGGGTGGACAGACCAGTGGATGGGTGAACACACACACACAAATATACACATATAGGTGTATTAGTCTGTTTTCACACTGCTGATAAAGACATACCCAAAATTAAAAAGTGGCTTAATGGACTCACAGTTCCACATCGCTGGGGAGGCCTCACAATCATGGCGGAAGGTGAAAGGCACGTCTTACATGGCAGCAGGCAAGAGAGAATGAGAGCCAAGCAAAAGGGGTTTCCCCTTATAAAACCATCAGCTCTCATGAGACTTACTCACTATAGTGAGAACAGTATGGGAGAAACCGCCCCTGTGACTCAGTTATCTCCCATCAGGTCAGTCCCACAACACGTGGGAATTATGGGAGCTACAATTCAAGATGAGATTTTGGTGGGGACACAGCCAAACCAAGTCAATAGATATATATGTGTACAGATGTTTGAGAATTTTTTTTAATGTAAGAATATATAACAGGCTGTTAAATCCAGTTGCCTCACTGGGATAGGATTGATGGTAGTAGAGTGAGAGGGCTGTTGTTAACTTAGTCTCATGTATCTTTTCATGATGTCTTGTTATAATGAACAAGCAAATGGCTAAAGTTATGAACATTCATAAGAAAATATTTCTACAAAGCATATATACAAGGATGTTTGTTAATCACTTGTAATAGCAAAAATGGAGGAAAGAAAACCTTTGGAAGGAAAATGGTTAAACTATTGTTCTTCAATATGGGAATGGTACAAGAAACTTATTGGGAAATATTATATAGGTATTAAAAAGATTATATTCTCAGAAAATAAAAAAAATAGAATTACCACATGATCCAGCATACCAGTTCTGGATATATACCCAAAAGAATTAAAGGCAGGGTCTCAAAGAGCTATTTGTACACTACTGTTTATAGCAGCATGATTCACAATTGCAGAAAGATGTAAACAACCCAAGTGTCCATGGAGAAATGAACGGATAAACAAAGTGTGATATACATACACGTAGGATATTACTCAGCCTTCAAAAGGAAGGGAATTCTGGTCCCTGACACCACATGTCAAATCCATAGAGACAGAAAGTAGAACGGAGGCTGTCAGGGGCTGGGGAAAGGGGGAATGAGGAGTGATGTTTAATGAGTATGGAGTTTGAGTTTTGCAAGATGAGAAGAGTTCTGGGGATGGTGGTCAGGGTTGCAGAATGGTGTGAATGCGCTTAACACTACAGAACAATATACTTCAGAATGGTTAAGATGGTAAATTTTAAGTTACGTGTATTTTATTTTACTGCAACTGACAAAAAAAAAAAAAGCATACCTAAGTGAATGGAGATTAACATGAGGGGAAGATTCTACTGAGGCCAGAAAGGGTTTGAACATTTGAGGCATAGCTAGGGTGATGGGGTGGGGGAGGACACCCTTCCACAAGGTGGGAAATAGGGGTCTGGGTGTAGAGTCACAGAGAGATGTGCAGATGGTTGGGTCGGGGGGTGCAAGTGCTGCCCCATCTACCCACAGTTAAATAGGAGGCCAGTTCAAGTTCACATATGCTGGTGCATTTCTCGCTTAACCATTGCGTGTTCATGTCTCTGAAGCAGTAATTGCTTTTCTTTCTGTATTTGCAGGTGTGGCCTTTATCAATTGCACATGGTAGACAAGCATAGCATAGAAAAGGGGCTAAAAGATTTGGCTCAGCCTAAGGGAAACCAGATGTGGGGAAGGCACCCTGCAGTCCTGCTCCCCAGGACTGGCTTAGGCATCTGTGAATGGCTCTGGGGCCTGCCTCCCAACAAAACTGTGGTCAAAGTGTTGTCCAGGGACATTTTATCTCAGAACCTGGTCACAGGGCAGTCTCTAGCATAGTCTCTTACTGCTCCCCACCATTCATAGAAGCACCAATGGCTCCAGCCAGACCCAATGCAGTACAGAGCTGCAATAAGTAGAGTGATGTTACATCTCAACTCACTGGGACTGTTGCTGTTGAGGCCAATTTTCCCAGCACAATTATTGATAGCACCCCTGCACCCTCACACCTTTTTAAGATAGGGCCTTGCTCCACCACCCAGGCTGGAGTGCAGTGGCACGATCACGGCTTGCTGGAGCCCCGACTTCCTGGGTTCAAGTGATCCTCCTATCTCAGCCTTCTGAGTAGCTGGGACTACAGGCATGCACCACCGTGCCCAGCTAATTTTAAACCTTTTTTGTAGAGATGGGGTCTCACTATGTTGCCAAGGATGGTCTCGAACTCCTGGGCTCAAGCAGTCCTCCCACCTCGGCCACCCAAAGTGCTGGGATTACAGGCATGAGCCACTCTGCCTGGCCTAGCACCCACTTTTTGTTTTCAGGGTCCTTGTGTGGATGATAAAGGCTTTTGAACAGTCTGTCTCTGCTGCCTGAAATGCCTGCCTCTGTCTACTCAAAACCTTTTACAAACTCAGGTGTCACCTCCACACCGAAGCCTTCCTTGATATCCTCACGTGCCCCTCCTTCCCACTCCTCACCCCAGGACAGAGTTTAGTGTTTCTCTGTCTTTTTACATCACCTACCAGAGTCTGGTTATTTCTACTTGTCTGTGAATTTCTGAGGGTAGGAACTGTGTGTCTTTAGTTCCCTATTCTCCAGGCTCTAGTAAAGTACCCATCACATCACACAGGTGCTCGATAAGTTTTTTAAAAACGGAATTGATTTCTTTCTCGCTGAGTTCCAGGGGCCTGTGCAGCCCGTCTGGGCCCCAGGCTTTGTGGAGAGATTGCTTAGGTGTTGCCTTCTCACAGCAGGTGTGTGTCTTTCAATGCTGTAGCAGACTACGCAGAAATGGAAAACCCTATATATTTACTTGTGACCCTCCAGGTCCCCAGGCCTCTTGCAATGCGGAAAGAGGGGATCCAAACCAGAAAACGGAAGCCCAAGAACCTGAATAAATCTAAGACACCAGCAGGTGAGGAAAAGATCTGTGAGTGATTATATGAGTACATCAGGAGCCCTCAGAGTGCATAAGAATCATATCTTCCGGGTTAGGCAGGCCAGCCCGGGCCGCCAGGGGGGGGGTGACAGCATCGGACATCCCTGGCCTTTCAGGACAGGATGAAGAGCCCAGCAAAAAAGTAACAATTGCCATGGAACGTGTTGGGAGCTTTTGAAGCAGGCTCAACTCAAGCTGGGGCCTGATCATTGCCGACTGCAAAGACCCAGTGCTCAGGCTGGACCAGCCGAGGTCCTGCAGGAAAGACGAACTTTACTTGGTCCTTTCATCTTTGGCGCTGCAGCCACCCAGAAGCTCAGTTCCTTTCAATTCTCTTTGGGCTAACGGGGATCCAGGAGGGCAGGGTCCAATTAATCATGTCCCTAACAGATTGATCTGTAAGCCAATGTATAATTAACATCATGCAGTGCTTTGTGCTTTAGAAAGCCCCTTCAGAAATATTATCTCCATGAAAGTAAGACTCCATGAGAACCAGTTTATGACCCCATTTTACTAACAAGCAAACTGAGGCTCATAGAGGACAATGATTTAACGAGGGTCATATAGCTGTTAATGGGTAGAGAATTAAAACCCAAGTTTTTCTGCTTCTGGGTCAATGTTCTCTTCCATATACCACTCTGCCTTCTTAATTTCTAGATGAAGAATAAGGGCTGCTCAAAAGTTTGAGGCTGCAGTGATCTATGATCGTGCCACCGCACTTCACCCTGGAGAGCAGAGCAAGACCCTGTCTTTAAAAAAAAAAAAGAAATACATTTAAAAAGAACGAGGGCTGTTCTTTTTTAAATTTATTTTTAATAAATATATTAACTATTAATATATTAACTATTTATTAAATTTAAATTAGATTTATTTATAAAATTATATATAAATTTCTGACAGAACAAGGGCTGTTCTTTAATACGTTTATGTTCCCTACCAAAACATTCCTCACTCAGTACTGCTACCCAGTTAAAGATTTGACTGGTCGGTGCTGCAGTCACAGAGAAAATGAGTTGGCTGATCTGACGAAAAATTTATCTTCTAACCTAAGGCATGACAGAGTCAGATAAATGGGCCCTTTCCACTACCAAGAACATGATCAAAGTTCTGCTTTTGTACATTCAACCATGGCTTACCCCTTCTGGCAGGCATATTTCCTACTGGAATTTTCAGTGTCTCACACCTGTGGTCTTCCACCTCTCCTCCTGCTTCCCTACTGCTGACGAGTCCCCTACGTCCCCTGGGTAACCTTATTTCCTCTCACGTAGCAATCACAGATAGAGAAGACATACGGTTCAGTCGCACAATCCCCAGTCCAAAATTCCAAATCCAGGAAGCTAGATTCAGCAGCAAAACCTATTTTGAACAGACACTAGGCTGTTGATAGTCTCTGTTTACTCCATTCAGTATGATATTCACATGTTTTGCTGTGGGGATATTATTGTATTTCATTACAGAGTATTATCTCAGGCCCTGCTGGAGGTATTCTGTAATAATACACAGTATTTGGATTTGTAAAACTTTGAATCTTCAAGTTGAATGAGGAAGAATCTTTTTTTAAAGTTTTGAATCCTGAAACACATGTGGCCTCAAGGGTTTGAGATGAGATAGGGGGAAGAAGCCATCCCTGTGAGAACTGTAGCCCTCCGCTGATAAGGACCCCTGCTGCTGTCCCCGGCAAATGTAGATAAAGCCATTAGCTTGCACCCATCCCGGCTGTCTCGCAGGCTGCCGGCTGTTCATTTGTCCCTGCCGCTGATTTGGGTGTGGTGACTCTGCTTCATTCCAGCTCCTTCAGGCAGTGAGAGCCTTCCTCCCGCCAGCGGTGCTTCCAGCAACTCCAGCAACGCCACCACCAGCAGCAGCGAGGAGATGCGTCCCATCAAGACAGAGCCTGGCCTGTCATCTCACTACGGGCACAGCAGCTCCGTGTCCCAGGTACGCGCCATGGCTGGGGCGCCAGGGCTGTTTGTGGGGAGGCCGACTGCAGAGTCCCAGAGGCCAGCCTAGTATTGGGTGGGACTTGCAGCCAGGCCTCACAGGTGCAAGCAGTGAGCTACCCTCTGCGCTAGGAAGACCCAGTCATTGAGCTGTGTGGTGCCCTCAGGGCCGCACGAGGCTAGGGGCATCTGCATCGGGCTGTATTTCAGGACATCTTATCAAGATGGTGATGTGGACATGACTGTGACTCACAATTTTTTAACAGCTCCTCTATGCCGTCATCTTTGGAAACAAAGAGAGGGGAGTCCAGGGCTGGCATACAGCATGGGTGGCAGGGGCGGAAAACAACACAGAAGTACAACCTGAATGAGACTGCGTGCTGGGGCGAGGGAGGCGTGGTTCTGCTGTCGGAGGCCGAGCAGAGGTTCTCTAGGCAAGTCTGCCTCCTACGTGCAGGGAGGTTAGACTTCAACAGGAGGAGGTGGGGAAGGAGGAGGAAGCTGGCATGGGGAAAGGCCTGGATCCTGCAGAGGGCAGGGAGGGCAGGCTGGTGGGGAGGTCACAGGCAGGATGCCACTTTCATGAGGCCCAGCTCTGCACGTGTGTCAGGGGACGCCCTGGGGCAGCCCATGCTCCCTCTGGCGGAGGATGGCGGCGTCTCGGCCTCCCTGCCTCCTCCCCTCTGCAGTTCCCTCTCTTGGGACCAGGATGCACCAAGCTTGATCACGGTCTCCTTTGACCAGCCCTGGCTGTTATCTCGTCTCTGCTCTTAACTGAAGGAGGCCGTGTCTTAGTGAGCTTCTTATTGTCTGGGAGAACCTGATCCCACAGAACCAGGGGCACCAGGAGCCCCTTCTGGGCCGGGTGGACGGCTTCTTTGTTGGAAAGTGGATGTGGTGGTGATAGGATGGTAGAAAGTGTCTCCTGTAACCATGAGAGCCTTCTGGGCAACCACAGTATCCACAGGGCCACCGGGTCATAGCCCTGGTTGTATACTGTGCTCAGAAGCAGCTGATGCATCACCCAGACCCTTCATGCCTAGATCACCGGGATCAGGAGAAACAGAGAGAAGTGCTCCTTGGTCCCTTCCTGAGAGCTGGAGCCATCCTAGGGACATCTGCATAGCAGGGCACCCTCCCCAGCCTAGACCTCCCAAGCCCTCAGGAGCGTCTCCATGGGCCTCATCGTGTGCTTTCTGCTTTTCAGACGTTCTCAGTCAGTGCGATGTCTGGCCATGGGCCCTCCATCCACCCGGTCCTCTCGGCCCTGAAGCTCTCCCCACAAGGCTATGCGTCTCCTGTCAGCCAGTCTCCGCAGACCAGCTCCAAGCAGGACTCTTGGAACAGCCTGGTCTTGGCCGACAGTCACGGGGACATAATCACTGCGTAATCTTCCCTCTTCCCTCCTCAAATTCCTGCACGGACCTGGGACTTGGAGGATAGCAAAGGAGGCCCTGGGCTCCCAGGGGCCGGCCTCCTCTGCCTGGTAATGACTCCAGAACAACAACTGGGAAGAAACTTGAAGTCGACAATCTGGTTAGGGGAAGCGGGTGTTGGATTTTCTCAGATGCCGTTACACGCTGGTGGGACTGGAGGGAGCCCACCCTTCAGCACGAGCACACTGCATCTCTCCTGTGAGTTGGAGACTTCTTTCCCCAGATGTCCTTGTCCCCTGTGTTCACCACTGTGGCCTAGACCGTGGGTTTTGCATTGTGTTTCTAGCACCGAGGATCTGAGAACAAGCGGAGGGCCGGGCCCTGGGACCCCTGCTCCAGCCCGAATAACGGCATCTGTTTGCCATGTACCTGGATGCGACGGGCCCCTGGGGACAGGCCCTTGCCCCATCCATCCGCTTGAGGCATGGCACCGCCCTGCATCCCTAATACCAAATCTGACTCCAAAACTGTGGGGTGTGACATACAAGTGACTGAACACTTCCTGGGGAGCTAGAGGGGCACTTCACCCACCACAGCGCAGCCTCATCAAAATGCAGCTGGCAACTTCTCCCCCAGGTGCCTTCCCCCTGCTGCTGGCCTTTGCTCCTTCACTTCCAACATCTCTCAAAATAAAAATCCCTCTTCCCGCTCTGAGCGATTCAGCTCTGCCCGCAGCTTGTACATGTCTCTCCCCTGGCAAAACAAGAGCTGGGTAGTTTCGCCAAACGGCACCCCCTCGAGTTCACTGCAGACCCTTCATTCACCGTGTCACACATAGAGGGGTTCTGAGTAAGAACAAAACGTTCTGCTGCTCAAGCCAGTCTGGCAAGCACTCAGCCCAGCCTCGAGGTCCTTCTGGGGAGAGTGTAAGTGGACAGAGTCCTGGTCAGGGGGCAGGAGTGGCCCAAGGGCTGGCCCACCTGCTGTCTGTCTGCTCCTCCTGGCCCTTGGTCAGATGGCAGCCAGAGTCCCTCTGGACCTGCAGCCTCGCCCCAGCAGAAGTCTTTTGTCCAGGAGGCAAAAAGCCAGAGATTCTGCAACACGAATTCGAAGCAAACAAACACAACACAACAAAATTCCTGGAAAGAAGACGACTGCTAAGACACGGCAGGGGGGCCTGGAGGGAGCCTCCGACTCTGAGCTGCTCCGGGATCTGCCGCGTTCTCCTCTGCACATTGCTGTTTCTGCCCCTGATGCTGGAGCTCATGGAGACTCCCTCCTCTTTCTCAGCAGAGCTGTAGCTGACTGTGGCGTTACTATGCCTCCCCACACGCCCAGACCCCTCACTCCAAAATCCTACTGGCTGTAGCAGAGAATACCTTTGAACCAAGATTCTGTTTTAATCATCATTTACATTGTTTTCTTCCAAAGGCCCCCTCATATACCCTCCCTAACCCACAAACCTGTTAACATTGTCTTAAGGTGAAATGGCTGGAAAATCAGTATTTAACTAATAAATTTATCTGTATTCCTCTTTCCCTTGTCCCTTAGTGGTCTTCACTGGGAGGTTCAGCGTTGCTCTTCTCTCCCGGGGAATCTTGAGGCCGTGGAGGCACTGACCCACTCACAGCTGCTTCCTTTATTTTTGGCCATTGGCCAATGCTCCCTCTTTAGGTAGCAGTGGGTCCCGAAAAGCACACTCATCCCAGCCCTGCTAACATGAGACATTAGATGGGGGTCACCGCTGGGCTTTAATTTCCTGGGAGAGGGTTGTACCTATCCATAAACAAAGTTCCTTGTGGTCCAACAAAAGTTGCTCAATGTATTTATTGGTTTATTGAGACAGGGTCTTGCTCTATTGCTCAGGCTGGAGTGCTGTGTGCCATCATGGACCTACCTGGCTCAAGCGATCCACCTGCTTGTCTCTTGAATAGCTGGGACCACAGGTGCACACCACCATGCCCAGCTAATTTTTTATTTTGTAGAGATGGGATCTTGCTTTGTTGCTGAGGCTGGTGTTAAACTCCTGGGCTCAAGCAATTCTCCCACCTTGGCCTCCCAAAGTGCTGGGATTACAGGCATGGATCACCGCTCCCAACAATCTGAGGGCATTTTTAGAGCTCTCCTGCAGACATCAGGGTCTGGAGCAAGACACTCCATCTACCTGGAAGAAAATGTTCTCTCTAGCCCCGTCTGACTTAAAAGTGTGTCCCTCCATGACAAGGAGCTCTTGCCATTTTATAGTTTGATCCAAATGGGCTAAGGGGCAAATTATGTCCCACAAGAATGAGAGAGAAGGCTGGCACTTCCTCTCCTTTATCCATTTGTCTTCACCTCCTTTGGCCACAGGGGTGCTTAACCACTTCATCTTAAAAGTATGTGGAGTGGGGCTGGGCATGATGGCTCACCCCTGTAATCCCAGCATTTTGGGAGGCCAAGGCAGGAGGATTGCTTGAGCCTGGGAGGTGAGGACAAGCCTGGGCAACAGAGGGGGACTCTCTCTCTACAAAAAAGTAGAAAATTAGCTGGGTATGGTGGCGTGCCCCTGTGATCCCAGCTACTTAGAAGGTTGTGGGAGGATCGCTTGAGCCCAGGAGGTCAAGACTGCAGTGAGCTGAGCTCATGCCACTTACACTTCAGCTTGGGTAACAGAGCGAGACTCTGTCTCAAACAATGAAACAAACAACAAACAAAACCTTTTGAAGCCCGCATCAAGTCTTTTAACAATTAAGGAGAGCATTTATCTTTGAAGTTAGACTTATATGCCTCTAAGATAAGTGAGCAGTAACAAAGTTAATTTTAGCTGGGATTATGCTGTGATTACGTTTGGCTTAACAGTAATGAAAATAAGTTTAGGCTGGGTGCGGTGGCTCATGCCTGTAATCCCAGCACTTTAGGAGGCTGAGGCAAGCGGATCACCTGAGGTCAGGGGTTCGAGACAAGCCTGACCAAGATGGAGAAACCCCGTCTCTACCAAAAATACAAAATTAGCCGGGTGTGGTGGCGCATGCCTGTAATCCCAGCTACTCGGGAAGCGGAGGACAATTGCTTGAACCCAGAAGGCAGAGGTTGTGGTGAGCCGAGATCTCGCCATTGCACTCCAGCCTGGACAACAAGAGCGAAACTGCATCTCAAAACAATAATAAGTTTACAACCTCTGAATATGTACCAAATGGAGCCAGGGGTGGGGAGTATTAGGACAAGCCCCGCACTGCAGAGCCCCCCAGCTCTCACTCGTGGACCGAGTGCATGGGACACAGCCATTCGGAAAGCTCTTTCTTTTGGAGTGGGACTGGGTGTTCTGGTTTTGGTTTGCTTGTTTTATCATTTTGTGATGTTGGCGCCTATTCTTCAGTTTGCATCCTTGCCTTGCTTGCTTGAAGCTGGAGCACAAATGTCCCGTCACCCTGTAACAACACAAGCATGCGTCATGCCTGCGAGGCTTAGCTTGGGAAGTGGAATCTCCAGGAATCTCCTTCTGTGGTCTGTCTGCCACGTTTCGCTGTTGCTCTCATTTCAGTCACTGAGGCCCTGTCCCTTATCCTCCAGGGACATGGTGCTGTCCTATGAGCTGTGGCTCCTTTGTGACTTTTACATTGCTCTTCCAGATAGCAGTGGCAGTGGCATTTGCAAAAAGGCTATTTGAGAACAAATAAGAATAAAATCATCAAAGCGAAGATGATAGTAAAACAGCCCTCATTTTTCAAAGTCCATTCTTTTTTCTGGTCCGTGCACTGCCAGCTCACTTCTCTGGCTAAAACCCGGGGGCGGCGGGGGTGTGTGTGGGGGGGTTAGTTTTGCAGAAAGTACTGATGGCACAGCTGTGCTCCAAGTTAACCAGAACACAAGAATCGAAAAAGCCTGTGAGATACTGGTGTTTGTGATCGTAAGCTCCAGGTCGTGGGGTTTTCAGATGAACACAAAAAGGGGGCTGCTCCCGTCCCAAGATGAGTGATAAATGAGTCACTTCTCATACTCGCACTTACACTCGCTCCATTTCCTCTGGGATGACTGTCTTCCGTCCTACCGCTGTAGCTGCTGTTATTCGCCTGATAAACTTCTTTCCCTCTCCCTCCCTCTGACACAGAAACACACACACACACACACACACACACACAGACACACACACACACACACACACAGCCCGCTGGATCTATAAGCAGTTTGTAACAGGATGCACCAGTTCTAATCACGTTTCAAGTCAAATGAACCAGTCGCAGCTTCCTAATAAGTGAATGGCTGATATGAGGAGTTAATTCAGAAGCAGCTCAATACTATGGACAATACTAGTGGACAGTATTAGCATACTGCTCGTACAACAAAGATACCGTAGTCTCTTGTGCTGCCTCTTCAGGACGAATTTGCTGAAAGTGAGTTGTAATTAGAGATGTTAAAAAAAAACATTGGCTGCGCGCGATGGCTTACTCCTGTAATCCCAGCACGTTTGGAGGCGAGGCAGGTGGATCACCTGAGGTTAGGAGTTCGAGACCAGCCTGGCTAACATGGCGAAACCCCATCTCTACTAAAAATACAAAAAATTAGCCAGGCATCATGGTGGGCACCTGTAATCTCAGCTACTTGGGAGGCTGAGGCCGAAGAATTTCTTGAACCTGGGAGGTGGAGGTTGCAGTGACCCGAGATCATGCCATTGCACTCCAGCCTGGGCAACAAGAGTGAAATTGTGTCTCAAATAATAATAATAAACTGAGATTTATCATTCCTCCTCTCTCTTTTTCCTTGAGAACTTAATAAAAATGGAAAATATCCATTACTTCTTGGGTTCTTGATGATCTCAAACTGTTAAGCTGGGATGGAGGATAGATCTGGTCGGTAAACACTGAAATCAAGAACCTTAAGGGGGCCAGGGCCCTGCTGAGCAAAGCAATGGGTCCAGAGTGCCCCTAACATGCTTTTCCATTGGAAGGAGCTGCTATAACCTCCGAGGGTCCCGGGCCCTGCTGGAGACTCTGGGCTGGAATCCTCTGTGATATCCTCCACAGTTGCCCATTGTATAGCTTTCCTTGGGGATTCCTCAGAGTGGCTTCCAACCTTCCCACTGGCAGAGTCCCCTCTACCCACTCCCACCCCTGCCATGGGCCCCATTTTTGTTTTTGTTTTTATTTTTGAGACAGAGTCTTGCTCTGTCCTCCAGGCTGGAGTGCAGTGGTGCAATCATAGCTCAGTGCAGCCTCCACCTCCCGGGCTAAAGTGATCCTCCCACCTCAGCCTCCTGAGCAAGTGGGCACTACAGATGTGTGCCACCACCACATTTGGCTAATTTTTTTGTATTGTTAGTAGAGACAGAGTCTCACTATGTTGCCCAGGCTGGCCTCAAATTCCTGGGCTTAAGTGATCTGTCCACCTCGGCCTCCCAAAGTGCTGGGATTAGGGGTGTGAGCCACCACACCCAGCACAGGTCCCATGTTTTGAAGTAGTTTTAACTAATCATTTGGGGTTTTCCTGATTTTTCGTAGATCAAAAACAAACGCATGAAAATTATACCTCAATTTAAAAATGAACAAGCTGGGCATGGTGGCTCACGCCCATAATCCCAGCAATTTAGGAGGCCGAGGCGGGTGGATTATTTCAGGTCAGGAGTTTGAGACAAGCCTGGCCAATGTGGTGAGACCTCATCTCTACTAAAAATACAAAAATTAGCTGGGGGTGGTGGCAGGCACCTGTAATCCCAGCTACTTGGGAGGCTGAGGCAGGAGAATCCTTTGAACCTGGGAGATGGAGGCTGCAGTGAGCCGAGATCCCGCCACTGCACTCCAGCCTGGGCGGCAGAAAGAAACTCCATCTCAAAATAAACAAACAAACAAACAAACAAAAATCATAACTGTTCATCTCTGTTAACAAGTACCAGAGAGTCAATACACCAAGCTGGATTCCTGCCTAAGGCAAAGACATTCCATTTAGTTTACTTTGTGGCCTTGTGACAGATACTAAATGGATGGTTACTTAGATGTTTTCTGACTGTTTTTCAATGGCTTGTGGGTTCCTCTGGGTCCTTGGGCCTCCAGGAGGGGCCACTGCCGCACACACACACCTGGAAGGATCCTGTATCCATAGACCCCTGCGCTTCTGCCTCCTTAAAAAAAAGGAGGGGACCAGAAGTGCCCACAACGGGGAATTCTGAGACTTGTCTTCCGGCACAAGTTTGGTCATGGGCTGGCTGTGTGCTGTTGGGCCATTCACCCAACTGCTCTGACCTTAGCATTCTCATCTGTAAAATGGTATGGTCTGGATAGCTTCAGGTGTCCAAGACTGGACCAGCAGCTACGGAATCACATATTGGAGGAAAATGACTCACCTCTCTCTCTGGGCCTCACACACTCTCATTGGTACAGATGACACCTCAGGGCCCCAAGATTTGAAAATGCTCTTTCTGGAGACTCAAGATTGATGTCTTGGCCAAGTGCGGTGGCTCACACCTGTAATCCCAGCACTTCGGGAGGCTGAGGTGGGTGGATCACCTGAGGTCAGGAGTTTGAGGCCAGCCATGGCCAACATGGCGGAACCCCATCTCTACTAAAAATACAAAAAATTAGCCGGGCGTGGTGACAGGCGCCTGTAATCCCAGCTACTCGGGAGGCCGAGGCAGGAGAATTGTTTGAACCCAGGAGGCAGAGGTTGCAGTGAGCCAAGATCATGCCATTGCACTCCAACCTGGGCAACAGTGCGAGACTCTGTCTCAGAAAAAAAAAAAAAATTGATGTCTCGAGTCTCAAATAGAAAGCAGTGTCTTCATTGTGACCCAGTTAATGAAGTTTAAAAAAATGATTCCAGAATCATACATCCAAAGAGCATTGTTCCTCAAAGTAGCCTTGGAAACTGAATTTCTCCCAGGAGACAAGCTGCTAATGACTGGGAAGTTAGCACCCCTAAGTTTCCAACAGCTGGCCGGAGAGACTGAATGGAACAAAGAAAACTGAACCCTGCTAAGGAAAGGAAGCCCAGATTGAGGTACCATGCCTGACTCATTTACAAATCATGTCGGGTCTCCAGACCGCCTGGTTGAAATCCTTTTGTCTCTTAGTCAAGGGAACTTGCCCAAAGCCACAGAGCTGGTGTGAGGAAGAGCAACATTCACCCTCACTAGGAGGGCCTTGGGACCGACCTAGGGTACTGCCCTTGCAGTTAATGCGCCTACCATGCGGGGGCGCACGTGTTCTCCCTTTCAGCTTCCATTACAGCCTGAGTTTTCCAGCGGTCTATCCCTAAGCAGCCCCGAAATTTTGCCAACAAAAATCACTTGCTGCTAATCGAACATGACTGCATGTCAAACGCTGCTAGCAGCTTTCTATAGCCGCAGGAAACACTTCCATATCCCCCCACTCACGTTTTGCACATAAAAAAGATATGGCCTACGGATTTTTAGTCACTTGTTGAAGGTCACAGAGCTAGTAAGTGGAAATCAGGGTTGAAACAACATCTATTTCACTCCAGAATCTGGGCTTTTACACCCCACTCTTGTGTCTCCTAAACAGTGGAAATCTACAAAATGGGAAGCCCTGCACAGTCTGGGTTTAGACGGCAGTCCAAGAGGAAGAGTCTTTCAGTGTCTTTCTAGAAGTTGAGGAGAATCCTTGGTTCCAAATTCTCCCAACTTATAAGTGATGAAAGAAAGACCTAGAGACACTGGGGAATAGGGCTTACTGTTCATGGCCACATACCCCAAAAAAGGGGCAACTGGAAGAGCCTGCGGAACCTCACTCAGCCCCTGCTCCTGAGGTGCCCGTAGAGGCCCACGGACCCTCACCATGTGCTTCAGAATCCCCAAACTCTCAGCAGCAATTCAATCCATTACAGGATCCTAGTATTTTTCTCTTTCACTCCCTTCCTCGCATTCTTTGGGGCGGCTGTATTTTAATCTATTTTCATGTGCATTACAACTGTAGCACTGTTGGAAAAAAAACAGGGGCACAAAGGAAGGGGGAGCAATTGATTCTGCGCCTCCCAGAAAGCTGGGCGCCCATCCTTTCGGAGCTGAGGCCCACTCCAGTGGGCTTGGGGGTTGCCCCAATCCAGGAGGCAGACAAATATTACTACTACTACTACTACTAATAATAATACAAATAATAATTTCTAAAACGTTTAGCGATGCTATACACCAGATCCAGTGCTGGAGACCCAGTGCAGTCACCAGACCCAGTGCAGTGATGGAACTGAATCCTTTCAAGAAATCCCACAGAGGCTGGGTGCAGTGGCTCAGACCTGTAATCCCAGCACTTTGGGAGCCCGAGGAGGGGGCAGATCACCTGAGGTCAGGAGTTCGATACCAGACTGGCCAACATGGTGAAACCCTGTCTCTACTAAAAATACAAGAATTAGCAGGGTGTGGTGGTAGGCGCCTGTAATCCCAGCTACTCGGGAGGCAGAGGCAGGAGAATCACTTGAACCTAGGAGATGGAGGTTGCAGTAAGCCGAGATTGCACCACTGTGCTCCGGCCTGGGTGACAGAGCGAGACTGTCAAAAACAAGAAAAGAAAGAAGAGAGAGAAGGAAGAAAAGAAAGAAGGAAGGAAGGGAGGGAGGGAGGGAGGGAGGAAGGAAGGAAGGAAGGAAGGAAAGAGAGAAAGAAAGAAAGAAAGAAAGAGAGAAAGAGAGAGAGAAAGAAAGAAAGAGAAAGAGAAAGAAAGAAAGAAAATAAATCAGTAAGGTCATAATTTACAGATGAAGAAACTGAGATACAGAAAGCGTGAGTTACTTGCCCAGGCTCTCCCAGCTGAGTGGTGGGATGTGGACCCAGGCAGCCTGGTATGGGAGCAGGTTTCTAGCCACTCCTCTGTGGAGTCACTATTCTTGGCTGGCCTTTTCCAGGCAGATTATTCAGCCTTTTTGTCTTAGAATGATGATTGCATATGCTTGCATAGCACTTGCATATACTTACAGTTTATGTGTGTTTCTTAGCTAGTATCTCATTTAATCATTCACATAACATGGATGAATTGAATCATTCACTCAATTTGTTGAGTGTCTACCAACTGCCAATCGCTGATGCTCTAAATTCTTGTTGCTCAAAATGTAGCCCCTAGGGCCGGGTGCGGTGGCTCAAACCTGTAATCCCAGCACTTTGGGAGGCCAAGGAGGGAGGATCACCTAGGTTAGGAGTTCGAGACCAGCCTGGCCAACATGGAGAAACCCTGTCTCTACTAAAAATACAAAAATTAGCTGGGCATGCTTGTGCGTGCCTGTAATCCCAGCTACTTGGGAGGCTGAGGCGGGAGAATCCCTTGAACCCAGGAGGCAGAGGTTGCAGTGAGCTGGGATCGTGCCTGGGTTGCACTCCAGCCTGGGCAACAAGAGTGAAACTCCGTCATGGAAAACAAATCAAAACAAAAATGTGGCCCCTAGACCAACAGCATCAGCGTCACCCAGCAGCTTGCTGGAAAGGCAACATCTTGGGCCCTGGTATAGACCTTAGAATCTGCATTTAAACAAGGTTCCCAGGGGATTCATAGGTACATTGAAGTTTGGGAAACGTGGCTTTGTAATATTTCTATAATACCATTTAATAGATATCCCATTTAATGAATGAAGTCAGAGATACTGTGACTTGCTTGTATCCCCACAACTAATAATGAAGCAATATATGCAAAGAGCTCACAACAGTGTTTTGCACATAGTACGTGCTCAATAAACAATAACAACCAATGACAGAGCCAAGCTGTGAACCATGAGATTTTCAATTGCGTAGCCCCTTAGCCTCAGAAGAACCCCTTTAGGCACGAGGCATTCATTCCACCAGGTAAGGCGAGGAGTGTGGCTATGGCTTCCCTCCCGGCTCAGCCACTCTACAGAAAGGGAAACTAGGGGGCCCAGAAGCTACCATTGTGGTGAGCCTGATCCTATAGCAGGGGCATCCTGGGAGTGGGGGGGTCGTTATTCTCGAGAAAAGATCAGACATAGAAAGAGGGGGACCAGAGGCTCTTCAAGGGATGCCTGCTGCAAACCCCATGCCCTCCAACCTCATGCCCTCTGCCTCCAGATGCCTTTCTAGATGAGGACCCTATACCCTAGGCCTCCCCAGCCCTCCCTCTCCTCCCCTCCTGCCCTAGCCTGTTCAGTAGGTGACCACTGTGGGAAGGCCACTTGTACCCTCCCTCTCAATCAGTAGGACACAACCATGTCTCTGACGGTGGGCTGGGCTTGTTTCCCTGTGCTGACCAAGTCCTTCCCCAGGGACCCCTCAGCTAGGGTCCATGGTGACTTCACCCCAGCCTATTTCCTGAACACCTGCTGGGGAGTTCCCCAGACTTTCCTCCCAACTTCCTGGAAAGCGCTGGCTCCCTATCCTCCTTCGAGAACTAAAGACAAGAAAACATATGTATCTTTAAACAGCCTATTGTTTTATCTCTTTTATTCTATGAAATAAAAAATTTAATACACAAATAGTTTAAGCAAAATTTGCTTATAGTAAAAATTCAAGTAATAAAATTCAAATAATAGAAAGCAAAAAAATCCCACCCGTTCAACATTTCACGAGTCTTGACCACCTGTTTCCTTTGCACCCGACTTCATTAGGCTCGGAGGCCAAGCAGAACCCACAGAAAGGCTTGCCATTGTGGGAACACCCAGGCTGTCCCATTCACACACCCATTGACTTTTCCCTATAACTGTCTCCTTGAGACAAGAAATGTTCCAAAAGGGCCGGGTGCGGTGGCTCACGCCTGTAATCCCACCACTTTGGGAGGCCGAGGAGGGCGGCTCACCTGAGATCAGGAGTTCAAGACCAGCCTGGCCAACATGGTGAAACCCGGTCTCTACTAAAAATACAAAAATTAGCCGGGCGCCAGTAATCCCAGCTACTCGGGAGGCTGAGGCAGGAGAATGGCTTAAGCCCAGGAGGCGGAGGTTGCAGTGAGCCGAGATCGCGCCACTGCACTCCAGCCTGGGTGACACAGCGAGACTGTCTCCCCCCCACCAAAAAAAAAAGTTTCCAAGAGCGTCTCTCCAATGTTAGTCCCAGCCTGCACCCTTCTTCCATCCCTGCTTTCACTCCCGACCCTCTAATGCAGCCCTGCCTCCAGCGACCCCCGGGATGGAACCCCTCGCCCACCCACAAAAGAGCAGCCTCGACCTAGACCCACTTTCCAGGGAATGAGCCCTGCGCCTGCGCGCACCCCGCCACCCCCTCCAGGCCGGAGTCCACGCCCACTTGGGGGAGGAGCCCCGCAGCCTCCACCTACAGGGGCGTCCCCTAAGGGGACGTAGGCCGCATGGGCCGCCGAGCCGGGAAATCTCCGCCCCCAGCTGTAGCGGCTGTGCGGGCTGCGCAGCGGTGCTGGGTCGGGCCGACGTGCCACCCACACGGAGCCGGTGAGTGCAGCCGCCCGCCCTCCGGTAGATCCGCGGCCTGGCGGAGAAGTCGGGAGGGGACAGGAAGGGAGGGCGGGCCCCGGGCCCTCCTCCGTCTCAGCCGCCTGCGGAGGTGCTGCCCACGCCTGGAGGCCCCCAGTGACCCTCAGACCCGCGTCTGCGCCCCTCTCCCCGCACGCCGAGGCAGAGTTGGGAAAGCAGTGGTCTTAGACCCCCCACCTCGGGCACTCGGAAGAGAACGGCGGAGACAACCCCTCCTCTTCCCTGGCTGGCGCAGCGCCAGCCTCGAGCTCCTCGGTAGCCCCCGGGCAGGGAGGGCCCGAGGGTGGGCGCGGCATCCTCAGCGACTCTTCGAAGTCCCTTCCGCGTCTCATCTTTCAAGGCTGTTGCAGAGGCAGCTTGCTTCCCACCTGTCCATCTCCATAAAAATCCCTAAACGAAACATGCCCACGTGTCCGGAGATTTTCAGGACTTGGTGCATTTCAGATGAAGGCTTTTCCAGAAGCTTCCCCGTAGAAGAGGATCAGGCATCCAACTGGTTAAGGTCAGCAGCGTTTGGCACGTCTCCTTCCAGCCTGGCGGTTTTGTCAGGATTCCCTGGGGAGTGTCTGGAAAGCCTGATGAGGGGAAATAGTACATCTCAGCGAATGGGCACCGGCGAGTGTAAGATGCGCGTTATTGAATGTGCTGCTGCCAAAACTATGAGAATGCCGAGATTGTGAGCCGTCCCCTTTTCTGAGATTTTAAAAGTATTCTAAAATGTTTTTTAGAATCACTGAAATATAATAGCTACCCCCTGCCCGATATCTACTTAGTTCTTTTCGATTTGCATCATAACTTATAGAGAGGCTGGTGCAGGAGCAGGTGGCTAGGCAGCTGCCCCGGGTGAGGCTGGGAGTCTCCTCTGCCCGAGCAGCCCGGGTGTACACCACTCAGACTGCCTCATGTAGGCGGCTGTCAGTGGACTGGGATGATTTGGGGCAGGGAGAGTAGAGGTGGCCCTGGGAGCCCTGCGTGGTGATTAGAACAGAACCACAGCTGTTTCTCGGGGATCAGAGATAACTGTCTGTAGCTAAGCCGGGCGTACCTACGTGGCTGGGGGTCTCACTTATGATTCTGAGCTCTGTCCGCGTGTTGGTCGTTTCATGCACACCTCCCCCACGCTAGTGGTCGGCGGTCCTGGAGGGCGGCATCTGGTCCCTTCAAAAGTGGGAAATAAGTCGGCAGCAGTGGGTCAGAATGGCTGTTTTTTGAGAGCGGGAGGAGGGGGACAGAGAAAGTCAGGAGGTGTTAGAGGTTCACAGTCCAGGCAAAAAGTAACAAAGGCCAGCTCCTGGTGTGGCAGGTGCCGCTCAGGAATAAAGTGGATGGTGCCCATGATGTGCTGCCTAGCACACTGTTGGTGCTTAATAAGTGTTTGCTGCATGAAGAAAGGTAAGAGGGGCTGCCTTTCCTGCTACGTTTCCCACACCCTGCCACAGCTGCTCTTCTCTATGATCTGACCGCCTCCCAGCCACACTCCCTTTTTGGCCATACTTGCTCTTAAAGTTAGTTGGTAGCAAAAATGGCGGCGTGGAGGATGCTTGGCACCTGTTAAAGATGCTAGAGATAAATGAGCTAAGTCGGTGGCCTCTTTTGCCCATTTCTGCCCACAGGGATGCCAGAAGGGCCGTTGGTGAGGAAATTTCACCGTTTGGTCTCCCCCTTTGTGGGTCAGCAGGTGGTCAAGACAGGGGGCAGCAGTAAGAAGCTACAGCCCGCCAGCCTGCAGTCTCTGTGGCTCCAGGACACCCAGGTGAGGCAATACTCCTCTGAAGGGCTGGCTCTGTCGCACATCCTGCGCCTCCCCTAGGATCTATCCCCATATGTCTCAGGGTGTCGCTTCCCTGAGTCCGGAACCACCAAGCTCGGGCTCCATGCAGCTCCCTCTTTCAGTCTCACGTGTCTCAGCCAGAAGTAGATATCGCTGTGGACTGTAGAACTGTAAAGAACACGTGTGGATGAGCTGGAGACCCCGATTCAGAGGGTCTGGAGTGCTTCTATTCTCTCCGGCCGCAGCTGATGGGCACCTTTGGCTGGGAACTGTGTTCTATTCCCCTGAGCCAGTGGAGAATTAAGGACAGAGCAGAACCGGCTGGGCACGGTGGCTCGCACCTGTAATCTCAGCACTTTGGGAGGCCGAGGCGGGTGGATCACTAGGTCAGGAGTTCAAGACCAGCCTGGCTAACATGATGAAACCCCGTCTCTACTAAAAATGCAAAAATTGGCTGGGTGTGGTGGTGGGCACCTGTAATCCCAGCTACTTGGGAAGCTGAGGCAGGAGAATTGCTTGAACCCGGGAGGCCGAGATTGTAGTGAGATGAGATTGTGCTACTGCACTCCAGCCTGGGTGACAGAGTGAGACTCCGTCTCAAAAAAAAGAAAAGAAAAGAGCAGAACCTTCAGATCTAGGTTCAAACCAGCTCATTCTTCCAGGGGCTCACGGAGCTCCCTGTTTTCTCACCACTGCCTCCCTCTCTAGCCTTCTTATCCTGCCCCAAACCTGTCTTCTGATCGATGAAACTGCCTTTGGCTCTTCTTAGTGTTTCTGTCCGTGGTTTTCACTTGCTGCCCCCTGCTCAAGCACTTCTTCCTTTTTCTCCCAACTCTGCCCCTGTTCCCTCAGTTTATAATGGTAATTCCTGGTCTTCCAGCTTTCACTTGGCCATTGCATCCTCAGAGAAGCCTGCCCTGTCTGCTTTAGGTGGGAAGGAGACTCCATCTCTGTGCTTCCAGGACATCATGTACTTCCTCCTGTTCTTCCCTTTTTACTGAGTTGTTCTGCTTGTTGAGGGGAGAGGACAGATGCAGAGGGCAGGGGCTGCTCCTCGCCAGTATTGTGCCCCCAGCACTTAGCTGAGTGCCGGCACGTAGGAAGCATGGGTGGTGCCTGCAGATGAGCTCACGCGCTCTGCTGCTGCTTAGCCGTGTGCTCTTAAGCATGTTCATCTCATAGCTCTTTCTTCTATTGTAGAATGGAGATAAGCCATTGACCTCTTAAAATTGTTGTTTTAAGTAGACTTTATGCCTGGCACATAATGGGCACTCCATAAGTACTAGTTCCCTTTCTTCCATCTTGCCCTCACCCCCCACCCCCGCAACACACACACACAGAGGTTTTAAAACCGTTGTTAGTTAGAACTGGAAGAGATCCTGTAGCCCTGTACCCATAGTTGATTCCTTTGGAGACTGAGCCTCGGAGAAGGGAGTACTTAGCCCAAGCTCAGGTGGCTGGCAAGGAACAGGTGAGAGCACGGGGTCCCATGGCCTCCAGGACTGTGGCCTCTTTGTACACACTGTCCTTCGAGGTTTGCAGGGGCAGAATTGTCTCTTGTCTCTGGATCCCCAGCACTTACCAGGGTGTCTGCCACAGAGCTGGCTGTAAGAGAATATTTCCCAAGTGGATGGGTGGGCAGATGGATGTGCAGTGAAGGAACCTGTAGACGGGACTGGGAGCTGCTTTCCCAGTAAACCAAGCAGAAAACCATGTTGCAGGGAACCTAAGGTTGCAGGGAACCTTCGGGGCTGCCTGGCAGTGCTTTGAAGTGAGCGCCCTTCCCTGCTTCTCCCTGTCGGCAGGTCCCTGACCCTAGGAACTTAGAACTGAATTGAGAACATAGGACTTGTATCGACACAGGCCACAATATTAAGCTATGCTAAATGGGGAGGGCAGAGCACATCATAAAGGCCCAGGTAATGACCCTGACAGGAAGAGGTCCTGGTGGCCTGGAGAAGATGTGCAGGAGGTAGGACTTGAGTTGGGCCTTGAAGGCTGGAGGATTTCAGTGGACTGAAGAGGGAGGAAAGGGCATTTCAGGCTTGAGAAGCAGTTACAGGCGGGCCGATGGAGGTGGAGTGAGCAGGGTGAGTTGATGAGGCAGGAGGGAGCTTGGCTGCACTCTGTGCCATCTGTTTGTCTGGCACATCCTTTCCTTGTCAGCTCTCCATTTTCTATGTAGGAGTTGTGTTGGATTACTCATAACAGACTCAGAAAAATGCCTACTCTAGCTCATGGTTTTCTCCTCCTCCAGTAATGGAACAGTCCAGGGTGGTATAGGAGCAACATTGGAAACCAAGCTCCTTCTACTCTCCCCTTCCAAGACTGGGTAATTTATGAAGGAAAGAGGTTTAATGGACTCACAGTTCTGCATGGCTGGGGAGGCCTCGCAATTATGGCAGTAGGCGAAGGGGAAACAAAGGCACATCCTACATGGTGGAAGGCAAGAGAGCTTGTGCAGGGAAATTACCATTTATAAAACCGTCAGGCCAGGTGCAGTGGCTCATGCC
The DNA here is from genome assembly GCF_028858775.2 of Pan troglodytes. NCBI lineage: Eukaryota > Metazoa > Chordata > Mammalia > Primates > Hominidae > Pan > Pan troglodytes. The sequence goes on from NC_072405.2 coordinate 17,767,231, forward strand.
TGTAATCCCAGCACTTTGGGAGGCAGAGGTGGGCAGGTCGCCTGAGGTCAGGAGTTTGAGACCAGCCTGGCCAACATGTTAAACCCCATCTCTACTAAAGATGCACAAATTAGCTGGGCATGGTGGTGGGCGCCTGTAATCCCAGCTACTTGGGAGGCTGAGGCAGGAGAATTGCTTGAACCCAGGAGACAGAGGTTGCAGTGAGCTGAGATCGCACCTGCGCTCCAGCCTCAGCAACAGAGTGAGACTCCATCTGAAAAACAACAACAACAGCAACAACAACAACAAAAAACCTGTCAGATCTCTTGAGACTTATTTACTATCACGAGAACAGCCCCCATGATTCAATTACCTCCCACTGGGTACCTCCCACCGGGTCCGTCCCATAACACATGGGAATCATGGGAGTTATTATATTATTCCACCCCCAGGCCCTTCCAAAGCACAAGTCCTCACATTTCAAAACCAATCATGCCTTCCCAACAGTCCCCAAAAGTCTTAATTCATTTCAGCATTAATTTAATAGGCCACAGTCCAAAGTCTCATCTGAGACAAGGCAGGTTCCTTCCACCTATGAGCCTGTAAAATCAAAAGCAAGTTAGTTACTTCCTAGATACAATGGGGGTACAGGCATTGGGTAAATACACCTATTTCAAATGGGAGAAATTGGCCAAAACGAAGGGGCTACAGGCCCCATGCAAGTCTGAAATCCAGTGAGGCAGTCAAATCTTAAAGCTCCAAAATGATCTTTGACTCCATGTCTCTCATCCAGGGCACGCTGATGCAAGAGGTAGACTCCCACGGCCTTGGGCAGCTCTGCCTCTGTGGCTTTGGTAGGGTACAGTCCGTCATCCTGGCTGCTTTCACAGGCTGGCTTTGAGTGTCTGTGTGTTTTCCAGGGCAGGGTGCAAGCTGTCAGTGGATCTACCATTCTGGGGTCTGGAGGACAGTGGCCCTCTTCTCACAGCTCTACTAGGCAGTGCCCCAGTAGGAACTCTGCCTTGGGGCTCTAACCCCGTCTTTTCCTTCTGCACTGCCCTAGCAGAGGTTCTCAATGAGGGCTCTGCCCCTGCAGCACACCTCTGCCTGGACATCCCGTTGTTTCTATACATCCTCAGAAATCTAGGTGGAGGTTTCCAAACCTCCATTCTTAACTTCTGTGCACCCGCAGGCTCAACACCACATGTGAACCGCCAAGGCTTGGGGCTTGTACCCTCTGAAGCAGCAGCCTGGGTTGTACATTGGTGCTTTTTAGCCATGGCTGGAGGGGCTAGGTCACAGGGCACCAAGTCCCTAGGCTGCACACAGCAGAGGGGGCCCTGGATCTGGCCCAGGAAACCATTTTTTCCTTCTAGGTGTCTGGACCTGTGATAGGAGGGGCTGCTGTGAAGGTCTCTGACATGCTCTGGAGACATTTTCCTTATTGGCTTGGTGGTTAGCATTTGACTCCTAGTTACTTATGCAAATTTCTGCAGCCAGCTTGAATTTCTCCCCAGAAAATGAGTTTTTCTTTTCTACTGCATCATCAGGCTGCAAATTTTTCAAACTTTTGCGCTCTGCTTCCTCTTGAATGCTTTGCCACTTAGAAATTTCTTTCACCAGATACCATAATCATGTCTCTCAAGTTCAAATTTCCATAGATCTCTAGGGCAGGGGCAAAATGCCGCCAGTCTCTTAGCATAGCAAGAATCACCTTTACTCTAGTTCCCAGCAAGTTCCTCATCTCCATCTGAGACCACCTCAGCCTGTACCTTATTGTCCATATCACTATCAGCATTTTGATCAAAGCCATTCAACAAGTATCTAGGAAGTTCCAAATTTTCCCACATTTTCCTATCTTCTTCTGAGCCCTCCAGACTGTTTCAACCTCTGCCTGTTACCCAGTTCCAAAGTTGCTTCCGCATTTTTAGATGTCTTTACAGCAATGCCCCCCTCCCAGTACCAGTTTACAGTAGTAGTCTGTTCTCATGCTGCTGATAAAGACATAACCAAGACTTGGTAATTTATAAAGGGAAGAGGTTTAGTGGACTCACAATTCCACATGTCTGGGGAGTCCTCATAATCATGGTGGAAGGCAAAGGAGAAGCAAAGGCATGTCTTACATGGCAGCAGGCAAGAAAGAGCATGTGCAGGGGAACTGCCCTTTATAAAACCATCAGATCTTGTGAGACTTACTGTTGTGGGAACAGCATGGGAAAAAACGCATCCCCATGATTCAGTTATCTCCCACCGGGTTCCCCCCTACAACACGTGGGAATTATGGGAGCTAAAATTCAAGATGAGATTTGGGTGGAGACACAGCCAAACCATATCACACATTTTATGGTCAGTGATGTCCAGTCATCAGTTGTTGGACATTCGGATTGTTTCAACTCTTTGACTTCTATGGATAATGCTGCTGTGGGCATTTATATGCAAGTATTGGTGTAGACGTATGTTTCCATTTCTCTTGAGACTATTCCTAGGAGTGGAATTGCTGGACCATATAGTATGTTGAACTTTTTTAGTGTCTTCTGTAGTGTTTTCCAAGGCAGCTGCACCATTTTATCATCCCACCAGCAGTGTATGAGGACCAATCCTTCCATTTTTAACCTCTTGCCACAGCACCTGGGGCCTCCCCATCTCCAGGTCACCTAGGGTCACGATGGGTAGGTTCCCTGGGTTCTCTCTTCCTTGGGGCGCCCCTCTGCTGCAGCAGGGGTCTCTGCTCTCCCTCATCAGTTACCGTTCCTGTGCCTGTTCCTCATCTTCTGGGGGGAGTTTGTATCTCCTGTCTGCTCCTCCTCTTGGTTCTGAGAGTTCAGAGCTCTTTGGTTCCTATGGCAGGTTTGTTGGGAGTAGTGCTAACAGCGCACGCCCTAGCTGCTGTGTCTGACCAGGAGCCCCTGTCCCAGTGTGGGGTTTCCACCTCTGCCTTCAGGTATGTCCCCTCAGCTGGGGACACCCTGTCTCCCCTGCCCTCCACTCTTCTTGTGAAGCCCAGCCCAGGTAACGGCCAGCTTCCCCTCATCACGTAGACTCTTCTTCCGTGTGCTACCTCTGCTTCTACCCACACTTTTCTTTTCTTTTTTTTTTGTACAGATGGGTGTTTCACTTTGTTACCCAGGCTGGTCTCGATCTCCTGGGCTCAAGCAATCCTCTCGTCTCAGCCTCCCAAAGTGCAGGGATTACAGGCATGAGCCACTGTGCCTGGCCTACCCACACTTTTCTCTGTGCTCTTGTAGTATCTGTTTTCATAGTTGTCCCCCTCCCACCCCCACCGCCTTTTAAAATTTTTAAAAATTGTGATGAAAAACACATAACAAAATTTACTGTCTTAACCATTTTAAAGTATGTAGTTCAGTCATGTTAAGTATATTCACGTTGTCTAACAGTTTCCCTGAACTTTTTTATCTCCCCAAGCTGAAACTCCATACCTGTTGAACGCTAACTCCCCCTTTCCTCCCTCCGTGCAGCCCCTGGCAATCACCTTTCTACTTTCTGTCTCAATGAATTTTACTTCCCCAGATACCTCATATCAGTGGAATTATACAGTATTTGGAGTTTTTTTGACTGGCTTATTTCACTTAGTATAAAGTCCTCAAAGTTCACCCATGTTATAGATAAGGGAAGATTGGAGATTGTTGTAATCTAATTTTGCTGCTATTACAGAATATTTGAGACTGCATAATTTATAAGTAATGTAAGTCTATTTAGCTCACAGTTCTGGAGCCTGGAAAGTCCAAGGGCATGGCATTGGCATCTTGCCGTGTCATTTGCAATTGGCATTATTCCATTCAGGAGGCCAGAGCTCTATGGCCTAATCTCAAAGTTGCCATCTCTTACCACTGTTCCGTTGGGGATTAAGTTTCCAACACATACTTTTTGAGGAACACATTCAAACCATTGCAGAGCCTTATTCATCTGTTTGCCCTTGGAGCCTAGCACACTGCCAGGCACATTGAATAAGCTTAATTAATGATTAGTGAATTGAAGTGGCCGCAGTGTCACAGGAACCCAAAAGAGGGACAGCAGAAATTGCCATAGTTGGTATGAGGACATCCTGACCTAGACATTTTTGACCTAGTAAATGTTTTGTTCATGATGGGCATTTGACAATTATTTTCATCAGAATTATATCAACATTGGTGAGTTTATACCAAGAAATATTTTCTGCAGCAAATTCTATTATGCCCACTTAAATCCTTGCTCAGTTTTTTTTTTTTTTTTTATGTAGGTCAGTTAAACCATTTCTAATATGTGGCAGGTAACAATCTGTGCTCAGATTTACAGATAAGCTATTCTGGGATTATTTCGAAAGGTAATGCTCTTTTGGGTAGAGGACTTCAAGATTAATTTGTATACTAATTAACAAGTTAAAGATCATACCAGAACAGTGATTTTTAAGCACGGACCTGTAGTGGTCAAAAAAGTAACACAGGCATTTCCAGTATTAATGCCAGATATTTTGGTTTATACTCCTTGAAAGACTGCCTGAATTTCAGGCTGTGAAGAACTGACTCATCCTGGAATCTAGGCCCACATATTGCATATCAGGAGGTGCAATATGAAAATAAAGCAAGGGCCCGGGCATGGTGGCTCATGCTGGAATCCCAACACTTTGGGAGGCCAAGACGGGCAGATCGCTTGAGGTCAGGAGTTCGTGACCAGCCTTGCTAACGTGGTGAGACCTGGTCTCTGCTAAATATACAAAAATTAGCTGGGGGTGGTGGTGTGCACCTATAGTCCCAGCTACTTGGGAAGCTGAGGCAAGAGAATCGCTTGAACCCAGGAGATGGAGGCTGCAGTGAGCCAAGATGGTGCCACTACACTCCAGTCTAGGCGAGACTCCATCTGAAAAAAAAAAAGGCAGCAGAACATCCTTTAACACACATTTTCTATATTTATTTTCTTCTACTGAAATCATTTTCAGTGAGATGAGGTGGGTCCTTTGCCTTGTACTTTTTACAGTGGTGATCTGATTCACTGATCAATTTTTGTTTCAGTATCTAATTTTTATTGATTACAGTTTTCTTATCAAGTCCAATATGCTGGTGGAGGGGGTAGCGAGGGGTACCCAGTTTTACAGGGTGTTGTCTTTAGCTGCTCTGTATGTGTGCATTCCCACGCACCGCTTATTTCTGGCATAGAAAATGTATTACGAATGGAATGAAGGAATGACAACTTATGTTCATTTCTTAGCTACTGCATGAAAAAATTGGGAGCGATTCCCTTCAGGTATTCCAGGGTGGCCTTGCCATCTAGCATGGGTGTGTTTCACTGCCAACTAAGTCTACTTGCTCCCAGTCACTTTGAAAACCACATGCGAACTGCTCACACCACTGGAGCAAAAGAGCAAAAGGCAGAGCCCAAAGACTTCATTTGGGAAGGCCCCCCAGGAGGGGTGAGAAGGAAGACCTTTGCAATAGGATAAATATCTGCATTCCCCAGTTGCCCTCTCTGGGTCTGTAAGGCTTGGATCTCTGTTCATTTTTTCTAGGTCCATGGAAAGAAATTATTCCTTAGGTTTGATCTAGATGAAGAAATGGGGCCCCCTGGCAGCAGCCCAACACCAGAGCCTCCACAAAAAGAAGTGCAGAAGGAAGGGGCTGCGGACCCAAAGCAGGTCGGGGAGCCCAGCGGGCAGAAGACCCTTGATGGATCCTCACAGTCTGCAGAGCTCGTCCCCCAGGGCGAGGATGATTCTGAGTATTTGGAGAGAGACGCTCCTGCAGGAGATGCTGGGAGGTGGCTGCGTGTCAGCTTTGGTTTGTTTGGCAGCATTTGGGTGAACGATTTCTCCAGAGCCAAGAAAGCCAACAAGAGGGGGGACTGGAGGGACCCTTCCCCGAGGTAATGGTGTGGCCATCTGATTCTCATGGGCTCTGATAGTCATAGGGCCCTGCTTGGTGGGGTTTGGGACTGCAGCAGTGGGGACACACTGAGGACGTCCAGTCTGCCCCCCAGGGCCCTGCTGTCTTGGGGAGAGAGGCCACCTCTGTATCTACCGGTGATAGGAAGTAGACTGTGGTCTGCATGCAGGAGAGGGTTGTGCACCAAGAGGTGGCTGGGAGAAGGGGAGAGTTTTCCCAGCAAATGTGGCACTTGAGGGGGGACTGTCCCTGAAGAACATTTTATTGTCTGACTCCTGACTAGTGTGCTTTGAATTTAGGGACAAGATTTTCCCAGTTTTATTTTAAGTATATTGTTTGTATGTTTATTTTTTATTGAGATTTAATTAACATTCAATAGAATGCAGATCTTAAGTATTCAGCTTGATGAGTTTTTTTGCTGTTTTGAGACGGAGTCTTGCTCTGTTGGCCCAGGCTGGAGTGCAGTGGCACGATCTCGCCTCACTGTAACGTCTGCCTCCCAGGTTCAAGCAATTCTCCTGCCTCAGCCTCGGAGGAGCTGGGACTACAGGTGCGTGCCACCACACCGGCTAACTTTTGTATTTTTAATAGAGACAGGGTTTCACCATGTTGGACAGGCTGGCTGGTCTGGAACTCCTGGCCTCAAGCGATCCGCCTACCTCCGCCTCCCAAAGTGCTGGGATTACAGGCGTGAGCCACCATGCTTGGCCCCAGTTTTTGTAATCTATGAATGTTGAGATCAATATTTTGTGCATAAGACTCTATCTAGGTTTAGGATATGTCCTCAGTGTCAATTCCCAGAGGAGTAATTGCTGGTCAGAGGGAATGCACATTCTTAGGGCTGTACATTTTTCTGGCCTTAGGAAAGTGCTAGCTGAGCTGAAATCTCATGAATGTTAGGTCGTTTGTGTACTTCTTATCAATGTAATGAAGCTTTTGCACAGGAAGTCTGTTTGTTTTTGTGACATGTGTTGCCAGTATTGTTTCAAGTCTGTCCTCTGTCCTTTGATTGTGCTTATGATGCCTCTTGGCATTTGGGATTTTAAATTTTTATATCATCAATGGTGGGTATTTTTCTTGGTTGCTTGTAGGTTTCCCCTTTTGCTAAAAAAAGGCCCCTTCTGCCCCCAGAGAAAGTCACATGCCTTCTATTTTCTGAAGTTTTATAACTTGTAAAAATGTTTAGAAGTGTAGTCTTTATTTGTGGCCTGACGTAGGTACCATAGGATGCTATGGGCTGTAAAAATAACTCGGAGTAGCTTCTGTGGTCTGGAGATTTTGGGCTCACATGACTGGAAGTTCAGAAGGAGGGTGGGCTTTGGGGCTGCCGTTCCAAGGTTCTGGCTTCCTGTTTTTGTGATTCTCCTGGCTTTGCACTTTCCACGCATTGGTTTTGTCCTTAGACCAGCAGCAAGAGGCTACTGCAGCTCCAGGATTTTATTCACACCAAAAAATCCAGAAGAAGAGAAGATCATTTTTAGAAGTTCAGATGAGGAAACTTTTCTTAGAACCCCCAGCAAACCTGTCATCATCAGGAGCCTGCCCTTTGCTGAGTCCTGGATTAGTCAGCAGCTGGAGGCACTAAAATGTGCTCCCCGAAGGGGGCTCACCCCTAGGTTTTCAGATATAGTGCCGTAGAGTGAATGTGTATCATGCCATTATTTTTAAATCTCTTTTTACCTGGTTAGGTCTCTTTTCTCGTGTACATGTTTTATGTTTATTTTGCTTTGTCTCTATTTTCTTTAATAGGCTGGCCTGAGTTTTATCTACTTTGTTGGTCTTTGAAATAAATACTATTAGCTTGCCAGGTATAGTGACTCCTGTCTGTAATCCCAGCACTTTGGGAGGCTGAGACAGGAGGATCACTTGAGCCCAGGAGTAAGAGACTAGCCTGGGCAACATAGTGAAGACCCTGTTTGTAAAAAAAAATAAAATAAAATTAACCGGGTGTGGTGGTGCATACCTGTAGTCCCAGTTACTTGGGAGGCTGAAGTGGTAGGGTAGTTTGAGCCAGGGAGGTTGAGACTGCAGTGAGCTGTGATTGTGCCACTATACTCCAGCCTGGGCAACAGAGCAAGACCCTATTTCCAAATAAATACATAAATAAATAAATAAATAAATAAAATTAGCTTTATATATCCTTTCTATATGGAAAGGGTATATGGAGTATTGAAAATATTAGGTTGGGTGTGGTGGCTCACACCTGTAATCCCAGCACTTTACGAGGCCGAGGCAGGTGGATCACCTGACATCAGGAGTTCGAGACCAGCCTGACCAACATGATGAAACCCCATCTCTACTAAAAGTACAAAAAATTAGCCAGGTGTGGTGGTATGCACCTGTAATCCCAGCTACTTGGGAGGCTGAGGCAGGAGAATCGCTTGAACCTGGGAGGAAGAGATTGCAGTGAGCCAAGATAGTGCCACTGCACTCCCGCTTGGGCGACAAGAATGAAACTCCATCTCAAAAAAAAAACAAATTATAAGTCAAAAAACCATTTAATATGCCTAGCCTACCAAACATCTGGGCTTAGCCTAACCTACCTTATATGTGCTCAGAACAATTACATTAGCCTACAGTTGGGCAAAATCATCTAACACAAAGCTTGTTTTATAAAATGTTGAATATCTCACGTAATTTATTGAATGCTGTACTGAAAATGAAGGTTTTATACGTACTCAAAGTATGGCTTTTACTGAGTGTGCATTGATTTTGTACGATTATAAAATCAAAAATTAAAAGTGAACCATTGTTAAGTCAGGGATGTCTGTATGTGTGTATGATCCAGCCACAGAGTGTGCTCTGACTATATTGTGGTAACGATGTGGGGATGTGTGTATGTGTGTATGATCCAGCCACAGAGTGTGCTTGGACTATATTGTAACGATGTGGGGATGTGTGTATGTGTGTATGATCCAGCCACAGAGTGTGCTCTGACTATGTTGTGGTAATGATGTGGGGATGTGTGTATGTGTGCATGATCTAGCCACAGAGTGTGCTCTGACTATACTGTGGTAACGATGTGGGGATGTCTGTATGTGTGCATGATCCAGCCACAGAGTGTGCTCTATGTTGTGGTAACGATGTGGGGATGTGTGTATGTGTGTATGATCCAGCCACAGAGTGTGCTCTGACTATACTGTGGTAACGATGTGGGGATGTGTGTATGTGTGTATGACCCAGCCACAGAGTGTGCTCTGACTATACTGTGGTAACGATGTGTACATATGACCTGTTCTTTCTTCCCAGGTTGGTCCTGCACTTTAGTGGTGGTGGCTTCCTGGCATTTTATAATTGTCAGTTGTCTTGGAGCTCTTCCCCAGTGGTCACACCCACCTGTGACATCCTGTCTGAGAAGTTCCATCGAGGACAAGCCTTAGAAGCTCTAGGCCAGGCTCAGCCTGTCTGCTATACACTGCTGGACCAGAGATACTTCTCAGGGCTAGGTATGACTCATGGGAAAGGGGTGAGTCCACAGAGTTGCTTCATGGAAAAGTCGGTCCTGTGGGAGTCAGAAGACCTGAGGCCCACCCTAGTTGTGCCAGTGCTGTTGGTTTTGAGGTGCCACTTGCTTAATCTCCTTTCTTTTACTTCCCTTGTTTTTAGACTGAGGGCATTAGATCAGGCAGTTTTTAACTTGTCTCTCTGCTTCAGAATCCACACCCTAATTGTGTTATCTGTTGTGAGCCCTCTGCCAGCAGCGTTGGAGCATCACCTCCTAAAGGGTGGGGTCATGTCTCTGGCACCTCTGTACCCTCCACTGCACAGTGCAGCGCCTGCACGTAGGAGGTGCCTGACCTGTGTCTGTAGGGACTGAAGTCGTGCAGGCTGCTAACAGAGCAGTGAGTGCATGTTCTAAGGGATGCTGCTCTTGGGTGGATGGAGCTTCCTGCCCTGGCCAGGGCACAGAGATGACTCAGTCTACACTGGGTTCTTATGCGACGCGAGTGAAGAAGCTCTTTCTCTCTCTCTATTGCAGTGGTGTGAGCAGTGAAACTGTGAGCATTTCAGAATAGGGAGAAGTGCTGAACAATTTCAAAAATACATATAACAGCTAATTAGCGGGACTATGACAGCGTGGCGTTCTTATTACTCACAATAGGGGAATAATTGTGCCCAAAATTGGTTGCTGAAGCAATCAGGCAGGTTGGTGGTGACAGAGTCATCTCCATATCCAACATGTGGCCTTGCTGCCTGCTCACCACCCCTCACGAGGGTCGGAGGAGGCCAGGTGGTACAGCAGGCACTCGCCTTGCATTTTCATGTTAGGACCATGGGAGTCCCTGTGCACTCAGGAGCGAAGAGCCGTCGGAAGTGGCTTTTTGGGTATATATGGCAAGAGCTAACAGTAACAGTAGTAATTAATAACGGCCAGTGTTTTCCAAGCAGGAAAACACTGCTGATGTGCCAGGCACACGTTCTTGTCCTTACTGCTGTCCTATAGGATGATTATAGTGCTTTTCCCTTCCTTCAGATGAGGAAACTGAAGCAGAGAACACATCACTAGTAAATGGTGCAGCTGAGATGTGAATCCAGGTATTCTGTCAATGAATTCTGGAAAGACTGATGTGTGTAATGAGGAGTGTGACTATGAGGCTCTTGGAAACAGCAGGAATTTCCTTCACCCACTCACTCCAAACACACAGACACTCACTTGAGCTCTGTCACGCTCACCACCTCTCCTTAAGGAGATCATTGTATAATGGCCCAGCAAGCATGGACTCAGTCCACTGTGGGTTACTAAAGATTGCAATGAATGCCTGGTGGAGCTGAAAGAGTACGGTTGGAACATTCCCAAGAGAGTTACTGATTCTGGAAGGAGGGATCGAGGCTGGCTTCACAGAGAATGAGGCAGGAGTAGAAAAATAATAAGATAACAGCTCCCCAAACACTTTCTACATAACAAGCATTATGCTTGGTATTTCATTTATTTTATTTTTTGACACAGGGTCTCTCTCTGTCACCCAGGCCGGAGTGCAGTGGCACAATCACAACCCACTGCAGCCTCAACCTCTGTGGCTCAAGCGATCCTCCCACCTCAGCCTCCTGAGTAGCTGAGACTACAGGTGCATGACGTCACGCCTCACTAATTTTTAAAATTTTTGTAGAGACAAGCTTTCACTATGTTGCCCAGGCTGGTCTTGAACTTGTGGGCTTAAATGATCCTCCTGCCTCTGCCTCCCAAAGTGCTGGGATTACAGGCGTGAGCCACTGTGCCTAGCTATGCTTGACATTTTGTTTTTAATTTAAAAAAAAAATTTTTGAGACAGGGTCTTGCCATGTTGCCCAGGCTGTAGTGCAGTGGCACAATCTCAGATTACTGCAAGCCCCACCTCCCAGGTTTAAGCTATTCTCCTACCTCAGCCACCTGAGTAGCTGCGATTACAGGCAGGTGCCACCATGCCTGGCTAATTTTTGTATTTTTGGTAGAGATAGGGTTTCACCATGTTGTCCAGGCTGATCTTGAACTCCTGGCCTCAAGTGATTCACCCGCCTCTGCCTCCTAAAATGCTGGGATTACAGGAATGCGCCAGGCCAACATTTTAAATAATAACAACAGTTAATACTTATTGAGTACTCTACATACCAGCCACTGTGCTCAGCATCTTTTGGTGAATTCTCATTTACTGCTCACAAAAACCAGGTAAGCCATCCCTGCCTTACAGATAAGGAAACTGCAGCTAATTGAGGCTGAGGAGCTTGCCAGGGTCACGTGGGTAGGATCAGCTTGAGCCGCGATTCACATGCAGGCAGTCAGATGCCCGATCCGTTTTTGATAGCCTGTTTGCCATGACGGGCCATGCATGAGTTTCATTTCATCTTCACAGCAACCTTAAAGGTAGGAATTGTCAACTCCATTTTACAGACAGCGAAGTGGAGTCAGAGATCGCAGACCCGTCCAGGGTCCCACAGGACATGGAAGAGCTGATTTCTGCCTTGTTAACTCTGTGGGTGGTTTCATCATGCCGTGTGTCCTTTGTCCTTCCCTTATCTTCCCCCGCTTTATTTCAGGGAACATCATTAAGAATGAAGCCTTGTACAGAGCTGGGATCCATCCCCTTTCTCTCGGCTCAGTCCTGAGTGCCTCGCGTCGGGAGGTCCTGGTGGATCACGTGGTGGAGTTCAGTACAGCCTGGCTGCAGGGCAAGTTCCAAGGCAGACCGCAGCACACACAGGTCTACCAGAAAGAACAGTGCCCTGCTGGCCACCAGGTCATGAAGGAGGCGTTTGGGCCCGAAGATGGGTTACAGAGGCTCACCTGGTGGTGCCCGCAGTGCCAGCCCCAGTTGTCAGAGGAGCCAGAGCAGTGCCAGTTCTCCGAAGGAGCTGGTGGTGCTCCTCATGGAACCTTGCCGCTTGGGGAACCTGACGTCTAAGTGTCCAGAAAGGAGGATGTGGGCAGGGACGGGGTACAGAGGATAGTGTGGGCCAGAGGTGCCAGTAGTATAATATTCATCTCCCTGGAGTTATGTTGAAGGCAGAGTTTTCATAGGGTTAGATTTTTTTTATCCTTTTCTAGTTCAGTTAATTCATCCTATTGCATTGCACCGTCGTGAAAGATGGGAAAAATCGTGATAATGGGTAACGGGAAAACTTCCCGGAAGGCAATGGGGCAAGGAAAAAGAAAGCCTATGGGAAATGGCTGTGCTCCCAACATGGCTTTGCAGATGATGTGGGGTTCTTTTTTTTTTTGGTTTTTGTTTTGAGAGAGAGTCTTGCTCTGTCTCCCAGGCTAGGGTGTAGTGGTGTGATCTTGGCTCACGGCAGCCTTGCCCTCCCAGGCTCAAGCAGTCTTCATCTCAGCCTCCAGAGTAGCTGGGACTACAGGCATGTGATATGATGCCCAGCTGATTTTTGTTTACTTTTTAGAGCGATGGGGTCTTGCCATATTGGCCAGGCTGGTCTTGAACTCCTACAACTCAAGCATTCCTCCCACCTTGGCCTCCCAAAATGTTGGGACCACGGGTGTGAGCCACCGCGCCCAGGTAGCTCCTGTGTTTTGTTTTTGTTTTGTAACTTTGGTTGATGTTAAGGCCCTCCATTTTGGAAAGCAGGAAAACAGGATTTTTTTTTTTTTTTATCTTGTTCCCCTGGAGGATCCAGGGATGAGGATAGAGTGGCCTGAGAGCAGTGCTTGGATTCAGCCTCCTGCTGGGTCCTTCCTGCTGGATACAGGCACCAAGAGGCGGGGGTGGAGCAGGGAGCTGCGCCTTCCTGGGGTGCCCGGTGGCGTGTAGAGAAAAGCTGCTTGTTTACTCCTTAAGTCAATGTATTGGTGACTGTTGATATGTTGAACAATTCAGGAATCAAGGGCTGTGGAGAAACTCCCTCAGGTTGTTGGCAACAGGTGAATGAACCTAGAGCGGTGACATGAAAATAAAGCTCACTGTTACTTACTGTTGTCGTCTTTATTTGGTAGTAAAAGGTCTTTAAATACCCAACTATTCATGGAGGTGGCCTCCAGGGCTTACTGGGTTAGCTGAGGAATCTACATAAAAGTAGCAGTGAGAGGAGGTGAGCGCACACCTGCTCCTCTGCCCCAGGTGAACAGAGATGGACTTGACCTCTGTCACCACGATGTCTGCACAGAGATTTGTGAGAGTGAAGCTGAAAACACTGGCTGATATTTCTGGCTTTCCTTTATTCTTCTCTTTATTTTATTTTATTTTTTTGAGACAGGGTCTCACTCTGTTGCCCAGGCTGGAGTACAGTGGTGGGACCATGGCTCACTGCAGCCTTGACCTCCCGGGCTCAGGTGATCCTTCCACCTCAGACACCCTAGTAGCTGGGACTACAGGTGTGCACCACTATGCCCGGCTAATTTTTGTATTTTTGTATAGAGGGAGACTCACCATGTTGTCCCAGGTGGTCTCGAACGGCAGGCCTGAAGTGATCCACTTGCTTCGGCCTCCCAAAGTGCTGGGATAACAGGCATGAGTCACCATGCCCGGCCTCCTCTGTCTTAAATGACTGACAATTGTCAACAGTGCGGAGAGCCACTTGGTGGCAGACCAAGTCTCTTGTACTGAAGGCTCCTCCCGCACGGGGTGCTCTCCCTGTGTCGAGGGCTGTGTCTCCCCCACCCGGTCCTCAGCACTTCGCTTACTTCTTGCACATGATCTACAAAACAACACATGAAGATAGGTCCTCACCCTTGTTGTCCTTAAGTTATAGATGAGAAAACGAAAGAGTCTAGAGAGGCTGAGGACGTCGCCTAAGCTCACGCAGTTAACAAGGGCCAGAGCCACACCGGAGTCAGCTCTGGCTGCCGAAATGTGCCCTAGGGGAGGTGACTCAAACAGCAGACTTATTTCTCATAGTTCTGGAGCCTGGGAAGTCCAAGATCAAGGGCTGGCTGACTCAGTTCCTCTGCTAGATCACACTGGGCATTAGGGCTTTATATGTGAATTTTAAGGGAACACAAATTAGTCTGTTACAGGCTACAAAGGAATTTGGGAGAAAATCCTCAACTTCTCAAAGGTCATCTCCTCCCACTCTTGAGAAAACATACAATAGCTTATAAAAAACCTCACTTTCCCTTCATGAAGGCCTGGATTTAAGAAAAAATGAATAAAACCTCAATTGCAGAATAGACGATGGGAAAATATTGAATAATGGATTTATTTGTATTTAGAAGGGTAGAAGAGCATACTCACGCACTTGTGTGTATATATGCACATATATAAAATATGTAACATCAAAGAATGTGGGCCAGGCGTGGTGGCTTATGCCTGTAATCCCAGCACTTTGGGAGGCAAGGCAGGTGGATAACCTGAGGTCAGGAGTTCGAGACCAGCCTGGCCAACATGGTGAAACCCTGTCTCTACTAAAAATACAAAATTCAACCTGGCATGGTGGTGGGCGCCTGTAATCCCGGTTACTTGGGAGGCTGAGGCAAGATAACCGGGGAGGAAGAGGTTGCAGTGAGCCCAGATCACGCCACTGCAGTCCAGCCTGGGCCACAGAGTGAGACTCTATCTCAAAAAAAAAAAGTGTGTGTGTGTGTGTGTGTACTGAAATGCACCTTTCTAACCCATATGGTTAGGACAAGACTAGGACTCCAGGCATGAGCTGCTGCAAATGAGGCTGAGACCATTTCCTATGAGTGGGTGTCTATAGGACAGTGGGTCCAGGGGCTCCCCAGACGTGGTGGGGACTGAATACCATGGCCTGCGTGTGGTCTGCTCCAACTGGGATTGGTAGAAAGGAAAAGGCAGTTGTGGCGCCGAAAAGGAAGTTGTTGACAAGGAAGCAATGGGGTGGCTGCAGCTGTAGGAGTGGAGAGGGTGAGAGGCGCGGGCCACGGCGGCAGTGGGCTCTGTTGGTGTCAGCTGACCAACAGTGTGGGCACCGGGGCAAGGAGGAAACACTGGAGCGGCTCAGCCGGCACTGAGCTGAGCAGTGGCAGAGGCCACCGCCTGGCAGATGGGGAAAGGCAGAGTGGGTGAGCGGGCACAGTGTATCACCCCCTGAGGCGTGCTGAGCTCGTGCCTGTGACCACCTGTGCTGTGGAGATGGAGACAATGTAATTGGGAAGCAGGCCTGGCCTCCCCCTGCCACAGGGACAGGCTGGCCTTAGAGGCACCGATGGGGCAGCTTTCCTAGTAGGAGTCATGATGAGCTAGAGAGGCTCACAGGGTGTCATGGAGCATGAGGAAAGGTGCAGGGAATCCTAGAGAAAGTCTTGTGTTTAAGGAGCAAGACAGGAAGGAGCAACCAGTCAGTGAGATGGGTCAAATGTAAGTGGAGAAAGGAACGTCCAAGGAGAAGCGGGCTGTCGCTATCGTGAATCATGCAGAGATGAAGGCGGGACGATGGAGCAGTGGCCCCTTGGGCTTGGCAGGTGATCAAATTCGAGGTCATGATGACCTTCAGGAGAGCACTGTGTGCAGAGTGCCAGCAGTGGGAAGGGACCGGGTGGGAGGGAGGACGTGGAATGTGAGGGTGCTCTCCCCTGCAGGAAGTTTGGCCTTGGAGGGGATGAAAATGAAGGGCAGGGAGGAGTCGCGAGCGAATAAGCAGGAGGGTGTTCGACTGCTAGAGCCGAGCTAAGCGATGCCTAAATCAAAGGAACTTGTTTCTTCAAGCTCTTCTGGCAGTGATTCTGACAGTGAGGTTGACAAAAAGTTAAAGAGGAAAAAGCAAGTTGCTCCAGAAAAACCTGTGAAGAAGCAAAAGACAGGTGAAACTTCGAGAGCTCTGTCATCTTCTAAACAGAGCGGCAGCAGCAGAGATGATAACAAGTTTCAGGTTGGGAAAATGAGGTACGTTAGCGTTGGAGATTTTAAAGGGAAAGTGCTAATTGAAACTAGAGAATATTGGATGGATCCTGAAGGTGAAATGAAACCAGGAAGAAAAGGTATTTCTTTAAATCCAGAACAATGGAGCCCGCTGAAGGAACAGATTTCTGTCATTGATGATGCAGTAAGAAAACTGTAAAATCCGAGTCACATAAACAAAACCTGTACTGTTCTAGTTGTTTTAATCTGTCTTTTTACATTGGCTTTTGTTTTCTAAATGTTGTTCTCCAAGCAATTTTATGTTTGGATTGCAGAATAATTTGTAAGATGAACTTTTTTTTAATGTGCATTATTAAAAATGTTGAGTGAAGCAATTGTCAACTTTATTAAGGAGGATTGCTTTGTGCCCACCACCTAGTGTAGAATAAAATCGAGCAATACAGTCTTAACTGTTGTGGCCTTTTTTGATCATAAGAGTTGGTACTGTTTAAGGCCAAAAGTAATAGTTTTTATAAATCTTTTAGTTTCAACTCACTTTTATAATAAAAAGGATTTGTATTGCATTGAGTTTATAAAGTTTTGGTTTGTGAAATCCATATTTGATCTGTTTTCTTCCAATCAAATGTTTATTTGGAAAGTCAGTGAAACTGTCAAAATGTTATCTCAATAAGATATTTATAATTATATGAGAACTACAATCACCAAATCGACTGTCTTCAGTATTAGCAGATCTAGTTTGATAAACAAATGGCTTGTGTGAAAACCGAGCAGGTGTTTGTCATTACCCATAGTGTTCTGTGTAGTTATTGCTTAGTCTGCAGAAAATAATGACCTAGATGAGATGTCTGACTTGCTTTCACTTATTAAACATGTTCACCATGGGATGATGTCTGTAACGTCAGATATTGTTAAACTAGACTAGGATTTAATAAAAATTGTGAAAGCTTACTGGCCTAACATTTTATTTTATAATATTGAGTATGAATTATATGTAGCCAGAGATGTCAATAAGGCTTACTGTCAGTAGGTAATATGGTTAGTTTGTAGGGAAAAGAGCATATGAGCACATGCTTGTGTATTTCGGCCTTTGCCCCAGTAGAATAGACAATGACATTCTAGTCTTGATGTTACTAAGTTTTAGCAGACACTAGCAAGTGGTTTGTATTTAACCACACCCATGAAGCAGACAGACTGAGGCACAGATTTTAGTGGCTTTGTGGCAATAAATAGGGCATGGTGTTCCTTAGGAAAAGAATGTTTATAAAGGGAACTATAACTGAAATTAAAGGAGGCGGCAGTGAAGAGGAAATAATTATCTTCTATCTAAATGATAGACATATGATATTTTGAGATTTTTATAACAGCAGTGGAACACAATTCTGGGTAGAGTAGAAAAAGGAAAGGTTTAAAGACATATAAAAGATTCTTGTTGACAATTTATTTTTGGTAGCAAATCTCAAATGATTACCTGCTATTAAGGGCTGCCATATCAGAGTTTTGCACTATTTTGCTACCAAGTTTGATTCATACATCTAAAACATTTTGTAGTTGATTGTCAAGGACTTAATTTGAAAATCATTTGCCAGGCCACATAGTTATCAATTTTCTTTCTAGCAGCTATTGTGTTGTATTTTTTAAACATTTTTTAGATGACTTTTAAAAGTCTATTTAACAGTAACCTTAAGAGGTGCAAATTAGTAAAATAAATCTCTTCTTGTAATTTAGCCTTCATCAAATAATAGGTACCAATGTATTAAAAATATGCTTTTTTTTTTTTTTTTGCAGCCCCTTGAACCAGAGTAGGTTCAGAGAAACTCCCAAAATTTGTATTTTAGACACGTCATGCTTGATTGGTAACTTCCCTCCTTTTTTGGGGAACATGTTTGTGTCCTATTAACTTAATTGGATAGATTTTTAAGTATTTCTTATTTTTGGCACACAGGATGGTTAGAATACAGAACTTTGATTTTTGGTGTAGATACGGAGAGAATGATGGGTAAATTTCCTAGGTTTATATGAATTTAGGGGGTGTATGCATTTTGAAACGCTATTAACAGATGGTGCTGAAATCTATTGCCTACATGTTTTCTAGCTCTTGAGCATTATGTTAATGAAGCCTCCATATAAGGAGTGTTTCTCTGGCACAGTTGGTAAGTTGACTGCTAACTTCATTTAAATGTGTTACTGGATATGCAGTATACTGAAATTATTGATCTTTTTTGTGTATAGGAAAAGAGAAGTGGGTTAAAAGAAGCAAATTAACTTGTTCTGAAAAGAAAGTATAGATTAATTTTGTTTTCTGTTTAAATTTTATCTCCTTGGTAAGACTTTTTTTCCAAGGCAGAAAGCTTGGCATTTTTAGGCATAGATTCCTTACCTTATAATGTCAAAATGAATTTAATTCCAGTACTCAGGTTTTTCCCTTTAACAGACTCTATGTGTATCAGGGCTTTCTAATGGGTTTTTCCTCTTTGTTTTTAAAATGTGAGCAGCTTTTGACCAATTTCCAGTGCTCTTAGCATTTTACTTAAAGAACAACCACTAAAAAAGAAAAACTTCGTAATTTGATTGTCTTTTGCTTTGCTTTATTAATGTCTAAGAACTTAACAATACTCCTACCTCATTAGCTACTCAAGATGCTGTGATGATCAAATCTATTCTAGATAATGTGTTTAGAAACAAAGACTTGGGTGAAAAATGAAATAAGTATATGCTGACTTGGCTATTAAGGGTACAAAGAAAGAACTAAGTATTAAGTGTTCCTTGTAGGAGATATGTTAGTAGAATACTATAAAAGTTTGAGATTTTTTAAAAGTACTAATATTTAGGTATCCTGAAATTATTTGCAGTTCATTTTTTATGGAAATTAATCCAGTGAATCACGCAAAAGTTTTTTTTTTTAAATGGTGTTTTTCCAGATCAACTCTAGGGTAAACACTCACATAATCACAAATATGCAATTCTGTAATTGTGAAATGCCTGTATGTTTTGTTTTCATACATCTTCCTTGGAGATGTCTGAATATAATACTCCATCTATGAATATTTTAAATGTTGAAATAAAAGTAAGAAATGTGAAAAAAAAAAAAGAAGGCTAGGGAGGAGAGCAAAGGATGAATATAACGTGAAAATTTATGTATAGTTAGTTCAGCGGAGAAAACCAGGACAGAGAGAGAGAAAGCTCACACCAGAGCTGTCGCTTAAAGATGACTGGACTAGGGTGGGAAGAGAAAGAATAACAGGTCCCTAGAAAATTTGCTAAAAGTGAGGCCTTTGGGGTACAGAAGAGTGGGCAGGTTTGTAACGGCTGTAAGGGAAACGTGATCACTTCGGGTTAGAGGGAAGGGCTGTAGAGCCACATGGCAAGCCCAGGACACCTGTGCATTTCCTGACTTTCCCTGACAGCATCCAGTGGCTTAGGATCAAAAATGGAGACATTGGATGTTGGATTACCCCACAATGGACATGGACGTTTGTCAGGGTAAGGATGGTGGGAGACCAAAGGGACAAGGAGAAACATTTTTTTTTTTTAATTACAGACGTCAAGAGTCACACAATACAAAGTTTATAGAGTGAAACATGAAAGAATGACCTTCATCCTTGCCTTAGGAGGATCTCTGGAGCAGCTTTGCTAATAGTGTCTCTGACTGCAGTGACTTACGGAAAAAACTAATAATTGGGAAAATACTAGTACGTAACAGTTGAGACTAAGTGTTGTGGTTGGTGCCGTTGGAACTCCATGGAACATGTTCCTCATGGAAGAGGTGGGGAAGGGGGAATGCGGGCAGGTAACAACCCACACTCCCATGCTTCTCTCCCAGTGAGTGAGATCTAATTCACCCTGGCAGTAGGTTCTCGGTGGGTTTCAGGTTGGCTCCAAAAGGAGGTAGGGCCTGGTGCAGTGGCTCACGCCTGTAATCCCAGCACTTTGGGAGGCTGAGGCAGGAGGATTGCTTGATCTCAGGAGTTCGAGATCAGCCTGGGCAACATAGCGAGACCCCATCTCTACAAAAAATACAAAAATCAGCCAGGCATGGTGATGCATACCTGTAGTCCCAGCTACTGGGGAGGTTGAGGTGGAAGGATCACTTGAGCCCAGGAGGTCAAGACTGCAGTGAGCCGAGATGATGTCACTGTACTCCAGTCTGGGTGACAGAGTAAGACCTTGTCTCAAAAATAAAAAAATAAAAATTTTAAATAAATACATAAAAGGAGGTAGGCACGATATGTTGTAAGTGGACTGAAAGAGATGAGATGGTACAGAGACAGCAGGGTGGAGTGTGACCAGTGGCAGTTATGCCTTTTGTGCCTGTGCCTGTTGCCTGGAAGGAGGAGAGGTTTTTGCTTGACAGGACTGTGAAGGAGGGCATGGAAACATGGGGGGTCGGGGGTGAATCTAGGTTTCCATCATAGTAAGGAGAGGCGGGATACGTGTGAGAGGCGGCAGCATGCTGGCAGCCCTGCAGCCCTTGCTCGCTCTCGGTGCCTCCTCGGCCTCGGCGCCCATTCTGGCCGCGCTTGAGGAGCCCTTCAGCCCACCGCTGCACCGTGGGAGCCTTTCTCTGGGCTGGCCTAGTCCGGAGCCGGCTCCCTCAGCTTGCGGGGAGGTGTGGAGTGAGAGGCACTGGCGGGAACCGGGGCTGCGCGCGGCGCTTGCCGGCCAGCGCAAGTTCCGGGTGGGCGTGGGCTCGGCGGGCCCGCACTTGGAGCGGGCGGCCGGCCCCGCCGGCCGGGGCAGTGAGGGGCTTAGCACCTGGGCCAGCAGCCGCTGTGCTTGATTTCTCGACAGGCCTTAGCTGCCTCCCCGCGGGGCAGGGCTCGGGACCTGCAGCACGCCATGCCTGAGCCTCCCCTCCGCCGCCGCCGTGGGCTCCTGCGCGGCTCAAGCCTCCCCGACGAGCGCCACCCCCTGTTCCACGGCGCCCAGTCCCATCGACCGCCCAAGAGCTGAGGAGTGCGGGCGGATGGCACGGGAGTGGCAGGCAGCTCCACCTGCGGCCCTGCGCGGGATCCACTGGGTGAAGCCAGCTGGGCTACTGAGTCTGGTGGGGACTTGGAGACTATTTATGTCTAGCTAAGGGATTGTAAATACACCAATCAGCAGTCTGTATCTAGCTCAAGGTTTGTAAACACACCAATCAGCACCCTGTGTCTAGCTCAGAGTTTGTAAATACACCAATGGACACTCTGTATCTAGCTAATCTAGTGGGGAGGTGGAGACCTTTTATGTCTAGCTTAGGGATTGTAACCGCACCAATCAGCACCCTGTCAAAACGGACAAATCAGCTCTCTGTAAAACAGACCAATCGGCTTTCTGTAAAATGGACCAATCAGCAGGGTGTGGGTGGGGCCAGATAAGACAATAAAAGCGAGCTGCCTTTAAAAAAAAAAAAAAAAAAAAAAAAAAAAAACGGTGGCAACATGCTGGGGTCCCTTTGCAACGCCCGGGAAGCTTTGTTGTTTGCAATAAATTTTAATACTTCTCTGTTTCGGTCTGCACTGCCTTTATGAGCTGTAACACGGGGTAGGTTTGCAGCTTCACTCCTGAAGCCAGTAAGACAACGAACCCACCAGGAGGAACAAACAACTCCAGACGCGCCGACTTAAGAGCTATAATACTCGCTGTGACGGTCTGCAGCTTCACTCCTGAGCCAGCGAGACCACGAACCCACCAAAAGGAAGAAACTCCGAACGCATCCGAACATCAGAAGGAACAGACTCCGGACACGCCGCCTTTAAGAACTGTAACACTCACCGCGAGGGTGGGCGGCTTCATTCCTGAAGTCAGTGAGACCAAGAACCCACCAATTCCGGACACACTTAGACTAGACAGACTCTAAGGTGAAAGATTGGTTTAGTTCATGAGTTGGGGTTTTGTGATAACTGACATTGTGAAAAACGGGGGATTTAACGTAGATTTTCACAGTGGCTTTAGACATTTCATAAATATTTCTTAAATGCCTCCTAAATGCTAGGATTTGGGAATACAAAGCTAAACAAAACACAAAGCCAAATCTTACTGTAACGGGAGTATGTAAAGTGTTTCTGTTAATGGAAAAAGTGCTGTGTGAGGATGGGGGTTAAGTGACTGGACTGTTTGTGTTCTGAGCGTTCTAGAACAGATCTGATTACGCTGTAAACACTCGGCCAGATACTGTGTAGGCCCAGCCCTTGCGCTTGAGGGGGCCACAGTGAGGTGGCGAAACAGACAAGAGATGATTAGAATACAGAAAGTTCAGGTTGGGAGGAACCACTGAACATGGTAGAAGTACTGAGGTCTGTGAAAGTAAAGATCAGCCCAATGAACACAAACAAATGAGGCTCTTGATTCGGAGCTTGCTGTAGTAAGGGAGTTTTGTACTTAGTGGACACTCCGAGGCAGGCAGGGGAGTGGGAAGCTTTACGGTGGAAAAGGGGAAGGCTGCAGCAGTGCTCTGACTGGAGGCTTCTGGCCTGGGGAAGTTGGAAGCAGCTGATAGAGGTAGGTGTCTTCAGTGATTGGTTTGAGGAGCGTATTTGTTTTTCTGTGGTTGATTCTGAGTTGCAAGAGTCCTGACCATTTGGGGCTGATTGCTGCTGAGGTTGTGGTTTTCTTGTAGGACAGGCAGCCCCAAATTGGGCCTTAGCCTATGAGGGTTCTTGGCTTTCCCCAGGAAAGAATTCAAGGGTGAGCCAGTGGTAAGGTGGAAGAAAACAACTTCGTTAAAGAGGCAGTGTGACAGCTCCGTGACTTTTCCTGCAGAGTAGGGCTGCTCCGCAGGCAGTGTGCTGAAAGCAGCTCAGGGCAGTTCTGCAGTCAGATCTATACCTACTTTTAATTGCACGCAGATTAAAGGACAGTTTCTGAAGATATTTGTAGGAAAAGGGTAGTAACTTCTGGGTTGTTGGGTCATTGCCATGGAAAGGGGTGGTAAATCCTGGGTGTTGCCACGGCAATGGTAAACTGATATGGCACGCTGGTGCGCGTGTCTTACGGAAGGCTGCTTCGGCCCCTCCCTGTTTTAGCTAGTCCTCAATTTGGTCGGCTGTCTGAACCCCACCTCTGGAGTTGAATCTCGCCTCCTATCTCATTTTGAGTTCCTTGGACTGCTTGCAGCAGCGGTTGTTTAAGCCATAGTTCTGTTATATAGGGTCTGGTTGTTATCCATTCCTATGTTCAGCTTCCAAGTGGGCACCTAAGTCAGACTGAGGGAGCTGGATTAGGGGCTTCAACTGTGTCTCTAACAAATAGGACCATCACATAACATGTCTGTCTCTTCCTCTGCATTGTAAGCTCTTTGGGTGTGGAACCTTATCTTACTCATCTTTGTTTTTTCCCATGTCTGCTGCCACATTGTAGATGTTCAGGTGTTTGTTGCATTTAAAGAACAGATAAATCACAGCTACTAGGGAAGCTGAGATGGGAAGATCCTTGATCCTAGGAGTTTGAGCCAGCCTGGACAACATAAGACCCTGTCTGTCTCTCACACACACTCAAAAACAAACAAACAAAACGGTGGGGGAGGGGAACAGATAAAGGAGAGGCCAGGAAACACCAGAAAAGGATTCCTGAAGCAGATTCCACCTGAGCTGTAATGGAGGTGTGGCAGGTGGCTAGGCAAGGAGCAGGAAGCGTATTGAAGGCAGGTGAATTGCTTGGGCCAAGGCCGGATGTGAAGTACTGTAGCCTGTTTGGGGGGACAATAAGTGCTGCTAGGACTGGATCAGGGTGTGAAAGTAGTACAAGAATGGGTGGACAGGAGGCTGAAATCCCAACAAAGGATGTAGATGCCAAATGGCAAGGACGTTTTTATTCTATGCCAGAAAGCTTGATTTCCTTTAAATCAATCCATTGATTCGAAGACATTTCAAGGCCGGGCGCGGTGGCTCACGCCTGTAATCCCAGCACTTTGGGAGGCAGAGGCGGGCGGATCACGAGGTCAGGAGATCGAGACCACGGTGAAACCCCGTCTCTACTAAAAATACAAAAAATTAGCTGGGCGCAGTGGCGGGCGCCTGTAGTCCCAGCTACTCGGGAGGCTGAGGCAGGAGAATGGCGTGAACCCGGAAGGCGGAGCTTGCAGTGAGCTGAGATCGCGCCACTGCACTCCAGCCTGGGCAACAGAGCGAGACTCGGTCTCAAAAAAAAAAAAAAAAAAGACATTTCATTGGAGGAATTTAAAATGGAAGGATTATAATCAAGTGTGTGTTTTTATTTTTGTTTTTATTTTTTATTTTTTTGAGACGGAGTCTCACTTTGTTGCCCAGGCTGCAGTGTGGTGTCGTGATCTCGGCTCCTGGGTTCAAGCGATTCTCCAGCCTCAGCCTCCAGAGTAACTGGGATTACAGGCACCCACCACCATGCTCAGCTAATTTTTGTATTTTTGGTAGAGACAGGGTTTCACCATGTTGGCCAGGGTGGTCTCAAACTCCTGACCTCAAGTGATCTCCCTGCATCGGTCTTCCAAAGTGCTGGGATTACAGGTGTGAGCCACTGCACCCAGCCCAGTGTGTGTTTTAGACGAGTAACTCTACTTGCCATATGGGAAAGGACAGGGGAAGTCAACTTCAACATGGTTTGGGGAAGAAGATGTGGCTTAAACCAAGATGGAGCAGGGAGGAGAGATTAAAATGAAAGATATTTGTTTTCTTGGACTCCACAGGACTTGATGAATGATTTTGAAGGGGTGAATATAAGGAGAGAAAGGGCGTTATCAATGACACCTGGATTTTGTGATTACAAAACTGAGAGGCTGTTAATGCTATCCACAGGAGAAGCAGATTTAATGGAAGAGAGATTTAAAGAATGGGCACGTTAACTAACTTTGCATTGTTTAGGCACCATCGTGTCCTACACGCAGCTCAATTCAATAAATACTCATTGAGCACCCAATAAATATTCATTGAGCCAGTATGTGCTGGGCACTATTCCAGATGCTTGAGGGGACATTAGTGAGCAAAACAAAGGTGTGTCGTCATTGAGCTTAGATTTCTAGTGTTGACTTAAAAAATATGATTTATCAATTTAGAAAGGGAGGAGAGACTTTATTTCTTCTAAAGGGTTACAGCATGCTTCCAGCTTAGACCAAAGACGGGCACTTTGAAGGAAAAGGCGTTTGAGGTAGGAGCTTTATGCTGACTGGGTTGGCTAAATGTACATATTTAACAGGTTACAAGAGGAGCTACGAATATTTATGATGGCGGACCTGACACATTGAAGAAACATGTATGTAATATATGACCCATATTCACTTTGGGATAGAGACTCAACATGTGAATGCATTACAATTACGCCCTATATGTCAAAAGGTCTTTTTAGGACAGGAAGGCGCCTTGAGTGTACAGTCCCTGTAAACCGGCCAGACCAGTCCACGGTCGGTGGTCTTATCAGGAGAAAGTTACTGAAATCAGTCTCTTGACCAGTCAAAGCTGTAGTTATGGCTGGTGGAACAGGGGTTCAATTAGTCACTGTCTGGTGGAGCTGCAAGTGTTTTACTGTTGCTTATCTGAAGGCCAGCGTTTAGCTGCTGGAGAAAAAGAACCCTGTGGCAGTTAGAGCTTAGTTGATTCTTTAAGTGTAGGTGTGCCTGACTTCACCATTGCCTGCACAGCCTTAGGTCCTGTTTATAATTGGGTATCTTACTGCCGCAGAGTCTGTTCCGTTAGTCTTATGATCTCTGTTTTAATGTTAATGCCGGTCAGTTGTGTATGAACTCCAAAAGGAAGGGGGTACAATGAGGGCTATCTGATCTCCTGTCCCATTATTTGAAATGCTTGTTCCCTGGTGCCATAAAGAAATAGCACTTGTAGGCCGGGCGCTGTGGCTCACGCCTGTAATCCCAGTACCTGGGGAGGCTGAGGCGGGCGGATCTCGAGGTCAAGAGATTGAGACCATCCTAACCAACATGGTGAAACCCTGTCTCTACTAAAAATACAAAAATTAGCTGGCCGTGGTGGTACATGCCTGTAGTCCCAGCTACTTGGGAGGCTAAGGCAGGAGACTCACTTGAACCTGGGAGCCAGAGGTTGCAGTGAGCCAAGATCGCGCCACTGCACTCCAGCCTCACGACAGAGTGAGACTCCATTTAAAAAAAAAAAAAATGAAGAAGAAATAGCACTCGAAGGCTGGGCGCAGTGGCTTGCCTGTAATCCTAGCACTTTGGGAGGCCGAGGCGGGTGGATCATGAGGTCAGGAGTTCGAGACCAGTCTGGCCAACATGGTGAAACCCTGTCTCTACTAAAAATCGAAAAATTACCCAGGCGTGGTGGTTGGGCGCCTGTAATCCCAGCTACTCGGGAGGCTGAGGCAGGAGAAGCGCTTGAACCCAGAAGGCAGAGGTTGCAGTGAGCCGAGACTGTGCCACTGCACTCCAGCCTGGCAACAAGAGTGAAATTCTGTCTCAAAAAAAAAAAAAAAAAAAAAAAAAGGCGCTTGAACATTAATTTACTAAGCAAGGCCATTTTTACTTCCTGCAGAAAGGGTACACTCGCCAGCAGTTTTGCCATGGGAGTATACCAAACAAAGGAGACAGGGTCATTTATAACCTGACTCGTCCACCCACTGCTTGTGTCTAGTTTCCATTGGCTGGAACGGTGCCTCACGTTCTGTATTTGTCCCGATTGGCTAGCAACTTAGAAGTTTTTAAAAGAGGCAAAGGTAAAGGAGAACAAAGGAAGGAGGAAGTAACTTGTGGAATGCTGAGAAAGGTAAAAACACCTTCAAATAAGGAAGAGGAACAGGCTATGACCTAATGCTTGCTTGGACCACTATAAGCATGCCAGGGCAAGTATTTAGGCTAAATTGTGAGAGCTAAGAACATGAAGTACATTGATTTCTTTATCATAGCTAGCAGATATTTAAGAATGTTAGCACAGGTCTTTGAATAAAGTTTGTTTCTAAGAGAAGTTACTATTTATTCCTAATTAAATGGGGAGGAAAGTCTTTGAAGAGGAACCTCTACTTTACTTTTTATACCGTCATGGCTGGAAACTAAGTTTTTAAGATTTTTTGGGGTTCCCTTGGCCGAGGTGGGGAGTGGGAGGGCTGTGCAGTGGTAGGGGCTTAGGATTTTTAGTTTACACTAGTAGGGGAAACACTCTGTAATCTACTACATAAGTAAATGATGTATTAGAATATGGTAAATATAGGCAAGTAGACCCCCCTGGGATTAGCAGTGGTGGAAATGTGAGAGAGGGCAAACAGGTGGGTCTAGATGAGGTGTGAGCAGACTCGAGGGGCACAGGAGTTAGTCAAGCCAGTATCTGGGGGATAGTGCAGGAATAGTGAACAGCTAGGCAAAAAGTCCTGGGGCCAGAGAAAGCAAAACCATAAGAGATGGAGGCCAGAGAGGTAATCTGGGTGGAAGGCTGCAGCCTCTCAGGATCCCTGTAGGTGCTTTGGCTTTTGTTGGAGAGACACTGAACAGCTTTGGGCAGTGAACGTACCTGACAGGTTTCCTTTTTGTTTTTGAGATGAAGTCTCGCTCTTGTCCCCCAGGCTGGAGTGCAGTAGCGCGATCTCAGCTCACTGCAACCTCTGCCTCCTGGGTTCAAGCGATTCTCTTGCCTCAGCCTCCCAGGTAGCTGGGATTACAGGCGCCTGCCACCATGCCTGGCTAATTTTTGTATTTTTAGTAGAGACGCAGTTTCAGCATGTTGGCCAGGCTGGTCTTGAACTCCGGACCTCAGGTGATCCGCCCGCCTTGGCCTCCCAAAGTGCTGGGATTACAGGCATGAGCCACCGCGCTCGGCTAGACCTGACAGGTTTTAAAAGGATTACTGGTTGCTGTGTTAAAACAGAGTGCAGGATGGCTTAGGTAGCCAGTAGGTTTTTTTTTTTTTTTTTTTTTTTTTTTTTTTTTTTTTTTTTTTTTTTTTTGGAGACGTAGTCTTGCTCTGTTGGCCTGGCTGGAGTGCAGTGGTGTCATCTTGGCTCACTGCAACCTCCGCTTCCCGGGTTCAAGTGATTCTCCTGCCTCAGCCTCCGGAGTAGTTGGGACTACAGGCGCCCACCACCACACTCGGCTTTTTTGTATTTTTAGTAGAGACGGGTTTCACCATGTTGGGCAGGATGGTCTCGATCTCTTGACCTCGTGATCCACCCGCCTTGGCCTCCCAAAGTGTTGGGATTACAGGCGTGAGCCACCACGCCTGGCCGGGTAGCCAGTAGTTTCTAGGGCTGGAGAGATCTAGGATGAGAGAAGTTTCCACATTCCTGTTACAGGCTAAGGCTTCAGCTCCTTTTTCTAGGACTAAGCTGGATCTCAAGTAAACACTAAAGAGGGGGCAGCTGAAGCTCCAGGAGTGTGCGGGGCTCCCTGGGGCTGGATGGCGGTGGCGGGCAGGCGAGCTGGGCTGTGCTCGGGTGTGTTACAGTAAAGACGCCCAGCTTGGCGCTGGCCCGGCCTTTTCACGGTTTTAGGCTCTACAGAGAGGGGCTGCAGAGCTCACCCGGCTGGCAGGGGCCACCAAGGCCCGACACGTGGGCGACTTATTGATCAAGTGGGGAGGAAGCAGCCCCGCACTGCTCTCCCGACTCCGAAGCAGCCCCGCACTGCTCTGCCGACTCCGAACACCGCTGAGCTCCTGCGCACCCTAAGCCCCACCGCCTCACTTCCAGTCCCCACAGCGTTCGTGCTCCCAGCCGGGGTAAGCGGAAGAAAACAAAGGCCCGGCTCCATCAGGGCACCAATCCCGTTCATCGGCCTCTTTCTCGGCCTCCAATGAGCTTCTAGGGTGTTATCACGCCAGGCTCCTTCCGCCACTGATTGGCCAGGGTTTTCCTAGTGTGAGCGGCCCTGGCCAATCAGCGCCCATCAGCCCACCCCACGAGGCCGCAGGTAGCCCCGCTGGCGGCCGAGGCCGGTTGAAGTGGGCGGAGCGGCGGGCGGGGCGTCGCCGTACTAGGCCTGCCCCCTGTCCGGCCAGCCCCTCGAAGCACCTACTCCACAGGTCCAGCCGGCCGGTGAGAGCCTGGGGACCGCAGAGGTGAGAGTCGCGCCCGGGAGTCCGCCGCCTGCGCGAGGATGGAGTTCGTGAAATGCCTGGGCCACCCCGAAGAGTTCTACAACCTGGTGCGCTTCCGGATCGGGGGCAAGCGGAAGGTGATGCCCAAGATGGACCAGGTGGGCCGAGCATCCCTGCTTGCCCAGGGCGGGGAGGCAGCTCGCTGGGCCGGCCTCAGGGCCTGAGCGGCCGGGCCCGGATCTGGGGCAAGGGGCGCGGCGAGCAGGGCCGACGCCTGGGTGTTCCCGTCCCCCTTCCCTCGAGCCTTCTCCCTGTCGGCCCGGGTGGACGCGGCCGTCGTGGCTGACCTGTCCCTGCCCCCGCAAGCCGCCCTGTGCATGAGCGACTTCTGCGTGGTTCCCGGTGGTTGCGCTCCCCGTTTCGTCCCCTCCGTGAGCATCGGCGCTTACCGGTGTTTTAACCCGAGGGTTACACATCTGAGGCAATGTGGGTGGGTTACGTGGGAGAGGACGAGTGAGTTTTTTGGTAAGCGGAATGAACTATGCAGATAACATCACATGAAGGCCGTTTCTGGAATGAAGTCTGACTCCAACAGTTTCACCACCTCCTCCGGAGCTCTCCCCGCCTTGCTGCCTTCCATTGCTTCATCCTCGGTGCTTCCTGAGTTTTAAAATCGCCTATCTACGCTTCCAAGTTCCAATGAGTTATCTGTACGTCTATGGATTAGCTAGGTGGTTGGTGGAAGGTCAGAACTTGGTTTTAGTTAGATTTTATCTGCCTCATGCCTGTACTGTTTGTTTAATGAATGCATAGGAGGTGTTTTTATTCCAACAAGAAAATTATTCGTACGTGATTATTGAATGAATAGACAAATTCAGCCAAGTTCTTCTGGTCTGGACCAGCCTGGCTGATTTCTGTGACTTTTTTGGGCCAACAGGACAGTAGCAAATGTGACTCAGGCCGAGGCTTGATAGGTGCCTGAACATCGGAGTCTTTCTTTCAGTGTCCATGTGCTTCAGTAAACACACTAGCAAATAAATTTCTGGTTTTTGTCCCCAGTAGACTACACCCTCATTTGGTGTTATTTTTCACATGCTATCTTTAATACAGGTACATCCTTCAGTCTATTTGTAGAACATTCAATTTTCTTCATTTTTTCTTTGCCGGTGCTACATTATTTTAATTATTTTGCTGCAGAATAACTTCTATTATTTGATATGGCAGATGTCACTTTTTATATTTAGATGTAGCATTCATTTATTTAACAAATATTTGACCACCAATTGTATATCAGATAGTGTTCTAGGTGCTGGAGGTACAACAGTGAACAAGCTAGGTGTGAAGACCTTGATTTTATAAAACTTACTTTTTAGTGGAAGAGAGACAATTCAAAAAAGCGAATGTAGAGTTTTTCAGGTGGAGAAAAGCACTGCAGAGGAAGATACTAGCAGGGCAAGGGATCTGAGTGCAGTCAGACCTCATTTGGGTCCAGACTTCATTCCTCTATGTCTCTTTCCTTTCTACAGAAAGACTTAGAGAAAATGGTAGCATTGGTTACCTGTTGGGAGGGAAAGTGGGTGGTCATGGTAAGTGGGTAGAGAAAGACTTCACAGTATACTGTTTTTGTACATTTTGAATTTTTTTAAAAGCGAGACTTGAGCTATTTCTTCTAGCTCTGATAATATGGTGCAGTATTTGTTTTGTTAGTTGTAGTCTTTCTGGGCAGTTTTTACATCCCCATGAGCCGTTAAAAAAAATACCTGAACCTTTAATTAGGGGAAATAAATTGGAAAAACACATTTCCCTTCACTTAACATTATCTTAGTTTCTCTTTTTTTTTTTTTTTTTTGAGATGGAGTCTTGCTCTGTTACCCAGGCTGGAGTGCAGTGGTGGCGTGACCTCAGCAGCCTCCGCCTCCTGGGTTCAAGCAGTTCTCCTGCCTCAGCCTCCCGAGTAGCTGGGATTACAGGCACCTGCCACTACGCCCGGCTGATTTTTTGGTATTTTTAGTAGAGACGGGGTTTCACTATGTTGGCGAGGCTGGTTTTGAACTCTTGACCTCAAGTGATCTGCTCGCCTTGGTCTCTCAAAGTGCTAGGATTACACGCGTGAGCCACTGCACCCGGCCTTTATTTTTATTTTTATTTTTTGAGAGGGGGTCTCACTCCGTCGTCCAGGCTAGAATGCTGTGGCCTGAACATGACTCACTCCAGTCTTGACTTCCTTGGCTGAAGCCATCCTCCCACGTCGGCTTCCTGATCCTGAGTAGCTGGGACTCCAGGCACGTGTCACCAATGCATGGCTAATTTTTAAATTTTTTTGTAGACACAATGTCTCGCTGCATTGCCCAGGCTGGTCTTGAACTCCTGAGCTCAAGCGATTTTCCCACCTCAGCCTCAAAGTGCTGGCATTACAGGTGTGAGCCACTGCACCCAACCAGTTTCTCTCTGCAAACTAGGGAAAAAATTTACACTTAGCAGATATTGAGGGCTGATTATTTCTATCACAGAAGCATTTGGCTATAGAATTTCAAGGTTTAGTAAACTTGATTTTCACTGAATTTTTAGGTGCATAACAGTAAATCTACGGGCATATGCCGCCTGCAAGTTGTGTGGCATCACCCAAAAGCCGAGAGTAATGGAAAGAGCAGGCTGTTTGTAATCAGGCAGATCTGGCTTCTGTCCAATCTAAATCCTGTTATTTAGACTAATATCTTCTCTTAAGTCTGTTATTAAGTCCGATTTCTGACGCTATTAAGTTCGGTGAACAACCTTGGTAACTTAACCTCGGAACCACAGTTACTTCATCTGTAAAATAGGGATGTATGTATGGTAACGATTTTTTAACCACAACTTCCCAACTCTAAGATGGTCTGAAAACAATTTTTTGTGAGTTTGGCTCAGAATCACTTGGCAGCAAAACCTGACTTGAATTGAAGTTGAGGCTTCATTCATCCCACTTAGTATATTCAAATGTTTTGCTAAAGAAATAATCATGAGGTGCTACTTCACACTGACTAGGGTTGTATATGCATTTTATTGCCTATTTTCTAAAACACTAAAAATGCTAAATTCTGCCCCAGGTCTTGCCACAGATGTTTCAGTGGACTATGGGCCTGTGAGACCTTAAAGGGTTGATTGAGTAAGGATCACAGGTGATGTCCGCATTCTGCTTGGCATGGAGTTAAGTGCTTGATAAATGGTGGTTATCAATCTGATTATGTAAATTTATGTAAATTCAGTTCTCAAGTTTGTGGTTTTTTTTCCCCTCCTGGAGAAATCTATTCTATTTTAAAGTGAGGAAGGCTCCATGGAGGGCTGGTAGCTGGTAGCTGTTCACTTGTGGAACTTTCAGCCTGAGGCTGGAGCCCCTTCCTGGGAGTCTGGTCTTGTCCTCTCCTGACCACCCCCACACCCTTCCTCTAAATTCCCTCCATCCCTGTTTTCTCCCACTTGCCAGCTTTTGGGAGTGCACTGAATCTCAGACTGCAATAGATAAACCCAAGAGGGACAGGCACCAGTAGCCTGAGCTTGCTTTCTCCCCTGGCTCATGGGAATCAAGCAGTAGAAATTTTTAGTGAGTGTTTTTTTCCATAGTGTGCTTACTAGTTGTGTCTTCCTGTTTTGTTATTGTTGATTTGAATAAACCTGTTTACAAGGTAAGGGACTGAAACAAATAGGTGACAGGAAAAAGAGCAGCAGGGTACGAGCTGGAGGAGTAAGTGGCTTAGCTTGCTCCCTTTCAGAATGGAGGGCTGTATGGAAAGGAGGGGTAGTGTTCTTGAAGAGTGTTGGGGTTTAAATCTAGGGGGACTGTGTCTTGGCATTGATTGAAACTCGTGGCTTAACATCAGCCCCCAAACTGTTAGTTGGACTGAACATGACATTTGGCAGTGCAGTTAAAAACCCTGCCTGCTGTAGCCTGGTAATGGTCAGGCTATGTGAAGAGCTGCTCTGGAGCTCAGTCCAGAGCGGGTATTCTGTTTCTTTCACTCTGAAATCTTGCCTCTCGATATTTTGAGAAGGAAGGAGTTGGTGAATTGTTTTAAAATACTCGATGAATGTCTTCATTTATTCATTACACCATGTCTGAATATATTTATGTGCCAGACGCTGAACTTTACTAATATTATGGTGCCCAGTAAATACTTGTTTTTACTAATATTTTTTATGGCAATAAAATGACTTTTTCAGGATCATGTGATTTAAAAGATTGACCCTTTTGGCAAAATACGTATTCATGATAGGAAATATATACAAATAAAAACAACATAGTTCACTTAAACCTCCCACCAGAGCCCAGGGTTCACTGTTATCATTCTGAAGTGACTATGGAATTTCCTAGAAGTGGATATGCCATATTTTTTTAACCACTCCTGTTAGATATTTGTTTTTTATTTTTTTGAGATGGGGTCCCACTCTGCAGTATACAATATCATAGTTCACTGTAACGTGTATCTCCTGGGCTCAAGCGATCCTCCCACCTCAGCCTCCTGAGTAGCTAGTCTTGAGTAGCTAGACTATAGGTGGGCGCCACCACACCTGGCTTTTTAAAAATTTTTTTAAAAACTTTTTTATGAACACAAGGTCTCACTATGTTGCCCAGGCTGCCCTCAAATTCCTGGGCTCAAGTGATTCTCCCACCTTGGCCTTCCGAAGTGCAGGGATTACAGGCGTGAGCCACCGCACCCGGCCCTGTTGGATAAATGATTCCAGTGTCTCCCAAAAAGAACTGTTGTGAGACTGTGGGGTGAGGGGAGGGAAGGGGCAAATAGGAACCCGCCGTATTTTCCACTCCCTGTGGGCCTAAAACTGCTCTAAAAAATAGTCCATGAAAAAATACACACTACAAACAGCAACTCTTTCTGATATGCTTGCATTTAAAATAAGGCTTTTTCTCCCTTTCGGAAAAACACAGTCCTTGTTTGCTTTAGGGAAGAGTAGAGGTCAGTGCGCTGCATTCCATTAATTTCGAAGGGAAAGATGACAAGACATCTTGAAAGGAATGGCTGGCTTTCTAGAGAACAGTAGAGGCTTAACAGGTGTCATAGAAAAACCAGGGTTGGACAGTGGTAGTAAAACGGCAAAACAGATTTTATTCAGAAAAACTACCGCAGTAAGAGGAGAGAGACCTCGGTACAGAACTGCTCCACTCCGAATGCAAAGAAAAGTAGGAATTGATGGCGGGGGAGCCGGATGTCAGTGGATGGAAAATTATTACGAGGAAACACAGGGGTGTGCATTCTTGATGAAGGCAGGCCAGAGTTATCAGACATCACCTGAGGGATGGAGGGGGATGTGGAACCTGATCGGCTGTCTAGGGTGATCAGATACTGAAGTTGGGGGATTCTGGTCAAATCAATTTAGCAGGATTCTTGGTAAAAGTGGGCGACGCAAAGACAGACGCGTTGAATACAAAGTCCAGGCCTTGTTGGGAAGACGATTCAGCGGAGCCCGAGTAGAGTTTGGTCTAGGGAGACTCTGTCACTGGGAGGACGAGCGAGCCGCTCGGAAGTGCTCTGGGTTCCCTTAGCGGCCAGTGGGTTCTGGTGAGAAGGGCAACAGCGGGAGGAGGGGCCGGTGCGGAGCGGGAGGCCGGGGGCGGGGCTGCGGGGCGGGCCCGTTGTGGGTCGGCCCAGCGCGTATTCGAATAGAGGGCGAGCCCGTCCCGCCCCTCGTCGGGCGCTTCCCAGATCTGCTTGAGTCTATGGAGGAAAAACTCCGGGGGGTCCGCGATTCCCATGGCCGCAGCCGCCTGCGGCACCAAAGCCATGGCCCTCTTCAAGCGCACCTTGGTGCTGAGTCCCGCCGCGGCGCCCAGGGGCCCGGGCGCAGGCACCGCCCCGCGGGGCTGCTGCTTGCCTCCTGCCGCCTGGCCCTGCAAGGACTGGTCTCGGGGAGAGGGCGGCAGGCTGTGGAGCCGCCTGCCGCAGTCCCACTCCCACTCCTGCTCCTCGACGTCTCCCACCGCCGTGTGTGTTGTCTGCCCGCAGGACTCGCTCAGCAGCAGCCTGAAAACTTGCTACAAATATCTCAATCAGACCAGTCGCAGTTTCGCAGCTGTTATCCAGGCGCTGGATGGGGAAATGCGGTGAGTGATGGAGGCAGCGTCTCTGGCTTGGAGGAAAGCTTGTCCAGGGACCTTTGAGTGTGTTGGAACCTACCTTTTTATATAGCGCTCAGCGTTGCAGCCTCGTTGCTGTGCCTTAGCCAGAACATAGCCCGGCCCTATGTGTTTACTTTAGAAAGCCCTTCCAGGCTCTTTGCCACCTAGTAGAGTCCCTGCGGGCCCAGCCTTTCAGAGAAGAGGGGGGAGGGGATGATGTTTATTAACTTTTTTTAGTCCTGGCAGCTGAACCTGCCTGTGAGCAGGTCGTGTATTTTCTCGGCTTCCCTTATCCAACTTTGCATTTCTATTTCTAGCATATTGGGTTGATTCTTTAGAAGCTGTCTCTGTGCAGATTACACCCATGAACTTAGACCAGTTGCCTTTATGTATGATCGTATTTATACTGAGAAGTTAGTGTGTTTTTTGACTTTCTTTTCTATTTGCTAAATATTAGTTCGGTCTAAACGTTTGGTCTTTTGGTCTCCATAGTTCTACATTGGTTAAATGCAACTCACTTCTGGGAGTAGTAGTGACATTCAACTAGTAGGCTTTTTAATAAACTACAGAAGTTCATTACTCTCATGTAAGGAAGGAAAACTAATATAAGTTTCGTTAAGTATGAAAAGCTTTGGATATCCTTATAGTTCTTTAGAGTTAAGGGTGAGATGGGTTTAGAAAGTGGCCAGGCACAAGTTATTTTAAAATAAAATATCTTTGGCTGTTTGTTCCAATATATTAATAGTTTTTCCTTTTTTTACAGCAACGCAGTTTGCATATTTTATCTGGTTCTCCGAGCTCTGGACACACTGGAAGATGACATGACCATCAGTGTGGAAAAGAAGGTCCCGCTGTTACACAACTTTCACTCTTTCCTTTACCAACCAGACTGGCGGTTCATGGAGAGCAAGGAGAAGGATCGCCAGGTGCTGGAGGACTTCCCAACGGTGAGTGGAGTTACGCGTCTTGTCTACGGACTGTTGTGTTCATAATTGCTAATGTGGTTGTCCGGTAGCCTCCATACCCGTGGAGAAAGGTTAAATAAGCAGTCTGAGGGCAGCATAATGTGAGGGTTAAGAACTCTGGTAGCCAAGACTCTGAAGCCAGGGTGCCTGGGTTGGAATCTCAAATCTCCCACTTACTAAACTGTTGGTTATTTACAAAGACTCTCTGTGCATCAGTTTCTTCATCTATAAAATAGGGGTAATAATAACACCTACCTCATGGTATTCTGAGGATTCAAAGAATTAATGTAGGTAATGCTCTTAGAATGTTAGCTACTGCTGTTATTATCAGTATTGGAAGTCCAGTGTTTCTTCCTGTGGGAAGACGCACTCACATTTTAGTGTTGTGAAAGATTCTCAGGCTAGCTCACAAAAGCCTGCTGACTGTATAATGCAGCCTACCTGTAACACTGCTGGCCTCTTGACTACCCTGAGCCTGGTAGCATGGGACTGCTGCTCAAGATGGGTAGCAGCCTGGCATAGGGGGTGGTGTCTGTTGGCAGCTAGGGTGAGCATTGAGAAGCAGGGTGAGCCTCTGCCACTTCACTTGTGATCCTGGGCAAGTTCCTTATCTGCTTTGTGTCTCTGTCTCCTCGTTTGTAAAGTTAGAGCTGAGAGGATTAATTTCGCACATGTAAAGTACTTAGTGCCTGGTACAGAGTAAGTATTCTGTAAATATTAGCTATTTGGTCTATTTTGTTGGAGTAAAGTGGATTATAGTTAAAATCCTAAGCTTTATAAAGTCCCTCAAGTTCATGTGGACATCTGCCTAGGTCCTACTATCCTAGAATTCGCATGTCTTATCACACAAATAACTGATTCTTCCATATCTTACAAATAAAGGTTTGATTTAGCAAAGTCACATGTTCTGTAATAGCTCGAAGAAGCCCTTTTTGTCCACAGTTGCCAGAGCTTTTGGAGAACAGTCCTTATGTTATTGAAACAAACCTAATCTATAGCTGAGTTGGGAGGGAGCTAAGTGGACAGACAGAGAGTCCTCCACCAAACAAAAGAATCTTTGATTCTTGGGCATAATGGGAGCAATATTTAAAAAAAAAAAAAAAAAAAAAAGGAATGTTTGGGGAAGACTCTTGCGGTGCAAAGGCTATTTCAGATTGCCAAGATCAGACCTTAAGTACCAAAGCCCAAATATAGTACAACATAATACAAATGAGAAGAAAATAGCTGAAGAATAATTCGAGTTTATACAGTACAATTTAAGACAAGAAAGAAAATTTATGACAACTAGCTGGGTGAGAATTAGAACTGTAACCCTGGGAAGGTCCTGGTGATTTGACACTCACAGGACACCTGATGACCAGAGGATGGGTTTCCTTTGATGGGAAATCTGTGGCCATTCATTGATGGGCCTCTGAATTCTGCTGAAGCAGAGGAGGTAGTAATACCCCATTTATAATGGAAGTGCATTCTCACTTAAAAACAACTAATATTATTCTAGCTGGACCTAGCCTCTAAAAACAGCCAAGGTACATTTGACTTGAGTGGATTCATAATAATTAAAAAATTTCTGGGGCATGGGATAAATGTCTTAGGTATTGCTAAGTCAAGGCAGCCCTAGCCACTCAGCAGAAATGAGGGAATATGAAAGTGTGTGAATGCTAACATAATTTTGGGGAATATCGCCGTCAGATTTCCAGATGATATTCCAACATGTTTGTGAAACTTCAGTGTCTTCCTGTGTTCATACAGTGTTCCAGTGGAAAAATAATGCTTAGTTCTGGAAGGTTTCAGATGTGAACACTGAACTCATCGTTTTCTTTTTTGGGTAGTAGAGTTAGAGATTCCATCCTCTTGAAAGCACAGTTGCCCCGGGAAGAGTAAAAGGGAGCAGAAGGCGTAAGCCAGGCACGGCTGTTTTCACTGTTGTTCACCTTTTGTATCCTTACGAATATAAAGATGTACTAAGTTGTGTGTTTTGCGCGCATATATAATTTTAAGCTACTTGAATTGTAGGTCCCTCCAGTCTGTGATTCAGTTTGAGATGGGACTGTATGGGAATTAATAGTGCCTTGTCTTCTTAAGGAGTGATTTGTGTATGTGCTGATACAGCTCAGTATGTCTTTGAAACCAGTTGTGTGGGGCTAGGCCTGCAATCAGCTTTTGGCTAAGAGGTCCCAGGATGGAACAAGTAGTGTGAAAGGGGACTGATAGCTTGGCCTCACACACAGTACTGCTCTTAGACTGGGGCAAGTGGAACTCCTCACTTTAGAGGGCCCCATTCTAGGCCCCCTCACTCCCAAAGGGGTGAGGGGTCACTGGGGCCATGGGAATGTGCTTGTTCAGCTCTCGTGGGCTCTCCTTCTGTACCACGTTCTGGACATCTGGAGTTCCTTGCCCCAAATCCCTGAGCCCACGTCTGCGTCCGCACAGTCTATTTCCTAAGGTCAGTCCATCTCCTCCAGGTGGGAATGTGCCACCATTGACTGTGCCCTTGGGCCTGAGTGATGGCCAAGGGCTGTGTTGGGGAGTGTTGTGGATGGATCCTGGCACCGAGGGCTGGGATATCCTCTGAAATGAATGTGAGGTGCCTCCCAGTGCTGGACAGAGCGGGATTCAGGAAGCAGTGGAAGGGAAGAGCCTGGGATATGGGGATCAGCTGTCGGTGCCCTGCTGCATTCTGGAGTAAAACTCTGAGGGACTAAGAATTCTAAATTCAAACCCGAATCAACCAGGTTGTTATGAAGATATGTTTGTCAGTGCAGGAGGATACAATATATTTTACTTAAGTTATTAGCTCGATTGATCATTTTTAAATTTTTAGCTACATATAGTATGTGGGCCTCCATTTGTCCTCTTATCCCAGGCCTTGCGGAATTTAGGAATAAGCCTCAATACAGTGTTCTAACCAAGTGACCTCCGCCTCAATGTACAGTAGATTGAACCTGATGCTTTATACTTTAGTGATCATTAGTTGATACCAGTTCAAGTCAGGCTTTCTAGAACTCTCATTGTATGTTAGGGGTTCGATTAGAGTACAGTTATGCATCACTTAATGAATGGCCACAGGATACATTCTGAGAAACGCATTGGTAGATGATTTCATCATTCTGTGAACATCATAGAGTGTACTTACACATACCAAGATGGCATAGCTACTACAGACGTAGGCTCTGTGGTACAGGCCATTGCTCCAAGGCTGCACATCTCTACAGGATGGTACTGTACTGAATACTGTAGGCAATTGGAGCACAGTGGTAAGTATTTGTGTATTTAAACATAGAAAAGGTATAGTAAAAATAGGGTGTTACAGTCTTAAGGGCCCACCATTGTATTTCCAGTCTCCGTTGACTGAAACATCATTATACAGTACATGAGCACGTATCTTTCTCACCTGGTACTAGTGGAAAGCTAGAAGGCTTAGAAGTCTACCTGTAAACATAGCTTAAGTAATAATACAGCCTTATTTTTAAATGATAATAGCAATAATAGTGTCCACTTATTTAGCATTTTACTATGAGTTACTTACTAAATATATTTCATCGTTAATTTACTCTTTGTGTTATTTGATCTATAACATCGTTTAACAGGGAAATTACCTAGTACATAATGTACTGTTATTATCTACATTTTATCTAGATGAGGAAACTGAGGCACAGAGAAATTAAGTACTTTGCCTAGGGTTACTCGTGAAGTTAAGTGACAGAATCAATGAATCTGGAAGGTCTGGCTTCAGATCTCTTGTGCTTAGTCACTCGCATACTTTACTACCTCTAAGGTTTCTAATCAGAGGAATTTGTATCTGTATTCCCTGCTACTCTTACCCTCTATGTGGGATTTGGCCTTTCTCCATTATCCCTGTGGACTCGCTCTGGTACCTTCCTTCTTGTACTTGGAACCATCAGAAAGTGATCTGAGAACATGGAAATCTACTGTGTTGTGAAACAGAATTACCTGGAAGCAGAAAAAGCCCTCCTGGCTCAATTCACATGTCATGGCTTATTGTTGTACCCGGGGAACATATGAAACTGGGCACTGAGTGCGGAGTCAGGAAAGCCCTGTCCATCCTCTAGGTTTCTGGGAAAAACGTAGACCTCTTCATTGTCACTTTCTCCTGTATATTTTTGTTTTTACTTATAGAACTGTACAATTACGTAATAAATAATAAAAAGTCATTGGAAGGATAGGTGAAGTTCAGAAGTGAAAGTGTTCTGGAGGAGTCTAAGCTCCTTCCCACCCTCATTGGCCTTTCCTCTCTAATAAATAGAACTGGTCTAACCAAGGATCTGTGGAACGAGCAGAGTCCAATGGAGATTCAGGGATTCTAATAACCTCTTGTAGAATCACTAGTTTGTTTCAGCCACAAGAAGGAATTACCTTTTGACATTGGCTTGAACAGCTGTTGTGCAAAGAAAAACTTTTTGGAAAGAGTTCTGGAAATACCAGATTGATTTTATAGGTTTTTTTTTTTTCCCCGAAGGGACATGGGGGTATTGACAGTTGATGTTAATCAGAAATCCTAAATTATGTGAATTCCTGGTATGTTGCAATCAGCCGGCCACTTGGTTTTCCTCTGGGCTCTTAATTTTAGGTGTTTTCCGAGGAAGTTTTTCTAACTTTTCTCTAAACACAGACCAGGTATATTGCATACTTTAAATGTTTAACCAAATCTCTTCACTGTTTGCAGTATTATGTGTAGGCTCTCATGTTTTAAGACTTCCTATGGTGTTTTTATATTGTATTTTGCTAACCTATAAACAATTCTTTGAACTTAAAACAAGATATTTGGGCAGTAACAATAAATTTTAAAAACATCAATTCAACTTGTTTACATTAGGGCTTGGACTATGGAAAAAGTATTGGGCAGCATGCCTCATACTGAGTTGTTTAATGAATTTAAAAGTATAGCCTTAATAGTGAGAGAGACTCTATAGCTTCAT
The DNA here is from genome assembly GCF_028858775.2 of Pan troglodytes. Classification (NCBI taxonomy): domain Eukaryota; kingdom Metazoa; phylum Chordata; class Mammalia; order Primates; family Hominidae; genus Pan; species Pan troglodytes. The sequence continues at coordinate 17,808,276 of NC_072405.2, forward strand.
AATATAAATTGGGTAACTAATGAGATAAAATGGTTGGCAGATCTGCTCACTAGAATCTAAGCTCTTCAAGGGTATGAGTTTTTTTTTTTCTTTTTTTTTTTTTTATTATACTTTAAGTTCTAGGGTACATGTGCACAATGTGCAGGTTTGTTACATAGGTATACATGTGCCATGTTGGTTTGCTGCACCCATCAACTCGTCATTTACATTAGGTATTTCTCCTAATGCTATCCCTCCCTTGGCCCCCCACCCCACAACAGGCCCCAGTATGTGATGTTCCTCTCCCTGTGTCCATGTGTTCTCATTGTTCAACTCCCACTTAGCAGTGAGAACATGTAGTGTTTGGTTTTCTGTCATTGTGATACTTTGCTCAGAATGATGGTTTCCAGCTTCATCCATCTCCCTGCAAAGGACATGAACTCATCCTTTTTTATGGCTGCGTAGTATTCCATGGTGTATATGTGCCACATTTTCTTTATTCAGTCTATTATTGATGGACATTTGGGTTGGTTCCAGGTCTTTGCTATTGTGAATAGTGCCGCAGTAAACATACATGTGCTTGTGTCTTCATAGTTGGACGAGTTATAATCCTTTGGGTATATGCGCAGTAATGGGATTGCTGGGTCAAGTGGTATTTCTAGTTCTAGATCCTTGGGGAATCACCATACTGTCTTCCACAATGGTTGAACTAATTTACACTCCCACCAACAGTGTAAATTTAGTCCTATTTCTCCACATCCTCTCCAGCATCTGTTGTTTCCTGACTTTTTAAATGATAGCCATTCTAACTGGCTTGAGATGGTATCTCATTGTGGTTTTGATTTGCATTTCTCTGATGACCAGTGGTGATGAGCATTTTTTCATATGTCTGTTAGCTGCATAAATGTCTTCCTTTGAGAAGTGTCTGTTCATATCCTTTGCCCACTTATTGATGGGGTTGTTGTTTTTCTTGTAAATTTTTTTTAAGTTCTTCGTAGATTCTGGATACTACCCTTTGTTGGATGGATAAATTACAAAAATTTTCTCCTATTCTGTAGGTTGCCTTTTACTCTGATGATAGTTTCTTTTGCTGTGCAGAAGCTCTTTAGTTGAATTAGATCCCATTTGTCTAGTTTGGCTTTTGTTGCCATTGCTTTTGGTGTTTTAGTCATGAAGTCTTTGCCCATGCCTATGTCCTGAATGGTATTGACTACATTTTCTTCTAGGGTTTTTATGGTTTTAGGTCTTATATTTAAGCCTTCAGTCCATCTTGAGTTAATTTTTGTATAAGATGTAAGGAAGGGATCCAGTTTCAGCTTTCTACATATGGCAAGCCAGGTTTCCCAGCAGCATTTATTAAATAGGGAATCCTTTCTCCATTGCTTGTTTTTGTCAGGTTTGTCAAAGATCAGATGGCTGTAGATGTGTAGTGTTATTTCTGAGGCCTCTGTTCTGTTCCATTGGTGTACATATCTGTTTTGGTACCAGTACCATGCTGTTTTGGTTACTGTAGCCTTGTAGTATAGTTTGAAGTCAGGTAGCATGATGCCTCCAGCTTTGTTCTTTTGGCTTAGGATTGTCTTGGCTATGCAGGCTCTTTTTTGCTTCCATGTGAAATTTAAAGTAGTTTTTTCCAATTCTGTGAAGAAAGTCATTGGTAGCTTGATGGGGATAGCATTGAATCTGTAAATTACCTTGGGCAGTATAGCCATTTTCATGATATTGATTCTTCCTATCCATGAGCATGGAATGTTCTTCCATTTGTTTATGGCCTCTTTTATTTGAGCAGTGGTTTGTAGTTCTCCTTGAAGAGGTCCTTCATATCCCTTGTAAGTTGGATTCCTAGGTATTGTATTCTCTTTGTAGCTATTGTGAATGGGAGTTGACTCATGATTTGGCTCCTTGTTTGTCTGTTATTGGTGTATAGGAATTCTTGTGATTTTTTGCACACTGATTTTGTATCCTGAGACTTTGCTGAAGTTGCTTATCAGCTTAAGGAGATTTAGGGCTGAGATGATGGGGTTTTCTAAATATACAATCATGTCATCTACAAACAGGCAATTTTACTTCCTCTTTTCCTAATTGAATACCCTTTATTTCTTTCTCTTGCCTGATTATCCTGGCCAGAACTACCAATACTGTGTTGAATAGGAGTGGTGAGAGGACGGCATCCTTGTCTTGTGCAGGTTTTCAAAGGGAATGCTTCCAGTTTTTGCCCATTCAGTATGATATTGGCTTTGGGTTTGTCATAAATAGCTCCTTATTATTTTGAGATGCGTTCCATCAATATCTAGTTTACTGAGAGTTTTTAGCATGAAAGACTGTTGAATTTTGTCAAAGGCCTTTTGTGCATCTATTGAGATAATCATGTGGTTTTTGTCATAGGTTCTGTTTATGTGATGGATGATGTTTATTGATTTGTGTATGTTGAACAGCCTTGCATCCCAGGGATGAAGCGGACTTGATCGTGGTGGATAAGCTTTTTGATGTGCTGCTGGATTCAATTTGCCATTATTTTATTGAGGATTTTCGCATCAATGTTCATCAGGGATATTGGCCTAAAATTCTCTTTTTTTATTGTTTGTCTGCCAGGCTTTGGTATCAGGATGATGCTGGCCTCATAAAATGAGTTAGGGAGTTTTCCCTCTTTTTCTATTGGAATAGTTTCAGAAGGAATGGTACCAGCTCCTCTTTGTACCTCTGGTAGAATTCGGCTGTGAATCTGTCTGTTCCTGGACTTCCTTTGGTTGGTAGGGTATTAATTATTGCCTCAATTTCAGAGCCTGTTATTGGTCTATTCAGAGGTTCAACTTCTTCCTGGTTTAGTCTTGGGAGAGTGTATGTATCGAGGAATTTATCCATTTCTCCTGGATTTTCTAGCTTATTTGCATAGAGGTGTTTATAGTATTCTCCAGTGGTAGTTTCTATTTCTGTGGGATTGGTGGTGATATCCCCTTTATCATTTTTTATTGCATCTATTTGATTCTTCTGTCTTTTCTTCTTGCTAGCGGTCTATCAGTTTTGTTGATCTTTTCAAAAAACCAGCTCCTGGATTCATTAATTTTTTTTTTTTTTGAAGGGTTTTTTGTGTGTCTATCTCTTTCAGTTTTGCTCTGATCTTAGTTATTTCTTGCCTTTTACTAGCTTTTGAAGTTGTTTGCTCTTGCTTTTCCAGTTCTTTTAATTATGATGTTTAGGTGTTGTTTTTAGATCTTTCCTGCTTTCTCTTGTGAGCATTTAGTGCTATAAATTTCCCTCTATACACTGCTTTAAATGTGTCCCAGAGATTCTGGTTGGTTGTGTCTTTGTTCTCATTGGTTTCAAAGAACATCTTTATTTCTGCTTTCATTTCATTATGTACCCAGTAGTCATTCAGGAGCAGGTTGTTCAGTTTCCATGTAGATGTGTGGTTTTGAGTGAGTTTATTAATCCTGAGTTCTAATTTGATTGCACTGTGGTCTGAGAGAAAGTTTGTTGTAATTTCTGTTCTTTTGCATTTGCTGAGGAGTGTTTTTCTTCCAATTCTGTGGTCAGTTTTAGAATAAATGCGATGTGGTGCTGAGAAGAATGTATATTCTGTTGATTTGGGGTGGAGAGTTCTGTAGATGTCTGTTAGGTCTGCTTGGTCCAGAGCTGAGTTCAAGTCCTGGATATCCTTGTTAACCTTTTGTCTTATTGATCTATCTCATATTGACAGTGGGATGTTAGACTCGCACACAATAATAATGAGAGACTTTAAGTCTTTTTCTAGGTCTCTAAGGACTTGCTTTATGAATCTGGGTGCTCCTGTATTGGGTACATATATATTTAAGACAGTTAGCTCTTCTTGTTGAATTGATCGCTTTACCATTATGTAGTGGCCTTCTTTGTCTCTTTTGATCTTAGTTGGTTTAAAGTCTGTTTTATCAGAGACTAGGATTGCATTCCCTGCTTTTTTTTTTTTCGCTTGGTAGATCTTCCTCCAGCTGTTTATTTTGAGCCTATGTGCATCTCTGCACGTGAGACGGGTCTCCTGAATACAGCACAGTGACGGGCCTTGACTGTTTATCCAATTTGCCAGTCTGTGTCTTTTAACTGGGGCATTTAGGCCACTTATATTTAAGGTTAATATTGTCATGTTTGAATTTGATCTGACATTATGATGTTTGCTGGTTATTTTGCCCAGTAATTGGTGCAGTTTCTTCCTAGCCTCGATGGTCTTTACAATTTGGCATGTTTTTGCGGTGGCTGGTACCAGTTGTTCCTTTCCATTTTTAGTGCTTCCTTCAGGAGCTCTTTTAGGGCAGGCCTGGTGGTGACAAAATCTCTGAGCATTTGCTTGTCTGTAAAGGATTTTATTTCTCCTTCATTTATGAAACTTAGTTTGGCTGGTTATGAGATTCTGGGTTGAAAATTCTTTAAGAATGCTGAATATTGGCCCCCACTCTCTACTGGCATGTAGGGTTTCTGCTGAGAGATCTGCTGTTAGTCTGATGGGCTTCCCTTTGTGGGTAACCCAACCTTTCTCTCTGGCAGCCCTTAACATTTTTTCCTTCATTTCAACCTTGGCGAATCTGACAATTATGTGTCTTGGGATTGCGCTTCTCGAGGAATATCTTTGTGGTGTTCTCTGTATTTCCTGAATTTGAATGTTGGCCTGCCTTGCTAGGTTGGGGAAGTTCTCCTGGATAATATCCTGAAGAGTGTTTTCTAACTTGGTTCCATTCTGTCCATCACTTTCAGGTACACCAATCATAGAATTGGTCTTTTCACATAGTGCCATATTTATTGAAGCCTTTGTTCATTTCTTTTCATTCTTTTTTCTCTAATCTTGTCTTCTTACTTTATTTCATTAATTTGATCTTCGATCACTGATATCCTTTCTTCTGCTTGATCGAATTGGCTATTGAAGCTTGTGTATGCTTGGTGAAATTCTTGTACTTTGGTTTTCAGCTCCATCAGGTCATTTAAGCTCTTCTCTACACTGGTTATTCTAGTTAGCCATTTGTCCAACCTTTTTTCAAGGTTTTAAGTTTCCTTGCGATGGGTCAGAACGTGCTCCTTTAGCTTGGAGAAGTTTGTTATTACCAACCTTCTGAAGCCTACTTCTGTCAACTCGTTAAACTCATTGTCCATCCAGTTTTGTTCCTTTGCTGGTGAGGAGTTACGTTCCTTTGGAGGAGAAGAGGCGTTCTGTTTTTGGAATTTTCAGCCTTTCTGCTCTGGTTTCTCCCCATCTTTGTGGTTTTATCTACCTTTGGTCTTTGATTTTGGTGACGTACAGATGGGTTTTGGTGTGGGTGTCCTTTTTGTTGATATTGATCCTATTCCTTTGTTTGTTAGTTTTCCTTCTAACAGAGAGGCCCGTCAGCTGCAGGTCTGTTGGAGTTGCTGGAGGTCCACTCTAGACCCTCTTTACCTGGGTATCACCAGTGGAGGCTGCAGAACAGCAAATATCGCGGCCTGATCCTTCCTCTGGAAGCTTCGTCCAAGAAGGACACCCACCTATATGAGGTGTCTGTCGGCCTCTACTGGGAGGTGTCTCCTCCCAGTCAGGCTACATGGGGCTCAGGGACCCACTTGAGGAGGCAGTCTGTCCGTTACTGGAGTTCAAATGCCGAGCTGGGAGAACCACTGCTCTCTTCAGAGCTGTCAGGCAGGGATGTTTAAATCTGCGGAAGCCGTCTGCTGCCTTTTGTTTAGATATGCCCTGCCCCCAAAGATGGAATCTAGAGAGGCAGTAGGCCTTGCTGAGCTGCGGTGGGCTCCACCCAGTTCAAGCTTCCTTGCTGCTTTGTTTACACTGTGAGCATAGAAGTGCGTACTGAAGCCTCAGCAAGGGCGGGGAGGCGCTTCCCCTCACCAGCTCCAGCATCGCAGCTTGATCTCAGACTGCTTGGCTAGCAGCAAGCAAGGTTCCATGGGCATGGGACCCGCCGAGCCAGGCACTGGAGGCAATCACCTGCTCTGCCAGTTGCGAAGACTGGGAAAAGCACAGTATTTGGGCAGAGTATACTGTTCCTCCAGGTACAGTCACTCACGCCTTTCCTTGGCTAGGAAAGGGAAATCCCCTGACCCCTTGCACTTCCTGGATGAGGTGACGTCCTGTCCTGCTTTGGCTCACCCTCCATGGGCTGCACCCACTGTCCAACCAATGCCAATGAGATGAACCAGGTACCTCAGTTGGAAATGCAGAAATCAACCATCTTCTGCATCCTTCTTGCTGGGAGCTGTAGACCAGAGCTGTTCCTACTTGGGGCATCTTGGAAGCAACTCTGGGTCTGAGTTTCTGTTTGTTGCCTTGATTGTATATCCCCAGTGCCTAGAATGATACTTGTTACATAGGAAGTGCTTGATCCATGTTTGCACAAATGAATCTTTCTCATAATGAGGTTTCTCTAAACAAGCTGTTCTCCCAAAAACTCTTCTACCCAGCTTTATGTTGAAGCATCTCATTATACATTGGAAAGATGAAATGTGTAGTGAGACTTTGAATCTTCTTTTGAATCTAGAAACATTAGCATTTTTAGACCATTCTATTTTAATATTTATGAAATTTATGAAATAATAAGAAACATGAGGCTGTGCTCAGTGGCTTATGCCTGTAATCCCAGCAGTTTGGGAGGCCAAGGCTAGTGGATCATGAGGTCAGGAATTTGAGACCAGCTTGGTCAACATGGTGAAACCCCACTTCTACTAAAAATATAAAAATTAGCTGGGCGTGGTGGTGCATGCCTGTAATGCCAGCTACTGGAGAGGCTGAGGCGGGAGAATCATTTGAACCTGGGAGGCGGAGTTTGCACTGAGCTGAGATCGTGCCATTGCACTCCAGCCTGGGCAACATTGCGAGACTCCATCTCAAAAACAGAAACAAAAACAAAAAAATGTATGACCTGAATTAGGCTTATAGATGAACCATTGCAGAGTCATAATTAATTCCACCATTGTTTGCCTTGTGATCTTTGGTGCCATGTCTGTACATATTTCATGATGTCTGTGTTTTTACGGTTTCCATTTCAGATCTCCCTTGAGTTTAGAAATCTGGCTGAGAAATACCAAACAGTGATTGCCGACATTTGCCGGAGAATGGGCATTGGGATGGCAGAGTTTTTGGATAAGCATGTGACCTCTGAACAGGAGTGGGACAAGGTTAGTCTCATAAAACAGTGTCTGTGTGTGATGTATTAGACAGAGCTGGCAGTCCTCAGAGTGAAGCTCAGAACAAGAAAAGTTGTCCAGTATTTTCAGCCCCTCTGGTTTTACAATTCGTCTGTTTAGGTTGAATGTCTCATCATACACAGTTTATTCCAGAGTTAATTCCAAACCAGCAGCTATGTAGGATATCGGCCAGGCTAGGAGTAGGGTACTGGAGAGAAGTGCTTATCTAGACAAAGGGATGTAATTGACCATGAAGATTAAAAGTACACATCAAAACATAAGGTAGGGTTAGGAGTCTTGCCTAGTTTTCATAGGAATGGTGTTTGTGAGACTTACTCATCACTTCTGTGGAAGCAAAGATATTTTATTTATTTATTTTAAAGCCAGTCAGATTTAGCAGGCAGAGACATTTCAAACATCTGAAGTGTTGATGTATTTCATACCTTTAACTGTGCTTAAATTAGGATCTCCGAAAAGATGCTGCTACATGGTAACCAAGTTAGTGTAGGTCCAAGGTCTTGGGCCTCTTAATTTTTCAAACCTCAAAACTTGACAGCAGTTATCTTTGGAACTGCTGATTTGTGCTTCCTAAGTTAACAGCATACAATGACTGCTAGAAATCAATTTCTGCATTTAAGGTGAAGTTAGCCGGGCACTATGGTTTACCTGTAATCTCAGCACTTTGGGAGGCTGAGGTGGGAGGATCATTTGAGCCCAGGAGTTAGACACAAGCCTAAGCAACATAGCGAGACCCCGTCTTTCAAAAAATTAAAAAATGAGCAGGGCATTGGTGGCCTGTGCCTGTGGTCCCAGCTACTCTGGAGGGTGAGGTGTGGGAGGATTGCTTGAGCCCAAGAGTTGAAGGTTGCAGTGAGCCATGATTGTGCCACTGCACTCCAACCTGCGTGACAGAGCAAGACACCATCTGAAAGAAAATAAAGTTGAAGTTAAAACTTCTGGCCAAGAACCAGCACTGGTTATGATAGTAACTCATTTTCTGTTGTGCAGATTTATTCAGGAAACTTAATTTTAGGTTGTTGAATAGAAGTTTTGATCAGATAAAATTGAATTTAAAAAATTTTTTTTTAGACAAGGTCTTGCTCTGTTATCCAGGCTGGTGTGTAGTGGTGTGATCACGGCTCCCCGCAGCCTCAACCTCCTGGGCTCAAGTGATCCCCCCACCTCAGCCTACCGAGTAGCTGTAACTACAGTGCATGACACCATACCAGGCTCATTTTTGTACATTTTTTGTAGAGAGAGGGTTTTGCCATGTTGCCCAGGCTAGTCTCAAACTCCTGGTATCAAACAGTCCTCCCACTCTGGCCTCTCAAATGTTGGGATTACAGGCATGACCAGCCAAATATTTCAAGGAGTTATTTTTTTTCTTCTACTTTGGGGGAAGATGAATTATATAAGTCTCCATTTTAGGAGTATTTCTACCAAAAGAACTATTATCTTCAAATATATTTTTGGATAGTACTATAGATATACTAATTTTTAAAAAAATTTCTAGTAATTCTTTTTAAGATTTTGTATAGCTGTCGAAAGCCAATTTCTTTCTACCTAATTTCAGCAAGATTTCACTCTTTTCATGTTACTTTTGTCCCAGAACAAATTTCAAGTGCTTTTTCTTCGCTTGTTCATTCTTCCCCCTGATTAGTCTCTGGCTTTGTATTACTTTCAGTCAGAGACGACTCTTTTTTTTGAGACAGGGTCTCACTCTGTCACCCAGACTGGAATGCAGTGGCACAGACAAGGCAGTCTTGACCTTCTGGGCTCAAGCAATCTTCCTTGCCCTCAGCCTCCTGAGTAACTGGGACCACAGGCACGTTGCCCCCATGCCTGGCTAATTTATTTTAATTTTTATTATTTTTGAGGCAGGGTCTTGCTCTGTCACCCAGGCTGGAGTGTAGTGGCATGATCAAGGCTCACTGCAGCCTTCACCTCCTGTGCTCAAGCAGTCCTCTCACCTCAGCCTCCCCATTAGCTGGGACTATAGGTCCACACCACTACACCAGCCTAATTTTTGTAATTTTTTGGTAGAGACAGGGTTTCATCATGTTGTCTAGGCTGGTCTTGAGCTCCTGGGCTCAAGCGATTCACCTGCCTTAGCCTCCCAGGTGTGAGCTACCACACTCAGCCTTTTAAAATTTTTTACAGAGATGAGGTCTTGCTTTGTTGGCCAGGCTGGTCTAAAACTCTTGGGCTGAAGCAATCCCCTCTCCACAGCCTCCCAAAATTCCGGGATTACAGGCATGAACTTTGGTCATTGCCTAACTTTTACCCTTCCTAATGACACTCCAGAGCTTACCTTCTTTACTTTTGCTTCTTAAGTTAACTAATAGACAATTATTGTATGTGGATATTGCGTTAAGTTGTCTTAGGATACCCTTTTCAGAGGAGGATAGCTTTTGACAAATGGCTGTCGTGGAAAAAAAAGTATTTGGCAATTAAGAGTTGCATTTACTGAAATCTCTGTTGAGAGAGGGGAAGTTACGTTGTCTCTAAAAGAAATACTAAAAAGAAAAGGGGAAGTTTTAGCAAAGTTGTTAAAGCCTGACACTTAAGTCAGACTACCTAGTTTTGAACTCTTAGCCCCTGCCACAGACACGGCAGCCCCTTGAACCTTCCTGGGTTCAAGCGAGCCTCCTACTTCAGCCCCCTGAGTAACTGGGACCACTGGCCTGTGTCACTGTGCCTGGCTAATTTTTTTTGTTTCTCACATGGGCAATGTTGGGCAAGTTAAATCGACTTCTTTGTGCCTCAGTTTCCTCATCTGAAATGGAGATCATAGTGCTATGTACCTGATAAAATGTTTGTGAGGATTGAATGTGCAGAGTTCTTTTTTGCTGCTGTTGTTGTTTTGAGACGGAGTCTCACTCTGTCGCCCAGGCTGGAGTGCAGTGGCGCGATCTTGGCTCCCTGCAAGCTCCACCTCCTGGGTTCACGCCATTCTCCTGCCTTAGCCTTCTGAGTAGCTGGGACTACAGGCACCCGCCACCAGGCCGGCTAATTTTTTTGTATTTTTAGTAGAGACGGGGTTTCACCGTGTTAGCCAGGATGGTCTTGATCTCCTGACCTCGTGATCCGCCCATCTCAGCTTCCCGAAGTGCTGGGATTACAGGCATGAGCCATCGTGCCCGGCTGAATGTGCAGAGTTCTTAAAACAGTGTCAAGAACATAAAATAGTTATTTGTTCTTTCATATAATGATGATTTTGAGGGCCTGCGGATCTTGACATGTTATCAGATTGGTCAAAAAAAGATTAAACCATAGGTGGTATTGTCTTAGTTCCTGTTACCAGAATATTCCATCTTTCATCGTTGCCTTCTCTCATGGTTTTATGTATCAAAAAGTTTATTGTAAAGCTAGGCCAGGCACGGTGTCTTGGGCTGGTAATTCCAGCACTTTGGGAGGCCAAGGCTGGCAGATCAGTTGAGGTCAGGAGTTCGAGACCAGCGTGGCCAACATGGTGAAACCCCGTCTCTACTAAAAATACAAAAATTAGCTGGATGTGGTGGTGGGTGCTTTAATCGCAGCCACTCAGGAAGCTGAGGCAGGAGAATCACTTGAACCCAAGAGGCAGAGGTTGCAGTGAGTTGAGATTGTGCCACTACACTCAAGCCCAGGGGACAAAGTGAGACTTGATCTCAAAAAAAAAAAAAAAAAAAAAAAGTTATTGTAAAGCTAGTCACGGTGGTATTTGCCTACAATCCCAGCTGTTCGGGAAGCTGAGGCAGAAAGATTGCTTGGGTCCAGTAGTTTGAGTCTAACGTGGGCAATATATGAGACTCCATCTCAAAAAAAATAAATAAATAAAAATGTTTACTAGTTTTTTTCAGTAGCCTTTTATTATAGTAGCAGTACATGTGCATTGTAGAAATTTAGAAAATACAAGTGAAAAATAAAAACCTCAAATTCCTGTCAGCCAGAGACTGCTGTGAAATGTTTTGAGCCCATCCTTCTTGGATGTTTTTTAAATCCTGGTACGTATATTTGTATTTTAAAATCAAAATGCATTCTTACCCATTCTCTTTTGAACCTGCTTTTTTGTAGCTAATGATCTCTAGTGTGTCCGTTTCAGTAAAAATTCCATTATTAAAGTACTTTTTAAAAATCATCTCTTACAGTACTGCCACTATGTTGCTGGGCTGGTCGGAATTGGCCTTTCCCGTCTCTTCTCAGCCTCAGAGTTTGAAGACCCCTTAGTTGGTGAAGATACAGAACGTGCCAACTCTATGGGCCTGTTTCTGCAGAAAACAAACATCATTCGTGACTATCTGGAAGACCAGCAAGGAGGAAGAGAGTTCTGGCCTCAAGAGGTAACAGATTCATGGTATTTTGGGGGAAAATAACTTTAGACATTCTCTGAAAAATCCTTTAACTCTTGTGGTTGCGAGTGACAGAAAAACAAGTCAGACCTCCCCCAGGCAACATAAGGGCATGTGGAAAATAGGATAGATTGACATGAGTTTGCTTCAGGTAGACTGGCTGAATCCCAGGATTTACAGCACGTAATCAGTATATTCAAGCCTTGCTGTCCTTGCTTTCTTTCAGACGGTCTTTCTCCAAGTGGTGGATATGATAACAACCCATGTGCACTAGCTTAACAAAAAGTTCTTAGGAATGGCTTTGTTGGGCCTGGCGCAGTGGCTCATACCTGTAATCCCAACAGTTTGAGAGGCCAAGGTGGGCGGATCACCTGAGGTCAGGAGTTCGAGACCAGCCTGGCCAACATAGTGAAACCCCGTCTTTACTAAAAAATACAAAAATTAGCTGGACGTGGTGGCAAGGGCTTGTAATCCCAGCTCCCTGGGAGGCTGAGGCAGGAGAATCGCTTGAACCCAGGAAGCAGAGATTGCTGTGAGCTCAGATTGTGCCACTGCACTCCAGACTGGGCGACAGAGTGAGACTGCGTCTCAAAAGAAGAGGAAGGGCTTGGTTCTTCTTTCTGCTCAGCCCTGAATCAGTTACTGTTGCTACACAGCTGAGTTCTCTGGCCTCACCTGGATTATGTCTACACAGTACACACAGAATGGATTTCCCCTAAAGAAAGAATTCTGCGGCAAGAAGGGGAAAGGGATGGCAGCTAGACAAAAACTCCAGGTGTCTGTAATAAGGGACAGGGTCGATCTTTAACTTAATTAAAACATGGACAGGGAACAGAAAGCTTTTGATATTGATTTTGTTCAGAAGGAAACTAGAAAATTTTATGACTGTTCCCTGAATTTATTCCAGCATTTACCTTTTGCTTTCCATAAAATTGTTTCCTGCAGCCAAGTACTTTAAAATTTTAAAAAGACGGGTGAGGCTAAGTGTGGTGTCTCATACTTATAATCCCAGTGCTGAGGCCAGGAATTCAAGACCAGCCTGAGCAACACAGCAAGATACCATCTCTATAAAAAATTGTTAGAAAATGATTCTGCTGAAAGAGCAAAAATAAAAATTAAAGAAAGTAGAAAAAATAAAACTAAATTTAAAAGATTAACTGGGCATGCTGGCATGCACCTGTATTCCTAGGTATTCGGGAGGCTAATGCACAAGGATCCCTTGAGCGCAGGAGCTCACGGTTGTATTGAGTTATAATCACACCACTGCGCTCTAGCCTAGGTGGCAGAATGAAACCGTCTCAAGAAAAAAAACAGTGACAGAGGGAAACAATATTTGCAATTCATAGAGCAGATACAGGGTTCATATTCCTAATATAAAAAAAACTTCTAAAAGTTAAGAAAAAGGCCAACTGCCCCATAGAAAAATGGGCAAGGAGATAAGAACAAGATTGTTCACAGGAAGAGACACACAGATGATTATTAAAAATCTGAAAAGATGCTGAGTCTTACTCCTAAGAAAAATTCACATTTAAACTACGCCGGGGGCTGGGCAAGGTGGCTCACACCTGTAATCTCAACACTGGGAGACCAAGGCAGGAAGATCACTGAAGCCAGGATATCGAGACCAGCCTGGACAACGTAATGAGACCTTATCTCTTTAAAAAAAAAAAAAAAAAAAAAAACAGTAAAAATTGGCCGGGCACAGTGACTCCCGCCTATAATCCCAGCACTTTGGGAAGCCCAGGTGAGTGGATCACTTGAGGTCAGGTGCTTGAGACCAGCCTGGCCAACATGGCAAAACTCCGTCTCTACTAAAATTACAAAAATTAGCCAAGTGTGGTGGCATATGCCAGCAGTGCCAGCTACTTGGGAGGCTGATGCGAGACTCCATTTAAAAAAAAAAAATTAAAAATTAGCTGGGTATAGTGGCACACCCCTATAGTTCTCGCTCCTTGGGAGGTTGAGGCAGGAGGATTGCCTGAGCCCAGGAGTTCAAGGCTGCAGTGAACCATGATCACACCACTGCATTCTAGCAGCCTGGGAGACAGAGCAAGACCCTTGTCTCAAAAAAAACAAACAAGCAAAAAAAAAAAAAAAAACAAAACACTTCCCTCAGCTCAGACATGGCCTTTTAAGTTTCCTAGGTGACTCGTGTGCAGCCAGGGTTGAGAAACCACTCTTGTCTTACTCTCTTTTGCAGACAATAGGGCTCAGAGAAGGGAAGGGGATTGTCTGGGGATGTATAGTGAGGCAGTGGCTGCCTTGGAAGTGGAGTCTCAGTCTCCCGGCTCCTAGGCCAGCACCTGACCACTGTTCCATTGTCTCCCAGACAGAACATCAGCCACGGGCATGTGATGCATGAGCATGAGGCACACCATCTTGCACACACAGGAGCAGAGCCCTGCTCTTCTCATTCACTTCCTTTATCTGTAAAATAGAATCATTTCTACCACAAGGTGGTGGTGTGAATAAAATGAGATGAACTTCTCGCATAGAGTGCTTAGTAAAGGTTCTGGACATTTCATAGTAGTTGAATCATGCCAAATGTGGTCCTAGGTGATTGGCTTCTTTTGCTAGCATGTTTTCAGGGCTCCTCCATGCTGGGGCATTGCATCAGTGCTTTATTCCTTTTTATTGCCTAGTATTATTCCACTGTGTGGATAGACCACATTTATCCATTCATCAGTTGAAGGATATTTGGGTTCTTTACATTTTTTTGGCTATGGTGAATAGTACTGTGTACATTTGCATATAAGGTTTTGTGTAGATGTGTGTTTTCCTTTTTCTTGGGTCTATGCTGAGAAGTGGAATTGCTGGTTCATACAGCAGCTTGAACCTTGTGAGGAGCTGCCAGACGCTTTTCCAAGGTCGCTCCACCATTTTACATTCCCGTCAGCTGTGTGAGAGTTCCAGTTTCACCAGCACTTGTTGTCATCTCTTTTTAACTGTATGTATATATACTTAACATTTTATTTATAATAAAGGTACATAATAGAGAATTTGCCATTTTAACTATTTTTAAGTGTATTATTCAGTGGCATTAAGTACATTAATGATGTTATATAACCATCAACACTATGTTTCCAGAACTTTTGCTAGCTTCAGAGACTCCTCTAGATAATATCATTAAAAATCATCAAGCTGAATCCCACTGTTAGTATTAAAGGTTTTATTTCACTTTCAAGTTATCAGGATCCAGGGAGGTGTAATACACTTAGAGGATAGACTCAGCCCATTTCCCAGCTATGCCTTTCAGCAGCATTCTTACCAGAGTAGGAATATAATATTAGTCATTATTTAGAGGCCTGGCCATCTTGAGAATGTTTACTGTTTAGTCTGCAGTACAATTATAACTGTTTTTGTATATTGGGTTATTTTTTTCAGAAGTAGACCAATAGCTCTAACAGGAGCCTCTTTAGCCTGTATTCGTCCAAGTAGTGCAGTGTTGCACTAATTGTCCCTCGGGACATGCTCCCCAATACGTAACTCACTTCTAGGTTGCAACTGGACCCTTACTGGTAGTCAGAAATAGCTATTGCGTGGAGCTTAAAATGAACTTGATCTTCGTGAAAGATGAGTCTGCAGCTAAGAGACTTTACTGTATATCATAGTTCTTTTTTTTTTTTGAAACGGAGTCTCACTCTTTCACCCAGGCTGGAGTGCAATGGCACGATCTTGACTCACTGCAACCTCCGCCCCCTAGGTTCAAGCAATTCTTCTGTCTCACCCTCCTGAGTAGCTGGGATTACAGGCGCCTGCCACCGTACCCGGCTAATTTTTGTATTTTTAGTAGACACAGGGTTTCACCACCTTGGCCAGGCTGGTCTTGAACTCCTGACCTCGTGATCCACCCTCCTCGGCCTCCCAAAGTGCTGGGATTACAGGCGTGAGCCACGGCGCCCAGCCTGTATCATAGTTCTTATGCACAAAGACCCTTTAATATTGTTTGTAACTTCTCCCCTATGCACACGCTGACCTGTTCCTTAATCTTCTTATCTGTCTAGGTTTGGAGCAGGTATGTTAAGAAGTTAGGGGATTTTGCTAAGCCGGAGAATATTGACTTGGCCGTGCAGTGCCTGAATGAACTTATAACCAATGCACTGCACCACATCCCAGATGTCATCACCTACCTTTCGAGACTCAGAAACCAGAGTGTGTTTAACTTCTGTGCTATTCCACAGGTAGGGAACAGGGCTCCTCTGGGTGGATGCGGGGCTAAAGGGAGTGGGGTAGGAGTAAGGGTGGATTTTGCTGTGCTATATTCAAGGATATGATCCCTTAAAAAGACGATGACTCCAGTTTATTACGCTGGGAGTTTCATAGCACCCCCCCTTGCTTCCAGCCACCAAACTCAGCTCAGCCTTGAGGTTAAGCCTGCTCCTTTTCAGAACCTTCTTTCTGGATTTACTATTTTCTACAGCTATCCTAAACTAGTTAGGTTCTTTTCCTCACAGTTAAGTCAAGGTCTTTGGCTTAGATTTATGGGGAGTGCTGGGTAAAACCTGGGTGAAGCTGTTATCATTAAAAAGTCTTCATTAAGCACCTAATTACTGCTATCTTTTTCCTAGACCCGGGATAAAAAGAACCTGGTCCTGTAGACCTAGCCTCTCAGTATGCTAGGAACTTACACTTTTTAGTTGCCTTTACCAAGTATTTCAGATACTACTGCAAATAAGTGAAGAAAGTAACAGCATTTAACTGATTTGGGAACTTGGTTTGATCTTGTTCTAGTGACCAACTTCGAATGGTGGTCGAAAGTAAAATCTATATCGCCGTCTTATGTTTCCATTTACCTAGAAATACTTTACCTTTGAGCACAGGAAATTAATCCCCTTCTGGTTGTTCTCCCCCTGGCATTAGTTTTAAATATATAATGATTATGTTTGTTGTAGGAAAAATAGAAAAACAACTACAACAGAAAATTCTTCCCATATATTATTTTGAAATACATATTTCCGATCCGATAATCCATTGCACTAGCATGGAAAATGTTGGATTTACTTGTGTTTGCTTTTTCCAAATAAAATGGAACTTTTGTGGCTACATTATAGAATTGTTTTAGACTGCTTAATTCTGTGTGTTGTTGAGAAAGGGAGGAATGGGGAAGGTAAAAATCTTGACATACTTTCTTTGTGGGTATTTTTTCTTGGCCGATTCCATCTTAGTTGATTAGCAGTTAGCAATTGCCCATTCAACAGAAGGTTTTCTTACCTTTTTGTGATAATGATAGCTAACAACATCATTTCTTCTTTTTTCCCTCTCTTCTTGTTGTCTGTAGGTGATGGCCATTGCCACTTTGGCTGCCTGTTATAATAACCAGCAGGTGTTCAAAGGGGCAGTGAAGATTCGGAAAGGGCAAGCAGTGACCCTGATGATGGATGCCACCAATATGCCAGCTGTCAAAGCCATCATATATCAGTATATGGAAGAGGTGGGTTTTTATTTAACTACTTGGATAATTTGTAGCTACTTTTATGATTTAGTAATGTCACTGTTTAACCAGGTTTGGATATTAGATGATCCTAACAATTCACTATCCTATGGCCTAAAGAGACAGGAATTGATATCCTTTATAAGGAAAAAAGTCTATTCACAGGAGCCGAGCAGATTGCTCACTGCTGTGTAGTACCCTGGTGAGAGGAGATAAATGGAGCAAGGCTGTAGGTTGGAGCCCCTCAGAAGAATCATAGATTTTGAGCTGCAAGATGATGCAGGAGGCCAACCAAGCTTCTTGTTGCTGGTGAGGAATGTGAGGTTGAAGCTTGTCTGTGCTGATGCAGTGCGTGATTGAGTGGATCTCTGGCTCCCGTCCATGTGTCCTGACACCCAGTCTGGTACTTTCATTATGCCACAGGCCTCAATTGAAAAATCACAGTAGGGAATTTAGGCCAAGGAAAGCCATCAAGTTGCAATTATTTCCTAAATTTTCTTTGGAAAATTTCATTTCAAATACCAAAAACATCCTATAAAAAGAAAACATACCTTCTCAGGTCAAATCTCTAATATTTGACTAGGTTCAAAAAGTTTATTTCTGGCCAGGCACAGTAGCTTACTCCTGAAATCCTAGCACTTTGGGAGACCAAGGTGGGAGGATCACTTGAGGCCAGGAATTCAAGACCAGCCCGGGCGACATAGCAAGACCCCATTTCTACAAAAAATTTAAAAATTGTCATGGTGGTGCACGCCTGTGGTCCCAGCTACTGAGGAGGCTGAGGCAGGTGGATCACATGAGCCTGAGAGGTCGATGCTACAGTAAGCTGTGTGATTTCATCATTGCACTCTAGCCTGGGTGATAGAGTGAGACTTTGTCTCAAAAAAAAAAAAATAAATAAAAAAAAAATTTCTTAGAGACCAGAAGTCTCTGTAATCTCTAATAATCTCTAGGCCCTAGAGCAGTGGTTTGTAAATGGAGGTGATTTGCTCCCCTCCCCCCAGAGGACATTGGACAATGTCTGGAGGCATTTTTGATTGTCCTAACCGGCAGGAATCGGGTGCTACTGGCATCTGGTGAGTAGAGGCCCAGGATGATGCTGTGATCCTCAGGTGTGATCCTGTTGAGATTGAAACACTGTAGACTTCATGAAAACATACAAGACCCTCATCATTTTTCCTTTGCCTGACCTCCCTCCCCAGAGGTTACCTCTGTTCATGGTTTTGTACATCCATGTAGTCCCCTTGTTATGCGTTTACAGGAATATGGTTTGCAACAGTGTTTTCATCTAAATAGAATTATACAAAATCGCTATTTCTGATTTCTCTTGCATATTGCACATTCTTCTTATACTTCCTCCCTACCTTCTATCTGACACGGAAATGCTGTATGTCCAGAACTTCTATCAGAGGCACCTATGGAAGTCTAAGGGAAGACCAAATCGCTTTTAAAAACCCTAAAATTTTGTAGTCACTAGATGAAAGTATTCAGCCAGTGACCGAAAAAATTGCTACCAATGAGACTCTCCAGTTTGCCATGTAGCCAGAACTTATTTTGATCTATGTGCCTGGGGTAGTGACCAAGTAGGTGGGTAGGAGTAATCTCAGGGAAACTTGAGGCCCCAGCCTCATGGCTAGGGTCATAATTTGAACCCAGGTCTGTCTGACATCACAATCCATGATGTTAACCCCAATTCTAAGGGGTTCAACTACCCTTTCTAAATGGAATCCTGCTATATTAAGCACTGTTTATTCATTTTATATAAATTAGAAACATCTTATGTAGTAAGTAGTTGGGAGTGTTTCGGTTTTGCAGTTTTATTCTGATCACTAGTTTTAGAAACCAGTTTTTAAACACTTTGTGGCCAATTCCATTACTGTATTAAAATTCAGATTTATTTGGTTTTTCCTTAACTATTGGGATTAAATCCTGGTTGTAATTCATAGTTTGAGGGCGAGGGTGGGCAATCTACAGTTGGCTGAGCCCTGTTTTTGTGAATAAATTTTATCAGAACACAGCCACACCCATTTGCTTCTATGTCGTCTGTGGCTGCTTTTGCAATGTGACGGCCCAGTTGAGGAGCTGCAACAGGGGATGACTTGTAAAGCTGAAAATATTTTTTGGCCCTTGAATAAGAGGTTTGCTGACTTCTGACTTAGGGCATCAGTTGTTGTGTTTAAAGTTATCCCGGTAAAACTCAAGGCATTAGGGGAGAAATGTTAATATTAATACTTAAGTTGATTTGATTTAGGGAAATCTTTGAAGATTTCTAAGTCTTAAGCAGTAGAACCTGTTAATGGTTTTAGTTTCAGCAGTAAGGACATTTTACAAGTAAAGTTTTAAATGAACACATTCTGTATGAAGCCGCAAGTCGTCTGGCCTCTTGCTGGTGTCCAGATATTAACACTGATCCTATTTCTCCTTGCTGACCAAGTCTGTCCTTTGTAGTAAGAAAGGAAGAAACGTTGACTCTGTCCGATCTCTGGACTTAGTGTTGTAGCGAGCATGCACCTGGGAGGGACTTGCCAGAGGACCTCCTCATGCTTCTCCAGTGCTTAGTGGGGGCTTGGAGTGCAGCCCCGGGTCTTCACGAGCAGGTGGCCACACTCTGCAGGGCCCTCACCCCACTCTGGAGCAGCCTCCGCTTCAAACCAGCCTGGATGCTTGTCAGCTGGGGAGAAGATCAACCTGCTATTTTGGGATAGAAATAAATGCTCAGCCAAACGGCCAGAAACCCCCATTCCCCTCTCTGCCAAAGTGAATTCCTTGGCAGGGAGAATCTTGTTCGTGTCTCTGCACACTTCCTGTGCCCTCCTGTGGTTAAGTCAGAGAATCATCCGGCTCTTTGAGCCCCAGGTGCCTAGCTGCTCAAGGATGGTCCCCAGCCAGCAGCTGCCAGGAATCTCCTGGGAGCCCGTTAAGACATCCAGCCCCCACCCAAACCTATCGAATCAGAATCTGCCTTTTTTTTCCCAAATGATGTTTTTGCTTTAATGGAAGTTTAGATGTTCATAGACAAGAGTTTTAAATGATTATCAAGCTGATTCCATATTCTGCTGTTGTAAGTAGAACTGCTGAGACGTGGAAGTACCACATGGACTCACAGAGGAGCTGCTGTAGCACAGCATTGCACAAGAGCTTATTTCAGTCCAGTAAACATTTATAGGGGCCTGTGTCATTTAATCATCAAGCCTTGCACTGTGGCTCACACCTGTAATCCCAAAACTTTGGGAGGCTGAGGCAGGCAGATCACTTGAGGTAAGGAGTTTGAGACCAGCCTGGCCAATATGGCAAAACCCTGTCTCTACTAAAAATACAACATTTAGCCAGGTGTGGTGGTGCACACTTGTCATCCCAGCTATTCCGGAGCCTGAGACATGAGCATCGCTTGAACTCGGGAGGTGGAGGTTGTAGTGAGCTGAGATGGCACCACTGCACTCCAGCCTGGGCAACAGAGTGAAGGCCCTTTCTCAAACCCCTCAAGTATGTGGCTTCAACTTTATGCCGGGCATGTAGACGAAAAGTCTGCTATGACCTGTCCTTGACAAGCAGATGTAACTCCTTGATTGAGGCTAGTAGGTTTTTAAGACCTGAATAATTGAGTTTGCAGAAACCTACTGTGTGCCTTCAGGTAAATGGAGAGAGTGGGGTTTGGTCTGGCAACAAAGCATCTAGAAGGTCCCTTTAGCCTTACCGGCTCTGTTTTAGGTAAGTCCACGTCTGAGTACCAGTGACTGCAGCTCTTCCGGTTGTGCTGTCATGCTTATATGTTAGAAATGATCATCAAAGGACTCAAAAGTTTGCCACTAATTGTATTACCGGGGACTGTCACAACCAAGATTTCTCTTAATTTATTCACCTTACTTATCTCCCGGAAGGGCATATTGAAGTGCTCTTGGAGTTCTCTAAAAGGGTTTTTGTTGGTTGTGTATATTCACTTGGGTGCCAGCGATTGATTCCAAATAAGTAAATCTTTTTTCCCAAAAGGATATAAGATGGCTTATGGTTATAAGTACAACAGGATAACGAAGTACAAGTAGATCAGAAAGTAAAATGAAGAAATAAAGTCATAGGAGCCACAGAATTAACCCAGGAATGAATAAGTGTGTAGTTTGGTGCTGATGTTATCATCCTTTATTTGTACATTGCTTGTACAGTTGCTCTGAGAAGGTAAGTCTTAAATTTTCAAAAGTGAAATGTCACCGAGCATGGTGGCTTATGCCTCTAATCTCAGCACTTTGGGAGGCTGAGGCAGGCGGATCACTTGAGGTCAGGAGTTCGAGACCAGCCTGACCTATGTGATGAAACCTTGTCTCTACTAAAAAAAAAAAAAAAAAAAAAAATACAAAAGTTAGTTGGGCATGGTGGCAGGTGCCCGTAATCCCAGCTACTTGGGAGGCTGAGGCAGGAGAATCGCATGAACCTGGGAAGTGGAGGCTGCAGTGAGCCAAGATTGCACCACTGCACTCTAGCCTGGGTGACAGAGCGAGACACCATCTTAAAAAAAAAAAAAAATCTACAATATACCAAAACCATTACTTACCTTAGAAACTATTCTCAGGGTCATTGCAGTGAATGCCTATTTTATGGCTTTTGATGGCATCAGGGCACACAGGTCATTTACAAGAGTAGTGTGTGAGACCCTGTGTGTCACTGCCACTCATCTTGGCCTTCGGCCACTGCTGTAGCAACCAGTTTCCAAGTAGGGCTGGACCTTGCCTTCTGCTCCAGAGACCTTTCGCTTCCTGCCCTTGGGCTTCTGACGAGCTGCAGGAACTGCCTGGCACGTGGGTCCCCACAACCCAGAGGAGGTGAGGGCCACCCCTCTGCTCCTCAGGGCCACCTTTCATAAGGCTCCTTGAAGGTCCCTCAAGATCAAGTCAACTCAACACATCCTTGATAGGCCTTCCTGCCTTCTGTTTTACTTCTCCACTCATTTCCAAATAAATGGCTGCATGCAAGCTTTTGCCTCAGGTTCTGCTTTTAGGAGGAAGGCTAAGACAAGCAGTAAAGCAACATGGGCAGGCAGAAGGATGACTTCTAATATAATTATCTCATTACTATATATTTTACTTTATGGATGCTTGTATTGAAAAGTCTTGGCTGGGTGGAGTGGCTCACGCCTGTAATCCCAGCCCTTTGGGAGGCCGAGGTGGGTGGATCACTTGAGGTCTGGAGTTTGAGACCAGCCTGACCAACACTGGTAAAACCTTGTCTCTATTAAAAATGCAAAAATTAGCCAGGGATGCACGCTTGCTGTGTGCCAGCACAGGGCTAGGCTGGAGATAAAAAGGTGAGTAAGTAGGTGCGGTGTAGTCAGGGTGAAAACTACAGATGGTCCATTTCCACGTAAGTGGAAAGGTAAAGGTATATACAATAGGGTGGCTCCTGGCTGAACCTGGAGGTGCAGACAGGTTTTCTAGAAGGCATAATCCTGAAGTTGAGACTTGGGGGCCTAGGTAGGAGCCAGTTGAAGGGACGTGGGAGGCGCATTCCAGAGAGAAGGAGTGGTATGAGACTGGAACAGAGGTGTGCAGCAGCATCGCATGGGCGAAACAACAGCAGACAGTTGTATTTTTGTTTTTGTTTGTTTTTTGAGACAGGGTCTTGTTCTGTCATCCAGGCTGGAGTGCAGTGGCATGATCTCGGATCACTGCAACCTCCACCTCCCAGGCTCAAGTGATCTTCCCACCCCAGTCCCCAAGTAGCTGGGGGACCACAGGTGCATGCCATGATGCCCAGCTAATTTTTGTACATTTTGTAGAAACAGGGTTTTACCGTGTTGTCCAGGCTGGTCTTAAACGCCTGAGCTTAAGCAGTTTACGTGCCTCAGCCTCCTGAAGTGCTGGGATTCCAAACATGAGCCACTGTGCCTGGCCCGGCAACTGTTACTAGACTGTAGAGAGGGAGGTGGGCAAGGGCTGGTGACACTAGACAGGTGCAGTAGGTCTGGACCATGGGTGGCCTTGCGCTACACATTACAGAGCTCAGGCTTTTTTTCTTCAGGTGAGAGGGCTGGTGCCACTGAGGCATCAAGCAGACGTTTGAGATCTCCTTGGTGACAGTGTAGAGCAGACAGGTAGATTTGGGAATTTAAACTTAGACTCACGTTGGAGACTGAGATAGCTCATCTGAGAGGCACTGACGGCCTAATCTCAGGCAGTAATTCTAGGGATGTAGGGGAAGAGATGGATTCTGCACATACTTGGGAGGCTTGTGGAGGAGTGGGGAGGGAGGCACAGGGAGGACTCCAGGGTGGTTCATACGGCTCCCTGCTTCTGTTCCTGTCCCCCTTTGTCAAGCTGTGGTCTGTACTGTGTGTTCCATCTTGTTTCTAAGCTGCTTTTGCCCAGTCTTTCCAGCATTTCCCTTTCTTCATGTTAGTCTGTGCCTGTCTACGTGAACTATGCTGACGTTTATTGGGCCTGGCACTGTGAGGTGCTGGGGATGTGAAGATCATTGTGGCTCAGCCGCTGCTCTCGAGGGCCTCTGGGGGCAGTATGCACACCTGTGCCTCCTGTTTGCTCAGGAAGACAGGCTTTGCGATGAGCTGGGGCTGACATCCCCACCTTATCATTTGGATGGCTTTGGGTAAGTTATGTTCATGTTCTCTGAGCCTCCCTTTCCTCATTGGTAAAATGGGTATAAAATACCTGCTAGTGGAGGGTTGTTGTAAGTAGCCATGGAAAATGTAAAGCACATAGCACTTATCATTTTTTCCTGTGTCTTTAACAGATTTATCATAGAATCCCCGACTCAGACCCATCTTCTAGCAAAACAAGGCAGATCATCTCCACCATCCGGACACAGAATCTTCCCAACTGTCAGCTGATTTCCCGAAGCCACTACTCCCCCATCTACCTGTCATTTGTCATGCTCTTGGCTGCCCTGAGCTGGCAGTACCTGACCACTCTCTCCCAGGTAACAGAAGACTATGTTCAGACTGGAGAACACTGATCCCAAATTTGACCATAGCTGAAGTCCACCATAAAGTGGATTTACTTTTTTTCTTTAAGGATGGATGTTGTGTTCTCTTTATTTTTTTCCTACTACTTTAATCCCTAAAAGAACGCTGTGTGGCTGGGAACTTTAGGAAAGTGAAATGCAGGTGAGAAGAACCTAAACATGAAAGGAAAGGGTGCCTCATCCCAGCAACCTGTCCTTGTGGGTGATGATCACTGTGCTGCTTGTGGCTCATGGCAGAGCATTCAGTGCCACGGTTTAGGTGAAGTCGCTGCATATGTGACTGTCATGAGATCCTACTTAGTATGATCCTGGCTAGAATGATAATTAAAAGTATTTAATTTGAAGCACCATTTGAATGTTTGTAATAGTAGAAAATGACGTGAATTTTCTTTCTGTTCGGCTCCTATTTTTCTCATCATTTTGTTTTCTTTAATTGGGTTGAATGGAGTAGATAGAAATATTTATGGTTTAGGTAACAGTTAGATGTTTCCTAAGAGTGCAAACTGCCTTTTCCACACAAAGGCTGGGAATAAACTTCTGGGTATTCTCGTATTCTCATTTAAAGGAGTTTAGCTTTCAGAGAGAAACAGCAGGATTGCTTTTGACCTTTTAGAAGATTGGTCTCCAGTAAAGGTGGACATTTTTGAGATTTTTATAATAAAGGATTTAATTGCTCTGAATTTGTCAAGTACAGTTCGCTTGAAAGCCAGCCTGCCTGACTGTGGAAAAGATGGAGCTCAAGAATGGAGTTGATGGCCCAGCGTGGTGGCTCATGCCTGTAATCCCAGCACTTTGGGAGGCTGAGGCTGTCGGATCACGACGTTAGGGGATCGAGACCATCCTGGCTAACACGGTGAAATCCCGTCTCCACTAAAAATAAAAAAAAATTAGCCAGGCGTGGTGGCGGGTGCCTGTAGTCCCAGCCACTCGGGAGGCTGAGGCAGGAGAATGGCTTGAACCCGGGAGGCGGAGCTTGCAGTGAGCTCAGATCGCGCCACTGCACTCCAGTCTGGGCAACAGAGCGAGACTCCATCTCAAAAAAGGGAAAAAATTGTAAAAAAAAAATTGTAAAAAAAAAAAAAATTAATTTTTTTTCCCCCAGCAGTTTTTGTTTTCTAAAGTTATCAGTTTATATATTCAGTTCTTAAGAAAGGCAAAAGCTGTCTTCAGGTGATTGGCTTGGGGGCAGAACAGTACTTCTGCTCGGGGTTTCACCTTCCTCTCTACTCCAGTGCAGCAGAGCTTGTGATGTGCTCTCACTGAGGTGCTCAGTGCAGCAAGGAGGCCTGTGGACCCTCGAGTTGAGAATTGGTGTACTAGGGCATTCGGTACTTTCTAGAAGCCATTAATGCTACAGGTACTCATAATACAAAGTCTACTCTTCTGCAGCCCATCGTGGATGGTGGCTTAATCATTGAATTTGAGTTGTTTCGAGCTGCAACGTTGGATTTGCATTGTTGTAAGCACACTTTCTTGCTGTGACCACTGACACCAAAATTAGTTTGGGCCCAGGGAGACTTCAGTTAATTGGTTCATTTGAGGCTTAGCCCTGGACTCATTTGTCACCAGCCAAGATAACTTGCCACATGGAATACAGCCAGACCAGGGGTCCCCGACCCCCAAGCCTAGGACCGGCACTAAACCTTCTGTTACGTGGCTTGTTAGGAACCGGGCATCACAGGAGGAGGTGAGCGGCGGGTGAGTGAACATTATCACGTGAGCGCCACTCGGCGTTAGATTCTCATAGGTGCGATTGCGCGTGTGAGGGATCTGGGTTGCATGCTCCTTGTGAGAATCTAGTCCCTGATGATCTGAGGTGGCAGTTTCATCCCAAAACCATTTCCCTCCCTCTGTCCTTGGGAAATGGTCTTTATGAAACCGGTCCCTGGTGCCAAAAAGCTTGGGGACCACTGAGCTAGACTCAACAGTATTTTCCAAGGAATTAAAGCCTCAAAACTTGGTTTGAGATTTCAGGGTAGGTTGTTACAAATCTGTGTGTTGAAATCTAAGATTTAATTCTGCCACAGTTCACGTTAAGACAGAACAACCTGCTGGAAAGAGATTTGGTCTGGGTGGGGCCTGCGGAAATCTTCTTTCCTGACTTGGTCATTACCTGTGGGACCACTTCCTGAGCTGTGTGGTTTGGGTGATCTCAGATTTTTTCTATCTATAAAGCTATGTACTTTTTTCTACTCACTGAGTTGTAGAAAGGTATTCGCTCTCATTCCATTCTGAAGCTCTTTGAAAGCTTGTTTTCCTTCTAAGTATCTTCTCTACTAAGGTTGCCAGATACAATAGGGGATGCTGGGCATGGTGGCTCACACTTGTGGTCTCAGCTACTCGGAGGATGTTGGGGCTGAGGCAGGAGGATCCCTTGAGCTCAAGAGGTTGAGGCTGCAATGAGCTGTGTTTGTGCCACTGCACTCCAGCCTGGATGACAGAGCAAGACCCTGTCTCAATATAAATATAAAATATCAACTATCATTATATTAGAAAAGAGAAAAGAAAAACATAAAACACAGGATGCTCAGTTAAACTTGAATTTCAGATAAACAATTTTATTTTTTCGAGATGGAGTCTCGCTCTGTTGCCCAGGCTAGAGTGCAGTGGCACAATCTCAGCTTAATGCAACCTCTGCCTCCTGGGTTCAAGCGATTCTCCTGCCTCAGCCTCCAGAGTAGCTGGGACTACAGGCACATGCCACCATGCCTGGCTAATTTTTTTTATTTTTAGTACAGATGGAGTTTTGCCATGTTCGTCAGGCTGGTCTCAACCTCCTGACCTCAGGTGATCCGCCCACCTTGGCCTCCCAAAGTGCTGGGATTACAGGTGTAAACCACCGTACCCGGGCAACAATCTTATTTTTTATAGAATTACACTGAATATTGCATAGGACATGTTTAGACTAAAAAACTTGCTTGCATGGCTGGGCACGGTAGCTCATGCCTGTAATCCCAGCAGTCTGAGGGGGGGGAGGGGGGTGGATGACCTGAGGTCAGGAGTTGGAGACCAGCCTGGCCAACGTGGTGAAACCCCATCTCTACTAAAAATGCAAAAGTTAGCCAGGCTTGGAACATGGTTGTAGCCTCAGCTACTCAGGAGGCCAAGGCACAAGAATTGCTTGAACCCAGGAGGCAGAGGTTGCGGTGAGCCAAGATCACGCCATTGCACTCCAGCCTGGGCGACAGAGTGAGACTCTGTCTCAAAAAACAAACAAACAAACTTGCATATCTGAAAACTCAAAAGTAGTTGGCCATCCTGTATTTCTGTTTGCTAACTCTGGCAACACTACCCTCTACTCCCCACTTCTAATATAATTTTATAGCATCTCTGGCATACAGTCTATTTGGATCCGACCTAATGGTGCAATATTTTGTTTTCCTCAGAGGAGCCTGTGACCCATCTGAATCTAGGACCATAAACAATTAGAATGCTTGGGAGCAAGAGCTTTATATCTGCATATGGGAACTTCCGGATCCCTGTGGGCAAGTGCGGGGAGGGCCCCTTCTTCCATCTACTGAGCCATTTCCCAGGGGCTCAGGGGTGTGTATAGGAGGAAGAGGGCGAGTCAGGC
The DNA here is from genome assembly GCF_028858775.2 of Pan troglodytes. NCBI lineage: Eukaryota > Metazoa > Chordata > Mammalia > Primates > Hominidae > Pan > Pan troglodytes. The sequence goes on from NC_072405.2 coordinate 17,835,694, forward strand.
ATGTTAACAAGCATTCTAGGTTATTCTTGGCAGTTTTGGAAACAGTTCTAAGGCTGTGGTTCTCAGACTTTGTCAGAATTGCCTGATTGCTGGGAACAGAGACTTTTGACACAGTAGGTCTGATGGGGTGCCCAAGAGGTTGCATTCCTAAATTCTGAGGCAGTTTTCTAATCAGGGAGCAGCTGGAAAGGTATTGTGAGCTTTGAATGTACCTGGGAAACTACCTGGGGTCTTGGGAGATGCAAATGCTGGTTCAGAGGTCTGGCCTTCTCACACTCTGATGAGCATTTGTAACAGGCTTTCAGGTGACGGCCGTGCTCCTGGTCTGTGGACCACTTCAGTATGGCTGAAGCACATTAAAGAGGACAAATTACTGCTTTCTTTAAAAAAAGTGGCTTTTTTTAAAAAGAGTGGCAGCCGGGCACAGTGGCTCACGCCTATAATCCTAGCACTTTGGGAGGCCAAGGCAGGTGGATCACTTGAAGTCAGGAGTTCGAGACCAGCCTGGCCAACATTGTGAAACCCTGTCTCTACTAAAAATACAAACATTAGGCCAGGTGTGGTGGCAGGTGCCTGTAATCCCAGCTACTCGGGAGGCTGAGGCAGGAGAATCACTTGAACCCAGGAGGCGGAGGCTGCAGTGAGTCAAGATCATGCCACTGCACTCCAGCCTGAGTGACAGAGAGACTTCCATCTCAAACATTTTTTTTTTTAATGCAGAGGTTGGACTGCCTACCTATACTCTAATTTCTATTCTGGAGTGATTCCCTGGAGAGTCTAGGTAAAGACTGAAAAGGCACTGTTACCTCCACCTGTCATGTCACTTGGACAAGAATCCAGGAGAATCTATTGAACTGAGGTGACAAAGTTATGATCAATGCGGTGATCTGAGGTGTATTAAAACACTGAGCTCTTTCCCAGTCACAAACACTGGAAGGCAGGTGTTTCTAACAAAGCCTTGAGCTGATGTCGAGATGCCCCACAATTCCTTCTCACTCACCAGCACATCCCCGCTGGCTCCATGCAGAAGCAGGCAAGGAGCTGCAGGTGCGTATACGATGGAGGTGAGGGAGACAGTGCGCATGGAATGAATCAACTCAGTTTGGGAGCAGGTAGAACTTTATTGAGGTTATGAATATATTCTAGTTGAAACTGGAAGAATAAGTGGTTATGAATTTGTGGATTATGGTAACCTTTGTTAAGCATCTTTTTCTTTTTTTCTTTTTTTGGTGAGACAGATTCACTCTTGTCCCCCAGGCTGGAGTGCAATGGCGTGATCTCGGCTCACCGCATCCTCTGCCTCCCAGGTTCAAGCGATTCTCGTACCTCAGCCTCCCGAGTAGCTGGGATTACAGGCATATGCCAGCATGCTTGGCTAATTTTGTATTTTTAGTAGAGATGGGGTTTCACCGTGTTGCCAAGGGTGATCTCAAAACTCCTGACCTCAGGTGATCTGCCCGCCTCGGCCTCCCACAGTGCTGGGATTACAGGCGTGAGCCACTGCTCCCGGCCTTTTTTTTAAATTATTGAGACAGAGCCTTGCTCTGTCACCGAGGCTGGAGTGCAGTGGCACTGTCTCGGCTCACTGCAACCTCCGCCTCCCGGGTTCAAGCGATTCTCCTGCCTCAGCCTCCCAAGTAGCTGGGATGACAGGCATGTGCCACCATGCCCAGCTAATTTTTGTATTTTTAGTAGAGGTGAGGTTTCACCATGTTGGCCAGGCTGGTCTTGAACTCCTGACCTTGTGATCCTCCCACCTTGGCCTCCCAAAGTGCTGGGATTACAGGCGTGAGCCATCTCTTAAGTGCCATGATGAGCATAACAAACCTTTCCTCCAATGTTCCTCAGATTTTCAGAGCTTATTTGATCTAGCTTCTGGTTCCTAACTTCTGAGTCACATCACAAGCCAAACTTGAATGCTTTTGGAAAGAGCTAGCCTCATACCACTTCAGTTGGGAAGGGGAGTACTGAGGTGTACCTTGGCAGGACAGTGGAATGATCGGTGGTTCTTCTAGTTTGCTCTATGCCAAGAACTGCTATAACATGTTTCTAAACCAGGGCTATGCAAAGCACTTGAGTTCCTGACCAGCAGTGCAAACCAGTGGCATATAAATTCAAAATACTGTATACAGGCCCTGACTCCAGCCCAAACCAAGGCTGGAGGGCATCCAGGGGGATGTGGTTCCCCACGGGGTAGCAGCTTGGTTATGTGAGATGACCAAGACACCAGGCCTATTTTATGAGCTGAATCCTCAGCTTGTTGCTGGATTTGTGGCTGATAAAAAATACAGGCAGGGCCCAGTGGCTCACGCCTGTAATCCCAACACTTTGGGAGGCAGGCAGACCACCTGAGGCCGGGAGTTTGAAACTAGCCTGGCCAACATGGTGAAATCCTGTATGTACTTAAAAATACAAAAATTACCCAGGTATATTGGTGAGTGCCTGTCATCCCAGCTACTCGGAAGGCTGAAGCAGGAGAATCCCTTCAATCTAGGAGGCCGCAGGTTGCAGTGAGCCGAGAAGGCGCCACTGCACTCCAGCCTGGGCGACAGAGTGAGATTCCGTCTCAACAACAAAAAAAATAGAGCACAGCTATGTTGTGAGTTCCTAAGCAAGGGCAAGCTTACCAAGGACTTACAGAGAAGGTTGACGAGGACGACAGGGAACTAAGAGGGAGGGATGCCATGGTTGAAAACATGGCTGGGGCAGCGAGAAGTTAAGATGAAGTCCCAAGAGTGGCAAGAACATGCAGTTCCAGGACGTGATTCTCTGCAGGGACAAAGACAGCAGCTACAAGTCTATAGGCAGTGACAAAGGATCTGAGATCCCATCAGAGTAGACTTCAAGTTGGAGAAACCTTTTATTGGCACAGGCATTCCTTGTTAACTTGACAGGGTGAAGCTGTAATTTTTAAAAAACAGTAAAAGCTGGTTTCTTCCTTGTGGTAGTAGAGATCAGTTGGTCAGAAACAACTCCTGACCACTTGGTTTCCTTTTGAGCCGCGTCATTAGGAGGCAATCTGTAAAACTAGCACAGGTCTCCCAGCTGTTCGACTGGCTCACCCACATGATTAGCAGAGTGCACGAAAAAATAAAACTTCTATTAAAGAATCATGCTGAGCACAAGATCAGAGAGGTGGTGACATTGCAAACTCGATAGATGCAGGGGGCCTGGGAGACTGGCGTTCTCCAAAGGGCTCCCAACACCATCTCTCCTCTGATTTTTGTGACAAATGTGGAAAGCTACTTGCTTGGAGGTACTGGGGGATCTTTCATCCTGTTAGGAACTCCGCTTTCCATTCCTCCATTCCTGGGTCTCTGTCTTGCTCCCTGGAGGTGGATGGATCACAGAGGGGGCCACAGTCAGCTGGGGCAGCAGGTACTCCCTACGGCACTAGTCTACAGGGGGAAAGACCCTCTGTGCTGGCAGCGGTGGCTCATATGGCCTGTCTGCACTGTAACCACAGGCTTGGATGTAGCCAGGACTTGGTCTCCTTGGAAGACAGGTCTGATGTTTGGCCAATCCAGTCCTTCAGACCCTGTCTAAAACTTGTATGTTACGTGAACTCAGAGAATAAAATGCATTTCTACCCCCATCTCACCCCCAGGACTGGCACGACAGGCCCACGGCAGATTAGATCTTTTCCCAGTACTGATCGGTGCGTGGAATTCCAGCCACCACTTCTGATTCGATTCCACAGTGATCCTGTCCTCTGAGTATTTTAAAGAAGCCTGGGAATAAAAAGTAAGGTGCTTTTAAAGTGTGACAAGGGTCAGTCAGTATAGTCAGACTCATCCCTAAAAGACCTGTAAGTCACTAATCCCTGACTGCTCCTGCTGTTGGCCCACTAGCACAGCCCTCAACACCACGAGGCTGCTGGACCCGTGGGGCACACCTCCACTGGCAAGCCCCCTGTCCGGTCACCCTTCCCATCACAGCATCTGGCTTGATGCTGTGGGAACTGTTGCAGGCGTTGGCTCTGAAGCTGCTCAGAGTCTGCCCTCACAGCAAAAGGGAACTCCTGAGTGCCTGGCACTTAGGAGGAGCTCACAGCCTGGCTGTTGGCCATAGGTCCACGGTTTGAGGCTGTGCAGTGGGTAGAACAGAGAAAGCTGAGCTGGCCACTGGGTGTGGCTCACAATTCACTGTTCTTAGCAGGAAGGGGGCCGCCACTCACCATTATCACCCCAGTCAGTGTTCCAGGAGTTGGCAACCAGCCAGTAGGGTGTGCCATTCTCCACTCCCCAGCCCAGGATGCGGATGGCATGGCCGCCCATCATCTCTCCGGTGACGTGTTGGTACACTCCTGAGAAGGGAAGAACTGGCTGAGACCCAGACCGGGCCACTGTCCCACACCCCACAGCACCCCCCACACTCAGCTGGTCATGCTCCGGGAAGGAGAAACAGCTTCCAGAGGGAACCTGCTGCTCCACCAGGAGGCTCCAGGGGGTCCCACAGTACTGGGGAATTAAATATGTTTCTGAAGGCCCAACACACTCAAATTTGTTGACTAAATATTGAAATAGATTCCTATAAAATGTGCTTGTTGGTTGGGTTTAAAAATAGAATTTCTAATACATTCTAAGTTATAAAACATTTAATGCTAGATGACTGATTCATCTGTTCTATATACTGGGATTCCATGTAAGTAAGGGTTTGTGAAAAGCATTACACGGCTTAAAGAGTTTTAATAGCTGCTCCAGGTACACCCTGAAGAGGTGAGGGAGGAGAAGGGAGAACTGGTGGTAGCTAATGCTAGCTGATGGGAAAGATACTGGCTAAGGGGCTCAGGGCTGCCCAACCAGGCTCTCCTCTGGTGGAGAAATCACTGTCAAAGTGGAAATGCATCTTTTAATAATATGGGCGAGGACTGCGCTAAGAAGTGCCATCTTTACAGAAACTTTTTCTTGCCAGAATCGTCTTCCTTTGTAAAACTGTTGTTTTTACAAGAGCTGAGAGCTTTGGAGTTTCCAATCTAGCAAAATATTAATCGGATAGATGCAGTCAGCAAAGACTGTTCATCTGGAGCAAGGGATTTCTAAGACAGGACTTGGGGATGGGGACTGTCCAGATTCCTTGGTTCGAGTCCCTATGGCACTACCCAGGGCAAGGTCCTCCCTGTGTGTTCATCCACTGGTGTGAGGCACGATCTAGGCCTTTGCAAAGAGAAAGATGAAGAAAATGTGTCACCCAGTGCAGACACGAACTGCCTGCCATTATAACAGAAACATGTTGATAAAGCAATGCAAAGCCAGGAAGGCGAGGGCCGGCGTGGCCAGCCACCAGGGAGGGCAGCGTTCCCACAGAGAACATGTATGAGCTGGACTCTAATGGATGGGAAGGAACTAGCCCAGAGGCTCTGGGAGAGGCCTCTGGAATTCTGTGTGTTGGCACAACACCTGGACAAAGACAGTCAGGTGCCAGGCTGGTCCACAGAGGAGTGAGCCTATATGGAAGGCCCCACACAGCCCTCTTCCCCAGCCCCTCCCCTGCCTGCCCAGTCAAGCACTATCAGTCAACATGAACCATCCTGGCACCCAGGCTCCCCTCCCGACCCCCACCCTTTGTTGCCGTCAGCCATGAGCACGCACCTGACTTGTACAGCAGGAAGTCCGAATACACAGAGAAAGCTCCCTCCACGGGGCCGTTTTTGTAGATCTCGGCCATGATGTCCTTCTCGCTATTGGAGACGCTGTAGGAATTGTATCCTGGAAAATGAACCGAGCTCGGGGTTGGGGAGTGCAGTGACAGTGCCTCGTGCCATGCCACTGTCAGCCACTCACTGATTTCTGGTGGCCTCCAGGGGAAGACTGCATCTAAGGGGACTTGCCCCGCCAGGGGAGCTCAAGGAAGGCTCCCCTGAAGAACTAAGGACAGGGCTGGGGCTGGAAACTCAGAAATGGGAGAAGGGAGCAAGGAACACGAGGCCCCGAAAGAGGCCAAGATACCTCAAGACTCCAGGACACGCCACTCCCTTGTAAAAGGAGGGCTTTGGTCCCTTCCAGTTTGGAAGGGCTGAGGCTGAATTCAGGGTGGAACAGGCAGAAAGTGGAGAGAGTGCTACTTCTCCTGGCAAGAGGGCATCACTCCCCCTCCTCTATCCTAGAGTTCCGGGACCCCAAGGCTCCTCAGCCTTGACCTCTTCGCTGCAGCGTGAGGAGGGATGCAGCAGCTCCCCAGCCTCCACGTGCGCCGTGGCCAGGCCCCAGGCCCCTTACCGTAGTGCTTGTCCTGTTTGTAGGTCGGGCTGTAGCCAGGCTCACAGATCTTGCTACACTTGGGGGTATCTCCCTCCCCCGTGCATGGGGGCCGGGAGCCGTTGACGTGGTGCTCACAGGGAGGGATGGAGTACGGTCTGCACCCTGATGGGACCCGGGAGAAAGCGGAGTCAACCTACAGTCCCCACGGAGAAGCCCCAGCTGGGCGAGGCAGACCTGGGGCAAGGCAAGCCTCGTGCCTGCCGCATGGACGCCAGGCAGGTCCTGCCAGAGGCCTGTGCACCTGGCTAGCACCTTTCACTGGCCCCTCTGTCTCAACCCCCAGTTTATAAAGGCAAATAAAGCCATGATGGTTAATTGCTCAAACAATCCATCTGGCCAGAAAGTGGCCGAGGGGACACACTTACCTACATGGGATTCATAGAGGCCACCAGAAACCAGGCCTTTTCTTGTCCAGAAGTTCCAAGCTTCAGCAGGATAGCCACCATTACAGCTGAAAAGACAGCCTCTAATGAAAACCTCTGAGAGAAGCACCACCACCTCTCCAGACCACTGTGTGCTACCCAAGTGCCCGAGGCCACTCGTGGACCCACCCCCAGCTGCAGCAAGTGGTGCGAGCAGACCTCCCAGACCCCAAACCCTCCCAGGGACGCTCCCTAGATAAGCACAGCTTGCAGGGAATAACCGCCAGCCCCACCCTTGCCCACAAAGATCCGGGAGAAGACAGGAGGCTCTCCTGTTCATGTCCATACGAAACCAGGCTACGAGTGCCCTTCCGGGTAGAACACTGATTCTCAACTGAGCAGACGCTAAACTTCCCTGAGGTACTTAGAAAAAACCACCAGTTCTCTGAAATGAGAATCGCCAGTGATTCCCATTTAACTAGTTTGGGGAGAAGCCCATGCATTTTTTTAAGACCTCAAGCATTTCCGATCTGCAGCTGCCAGTGAACACCACTACCGCAGAACCAAGGCGAGGCTGCAGGCAGCTGAAGCAGAAAGTTCTGTGCCACCACCTTGTTAAGGTGGCGCCATCCCCGCTAACTACACATAAGGAACTGCCCCAAACTGCTTCCCCAACCAGGAAAAAGGAACATGCGATGACACAAACCAGACCAGGGGCCAGACATTCCACCACATTTTCTGAGACTGTCTGTTTTGCTGGGACGCCACCCCTCAGACAGCTCTGCCGGGCCAGCCTTGGTTCAGGCACCTCCCAGGAAGCGGCAGCCTTGCCAGGCCCTGCCTGCCAGACTCTCGGCGTCTCCCCGAAACACTTCTGACTTGCAGCAGTCCCAGGAAGTCCTCAAAGTCCCCTCCAATGAGAAGCTGGGGCCCAGGGTCTCTCAGCACTAAACCCGCTGTGGAAGCACAGCCTGACTCACCCGTCCCCACACATGCTGCCACAGCAGGTGAGCAGGTCCTCCGCCGACACCTCCACGCTGACGTGCGCATTGGTGTGGATGCAGATCCGGTCAGAGATGGCTTCCACAGCCCCGAAGGCCTGCAGGAACGAGCCCCACCGGGTGAGGCCGCCATGCTGGGCCCTCTGCAGCAGTCCCCTCAAAGGGCCACAGGGGCACCTCAGACCTTGTAGGCAACTGATCTCTCAACACCAGGGGAGGCTCCTGGGGCTCAAACTCAGTTTTTATATTCTTTGGTAGAAATGGGGTCTTGCTACGTTGGCCAGACTGGTCTTGAACTCCTGGGTTCAAGTGATTTGCCCACCTCGGCCTCCCAAAGTGCTGGGATTAGAGGCGTGATGAGCCACTTGCCCCACTCTCCTGCCTCAACATCTGCCCAACTCAGCTTTTAAAGCAAGAGAAGCACCACCGTGAACCTCCGCCTGGGAACTCGGTTCATTTCTGAAATCTGTAAAATGTGTAGTATTAGTTTGTATGTGTGTGTGTGGTTTTTTTTTTTTCTTCTGGAGGCAGAGTTTCACTTTTGTTGCCCAGGCTGGAATGCACTGGCGCAATCTCAGCTCACTGCAACCTACGCCTCCTGGGTTCAAGCAATTCTCCTGCCTCAGCCTCCATAGTAGCTGGGATTATAGGTGCCTGCCACCACGCCCAGCTAATAAGTTTTGTCTTTTTAGTAGAGACAGGGTTTCACCATGTTGGCCAGGTTGGTCTCAAACTCCTGACCTCAGGTGATCGCCCGCCTCAGCCTCCCAAAGTGTTGAGATTACAGGCGTGAGCTACCGTACCTGGCTGTGTTTTTTTCTTAACAAAAAACACAGCTCACCCAGAAAATAAATACTGTTGTGATCCACTTGTATGAGGTCCCTAGGAGTCAAATTCATAGAGACAGAAAGTAGAGTGGGGGTTACCAGGGGCTACAATATTGTTGTTAATGGGGACAGACTGTCTGTCTTGCAAGGTGAAAAAGAGTTCGGGGGACAGATGGTGGTGATGGCTGAGCAACACTGTGAATGTACTTAATGCTACAGAACTGTACACTTGAAAATAGTTGCTGGGCACGGTGGCTCACGCCTGTAATCCCAGCATTTTGCGAGGCCGAGGAGGGCAGATCAACAGGTGAGGCGTTTGAGACCAGGCTGTCCAACATGGCAAAACCCCATCTCTACTAAAAATACAAAAATTAGCTGGGTGTGGTGGCACATGCCTGTAATCTTAGCTACTGGGGAGACTGAGGCAGGAGAATTGCTTGAACCCAGGAGACAGAGGAGGCAGTGAGCCAATATCCCACCACTGCACTCCAGCCTGGGTGATAGAGCAAGACTCCATCTCCAAAAAAAAAAAAAAAAAACAAAAAACAAAACAAAAGAAAATTGCTAAGATTATTACATTTCTGTTACGTGTATTTTACCACAATTAAGTGACAAAATTAAGACAGCTCACTGACACTAAAGGGATGCTTTCTTGAAGCTGAGTAGCAGTGAGAGCTCCTGGTATTTGCGGACGGGCCAGCATGTCAGGGAAAGGGAGCTGCTTCGAGGTACACATGGACTTGCAATCTGCTGGATGCTCTGCCCGCCACTCTGCCTAATCCTCGCCATCATTCACGGCCAGAGGGATTGTGATTTTTGTACTGACGGAAACTGGGACTCAGAAAGTTTCTATAACTTGCCTTGTCAGAGTTGTCCCCACCCCGAATCCCCCAAGACTCTCCAGTGTTGCTCCCACTTTCTCTCCAGCGCTTCCCCGCCAGCCAGCAGGGCCTTACCCAGCAGGAGCCACAGGAGCCCTGGTCTCTGATCTCTTTGATGGTGGGACACTGTGGCCATTGTTCCCGTGCATCGAAGCTCTCAGGCAGCTTCAGGTCCTCGGTAAACATAACTCTGGATAAAGGAAGGTCTTCATTACAAGCTCTGATCCCACAACTCCCTCCCCAATCCCTGCAAAGGCCACTTTGGCTGGGCCACACTCCCCTAACAAGGAAATGAGCACAAGACATGCCGAAGAAGGCTGCAGACAGGTGTCCTTGGTAATTTCATAAAACAAAAGGAAATTCTGTTGCTCAATGCACCTTTTGATTTTTTTTTAGGTGGGACGGGAGGGTGGGAGTGGACAGAATTTCACCGTGTCATCCAGGCTGGAGTGCAGTGGCGAGATCTCTGCCCACTGCAACCTCTGCCTCCTGAGTTCAAGCGATTCTCGTGCCTCAGCCTCCTGAGTAGCTGGGATTACAGGCATGCACCACCACACCTGGCTAATTTTTGTATTTTTAGTAAAGACAGGGTTTCACCATGTTGGCCAGGCTGGTCTTAAACTCCTGGCCTCAAATGATCTGCCCGCCTTGGCCTCCCAAAGTGCTGGGATTACAGGCATGATCCACCACACCTGGCCTGACTTGCGATATTGTACGCTTCTCTCTAGGCTTATGTAATGGATTTTTTAAAATGAATTTATCCACAAATTATAAACTCATTTTTAAATAAGTTTATTCAGTCCAGATCGTGTTTCTTGCCCTGCTCTCCTGCCTCAACCTCTGCCCAGGATCCTCTCATCATTTCTCGTATCATCCCCATTGTGCAGAAGGCAGTGTCGTGCAACTTAACTACCCCATCCTCATGTGAGAAGTGGCATGATCTCAGCTCACCGCAACCTCTGCCTCCCGGGTTCATGCGATTCTCTAGCCTCAGCCTCCCGAGTAGCTGGGATTACAGGCGCCCGCCACCACGCCTGGCAAAGTTTTGTATTTTTAGTAGAGACAGGGTTTCATCATGTTGGTCAGACTGGTCTCGAACTCCTGACCTCAGGTGATCCGCTTGCCTTGGCATCCCAAAGTGCTGGGATTACAGGCGTGAGCCACCATACTTGGCCTCATCTGGCTTTTCTTAGATTTCCCTTACTCAAGATTGAGTCTGCCCACATAGTGGAGACCCAGACCTTGTCTGTCACACCTGCGACTGAGACACCTTGGAGAAGCACAATAGAAAACACTGGGGGTGGCTCATGCTGGTAATCCCAGCACTCTGGGATGCCGAGGTGGGCAGATGACTTGCTGAGGCCAGGAGTTCGAGACGAGCCTGGCCAGTATGGCGAAACCCAGTCTCTACTAAAAATACAAATATTAGCCGGGCACGGTTGTGCAAGCCTGTGGCCCCAGCTACTCAGGAGGCTGTGGCATGAGAATCGCTTGAACCCGGGAGACAGAGTTTGCAGTGAGCCAAGATCACGCCACTGCACTCCAGCCTGGGTGACAGAGTGAGACTCTCTCAAAAACAAACAAAAAAAAAGCACCAGCATCTTCTCTACTAATAACTTGAGAAAGAAAAAATAAAATAAAAAGAGAAAGTAATACAAAAATGAAAAGAAACAAGTACTGTACCTCAAGCGGTGTCGGCAGCCCTGGGCGGCATGAGCCCTGCGGACGCCAGAGAGGCCTTCACTCTCCCACTTCCCACTGCCCCAAACCAACGCCTGCCACTCACATTACAGCGGTGCAGGGGAGCAGGCACTTACCTCTGGGGTGGCTTGGGCCCACCCAGGAAGGTACCACACAGCCTCTTCAAGTAGCTCATGTCCACGTTGTAGAAGTTGTGCCCGGCCTGGAAGAGAGTCACCCACTGACTGAAGGGTCTCCCGGGATAGCGGTGGATGAGCACGCTGCCCACACACGAAGCCCAACCCAGGGAAAACCAGAGGCCCTACCCCATTCAAGGGCCCAAAGGTTGGGGGGCACTGGGGGACAGCCCAGAGTGACACACGGGCATAGTGGGTGTCTCCCCTGATCTGCTCCCATTTGCTGACAAACAGAGACCCTCTCCAGCCTTCAACATGGCTCACTCCTCATTCTTGGTTCTCAGTCCGAGGGTCAGGGCTGGGCAGAGACAAAGGCAATCAGGGGCGGGACTGATAAACTGCCACTCTGCCAGGGCAGGCGTCACAGGGGCTAGCTGGTTTTGAACACTTCCGAAGCTCACTTACTCCCCCACACACCTCCACGTGCACACAACCATATATTCATACACATGCATACACACTCATGCACACACATGGGGTATGGGACAGAGGAGGGAGGCGTGGTCCAGAGCCGACATGACTCAGGGTCAGGGCCATTTTTCAACAGTCCAAGACAATGTTCTGTGGGCCACATTGAGGGCTGGCTTCCCATTCCTGGAGTCAGTGTGCACATACCGACCTGGGAGGGGACATACATAGGACACAGCCCCACAGCCTACCTGCCAAGTGGTGTTCCGTTTGTTGACGTAGTTGACCAGCTCATCCGACAGGGGATGGAAAGAGGGCCTGCTCCGGGCATTGGCTAACACCAGCAGGCAGCAGAGGGAGGCCCAGAGCTGCCACATGTTGGAAGCCAGATCCTAGATCCACCTGGAGAGGACAGAGGGCATCAGGACACCTCTCTGTTATGTGGGTCGAGGGCTCACACACACAGGGGCACCGTCTCGGGCATCAGTAGGGACCCCCATGCTCGTCCTGGCCCAGGCGGAGAACTCTAAGGAGCTGAGGTGTCCATGGGATCCCCGCCCCCCTGCCCTGGTGCCTGCAGCACGCCATGACCTCGTGTGGGTCCCCGGGGGCCAGGCGGCCAGAGCCCGGAGAGAGCCAAGGGGCTGTGCTGGACGAGACCGAGTCCAGGGCCTTCGCTGCTATTTTTAAACGCCCTTTGCATGGATTTGTAGAACAGCTTGAGACACTTTCCCAAGTGAGTGATATGAAACAGTGAAGAGCCTGTCTGTGTGATTACACCCTAAGTGGAGGACCCAGGGGACAGGGAAATGTAAGAAAAGTTACAATCCAGGAGTCCTAGTTTCGACAGGACACAGACAAACAAGCTCGGTGTGGGCTGGTCGAGGTGGAGGCTGAGAGGTGGGGCTGGGCTGGCCATCCACCCACTCCCGGGGCCTCTCTGGTTTTTCCAGTCAGCCAAGGGCTCTGCTTCCGGCTGCGGAGATGAGGCTTCTGAGAAGGAAAACTCTCACCTCGATGCCCCAGCCGTTTGATCTTGCACTGGCTCATGAGTCACAAGCCAGTGCTTTCCAGCTTGAACTCTGAGTCACCCTCCTAAGCGAGCAGCTCAACAAAAGCAATACATGTCTCCTGGGCACCTGCATCCAGGGCTGGGGAGAGCCGCGGCGTGGGGAGCTGGGTGAGGCAGGGGTTCCTGTCCCTCACTCCAGGGGCTTCCACGGGTGGGTGAGGTGTTCTACCTCCCACAGGTCACAGGTCGTCATGAAAGTCACAGGACTGTGGTGTCAGTGCTTAACAAACTGCCTGGCACCTAGGGGATTCTATCTGAAGAACAATTTAAACTTCATTGTTGCTTAAGCAACAATTCATCTAGGAGAATAAACATATGAGAGGACAGCAAGATGGCTCTGGAAAAAAAATTTTTTTTTTTTTTTTGAGACAGGGTCTTGGTCTGTCACCTGTGTCACCCAGTCTGGGGTATAGTGGCACAATCTTGGCTCACTGCAGCCTCCACCTCCCAGGTTCAAACAATTCTTGTGTCTTAGCCTCCCAAGTAGCTGGGATTACAGGTGTGCGCCACCACACGCATCTAATTTCTGTATTTTTAGTAGAGATGGGGTTTTACCATGTTAGCCAGGCTGGTCTCGAACTCCTGACCTCAGATGATCTACTGGCCTCAGCCTCCCAAAGTGCTGGGATTACAGGTGTGAGCCACCACACCCAGCCAGTGGAAAAGAGCTCTGACAGGAGCCCAGCCCTCTGGGGCAGCAAATGTGTCATAAAATGCTGGGTGATGCTCATCAGCACAGCACCCAACGGACCACTCAGAAGCACATCCTCTGTGGAGCAATCAGCCTTACCTAGGTGAGGCCAGAGAGGAAACAGGACAGTGCTTGTACAAATGGCTGCCTGAAGTCTGAATCTTCACACTGGACTCCTCACACACAAAAAGTACCACATGCAACACAGAATTTTTTTGTTTTTTTGAGACGGAGTCTTTCTCTGTCGCCCAGGCTGGAGTGCAATGGCATGATCTCGGCTCACTGCAACCTCTGCCTCCTGGGTTCAAGCTATTCTCCTACCTCAGCTTCCCGAGCAGCGGGATTACAGGCATGTGCCATCATGCCCAGCTAATTTTCATATTTTTAGTAAAGACAGGGTTTCACCATTTTGGCCAGGCTGGTCTCGAACGCCTGACCTCGTGATCCACCTGACTCAGCCTCCCAAAGTGCTGGGATTACAGGCGTGAGCCACCGCACCAGGCCCACAGATCTTAATTTAAAAAGTTCTATGAAAAAAATCAACGCCCTTTGAAAAACAGGCTGGGTGCAGTGGCTGACGCCTATAATCCCAGTACTTTGGGAGGCCAAGGAAGTGGATCACTTGAGGCCAGGAGTTCAACACCAGCCTGGACAACATAGTGAGACCCCATCACTATAGAAAATAAAGTTTTTTAAAAAGGTAATGCTGGAGGAAAGCTTAGGATTGACAGGAAACACAGCCTTCAAGGGAAAATGCTTGCATTACACTGAGAAGTCTCTTTAAAACAAAAACTGACAAAACAAAGCAGTACTCACATATACTTTAGACTTCGTTTCCTTGATACACAAAAGGCTCTTCAAAGTCAGAAAAATGGAACCAGCATAATAGAAAAACTACAAATGGCCAACACAGATAAAAATAAGTTCAACCGGCATGGTGGCTCAAGCTTGTAATCTCAGCACTTTGGGAGGCTGAGGCAGGTGGATCGCCTGAGGTCAGGAGTTTGAGACCAGCCTGGCCAACATGGTGAAACCCCGTCTCTACTAAAAATACAAAAATTAGCCAGGTGTGGTGGCAGGTGCCTGTAATCGCAGCTACTTGGGAGGCTGAGACAGGAGAATTGCTTCAACTCACTTGAACCCAGGAGATGGAGATTGCAGTGAGCCAAGATTTCACCACTGCATTCCTGCCTGGGTGACAGAGTGAGACTCTGCCTCAAAAATAAAATAAGTTCAACCTCAGGGAGATGCAGATAAAATTAAGGAGGTGTTCAGCATGTATCAGATTGGCAAAGGCTGGACAGTTTGGCACTTCTTGCAGGGCTTAGGAAGTGGGGAAACGGAAGGCATGATAATGAGTGCCTGGGGTGGGTGGGCACAACCACCGAGACATCAACCAGCAACGCCCACCAGTTTCTAAATCTGCATGTCCTGGGACTCGGCAACCTGACATTGAAAAATGTATCCCACAAAATGCAAAGATACATGCACACGGGTGCTCGCTAAATAATTTTTGCATTAGAAAAAGACCAGAAATGAAGCAAGTATCCAATAACAGAGTAACTGTTAAATTACGGTAAGTGGTTAAATAGAATATGAAGGAACCGTTAAAAAAGCAATTAGTTGGTGGGGCACGGTGGCGCATGCCTGTAGCCGAGGCGGTTGGATCACCTGAGGTCAGGAGTTAGAGACCAGCCTGACTAAGGTGGTGAAACCCTGTATCTACTAAATACAAAAAATTAGCCAGGCATGGTGGTGCATGCCTGTAATCCCAGCTACTTGGGAGGCTGAGGCAGTAGAATCACTTGAACCCAGGAGGCAGAGGTTGCACTGAGCCGGGATTGCGCCACTGCACTCCAGCCTGGACGACAGATTGAGACTTCATCTAAAAATAATAATAATAATAAAATAAAAGTAAAAAACCAACTAGTTGAAGTGAATTCTATTGTACTAACAAAGTAAAAATGCCCCAAGTCCCAATGTTAAGTGGGGAAAAAGCAAGCTGTGGGTGACTGAGGACCATAAGCGTCTGACCCTCTCAGCAATCTACACATGTAGGAACACTCCTGCCACTACATGCAAAATGCCAAGGAAGATGTACGGCAGTCAGTTACTACGGTGGGGAGACTTTTTTTTCACAACATACCCTTACTTTTAAGAAAAAAAAAAAAAAAGTATGTTCCTATTATTTCAGTTTCGTTTCTTCTAGGAAAAATAGTTGGCAGTATTACTAAAGGCCCTGAGCCACCAAACTGATAAAAGGACATTTGTTTTAATGATTCCTCAGAGCATTTCCAATTTGGTCTTCCTTCCCACCAATGAGGCTTCCTCCCTAGTGACTTTGAGATGGGAGTCTCGCTCTGTGGCACATGCTGGAGTACAGTGGCGCAATCTTGGCTCACTGAAACCTCTACCTCCCAGGTTCAAGTGATTCTTGTGCCTCAGCCTCCTGAGTAGCTAGGATTACAGGCCTGTGCTATCACGTTTGGCTAATTTTTGTAGTATAGTCGGTGTTTCGTTATGTTGGCCAGGCTGGTCTTGAACTCCTGGCTTCAAGGGATCTAACTGCCTCAGCTTCCCAAAGTGCTAGGATTACAGGCATGAGCCACTGGACCTGGCCCCTAGTGACTTTAATAATCTTCCCCTTTTCCGTGACTCGTGGGTAGGCAGCGTCTCACGTGGCCATGCATGTCAGTGACCCACACAGCCTTCCACACTGTGAGGTTAGCATGTCTCGTGGGCAGACAGCAGTGTCCTTGGATGTACCCGGGGGCTTTGTGCTGTAGAGATGTTATTCTAAATAATAAGCCAAGTCGAGGATGGGAGCGTTTCCATGGCAACTTGAATTTTAAAACCAAGATTTCTTTGGTTACTGTGGTGGCTGAGAACACAGGCAGCTGCCATGTCCAGTGGCTCTCAACTCCTGGAGGACAACCTGCCGCGGCCATTCCCTGGAGTCCCACAGGGCCCCCTCGCCACTTCACTAGCAGGCGGCTTCCCTGCACCCGCCCTCCTTTTCATGGTTCCCAGGCCCTCCCACACCTCCCTCTGCTCCCTACTCATTCCCAGGCTCCCCGGGGCCACCGCTGCCAGCCCCAGGGCCCAGCCCATTCCACTAGTCCCAGGCTGAGCACTGGGAAGTTCTTTCAGCCCCACACCTTGGCCCAGGGCTGTGGTGTTCCTGGCTTCTCTGCTCCTCCCCTATGGTATCCAGGTTGGGGCTCAAGGGGCCGCCAGCGTGCTGCAACCGGACGATAAAATGAGCCCTGCACTTGGAGTCAGGAGACCTGCATTTGGAGTCAGGAGACCTGCATTTGGATCTGGCTCTGCCACTGACTAAATGGCACCCTTGGGGTCTGACCTTCCCCAAGCCTCAGTTTCACCACCTATAAAATGGAGCTAGTAACCATCGTGTCTCAAGTGGCAGTCAAGAATGAAATGAGGAGGACCAAAGCGCCGGCACGTGCCTGGCATGCAGTGATAAGATAGGAAGGGCACTCGCTCCAGTGGGCTCTGTTCCCTCCCTCTCTCCTCTCTCCTCTACCACTTCTAGCTCTCAGTTCACACTAAACCTATTCCAGTAGGTCCCCAACGCCAGGAAGAGTCTAAATGAAAACAAGTTTGTTTTTTTTTTGTTTGTTTTAAGACAGGATCTCACTCTGTTGCCCAGGCTGGAGTGCAGTGGCACGATCATGGCTCACTGCAAACTGTGCCTCCTGGGCTCAAGAGATCTGCTCCCCTCAGCCTCCTAAGGAGCTGGGACTACAGGCATACACCACTACGCCCAGCTTTGTATTTTTTGTAGAGATGAGGTTTTGCTATGTTGCCCAGGCTGGTCTCAAACTCCTGGACTCAAGTGATCTGCCTGCCTTGGCCTCCCAAAGTGTCGGGAGTATAGGTGTGAGCCACCATGCCCAGTAAAACAAGCTCTTAACTTCAATTAACCCCAGCATTTAACATCCAAAAATGCTTCCACTCTTGAGGGTCCCGAGACTGCTGAGAACTCAAAAAGTGTGAAGCCAAACACAGAGGTCCTGACAGCAGTGGCAATCTCACTCCATTGTGCAACAGGCGCCTTTCTCTCCACAACAACGCAAATCTCAATCACTCTGGACAAATGCAGATGGTGAAAGTGACAAGCTGGGCTGTTAACAGGTTTCCAGGGTCTTTGCATGGGACAGCAACCCATTTTCACTTCCCTTTATATAGGCACCCACTTCCCTTTTATTTCTTAATTCTGTGCTTTCTGCTCTGCTTCTTACAAGAGATGATGAACACAAAGTCCTTATTTCACGAGGGAAGGATGTGAACTCTTGTGTGCCACAAGACCCCTTTCCAGGATGCGGGCTGGTGGAAGAACAGCTGCGAGCAGATGTCATCTCTAGACCTTGGTCTGCTGGGCTGCTTGGGCAGACCTGAGTTCCAGTGCACCCCTCTGCCCCTTTTCCAAGCTAATCTTTGGGTTAAAAAAAAAAAAACAGAAAAGGGTGCTCCTCATATCCTCTCTCTCCAAACCTGCAGAGCACTTATGAGAAAGCACGCTCCACTCCGGCTCTGTAAAATGTTGTTATGTGCCAAAAAGAGTGTGTGGCCAAGCGACTCTATCAACCAGAGCACCTTCCTCCCCCAGCAACCAGCACCCTAGACTACCTTGAAGCCATTTCCAGGACAAATAGGGACCTTGGGATCCTGGAAGGAGGTGGAATGAAAGTCAAAGGAGAGGAGGTGCTGCTAAGTCACAGGAGGTGTTAAGTCCTGACACCCTTAAATAATCAGTTTTGGGCTGCCACCAAGCTCAATAAAGAAGGCTTTCTGCCCGGGCACAGTGGCTCATGCCTGTAATCCCAGTGCTTTGGGAGGTCAAGGCAGGCGGATCACCTGAGGTCAGGAGTTCGAGACCAGCCTGTCTCTACTAAACTCCTGTCTCTACTAAACAAGGTGAAACTCCTGTCTCTACTAAAAATACAAAAATTAGCCAGGCACAGTGGTGGGTGCCTGTAATCCCACCTACTTGGGACGCTGAGGCAGGAGAATCACTTGAATCCAGGAAGCGGAGGTTGCAGTAAGCTGAGGTCACACCACTGCACTCCAGCCTGGGCAACAGAGCGAGACTCTGTCTCAAAAAAAAAAAAAAGAGGCCGGACACAATGGCTCACACATGTAATCCCAGCACTTTGGGAGGCTGAGGCAGGTGGATCACGAGGTCAGGAGTTCAAGACCAGCCTGGCCAACATGGTGAAACCGTCTCTACTAAAAATACAAAACTCAGCCGGGCATGGTGGTGGTGCCTGTAGTCCCAGCTACTCAGGAAGCTGAGGCAGGAAAATTGCATGAACCCAGGAAGCAGAGGTTGCAGTGAGCCGAGATCACACCACTGCACTCCAACCTGGGCGACAGAGCAAGACTCTGTCTCAGAGAAAAAAAAAGAAAGAAAAAGCTTTCTTACATGGTCACAGAGCCCTCAGGTAGACTGCACTTTAAATCTGTAAAGGATTTAAGGAGACAGGATATGTACACTTAAAATTTCCAAATAAGCCAAGTTGCTAGCCCCTGGCTGATAGAGAAAAAAAGTGAAAGAATTCTTAGCAAAGCTGTCATGCAGTATTTTGCTCTTCCTCATTCGTTGGTGCTGTGGCTATACTGCTGGCTCCTCTCATAGTCAGCTCTGAAGAATTGAAAGTTGGCCGGGTGCAGTGGCTCACACCTGTAATCCCAGCACTTTGGGAGGCCAAGGAGGTGGATCACCTGAGGTCAGGAGTTCGAGACCAGCCTGGCTAACATGGTGAAATCCCATTTCTACTAAAAATACAAAAAATTAGCCGGGCTTGGTGGTTGTGCACCTATAATCCCAACTACTCGGGAGGCTGAGGCAGGACAATTGCTTGAACCCAGGAGGCGGAGGCTGCAGTGTGCTGAGATCGCACCATTGCACTCCACCTTGGGCAACAAGAGGGAAACTCCGTCTCAAAAAAACAAAACAAAACAAAAACAAAAGTCAAGTGCTTACATTTTGCCAGAAGCCACAAATGAAGACTGTGCCTTATAGGCCAGCAGAGCGGCTAAGAGCACGGGAACAGTGGAAAGGTGGGGAGACTATGAAGGCTCAGTAAGACCTTCCCAGAGAACTCTGTTTCTTTCTCTTCTATAAAAACTAGTCTTGGCACTCACCGCTAATAACGGCAGTTGCTCCTAAAGTTTTGACCACTTAAGTGCAACCACAAAACAAGACTTCGGCGAGTTTCATCTTCCCCTATTTCAACCTGCCAGACACACCTCAATGCTGGAGCAGCCCTGCACTGGGTGGGAGTGTGCTGACCTCAACTATGCTCTGTTGTGACCCAGAGACCTTTCCTTTTTGAGTATGAATCACAGCCTTGCTGTGGCCTCTGATGTGTTACGTCTTTGCCCCTAATGGAACCGTGTTTAGTAGATTCTTGGCTTATGATTAAATTAAGGACAAAAACAAAATCCAAAGGGCTCTCAGGCCTGGGTCTCATCAGTCCCCTGATGAACGGGCACCAGAGGCCCATCTGTCCCATGGAGCGGGCTCCCTGCAGCTGTAGCCCCGAAGCAACTGAAAACCTGTCAGAAAACCCACCCAGCACACAGCTGTGCAGAGGCAGCAGTGATGCTCACCAGCCTTGGAGGCTTCCAGGGAACCAGGGGAAGCAGAGAAGCCCCACTCCACCTCCCTCACCTGAACCAGGTTGGCCACTCACAGGTCCTTCCCCGTGCTGCCCACCTGCCCATCATCTATGCAAACCAGGTACTGCAGGCCCAGCCCACGCAAGCTGCTCTCCATAGGCCTGAAGACACCTATGAGTGGAATATTGTACAAGGTCAGCCACAGCAACCCCACATCCTGCAGACAAAATGACTACCGTACACTTGAAACAGCAGACACTACGAAGGCCCTCAGCAGTTATTTTTTGTTGTCATTGTTGGTTGTAAACAAGACAATTTAGTCAATATTCTAGAAAGTTCTGAAAGCTTTTGCTCCCCATTTCTGTTACTGACTTGCTCAGATGCTGACAGAACCAATGCATTCACCACGTCTGCATCGGATACCAAAGGACCTTGGGCCTGCTTTATAAAAGCTTTTAGAGATCCTTTGAGATTGCAATGAGATTAGTGTTCTGCTCATTAGTGTTCTGCCTCTCCAGCTTGCAGAACACGGCGGTTCCCTAATTCAACCGCAGGCGAGATTAAACCAGGGCAGTTGAGGCTGACGCGAAGGCCAGCCACAGAAAGGCCTAGCTCTGGGCCGGGCATGCTGGCTCACGCCTGTAATCCCAGTACTTTGGGAGGCTGAGGCGGGCGAATCACGAGGTCAGGAGATCGAGACCATCCTGGATAACACGGTGAAACCCCGTTTCTACTAAAAATACAAAAAAATAGCCAGGCATGGTGGCAGGCGCCTGTAGTCCCAGCTACTCGGGAGGATGAGGCAGGAGAATGGCGTGAACCCGGGAGGCGGAGTTTGCAGTGAGCCGAGATCACGCCACTGCACTCCAGCCTGGGCGACAGAGTGAGACTCCATCTCAAAAAAAAAAAAAAAAAAAAAGAAAGGCCTAGCTCTTGGATCCAGCTAGGTCCTGTTTTCCTCCCTTGGGGCCCTGGGAACAGATACTCATCTCGCAAGGCTGATGGAAGATGCAAGGAGACACTCTTTTGAAAGTGCCTACCCTGCACCAGGCTCAGAGCAGCGCCATCTGGGAGAAACTTCCTCAGTCACTGGGAGCGTGAAAAGCCATCTCCTTATACATAGGACAGCCAACGTTTGCGTCCCAGAGTCATCATTTCTATTTTCAGAAGTATCCTCATTTGGATGAAAAATAATGGCAATTGTACTATCAGTGACAAGGCCTTAAAAGTTGATTTGTTCTGCTGTCTTGACTGCCAAAGCAAAGCATGTCCCAAACACCAGGAAGGCTGAGTGGGTTGGGAATGGGTGGCAGGTGGCCCCCAGCACTCTGATGTGGTTTGATGATAAGCTTCCAACCCTCGAATGGGAAAAGCCTGTGGCTGGCACCGCCCTCCTGGGACTTGCGCAAGCCAGGAAGCTGTGTGACTATGTGTGTGTGCACATTCTGCCAGAGTCCAGGTCAGCACGTCAGAGGGTCATGAGACAGCCTGGCCCTCCGGGCTCTTAGGGCAGAATATCTAGATGTCTTCTACAGGGCTCTCTACTGGTCCCGTTACCATCTTGGCCACATTGGGCCCATCCTCCTCCATGCATGCTTGCTGGTGATGCTAGATTATCTTGATGACCAGACCAAAGAAGTTACTGGCCTGGTAAAGACAGATAACACAGTCAAGACTGCCAGCCACACATCCTTCTCAGCACCCAGCATTTACAAAACATCAGTTCTGGGCTGGGCACAGTGGCTCACATCTATAATTCTGACACTTCAGGAGGCCAAGGTGGGAAGATTGACTGACCCCAGGAGATTAAGACCAGCCTGGGCAGGATAGTGACCTCGTCTCTATTTAGAAAATTAAAATTTAAAATAAAAAATAAATAGGTTAGCGGTGGCTCAGGCCTGTAATCTCAGCACTTAGGGAAGCCAAGACAGGCAGATCATGAGGTCAGGAGTTCAACACCAGCCCGACAAACATAGTGACACCCCGTCTCTACTAAAAATACAAAAATTAGCTGGGCGTGGTGGCACACGCCTGTAATCCCAGCTACTCAGGGGGCTGAGGCAGGAGAATCACTTGAACTCGGGAGGCGGAGGTTACAGTGAGCCGAGATTACGCCACTGCACTCCAGCCTGGCGACACAGCAAGACTCCGTTTCAAAAAAAAAAAAAACAAAACCAAAAAACCAGCACATATGCCATCACTGACCAACAATAAAAACAGGAAAAGTGTCACTCAACCCATTTATGCCAGAGGTTGCAATTTTTTAAATTTTTGCATGAGTAAAAACATCAGACCTTGGCGATGACCTTGAGCAGCAGGATGTAAAAACTCCCACATGCTTAGCGTTCCAATAATGGAACACTAGGCATAAGTGGGTTACTGTTGTCCTATGGCAAAGATTAAATTTGAATTTCTGGTCATGAAATTAAAACAGGGGTAACACTTCAAACCCATCAGATTGGCAAAAATCAAAGTCTGGTACTATCTAGTGTTGGTAAATGTGAGGAAAAGGAACTCTGCACACTGCTGGGCGTGTAAATTGATGCAACCACACTGGAGAACCCTTTGCCACCATCTAGCAAGATGGAAGATGAACACACCTCATGACCCAGAAACAAGCTCTCCCACATGTGCCCTGCAGAAACTCTTCAAAGTATCTGAGAGACACAGAATATTTATTGTAGCATGGGATAATAGTGAAAACGAAATAACGTAACTGTCCCTCAGAAGATAAACACACTGGGCACTTAACACAAATGGACTAGAACTGGATGTAGCAACAGAAATAAATCTCACAACCGTGAGTGAAAAAGGATCCATGTAGTGTAACTGAAGTCATATAAACTTTAATAACATTGTTTATACACTGATGCAGAGTTTTAAAAGTACAAAAAGGCCTGGAGGTGACTCATGCCTTGTAATCCCAGCATTTGGAAGGCCTAAGTGGGAGGAGGCAAGGGGATCACTTGAAACCAGGAGTTTCAGAGCAGTCCTGGCAACAGTGAGACCCTGTCTCTACAAACGAAAAAAAAAAAAAAAAACCTGGGCACCGCCTGTGGTCCCAGCTACTTACTACTCGGGAGGCTGAGGTGGGAACCAGATCGCTTACATCTGGGTGGCTGAGGCTGCCGTGAGCCGTGGTCGCACCACTGCACACCAGCCTGGGAGACAAAGCAAGACCCTGTCATTAATCAAACAATAAATGAATGAATGCATGAACAAAAAAATGTGCAGGAGAATCCAAAAGAGGGGCAGCAGACAGGGAATACAGTGGCCCTTGGAAGGACCAGGAAACAGGCACAGGAGTGGTCTATAGAGGCAGAGGATAAGGCTTGAAGCTAAAAAAGAGATTAGTTAAAAGTCTAAACACATGGCTGGGCACAGTGACTCACACCTGTAATCCCAACACTTTGGGAGGCGAGGCGGGCAGATCATTTGAGGTCTCTACTAAAAATACAAAAAATTAGCCAGGCATGGTGGTGCATGCCTGTAATCCCAGCTACTCCGGAGGCTGAGGCAGGAACATTGCTTGAACCTGGGAGGTGAGGTTGCAGTGAGCTGAGATTGTGCCACGGCATTCCAGCCTGGGTGACAGAGTGAAACTCTATCTCAAAAAAAACAAAAAAAGAAAAAAAAGTCTAAACACAGAGTGGAATTTGATCCCTAAACCTCCTACCCCACACAAGCTAGGGTAAATATAAACATTAACAACCATGCCAGGGCGCAAGGTTTGCCTCCCACACGCTCCTTCTCAGGCAGCCTGGGACCAGATGTAGAGACTGCTGCCTGCCACCCTGATATCCCAGAGGCACAGCACATCTGGACATGCCTCCCCTAGACTCAACTGCCTGTCACCCCAACCATCTCCCTTTACATGGACCATGTGGAAGTGCCCAGTAAATATCACTCAACCGCACATGTTTCCAATAATTTCCTTAGGCCAGACCATTGAAAAGAGGCAGCAGACGGGGCGCAGTGGCTCATACCTATAATCCCAGCACTTTGGGAGGCCGAGGTGGGCGGATCACGAGGTCAGGAGTTCGAGACCAGCCTGGCCAACGTGGCAAAAACCCCACATTGGGATTTTTTTACATTGGATTTTTTTAGGAGAGACAAAAAATCTCTACTAAAAATAAAAAAATTAGCTGAGTGTGGAGGTGCATGCCTGTAATCGCAGCTAGTCGAGAGACTGAGGCAGGAGAATGGCTTGAACACAGGAAGCGGAGGTTGCAGTGAGCTGAGATCTTGCCACTGCACTCCAGCCTGGGTGAGAGAGTGAGACTCCACCTCAAAAAAAAAAAAAAGGAGAGAGAGAAAAGAAGAATCGGCATACCTGTAACTCCTCCCTCTCAATGTTTCAGTCCATATCTCGAAAGGACGGTATGTTACTCTACACAACCACAACTCATTACCAGATTTAAGAAAATTACCCCTCCACCGCGCGGTGCCTCATGCCTGTAATCCTACCACTTTGGGAGGCCGAGGCGGATCACTTGAGATCAGGAGTTCGAAAACCAGCCTGGCTAACATGGTGAAAGCCCGTCTCTACTAAAAATACAAAAAAAAAAAAAAAAAAGCCAGGTGTGGTGATGGGCACTGGCAATCCCAGCTACTTGGGAGGGAGGCTGAGACAAGAGAATTGCTTCAACATGAGAGGCGGAGGTGGCAGTGAACCGAGATCGCACCACTGCACTCCAGCCTGAGCGACAGAGGGAGTGTGTCTCAAAAAAAAAAAAAAAAGAAAAAGAAATTAAGAAAGAAAAGAAAATCACTGACAGACATCCCAAGACACCCCTGAAACGTGACCTCCCTTCAATTCACTTCCCAATCCAACCAAGAGCAACAGAAAATATCTGTTACCCCTAAAATGGCTGCAACTTCTCTTCCAACTCCCAGGTCCAGCAGCTGGGGAAAGAATAGAACCTGCCTACAAAAAGAGCCTCACCAATCTGCTAAATCAGCACCACATGGGCAGTTTCAACCTGGAGCCAAAGGGCCGCCACCCATCACCGCCTAACCAGTTGGAAACAGGGCTGTCCTGAGCCAACACCCAGGAGAGGTGTGCCAGGGCCGTGTCTGCCCTGCATTGCCACCTGGGGAGCAAGGGACCTGTGCCTTTCCACCAGGGGGTACCCCCAGCTAGAGTACAAATGACCAAAGAGGAAGGGAAGCCTCTGTTCTCCAGGAGACGTTTGACTCTGTCTTTGGGAAAGCTACACAGGGTGGGCGGCCCAGCCCCTTTCTCCAGGAGCTGGCGGGTTCTAAGTCACCAGCACCAGAGCCAACAAGGAACAGTTCTTGGCCAGGCACCGTGACTCACCGGGAGGCCGAGGCAGGCGGATCACCTGAGGTCAGGAGGTCAAGATCTGCCTGGTCAACATGGTGAAACCCCATCTCTACTAAAAATACAAAAATTTGCTGGGCGTGGTGGCGGGCACCTGTAATCCCAGCTACTCGGGAGGCTGAGGCAGGAGAATAGCTTGAATTTGGGAGGCGGAAGTTGTAGCGAGCCGAGATCGCGCCACTGTGCTCCAGCCTGAAAGACAGAGCCAGCCAACGCCCTCTTAGGCCTCTTCGCCTTACGTTCCTGAACGTTTGGATTCAAAGAGAGTGCATCTCAGCTATCCTCTCCTCCGGCGGCAGGCAGTGGGGATGTTTTTCCAGGCTACAAAACGGTGCCAGGTCTGCATTTGAACCCCACAGCGTCACTTCTCCAGTGGGTTTGGGGGTCTCTCGTCCGTTAGGAGGAGGAGTGTGGGGCCTGCGCTAGGGTCCTTTTCTTTGCCAGCCTGCTGGCTTTCTCAACGCCTGGGAAGTGGGTGACAGAGGCCCACCAGGAAGCCAAGTGCAATTCACCTCCACCTGGGTCGCCCACCCCAGCCTGCCTGCAACGCCCCACACCCAGCACCCACTGCTCCCCAGAGGCCAACTCCCCCCGGCCTCCAGGGCTACTAACCGAGGGGGAGGTGGCGCCCCAGGGACTCTGCCCGGCCTCCCTTTACTGGAGTCCAGGAGCAGGGTGCGCCCCCGGCATTCTCCCCACCGGCATCCAATCGCCCATTCGCCTCTTGGTTTCGCTGCTTCGTTTTTCTCTTCCTGTTTATGGATTTAACACCGTGCGGGTTCCTCCCCAGCCCACCCAGTGCCAGATTCCTGTTCTTCAACAGGACCTGTCTTCTGGGGTCCCAGGAATTGCGTGGGATCTTGCGCAGAAAGTTGGCCAGGCAAATCCTTCGCAATGAGGGAGAAATAAACCGAAAATAGATGCCGGCAGATGCGATTATGTCGGCAATTTGGCCCGGAGACACCGAGGCCCAGGCGATGGGAGCGCGGTCCCAGGCAGCAGCCTCCGGACCCGGCCGAGCTCTTCCTCGCAGGCGCCTGCCTCGGCGGTCCTGGCCGCGTCCCCGCTCCGAGGGCCGGGGTCCGGCGCACAGCCCGGGGAGGGGAGCGGAGGGCAGAGGGCTGGCGGGCGGAGCTGTTTTCTGCTTTTCTCGCCGACGCTTCGGAGCGCGCGGACTCCCACCCCAGTCCGCCCGTCAGGGACAGTCCCGAGGGTCCCGGCTCCCCGCCGGCCCCCAGGGACGCCGCGGGGCCGCGCCTGGGCCCGACTGGGGGCGCAGAGGAACCCGTCTCGGCGGCCGGGTAGCACCGTCCCCGCCAAGGTCATTACGCTGCGGTGGCCCCGGGTCCCCAGCACTCACCCAACGCTGCAGCCGAGAGCCTGCTGCCCAGCCTGCGCGCAGCGGAGCGGGTGCCGTTGCGGGTGCCGTTGCCGGAGCGGTTGCCAGAGCCCTGCAGCCGCCGTAGCCTGGGCCAGCCCCGGCCCTAAGTACCCTCCCGGCCCCGCCCCACGTGACCACCGCGCAGCCCCGCCCGGGCCCTCCCGCCGCCCGCGCACGCTGCTTCCCAGCCCCCACCCCCTCCCGCCACCTTCCGCCGCCCGCGCTCCCCGCTTCCCGGCCCCGCACACTCCCCGCCCCCTTCCGCTCGGGCTCCGGGGCCACCGCCGGGGGCGGGCGGGGGCCTGAGCGCGCGGGCTGGGGAAGAGGGGCTTGGAGCCCTGCGGGCCCTGGGTGGCGAAACGCTGCGAAATGGGGCCAGGGGATGGGGGAAAAGCCCCTAAACGTGATCCCAAGGCCCCCACCCCGCCTAGAAAAGTCCCCCCGCCTCGCGGGACCGCCTCCGCCAGAACCCGCGCCTGGGATCCCTGCCTGCCGAGTTGGCGGGGGTGGGGTGGTGGAGAGGGCGCCGTCGCTTATTTCATTCATTCAGAAGCCGCTGCAGGGGCTGGGGGTGGCGAGGCTGTGGACCCCACAGAACAGCCTTTAGAAGCGCCACTTTGTTGTTCAGAGAACGTACCCACAAAACACTACAGCTACGTACAAATAGAAAAGAGTGGCTGTCACCGCGAAGGAACCTAGGAGCTGAGTCAGGATTTCTAAGAGGAGAAGGACCTTGGGGGCGGAAATCGGTTTGGCACAGGAGTACCCGGAGACCTGCTCGGAGAGGACGGACAAAGTGCACATTTACTTGGGGTTTATTACCGGGAGGCCCTGGAAGGGAGATGCAGGGGTTGGCTCAAGACTCACCCTCCTCCAGACACTCCCCAAACAGCTTTAATCCTTAAGACAAACCTGCAAAGCAGGCATGACCCCAGTTGTATTCAAGAGGCTCAGAGGGGCTGGGTTCGGTGGCTCACGCCTGTAATCCCAGCACTTGGGGAGGCCGAGGCCGGTGACTCACGTGAGGTCGGGAGTTCGAGACCAGCCTGACCAACATGGAGAAACCCCGTCTCTACTAAAAATACAAAACTAGCCGGGCGTGGTGGCGCGTGTCAGTAATCCCAGCTACTCGGGAGACTGAAGCAGGAGAATCGCTTGAACCCGGGAGGCGGAGGTTGCGGTGACCAGAGATCGCACTATTGCACTCCAGCCTAGGCAACAAGAGTGAAACTCGGTATTAAAAAAAAAAAAGGCTCAGAAGAATCGTATTTTATCCAGGCTGTGGCGACAGTAAGAAGGCAGTAGCCGGGTGCAGTGGCTCACGCCTGTAATCCCAGCACTTTGGGAGGCCGAGGCGGGCGGATCACGAGGTCAGGAGATCAAAATAATCCTGGCTAACACGGTGAAACCCCGTCTCTAGTAAAAATACAAAAAATTAGCCGGGCGTGGTGGCGGGCGCCTGTAGTCCCAGCTACTCGGGAGGCGGAGGCAGGAGAATGGCGTGAACCCGTGAGCTGAGATCGTGCCACTGCACTCCAGCCTGGGCGAAAAGCGAGACTCCGCCTCAAAAAAAAAAAAAAAAAAAAAGAAGGCGGTAGGACTGCAAGGGACCTGGTTCCCTGCAGCCTGGTCGTCAGCTGTCACACAGCCCTGAGCCTGTCTTCAGAGACATGCCTGTACTCCCGCCTGGTTAGTAACAAACTAAGGATAGGAGTGGAAGGAAAAAATAATTTCTGGAGCCCAAACATGGTCACTAAGCCCCCAGCAGAGTGGGATACCCGAGGAACTGAGGACCAGGAGGCTGGAGGTCAAGGTGGTCCCAATTGCCTGCTCACCCTAGTCATATCCTGACAGCCATGGACTCTGGACTCCAAATCATTTCAGACCTCTAT
The DNA here is from genome assembly GCF_028858775.2 of Pan troglodytes. Taxonomy (NCBI): domain Eukaryota; kingdom Metazoa; phylum Chordata; class Mammalia; order Primates; family Hominidae; genus Pan; species Pan troglodytes. The sequence goes on from NC_072405.2 coordinate 17,864,335, forward strand.
AAGGAGCTCATAAGATGGCCAAAATGGGGAGGACACAGCCAGAACCAGGATAACTCTCTCCCCTCTCTCATCCTTAGAGTGTGACAGAAGGTATGCAGAGCAGAGTGCTTGACATGCGTTATGGCTATTTGATGGAATTTTCCATCAGTGTCATTATAGAAATCACTTTTGAGAGGTAAAAATCACTTTTGAAACAAAAGAAACAGGCTAGGCGCGGTGGTTCACCACTGTAATCCTAGCACTTTGGGAGGCTGAGGCAGGCAGATCACCTGAGGTCGGGAGTTCCAGACCAGCCTGGCCCAAATGGTGAAACCCAGTCTCTACTAAAAATACAAAAATTAGCTGGGCGTGGTGGTTCATGCGCCTGTAATCCCAGCTACTTGAGAGGCTGAGGCAGGAGAATCACTTGAGCCCGGGAGGTGGAGGTTGCGGTGAGCCAAAATCACGCCATTGCACTCCAACCCGGGCAAGATTCCATCTCAAAAGAAAAGAAAAGAAAAAAAGACATAGGCCAGGCGCAGTGGCTCACGCCTGTAATCCCAGCACTTTGGGAGGCCAAGGCAGGCGGATCACGAGGTTGGAAGTTCAAGACCAGCCTGGCCAACATGGTGAAACCCCGTCTCTACTAAAAATACAAAAATTAGCTGGGTGTGGCGTTGCGGGCCTGTAATCCCAGCTACTCGAGAGCTGAGGCAGGAGGATCCCTTGAACCAGGGAGTCAGAGGTGGTAGTGAGCCGAGATCACGCCATTGCACTCCAACCTGGGCAAGACTCCTCAAAAGACAAGAAAAGAAATATATTACTACCAGAGTAGAATTCGTCCCTTCCTGGAACATCCAGGAAAGCTTCATGGAGAAAGGAACATACAGCATATTTACTTGTATATGTTCCTTCCTGCCCTCACTGGATCTTAAGCCCCACCCAGGCAAGCATTTTTACCTGTGGTGTTCCCCTGCTTCATCCCAGCTCATTGCAGGGTGTCTGGCCCATAGCAGAGGATAGAGAAATGTGAGTTGAGTGGATGCATAATGAATGAAGTAGGCCTTGAAGTTGAGGAGAATTTTGGCTTAACCTGCTAGATTTGGGGGTCAGGGTTCAGGGCCTGGGGAACAGCTCTCAGAACTTACAGAGAGGCCTTGACTCACGTGTGTAAAAGCTGTTTGCTTGATGAACATCCGTAAAAGAGGCCTAAGTTAACACCTGAAAGAGGTGAAAACATATGTCCTCACAAAAATCCGCCGGGCACAGTGGGCTCACGCCTGTAATCCCAGCACTTTGGGAGGCAGAGGTGGGCGGATTGCTTAAGCCTAGGAGTTCAAGACCAGCCTGGGGAAAATAGTGAGACCCCAACTCTAAAACAAAAGTTAATAACATATGTATAAACTTACACCAGATGTTTATAGCAGCATTATTTACAGTAACCAAAAGGTGAAAACAACTCAAATGTCCATCCATTAAAAACCATTGCACGAATAAACAAACTGTCATAAATCCACCAAATGGAGTATTATTCAGTCGTAAAAAGGAATGAAGTAGTGACACATGCTACAACATCGATAAACCTTGAAAACATTTACTAAGTAAAATCAGCCAGGTCCAAAGGACTCAGTATTGTATGATTCCATGAAATCCACATGGGAGGTTAGGTAGGTGACAGCTAAAGGGTGTGGGCTTTCTCTGGGGGCTAATATGAATTTTTTTTTTTTTTCCGAGACAGAGTCTCACTCTGTCGCCCAGGCTGGAGTGCAGTGGTGCAATATCGCCTCACTGCAACCTCCGCCTCCCGAGTTCAAGCAATTCTGCCTCAGCCTCCTGAGTAGCTGGGGTTACAGGCACCCGCCACCACAGTCCCCTAATTTTTGTATTTTTAGTAGAGACAGGGTTTCACCATGTTGGCCAGGCTGGTCTCGAACTCCTGACCTCGTGATCCACCTGCCTCGGCCCCCCAAAGTGCTGGGATTACAGGCGTGAGCCACAGGGCCCAGCCTAATTTTGTATTTTTTGTAGAGACGGTGTTTTGCCATGTTGCCCAGGCTGGTCTCAAGCTCTTGAGCTCAAATGATCCTGCTGTTTCCGCCTCTCAAAGTGCTAGGATTACAGGTGTGAGCCACCTCGCCCAGCCTGATTTTACTTTTTAATTTTTAAAAATTATCCTTGAATACGCTACAGTGCCCAACTATTCAGTGTTGAAATGAACTGGATTTCTTATTTGGCTGTGATTGTTTCCAGTATTTTCAGAAATATGTCTCCATTCCTATGTAAACTCTAAGTTGGTTGGTGTAGGGTGCTGTCTTATTCATTTCTATTTCTCCTTCCTCTCTTCTCAAAGGACTTTCGTGCCCTTTACCCCTCCTTCCAGCAGGGAGGTATGAGCCGTGCCTCTGGGCTCCTTCTTCTTCCTCCCGACAGCTCCCTTTCTGTGGTGTGACTGTCATCAGAGGGAGGGAAATTACAGTGCCTTGGCTTCAGAGAACTAAGTTTCTGGTTCTAGCCTTATGAGGGCTGACCACATTGTTTTTTTTTTTTCTATTGGCTTCCAGAAGGATTCCTCTTTATTCTCCTACAGTGTCTCCTTTGTGGCTTATCCTACTGCGAGTGCACTTGTTTAACTGCGAGCAAAAGAGATGGCAGCTCCTCTAATACCGGTGGGGGCCTCGACTTTCACATGAACTCCCTCGGGAGGGAAGCCATGTCTGCAGCCAGGGTCTCAGCAGATGTCCACAGCCCCCAAAGCTTTGCCTCCAGAGGCCACCACTTCCCACCATTTCTGTTTCTGGTGGGGCCCCTTCAATTCTAACTATGGCCTCCCCACCACAGAAGAGCAGGGTTTACTCACTTGTCCTCTTCCATGAGGAGCAAATGTATTATCTCACTTGGGGTTTCAGTTGCCCTTGTAGTTTTATTTATTTTTATTTTTCATTTATTTAATTAAAAAAAAAGTTTGAGACAGGGTCTCGCTCTGTCACCCAGGCTGGAGTGCAGTGGCAGGATCTTGGCTCATGGCAACCTTCACCTCCCGGGCTCAAGCAATCCTCCCACCTCAGCCTCTGGACTACCTGGGATCACAGACGCATACAACCATGCCTGGCTATTGTTTTTTATTTTATTTTTACAGACACTGGGTCTTGACATGTTGTCCAGGTTGGACTCAAATTCCTGGGCTCAAGCAGTGTGCCCGCCTTGCCCTCCCAAAATGCTGGGATTACAGGCATGAGCCACCACACCCAGACCTTGAATACGGTCACATTCTGAGGTACTAGGGGTTAGGGTTTCAACATACAAACTTTTGGGGGCCTAATTCAGCCCATAATACTATGCTTGAGAAGAGGGCTGCTTCAGAGGCAGGCTGTTTGGAAACTCTGGAGAAAAACGGGGTGAGAACATTCTGTTTCTTTTTTTTTTTTTTTTAAGCCAGAGTCTCGCTGTGTTTCCCAGGCTGGAGCTGGAGTGCAGTGGCCTGATCACAGCTCACTGCAGCCTCAACCTCTCATGCTCAAACAATCCTCTTGCCTACGCCTCCCAATTAGCTGGGGCTACAGGTGCATGCCACCATGCCCAGCTAATATTTATTTTTTGTAGAGATGGGATCTTGCTATATTGCCCAGGCTGGTCTCAAACTCCTAACCTCAAGCAATTCTCCCGCCTTTGGCCTCCCAAAGTAAGGGGATTACAGGCATGAGCTACCACGCCTGATCTTGAGAACATTTTTTATGTCAACAAGGTAGTGAGCACAAAACGAGGAGGGGCAAGGCCAGTCATCCCTCCACAAATGCTAGCTGAGAACCTGGCCTGTGACAGGCACTGCAAACTGGAAGTTAAAGGGAAACTTTGCTATAAGCCACCTAGGTTTGGTGCCGTATGTATTAGTAATCACAATAAATTTCCTTGAACGTAAGTGCAATAGCAAGTGATCCTTCCTATATTCATTTAAAAATCTTTGTGTTGGCCAAGCATGGTGGCTCATGCCTGTAATCCCAGCATTTTTAGGAGGCCGAGGCAGGAGGATCGCTGGAGCCCAGGAGTTCGAGACCAGCCTGGGCAACATGGTGAAGCCCGTCTTTACAAAAAGCACAAAAATTAGCTGGGCATGATGGTGCATGCCTGTGGTCCCAGCTACTTGGTAGGATCGCTTGAGCCTGAGAGCTGGAGGCTGCAGTGAGCCAAGACTGTGCCACTGCATTCCAGCCTGGGCAACAGAGACCTTGTCTCCAAAAAACAAAAAGAAAACTCTGTGTTGTTTCCTGATTCATAATTAGAGGTAGCATTCATTCATTCTTTTATACTGCAGCCAAGAATCTTCATTGGTTTCACATATAATTCTGGTCTGGCTGCCTGGCTGATACTAAATTTCTACCTTTACGCTGTTAAGCCATCCTAAATGGTAGTACCTCTTTGCTGCCTGTAGCTGTAGTCAGAAGAGGGTTCAGTAGTCCCTGTTAAGAAGGACTCTTGGGGACTGGAGATGTATTCATCAGGGTAATAATGCAAGCTGCTATAATAAACAAGCCCACCCAACAATGGTTAATTTCTTATTCAGGTTGAAGACCGTGAGGGTTCGTAAGGGGGGAGATGCTGCACTTTGAGGTTCCTGAGGGACTCGGGCTGCTTTGGGATGCACCACCATCTCCTACACATGGATGCCAGGGTCCCTGCTCCAGGGGAGGGAGAGAATGGGAAAAACCCTCCTGTCTTGAAAACTGTCCCAGCCTGCGAGCAGGATATGTGCTCCATTGATGACAACTATTTGAATGTCACAGAGTTGGGGAATGTGGTTAAGCTGCATTCCCAGGGAAAAAAATACGGTTTGGTGGGCTCCAGCTTATCTGGGCCACAGGTGTATGATCCTGGTACTACCACCTCCCCGATGGTTCCTTGGGGAAGTTCCTTAAACTCCCTGGGGCCTTCCTCATCTGCAGAAGGGTTGTGACGATGGGCTGGTGTCACAAGGCTGTTGTGAGATGAGGGAGTTAGTACCCCTGGTACTCAGTGAGAACAAGCTCAGTTAACATTAGCTACCACCCAGCCCTGCAAACCACCTGTGCTCCTACAACTCCTTGCAGTTTACAATGCATTCTCATCTTCATAACTGTTTCTACTTTTAGCTTCTCAGCAAGCTGTGGGGTAGGCATTTCACAGATGAGAAAACCGAAGAGAGGCTGGGAGATTTGCCAAGGTCACATGGCACTTACACAGCTCAGCCTCCTGACTCAGTCCAGCACTTTTCCTGTCTCTTTGCTGAGATCACAGTTCCCAACTTGAGTGCAGTGTGGCCCCCTGGGCCCACCCCAAAGCTGCTGGGAAGTTTGCGAAGAAATCTGAGTCACAGAAAAATGAGGCATCTACTTCAGATCCTATACCTTGGCGTTTCATGGAATATTTTGGAGTATTTTATCCTAGGTAGTAAATTTGACTTCGCTGTCTGTGAAAAATAGATCTGTGCTGTCAACGGTGGACACTGAATGTCCACCTGGCAAACTTATCAGTTCAGTTTCTGTGGACAAGAAGAGGAAACAATTGGATTTCTCAATCATTTTTGGTCCAGTCCATGGTCCAAATGGAAGAGACAGACCAGGTGTGGTGGCTAATGCCTATAATCGCAGCACTTTGGGAGGCCAAGGTGGGTGGATCACCTGAGGTCAGGAGTTCAAGAGCAGTCTGGCTAACATGGCGAAACCCTCGCTCTACTAAAAATACAAAAAAATTAGCCAGGTGTGGTGACAGGTGCCTGTAATCGCAGCTACTTGACAGGCTGCGGCAGGAGAATTGCTTGAGCCCGGGGGCGGAGATTTCAGTGAGCCGAGATTGCGCTCCAGCCTGGGTGAAAAAGCAAAACTCCATCTCAAAAAAAAACCCAAACAGAAGAGACTTTTCAGTACCACAGGCCAGCAGAAAAAGCTTCTGAATGAGACTCCTTTTGTAGGTGGAGTAAAGGTGGACAGTAAACCACTCCCATTTCCATGCATCATTGTTACTCTGACTTATTTATTTGTTTGTTTATTTTTTGAGATGGAGTCTCGCTCTGTCACCCAGGCTGGAGTGCAGTGGTGCGATCTCAGCTAACTGCAACCTCCACCACCTGGGTTCAAGCAATTCTTTTGCCTCAGCCTCCCGAGTAGCTGGGACTACAGGTGCATGCCACCACACCTAGCTAATTTTTGTATTTTTAGTAGAGATGGGGATTCACCATGTTGTCCAAGCTGGTCTCGAACTCCTGACTGCAAGTGATCTGCCAGCCTCAGCCTCCCAAAGTGCTGGCATTACAGGTGTGAGACACCACAGCCAGCCTATTTATTTAATTAATTTTTTTTTTTTGAGACAGGATCTCACCGGGTTACCCAGGCTGGAGTACAGTGGTGCAATCATGGCTCACTGTAGACCCAGCCTCCTGGGCTCAAGCAGTCCTCTCACCTCAGCCTCCCAAGTAGCTAGGACTATAATTGTGTGCCACTACACCTAGCTAATTTTTTTTTTTTTTTTTTTTTTTTTTTTTTTTTTTTTTGAGATGAAGTCTTGCTCTTTTGCTCCGGCTGGAGTGCCATGGCGTGATCTCAGCTCACTGCTGCCTCTGCTTCCCGGGTTCAAAGGATTATCTTGCCTCAGCCTCCCGAGTAGCTGGGATTACAGGTGTGCACTGCCACACCCGGCTAATTTTTTGTATTTTTAGTAGAGATGTGGTTTTCCCATGTTGCCCAGGCTGGTCTCGAACTCCTGACCTCATGAGGTCCACCAGCCTCAGCCTCTCAAAGTGCTGGGATTACAGGTGTGAGCCACCATGCCTGGCCACCTGGCTAATTTTTGTATTTTTCTGTAGAGATGGGTTTTTGCCATGTTGTCCAGGCTGGTCTCAAACTTCTGGGCTCGAGCAATCCTCCTGCCTCGGACTCCCAAAGTGCTGGGATTACAGGTGTGGGCCACCACACCTGACCTGCTCTGACTTACTTAGATACCAGGGAGATCATCCATGGAGAAGGTCTAAGGGCTTTATGGATTTCATTATCATTGGCATGCTCGCTGTAGATGGCCATGAAATCATTTTCAAAAATGTCCTCATCTTTAAAGAAGTGTTTTTATTATTTGTGAATTTTGCTTTGGTTGAGGATGTCTTTGGAGTTTGGAAATCCATGTTGAGGCATGAAATAATTTGTTTTCCCAGATGTTTACCTGCCTGAGCATATGACCCTCATTTATTTATTTAGGGCTCTGTGTGGGCAAGAGGACCTAATTGGCAGATGTGTCTGTGACTAGACACAGAAGACATTTTTCTTTTGTTAGCCATCTTGTTTGTGTGTATGGGGGGAAGTGGTGGATTAGTCACCCGGGAACATGTGGGAAGCTGGTGAAATTTTGCAACAAGAGCTGGGAAGGGCTTGAACATTCCACAGGGGCAGGGTACATCTTCAGTCTCAGGTCAGCTGGCTTAACGAGAGCTCAAGTTGACTGCCTTTCCACTGGAAGTGTCCTTCAGAACTGGAACCGGGCCGGGTGAGGTGGCTCACTCCTGTAATCCCATGGGAGGCCAAGGCAGGCAGATCACCTGAGGTCAGGAGTTCGAGACCAGCCTGGCCAACATGGTGAAACGCCGTCTCCACCAAAAATACAAAAATATCAGGCTGGGCACGGTGGCAGGTGCCTGGAATCCCAGCTAGTCAGGGAGGCTGAGGCAGGAGAATCGCTTGAACCCGGGAGGCGGAGGTTGCAGTGATCTGAGATTGCGCCACTGCACTCCAGCCTGAGCGACAGAGTGAGACAACGTCTCAAAAAAAAAAAGAAGAAGAAGAAGAAGAACTGGAACTGGAACAGGAGCTTCCTGGAAGATTGACTGGGGTTAGGGGTTGCAGGCGAGTAAGCCTGTCAGAGAATGGAGCCTCCTGCCAACAGAGGGGGCGCTGGCATACAGAGGCAGGGTGGGAGCGTGGCCGGGCCTGCCATCAGAGTGGCTGTGGTACTACTGGGCCAGATGCAAATCTGGAGCCAAGGGTGGAGACTGAGCTTTGCCCAAGCCTTCATGATGAATCAGCGCATTAGCTCAAGACCGGGGCAGGAAGTGAACCAGGGTCTGTGTGTCTCAGACAGTCCTGAGTTAATTCATACAGAACTATTGTGCTCTGTTCATTTATCCCTTTTATTCTTTTTTCTTTTCACGGTTGGGCTTTAGGTTTCCATTTGTGGTCTCTCCTCCTTTTAGATCTAGGTAAAATGGACAAAAACCTTCCGTTTTCATGGTGTCTGGTGGCTTAACACTGTCCCTAAGATGTTTGCAAGCCTCCAGGCAAAGAAGAAAGTGCTGGTGGAGGAGGCTGTGGTTGTCTTTCATTCATGCTTTGATGTCTTGTCTCTAAGAGGACACTTTCTGCATGTTTGTCTCTTGGGCATGCTTGATCCGGCTATAAAATTCAGCCTCTTGCTTGATTTCTATGTACACTGGAATCATAGTGAGTTTAGACTTTTCTGGAGGCTTAGGGGTAGGCAATGAGGATGAGGAGGGGGTGACCAAGAGATAGAGGAGAGATTTACTTGGTAGAAATGCATCCAGAACGCAGGCATTGCCTTTCAGTTAATGTTCTTTGGTGACCCTTCCAGGCTAGATTTCATTTCACTCTGAACTTCCCATCTTTTTGGTTCCCTCTCGCCCTCATTCTCAGATTTCTCTCCATTCCTTTCAGCGGCAAAACAACTCATTTCTTCCCTGTTCCCCCAAGAACAGCCTCCCTCACGATCTGCAGGCTCAGAGCTGACTTTCGTCCTACAAGGTGTCATCTTCCCCAACCAAGTCTCTCTACGCTAAAGATAGTTCCTTCCCTGGTTAGAGTTCTGGGGCCAGCTGTTCTCTCTCTTTTTAAGTTCGCTTCTCTAGAAAAGCTTCTTAAGAAATTGCAACCTTGCTTAGCTCAGCGGAGGGGGTCAGGGCAGGACTGCTGGTGGGGTCATGTGGGCCTGAACACCCAATCTTCTTGTGGCTTCCATGGTTCCCGATATGCCTATAGGAAGCAGACGGGCTGGCCAAAGGGGCGCCCAGCAGGGAGATAATGGGCGTGGGGTGGGCCCCTTTTTCTCTGTTGGCCTGGTCTGGTGCTGGTGTCCCATAAGCTCTCCCAGAAGAATAACCTTGTTCTACAAACGTACCCACTTAGGCAATTTGCCCTAAAGTTTCATCTTAAAAATACATGTGAAATTGGACTTGTACTCCAGAGATATCCATGTTTGTATTCATGTGAAAATAATGTCCTTCTAAATTGTCTGGGGGTGGTGGTGTGTGCCTTTATTCCCAGCTACTTGGGAGGCTGAGGCAGGAGAATCACTTGGACCAAGGAGGCAGAGGTTGCAGTGAGCTGAGATCACGCCATTGCACTCCAGCCTGGGTGACAGAGAGAGACTCTGTCCCAAAAAATAAAATAAAATAAAATAAAATAAAAATAAATAAATAAATAAAATAAAATAAAATAAAAGTCCTTCTCTAGGCTTGCAGTGTTCGTCTATTATTTTGCCTCCTGTGTGCCAGGCACTGCACCAGGCAGTGGGAACTGAATGTCAGCCCACCTGGAATGGAACTTGGGTCTAGGTTGGAGAAGACAGACGTCAATCAGTCAGCTCAACCAGACACAGTGTACTTATCTCCCAGCTGCAGACCCTCGGGGGCCTGATAACCCGGGTTATCAAGTGCTGTCTTATGCTTCTCCAAGGGATTTCTGTAGCTGTTCCCACATCAGGCCCACAGCAGCACCTAGTAGACATCAGCTGGATGTGGTAAATGTGTGAATTATAAAGTCCAACTCTGGTTCTCATCTAGAAGCATGGTATAGCCACTATTGGTTAGGGCTAAAATCCAGGGAATGGAATGCAAAATCATTTTGCACTGAGGGTTTTCAGAGAGGATCAGGCACACCCTTAATGGAGAGTTGAGGAGGATTAGGCTCAGAGAGATAACATGGGCCTGTGGCTCATTCGAGCTGGAACTCCTGCAGTCCCCTGCCCCACTTTGCCTGTCCTTGAGACACACCCAGATGTCCACAAACATGACAGAGACACTCACATGATGAGGGTCATCCTCATGCTGCTGTTACCTGGGCCAGAGATAACAAATGCCAAGGTCATAGTGTTGATCCCACCACTCCCCCGGTCCCTGGCTGCCTGTTGGAGGGTGGGTCAAGGGTGTGGGGCTGAGCAGGGTGCTAGGAGCCACTGGGATGGGCTGGCAGGAATGTGCTCTCTGTGAACCATCTTTGGTCCATTACTGGCTGGGTACTTTCTTTAATTAGGTAGATGACAACCCTGGAGCTCCCTTGACTCCTATATTGGTTTCCCCTCTGAAGGGGCTTCAGGGACCTCCTGAGGATCTTCTTAGGGGTCTCTGGGGCAGCCCGAATGAGCCACACAGGGATGCCTTAGTGTCCTTTGGTTTCTGTCACTGCGAGGCAGGGCGGGGTGGAGGAGGGAGAACAGGCTTTGGGGGCCAGCACAGGTGAGCTTGAACCCAGGCTCTGTGCTGCCCCGTTGGTGCCTCCCTGGGTGAGTCACACCGCTTTTCCCAGGCCCAGGTTTATTCTCTGCAGCATGGGGATGGTATATTCTTCACAAAACAAAGGGAAATATTAAACACAACAGGCCGGGTGTGGTGAGTCACACCTGTAATCCCAGTTCTTTGGGAGGCTGAGGTGGGCGGATCACCCGAGGTCAGGAGTTTGGGACCAGTCTGGCCAACATGGTGAAACCCAGTCTCTACTAAAAATACAAAAACCAGCCAGGGGCCAGGTGCGGTGGCTCACTCCTGTAATCTCAGCACTTTGGGAGGTTGAGACAGGTGGATCACTTGAGGTCAGGAGTTCGAGACCAGCCTTGCCAACAAGGCGAAACAATCTCTACTAAAAATACAAAAAATTAGCTGGATGTGGTGGCACGTTTCTCCCAGCTACTTGGGAGGCTGAGCAGGAGACTCGCTTGAACCCGGGAGGCAGAGGTTGCTGTGAGTTGAGATCATGCCACTGTACTCCAGCCTCAGTGACAGAGCGAGACTGAGTCTCAAAAAAAAAAAAAAAAAAAAGATTAGACATAGCATATGTCATGTGCCTAGCACTGTGCTCAGTGGATTGGAGGGGTTAGGCTGCAGGTAATAGTTGGCACCATAATTATTACTGTTCCGCCAGGAACCCCGTTCTCTGACACCAATGAGGACAGGGACTGAGATGAGAGTTTGTGTAACAGTCAGCACCACCTTCAGAGTATGCAAGGAATGGCTAAAGGTGGACTTAAGTATTGAGGACTTGACCCGGCACAGGGGCTCATGCCTGTAATCCCAGCACTTTGAAAGGCCGAAACAGGAGCATCACTTGAGCCCAGGAGTTCAAGATCAGCCAGGACAACATAGGAAGACCCTGTGTCTACATAAAATTAAACATTTGGCCAGGTACGGTGGCTCACGCCGTAATCCCAGCACTTTGGGAGGCTGAGGTGGCTGGATCACCTGAGGTCAGGAGTTCAAGACCAGCCTGGCGAACACGGTGAAACCCCATCTCTACTAAAAATACAAAAATCACCCAGGCATGGTGGTGTGCGCCTGTAATCCCAGCTACTCAGGAGGCTGAGGCAGGAGAATCACTTGAACCCAGGAGGCGGAGGTTGCAGTGAGCCAAGATCATGCCATTGCACTCCAGCCTGGGCGACAAGAGCGAAACTCCATCTCCAAAAAAATAAATAATAAATTTAGCCCCGTGGCATTTGCTTGTGGTCCCAGTTACTGGGGAGGCTGAGGGAGGAGGATTACTTGAGCCCAGGTGGTCGAGGCTGAAGGGAGCTGTGATCGTGCCACTGCACTCCAGCCTGGGGAAGGGTGAGATTCTGTCTCAAAAAGAAAAAAAAATGTATTGAGGACTTGATGGACTTTCCTCCTCATGCCAGTGGTCATCAGGCCCATGGAACTTTGCTGTGGGTGAGACTGAAGCTGGCAAAGGCGTTAAATTGGTGATGCCCAGCCTACTTGTAGGATTAGCAAGAAATCACCCCATTGGAAGGTCCTCCAATGACTGATCTAGCTAGTAACTAGTTTCAGTTAGAGTCTAGAATATTTTTAGTGAAATGTTCATTTGACTAGGCAACTTGATATGGTAAAAAGAATATGCATTTTGGCTGGGTGCAGTGACTCATACCTAAAATCTCAGTATTTTGGGAGGCTGAGGTGGGCAGATGGCTTGAGGTCAGGAGTTCAAGACCAGCCTGGCTAACATGGTGAAATCCTGTATCTACTAAAAATACAAAAATTAGCTGGGCGTGGTGGTGGGCACCTGTAATCCCAGCAACTGGGGAGGCCGAGGCAGGAGAATCACTTGAGCCCAGGAGGCAGAGGTTGCAGGGAGCCAAGATTGAGCCACTGCACTCTAGCCTGGGCAACAGAGCAAGACTCAGTCTCAAAAAAAAAAGAAAGAAAAAATAAAAGAATGTCAGTTTTGCGACCATACAAACCTCATTGCAGAGCCTGGCTCTGACACTTACTATGAGCTGAATCAAATTAGCTGACTTCTCTGAGCCTTGATTTCTTCTGCAGGATAGAAAAAAAGAATCGGTGTAGCTCTAAGGGTGAAATGAAATACAACAGGTGTATTACTTTGCTTGGGCCACTATAATGAATACCACAGACTGGGCAGCTTAAACTATGTGTTCATTTTCTTACTGTTCTGGAAGCTGGCAAGTCCAAAATCAAGGTGTCAGAAGGTTTCATTTCTTCTGAGGCCTCTCTCTTTGGCTTGCAGATGGGTGCCTTCTCACTATGTGCTCACATGCTCTCTCCTCTGTATGTATCTGTCTTCAAACCTCTCTTTTTTTTGAGACGGAGTCTCACTCTGTTGCCCAGGCTGGAGTGCAATGGCGCGATCTTGGCTCACTGAACCTCTGCCTCCTGGGTTCAAACAATTCTTCTGCCTCAGCCTCCCTAGTAGCTGACATTACAGGCATGTACTAGAAAGCCCAGCTAATTTTTGTATTTTTAGTACAGATGGGTTTCACCATGTTGGCCAGGATGGTCTCGAACTCCTGACCTCAAGTGATCCACCCACCTCAGCCTCCCAAAGTGCTGGGATTACAGGCATGAGTCTGTATCCCTCCTCAAACACCCTATCTCCAGATAGCCACATTCTGAGGGACTGCGGCTTAGGACTTAAATGTATGAATTATTGGGGGACACAGTTCACCATTATAGCTGTTCATTTTATATCTATATATTTGTTCAAGACAGAGTTTCATTGTCGCCCAGGCTGGAGTGCAGTGGTGCAATCACGGCTCACTGCAGCCTCAGCCTTCTGGGCTCAAGCAATTCTCCTGCCTCAGTCTCCTGAGTAGCTGGGACCACAGGCATGCACCATCACTCCCAGCTAATTTTTGTATTTTTAGTAGAGATGAGGTTTTGCCACATTGTGGCTGGTCTCGAACTCCTGAGCTCAAGCAATTGGCCCACCTCGGCCTCCCAAAATGCTACGATTTCAGGTGTGAGCCACTGCGCTCGGTCTAGCTGCTCTTATTACAAGAGCTCTCATTCCTTCCCGCGGCTCCTCCTAATTCTGGACTGTTTCCATGGTTTGGGAGTTGGTGATTCTGCAGGGAGTGCTTGCAGTATTTTTCAGAGTTTCACGGGAAAAACTGATGTCAGGAGGAGAAAAACGTGTAAAGCCTGCTCAGCACCGTCTAGATGCAGGGTCTACTCTGGTACTTTTCTTGGGCTAGGAGTACTGAGGAATTGTTTGCTTTTTCTGGAATTCACAGAAATGTGTTGCAACCAAGTCAGAGGAGGAGAAGAAATAGGGGGGATAGTGGTTCTCACACAGATCCAGGTGCTATTTCTTCAGGAAGCAATAAGATTATCAACACTAGGGAAAAAAGAGTATTTTTTCCTCAAATTTCTAACATTCAGACTCACCATTCAATCCCTGCACTTCCCCCTTCCTTACATTCAAGTAGCCTTATGAAATTGTGCCCTTTGTTGTTATAAATAATTACATTGGTCCACTTGTAAAAAGTTGGCCAGTTACGGCAAGTCTGGTGTAGCAAACCTGTCCTAAATATTTTATGGATTTCTAAAAGCCGACTCTGTGGTTTGAGCTGAAAGGGGATGGCAGGAATTCCTTTTTCTTTCTGGAATAGTCTCAGATCATCGTGAGCTCAAGGATAGGTCACTCTCTTCTTGTAGTTATCAAAGCAAATTTTTATCTCTGGGTGTAAGGTAAAAATAGCTCTGGAATTTTCAAAGACAGATTTAAAGATATATGTTTTGTATACATAACAAGTAAATGTAAATGATAGTAATAGTTAACATGTACTTTCAATGCACAATATCGTTCAGTCCTTACATCAATTTTAAGACCTTTTAACAGATGAGGAAACTGAGGCACAAGGAATGAGGTAACCTGTCCAAGATCCCAGATAGGTCAGCAGTAAAGTCAGGACATGAACTCAATTCGGTGACTAGCATTCAGCAAAGACGGCCGGGGCAGTGACAGAGAGAGACTGAGACAGACCGAGAGAGATGGAGAGCTCTTCTTGAGGCAGCCGGGTGGGAAGAACATGGGGTGGGACAGAAAGCAGAGTGAGCCCCAGAGACTCCCTCGAGGAGCTGGAATTCTAGTTGAGGATCCGCATGAGTTAGCACTTCAGTACACACATACTCAGAAATGCTGTGTCAGGGAGGGTGGGGAGGAGAGGCTAGAATTCAGACTGAGAGACTCAGGTAGGCTTTACCATACAGGCTTCGGAGTTAGACTGGAAGACAGGGGGATTTCTGTCTTTGAATCTTCTGACAGTAGAATCTAGCTGGCAAGGGGACTAGATGTGGCTGGAAAGAGCAGCTGAGGGAGGGAGGTTAAGCACCAGGAAGGAATGGCGGCCACAGTAGACCATGGGGCATTCTTTTGAAGAAGTTTCACGTGGAGCCTTTCATAGCCATGCCTTTGAAATTTGTTTTTGCTGCTCTCTGTACTTCCAATGCCCTCCCCTCTCTCCATTTGCACCTGGGAGCTCAGGCCAAGAATGAATGCATCTGTTTTCCGCAGTGTTATTGATCCCTGTGGTGGGAAGTGAACTCTCCCTTTCCTAAGCCTGCTGGAGTTCATTCTCTGTCGTCACCTTGCTAGTGGCCTTGCAGGTACTTGTACCTTGCAGCATAAGTGCCACTACCCTGGGTTGCCCTGAAGGGAGAGATGGCACCCTACACTTCCCTGCCCTCACTCAGGACTGGTTCCTGCCTGCCTCCTCCCTCAGCTCCTTCCTGCTAAATAAGTCCATGGATGAGTTATGGGAGCCCCTCAGGCAATCCCCCACTGGCCTCAGGAGGTCTTGGCACTCACTATGCAATACAGTTAGAATTCTCTGGGAAGCAGACGGAACTGAACCATGACTATTATCGACTCTCGAGATACCTCCCCAAGATGTGTGTTCCCCTTTACCAGAAAATATGCCAGGCAGAGAAAGGAGAAAGTTTCATGCCAGAAGGATCCCTTGCAAAAGTCCCCTGGGTCTACAATCTACATTTGCTTTTTTTCTGTTTCGATTTGACAGTTGAAAAACAAAAATCTAGCCTGTCATTATTCTAAGTAAGGCAAGAGAAGCATGACAGGATGCCTTCGTGAGCCCCTTCTCTGCAGCAGGGGAAGAAAGAAAAGGGGCTTGAAGCCTCTCTGCAGAGGCTCTTCCAGAGTGTGGCTGCAGGGTCCAGGTGACCCGTCAATGGTGGTAAGGACCCTGGACAGGCGGGCAGTGAAGAGGCCCCTTCGGTGTGGGACTGCCCCGTATTGCATGGCACTACTTTGGACAGGGACTAATGAGACTGTGAAAACATGTTGCCTGGCCTCTGTCTCTTGGTGTCCAGAAACTTCCGCTTTACTGTGATGGAAGCATTCAGACGAGGCTGGTCTGGAGAGGCCACTGATGTCCTGGGTGCTCCTGAGCCTGCAGCCTCCTGCAAGCCCCTGCTCCACAGCCAGGACTCGTGAGGCCTTTGGAGGCCCTGGAGGTTTGCTTTGCCATCTCTGCTTTGAGGGTCACGGAAGCAGAGTCTGACCCCACAACCAGCCCCATGCCTTCCTTCCTCCCTTCTGTTCATTTTCCCAGTGAAGCTTAGAGGGCTCCTTCTGTTGGCCATGCCTGCCCACCCTGCTGTCCTGGTCCTGGGCCCAGACCGCACCTGACTTTTCCTCTGTCTCCAGGATGCACTGGATGGCTGTGTGACTGCCCATGGCATAACCTTAGGGGGTGCCACTCACATAAATGGTGAGGTGAATTGCACTATGGAACGCAATAGCCCATGAGCCCCGTCCACAGCTCATAACAGTCCTTGTCAGGGTGGAGTCCATCAGAGGCTCCCCGGGTTGGCAATTCAGGGCTTTTGTTGCTGTTGTTTCGAGACAGGATCTTGCTGTGTCATCCACGCTGGAGTGCAGTGGTGCAATCACGGCTCGCTGCAGCCTCAATCTCCCGGGCTCAACTGATTCTCCCACCTCAGCCTCCTGAGTAGCTGGAACCACAAGCATGCACCACCATGCCTACCTAATTTTTTATTTTAATTTTTTTCTTTTTTTTCCACCTATGTGACAACTGAAGATCCCAGCTAATTATTTTTTTTTAAGAGATAGGGTCTTGCTATGTTGCCTAGGCTGGTCTTAAAGTTCTGGACTCATGTGATCCTCCCACCTCAGCCTCCCAAAAATGCTGAGGTTACAGGTGTGAGCTGCCGCATCCAGCATTTTTATTTTTTATTTTTTTGAGACAAGGTCTCACTCTGTTGCTCAGGTTGGAGTGCAGTGGCACAATCATGGTTCACTGCAGCCTCAAACTCCTAGGCTCAAGCAATCCTCCTGCCTCAACCTCCCAAGTAGCTGGGACCACAGGTGTGTGTCACCACACCTAGCTAAATTAATTAATTAATTAGTTATTATTATTTTGTAGAGACAGGGTCTCCCTATGTTGCCCAGGCTGGTCTTGACCTCCTGGTATCAAGTGATCCTATCACCTTGAACCCTCAAAGCGCCTATCCCTATTTCTCTTTTTTCTAAAAGAAAAAGTTCAGTGACAATGACAAGTGGTAATTCATACGTGGCCTCAATGTTGCGGAGAAACTAAAGGACGGAGGAGGAAAAGTGGAACGTGTAAGCCTTAAATAAAGAGGGTAGCTTCTACTTAGTTCTAGCAGATTCCTGCCAAGAGAGGATGATAGCAGAATGTTGCCATGGCTGCTTCTTTATTCGCTAGAAGCAGAAATCCGTATTTTTGGATGAAGCTTCCTGCTTTTTAAATGTTGGCTCAAATGAAAGACAAAACAGGAATCCAGGCTAGGGGAGAGGGTGACTTGGAGCAGGGGGCTTGCAGGGAGGTGTGAGAAGTGAGAATATGCTGAAGGCAGAGATTTCCTCATGGGTTGGGTGTGGGCTATGAGAGAAAAAGACAGAAAAAGAGGAAGCAGGAGGATTCCAAGTTGGTTTTTTTTTTTTTTTTTTTTTTTTTTTTTTGAGACGGAGTTCCGCTGTGTCGCCCAGGCTGGAGTGCAGTGGCGTGATCTTGGCTCACCGGAAGCTCCACCTCCCGGGTTCACGCCATTCTCCTGCCTCAGCCTCCCGAGTAGCTGGGACTACAGGCGCCCGCAACCACACCCAGCTAATTTTTTGTATTTTTCGTAGAAATGGGGTTTCACCGTGTTAGGCAGGATGGTCTCGATCTCCTGATCTCGTGATCCACCAGCCTCAGCCTCCCAAAGTGCTGGGATTACAGGCATGACCCAATGCGCCCAGCTTCTTTTTTTTTTTTTTTTTTTGGCTGAGCCTCTGGGCTCCTCCTAATGACCCCCTGCCTCCTGCTTTCTCCCTCACGCCTGGCGTGCCAGTCTCAACGCAGCGCCCGAGGGCTTCTTTAAAACCCAAGTCAAATCATACACTCCTCTGCTCAAAGGCCACCAATCGCGCCCACACCATCAAAGTAAAAGCCCAGGCCCAGGAAGTAGAATGGGGGCTGTCAAGAGCTGGGGAATGGGGAGCTAGTGTTTAATAGGTGTAGCGTTTTAGCTGGGGGATGAGAAAGTTCTGGAGATGGATGGTGGAGATGGTTGTGCAACAATGGGAATGCTATAAACATGGGTGGGGAAGACTTCAGAGGAGGAAGTTTTATGGGGGAGAGCAGGAGCTCAGTTTGGGGCATGTCAAGAATGAGATGCCTTATTAAACATTCGAGCCAAGTCACTGAACAGAGCTGAGTCTGGAGTTCACAGAGAGCCAAGCTGGGGACATGGATTTGCAATCAATCAGTGCACAGATGGCATCAGTTCCATGGGACTGAGAGTTCACCAGCGTAGCGAGAACAGCCAAAACCAAACCAAACCAAAACGTTCTCCACAGGTCCCAGGAATGAGCCAAAAACTTTAAGCTGAAAGGTCAGCCATCCAAGGAGGGATCAGGAAGGGGAAGACGAGGAACAGCAACGAGGGAGGGAGGACCGCCGGAAGGGTGAGCGCTATGCTCGTGGGCTCGGGCGGAGTGGCACCTCGGGAGCTTCCTACTATCAGGGTTTGTGCCTGCACGAATCTGTCTACAGCCACTGCTAAATCTGAGGGCCACTGGGAGGCAGTTCAGGGTTTGGAGTTGTGTGAGGAGACAAGGTTAGGGATGGGAATTGAGGAGCAGTGCAGGAGGGCCGGGCGTGTAGGGAGGTGTCCCAATGAAGGGAGTGGGAGTGTGTGGGTTGGGGAGCAGCTGTTCAGAGGGGTCCACTGTGGCCCCCAGACTCTGGGCTGATCCCCAGAGTAAAGAAGATGGACATATCCTCTATGGACCTGCACTGTCCCCTCACACCCCCATAAGAATGGTCTGGGGCTGCTGATAGAAGTCTCCTCAGTCAACTGACTTGGGGACTGACAGGGTCTGATGGTGAGAGGCAAGGACAGGAAGGCCTGCGAAAACGAGGCCTGGTCTGTGGTATGGTCTAAATAGTGACTTCCCTCAAAGTCACACAGTGACGTCCTAAGCCCAACTACCTTAGAATGTGACTATATTTGGAGATAAGGTTTTGATTTTTGTTTTGTTTTAGAGACAGGATCTTGCTGTGTTGCCCAGGCTGGAGTGCAGTGGCATGATCATAGCTCACTGTAGCCTCTTCTACCTGGCTGAAGTGATCCTCCTGCCTCAGCCTCCTGAGTAGCTGGGACTACAGGCATGCGCCACCACACCCAGCTGTTTTTTTAAACTTTTTGTAGAGACAGAGCCTCACTATGTTGCCCTGCTGGTCTCAAACTCCTGGGCTCCAGCAATCTTTTCGCTCCCACCTCCCAAAGTGCTGGGATTACATTGTGAGCCACCACACCCAGTCTTTGGAGACACGGTCTTTAAAGAGGTAGTTAAGTTAAACGAGGCTGTTAGGGTGGGCTCTAATTCAATCTGATTGGTGTCCTTATAGGAGGAGGGAGAGACATGAAGGCTGCCCATACACAGGAAAAAAAAAAAACAAAAACCCAACAACATGTGGGGACACGGAGAAGGCATAGCCTGAGGAGAAACCAGCCATGCCAACACCTTGATCTCAGACTTCTAACCTCCAAAACTGTGAGAAAACGAACGCCTATTGTTAAATTGCCCAGCCTGTGGTATTTTGTTACGGAAGCCTGAGCAAACTAACACAGCCTGGCATTTTTGCTCTGAAGTTTACAGGATTGATTGGAATTTATGGGAATAGATTTATAGTTGCACAACTCAATGCTATGCAGGGATTTTCTCCAGCATGATTCCTTTGGTGAAACAGTGGCCCCCACTTCCTACTGTCTGCCCAAACCCAAGCCAGTGAAAGTGTCCATTCACCCATCCATTCAGTCATTTACTCATTCATTCAACAAATATTTATTGAAGACTTACTGTAAAGGTCTTATAAAAGGTGATGGAAGCTTGTCCATATCAGGGTTAGACATGGCTAAGTTCTGGGGAATTAGAACATATTATTAATCTCCATAACAAATACAGCTTTTGATGACACACGGAAACGAATGAAATCGGACACAAAGTCCCAATCAGTTTTTGGAAATAATCCACAAAATAAATGGAAGTTTCAGTTCCATAAACAACTAAATTGGATCCAGATATCAGATAATTCCATATTATATTGAAAATGAGGAAATCGGGCCAGGCATCAGCATGTTGGGAGGCTGAGGTGGGCAGATCACTTGAGGTCAGGAGTTCAAGACCAGCCTGGCCAACATGGTGAAACCCTGTCTCTACTAAAAATACAAAAATCAGCCAGGTGTGCTGGCACATGCCTGTAATCCCAGCTACTCAGGAGGCTGAGGCATGACAATTGCTTGAACCTGGATGGCAGAGGTTGCAGTAGGCCAAGTTTGTGCCACTGCACATGGTTTGGCTGTGTCTCCACCCAAATCTCATCTTGAATTGTAACTGCAAGAATTCCCATGTGTCGTGGGAGGAACCCGGTGGGCAGTGATTGAATAATGGGGGCAGGTCTTTCCTGCACTGTTCTTGTGATGGTGAATGAGTCTCATGAAGTCTGGTGGCTTTAGAAATGGGAGTTTCCCTGCACAAATTCTCTCTTCGCTTGTTTGCCCCCATGTGAGATGTGACTTTCACATTCCACCATGATTTTGAGGCCTCTCCAGCCATGTGGAACTTTAAGTCCAATAAACCTCTTTCTTTTGTAAATTGCCCAGTCTCTGATATGTCTTTATCAGCAGCATAAAAATGGACTAATACCACCTTGTATACTGTTTGGTTAATAAATGCCCTTCTGGGAGACAGGCCTCACAACATCCACAAAAGCTGGGCTGCTTTCTGGGGCAGAAAGAGCTTAATGAAGATTAATATCTTTGTGTTGAGTGAACTCTGAGATGGCTCCCTGTGGTCCCTGACTCCTGGTGTTCACACCCTTGTGTAATGTCCCCAATTGTGTGCAAGCAGGACCTTCGATTTGGTTTTAACAAACAGAGAAGAGCAAAGATGATAGGATGTCACCTCTGTAAATATAAGATGACGACTTGTGTCTTGGTGGCAGACTCTCTCCTTTATAAGCTATCATAAAGCAAGTTGCTTGATTGGGGAGGCCCACAAGGCAAGAAACACAGGGTGCCTTCTGGGAAAAAACACCTAGGAATCAAGGCCCTTTGTTCAACTGCCTAAAAGCAATTGAGTCATGTCAACAACCAAAAAGTGAGCTTGGAAGCAGATTCTCCCCAGTTGGGCCTTTCGATAAGACTCAACCTTGCCTGACACCTTGAGTGTGGTCTTGTGAGAGACCATAAAATGGAGGAACCAGCTGAGCTGTGTCCAGATTCCTGACCTACAGAAACTGTGAGAAAACGTGTGTGTGTGTGTGTGTGTGCGCGCCAGAATCTTGCTTTGTCACCCAGGCTGGAATGCAGTGGCATGATCATAGCTCACTGCATCCTTGAACTCCTGGGCTCAAGTGATCCTCCTGCCTTAGCCTTCTGAGTAGCTAGGATGGCAGGCACACATCACCATGACCAGCTAATTTAACAACTTTTATTTTTTGGTAGAGATGGTATCTCACTATGTTGTTGAGGCTGGTCTCAAACTGCTGGGCTCAAGTGATCCTCATACCTCAGCCTCCCAAAGTATTGGGATTACAAGTGTAAGCCACTTCACCCTGCCGATGTGTGTTGTTTTAGGTGCCAAATTTGTGCTCCTTTGTCACTCAGCAGTAAATAGCTAAGACAATCCTAAACAAGGTTTTTGAGATGGTAGAATAAAGACTCTCTGGGGTCCAATTAGTATTGGCCTGAGGCAGATTCCCTGAACAGAAAAGGAAGTGCCCAGTAAATTTGAGTCATCTGGGATGAGGCCCCTTGTTACTAAACCCTCAGATTCCTTCCTGATGAAATGAGAAGTTTGGATAGCTCTCCAAGATCCCCTCCCCTCCCCTCTCCTCTCCTCCCCTCCCCTCCTCTCCTCTCCTCTGTATTTTATTTTCTTTTGAGACAGAGTCTCACACTGTTGCCTAGACTGGAGTGCAATGGCGAGATCTCAGCTCACCGCAACCTCCACCTCCTGGGTTCATGCAATTCTCCTGCCTCAGCCTCTCGAGTAGCTGTGGTTATAGGCGCACACTACCACACTCGGCTAATTTTTTTTTTTTTTGTATTTTTAGTAGAAATGGGGTTTCACTATGTTGGCCATACTGGTCTCAAACTCCTGACCTCGTGATCAGCCCTCCTCGGCCTCCCAAAGTGCTGGGATTACAGGCATGAGTCACCGCGCCCAGCCTTTGTTTTCTTTTCTCTCTTTTTTCTTTTTTGAGACGGACTCTTGCTCTGTCGCCCAGGCTGTGGAGTGCAGTGGAGCAACCTTGGCTCACTGCAACCTCTGCCTCCCGGGTTCAGGTGATTCTCCTCCCACAGCCTCCCGAGTAGCTGGGACCACAGGAGGGGACACGCCACCGCACCTGGCTAATTTTTGTATTTTTAGTAGAGACGGAGTTTTGCCATGTTAGCCAGGCTGGTCTCAAACTTCTGACTTCAGGTGATCCACCCACCTTGGCCTCCCAAAGTGCTGGGATTACAGGCATGAGCCACCACGCCTGGCCACTTTCTTTCTTTTTATTTTTGTGTATTTGTTGTATGTTTTTAGGTTTGAGGTTACTGTAAGGGTTGCAAATATCTTGTAAACAATTATTTTAAATTGATGACAGCATTGATTGCATAAACAAAAACCAAACTAACAAACAAGCAAAAAGAAAACTAATAAAAATTCTACACTTTAACTTGCTCTCCCCACGTATTATTTATTTATTTTTTTTTTGAGACAGAGTCTCACTCTGTCACCTAGGCTGGAGTGCAGTGGCACTATCTTAGCTCACTGCAACCTCTGTCCCCCAGGTTCAAGCAATTCTCCTGGCTCAGCCTCTCTAGTAGCTGGGATTAAAGGTGTGTACTAATTTTTAAATTATCATGCCTGGCAAATTTTTGTATTTTTAGTAGAGACAGGGTTTCACCATGTTGGCCAGGTTGGTCTTGAACACCTGACCTCAGGTGATCCACCTGCCTCCCCCTCCCAAAGTACTGGGATTACAGTAGTGAGCCACCACATCTGGCCCACTGTTTCTATTTATAACTTATTGTACTGTCTATGAGTTGAAAAGTCATGGTAGTGATTATTTTTGATTGGTTCATCTTTTAGTCTTCTTCCTTAAGACATGAGTAGTTTACACATGATAATTACGGTGTTATAATATTTTCTGTTTTTCTGTGTACTTACCAGTGAGTTTTGCACCTTCATATGATTTCCTATTATTCATTGATGTCCTTTTCTTTCAGATTGAAGAACTTCCTTTAGCTTTTTTTTGTTTGTTTGTTTTGTGAGATGGAGTCTCACTCTGTCACCCAGGCTGCAGTGCAGTGGCACAATCTTGACTCACTGCAACCTCCGTTTTCCGGGTTCAAGTGATTCTCATGTCCCAGTCTCCCGAGTACCCAGGATTACAGACGTACGCCAACACGCTCGACTAATTTTTGTATTTTTAGTAGAGATGGTGTTTCGCCACGTTGACCGGGCTGATCTCGAACTCCTAGCCTCAAGTGACCCGCTTGCCTCAGTCTCCTAAAGTGCTGGAATTACAGGCATGAGCCACGACCCCGGCCCTTAGCATTTCTTGGAGGACAGGTCTAGAGTCGATGAAATCCCTCAGCATTTGTTTGTCGGGGAAGTTTTTCTCCTTCATGTTGGAAGGATATTTGTGCTAGATAAACTATTCTAGGTAAAAGTTTCTTTCCTCAGCACTTTAAATATGTCATACTATTCTCTCCTGGCCTTTCCACTGAAAAGTCTGTTGCCAGATGGATTGGAGCTCCATTGGATGTCATTTGTTTCTTTTCTCTTGCTGATTTTAGGATCCTTTCTTTATCCTTGATCTTTGGGAGTTTGATTATTAAATGCCTTGAGGTAGTCTTCTTTGGGTTAAATCTGATTGGTGTTCAATAACCTTCTTGTACTTTAAAATTGATACCTTTCTCTAGGTTTGGGAAGTTCTCTGTTATTATTTTATTGAATAAACTTTCTACCCAATCTCTCTCTATTTTCTCTTTAAGAACAATTACTTGGATTTGCCCTTTTGAGGCTAATTTCTAGGTCTTATAGGCATGCTTTGTTGTTTTTTATTCTCTCTTTTTTTTGTCTTCTCTGACTGTGTATTTTCAAGTAGTCTGTCTTCAAGCTCACTCATTCTTTCTTCTGCTGGATCAAGCCTGGAATCGAGGGCCTTAAGGGCCCTTTTGGTGCTCTTCCTCACTGCGGCTGAGCTGGCACCTAAGCTCATCACAAAGTGCTCTTTCCTCTTCCCTCTCTCTTTCTCAAGCAGAAGGACTCTCTCCTCGTAGCCACCAGAACTGTGAATGTGCTTCTGATCACACCTGAAGCCAGTATGTCTCAGAGTCTCACTCAAGGCCAACTGCCTGTACTACTTGGTTACTGCTGCTGATTATTCAGGGTCCAAGGGCTCTTTAGTCAGCAAGTGATTAATTCTTCCAGCACTGAGCTCTTCTCTCCAGGTCAGTGGGTTCCCTTCTGGCCCAGGGTGTGTCTAGAAATGTCATCCAGGAGATAGGGCCTGGAATGGAGCCCTCAAGACTGTGACTAGTGTCCTATCCTACTGTGGCTGAGCTGGTATCCAAGTTGCAAGACAAAGTCCTCTTTAGTTTTCCTTCTCTTCTCCTATGCATCAGGAAGGGGTCTGTTTTGGAGCTGTGAGCTGTGCTGCCTGGGATTGTGGGAGGGGTGCTGCAAGCACTCCCTTAGGCACCCTGGGTGGTGTCTTACTAGCTCATGTGCCCCTCAATGTCCACTGGCTCTGAGCCCACCACAGCACCAGGACTTGCCTAGGATTTGCAGTCCTTGTGGCCTAAACATCTTTCAAGTTTATTGAGAGCCCCACTGCACTTTAGCCCATGGTGGTGAGGCTTGCCAAAACTCAAGTTCCAACCTCTGGGATGGGTTGGAATCTATCCTTCTGGCTAGGACTGGTCTACATGCTCCCTCCAGGGCCACTGGCTGAGTTCTGCCCTATGTCAGTAGCTCTGAATTCCAATTCAAGTTCCCGCGATTGCTGTGCTCTCCTTCTCCCAAGCACACAGATTCTCTCTTCATGCCACGCAGCCAGCCACTGCCAGGGGATGTTGAGGGGTGGGGGGAGGTGATCGCCAATTTAAGATTGTCTTTCCCACGCTCTTCAGTGACTCTTTCAGCGATATGAAGTTAAAACCAGGTACTGTCATTACTCTCCTGATTTTTGGTTCTTATGAAGGTAATTTTGTGTGTGGATAGTTGTTAAATTTGGTGTTCCTGTATGGAGTATGATCAGTGGGGGCTTCTATTTGGCCATATTGCTCCACTTATATTTAGTTTTTATTTTTTGTAGAGACAGTGTCTCACCATGTTGCCCAGGCTGGTCTCGAACTCCTGGGCTCAAGCCATCTACCTGCCTTGGCGTCCCAGAGTGCTGGGATTACAGACATAAGCCACCATGACCTGCCTCCACCTCTATTTAAAAAATTTTTTTGCATCAACTTTGGACAAGAATTTTTAAAGAAAAACATTTTAAAATTAAAATTTAAAAAATTTAAAAGCTCTGCTCGCAGAAGCACACAAAAAATTTTAATGTGCTGATTATTTCACTTCTGTGGAAAAATATGATAGGAAAATTGAATAAAAGAAATTTAGATTAACATTTTTGGGGGAACCATTTTATTTTTGTGTACATATTTCCTTAAAATCAGTGAATTTCTAGGCCAGCTTCAGGTAACTGAAGGGCCTTTATAAGTGGTTTATATTTTCTATATCTTTATAAGTGGCTTATGTTTTTATAAGTGGTCTATATCTTTATAAGTGGTTTATATTTTCTATATCTTTATATTTTCTATATCTTTATAAGTGGTTTATATTTTCTATATTGTGTTTCCAATGTTTACTGCAAACACAGTCTGAAGCAAAATGGGAAATAACATGTTTCTGGAGATGAGCATAGAAATTCTAATCCAGTAAACTGTTTTCTTTCCCAGGTAGCAGGGTTGAGTCATGCCTGACTGCTAGGCCACCATTTATAGGTATAGCCTATGAAACCGGTACAGTCCACCCAAAACAAGGCCAGCCAATGCATGCCGTTTGATGGTACAGGTTTCAAAATTCAAATCACCTGCCTGCAAAAATAAACTCACAAACCCCTTGTGAGATGCATGCTGTCCAAAGGGGGATCACTGGCTGGGCACGGCGGCTCATGCCTGTAATCCCAGCACTTTGGGAGGCCGAAGCGTGTGGATCACCTGAGGTCAGGAGTTCAAGACCAGCCTGGCCAATATGGTGAAACCCCGTCTCTACTAATAAACAAAAATTAGCTGATCATGGCCGGGCACGGAGGCTCACACCTGTAATCCCAGCGCTTTCGGAGGCCGAGGTGGGTGGATCACGAAGTCATGGGTTCGAGACCAGCCTGACCAACATGGTGAAACCCCATCTCTACTAAAAATACAAAAATTATATGGACATGGTGGCAGGCACCTGTAATCCCAGCTACTCAGGAGGCTGAGGCAGGAGAATTGCTTGAACCTGGGAGGCGGAGGTTGCAGTGAGTCGAGATCGCGCCACTACACTCCAGCCTGGGTGACAGAGCGAGACTCCATCTCAAAAAAAAAAAAAAAAAAAAAAATTAGCCGATTATGGTGGTGGGTGCCTGTAATCCCAGCTAGTCAGGAGGCTGAGGCAGGAGAATTGCTTGAACACGGAGGCGGAGGTTGCAGTGAGCCGAGAATGTGCCACTGCATTCCAGCCTGGGCGAAAGAGTGAAACTTTGTCTCAAAAAAAAAAAAAAAAAAGGTAGGGGGGCTCACTGCCATTGGTATGAAGCCATGAAGGGCAGTGTTCAGTCCAACATATGTCGATCCCATGCTCACACAGATTCCTTTCTGCTTGTGGAAGTTGGTTAATTTTTCTGGTTATGATACTGAATGTTGCTACATTTTCCTTGATAGTATACTATCATCTGGTTGATGACTTTGCATCTTAGCATTATACTCCCCTTCTCCCAGCAGCCAGTGCCTCTCCAGTCTTCCTCAGCCACACCGGGGCTCACTGCAACCTCCGCTCAACTGGCCCAGATGCAGCCATCTTTAAAGAAATCCAGGTTTTGAAGCAAAATTTCAGAGAGCAAAACTTTCACAGGGACTTTCAGGCATAATTTGACCAGGTCATTCGACCAGATTGTTTTTCTTTCTCTTTCTGTCCCCCTATCTGCGTGGTTCCTGGCCTGCTGTCAGGGCATGATTTAAGAGGGTTGTTTGCTTAGCTTGAGTGGAGGCCCCCACAGGCCAGTTCCCTCCCCAGAAGGACTTGAGGGCAGGGTGAAGGGGGTTGGGGGGAGCTGCCAAACCATGGATGTCAGACCTGTCCATGCACAGGCAAGGAGAGGGCACAAACTTGACAACACAGCGAAACTCCACTTGTTTCTTCACAAGTCTTTAGAAAGGAGCTTTCATTTTTGTAGTTTTGCTTCCTCTCTGAATCTTTGGCCTGCACAGTGACCTCAGTATCTCCTGACCATGGAATCACATGCCCGTATCTACTTTGGAGTTTGAGCTTTTCAAAACTGCAACTCTTTGCCAATAGCTGGTTTGTGGGCCTGGTGTCAGCAGTGGGGAACAGTCTTCCTGCCACTTTCCATTCATGTCTACGTGACTCCAACCTAAAATAGATTTTTGGGGGAGCCCTTGATTGTAATCTTCAACAAAGGAAGTCATGCTAGGCAGATTCTCCTGAGACAGGTCCTTACGTGCTAGTAAGAGCCTTTGGTGAGTACTTTAGGATTTACAAAGCCTCTCCAAAGACAGACTTTGATTTGATCCCCACAGCAATCTCATGGTAGGTGTTTCAACTCCATCTTACAGATGAGAAAATCTGCCACTGAGTGGGAGAATGGTGGGGTGGGAAGCGTGGTTGAAGAAGAGAAACAGCATTTATTACCCTTCTGGGCCTAACACTGTGCTGTTCGCTTTATATATGTTTGATCCTTTAACACACTTGTGAAGCCAGTAGTATTTTCACACTATTGTCTTTTTTAGGTGAGTTCACTGAGGCTCAAACAGGCACAGCAGTAAGTGGAAGCACAGGAACTGAAACACATCTCTGCTATCTCATGGTTTGTGCTTTGCCCATCACTGCTTATCCCAGTTATCTTTTGCTGAGAAGCAGTTTACTTCCAAACTTAGTGGTTTAAGACAACAACAGTCATTTATGATCTCACGGTTTCTGTGAATCAGGGATCTGGGAGTGGTGTAGCTGGGCTGTTCTGACATAGGGTCTCTCATGGAATCTCTGTAAGGGGTCTGCTGGGGGCTGCTGTCATCTGAAGGCTTGATGAGGCTGCTGCTTCTGCTTCTGAGGTGGCTCACTTGCATGGCCGGCAAGTTGGTGCTGGCTCTTGCCAGGAGGCCCCAGTTTCTCCTCATTTGAGCTGCTTGAGCACCTTCTCCACGTGGTGCTGGCTTCTCCCTGAGCGAGTGACACAAAAGAGAGCAAGGCAAAAGCTGCAATGTCTTTTCGGACCTTGCCTTGGATGCCACACAGTCATTTCTGCAATATCCCAGTGGCTACACAGGCCGGCCCTGTGCAGTACAGGAGGATCAGCAGATGTTGAGGTCGCTGGGCAGGACCAAGGTCCAGAGAGGAAGCACAGGGGTATGACTCCAGCGAACGTGGATGTCGGTGTTGGCTGCTGAAAAACAGTCAATACAGGAATAGCATTTTCTTTTTTTTTTTTTGAGACAGAGTTGCGCTCTTGTTGCCCAAGCTGGAGTGCAGTGGCACAATCTCAGCTCACTGTAACCTCCTCCACCCGGGTTCAAGCGTTTCTCCTACCTCAGCCTCCTGAGTAGCTGGGATTACAGGTGGGGTTTCACCATTTTGTCCAGGCTGGTCTTGATCTCCTGACCTCAAGTGATCTGCCCACCTTGGCCTCCCAGAGTGCTGGGATTACAGGCGTGAGCTACTGCGCCCGGCTGCTTTGATGTATTTTTATTATTAATTTTTTTTGAGACAGGGTCTCACTCTGTCGCCCAGGCTGGAATGCAATGGCATAATCACAGCTCGACTTCCTGGGCTCAGGTGATCCATCCGCCTCAGCTTCCTGTGTAGCTGGGACTACAGGTGCGTGCCACCATGCCCTGCTAATTTTTGTATTTTTTTTTGTAGAGATGATGTCTCACCGTGTTGCCCAGGCTGGTCTTGAACTCCTGGGTTCAAGTGATCTGCCTGCTTCAGCCTCCTGAAGCCTCTGATATATTTTTCAACAACTATATGCAATCTGTCTCTACGCCCACGTTTGCCCCAGGCAGCCACTGATATTGTCTGTTCCCATTAATTTTCTTTTCTTTTTTTTTTTTGACATGGAGTCTTGCTCTGTCACCCAGGCTGTAGTGCAGTAGCACGATCTTGGCTCACTACAACCTCCGCCTCCCAGGTTCAAGTGATTCTCCTGTCTCAGCCTCCTGAGTAGCTGGGACTAAAGGCATGTGCCAGCACACCCAGCTAATTTATATATATATATATATATATATTTTTTTTTTTTTTTTAAGTAAAGATGCAGTTTCCCCATGTTGACCAAGCTTGTCTTGAACACCTGACCTCAGGAGATCTGCCTGCCTCGGCCTCCCAAAGTGCTGGGATTATAGGCATGAGCCACCACGCCTGGCCCCCATTAGTTTTCATTTCTAGGCATTTTGAATAAATGGAACGAAACAAAACATTATCTTTCATGTCTGGCTTCTTTCATTCAACAGAATGATTTTGACAATCATCCATCTGTTACAAGTATCAGTGGTTTGTTTTTTTAAAAATTAAAAAAATACTAACGGCTTTCATGAGGTATAACTGACGTACAGTAAACTGCATGTGTTTAAAGTGTACACTTTGATAAGTTTTGTTTTGTTTTGGAGACAGGGTTTTGCTGTGTCGCCCATGCTGAAGTGCGATGGTGTGATCATGGCACACTGCAACTTTTAACTCTTGGACCCAAGTGATCTTCCTATTTCACCCTCCTGAGTAGCTGGGAGTAGAAGTACACACCACCATACCTGGATAATTTTTATTTTTTTGTAGAGGTGGGGTTTTGCTGTGTTGCCCAGGCTGGCCTCAAGTGGTCCTCCTGCCTTAGCCCCCAAGAGTGTTGGGATTAAAGGCATGAGCTACCATGCCCTGCCAATAACATTAAACTCATGA
Source organism: Pan troglodytes (assembly GCF_028858775.2). Classification (NCBI taxonomy): domain Eukaryota; kingdom Metazoa; phylum Chordata; class Mammalia; order Primates; family Hominidae; genus Pan; species Pan troglodytes. The sequence goes on from NC_072405.2 coordinate 17,894,565, forward strand.
ATATACATTGTGAGCCATCCCTACAACCAAGACAATGAAAACACTCATCACCTCCCAGAATTTTCTGGTGGCCCTTTATCATCCCTCCCTCCTGCTCCTTCCACCTCTATCTCTAGGCAACCACTGATTCTGCTCTCACTTGGGATTCATTTGCATTTTCTAGAATTATATATCAATGAGATCACATAGTATGCTTTTTTTTTTTTTCAGGGGGTCTGGGTTCTTATTTCGAGATTCCTTTATACAGGGGCCTGTATCAACACTTCATTCTTTTTCATTGTTGAGTAGTATCCCATCAAATAGATAGACTTCAATTTGTTTATCTCCTTACCTGTTGACAGAAGTTTGAGTTTCCATTTCTTGGCCATTATAAGGAAAATCACAGCGGCCATTCTATTGCAACTCTTGTGTTTTCATTTCTCTTGGGTAAATATCTAAAAGTGAAACCACTGGATCACATGCTTAACTTTTAAAGAAATGATCAAACTGTGTTGAAGTGGTTGTACTACTTTATACTTCCACCAGCAGCGATGAGAGTTCCAGTTGTTCCACATCCTCAGCGACAATCAGTGTGGTCAGTCGTTTTAATGTAACTGCTCTCGTCAGTGTGCGGTAGGATCTCATTGTAGCTTCAATTTGCATTTCCCTGATGATTAACGACATTGAGCATCTTTTCGTGTGCTCAATAACCATTCATACATCATTTGTGAGATGTTTGTTCAAGGCTTTTTTGAAATAGGGCCATTTGTCTACTTCTACATGAGTGAAATGAGAAATATAAAGGGTGTTATAAACACGACAGTTATTCAGTGGTCCCTGTCCAGTTTTGCTCCTGACTTCTGTAGCTTGCTGCCGCCATTGTGGCTAGAAATCTGTTGGTGGAGGTGGAGGGCAATTGTGAGGACCTGGGGCAAATGCGGCAAACAAAGTCATATGGCAGAGGTGGAGAGGGTAGAGAAGAGAGAGAGGCAAGGTCAAGTTTATGGCATCATAACCTCTGAAATGGGGCCCTTGTGATGGGGGAGGTCACTGAGTTTGGGTTCCTCCAGAAATCCTTTGGCCCCAGTACCCAAATGGCTCCAGGTTGAGTATCCCTCAAGCTGATGACTTATAAATTACCAGGAAATTTGGCTGCAGAGTGAAAAGACCATAGTTGAATCCCATCTATGTTAATGTCCATGTAAAGTAGGAGCAGCCAGGAGTGTGTGCTTCATGGTCTTTGCTCTGCTGTTCCTGGGCACTGGATGAGATGTCTTTTTCCAATAATGATGATGAAGATGGTGATATTGAGAATTCTTTATCTTCATTGAGCATGTAATAATTTTAAAAGTCTTTTCTGCCTACCAGACTTCTTCCCTCCCAGCTGAGCAGGCCACTGGCCAGTGTTCCCACTTCACAGTTAAAGTGAGCCAGGTCCTGAGAGGCTGGGAGGAAGAGTCAGGCTCACTTCATGGCCTTGACTCTCTCCTCAGTCCAGAGACCCACGTTGAGCCATTCCCAGCGATGTCTCCTGCATCTTATAGTAGCGACCTCCCACAGTTTCCCAGCTCTGAAATCAAAGTTCAAGACTGTCTGCTTTTGTTCTCTACTGGAGTCCTGTTGGTGACAGTTTGGACCCACCAATACCCCGTTGATCCCCCTGAGTCCTGCCTTTTTGTTTACTGCACAAATAGGCACTGTTCAGAAAACAAACAACAAAAAGGGAAGCAATTCTGTTTACTAGACTTTTTGCTTGTTTGTTTGAGACAGGGTCTGTCTTTGTCGCCCAGGCTTGAAAGCAGTGGTGTGGTCATGCCTTATTGCAGCCTCTTTCTCCCAGGCTGAAGCCATCCTCCCACCTGAGCCTCGGGAGTAGCTAGGCTGCTACCATGCCTGGCTAATTTTTTTCATGTTTTGTCGAGATGAGTCTCGTTAGATTGCCCCGGGTGGCTTGCTGGATATTTGAGCCAAGGAAACTTGAGTGGATCTCATAACCTCAAGGGACCACATGTCCTTGAATGATGGACAGCCACCATTTCTGTCCTATCTACCTTATGTGGGTTTGACAGGCCTCTCCAGGCCTGGATCTGAGTCTAATGCAGGGCTAACGTGACGCAGGCCTCTGGGCCACTGTAAGGCACCACGGAGCGTTTCTCCACCGAGCTCCAGCGGCTGCGGGGCCCGGCGCCGCCCTCGATTCATGCTGGCAGCGCCGCCAAGCGGGCAGCTGGGAAAGAGCGGCCACCTCATTCCAAGGAAGCGGGGAGGCGAAGAGAGTGGGGAGAGCCCCGCTTCGGTCGCGATCCGGTGGACACCATCCCGGCGGGGAGGAGCCTTCCCACGAGGACGGATGGCGACACACACGCCTGTTGGAGCATCCTGAGGCCCGCCTCTGTGGCTTCTGTTGTGACGCAAGCGTTCCCTCCTCGAGTAGGGTCTGTGGCCGGGGCTGTGTCTGCGGGACTGGGAAGCTCTCCTGTGAGGTCTGTCTCGGGACCTTCCTGTCTGTGCCTGGAGGGCATCTGCGGGCAGATGGGGCACCTGCGCCTCCATCTCCGCTGCCCCTGCCCTGCCCTTCTACCCAGGCCTTGCAGTCACCAGAGATGGGATCCAGGCTCAGCTCGGCCACGTCTGAGCTTCTTGCCATCTGGGAAATGGGGTGCAGAGAGACATCCCCGGTTGAAAGCTAAACCTTCTTGCTGCAAGCCATGCCAGGGAGGTAGGTCAGAGGCCAAAAGGCTTTGCCTGAAATTTACGGCCCCGCAGTTGGGCCTTAGTCTCCTCTTCCAGTTTTATTTATTTATTTTTTTAGAGACAAGTCTCACTCTGTCACCCAGGCTGGAGTGCAGTGGGGCGATTATAACTCACTGCAACCTCGAACTCCTGAGCTCAAGTGATCCACCTCAACCTCTGGCGAAGCTGGGACAAGCCAGTGCTACCTGCCCGCCAAGTTTTGAGTTTTTGCAGAGACGAAGGTCTCACTATATTGTCCAGGCTAGTCTCAAATTCCTGCCTCAAGCGATCCTCCTGCCTTGGCCTCCTGAAGTACTGGGATTACAGTCGTGAGCCACCAAGACTGGCCTCCTCTTCTAGCCTCAACTCCAGCTACTTTTTTATTTTTGAGATGGAGTCTTGCTTTGTTACCCAGGCTGGAGTGCAGTGGCACGATCTCGGCTCACTGCAACCTCTGCTCCTGGGTTCAAGAGATTCTTCTGCCTCAGCCTCCCAAGTAACTGGGACTACAGGCGCACACCACCATGCCTGGCTAATTTTTGTATTTTTAGTAGTGATGGGGTTTCACCATATTGGCCAGGCTCGTCCCGAACTCCTGACCTCATGATCCACCCGCCTTGGCCTCCCAAAGTGCTAGGATTACAGGTGTGAGCCACTGCGCCTGGCCGATTCCATCTACTTTTTACTCAGCCAGAGGGGCTCACTGTCCCTCTGAAATATCTCCATGGTTTCCCACCTCCACACCATCCATGGTGCCTGGAAGGCATCTCCCCCAGCCCTCCTGAGATCCACACAAATGTTCATATTGGATGTGTAGATGCGGGGTATTACTATCTTAATGTTTTCTAATTATATGTGCTCTTCTATACACAAAAAGTGTAAAGAAAAAGTATCACCCACTTTCCTGAATTATTCCACTATTCTGATTTAACTATTTTATATATATATATACTTGTAGAGACAGGGTCTGGCCGTATTGGCCAGGTTGGTCTTGAACTGCTGGCCTCAAACAATCTGCCTTCCTTGGCCTCCCAAAGTGCTGGGATTCCAGTCATGAGCCACTGCGCTGTGCCCCTATTATTAATTTTTAATTAATGTGTTACTTAGACTTAAAAACATTTTTCTGTGCAAATACATATATGTATTTTACATACGTGGACCACATGTACTAACCATCTTTTAGTGTGGAGAAGTTATGCCTCTGCAGCCGGTTACTGAGCTTCTCAAAAGTGGAAGCTCCTACCAATCCTTCAAAGTGCAGCCCGTGTCACTCCACCCTGGAGGTCTCTGTGACTCACACAGGCAGTGTTTACTGTCCTCTCACCTGGCTGTGGATGATACCTTGACCACACTTTAATTTTGGTACTTATTGTCTTATATTTGGCTATTGGTTTATGCATCTGAACTCTCCACTTGATTGGAACACATGGCACCCTCAGGGGCAGCTAATTTTTTACTTTTTCTAGAGATGGGGTTTAGCTGTGCTGCCCAGGCTGGTCTTGAACTCCTGAACTCAAGCAATCTGCCTGCCTCGGCCACCCGAAGTGCTGGGATTACAACCATGAGCCACCGTGCCTGGGTGCTGCCGTCTTCTAAACGAGCAGAATGCATAGATTCCTCTCTAGGGTTTGCAGATTTGAAAAGATGGGGTTTTGCACCATGCACCTAACACTCTTCTTGCCAGAAGCGCTCTGCAGACCAAAGGAGTTTTATGAAGACTAGGTGCCTCTAGCCTATCTTCTATCCTGGAACCTCAAAGCTGCTAATCCATTATTTATTCAACAAATATTGATTGAGCACCTACTATGTGCCAGATACTAAGTTCAGAGAGTATAACAGTGAACAAAACAGAAATCCTTGCCTTCTATGGGACTTACATTTTACTGGAGGCATTCAGACAGTAAACAAAGTAAATACTTAAAATATATAGTATGTTAGACGGTGTTGAGTGTTTGGGGAAAAATAAAGTGGAAGGGACACTCCTATCCTTAGACCTGGGTAAGAGGGACCCTTTCCCCAAGCTCCACCCTTCTCTAAGCCCCTCCAGGGCAAAGAGTCTGCCAGGACAAGGGGATGTGGCCCCTGGGAGCCCAAGATCCTTCTCTAGGTTTCACTCTGGTTATCCAAGACCTCAAGAGTTCCTGCTCAAATGGCACTGAACCCATGTTCGGGGCTTGTTTGTGTTCCCATAGGTCTGACCCTGGAGAGTGGAATGTACCTGTAAGCCAAAAGTACAGTCAAGAGGTGACTGTTTCCTGGGGATGTAGCTGGGATGTTCACATGTATGACTGAGGTGCAGGATGGAAATGGGGGTGGGAAGAGAAAGGGGGTAAACCATCATTTTTATTCTTTTTTTTTTTTTTTGCAACAGAGTTTTGCTCTGTCACCCAGGCTGGAGTGCAGTGCGCTGATCTCGGCTCACTGCAACCTCCACCTCCTGGGTTAAAGCGATTCTCCTGCCTCAGCCTTCGGAGTAGCTGGGGTTACGGGCACATGCCACCATGCCTTCTAATTTTTTGTATTTTTAGTAGAGATGGGGTTTCACCATGTTGTCCAGGCTGGTCTTGAACTCCTAACCTCAGGTGATCTGCCCACCTCGGCCTCCAAAGTGCTGGGATTACCGGCATAAGCCCCCATTCCCAGCCCATTTTTAATCTATTTCCAGGCTTTCCAAATGTTAGGGACAGGACTGGGAAGATAGATATGGAGACGGGGGGTGGGGTGTCACTGCAATTTTAAGTAGAATGGGCAGGGAAGGTGACATTTTACTAAAGAAGAGGAGGAAAGGAGTGGTATCTGTAGATATAACTGAAAGTGATCTCCAGGCAGAGGAAAAGTGAGTACGAAGGTGTGGAGGCAGCAGTGTGCCTGGGATGCCCAGGAAAAGTAAACCTGGGTACTCGCCAGGTGCCATGGCCCAGGGGGACCTGCCAGATTTGTGCTTGTGCAAAACCTAAAAAAAATAGGCCCTTGAAGCCAGGCTCGGTGGCTCACTCCTGTAATCCCAGCATTTTGGGAGGCCGAGGCAGGCAGATCACGAGGTCAGGAGATCGAGACCATCCTGGCTAACATGATGAAACCCCGTCTCTACTAAAAATACAAAAAAATTAGCCAGGCATGGTGGTGGGCACCTGTGGTCCTAGCTACTCGGGAGGCTGAGGCAGGAGAATGGCATGAACCCGGGAGGTGGAGCTTGCAGTGAGCGGAGATGACGCCACTGCCCTCCATCCTGGGTGACAGAGCAAGATTCCGTCTCAAAAAAAAAAAAAATAAGACCTCTATCAATGTTGGATTGAATGAACGAATGGTCCCACCTCCTGGAGGAGCCACTCCCAACAGCACACAGCTGCCTCTTCTTCCCAGCTCTGTGCCAAGGGGTGTTTCAGCTTTGCTTTGATCCTGATGACCAGGCACTGCTATTCTTTAGGCCGGGATTTCCCCAAGCCTTGGTATTTTAAAAAATATGTTATAGTTCCCTTGAAACTCTCTCCTAATCACCTTGGTATTTTAAAAAATATGTTATAGTTCCCTTGAAACTCTCTCCTTATCACCTTCACCTTCCTGTTTTCATCTCCCACTGCTTGGCACCCTCTGTCTCCCCACGGTGTCCCCATGACGCTGCCTGCATGCCCATTGGCCCCAGCCTGGGAGATTCTCAGAGATGCCCGGGCCAGACATGGCTGCAGATAGAGCCAAGAGGGTGGCCTCGGGTGGCTGGTGGCAGTCTCCTGGCTGTGGGGGCAGAAGTGGGGGCCTGGGAGGTGACAGGCAGCTCAGGCCTAAGGAAGGATGGAGTCAGAGCTCAGAGATGTGACCAGAAAGGGCTCAGCCACGGGAAGGAGTTTGGGGATTTACCCACGTAAGTACCGAATTATTAGGCCAAAACTGACATGTAAATAGGTACTGAGAGATGTAAACAGAATTTGGAAGTCATTGTTGCCTTGATGACACTTTTTGATCCTGACAAATTTGGACTTTCCTTTGACCGTCTCATGGATGACGCCACATGGAAATAAATATTTAAGCCCATGAAAGTTGGGAAGTTGAATAGGAAATTTCCCCTACAAGAGGCTAGGATTGCAAAAGGTCACAACTCTAGAGTAAAGGTAAACCAGATATATACCAGTCCTTCTGGGGGTTATCAGCTAAAGTTCTCATTGCCTGGGTGGACCAAGGAACATCAAACTTTGGACTTGGTTTAAGGTAGCTCTGGACAGATGCTGCTTTTCGAGCCTCTGTGTCAGCGCGGGAATTCCCCAAACCCAGCAAGATGGAAGCTCGCTGGTGTCCTCTGCAATGCCTAACTGCCACCTTGTGGGGTTTCCATACTGCTTCTAATCATTGCAAGATTTCTTGTTGATATTTTCTGTCTTTTCCCCCAGAGTTCAATAGGTCCTTTTCTTTCTGTCACGCTCCATGCACTTGAAGGGTTAAAAAGACATACGGAGTATCAGTGTAAATGTTGTCAGTCTCACCCTCACTGAGTTCTAAGGCCTGAATGAAAGCAATGAGTTCAGCTTTCTGGGCTGAAGTGGCCTGGGGCAACGATCTGGCTTCAACAACAGTGTCCAGGGTTATCATTGCATACGCTGCACCTCTCTCTCCTTGGGGGTTGAAGAAGCTGCTCCCATCCACGTATAGTTCCCAGTTTACTGATGCTCAAGCCTGGTCCCAGAGGTCAGGTCTGCTAGAGTCAATTTAGTCCAACACTTCTACACAATCAGGCTCGACAGGGCTCTCTGATACCGGGAGCAAGGTGGCGGGGTGTAGGCTGTTACAAACTTCAATGGTTATATGGGGATTTTCGCAGAGCAAATTTGGTACTTGGTGAGTCTAGCATTCGTTAGCCAATGATGTCCTTTAGTACTCATTAAAGTCACCACAGCACGGGAGGCCTTTATGTTCAAGTTTTGCCCAAGAGTCAGCTTATTTGCTTCTTGTACTAGCAGGGCAGTTGCTGCCAAGGCCCTCCAACAGGGGGGCCATCCTTTAGAAACCTTGTCTAGTTGTTTAGAGAGGTAGGCCACCGGCCTCGGCCAGGGCCGCACAGTTTGGTTGAAAAGTCCAGCTGCCATCTTTTCTCTCTCTGACACATACAATGGAAAAGGCTTTGTCAGATCGGGTAGCCCCAGGGCTGGGGCGGACATAAGTATTTCCTTTAGGTCGTGAAAGGCTTGCCATTGTAGGGATCCCTATTCCAAAGGTTCCTGGTCCCTGCCGCTTTGTGACCTCATACAAATGCTTGGCTAATACTGCAAAGTTTGGGACCCACAGTCTACAAAACCCCACAGCTCCTAAGAATTCTCTCAACTGCCTTCTGCTCTTAGGCTTCGGTAGATTGCAAATGACCTGCTTTCTTTCTGATCCCAGGCTGTGTTCCCCCTGTCAGGTAGTAAATCCTAAGTAAAGTACCTGCTGTCGGCAGATCTCAGCTTTTTTCTTGGACACTTTGTACCCACAGTCCACCAGGTGCCGGTGTAGGGCAACTGTTCCCTTGGCGCACCTGACTGCCATGGGGTGTCCCAGCAAAAGGGCATCAATCCACTGGAGCCACATGCAGTCTACATCTGTGGTGGGAAATTTCTGGTGGTCTCGAGCCAACGCCTCCCCGAAGATGGTGGGGGAGTTCTTGAGCCCTTGGGGAAGCTGGGTGCAAGTGTACTGAGTAGTCACACCTGACTCTGGATCTTTCCGCTGAAAGGCAAACAGCTTCTGGCTCTCAGGGGCTAATCTGATATGAAAGAAAGCATCTTTCTGGTCCAAACAGGTGAACCAGCTGTCCTTAGCTGGCTGTAACCCCAACAATGTGGACAGGTTAGGTACTGTTGGATGTAAAGTCAGTGTAGCTTGATGAAGCAAGCACAAATCCTGTACCGGCCTGTAGTCCTTGGTCCCTGGCTTGGGAACAGGCAGGAGGGGAGTGTTCCATGGAGACTGACAAGGAACTCTAATTCCAAAAGTTCTTAGGTGCTTGAGATGGACCTGGATACCTTGAAGAGCTTCTCTGGGGATCGGGTCCTGTTTTTGCATAACTGGCTGGGCCCCAGGCTTCACTTCTATGAGTACGGGGGCTGGGTTGACTGCCAACCCTGGACGGTTGTGTCCCACCCGTACTCTTGGCCACCGCTTAGCCAGAGCTGGTCTTCTCTCTTGGCCCGGCTCAGTTAAGAAAAGTCTCCATTCCTCCTCTCGGGGGACCATAAGGGTCATAATGGCTCCCGTTCCAGGTAACTTTAGCAGCAAAGAGCCGTGCTCTGTAAAAGAGATAGTGGCTCTCAGCTTGCTAAGCAAGTCCCTTCCCAACAAGCGCAAGGGACAGTCAGGATTGGACAAAAACTGCTGAATCACTTTATGTCCTCCTACAGCACAAGTCCGAGGCAAGCAGAAAGCTTGCTTTGCTGAAACCCCCATGGCTCCGATGATGTCAATAGACTTTTTGGATAAGGGGGTGACCGGGGTGGTTACTACCGAATGTTCAGCACCGGTATCTACAAGAAAATCATTGTCTCTACCCCCAGCTGTCATTCTGACCAGAGGGTCTTTGGGGACACTTGAGCCCGGTCTCCCTCAGTCCAATAAACCTTCTGCCAGGTTGAGCAGGGCCCGTTCCTCCTTGTCCGGGGCCTCCTGCTCTGAGTCACCTGGTTTTCTTTTCAGCTGAGGGCATTTGTTCTTCCACTGTCCTATTTCTTTACAATCAGCACACTGATTACGCTGCAAGCTCTGACAGCCAGGCTGAGTTTCTTTCCCGGGGCCCCCCTTCCCTTGCCTCTTTGGGGGGACCCCTCTGATTCCTGCAGCTAACAGGTTGGCATTTTGCCGGGCCTGACGTTCATTCTCTCTGCAGTTTTCCTTATGATTTACTGTGTCCCTGTTTACAAACACCTGGTTAGCTATTTCTAATAACTGTGATGTGTTCATCCCTGCAAACCCAGCCTGTTTCTGCAGTTTTCTTCTAATGTCTTATGCGCTTTGACTAACTAAAGCCATGTTAATCATGCGCTGATTTTCAGGGCTATCGGGATCAAAGGGAGTATACATACCATAGGCCTCACACAGTCTCTCCTAGAATTGTGCTGGACTTTCTTCTTTTCCCTGAATGACCTCAGAGACCTTGTTAACATTTGTGGCCTTCTGGGCTCCCCTCTGTAATCCTTCCAAGAGAGCTTCCCTGTCTCGGTTTAGCCTTTGCATATCCTCTCTTTCATTTGGGTCCCACTGGGGGTTGGTTCCTGGCAACTGGGTCTTTTCATACTCTTGGGGGTTTTGGTAATCAGCCGGTGTATGTTCCTCTAGCCACTTAGCTGCTGCTTGGAGCACTCTCTGCCTTTCATCTCTGTTAAAGAGGAACATGAGCAACTGGTGGCAATCAGCCCAGGTGGGGTTATGGGTCTGGATAATAGTTTGGAGCAAATCAATCAGAGCTTGTGGCTTTTCGGTATAGCATGGGGTATTGTTTTTCCAGTTGAGAAGGTGGGCAGAGGTGAAGGGCTGGAACACAGAAACACGCGTCCCCACCATGTGCCCATCCTCATCTATCCCAGTATACCGCTGCTCTCTCAGGGGCATTTGTATCCCCGTTTTGGGTCTTAAATGAGCTGCCAAGGGAGGGGTTTCTTCTGAGGCTTCACCTCCTCTCTTGTCTACTCTGGGTGGCCTAGGGATATGTTTGTCTGGGAGAGGCACAAGCACTGTGGACTCAAAAGTGGGGAGCCTATCTCCTTGGTAAGGGGAGGGCACCACTGGGATCACTGGTGCCATCTCCTGCAATGGATCTTCTGATGTTGGGTTGAAAAGAACTTCAGGAGTTGATTTCCCTGGGCAGGTGGAGTGGGATCCTTCCTTGGCTACCTGTCCCTTCGCTATTAGCACTGCTGCTGCCTGCCCTCTCAGCCACTGTGGGGGGTCTAGCACCAGCTGTAACCAAGTGTCTATGTCTGGAAACTGGTCTGAGTGTCCTGACTTAACAGTTACCTTGTGCCATACCTTAGAAACAAGGGACCTGTCCAGGCTTCCTTCTGATGGCCAACCCACTTCTAATGGTGGCCAATCTATTTCACAAGGAGTTCTAAGTTTCCCTGGTGTCATAGTAACCCCATAGTCTCCATTAAATCCCTTCTTAAAATTTTTCAACATAGTTCCTAGCAGAGTGGGCTTACTTTGTGTCTGACCCACGTTTCCTCGAGACAAAACACCAAGCTCACACCACACGCACGCCACAGAACAAAGAATGGGTAAAAAGGGCACACACACACTTTTTCAGTTTTCAAGAAACCAGAATCAAAACCAAAATCGGAGTATCCAGAAATCCAAGCCAGGTCAAACCAAAACCAAAGTATCAAGCAATTCAAGTCAAGTCAAAAACAAAAACCAAAGTGCCAGTACAGGCACGCCATGGGTTATCAGGCCACGCTTCCACTCAAATGGAGTGGGCAAGTTCCAAAGACCAGTCTTACCAAGTTTCAAATGTCCGGACTCCAAGTGCCTCTTCCTCCCTGGTGTTCAGCCACTGCATTTATCCTCCACAGGGGCCTACCACACACTGCTCTGACGAGGCGTTCCACCGGGGCAATTGCCTACCCGGGAGCGCACTCAGCATCTGTGTTGCTCAAGCTGGCCGGAGTCCCCCGCAGGGATGCTCCACAGGGCAGGCCTAAGCTGCCTAAGAGGCTGCCTAGACTGTCCGTCAATTACCTCGCTTCCCGGTCAGGGAACCATGAAATGTAGCAGGACGAGTCACAGACAAAACTCCTCGGACACCGGATTAAAGAAGGAAGAGGTTTTTTATTTGGCCGAGAGTGTCAGCAGACTCGTGTCTTAAGAGCTGAGCTCCCTGAAAAAGAAATTCCTAGCCCTTTTAAGGGCTTACCACTCTCAGGGGTCTATGTGAAAAAGTCATAATAGATCAAGTAAGCATGAGGAACGTGACTGGGAGCTACAAACATCAGCTAACAGAACAAAAAGTTTTACAGTGCTTTCTCATACAACGTCTGGAATTTACAGATAACACCAGTAGTTTTGCTCAGGGGTTAATATTATTATTATTTTAACCACCAGGGCCAGGTGGTGGCGCCAAGGTCATCTAGCTATTTATCTTACTTCTATTTCCAACTTTTTGCTTTCTCCCTTTTCTCCTGTCTTATTAAACTAGGGAAAAGGGGAGGTTGTGGAGAAACTGGGAAGGACAACAGGAGAAGTGGTGGCCTCATACCATATAATCATTGTGATGGATTCATCCCTGCAAGCCCAGCGTGTTTCTGCAGTTTTCTTCTCATGTCTTCTGCCTTTGAGGGACTGAAGCCATGTGAATCATGCGCTGATTTTCAGGGATATCAGGATCAAAGGGAGTATACATACCATAGGACTCACACAGTCTCTCCTAGAATTGTGCTGGACTTTCTTCTTTTCCCTGAAAGACCTCAGAGAGCTTGTTAACATTTGTGGCCTTCTGAGCTCCCCTCATTAATCCTTCCAAGAGAGCTTCCCGGTCTCGGTTTAGCCTTTGCATATCCTCTCTTTCATGTGGGTCCCCCTGGGGGTTGGTTCCTGGTAACTGGATCCTTCCATACTCTTGGGGGTTTTGATAATCAGCTGGTGCATGTTCCTCTAGCCACTTAGTTGCTGCTTGGAGCACTCTCCGCCTTTCATCTGTGTTAAAGAGGAACATGAGCAACTGGTGGCAATCAGCCCAGGTGGGGTTGTGGGTTCGGATATTAGTTTGGAGCAAATCAATTAGAGCTCGTGGCTTTTCGGTATAGGATGGGCTATTGTTTTTCCAGTTGAGAAGGTCGGCAGAGCTCAAGGGCTGGTACCCAAAAACACGCCTCCCCATCATGTGCCCATCCTCATCTATCCCAGTATACCGCTGCTCTCCCAGGGGCATTTGGATCCCCATTTTGGGTCATAAACGAGCTGCCAAGGGAGGGGTTCCTCCCGAGTCTTCACCTCCTCTCTTGTCTATTCTGGGTGGCCTGGGGATATGCTTGTCTTGAGGAGGCGCAAGCACAGAGGGCTCAAGAGTGGGGAGCCTCTTTCCCCGGTAAGGGGAGGGCACCACTGGGATCACTGGTGCCATCTCCTGCAATGGATCTTCTGATGTTGGGTCGAACAGAACTTGAGGAGTTGATTTCCCTGGGCAGGTGGAGCGGGATCCTTCCTTAGCCATCTGTCCCTTTGGTAATAGTATTGCTGCTGCCTGCCCTCTCAGCCACTGTGGGGGGTCTAGCACCAGCCGTCACCAAGTGTCTGTGTATGGGAACTGGTCTAGCTATCCTTTACCAGTTACCTTGTGCCACACCTCAGAAACAAGGGACCTGTCCAGGCTTCCTTCTGATGGCCAACCCACTTCTAATGGTGGGCAATCTATTTCCCACAAAGTTCTAGGTCTCCCTGGTGGTCTAGTGGTTAGGCTTTGGCGCTCTCACCGCCACTACCCGGGTTTGATTTCCAGTCAGGGAACCAAGAAATGGAGCAGGAGGAGCCGCGGAAAAACCCCTCAGACAGCAGATTCAAGAAGGAAGAGGCTTTTTTATTTGGCTGGGAGCGTCGGCAGATTCTCGTCTTAAGAGCCCACCTCCCCGAAGGAAGACAGAGTTCCTGGCCCGTTTAAGGGCTTACGACGCTAAGGGGTTCCACGTGAAAGAGTGGTGATGGATTGAGAGCACATGTGCTTAGAGTGCGGGGGCGGGGGTTAATCTTTTCACCTCAGGCCGGCTCATCAGTGCCACCGGCTGGTCTTGCCACTGACTTCATTCCTGTTGTTTTTCAACTTTTACTTCCTCCTCCTCTTCAGAGACAGGAGACAGTAGACAAATGGCTTCTCTCCTCAGGGTGACAGGATGGTATTACTCCCAATATCGCAGGGGGTGTACACAGCCCTGTGATATTGTTCCTAATATCCAGAGCGAAAGAGGATGATATGACTCTCAATATCGCAGAGAGTGTACACCCCTCCTGTAATATTGTCCTTAATACCCTGGGAGGGAGAGCATAAGATTACATTGAATATCGCAGGGGATGTGCACCCTCCGCCTCTGATACACTTCCTCACATCCAGGGGAAGAGAGGATAATTTTACTCCCAATATCGCAGAGGCAGCACACCAGCCCCCCACACCCGTGATATTGTTCCTAATATCCAAGAAGGGAGAGAATGATACTTCTCCCAATGAAGCAGTGGGTGTACTTTACCCCTGTGTTATTGTCTCTCATATCCGGGGGCGGAGGTGGGGCAGAGAGGATAACATTCCCTCAAATTTGGCAAGTGGTTTGATGCCCCTTGTGGTATTGTTTTTAATATCCAGCGGGGAAGACAATAATACTACTCTCGATATCACAAGAAATGCACATCCCCCTGTGATATTGCTACTAATATCCAGGGGTAGAGAGAATGATGTTACTCCCAGTATCGTCAAAGTGTCCACCCCCCTCCACTTTGCTATTGTTCTTAATATATGGAAGGAAGTATGATATGACTCCTAACATGGAAGGAGGAATACACGCCCCTGTGATATTGTTCCCCGTATTCAGTGCAGGAGAGAATGATATTACCCCCAATATCGCAGGAGGGGTACACCCCTCTGTGTTCTTGTTCATAAGGTTCATTAGAAAAGGTGATTTTACTGGAAATATCGTAAATACACTGTATGTCCTCAGTGGCTGCTAACATGCAGGGAGGGATGGGGGTTGATATTACTCTGCGCATCAGCGGAGCGTGTCCACGCCTCTGAGATGTGGCTCCTATATCCATGGGGAAAGGGGATAGATATGACTCTCCGCATCACTGGGGGTGTCCACCCCCCTGCGATGTGGCTCGTCATATCGGGGGTGGGTGGGCGATATTTCTCCCCGCATCGTGGGGGTCGCCCGCCCTCCTGCGATGTGTATCGTAATAGCAAGGGAAGGAGAGGAGGATGACATTACTCCCGGCATCATGGAGGAGTCTATCACAGATCGGGATACTATCAACAACCTGGGATATGGGGAGTACACCCCCTGTGATATTGTTCCTAATATCCGGAGGGGGAGAGGGTGATATTATTCGCGATATCGCAGGCTGTGTACACCCACCCTCTGATATGGTTCCTAGTAGCCAGGAAGGGAGAGGACGATATGACTTCCCATACAGCAGGAGGTGTACACCCATTCTGGGATATTATTCCTAATATCCATGGAGAGGAGAGGCTGATATGACTCCCAATATCGCAGGGGCTGTACATCCAGTCTGCGATATTGTTCTTAATATTCAAAGGCGGAGAGGTTGATATTACTCCCAATACCACAGAAAGTGTACAAACCCGTGTGATATTGTTGCTACTATCCAGAAGAAGAGAAGATGATATTACCTCCCATATCGCAGGAGGTGTACACCCACTCTGCGATATGTTTTCTAATGTGCAGGGCGGGAGAGCATAACATTCTTCTTAACAGCACAGGGTGTGTACAGCCCCCCTGTGATATGGTCCTTCATATTCCAAGGCGGAGAGGAGGATCTTACTCCCAATACCGCAGAAAGTGTACACCACCCCAGTGACATTGCTCCCGTGTTCCAGGAGAGAAGAGAATGATGCTACTATCAATATCGTATGGGGTGGACACACCCCCAGTGATATTGCTCCTTATTTCAATGTGGGAGAAGATGATACTACACCCAATGCCGCTGGGGGTAAAAACATTCCTGTGATATTGTTCTTAATATCGAGGGAGAAGAGGATGCTGTTACTGCAACTAGTGCAGAGGATGCACACCCGTCTGTGATATAGTTGGTAATTTCCAGAGGCGGAGAAGATATTACTGACAATAACGTCCGCAAGCGGTGTGACCACCGTGAACCGTTATATCCAGGGGGGGAGAGGGGGGAGATATTACTCCCGGCATCGCGGGGGGCGTCTCCGCCCCCGCTGTGGTGTGGATCGTAATACCCAGAGGGGGAGAGGGTGGTGATATTACTCCCTGCATCGTGGGGGGCGTCTCCCCCACCCCTGCGGTGTGGATCGTTATATCCGGGGGGGGGGGAGAGGGGGGGATTTTACTCAAGTACTCCTATGATCTTTTCTCTACTGCCACACTTGGTTAACACCCTGGTTCATTATTTTCCATGTTCTAGTGAGTTACCACTATTAAAGTCACAGGGGATAGACACCCTGCGATATTATTTGTAATACTGTAGGGGAATGTTCATTCTGATGTCACAGGACTCTACACACTGTGATGTTATTCCCAATATCCTAGGGGAATGTTAGTAATGATGTCACCATGTGTGTGCACCTTGTGGTATTTTTCTTAATCTCCTAAGGGTAGGTTACTGTTATTGTCACACTGGATATCTTCCCTTTGATATTATTCATCATATCCTGGAGGGATGTCACTCCTTGTGTCACAGGGTTTGTACACTTTGTCAAATTACTCGTATTATCCTTAGAAGATGTCACTCCTCATATCACAGAGGGCGTACACTCTGTGATATTATCGTCATTTTCTAGGGAATTGTTACTTTTAATGTCACAGAGGGTGTACACCTTGTGAAATTATTCCTTATAATTTTGTGGGATGTTACCCCTAAGGTCACACGGGGTGTACACGCAGTGATATTATGTGCAATATTCTATAGAAATGTTACTCGTAAATCACAGGTCCTGTACACTCTTTAATATTCTTCGTAATAGCCTAGGAAAACGTTACTGCTAATGTCACAGGGCGTGTGGACCCTGTCATAAAATTCATAATATGCTAGCTGGTGTTCACTACTCATTTCACAATGCATGTACACCCTTTAATATTATTCGTATTATCCTGAAGAGATGTTACTACTGATGTCCCTATGCAGGTACATTCTCTGATATTATTCGTTATATCCTTGGGGGATGTTCCTTCTAATGTCACACGCGTGTACTCCCTGTGTTCTATTTCGTAATATCCTAGGGCAATTTTACTTTCAATGACACAGGGTTGTAGACATTGTCATATTATTCGTGATATTCTAGAAAGATGTTACTCCTAATGTCACAGGGGTGTACACCCTGTGATAGTATGAATAATTTCCCAGGGGTCTATACTCCTATTGTCACAGAAGATGACACCTTCTGACATTATTCGTAATATTCTAGCGAGATGATACTCCTAATGTCACTGGGGGTGTACACCCCGTGATATTATTCTTACTATTCTAGGGGGATGTTACTCTTAATGTCACAGGTGTGTTCCTTCTGTGATAGTTTTGAAAATATGCTAACAGGATATTACTACTAATGTCACAATACGTGTACACCTTGTGATATTATTAGCAATATTCAGGGGGGACGTTATTCCTAACGTTACAGGGGTGTACACTGTGTGATATTGTTCCCAAGATTGTAGGGGCGTGTTACTCCTAAAGTCACAGGTGTGTATACCCTGTGATAGTATTCACAATATACTAACGGGATATTACTACAAATGTCAACATGTGTGTATACCTTGTGATATTATTTGTAATATCCTGGGAGGATGTTACTCCTAACATCACGGGGTGTACACCCTGTGTTACGATTAGCAATATTCTAGGGGGATTTTACTTTTAAAATCACAGAGGGTGTCAACCGTGGGATCTTATTGGTAATATCCTAGGAAAATGTTACTTGCAATGTCACATGGGGTGTACACCTTGGGATATTATTTTGAATATCCTAAAGGGATGCTATCTTAATGTCATAGGGTGTGTACACCCCTTGAAATTATTCGTAATATCCTAAGGAGATAGTACTTTAAAAATCACAGTGGGTGTGAACACATGGTGTACAGCCTGTGATATTACTCACAATATCTGAGGGAGGGATAAATTTTAATATCACAGTGGGTGTACACACTGTGATATTATTCATCATATCATGGAAGTATATTATTCCTATTGTCACAGGGGTTTAACATCCTGTGAAATTATTTGTAGTAATCTAGGGTGATGATTACCCTAAAGTCGCAGGGTGTGTACACCCTGTGATATTATTCGTAATATTCTAGGGGGATGTTACTCCTAATGTCGCAAATCTGTGCACGCTGTCATATTATTCCCAATCTACTAGCTGGTTATAGTTACTAATGTCACAGTGCATGTACACCTTGTGATATTATTCCTAATATCCTAAGGGGATGTGACTCCTATTGTCACAGGGGGTGTGCTTTCTGTGCTATGATTCCTAGTATCCCAGGCGGATGTTACTCCTACCATACAAATTGTGTACACGTTGTTATATTATTCCTAATATCCTAGAGTGATGTTACTCCTCATGTCACGGGGGTGTCCACCCTGCGATGGTATTCTTCACATTCTAGAAAGATGTTTACTCCTAATATCACAGAGGGTGTACAATCTGTGAAGTTATTCATAATCGTTTCAGGGGATGTTACTCCTAATGTCACACGTGGTGTACAATCCGTGATATTATTTGTAAAGTTTTTTCAGATATATTACTCCTAATATCCCAGGGGCTGAACACCCTGTCATACTATTTGTAATATCCTAAAGAAATGTTACTACCAGTGTCACAGGTGGTGTACACTGTGGGGTATCATTCCCAATATTGTAGGGTGATGTTACTCCTAATGTCACAGAAGGTCTTCACACTCTGATAATATTCGTAATACCCTAAAGGGATGTTACTACTGATGTCACAATGCAGGTACACAATCTGATATTATTTCTTATATCCTCGGGCGATGTTACTTCTAATGTCACAGGGGGTGTACATTTTTTGAAATTATTCATAATATTTTAGAAAGATGCTACTCCTAATGTCACAGAGGGTGACATGGGGGTGACCACCATGTACATCACTGAGGCCACTGCACCCTGTCTCGGGGAAGATGACACATCTGAACTGAGGTAGCTTCCAACGCCTGTTCCATAAAATCAGCAAACAATTGACAGGTAAGACCCACAGGTGGAGAAGACCTTATACTTCCCACCTGATGATGAAACCCTCAGAATGGAGGAAACAATTTTAGAGTAAGAGAAAAGGGTCCCTGAGATGGGAGGAAAACCAAATATGGCAGCAGGGAAATGCATGATTATGTTATTGGTGAAGGTGTCACAACATGCAAGATGGGGGAGTTGAGAAGGGTCGCAGAAGAAATTAGGAATTTCCACATCCTTGAAGCAGGTCATTCATAAGGCAATCAAGTTGTGCAGCTGGGCTTCTAAAAGACCAAAAAAAAAAAAAAGACAACAAAAGTAGGAAGCCACAGAAACACGGGTTCATGGTGGCTGAATGATATAGAGGGTGACAGATGGCTGCAAACCAGTCATAGGCCATCACACTCAGGAGCATGTCTCTCTTCCATGCCTCCAAAAATGGCAAAGAGAGACATGTGAGTCAGACAGCCTGCATAGGAGATGACTCTGCTGTGAGATTGGATGTCCACAATCATCTTGGGGACCACGGTGGAGGTGAAACCGATGTCAGGCAAGGACAGATTGGAGAGGAAGAAGTACATGGGGGTGTGGAGGTGGGACTCAGGGCTGACAGCCAGGAGGATGAGCGGGTTCCCCAGCACCGTGACCAGGCACATGGGAAGGAACAGCCCAGCGACGACCAGCTGCAGTTCTGGATCCTCTGAGGTTCTAGGAGGAGGAATAGAGAGACATCTGTTAGATTCTGTGGGTCTGTAGAGTTTGGACAGCTTTTGCCTAGAAAAGAGGGTTGAAAAATCGGAAACAACTAAACCAACACCCAGCATTGTGTCTGCATTTTGGATAGAAGCAATTCACAATTAATGTTTTCAGATTTCAGAACAATCCACACTCAGCAATATTTTGCAGTTCTGACAAACTCAATTGTCTTCTAATGCTTTCATCATTGATTTCTGTGTTATTCACTTCTTGCTATACACACCTGTCTTAGAGATACTAGATTCAAGAATGCTCCAAGAACCAGATCGTCATATAGAACAACAAATTCGTAATTGCTAGAAAATACAGCCTATCTTTTCCGAAGAAAAATATGTAATAAAACCATTCTCTTCACTTTAAGAAAATGGTTATCCTAATTAAAGGAAATTAAGAACTCAAATATTTTATTTGATTCGAATAGATTGATACAAATTCCCTTGATTTAGAACATTTGTAAACACTGTATAACAGCTGAGACCATGCCATCCAGAAATGAAATGAAAGTTGATAGTTCATAAGCAGAAAATAGTTCCACATGCCAGTTAGGTCCTAGTGATTTCATCATTGTGTTTTCGGACTTTTCTCCTTCGAGAGAGTAATTGCTTAATCACATCGGTGGGTCTTGTTTTAAAATTCATGGAAGCTCTAACTCCTGTCATTAGCTTCGGTGGACTTAGAGTTTTCATCAGAAAGTTTGGCCGGACGCGGTGGCTCACGCCTCTAATCCCAGCACTTTGGGAGGCCGAGGAGGGCGGATCACGGGGTCAGGAGATCAAAACCATCCTGGCCAACATGGTGAAACCCCGCCTCTACTAAAAATACAAAAACTTTGCCCGGTATGGTGGCGCGCGCCTATAGTCCCAGCTACTCGGGAGGCTGAGGCAGGAGAATGGCTTGAACCTGGGAGGCAGAGGCTACAGCGAGCGGAGATCACACCACTGCACGCCAGCCTGGGCAACAAGAGCAAAACTGTCTCAAAAAACAAAAAACCAAAAACACACGCTCTGTGACACTGACGTCACACTGATGACAGCCAATTTTTGTGAACCGAGGAAGTGTCAATGCAATAATTCACATAGGTGTTTCCTTTTGCTGTCTCCTGTGTGCCAAGCAAGATATAGGCTCTGGGGAATCAGAAACAAAAGAGAATCACTTGTTCCTCTCACAGCACTCAGTCCTTACTGAGAGAAGGACAAAACAAAATGTCCTGTCTGGAATGCAGGGAAACCAGAACTTCAGGTCAGGGGACATTTCTGTTGAACCGTGTGGAGTTTAAGCTTAAAATATTAATGAATGTATCTAAAATTCACTTTGCCTTTACTTTATGCGTCCATCACATAGAGATCACGCAGCGGGCACCCACGATTGGTTTAATCATCGCTCACTTCCATTGGATCAACTAGAAATCAACTCAGATGAGAGTGCTGAATCTCAGAGGATGGACGTCTCACCCTTTGCCATACAGATAAGTAGAAAGGGTGGTATTGAAAATTAATGGCCAGACTCTAAGTCCCGGGCAATATACTTGATGGTCTCCCAACACTCAAAATGTTTGGGTTGTCTTTTGTTTTTGTTTTTGTTTTTTATTTTGAGACAGAGTCGTTCTGTTGCCCAGGCTGGAGTGCAGTGGAGTGAGCTCGGCTCACTGCAACCTCCGCATCCCAGGTTCAAGCTATTCTCTTGCCTCAGCCTGCTGAGTAGCTGAGATGACAGGCGCCCGCCACTATGCCCGGCTAATATTTTTCTCTTTTTAGGAGAGAAGGGGTTTCACCATGTTGGCCAGGCTGGTCTCGAATTCCTGACCTTGTGATTCGCCTGCCTCAGCCTCCCAAAGGGCTGGGATTACAGGCGTGAGCCACCGCGCCCAGCTTCCAAAAGTTTTCAACAGAGCTCAGAGGTCTTAACCACAGGCACATCGGAGGAGCATTTTTGAAACACTTTCCAGCTTCCTCAATAAGAATGGAAGCCAAACCCCGAAATGATGAGTCCTTTGAGGAAGCCGAGAGCTGTACGGAAAGCCAGGAACAGGGGTAAGGGAGAGATGCATCCTGAATGATCCTGTGCCAATTGTTTCTGGAATCCTTGATGTGATCTCAGCTGCCCTTTCCATTCTTGACACAGTGATTGTGGCACCCACTGGTCTAGCTGTGGTCTACAAGGAACCCCCAAAGGGAAGGGCACAGTGAGCAGGGGCATCCGCCTGAGTGACGAGGATTTGAGAGGGCAGGTTGATTGCAGGGAGAGGACTGGCCAAATGCCATGTGTCTGGACTTAGACTGCCTGGATCAAATTGGGCTTCACCCTTTTTGACTTCATGATCTGGTACAAGTTCTATGAAAATTTGTTGCTCCTTTTCTAGTCTGTAAAATCATCATGAAATGTGCACTAATAACTGGGAGACTATGCAGATGAAATGAAACAAGCTGCATAGAACACAGAGCTCAGAGCCTGGCCTTTAGGAAGCCCTCAGTAAGGGTTCATGATGCCATGGTGTCTGTCAACATCCTCTTTATCCTCATCATCACCTTCATCGTCTTTTTGTTGTTCTGAGGGAACAGTTTAGAGGGACTCATTCCCTGCTATCATGGGTGAGATGTCTATGAAAATGACAACCAGTGGGGGAGGGAAGCAAAATTTTGAAGAAGATTCCTGAGAGAGACCCCCACCACAACCAAGAACAGAAACTCCACAGTCTGCTGAGCTGACAGTTTGCACATTGGTCTCCTCCCGTCTGCCCACCGCACTGTCCTGTTTGTCCTGAGGATGAGGAAACAAACAAGGCTCCCAACCGTCCCTCAGCACTCACTGAACTGCCCTTCCCCTCTGCTAGGCCATGACCACTGAGAACAGGTCCACTGTTCTCCCTGCATGGTGCACATTGGAGGCTCAGACTCCGTCCACAAGGCTGGCCAGAAGACAGGGTGAGACATGAGCCTCCCGATACAGGTGACGGTTGTGGAGCCCACAGGACTGCAACCTCACACTGCAGGGCTGGAGGCACAGACTGAGTATTTACTATTCTATGGCCTGGGGGGCTCAAGGCACAGAGCCCCTCATTAGCCAGAGTCACCCAAGTTCCCCAGGCTCTAAGGATTTCCTCATCATCATGCAAGAAGAAGAAGAGAAAAGCGAGTGTCCATAGAAGCTTTGGGGCTCTTCCTCTAATCAGGAGAGAGCTTGTGTGTATTATTCGCTTCTTTCTTTTCTTTTACAAGATCCAATTGCTTTAATTTTCATCTTTTATTATGGGAAAATATACCACGTATAAATGTTAAAAATTATAAATATAGATTATTTCATATAGAATGGCCAGTATAAACATTTACAATTTCCACTGTTTTTCAGTTTATAGTTTAATCACATTAGATACATTTGCATTGTTTAGCAACCAACACCGCCATCATCTCCAGAACAGTTTTATCGTTGAAAATGGAAATTGCACCCATTAAACAAACTCTCCATTCCTCTCTCTCTCGCCCACCCCTGGGGGCCACCATTCTAGTTTGCAACTCTATTAGTTTAACTACTCTAGACACGTGATATAAGTGGAATCATACCGTGTTTAATTTTTTTGGTTTGCTTGTTTTGGAGACAGAGTCTTTCTCTGTTGCCCAGGCTGGAGTGCAGTGGCGTGGTCTGGGCTGACTGCAACCTCCACATCGTGGGTTCAAGCGATTCTTGTGTCTCAGTCTCCCGAGTAGCTGGGATTACAGGCGTGCGCCACCACGCCCAGCTAATTTTTGTATTTTTAATAGAGACAAGCTTTCACCATATTGGGCAGGCTGGTCTCGAACTCCTGACCTTAAGTGATCCGCCTGCCTCAGCCTCCCAAAGTGCTGGGGTTACAGGTGCGAGCCACTGAGCCTGAGCGTGTTCGTCCTTTTGGGATTTCTTTATTTCACTGATGAGAATGTCTTCAAGGTTCATCCGTGTTGCATCCTGTGTCAGAAGTGCCTGTCTGGGTGTTTGGGTGTTTTTTTTTTTTTTGGTTTTGTTTTGTTGTGTGTTTACATGGAGTCTCACTCTGTCGCACAGGCTGGAATGCAGTGGCACAATCTGGGCTCATTGCAACCTCCACCTCCCGGGTTCCAGCGATTCTTGTGCCTCAGCCTCCCGAGTAGCTGTGACTATAGGCACAAGTCACCACGCTCGTCTCATTTTTTGCATTTTCAGTAGAGACAGGGTTTCACCAAGATGGCCAGGCTGGTCTTGAATTCCTGACCTCAGGTGATCCGCCCATCTCGGTCTTCCAAGATGCTGGGATTCCAGGCGTGAGCCACCGCACCGGCCAGAAGTGCCTGCCTTTTGAAGGCTGAATAGTCTTCCATTGTATGAAGGAACTGCAGTGTGCTTTTTCATTCATCAGTCCACGATCTCTTGGGTTGCCTCCACATTTTGGCTCTTGTGAATAATGCTGCTATGAATTTGGGTGTACAAATCTCTCTTCCACTCCTGGCTTCTAATTCTTTTTGGCAGGTACCCACAAGTGCAACAGCGGGAACATCTGATAATCCTGTTTCTACTTTTTCCGGTACATACCATACTATTTTCCCTGTTCCTTAATGGTTTTACATTCCCTCCAATCAGATTCGAGCATTCCTACTTTCCTCTAGTCTCACCAATGCTTGTTTGTTTATCATATCCATCCTAATGTGTGGTATCACATTCTTGGTTTGATTTGCGCTTCCCTGTGATGAGTGATTTTGGACATCATTTTAGATGCTTATTGGCCATTGCTATATCTTCTTAATGACGCATCTACTCGAGTCTTCTGACCATTGTTAATGGGATGCTTTGGGTTTCTTGTTGTTCATTTCTAGCTGTTCTTTGTATATGATGCATATCAGCCTCTTTTCAGAGATATGATTTGCAAATATTTTTCCTAATCCATGGGTTATTTTTTCACTCAGTTCACAGTGTTTGCTGATGCACAGAAGTGTCTGTCATTTAGATGTAATCCAAGGAATCTAATTTTCTTTTGTTGCCAATGCTTTTGGTGTCATATCCCAGAAAACATTGCCCAATCTGATGTCATGAAAGTGTGGCCAATATTTTCTTTTAGGCATATTATACTTTCAGCACTTGGGGTTAGGTCTTTGACCCAGTTTGTGTTAATTTTTGCACCTGGTGTGACATAGGGTCCACCTTCATTCTTCTGCATGTGGAAATCAAGTTTCTCCAACACCATTTCTTGAAAAGGCTGCTTTTCCACCAATGAGCTTTCCTAGCATTCATGTTAAAAATCATTTGAACATATAGGTGAGAAGTTATTTCTGGGCTCCAGAACAAACCAACAACAGACAACAGATAAGGATACAGCATGGGCCGGGCACGGTTGCTCACACCTGTAATCCAAGCACTTTGGGAGGCCGAGGCGGGCGGATCACCTGAGGTCAGGAGTTCAAGACCAGCCTGACAGACAGGAAGAAGCCCCCATCTCTACTACAAATACAACATTAGCTGAGCGTGCTGGGGCATGCCTGTAATCCCGGCTGCTCGGGAGATGAAGGCAGGAGAATCGCTTGAACCCAGGAGGCAGAGGTTGCGGTGAGCCAAGATGGCACCATGACACTCCAGTCTGGGCAACAAAAGTGAAACTCTGTCTCAAAACAAAAAGCCAAAAACAGAAAATCCAGCACGATTTCGAGAGCAGAAAGAGAGTAGCTGAAAAACCAGCATAAGGAGAAAATGAGGAAGCTTCTTACCAAAGCATCTGGAAATATACAAGCAATTCTTGTGAACTAAAATTTTCATACTGTACTATCAAACACTAGAACTCACTTATTCCATCTTTCTGTATTTTGGGACCCAATTATCCACTTGTCTTCATTCCCCGTCCCACCCCTTTTCTTCCTAGCATCTGCTAACCCCCTTTACACTCTCCACCTTCCTGAGATTCCTTTTGTGTGTAGGTGTGTGATGGAGTCTCTTTCTGTTGCCCAGGTTGGAGTATACAGGTACAATCCGGGCTCACTGCAAGCTCTGCCTCCCCAGCTCAAGCGCTTCTTGGGCCCCAGCCCTCTGAGCAGCTGAGACTACAGGCACACGTCACCACGCCTGGCTAATTGTTTGTGTTTTCAGTAGAGACGGGGGTTTCACCATGTTGGCCAGGCGGGTCTCGAACTCCTGGCCTCAAGGGATCCGTACGACTCGGCCTCCCACAGTGCTGGGATTACAGGCCTGAGCCACCACACTTGGCCAAGATTTTCTTTTTTGTTCCTACATAGAAGTGAGGACATGAAATAGTTGTCATTCTGTGCCTGGCTTATTTCACTTCATATACAGACCTGCAATCTCACCCATTTTGTCTGCAGTGGAGAGAATTTTATTTATTCCTTTTTAGGCTGAATAATACTTCATTGTGTGTGTATACCACAGTTTCTCAATTGAAACAAATTTCTAAAAAGCAAATATTTTTAACATGTCTCGGAATGTGAAACTTCAGGGATACTGTGCCCATTTTATTCTTTTCTATTTCCCATCTTATGTATATGCAAGTGTATAACAAAGCAGCAATCAATGTGTGTATAAATCTGTAATTTCAACAAATGTAAAATGAAAATGCTAAGTGGTGGCTGGGCGTGGTCGCTCCCTCCTGTAATCCCAGCACTTTGGGAGGCGGAAGCTGACGGATCACCTGAGGTCGGGAGTTCAAGACCAGCCTAACCATTATGGAGAACCACTGTCTGTACTAAAAATACCAAAAAAAAAAAAAAAAAAAAAAAAAATTAGCCAGGCATGGTAGCGCATGCCTGTAATCCCAGCTACTTGGAAGGCTGAGACAGGAGAATCGCTTGAATACGGGAGGCAGAGATTGCAGTGAGCCGAGATCGTGCCATTGCACTCCAGCCTGGGCAACAAGAGTGAAACTCTGCCTCAAAAAAAAAAAAAAAAAAAAAAAAGAAAGAAAAAGAAAAAAATAGAAAATGCTAAATGGTAAGAAACAACAGCATAATAAACATTGGTACGGTGTTGATGGACAATGCATTGGAAGATAATATTTGAAGAAATCATATTACAATTAACTTCTGTTCTTACTCATTGGAGCTTGATGCCTCTAAAAACTTCGTCATTGCAACCACCTCTGGTGCTTAAAAAAAAAAAAAAAAAAAATCCACACACTCACACAGGTGCAGAGAAATCAGAATCTCAGGTAATGAGACCCAGGCCTCATCATGTGTAAGCTCCCCAGGCGATTTGACTCAAAGCCAAGATTGAGGAACGGCGACATGGATCTCTACACATAACCTGCCTAAATAGATTCTCTAGAAGCAGTTTATAAAGAAATTCCACATGAACTGTGGAAGAGGATATGAATTTGATGTACAGTATGTCCTCACTTAACATCTTTGAAAGTCTCTTGGAAACTTCACCTTGAGGCAAAATTAGGAATAGTGAAACCACTTATTCCTCTCCAGCATTATAACTACACAACTTAGAACAACCAGTGGTGTTGGAGGACCTGCTGTACATTGTTTCCATAAAGTCAATTTTGAAGGAATTCCAAAATGAAGTGAGGACTTCACGTATATAAAAAGATGGTTGTGATTCCACCTGGATGACAGGGTTATTGCTCAGAAACCAAAGGAGGCCGCCTAGGTATAGATGATTCAGTCATGAGGTTTAAGCTAAACAAAGGATCCCAGAATCCTCACCCATTCCAGTTAAAGACATAAAGAAGAAAACAATATTCACATAGGAAATGCAGAAAGGAATAAAAGCCATCAAGCCACAAAAATAACGTGACTAAGGGGCAGGATTTGCAGATGTAGAGATTTAATGTGGTTGCCCTTTCTCACCCACACAAGAAAAAGGATGGAACAGATCATGAGATTCCACTGTTCTGCTGAGCAGCCTCCGCAGGGCACTTTGTATGTCCCTGTTTCTCAGGCTGTACATGAAAAGGTTCAGCATGGGGGTGACCACAGCCTACATCACTGACACCACCACACCATTCCTGGGGGGTGGTGACACAGCTGAAATCAGGTACATGCCAATGCCTGTTCCCTAAAACCAGCAAACAACTGCTAGGTGAGAGCCACAGTTGAAGAAGTCTTTATACTTCTCATCTGAAGATGAAATCCTTAGAATGGAGAGGACAATTTTATAGTAAGACAAAAGGATCCCTGAAATGGGAAGAAAACCAAACATAGTACTATCGAAATATATGAATACGCTATTAATGACGCTGTCAGAACAGGCAAGTTTGAGAAGTTGAGAGGGGTCACAGACAAAATGAGAGATTTCCACATTCTTGATGACGGTGAATTGTAACACAATCCAACTGTGCAGCTGGGAATCCAACAGGCTGAGGAAAAAGGACACCAAAACGAAGAAGACACAGAGGTGAGGATTCACGATTACTGGGTAGTGCAGAGGGTGACAGATGGCTACAAAGCAGTCATAGGCCATCACAGTCAGGAGCATGCCTTCTATACATGCAAAACGGACCAAGAAAGATATCTGTGTCAGGCAGCCCCCATGAGAGATGACTCTGCTATGCGACTGCATGTCCACAATCATCTTGGGAACCGTGGCCGAGGTGAAACCGATGTCAGCCCAGCACAGGTTGGAGAGGAAGAAGTACACGGGAGTGTGGAGGGGGGAGTCAGAGCTGACAGCCAGGATGCTGAGCAGGTTCCTCAGCACCGTGACCAGATACATGGACAGGGACAGGGACAGCAAAGCGAGGACTGGCTGCAGTTCTGGATCCTTTGAGAGTCCCAAGAGGAGGAATTCTCAGACACCTGTGAGATTCCGTGGCTCTGTGTGTCTTGGACACCTTGAGAAGGAAAGAGGATTGGAAAAATAAAAGATAAAAACCAGCCCTTAATGCTAGATGCGAGCAATTCACAAGGAACATCTTCACACTTGCGGACCATACACCGCCAGCAATGTTTCTCAGTTGTGACAATTCCAAAAATCTCAGAATTATTACATGATTTACTTTTTTGCTATACGAGGCTTTCTGTATATACTACTTTAGAGAATATCCACTGAAGAACATTAGAAGACTAAAACTTCATATATAACAAATCCGTGATCTCAGTAAAATACGGCCCTACTCTTTTCAGAAAAAATACAATGCAATGAAAATGTCCTTCTCTCTTTAAGAAAAATATCCCAGTCTAATTGAAAGAAATTAAGAAGCCATGAAATACACTCTATTTTATTCTGACACCGTGCTACAACTTCCATTGATGTAGAATATGTAAAAGGACGACACAAGAGCTAGGACCCCATTATCTGAAAATGAAATCGAACCTTATACTTCTCAATCGGAAGACCTTTTCACATGCCTGTTACTTTTCATATTTATTATCATCCTTCGGTTTTCTGACATCATTTCTTCATAAAAGTACATGCACACTGAAAGATGGGAGCTGGGTTTCCAAATGAACAGAATCTATAACTCCTGGCCCAGCACCATGGCTCACACCTATAATCCCAGCACTTTGGGCGGCCGAGGCTGATGGATCACCTGAGGTCAGGAGTTCCAGACCAGCCTGGCCAACGTGGTGAAACCCCGTCCCCAGTGAAAATAAAAAAAAAATTAGCCTGGCGTGGTGGCGGGTAACCCTAGCTACTCGGGAGGCTGAAGAAGGAGAATCCCTTAGAACCTGGAAGGCAGAGATTGGACACCCTGTGATAGGATTTTTGATATCCTAGGGAGATATTGCTCCTGACAGTAGAGTGGGCGTACACCCTGTGATATTATTTGTAATATCCTAGAAAGATATTGCTCCTAATATCACGGTGGCTCTACACCCTGTGATCTTAATTGTAATATCCTACAGAGATCTTACTCCTAATAATACAGTGGGTGTACACCCTGTGATATTATTCATAATATATTACAGAGATATGACTCCTGATATCATAGTGAGTGTACACCATGTTGGTACACCCTGTGATCTTATTTGTAACAACTTAGAAAAATATTACAGCTAATATCAAAGTGGGTGTACACCCTGCCATATTATTTGTTATCTACTAGGTAGATATTACTCCTAATATCACCTAGGGAGAGACGATTCCTAATATTACGGTGCGTGTACACCCTGTGATAGTATTTGTAATATCCTAGGAAAATATCCTTGTATACCCTGTGATATTGTTTGGGACATTTGAGGGAGCTATTTCTCTTAAAGTCAGAGTGGGTGTACACCCTGCAATATTCTTCCTAATATCACAGTGGGTGTACACAGTGAGTGATATTTTTTTCTAATATCCATTGGGGGAGAGGATGATATTGCTTCCAATGTCACAGAAGTTGTACACCCCCCCTGTGATATTGCTCCTAATATCCAGGGAAGGAGAGGATGACATTATTCCCAATATCACTGGGTGTGCACCACTCCCTGCCGGGATATTGTTCTTAATATCCAGAGGTGGAGAGAATGATGTTACTCCCAATATCACAGGGGGTGTACACCACACCTGTTTGTAAACACCCCCTGTGATATGGTTCCAAATGGCCTGTGAAAGAGTAAATATGACCCCCATTATCGCGGCGGGTGTTCAGCCCTGATGATATTGTTTTCTAACATCCAGGGAAGGAGAGTGTGCTATTAGTCCCAATATCGCAGGGGTTGTACACCCTTTTGTGTTTTTGTGCCCAATATCCAGGAAAATAGAGTATCATATTACTCCCAATATCGAAGTAATTGTACAGCACCCCTGTGATATTCTTCCTAATATCCAGAAAGGAAAAGAATGATATTACTCCCAACAGCGTAGGAAATGTATAACCGCGCTGTGGTATCTTTCCCCGTATCCAGGTGGGGAGAGGATCCTATTACTTCCAATGTCGCAGGGTGTGTACAGCCCCTCTGTGATCTCGTTGCTAACATCCAGGTTTGGGGAGGACGACATTACTCCCAATATCGCAGGGGGAGTACACACCCCCATGACCTTGTTAGTCATTTCCTGGGTGGAGAGGATGATCTTACTCCCAATATCGCAGAGGGTGTACACACCCCTGTGAAAATCTTCCTATATTCAGAGGGAGAGAGGATGATATTACTCCCAGTACCGCAGAGGGTTTCCACAGCCCTGTGATACTCTTCCTAATATCCACAGGGAGAGAGGATGATATGACTCCCAATATCACAGGGGGTGTACACAACCCTGTGATATTGTTCCTAACATCCAGAGCGAAAGAGGATGATATGACTCTCAATATTGCAGAGGGTGTACACCCCTCCTGTAATATTGTTCTGAATACCCTGGGAGGGAGAGGACAAGGTTACGTTGAATATCACAGGGAATGTACACCCTCCCCCTCTGATACCCTTCCTAATGTCCAGGGGAGGAGAGGAAAATTTTACTCCCAATATCACAGAGGCAGTACACCCCACCTGTGATGTTGTTCCCAATATGCAAGGGGGCATAGGATGATACTATTCTCAATATCGCAGGGCTGTCCACATCCCCAGTGACATTTTTCCTAATATCTAGGGGAGAGACAATTATATGACAGCAAAGGTCGCAGGGTCTGTACATCCCTTCCTGATATTGTTCCTAATATCCAGGGGGGAAGAGGACGATATCCAGTATGAAAGGGGGTGTACATCCCCCACCCCTACGATATTGTTCTTAATAATCATGAGGGGAGACGATGATATTACTCCAAATATCGCAGGGGTTGTTCACAACCCCCTGTGATATTGTTTC
Source organism: Pan troglodytes (assembly GCF_028858775.2). NCBI lineage: Eukaryota > Metazoa > Chordata > Mammalia > Primates > Hominidae > Pan > Pan troglodytes. The sequence continues at coordinate 17,925,594 of NC_072405.2, forward strand.
TGATATCCAACGGGGAGAAAATCATATTACTTCCAATATTGGTGGTGTATTGGTGTATACACCAAAATCAGGTGGTGTATACCCCACCTGAAATATGGCACCGAATATCCAAAGTGGGAGAGGATGGTATTCATACCAATATCGAAGTGTGTGTACATGCCCCTTGTGATATGGTTTTTAATATCCAGTGGGCAGAAGGATGATATTAGTCCCAACATCCCAGAGGGTGTACACTACCCCTGTGATATTGTCCCTAACTTCCAGAGGGGAGAGGATGATATCACTCCCAATATCTCAGAAGTTGTACATCCCCCGTGATATTGTTCGTCATATCCAGGGAGACGCAGGATGACATTCCACTGAATTTCGCGACAGGCGTACACGCACAGTGTGATATTGTTCCTAATATCCAAGAAGGGAGAGGATGATATTACTGCCAATAAAGCAGTGGGTGTACATTACCCCTGTGTTATTGTCTCTAATATCCGGGGCCGGGGGAGGTGGGGAGAGGATAACATTCCCTCAAATTTAGCAGGTGGTTTGACGCCCCTTGTGGTGTTGTTTTAAATATCCAGCGGGGAAGACAATAGCACTATTTTTGATCGTCCGATTCATCCGCTCCACCTTTCCGGAACTCTGAGGCTGGGAGGCGTCATGCAAATTCCATGTGATCCCCAATACCTTTGCCGTCTTCTGCACCAAGGCAGCCAAAAACGCAGGCCCGTTATCTGAGCCGATCCGTAACGGCAGTCGAAATCTAGGAATCACATCTCGAAGAAGCACAGGGGTTACTTCATGAGCTTTCTCAGTTCGTGTTGGATAGACCTCCACCCACCCCGAGTAGGTACGCCCAAGAACTAGTATATACTTGTTACCTCCACACTTTGGCATCTCTGTGAAGCCTACCTGGAGACCTTCAAAGGGGGCTGCTCCACAAGCTCGTATGCCGGGCAGAACGGTTGGACCTTGCCTCACATCATGCTGTCGGCAGGTAACACACCGCTGCCTCACCGTTTTGGCAAGGGCTGACAAAGGCGAGATGTAGAAATACCGGCCTAACAACTTTTCCAGTGACTCCAGACCTCGATGGGCGGTTTCTTGCACAGCCAGTACAACTGCAGCTCCTAGCAGCTGTGGCACAGCTACTCTCCCATCTGGTAACCGAATCCATCCTTCCTCCATCACTTGTCCTTCCCTCTACTTGGAGAAAGTCCTTTTCTTCTTTAGAAGAAGCAGGTCCAAGATCAGGTGCTTGAGGGAGCACTGATGCCTGGAAGGGGGCAGATGCTGCTTTTCAAGCCTCTGAGTCAGCGCGGGGATTCCCCAAACCCAGCAAGGTGGAAGCTCGCTGGTGTCCTCTGCAATGCCTAACTGCCATCTTGTGGGGTTTCCATACTGCTTCTAATCATTGCAAGATTTCTTGTGGATATTTTCTGTCTTTTCCCCCAGAGTTCAATAGGCCTTTTTCTTTCTATCATGCTCCATGAACTTGAAGGGTCAAAAAGACATACGAGAATCAGTGGAAATGTTGAAAGTCTCACCCTCACTGAGTTCTAAGGCCCGAATGAAAGCAATGAGCTCAGCTTTCTGGGCTGAAGTGGCCTGGGGCAACATTCTGGCTTCAAAAACAGTGTCCAGAGTTATCACTGCATACCCTGCACCTCTCTTTCCTTGGGGGTTGAAGAAGCTGCTCCCATCCACGTATAGTTCCCAGTCTCCTGATGCCCAAGCCTGGTCCTGGAGGTCAGGTCTGCTAGAGTCAATTGAGTCCAACATTTCTACACAATCAGGCTTGACAGGGCTCTCTGATACCGGGAGCAAGGTGGTGGGGTGTAGGGTGTTGCAAACTTCAGTGGTTATATGGGGATTTTCACAGAGCAAAGTTTGGTACTTGGTGAGTCTGGCATTCGTTAGCCAATGATGTCCTTTAGTACTCATTAAAGTTACCACAGCATGGGGGGCCTTTATGTTCAGGCTTTGCCCAAGAGTCAGCTTATTTGCTTCTTGTACTAGCAGGGCAGTTGCTGCCAAGGCCCTTAAACACTGGGGCCATCCTTTAGAAACCCTGTCTGGTTGTTTAGAGAGGTAGGCCACCAGCCTCGGCCAGGGCCCCACAGTTTGGGTTCAAAGTCCAGTTGCCATCTTTTGTCTCTCTGACACATATAATGGAAAAGGCTTTGTCAGATCAGGTAGCCCCAGGCCTGGGGCTGACATAAGTTTTTCCTTTAGGTCATGAAAGTCTTGCCATTGTAGGGATCCCCATTCAAAAGCTTCCCGGTCCCCGCCGCCTTTGTGACCTCACACAAAGGCTTGGCTAATACTGCAAAGTTTGGGATCCACAGTCTACAAAACCCCACAGCTCCTAAGAATTCTCTCACCTGCCTTCTGCTCTTAGGCTCTGCTAGATTGCAAATGACCTGCTTTCTTGCTAATCCCAGGCTGTGTTCCCCCTGTCAGATAGTAAATCCCCAGTAATGTACCTGCTGTCAGCAGATCTGAGCTTTCTTCTTGGACACCTTATACCAACAGTCCTCCAGGTGCCAGTGTAGGGCATCCATTCCCTTGGCACACCCGACTGCCGTGGGGTGTCCCAGCAAAAGTTCATGAACCTACTGGAGCAACACGCAGCCCAGGTCTCTGGTGGGAAAATTCTGGAGGTCTCGAGCCAACGTCTCCCCAAAGATGGTGGGGGAGTTCTTGAACCCTTGGGGAAGCCGGGTCCAAGTGTACTGAGTAGTGACACCTGACTCTGGATCTTCCCACTGAAAGGCAGACAGCTTCTGGCTCTCAGGGGCTAATCCAATATGAAAGAAAGCGTCTTTCCAGTCCAAACAGGTGAACCAGCTGTCCTTAGCTGGAAGTAACCCCAACAATGTGGACGGGTTAGGTACTGTTGGATGTAAAGTCAGTGTAGCTTGATGAAGCAAGCACAAATCCTGTACCAGCCTGTAGTCCTTGGTCCCTGGCTTGGGAACAGGCAGGATGGGAGTGTTCCATGGAGACTGACAAGGAACTCTAATTCCAAAAGTTCTTAGGTGCTTGAGATGGACCTGGATACCTTGAAGGGCTTCTCTGGGGACCCGGTCCTGTTTTTGCATAACCGGCTGGGCCCCAGGATTCACTTCTATGAATATGTGGGCTGGGTTGACTGCCAACCCTGGAGGGTTGTGTCCCACCCGTACTCTTGGCCACCACTTAGCCAGAGCTGGTCTTCACTCTTGGCAGGGCTCAGTTAAGAAAAGTCTCCATTCCTCCTCTCAGGGGACTGTAAGGGTCATAATGGGTCCCGTTCCAGGTAACTTTAGCAGCAAAGAGCCGTGCTCTGTAAAAGAGATAGTGGCTCTCAGCTTGCTAAGCAAGTCTCTTCCCAACCAGCGCAAGGGACAGTCAGGCATGGACAAAAACTGCTGAATCACTTTATGTCCTCCTACAGCACAACTCCGAGGCAAGCAGAAAGCTTGCTTTGCTGAAACCCCCATGGCTCCGATGATGTCAATAGCCTTTTTGGATAAGGGGGCCACTAGGGTAGTTACTACCGAATGTTCAGCACCAGTATCTACAAGGAAATCAATGTCTCTACCCCCGACTGTCATTCTGACCAGAGACTTTTTGGGGACACTTGAGCCCGGTCTCTCTCAGTCCAGAAACACTTCTGCCAGGTTGACCAGGGCCCCTTCCTCCTTGTCCAGGGCCTCCTGCTCTCAGTCACCTGGTTTTCTTTTTAGCTGAGGGCATTTGTTCTTCCACTGTCTTATTTCTTTACAATCAGCACACTGGTTACGTTGCAAACTCTGACAGCCAAGCTGAGTTTCTTTCCCGGGGCCCCCCTTCCCTTGCCCTTTGTGGTGACCCCTCTGATTACTGCAGCTAACAAACAGGTTGGCATTTATCTGGGCCTGACGTTCATTCTCTTTGCCGTTTTCCTTACGGCTTACTGCTTCCCTGTTTACAAACACCTGGTTGGCTATTTCTAATCATTGCGATGTATTCATCCCTGCAAGCCCAGCCTGTTTCTGCAGTTTTCTTCTAATGTCTTCTGCGCTTTGACTGACTAAAGCCATGTTAATCATGCGCTGATTTTCAGGGCTATTGGGATCAAAGGGAGTATACATACCATAGGCCTCACACAGTCTCTCCTAGAATTGTGCTGGACTTTCTTCTTTTCCCTGAATGACCTCAGAGAGCTTGTTAACGTTTGTGGCCTTCTGAGCTCCCCTCTGTAGTCCTTCCAAGAGAGCTTCTCTGTCTTGGTTTAGCCTTTGCATATCCTCTCTTTCATGTGGGTCCCCCTGGGGGTCGGTTCCTGGTAACTGGGTCCTTCCATACTCTTGGGGGTTTTGATAATCAGCTGGTGCGTGTTCCTCTAGCCACTTAGTTGCTGCTTGGAGCACTCTCCACCTTTCATCTCTGTTAAAGAGGAACATGAGCAACTGGTGGCAATCAGCCCAGGTGGGGTTGTGGGTCCGGATATTAGTTTGGAGTAAATCAATTAGAGCTCGTGGCTTTTCAGTATAGGGCGGGGTATTATTTTTCCAGTTGAGAAGGTGGGCAGAGGTGAAGGGCTGGTACCCAAAAACACGCCTCCCCACCAGATGACCATCCTCATCTATCCCAGTATACCGCTGCTCTCTCAGGGGCATTTGGATCCCCATTTTGGGTCTTAAATGAGCTGCCAAGGGAGGGGTTTCTCCTGAGTCCTCGCCTCCTCTCTTGTCTACTCTGGGTGGCCTGGGGATACGCTTGTCTTACAGAGGCACAAGCACTGATGGCTCAAGAGTGGGGAGCCTCTTTTCCCGGTAAGGGGAGGGCACCACTGGGATCTCTGGTGCCATCTCCTGCAATGGATCTTCTGATGCTGGGTGGAGCAGAACTTCAGGAGCTGATTTCTCTGGGTGGGTGGAGCGGGATCCTTCCTTAGTCATCTGTCCCTTTGGTACTAGTATTGCTGCTGCCTGCCCTCTTAGCCACTGTGGGGGGTCTAGCACCAGCTGTCACCAAGTGTCTATGTATGCGAACTGGTCTAGGTATCCTTTACCAGTTACCTTGTGCCACACCTTAGAAACAAGGGACATGTCCAGGCTTCCTTCGTATGGCCAACCCACTTCTAATTGTGAGCAATCTATTTCCCACAAGGTTCTAGGTCCCCCTGGTAGTCTAGTAGTTAGGCTTTGCCGCTGCCAGGGTTGGATTCCCAGTCACGTGAACCAAGAAATGGAGCAGGAGGAGCTGCAGAATAAGCCCCTCAGACAGTGGATTGAAGAAGGAAGAGATTTTAAGCCCCTCAGACAGTGGATTGAAGAAGGAAGAGATTTTTTTATTCAGCCGGGAGTGTCGGCAGACTCTTGTCTTAAGAGCCCAACCCCCAAAGGAAGACAGGGTTCCTGGCCCGTTTAAGGGCTTACAACTCTAAGGGGTTCCACGTGAAAGAATCGTGATGGATTGAGAGCACATGCGCTTAGAGTGGGGGTGGTTAATCTTTTCACCTCAGGCCGGCTCATCAGTGCCACTGGCTGGTCTTGCCACCGACTTCATTCCTGTTGTTTTTCAACTTTTACTTCCTCCTTCTCTTCAGAGACAAGAGACAGCAGAGAAATGGCTTCTCTCCTCAGGTCGACAGGATGATATTACTCCCAATATGGCAGGGGGTGTACACAGCCCTGTGATATTGTTCCTGAAATCCAGAGCAAAAGAGGATGATATGACTCTCAATATCGCAGAGGGTGTACACCCCTCCTGTTATATTGTTCTTAATACCCTGGGAGGGAGAGCATAAGATTACATTGAATATCGCAGGGAATGTACACCCTCCCCCTCTGATACACTTCCTAATATCCGGGGGAAGAGAGGATAATTTTACCCGCAATATCGCAGAGGCAGTACACCCCCGCTGTGATATTGTTCCTAATATCCAAGGGAGGAGAGGATGACACTTCTCCTAATAAAGCTGTGGGTGTACATTACCCCCGTGTTATTGTCTCTCATATCCAGGGGCGGAGGGGGGGCGGAGAGGATAACACTCGCTCAAATTTGTCAGGTGGTTTGACGCCCCTTGTGGTATTGTTTTTAATATCCAGCGGGGAAGACAATAATACTGCTCTCAATATCACAAGAAATGCACATCCCCCTGTGATATTGCTACTAATATCCAGGGGTAGAGAGAATGGTGTTACTCCCAATATCGTCAAAGTATCCACCCCCCCTTTGCTATTGTTCTTAATATATGGAAGGCAAGTATGATATGACTCCCAAGATGGAAGGGGGAATACAAGCACCGGTGATATTGTTCCCAGTATGCAGTGGAGGAGAGAATGATATTACCCCCAATATCGCAGGAGGTGTACACCCCTCTGTGATCTTGTTCATAAGGTTCAATGGAAAAGATGATCTTACTGGAAATATGGTAAATACACTGTGTGTCCACAGTGGCTGCTAACATGCAGGGAGGGACGGGGATTGAAATTACTCTGCGCATCAGCGGAGAGTGTCCACGCCCCTGCGATGTGGCTCCTAATATCCATGGGGAAAGGGGATAGATATGACTCCCCGCATCACTGGGAGTGTCCACCCCCCTGCGATGTGGCTCGTAATATCAGTGGTGGGGGGGGGGTGATATTTCTCCCCGCATCGTGGGGGTTGCCCTCCCCGCTGCGATGTGTATCGTAATAGCAAGGGAAGGAGAGGGGGATGACATTACTCCCCGCATCGTGGAGGAGTCCATCACAGATCGGGATACTATCCACCCTCTGGGATATGGGGAGTACACCCCCTGTGATATTGGGAGGAATATCATACTCTTCCCCCCTGAATATTAGGAACAATATCATGAAGGGGGTGTTCACCCCCTGCCATATTATGAGTCATGTCATTTTCTCTACCCCTTGACATTAGGAGCAATGTCACAGGGGTGGTGTACAACCGCTGCGAAATTGGGAGGTATATCTTCCTCTCCACCTTTGGATATCAGGGACAATAACACAGGGGAGGTCTACACGTTCTGGATTATTGGGATTAATACGGTCCTCTCCGTGCCCGGATATTAGCTACAAGATCACAGAAGGGATGCCCACCCGGTGCGTTATTTGGCGTAATGGCATCGTCTACCCCTGGCTGTTAGGAACATCACAGGGGGCGTGTACTTTTTCTGCGATACTGTGTGGAATGGCGCAATATTACTTATTGGAATTAATAATATCAATTATGAATTAATAATATCAATTAATAATATCAATTATGAATTACTACTAATTATTAGTATTTATTGGTATTAATTATAATTATCAGTATTAATAACTGATAATATAATTTTTAAAATCAATGCCGATAATAATGATAATGAATATTAAATAGTTATACTAACAATAACAATAAATGATTGATATTAATGATTAATAACGCCTCATATTAATAACTGATACTGATCTTATTCATTAGAAAACAGTAATATTAGCTCCTAATAATTAATATTAATATTAGTAACCTGAAAACTTTTTATTAGCAATTATTTCTAAATATTAATATTGGTAATTCATATTCATATGAATAATAAGTGAGTAATAATGAATACTAATATTACGCCTAATACCTCAGTGGGTGTACACCCACCTGTGATATTGTTCCTAATGTCCAGGGAGGGAGAGAGCATGATATTCCGTTCAATATCACAGTAGGTGTACACCCACCCGGTGATATTTATCTGAATATAATCTCCAGGGGGTGGAGTATGACGTTACTCCCAGTATAGCAGTGGGTGTACATCCACCCGGTGATATTGCTCCTCATATTCACGGAAGAAGAGAATGCTATTACTCCCAGTATCAGAGGCAGTGTACACCCCTTCTGTGATATTGTTCCTAATATCTGGAAGATGAGAGGGTGATATTACCAATATTAATGGGAGCCTCTAGGCACCCTGCAGAGGCAAGCAAAATCGTTTTTGGAGCAAGGTAGTGTCATCCTGGACCTGAAATGATTACTATAAATATATTTTTAGTGCAATGAGCAGCACACAATGAAAGGTAACCTGACACCAGAAGAAAATAAGGTACTGTGAGGAGAACCAGGAGAAAGAACAGGCAAGAGAATCAGATCTACAAATGCTTTGACTGCTGGAATAGTCAGAGAGGGACTCTCCCACTGACACACACAAAAATAAAACCCACCAAAAATATAATTAGCATGCTTAAGGAAATATAGAAGAAGCTAGGAAATATCTGCAGAAAACTTTCAAGAGCAATATAGCAGATTTTTTTTCCTTCTCTTTCAATGACTTTGAAACACAGCAGATTTTAAAAGGAAGCAAAAAGAACTTGTACAAATGAAAAATACAATAACTGAAAATTAAAAGTTCAGTAATGAATGGGCGTAACAGCAGATTGGAAGCAATTAAAGAGAGAATTAGTGAGTAGGAAATTATCCAGAAGAAATTAAGCAGAATGCGACATGAAGAAATGAGATAATGGAAAACAGAGAAGAAAGGATAAGATACATAGAAGACAGAATAAGTTTAGTTGAATCCCAGAAAAGAGAATAGAATAGAGGCAATACTTGAAGTGATAATAGTTAATTATTTTCTAGAACTGATAAAACGCCCAAATCCACAAATCAAATCTAATAGAGTAAATCGCTACCTGAATAAATAAAACATACTTCCACACATCTTAATAAAAGTGAAGAAAACCAAAGTCAAAGAAAAAAATCTTAAAGTAGCCAGACAAAAAAGGTAATAATAGAATTCGGAAGGTAATCAAATTCTTTCTTTCTTTCTTTCTTTCTTTCTTTTTTTTTTTTTGAGACACAGTCTTGCTCTGTCACCCAGGGTGGAGTCAAATGGCACAATCTTGGTTCACTGTAGCCTCCACCTCCTGGGTTCCAGCGATTCTCCTTCCTCAGCCTCCCAAGTACCTGGGACTACAGGTGTGTACCACCATGCCCATCCTATATTTGTATTTTTAGTAGAGATGAAGTTTCACCATGTTGGCCAGGATGGCCTCCATCTCTTGACTTCGTGATCCACTTGCCTCAGCCTCCCAAAGTGCTGGGATTACGGGTGTGAGCCATTGTGCCCACCTCTTTTGTAATTTTCTATTTGTCCTGACTGTTCTATGTTTGTTTTTCTCTCCTTCTTACCATCACTTTTTTAATTATTTATTTATTTATTTATTTTTGAGACAGGATCTTGCTCTGTTGCCTAAGGCTGTAGTGCAGTGGTATGATCACAGCTCACTATGGCCTCAACCTTTCAGGCTCAAGTGATTTTTCTGCCTCAGCCTCCATAGTAGCTGGGACCACACATGTGCACTACCACCACACCCTACTCATTTTTAATTTTTATTTATTTATTTATTTAACTTTTTATTTTGAGCAGAGATGAGGTCTTGCTATGTTGCCCAGGCTGGTCTTGATCTCCTGAGATAGAATGATCCTCCCACCTTGGCCTCCCAATATGTTGGGATTACACGCAAGCACCACCACTCGCAGTCAATAGCACTCAATTTTACACTTTGAGGAGAAGTTAACTCTGTATGTTTAATTGCTAGGGTAATCATGATAAAATAGCGCATATACTTTTCAAATTAGTAGAGGGAAAGAATGGAATGATAAAATTAAATAAAGTGATGAAGAGCCAGGTGTGGTGGCTCATGCCTGTAATCCCAGCAATTTGGGAGGCTGAGGCAGGTGGATTGCTTGAGCCCAGGAGTTTGAGATCAGCCCGGTCAACATGGTGAAACCGTCTCAACAAAAAATTTTAAAATTGGCTGGGTGTAGTTGCTTCCACCTGTAATTCTAGCTATGCAGGAGGCTGAGGCAGGAGAATTGCTTAAACACAGGAGGTTGAGGCCATAGTGAGCTGTGATCATGCCACTGCACTACAGCCTTAGGCAACAGAGCGAGATCCTGTCTCAAAAAAATAAATAAATAAAAAATAAAAAAAGTGATGGTAAGAAGAGAGAGAAAAACAAACATAGAACAGTCAGGACAAACAGAAAATCACAAAAGAGGTGGGCACAGTGGCTCATGCCTGTAATCCCAGCACTTTGGGAGGCTGAGGCCAGTGGATCACGAAGTCAAGAGATTGAGACCATCCTGGCCAACATGGTGAAACTCTGTCTCTACTAAAAACACAAATATAAGATGGGCATGGTGGCACACACCTCTAGTCCAAGCTACTTGGGAGGCTTAGACAGGAGAATCGCTTGAACCTGGGAGGCAGAGGAGAGATCGCACCACTGCGCTCCAGCCTGGTGACAGAGTGAGACTCCATCTCAAAAATAAACAAATAAATAAGTAATTAAATTAAAAAAAGAAAATTACAAAAGAAGTGGTAGATTTAGCTCAAATATGTCAGTAATGACATTAAATGTAAATGCACTAAGTGCTCTTCTTAATAGACAGATCTTAAGACCATATAAGGTAACTCCACCTGGAGCATAGAGAAGAAACTCACCTCCCTCATGTCCACCAGGAGCCATGGCAGGGCCAGCAGCTTGGGTGACCTGCTTCCTGGTCCTGTGTTCTGTCAACTCTGCCCGATTCAATTCAACCCAGCCCGTTTATGTTGAACAGCCTGTGCTGGTGAGGCGGGGGACAATTTCGGAACATACAAATATATTAAACAAGGTTTCTATCCTGAAGGCATTTTCCCAAGTGAGGAGAAACTATGCTGTAGCATGAATTCTCGGGATACATATTCCTCTAACGGCCTATGGACACATCATATCTTCACGGGGTGCTGAAAACAGCTCAGTCGTGGAGACCCTAACCCAGTGGCACTAGAGGAATTAAAGACACACACACAGAAATATAGTGTGGAGTGGGAAATCAGGGGTCTCACAGCCTTCAGAGCTGAGAGCCTGGAACAGAGATTTACCCATGTATTTACTGACAGCAAGCCAGTGATAAGCATTGTTTCTATAGATTATACATTAACTAAAAGTATTCCTTATGGAAAATAAAGGGATGGGCAAAAGTAAAGCGATGGGTCTGGCTCGTTATCTGCAGCATGAACATGTCCTTAAGGCACAGATCCCTTATGCTATTGTTTGTGGTTTAAGAACGCCTTTAAGCTGTTTTCCACCCTGGGTGGGCCAGGTGTTCCTTGCCCTCATTCTGGTAAACCCACAACCTTCCAGCGTGGGTGCGATGGCCATCACGAACATGTCACAGTGCTGCAGAGATTTTGTTTATGGCCAGTCTTAGGGCAGTTCATGGCCAGATTTTGAGGCCTGTTCCCGAACAACGGGGGCTGAGTTGGGGGTGGTGATGTTTTGGGGCTGTGTCCAAGAATGGCTCTGCCTGTGCCTGGCTGTCCACCGCGTTGGACACATGCAGGCAGTGGGCAGGGCTGGAGTAGGTGCTTTTCTGAATGGAAATTCATCAATGCGCTTGTGTCTGCTGTGGTTATCAGTGTTGCTATTTCAGTAAGTAATGGTAAAGCCTTCACCCGGCTCATGCCAGATGCGGAGGGTGGGGGCGCGGGCCTGTGATACGGCTGGGGTCCTCTGTCGTCAGAAAACATGAGCTCATGCCAAGGTTTCCGCAGGTCACCGAGATAGCACCGGCTCTCTGGAGACAGGCGTGACCCCCAGGTCGGCTCCTTGTCATTGAACTAAGTGGGCTCAGTGTCAGCTTGAACGTTAGTGGTGATAAGGGCCGGATAATGGTAGCCAAACTCCCACGGCCTCTTTAGGCCTTCCCCGGGGCCCTGAGGCCAGCAAGAGGGCAGGTCAGGGAGGGGCCAGGAGGAGGAGCAGGCAGGGAGGCTGCTGGTGCCTTTGGCTCAGCCAGTGGGGCTCTCAGCCCTCTGGAGTGTGCCCTAGGGACCAGTTTGTCCATGCCCCTGCCTCCAGGCCAGTCACTAGGACCAACAGATGTCCCAAGGAAGACACCGGCCATGACTGCATCCTGGAACCATATCAAACTGGCAGCATTTACTTCTCTGGACTTGTTTTTGTTTCACCAAATTTGCTGGATCTGTTGGCAAATTTGAGTGAGTGGGGAAGTTGTGGATGTGTGTTCAGGCTCTGCCGTGGACCTGGGGGCCAGGGTTAATCTGCTGGCGGTTTCAGGTGGGAAAGACCAGAGCTTGATCACAGCACACACAGCACCTGGGGATATTTCTCAGCCTCTGCGCTCCCTGGTCCTGAGTCTGTCACCTGTGAGGTCAAGCTTCCTAAGCCTTCCTGGGCCTGAAAGTAAGCCACACCACTTCCAAAATAATGACACCTGTGTGCAACCCAGATGGGAGCATGGTCCTGGCCGTGTGTCTGCATCTCTGGGCTGCTCCCCAGCACACAGGGGAGGGCAGGAGGTGGGTTTTATGCTGGGAGGGCCTCAGGTGGCCTCCTGGGTCAGCAGCATGCATGCTGCCCTGTCCCTCTCATGCCCCTCTATTGCTGGTCCAGGACTGAACCTTTTCTTTCTCTGCCCAGAGCAGCCTCCAGGGAGCCATTGTCAATGGACAAGAGGCGGCATGTGACATGGGATTATTTGCCACCCCTGAATCAGTCCAACTCTCCCATTCTCAGAGGAGGGCACTGAGGCAGGGAGGGGCCTGGCCAGCCCAAGCCCTGTCTGCTGCTCGGCTGAGCAAGAGGGACATGAACGCAGCTCTTTGTCCTCTGCCCTGTGCTTGCATTCTCTTGAGCTTCCTCTCTAGGTAAAGAAATCATTCTTTTTGTTAATTTTTTTTATTTTATTTTTAAATTTTTATTTATGTATTTTGAGACCAGGTTATGAGACTGGCTAATTTTTGTGTTTTTGCTGGAGATGCAGGTCTTGCTATGTTGCCCAGGCTGATCTCGAACTCTTGGCCTCAAGTGATCCACCTGCCTCATCCTCCCAAAGTGCTGGGATTACAGGCGTGAGCCACCACACCCAGTCACAACTGAAATCATTCGAGGTGTCATTGTTTCCGATGTTACTTTACGTTTTGAAAAATAAAGCTACTGCATTTTGCAGGTGAACAGTCTCAGACTGCAAAGCGAGTCAGCACTACCACAGAGGGAATCCCAAACTCGCTGCTGAGAACAGAACAGCTGTGCCCTCGCCGACTGGGACCCGAGTGACATCTACTGGAGCAAGCAGGGGCTGCACGTGAGCAGGCAGCCATTCAGTCACTCCCCGTCATTCCAACACAATCGAATTTATGTAGAAAATTTACGTGCATCATAGGCTATTTATGAATATATGCACACGTAGAAAGAGGAAAAATATGCTTGGAAATGGTAAACATAACTTCAAGATAGTAGTTACCTTTGGGTTGGGTAGGGGTGAAGGAGTGGTAAGGGTTTTAGTTTTATCTTTATCCATTTCTTTTTTCACTTATTTATTTGTAGAGATGGGAGTCTCACTATGTTGCCCAGGGTAGTCCTGGTCTCAAGCAATCCTCCCACCTTGGCTTCCCGAAATGGTTGGATTACAGGCGTGAGACACCATGCCTGGCCACAATTTGGTTTCTCTTTCAAAAGATCCGATACCAGTGTGCCAAAGTATTGACATCTATTAAATCTTTCAGGTGGTCCTACTGAGGTCTGTTTTTCTGTGCTTATCTCTAAGTTTAAAATCGTTCATAATAAACATATAGTTTATATTAATAGTAATAATATACAGTATATATTATACTATATATTTATTATATTGTATACATTTTATATTCATTATATATTGTATACTTACATTTATGGAAGGAAAATAAAAAATAAAAATAGAAAATTTGTTGTCCAGATTCTTGGTCCCAATGGTAGCAGGGAAGTTTAATAGCAAAAGTTCTTAATACTTGTTGGCTGCTGTTACCATCATTAATAAGTATCCTGGAGTTTACTGGAGTAACTGAACAGCAGTCGAAGCTCATGTCTAGGCTAGAGGAGAATCACGCTCTTCAGCAGTGGTGACAAGATGAAGATACACTGAGAAGACTCATTTATTTGCTATTATTGAAAAATTGTTCATACCCAATTGCAAGATGTGGCATAGAACATCAGAATGTTCTTAGAATTGGGAAACTCTCACGTAGGAGGCTGAAAGAGAAAGCCAAAATGACTATTTTATTTCCAGATTAAAGTTGTGCCTAGAAATGATCACAAACACAACCTCCCACTGTTAGAACCAGAGTCCAGAAGCACCTAACACAGGCAGCAGTACTAGAGCAGGGCTCACGATATTTTGATAACTCAAGTTATACCTTTATGAGCTTTTACATATCTAGGTACCTATTGTACGATTATTTGTATAATATATTTTTAAAACCTCACTTTTTATGCCAGAGGTTTGAATGTAATTGGTCTGGGTTGTGTCTTGGGATTTTAAAAAATGTCCCCAGTTGAATGTAAATATAAGCCAAGATTGAAAACCATTTCTTCAAATCAAGAAAGGGGAGTCCCCGATGCCAGAGATGAAGAGGACATGGAAAGGTACAGTGGCGGTGGGGCGTGGTGGCTCACGCTTGTAATCACAGCACTTTGGGAGGCTGAGGCAGGCAGATCACGAGGTCAGGAGATTGAGACAACGGTGAAACCCTGTCTCTACTAAAAATACAAAAAATTAGCCGGGCGTGGTGGCATGCACCTGTAATCCTAGCTACTGGGAGAGGCTGAGGCAGGAAAATGGCGTGAACCCAGGAGGTGGAGCTTGCAGTGAGCGGAGATCATGCCACTGCACTCCAGCCTGGGCGACAGAGTGAGACTCCGTCTCAAAAAACAAACAAACAAGCAAAAACACAAAAAACGAAAAGAAAGGTGGAGTGGCAAGTGTGAGAGCTGATGTGGGGGAGCTGGAGCCTGGGTGGGGCACATTCTGATGCACGCTCATGGGGACAGGTGATGAGGCCTTAGAAAGGGGAGCTGGATCTGAGATTTGTGCAAAAGTCAGGACCCTTGAAAAGCTGCCTGCTCAGTGAATGGGGGACCAGACAAATCCTACCTGCTGGTGAGGGAGACTTCAGTTGCTTAGGCTCTCGGTGGGGAAAAAATATCTCTCATGTAATAAACTGAAACCTAAGCTGAGAAATTCACTTAAACATTGGTCCAAACAACTCAAATATCCATCCATGGATGAATGGACAGACTAAACGTGGAATATACGTACAATGGAATATTATTCTGCCTTAAAAAAGAAAGGAAATTCTGATACATACCATAACATGGATGAACCTTGAGGACATTATGCCAAGTGAAAGAAGCCAGATGCAGAAGGACAAATACTGTATAATTCTACTTACATGAGGTACCTAAAATAGTTAAATTAATAGAGACAGAAGGTAGAATTGTGGTTATCAGGGCTGGGAAAGAGTGGAATGGGGAGTTAGTGTTTCATGGGCACAGAGTTTCACTTTGGGATGATGGAAAAGTTGTGGAAATGGATGGTGGTGACGGTTGTCCAACAATGCAAATATACTTGATGCCACTGAACTGTACACTTAAAAGTGTTTAAAATGGTCAATTTATGCTATGTGTATTTTATCACAATAGACAAAAATGATCCCAAGTTTATGATACCCTTCATGGAGCATCTGGAAGAATCAAATAGTAAAGTACATGATTCTCTTCCCAGTGTGTAGAATTTCTACAATAGAATGGCAGGGAATGGGGTGGTAAATCCTCACTGAAATAAGTGAATAAGTGAATCTGTAAATCCTCACTGAAAATAAGTTCAGTAAATTAAAGTTCAATAAATTAATAGTTCAATAAATTTCTACAATAGAATGGCAAGGAGTGCGGTGGTAAATCCTCACTGAAAATAAGTTCAGTAAATTAGAGTTCAATAAATTAATAAATTAAAGTTCAATAAATTAAAGTTCAGTAAATTAAAGTTCAATAAATCCACACTGAAAATACATCACAAAACACATAGAAAAATATCTTGCCATGATAGCCAGTAGGCACAATGAATAGCAGGATTACTGCCAAAGATACTGAGATAATGGTACAATGTGAAAGCAAGCAAATAAACATGTGAAAGATGAAACTATAAGAAAATGCTATTATGAGAAAGATGAGCTATTTACACACAGCTAAATAGAAAATCAACAAATGAGAACAGAAATCTGAGGAAACTGCCACATATGAGGCTCAGAGCTAAAAAGCAATGAAAAATATAGAAATGAAGCCAAGAGATATGAAAGATCAAATGAGAAGTTTCACTATAAATTTGAAGATGATGCTGGTAATGCATTGTGTTAATTTGCTTGACCCACCTGATTTTGTGCAGCCATAGCTCAATGCCAACATTTCATGCACATTTCATGGGCAATGCCGGCATCCCTTCTCAACTGCAGACCACAGTGTCTTTCTGTTCTTCTGACTCTGGGCTTTTCCCAACACTGCAAAAGCCCATTTAGCTTATGCACAAATAGTTCAGACTTTTGAAGGTGTTGACACAGCTGGCAGCAGCCCTCAACTAATGAGGGATGAGAAGAAGTAGATAAGTGTATCAACTCAACTGTCCTTTGGTGAGACAATATAAGGCATTCTCTATTAATTTACTCAAAGAATCCTCAGCAGGACTGAACCCCAGTGAATCTCAGTGGTAGCCAGCTCATAATCCAACTTTATTGGATTTTCTGTTTTATTCTTCTGATTCCATCACTTCTGTTCACCGTGATCACCTCTTAAATTAACTCAAGTCTTCCTTTCAGGTTCTGCTTTCATAGGAACTTAAACTAAGGCAAAAGGGAGAAATGCAAAGAATTAGGGAAAGGCAATATTTGAAGCGATAATACTTGAGAGCTTTTCACAATTGATGAAGGACAGATATCCTTAGATTCAGGAAACACAAGTCCTAAAAAGGTTTTAAAAAATTGATTTCCATGTGCATTGTAGAATACCAAAGATAGGGGGAAAATTTCTAAAGCAACTAGAGAGAAAGAATGGATTAGCAGGCCAAGGCACAGCATTTTGGTGGTCAATAGACTTTTAAACAGTTATAAAAAAACAGAATACAATGGAATAAGCATTGAAGGAAAATGACTGGTGATCTGGAATTTTATACCCAACGAAACTGGGTACTACTTGAGAATAACGGGGGGAAAATAAACCCAAAAAACCAAAAACATGTTCATACAAAGATGGAGTTTATCTACTCACAGACACTAGTTGAAAGAACTATTACATTATGTACCCTTGATGCTGGTTCTATTCCTTGTAGCCACAAGAGCAAAATTCAATCCATTTTCCAAAGGATCCTCTTATAGTTCTTCTTTGGGCCTGTGGTGGAGGCGTGAGGGATGATTTCTTCTTCAATAGCTCTGTTTAACCTTGGCAGCCTCCTTCTGAATAAAGTTGCCATCTTGACAAGGAGATTTGGGATGGGGTGGTTCAGTAGGCTCTGGGAGCTTTAGTCTTCAGCTTCTGGTTCTAGGCTTCCTGGTTCCCCTCTCTCCTCATAGAGTTAGATTTTGGATTGTGCTGGCCGTCAGTATCTGTGGGTCGGCTCACATTCAAGAACTTTGCCAGAATTTCTCCTTGGGAGGAGGAATGAACACTCATTGGTGTCTACATATTGAATTTCCCTCTCCTCCTCCACTTACACAGAGAGAAAGAGAAATAATTGTAGACTTGCAGAAATTAATTTTTACTTTGGGTGTGATACTCTACCTCATTTTTCTCAGTCCAGGCCTCAGTTTCACCATTGATAAAGACACAATGCTGATCCAAATTAAACCCTTTTCTGAATTTAACACTGAGGAACACTTCCAGCCACCCCCGACCCCGAGTTCTCTGCAGTGGTAGCTATTTTTCCAGGATGTCCTGGCATTGGGGCTGCCTTCTTCCCACCTGCCTCTGCTCCTGTGTCCCTCTCCACCTCACCTGGAGAAGGGGAATCAAGCTACATCACAGTTGCCACAGAAAACAAGGTATTTATTTTCTTTCTTGGCTTTTGTTTAGATCGTAGCATCTACAGTGACTGGATTCTACTTTTGCTGATTTTAAAAAATCAAAAAGTGTTTATAATTTCATAAGTATTACAGAAACTTACTTCCATTGTAGAATAATTCAGATAATGCACAGAAAGCAAAAGATACTTTTCCCACCTTCAATTCTAGTCCTTCCTTTTAGAAGTGACCACCACTGCCATTTTAGCATATTCTCCTTCCAGCTCTCTCTCTCTCCCTCGAGATATATATACACACATACACACACATATATATGTGCTTTTTCCTTTTTGTTGCTTATATGGTATAATCCATATACATTTTACAATTTTTAAAAACTTACATATTTGGGGAATCTTTTCATTCTGGTATAAAGACTTTTCTTGTTCTCTCTGACTGGTACATAGTATTCCAGAGCATTGTTATACTGTGCTATAATATAATTTATCTAAGGAAACATCAGATGTAAGAAAGAAAGAAAAAAACTAAAGGAAAGATATAAAAGCAACAACAAAATACTATATTTAACCACTCCCTTGTCAATTAACATTTAGGTTGTTTATAATTTTCGCTACTACAGATAATTCTGCATGAGCATTCTTGTACATATTCCTGTGTCTAGATGCAAGCATTTCTCTTGGGAAGATATGGAAGGTACACTTCCAATCAAGAGAAGACACATTTAACATTTCAACATTTTAGCATTTAGAGATTACTCTCCATAAGGGCTGTATGAATACACACCCTCATAATCAGTGTATGAAAATACCCATTGCTTCATCCTTTTACCAAAACTAGTTGTTTTCCATTTTTAAAATGTTTTTTCCCTCTGATTGTTCTTTCTCCTTAGCATCCTCCACTTCTTGTCTCCCTTCTTGCCATCTCCTTCTCATACAGCACTCCCCAGGCAGACATGATTCACAGAAAATGGTCCCAATGTATAGCCATGTGGTCAGAAGTCATGGGATGAAAACACTCAAATAGACACACACAGGAGTTTGCAAAATCACATGCGCGCGTCTTCACACACAAACACAGTATTCTTTCCAGTCAAGATAAGAATATTAGTGGGAAAAGTAGTGCTGGACTATCTCATTTCCCTGTGTGGGCGGCTCAGATAAGTGGCCTCTCAGGTCTGGACAATAATACCCAGCCCGACAGCTTGTCTGTGGCCTCTCCCGCCCCTCCAGAGAAGCCTCCGCAAGGATGACTGTTCTGGGGTGGGGTCCAGCAGTGGGTGCACAGCTCTGAGCAGACCCAATGGGCAGACAGTGATGGCAAGAGGCGCTCTTGGGGCCTGGGAGGGGGATGCAGCTCACGGCGGCGGCAGTGCTGGGGATACACCGGCGCCAGACCGGTGCCCAGAATCACCGGGAGTGTGATGATGGGGCACATCAGAGTCATTAGAGTAACTGGGGGGGCCCAAGGAATCATGCTAGGAAGCAGGGATGCGAGGTGGCTCAGCTTGTGGGTGGCCACAGCAGCTTTGCAAACCTCCTTCCTCCCTTTCTTCCATTCCCAGGGCACACAGGCAGGATGGTGCCTGAAAACAAGGCCTCCCACTTCCTCCGCGGCATCCCTCCTCTCCCACACCTCTCAGGCTCTATCCTGCGCCTCTTCTTCAGCAGTTTAGGAGGTTCCTGGGACTCTGCTAGTTCTGGAGAATACAAAGAATAAGCCCCATTCCTGCATCCGAGGACCTCACGATCTCGGGGGCCCTCCAGGGCCCATCTGCCACTGCAAGTCTAGATGGTCTCTCCCGCTTCTTGTGGTGCAAGGAGTTGCACACAGCCCCTTGCAGCTCTCCCTGATATTTATGGTCTTGGTCCCACTGATTCAGGTTGCTTTTGCTATCCATTTTAAGTCATTTTGTCTTCTTTTTAAAAGTTCTTTTAAAACAAATTTTTATCTTTGTAGAGACGGGATCTTGCTATGTTGCCCAGGCTGGTCTCAAACTCCCGGCCTCAAGTGATCCTCCTGCTCTGGCCTCCAAAAGTGCTGGTATTACAGGCGTGAGCCACTGTGCCCAGCCGTCATTTCCTCTGCATGTCAAGTGAAGTCATGGGGAAGGGCATCTGGAGTGGTGAGTGGGGCTCTCACTTCCTCAGGATGGCGGGAAGTTCTATCTTGATCTGAGGCCGGGGATCAGGTTGCTCCTTGTCCCCATATCCAGGGTTGGGAGGAGAGGCTGGAGCCCGGGAGACTCTGCTTGGAAACCTGGAGACTGTGGCAGGCATTGAAGAGTGTGGAGTCGCCCACATTGGTGGTCTTGTTTGATTCCTACCACCTGGAAGGGAGAAAGAGCAAGACTTCTTGTATCTGTCACAGATGAGGAAACTGTAGCCTACAAAGGTTAAATGACTCACTCAAGGTCGCACAGCCGGGAAAGAAAGAACCCAGGTCTCTGGACTTCAAATCTGGGGTCCTAGCCATGGGCCATGTTCTTGGAAACTTGCACCACATGGTAGCGCCCTAGAAGGAGGAGAGGGAGGAGAGGGAGGCCAGATGCTCTGGAGGGCATGCTCTCAGGTCTGAGGCCAGATGCTCTGGAGGGCATGCTCTCAGGACTTAGACCCCTGTGGACACCCTTAGTGAGGGGTGGACAGAGAAAGTTACACTTATGCGCTACGCAGCCCCTAACACTGGTAGTAGATGTCACATTGTTAAAAAGGGGGAAAGAAACATTAAGGGTGGACTTGAGGGGCAGCCTGTCTGGAAGTTGGTTATGAGCTGCCTGCATATATGCCTAATATTTTCAGCTCTAGTTGATGAAGTTACTGGCCTTTTTCTTAGACACAGCCTGAGTCATTTTCTCTCCAGTCTGATTGAAACCCCAAACCCTCAGATTTTTTTTTTTTTTTTTTTTTTTTTTTTTTTTTTTTTTTTTTTTGAGACTGAGTCTTGCTCTGTCGCCCAGGCTGGAGTGCAATGGTGTGATCTTGGCTCACTGCGACCTCCATCTGCCAGGTTCAAACAATTCTCCCTCTTCCCAAGTAGCTAAGTTTACAGGCGCCCTCCACCAAGCCACCACGCCCGGCTAGTTTTTTGTATTGTTAGTAGACAGAGTTTTGCCATGTTGGTCAGACTGGTCTTGAACTCCTGACCTCAGGTGATCACCTGCCTCAGCCTCCCAAAGTGCTGGGATTACAGGCGTGAGCCACCACGCCTGGCCTGACTTTTTACTTTTTATTTTCTCCTTTCCTTCCTTCCTTCCTCCCTTCCTCCCTTCCCCCCTTCCTCCCTTCCCTCCTTCCTCCCTCCCTCCCCTCCCCTCCTCTCCCCTCCCCTTCCCTTCCCTTTCCAACAGGGTCTTGCTTTATCACCCAGGCAGGAGTGCAGTGGTGCAATCACAGCTCATTGCAGCCTCAACCTCCCACACTCCAGAGATCCTTCTGCTTCAGCCGCCCAAGTAGCTGGGACTATAGGTGCACACCACCACACTGGGCTGGGCTAATTTTTAAATTTTTAGTAGAGACCGGGACTCACTATGTTACCCAGGCTGGTCTCGAACCTCTGGGCTCAAGCAATCATCCCACCTCAGTCTCTCAAAATGCTGGGATTACAGGTGTGAGCTATTGTGCTCAACCTAGACCCACCCGCCCTTCCTTCCTTCCTTCCTTCCTTCCTTCCTTCCTTCCTTCCTTCCTTCCTTCCTTCTTTCCTTCCATCCCTTTCTTTTTTTGAGGCAGAGTCTCGCTCTGACGCCCAGGCAGGAGTGCAGTGGTGCAATCTCAGCTCACTGCAGCCTCCGCTTCCTAGGTTCAAGCAATTATCCTGCCTCAGCCTCCCGAGTAGCTGGGAGTACAGGTGTACACCACTACACCTGGCTAATTTTTGTACTTTTAGTAGAGATGGGGTTTCTCCATGTTGGCCAGGCTGGTCTCAAACTCCTGAATACAAGTGATCCCCCCACCTCGGCCTCCCAGTGTGCTGGGATTACAGGCGTGAGCCGCTGCACCTGGCCTACTTTCTTATTTACTGAATAGCTGATAGCCTCATCGCAGTAGCAGTCACATCCCGGGTGCCATGTGCTCAGGCATGAGGGGCCATTGGGAGCATCCTACCAGGGTCTGTTTGTCCTGCGAAGAGTCAGAGAGGTGAATCCAAGCCAAAATTTTGTAAAAGAATTGAGGGTTAGGCTGGGAGCAGTGGCTCATGCCTGTAATCCCAGCACTTTGGGAGGCCAAGGCGGGCAGATCACGAGATCAGGAGTTCAAGACCAGCCTGGCCAACATGGTGAAACCCCATCTCTACTAAAACTACAAAAATTAGCCAGGCATGGTGGCATGTGTCTGTAATTCCAGCTACGCGGGAGGCTGAGGCACAAGAACCCCTTGAACCCAGGAGGCGGAGGTTGCAGTGAGCCGAAATCGCGCCACTGCACTCCAGCCTGAGCAACAGAGTGAGACTCCATCTGAAAAAAAAAAAAAAAAAAGACAATTCAGGGTTAATGTCAGGTGCACAGAAAACCAAACACAAACAATGGGGTCAGGGCAGGAATGAAGCTGAGGAGAGCAGCCAGGGATTTGGAGTTGTGTTGAGAGGAGATTTGAGTTGGACATGAGGTTTGAAATGAGAGGGGAGGGTCAAGGAGAACACTGGAAGTGCCTTTGGGACCTGGTTTTTAAGCGTTTTGAGCTGCAGAGTCCAGTTGCGTCCCAAAAGGTTTGTTTCGGGTTTGCTATTCCCCATGAAGTGTGGCAGTGTCTGTTGATGGGCACTTTCGCCAACACTCATTCTCACCATTAAAAAATGGCATCTCATGAAGACTGTGGGCCTGGAGGGTCTTCCCGTCTAGGGGCATGTAGGTGCCTGGGGGCTTCCCCAGTGATCAGCACATGGCAGGGCCTCCATGGCCTCAGCAGGAATCTCTGCAGGTCATCACTAACCATGACTCCCAGGCTGTGCAGAGAGAGGCGTGGAGGTCAGCCCTCTGGGACCTTACTCAACTGTCACTCTAGGGACAGAGTGAGCATCCTCTCTTGGGGTAACTGGCTGGACATCGGGGCTCCTCTCCAAAACCAGAACCAGAAGACCCTGATCTGATTTTGGAAAAAGCTGCTTGGCGGGGTGGTCACTGGCTCTCTCCTCTCCGTGTTCACAAGCACAAGATGGAGACCCATAAACACCCTCCCAATCTGCGGAGGTGTCGTGGGGCAGGGAACGCACGCTAGTCAGGTAGAGAGACAGAAGAGCCTAATGCACATGCAAGGATCCCTCAGAGGTGGGCAGAAGATGGGTAAAAACGTGAAATCTAACGAGAAACAGTGTCCACAGCCCTTCCTGCTCCTGGGGTTACTCCCTGACCCTGTCCCACATCCACCCTTTAAGAGACAGGAGCAGGCTCTACCATGGAGATGAGTCCCAGCCACAAAGAGGTGAACGAGAGTCACTCAGAGTCTGCACAAAGGCTCAACAGAGTAAACTGGTCTCTGGTGCCCTGAGATGCATAGGAAGTTGCTCCCAGGGAGTGGCGTCTGAGTGACAACATTGACTTGGGGAGATTCGAGAAGGGGAGGGCATTCTCCATCCACTGGCACCTGCGCCTCTTAGGGAGCTTTGAGAAGGGAAGAGCATTCTCCATCCATTGGCACCTGCCCCTCTGGGTGCAGAAGAGGCATGACACAGTTCTCTTCTGTTTTTTGTTTGTTTGTTTTTTGATACAGAGTCTCACTTTGTCACCCAGGATGGCACAATCTTGGCTCACTGCAACCTCCGCCTCCCTGGTTCAAGCAATTCTCATGCCTTACCCTCCCAAGCAGCATGTGCCAGCATGCCTGGCTAATTTTTTGCAATTTTAATAGAGATGGGGTTTCGCCATTTTGGCCAGGCTGGTCTCAAACTCCTGGCCTCAAGTGATCCACCCGCCTCGGCCTCCCTAAGTACTGGGATTACAGGTGTGAGCCGCCATGCCAGGCCCAGTTCTCTTCTGATGTTGGGCAAAGCCTACTTCTCCATCTAGTGATTCTGATGTGTCTGGACACCAGGAATTGCAGTGTGTCCCATCCCAGGCTGAAACAGAGAAGGACACCTGAAACCCACAATCCAGCACGTAGGAGTCCGGGGCTACCCTGGGGGTCCAGAGCCCCCACTTATACACTCGAAGGGTGGTGTAGTCGAACTGAGAAAGTCCGGCTGAAGCTGACTACCCCACCAAGGCCATCATATATCATAGAAACCCTCACCAGCAGACAGACCCAGGTAACAAAAGTAACTCATGGAGGTCAAGGCTGCAGTGAGCTATGATCGTGTCACTGCACTCCAGCCTGGGCAATAGAGGGAGACCCTGACTCTATTTAGAACAAAACAAAACAAAAAAACTCACATTTATTGAGTGCTTACTATGCACTGGGCATAAAGTAGTAATTATTACAACAATGTGCTGAGATGGTAACAATTATGTCGCCGTTTTACAGATGAGACCACTGAGGTCCAGCAAGGTTAGGTAACTTACTTGCTGCAAGCTCACATGGCTGTGGGAAACCCAAGCCCAACTCCAGTGCGTGCCCTCTTAGGGGTGCTCCATTCCGTCCAGGGCAGCCACCAGTACTTGTAAAGCATTGGACCAGGTGGAAAAAGACCAACAGTAAAGCCACCAGTGCAGTGACATGCCGAGGTGGGATGTAGCCGTTTCCCTGGGACCACTGCCTGCCTGAGCAACTCTCCCCACACTCCCTGCGGGCCCCTCCATAGTCACATATGGTGCCGTCAAGGAAGGGGGCTGAGGAGCAGGAGAGTGGACACCCGGATCTAGACAGTGATCGAGGCTTTAATTCCTGCTCTGGATTAAAAACGACTGGACTGCACTGAGACTTTCAACGTGGACCAAATGAATGGTCTGTGGTCAGCAGCCTGGGGGCTCAGGACGGGGAGCAAGGACTCAGAAAGGGAGGCTCCTCTGTCATCTGTTCCTAACTCAGCTGCTGTGCACCCCAGCGCAGTGTGGAGGAGGGAGGAGGTCAGGCTGGGAGCGGCGGCCACGTGCAGGGGCAGTGCTGGCCCCGGGTGGCAGGGACCCTGGAGCAAGGCTGTGGCTCCTCTGATTTGAAGGCTGTGGCTGACACTCCACAGAGCCCCGTCCTGTGCCAAAGTAACCAGAGCAGAGGCCAGCCTTGGTGCTCCCTTCCGCTCCCGTTCCGGAGGGCTGTCTGGCTGATAGCTGAATCCCTCAGTGAAGTCATCTGTTTTGGTGCCAGGGAAGGGAAGGGCTGGGGGAGCCGGCGGAGGGGCCATCAGGGCCCGTGCTCTGTCTGCTTTTCCCAGGCTGGCGCCGCAGGGAGGAAAGCCTGGGTCTTGTCTGGGAGTGCCCATCGCTCGGGAGGCAGTGGGTGGGTGGCTCGAGGGCAGGGCCTGTGCATTGTTAGAAAATCAGGAAGGGAGAACAGGAGCTTGGTTGAAATGTCAGCGGGGCGGTTGGGGGTTGGCGGGGGGGCGGGGCGGTCTGTAGGCTTCTTGCTAATGTTCTCTAGCTAATGTTTTGAATGATTTCCTCCATGATCGGATGTGAGCACGCATCTAGGAAGACACACTGTCCTACAGTCTATGGAAGATGAAAAGGACTGAAAGGGCATTCAGCACTGTAAACACTTGGCCCTGCTGTCAGGCACTTCTGTGATTTGTTGCTCTTTGAGGGAAGCCCTACGCAGTTTGCAAATTTTCTATCTAGACCTCAGCAAAGCTTGGATTTTTGATAAATTCTATCTTGTCAAATGGAATCTGGGTGTAGGTCTGACATGTGCTATCAATTCTTATCATCAATGAATAGAATCAGATGCACTCAACATCTATTGAACTCACATGAGGTACTAGATATTGGGCTAACTGCATTAACTTCCTCATGCCGTATTGTGCAATTATTATTTTTCTGTTTACCAGTGAGTAACTGAAGTTCAGAAAGTTCAATACCTTTCCTAATGTCATGTAGCTAGTAAGTGACACACTGAGCAGAGCCCAGGCTGACTGCATCCAAGTCTCTAACACCTTTCAGTTCTGTTCTCTTGGTACTCTTTTTTTTTTTTTTTTTTTCTTTTTTTTATGAGGGGGTCTCACTCTCACCCAGGCTGGAGTCCAGTGGTGCAATCTTGGCTCACTGCAGCCTCTACTTCATGGGGTCAAGTGATCCTCCCACGTCAGCCTCTGGAGTAGCTGGGACCACAGGTGTGCGCCACCACATCTGGCTACATTTTTTTTTTTTTGGGACAGAGTCTCACTCTGTCACCCAGGCTGGAGTGCAGTGGTGCAATCCCGGGTCACTGCAACCTCTGCCTCCCAGGTTCAAGCAATTCTCCTGCCTCTGTCTCCCAAGTAGCTGAGATTACAGGCACGCACCACCACACCTGGCTAATTTTTGTATTTTTAGTGTGGGGTTTCACCATGTTGGCCAGGCTGGTCTTGAACTCCTGACCTCAAGTGATCTGCCCACCTCTGCCTCCCAAAGTGCTGGGATTACAGGTGTGAGCCACAGCACCTGGCCCCAGCTATGTTTTTATTTTTTAAAGAGATGTGCCGGTGGAGGGGGGGGGGGTCTCTCTATGTTGCCCAGGCTGGCCTCGAACTCCTAGATTCAAGTGATCTGCTCGCCTCAGCCTCCCAAATTGCTTGGATTACAGCCGTGAGCCACTGGGCCAGCACGGTGCTGTTCTCTTCACTGATTATTATTAATATTGTTGTTTTGCCTCCACCTGCCTTGTTTTCCAAATTTGTGTCTTTCCTTTTATATACATTTTGAATGTACAACTTTTTACAGAATTAAACCCAATTGATACATCTTATCAACTTATCTTTGCTAAGGATTTCCACTTTCTAAGTGGTCAGAAACTGATTTCCACCCATCGTTTTTGCCAACTTCCTTCCTTAAATGCACATGGTGTGGTGCATGGGGCACTGGGCTGCCCCTCCGCAGACCTGGGATCCAGTGCGGTTTCTGGCCTCCCTCACAGTGTGTTCCTGGCAATGTTCCTTTGCCTCTCCGAGCCTCAGTTTACTCATCTTCAGAGGTGATTTCCAAGGGCCTTGCCAGATCCATCTCCAGGCATGTGTGTGTGTGTTTGCAGGCGAAGGAGCTGTCATGGGCAGCTTGGCCTTCTGGCAGCTGTCTCATGGGCCCACAGCAGGGGCTGCTTTCCTGCGTCAGACCCAGCAGTGGCAGGAGGGTCTCCCCTGGGACGGCCTCACCCAGTGCTCAGCCTCCCGTTATCCCACCATTAGGACACTCACTGCTGTGCTCCTTGGTTTGAATGTTTATTTGGGCCCTAGCTCCCCCTTGCTGCGAGAGGAAGGCCACAGCTGTAACCTCATGTGCCTTTATTGTTGTAAACTGTCAAGTTCTGCAAACAGGTCACAGAGAATTTGGAGAGCGGACATTCTTGTAGAGAAATTATGCAAAGAGAGGCTTTGCCTTCATTAATCTACTTTGCATTTATTTATTTATTTATTTGAGACGAGCCTTGCTCTGTTGCCCAGGCTAGAGTGCAATGGTACGATCTTGGCTCACTGCAACCTTCGCCTCCTGGGTTCAAGCGATTCTCCTGCCTCAGCCTCCCAACCAAGTAGCTAGGATTACAGGTGTAGGCCACCACGCCCAGCTAATTTTTGTATTTTTAGTAGAGACAGCGTTTCACCATGTTGGCCAGGCTGGTCTTGAACTCCTGACCTCAGGTGATCCACCTGCCTCAGCCTCCCAAAGTGCTGGGATTACAGGCACAAGCCACCATGCCCAACCCATTAATCTACTTTGCTTTTAAATTTTGTGTTATTGTTATTATTTTTGATAGAAATGATAACAGGAGGTGTAAGCACATGATGATGAGCGCCACCTTGGGGTTGGGGTTGGGTAAAGAAAGGCCTGATTTATTTATTTATTGAGACACAGTTTCACTCTTGTTGCCCAGGCTGGAATGCAATTGCGCGATCTCAGCTCACTGCAATGTCCGCCTCCCAGGTTCAAGCGATTCTCCTGCTTCAGCCTCCCAAGTAGCTGTGATTACAGGCATGTGCCACCAGGCCTGGCTAATTTTGTATTTTTAGTAGAGACGGGGTTTCTCCATGTTGGTCAGGCTGGTCTCGAACTCCCAACCTCAGGTGATGTGCCCACCTCGGCCTCCCAAAGGGCTGGGATTTCAGGCATGAGCCACCGCGCCCGGCCTATTTTTTTTATTTTTTACTTTTAATTGTGCTGCAAAACATATAACATGAAATTTATCTTCATAACCACTTTTGAGAGTACGGTTCAGTCGTGTTACATAGACACACATTGTTATGCAATAGGCCTCTAGAACTTTAACTTACAAACAAAAACTGTGTCTGCTTTGCTTGTTATTGAATGCTGACTCTATCCAAAGCATTGTGCTGACCATGAGGACCAAAAAGAAAAGGAAGCAATTGATCGCCAAGCAGAACTTCAGAAAAGATACAGAACTCTATCAGCTTGTCCACCCCCAACTCCCACCGACACTAAGCAGGCAGGAGAGGTGGCACAGCAGGCAAAGTCTGCCACCTAGTGGCAGGAAAGAGTCACAGCCCACAAGGGAGGCTTCAAGTGGATCCCACAAAAGAAGTGGGGAACAGGAAAGCGGAAGAAGACATTTAGTGCCAGGTATGCAAAACAGCAGGAACTGTTGGATAAATGGAAGTGAAAAAATATTTTTCGCCGGGCACGGTGGCTCACGCCTGTAATCCCAGCACTTTGGGAAGCCGAGGCAGGTGGATCACCTGATGTCAAGAGTTCAAGACCAGCCTGGCCAATATGGTGAAACCTCGTCTTTACTAAAAGTACAAAAAAAATTAGCTGGGCGTGGTGGCACATGCCTGTAGCCCCAGCTACTCAGGGAGGCTGAGGCAGGACACTCGCTTGAACCCAGGAGGTGGAGGTTGCAGTGAGCCAAGATTGCGCCACTGCACTCCAGCCTGGGCAACAGAGGGAGACTCTTGTCTCAAAACGACAACAACAAAAATTTTTAAAGAGACACATTTGGATAATTTTAAAATTATTTTTTGTTTGGCAGGGCACAGGGGCTCACGCCTGTAATTCCAGCACTTTGGGAGGCCGAGACAGGTGGATCACCTGAGGTCAGGAGTTTGAAAGCAGCCTGGCTAACATGGAGAAATCTTATCTCTATAAAATATACAAAAATTAACCGGGTGTAGTGGCATGCTACTCGTGCTGGAATCACAGGCATGTGCCACCGTGCCCTGCCAAACAAAAAATAATTTTAAAAGGCTGAGGCATGAGAATCATTTGAGCTGGGAGGCTGAGGTTGCAGCAAGCCAAGATCGCACCACTGCATTCCACTCTGGGCGACAAAGGGAACCTCTGTCTCAAACAAGACAAAACAAAACCCATGAAAAAACAATGAGATACCACTACACACCCACCAGAAGGTGAAAATGTAGAAGACAGACAATGCTGAGTGTTTGTGAAGATGTGTGGCAAATGGAGCTCTCCCTCTTTGCTGATGAGAATTAAATTGGTGCGAACAACTTGGAAACTTCAGGTATTTACTAAGAAATCAGTGCATGTATTTAAAAAAAAATATGTGTACAAAAAGGTTTATAGTAGCTTTTTTTTTTTTTTTTTTCCTGGCAGAGTTTTGCTCTTGTTGCCCAGGTTGGAGTGCAATGGCATGATCTTGGCTCACCGCAGCCTCCACTTCCTTGGTTCAAGCAATCCTCCTGCCTCAGCCTCCCAAGTAGCTGGGACTACAGGCGCCCGCCACCACACCCAGCTAATTTTTTTGTATTTTTAGTAGAGACGGTGTTTCACCATGTTGGCTAGGCTGGTCTTGAACTCCTGACCTCAGGTGACCCACCCACTTTGGGCTCCTAAAGTGCTGGGATTACAGGCATGAGCCACCGCCCCCTGCCAATAGCTCTATTTTTAATAACCAAAAAGTGGAGGCAAGCCAAATGCTCATCAATAGGAGAACAGATACATTGTGGTATAGACAGTAATAAAAAAGAATGAACTGCTCTTCCACAAACAGAATGAACCTAATAAACATAACCTTGACCAAAAGAAACCAGTCACACGAGACTGCACACAGTGTGATTCCATTAACACCAAGTTCAGTCACAGACAAAATTCACTGATGGTCACAGAATTCAGAGTAGTAGTTGTCTCTGGTAGGGTTAATGCCTGAGAATGGCATGAGGGACTTTTCCGGGGTGGTGGGAACATCTGATATCTTGATCTGAGTGTGGTACGTACGTTGTGCAGCACATTACATGTGTGTATGTATGTACACACGTTCGCACATGTACATATATAAATCTTTCCCTGCACTCTTCCTTCAAAACAATTGCCATTTTTGTAATTATTAACTTGTTTATTTTTATTTATTTTTTAGTTTATCATCTCTACTATGCTGTAAACTCAAAGAGGACAGACCTCCAGGCTTTTTGGAGGGTGTCTACTTACATAGTAGGCGAGAATTATATGTTTGTAAGAATACCTGAATGAATGAATAAATGAATGAATTTTGGCATTTTGGGATGCTCTAGAGGGAATAACACTACTCAGAATTGCATGGAATGGTCAGGAGTAGTGTTCATCAGAAAGCTTTTTGAAAAATTTTTAAATTATTTTTAAATTAAAAAAAATTTTTTTGAGACAGGGTCTTGCTATGTTGCCTAGGCTGGTCTTGAACTCCTAGGTTCAAGTGGTCCTCCCACCCTGGCCTTCCAAATGCTGGGATTACAGGTGTGATCCATCTTGCACGGCCCCATTGGGAAGTATTTTTTTATCCTTTCATAGATAAAGCAACAAAAGTATCAATTAGTAAGCATCTAACTTGTTTCAGGCCCTGTGCTTTGCACATGTGTCATGTAAGCTTCATAACAATCCTTGGGGATAAGCATTGTTTCCTCAAATAGGAGGAGGAGCTGAGATTTAGAGTTCATAACTCATCCAAAGTCACACTGGAGGGCTGAGGACGGAAGCTGTGCGGGTGATTCAGGCACTCCATTTTTGCCGTTCCTCCTTTGCCCTCTGGTCTCTGTGCTCCCTTTGGTATTCCTGGAGAGAAGGCCAGAGCCTTGTTCACACAGCTCCAGAGGGAATGGGGCACTCCCTGGGGCAGTGTGGGGACTTCATCTCTACCTTCCCACGGGCCGAGCACAGTGCCTGGCACACAGCGAGTGCAGGGTAAACCCTCTAGGAGTGAATGGAAAAGCTGTGGTGATATGAAAGAATATTATTACATGTTCCCCCTTCCTATACTTACTCATCTTTCACAAACGTGTAGATTAGAAGCTGCTTGAGGGCAGAGTCTTGGTGCAAGCTTCTCTGTGTGGCGCTCTGTGGTAGGCCACAGCAGCTGAAATGTCCCATTGGAGTAGGAGTTGGCAAATTGCA
Source organism: Pan troglodytes (assembly GCF_028858775.2). Lineage (NCBI taxonomy): Eukaryota > Metazoa > Chordata > Mammalia > Primates > Hominidae > Pan > Pan troglodytes. Next base: position 17,956,811 of record NC_072405.2, read on the forward strand.
CCCTGTGGGCTAAATCTGACAACTGTCTGTTTGTATAAATAAAGTTTTATTGAAACACGGCTTCACACATATATTGTCTACAGCTACTTTCACTCCATCACAGAGTTGAGTAGTTGTGATGTGGACTGCATGCCCTGCAAAGCCTACAATATTTACTCTCTGGCCTTCACAGAAAAAGTTTGTTGATCCTTACAATTGAGATTCCCTTTGTGGATTCAGCTTGTCTCAGCCTCTTTGAGATGAACGTTGCTGAGAGTGGGGTGGCAGGTGCTCTGGTGAAGGAGGAAGTAACCAGCAGTAGACAAGGGCAGAAGCCTATAAAGCTTGACCTCCCCCACCTCATAGTTTACTCATTGTTGCCCCAAACTTACACTACTCAAGACAGGGATCACAGGATGAAGTCGCGGGGTACAGGCGTTCCCTAAGCCTAGCTGGTTGCACCTCTCTACCAAAATAATAGTAATCCAAACGCAGCATTTCATGAGGCTGAGGCAGAAGGATCACTTGAGGCCAGGGGTTTGAGACTATCTTGGGCAACATAGTGAGACCCTCCCCCCATCTCTATAAAAAATTAAAATTTAACCAGGCATGGTCGTGCACACCTGTAGTCCTAGCTACTCAGGAGTCTGAGATGGGAGGATTGCTTGAGCCCAGAGGATTGAGGCTGCAGTGAGCCATGATGGTGCCACTGCACTCCAGCCTGGGTGACAGAACAAGACTCTGTCTCTGAAAGAAAAAAATCCTGGGAGAGGTGCTGTCCATCTCTCCCATCCCTACAATGAGTTTCTTGCCACGCCAGAGGGTGGCCGAATCTGAAACCTAGACGATCTCAACAGGTTGGCATGAGAGGCCAAGTATAATAAAATGAAGGCAAACTGGGATAAATGGAAGGTTGCACCCTCAGGTAAAACCAAAATCAGTACCATAAGCATCCATTTTGGGAAGATAAAGGTTAATTACCATCTTTGAGACAAAGCATGACTGGCTTTTGTAGATGGAAAATTCATATGAGTAGTCAGTGGTGTGACTCCCACAAAATGAGTTTGGTCTCAAGCTGTATTCATGGAATTTTGGAATCTGAGATTAGAGACAAGAGCATCCCATTCTTTCTCTGTCTTCGGGCAGGACCAGATGTGAAATATCCTGCTTGAAACAAATGGGAGTGCAGCAGGAGTGGGGGCTGCTCAGACACAGCTCTGAGCAGTGTCCTGGGAATCAAAGCAGCTGGGTGCTTTAGCCTAGAGATCGGATCAGAGTGAGGGCTGAGAAGAGGAGCGAGCTCACTTGTCTTGGGAGGTCCCCAGGGTTGGATGTGGAATATGTGTCCTGAAGTTCTGGGCAGAAATTGCAATGTCCATCTCTCTTCCCTGGAAGTTCGATCTTTGAGCCCACAAGTACTTTCTGGACATATTCCGGGCAGCAAGAGTTTGGGGAGATGGGGTTGGGATTAGCTTTTAGTAGATAATAAAGCTTAGGCCAAAATAATCAACCTGGTTCTTCTTTTTTCACTGCATTCGAATGGAAAGAGCGCTAGACTGCGAGTCAGGACAGCTGCCTGGACTCCCAGCTCCCCTACTCACTAGCTATATGGCTTTGTATAGATCATTTTACTGTCTGAGCTGCGGTTTCCTTCTCTAAAAGAAAATGGAATAATGAACTCTGTCCACGTTATGTGAAAGCAGCTCATGAATCCTGCCGTGCTCTGTGGGTGAGGGCCTCGCTCAAGAGTGCTGTTGGGAGAAGCCTTCAGGAGCAGTTCCTCGGCTCCCTGGACACTCAGCTGGGGTCTCATGGGTCCTGGGGAGGGCTCCGGATGCAGGGGGCAGTGATGGCCAAGGCCCTTGGGGGCTCTCTGTTGGGGCCACTCACAGCAGGGATGCAGATGTTCAATATCAGCACCCCCTCTCCCAGCATCTGGAGAAAGAGCCTTGCCACTGACTCCAGGCAGGCTCTAGATGATCAGCTGATGATGAAATTTACATCTGAGCCAGTTCCCTTGAGATCTCACCCATGATTCCATTTTGGAACCTTTCCCATCCCCCTCATTTCCTTCCCAAACCTCTTCTCTCAGTGGGAAAGGGTATCATCTCCCTCCAGGGTACCCGGGAAATTCCCATAGAAACGTCCTCAGGGCTGTTCCACCCGGGAACATTGGGCAGCCCCTCCTCCTGGTTCCAGCAGCTCTTAGAGAATTGAGATTGACTCTGCAGGTGGGTGATGCAGGGAGGCCTAAGTATGTGTGTGAAGGTGACTCCAAACCTCCTGGGTCCCAGAAGCTCTCGGGCAGCTCAGGGAGGAGGACCTGGACAGCAGAAAGCACATAGATAAAGAGAGAAGAGGAAGCATTCCTCCAGCGACTCCTCCCACTTATTTTCCAAGCAGATCTTTGGCCCTGGCCTTGCCTGGCCCAGCACTTGTCAGGGTCCCAGGGCTGGGCTTGAACTGAGCAAAATAATGAAAATGGTGATAAACAAATCAAAAAGCAACTCATACTTGTGTAACTCTTTCAAAGACTCATATATATAGTATCTCAGTAGATCTTCACAAGTGGGTATGGCACAAACCATCTCCATTTATAGATGAGAAAACCGAGCTTCAGAGAGTCTACTTGAATAGCTCATGATTTCAGAGCTGGTACAATGAATATTCAAGCCTATATTCTCTTTTGTTGGGTATGTTTTTTCAACCTAGATAACAGACAGAAAGAAAATGATGTTTATTCAGGAATGGGAATTGCAATGGGAATATAACCAACTGAGAAGTGTAATGCAGGTTTGGGAAACAATGTTTTTTCTCTCCTTTTTTTTTCTAGAAAAATCATGTTTATTTGGGGGGAATAGAGCATTGTAATAGGGCTACATGTCTACATGTTTCCTAGTAAACTGTGGGCATATTGGGAAAAAGGAAGACAAATGTCGTTAAAGGAAAAATGAGGAAGATCACATAATTGTTTTGAGATAATTATCCTTGGCTATAAGGATCAATAACAGGGGTGGCACCTGTCTGAGGCTGGACAGGAAGCTGCCGGGCAGCTTCCCTCACAAAAATATTTGTGTGTGTGTGTGTGTGTGTAAGGTTGTGACGGCTTTTGTGCAAGGTTGTGGTTTTTGCAGAGTTTTTGTGATAGTTCTGATTGGGCATTTGTGCAAGACAACCCTCCCTTCTCAACCTTCCCTGGCTCTATTTGTTAAGGTTTTTTTTTGTTGTTTTTGAGACGGAGTCACTCAGGCTGGAGTGTAGTGGCACAATCTTGGCTCACTGCAACCTCCATCTCCTGGGTTCAAGCAATTCTCCTGACTCAGCCTCCTGAGTAGCTAGGATTACAGGCATGTGCCACCATGCTTGGCTAATTTTTTTTTTGTATTTTTAGTGGACGGGGTTTCACCATGTTGGCCAGGCTGATCTTGAACTCCTGACCTCAGGTGATCCACCCACCTTGGCCTCCCAAAGTGCTGGGATTACAGGCTTCAGCCCCCATGCCCGGCCTTGTTAAGGTTTTTTTAACACAAGGGACTCCGTTTTGATGCCGGAAACTTTCCCAGTTTCCCTGCCAGGTACAGAGCAGGGAGTGGGCACAGTCAGGAAGTAAAGGTGAAAGGAACATCAGGAGCCCAAGAGGGTCGAGGGCTCCCAGCTAGAGGTGATCTTAGTGAGACAGGGTGGGGAGCATTCAGCAGCCAGAGCAGAGAGAAAAATAATATGATTCTGGCAAAGGGGGCTGGGCCCTGGCATGGAGCATTTTAGGGAATGCATGAATCGGAGAGGTGGGAGGCTGTGGCCCCCGGGCGATGGCACACCAAGTTGGAGGACAATGGGACTGACTGCCCTCGCCAAACCCCGGGAGTGTTATCACTAACCTTGTCTAGAATTGCTGGAGCATGGTGATAATGAATAATACACGGACTCTTAGTCGCTTTTATGATTGTTTTGAAATTCCCTTGTGACGATGCCACTTCCCTTCACCCCTGGCAGGAAACTGACCATGGGGCACTGCATATTCCTCTTTCTTCTTCTTTTTTTAAGAGACAGGGTCTCACTCTGTTGCCCAGTTGGTATGGTGGTGTGAACATGACTCACTGCAGCCTCGACCTCCAGTGCTCAAGCGATCCTCTCACCTCAGACCCCCAAATAGCTGGGATTATAGATGCACACCACCACGCCCAGCTAATTTTGTATATTTTTTGTAAAGATGGGGTCTCACTATGTTGCCCAGGCTGGTCTTGAACTTCTAGGCTCCAGCAATCCTCCCATCTCAGCAACCCAAAATGCTGGGATTACAGGTGTGAGCAACTGCACCCGGCCCTGCGCTGTGTATTTCTGCAATGCCTCCACGCTAGTCATGAGCTGGTGCTTCCTGGGCACTGTCTACTGTCTCCAGATGTTTTCTAAACTGGTGCCCTCTTTCTTCCTTAGTAGGGAGCACCATGGTACCTCAGTCCTGCATGGTACCATTGCAGGCAGTTGAGGTGACGTGCCTAGAGTCATAGACACGGTCAGTGCATGGGTGAGGAAACCCCCGACTCCCAGACCTGGGCTTTGCTCATGAGCCACGCGACCTCCTAGCAGGCAGGTGTGAGGCTGCTAAGGGAAGGGTGCTTCTGGGGGAGGGGTGCTGCTGTGACTGGGAAGACAGGATGGCTGTGGGAACTCTCTCCCTAATGGGCGGGCCGCAGACTCTCCTGTCCATTAATGGGTACATCTAGGAACAGGTCCTTCTAACTGTTAGTGAATCTGAGCCTATGGGGCACTGGAGGTGGCTGTCCTGACCCGTCGTGCCATTGACGTGGCGCAGCGGGAAGATAATTCGGCAAGAATTAGAAGGCAAAACCCACTTCCAAATAACAGCAGCAGCAGCAGCAGCGACAGCTACTACCTGCTGAGTGCTTATTTACTGGTTAATACTCATCGAGCACTTGCTATTTGCCAACCGCCATGCTCAGTACTTTTTAAGCTCACTTAATCCTCCCAACAGTCCTGTGAATTAACTTCTCTTATTATCCCTGTCTTAGGGAAGAGCACATTGAAGCTGATAGAGGTTAAATGACTCGTTCATAACCATCCAGCTAATCAGTGGCTCAGGAAGAATCAGGTTTGAGATCCAGCTGTTCAATACTAAAGCCCACTCACAACCAGCCCATGGTCCTGTGCCCATGGATGACATTTGGGTGGCATCCCAGGCCCCTGTTCCCAGGACAGGCAGCCAGTGGCCATGGGAGCAGCATGTGCTCCCTGCTTGTCCTGTCCCTGCTGCCTCTCATGCACTCTGTCGTCGGATATTTCTTGAGTCCCACACCAGGTGTCCTGCAGGCACAGGTCAGGATGCTGCCTGGGCTAAGTGGATAGAGGGGTATGGAGAACGAGTTCTTAGCCATGGTGGTTGGCCATGGGCTGAGCAGAAAGTCAGCATACCCTGGGCCAGCACAACCCAGTATTTGTTTGTAATTACTTTATGTATCCTCCAAAGAGTCTGCTTTACGTGAGACAGAGAGGACTAAGAGAAGGAGAGCGAGAGTGAGGGTAGGATCTTCATGGCTTAGACACTTGCCTAAGCAGCATTTCCTTTAGAGAAACAAAGGGGAAACATCATATTCTTCCACAATGAAGACGTGGAGCATTGCATTACTTTCCATTTTCCTTTGAAAGACATTGAGAGAAGAATAAATAGATTTTGGCCTAAAATGAACCTCTTGCTGCTTCCAGAATAACTAAGGCTTCTGAGCCCACAGCAGGGAATTGCAGAACTGGGAGGGATTTTAGATTCCCCTAGAGCGAAGGTGAAGAAAATCACAAGTATGTTCAGTAATATTAGGCTGGGTCTCCTGAGGGGCTTTTTAAATTTAATTTTTGGGACAGGGTCTTGGTGACTCACCCAGGCTGTGCACAGTGGTGCGATCATGGCTCACTGCAGCCTCAGTCTCCCCAGGCTCAACTGATCCCCCCACCTCAGCCTCCTGAGTAGCTGGGAGTACCGGTGCGAGCCACCAAACCTGACTAAGTTTTGTATTTTTTGTAGATACACGGTTTCGCCATGTTGCCCAGGCTGGCCTTAAACGCCTGTGCTCAAGCAACCCGCCCCACTTTGGAGTTCCAAAGTGCTGGGATTGCAGGCATGAACCATTGCACTCAGCCCCAAGGGGCTTTTATATTTGGGCCTGGCTCACAGTTCTTAGCATTTGAGATGAAAAAAACCCAGCAAATAGAAGTTCAGAAAGTTGATTTGGCTGCATTCCCTAGAAGCCATTTAGGTTGTGGTTACCAAGCCCACAAGACATCTGCTTGTAAAGTCAGAAAGCCACTGATTTCTGGTGTGTGTGAAGGGCGCATTCTACACAGAACACCTGCTCAGTGTCAGGAGGCCCAGCTGCAGCTGCAGATGACAGGGCCTCGTGAGTGTACACGGAGAGGGTGTAAGGCTTTCGATATTCTGCCAAATCCAATAAATGCCTTTCCCTACTCCAGGGAGGTTTTGGTCTGTGAAACAGACCTGAGACACCAGCAACATTTGTACTCCTTCTGCCCTTTTCCAGGCCCATTGAAGGCCATCAAGATACAGGATGCACCTGTCAGGACTCAGGTTGGAGCCGGCCAGGAACCCGGGAGTCAGCTTGCCCCTGAGGTTGTGGGAGGAAAAGCACCATCAAATGCAGCCCAAGACTTTGATTCAAGGTCTTTTATCCCTCTGGGAGTGAGCTAACTCCAGGGCAGTTGAAAGAAAGGTCAGTTTCTTCTGCAGCTTCTCCTTCTTCTCAGTTCCTCTCTTGTCTAGCTCCCCAGTTGAGCAGAGCTGAGCAGTGCTAACCTCTGGGGGAAACCAGACAGAAGCTAGAGATCTGCCCAGATACTGGGAAGGGAATTTCTCAGACGAGGTTCAACCTGTCAGGTCCTGTCAAAGTCCCAGGCTATGAGCTTAAGGATCCCTGCCTCATGGTCCGGTTTGAAGGGAGAATTTCTCCTGACATCCTGACCCATGCTTTTCTAACCTGACTCCACATCTCCAGAAAGTTGCAGTTCACCTCTTCCCCTTCCTGTTCCAGCAGTGCTCTGAGAGAGACTGAGGCTTCATGTTACAGATCAGGAAGCAGAAAGGGAGTGGCTAGATCTGTGTCTGAATCCCAGTTTTGCACACTGATGAGTTGTGTGGTCCTGGGAAAATGTCTTCCCTGCTCTGAATGTTAGTTTTTACACCTGTACTTTAGTTATGAAAGATTTTACACTATCAGGTCCCCTGATGGGTTGGCAATTAGTTGAGTAATCTGCTTCAATATTTTTTTTTCGAGACGGAGTCTTGCTTTGTCACCCAGGCTAGAGTGCAGTAGTGCCATCTCGGCTCACTGCAACCTCTGCTTCCTGGGTTCAAGCGATTCTCCTGCTTCAGCATCCCAAGTAGCTGGGATTACAGGCACCTGCCACCACGCCGGCTAATTTTTGTATTTTTAGTAGAGATGGAATTTCATCATATTTGCCAGGCTGGTCTTGAACTCCTGACCTCGTGATCTGCCCGCCTTGGCCTCCCAAAGTTACAGGCATGAACCACTGCACCCAGCCAATTTGCTCCATTTTTTTTTTTTTTTAATTGAGTCAGAGTCTCGCTCTGTCGCCCAGGCTGGATGGAGTGCAGTGGTGTGATCTCGGCTCACTGCAAGCTCCGCCTCCCGGGTTCACGCCATTCTCTGTCTCAACCTCCGGAATAGCTGGGACTACAGGTGCCCGCCACCACACCTGGCTAATTTTTTGTATTTTTAGTAGAGATGGGGTTTCACTGTGTTAGCCAGGAAGGTCTCGATTTCCTGACCTCGTGATCTGCCCACCTCGGCCTCCCAAAGTGCTGGGATTACAGGCGTGAGCCACCGCGCCCGGCCAATTTGCTCCAATTTTAGAGAATAAGATTGGAAGACTTCCTTACATACAACCTCAGGAATCAGGGCGAGGAATCCGTCTGAACACCTCATGCTCACAGTCAATTGCTCCTGTATTGCACACTCGTCCTGGCTCCAGCCTGAGTTAAGAAGCCATGACGTAGGCTGGGCGCGGTGGCTCATGCCTGTAATCCCAGCACTTTGGGAGGTCGAGGCTGGTGGATCACATGAGGTCAGGGGCTCAAGACCAGCCTGGCCAACACAGTGAAACCCCTTCTCTACTAAAAATACAAAAAAATTAGTTGGGCGTGGTAGCTCTTGCCCGTAGTCCCAGCTACTCAGGAGGCTGAGGCAGGAAAATTGCTTGAACCTGGGAGATGGAGGGTGCAGTGAGCCAAGATCGCACCACTGCACTGCAGCCTGGCGACAGAGAGAGACTCCATCTCAAATAATAAAAAAAAGAAGCCATAACTGAGGTCTAGAATACTGTCATTGTCCCTTCAGCATGTGGCCATTGGCATTGCCTGCTTAAAGCCCTAACTGTGAGGGTTGACACGGCTTGTGAAATATGCTGCAATATGAAGCAAACAGGTATCTTTCGGAGGGAGCTTAAGGAACTGCTACTCCCATCAACTCTGTGCGATGGAATTGCTTTTGTCCTCAGAAGCAGATGACTGGGCTAAGAAGAGCTGGGACATCTCATAATTTGAGAAAAAAGCTGTCCGTGTGCCCAAACCAAAGCATGAGCAGATAAAGAAGGCACTATTGTCCCAACAGGTTGACTCCAGGATTTCCTGCCTGATCGGGTCAGAAGCTCTCTGCTGGTGCTAGCGGAGAAGGCCTGAGCAGCAGAGGCTTCCACCTAGATTTTGTGGGGATAACACACCACCTGGATCCGATAGGTGGAGCTCACTATTGCTCGATGGTCGGGGGAAAGAAGGCAGGGATTTTAGCTTCTATACCGCTGTGGCTGACCATACTTTCCAATAGGCCAGGCCTGAACCTCAGGGTCTGCCTGTGACCCACCAGCCATGCCATGCTCAGTCCCATCTGCTGGGATGTCTGGGCATGAGCCCAGCACAGCGGGTGGTTATCGTGGAGATGGGAGACATGTGCTCCCTGCCAAAGGCCAATTTCAGGAAACTGATGAGACCTCTGCTCTTATTCGGGATCTCTGAACATCCAATGGTAGGCACAGCTAGTCTTGCTAACAGAATCCTTCCTTTCTTAGGGTCTGACACCATCTCAGTGATGGTGGACATCATAATGATCTCGGGGGACACAACACGACCTGGTTCTGTTGTGCAGAAGTTGATTGCTCTTCTCAGGTCCCCTCACTTCCAGACCAATGACCAGAGGGAGAACTTGAACTGGTTTCTAGAAGGGCTCCACAGAGGCAATAATACAACAGCGCCCTCTCCTTTTCACTCCTCTCCTCCCACTTGCTCATTCCACTAAAAATGGTTGTTTCCAGCATGGTTTTTGGAGTTCTTGAGATGCAAAATCAGGAACTGGGTAGTAAGAGGAGTCTGACGTTTGTTGAACAAAACTGAGCTTCTGCATACGTGGATCTTGAAAGGCAGAGATGCTGGCTTTTGGAAAAGTGCTGTGGCTCCAGATCTGAACCCTTTAATGTAACTTGACAGACACAGGATGGGGAGTCCTCAGTGATTATTATTTGACAGCTGAGTACTTTTGAAAATATGTGATTTGGCCAGTTGCGGTGTGTCTACCTGTAATCCCAGCACTTTGGAAGGTCGAGGTGGATGGATCACCTGAGGTCAGGAGTTCGAGACCAGCCCAGCTAGTTTTTGTATTTTTGTAGAGATGAAGTTTCACCATGTTGAAACTTCCCAAACTCGGCTTCCCAAAGTACTGGGATTACAGGCGTGAGCCACCGCACCTGGCCAGATTTCTTGGTTTCAAGTAACAGACATTAACTCTGCATGTCTTAAGCATACAGAGAGTGTACTGGGAATACATCTTACCCCCACAGAATAGATGTGAGACGTGCCCATAAAGCAAGGGGGCTCTGCAGGGCTGTTCTGTCCAATCATGGCCCTGAAACAGTTTGCTGCACCGGGACGAACTGATATCTCAATGGCACCCATGTGATTCTGTCATTCACCCCAGTAAAATTTCTGGGGATATAGGTCTCTAAGCCTAAATTGTGGACCCTCCTCATGGCTGCCCTGGGACTTGGAGAGTGAGATTGACACCTGTGGCCCCCTCAGAGACGCTGCCCACTGACTCAAAGTCCACACCCAGTGGGCTACAGGATCAATACATTATGCTGTTTGTGTGTGATAATTTAGTATTCTTGTTTCTTGTGTGGGTTTTCAGCAAAAGTAATTGTAAATGTTTCAGTCCTCTCTGAATGCTGCTGGAGAGAGTTGTGTCTTTTCTGCACCCCACTGTCAAACTTAGAGCAGCATCTCCACCAGGCTGGAGTGACCATGGCCTTAGAAACTGCAAGAAAAGGGTTGGAGTTTTTGGCTCTTCTGAGCATTAGATCCTTTTGACATCTGGTGAAAGAATATCTGCTTTTTCCCTTCGCCCAGTTTTCTCTTTTATTTTCTATTTTTATGTTAATTTCATTGCATTGATATTGTTTTGTGAACTTTTGCAATGTCCTTCCCTGTTTTTTTTTTTTTTTTTTTTTTTTTTTTTGATAAGGGGTTGGTTTGAAATGAGCACGTGCAGGTGGTCTGATGCCACAGGACCACTGTAGACACACTCACAGACCCGAAGCGATCAGCTGAAGCATGATACCCTCGGAGGCTCGCCTCGTGGACCATGATGATCTCTGATATTTCTTGTTTGCTGGAATTTGGGTGATGTTGAGGCTGGGCTCTGAGCATTCGGCTCACCCCTGCTTAGCATTCGGTGCAGACTTTCAGAGTGTGCCTGCCAGGCACGTTTGTGGAGAAGGGAGATCCGAAACTCAGCTACCCTTCTCTTTTCTTAGTAGAGAATGAGGAGGGTCTCAATGCAGACCCGAGGCCTCTGCCTCCAGGTGGGAACCCTGGAGTGGAGGGTGAGGACGTGCTGTTGGACAGTGCTGCCTTCAGACAGCTGCAGGTTTGGAATGGGTGTATAGTCCAGTGTGTCACCGCAGTGGTGAAAGTAGCATGTTCGGTGTGTGGGATTTTAGGGTGACACCGATCGTGACTCATGAAAGCCACTGAGTACAGAGCCATGAAAGCAACTTGGCAACCAGAAGCATGATGCCTTTAAACCACAGGATGAGCACTGAGGGTCTTGCCATTCGGGGGGTCTAGTTGGATTCTTGCCTCCTCATTGGAACCACAATCTAGCTTGATTCCCATGCTTACTAACGGAGAGGTGGTGCAACTTTACACTCAAGACACTGCGTGCAGACTCTGTGGATTTAAACCTGGGACTAACTCTTGTCGTGTGACCTTGGAAAATATTCTTCATCTGCCAAATGGGAGAAATTGTAGATTTTATTGTGTGGAGTAAGTTCCCTAATAGATGTAAACTACTCAAATGTGTGACTGGTGTGTGGTTAGCTTTTGTTTCTATGGCCAGAATATATCATCCCTTGGGCCTGTGAACTTGTATTAATCAATAGAATTTGAATTATTATTATTATTTTTTGAGGCGGAATCTCACTCTGTTGTCCAGGCTGGAGTGCAGTGTCGTGATCTCTTCTCAATGCAACCTCCGTCTCCCGGGTTCAAGCAATTCTCCTGCCTCAGCCTCCTGAGTAGCTAGGATTACATGCACCCACCACACCCGGCAGATTTTTGTGTTTTTAGTAGAGATGAGGTTTCACCATGTTGGCCAGGCTGGTCACAAACTCCTGACCTCAAGTGATCCGCTCACCTTAGCCTCCCAAAGTGTTGGGATTACAGGTGGGCAGGCGTGAGCCGCTGCGCCTGGCCTGAATTTGAATTTGAAAGAGGAATGAGTGATTGGAGATGGGAGGGTAGGAAAAATAACAGGGGATGCATTTCATGGCCGTGCTGCCTTTACAAAATGTTTCTGGAATTTTGCCAGTAAATTGTCAGAATGTGGTCCTCATTTCTGCCCACGGCTCACTTACGAGCTCTAAGATCCTGACACACAGATGAGGAGCTTAGTACTTTGAGCCATTCACATATCCTTTTAATGAACCCATGGATCTTTGGCTTGCAGGGGTTGAAAACGTGTCATATTTTTACAGCAAGACAGAATATTGTGGCAGAACGCAATCCACCTGTATCCTGGCGGACACCCGAAGAAACATACGGCTTTCTGGCTAGTGCAGGTGCGAACTTTGACTCCATCATTCCCAAACATACCTTTTCCTGAAGCGGGGAGAGACCACAGAAAAGAAAAATCAATCTTAATGAGGCTGGGAGAAATCCTAGGCTTGCCATCACCTCCTGGTGGATGGCTTGTTCGTTGTGATTTACCTCACCTCTTATCACAACTCAGCAAGGCAGATAAAGCTCAGGGTAGCCAGAGGCATTGGAGGGGAGATAGGAATCTGGGTGGCTGCATGATCTGTGTGCACAATGGCATCCACCCCCCTCCCCGGTGCCCTGGCAGATCTTCCAGCTGCAGCAACAGCAGAGCAGGGCAGGAGCTGGGGTCCGCTCACCATGCCCCTAACATGCTGGCCCATCTGATATTGGTGTCCTGTTGCTGGGCTTATAGTTAGAGGGTTTTTTAAGCATCTCAATATTTGGGAACGCCCACTTTTATGTTCAGACCCATGCCCACTGTCTTACCTGAAGGCAGTAAGATCACCAGGAAGAAGAGTAATGAAGAAAGACAGAGGTTCATGGCCGAAGAGGGCACAGAGTTGGAACTCCCAGTGGTGGCTGCCTGGGAGGCTCCTTTATAGAGCCAGGCTGGGCTGAGTGGGGCTGGACCCTGGCCTCACTCTTCCTGGAGGGGCAGACTGAGGAGATCACAGGGTTCTGCAGAATTCGAGGAAGAAAAGGCCCTGGCCTTTCAGTGCTACCTCCTTTTCTACAAACCGTGGGAAAACAAGAGACTCAGCTAAGGCTGTCACGTTTCCTGATAGCAGAACAGGAGAAAAGACCAGGATCCCCATGCCTAAGCCTGAGCACTTTCCCTCTGCCTTCAAATGTACTTTGATATAAACATGGCAGTGAAAATATCTGCTCTGTCTCTCCTTTTCTCTGGAGCACCACTGAAAGCTCAGGAGCACAGAGAAAGGGTGTTATGAAACACAGGCTGAATTTAAGCCTGGAAAGACAGTTCCAACACACGGAGTCTCTCAAGTTGTCAACCAGTGGCCTGGCCAAGAGAAGGTAGGGGCTCAGAACTAGTGGAGAAGGGACAGCTTCCTTGTCTAGCGGCTGACTTATTTACCTGGCTGAAGGCAGATACTGCAAAAAAAAAAAAAAGTCCTGGAAAAGTTCACTGATGGACTTTGTTCTCCAAATGGCTGGTATGAAATGTTGGCTAGGATTAGGGGACTCTGAAGGTTCTAGGAGAGATTTCTTTTTTGGAGTTGAGGAGGTGAAACTCTCCCTTAGAAGAGTCGGTTCAGTGCTGTGTTCAAGGTTGGACGCACAGTGTCCAGAGTGGAGCCAGACTGGGCTTCTCTGGAGTGACAGAGACTCAGCCCTGGAGAAGGGCCCTTAGGCCTGTCCCTCTTGGGGTGATGAGGGATGTCGGAGAGTGAAGATGACACTAACTTTGATTTTGTTCTGACCCTGAAGGCAGGCTTTTACGCAGGCAGCCAACGACCACAGGGCTGTGTGTGGTGTGTCAGTGGAGCATGGCGTTCCTGGCTACACTCTGCTTTGCAGGCCTACACCCTCAGATGCATTATTTAGCATCTCAGCCTCAAGATCTCCTCAAAAAGTGCATTGGAAGGTTTTGCGTGGTTTTTTTTCAGGATGAAATGAGATACAGCTTATAAAATGCTTTGCACGCACACTGCCATACAGTAGGTACTCAATATTATTATTATTATTGTTTTTTGAGACAGTCTTGCTCATCACCCAGGCTGGAGTGCAATGGCCCAAACTCGGCTTACTGCAACCTCCACCTCCTGGGTTCAAACGATTCTCCTGCCTCAGCCTCCGAAGTAGCTGGGACTACAGGTGCCCACCACCACGCCTGGCTAATTTTTGTATTTTTAGTAGAGATGGGGTTTTGCCATGTTGGCCAGGCTGGTCTGGAACTCCTGACCTCAGGGGATCCACTTGCCTCAGCCTTCCAAAGTGCTGGGATGACAGGCATGAGCCACCCCACCCAGCCAATACAGTAAGCACACATATTCTTAATTTTCTGGTTCTTGCTTACTAATCTTTCCCTACTCCCAGGTCATAAAACTATTTCCTATATTATCTTTCTTTTTTCTTTATTATTTTTCTTTCTCATTTAGCTCTATAACCACCTGTGATGATTTCTGTGTATGGTGTAAATTAGGGGTCCTATTTAGTTTTCTTTTCCCCTATGGAAAACCAATTGTTTCAAGACCAAAAATTATTGAAAAGATTGTTGTTTCTCTACTGTCTAGCTGTGCCACCTTTGTTTTAAATCAGGTTCCACATATGTGTGAGTCTGATGCTGGGAACCTTAATCTGTTCTATTGTTCTGTTTGTCTATACTTGCACTAATGCCATGCTGTCTTACTACTATAGCTTCATAATAAGTTAATAAACTTTTAAATAAGATCTATCTATCATCTATCTATCTATCTATCTATCTATCTATCTATCTATCTATCTATGAGTCTGTCTCCAACAGAGCCAAATCTTCTCACTTATCTTTTTTGTGTGTGTGAGTGTCTTGGCTATTTTTGGTTCTTTTCATTTCCATACAGATTTTAGAATCAGATGGTCAAATTCCCCCAAACAACAGTTCATTATGCTGTTAGTCTTGATTTTTCTCTTTTGTGATGTACAACCTCCTGAATGCCTGTGGGCTGTTGTGTTTGTGGATTGAATACATCTTGTATTCATGCTGTAATGAACACTTTACACGAAATAAAGTTGGAAAAGATTCTGCTTCCTAGAGAACAGTAAAATCCCAAGGACCTGTCTCCCCATCCCATGAATCTCTTTGGCTGTGAATAGCATCAGTGGTATCTGTAATTTCCTCAGTGGCTTGGCTGCAGTTGCTAATGGAAGCCATGGTGAGGCTTTGCTGGGGATAGGGATGCCAGGTTGGCCAGTCCTCAAGCCCTTGTAGTGATAATGACAGACAATGCATACTTGACCTTGGGTCACTGGATGGTGTATGTGGGCACCAGTGTTAGCAGGTCCAGGTGGGCGAACTCCAGGCAGATTTCTTGGTACTGGCAGTGGCAGTGGAGGGCTGGATGAGTGGGTAGGTTCTCAGGTCCCTGGGCAGCATGAATGGTGTGAGTGAGGGTAGCAGTGGTGCAGGATAACACTCAGGCTCCCAGGTGCACTTCCTAATGTTAGTGGTGGCTATGATGGGCTTGGCAGGCTAGTCTCTAGGCTCCTAGGCAACACATGTGGGTGGCTGTGGTTGGTGGTGTTGGCAGCAGGCTAGGTGGGCCCATCTTCAGGTCCCTAGGAGGAGTGTACAAGGACCAGAGATGGTGGAATGGATCGGGTAATTCCTAGTCTTCAGATGGGGCGCTCAGTATCTGGGGGCATGACGTCAAGGCTTTGGTGGCATGCAGGAGTGTAGCCTGTAGTAGGTGGGGCTGAGCGATCTGTGGTGGTGAGTGGAGAGCCTGACCTCAGAGGTTGTGCTAGAGCACAGCAATCCTGCTGCTGGTATGGGTAAGGTTGCTCTCAACTGTCCCTTGCAAGGAACTCTCAGGCTCTGGGAGTTCACACTTCATTTCCAGCAGTAGCAGTAGCTGCCATGGTGTATATGGGGAGGGAGCCTGTATTCGGAACACAAACGAAAGCACAGAGGATGTGCTTCTGATAGGGATGAGGTTGGTGATCACAGCCCTAAGCAGAAAATTCTCAGGCTCTGAGTAGTGCTTGCTTCAGCTCCTGGCTGCAGTGTTGTTCAGGGCAGCGGAGGGATCCTGCCTTCTGCGTGTGAGCTCAAGCACAAAGGCCTTGCTACTGGTCAGGGAGTGGTCGCTATTCACAGACCCAGACAAGCAGCTCCTGGGTTCACTCGCATTGGCTGCCAGTAGCAGCAGCAGCAGCTGTAGTGTTGTGCATGGGAGTGAAGGAAGAGACCCCACCTTCTGTGTATGGGCTGGAGCACAGGGGCTGTACTGCTAGTGAGGGCAGGGTGTTATTCACAGATCCAGAGAGGCAGCTCTCAGACCAACTTGTTTTGACTCCTGGCGGGACCAGCAGCTGCTGCAGTGGCCTAGGGGGTGAGCCCAAGCATAGATGTCATTCTACTGGTGGGGGCAGGGTTGCTTCTTACAGTCCCAGACGGGAGCTGTCAGGCTCTGGAAAGCTCACAGTAGGGCTCCCTTTGTCCCCGCGAGAGTCTCCTGGGTGCACTGCACCATCCTTTCCCCAGGGAGTAGTACTCCACTTGGGCTAAAGTGCTGGGGTCTCTGTAGCATCACTAGGTTCAGCCAGTGCCGAGCCACTGCAGCCATCTGGGTGGACGTCAGGGGATATCAGTGGGGGTTCTCCTCTGTGGAGATGTGGGGCCTGTTGGTTCCCAGGACAGGATTCAGTCTGGTGGAGGCTGGGCGCTTGCACTAGCACTGTGCTGCAGCCGCTTAGATCTCAGGGGATGTGTATAACTCAACATGACTTCCCTGTGTGGAGCAATGCCCTTGAGAGGTATCCTGATCACCACCTACGCTAATCTCAGGGCCCACGTGGGAAAAAAGCCCTCGTGTTGCTAGGGTTACAGTAGTCTGAGATGGAGATGTGAACCGCTGAGAGGCTCTCATTTACCTTTTCCCAGCAAATGGGAGCCATTCCAGGCTCCTAGCCAACCCACATCCTGCTCCTTCTATGGCTCCAGTGTTTCCTGTGACTTCTCTGTTGAACTCTGGAGTTTTCTCATAGATGTTCTATCCTAGGTGTAATTCACAATTTTGGTTCTTTTTTTCTGGAGAGGGAGAGTGTCCCATGTCTTTACTCAGGCGTCTTGACAAAATGAAACTTTGTACCCTTTGACCAATATCTCCCCTCTCTGCACTCCTGGCCCTAGCCTCTGGTAACCACCATTCTTCTCCCTGCTTCTGAGTTTGACTTTTCTAGATTCCACATATAAGTAAGATTATGCAGTATTTGTCTTTCTGTGCTTGACTTATTTCACTTAGCATAATGTCACTAAGGGTATTTTAATGCTGTGCTTAGGAGTTTAAGCTGGGGGAATCAAGTCCACACTTGTTTTAATATGGGTTTATGGTGTTGTAAAATCAAAGTCATGGAGACCCATTACAAGGCTTTATGACTCCAAGATCAAGTGAGAAGTAAAGTAAGAGTATTGGCAGTAGTGTAAAAAGGAGAATATTCATCTCAAGAGCAATAAGAAATAAAATAAATAAATACTTGATTTTTAATATCTGTGGAATTTAGAAAGAGAAAGGTAGTTAGGATAATTTCCAGGTTTCTGATTTAAGTTTGTGGGTTCAGTGGTGAAGTTCACTGGAAACACCAGAGGTTTTTGGAGGAAGGATGAGAAAACAATTAGTAATGTTTTGGATAGGTTGAGTTTGAGCTTCCTGTAGGATGTCTAGGTGGAGCAGCCAAGTAGACAGTTGGGAAGTTTAAAAGAGGAACTGAGATTGCATATATAAATTTTAGAATCAAAAGTCAAAGAGTCATAAAAAGGAATGAATTCAACAAGAGAGATTCAGAAGAGTAAGAAGAAAATAAGATTGAGGAGCAAACCTCACATCAGCATTTATGGCAAGAAAAGGGGAGGTAGAATTGTGGAAAAGACTCTGACAATGTGCCTGAAAGGTACAAAGCAATCCAGGAAGATTGTGATGTGATACAGAACAAGAACATCATCTTAAGAAGCAAATACCTGGAGAGGATGCTGATAGGGTTTGGCTATGTCCCTACCTAAAACTCACCTTGAATTGTAATAGTCCTGACCTGTCAAGAGTGGGGCCAGGTGGAAGCCATCCTGAAGGATTTTCCACAGGGCAAATGCATAAATCAATTTCAGTTTTATAAAAGGTAATTTTGGTTACCAAGTGGAGGATAAATGGTAAATATCTAAAAATGATATAGGAGCCATTTAAGAGGCCATTTACTGAGTTTGGTGACAGAGGTGATGGCATGGACGCAGTGGCAGCAGTGGAGATGGAAATGGGCGAGTGTGAAACGCATGCTGAAGGCAGAACTGGGAACGTTTGATGAGCAATTCAATGTGGACAGGGTGAGGGAAAGGCGGTGTCCGGATCATGTCAGGTATCATTCTGGAAACGGTATGGGGCTGGCAGGAGATTGTGAAGTGGGGTTTACTTGTCCCCTGGTGTGTGGAGCCTCCAGATTTGTTCTTTTTGCTTAGCCTTGCTTTAGCTCTGTGGGCTCTTTTTTGGTTCCATATACATTTTAGGATTGCTTTTTCTAGTTCTGTGAAGAATGATGGTGGCATTTTGATGGGGATTGTGTGCAAAGTTAAGTGAATCTAAATTCTCTGACATCAATTTTCTCTGTGAAATAGGAAGCCAGAGGTTCTTCTGAGAGTAGGATGGGGGTGGGAAGTGATGAGGGCAAATAGCATCTGAGGTTGACTAGAATGTATAAAAAAAAGAACAACCAAATTTCTAAACTCAGCTTTCCTGTGGAATCGTGTGATGTGTTCTAGTGGCTTTCAAAAGCCTGAGAGCAGAAGCAGTTCTACAGATGGCTTTTCTTCTGGGTAAATGTGGTGAAAGAAAAACGAAGAATAATTAGTGTTCTAGAAAAGGAGTTGGTTGCTTTGATGTCATTTGGGTCATAAAGATTACTCAGGAAGATCAAAGATGACCACTTGTTAGGGGTTGAATTGTAACCCCACAAAAGATGTTGAAGTCCTAACCTTCATCACCTGTGAATGCAACCTGAGTTGAAAATAGGGTCTTTACATAGATCAAGTTAAGATGAGGTCATTAGGGTGGACTCTAATTCAATATGACTATGTCCTTATAAGAAGGGCAAAGTTGGACACAGACACAGATATACACAGAGAGAAGACGATGTGAAGACACAGGAGAATACCACCCAGAATGAAGGAATGCAGTGGCTATCAGAAGCCAGGAGGCCTGGAACAGTTCCTTTTCTGACAGCCCCCTGAAGGAATCAACCCTGCCAACAACATGATCTCAGATTTCCAACCTCCAAAACGATGAGACAACACATTTCTGTTGTTTAAGCCACTTGGCTTGTAGTACTTTGTTATGGCAGTCCTAGAAAACTCACATTTTTTTTTAACAAAAAAATTGGATTTTGTCGATCTGATATCACATATATGCGAGAATATGGTCCATGCTCTTATTGAGCTTGTAGTCAAGTGGAGGAAGCAAATGTTGAAGAAAAACAAATGCACAAATATAAAATTCTAATATTCTACATGCTCAGGATGAGAAAGTGTCCTTTGAGAGAGATTTACAAGACAGAACCTAATTTTTATTGGGTTTCTTCCGTTCTGTGGAACAGACGGATACCGTCCCTCTAAATGAGACTGAATGTTAGGTGAGGATGAGAAGGTGAGTGGTACAGATTTCCAGGCTGTGCAAACAGCACATGTGAAAGCTTTGAGGTCGACATGTTTGGGAATAGTGAAGGCCAGTATGGTGCAATGCAGTGAGAGACAGAAAAAATGAGAGGATTTGGGTGGGGGGATAAGCCAGGGGCCAGGCCAGTAGCCACGCTAAGAACTTTCCACTTTAACCCAAAAGGAAGCCATCCTGAGGAGTTTTCCACAGGGCAAATGCATGAATCAATTCCAGTTTTTATAAAAAGGTCATTTTGGTTACCAAGTGGAGGATAAATAGGATAAATGGTAAATATTTAAAAATGATATGGGAGCCATTTAAGAGGCCATTTACTGAGTTTAGTGACAGACAGTGATGGCATGGACGCAGTGGCAGCGGTGGAGACAGAAATGGGCGAGTGTGAACTGTATGTTAGACGCAGAACTCAGAATGTCGATGAGCAATTAAATGTGGACAGGGTGAGGGAAAGGCGGTGTCAGGATCATGTCAGGTATCGTTCAGGAGATTGTGAAGTGGGGCTTACTTGTCCTCTGGTGTCTGGAGCCTGGGTCAATGAACAGCTTCCAGTCACCAAGGCTGCCAGGAAGCAGTGTCCTTAGAGAAGGACCTAGCATTTTGCCAAGACACAGAGATGGAAGAGTGTTCTTGGGGAAGACATAAAGTAGAAGGTATGTTTATAGTAGAACTGTGGTTCTGGACGGCACAGTGGGAAGGGTTGAGATGGAGACAGAGGGAGTTTCTTGGAGAACAGAAGATCAGCACCATGGCAGCTGAGAGAGTGCAAATCAGGCTGTGCCTAATGCTGCAGGTTGGAAAGTGGGTCTCAGGAGAGTCCCTTAATGCATTTGTGCTTGCTTAATCTTTTCTCTTTGTGCTCCTCAAAACTCAGGTCCTCTATTCTTTCTCTATTTACTGATTTTCTGCTCTGCAGTTCTTTATGACTCTTTCACAGATGTGCAATCTCAACCACATCACAAACATCCTGAAGTTGGAAAACAAGAGTCCATTGAAGTGGCATACATTTGATGCATTCTTGTGAATAAAACAGGGACAGAGAGAGGGAAGCATGTGTTCCTAGTCCTGGCTATTTCACTCTCTAGCTGGAGAAGCAACATCTCTAGTTTTATTTCTTTAAATAGAGAAAGGGGTCTCACTATGTTGCCCGTGATGATCTTGAATGCCTGGCCTCAAGCGATCTTCTCATCTCGGCCTCCCAAAGTGCTGCGATTACAGGCACATGCCACCACACCTGGCCAATATCTATAGTTTTAAATGTCTTCTTCTGTTACATGAGTCTAATAGTTCCTTAAATATATGTTCTATAAAGGACTGTCCTTAAGAGTTACTTCATTTGGCCTTGTGACAAGCCTTCCTGATAGGTGGGACTGATGGAGTACAACCTTTTTTTTTTTTTTTTTTTTTTTTGTTTAAGACAGAGTCTCACTGTGTCACCCAGGCTGGAGTGCAGTGGTGCAATCATGGCTCACTGCAGCCTTGACCTCCTGGGTTCAGGTGATTCTCCCACCTCAGCCTCCTGAGTAGCTAGGAGTACAGGTGCTCACTATCATGCCTGGCTAATTTTTGCATTTTTTGTAGAGATGGGGTTTTGCCATGTTGCCCAGGCTGGTCTTGAACTGCTGAGCTCAAGCAATCCACCTTCCTCAGCCTCCCAAAACGTTAGAATTATAGGCATGAGCAACTGCACCCGGCCAGGTGTACAACCTTCTTTCCAAGTGAGAAAACTGATGGTCAGTGAGGTAAAGTACATGCTTTATTAAAAGCTTGTCAAGCTACTGCATGCAGAGTCCACACCAGAAAGACTTTCTGATTCTGGGTTTTGTGTTCTTCATACAGTATCAGATAAAGTTGTTGAAAAACTTAAAACACTTCAAAAACTGTCAAACACTGTCGACTTTAGTCCCTCCAAGCAAGAATTTTGTCATAAATTCTTTGTATGCCCCCCCATTACCCGGCACACAGCATATGCTCAATGGGGAGCCATAGACTCAGTGTTTTTCCCTGGGTCATGTTGTGGGTGTTATGGGGACTTGCTTTTTCCATGCTGTTTTTGAGGAGCTCTTATTTTCCTAAAGACATTGCAGCTATACAAGAACTGGGCAAGGCCATACTTTAGTACTTCTGTATATAGGAGTCAGGGAAGCCTGCTTATAAATCAGGTTGCTACCATTTAGGATCTATGTGAGCTTGAGAAAGTCATTTCTTCTACCTGAGACTCTTAATTTTTGTTTTTAAAATGGAGAGAATCATGCCTACCTGGACTTCGTGTGTGTGTAAGGTTGAAAAAAAAAAAAAACAAACTCTTTGTCAACTATGTAAGGCAGCCTTATGGTTCTCTGCACACTATAGGCATTTCAGTGGATGTACAATGAAGATACACAGACACCTACACAGCACCCTACCAGGGCCTAGAATAGGGCTGCCTACACAGTGTTCATGCAGTTGCTAGCATGCATGTGGCACCCAGGAAGTGTGCTTTAATGAAGGGATGTCATGTTCAAACAGACATTTTGCTGATTGGATTGCTCAGTGGAGCAGGCAGATGTTCTTGTTCCAAAAGGTTCACTAGCCATGCAGCTCCCCGTCTCTTCAAAGCTGTGTAGAGAGTGACTCTCCGTTGAGTCACAGCTGCTTCTTTGCTGATTGGTATGGCCACAAGGAGCGTCCTCTTGGCCCTCGTGGTCCTTAACTTACTCTTCTATGTTCCACCAGGTAAAATGGAGTCCCCACCTTGTAGAATTAGGAATAGTAAAGGGAAAAAAGGTGTGAGGTTCTACAAGAGTGAGAAAAAGGCAGGACTTGGACAAAGGAAGCTGCAACAGGGAGGAAGGTGAGCAGAGATGGACATGCTGGGCTGGTCCAGAGAATGCAGAAAAGATCCAAAGGACATAGAACAGGAGGTAGCTCTCTTCAGAAAAGAAACTGGTTATGGATTTTGGTTTGGGGAGGTGGTGAAGTTTGAGGGGAAGGCTGGACTGTTGGTACTGGCAGAAGTAGGGCAGAGCAAAAAGATGAGACTTTCAAAGTATAGGGAGGACTTGGGGATGAGAAGGAGACTGTTCTTTGAGGGCTCTTAGAACTTGCCTTCTACAGTCAGCCACCCATGTTATTTTTCACTCATTTAGAAGCCAAGGTAAATTTTATGCTGAGCAGAATCCACAGACACAGCTGGTTAAGATGTATTACACTAACTTATAGCATGATGAGGTCCTATGAAACATCAGTTTGAGAGGTCAGAATTTACATTCTCTGGACAGAAGCCAGCAACTTGGTGATAATGAGAAGAGCCTACTTCAGTCACTAAAGTGGAGGTTCTCAAAACTGTTTTGCTTGTGGTTTTCTGGGGTCAGCAGAGAGCCTCTACCCTTTGCCTCAAACCTTCATATATAAAGTGTATCACTCAAGGACCAAGTGTGAAGTGTTTAAAAGACAGATATGAGGCTGGGTGCGGTGGCTCACGCCTGCAATCCAAGCACTTTGGGAGGCTGAGTCGAGTGGATCACCTGAGGTCAGGAGTTCGAGATCAGTCTAGCCAACATGGTGAAACCCCGTCTCTACTAAAAATACAAAATTAGCCGGGCATGGTGGCGTATGCCTGTCCCAGCTACTCGGGAAGCTGAGAAAAGAGGATCACTTGAACCCAGGAGGCGGAGATTGCAGTGAGTTGAGATGGTGCCATTGCACTCCAGCCTGGGCAACAAGCATGAAACTTCATCTCAAAAATAAAAATTAAAAAAAATAAAACGAAGACAGATACGAATGAGGACCATGTTGAGATGACGGCTGATGTCCTGCATGGTGGGACCTCCGACACTTTGCAATGTGTCTCTACTGGACTCCTTTGTCCCCAGAAATGTGCCTGAGGTCTAGTGAGCACACGGTGGGCAAGTTTGCCTGCTAATGGCCCTTGACCATACCACATTGATTATTTTCACACCACAAAGGTTCAATCCATGGACTCATGGGGGCACCTGGGTGGAGAAACTGATAAGACTTAGAATGCAAGAGCAGGTGATTCAGTAGGGGCAACTCAGGGCCACCCTTACCCTCTTAAACTGCCTTCCTATTACCCCTCCTCCACCCTCTGGTTTCCAGAGGCTCCCAGTTCTTAAGGTGTAGAAAAATTACTAGCAATAAATTTCCATATTTGTCTCAGGTATTTCAAACCATTTCACACTCATTCTCCCATGGGTGCAAAGTACCCATGGGAGAATGGGTACTTCTTAAGTACCTTGTGATTAAGCACTTGACAAAAAGTCATGCAGAATATTATGGGGGAATACAGGGGTAGAACTGCAGGTTTCTAAAATTCCAGTTCAGTGATCCTTCTTTCTTTATGCTGACACTTTGATAATCACAAACTGCCTCAGGTAGCTATTCCAGACCCTGCATGCCTCCTGGTATGGGACCTCTGCAGGCTCCTGGGATGACTTTGATGTCTGAATATTCTTTCTGAAGCAAATAGTCTCAAGCTGAATATGCTGGGTCCTGTTAACTCCACATAGTTGATCAGTAATTCATGTAACTAATTGTGGATTCATATAATGGCTTATAATAGGGCCCCTGGAAAACAAGGTAAGAGCAACTGAAAAGGGGCATCCAGCTATAAAATGTCTTGAGTATCTTTGATCGCATCTAATTCATTATTAAAAAGTGAAAACTATGGTCTGAGGTCTAATTTTATCCATGACAACATGACTCTTCAGGACACTAACTGTGCATTAACCTTTGTTTCTCTTGGCAGGTAGAAGTGGACCCAATGTCTACATACAAAAAATCTTTGCTTCATGTTGGCGACTGCAAGGTACTTGCCGGCCAAAATGTCTAAAAAACGAACAATATCATATTTTGTGTGATACTATACATTTGTGCTGTGTAAACCCAAAATATTTACCTATACTGACTGGGAAATAGTTGTGAGTACCTGAAAGCTGTTGCTGATTTCCTCTGGGAACCCAGATCCCTCTCAGTTGCACCATTCGATTAAAACAATGGCTTTAGCCTATCAGTGCTCCTGTGTCTGCTGTATTTCTCTTTATTGTCTCTCTTACAGAAATACTCTAATTCCTTGTATTGAGTATTTTTCTTTTTATTAATTTATCGCTTCTTAAAAGTCTCTTAAGAACTTTTTGAAGTATAACATACAATTAAAAAATGTGCAAATCATGAGTAAACATCCTCATGAACTGCACAAATTTTACACACCTGTGTAACCAGCATCCTGCCCCCCCAAAAGAATATTACAACATCCCAGGCACTACCAGTCACTACTCCACACAAAATAATTCCTAGCCTGACTTTTAATAGGAAGGCACTGACATCTATTTTTGAACTTTATATAAATGGAATTGTAGGTATTCCTTTGTGTCTGGCGTCTTCCCCACTACATTACTTTGGTGAAGTTTATTAATCTGTTTCATGTAATTGTAGTTTATCCTTCTCAATGGCATATTGTAATACATTGGGAAAGATATTACAATTTATTTGAATATTGTAAGTGAAGATGGTCTTATTTGTAGTTTCCAGTTTTCACTTTTATAAATAGAGTTGTGGTGCAGGGATTTCTGTGGGGTTATATACCTAGGAGAGAAATTCCTAGGGCACAGGCTATGCATACATTCAGTTTTAGTAAATACATAGCATCTGATTGTTTTCCAAATTGGTTGTACCAATTTATACTCTCATCCACAATGTGTGAGCATTCTTGTTGCTTTACATTCTTGTCCACATCTAGTATTTTATGCCTTTAAAAAGATATTCTAGGGAGAATATAGTGATGACATATGGGGTTTGATTTGTGTTGCATGGATGACTAATGAAGCTGAGTACCTTTTTAGATGTTTATTGGCCATTTAGATATCCTTATTTGTGATATGACCCTTCAAGACGTTCGTCCATTTTTCTATTGGATTGTCTAACTTGGGAACCTACTAAGGAACACTCGTGGTTTGATGTTGAAAACAATGAAGTGAAAGTCATATTGAAAATATTTACGTTGAAATATTGAGTATGTTATAGTTTGCAATGGACAAAGACGTTTTGTGCTATTTAGGATGACCAGGCCATAAAAATGTTTCTATCCTTGAAAAATTAGGAATGCTTTTCCAAAATGGTGGATTAGAGGAACTGCTAGCGTACCTCTTCCACTTGGAAGGCCAAAATAGTGTGTACAGATTCACGTTGTGAACTATTTTTCGAGAAGCAACGCAATAACTGAACAGGAAAACCATAGGAATCTATTGATGTTTTGAAGGAAGCAGGAGACTGCAGCCTACACTGAGTCAGTCGAAGGGCTGCGAGTCCCCTGAGTGTGACAGAGGGAATTTGCCTCTGGGATACACATCCCCGCTAGGGATCCTGAAAGTCCAGGACACAAGGTGGGGGTTCTGGCGGGGAAGCCCTAACCCGAACTAACGCAGGAACCGACTTGGGGAGGGTTATGGAATATAAACTATTCCATACTTTTAGGGGGAGACCCTCGCATGCACTTCCAGATCCCAGCGTAGATTAAGTGCAGCCATTCCTTACTGTTCCTCACAGGAGGCCTTGCGGCCAGCTACAAAGTTCAGGCGCTGGTTGCAGGTTGAAAGAATCTCCCAACGGGGTTCACAGTACAACCTCGGTGGGGACGAACTTCCTTGGCCAGGGCCGGGGCGGGGGGGTGAAAAGTGGGCTGCAAGTGCAGGAGCCGTAGGTGCAGAAGTCGTGGGTGCAGAAACTGCAAGTGCAGGAGCCACGGGAACACGCCAGCTTTGCAGCGGACAGGGAGGGGCGTGGCCTGAACGCCTGGACTGCAATCTCTGCGGGGAAAGCTTATGACTCCCGGCAGCCGCGAGTTCTGATTACAGGCTGACAGGAATCAGCTCGCTGCTTCCAGTGGAACACCGTGGGAGTGGATCTGCCTTGTCAAGTGGGTAGGAACTGTGGAGCTTACCACCGCCTGCTACTCCCTACTCCTTGCACAGACTCTTCTGTGCAGCAGGGGCAGCAACGCTGCCCTCTGAAACATTAACCTAGTGGCCTGAGACCCGCTCCCATCCCCCAATACCCATAGAAGCTCCTGCTTTCTCTGCACACGGAGACCAGTGTGCAAGCCCGCCCGACCCAGCCCCTACCTGGCTTTGCCCGGCCACCCGCCCTGGTAACTCAACGCAAAGGACAGAGTCTCCTGGGAGCTACATGGCCCCGCCCATGTCCAGAGAAACCAGAGTATCCCCCTCTGGGCAACATCAGGCAAGCAAAAATCCCACTGCTACTACCGCAGCTGCTGCTCTTTTGCAAGCGCCACCTCCTAGCTGGAGGCCAACCCACACAGTCCTTGACAGTATCTCCTGGTAGATTAACATTGCACCCAGGAAGGAGAAAACCGCTATGGGATCTCAGCTATCACCGCTGCCTGCACCACTCTGGCTAAACAGGAGGTCCTGAGTCCGTCCACTTGACCAGTTCATTACTACTATAACCCGCATTCAAGAAAGCTAACACACTAAGGCTATCAATAACCCAGGAATTTCACAGAATCTATGTCACAACCTTGCCACTCCCATTAGAGCTGGTGCTGCTACCCACTGCAGGGAAACTTGAGCATAGGTCACATAACTGGATCCCTTGCAGACATTCCCCAACACCAGCCTCGAGTGTGTCAACTTCTCTGGGCAGCTAGACCCAGAGGAGCAAGAACACTCACAGTGACCTGGCTCCCAGGGACTTCCAGGGACTCCCACTTGCAGGGGAAGGAGGACTGCACCACATCAAGGGAACAGCCTGTGGGACAAAAGAATCCAGGAGGCAGGCCTTGAGCACCAGATGGAAGGCTTCCTTCAGTAGACGCACAGTTGAAGTGCTGGGCTCAGCAGGGAAGGTCTTCACTCTATCCCAACAGTCAGACAGCTCTGGCGCATGTGAAGGGTCTTGGAGAAAAGGAAGTCTTTCCCATGTTATCCACCACCATAGGCACAGTTGGACTTCTCCCATGGGAGCTTAGTGTGGGTGCAACTATAGACAGTCTTCCTGGAACACATCCCCACAGGAGGAGCACCCTCTAGGTTCAAGGTTGCATGAGAGGCAGAGCCACAATTCCTCTCTATTTGGAACATCAACATTCCTACAGATGAAAAAAAGGTCATGAAAAAAAGGCCTGTCAGTCAGCTCCTGAACAGCAGGAACACTGGGACAGGAGCATGCCTGAGAGGTGGGTAACTTTCCTGGTGATCTGGCAGCAGGGCTGAGGTGGCTCCAACCCTTCCCACAATAAGACCCCAGTGTAACTCACTGAGAGCTCCTCCGGCCTCCTCTGTCAAGCCTGGGACATCATTCACCCACCTGCTTTAGCCACAGCTGGTTCCTACCCAGGGACACCTCCCCTACTGGCCTGAAGCCTGAACTATCAAATTAGTAAATAAAATACTGGGGGAAAATTAATAAATAAATAAGTCCACACTATGGGGGAATGGGATAAGCTTTAAGAGACCTCTACAATTCCAACCCCATGGGACACAGTGAACTTGCTCACACACTGAGCACATTGCTACTACAACTAGCATATAAGAAAACCATCATGCAAAGACTCTCTATAACCAAGGGTCTTCACCCTCTAAAGCACCAAGAACTGAATTAGGCTATAATTAACTATAAGAATTAAAGTCTCATCCTTAAGGGGAAAAAAGAAATTTAAAAACAAACAAGCAAATAAGAGAAACACAGTCATATCAAATATAAATTCAAGAATAATGAGAAGAAGTAGTCTATCCAAATCAGAAGGAACCAGAAAAATAACTCTAGTAATATGACAAAACAAGGTGCTATAACACACCTAAAAGATCACACTAGCTATCCAGCAATGGACTCAAATCAAGATGAAATCTTTGAAATACCAGATAAGAAATATGAAGATTGATTATTAAGCTACTCAAGAAGATATTGGAGAAAGGTGGAAACCATCTTAAAGAAATTAAAAAGCAGTTCAGGATTTGAATGAAAAATTTTCCAGAGAGATAGATATCATCAAGAAAAAAACAACTGGAACTTTTGGAAATGAAAGACACACTGAGGGAACTACAAAATACAGTGGAAAGTTTTAACAATAAACTAGAACATGTAGAATGAAGAATTTCAGAGCTCAAAAACAAGACTTTTGAATTAACCCAATCAGACAAAAATAAAGAAAAATAATAAAAGGAAATGAACAAAGTCTCTAAGAAGTATGGGATTATGTAAAGTGGCCAAACGTAAGAATTATTGGTGTTCCTGGGGAAGAAGAGAAAATACTAAGTCTGGAAAACCTATTTTAGGGAATAATTGAGGAAAACTTCCCTCGCCTGCCTGGAGATCTAGATATGCAAATCCAAGAAGCTCAAAGAACTCCTGGGAAATTCATTACACATTCACTAAGGCATACAGTCATCAGGCTATTTAGAGTCAACATGAAGGAAATAATTCTAAGAGCAGTAAGAAAAAAGCAGCAGTGAAATTACAAAGGAAAACCTATGAGACTAACAGCAGACTTCTCAGCAGAAACCTCAGGGGATTGGGGTTGTATCTTCAACCTCCTTAAACAGAACAACTGTCAGCCAAGAATTTTGTATCCTGCAAAACTAAGTTTCGTAAATGGAGAAATAAAGTTATTTTCAGACAAAAAATGCTGAGGGAATTTGTCACTTCCAAACCAGCACTCCAAGAACTGCTATAAAGGGTTCTAAACTTTGAAACAAAAGCTCAATATATATCAAAATAGAACCTCTTAAAAACTTAAAACTCACAGGCCTATAAAACAATAACACAATGAAAAAACATATCTAGATAACAATTAACATGATGAAGAAAAGTACTTCATATTTCAATATTAACATAGAATGTAATATTAACATCGAATGTAAATGGCCTAAATGCTCTACTCGAAAGATATAGAATGGGAGAATGGATTGAAGATCACAATCCAAATATCCACTGTCTTCAAGGGACTCACCTAACACAGCAGGATTCATACAAACTCAAGGTAAAATGGTGGGAAAAGGTATTCCATGCAAATGGGAATCAAAAGAGAGCAGGAGTAGCTATTCTTACATCAGGCAACGATGGGAAGGTGGGAGGTGTTGCAGATCCCTTATTATATCTTCCCCCCTTTGGAGTTTAGACACAACTGACCAGCATTAACATTAAAACAGCGATCTTAAGGCTGAGAAAACAGACTGTGCCAAATTCCAACCTGAATCTGGTATAACATCATATGATAGATAGCGGGCCCCAAAGAAAATAAAAGTATTTTACCCTGAAATACATTTCTTTGACATATTTTGAAATAGCCCTGCAAAGCTGTCTCTTGATGGGGAAATTTACTTTCTGTAGAGAATCTCCTTCCTTTACTAGGGCTCTTCAGGAGAGTCTGACACTTTTTAACCCATTGCCCATTCAGAAAAAAAAAAAAGTGCAGATGGCCAGTACTCATATGATTTTATATAACATGCTTTTAGAAGCTGATGCAAATCTGACTCACTTTCAATGTGAAAATAAAATATAAAAACTGTTCTTGGAGTCATTTGCCAACAGAAATTGTCTGTAATCCTAATGCAACAGAAATGTATATGTTACATTAGGATTAGAGACAAGAATATTCTCAGGGCAAACAGGAAATGGGTTAAGATCCAATAAGAGATATCCACATCTATTCTCTCTGAAGCCTGCAAACTAGAGGCTTCATCTACACGACAGGGACCTTGGCTTCCACAATCCCACCCACCCCCTCCCACCTTACCTTACCTTAAATTAACTTAGGCTGACTTTAACTCTTTAGGCAGAGCTTAACTCCTTCAAACAAATGCCACCCAGGACATCTCTGAATCCACCTATGACCTGGAAGCTCCCCTCCCCCTGCTTTGAGATGTCCTGCTTTTCAGGCTGAACCAATGTATATCTTTCTTTTTTTTTTTTTTGAGACGGAGTCTCGCGCTGTCGCCCAGGCTGGAGTGCAGTGGTGTGATCTCGGCTCACTGCAAGCTCTGTCTCCTGGGTTCAAGGCATTCTCCTGCCTCAGCATCCCGAGTAGTTGGGACTACAGGCACCTGCCACCATGCCCAGCTAGTTTTTGTATTTTTAGTAGAAATGGGGTTTCACCGTGTTAGCCAGGATTGTCTCGATCTCCTGACCTTGTGATCCACCCACCTCTGCCTCCCAAAGTGCTGGGATTACAGGCGTGAGCCACCGTGCCCCGTGAACCAATGTATAGCTTACATGCATTGATTTATGCCTTTGCTTGTAACTTCTGTCTCCCTAAAATGCATAAAATTAAGCTGTAACCCATCCACCTTGGGCACATGTCCTTAGGACCTCCTGAGGCTGTGTCATTGGCCACTTTTCTTAACCTTAACAAAATAAATGTCTAAATTGATTGGCTAAAATTCGAATAATTTTAGCAGGTGCTGGAGTCTAGGGAACATCCCTGATTGCCTGGTACTTGGGTGATTAGGGTGAGTGGATAGGGTCTCGTAGTATGAAGGCCTGATAAAGGAGGTGGTTGAGGTGTGGACTCTGAATTGGTTGGTTTGAAAAGCACACTGTGGGCAAGTATGATTTGAAAAGCATACTGTCTCTAGGAGTTGGCTAACTCTGGGAGTGGCAGACCCTCCAGGTTCAACAAGGCTTCAGATGTCAAATTATCAGAATACAGAAAATATAAGATGCTCTCTCTGCCTTTTAGAACTGCTGTAGTAAAATTTCTCAGATGGGGTGGCTTAGAAACAATAGAAACTTGTGGTAATCGTTACATGATGTATATGTAATCAAGCCATGTCCTGCACCTTGAATATACAATTTTTATTTGGCAATCATATCTCAATAAAATTGGAAAAAATGTCAAAAATTAGCTCTAAGTAAAAATGAGTTTCCCTAAAGACAGAGCTTGTTCTTACCCTTGAGGCTTCTCAGAATCTCTATTAAAAATTCTAGATATCCCAGATAAATTCTAGATGTTGCTTTTAGACAATGCAGTTTTCACTACTGAATGAGTAAGATTTCAGGGAGCGATATTCAGAAAGAATTTTGAAGAGAGTTTGCTCCATATTGTGACAAATCCCTTCCCCATTTTGTTTCCATACAGATAGATTTGGTAAATAATTAAATTATTTTTTAAAAAGCTTTGGATCTTGGAATTGGATTTCTTTTGGAAGTGTCAATGTACAGAGACCAACCAAAGTTAGTGAATATCTGTTCAGGTTCCTTCAGCAAAGCTGGAGAGTGTGCATATAACATACACACTTTCTCTCAAAAGAATAAAGTTTGCAGCTACCTTGATTGTTACAGAGTTCATTTCCTGACAGGGTATATGGCTTGTCAAGGGTAAGGTGAAGGCAGTGCAGGATTAGCAAATTTCCATTGGAAGGAGCAGGGAGTTGGGATAAGCAGGTTTAATATTGGCTAGTGCGAATAGTAGAGCAGGGTCTAAGGCATAGAGGTTGCCTGGCCCTGATGTAATAGCCTTATTTTGATATCATGCAGCAGTGGAAAGTTCTGCCCATGCAGGACTTAGCCAGATTCCAGAGAGTACTTTCTAGCATAGAGAACGTAGACTCACTCCCTGGCTTTGGGGATCAGCTTTCTAGTTAGTCTGTAAAGTGTCATCACACCTCATTCTTCAGATTGTCAGCAGGCTGGATTGTTTTCAGGTTTCTCTTTATCTGTATGTGTAGAGAACTTGCACCCAACTAGGAGGAGTGAGATGAAAAGCAAGCCTAAGACTGCTTTTCCAGGATGTTATGAGGCCAAAGTTTCAGAAGATTTGGTGCTCTTCCAGTAGGGACCCCTCTGTCTCCCTCAGTGTCTGACAGTTTTCCTAGCCATGTCTGGATGCATTTACTCTGCACACTTAGTAACCATAGTTACAATTCCAGGCCATCTCTGATCCCATTCAATTTTAACCAAACTCCTTACAGTCTACATAGAGAGTCTGGGCCTCAGAGAGGACACATTCTACTGGATTTTTAGTACCTTCCTCTCCAAAGACACCAACACTGAATTTGCTCAAAGGTTGGACATTTGCTGGAAGTACAGAACTCCTTACAACCCCTCATGCTTTTTCACCTGCTGTTCTCTTTTCATCCCTTCCCAGCAGCCATGTGTGGTTAGGCAGGCAGTACTGTCATCTCAGCCCCAGAACTAAGACGCTGTATCCTTTTCCTTGTACCACATCAGCAACCGGCTATTTGCGGCAAGAGCCCCACACTCTCAGTCTCACATCACTAGAGAGCCTGAGCCATATCGAGCACTGAAGATAGTGAAAGTTGCTCCACAGCCAGAATCTACTCTCCTTTGCCACCCAGTCTTTATCGTGAGCAGCAGATACAGAACTCACACATTCATGCATCCATAAAGGTGAATGTTGTTGAAAAATCAAGCAAGAATTCACCAGCGTAGCCAGTAGGGTCAGAAGCAACATGACAGAAGTTGCTAAGTTTTCCTGTTACACCTTCATAAAGTTTATTGGTAAAGAAAATCATGAGTCCAAATGGATTTAGGCAGTTTATTAGTTACACATATAGCAAAGCAAGATCAGCATGGTGTTAGCTCTTAAGCCACAGGATAACACCCATCCAGAGGAGTCAGATGACAGGCAGCAGAGGTGGCATCACTCTGCTGCTAAGGAACCAACACTAAACAACAGGACGGCAGTCTTATAGCCTGTAGCTGAACCCTAGGGGCTCAGGTGGGAAGTTCCATTGCTCAACTGAAACTAGGGAGGTGGATGAGAAATTACCTTGTTCCAGCCCATCACAAGATGGCCTCTCCTGTTCCAAAGGAACTTCAGGGTCAGACTCAGTCCAGACTCGGGCCAGCCTGTAGTTAAGCCCTGCCTATGCGGTTTATGTGAGAGATGTACAAGGTTGTCAGAAGGCCATGGCAAATCTGCTTCTCTAAAGTTGGGAATTTCACAGAAATGGGAAATGCGAAGCTGAAGCGAAGGTAGGACACGACTTAGGTGTCAAAAGTTGTTTCCCTTGAAGCCTTTCTAAATAATAAGAATATCCTCTATGATTAGAGGGAGAAACAGGTGCTGATGAGCACACTGGACATCACTTTGAGGTGAGAAAATATCTTCTACACTGTTTTTGTGAAAAACCGAGCTCTTTTAAAGAAGGCTACAGCTCAGCTCTTTAAATTTAAGACCACGAGAGTCTGCTGGTTTATAAAAATGCTAAAAACCAGTAGTCATGGACACATCATGGTGTCACAGTTGGATCTAAATTCCCTGGTTTTGTGAAAGATGGCAGAATCAAGGGCCTACAGGATAGTGGCCATTCATTGGTTTCTTATGTCAGGGTGCAGGATTTCCTTTGACACAGCACTCCAGCTGAAACATACAGTAGGCAACTAACATTTCACTCTCATAGCATTCAAGTCTGCAGATGCCATTTTTATAGCATTTCTTGTGCATTTCTGATGATAATGAATTTATACCTGGAAGGAAAATGAATAGAAAGATAATTCACTACAGGCCTTTTTGGACCATAAAATTGCTAGTCCCTCAATTTTTATCCAACCGGATACCAAGGAGATTTGGTTATGATCATTGATCCTGTAACTGAAAAAATTAATTAGTAGTAGGGGCTGAATTGTGTCACCCCAAAATTCATATGCTGAAACCCTCACCCCTGATGTGACTATCTTTGGGGATAGGGCCTTCAGGAAGTAATATAAGTTAAATGAGGTCATGATGGTGGAACCCTAATCCAATAAGATCGACAGGCTCATCCAATAGGATTGATGTTCTTATTAGTGAAGGTCACAGCAAAAAGATGGCCATCTACAAGCTTGAAAGCAAGCCCTCATCAGAAATTGAATCAGCTAGCACCTTGATCTTGGATTTCTCATCTTCTGGAACTATGAGAAAATAAAGTTTGTCTAAGCCACAGTCTGCGGAATTTTGTTATCGCAGCCCAAGCTGACTAAAACAAGTAATAATTTGGAAGTTTCCCTGAATTTGTCAATGAATATAACCCAAACAATCAAGCTAGCTATTCACATAGTCATTCACTCATTATTTTTTAAATAATTACTTACTCATTATTATTCATAAACCAATTTTTATAAATCCTGTGAATCAAGGACTGTTGGGGTACAGATTTGAGTATGATATAGACCTTAACCTCAATGAATTTTCATTCTAGACAAAAAGAGAAGAAACACAAAATATCTCTCTGAGAGAGGAAAAAACATGACAAGTGCAATGATGTATTTGCAATGTGGAATGGTCTTGTGAGTTTGAAGGAGGATGAAATCAATTCTGAAGATTTGAGAAGTCTTATTGAAGCTCAAGGAATCTGTAGAAATTTTGAGCAAACACATACCCTATCTGAGTCATAATGCCCTGGAGGATAATTGTCCTACAGGAACAAGAAGGGATCAGTGTTACTTAGTTTGCAAGACAGAAGCCCTAGAGGACAATCTGTAACACTTTTGGGAAGATGAAATATAATGGTCTATAAAATGAGACAAGAAATTTCAATGGAAATGACAAGTTATGAGAATGCAAAAGGAATTGAAGGGAATATTGTACACTAGATGGGGTTCTTTGTCTGGAGGCCACAAATCCATTGCCATAAACCGTAATGGAATTGGTTGCATCAACAGCTTTAAGAGGCCTTGATCCCATGAATTCTTAAATTTAGCCTGGTGAGTCACGTAATCTGAATATCTGATTCATTTGCCTGGAGAATACTTCAGGCAAACACTTCAGTCCATCTAGGCAGATGAACCAATCTGACTGGACTGATTCAGTAACACTGAGTGAAAAGAATTTTCCAGATGAGATTGCTAAAGTCAGAAAGGATATGGTGAAGCTAGAGCACAGGGCCACTCACACTCTCTGTCATGTCTCCCTAGCTGCTATCTCATCTGATCAGGCATTTCTTCTATCACATGAAGCTCAGTGATTCTCTTGAAACTAGCCGTTCTAAATCTGTTTCCTCATGTAACTAATGGATTCACAAATAGTAAATTAACTGTAAGAAACTTCAGTATATTAGAAAATTAACAAATTGTGTTGTCACTATTTTCTGGTTTTGACTGTTATACTTAGATACATTCTTGAATTAGAGACAAAATAACAGCAGGAAGACAGGATGGGCATTACTAATGAAAATACAATGATAGCTCTCATGAGCCAGATACTTTTCATATTATGTATGGACATATTCCATACATGATCTGATTTAATCCTTGTGAGACTCTTCATTTCCATATTTCCATTTTTCAAATGAAGAAACTAAGGCTCATTGGTGCTGATCAGTTCAGCCAAAAAAAAAAAAAAAAAAGGAAACTAAGGCTCAGAGAAGCTTAGACCTTTGTCCAAAGTTATATAGTTAACAAGTTGGACAGCCAGATTCAAGCCCAGGTCTTGCTGACATCAAAACTAGTTGATGCTTTTTTCTAGCTTGAAAATTAAAGGGCCCATGGGTGGAGTATGTTTATTGGGTTGTTTAGTGGCATTGTTCTTCTATATGAAGTACCCCTACCCCCCAAAATATGCCAGTTTTACCTGCCAGCACTGGATCCCAAAGGAAAAGAAAGACAAACACAACAAGGAGAGGCTTCATGGCTGGGAACTTCTGTTAAGGAGGCTAGTGGCAGGGTCTGACATCGGCTGTCAGGGAATAGAGAGAAGAGGTTGAGCACACAGTCCTATACAAACCTCTCAGGGCTGGGGTATGCCTCGCTTCAGGTAGATATGCTACACTGAACACCCCTGAGGCAGCTGTGTTGGCAATGCTCATCTGAGGAAAAAAAATTGACAGCCCTTTCTTGTTTGACAGCTTTTCCTATTGACAAAGACACTGTTCTTCCACCCAGGTTTTCCAAAAGTACATGGAGGCCTGAGAACTATGTGCTCTTACTCTTTTAAATGAATAAAATTAAAATTTGATAGGCTTTTGTTACAATAAAAATGTAATTGCTAATTTTAGAAAATTGGTAAAATATTAAACATGACAAGGATGGACAAGTTACAGATGAACTGCTCTTCTCAGAGACAAACTGTCATTCTAAAGAAAGTTTCATTTATGCCTAGTTTGTTGTTTAATATTTTGTTTTACATAGCTATAAACAATATTCTTATAATTAGGTATCCTGCTTTTGTAACTTGATATATACTATATATCAGTGTCACTATAAACTTCATAAATAGTATTTTTAAGTGTTGCACAATATTTTGTCAAGGTCATTTAAAATAATTGTTACTATTTAAAAAAAACATTTTTTATTGAAGTATAAGTGACATACAATAAACTTCAAACAGTAAAGTGTACAATCGGATAAGTTTTGCCATATCTATACGTTTGTGAGACCATTGTCACATTCAAAATAATGAACATATCCATTCCCCCTAACATTTTTTCATGCCTTTTGTAATATTCCCCTCCTGATTCTCTTTCACCTCTCAGTCTAAAGGCCAAAACTTTTCTGCTGACACTATAGATTACTTTGTATTTTCTTGGAATTTCATGTGAATAGAATAATATATTCTATACTCTTTCTTGTTGGGTTTCTTTTACTCAGCATAATTATTTGAGATTCGTCCTTGCTATAATATGAATTAGTTATTCATTCCTTTTCATTGCTAAGCACCATTGCATGGCTATACATCTATGTGTTTATCCAGTCACGTATTGATTGATGTTTGATTATTTCCAGTTTTTGGCTATTGAAAAAGAGCTGCTATGGACATTCATGTACAAGTCATGGTATGGATATATGCTTTCATTTTTCTTTTGCAAATATTCAGGAGTAGAAAGGCTGGGCCACAGCTGTATGTTGTCATCAAGAGATCTCACACGCAATGACATTCATAGCCTCAAAGGAAAGGGATGGATAAAGATCTAGCAAGCAAATGGAAAAGAAAAAGAACAGTGGTTGCTATTCTTATTTCAGACAAAACAGACTAAAAGCAACAATGATCAAAAAGGACAAAGAAAGGCATTACAAAATGATAAAGTGTTCAATTCAAAAAGAAGACTTAATAATCCTAAATATATATGCACCCAATATTGGAGCACTGAGATTTATAAAACAAGTTCTTAGAGACCTATGAAGAGACTTAGATAACTACACAATAATAACGAAAGACATTGACAGCCCACTGACAGTGTTAAGCAGATCATTGAGGCAGAAAACAAATAAAGATATTGAGGACCTAAACTCAACACTTGACCAAATGGACTTAACAGACATCTATGGAACATTCTACCACACACCAACAGAATACACATCCTTGTCATCTGTACATGGCACATACTCTAAGATCAACCACATGCTTGGCCATAAAGCAATCCTTAACAAATTAAAAAGAATGCATACCAGTAACATTCTCAGACCGCAATGCAATAAAAATAGAAATCAATACCAAGAAGATCTCTCAAAACTATACAAGTACATGGAAATTAAACAATATGCTCCTTAAAGACTTTTGGGTAAAGGATAAAATTAAGGCAGAAATCAAGAAATTCTTTGAAACTGGGCCAGGTGCAGTGGCTCACACCTGTAATGCTAGCACTTTGCAAGGTTAAGGAAGGTGGATCACTTGAGTCCGGGAGTTTAAGGCCACCTTGTGCAACATGGTGGGACCCTGTCTCTACAAGATTTAAAAAAAAAAATTAGCCAGGTGTGATGGTGCACGACTGTAGTCCCAACTACTTGGGAGGTCGAGGTGGGAGAATTGCTTGAGCTTAAGGGGTTGGGACTACAGTAAGCTGTGGTTGTCCTGCTCCACCCAAGCCTGGGTGATAGAGTGAGACACTGTCTTAAAAAAAAAATAAAAAAAAAAAGAGACGTTCATTGAAACTGATTCAAACAAAGGTACAATACCAGAATCCCTGAGACACAGCCAAAGCAGTGTTAAGAGGAACATTTATAGCATGAAAATGCCTACACCAAAAAGTTAGAGAGATCTCAAATTAAGAACCTAACATCACACTTAGAAGAACTAAAAAAACAAGAGCAAATCAACCCACAGCTAGCAGAGGAAAGAAATAACCAAAATCAGAGCTGAACTGAATGAAATAGAGACATGAACCCACACAAAAGATTAATGAAACCAAAAGTTGGCTCTTTAAAAGAATAAATAAGTCTGCTTATTTAGACTGCTAGCTAGACTAAAAAAAGAAGATCCAAAAAAACACAATCAGAAACAAGAAAGAGGATATTAACACTGACCCCAAAGAAATGCAAAAAACCCTCAGAGACTCTTAGGAGCATCTGCACGCACACATGCTACAAAGCCTAGAAGAAACTGATAAATGCCTGGAAAAGTACAACCTCCCAAGGTTGAACTAGAAAGAAATTGAATGCCTGAACAAACCAATAATGAGATCTGAAATAGAATCAGTAGTAAAAAACCTACCAAACAGAAAAAGCCCAAGGCAGGAACCTATCATTTCTACCTTAGGTTCCTACCTTGGTCTCAAGTGAGCCCCAGCTGGAAGTTCATACTAAAACTGACACAAGGGGTGCCTTGTCATATCATGTCCAATTTCTTAGCAACCAGCCAGTGAGGGCATGGGTTAATGAAAAGCAGGTATGGGAGTATAAAGGTCATAAAGAGTATAAAGAATTACTGGCTGAGGCTCCCAAAGAAGCCAGCAATCACTCTGAGAAAAAAAGACCTAGAAACCTCAACCTCAGAGAGGACATGCTCAGTGGGATATTGGCATTGCCCATGCAAAGAAAGCGTTGAATATGACTCAAGGAGAAATAATAAAGCAATATACTTTTATCTATGTTGATAAACAGCTGGAAGAGGCTTTAACCCAAGCAAAAATAATGTTGCTTACAAAGCCAAAGTTAAAAAACCCCAAGACCATTACAGTGCCATATTCTTTTCCCCAGAACGGACTATTACTATTATTCTCCCACTATTGATAAGGAGCTCGTTCACTGACTAGGTCACCAACTACCAGCAATTCGTGATTTTACTTAAATATCAGAACAGGACAGCCTCTGAGTTTTGCTCTAAGAGGTAAAGAAGAATTTCAACAACTGTCAGAGATTGTCTCTTGTTATCTAGACCTCCCCTGGCTCAGCGTCTGGTTCACTGTAGGTGCCACGAGTTGGGAGCTGACCTAGTTCATAGACTTTAGAGATAAAGAGGGGAGATGTACGCATCATTTGAAAAACAAGTACGTGGCTTACCCGCACACCAGCTTTTTCTTTTCATCCATATATTCCCCTAAGGCCACACGGTGCTCTGGGATTAGAAAATGGAGAAGTACAGTATGCTCCATGCTAGGACTAGATGGCTCTTTCTTCTACCTCCTGGGTTTGGTATTTCTTTAGGGTCATCATGCTACTCTTCTCATCTTCCTGATCTGTGGTTGTTCTGCAACTGCCATACTCTCAGCTGCAATTGAAATGTCCCTGTCTGACCCTGAGCCATACAGATTCAATATGCAGCCTTTGCAAATGACAATCCTAATAAACAGAAATGTATTCTAGCCAACAGTGGGAGATGCAGAAGGAAGCAGCTTCTGTATCCTCTGTGAAGAGATGGTCCTCTTTCCCATTACAAATTTTAGAGCCCCCATTCCTTTTTTTTCATAGCACTTGTCACAATTGTTACTATATAAATTATTTGTGTCTCTATGATTAGACAGTGAGATCCGAGTACAGATTCCTTGACTGTCTTATTTATCATTTTACACCAGTATTGGGCTGAAAGTCTAGCAGGCCATCAGTGCCAAAGGTATATTTGTTGAATAAATAAATGAACTCTAGATATTAGGTTTATACATTTTTACTGGATCTTTGTTTGCAGAAGAGTTCTAGGTCAGGTGGGCAGAAGTCTAATCTGAATCATAAAAACAGAGTCACAGTCCCCAGTCAATTCCCAGACATAAGCCAGTTCACAGACCCGGAGTCCCTTGTCTGAATGGGAAGCCAGGTCCCCTCCAGAAAGGACTCTGCTCCACTGCCAAAAATTTATACTGTCAATCTTTCTCCCAGCCTGCCCCCAAGGGAATACACAGCCTTTTACCAGGATGACTGAACAGGAGAAAAGGAACTAATGGACCTGTGCAGGATCACTGGACACAGGCTCTGAACTGGCACTAGGGCGAGACTAAGGTCTACCAGTCAGAATAGGCATTTTGGAGGTCAGGTGAATGTTGGTGCAAGTTCATGTCATGGTAGACCCATTGGGTCCCCCAATCCATCCTCTGGTTATATACAAAGCGGCCATGCTGAGATTCAAATTCAGGGCATCCAACATAGAGGCTGGGCTCTTACTCATGAAACATTCTGACACTAGTAACCAATTTAACAATGCAAACACCTCCTGGGTCTAGCCAGAGTCCTCCAAACAGTCATGTAAATTGGTTCTGTCAAAGATTTCCTCCCACCCCCTGCTGAGAGCCAGTTGCAAGGAGAGACTAGGGAAGGGCATTGGGTAACTTTGTTGCTAAAAGCTCTTCTGGATAAAGATGTTTGGGAAAAGAAGCAAATAGAGTTCAGCAGAAGAGGTAAGAAAGTGAGTTTATGTTTGGCCAGGCATGGTGGCTCATGCCTGTAATACCAGCACTTGGGAAGGGTGAGGTGGGCAGATCACGAGGTCAAGAGATCAGACTATCCTGGCCAACATGGTGAAGCCCTGTCTGTACTAAAAATTCAAAAATTAGGTGGGCACGATGGCGCACACCTGTAGTCCCAGTTACTCGGGAGCCTGAGGCAGGAGAATCACTTGAGCCCAGGAGGTGGAGGTTGCAGTGAGCGGAGATCATGCCACTGCACTCCAGCCTGGGCAACAGAGTAAGACTCTGTCTTTAAAAAAAATTAAAATAAATAAATGCTATGCCTAGTATTTTCCATGTACTGTCTTATTATCTCAGTAAATCCCATATAATCTTCCTATGAAAGTGTATCTCATTTATCTCCATTTTAGAGATGAGAAAACTGAGGCCCCTGGAGTACTATTAATTTTCCAAGACCGCATTGCTCATAAAGGGTACAGCAGGGACCCAAGCTCGACACTCTCACCCTCAAACATTTCCACAAGTGTAGACCAATGGCTCTCAACTGGGGTGGTTTTGCTCACGTACCACTCCCTTGCCCCACAGCATTTGAAACCATCTGGAGACATCGGGGGTAGCCATAGCTGGGAGGGTAGAATGGTACCTAGAGGATGAAGACCACAGATGCTGCTAACCGTCCTTCAATACATGGGACAGCCCCTCCCCCACCACCACGAATGGTCTCACCCCAAATGTTGTGACTGTGCCAAAGCTGAGAAACCCAGGTTTCTCCTCAGCAAGAAGGAAAATCCCTGAAACGTGGATGCACCTCTACAGGAGCCCCAGGCTGACAATAACCTTCCTGATCTGGTTTCAACCCTGGATGCTTTTACCTGGTGCGTCCATCAGGGATTTCAGGGACTCCAGTGAGTTATTACCCTCGAATGCTCGGTTCTGCCTGACAACCCAGAAATCTCTGCCAAGATGC
This sequence comes from Pan troglodytes, assembly GCF_028858775.2. Lineage (NCBI taxonomy): Eukaryota > Metazoa > Chordata > Mammalia > Primates > Hominidae > Pan > Pan troglodytes. Next base: position 17,998,763 of record NC_072405.2, read on the forward strand.
TTGGTCTTGGGGAAGGCTCAGCAAGTGGTTGAGGTTGATAACCAAATACCTAGGAGAGACTTTTCTCTCCCTCCAGGAGGAGCTGTGGGTCAGACACACCTTGGGATCATTCACAAGTGGTCAATAAAGGCTTGGGGTGGGCCAGGTTTTCTAGGCCTTCTCAATGGGGTGGGTGTTTGTGGATACACAAGAAGCCTGTGAAACTTCTGATATTGGCAGGAAATCAATGCCCCCACCCTCCACCCCCCTACATCCCCACTATAAACACATGCCCTGCAGCAGGACTTGACACTCAGGGGCTCCTGAGGTCCCGATTTATCTGCTAAAACCTCCTCTAGCCACCACCGAATAAAGCAACCCCTTGCCACCCAACCACAAGAGCACAGCCTGGGAGCCACTCCAAGGAACACCAAGTCACATTAAAACCTCAGCCATCCAGAGCACCAGGCCTGGTGATGAGAAAGAACATTTTATCCTTAAAAGCATCTGAATGCCCATGCTGCTTCTTACAGAGAAAAGTCCAAAATAATCTGCTATTAAAGAACGAGGATGGTTTTGACATTTTTACCAAGCTAATGGTCTACGCAGACAAAATCTCATAAAAGGGCGCTCTGTTCTTCTTGATCCACTCAGACATGGCCTGTGAGTGAAGAAACGGGCTCTCCTCCTCAAAGAAATCACTGCTGATTCTCACCCCAGCCTGATACTGCTTCATGGGTTCTTCAAAGAGAGTATTCCCATAGAAACTAAAAGGGAAGAGGAATGTGTCTGGAGGGCATTGTGGGCAGCAGTGGGCTTTGGGCCAAATTTTAAGTTTGAAAATCAAGATTCCCTCTTTTCGAGGGGCCGCCGGACTGAGCAGATACAGACACCGTGAAAAGAGGGTGCCACGTTCAGATTCAGGAAACAAGGATGGTTTCTTTTCAGTTCCTCCATCATCCTTCAGGTCATGCGATTCCCATTTCCCTCTGTGGACCAAACAATTCAGTAGGGTGTCTGCCTTTTAAATATTTCATTATCAACATATCATCCTTTTAGCCTCCAGAAAGCATTTTAACATGAAGATTCTGGCTTAAGACTCTTGTGGGTCTGTCTGTCTCTGTCTCTCTTTTCCTTGAAACAGAGTCTCACTTTGTCACCCAGGCTGGAGTGCAGTGGCATGATCACAGCTCACTGCAGACCGACCTTCCAGGCTCTAGCAGTCCTCCCACCTCAGCCTCCAAAGTACTTGGGACTACAGGCACACACCACCATACCTGGCTTTATTTTTTATTTTTTTATTTTTGGTTGATATGAGGCTTCACCACCGTGCCCAGGCTGGTCTTAAACTCCTGGGCTCAAGCAATCCTCCCACTTCGGCCTCTCAAAGTGCTGGGATTATTGGCTTGAGCCACCATGCCCAGCCAAGAACCTTGTCTCTTGTGATGCACCCCAGAACAAAACATCACTGCAAAAACACACCAAGGCATGAGTTTTACTCCTAAGTCCCATTTATCCACCATACACTATGTGCCAGGAACAACGCTAAGTGCTTCTACGGACGAGCTTCCCTTAATCTCAGCAGTAACAACCCCAGGCAATGGGGCCTGTTGACAGATCCATTTGCCACTGAAGACAGTAAGGCTCAGAGAGGGTAAGTGGCTTGTGCCATGTCAGCCAGCTAAGGAGGGGCAGAACCAGGATGCAAACCCCAGCCGCCTGGCTTCAGACTCGCGTTCGCAAGGTCCCACTACACTTGGTCACTCCACTGCATTCTGGTATCCTGGTCTTTGCAGAGTCCACGTAAAAGAGGGAGGTAGAGGGAGTGAGAGGGACTTTATGCAATAGTTTCCCAGCGTTACACTGCCACCGTAATTGTGTCCCCGACCAGGACCTCTCCCTTCTCATCCTTTCCGTGATCGGCCCTGGAAAACCTTCCAGAGAACTGTCCTCCTTCTCCCGGGATCTCAGAGAAAATTCACCTGAGTTCAGTGTCCAGGTGACCCAAGGTCTGAATGCGGTAACGTGCACGGGGAGATGAGGATGTCACCATGAGCAAGCCTCCCAGACAACATCCGGGAGCAACCCCAAGACTGGGCAGGGGGGGCTCTGATGCCGCCCACGGCGAGGAGGGCTGCCCGTGCTGCCTAAATGGGTTCAGAATGAAGGCCGCCCTCCCAACTTCAACCCGGGGCCGGCCACGGAGCCTCCCGCCGCCCCTACCCCGCGTCGCCGGCACCCCCGCGCCCGCTGCACCCCCGGACCCCCGGGCCCGCGTCACTCACTCCTCTGCCGTCGCCACCTGTCTGGGTGCCGGTCTCCTCCCTGCCCGGCCGCAGCGCGTCCTCCCCGTCCTCGCAGTCCTGGGGCTGTGCGCTTCCCCCCTCCAGCAACAGCCGCAGCCTCTTCTCTTCGGGAGGGACGTCGTCCTCCTCCCTCCTGGGCCGGCCATCCCTGCCTCGGGACTTGCCAGTGGCTTCGGAGCTGCCGGAAGGCCTGGCCATGACTCCGGGGGCTCTGCCTGCACTTGGGGAAGAAGAAGGACCCGGAGCAAGCGGCCTCTCGGCGGAGCTGGGGCGTCTGAGCGCGGGCTCGGTGAGTCCGCGCGGCGCGGAGCTGGGCACCAGTGCCGGCGCGGGCTCTTCTGCGGGCCACTCCTGGCTCTCTGGCGCCCTCTGCTGGCCGCTCACGCGCACCGCCGCCACGCCGGTCCCGGGCCTGCGCCGCTCTCACCTGTCCTGGCCCAGGAGGTCGCTGTCCCTTGCCCGTCGCCAGGCCCGCTCTGGCCAGGCCCTGCACCTCCTCACCGCCCCAGGCAGGTTGCACCCCGATGGTCTCCCTGCCTAAGGAGGAGAGAAGAGAAGGGACGCCCCGAGAGGGTGGACATCGGCCACAGCCACCTTGTCTTTGCTGTTACCCTGTGTCTTCCATGATTTGGAGGTGGTGGGAAAACCGAGGCTGCTCAAAACTCGTGGAGAATTCCTCCTGCAGGATGACATGAATGCACCTTCGCATTGCCTACCAACAGAACTTTTTTGAGCATCACTGTGGACCAGGAGTGGTGATGGGGGAGGGGATATTGTGGTGAACATGACAGGCATTGCCTTCACCCAGTGGGGCTCAGCGCTGGCTGAGAAGGCATTGAGAATGGACATTGTCAGTTGGGCAAAAGGAGGCCAAGAAGAAGTGCTGGGGGCATGGGAACTGAGAAAGACAGGAGGCTCAGCAGGTCTTGGAGCTGGGAGAGGGACAGCAGCAGCGGCTGTTCCAAAGGAAGCAACAGCTGAGAGAGGCCTCAGAAAGTTGTTCTCAGCCCAGTGGAGGGTGTTCAGGCAGAGGGAACAGCGTGTGCAAAAGCCCAGAGGCTGGGAAAGAAGCAGAAAGAGGACTGTGGGTCTGGAGCACGGTGGGCAAGGGGCGAGAGGCGTGGTGGGCGGACAGATTGCCTGGGACCGAGCCGTGCAGGGGCAGAGGAGATAGGGGATCCTTGCAGGTCCCCAGCTGGGGCTGAGGCACAGAGACAATGCAGGTGGTCAAAGGGAGGAGACGTGGAGAAATATTTTGGAGGCATGCCCTGATGAATGAGTCCAGGATGCAGCCTTAGTGTCAGTGTGGAGCTCCTTCCTAGGTTGTGTGATGAGCTGAACCCGGGGGTATTTTCTGGACATTGAAGTGCTACACCCAGAGTCCAGGACAGGCTAAGTGAGCACCAGCAGCTCCTGGCCCATCTCAAAAGCAGGAGAGACAGGGGAGACTGGGGAGGCCACGGCGGAAGGGGAAGCCAGGAAGGCAGGAGAGGCCAGGGAAGCAGAGGAGGCCAGGGAGGCAGAGTAGGCAGGAGAGGCTGGGGCGGCTGTGTCCTTTCCATGATTCTGCCCAGGATCCTAGGCCCCTGTGCTCCCTGAGCTTCCCCACCCCAAGCTCTGGAACCATGTTGCACAATGGTCTCCCCACTAAGCTCCTGATGGCAGTGCCTACCCTGCTGTGCTCCCTATTTCAACCCTAACAGCTCTCACAGTGGGCAGCACATAGTAGGTGCTCAGGAAACACTGGTGGGAGAGCACATGGATCTGCTCAGCACCTTCCTCTCTCCTCCAGCTCTTCCCTGTCACGAAATAATTCTGATAACGACACATGGGCTTTGAGACCCTCTTCTATTACTTTCCATATGTTAATCCATCTATACCTCACAGCAGCCCTCGGGGTGGGTGCAATGAGGATGCCCATTTTATAGAGGAGGAAACTGAGGTATAAAGAGGGTAAGTGACATAGGCACACTACAGGGGCTGGGGCCAAGTGATCAGAGCACTCAATCCCCAAAGGCAAGGTGGATGCAGTTACCATAAAAGATAGCAGACTCAAAGCTGCAACCAGAATAGTCTGACTCGCAGAGACCTATGGTGCCAGCTGATTGTGGCATTCCTAGAGGTGAAACAGATAAGAAGCCTGCCACATTTTTACTGGATCTGTGTTTGCAGAAGAGTTCTAGGTCAGGTGAGCAGAAGTCTAATCTGAATCATAAAAACAGAGTCACAGTCCCCCGTGAATTTCCAGACATAAGCCAGTTCACAGACCCGGAGTCCCTTGTCTGAATGGGAAGCCAGGTCCCCTCCAGAAAGGACTCTGCTCCACTGCCAAAAATTTATACTGTCAATCTTTCTCCCAGCCTGCCCCCAAGGGAATACACAGCCTTTTACCAGGATGACTGAACAGGAGAAAAGGAAGTAATGAGACATGTGTAGGATCACTGGACACAGGCTCTGAACTGGCACTAGGCTGAGACTAGGGTCTACCAGTCAGAATAGGCATTTTGGAGATCAGGTGAATGTTGGTGCAAGTTCATGTCATGGTAGATCCATTGGGTCCCCAAATCCATCCTCTGGTTATATACAAAATGGCCATGTTGAGATTTAAATTCAGGGTATCCAACTTAGAGGCTGTGCTCTTACTCATGAAACATTCTGACACTACTAACCAATTTAAAAATGCAAACACCTCCTGGGGCTAGCGAGAGTCCTCCAAACAGTCATGTAAATTGGTTCTGTCAAGGATTTCCTCCTACCCACTGCCCCTCCACCCCCCCCAACCCCCCCGCTGAGAGCCAGTTGCAAGGAGAGACTAGGGAAGGGCGTTGGGTAACTTTGCTGCTAAAAGCTCTTCTGGATAAAGAAGAGCTTTATCCAGGAAAAAGAAGCAAAATAGAGTTCAGCAGAAGTTGAGAAAAGAAGCAATATGTTTGACCAGGCACGGTGGCTCACGCCTGTAATCCTAGCACTTTGGGAAGCCAAGGAGGGCACATCACGAGGTCAAGAAATCGCACCATCCTGGCCAACATGGTGAAGCCCCGTCTGTACTAAAAATTCAAAAATTAGCTGGACATGACGGCACACGCCTGTAGTCCCAGCTACTCGGGAGCCTGAGGCAGGAGAATCACTTGAACGCAGGAGGCAGAGGTTGCAGTGTGCCGAGATCATGCCTCTGCATTCCAACCCGGTGACAGAACAAGACTCCATCTCATAAAACAAAACAAAACAAACAAAAATGTAAGCTTATTTTTAAGCCTGAACAAGTGTAGTGGTTTAAGGGTTCTGCAAACACTGCCCCAATCAGGCTACAAGATGTTGTGGCAGCAATATTTACAGCCAGTCACTCCTGGCCGGCTGAGCCACTTTTCAAAACACCCTTGCACGGCTGTGCAGAGCGGCTGGCTCCACTGGCAGCCGACAGAGCCATAACTCACAGTGTCACCACTGCCCTCAAACCCCTTCGGTAAGCACTTTGTATTTTTGAGACAGAGTCTTGCTCTGTCATCCAGGCTGGAGTGCAGTGGCACAATCTCGGATCACTGCAAGCCCTGCCTCCTGGGTTCATGCCATTCTCCTGCCTCAGCCTCACAAGTAGCTGGGACTACAGGCGCCCGCCACCATGTCCGGCTAATTTTTTGTATTTTTAGTAGAGACGGGGTTTCACCGTGTTAGCCAGGATGGTCTCAATCTCCTGACCTTGTGATCTGCCTGCCTCGGCCTCCCAAAGTGCTGGGATTACAGGCGTGAGCCACCGCGCCCGGCCTGGTAAGCACTTTTAATCAATGCAACAGGAATAAACATTTGCTGCAGAGCGGCAATGTGCAGGGAGGAACATGCTTCCACTCAGGCTCAGAAAGCAAAACCTCCTGGCTGTTTGCCTCTATGCAAGAGCTCGCAGGAAAAGCCCTCTGTGTGGCTGCCAGCCTCACACACTTCCCCCAAGCGCTGAGTTTCTCTTCCCATGTTAATCTATGCTCTGACGTGCCATCTGTCAACCACCACACCATTCTCAGCTGCCATTTCAAAGCATCTTTCCCTGTGAATGGTCACCAGCCCTGCCCTGCAAGCCCCCAGGTGACATTGAACTTAAATGAGAGATAACAGGTTTCGGGGTGGATTTCAGTTCAGCATCTTGGAGTCTCTGTGTGGACATGAAATCTGTCTCCCCAGCTGTGGGCTGCATCTTTGTTTGTCATCTGGTTTGGTTCTTGGGGACTTGGAAACTCGTGGGAACCTTTGCAATTTGTCAAGAAGCTGCACGGCCCTTCCAACAAAAGCAAGGAATAGGAAGAGAAGCCCAAGGCTTCAGATCAATGTGCAACTTAAAGCAGCCTCAGTGTAAAAGCAAACAAGAGTCAGAGGGATGCCTAAGGCAGAGTCTAGTCCCCAAGGCAGCTATAACGCAAAGAGAAAGAGAGAGAGAGACGGAGACAGAACGACAGAGAGAGATGGGAGGAGACATGAGGCACCCAGGCCTCTGCATCAAAATCCGTAACAAGAAGGGCCTCCTAAAAATGCAGGAGGCTGAGGTGGGTGCACACAGAAGTTCAAGACTAGCCTGGGCAGCATAGCAAGACTGTGTCTTTACAAAAAATACAAAAATTAGCCGGGTGTGGTGGTGTATGTCTGTGGTCCCAGTTACCCAGGAGGCTGAGGTGGGAGGATGGCTTGAGCCCAGGAGGTAGAGCTGCAGCGAGCTGAGATAGCACCACTGCACCCCAGCCTGGGCAACAGAGTGAGACTTCATCACAAAAAAATTTAACAAAAATTTTAAAAAGGATCACCCTGGCTACTTGAATGGGTAATAAGAAGGTAAGAGCAGAAGCAAGGAGACCAGCAGGGAGATTCTGCAGGTGGGAGTCCACGGAGGCTCAGACCAGGCTGGCACTGAAGACTGCCTGAATTCTGTATATACTTTGATGATGAAGCAACTCACCGACTCTTGAAGAGTGGGCTCTAGGAGACTGTATTTTTAACAAGCTCTCAGAGGATTCTAATGCAGGCTGAAGTTGAAGAGCTGGTTTAGGTGAAGCTTCTGTTTCATCCTTGGGGAAGTACCTACTGACTTTTCTCTAAGCCACCTCAAAAGAGGTGCTAGACAAGATGTGCTCCAATGTCTGAACATGTGTGCACAGCTCTAGAGCCAACCTCAGGACACTGAGTCAAAGGTTAGGAGTACAACAGTGAACAACCACTGTCCTCTTTTCAATGAGCTTTGCATTTAATGAGAGAAATAAAAAGCAAAAAAAAAAAAACATTTTCAACTCAGAATGGTAAGAGTTATGGTGACAGTATGCCTGGGGCAATGGGAGCAAATAGAAGGGGCACCCGATTGGCCAGGTGCAGTTGTTCTTGCCTGTAATCCCAGCACTTTGGGAGGCCAAGGTGGGTGGATCACTTGAGGCCAGGAGTTTGAAAACAGCCTGGCCAACATGGTGAAATCCTGTCTTTACCAAAAATACAAAAAAAATTTGCCCGATGTGGTGGCGGGCACCTGTAATTCCAGATACTCAGATGGCTGAGGTGGGAGAATTGCTTGAACCCAGGAGGCGGAGATTGCAGTGAGCCAAGATAACGCCACTGCACTCCAGCCTGCATGGTCAGAGCGAGACTCCGTCAAAATAAATAAATAAATAAAAGTCCGGAGGTGGGTGGGCATGCAATCTCTATCAGGTGGTGAGAAATCCTTCTCCACCACAGGACTCCTCAGTTGAAGACTAGAAAATGGTAGGAACTAGCCAGGTCGATAGGAGAGGTGTGGAAGATCATTCCCAGCAGAGGGAAGAGCATGTGCAAAAATCGAGACGTGAGAGGGTGAGGAGCTGAGAGATGTTCATATAATTATAAAAAGTGACCAATAAAGAGGTAAGTTGGAGCCAAATCTTAAAGGCTCTTTGTCGTGTTTATCCTGTAGACAAAGGGAGACAGTAGATGTTTTTAAGCAGGGGAGTAATGATCCACTTTGTGCTATAAAAAGAGCAGTCTGGCTGGAGGAGAGTGGGAGGTGAGTAGACCAGGTAGGAGGCTGCAATACGCCAAGTGAGACAAGATGGTTGGCGGACCAAGGCTGTGGCAGTGAGGATGGAGAGGAGACAGTAGACTAACTTGACTGAGAAAGAGGGAGGAATGAAGGAGGAGGCCCAGGTGTTTTGGAAGCTGGGTGGATGGTGGTGTGAATCTGACATGGTGAGCCCAGGCAGAAGAGGAAATCAGGAGAGGCAAGGTAAGATGAGGTCAATGCAAGAAAGACAGCCAAGTGGAGATAACAACTGGGCCGTTGGATTCATCAGCCTGGAGTTATACAGAGAGCTCTGGAATGGAAATAAAGAGGAAAGGACTTTGGGAATAGGTGAATCCTCCCAGAATAATGTGTAGAGAAAGGAGAATAGAACACAGGGGACAGAAAAAGGGAAGAGATTTGTTATTAAAACCAACCATCCATCAGACATCTTCCAATAAAACACTTGTTAGAGGTTTCCTCAGTGTGAGTTATTCAGGACCAGAGCTAAAGACCATATTCCCAATAAAATCACTGCTGGGAAGGTCTTCATGAAAACATTTGATGCTGCTTTTAAAACAACAACAACAACAAAAAGGCTTTAGCTACTGCACAGATCCTGGAGCAATTTTTTGTCAAGAGTCTATCAAACACGAATCTGATCTGACTCAAGGAGGTGTCATATCAAGTGTAGAAATCCAATTCCAATGTCCATAAGAGCCTTTCTGCCAGGTACAAGACCCTAATCCAGTTGAAGTGATTTTCTATTGATTAACAGTCTGGGAATACACAGGTTGTTGGTTTATGAGATTTCCCTCCCTGTGCCTTCATGCCAGCTGTGAAAGAGTCAAAAGGCTCCTAACTGTCAAAATAAAAATGGTACTTGGTCACGGAGGAAACAGATTTTAGGTCAAACACATTGATGACTTTTTAACTATGAGAAGCCATTAATGTTACTGAATAAGCAAATCTGTTTGCATAACCAGATTTTTAGAGGCTACTGGGAATAAAGGTTTTCCTAAGTGGGTGATTTGTACAACGATAGCCTTTGGGTCTCTGATGGAACAGCTCTGATGAGGAAATGTTCCTTTAATTATGTGGAAGGCCAATTACCACGTTATAGCCACATTGTTTTGCAGATTGCATATAATTTCACCATTTCCATAGCTTCAGCACTATAATTCTGGAGAAAATTCAGGCACCAAGGAGACACTTGGGGAACATTATGCTGGAGACAAAGATGTTTTAACGAATTCAATTTAAGCTTCAACATTAAAGTTATTTTGTTGAATAAAACATAATGGAATAATGAGCTTGTGTATGTCAACTCTATAGTGGAGGTAATAATAGCTAGAGAGAGCACGTCCCGTCTCCTCTTTTTAATGCTCACTCGAGTAATACATAATGCTAGAGAGAACCTTTCTCTAATATGTGCTTCATCTCAGGCTAAGCGTGTTTTGGGCAACTGTGCTTCATGTAAAAAAAAAAGATAAAGGATCTAATTTTGGAGCCATTCACAAAAGTGCTACCACTTGATTTTCTTTTTATACTCTGAGATTTCTTATTCCCAGTGCCTACCAGGAATGGACTTTCTGGAGAAGCTCAGATTAATCACTCCTTATGAGAGGTGACAGCATGCTGGCAGCCCTCACAGCCCTCGCTCGCTCTCGGTGCCTCCTCTGCCTGGGCGCCCACTTTGGCGGCACTTGAGGAGCCCTTCAGCCCGCGGCTGCACGGTGGGAGCTCCTGTCTTGGCTGGCCAAGGTTGGAGCTGGCTCCCTCAGCTTGCAGGGAGGTGTGGAGGGAGAGGCGTGAGCCAGAACTGGGGCTATGCATGCTGCTTGCCTGCTGGCTGAAGTTCCAGGTGGGCATGGGCTTGGCGGCCCTGCACTAGGAGCTGCCGGCCGGCCTTGCCGGCCCAGGCAGTGAGGGGCTTAGCACCTGGGCCAGCAGCTGCTGTGCTCGACTTCTCGCCGGGCCTTAGCTGCCTCCCCACGGGGCAGGGCTCAGGACCTGCAGCCCACCATTCCTTAGCCTTCCCCCCTCTGTGGACTTCTGTGCAGCACGAGCCTCCCCGATGAGCACCACCCCCTGCTCCACGGCGCCCAGTCCCATCGACCACCCAAGGGCTGAAGAGGTTGGGCGCATGGAGAGGGACTGGCAGGCAGCTACACCTGCGGCTCTTGTGTGTGATCCACTGGGTGAAGCCAGCTGGGCTCCTGAGTCTGGTGGGGACTTGTAGAATCTTTATGTCTAGCTAAGGGATTGTAAATACACCAATCGGCACTCTGTATCTAGCTCAAGGTTTGTAAACACACCAATCAGCACCCTGTGTCTAGCTCAGGGTTTGTGAATGCACCAATCGACACTCTGTATCTAGCTACTAGGGTGGGGACTTGGAGAACCTTTGTGTGGACACTCTGTATCTAGCTAATCTAGTGGGGACGTGGGGTGTCTTTGTGTCTAGCTCAGGGATTGTAAACGCACCAATCAACACTCTGTCAAAAGAGACCACTCAGGCTCTCTGTAAAATGGACCAATCAGCAGGATGTGGGTGGGGCCAAGTAAGAGAATAAAAACAGGCTGCCAGAGCCAGCACTGGCAACCCGCTGGGGTCCCCTTCCACACTGTGGAAGCTTTGTTCTTTTGCTCTTTGCAATAAATCTTGTTGCTGCTCACTCTTTGGGTCCACACTGCCTTTATGAGCTGTAACACTCACTGAGAAGGTCTGCAGCTTCACTCCTGAGCCAGCGAGACCACGAACCCCACCAGAAGGAAGAAACTTCGAACACATGCGAATATCAGAAGGAACAAACTCCAGACACGCCACCTTTAAGAACTGTAACACTCACCAGGAGGGTCTGCGGCTTCATTCTTGAAGTCAGTGAGACCAAGAACACACCAATTTCGGACACACTTACACACTTGGCACTGGGAGGTCTGTATGGAGCAAGTGAAGAAATCAGCAGAGTGAAGATAGAGGGAGAACAACATGATGGGGGAAAGGCAAAGTTACTGCCATGTTGGTTTCAATTCTGCCACTCATGAGTGAGACCCATGACCTCCTCTCTCTAGGACTCTGTTGTTCTTATCTGTACAGTGGAGGAATAGAAGGGCCTTTTAAAGTATTAACATTTCCTGACCTATCTGTAAAACACTTTCATTCAAACTGATGGGAATTTTGACTACTTTGCCAAGAGGACATAATCATCAAGCTGAATGTACCAAACAACATTGCCTGAAACTATCTAAGCAAAAACTGAGAAAGTTACACAGGACAGACAAACCTCTTATGAGAGTAAGAACTCTTCAGCACATGCTTAGTGTGTCAAAGACAATGCTGTATTCACACCATTCCTCTTCCTGGACATGCAGAAAGACTACATTTCCCAGCCTCACTTGCAGTTAGTTTGGAACCATGTGACTGCATTTCCACCAATAGGAATGTAAGAAATCACTTCTGGGCCAAAGTTATCAAAGGCAAGTGTGAGCTATGTTCCCTCTCTCCCTATCCATATGGCTACAAGTGATAATCTCTGAGATGGCAAAATTAAAAGATGGAAACCTGCAGAATCTCTGAATCACTGTTGGACAAGGGCCCCCAAGGAGAACCCCTGCCCTGCACCAGACTATACTATGGGTGCCAACCCACTGAGAGTTCAGGGTTTATTCATCTCAGCAGCAGTCTATTGTTACACTGACTAACATCCTAAGGTTTGAGAGATCTAGCATATTGTTAATTGAAGCTAGATTTTAATTACACTGAGAACCTTATCTATTGAGAAATAAAAACTCTCCTAAAAAAACAAATAATCCACATTCCTTTTAACCACATGTGGCAAATTTGCCAAAAAAAAACCAAAAAACCAAAACAAAAAAACTGGCCACATATTAGGCCATAAAGAAGTCTCAACAAAATCCACTATACGATTGACATTGTCCAGACCACATTTTCCCGACCATAATGAAACAAAATTAGAAGTCAACAGCAAGAAGATAGCTAAACACAAGCACACATTTGGAAAATTAAAAATATCCTTTCAGGAGTTAAATGAAAAATCACAATAGAAATTACTAAACATTTACAACAGAATGAAAATACAACTTTATACATATATATATATATATAAAATATATATTTTTTTGTGAGTCTTCCAACTTCGTTCTTCTTTTACAAGGTTATCTGGGAAATTCTGGGTTTCCTGCAATTCCTCATACAGTTTTATGCTGTTTGTCAATTTCTGTGGCTGGGATGAACTTATAGTAGTTCTCATAGACCAGGGTTTGCATGTCGCTGTCTAGAGCCCGGATCTGCTGCACCATGTCGGCCTCACTGTCCATCAGCTGGGCAAGAGGGCACTCTCTAGGCAGCTTGTCTAGGTAAACTTCTGGGTCGAAGTGCGCCCCGTTCAGATGGATAGGGTCCAGCGGGTCAGGCCCCGCAGGAAGTCCCACCGCCTCCCCTTCCGAGAGGCTGTTGTAAAGCTTTAGCATCCTGTGCGCCTTCCACCAACGCTCCGTGAGCCTCCCCCTCCAACCCTTCTGGGGAGTCCCCAGGTCCACACCTCGGGCTAGGCCCAGTGACAGCTGCCGCCGCCATAGCTCCAACTGCAGCCCGCAGGTGTAATTTTTATATTTTTTAAGTTGGATACATGGAGCTACTTGGCTTTTGCTTTCAGCACACCGTTGAGGAAAGAGGTGGTTGCTTATGGTACCCCTGTTTTTACTGCATCCTGTAATGGATGAGAACCTCCCTGTTGCAGAGAGCAAAACACTGAACTAAATTGTGCTGTAACACAGCCCTGTGATGGGGGATTGGGAGTGATCCTGCAAACGCTTGCAAATCTGTACAGTGACAGAGACAATCCTTTGGGCAGCTGTTCACTATAGGAAAAGGCAATTGACCAACAGTCAGTTACTGAGCTATCTCAACACTTTCATTTTATTTTAACTTTTGGCAGCAGGGTGCAATTAAAGGAGAGAAAGAAAACAAAGTGATAAGTGTAAGATAATGTACACACAGTGTAAAAGAAAATGACAAGACAGGATGACTATTTGTCTCTTGGTTAGCTCCTTGGGCTCTATGTCTCCTTCCTCAGAGAACCTCGTTTTCCTTTGTCCAGATTTCTTAGGGTGGATAATCCAGGTGCCTGCTTTTCCGTGATGGAGGCCAAAGACGTCCCTGGAGCCGCCTCCCACTGCATCCTTTCCTGCACTGCCCACATGGACACAACTCAGCCGATTAGACTTCCTCTCAGAACTTTAGTCTTGAGCAAAGAGATTAAAGGGTGAAGTGACTGAAGGTATGCCCTTCCAAAGTGGTACGTGAGCTAATGGCTAAAGTTTGCCAAGCCCGTCCAAGCACTTTTTTTCGTAATTTTTATTTACTTTTTTTTTGTGACAGAGTCTTGCTCTGTTGCCCAGGCTGGAGTGCAGTGACGTGATCTCGGTTCACTGCAACCTCTGTCTCTCGGCTTTAAAGGAGTCTTCTGCCTCAGCCTGCCAAGTAGCTGGGATTACAGGCATAGGCCACCATGCCTGGCAATTTTTTTTTTTTTTTTTGTATTTTTAGTAAAGACAGGGTTTCACCATGTTGGCCAGGCTGGTCTCGAATTCCTGACCTTGTGATTCGCCTGCCTAAGCCTCCCAAAGGGCTGGGATTACAGGCGTGAGCCACGCGCCCAGCTTCAAAAAGTTTTAAGCAGAGCTCAGAGGTCTTAACCACAGGCACATCGGAGGAGCATTTTTGAAATATTTTCCAGCTTCCTTAGTAGGAATGGAAGCCAAACTCCGAATTGATGACTCCTTTGAGGAAGTCGAGAGCTGTAAGGAAAGCCAGGAACAGGGGCAAGGGAGAGATGCGTCCCGAATGATCCTGTGCCAATTCTTTCTGGAATCCTCGATGTGATCTCAGCTGCTCTTTCTATACATGACACAGTGATTGTGGCACCCACTGGTCTAGCTGTGGTCTCCAAGGAACCCCCAAAGGGAAGGGCACAGTGAGCAGGGGCATCGGCCTGAGTGACAAGGATTTGAGAGGGCAGGTTGGATACAGGGAGAGGACTGGCCAAATGCCATGTGTCTGGACTTACACTGCCTGGTTCAAATTGGACTTCGCCTTTTTTGACTTCGTGATCTGGTACAAGCTACATGAAAATCCATTGCACCTTTTCTAGTCTGTAAAATCATTCTGAAATGTGCACTAATAACGTGGAGACTACACAGTTGAAATGAAACAAGCTGCATAGAGCACAGAGCTCAGAGCCTGGCCTTTAGGAAGCCCTCAGTAAGGGTTCATGATGCCATGGTGTCTGTTGTCATCCTCTTTATCCTCATCATCACCTTCATAATCTCTTTGTTGTTCTTAGGGAATAGTTTAGAGGGACTGATTCCCTGCTATCATGGGTGAGATGTCTATGAGAAGGACAACTAGTGGGGGAGGAAAGCAAAATTTTGAATAAGATTTCTGAGACCCCCAGTGCAACAAAGAACAGAAACTCCACAGTCTGCTGAGCAGACTGCATATTGGTCTCCTCCCATCTGCCCACCGCACTCTCTTGTTTGTCCTGAAGATGAGGAAACAAACAAGGCTCCCGACCGTCCCTCAGCACTCACTTGAAGGAGTGGCCTGCCCCTCCACACCTGTGAGTATTTCTAGTTGGGCGGGATGAGAGACTGAGAAAAGAAATAAGACACAGAGACAAAGTATAGAGAAACAACAGTGAGCCCAGGGGACTGGCGCTCAGCATACCAAGGATCTGCACCGGCACCGGCCTCTGAGTTCCCTCAGTTTTTATTGATTATTATTTTTATTATTTTAGCAAAAAGGAATGTAGTAGGAGGGCAGGGTGATAATAAGGGGAAGGTCAGCAACGAACATGTGAGCAATAGGATCTATGTCACAATGAAGTTCACGGGAAGGTACTATGACTGGACGTGTACTTAAGCCAGATTTCTGTTTCTCTCCACCCAAACATCTCAGTGGAGTAAGAATAAAAAGGCAGCATTGCTGTAAACACGTCTCACCTCTCAACATAGGGCCGTTTTTCTCCCATCTCAGAATTGAACAAATGTACAATCGGGTTTTATATCGATACATTCAGTTCCCAGTGGCAGGCAGGAGACAGAGGCCTTCCTCTCTCTCAATTGCAAGAGGCTTTCCTATTTGACTAATCCCCCTCAGCACAGACCCTTCACGGGGGTCGGGCTTGGGGACGGTCAGGTCTTTCTAATCCCATGAGGCCACTTTTCAGACTATCACATGGGGAGAAACCTTGGACAATAAGCCTCTTTCAAGGGCAGAGGTCCCTGGGGCTTTCCACAGTGTATCTTGCTCCTGGTTTATTGAGACTAGAGAATGGAGATGACTTTTACCAAGTATACTGCTTGGAAACATCTTGTTAGCAAGGCATGTCCTGCACAGCCCTAGATCCCTTAAACATTGATTTCATACAACACATGCTTTTGTGAGCTTCAGGTTGGGTCAAAGTGGTTGGTTCAAAGTGACTGGGGAAAAGCTATGGATTAACAACATCTCAGCAAAGCAATTATTGAAAGTACAGGTCTTTTTCAAAATGGAGTCTCTCATGTCTTTCCTTTCTACATAGACACAGTAAGTGTCTGATCTCACTTTCTTTTGCCTACATTCACTGAACTGTCCCTCCCCTCTGCTGGGGCATGACCACAGAGAACAGGTCCACTGTCCTCCCTGCGTGGTGCACCATGGAGGCTCAGACTCCATCCTCAAGGCTGGCAAGAAGACAGGGTGAGACATCAGACCCCTGATAAAGGTGACGGGAGTGCAGTCCACAGGACTGCAACCTCACACTGCAGGGCTGGAGGCACAGACCTACTATTGACTATTCTGTGGCCTGGGGGGCTCAAGGCACAGAGCTCCTCATTAGCCAAAGTTGCCCAAGTTCCCCAACCTCTAAGGATTTCCTCATAATATTGCAAAAAGAAGAAAAGTGAGTGTCTATAGAAGCTTTGGGGCTCTTCCTCTAATCAGGAGAAACTGGTGGGTATTCTTCGCTTCTTTCTTTTCTTTTTAAACATCCAACTGCTTCAATTTCCATCTTGTATTATGGGAAAATATACCACGTATAAATATTAAAAATTATAAATACATATTAGCTCATAGAGAACGGCCAGTATAAACATTTACAATTTCCACTCTTTTTCAGTTCACAGTTTAATGACATTAAGCATGTTCACATTGTTTAGCAACCATCACCGCCATCGTCTCCGGAACAGTTTTATCTTTCAAAATGGAAATTCCAACCATTCACCAAGCTCTCCATTCCTGTCTCTCACCCACCCCTGGGGGCCACCTTTCTAGTTTGCAACTCTATGAGTTTAACTACTCTTGACAATTGATAGATAAGTGGAATCATACCGTGCTTAGTTTTTTTGTTTTGGAGACAGAGTCTTTCTCTGTCACCCAGGCTGGAGTGCAGTGGCGTGGTCTGGGCTGACTACAACCTCCACATCGCGGGTTCAAGCGATTCTTGTGTCTCAGTCTCCTGAGTAGCTGGGATTACAGGCGTGCGCCACCACGCCCAGCTAATTTTTATATTTTTAATAGAGACGAGCTTTCACCATATTGGCCAGGCTGGTCTCGATCTCCTGACCTGAAGTGATCCACCTGGCTCAGCCTCCCTAAGTGCTGGGGTTACAGGTGCGAGCCACTGAGCCTGGGCCTGTTTATCCTTTTGGGATTTATTTATTTCACTGACGATAATGTCCTCAAGGTTCATCCATGTTGCGGCCTGCGTCAGAAGTGCCTGTCTGGTTTTTTTTTTGTTGTTTTTTGTTTGTTCGTTTGACTTTGTTTTGTTTTGTGTTTCCATGGAGTCTCACTCTGTCGCACAGGCTGGAGTGCAGTGGCACAATCTGGGCTCACTGCAACCTCCGCCTCCCAGGTTCCAGCTATTCTTGTGCCTCAGCCTCCCGAGTAGTTGGGAATATAGGCACACGCCACCAAGCTTGTCTCATTTTTTGCATTTTCAGTAGAGACAGGGTTTCACCAAGATGGCCAGGCTGGTCTTGAATTCCTGACCTCAGGTGATCCGCCCACCTCGGTCTTCCAAGACGCTGCGATTACAGGCGTGAGCCACCGCACCGGCCAGAAATGCCTGCCTTTTGAAGGCTGAATAGTCTTCCATTGTATGAAGGAACTGCAGTGTGCTTTTTCATTCATCTGTCCACGAACCCTTGGGTTGCTTCCACATTTTGGCTGTTGTGAATAATGCTGCTATGAATATGGGTGTACACAAATCTGTCTTCCACTCCTGGCTTCCAATTCTTTTTGGTAGGTACCCACAAATGCAACTGCGGGAACATCTGATCATTCTGTTTCTAATTTTTCCAGTACACGCCATACTATTTTCCCCGTTCCTTCACGATTTTACATTCCCTCCGATCAGATTCGAGCATTCCTACTTCCCTCTGGTCTCACCAATCCCTGTTTGTTTATCATATCCATCCTAATGTGTGGTATCACATTCCTGGTTTGATTTGCGCTTTCCTATGATGAGTGATTTTGAACATCATTTTAGATGCTTATTGGCCATTGCGATGTCTTCTTTAGGGACACATCTACTCGAGTCTTCTGACCATTGTTGATGGGATGCTTTGGGTTCCTTGTTGTTTAGTTCTAGCTGTTCTTTATATATGATGGCTATCAGCCTCATTTCAGATATATGCTTTGCAAATATTTTTCCTAATCCATGGGTTATCTTTTCATTCAGTTCACAGTGTTTTTTGCTGCACAAAAGTGTCTGTCACTCAGATGTAATCCAAGGAATCTAATTTTCTTTTGTTGCCTATGCTTTTGGTGTCATATCCCAGAGAACATTGCCCAATCTGATGTCATGAAAGCGTGGCCAATGTTTTCTTTTAGGTGTATCATACTTTTAGCGCTTGGGGTGAGGTCTCTGATCCAGTTTGTGTTAATTTTTGCACCTGGTGTGACATAGGGTCCACCTTCATTCTTCTGCATGTGGAAATCAAGTTTCTCCAACACCATTTCTTGAAAAGGCTGCTTTTCCACCAATCAGCTTTCTTAGCACTCATATGAAAAATCATGTGAACATATAGGTGAGAAGTTATTTCTGGGGTCCATAGCAAAGAAAACAACAACAGACAAAAGATAAGGATAGAGCATGGGCCGGGCACGGTCGCTCACGCCTGTAATCCCAGCACTTTGGGAGGCAGAAGCGGGCGGATAACCTGAGGTTGGGAGTTCAAGACCAGCCTGACCAAAATGGAGAAACACTGTCTCTATTAACAATACAAAAAAAAAAAAATTAGCCAGGCATGGTAGCGCATGCCTGTAATCCCAGCTACTTGGAAGGCTGAGACAAGAGAATTGTTTTAATACGGGGGGCAGATGTTGCAGTGAACCGAGACCGTGCCATTGAACTCCAGCCTGGGCAACAGGAGTGAAACTCTGACTCAAAAAAAAAAAAGGAAAAGAAAGAAATAGAAAATGCAAAATGGTAAGAAAAAACAGCATAATAAACATTTGTATGGTGTTGATGGACAATGCATTTGAAGATAATATTTGAAGAAATCATATTACATTTAATTTCTGTTCTTACTTATTGCAGCTTGATGCCTCTAAGAACTTCGTCATTGGAACCACCTCTGGTGCTTTAAAAGAAAAAAAAAAAAATCCACACACTCACACAGGTGCAAGGAAATGAGAATCTCAGATATCGAGACCCAGGCCTCACCATTTCTAAGCTCCCCAGGTGATTTGACTCACAGCCAAGATTGAGGAACGGCGACATGGATCTCTACACAGAACCTGCCTAAATAGATTCTCTAGAAGCAGTTTATAAAGAAATTCCACATGAACTGTGGAAGAGGATATTAATTTGATATAGAGTATGTCTTCACTTAACATCTTTGAAAGTCTCTTGGAAACTTCACCTTGAAGCAAAATTATGTATAGTGAAACCACTTATTTTTCATCAACAGTATAACTACACGACTTTGAACAGCCAATGCTGTTGGAGGACCTCCTGTACATTGTTTCCATAAAGTCAGTTTTCAGGGAATTCCAAAACGAAGTGAAGACTTCGTGTATATAAAAAGATGGTAGTGATCCCACCTGGATGACAGGGTTATTGCTCAGAAACTAAAAGAGGCCGCCTAGGTATAGAGGATTCTGTCATGAGGTTTCTGCTAAACCAAGGATCCCAGAATCCTCACCCATTCCAGTTAAAGGCATAATGAAGAAAGCAATATTCACAAAGGAAATGCGGAACGGAATAAAAGCCATCAAGCCACAAAAATAATGTGACTAAGGGGCAGGATTTGCAGATGTAGAGATTTAATGTGTTTGCCCTTTCTCACCCACACAAGAAAAAGGATGGAACAGATCATGAGATTCGACTGTTCTGCTGTGCAGCCTCCGCAGGGCACTTTGTATGTCCCTGTTTCTCAGGCTGTAGATGAAAATGTTCAGCATGGGGGTGACCACAGCCTACATCACTGATGCCACCACACCATTCCTGGGGGGTGGTGACACAGTTGAAGTCAGGTACACACCAATGCCTGTTCCATAAAACCAGCAAACAGTTGCTAGGTGAGAGCCACAGGTGAAAAAGTCTTTATACTTCCCATCTGACGATGAAATCCTTAGAAAGGAGGGGCCAATTTTATAGTAAGACAAAAGGATCCCTGAAATGGGAAGAAAACCAAACATAGTATTATCAAAATATATAAATATGCTATTGATGACGCTGTCAGAACAGGCAAGGTTGAGAAGTTGAGAGGGGTCACAGACAAAATGAGACATTTCCACATTCTTGATGATGGTGAATTGTAACACAATCCAACTGTGCAGCTGGGAATCCAACAGGCTAAGGAAAAAGGACACCAAAACGAAGAAGACACAGAGGTGAGGATTCACGATGACTGGATAGTGCAGAGGGCGACAGATGGCTACAAAGCAGTCATAGGCCATCAAAGTCAGGAGCATGCCTGCTATACATGCAAAAAGGACCAAGAAAGACATGTGCGTCAGGCAGCCCGCATGACAGGTGACTCTGCTATGCGACTGCATGTCCAGAATCACCTTGGGAACCGTGGCCGAGGTGAAACCGATGTCAGCCCAGCACAGGTTGGAGAGGAAGAAGTACATGGGGGTGTGGAGGGGGGAGTCAGAGCTGACAGCCAGGATGCTGAGCAGGTTCCTCAGCACCATCACCAGATACATGGACAGGGACAGGGACAGCAAAGCGAGGACGGGCTGCAGTTCTGGATCCTCTGAGAGCCGCAGGAGGAGGAATTCTCAGACACCTGTGAGATTCCGTGGCTCTGTGTGTCTTGGACACCTTGAGAAGGAAAGAGGATTGGAAACATAAAAGATAAAAACCAGCCCTTAATGCTGGATGCGAGCAATTCACAAGGAACATCTTCACACTTGTGGACCATACACCGCCAGCAATGTTTCTCAGTTGTGACAATTCCAAAAATCTCAGAATTATTACGTGATTTACTTTTTTGCTATACGAGGCTTTCTGTACATACTACTTTAGAGAAAATCCACTGAAGAATATTAGAAGACCAAAACGTCATATATAACAAATCCGTGATCTCAGTAAAACATGGCCTACTCTTTTCAGAAAAAAATACAATGCAATGAAAATGTCCTTCTCTCTTTCAGAAAAATATCTCTGTCTAATTGAAAGAAATTAAGAAGACTTGAAATACTCTCTACTTTATTCTGACACGGTGCTACAAGTTCCATTGATGTAGAATATGTAAAAGGACGACACAAGAGCTAGGACTCCATTATCTGAAAACGAAATAGAAACTTATAGTTCTCAATCGGAAGACCTTTTCACATGCCTGTTACTTTTCATATTTATTATCATCCTTCGGTTTTCTGACATTATTTATTCATAAAAGTACATGCACACTCAAAGATGGGAGCTGGGTTTCCAAATGAATTGAATCTATAACTCCTGGCCCAGCACCATGGCCCACACCTGTAATCCCAGCACTTTGGGTGGCCGAGGCTGATGGATCACCTGAGGTCAGGAGTTCCAGACCAGCCTGGCCAACGTGGTGAAACCCCATCTCCAGTGGAAAAAAAAAAAAAAAAAAATAGCCGGCCGTGGTGGCGGGTAACCCTAGCTATGACAGCAGAGTGGACGTACACCCTGTGATATTATTTGTAATATCCTAGAAAGATATTGCTCCTAATATCACGGTGGTTCTACACCCTGTGATCTTAATTGTAATATCCTACAGAGATCTTACTCCTAATAATACAGTGGGTGTGCACCCTGTGATATTATTCATAATATATTACAGAGATACGACTCCTGATATCATAGTGACTGTACACCATGTTGGTACACCCTGTGATCTTATTTGTAACAACTTAGAAAAATACTACAGCTAATATCAAAGTGGGTGTACACCCTGCGATGTTATTTGTTATCTCCTAGGTAGATATTACTCCTAATATCACAGTGAGTGTACATCAAGTGTGTACAGACTGTGAAATTATTCGTAATACCCTAAGAATGTATTAATCCTCATACCATAGTGGGTGTACACCGTGAGTGCTATTTTTTTCTAATATCCGGGGGGAAGAGGATGATATTGCTTCCAATATCACAGAAGGTGTACACCCGCCTGTGATATTGTTCCTAATATCCAGGGAATGAGAGGATGGCATTATTCGCAATATCACTGGGGGTGTACCACCTCCCGCCGGGATATTGTTCTTAATATCTGGAGGTGGAGAGAATGATGTTACTCCCAATATCACAGGGGATGTACACCACCCCTGTTTGTAAACACCCCCTGTGATATTGTTCCAAATGGCCTGTGAAAGAGTAAACATGACTCCCATTATCGCGGGGGGTGTTCAGCCCTGATGATATTGTTTTCTAACATCCAAGGATGGAGAGTATACTATTACTCCCAATATTGTAGGGGTTGTACACCCTTTTGTGTTTTTGTGCCCAATGTCCAGCAAAATAGAGGATATTAATCCCAATATGGAAGTAATTGTACAGCACCCCTGTGATATTCTTCCTAATATCCAGAAAGGAAAAGAATGATATTACTCACAACTGTGTAGGAAACGTATACCCGCGCTGTGGTATCTTTCTCAGTGTCCAGGTGGGGAGAGGATCATATTACATCCAATGTGGCAGGGTGTGTACAGTCCCTCTGTGATCTCGTTGCTAACATCCAGGTTTGGGGACGACGACATTACTCCCAATATCGCAGGGGGAGTACACCCCCCCGTGACCTTGTTAGTCATTTCCTGGGTGGAGAGGATGATCTTACTCCCAATATCGCAGGGAGTGTACACACCCCTGTGAAAATCTTCCTGTATTCAGACAGAGAGAGGATGACATTACTCCCAGTACCGCAGGGGGTTTCCAGAGCCCTGTGACACTCTTCCTAATATCCACAGGGAGAGAGGATGACATGACTCTCAATATCGCAGAGGGTGTACTCCCCTCCTGTAATATTGTTCTGAATACCCTGGGAGGGAGAGGATAAGGTTACGTTGAATATCGCAGGGAATGTACACCCTCCCCCTCTGATACCCTTCGTAATGTCCAGGGGAAGAGAGGAAAATTTCACTCCCAATATCACAGAGGCAGTACAGCCCACCCGTGATGTTGCTCCCAATATGCAAGGGGGGACAGGATGATACTACTCTCAATATCGCAGGGCTGTTCACATCCCCAGTGACATTTTTTCCTAATATCTAGGGGAGAGACAAATATATGACAACAAAGGTCGCAGGGTCTGTACATCCCTTCCTGATATTGTTCCTAATATCCAGGGGGGAAGAGGATGATATCAAATATGAAAGGGGGTGTACATCCCCCACCCCTATGATATTGTTCTTAATAATCGTGAGGGGAGACGGTGATATTACTCCAAATATCGCAGGGGTTGTTCACAACGCCTGTGATATTGTTTCTGATATCCGGGGCGGGGGGGAGAAAATCATATTCCTGCCAATATTGCAGGTGGTGTATACCCCACCTGAAATATGGCACCGAATATCCAAAGAGGGAGAGGTTGGTATTCATACCAATATCGAAGTGTGTGTACAGGCCCCTTGTGATATGGTTTTTAGTATCCAGTGGGCGGGAGGATGATATTAGTCCCAACATCCCAGAGGGTGTACACTAGCCCTGTGATATTGTCCCTAACTTCCAGAGGGGAGAGGATAATATCACTCCCAATATCTCAGAAGTTGTACATCCCCCGTGATATTGTTCGTCATATCCAGGGAGGCACAGGATGACATTCCATTGAATTTCGCGACAGGCGTACACTCACAGTGTGATATTGTTCCTAATATCCAAGAAGGGAGAGGATGATATTACTCCCAATAAAGCAGTGGGTGTACATCACCCCTGTGTTATTGTCTCTAATATCCGGGGCCAAGGGAGCAGGGGAGAGGATAACATTCCCTCAAATTTAGCAGGTGGTTTGACGCCCCATGTGGTTTTGTTTTAAATATCCAGCGGGGAAGACAATAGTACTATTTTTGATCGTCCGATTCATCCGCTCCACCTTTCCGGAACTCTGAGGCCGGGAGGCGGCATTCAGGTTCCGTGTTATCCCCAATACCTTTGCCGTCTTCTGTACCAAGGCAGCCAAAAGCGGAGGCCCGTTGTCTGGGCCGGTCCCTAAAGACCGTCGAAATCTAGGAATCAGATCACGAAGAAGCACAGGGGTTACTTCACGAGCTTTCTCAGTTCGTGTTGGATAAGCCTCCACCCACCCAGAGTAGGTACGCCCAGGAACTAGTACATCCTTGTTACCTCCACACTTTGACATCTCTGTGAAGTCCACCTGGAGACCTTCAAAGGGGGCTGCTCCACAAGCTCGTATGCCGGGCGGAACGGCTGGACCTTGCCTCGCATCATGCTGTCGGCAGGTAACACACCGCTGCCTCATGGTTTTGGCAAGGGCTGACAAAGGCGAGATGTAAAAATACCGGCCTAACAACTTTTCCAGTGAATCCTGACCTCGATGGGTGGTTTCTGGCACAGCCAGTACAACTGCAGCTCCTAGCAGCTGTGGCACAGCTACTCTACCATCTGGTAACCGAATCCATCCTTCCCCCATCACTTGTGCTCTCTCAGCCTGGAGAAAGTCCTTTTCTTCTTTAGAAGAAGCAGGTCCAAGATCAGGTGCTTGAGGGAGCACTGATGACCAGAAGGGGGCAGATGCTGCTTTTCGAGCCTCTGAGTCAGCGCGGGAATTCCCCAAACCCAGCAAGAGGGAAGCTCGCTGGTGTCCTCTGCAATGCATAACTGCCACCTTATGGGGTTTCCATACTGCTCCTAATCATTGCAAGATTTCTTGCTGGTATTTTCTGTCTTTTCCCCCAGAGTTCAATAGGTCCTTTTCTTTCTGTCATGCTCCATGCACTTGAAGGGTTAAAAAGGCAAACCGAGAATCAGTGTAAATGTTGACAGTCTCACCCTCACTGAGTTCTAAGGCCCCAATGAAAGCAATGAGTTCAGCTTTCTGGGCTGATGTGGCCTGGGGCAACGATCTGGCTTCAACAACAATGTCCAGGGTTATCACTGCATACCCTGCGCCTCTCTCTCCTTGGGGGTTGAAGAAGCTGCTCCCATCCACGTATAGTTCCCAGTCTACTGATGCCCAAGCCTGGTCCCGGAGGTCAGGTCTGCTAGAGTCAATTGAGTCCAACACTTCTACACAATCAGGCTCAACAGGGCTCTCTGATACCGGGAGCAAGGTGGTGGGGTGTAGGGTGTTGCAAACTTCAATGGTTGTACGGGGATTTTCGCAGAGCAGTTTGGTACTTGGTGAGTCTGGCATTCGTTAGCCAGTGATGTCCTTTAGTGTTCATTAAAGTCACCACAGCACGGGAGGCCTTTATGTTCAGGCTTTGCCCAAGAGTCAGCTTATTTGCTTCTTGTACTGGCAGGGCAGTTCCTGCCAAGGCCTTCCAACAGGGGGGCCATCCTTCAGAAACCCCGTCTAGTTGTTTAGAGAGGTAGGCCACCGGCCTCGGCCAGTTTGGGTTCAAGTCCAGCTGCCATCTTTTCCTTCTCTGATGCATACAATGGAAAAGGCTTTGTCCGATCGGCTAGCCCCAGGGCTGGCGCTGCCAGAAGTTTTTTCTGTAACTCATGAAAGACTTGCTGTTGTTGGGATCCGCATTCCAAAGGTTCCCGGTCCCCGCCCCCTTTGTGACCTCATACAAAGGCTTGGCTAATACTGCAAAGTTTGGGATCCACAGTCTACAAAACCCCACAGCTGCTAAGAATTCTCTCACCTGCCTTCAGATCGTAGGCTCCGCTAGATGGCAAATGACCTGCTTTCTTTCTGATCCCGGGCTGCGTTCCGACCCCTGTCGGATAGTCAATGCCAAGTAACGTACCTGCTGTCAGCAGATCTGAACTTTCTTCCTGGACACCTTCTACCCACAGTACTGCAGGTGCCGGTGTAGGGCATCTGTTCCCTTGGCACACCCGACTGCCGTGTGGTGTCCCAGCAGAAGGTCGTCAACCTACTGGAGCAGCACGCAGCCTAGGTCTCTGCTGGGAAACTTCTGGAGGTCTCGAGTCCACGCCTCCCCGAAGATGGTGGGGGGAGTTCTTGAACTCTTGGGGAAGCCCGGTCCAAGTGTACTGAGTAGTGACACCTGACTCCGGATCTGCCCACTGAAAGGCAAACAGCTTCTGCCTCTCAGGGGCTAATCTGATAGGAAAGAAAGTGTCTTTCAGGTCCAAGCAGGTGAACCAGCTGTCCTCAGCTGGCAGCAACCCAAACTATGTGGATGGGTTAGGTACTGTTGTATGTAAAGTCAGTGTACCTTGATGAAGCAAGCGCCAATCCTGTACCGGCCGGTAGTCCTCGGTCCGTGGCTTGGGAACAGGCAGGAGGGGAGTGTTCATGGAGACAGACAAGGAACAATCATTCCAAAAGTTCTTAGGTGCTTGAGACGGACCTGGATACATTGAAGGGCTTCTCTGGGGACCGGCTCCTGATTTCTGCCTCACCGGCTGGGCCCCAGTCTTAACTGGCCAATCCCGGAGGGTTGTCTTCTGCCGCACTCTTGGCCACCGCTTAGCCAGAGCTGGTCTTCTCTCTTGGCCTGGCTCAGTTAAGAAAAGTCTCCATTCCTCATCTCGGGGGACAATAAGGGTCATAGTAACTCCCGTTCCGGGTAACATTAGCAGCGAAGAGCCGTGCTCTGTCAGAGAGATAATGGCTCTCAGCTTGCTGAGCAAGTCGCTTCCCGAAAAGATCAAGGTACAGTCAGGCATGTACCAAAACTGATGAATGACTTTATGTCCTCCTACACTACAAGTCCGAGGCAAGCAGAAAGCTTGCTTTGCTGAAACCCCCATGGCTCCGATGACGTCAGTAGTCTTCTTGGATAAGGGGGCGACCGGGGCGGTTACTAGCGAATGTTCAGCACCGCTATCTACAAGAAAGTCAATGTCTCCATCCCCGACTGTCATTCTGACCAGAGGCTCAATGGGGACGCTTGAACCCGGTCTCCCTCAGTCCAAGAACCCTTCTGCCAGATTGCACAGGGCCCCCTCCTCCTTCTCCGGGGCCTCCTGCTCTGAGTCACCTTGTTTTCTTTTGAGCTCAGGGCATTTGTTCTTCCACTGTCCTATTTCTTTACAATCAGCACACTGGATACGCTGCAAACTCTGACAGCCAAGCTGAGTTTCTTTCCCAGGGCCCCCCTTCCCTTGCCTCTTTGGGGGTCCCCTCTGATTGCTGCAGCTGACAAACAGGTCGGCGTATTGCCGGGCCTGACCTCCATTCTCTTTGCCGTTTTCCTTACGGCTTACTGCATCCCTGTTTACAAACACCTGGCTAGCTATTTCTAGTAATTGGGATGGATTCATCCCTGCAAGCCCAGCCTGTTTCTACAGTTTTCTTCTCATGTCTTCTGCTCTTTGACGGCCTAAAGCCATGGGAATCACGCGCTGATTTTCAGGGCTATCGGGATCAAAGGGAGTATACATACAATAGGCCTCCCACAATTCTCTCTCGTACAATTGGGCTGGAATTTCTTCTTTTCCCTGAATAACCTCAGAGAGCTTGTTAACGTTTGTGGCCTTCTGAGCTCCCCTCATTAATCCTTCCAAGAGAGCTTCCCGGTCTCAGTTTATCCTTTGCATATCCTGTCTTTCATGTGGGTCCAACTGGGGGTCGGTTCCTGGCAACTGGGTCCTTCCATACTCTTGGGGGTTTTGATAATCAGCTGGTGCATGTTCCTGTAGCCACTTAGTTGCTGCTTGGAGGACTCTCCGCTTTTCTTCGCTGTTAAAGAGGAACATGAGCAACTGGTGCCAATCAGCCCAGGTGGGGTTGTGGGTGTGGATAACAGGTTGGAGCAAATCAATTAGAGCTTGTGGCTTTTCGGTATAGGGCGGTGTATTGTTTCTCCAGTTGAGAAGGTCGACGCAGGTGAAGAGCTGGTACGCAAAAACACGCCTCTCCACCAAGTGACCATCCTTATCTATCTCAGTCTACCGCTGCTCTCTCAGGGGCATTTGTGTCCCCATTTAGGGTCATAAACGAGCTGCCGAGGGAGGAGTGCAATGGTGCAAGGCGACTTACCGCAATTAATAATCTCAGTTATTAATTGACACTAATAATTATCAATATTAATAACCCATAATATAATTTTTGAAATCAATAGCGATAATTACTAATGTTAAATAGTTACACTAATGATAACAATACATGATTAATATTAATGATTAATGACGCCTGATATTAATAACTGATAATGACTTATTCATTAGAAAACAGTAATATTAGATCCTAATAATTAATATTAATATTAATATTCTGAAAACTTTTTATTAGAAATTATTTCTTAATATTAATATTAATATCAGTCATTCATATTCATGATAATAATAAGTGAGGAATAATTGATACTAATATTACGCCCTAATACCTCAGTGGGTGTACACCCACCTGCGATATTGCTCCCAATGTCCAGGGAGGGAGAGAGCATGATATTAAGTTCAATATCGCAGTAGGTGTACACAGAGCCGGTGATATTGATCGGAATATAATCTCCAGGGGGTGGACTATAATGTTACTCCCAATATAGCACTGGGCGTGCATCCACCCGGTGATTTTGCTCCTAGGATTCACGGAAGAAGACAATGCCATTACAACCAACATCGCAGGAATTGTACACCCCCGTGTGAGATGGTCCTTAAAAATATTCCAAGGCGGAGGGATTGACATGACCACATACATGTCAGAAAGTGGAAACCCCCAAGGATATTGTTCCCATAATCCCGGAGGGAAGAGGATAATATTACTTTCAATATCACAGAAGTTGGACACGCCGTCGATGACACTGATTCTAACTGCAACGTGGGAGAGGAGAACATGACACCCGATATTCCAGGGAGTAGAAACACCCCTGTGATACTGTTCCTAATATTCAGGGAGGAAGAGGATGATATGACTCCCAAAACAGAAGGGTGTACAACTTCTGTACACCGAGGGTGTACATAGGTCTGTGAAACAGTTCATAATCTGCAGAGGGGTAGATGATATTAACCACAATAAGATGAACAGGCTGTGAGTCCACCGCGGATCCTAAGAGCCAGGGGGGCAAGAGGGGCTGGCTCTTTACTCCCCGCATCGCGGGGGGCGCCTCGCCCCCCTGCGATGGGGGTCCTAAGAGCCAGGGGGGCAAGAGGGGCTGGCTCTTTACTCCCCGCATCGCGGGGGGCGCCTCGCCCCCCTGCGATGGGGGTCCTAAGAGCCAGGGGGGCAAGAGGGGCTGGCTCTTTACTCCCCGCATCGCGGGGGGCGCCTCGCCCCCCTGCGATGGGGGTCCTAAGAGCCAGGGGGGCAAGAGGGGCTGGCTCTTTACTCCCCGCATCGCGGGGGGCGCCTCGCCCCCCTGCGATGGGGGTCCTAAGAGCCAGGGGGGCAAGAGGGGCTGGCTCTTTACTCCCCGCATCGCGGGGGGCGCCTCGCCCCCCTGCGATGGGGGTCCTAAGAGCCAGGGGGGCAAGAGGGGCTGGCTCTTTACTCCCCGCATCGCGGGGGGCGCCTCGCCCCCCTGCGATGGGGGTCCTAAGAGCCAGGGGGGCAAGAGGGGCTGGCTCTTTACTCCCCGCATCGCGGGGGGCGCCTCGCCCCCCTGCGATGGGGGTCCTAAGAGCCAGGGGGGCAAGAGGGGCTGGCTCTTTACTCCCCGCATCGCGGGGGGCGCCTCGCCCCCCTGCGATGGGGGTCCTAAGAGCCAGGGGGGCAAGAGGGGCTGGCTCTTTACTCCCCGCATCGCGGGGGGCGCCTCGCCCCCCTGCGATGGGGGTCCTAAGAGCCAGGGGGGCAAGAGGGGCTGGCTCTTTACTCCCCGCATCGCGGGGGGCGCCTCGCCCCCCTGCGATGGGGGTCCTAAGAGCCAGGGGGGCAAGAGGGGCTGGCTCTTTACTCCCCGCATCGCGGGGGGCGCCTCGCCCCCCTGCGATGGGGGTCCTAAGAGCCAGGGGGGCAAGAGGGGCTGGCTCTTTACTCCCCGCATCGCGGGGGGCGCCTCGCCCCCCTGCGATGGGGGTCCTAAGAGCCAGGGGGGCAAGAGGGGCTGGCTCTTTACTCCCCGCATCGCGGGGGGCGCCTCGCCCCCCTGCGATGGGGGTCCTAAGAGCCAGGGGGGCAAGAGGGGCTGGCTCTTTACTCCCCGCATCGCGGGGGGCGCCTCGCCCCCCTGCGATGGGGGTCCTAAGAGCCAGGGGGGCAAGAGGGGCTGGCTCTTTACTCCCCGCATCGCGGGGGGCGCCTCGCCCCCCTGCGATGGGGGTCCTAAGAGCCAGGGGGGCAAGAGGGGCTGGCTCTTTACTCCCCGCATCGCGGGGGGCGCCTCGCCCCCCTGCGATGGGGGTCCTAAGAGCCAGGGGGGCAAGAGGGGCTGGCTCTTTACTCCCCGCATCGCGGGGGGCGCCTCGCCCCCCTGCGATGGGGGTCCTAAGAGCCAGGGGGGCAAGAGGGGCTGGCTCTTTACTCCCCGCATCGCGGGGGGCGCCTCGCCCCCCTGCGATGGGGGTCCTAAGAGCCAGGGGGGCAAGAGGGGCTGGCTCTTTACTCCCCGCATCGCGGGGGGCGCCTCGCCCCCCTGCGATGGGGGTCCTAAGAGCCAGGGGGGCAAGAGGGGCTGGCTCTTTACTCCCCGCATCGCGGGGGGCGCCTCGCCCCCCTGCGATGGGGGTCCTAAGAGCCAGGGGGGCAAGAGGGGCTGGCTCTTTACTCCCCGCATCGCGGGGGGCGCCTCGCCCCCCTGCGATGGGGGTCCTAAGAGCCAGGGGGGCAAGAGGGGCTGGCTCTTTACTCCCCGCATCGCGGGGGGCGCCTCGCCCCCCTGCGATGGGGGTCCTAAGAGCCAGGGGGGCAAGAGGGGCTGGCTCTTTACTCCCCGCATCGCGGGGGGCGCCTCGCCCCCCTGCGATGGGGGTCCTAAGAGCCAGGGGGGCAAGAGGGGCTGGCTCTTTACTCCCCGCATCGCGGGGGGCGCCTCGCCCCCCTGCGATGGGGGTCCTAAGAGCCAGGGGGGCAAGAGGGGCTGGCTCTTTACTCCCCGCATCGCGGGGGGCGCCTCGCCCCCCTGCGATGGGGGTCCTAAGAGCCAGGGGGGCAAGAGGGGCTGGCTCTTTACTCCCCGCATCGCGGGGGGCGCCTCGCCCCCCTGCGATGGGGGTCCTAAGAGCCAGGGGGGCAAGAGGGGCTGGCTCTTTACTCCCCGCATCGCGGGGGGCGCCTCGCCCCCCTTCGAACTGGATCGTCATATCGAGGTTGGGAGAGGGTCGTATTACTCCCGGCTTGGGATGGTCGCCCGCCCCCCTGCAATGTGTATCGTCATATCCATGGGGGGAGTGGGGACTGATGTTACTCCCCAGATCGCGGGGGCGTCCGCCCCCATCCGAGGTGGGTCGTCATACGCAGGGTCGAGAGCGGGGTGATATTGCTCCCCGCATCGAGGGTGGAGCTCTTCCGCCTGTGATGTGGAACGTCATATCCGGGTGGAAAGGCGGGTGATTTTCCTCCGCCACCGCCCGGGGGCGACCTCGTCCCACTTCGATTTGGCTCCTAATATCCAGGGTGGGGAGAGGGGGTGATATTCCTCCCTTTCTGCTCCTGTATTTCCTCTACTGCCACACTTGGTTAACACCCTGGGACATTATTTTCCATATTCTAGGACGATGCCGCTGTTTAAGTCCCAGTGGGTATACACCCTGTGAGATTTTTCTTGATATTGTAGCCAAATGTGAATCCTGATGTCACACACCTCTACACACTCTGATATTATTCGCAATACCCTTGCGAAACGTTAATAATAATGTCACAATGTGTGTACATATTGTGCTATTATTCTTAATCTCCTAACGGGGGGTTGATTTTATTGTCACATGGAGTATTTTCCCTTTGGCATGATTCGGAATATCCTGAAGGGATGTCACTCCTTATGTCACAGGGTTTTTGCACCTTGTCAAATTACACGTATTACCCTCATAAGATGTCACTCCTCATATCACCGAGGGTGTACGCTCTGTGATATTATCCTCATACTTCAGGGAAATGTTACTTTTATTATCACAGATGTTGCTCACCTTGTGAAAGTATTCGTTATAGTTTTGTGTGATGTGACTCCTAACGTCACACGGGGTGTACACCCAGTGATATTACGTGTAATCTTCTATAGAAATATTCCTCGTAAATCACAGGTCCTGTACACATTTTAATATTCTTCGTCATATTCTAGTAATACGTGACTACTATTGTCACAAGGCGTGTAGACCCTGTCATAAAATTCGTAATATCCCAGCGGGAGTTCACTACTAATTTCACCATGCGTGTACACCCTTTGATACTGTTCGTATTATCCGAAAGAGATGTGACTACTTATGTCCCAATGCATGTACATTCTCTGATATTATTCGTTATAACCTCGGGGGATGTGACTTCTAATGTCACTCGGTGTGTGCTCCCTGTGTTCTATTTCATAATATCCTAGGGGATTTGTACTGTTAATGACACAGGGGTTGTACATATTGTGATATTATACATGATATTCTAGAAGGATGTTACTCCTAATGTCACAGGGGTGTACACCCTCTGATAGTATTAATAATTTTCCAGGGGTCTATACTCCTAATGTCGCAGAAGATAACACCCTGTGACATTATTCGTAATATTCTGGTGAGTTGATTCTCCTAATATCACAGGAGGTGTACACCCTGTGATAGTATTCTTACTATTCTAGGGCGATGTCACTCTTAATGTCACAGATGTGCTCCTTCTGTGATATTATTGAAAATACGCTAGCTGGATAGTACTACTCATTTCACAATGTGTGTACACCTTGTGATATTATGAGTAATATTCTGGGGGGGATGTTACCCCTAACGTTACAGGGGTGTACACCGTTTGATATTGCTCCCAATATTGTAGGGGGATGTTACTCCTAATGTCACAGGGGGTGTAGAGCCTTCGATATTATTTGTAATCTTATAGAGAGATATTACTTTAATGATCACAGTGGGTCTACACACATGGGCTACACCCACTGGGATATTATTTGTAATATCTTAGAGAGATATAACTCCTAATATCACAGTGAGTATACCCCATGTGTGTACATCCTGTGATATTATTTGTAATATCCATGGTAAACATTACTTCTACTATCCCACAGAGGGTACAACCTGTGATATTTTTCATAATATCATAGGCAGATATTGCTTCTAATAACACAGTGGGTGTACACTATGTGTGTACACTCTGTGATGTGATAGCTTATATCCTAGGGAGATATTCCTTCTAATATCACAGTGAGTGTACACCCTGTTATATCATTCGTAATCTCCTAGAAAGATGTTGCTGCTAATATCACAGAGGGTGTGACCTCAGTGACATTATTTGAAATATCCTAGGGAGATGTTACTCGTAATGTCACAGGGGTTGTACACCCTGTTATATTATTGTAATATTCTAGGGGGGTGTTACTTTTAAAGTCACAGGGGTGTACACCCTGTGATGTTATTCGTAATATCCTAGGAAGGGGCTACTCCTAATATCACATGGGTTATCCTAGGAAGAGGTTACTGCTAATATCACACTCCTAATATCACAGCCTGTGATAGCATTCGGAATATCCAAAAGGGATGTTACTTTAAATGTCACATGCGGTGTACACCCTTTGATAATATTCGTAAGATCCTAGGGACATATGACTTCACATATCACATTGGGTGTACACACATGGTGTACACATTGGGTGTACACACATGGTGTACACATTGTGTGTGAACACCTCCTGTGATATTATCCATAACATCCTAGGAAAATGGAACTCCTAATATCACGGTCAGTGGACACCCTGTGATATTATTGGTAATATCCCAAAGAGATGTTACCACTAAGATCACAATGTATGTATGCCCCCTGATATTATTCGTTATATCCTTCGGGGATGTTACTCCTAATGTCACACGGGGTGTACTGCCTGTGATATTATTCGTAATATCCTAGGGGGATGTTACTTTCAATGTCACCGGGGGTGTATATCATGCGTATTCAACGCCTGTGATACTATTCCTAATATCCTAGGGGCATGTTCCTCCTAATGTCACATGGGGTGAACACCATATGTGTACACCTGCTGTGATATTATTCGTAACATCCTAGGGGAATATTACTCCTGATGGCACAGGAGATGTACACCATGTGTGTCAACCACCTGTGTCATTATTCGTAATATCCTAGGGAGATGTTTCCTTGAATGGCACAAAGTGTGCGCAAAAGGTCACAGAAGGTGTACACCTTGTGATGTTATCTGCAATACCCTAGAAGGATGTTACTCCTCATATGTCACAGGGGTGTACACACTTTGATATTATTTGTAATCTCATGGAGAGATATGACTTCAAATATCACAGTGGATGTTCACACATAGTGTATACCCTGTGATATTCTTCGTAATATCCTAGGGAGATGCAACTCCTGATATTACAGTGCGTGTACCCGGTGTGTGTACACCCTTGATATGAGTCGTGATATCCAGGGTAAATATGACTCGTCATATCACACAGTGTGCACACCCTGTGATTTTTTCATTATATTTAAGGGAGATAGTGCTTCTAATATCACCGCGGGTGTACCCCATGTGTGTGTACTCTGTGACAGTATTTTTTACATCCTAGGGAGGTATCACTCGTAATGACACAGTGGGTATTCACCCTGTGATATCATTCTTATTTGACCTTGCTGCCTTTTTTAACCCACCTTGCAAAAGGAATGGAACAGATAAGAAGATATTGAGATGAGACTGTGCTGCCGTTCGGCCGCCGCAGGACACTTTTAATATCCCTGTTTCTCAGGCTGTAGATGAAGGGGTTCAGCATGGGGGTGACCACCGTGTACATCACTGAGGCCACTGCACCCTTTCTCGGGGAAGACGACACATCTGAACCAAGGTACCCTCCAACGCCTCTTCCATAAAATCAGCAAACAACTGACAGGTGAGACCCACAGGTGGAGAAGGTTTATACTTCCCGCCTGATGATGAAACCGTCAGAATGGAGGAAACAATTTTACAGTAAGAGAAAAGGGTCCCCGAGATGGGAAGAAAACCAAATACGGCAGCAGGGAAATACAGGTTGATATTCCTGGTGAAGGTGTTACAACATGCAAGATGGGCGAGTTGAGAAGGTTCCCAGAAGAAATTAGGAATTTCCACATCCTTGAAACACGTCATTTGTAAGGCAATCAAGTTGTGCAGCTGGGAGTCTAAAAGCCTGAGAAAAAAACAAAACAAAACAAAAAAAAACAAGGACAACAAATCTAGGAAGCCACAGAAACACGGGTTCAAAATGGCTGAACGATATGGAGGGTGACAGATGGCTACAAACCGGCCATAGGCCATCACACTCAGGAGCATGTCTCTCTTCCATGCCTCCAAAAATGGCAAAGAGAGACATCTGAGTCAGGCAACCTGCATAGCAGATGACTCTGCTGTGAGACTAGATGTCCACAATCATCTTGGGGACTGTGGTGGAGGTGAAACTGATGTCAGGCAAGGACAGGTTGGAGAGGAAGAAGTACATGGGGGTGAGGAGGTGGGAGTCAGGGCTGACGGCCAGGATGATGAGCAGGTTCCCCAGCACCGTGACCAGGCACATGGACAGGAACAGCCCAGCGACGACCGGCTGCAGTTCTGGACCCTCTGAGAGTTCGAGGAGGAGGAATATAGGGACATCTGTTCGACTCTGTGGGTCTGTATCGTTTGGATACAACCCTCTTTTGCCTGGAAGAGAGGGTTGAAAAATCGCAAACAAGTAAACCAATACCCAGCATTGTGTCTGCATTTTGGACAGAAGCAATTCACAAGTAACTTTTTCAGATTTCAGAGCAATCCACATTCAGCAATATTTTGTAGTTCTGACAAACTCAGTTGCCTTATAATGCTTTCAACATCGATTGCTGTGTTATTCACGTCTTGCTATAAACACCTGCCTTAGAGACACTAGCTTCAAAAACGTTCCAAGAACCAGATCATCACATATAACAAATTCGTAATTGCTAGGAAATACAGCCTATCTTTTCCGAAGGAAAAGATGTAATAAAACCATTGTCTTCACTTTAAGAAAAAGGTTATCCTAATTAAAGGAAATTAAGAACTCAAATATTTTATTTATTCTACTAGATGGATACAAATTCCCTTGATTTAGAACATCTGTAAACACTGTATAACAGCTGAGACCATGCCATCCGGAATTGAAATGAAAGTTGATAGTTCATAAGCAGAAAATAGTTCCACATGCCAGTTAGGTCCTAGTGATTTCATCATTGTGTTTTCGGACTTTTCTCCTTCGAGAGAGTAATTGCTTACTCACATCGGTAGGTCTTGTTTTAAAATTCATGGAAGCTCTAACTCCTGTCCTTAGCTTCGGTGGACTTAGAGTTTTCATCAGAAAGTTTGGCCGGACGCGGTGGCTCACGCCTCTAATCCCAGCACTTTGGGAGGCCGAGGAGGGCGGATCACGGGGTCAGGAGATCAAGACCATCCTGGCCAACATGGTGAAACCCGGCTTCTACTAAAAATACAAAAACGTTGCCCGGTATGGCGGCGCGTGCCTATAGTCCCAGCTACTCGGGAGGCTGAGGCGGGAGAATGGCTTGAACCTGGGAGGCAGAGACTACGGTGAGCCGAAATCACACCACTGCACGCCAGCCTGGGCAACGAGAGCAAAACTCCGTGTTAAAAAAAAAAAAAAAAAAAAAAGAATCAAGTAAGTCAAAGTCACGCTGATGACAGCCAATTTTGGTGAAGCAAGGAAGTGTCAATTCAATCCTTCACATATATTTGACTTTTGCTGTCTCCTGTGTGCCAAGCACGATATAGGCTCTGGGGAATCAGAAACCAAAGAGAATCACTTGTTCCTCTCCCAGTACTCAGTCCTTACTGAGAGAAGGACAAAATAAAATGTCATGTCTGGAATGCAGGGAAAGCAGAACTTCAGGTCACGGGATATTTCCGTTGAATTGTGTAGAGTTGAAGCTGAAAATCTTAAGGAATGTATCTAAAATTCACTTTGCCTTTACTTTACGCATCCGTCACCTAGGGATCACGTAGCGGGCACCCACGATCGGCTTAATCATCACTCACTTCCATCGGATCAACTGGAAATCAAGTCAGATGAGAGTGCTGAGTCTCAGAGGATGGACATCTCACCCTTTGCCATACAGAGAAGTAGAAAGGGTGGTATTCAAAATTCATGGCCAGATTCGAAGTCCCGGGTACTATACTTCCTGGTCTTCCAACTCTCAAAAAGTTGTGGTTTTTTTTGGCTTTTGTTTTTCTTTTTGATGTTTTGAGATGGTGTCTCGTTCCGTTGCCCAGGCTGGAGTGCAGTGGAGTGATCTCGGCTCACCGCAACCTCTGCATCCCAGGTTCAAGCTATTCTCCTGCCTCAGCCTGCCAAGTAGCTGAGATGACAGGCGCCCCCGACTACGTCTGGCTCATTTTTTTCTATTTTGAGTAGAGACGTAGTTTCACCATGTTGGCCAGGCTGGTCTCGAATTCCTGACCTTGTGATTCGCCTGCCTCAGCCTCCCAAAGCGCTGGGATTACAGGCGTGAGCCACCGCTCCCAGCTTCCAAAAGTTTTAAGCAGAGCTCAGAGGTCTTAACCACAGGCACATCGGAGGAGCATTTTGGAAACGCTTTCCAGCTTCCTCAATAGGAATGGAAGCCAAACTCCGAACTGATGACTCCTTTGAGGAAGTCGAGAGCTGTACGGAAAGCCAGGAACAGGGGCAAGGGAGAGATGCGTCCCGAATGATCCTGTGACAATTCTTTCTGGAATCGTCGATGTGATCTCAGCTGCCCTTTCCACACTTGACACAGTGATTGTGGCACCCATTGGTCTAGCTGTGGTCTCCAAGGAACCCCCAAAGGGAAGGGCACAGTGAGCAGGGGCATCCGCCTGAGTGACGAGGATTTGAGAGGGCAGGTTGGTTGAAGGGAGAGGACTGGCCAAATGCCATGTGTCTGGACCTAGATTGCCTGGTTCTAATTGGACTTCACCCTTTTTGACTTCATGATCTAGTACGAGTTATATGAAAAGGCCTTGCTCCTTTTCTAGTCTGTAAAATCATCCTGAAATGTGCACCAATAACGTGGAGACTATGCAGATGAAATGAAACAAGCTGCATAGAGCACAGAGCTCAGAGCCTGGCCTTTAGGAAGCCCTCAGTAAGGGTTCATGATGCCATGGTGTCTGTCATCATCCTCTTTATCCTCATCATCACCTTCATAATCTTTTTGTTGTTGTTAGGGAATAGTTTAGAGGGACTGATTCCCTGCTATCATGGGTGAGATGTCTATGAAAAGGACAACCAGTGTGGGAGGAAAGCAAAATTTTGTATAAGATTTCTGAGACCCCCAGCACAACCAAGAACAGAAACTCCACAGTCTGCTGAGCGGACAGTTGGCACATTGGTCTCCTCCCATCTGCCCACCGCACTCTCCTGTTCGTCCTGAGGAGGAGGAAACCAAACAAGGCTCCCGACCGTCCCTCAGCACTCACTTGAATGGGTGGCCTGCGCCTCCACACCTGTGAGTATTTCTAGTCGGGTGGAATGAGAGACTGAGGAAAGAAATAAGACACAGAGACAAAGTATAAACAACAGTGAGCTCAGGGAACTGGCGTTCAGCATACCAAGGATCTGCAATTGCACCGGCCTCTGAGTTCCCTCAGTTTTTACTGATTATTATTTTTATTATTTTAGCAAAAAGGAATGTAGTAGGAGGGGAGGGTGATAATAAGGAGAAGGTCAGCAACCAACATGTGAGCAATAGAATCTATGTCATAATGAAGTTCACGGGAAGGTACTATGACTGGACGTGTACGTAAGTCAGATTTATGTTTCTCTCCACCCAAACATCTCAGTGGAGTAAAGAATAACAAGGCAGCATTGCTGCAAACCTGTCTCACCTCCCACTATAGGGCGGTTTTTCCCCCGTCTCAGAATTGAACAAATGTACAATCGGGTTTTATACCGAGACTTTCAGTTCCCAGGGGCAGGCAGGAGACAGTGGCCTTCCTCTCTCTCAACTGCAAGAGGCTTTCCTCTTTGACTAATCCACCACAGCACAGACCCTTTACAGGGCTCGGGCTCGGGCTCGGGGACAGTCAGGTCTTTCTCCTCCCACGAGGCCACTTTTCAGACTATCACATGGGGAGAAACCTTGGACAATATGCCGCTTTCAAGGACAGGGCTCCTTGTGGCTTTCCACAGTGTATCGCGCCCCTGGTTTATTGAGACTAGAGAATGGCGATGACTTTTACCAAGTGTACTGCTTGTTAACAAGGCACGTCCTGCACAGCCCTAGATCCCTTAAACCTTGATTTCATGCAACACATGTTTTTGTGAGCTTCAGGTTGGGTCAAAGTGGCTGGGGCAAAGCTACAGATTAACAACATCTCAGCAAAGCAATTGTTGAAAGTACAGGTCTTTCTCCAAATGGAGTCTCTTATGTCTTTCCTTTCTACGTAGACATAGTAAGAGTCTGATCTCTCTTTCTTTTCCCTACACTCACTGAACTGCCCTTCCCCTCTGCTGGGCCATGACCACGGAGAACAGGTCCACTGTCCTCTCTGTGTGGTGCACCATGGAGGCTCAGACTCTGTCCTCAAGGCTGGCAAGAAGACACGGTGAGACGTGAGTCTCCTGATACAGGTGACAGGAGTGGAGCCCACAGGACTGGAACCTCACACTGCAGGCCTGGAGGCACAGACTGACTATTTACCATTCTGTGGCATGGGGGTCTCAAGGCACAGAGCTCCTCATTAGCCAAAGTCGCCCAAGTTCCCCAACCTCTAAGGATTTCCTCATAATATTGCAAGCAGGAGAAGAGGAAAGTGAGTGTCCATAGAAGCATTGGGGCTCTTCCTCTAATCAGGAGAAAGCTGGTGTGTATTCTTCGCTTCTTTCTTTTCTTTTTAAAGGTCCAATTGCTTTAATTTTCATCTTTTATTATCGGAAAATATACCACGTAAAAATATTAAAAATTATAAATATATATTAGTTCATATAGAATGGCCAGTATAAACATTTACAATTTCCACTCTTTTTCAGTTTAAAGTTTAATGACATTAAGTACATTCACATTGTTTAGCAACCATCACCGCCATCGTCTCAGTTTTATCTTTCAAAATGGAAATTCCACCCATTCACCAACCTCTCCATTCCTCTCTCTCGCTCACCCCTGGGGGCCACCTTTCTAGTTTGCAACACTATGAGTTTAACTACTTTAGACACTTCATAGAAAAGTGGAATCATACCGTGTTTATTTTTTTTTTGTTTTGGAGACAGAGTCTTTCTCTGTCACCCAGGCTGGAATGCAGTGGCGTGATGTCACCTCACTGCAATCGCCACATCGTGGGTTCAAGCGATTCTTGTGTCTCAGTCTCCCGAGTAGCTGGGATTACAGGCGTGCGCCAGCATGCCCAGCTAATTTTTGGATTTTTAATAGAGACGAGCTTTCACCATATTGGCCAGGCTGGTCTCGAACTCCTGACCTGAAGTGATCCGCCTGGCTCAACCTCCCAAAGTGCTGGGGTTACAGGGATGAGCCACTGAACGTGGACCTGTTTATCCTTTTGGGATTTATTTATTTCACTGACGATAATGTCTTCAAGGTTCATCCATGTTGCGGCCTGCGTCAGAAGTGCCTGTCTGTTTTTTTTTGTTGTTGTTTTTTGTTTGTTCGTTTGACCTTGTTTTGTTTTGTGTTTCCATGGAGTCTCACTCTGTCGCACAGGCTGGAGTGCAGTGGCACAATCTGGGCTCACTGCAACCTCCGCCTCCCGGGTTCCAGCTATTCTTGTGCCTCAGCCTCCCGAGTAGTTGGGAATATAGGCACACGCCACCACGCTCGTCTCATTTTTTGCATTTTCAGTAGAGACAGGGTTTCACCAAGATGGCCAGGCTGGTCTTGAATTCCCGACCTCAGGTGATCCGCCCATCTCGGTCTTCCAAGACGCTGCGATTACAGGCGTGAGCCACCGCACCGGCCAGAAATGCCTGCCTTTTGAAGGCTGAATAGTCTTCCATTGTATGAAGGAACTGCAGTGTGCTTTTTCATTCATCTGTCCACGAACCCTTGGGTTGCTTCCACATTTTGGCTGTTGTGAATAATGCTGCTATGAATATGGGTGTACACAAATCTGTCTTCCACTCCTGGCTTCTAATTCTTTTTGGTAGGTACCCACAAATGCAACTGTGGGAACATCTGATCATTCTGTTTCTAATTTTTCCAGTAGACGCCATACTATTTTCCCCGTTCCTTCACGGTTTTACATTCCCTCCGACCAGATTCGAGCATTCGTACTTCCCTCTAGTCTCACCAATGCCTGTTTGTTTATCATATCCATCCTAATGTGTGGTATCACATTCTTGGTTTGATTTGTGCTTCCCTATGATGAGTGATTTTGAACATCATTTTAGATGCTTATTGGCCATTGCGATATCTTCTTTAGGGACACGTCTACTCGAGTCTTCTGACCATTGTTGATGGGATGCTTTGGGTTTCTTGTTGTTTAGTTCTAGCTGTTCTTTACATATGATGGATATCAGCCTGTTTTCAGATATATGCTTTGCAAATATTTTTCCTAATCCATGGGTAATCTTTTCCCTCAGTTCGCAGTGTTTTTTGCTGCACAAAAGTGTCTGTCATTTAGATGTAATCCAAGGAATCTAATTTTCTTTTGTTGCCTATGCTTTTGGTGTCATATCCCAGGGAACATTGCCCAATCTGCTGTCATGAAAGCGTGGCCAGTGTTTTCTTTTAGGTGTATCATACTTTTAGCGCTTGGGGTGAGGTCTCTGTTCCAGTTTGTGTTAATTTTTGCACCTGGTGTGACATAGAGTCCACCTTCATTCTTCTGCATGTAGAACTCAAGTTTCTCCAACACCATTTCTTGAAAAGGCTGCTTTTCCACCAATGAGCTTTCTTAGCACTCATGTGAAAAATCATGTGAACATATAGGTGAGAAGTTATTTCTGGGCTCCAAAACAAACAAACAACAACAGATAAGGATACAGCATGGGCTGGTCGCGGTCGCTCAGGCTTGTAATCCCAGCACTTTGGGAGGCCGAGGCGGGCGAATCACCTGAGGTGAGGAGTTGAAGACCAGCCTGACAGACAGGGAGAAACCCCCATCTCTACTAGAAATACAACATTAGCTGGGCGTGCTGGCGCATGCCTGTAATCCCAGCTACTCGGGAGGTGGAGGCAGGAGAATCGCTTGAACCCAGGAGGCAGAGATTGCGGTGAGCCAAGATTGCACCATGACACTCCAGCCTGGGCAACAAGAGCGCAACTCCATCTCAAAACAAAAAACAAAAAACCAGCATGATTTCAAGAGCAGAAAGAGAAGAGCTTAAAAACCATCATAATGAGAAAGTTAGGAAGTTTCTTACCAAAGCATCTGGAAATCTGCAAGCAATTCTTGTGAACTAAAAGTTTCATACAGTACTATCAAACACTAGAACTCACTTATTCCATCCTTCTGTATTTCGGGACCTAATTATCCACTTATCTTCATTCCCTATCCCACCCCTTTTCTTCCTAGCGTCTGCTAGCCACCTTTATACTCTCCACCCTCCTGAGATTCCTTTTGTGTGTAGTTGTGTGATGGAGTCTCTTTCTGTTGCCCAGGTTGGAGTACACAGGCACAATCCGGGCTCACTACAAGCACCGCCTCCCGAGTTCAAGCTTTTCTTGGGCCTCAGCCCTCCGAGTAGCTGAGACTAGAGGCACGCGTCACCACGCCTGGCTCATTGTTTGTGTTTTCCATAGAGATGGGGTTTCACCATGTTGGCCAGGCGGGTCTCGAACTCCTGGACTCAGGTGATCCATGCGACTCGGCCTCCCAGAATGCTGGGATTACAGGCCTGAGCCACCACACCTGGCCAAGGTTTCCTTTTTTCTTCCTACATCCATTTTGTCGGCAGCGGAGAGGAGTTTCTTCCTCTTTAGGCTGAATAATACTTCATTGGGGGTGTATACCACAGTTTCTTCATTGAAACAAATTTCTGAAGAGCAAATATTTTAAAAATGTCTCGGAATGTGAAACTTCAGGGATACTGGGCCCATTTTATTCTTTTCTATTTCCCATCTTATGTATATGCAAGTGTATACAAAGCAGCAATAAATGTGTGTATAAATCTATAACTTCAACAATTGTAAAATGTAAATGCTAAGTGGTGGCTGGGCACGGTCACTCATGCCTGTAATCCCAGCACTTTGGGAGGCGGAAGCTGGCGGATCATCTGAGGTCGGGAGTTCTGGACCAGTCTGACCAAAATGGAGAAAAACTGTCTCTATTAACAATACAAAAAAAAAAAAAAATTAGTCAGGCATGGTAGCGCATGCCTGTAATCCCCGCTCCTTGGAAGGCTGAGTCAGGAGAATTTCTTGAATACGGGAGGCAGAGGTTGCAGTGAGCCAAGACCGTGCCATTGAACTTCAGCCTGGGCAACAAGAGTGAAACTCTGACTCAAAAAAAAGGAAAATAAATAAATTGAAAATGCAAAATGGTAAGAAAAAACAGCATAATAAACATTTGTATGGTGTTGATGGACAATGTATTTGAAGATAATAATTGAAGAAATCATATTACAATTAATTTCTGTTCTTACTCATTGGAGCTTGATGCCTCTAAAAACTTCATCATTGGAACCACCTCTGGTGCTTTAAAAAAAAAAAAAAATCCACACACTCACACAGATGCAAGGAAATGAGAATCTCAGGTATTGAGACCCAGGCCTCATCATTTCTAAGCTCCCCAGGTGATTTGACTCAAAGCCAAGATTGAGGAATGGCGACATGGATCTCTACACAGAACCTGCCTAAATAGATTCTCTGGAAGCAGTTTATAAAGAAATTCCACATGAACTGTGGAAGAGGACATGAATTTGATATACAGTATGTCCTCACTTAACATCTTTGAAAGTCTCTTGGAAACTTCACCTTGAAGCAAAATTATGTATAGTGAAACCACTTATGTTTCTTCCACAGTATAACTACACGACTTTGAACAGCCAATGCTGTTGGAGGACCTCCTGTACATTGTTTCCATAAAGTCAGTTTTCAGGGAATTCCAAAACGAAGTGAGGACTTCGTGTATATAAAAAGATGGCTGTGATTCCACCTGGATGACAGTGTTATTGCTCAGAAAGTAATAGAGGCCGCCTAGGTATAGAGGATTCTGTCATGAGGTTTCTGCTAAACCAAGGATCCCAGAATCCTCACCCATTCCAGTTAAAGGCATAACGAAGAAAGCAATATTCACAAAGGAAATGCAGAAAGGAATAAAATCCATCAAGCCACAAAAATAATATGACTAAGGGGCAGGATTTGCAGATGTAGAGATTTAATGTGGTTGCCCTTTCTCACCCACACAAGAAAAAGGATGGAACAGATCATGAGATTCCACTATTCTGCTGCGCAGCCTCCGCAGGGCACTTTGTATGTCCCTGTTTCTCAGGCTGTAGATGAAAAGATTCAGCATGGGGGTGACCACAGCCTACATCACTGACGCCACCACACCATTCCTGGGGGGTGGTGACACAGCTGAAGCCAGGTACACGCCAATGCCTGTTCCATAAAATCAGCAAACAACTGCTAG
Organism: Pan troglodytes; assembly: GCF_028858775.2. Taxonomy (NCBI): domain Eukaryota; kingdom Metazoa; phylum Chordata; class Mammalia; order Primates; family Hominidae; genus Pan; species Pan troglodytes. Next base: position 18,043,272 of record NC_072405.2, read on the forward strand.
GTGAGAGCCACAGGTGAAGAAAGCTTTATACTTCCCATCTGACGATGACATCCTTAGAATGGAGGGGACAATTTTATAATAAGACAAAAGGATCCCTGAAATGGGAAGAAAACCAAACATAGTACTATCGAAATATATGAAAATGCTATTGATGACGCTGTCAGAACAGGAAAGTTTGAGAAGTTGAGAGGGGTCACAGACAAAATGAGAGATTTCCACAGTCTTGATAATGGTGAATTGTAACCCAATCCAACTATGCAGCTGGGAATCCAACAGGCTGAGGAAAAAGGACACCAAAACGAAGAAGACACAGAGGTGAGGATTCACGATGACTGGATAGTGCAGAGGGCGACAGATGGCTACAAAGCAGTCATAGGCCATCAAAGTCAGGAGCATGCCTTCTATACATGCAAAAAGGACCAAGAAATACATCTGTGTCAGGCAGCCCGCATGAGAGATGACTTTGCTATGTGACTGCATGTCCACAATCATCTTGGGAACCGTGGCCGAGGTGAAACCCATGTCAGCCCAGCACAGGTTGGAGAGGAAGAGTTACGTGGGGGTGTGGAGGGGGGACTCAGTGCTGACAGTCGGGATGCTTAGCAGGTTCCTCAGCACCGTGACCAGATACATGGACAGGGACAGGGACAGCAAAGCGAGGACTGGCTGCAGTTCTGGATCCTCTGAGAGTCCCAGGAGGAGGAATTCTCAGACACCTGTGAGATTCCGTGGCCCTGTGTGTCTTGGACACCTTGAGAAGGAAAGAGGATTGGAAAAATAAAAGATAAAAACGAGCCCTTAATGCTAGATGCAAGCAATTCACAAGGAACATCTTCACATTTGTGGGCCATACACCGCCAGCAATGATTCTCAGTTGTGACAATTCCAAAAATCTCAGAATTATTACATGATTTACGTTTTTGCTATTCAAGGCTTTCTGTACATACTACTTTAGAGAATATCCACTGGAGAATATTAGAAGACCAAAACGTCATATATAACAAATCCGTGATCTCAGTAAAATATGGCCTACTCTTTTCAGAAAAAATACAATGCAATGACAATGTCCTTCTCTCTTTCAGAAAAAGATCTCAGTCTAATTGAAAGAAATTAAGAAACCGTGAAAAACACTCTACTTTATTCTGACACGGTGCTACAACTTCCATTGATGTAGAATATGTAAAAGGACGACACAAGGGCTAGGACCCCATTATCTGGAAACGAAATCGAACCTTATAATTCTCAATCGGAAGACCTTTTCACATGCCTGTTAGTTTTCATATTTATTATCATCTTTCGGTTTTCTGACATCATTTCTTCATAAAAGGACACGCACACTCAAAAATGGGAGCTGTGTTTCCAAATGAATAAAATCTATAACTCTTGGCCCAGCACCATGGCTCACACCTGTAATCCCAGCACTTTGGGTGGCCGAGGCTGATGGATCACCTGAGGTTAGGAGTTCCAGACCAGCCTGGCCAACGTGGTGAAACCCCATCTCCAGTGAAAAAAAAAAAAAAAAATAGCCGGGCGTTGTGGCGGGTAACCCTAGCTACTCGGGAGGCTGAAGCTGGAGAATCCCTTAGAACCTGGAAGGCAGAAATTGGACACCCTGTGGTAGGATTTTTGATATCCTAGGGAGATATTGCTCCTGACAGTAGAGTGGGCGTACACCCTGTGATATTATTTGTAATATCCTAGAAAGATATTGCTCCTAATATCACGGTGGCTCTACACCCTGTGATCTTAATTGTAATATCCTACAGAGATCTTACTCCTAATAATACAGTGGGTGTACACCCTGTGATATTATTCATAATATATCACAGAGATACGACTCCTGATATCACAGTGAGTGTACACCATGTTGGTACACCATGTGATCTTATTTGTAACAACTTAGAAAAATATTACAGCTAATATCAAAGTGGGTGTACACCCTGCTATGTTATTTGTTATCTAGCAGGTAGATATTACTCCTCATATCACAGTGAGTGTACACCGTGAGTGATTTTTTTTCTAATATCCCGCGGGTGAGAGGATGATATTGCTTCCAATATCACAGAAGGTGTACACCCGCCTGTGATATTGTTCCTAATATCCAGGGAAGGAGAGGATGACATTATTCGCAATATCACTGGGGCTGTACCACCTCCCGCCGGGATATTGTTCTTAGTATCTGGAGGTGGAGAGAATGATGTTACTCCCAATTTCACAGGGGGTGTACACCACCCCTGTTTGTAAACACCCCCTGTGATATGGTTCCAAATGGCCTGTGAAAGAGTAACCATGACTCCCATTATCGCGGGGGGTGTTCAGCCCTGATGATATTGTTTTCTAACATGCAGGGAAGGAGAGTATGCTATTACTCCCAATATCGCAGGGGTTGTACACCCTTTTGTGTTTTTGTGCCCAATATCCAGGAAAATAGAGGATGATATTACTCCCAATATGGAAGTAATTGTACAGCACCCCTGTGATATTCTTCCTAATATCCAGAAAGGAAAAGAATGATATTACTCCCACCAGTGTAGGAAACGTATACCCGCGCTGTGGTATCTTTCCCAGTATCCAGGTGGGGAGAGGATCATGTTACTTCCAATGTCGCAGGGTGTGTACAGCCCCTCTGTGATCTCATTGCTAACATCCAGGGTTGGGGAGGACGACATTACTCCCAATATCGCAGGGGGAGTACACCCCCCCGTGACCTTGTTAGTCATTTCCTGGGTGGAGAGGATGATCTTACTCCCAATATCGCAGGGGGTGTACACAAACCTATCATATTGTTTGTAACATCCAGAGCGAAAGAGGATGATATGACTCTCAATATCGCAGAGGGTATACACCCCTCCTGTAATATTGTTCTGAATACCCTGGGAGGGAGAGGATAAAATTACGTTGAATATCGCAGGGAATGTACACCCTCCCCCTCTGATACCCTTCCTAATGTCCAGGGGAAGAGAGGAAAATTTTACTCCCAATATCACAGAGGCAGGACACCCCACCCGTGATGTTGTTCCCAATATGCTACGGGGCAGAGGATGATACTACTCTCAATATCCCAGGGCTGTTCACATCCCCAGGGACATTTTTTCCTATTATCTAGGGGAGAGACAATTCCATGACAGCAAAGGTTGCAGGGTCTGTACAACCCTTCCTGATATTGTTCCTAATATCCAGGGGAGAAGAGGATGATATCAAATATGAAAGTGGGTGTACATCCCCCATCCCTATGATATTGTTCTTAATAATCGTGAGGGGAGACGATGATATTACTCCAAATATCTCAGGGGTTGTTCACAACGCCCTGTGATATTGTTTCTGATATCCGGGGGGGAGAAAATCATATTACTTCCAATATTGCAGGTGGTGTAAACCCCACCTGAAATATGGCACCGAATATCCAAAGAGGGAGAGGATGGTATTCATACCGATATCGAAGTGTGTGTACACGCCCCTTGTGCTATGGTTTTTAATATCCAGTGGGCGGGAGGATGATATTAGTCCCAACATCCCAGAGGGTGTACACTACCCCTGTGATATTGTCCCTAACTTCCAGAGGGGAGAGGATAATATCACTCCCAATATCTCAGAAGTTGTACATCCCCCGTGATATTGTTCGTCATATCCAGGGAGGCGCAGGATGACATTCCATTGAATTTCGTGACAGGCTTACACGCACAGTGTGATATTGTTCCTAATATCCAAGAAGGGAGAGGATGATATTACTCCCAATAAAGCAGTGGGTGTACATCACCCCTGTGTTATTATCTCTAATATCCAGGGCCGGGGGAATGGGGGAGAGGATAACATTCCCTCAAATTTAGCATTTGGTTTGACGCCCCTTGCTGTGTTGTTTTAAATATCCAGCGGGGAAGACAATAGCACTATTTTTGATAGTCCGATTCATCCTCTCCACCTTTCCGGAACTCTGAGGCCGGGAGGCAGCATGCAGTTTCCGTGTGATCCCCAATACCTTTGCCGCCTTCTGTATCAAGGCAGCCAAAAACGCAGGCCCGTTGTCTGAGCCGATCCCTAAAGGTCGTCGAAATCTAGGAATCAGATCATGAAGAAGCACAGGGGTTACTTCATGAGCTTTCTCAGTTCGTGTTGGATAGGCCTCCACCCACCCAGAGTAGGTACGCCCAGGAACTAGTACATCCTTGTTACCTCCACACTTTGACATCTCTGTGAAGTCCACCTGGAGACCTTCAAAGGGGGCTGCTCCATAAGCTCCTATGCCGGGCGGAAAGGCTAGACCTTGCCTCGCATCATGCTGTCGGCAAGTAACACAACGCTGCCTCACCGTTTTGGCAAGGGCTGACAAAGGCGAGATGTAGCAATACCGGCCTAACAACTTTTCCAGTGACTCCTGACCTTGATGGGTGGTTTCTTGCACAGCCAGTATAACTGCAGCTCCTAGCAGCTATGGCACAGCTACTCTCCCAACTGGTACGTGAATCCATCCTTCCTCCATCACTTGTCCTTCCCTCTACCTGGAGAAAGTCCTTTTCTTCTTTAGAAAAAGCAGATCCAAGATCAGGTGCTTGAGAGTGCACTGATGCCCAGACGGGGACAGATGCTGCTTTTCAAGCCTCTGAGTCAGCGCGGGAATTCCCCAAATCCAGCAAGATGGAAGCTCGCTGGTGTCCTCTGCAATGCATAACTGCCACCTTGTGGGGTTTCCATACTGCTTCTAATCATTGAAAGATTTCTTGTTGATATTTTCTGTCTTTTCCCCCAGAGTTCAAAAGGTCCTTTTCTTTCTATCACGCTCCATGCACTTGAAGGGTTAAAAAGACATACGGAGAATCAGTGTAAATGTTGACAGTCTCACCCTCACTGAGTTCTAAGGCCCCAGTGAAAGCAATGAGTTCAGCTTTCTGGGCTGATGTGGCCTGGGGCAGTGATCTGGCTTCAACAACAGTTTCCAGGGTTATCACTGCATACCCTGCACCTCTGTCTCCTTGGGGGTTGAAGAAGCTGCTCCCATCCACGTATGGTTCCCAGTCTACTGATGCCCAAGCCTGGTCCCGGAGGTCAGGCCTGCTAGAGTCAATTGAGTACAACATTTCTACACAATCAGGCTCGACAGAGCTCTCTGATACCAGCAGCAATGTGGCGGGGTGTAGGGTGTTACAAACTTTAGTGGTTATACGGGGATTTTTACAGAGCAAAGTTTGGTACTTGGTGAGTCTGGCATTCATTAGCCAATGATGTCCTTTAGGACTCATTAAAGTCACCACAGCACGGGAGGCATTTATGTTCAGGCTTTGCCCAAGAGTCAGCTTATTTGCTTCTTGTACTAGCAGAGCAGTTGCTGCCAAGGCCCTCCAACAGGGGGGTCATCCTTTAGAAACCCCATCTAGTTGTTGAGAGAGGTAGGCCACCGGCCTCGGCCGGGGCCCCACAGTTTGGGTTCAAAGTCCAGCTGCCATCTTTTCTCTCTTATGCATATATTGGAAAAGGCTTTGTCAGATCGGGTAGCCCCAGGGCTGGGGCTGCCAGAAGTTTTTCCTTTAACTCATGAAAGACTTGCTGTTGTTGGGATCCTCATTCCAAAGGTTCCCTGTCCCCACCCCCTTTGTGACTGCATACAAAGGCTTGGCTAATACTGCAAAGTTTGGGATCCACAGTCTACAAAACCCCACAGCTCCTAAGAATTCTCTCACCTGCCTTCAGATCTTAGGCTCCGCTAGATGGCAAATGACCTGCTTTCTTTCTGATCCCGGCTGATCCCGGGCTGCGTTCTGACCCCTGGCGGATAGTCAATCCCAAGTAACGTACCTGCTGTCAGCAGATCGGAGCTTTCTTCTTGGACACCTTCTACCCACAGTCCTCCAGGTGCCGGTGTAGGGCATCTGTTCCCTTGGCACACCCGACTGCCGTGTGGTGTCCCAGTAGAAGGTCATCAACCTACTGGAGCAGCACGCAGCCTAGGTCTCTGCTGGAAAACTTCTGGAGGCCTCGATCCCACGCCTCCCCGAAGATGTTGGGGGAGTTCTTGAACCCTTGGGGAAGCCCGGTCCAAGTGTACTGAGTAGTGACACCTGACTCCGGATCTGCCCGCTGAAAGGCAAACAGCTTCTGCCTCTCAGGGGCTAATCTGATAGGAAAGAAAGCGTCTTTCAGGTCCAAGCAGGTGAACCAGCTGTCCTCAGCTGGCAGCAACCACAACAATGTGGACGGTTTAGGTACTGTTGGAAGTAAAATCAGTGTAGCTTGATGAAGCTAGCGCAAATCCTGTACCAGCCAGTAGTCCTTGGTCCATGGCTTGGGAACAGGCAGGAGGGGAGTGTTCCATGGAGACAGACAAGGAACAATCATTCCAAAAGTTCTTACGTGCTTGAGACCGACCTGGATACCTTGAAGGGCTTCTCTGGGGACCGGCTCCTGTTTTTGCCTCACTGGCAGGGCCCCATTCTTAACTGGCCAGTCCTGGAGGGTTGTCTTCTCCCCGTACTCTTGGCCACTGGCTAGCCAGAGCTGTTCTTCTCTCTTGGCCTGGCTCAGTTAAGAAAAGTCTCCATTCCTCATCTCGGGGGACAATAAGGGTCATAATGACTCCTGTTCAGGGTAACTTTAGCAGCAAAGAGTCGTGCTCTGTCAAAGAGATAGTGGCTTTCAGCTTGCTGAGCAAGTCCCTTCCTGAAAAGGTCAAGGGACAGTCAGGCATGTACCAAAACTGATGAATGACTTTATGTCCTCCTACAGTACAAGTCCGACGCAAGCAGAAAGCTTGCTTTGCTGACACCCCCGTGGCTCCGATGATGTCAATAGTCTTTTTGGATAAGGGGGCGACCGGGGCAGTTACTAGTGAATATTCGGCACCGCTATCTACAAGAAAGTGAGTGTCTCCACCCCCGACCGTCATTCTGAACAGAGGCTCTTTGGGAGGCTTGAACCCGGTCTCCCTCAGTCCAAGAACCCTTCTGCCAGGTTGAGCAGGGCCCCTTCCTCCTTGTGTGGGGTCTCCTGCTCTGAGTCACCTTGTTTTCTTTTGAGCTGAGGGTATTTGTTCTTCTACTGTCCTATTTCTTTACAATAAGCACACTGGTTACGCTGCAAACTCTTACAGCCAAGGTGAGTTTCTTTCCCAGGGGCCCCCTTCCCTTGCCTCTTTGGGAGGAGAGCCCTCTGATTGCTGCATCTGACACACAGGTCGGCGTGTCGCCGGGCTTGACCTCCATTCTCTTTGCCGTTTTCCTTACAGCTTACTGCATCCCTGTTTACAAACACCTGGCTAGCTATTTCTAGTAATTGGGATGGATTCATCCCTGCAAGCCCAGCCTGCTTCTGCAGTTTTCTTCTCATGTCTTCTGCGCTTTGATGGACTAAAGCCATGGGAATCATGCGCTGATTTTCAGGGCTATCGGGATCAAAGGGAGTATACATACGATAGGCTTCCCACAATTCTCTCTCATAGGATTGTGCTGGACTTTCTTCTTTTCCCTGAATGACCTCAGAGACCTTGTTAACGTTTGTGGCCTTCTGAGCTCCCCTCATTAATCCTTCCAAGAGAGTTTCCCTGTCTCGGTTTAGCCTTCGCATATCCTCTCTTTCATGTGGGTCCAAGTGGGGGTCCGTTCCTGGCAACTGGGTCCTTCCATACTCTTGGGGGTTTTGATAATCAGCTGGTGCATGTTCCTCTAGCCACTTAGTTGCTGCTTGGAGGACTCTCCGCCTTTCTTCGCTGTTAAAGAGGAACATGAGCAACTGGTGCCAATCAGCCCAGGTGTGGTTGTGGGTCTGGATAACAGGTTGGAGCAAATCTATTAGGGCTTGTGGCTTTTCGGTATAGGGCAGTGTATTGTTTTTCCAGTTGAGAAGGTCGACGCAGGTGAAGGGCTGGTACCCAAAAACACGCCTCTCCACCACGTGCCCATCCTCATCTATCCCAGTCTACCGCTGCTCTCTCAGGGGCATTTGTGTAGCTTTTTTGGGTCGTAAACGAGCTGCCGAGGGAGGGGTGGAATGGCGCAATGCGACTTACCGCAATTAATAATCTCAATTATTAATAATTATCAATATTAATAACCCATAATATAATTTTTAAAATCAATACCGATAATAATGATAATTAATGTTAAATAGTTATACTAACCATAACAATACATGATTAATATTAATGATTAATGATGCCGGATATTAATAACTGATATTGATCTTATTCATTAGAAAACAGTAATATTAACTTCTAATAATTCATATTAATATTAATAGTCTGAAAACTTTTTATTAGCAATTATTTCTTAATATTAATATTAATATCCGTCATTCATATTGATGTTAATAATAAATGAGGTATAATTCATACTAATATTATGCCCTAATACCTCAGTGGGTGTACACCCACCTGTGATATTGCTCCTAATGTCCAGGGAGGGAGAGAGCATGATATTACGTTCAATATCGCAGTAGGTGTACACCCAGCCGGTGATATTGATCAGAATATAATCTCCAGGGGGTGGAGTATGATGTTTCTCCCAATATAGCACTGGGTGTGCATCCACCTGGTGATTTTGCTCCTAATATTCACGGAAGAAGACAATGCTATTACTCCCAACATCGCAGGAAGTGTACACCCCTGTGTGAGATGGTCCTTAATAACATTCCAAGGCGGAGTGGGTGATAGGACTACATATGTGGCAGAACATGGACACCACCAAGGATGTTGTTCCCATGATCCTGGAGGGAAGAGTATGATATTACTTTCAATATCACAGAAGGTGGACACACCCCCAATGATATTGTTTCTAATTGCAACATGGGAGAGGAGGATATGACACCCGATATACCAGGGAGTAGAAACACCCCTGTGATACTGTTCTTAATATTCAGGGAGGAAGAAGATGATATGCCTCCCAATACAGAGGGTTGTACAATCTCTGTATACCCAGGGTGTACACCGGTTTGTGAAACAGTTCATAATCTCCAGAGCGGAGATGATATTACTCACAATATGATAAACAGGCTGTGAGGCCACCGCGGATCCTAAAAACCAGGGGGGCAAGAGGGACTGGCTCTTACTCCCCGCATCGCGGTGGGCGCCTCACCCCCGTGCGATGGGGGTCCTAAGAGCCAGGGGGGCAAGAGGGACTGGCTCTTACTCCCCGCATCGCGGAGGGCTCCTCACCCCCGTGCGATGGGAGTCCTAAGAGCCAGGGGCGCAAGAAGGGCTGGCTGTTACTCACGGCATCGCCGTGGGTGCCTTACCCAACTGCGATGGGGTTCCTCAGAGCCAGGGGGCAAAAGGGGCTGGCTCTTACTCCCCACATCAGATATAGTACTATGGGTGAAACAACAATGTGGCTGTGGATGTAAATTAAGGGAGTAAATGTTAAAATGCACAAATGAAAATAGAGTGTAAGCATTTATAAAATTTATATTCATTTTCACCTGACCATCTAAACATGCAATTATAATAATTTTCATCCATCATGTTAATTATTCATAGATAAGAGAGTTTAAGACATGTGTTTGCTCCTGGAGTCTGAAGAAGATGGAGTTAGCATTTTCACCACTTCTTTTGTCCGTCAATTTCAATGATCTTCAGTTTGCAGCAGATGCTGAAGTCAGCACAGTATCTAATTGCATGTTCATCAGCATTGCACTTCAGTCTGCAATGATAATATTCTGAAGGACATTCATCATTAGAAATGAAGCTTCCGGCTTTAAGAGGAGAAGACAAATTATATGACACAATATACTTACTTTTTATTTTTAAAGTCTGAAATGTTTTATAATAAATTAAAAACATTAAAGAACTTTCCCAGAAAAACAAAACAACAGCAAAAGAATGCAAGAGAAAAAGTGGAGATGCTGAATCAAGACAAACGATGCTTTCTTCTGTAAAGAGAGTAGTAAATGAGGCAGTAGCTGGAAATGTACAGAATTTTCAATGAGAATTATTACCACATATTTCTACCTAAAATGAATTATCCTGCTTGGGGGTGGTGTAGAGATTCATAATGCAGGAAATAATGTTTAACTTCTGGAGTTAAATTCTTGAAAAAGTCATTGGGGATGGAATCTAGTGTAAGTGGAGGGGTTGGCCTTGAATGAGAGAGTGAAGAGAAGGTAGATTTGGATAACGATAAAACTATGTGTAGAGATATGGTGGTGGGAAAGTGGAAAAGCTATCTTTGGTTGCTTCTCTGTTCTTGGTGAAATGAGAAAAAAGAATCCTTAATTGAGAGAAGGGGTCAGAAGGAGTTGAGTCTTAGTTCCAGCTTCCCAGCGTATTCGGGCTCAAGGCCATGTCTCCTTTACTGAGGAAGTTACTGAGATATGCACAGGAGCCTATAACCCATAATCTCCCATAAATATTCCCTTTAAACCTACCAGTCCTTCCCAAATCCTTTTGTCACAATTTATAAGTTAAAATAATTGCCATGAACAACATCATGAAAGTTTCTCCTTATGTTTTCCTCTACAAGTTTTACAGTCTCAGGTAATTATGTTAAAATGTGTAGTTCATTTTGAGTTGCTTTTTGTGTGTAGTATAAGATACAGGCCCAATTTTATTCTTTTGCATGTGAATATTCAGTTTTCTCAGTACCATGTATTGAAGAAACCGTCTTTTCCCCATTATATATTCTTCACATGTTTGTTGAAGGCCAGTTGACTGTATAAGTGTCGGTTGATTTCTGGGCACTCTATTCTCTTCCAGTGGCCTATATGTCTGTCTTTATGCCAGTAGCACACAGTTTTGATTACTCTATCTTTATAATACATTTTGAAATTAGAAAATGTGATGCCCCTAGCTTTGTTTTTCTTGCTCATTGTTTTGACTCTTCTGGGTCCTTTGTGGTTTTATATGAATTTTAAGATTCTTTTTCCTATTTCTGTCAAGAGTGCATTAGGATTTTGATAGGGATTGTATATAATCTATAAATTGCTTTGAATAGTATGGATATTTTGATATTATTATGTCTTCCAATTCATGAACATACGATATCTTTCCACTGATTTGTGTCTTCTTTAATTTCTTTCATGAATGTCTGCAATTTTTAATGTACTAGTCTTTCATCTTTTTGGTTAAGTTTATTCTTAAGTATCTTATCTTTTTTCTTGCTATTATGAATGGGATTTTCTTTACTTGCTTTCCAGTTGCTTGTTGTTAGTGCTATAGAAACACAACTGATATTTGTATGTTGATTTTCTATCCTGAAACTTTACTGAATTTGTTATTAGTTGTAATAATTTTGGGGGAGTGAAGTTTAGGGTTTTTTACAAAAAAAATGTCATTTTGAAATAGATAATTTTACTCATTCCCACCCCTCAACAGTTTGGATGCCATTTATTTCCTTTTCTTGCCTAATTGTTCTTGCTAGAACTTTTAGTATCATGTTAAATAAATGTGGCAAGAAGGGGCACTTTTGCCTTGTTCCTGATCTTAGAAGAAAAGGTTTTAGTTTTTCACCATTGAGTATGAGTGAAGAATTTCTTTTTACTTTTATTGTAAGGTAGGACTACTGGTGACAAACTCTATTTTTGTTTACCTAAGGAAATTATGGATTTTTACCTTAATTTAAAGGGTAGGTTGGGTGCGATGGCCTGCACCTTTAATCCTGGCACTTTGGGAGGCCAAGGCGGGCGGATCACCTGAGGTCAGGAGTTCGAGACCAGCCTGGCCAACCTAGCGAAACCCAGTCTCTACTAAAAATACAAAATTAGCCAGGCGTGGTGGTGGCTGGCTGAGGCACGAGATTGCTTGGATCCAGGAGGCAGAGGCTGCAGTGAGCCAAGGTCACTGTCACTGCACTCCAGCCTGGGTGACAAAGTGAGACTCTGTCTAAAAAAAAAAAGATAATATTGCTAAGTAGAGAGTTTTAAGATAGTGTTTTTTTTCTCTTTTTTAACATTTTAAATATTTCACTTTCCTCTCTTTTTGCTTATGTGGTTTTAGAGAAGTCTGATGTAATCTTATCCTTGGTTGTCCATAGAAAAAGATTTTTTCCCCTCCTGGCTTCTTTTAAGACTTTTTTTTGTCTTTGATTTTTGGCAGTTTCAATATAATATGCCTATGTTTAAATTTTTTGTATTTATCTTGCATGGTATTCTCTCAGCTTCCTAGATATGTACATTTTGTTTATTTTCAATTCTGGGAAAATTTCAGTCAGAATTTCTTCAAATATTTCTTCTATTCCTTTCTTTCTCCTCCTCCTGATACTTCATTACACATATATTGTTCCTTTTGTAATTGGCCTACGCTTATTAAATATTCTGTTCTTTTTAATTCTTTTTTCTTTGCTTTTAAGTTTTGGAAGTTGCTATTTAAACTTCTTTAAGCTCACTGATTCTTTCCTTGATCATATCAGTCTATTGATGAATTCATCATTATGGGCTAACAAGTGTTCCTCCAAAATTTGTATGTTGAAGTCCCAATCTTCAGTATCTCAGAATGTAATCATATTTGAAGATAAGTTTTTTTTTTTTTTAAGGAGTGATAAAGCTAAAATGAGACTCTCAGGGTATGGCCCTCGTGCAATATGGCTGATGTCCTTATTAGAAGAGGAAGAGACACCAGGAATGCATGTGCGCAGAAAAAATGCCATAAGAGGACATGGCAAGAAGGCAAGCAGCTGCAAGCCAAGACAGGCCTCAGGAGAAACCAAATGTGCTGACATCTTGATCTCAGATTTATAACTTCCAGAACTGTGAGAAAATGAACTTTTGTTATTTAAGGCACCCATTCTGTGGTACTTTCTTATGATAACCCTATAGCAATGCAAGAATGGCCTAATACATCTATATTTATATTGGACAAAATTGACTTTAAGTGAAAAAACATAAAAAGGGACAAAGAAGGCCATCATATAATGATAAAAGGGCCAATTCAACAAGAGGATACAAAAAATTCCAAATATGTATATATATGTACCCACTAGTGGAATACTTAGATATATTAAAAATGTCATTAGAACTAAAGAGAGAGATACACCTCAACATCATGATAACTGAGGGCTTCAATACCCCACTTTCAGCATTGAACAGATCATCTAGGTAGAAAGCTAACAAATAATCATTGAATTTAATCTGTACCACAGACCAAATAGACTTAACAGACATTTACAGAATATTTCATGCAATAGCAGTGGAGTACACATTCTTCTACTCATCACATAGAACATTCTCCAGGCTAGACCACATGTTAAGACACAAAACAAGTTTCAACAAATTTTGAAAAATCAACATTATATCAAGTATATTCTAGACAAAAATAGAATAGAACTAGAAATGAATACTAGGAGGAACTTTGGAAACTATACAGATAACACGGAAATTAAACAACATGCTTCTGAACAACCATTGAGTCAATGAGAAAATTAAGAAGAAAATAACAAATGTTCTTGAAATAAATGCAAATGGAAACACAACATATCAAAACCTATGGAATACAACAAAGACAGTGCTAATAGAGAATTTTATAGCAATAAATGCCTACCGCAAGAACATAGTAAGATTATGAACAAGCTACTATGCACCTCAAGGAACAAGAAAAACAAGATAAAATGAAATCCAAACTTAGGAGAAGGAAAGAAATAATAAAAATCAGAGCAGAACTAAGTGAATTTGAGATTTAAAAAATGCAAAGAATTAATGAAACAAAAAATTGACTTTTGGAAGAGATAAACAGACTTTATAAACTGCTAGCTAGACTAACCAAGAACAAAAGAGAGAATGCCAAATAAATAAAATCAGAAATAAAACAGGAGACATTACAACTGATATAAAAGAAACACAATGGATCATTAGAGTCTGTTATAAGCAACCATATGCTAAATAATCCATACGATGAAATTTTTTTTTACCAACACCGATAATCAATCTAACTTTCCCAAATTAATTTTAAAATCCACCAATACTTTATAATAAACACATATTAAACTGTGGTTTATACCTGAGATTTAGATTATCAATTGACTTATTTATCTTTTCTGAGGCGCATATTACCTCAGAGCATATTTTAAAATGTATTTCAAGATTCCATCATTTATATAATTATACAGAATGATACTTTTCCTCCATGAATGTTGGTGTTTTATATTTTTATTGAGATAGAATTTACTATAAAATTCATTCCTTTAGAGTGTTCCATTTAGTAAGTATCAGTGGATTCTTAAAGTGGGATATACTGATGACCAATGAATGAAGGAATGAAGTACGAATATATGCCACAACATGGATTAATCTTGAAAACATTATGCTAAATGAAAGAAGGCAGACATGAAGGATCACATATTTATTATTCTGTTCATAGTAAATGTCCAGAATAGGAATATACATAGAGACAAAAATGAGATCAGTGGTTGCTAGGGACTGGGAGGAGGAGAGATTTGTTCTTGCGCTTATAAACATATTCTGGAATTAGATAATGGTGAGGGGTGCACAATTTTAAGAATACACTGATAACCACTGAATAGAACACTTTAAGGCAATGAATGTTAGGTAAATTGTGTATCAATAAAAATATAAAAAAACCCACTAACATTCATGGAGGAAAGGCATAATTATTTATAATTATATAAATAAGGGAATCTTGAATCATGCAGTATTATATAAATGAGGGAATCTTGAATCGTGAAGTATTAAAATGTGCTTCAGAAATGATCAATAAGTCAACCAGTAATCTAAATCTCGGGTATAAACCACAGTTTAATATGTTTTTGTTATGGGGTATTGATGAATTTTAAAATTAATTTCGGAAAGTCATATTGATTATTTAATAAATATGCTTATATATAATTGGCTAGTTATGTGGTTAAAAATTAAGGTGGAATCTTAACTCTCACCATACAAAAAGTAATTTCCATATACATTAAATGATATCATATGAGTTTTCTTCAACTTTAAAGGAACACAGAAGCTAGCTCCTTGCCTGGATCAGTGGTGAATTTATCCTGTGAACCAAGGGTTATGGTGGAGTATCCACCTCGTCACCTCTAGCCCTTCTTCTAGTCATCATTCGCTTTTCATTTTTCCAATTCTTTAAATTTCCTGTGTTCTGTGTGCATCCTCTCACCATCTTTTGATCAAACACAACTCTCAAGTAAGTTTATTTTTTATTATTATTATTTTTTGAAACAGGGTCTCACTCTGTTGCCCAGGCTGGTGTGCAGTGGCATGACCTAAGCTGAATGCAGCCTTGACATCTCAGGCTCAAGCGATTCTCCTGCCTATGTTTCCTGAGTAGCCAGAACCACAGGCATGCGCCACTATACCTGACTAAGTTTTTGTATTTTTTTTTTTGTAGAGATGGGGTTTCACCCTGTTGCCCCCACCGGGCTGGTCTAGAACTCCTGAGCTCACCCACCTCAAACTCCCCAAATGCTGGGATTATAGACATGAGCCACTGTGCCCGGCCTCAAGTGAGTTTATCATAGGTTAAATCACTGCAGTGAACCACCTTATTTATTTCTTTAGTATCAACTCTTCAATCCTCTGAGCAGCCTTCATGGTACAGTAAAATCTGCCTGTGCCTAATTTATTTTCAGACTCTTGAAAGACCTTACATTTTCTTTTACTTATATTTTTAGAACTTTGGAATAAAAAAGTTTCTGTCTTACCTGGAGGAACTGTGAACATCAAGGAAAGGACTCCAAAGACAAAAGACAAGACCCTCATGTTTGAATAGGTAAAGCAGGTTAGAGGGAATCAGTAGCTGAGATGAAGAGGACTTCTGTGTACATTTAGTCCTCTGAAGAGGTGAGTTGTTGAGTGATTATTGAACCTTTCAGGAGCAAGAAGATTTCTGTGTTTCAAGGAGATTTTATATCAGGAGAAAGCATGCAATCATCACGACTATCAGTCATTTAAAGTACATTTATCAAAGGTCAACAGAATGTCTGCAAAGGTAGTAGAAAGCACAGCCATGGCAAAGGCAGGAGAGAGACTTGAAATATCAGCATTGTCTTATGCATTCTGGAGGAACTGTAAAAGTTAAGGAAGCAGTTATAGAGGAAAAGCATTCATTTTATTTTTCTGATAATAGGAAGAAGCACGTAATACAACAGCATGCCTATTTATTACTATTTTGGCACCGTGTGTTAGCATGCTTAAGCTATGGAATTAAATATGAAATTATAAACAGACTAGTGAGATACAGAAAAACTTTTATTTGATTATCTTTCTGTCCAATCGATCAAATGAGATAATCTAATTTTTATACTGAAATCTAAGTTAACACAAATTGTTTGCACATCAGTTATGTGTAATTTTAGAGAAATTAAAGAAAGAAGAGTGGGTCTTAGGGAACCTATAATACACTTCGGAAAGAAAATAATATATACAAAGAAATGGCAATGCAACACGAGCATATTTCTGACAAAGAGGCACAAATTACTTCTTAGGCACTAAGGAAATGAACATAAACACCAGAATACTTTGGGTGCCGTAGGGAATGCTTAAAGAGGGTATGAGTAAACTTTATTTATTTATTTTTTTTTTATTTAGAGGCAGGGTCTCACACTGTTGCTCATGCTGGAGCGCAGTGGTGCGATCTTGGCTCACTGCAACCTCTGCCTCCCGGTTTCAAGTGATTCTCCTGCCTCAGCCTCCCAAGTAGCTGGGATTACAGGCACACGTCTCCATGCCTGGCTAAGTTTTGTATCTTTAGTAGCAATAGGGTCTTGCCATGTTGGCCAGGCTGGTCTCGAACTCCTGGCCTCAAGTGATCCACCCGCCTCGGCCTCCCGAAGTGCTGGGATTACAGGGGTGAGCCACCACGTCTGGCAGAATATCAACTTCAGAAACTGCAAAGTACATGCACATTCCTGGTCTTACTTGACCTTCATTCCTTTCTAGATGGTCTCACTACAGGTGAAGTAACTTTTCTCAGTACCAAGACGGAAGTTCTCTTTCTGCCATGGCTTCTTCTTGGTGCTACTTCTATAATACTTCAGAGTGTTAGTGAATGGAACACGTGGTTACATTATTTCAGCAGGTCCTACCTGACTTTAGAGACTTTGGAAATGAAATCTTGAGTCAGGGATGGGGAGGTCTTGGGAGAGGCAAACTTCCCAAGTCTTAGCCTAAGAAGGGCCAGTGAGGGGCATGAAAGCTCTGGGGATGTTTTTACCTAAACCTCCATTCAGGTCCTTCCTCCTGAGTTGCTGGGGCAGCGGTGCCTGGACACAAGCCTCTGCCAGCACCCTAGAAACTCAAAGGGGGATCTTAGGGTCATTGTGCTGGTTATTGCTGAATGTTCCATTTACTGAAGCCAGAATGGCCTAGGATCATTAGCATCTCTGATCAAGGATCCAGAATTTACTAATTTTTCTCACCTCTCTGAGAATTATTTCTTTCTTGATCACGAGGAAAAGCTTTGGAAGTACAGTTTACACTGCAAAGCAATACAATTTATGAGAACAAATAACTGAAATCCTTTATGGAACACTAAGGGCATAATTTTCACTGCTTGATATTTTCTATGAACATTTGTTTGTCAGCCTGATGTAGGTTCGTGCAAACGTAATTGCAGTTTTTGCCATTTCTTTCAATGGCCAAAATCCCAATTACGTTTGCACCAACCTAAGAGATTTGGAGCCAGGAGGCAGGCTTGGAATCCTGTCCAGGAAGCCCAAGAACATTGTGTAATCCATGGGCTAGAAGTCGGGGATATCAAAGAAGGGTCAGACGAAGGTTCATTGCATGCTGGGGGTGGACCAGTAGGTACCAGATGAGCATTGAAAGATGGCTTAGATTTCAGAGGGCTTCAGTGAAGAAAGATAAAGTGCTCTGACCAATGACTTTCCTTAAAAGAACACCAAGAAGAAAATCAGATAGCTATCAACCTATCAAATATAAGCTGTCACAGTAGAAGAAGAAAGAAGGCAATTTACCATTAGATAATTAAATTTGACCTAGAAATTATAGCGTTTTATTGCACATAACTCTCCAGGAAGGCACCAGATTTTCAATAAACAATTTATAATCAAGTATTCATTGTTTAATTTCCTTCCCTGCCTTCAGCAGTACTGACAGCTTTGGGGACTTTGATGCATTAATTATCTATTTTTCTTCTTGTTGATGCCGGTTTTCTTTTTCTTATTTATTTATTTATTTGAGACAGAGTCTCACTCTGTTGCCCAGGCTGGAGGGCAGAGGCGTGATCTCAGCTCACTGCAACCTCCACCTCCAGGTTCAAGTGAATCTCCTGCCTCAGCCTCCCACGTAGCTGAGATTACAGGTGTGTGCCACCACACCCAGCTAATTTTTGTATTTTTGGTAGAGATGAAGTTTCACCATGTCGGCCAGGCTGGTCTTGAACTCTTGGCCTCAAGTGATCTGCCTGCCTCTGCCTCCCAAAGTGCTGGGATTACAGCTGTGAGCTATGTGCCCGGCTGCTTCCAGCTTTCTAAATCCATTGTTTTCCTTATTTTAAGTCTGTCAATATCCTCAAGTTCCTCCCATGTTAAAAACAAAACACAAAATTGTCTTTCCTGTATTTAGTTTGTTTTTTTAATGAATGTCCTAGCTTTTCCCTTTCCCCCTCAGGAAAATCATAGTCTCTATGTTTCATTTCCATTTTATCTTTCATTCACTTCTTACCCCACACGTGGCTGACATTTTCCCTCAGCTTTCCATTGAATATACTTTTGCTAAATCACTCACAAGTTTTTCTCTGTATAAGAGTAGACAAACACATATATGCCTATATCCTATATGTATATTTTATTTTTATTGATTCCTAAATATTATTTCATGTAAAATTGGAAAAAATAAGATTATCATGATAATAGATATAAGAAATTACTTGATCACTTAAACGATCATTACTATTTTAGTTTATTTACTTTCCCTTAAATTTCTCTCTCTCTTATTCTTGTGATTCACCTATAGCTTTATTTATTTAATAAGTATTACTTTATTGTAAATATTTTCCTATACTATTTTCAAATACTCCAAAAGAGTAATTTTTACTTTCTGCATAATATTTCATATTATGGATATTTCATAATATATTTATGTAATCACCCTTTCATTGTTGGGCATTGTTTTGTGTTTCTACTTTCACTATGTAAATGTTATGAGATTGTCCCAAGGGGCTTCTCTACTATTTCCAAATCAATTTCTGGCTAGGTCTCCTGACCCAAGTGGCGCTGGAGTTGCAGGTGTGCTTAACTTATATGGAGCGAGTGAAACCTTTAGTTCAATACGTTGTTAATTGAAAGGAGAATCTTAGTATAGACTCTTTTCCAGTAGAGGTAAAAAATGGATAATAACTTTGTTCAACTAGCAAAATAAGAGAAAAAGATAGAAAATAAGGTAAAAATAAATGATAGACATAAAGTCAAACGAAATGAGTAAAATCACTCCATCAGTTGTTAGGAGGCAATTTTTTTTTCTCTTTCTGCACTTGAGTTGATCAAGTCTATAGATAGATTCTCTTCATAGCTATGAGAAGCATATTGGCAGAAGGTTGCTGTCTCTGTCTGTGTAAATCAAGTATTAGCTCTAGCCTGGATGTTCCCTATAAGCTTCAGAATAAAAAAATTCAACTATTTACTTGACATCTACTTTTGGATGTCTAATAAGCAACTCAAGAATTCCAAAATGAATTTTTGATTCATACCGCTTTATCTGTTAATACTCACATTCCCCTTAGTCTTGCTATCTCAATGATGGGCTCATGTACCTAGTTGTTTAGGTTAAAAAACAAAAACGAACAAAAACTCTGAGCATACCTTTGATTCTCTCATTTCATAATTACAACCCATTAGCAAGCCCAGTTCTGTCTTTAAAATATCTCTTTTATTTTTTATTTTTTATAATTTTTGAGA
The DNA here is from genome assembly GCF_028858775.2 of Pan troglodytes. NCBI lineage: Eukaryota > Metazoa > Chordata > Mammalia > Primates > Hominidae > Pan > Pan troglodytes. The sequence goes on from NC_072405.2 coordinate 18,063,059, forward strand.
CAGAGTTTCACTCTGTTACCTAGGCTGGAATGCAATGGTGCGATCTCTGCACACTGCAACCTCTGCTTCCCAGGTTCAAGCGATTCTTGTGTCTCAGCCTCCCGAGTAACTGGGATTACAGGTGCTAGCTACCAATTCTCAGCTAATTTTTGTATTTTTTTTTTTTTCTTGTGGAGATGGAGTTTCGCCATGTTGGTTAGGCTGTTCTCAAACTCCTGTCCTCAGATGATCCGCCTGCCTTGGCCTCCCAAAGTGCTGGGATTATGGGTGTGAGCCACTGGGCCTGGCCTAAAATGTGTCTTAAATCCAACCTTTGTTCACTTCCTCTGTCATTGCACCATTGTCCAAGTCACTAGTGTCTCTGGAGAGAGCCCTCTAACTTGTCTCTATGTTTCTGTGAGAGCTTTGCATACTCTAATTTATGTTCAGACACCAGAGATATGTTTCTAAAATGCAAATTAAATCAAATTATTTCGTTATTGAGAATCTAATTATGTTTTTTAAAAAAACTACATAGAATAAATCCAGTCTGTTTACATGGCACATAATGTCCTACTTGATTTGGTTGCTGAATATTTCTCCAATCTTTTTTTTCCCGCTACTGTTCCCTCTTTTCATTCTGTTCCACACGTATTAGTTTTCTTGCTCTTCCATAAACATTTCAAACTCATTTCTACCTCATAGCCTCTGTTTTTACTATTACCATTGCAAGGATTATTCTTTTCTAAGATATTTCTATGGAAACTCTGTCCCCCTATTTCATTCAGTCTTTGTTCCTGTGTCACCATCTCAGAGAGGCTTTCCATGATTATTGAATAAATTATAAAATAAAATTGATATCGAAAAGGGCATGCTCCCTGCAGCAATTTGCTAATATCAGAAATCAATAACAATAAGATATATTCCCAGATTCATACACAGAGATATTAAAACACAATACATTCCTACATAACACTTGGGCTAAGGCATACATAAAAATGAATACAAAATAATTAGATCTGAAAAAACGGAAAGCACTATGAATGAAATCCTGTGGATTGCAGCCAAAGTGGTATAAAAAGGGACATTTATGGTCTTCAAGACATTTACTAGAATTCATGAAAGTATGAAAGCAGCGAACTGCTCAACTGAAGAATCGAAATAAATAACAAAATAAAAAGAAGAAAAACCTGAAACAAAATAGGAGGCAATAAACAAAAATAATATCACACATAAATAAGGAACAAAACAAAGCAGGAAACATTGTAGAGTTATTTAGTAAGACCACTAGGTAGTTTATGGGAAGTTTCATATATTAGTTGAGTCTTAGGAAAACATCATGAGAAAAAGAGAAAAAAAAAATACAGGGAAGAAAAGGAACATAAAATACAGATAGGGAAGAGCTTTGATATCACGATAAAATCCTTTAAACCCTCTATCCTGAATAAGTGAATGAAATGGACACTTTTGGGAAAATACAAATGAATAATATTGACCAAAAGAAACTTACAAGTGGTCAATGTTCTATACTTTTACATCCAAAAGGTGCTAGAACTAGCAAGATTTTATGTACAATCCTGAAGGAATAGATAATTCCTATTTCTTTTTTTGTTTTTTTGAGACGCAGTCTTGCTCTGTCACCCAGGCTGGAGTGCAGTGGCGCGATCTCGACTCACTGCAAGCTCCGCCTCCCAGGTTCACGCCATTCTCCTGCCTCAACCTCCCGAGTAGCTGGGACTACAGGCGCCCGCCAACAACCCCGGCTATTTCTTTTAGGTATTTTTTAGTAGAGATGGGGTTTCCTCCTGTTAGCCAGGATGGTCTCGATCTCCTGATCTCGTGATCCACCCGCCTCGGCCTCCCAAAGTGTGATAATTCCTACTTCTTAAGAATAATTGAGATTACACATTGAGCTAGGTGGTTACTCAACACATTTTATGAAAGAGAATAAGCACAATATAGAAATTTCACAGGGGTAGTGTATTAGTTATTGTTGCATAACAAGGTATTCCAAAATGTAGTGGCTTAAAACAACAAACTGATTATCACAAGTTTCTGTGGGATGAGGCTTAACTGGGTGCTTTTGGCTAAAGGTCTGTGTTGAGGTTGCAGACAAAAGCTGTCAGCTGGGGCCACATTTTAATCTGAAGACTAGGATTGTGGGGGTTATATATAAACTCATTCACTGGCTTTTTTCATGCAGCATAGTGTTGTGGAGGTTCATCCATGATGTATAATCTATTAGTATTTGTTCTTTTTTATTATGAAATACTATTTCTCCGTAGAGATATAGTAAATTATGTTTATCCATATACTAATATATGGGATACAAACCTAAGAATAGTATCATTAAATTGCATGATATATTCATATTTATCAGTTTTAAGAAAAGGCCAAACTATTTACCAAAGCGGTGATACTATTTTATATTTCCATCAGCATTGTAAAGGGCCCTCATTTAGCCACATCTTCATGGACATATTTTATCACTGGTCATTTTTATTATAGTTATTCTAGTGTGTGTTAAGTGGCTTCTCATTCTGCTTTTAATTTGCATTTCACTAATGACTAATGATTCTGATCATCTTTTCATGTGTTTATGCCCATTCACATATTTTCTTTGGTGAAATGTGTACTCAAATCTTTTGCCTGTTATCTTATTTATTAACAAATTATTAATTATAAATTGATAAATTATAGTTGTCTTGTTTATTGGGTACAAAGTGATGTTATGATTTATGAATTCAATGTGGAATAATTAGATCATGGTAATTAACACACCAATCACCTAAAATCATGATTTTTTTGTCTTGAGAATGGTTGAAATGTATTCTCTTGGCAATTTTGAAATGTATAACACATTTTTTACTATATTCACCGTTCTGTGCAGTATATCTTAAAGAAACCTAATTCTCTTGTCCAGTTGAGGCTTTGTACTGTTTGACCACGATATCCTCATCCCTTTACCATCCCCAGCCTCTGGTAACCACTGTTCTACTCTCTGCTTATTTGAGTTCGATTGTTTTAGATTCCACAAATAAGTGAAACATGTAATATTTGTCTTTCTGTGCCAGGCTTATTTCACTTAGCGTAATGTTCTCCAATTCCATCTTTGTTGCTGCAAATAAAAAAGTTTCTTTTCTTTAAGGTAGAATAGTATTCTACTGTGTATATATACCATATTTTCTTTATCCATTTATCTGTTGAGAGACACTTAGGTTGATTCCAAAACTTGACTATTGCAAAAAGTGCTGCAATGAACATGGAAATGCAGACATCTCTTCAATATACAAATTTCAAGTCTTTTCAGTAAATACCCAGACCTGAGATTGCTAGGTCATATGTAATTTTATTTTTATTTTTGTTGAGAAACTTATAAGTTTTCCATAATGGCTACACTAATTTACATTCCTACAACAGTGTGCAAGTGTTCCCTTTTCTACACATCCTCTCCAACACCTGTTACATTTCCTCTTTTGGGTAGTAGCCATTCTAGCAGGTGTGAGGTGATATCTCATTGTGGTTTTAATTTCCATTTCCCTAATGATGAGTGATGTTGAACACTTTTTCATATGTTAATTGGTCATTTGTATGTCTTCTTTTGAGAAATGTCTATTCACTTCCCATGCCCAATTTTTAATTGGACTATTTGTTTTCTTTCTGTAGAGTTGTTTGAGTTCCTTATAAATTTTGGCTATTAACCCCTTATCAGATGTATGGCTTGCAAATATTTTCTCCCAATCTGTAGATTGTCTCTTTAATCCTTTTCTTTGGTGTGCATAAGCTTTTTATTTTGATTATTATTGAATTTGTCTATTTTTGCTTGCATTGTCTGTGCTTTTGCCGTTAGAACTTAAGTTAGAACTTAAAATGCCCAATGTCAGGTGCAGCAGGTTTCTCACCTCAAGGGACAAGAGAACAAAGCCAGGAGCCTGGTACCAGCTTCCCAGGATTAGGGCACACAGCCTAGGAGTAATGAGCTGAGCCTTGGCCCCCAGAAGTTTCCCAGAAATGAAGCCAATCAACGGAACCCACTTTATGCCACAATCAAAACGTCAAAGTTGTCAAAGAATATAAGAGCAAAAACCCCATCCAAAGGACAGTGATATGGTTTGGCTCTGTGTCCCCACCCAAATGTCAACTTGAATAAATCCCCATGTATCAAGGGCAGGACCAGATGGAGATAACTTAATCGTGGGGGTGGTTCCCCCATGAGTGAGCTCTCATGAGATCTGATGATTTTATAAATGGGAATTCCCCTGCACAAGCTCTCTTGCCTGACACCACGTAAGACGTAATTTTGCTCCTCATTTGCCATGATTGTTAGGCCTCCCCAACCTAACAATGTGGAATTGTGAGCAAATTAAACCTCTTTCCTTATAAATTACACAGTCTCTGGTATGTCTTTATTACCAGCTTGTGAACAGATTAATACAGACAGTGACACCAAAGATTAAAGAAACATCAGTCTACACAGATTAAAAAGAAGCAGCACAAGAACTCTGGCAACTCAAAAAACCAGAGTGTCCTCTTACCTTCAAGGGACTGCAGTAGTTCCCCAGCAATGGTTCTTAACTGGGTTGAAATGACAGATATATAATTTAGAATCAATATAGGAATGAAGATCATCGACGTTCAGGAGAAAGTTGAAACCAAATTCAAGGAATCTAAGGAATCTAATAAAATGATATGAGTTGAAAGACAAAATAGCCCTTTTAAGAAAGAACAAAACTTATCTGATAGATATGAAAAATGCTCTATGAGAATTTAATAATACAATCACAAGTGTTAACAGCAAAATAGGCCATGCTGATGCACACGTATGTTTATTGCAGCACTATTCACAATTGCAAGACTTGGAACCAACCCAAATGCCCATCAGTGATAGACTGGATTAAGAAAATGTGGCACACATACACCATGGAATATTATGCAGCCATAAGAAAAGGATGACTCCATGTCCTTTGTAGGGACATGCATGAAGCTGGAAACCGTCATTCTCAGCAAACTATCCCAAGGACAGAAAACCAAACACCGCATGTTCTCACTGATAGGTGGGAATTGAACAATGAGAACACTTGGACACAGGAAGGGGAACATCACACACTGAGGCCTGTCATGGGGTAGTGGGAGGGGGGAGGGATAGCATTAGGGGATATACTTAGTGTAAATTACGAGTTAATGGGTGCAGCACACCAGCATGGCACATGTATACATATGTAACAAACCTGCACGTTGTGCACATGTACCCTACAACTTAAAGTATAATAATAATAATTTAAAAAGGCCATGCTGAGGGAAGAATCTCAGAGATTGAAGACTTGTTCAGTTAGACAAAAATAAAGAAAAAAGAATTCAAAATAATGAACAAACTTCTGAGAAATATGGAATTATGTTAAGCGACCAGATATATGACTCACTGGCATCCCTGAAAGAGCAGGAGAGAAAGAAAACAACTTGGGAAACATATTTGAGGATATCTTCCATAAAAATTTCCCCAAACTCACTAGAGAGGTTGATTCAAATGTAGGAAATGCAGAGAACGCCTGCAAGATACTACACAAGACAACCATCCCCTAGACATATGTCATCAGATTCTCCAAGGTCGACATGAAAGAAAAGGTATTAAAGGCAGCTAGAGAAAAGGAGCAGGTAACCCACAAAGGGAATCCCATTAGGCTAACAGTGGACTGTTAAGCTGAAACTCTATAAGCCAGAAGAGATTGTGGGCCTACATTCAGCATTCTTAAAGACAAGAAATCCCAACCAAGAATTTTATATCCATCTAAACTAAACTTTACAAGCAAAGGAGAAATAAAATCCTTTTCAGACAAGCAAATGCTAAGGAAATTTGTTACCATCAGACATGCCTTACCAGAGGTCCTTAAGGGAGTGCTAACTATGGAAATGAAAGAGTACCAGCCACCACAAAACACAATTAATTACATAGATATTGACACTATAGAGCAACACACAATGAAGTCTGCATAATAACCAGCTAACAACACAATAACAGGATCAACTCCACACATAGCAATATTAACCTTGAACATAAATGGACTAAATGCCCTACTTAAAAGGCACAAAGTGGCAAGTGGGATAAAGAAGCAAGCCCCAAATGTATGCTGTCTTCAGTGTGATTGCATGTGAGACCCATCACTCATAGGCTCAAAGTAAAGGCTCAAAGAAAGATCTGCCAAGCAAATGGGAAACAAAAAAGCAGGGGTTGCCATTCTAATTTCAGACAAAACAGACTTTAAGCCAACAAAGATAGAGATAGACAAAGAAGGGCATTACATAATGGTAAAGGGTTCAATTCAACAAGAAGACTTAGCTATCTTAAATATATATGTACCCAAGACAAGTGTGCGCAAATTCATAAAACAAGTTATTAGGGACCTACAAAAAGACTTAGATAACCACACAGTAGTGGTGGGAGACTTCAACACCTCACTGACAGCATTCGACAGATCATCGAGAGAGAAAACTAACAAAGATATTTAGGCCCTAACTCAACACTTGACCAAATGGACCTAAAAGACATCTACAGAACAGTCCACCCAACAACAGAATACACATTCTTCTCATCTGCACATGGTACACACTCTAAAATCAACCATGTGATTGGCCATAAAACAATAATCAGCAAATTCAAAAAACTCGAAATTATACCAACCACACTCTCTGACCACATCCCAATAAAAATAGAAATAAATATTAGGAAAATCACTAAAAACCATACAATTACATGGAAATTAAACAACCTGCTCCTGAATGACTTTTGGGAATGACTTTTGAGGCTGCATCTGGAACCACATGTACGCAGGGCTGCAGCAGGTTCCACAGGCAGATGGCGGTGTTTCTGTGTTCATGGCCAGGTCTATGATTGGTGAGCCTACTCCCAGGGACATGGGCCTGCCTTCTCAAAGCAGTTTTCCTTGGTCTTGGGCTCTAGTGGGTTGTCATGAGCTCCTGACTGGGTCCTGATGTTCCCACAAAGAGATTTTATCCATGGATTGTTGCAAAATCAGTGTTCTGTGGGTGGATGAAGGCTGGGGACTTTCTACTTAGCCATCTTACAGATGTTCTGTTTCATTTGTTCTTTGATTTCTTTATCTTGTTTTTTTCATGTAGTTGGGTCATTGTGATTCTTCAATTTTTCTTGTTATTAAACTGTTGTGTTATTTAAGAGTTGCTTTAGTGTTCATAGTATTGCTCTTTAACCCATCACAGTCTATCATTGGGTGTCATACTACTTTACATCTAATATAAAAACCTTTCAAGGTTATATGAGCTATGGTTCTTACAGCAGCAAAAATATTTTATTTTGTATTTTGAATATGGAAATTGCAATCTTTTTCTAATGATAGTAAAATCCATTTTACTTGGACTATTTTCAAGTATTTTTGTGACTTGCCATTTATTCGGAAACTCTATTGTCTCCTTCATATCAAATTTTCCAGAAAGATAGAAAGAACAAAACAAATTTCTAAATGTATAACTGGCAAAGATCTGAGAGTATCTCAAGCTTTCATGATATATAGTATTGCCTTTGTCTTTTTCTTTTTTTTTTTTTTTTTTTTTTGAGATGGAGTCTCGCTCTGTCGCCCAGGCTCGAGTGCAGTGGCACAATCTCGGCTCACTGCAACCTCTGCCTCCTGGGTTCAGGCGGTTCTCCTGCCTCAGCTTCTTTAGTAGCTGGGATTACAGGCACCCACCATCATGGCTGGCTAATTTTTGTATTTTTAGTAGAGACGAGGTTTTGCCTTGTTGGCCAGGCTGGTCTTGAACTCCTGACCTCGGCCTCCCAAAGTGTTGGGATTACAGGTGTGAGCCACTGCGTCCGGCCTGCCTTTGCCTTTATATAACAAGAAAATTAATTCCTTTGGGGTTTATCAACTATGCCCTCATAAATTAGTATCAATATAATATGTTCCATGCACAGAATCATATCATTGTATACAGTAAACATGGCCTTCTCCAGAAGATATAGTCAAGTACTCCAACAGATTGCATGTAATTCACCCAGTCTTATTATCAAAAGGCACAGACAGCCTTTTCCCAGAAATCTTTTAAATGTCCCTAAAACGTGGATTTCTGCACCTCTGGATGAGATATCAGAGCAATATTGCCCTAAAATCTCAATGGTTAAGATATGGTCAGGTATTTGTAACAACTAGCACAGCAGTAAAAAAACCAAAGGGGTTATCTCTAGATCTATATGTTTCAGATAAAGAGATATAATTCATCTTTGGATTGTCAGAAGACTTTTCTGAACTATTGTTTTATATGTGAAGCTGTCTTATTTTTGAAAGTTTACAGGCAAAGGTCTCTACTTGAGTGAATTTTCTAACTCCTATTTACTTTCAACTTTAACTGATAATTTCTTTACTATAGTGGTTTTCAACTAGGGACAATGTTGCCCTCAGAGGACTTTTAGTAATGTGTAGAGATTTTTATTTGTTTGTTTGTTTGTTTATTTATTTTTTGGTCACAGGTGGGAGAAATGTTTTAGAGGAAAGAGAGGCTGCTAAACATCCTACAATATACAGGAAAGCTCCCCACAGCAAAAAAAAAAAAAAAAAAAAAAATTGTTCTTCTCAAAATGTTGACAGTGCTGGAGATCAGACACATTGCTCTACTTTATATTGTATTGTCTGTCACTGAACTTCTTTATTAAATGGCCAATACTGTATGGTAAAATCGAGAGTATTATCCGAAAGAAAATTAAGAAAAACAATCAGAATTAGAAATTAGAGGCTCCTCTGCCTGTGGAATACCCATTCTTTTATTCCTTTACTTTCTTAATAAACTTTCACTTAAAAAAAAAAAAAAAGAAATTAGACTTTCTGGACTGATTCTGTTTGTTCCTTATATTTTTCATTTCCCTTACCTGTTTTTTCTCCTTGCTCAGATATAAAAAACGTTCTGTCCAGGTGCGGTGGCTCACGCCTGTAATCCCAGCACTTTGGGAGGCCGAGGCGGGCAGATCACGAGGTCAGGAGATCGAGACAATCCTAGCTAACACGGTGAAACCCCGTCTCTACTAAAAATACAAAAAATTAGCCAGGCGTGGTGGCGGGCGCCTGTAGTCCCAGCTACTTGGGAGGCTGAGGCTGGACAATGGCGGGAATCCGGGAGGCGGAGCTTGCAGTGAGCTGAGATCGCGCCACTGCACTCCAGCCTGGGTGACAGAGCGAGACTCTCTCTCTCAAAAAAAAAAAAGTTCTTTTTGCTTCAGTGAGTTGAGATGTTATATTAATTCAATGTCAAGTCTCTGAAGAAACTTTCCCTAATTCACTAAGACGGAGAATAAGAAATGAGTGATGACTTTTTTTTTTTTTTTTTTTTGCTTACATTTAATAGAAAAATTTGGACTTGACAAGGGGAAGATAATTTCATTTCAGGCAGTAATTCATTTGGATTCTAATGTCTTTGGGCTTTAACATAGAGATAGAAGAGATTCAATCTTTGAACTTCAATTTATGCCTAGAAATTTTATAAGAACACTTGTTTATATTCAAATGTGGGAAGTTTTTCTTTTTTAGCATTTTAATATAGGAGGGTATTTATGACTTTTAAAGTCTCTTAATGTCATTTAATTATCAAAGAATCTCTAATGTGCTACACTGGATAATGTAGTGGCACATAACTTAAGATGGCAAAGAAGAGAAGATGTAAATTTTCAGCTATGTGTAAAATGTATATGGTAAAAATTGTATTAGTGTATTATTCTGAGATTAGCTTAGCATCTGATCTCAGAGTAACATGCCGTTCATGAGTGATTCTGAGAAGATATAGAAAAGGTAATGACTAGTATTGAAGAAACAGATCCATGAAGATGAGATTAGAGTTATTTTAATAGACTCCTGACATCTCCTCTGCATAGGGAGATAACCCATCCTCCCCTGATTCATTGACCATAAGCTCTGTGGTTAAAAAAATACAAACTCTTGAATTTTGTTTGTGGGGTAATTTGGCCTCATTCTAGATGTTTTCCATCTTTGTGACACTCATGCCATGTCATACTCCTGGTATCCTCCCTGCCCTTTAATTTTCTTGGCCCCAGGAAATGGAGTTATCTGATGGAGAGTTTGGAAAGAACTAACCAGGCTTGCTGAGTTAGCAACTCTTCAGCTCTACAGCTCCTCCTAGTGAGCCTACTTGTAAAAAGCGGGTCTTCTTTTCTACTTCTCTAGGGGCAGGGGGCAGTAGAGGGGAGACCTGCTTCAAGTGCTGGAGTGACTGGAATGGTCATGCGCCTAATTCTCAGGTGCAATGTTAGCAAGGTCACATGATTAGCAGGCTTTAACCCATATTATCTAAGTAGGTCTCTATTAGTAATGAAAATGATATTTGTTCAGAACTGGATGAGGAAGCAGACTGACATTGCACTTCAAATAATCAAACACTGCCTACTGATACTTCATATTCTTATTGTTTTACATATTTAATATTTTTATCTTTTTTTCTTAGAAACATATTTTTTATAAGTACCTGTAGGGTATGAGATTCTTCTGTTATTTATTTTATTCTTATAGTTCTTAAGAGGCTTGCATGTGCATCAAGAAGAAATGCTCCAGGAGGCAGTCAGTACACATGGGATTAGGTCAACATTTATTTCCAGTCAAGGAAGAATAAGAAATTGGGTTAAAAAGGAGTCTGCAAAATTTATCCATCCATTCTGGAGTTCAAAGGGCTTAACGTTTGCTCCCACCTAAGGAGATTTTCCTTTGGGAACCGGAGTTGGATAGGGCTCAAGTATCCACCACCTTCTACAACATTTTTTTCCTTCATTACATATACCAATGGTATCATCTAGTGTGCGGCATAGTTTGTCTCTGCACACCCCTTTCAAAGCAATACTGTTTTTGTCCTGGAATAATGCCAGTCTTTCCTACACAGGAAGAGATTTAAGAACATCATTAATTCACTATTGAAAATATACATAAAACAATAAACCCCCAGAAGAATGGCTTTGGGATAGGAAAGAAAACATTGTCTATATGAAAGGATCAGACCCGCAGACAGAAACAGCGCCTTTTTATGGGAAGGGAGCTAAGATTGTAGATTATACACACCTTGGAGGAAATAGGCCAATTTCTAAAATCCTTTAAAGGGATTGTCCTCCCCTAGCGCAGTACATTTTGAAATGTGTGGGACCATTTGTTCTTGCCACCATGCCTAGGGAAGGTGTCTTTGGTATTTAGCAGATAGCACAGCATTGCTAAATTTTTCACCTAAGGAATTGTCTTGCACCAAACACCAACAATGCCACCACTAAGAAACAGTTTCGAAGGAAGTATGTGTCCCTCCAAATTCCCATCTGTGCATACATCGTCCCTATCAAATGGTTCATGTTCATATCTTCATCTCCTTTCATAGAAAGCCTATCAATCCTTGAGATTTTATCTAAACTAATTTCCTCATTTCAGGACTTTGTAAGAAATACCTTTCATATGTTGCTCAATACCTCATAGATAGATGGAGGGATGGATAGATAGATAGAAAGACAGATAGATAGATAGACAGACAGACAGACAGACACCTGGAGAGAATTACTCACAGAGCTAAAAGGTATTTTCCCTTAAGTGTATCCACATGTTCTCTTAATTCATCTGGTTGTTGAGAAGCATATGGCTAAGGGTGTGCTCTAATTCAGTAGTTTTCTCTATGCTTGCTATCCTTTCTCTTGCCTTCTCAGCACAACCATAGTTTATTTTTCCTACTGTATATCACTGCAGATGTTATATAAGAAAAACACTTTTGCTGATGTTCATTAACAGACATTAGTTCCTGAACCAGCCTGTTAACACACCTGGATCTTATTTTGTTTTTACTGGCCTCTAATATACTACCTCTGGCTTCTTTGCTTCTGTAGATGAGTAACAGTTTGGTGGCCATTTCAGCTCTCAGTCTTTTTGTTGTTGCTTGTTATTGTTTTGTATTTAAACTAGGCTATCATTGTTGTTTCTCTACTCTGTAGAAATAGATCCATAGCCAGAAAAACCAATGCAGCCTTTTGGAACTGAGTGCTCATAACCTATGCAAGATTGTCTTCCACTCTTGTTAGAAGCTTCAACCTAGTGCAGTCTGGTATTATACTCTACTGTCAGACTAGCAGTTCATAAACTCAGGGTTTCTGTGCACAAGAGAATATCACGATGGGGGAGTTGGGTAATATCTTGTAATATTCTCTCTTTTTTCCAAGACTATTGTGGAAGAGAAAGTGGCTGACTTTCAGAGAGAGACCTGAAGTCTCCCCGGCCAGTTGTGGAAGGCGCTGGTTCAACTGCATTGTCTACACAGAACACAGGCTTCATGCTAAGAAGCATAGCAGACCTGTTGCTAACTGTTGGTCTTTTCCCTGATAACTTCATCCATACATTTAACATCTGGCAACACTGTCAGACTTTTTAAATGAAGCTAAAATCAGGGGTTATTAGTACTGGGAAAGATATAGTCAGAGGCAGAGTATGGCATCAAGGAGGCCTATGCGTGTGAACTTAGAGGCATCCCATGCAAAATGAGGTGGAATGTGAATCTTCAGCTGAAGCCAAAAGAGTGAACTTCCTCTCAGTAGGATGCATAACCCACTCTACGGTAAAGTTCAGCCTACTGACACAGCATGTAGCCTAAGACAGTGCCAATTCCTCTATTTGGGAGATGTCCCTTGCTTCACTCAAAAGGAGTGGAACAATTCATCCTACCAGTGATGTGCTTCTTGCTACATGGGAAGCTTAATTTAAGGAGGTATGCTTTGAGCATGAAGCCAAAGAGTTATAATCTCCCTTTTTACCGATGACTGTGACATATCCTCATGCCAAGGGCACTAGTTTAAGTCAAAAAGATAAGATTAAATTACTTAATTCATATTCAGATTCATATTCCTCATTCATGAGGAAGGAAATTTCTTCCCAGATGTTTACATTTATTTTCAGACTTATTGACAGAAGTATATACATGTAGAGCAAAAGAAGAGAGGCACTCTCTAATACACTTTAGAATTTATTTGACGTTAATATGTTATAATGGTTATATCACACAGCAGTTGAGGAAAGGATGCATATTTAATAAGTGCCTTTGGAAAAAGAAACAATTTAGATGTTCACTTCATATTATATCACAACATTAATTTCTGTGGATGCAGTGAGAAGGACTTAGAATCACACTGGAAAAGACCCTTAATAGCGCATTCATCTACTTTCTAAAAGGATATAACTTTCTTAGCATTAGAACTCATTGAGTCAGTAACTTTTAAGTTTTTTTTTGGATGATGTAGAGGATTTAAATGGAACAGGCTCTGCCTGGAACTTTATCAATCAAAAAATAGAAGTGCAGTTTCCATTTCTCTACATAATGTGAGTTCAAGCTGTCTTCTGCTCCTATCCAATGTCATGTATTTAGATATTATGTTATTCTCCACAGTCAGTGTAAGAAGAATGCTATAATTTTCTTAATTCTCAGACAGCTAATGCAGCAATCCAAGATTTATGCCATTCTAACCTCTTTAGACTCATATTCCCAGCATATATATGTATGTTTACGTGTACATATAAATCTATATGAACTATTCCAATTTTTTATAGGATACCATGGATTCTTTTTGGATTAAATATAAGGATATATAAAAACATATATTCAAGTAGCTATAACTTAATATTCATCAGACATTAAGCTGATAAACTAATATTTCAGATTATGTAGTTTCTTTGGAGAAATTTTTTCATGAAAACAATAACTTTTTTTACTTAATTGGATTTTTTTGGTGTAAAAATGTCTTTAACAAAACTCTTCATGATCTAGCCACTCAATTTTTCTTAAAATAAATTTTATGACATAAAAGTTATATAGGAGTTATCAAATTTCTAAGATTATCAGAATGCTTCTAGACACCTGATAAATTCTACATGCCCAACAGTCACAGCAGAGATTAAGATCAGAATTTTTGGAGTGCAGTATTATTAAATTGTATAGACAGCTCAGCAATTAACTATTCAGTACTAAGAGACCATACAAAACTGATAATGAAATTCCTATTTTTCGACCTGAGTGTTCTGGGTCCCACTTCATAATGTGTCCAAGAACATCTCAATATGCACAAGTAAGGCATTTTGACCTTTATGTATGGTTTTAATATCCTCTGATCACAAGAAACCTGGCTATTCAAAAGTGATTCCCTCCTGTGCAGAATTATAGGACCTTTGTTTAATCCTTCTTCCTGGTATAACTGATTTGGAAGGAAGAAAGAAGGGCTGATATTTCTATTCCTCCAGGAAGATGTCACAGCTTGAAAGGCAGGCCTCTGCCTCTGAAGGATTATTGTCATATTTGTGGAGAGATTAACTCAGCTTTCAACCTCAAATAACCTCTTGTTCTGCATCATTTATTTTATTGTGGTAATAACACTTAAAGCGAGATCTACCTTCTTAAGAAATTTGTAAGTGCTATAGATATAATATTGTACAGTTGATATTTAGAGCTTATTCATCTAATAAAACTGAAAACTTTTACTCATTAAATAGCAACTCCCTATTTCCTCCTCCCTCCCCAGTCCCTGGAAACCACCATTCTGCTACCTGTTTCCATGAGTTTGACTATTCTAGGTACCTCATAGAAGTGCAATCAGGCAGTATTTGTCTTCTGTGACTGGCTTATTTCATTTAGCATAATGTCCTCCAGGTTCATCCATGTTGTCACATAGAGTAGAAAACCTCCTTAGTTTCCTCAATATATAATTAGAAGATTTTGAGAAAAAAGTCTGGCAGAAATCAGAGTTATTATTTTTGTATGCATATCTACACCTATGGATTGATTAAAAACAACATTGACCCAGATTAAAGAGATTTACTTTTAGCTGCAATGTTGCTAGTACCTATGTGATCTGAGTAAAATCACGTTCTTTATCTGTACATGGGTTTTATTCTCTAAAATAAAAACAACTGCCACTAAATTTTATTTTAATTTGAAATTATTACAACCATATAATTTCATATCACATGTCACTACAAGTGTATCTGACCTCAATGGTATCTTCTGACCAAAGCTGAGAACCAAATGAGAATTGCATAAGCTCCTTCAGAAGGAGGCAATCATATGTGAGGTGGATCTCAACATGTCCACAGATTAGGTAAAGATCAAACAATTGAGTAGCTTTGATTGCCCTTAAAAGAATCTCAGAACTGGAACAAAACAAGAGTGCCCTCTCTCACCATCCTAATCAACATAGTACTGGAAATACGAGCCAGAGCAATCAGCCTTTTGAAATAAAAGGCATTCGAATAGGAAAAGAAGAAATCCAATTACCTCATTTTATAGATGATATTATTCTACACTTAAGAAACCCTAAAGATTCTTTGAAAGCCTCCTGGACCTGATAGACAACTTTAGTAAAGTTTCAGGATGCAGCATCAATGTACAAGATCAGTAGCCTTTCTATACACCAACAATGTTCAACCCAAGAACCAAGTCAAGAATGCAATCCCGTTTACAACAGCCACACAAAAAATTAAATACCCATGAATACATTTAACCAAGGAGGTGAAAGATCTCTACAAGGGACACTACAAATCACTACTGAAAGAAATCACGGATGACACAAATAGAAAAATATTCCCTGCTGTGGATTGGAAGAACCAATATTGTGAAAATGGCCATACTGCCCAAAGCAATTTATAGATTCAGTGCTATTCCTATCAAACTACCAATGACTTTTTTCACAGAATAGAAAAAACTATTCTAAAATTCATATGAAACCATAAAATAACTCAGACAACCAAAATAATCCTAAGCAAAAAGAACAACACTGGAGGCATCATCCTACTTGACTCCAAATTATACTATAAGGCTACAGTAACTAAAATGGCATGGGACTGATACAAAAGCAGACACATGAACCACTGGAGCAGAACAGAGAACCCAGAAATAAAGCTGCACATTTATAACCATCTGCTCTTTGACACAGTTGACAAAAATAAACAATAGGAAAAGGACTCCCTGTTCAATAAATAGTGCTGGGATAGCTGGCCAGCCACAAGCAGAAGAATAAAACTGGATGCCTATCTTTCACCATATACAAAAAATTAACTCATGATGGATTAAATATTTAAATGTAAGACCTCAAACTATAAGACTCCTAGAAGAAAACCTAAGAAACACCATTCTAGATATTGGCCTTGGGGAATAATTTATGACTAAGTACTCAAAAGCAATTGCAACAAAAACAAAAGTTGACAAGTAGAGCCGAATTAAACTAAAGAGCTTCTGCAGAGAAAAAGAAACTATTAACAGGGTAAACAGAAAACAACAGAATGGGAGAAAATATTTGCTAACTACGCATCTGACAAAAATTTAATAACTGGAATCTACAGGGAATTTAAATCAACAAGCAGAAAACAAATAAAGTGGGGAAAAGACATGAAAAACATGAACAGACTCTTCTCAGAAGAAGACATAGAAGCAGCCAGCAAACATGAAAAATAGCTCAACATCACTAATCACTAGAGAAATACAAATCAAAACCACAATGAGAACTATCTTATACCAGTGAGAATGGCTATTATTAAAAAGTCAAAAAATAACAGAAATGCAGATGAGGCTGTGGAGAAAAGGAGTGCTTATACACTGTTGGTGGGAACGTAAATTAGTTCAGCCACTGTGGAAAGCAGTCTGAAGATTTCTCAAAGAACTTAAAACAGAGCTACCATTCCACCCAGCAATTCCATTACTGGGTATATCGTCCAAAAGAAAACAAATAATTCTACCCAAAACATACCTGCACTCCTATGTTCATCACAGAACTACTCACAATAGTAAAGACAAAGAATCAACCCAGGTGCTCATCAATGGTGGACTGGATAAAGAAAATGTGGTACATATAGACCATGGAATTCTATGAAGCCATAAAAAAGAACAAAATCATATCCTTTGTAGCAACATGGATTATCTGGAGGACTGCAAATTAATGTAGAAATAAAAAATCAAATACCACATGTTCTCACGTATAAGTGGGAGCTAAAAATTGGATACTCATGGACATAAAGATGGGACATGGGAGACTACTACAGTGGGGAGGGAGGAAAACAAGGATTGAAAAACTATTTGGTACTATGCTGACTACCTGAGTGATGGGATTACCATCATGCCCCAAACCTCACATCACAAAATATACCAACATAACAAACCTGCACATGTACCCCCTGAATCTACAATATAAGTTGAGATTATTTAAAAAATAATCTCAGAGATAAAGGGAGGAAGAGATCTTTGCTCATTGACCACACACTTTATTTTGGGGGATATGAACATCCCACTATTAACAGTCGAGATAATAATTTTACCGTATCTTATCAGGATCTGGATGAAACACCCTGAAGATGTTTGATTCTTTATTCCCTTTTCAGTTTGATTCTACATTTCGATATTGAAACTTCTGAATCATGGACCCTAAGGATGCAACTACGAGTCTTGAAGTGTTTTCTGTACTATTTGTCTTATGCTTAAAATTTTGCCATTAAAGCTTCATGCCACTGTTTATTCTTTTCCAAATTCCCTTGCTCCCAAATTTCTATTGGTCTTTTATAATTAGATGCAAAATTTTCTTGTTGAACTCTGTCTTATTTGCCTAACTGCTACCCTTCACAAATATTCCTCACCAATAGACTCTACATCACTTCCATCCACTACCGAGTTGGAACCAAGAGCTATCACCTTCACTCTCCTTTTTGGAGAGTGAAGCCTTGATGATAGCTGTTTGCTTTATTTACTAACCTTTAAATCACATATCAAAGCTTCTATACCCCTAAATCTATTTCGGCCCCATTTTCTAATTATTGAGCTCTTGAACCCCCATTTTCTGTTGAAATAACTCCTTGTCCTGCTTCTCAATTGTGGCCTCATTAGTACCAAAGAAGAGAAACATGTTGGATTTCTGAATTCCTAAGGCTGTGAATTGGGGTCTGAGTTAGGATGGCCACAGTATAATTATCTCAGTAGACCTCCTCCGGTCTAGGCGTCCCAATAGACTTCTACAATCATTCACCATCTTACCTTTTGGTATTAAAGTCACAAAGAGGAGGAGAACAGAAATAAGGGAATGGAGTTTCATGGTTGAGTGCCCAATAGAGAGGTGAGTGATCATGGCTGGTGGAACACAGGGGCTTTTATTTAATTCTGGGGGCCTGAGGTTCCTCTTGCTCAGTGAAGCTTAACAGAAAGGAAATAAAACAGCTTCCGTTGGAATATTTCCAAACTCGAAGGTCTCTAAGTTTGGTGACAAATTAACCTAATTGTAGGAAAGCAGATGGCTAACCCTTTCCTTTTTCTATGGCTCTCAGTTTCACCAGAGGTTAATTAATACCTGTAGTTAATTTGCTTTTTTGAATGGGGCCAAGAAGTAAAGCCATGTCGGTACAGAACATCCTTATTGCAAAAGTCCTAGGGCTTGTAAGGAAACATTTCCATAATACACTGTTGTTGTTTTTTTTTACAAGAAGGACAAGAGTATTGTCTAAGGTCCATTTATGAGAAGGTATTTTTTCTTTTTTCTTTTCTTTTTTTTTTTTTTTGAGACGGAGTCTCGCTCTGTCGCCCAGGCTGCAGGCTGGAGTGCGGTGGCACGATCTCGGCTCACTGCAAGCTCCGCCTCCCAGGTTCACGCCATTCTCCTACCTCAGCCTCCCCAGTAGCTGGGACTACAGGCACCCGCCACCACAGCCGGCTAATTTTTTGTACTTTTAGTAGAGACGGGGTTTCACCGTGTTAGCCAGGATGGTCTCCACCTCCTGACCTCGTGATCCGCCCACCTCGGCCTCCCAAAGTGCTGGGATTACAAGGCGTGAGCCACTGCGGCCGGCCCTGAGGTGGTTTTAATCACATCTGAATGGTGGATACATTTAATTCGCATTGACAACAGATTTTTTTCATCGTTATGGATCCTTTGTATAATTATCTCATACAACAAGACAAGTAAGATCAAGAGAGTTGAAAGATAAAAGACAGAGTAAAGTGCGCAGCTCCTGTCAAAAGACTCTGAGTCTACAGCTTAAAGAGATTCCCCTAACCTTTCACCCTAACCCACCACATAGCAACAAAATGTTGAAAGCTTAAGAGCCTGCCTTTAATCAAGAATCAATTGACCAAGATCCAACTTACCCAAAACAAATTTACCTTCTGTTCAATTTCTTATTGGCATATTTCCCTGAATTGATGTTTTTTTAAATTTGTAAACTTTCATATATGGTGTCAGTCTTTTCTGAAAAATTATATATACATATATAATATAACTTTTATATAGCTTTTATTTGACTACTTTTGATCATTTTCATGTTAGCTGATGTATTTATAAGCATTTGCTTATTTATTTCTTCATTAATAATTTATGCCTTAATAATTTTAGGTTTGCATAAATGTTCCAAAAGACTAATATTCAAAATATTTTTTGAAAAGTAGAACAAAGCCAGAGAATTTAGACCACCTTGTTTTAAGACAAAGCTACAATAATGAAGACACTGTGATACTGGAATAAGGAGAGACATATAGTTCAACAGAACATAATGGAGAGTCAAGGATAAGACCATCATATGAATGGTCTGTATATGGGTAAGACCATATATATTTATCCATGCTCAGTGATTTTGACAAAGGTGCTAAGTAAAGTCTTTTTTTTTTTTTATGCCCTCATTCTTGTTTATGTAACTAATTCAAGTGGTTCATGCGCAGGTTTGTTACATGGATAAATTGTGTGTCCTGGGGGTTTAGTATACAGATAATTTTCCCAGATATTCAGCATATTACTCAATAGGTAGATTTTCAATCCTCACCCTCCTCCCAACCTCCACCCCCAGGTAGGCCTTAGTGTCTGTTGTTCCCTTCTTTGTGTCCATGTGTATTCAGTGTTTAACTTCCACTTTTTTTTTTTTTTTTTTTTTTAGACAGAATCTTGCTCTGTTGCCCAGGCTGGAGGGCAGCAGCATGATCTCGGCTCACTGCAACCTCCGCCTCCTAGGTCCAAGCGATTCTCCTGCCTCAGCCTCCTGAGTAGCTGGGACTACGGGTGTGTGCCACCACGCACAGCTAATTTTTTGTATTTTTAGTAGAGACAGGGTTTCACCATGTTAGCCAGGATGGTCTCAATCCCCTGACCTCGTGATCTGCCTGCCTCAGCCTCCCAATAGCTTCCACTTTTAAGTAAGAATATATGGTATTTGGCTTTCTGTTTCTCTGTTAATTTGGTTAGAATAATGGCCTCCAGCTGCATCCATGCTGCTGCAAAGGACATGATTTTTTATTTTTCATGGCTGCATAGTATTCCATGGCACATATATGCCAAATTTTCTTTATTTAGCCCCCTGTTGATGGGCATCTAGGTTGATTCCATGTCTTTACTATTGTGAATAATGCTGCAATGAACATACACATGCATGTATCTTTATGGTGGAATAATTGATATTCCTTTAGATATATACTAAGTAATGGGATTGCTGTGTCAAATAGTGCTTCTATTCTAAGTGTTTTGAGAAATCTTCAGACTACTTTCCACTATAGCTGAACTAATTTATATTTCCGCTAGCAGTGTATAAGCATTCCCTTTTCTCCAAAGCCTCACCAGGGTCTGTTATTTTTTGACTTAATAATATCTATTCTGACTGGTGTGAGAGGGGATCTTATTGTGGTTTTGATTTGCATTTCTCTAGTTATTAGTGATATTGGGCATATTTAAAAATAAGTTGGGTGTCTCCCTGTATGTCTGCTTTTGAGAAGTGTCCATGTTTTCCAAATTTTTGAATAAAGGTTTTAGTTTTTGCTTGTTGACTTAAATTCCTTATAGATTCTGGATATGAGACTTTTGTCAGATGCATGGTTTGCAAATGTTTTCTCCCATTCTGTAGTTTGCTGTTTACTCTGTTAATCGTTTTTTTTTTTTTTTTTTCTCTCTCTGCAGAAGCTCTTTAGTTTAATTCGGCTGCACTTGTCAATTTTTGTTTTTGTTGCAGTTACTTTTGAGGACTTAGTCATGCATTATTTCCCAAGGCCAATGTCGACCATGATGTTTCCTAGATTTTCTTCTAGAATTCTTAAAGTTTGAGGTCTTACATTGAAATCTTTAATCCATCTTGAGTTAGTTTTTTGTATATGGTGAAAGGTAGGCATTCAGTTTCATCCTTCTACATATGGCTAGCCAGCTATCTCAGCACCATTTATTGAACAGGGAGTCTTTTTCCCATTGTTTATTTTTGTCCACTTTGTCAAAGAGCAGATGGTTATAGGTGCGCAGCTTTATTTCTGTGTTACAACAATCTTAATCTCTGGAATAGAGATTCTGTTCCGATGGCCCATGTGTCTGCTTTTGTACCAGTCCCATGTTGTTTTGGTTTCTACAGCTTTGTCATATAGTTTGAAGTCAGGTAATGTGATGCCTGCAGTGTTGTTCTTTTTTGCTTAGGATTACTTTCACTCATCAGACTTTTTTTTTTTTTGGTCTCATATGAATTTTCAAATAGTTTTTCTAACTCTGTAAACATGTCATTGATAGTTTGATAGGAATAGCACTGAATCTGTAAATTGCTTTGAGCAGTATGGTCATTTTAATAATATTGATTCTTCCTATCCATGAGCATAGAATGTTTTTTCATGTTTGTGTCATCCCTGATTTCTTTCAGCATTGTTTTGTAATTCTCACTTAGAGATCATTCATCATCCTGGTTAGCTGTATTCCTAGGTATTTTTATTTTTTCTTCCAGCTGTTATGAATGGGATTTTGCTCTTGCTGTGGCTCACAGCTTGGTGTATAGAAATGATATTGATTTTTTGTACATTGATTCTGCATCCCGAAACTTTACTGATTATCAGGTCTATGGCCTTTGGGCAGAGACTATGGAATTTTCTCATTATGGAGTCATATTATCTCTGAAGAGAGATAGTTTGACTTCCTCTCTTTCTAGTTGGATGCCTTTTATTTCTTTCTCTTACCTTATTGCTCTGGCTAAGATTTCCACTCTTTCAACCAGTGGTTCTGGAGAGGGAGATACAAACAGAAGTCGTATAACCTTTTATTATGTAGCCTGAGAAGGCAGAAAGCATCATCAGCACTGTATTTGTTAGTTAAGGCAGTTACGAAGGTTTGCCTCAGATCAAGCAGAGGGAACATAGACTTCACCTCTCAGTGGAGGAGTATCAATGTTACATTATAAAAAGTTCTTGTGGGATGGAATACATATTTTTAGAAAACTACAACTTTTGGAAACGTGTTTTTGAAAAACACAATGTGCCACTGTAGCTATAATTTTTTTTCAGTTTCACAAATGTCAATTTTACGTGGTTCAATCCATTATGCTCTTGACTAAAATTGCCAGAATTTTAATGTCCTTCATTTTTAATATTGGGAATTGCTGTGACTAGTAAGTACTAATAATAGTATAATGAATAAATTATATGGTACAAATAGTATAATAACAAGGTTGTGGTGTAGTGACAGCAGCAAAAATGGAATAAAAATGTTCAAAATTTTATCTCTTTATAAAATATACTAAAAAGCTGGCAACAACTGTCAAAATAAAGCTTTTTAGAACTCTGAAAACTAACCTAAGGTTTTTAGCAACCTAGGGAGTGCTAATTCTAGCAAAATATCTCATCTCAGTAAGAACATCGATTTGTGGTTTTTAACTTACCCTGTTTCCACTCTTCTCAGAGAAGCAGCAGGCTTGAAAATAATGCCCAGATTCTTAATACCAATGCCAGAAGAAACAGAATGGACCTCATTCATGAAAAATTGATCTCCCTGTTGACTCCCTCAAATATATTCTCAAAAGCCTCGTTTTTTCACCTAATCTGGACCTCACGTAGTGGTAAAGCTGCTACTTGGTGTGTGGCGGTGTTAGAAAACATTTACAGAAAAACATAAATACTGCTGCATGAATACTGGGGAAAACAATAGACTAAACAAAAATCTTGAGAGAAAGTACTGGGAATGAGATGCTTTGGGGAATATGGGCTTTGAAAAGCTTCAACATATTTCTGAGAATTTGCAAACTGTGTATGTCAAGGCTGTGTGCATGTTCAGTAAAAACCTGGGAAATTTCTACCTTCCCTGCACAAGCAGAAAGTGTAGGCCAAGGCAGAGTTGTAAACTGTCTGGCTGAGTGTTGAAAGCAGGGCCCAACACATACACAAAGCCGCTCTGCAAGTTCCAAACACATATGGAAATCTTTGTCAAATTATTAGCTGACCTCTAAGCTAATGGAAAAAAAATATTTTAATCGACATAGGTGACAAAAAATAGAGACCACAAAATTTATTCAGAAAAGATACTAAACAAACAAATAACTACAACGAGGAGTACAACGTGGGGAGGAGGGAGAATCTTATTTCCAGAGTGGCCACATTATCATGTTTAAAATGTCTGGTATTCAAAAAAAGTATGAGACATACAAAAAGAAAAAACTGAAGAAAGTATGGCACATGGAAAAGAAAAAATGCAGTTAATAAAAACTACCCCGAGGAGATCCAGACATTGGCCTTAATAGAAACAGACTTTAAATCAACTATTTTAGATATGTTCAAAGAGCTAAAGGAAACAACATCTAAGGAACTAAAGAGAAACATGAGAATGATATCTCAGAAAAATAGATAATATCAACAAGAGACAATTAAAAAAAAACATGAGAATGATATCTCACAAAATAGAGACTATCAATATTTTTTAAAAATTATTTATTTTATAATGTTCTTTTAAAAAGAAACCAAATAGAAATTTTCGAGTTGAAAGATAAAATAATGGAAATGAAAAATGCTCTAGAGGGCTAAACAGCAGTTTTGAGGAGGTACGAAAAACTAGTGAACATGAAAATAGGTCAATTGAGATTATCCAGTTAGAGAAAATCTCACTTAGAGAAAAGAATGAAGAATAATAAATGGAGCCTAATAGACCTGTGGAACACCATCAAGATATCAACATATGCATAATGGAAGTTCCAAAAAGAAAAGAGAGAGAGAAAGGTACAGAAAATATATTTGAAGATATAATTGTCTAATACTTACCAAATTTTATGAAAAATTTAATCTACATGTACAATAAGCTCAATGTACTCTAGGTGGATAAACTCAAAGAGACCACCCGAAGACATATCATAACCAAATGGCTCAAATCCAAAGCCAAAGAGTAAATCTTGAAAACAGTAGGAGAGAAGAGACTTATCATTTATAGTAGTTCCTTCTTATCCATGAGGGATAGATTTCAAAACTCCTAGTGAATGCCTGAAACCATGGATAGTATTGAATCATACACATATTATGTTTTTTAATACAACTTACAATAACATTTAATCAAAATTTAAAATTTGATAATTTTAATGTATAAATTAGGGGGAATACGCTTGCATTTTGGGGCCATTATTAAGTAAAATTAGGGTTACTTGAATGCAGAACTGTGATAGTGTGACAGTCAATCTGATAACCAGGATAGGTGCTAATTGACTAATGGGTCAGTAGCATATACAGGATGAATATTCTGGACAAAGGGATGGTTCACCTCCCAAGTGGGATGAAGCCAGATAGCATGAGATTTCATCATGCTACTCAAGTGGCATGCAATTGAGAATTGTTTATTTCTGAAATTTTCCATTTAATATTTTCAGGCAAAAGTTGACCATAGGTAACTGAAGTCATGGAAAGTAAAATTGCAGATAAGGGAAGATTAGTTATTAGTGATTCACAGTAAATTTACAGCTGACCTCTTTTAAGAATACAGTGGGATGATAAAAAATTCTATGAGCAGTTATTTGGGCTGAAATGAAAGAACATTATATAGTAATTTCAAACACATAAAGGAGTAAAAATGCTGGGGGGTGTGTGTGTATGTGTGTATCTTTAATAAAGGTAACTTTAGTATATATAAGCAATATCCTCTTTTCTTCTGATTTAAAAAAAACTACACATCACAATGCAGCATTACTCACATTACCCAAGATATTGAAAAAACCTAAGTGTTTATGAACAGATGGATAAAGGAATTATATACATAATAAAATATCACTCAGTTTTGTAAGAAGTTTCTTTCATTTGCATCAACATGGATGAACCTAGAAGACATTATGCTAATAATAAATCAGGCACAGAAAGAAAAATACTGCATTATCTCATTTATAGGTAGACCCTAAACAAAAAAGCCCCACAAAAGCCCTAAGAAATAGAAAGGTTAGAAAGAGGTGGGAGGTGTGTGGAAGATGGAAGATGAAATCCAAAGGGTACAAGTTTCAGCTATATAAAATAAATAAGCCTGGAGAGCTCACGTACAACACAAGAGCTGTAGTTAATAATGTATCATACTCCAAAATTTGCCCAGAGTAGATTTTAGATACTTTTACCACAAAAATGTAACTATGTGAGATGATGGATATGTTAATTTGCTTGATTATGGCAATCATTGCACTACATATATATGTATATATACACAAACATAATATTGTATATCTTAAATACAATAAAAAGAAAGTCAATGCATAAAGCAATAAATATAAACCTATGTTGATGATCATACGATGTATAAAGATATGATTTAGGTTGGGCCCGGTTGCTCACGCCTGTAATCCCAGCACTTTGGGAGGCCGAGGCGGGCGGATCACCTGAGGTCAGGAGTTCAAGAGCAGCCTGACTAACATGGAGAAATCCCGTGTCTACCAAAAATACAAAATTAGCTGGGCATGGTGGCCCATGCCTGTAATCCCAGCCAAAAAAAGCGGGGGTTGCAATTCTAGTCCCTGACAAAACAGAGTTTAAACCAACAAAGATAAAAAAAAAGACAAAGAAGAGTACTACATAATGATAAAGGGATCATCTCAACAAGAAGAGCTAACTATCCTAAATATATATGCACCCAATACAGGAGCACCTAGATTCATAAAACAAATTCTTAGACACCTGCAAAGAGACTTAGACTCCCACAAAATAATAATGGGAAACTTTAACACCCCACTGTCAATATTAGATCAACAAGACAGAAAATTAACAAAAATATGCAGGACTTGAATTCAGCTCTGGATCAAGTGAACTTAACAGACATCTACAGAACTCTCCACCCCAAATCAACATAATATATATTCTAATCAGTGCCACATGACACATATTATAAAATCGACTGCATAGTTGGAAGTAAAACACTCATCAGAAAATGCAAAAGAACTGAAAACATAACAAACGGTCTCTCAGACCACAGTGCAATCAAATTAGAACTCAGGATGAAGAAACTCACTCAAAACCACACAACTACATGGAAATTGAACAACCTGCTCCTGAATGACTCCTGGGTAAATAAGGAAATTAAGGCAGAAATCAAGAAGTTATTCGAAGCCAATGAGAACAAAGACCACATACCAGACTCTCTGGGACACAGCTAAAGCAGTGTTAAGAGGGAAATTTATAGCACTAAATGTCCACATCAGAAAGCTAGAAAGATCTCAAAAATGACAGCCTAACATCACAATTAGAAGAGCTAGAGAAGCAACAGCAAACAAATCCAAAAGCTAGCAGAAGGCAAGAAATAACTAAGATCAGAGCAGAACTGAAGGAGACAGAGATACAAAAAACCCTTCAAGAAATCAATTAATCCACAAGCTGATTTCTTGAAGAAATAAACAAAATAGACCACTACCTAGGTGAATAAAGAAGAAAAGAGAGGAGAATCAAATAGACACAATAAAAATGATAAAGGGGATATCACCACTGACCCTATAGAAATACAAACTATCACTAGAGAATACTATAAATACCCCTATGCAAATAAACTAGAAAACCTAGAAGAAATGGATAAATTCCTGGACATATACACCCTCTCAAGACTAAACCAGGAAGAAGGTGAATCCCTGAATAGACCAATAAGAAGCTGTGAAATTGAGACAGTAATTAATAGTCTACCACCCAAAAGAAGTCCAGGACCAGACTGATTCAGAGCTGAATTCCACCAGAGATAGAAAACCAGCAGAAAACAAGGATGCCCTCTCTCACTGCTCCTATTCAACATAGTATTGGAATTTCTGCCCAGGGCAATCAGGCAAGAGAAAGAAATAAAAGTATTAAAATAGGAAGAGAGGAAGTCAAATTGTCTCTGTTTGCAGACGATGTGATTCCCTATTTAATAAATGGTGATGGGAAAACTGGCTAGCCATATTCAGAAAATTAAAACTGGACCCCTTCCTTACACCTTATACAAAATTTAACTCAGGATGCATTAAAGAATTAAATGTAAATCCCAAAACCATAAAAGTTCTAGGAGAAAACCTAGGCAATACCATTCAGGACATAGGCATGGGCAAAGACTTCATGACGAAAATGCCAAAAGCATTTGCAACAAAAGTCAAAATTGACAAATGGGATCTAATTAAGCTAAAGAGCTTCTACACAGAAAAGGAAACTATCATCAGAGTGAACAGGAAACCTACAGAATGGGAGAAAATTTTTGCTATCTACCCATCTGACAAAGGTCTAATATCCAGAATCCACAAGAAGCTTAAACAAATTTACAAGAAAAAACAACCCCATTAAAAAGTTGGCAAAGAATATGAACAGACACTTCTCAAAAGAAGACTTTTATGCGGCTAAGAAACATAAAAAAAGCTCAACATCACTGATTATTAAAGAAATGCAAATCAAAACCACAATGAGATAATATCTCATGCCAGTCAGAATGGTGATTATTAAAAAGTCAAGAAGCAATAGATGCTGGTGATGCTCTGGAGAAATAGGAATGCTTTTACACTGTTGGTGGGAATGTAAATCAGATCAACCATTGTAGAAGACAGTGTGGTGATTCTTCAAGGATCTACAACCAGAAATACCATTTGTCCCAGCAATTCCATTACTGGGCATATACCCAAAGGAATCATAAATCATTCTACTGTAAAGACACAAGCACACGTATGTTTATTACAGCACTATTTACAATAGCAAAGACATGCAACCAACCCAAATGCCTATCAGTGATAGACTGGTAAAGAAAATGTGGTAAATATACACCACGGAATACTATGCAGCCATAAAAAGGAATGAGATCATGTCCCTTGCAGGGACATGGATGAAGCTGGAAGCCATCATCCTCAGCAAACTAACACAGGAACAGAAAAACTAACACCACATGTTCTCACTCATAAGTGGGAGTTGAACAATGAGAACACATGGACACAGGAAGGGGAACAACACACACCAGGGCCAGTCAGGGGATGGGGGTGCGAGGGGAGGGAGAGCATTAGGATAAACAGCTCATTCATGTGGAGCTTAAAACCTAAATGAGGGGTTGCTAGGAGCAGCAAACCACCAGGACACAGGTAAACCTTGCAACAAACCTAGACGTTTTGCACTTGTATCCCAGAACTTAAAGTAAAATGAAAAAATAAAAAAAAGTAGTACAAGAACAAGATAATTAAAATGATACACTAGAAATATTTAATACAAAGGAAGGCAATAATGGAGGAATGAAAGAATTGAAGAACAAAAAAGGTGTAAGATATATAGACAAGAAATAGAAGAATGGCAGAAATCCTTCCTTGTTAGTAATTATATTCCATGTAAATGAATTAAGTTCTACAATTAAAGGCAGAGATTGAGAGAATATATTTAAAAACATGATCCAATTATATGTATCTATGAGGCTCATTTTAGATTAAAATACACAAGTAGTTTGAAAATAAAAGAATGGAAAATAATATTTCATGCAAATTGTGACCAAAAAAGAGCAGAAATAGCTATGTTAATGTCAGAGAAAATAGACTTCAAGACAAAATTTTTATAACCAAAAGGATATTGTATAATATTAAAAGGGTCAATCCATTAATAAGATATAATAATTATAAATATGTATGCACCTAATAAGAGAGCCCTCAAATACATATATGCTAATATAACTGAAGAGAGAATAGCTAAAAGGTATGGATATTCTGATACTCTAAATTTAATAATACAAAATAACTAGATAGAAGACCGGTAAGAAAATGGAAAACTTGAGCAACACTATAAACCAGTAGACTAACAGACATCTATACAACACTCCAATTAACAACATGTGAATACATATTTTTTTCTTAAGTAAACACAAAACAGTCTCCAGAATAGTCCACGTTAGGCCATAAAATAAATCTCAGAAAATTTTAAAATATTAAAATCATACAAAATACTTTCTCCAACCACTGTGGGATGAATCTAAAAATCAGTAACAGAAAAAAAAAAAAAACAGAAAAATTCACAAATGTGTGAGAATTAAACACCATACTCCTACATAACCCATGTGTCCAAGAAGAAATCACAAAGGGAATTGAAAAATACTTGGAGAAGAACCAAAATGAAAATACAATCAGGGATGCAGCAAAAGCTAAGCTCAGATAAAAATTTATAGATGTAAACTCTTACCTTAAAAAAGAATGAATAAAATAGATAGCTAACACTCTAAATTCAGAACCCAGGAAAAGAAGAACTAATTAAATTCATAGCAAGCAGGAAAAATAAAATAGTAAATATTAGAGCAAAGTGAAATAGAGAATAACAAAATAGTAGAGAAATCAACAACAAAAAAAAGTTGATTATTTGAAAAGATCAAGAAACTTCACTAGCCTTTTGCTATACCGACCAAGCAAAAAAGGAAGAATACATAAATTACTAAAATTGAAAATAAAGGCCAGGCGCGGTGGATCACGCCTGTAATACCAGCACTTTGGGAGGCTGAGGCAGGCAGATCACGAGATCAGGAGATCAAGGCCATCCTGGTTAACACGGTGAAATCCCGTCTCTACTAAAAAAATACAAAAAATTAGCCGGGCGTGGTGGCGGGCGTCTGGAGTCCCAGCTACTTGGGAGGCTGAGGCAGGAGAATGGCGTGAACCCGGGAGGCGGAGCTTGCAGTGAGCGGAGATGGCGCCACTGCACTCCAGCCTGAGCGACAAAGCGAGACTGTCTCAAAAAAAAAAAAAAAAAAAAAAAAAAAAAAGAGTGGGAATACTACTACCAAACTTACACAGATAAAAGAAATTATAAGCGAACCCTATGAATAATTGTATGTCACCAAATTAGATACCCTAAATAAAATGATGGACAATTTCTACAAATAAACTACCAAAACTGAGTCAAGAAGAAATAAAAAATACAGATAGACATATAACAAGTGACGGTAGTGAGTCTGTGATTAAAAACTTCCAAAAAAATCATCCAGGACCAGATGGCTGTACTAGTGAATTTAATCACGTTTAAAGAATAATGAAGGCTAATCTTTCCTACAATCTTCAAAAAATTGTGACACATTTCCAAACTAATTTTATGTGACCAGTGTTACCCTGATATGAAGGCAAGACAAAGACATTACCAGAAATGAAAACTAGTCCAGTATTCTTTATCAATGAAGATACAAAAATTCTTAACAAAATACTTTAAAATGGAATCTAGCAATATATTAAAAGGATTATACACCACAACCAAGTGCAATTTATTTTAAGAATTGGCTTGTGGGGGGTGGCTCACGCCTGTAATCCCGGCACTTTGGGAGGCTAAGGCAGGCAGGTCACTTGAGGCAAGGAGTTCGAGACCAGCCTGGCCAACATGGCAATACTCCATCTCTGCTAAAGATACAAAAATTAGCTGGGCGCGGTGGTGCACGACTGTAATTTCAGCTACTCCGGTGGCTGAGGCAAGAGAATCGCTTGAACCCGGGAAGCAGAGGCTGCAGTGAGCTGAGATTGCACCACTGCCCTCCAGCCTGGGTGACAGAGCAAGACCCTGTCTCAAAAAAAAAAAAAAAAAAAAAA
Organism: Pan troglodytes; assembly: GCF_028858775.2. Lineage (NCBI taxonomy): Eukaryota > Metazoa > Chordata > Mammalia > Primates > Hominidae > Pan > Pan troglodytes. Next base: position 18,093,814 of record NC_072405.2, read on the forward strand.
AAAAAAAAGTTTTTTAAAATATGCAAAATCAATCAATATTAGTAGAATAAAGGGGAAAAAAAGCCACAATCGTCTCAAAAGACATAAACAATTATTTGACAAAATCTAGTGCCCTTTCATGATGACACTCAAGAAACCATAAATCCAAGACAATTTTCTCACCCTGGTAACGAGCATCGATAAGAAAAGTGTAGCCAACATCATACCTAATAGTGAAAGACTAAAAGGTTTTCTCCTAAAAACAGGAACAAGAAAAGAATGTCTGCCCTTGACACTTCCGTTCAACAATGTGCTGAAAGTTCTAGCAAAGGCAATTAGGCTAAGAAGAAACTAAAGGCATTCGGAGGAAAGGAAGAAGCATTATTATCTCTATTAAGCCATGAAATGATATTACATGTAGAATACTCAAAAGAATTCACAAAAATCTATTAGGGCTAATAAACAATTTCAATAAAGTTTGAAGATACAAGATCAATATGCAAAAATCAGCTGCATTTCTTTTCTGTAATAGCAATGAACAACTTGGAAGTTAAATGAAGAAACAATGATACTTACAATAGCATAAAACATTAAATACATAGGAAATAGTGCAATGAAGGAAGTGTAAGACTTGTACGCTGAGTCTACAAAATATTTTTGAAAGAAAAAGAAGATCCAAGTGAATGGAAAGATTTCTCATGCTCATGAGTTGGAAGATTTAATATAATTTGAATGAAAATACTTCCCAAATTGATTTATAGATTTAATGCAATCCCTATCAAAATTCTGTCTTTTTGCAGAAATTGAAAAAATTATTCTAAAATTTATATAGAAATGAAAAGACGATTAAATATCCAAAACAATTTTGAAATAGAAGAACAAAGTGGGAGTACTCAAATTTCTCAATTTCAAAACTTACCTCAAAGTCACAGTAATCTAAACAGTGTGATAATGGTGTAAGAATAGACATATAGACTGATAAAATCAAATTTAAAGTTCAGAAATAAACCCATTCATCTACATGCAATTGATTTTCAACAAGGGTGCCAAGACCATTTAATGAGGAAAAAATAGACTTCAACAAATGGTGCTGGGACAACTGGATATCCACACGTAAAAGGAAAAATTTGTCTACCTCATTCCATATATGAGAATTAATTCAAAACTGACCAAAGACCTTAATGTAATAACTAGAATTGTAAATGTTTAGGAAAAAATGGTACAAATAGTTGTGACCTTAGATTAGGCAATGCTTTCTTAAATATGACACCAAAAACATAGCCACAAAAAATAGCTAAATTGGACTTCATTTAAGTTAAAAACTTGAGTGTATTAAAGGATACTACCAAGGAAGGGGAAAAAAGCCCACTGAATATGAGAAAAATATTTGAAAATTGGATTAATATCCAGAATATATAAAGAACTACTACAAATCAGCAGCAGCAACAACGACAATAAAACACAAATGATCTAAGAAATGATCAAAAGATTTGAATAGTTTTTTGAAAAAGATATTTAAGTGGGCTATAAGCACATGAAAGGGAAATGAAAATCAAAACCACAATGAGATACCATTTGATATCGAGTGGAATAACTATCATCAAGAAAGATGGAAAATAACAAGTGTTGCGGAAAATGTGGAGAAATTGGATTCTCATACATTTCTGATGGAAACATAAGATGGTGGAGGTAGTTTGAAAAACAGGTTGGCAGTTCTTAAAGAATTAAAAATAGAGTTCCCATATAACCCAGCAATTCCACTCTTAGGTATATACTTAAGAAAATAGTTTCTACCTAAGAATTGAAAAATTCTCAATGAATTCTCATAGCAGCATTATTCATAATAGTAAAAAAAACTGAAATAACCCAAATGCCCATCAGCTGATAAATATATAAACACAATGTGGTATATTTATATAACACAGTATTATTTATTGATAGAAGGAATGAAATAGCTATATATCCTACAACTTGGATGACCTTGAAAAATTATGGTAAGTTATGGAAGGCAGACACAAATGGGTATATATTTTATAATTCCAGTTATGTAATGTCCAGAATAGTCAAATCTATAAAGATAGAAAACAAATTAGTAGTTTCTGGGGATTAGAGAAGGAGTTTCTTTTTGGGGTGATGGAAAGGTTTTGGAATTAAATAGTGGTGATGGCTGCACAACATTGTAAATATACTAACATCTATTAAATTAAACAAATCAAAATGGTTGAAATAGTGAATATTTTGTTGTGTGAATATTATCTTAATAAAAATTGTTTTGACAAATACGATGTTTTGGAGTGTCCCTTTTTCTGTTTTTTCTTAGAAGAGTTGGATATAATTACAATTGTTTAAATTTCTGAAATGTGGTTGAAAATATAAGTTAAGTGCCCTCTTTTTTGGGAGGTTATTGATTACAGAATTAGTTGCTTTATTAATTCAGGAAAACATTCTTATTTTCTGTTTCATCTTGAGTTAATTTTGTCAAGTTTCTTTAATGGTTTTGCATATTTGAAGATGCTTCCTTTTTTCCTGTTACTTTTATTTGTGCATTTTATTTTCTTTGTAATTCATACTGCAAAGACTGAGATGTTTCTGTTTTCTATTATTATTTTCTTCTGAGATCAGATGAGATCAGGAGTGTTCATGATGGTATTGCCAAAGACTCACCATTATTATTTTCTAATATTAGCATTTATGACTCTGAATTTCCTCTTTAATAATATACCAATGGAATCCAAAAAGTTTTAATAAGTAATATTTTAATTTCAATATATTTATTTTTTCACTAAGTTTTTTTCTTTAATTAACTGGGTTTTAGAACAGTTTCTTATAATTTCATATCAGTGGGATAAATGAACACTTTCTGTAGAGTGTCAGTTATTTGACTTTTGTTAAGATTTGGCATGTAGAACAAATCGTTATATGGTCAATATTTGTGCATATTCAATATGTCCTATTAAAATTGTATTCGGTAGTTGTTGAATGAAGTTCTTTGTAATTATTCCCTTCACAAAAATAGTAAATTTTTATTAACATCCAATGTATTATTGATGTTTAAAGTCTTCTTTTTCTTTGAATGACTAAGAAAAATAAGTTATAATCTCCCTCTATAGTTTGGAATTTTTTCATTTTTCCTTGTAGGTTGCTCAATTTTTGTTTTATAAATTTGATGCTATGTTATTGAAGTGCACATATTTTGATGTATATATTTTTCTGGTACCACACTGTTTTGGTGACTATGATCTTATAGCATACTTTGAAATCAGGTAGTGTGATGCCTCCAGATTTGTTCTTTTTGCTTAGTCTTGCTTTGGATATGTGGGCTCTTTTTTGGTTCCATATGAATTTTAGAATTGTTTTTACTAACTCTGAAGAATGATGGTGGTGTTTTGATGACTCCGTGGGGGTCATCCACTTTGTAGGATATATAGCTATTTCATTCCTTGTATCAATAAATAATACTGTATTATATAAATATACCACAATGTGTTTATATATTTATCAGCTGATGGGCATTTGGGTTATTTCAGCTTTTTTACTATTATGAATAATGCTGCTATAAGAATTCACTGAGAATTTTTCAACTCTTACGTACAAACTTTTTTCTTAAGTATATACCTAAGAGTGGAATTGCTGGGTTATATGGTAACTCTATTTTTAATTCTTTGAGAACTGCCAACCTGTTTTTCAAACTGCTTCCACCATTTTGGTGGTTTAAGGCTCTATTTTTTGTGCTGATGGGCCTCCTGCTGGGAGATGGCGCTTTCCAGAAAGCATCCGCTGTAGTAGTGTTGAGAGATGACAACATGCTAGCAGCCCTCGCTTGCTCTCAGCGCCTCCTTGGCCTCGGCGTCCACTCTAGTTGCACTCGAGGAGCCCTTCAGCCCGCCACTGCACTGTGGGGGCCCCTCTCTGGGGCTGGTCAAGGCCGGAGCCGGCTCCCTCTGCTCGAAGGGTGTGGAGGGAGAGGCCCTGGTGGGAGCCGGGGCTGTGTGTGGCCCTTGTGGGCTGGCGCGGGTTCTGGGTGGGCGCGGGCTCGGTGGGCCCCACACTTGGGGCGGCTGGCCGGTGCCTGCTGGGCTTGACCGGGGGATGAGCTCTCTCTAGGCGGCTGGAGTGCTCGGGCTGGGTGCTGCAAAGTCCTGTCTGGCGAGTGCCATCAAGAGGTGAAGCCGGCTGGGCTTCTGGGCCCGCTGGGGACTTGGAGAACTTTTCTGTCTAGCTAAATGATTGTAAACGCACCAATCAGCACTCTGTGTCTAGCTAAAACTTTGTAAATGCACCAATCAGCGCTCTGGGTCTAGCTAATCCGGTGGGGGACTTGAAGAACTTTTGTGTCCAGCTAAAGGATTTTAAATTCACCAATCAGCACTCTGTGTCTAGCTAAAGGTTTGTAAATGCACCAGTCGGCACTCTGTTAAAACGGACCAATCAGCTCTCTGTAAAATGGACCAATCAGCAGGATGTGGATGGGGCGGGGCGGCAAACAAGGGAATAAAAGCAGGCCACCGGAGGCCACAGCTCAACAGGCTTGGGTCCCCTTCCATGCTGTGGGAAGTTTGTTCTTTCGCTTTTTGCAACATAGCTTGCTGCTGCTCACTCTTTGGGTCCGTGCCGCCTTTAAGAGCTGTAACACTCACTGCGAAGGTCTGCAGCTTCACTTCTGAGGCCAGCCAGACCACGAACCCACTGGGAGGAATAAGCAACTCTGGACACACCATCTTTAAGAATTGTTAACACTCACCAGGAGGGTCTGCGGCTTCATTCTTAAACTCAGCGAGACCAAGAACCCACCAATTCCGGACACTGTGGAGAGGGACCAGTGGTGGGCAGGGCTCCAGAACTCCAAAGATCGTATGTTCTTTGTCTTCTGCTACCAGGGTGGATATGGAAGGACCATCAGGTGGGGGTGGGGCTAGGCGTGCCCGAGCTCAGACTCTCCTTGGGTGGGTCTTGCTTTCGCTGCTGTGGGGGATGGAGTTCAGATTCCCATGTTAGTGGAATTGTGTACCTAGAAGGATTATGGCTGCCTCTGCTGAGTCATGCAGGTTGTCAGGGAAGTGGGGGAAAGCTAGCTTCCACGCACACTGAAAGGCTGGTCTCACTCCCACAATGCCCCTTGTGATAGCCCGGAGTCTGTTTCCAGGCCGAAGGCGAATCTGGCTTGAAAACTTACCTGAGGCTTTCTGCCTTCCGACTGACAAAGAAATGGGCTTCAGTTCTCACCCCGCCTGTGAAGTCTGCAAACCGGATTCACGCCCTCCCCCCGAGTTCTGGCCAGGAGGCTTCCAGCCCCATTTAATTTTTTACAAAGTTCAGCTAGAGAAGTCCTTCTCCCTGTGAAGTTTTACCCCCTGCTCCTCTGGCCACCCTCCTGATGGATGCCTGTGGTGTCAGGCAGGAATGGGCTACTTGGGGATCCAGCGGCCTTCCAGTGCCTTTGTGCTACTTCCTTTACTCCTGTATGTTGCTCAGCTTGGCTCTCTAACTTGGCTCAGCTCCAGGTAAAGTCACGAACTTCTCCCACAAACAGACTTTCAGCTTCTCCAGTGGGGGTGTGTGTTCATGAGACGAGGGTCTCCCTTTCCCATTTCCGTGGTTAGGGGACTTAAAGTATTTGGGGTGTCTCCCAGGTCCTGCAAGAGCAGTCTGCTTCCTTCGGAGGGTCTGTGGGTCCTGTCAGGATTGCTGATCTGTTCTTGCAGTCCATCTGGAGCTAAAATTCACAATGCAAGCCTCCGCATGCTGCTCTGTCCAGAGCTGCCATCTAGTTCTGCCTCCTGTCTGTCATAATCCCTCATGACCCTTGAGCTTTTTTTTCATATGATTGTTGGCAGCATGTATGTCTTCTTTTGAGAAGTGTCTGTTCATGTCTTTGCCTACTTTTTAAAGGTTTTATTTTTTTGTAAATTTGTTTAAGTTCCTTATAGATGCTGTATATTGGATCTTTGTCGAATGCATAGCTTGCAAAAATTTTCTCCCATTCTGCAGGTTGTCTTTTTGCTCTGTTTATAGTTTCTTTTGCTGCCCAGAAGCTCTTTAGTTTAATTACATCCCATTCGTCAACTTTTGCTTTTGTCACAATTGCTTTTGGTGTCATTGTTATAAAATTTTCGCCCGTGCCTATGTCCTGAATGGTATTGCCTAGGTTGTCTTCCAGGGTTTTTATAGTTTTGTGTTTCACACTTAAGTCTTTAATCCATTTAATCCTGCATATTAAGGCCGATCTTTATGTTTAGAAATTCTTTCATCTTCTTAATCTAGTCTATTGTTGAGGTTCTCAAATTGTATTATTTATTTTATTTATTGAATTATTCCATTTCAGCTGTTAAATTCCTTTTCACTCATTTTATGGATTTGTTTGATTGAAATCTGTTGCTGGAGAATTATTGGTTTTCCTTCAGAGATGCTATGTTTCCTTGCTCTTTAATGTTTCTTATGCCCTTACAATATTTGAATATCTGGTAAAACAGTTGCTTCTTCTAATTTTATAGATTGGCATTGGTAGTAAAAGACTGACTTCTGCAGCTGTATCTATACTGTTGAATCAGTAAGACACTTTGCCTTTAGTTCTGGGTTGGTTCAGTAGTTTAGACTTCTATGATTTCTTCAGCTATAATCAGCATCACTGATGTCTGTGAGCTCCTCAGTGTCTTAGCCTTCATTGTTAATGGAGGCTGTGGTGAGATTTTGCTGGGGAAAGACAAGCCAGGCAGTTTGGTCCTTGGGCACCAGTTGCATTGGTCTTTGAACTTGTGGGTGATGAACGTGGGCACTACTGGTTGAAGTTTCAGGCAGGCCATCCTCGGGCCTTCAGGTGGCTTTTTTTTTTTTTTTTTGAGATGGAGTTTTGCTCTTGTTGCCCAGGCTGGTGTGCAATGGTGTGATCTCAGCTCACTGCAACCTCCGCCTCCCAGGTTCAAGCAATTCTCCTGCCTCAGCCTCCCGAGTAGCTGGGATTACAGGCATGCACCTCCATGCCCGGCTAATTTTGTATTATTATTATTATTATTATTATTATTATTATTATTATTTTTTAGTAGAGATGGAGTTTCTCCATGTTGGTCAGGCTGGTCTTGAACTCCCGACCTCACGTGATCTGCCCCCTTCAGCCTTCCAAAGTGCTGGGATTACAGGCGTGAGTCAGGTGGCTTTCTCAAGTGCCAGCAGTGACAGTGGTGAGCTAGGTAGATAGGCATGCCCTCAAGACCCTGAGAGGCATGTGTAGCATCAGCAATTGCAGTAGTCATAGCAGGTCAACTCTTGCGACCCCAGATGGCATGTGCAGACACCAACAGTCGTGGCAACATGATGGACAGAGTAGTCCTCAGGCTTTCACCTTGTGCAAATATGTGGGCACTGGTGGCAGCGGTGATGGCAGGCTGGGAAGTCCTATCCTTAGGCTCTCAGGAGACACACAGGTACTTGATGGTGATAGACATGGTGGATTAATCCCCAGGCTCCCAGACAATGTGCACAGGCACCACCAGGCTGGGTGGGCTCATACTCAGGTCACAAGAAGGCATGCACAGGTGCCAATGACAGAGAGCAGTGTGGGTTGATCCCCAGCCTCCTGGACAACGAGCTTGGGTAGTGGTAGCGACAGCAATGGGTGGGATGGGCCTGTGCTCTGGCCCTGGAATAGTGCCCAGGAAGGCGAGTCCCCAGGTTCCCTGAGGATGCCTGCAGGTGTGCAGTGGCCCTGCTCCTGGGGGTCAGGATTGCTGTCAGTGTCAGTGGTCCTGGGAAGGTGACTCTCCACTTGTGAAGAGTGGCTGCTTCAGCTCCCTTTGTTCTGGGGGCAGCCTCTCTAGTGAATGGCACTGCCAGTTCCCTGGAGTGTAGGACACTGTGTAGGCTAGAGTGATGGGGACCAAGCTACACTGGTGAGTTCAGCTGGTATTGTGACTCTGCAGGCCTCTGGATGGACATGAGGGAATGTCACTGGGGGTCCAGAAATGTGGAGATGCAGGGGCTGTTGGGCCCCAGGGAAGGATGTAGTCTGATGGGGGCTGGACTCTCAAAATGGCACTGTGCCACAGCTGCCTGTGTCTGTGGGTGGGTGCAAACGATCCAGTGCCAACTCCTTCTCTGGGACAATGACCATCACATAGACTCCAGGCAGCTCCCTATAGTAGTCTCAGGGCCTGCGAGGGCTGAGAAACTGTCCCTTGGCTAGGATTGCAGTGTCCACAGTGGGAATATGGACCACTGGAGCTGTCTTTTTTACCTTTTCACCACACTGGAGAGCCTGTCCTGGCTTTAAGCTGATTCTGGCTGGGCTGCTGCTTCATTTTCCTTTCCTTCCATACCTCAGAGATTCCTTGTTACTTTGCTGCTGAATTCTAGTGCCCTCTTTCATGCCCTCTTCAAGGTATGATTATCTACTTGCTGTTTTGGTCTTTCTTTGGGAGGACACAGTGCCTGGTACCTCTAGTCAGCCATCTTGAAGGCCACCTCCTAGCAATGAGAGGATAACATTCTATGTGACGGCTTTAACATACGTGTCCAAACTGCTTCTTTTCTAGGGAAGCACTTACTCTAAGAAATAAATGTTATATAGTGCAAAAATATATTAAAGGGTCAGTTGGTGATGTAGTTTCAAGAGTGGCACTGAGGAAAACTTGGCACTTCGACAGGATTGAGTTGGTTGGAATATATCTCAATCTCTGAGATTTTGAACCCAATGTTTTGAACTTTTTGAGATTTCAAGTAGCCCATGTGACATAACTTAACATTCTTTCTTGGCCAAATCAGGCATAGTGAAAAATAAAATCCAGCTAATATACTTTGAAATATCTTGATTCTATACTCTTTCAGTAACCAAGGGGAGGCCCCCCATTACTTTACACAAAAAAGAAAAGTCTATGAATGAGAATCTCTTCACACAAAGCCACTAAAATTGTGTCTAAAAGGAGCAAAATGGTGACAGGTGGTAAAAGCACTCAGTGGCTATTGTAGGCAGAATAATGTCCCCTCTGTCTCCCACCAAAGCTATCCACATTCTAACTCCTGGGTCCTGTGAATGTGCCACCTTGTAAGGCAAAGGGGAATTGAGGTTTCATGTGAAATTAAGGCTGTTAATCAGCTGACCTTAAAATAGGGAGATTATCTTAGATTATCCAGGTGGGCCCAATGTAATCATGAGTCCTAAAAAATGGAAGAGTGGGGAGAAGATGAATTCAGAATGATGGAATGTGAGGACTCAACGCTCCTTTGCTGGCTTTGAAAATGGATGGAGGAAGCTATGGTGCCCAGGAGTAACCTGCCATTGCTGGGATAAAGGTGCAGGAAGAAAACTGCAGAGCTTCCAGAAGAAAGCTCAGCCCTGCTGACACCTTGATGTTGGCCCACTGAGATCCAACTGAAACCTGCAGCCTATAGAGCTGTCAGATAATGCATTTGTGTTGCTTTAAGCCACTAAGTTTGTTGTAATTTGTGATAGCAGCCGTAGGAAGCCCATGCAGTGTTTTAAAAGATGGAAGAAAATGCTGAATGACTATTCCCAGAGAAAGGTGGTAACTAAAGGAATTCCCTGAATCTTGGCCAGGCATACATGTACAGACCCAGGGAATTGCTTTTGAAAAGAGTGCTGAACAAATTGCCTTTAATCTGAGTGCACCTCTTTTTATAATTTAGATTTCTGGTGAAGTCTGGCTGACGTGATTGTGCAATTTTCCCATGTGCTGCACCTTTATCAGGGAGAGACAGACCCCTGCAAGGCTGCATGGAATAGGATGGTGCATTTTCCCAGTAAAAAAGGGGAGTGGTCTTCCCACACGCAGGGTGAAGGGTTACAGTGCGAAACAAAAGCAATAGGTATGGTTGAAAGTTCCCCCACCCTGCTGTAGGTCATTTTCAACTAAGAGGTCATCCAGATGGGATAGAAGGATACTGGAAACCAAACAGTAATCAAGTCATAACATGTAATATAAACTTATTTTTTTCTTTCTTTTTTTTTTTTTTTTTTGAGACAGTGTCTTGCTCTGTCGCCCAGGCTGGAGTGCAGTGTCAGGATCTCGGCTCACTGCAGCCTCCACCTCATGGGTTCAAGAGATTCTGCTTCAGCCTCCTGAGTAGCTGGGATTACAGGTGCCCGCCACCATGCCTGGCTAAATTTTTGTATTTTTAAAAGAGACAGGGTTTCACCATGTTGGCCAGAATGGTCTTGATCTCCTGACCTCATGATCCACCCACCTTGGCCTTCCAAAGTGCTAGGATTGCAGGCATGAGTCACCGCACCCAGCCAGTAATATAAACTTTTAAAAGAGGTTTTGTGCTGGTTGGTTTTGGTTTATTCTTTTTTGAGGATTCAGTAAAAATCCCTGTGAGGAAAACGGAGAGAGGGAAAGGGAGACAGGGAGACAGGGAGAGGGAGAGAGAAAAAAGAGAACCTAAAACCTCCAGAAAACAACAGGCTTCAGTCCTTTTTGGGTGTAGTGCTCTCAATTCTTGGTTGATGCCCCAGAGGCAGACAGCAGGGTCAGCTATTTAAACATCTCCTAACATGGATTTCTGTTTCGAGGCAAAAGTCCCGACAGGAGCCATTTGGACGTTCACAGATCTCCTTGAATTTGCCCCTGGCTACATGCAGAAGAGGGTTATTGTAACCATTCATCAGTCTTTCTTTACTTTGTATTGAATTACATGGATGTAGGGGGCAGTGCCTGAAAATAATCTCGTGCGGATTTGCGTGTGTGTGTGTGTGTGTGTGTGTGTGTGTGTGTGTGTGTTATTTGATTTCTTAAACACTTAAAAATCTGCTGTCACACAAAAATTTGGATTTTTTGGTGTTCTTGAAAAATCTGAGAATATTGGGTGCACCTACATGACAAAAGGCTGGAGGTGAGTAGCCCGCTCCCCTTTACAAGTTCTAGAGCATGCAAGTTTCAGTTTATTTCTCCCTTATTATCTTCTAACACTGATGGGATATTTCAGCCTTTTAAAAAAATTTATTGTCTTCTACTATGGATTTTCCTGGAGTGAAAGAGAAGAAAATCTCTTTTGGCTTATCTCTTTTTATTTCTACACACACACACACACACACACACTCTATATGATAGATTATAATAGATGTATCTTTCATAAGTAGAACTGAAATATAGACCTAAAAGATAATATACTTTAATTGTTAGAGAGGATATTTTTCCTGTGGAAGGGAACAATATTCCTATGTGTTTAATACACAAATATATCTGTGCCAGTACTTGGTACACCCTGAGACTTCACTCACTACTTATATCTCTGGCACTGGTCTTTGAGGTTGCAATTTTTCTCTAGAAACCATGGCATATATTAAGAGTGAAACATCCAAGGCCTTCTTAAAGGCTCGAAAACTATACTTGTTGAAAACATTGAATAGTATTTCATTTATGTCCGAAGATATCACTGCTCTGGGAATAGGCTGCACACACTGAGGTATTTAGTTTGAAAAGTGTTTTAATTCTGAGCAGTCTTTGTATGTAACACAGAGCACCTTTTCCATGACAACTTCTTGGCAATAAGGGAGGTATAAAAACCAGCCCTTTTTTTTTCTATTCTGGAACACAAAAGCCAATTCTAGAATAGCTTTCAATCAGTACAGCAATTTTTATAAACATTCAATAAATGCCTATTGAATTGAACTGAAATCCAAATGTATTAGATTCCATTTTACTTTTCAATGGTCACAAAGCAGTTAGTGGATTGATGTGAAGACCAAATATATGTAATATCATATTTATATCTGTAATGCAAATTGGGAAATAAAGGTCATGCTTTTCTGAAGACAATGGTAATTGTAAATGTTGACCACTTGGTAGAAACAAGCTGAAATCTGAGTTTTTTGATCCCTGAGCTTTCCATCTCTTCCTTTTATCTGTAAGTAGTCAGCTACTACGTATAGTAGTACCCAAGCCCACTGGCTTTCTGCTAAAATTGGCCCTTTGCAGCTGGAAGAGTCATAAGAGATTAGTATAGTGTAGAGGGTGAACCACTGACCTGTCTTGTGATATGTGATAAATCACTCTTGAACATCCCTCTGTGGTAGTACTTCTTGCCTTCTACTACGGGTGGTGTTTTCCCATCTGACCTCAATTCTTGATAATGAATTTCTTGAGGGCAGGAATCATATCTTATGCTCCTCTGTATGTATATTCCAGAATCTGATTAAAGTCTTGGCTTATAATAGCTATTCAGTAAATGATTGTGGAATAATTGATTAAAATACAGCTATTTTCTAACTTGCAATGTGTTTGTGCGGAAATTTGTTGTTACTCTCAGTTCACAGGTCTTTGAATCATGTGTACTATTTTACTATACCTGAGTCTATTGAGCATTACATTTTCAAACCACTTTTCGAGAAACTTAATACAGAACTACCATTTGACCCAGTAATCTCACTACTGGGTGTATATCCAAAGGAAAATAAATCAGTCTTGTAAAAAGACCTAAATTTGTATGTTCATCACAGTGGTATTCACAGTAGCAAAGATATGGAATCAAACTAGGTGTTCATCAACAGTGGATTGAATAAAGAAAATCTATTACATATATGTCATGGAATACTATGCAGCCATAAAAAGAACAAAATTGTGTCCTTTTCAGTAGCATGGATGCAGCTGGAGGACTTTATTCTAAGCAAATTAGCTCAGGAACAGGAAGCCAAATACCACATATTCTCAGTTATAAGTGGGAGCTGAGCAATGAGTGCATATGGACATAAAAATGGGAACAAGAGAGATTGGGTCTTACCAGGAGGGGAGGGAGAGGGAGTAGTCTGAATAGCTACCCTTTGGGTACACCCTACCTGCATGACAGAGTTATTCATACCCCAAACCTCAATATCACACAATATACCCATGTAACAAATCTGCACATGCACTCCCTGAATCTAAAATAAAGGTTGAAATTATTTTAAAAAATTGAAATTACAAAGGGCTTTTAAAAATTATGGTGTACCATTGTTCAATTGCAAGAATTCAAGTAACATTAAGGATTTTAAAAATCTTTTGTTTTCATTTGTTCTTTGCTTGTAAACCCTGTGTATTGCATATTGTGGACACTATGTCTTTTCCAGCTATTTGCTTTAGGAACAAAAGCTAGAGTTACAATGAACATCATAGGCTGTCTTGTCTAGTCACTTACCTTAAAGATGAGGAAATAAGCTGACGGAAAGGAAGAAACATGCTCAAGATCACCCAGTGATCGAGGGAGGCAGATGATAGGGACAACACTAAGGCTTGGTATTCTGAGCCTCATTCCATTTTCCACTCTTGCCCTCTCTCTGTGTCCTCCTCTCCTCTCTAGCCTTCTACAAAAAGTTGGCAGTTCTGCTTCAATGTCTACCTAAGGACATCCAGAGGAGATGCCACCTCTCATTAGGCTGCATTCTTTAGCACCATCCTGTGTTTTCTTCTCCAGTCTTGTTGCATCCCATTTTTGACTGTGAGTCATGCTTCTGCCTGTGCTGTTCTATCCAATTAGTTGCTTCTATTTTGATTGAGTGACAGTGAAAACAAACAAAAAAATTGTTTATCCAAATTTGGAATTTTTAAACCTTGATTAAAAGCATTGATTTCTTGGGGTTATATATGTAAGACACATATTTTAAAATATTTTTAACTGATTAAAAAATCAAACCCATGTATTTAGCCAGGATGACTATTTAACAAGTACTAGTGAGACAGAACTTCAGTAATGCCACAAGGGTAATAATCTTATAAGTCAGTCCCCGATGTTGTGTGCTACCAAGTTAATATAATTGGATATGGTATCTCCTTTTTTCAGCCTTTAGGAAGTCACAGAGAGGAACAGCACAACAGAACTCCAGAGTGGGATGTATAGGGAAAGCCAGGATACTAAAATAAAGCATTGACGCTGACATTTACCCCACCGTTGGGAAAGGCATTTCGGTTTCCAGGGCCTTAATTTTTTTCTCTATAAAACAGCAGAAATAGAGGCAATAAGTTGCTTATTCATCCTTGAATACACATGTTCAGGAGTTCCAGAAAATTTTTGGATCTACTTTTGGTGTCTGGTAATCACCTTGGGCCAATCCAAGAAGTCCTATACACACTTCTCCAAAGCATGTCTGTGCAAGGGGCCTTATACCTGTGATTAATGTTCACATGCTGAATGCAGTAGGCTATGCTCTGGTGTGGGGTCATCCCTGGTTCCTGTGTTTAAATTCTACATTACAAGACTAGATGCTGAGAAGGAAGAGGGACAGCCAGGGATGGAGATGGAGCCTTAAGGGTAAAAGTCAAGCCCCAGGGACCAACAGTATTGGCGAGCAATAGGTTAAAGATTTCTTAGATTATAATAATATTTTCAAAGAGACTTCTTCCACCAATCCCTTCTGTCTGAGCCAACCACAGCTTTGGCATAGCTCTTATGCCAGTTCTTAGGATAACTAACTTTTGCCGAAAGAAACTAGAGGAGCTTTGGAGACCAAGATTTAGTAGAATAATGCCTGATTTTTAATTTTTGAGGCTAGTAAACTTGCCTAATTTGGAGATGGAATAAGAGGGTTTCAAAGACTTGAAACACCATTGACTTCATTTAACTGAGTTGCTATGGAGAATTAACGAATTAGATGGCTGCAGGCCTCTCAGCCAATGAGTCTTCCAGATTTCCTATTAGACCCCCTTTTCTGGTCATAGGTGATGGTGATTTCTCTTTGAGTCTTGAATCCCTGTAAGGTGTTACGCACTCTACTCTTACCAAGTTTATTTTGTTACCTGGTAGAACTTGGCTCATAAAGAAGAAAATGGTGAAGAGGAGGACAGCAATCCTCATGGCTGAAGAAAGAAGAAAGTTTGGCTTCATTTCCACGAGGCAGAGAAAACTTCCGTCTGTGGCTCTCTAGCACCAGTGGAATGTCTCTGTTTGGGTAATAAGAGTCTTTCTGTACCTCCTTAGGCATATTCATAGATAGAGGTGTTCTATGCATGCAAAATTGCTTTTATGGGAAGACTGAGAGTCCTTTTTTTATTGGACAGCCAGTTCATTAGAATGATGTGGGTGCACAGTTTTGGCCAGAAAACCTTGTTAAATGGGGACATAAGCTACAAACATTTTGGCAAAAGATGAAAGTTTATGAACAAACAACCATTTATATTGTTACAATAAATTAGACTGTGTTGAGAAATCAGTTGGTTTCATTAATGACCAGACATTTTGTTAGTGAACACTTCCCAGACTTTACTAGCCCTAAGAATTAATCACCCCACTTGCTCCTGGTCTGAAACTCCAAAGTGCTTTGTCTATGTTACAGTACTTACTGCCTTGTATGTTAGATTAGTGAATGTATATTTGCCTCATCCACTAATGTATGAGCTTCTTGCTTGCTGGGACAAGGCTATATTCCTCAGAACTGAGGAGGGAGTTGAATCATGTGGCTATTTATTCTCAAATCCTCTTCACCAAGTGGAACAAAACAACAGCGAAAGACCACCGCGCATGGAAGCAGGAGGTCTGGATTTGGATTCTAGATCTCTAGATCTATTACTAACTGGAGGTATGGATGTAGTCAGGAAAATTGTCTTCCTTAGGTCCTTCCTTGATAGCACCTATAAAGGTCGAGATCTGTTGGATCTAGATCAGGGGATTCTCAATCATTACTATGCAGAAAATCAACTGGGAGAGTTCCTTTGCAATACAGATGCTTAGTTCCATCTCATGATACTTTTATTTTTTTTAAATTGGTCAAGTATTTTTCATTAAATAATGTAAACTTTCTTAGTCTACATCTAATAAAACTCCCACCAGCATACAAATACATTGAATGATATTAGCAGCAGAATCTTTAAATAAAGTAACCATACACAACTGTTAGGCCACTTTTTTTCATTGCTTAGTATTTCATGCTATTTGTCATCATTGTCATCATAATCAGCCTCATCCTACATTGTTGAACACCCATCATGGACCATATGGCATAAACATTTTTCCTACTCATAAAGGAGCATATGTTCTCTATATGTATATAAAATTAATGTCTGAACAAAGTGGCTTAAACAAGGCAGAAGTTTGTTTCTCCCTCACTTAAATCTATAGTTCTACCTACCATGGCTAGTACAGATACCTGCCAAATTCATTAGGGACACAGGCCCCTTCCAGCTCTCTGTTCTGCTATACTTTAGAAGAGGCTCTAGTTTGGCTGCTAAATCCCCACCTATCATTTTTGAATTCCAGGCAGCAGGAAGGAAGAAAGCCAAGAGAGAAAAACAAGGAACATCTACCCCTCCTTTTAAATTTTTTAAGCAACCCCCTCTTGTTTTTTTTTAACAGACTTTGTTGAGCTATGATTACATTTAAAAAGCTGTACATATTTAAGGTGTACATCTCAGTGAGCTCGGGGATAAGTATACACCATGAACACATCACTACCATCAAGATTATAAACATATCCTTCACCTCCCTAAGTCCCCCCCCTTTATTATTATTATTATTTTTTTTTGGTAAGAAATTTTGGTAAGAATACAAAATCTACCCTTTTAGCACATTTTAAGTATGTAATACAGTATTCTTAGCTGTAAGCACTATGCTGTAAACGAGACCTCCAGAACTTACTTATGCGGTATATCTGAAACTTTGTACTCTAACCACATCTACCCATTTCCCCAGCACCACGGCCCCTGGCAACCACCATTCTACTCTCTGCTTTTGTGAGTTTGTCTATTTTAGATTTCAAATACAAGTGAAATCATATAGTAATTGTCATTCTGTGGTTGGCCTATTTCATATAACGTCATGCCCTCAAAGTCCATCCATGTTGTCACAAATGACAGGGTTTCATTATTATGTAACACTGAATAATATTCCATTGCATATATGTATTAGCCATTTATCCTGATACTCTCCCTCCACCTGCCTCCCAACAGGCCCCAGTGTGAGTTGTTCCCCTCCTAATATCCATGTGTTCTCACCGTTCTGCTCCCACTTGTAAGTGAGAATGTGCAGTGTTTGGTTTTCTGTTCCTAGGTTAGTTTGCTGAGGATGATGGCTTTCAGCTCCATTCATGTTCCTGCAAAGAACATGATCTCATTCCTTTTTATGGCTGCATAGTATTCCATGGTGTATATGTACCACATTTTCTTTATCCAGTCTGTCACTGATGGACATTTGGGTTGATTCCATGTCTTTGCTATTGTGAATAGTGCTGCAATGAACATATGTGTGCAAGTATCTTTATAATAGAATGATTTATATTCCTTTGGGTATATACCCAGTAATGGGACTGCTGGGTCAAGTGGTATTTCTGGTTGTAGGTCTTTGAGGAATCACCATACTGTCTTCCACAATAGTTGAACTAATTTACATTCCCACCAACAGTGTAAGTGTTCTTATATCTCAACAGCCTCATCAGCAGGTAGTTTTATTTTAAAAAATTTTTGAGAAACCTTCATACTATTATCTGAAATGGACATAGTAATTTGTATTTCCACCACAAGTATACAAGGGTTATCTTTTCTCCACATCCTCACTAATACTTGTTATACATCTTTTTGATAATAGCTATTCTAAGAGGTATCAGATGATATTTCATGGTGGTTTTTATTTGCATCCCCCTGATGATTAGAGATGGTAAGAATTTTTTCATATATTTGTTGGCCATTTGTATCTGTTCTTCTGGGAAATGTCTATTCAGATCTTTGCCTTTTTTTTTTTTTTTTGAGATGGAGTCTCGCTCTGTCACCCAGGCTGGAGTGCAGTGGCATGATCTCGGGTCACTACAAGCTCCACCTCCCAGGTTCACACCATTCTCCTGCCTCAGTCTCCCAAGTAGCTGGGACTACAGGCACCTGCCACCATGCCCTGCTAATTTCTTGTAATTTTTTTTTTTTTTTTTTTTGGTGGAGACAGGGTTTCACCATGTTAGCCAGATTTTTGCCCATTTAAAAAAAAAATCAACTTTTATTTTAGATTCAGGGTATGCATGTTCAGGTTTTTACATTGGCACATTGTGTGATGCTGAGGCTTGGAGTATGGATGATCTTGTAACCCAGATAGAAAACATAATACCCAATAGACAGTTTTTAAGGCCTTTGTCCCCACCTTCCCTTCCCCCTCTAGTAGTCCCCAGTATCTGTTGTTCCGATCTTTACATCCATGTGTAACCAATGCTTTGTTCTCACTTATAACTAAGAACATATGGTATTTGGTTTTCTCTTCCTGCATAATTTTAGAATAATGGCCTCCAGCTGCATCCATGTTGGTGCAAAGGACATAATTTTTTTATGGTTGTGTAGTATTCCATGGTGTACATATACTGTATTTTCTCTATCCACTCTAACATTGATGGGCATCTAGGTTGATTCCATGTCTTTGCTATTGCAAATAATGCTATAATAAATATATGAGTGCACACTTCTTTATGGTAGAACAATTTATTTTCTTTTGGATATAAGGGTCTGTCCCCATGGCTGCTGTCAAGGGTCAGTGTTGAGTGCCTGCAGCTTTTCCAGGCTCAGGGTGCAAGCTGTCAGTGGATCTACCGTTCTAGGGTCTGGAGGATGGTGGCTGTCTTCTCAGAGCTCCAATAGGCAGTGCCCCAGTGTGGACTCTGTGAGGGCTCCAACCCCACATTTTCCATCTGCACTGCTGTAGTAGACATTCGCCATGAAGTCTCCATCCCAGCAGCTTCTACTGGACATACAGGCTTTTCCATACATCTTTAGAAATCCAGGCAAAGTCTTCTGATATGGTTTGGCTCTGTGTCCCCGCCCAAATCTCACCTCAAATTGTACTCCCATAATTCCCACATGTTGTGGGGGGACACAGTGGCGATAACTGAATCATGGGGGGCAGTTTCTCCCATGCTGTTCTTGTGGTACTGAATAAGTCTCACGAGTTCTGATGGTTTGATAAGGGGAAACCAGTTTTGCTTGGCTGTCATTCTCTCACTTGCCTGCTGTGATGTAAGACATGCCTTTTGCCTTCTGCCTCCCCCCAGCCATGTGGAACTGTAAGTCCAATTAAACCTCTTTCTTTTGTAAATTGCCCAGTCTCAGGTATATCTTTATCAGCAGTGCACTCCTGTACTTTGTGAACCTGTAGGTTTAATACCCCATGGAAATTGCCAAGGCTTATGACTTGCACCCTCTAAAGCGCTGGCCCAAATTATGTCTGGGGCCCTTTTAGCCATGGCTGGAGCTGGAGTGGCTGAGACCTAGAATGCTGTGAGCACTGTCCTGTGCTTGCACTGGACCCAGCCCACAAAACGATTCTTACCTCCTAGGCCTCCAGGCCTTTGAGGGGAGGGGCTGCCACCAGCCAAGGTCTCTGAAATGTCTTTGAGGCCCTTTCTTCATTGTCTTCTATTAGCATCTGCTTTCCTTTTAGTTACCCAAATTTCTGCAGCCTGCTTGAATTTCAGACAATACCAGTGGTCTTACAAGTACTACATGACCCCTATAACACTTCCTGACTTCATTTCTGCAATATATTTTATTTTTTTACATCATCATGAACATTGAAACTTTTTATATCTATTCACCTTCCATTTGTTTTCAAGTCCAGTTTACCTCCAAAGAATTTTAGAATATAGAGTCTCCAGAAGATTCTAGTTTGTCTTGTTTCTTGCTGTATCCCTTGACTGCGAATGCTTTCTAGTACATATAATACACTCAAAAGTACTTATGAATAAAAAAAAGGAATTAATCTTCACATTTTTCCTTCAAAATAGACTTAACTCTGTGGTTTCCAACTTTATGTGAGGGTTTTTAGTAGTAATCTTAAAAATCCAATCAAATTGAACAGGGAGTGTCTCCAGAATGAAGTTTTTGATTAGATTCCGTGTCTGTGCAATCGGGACATGTCTCTTGGAATGTAGTGGTGATTAGGTTTATTAATTTTTTATATATATAAGGGGAAGCCAATCAGAGGATGCATTTTCCCAGAGAAGGAGCATCTGAAGAGTTTAAGACCTTGGGGAAAGAGAGTCTTGCTGCTTGCTTGTGGGACTTGCCTTGGAAGGTAGATAAGTTCACTGCATCCTCCAACTTTTTATTTTTGGTGAGTTCTCCAAGCACTGAGATGTGAACTGGCCTCATTCCCTTACAATGATACTGTTACCAGTAGAAGAGATTCCAGTTACTGGCAGCATATCTGCATGGGTCCATAAGCAGCTTCAGTCCTTGCCTCCTCAGAAGAAAGAATTCGACTGAAGGGCATACAGCAGAAAAAAAGACTGAGCGGTAAGTTTCAGAGTAGGAGGGGAAGTTTATTTAAAAAGGCTTTAGAACAGGAAGGAGAGGAAAATTCTCTTGGAAGAGACCCGAGAAGATGCCTGAAGGTCCAAGAAAGAAAAGAGAAGAGTCTTTAACGTTGATCCTGCGATGGGTTTGCCTCTTTTCCATGATTCTTCCTTTAGGGAGAGTTTCCGGCATGCACAGTGCTTTCCTTACCCTTTGAAACTGAGCATGCACGGTGTGTTTAGGGAGTTATATGCATGTCCATCTGAAGCTTTCTTTCCTTTTCCGGTGGAGTGTGCCCCCAGAAGATTATGCTTTGCCATTTTTGTCTCTTAACATGCATGCCCAAGAAGTTGCTTCCTCCTGGGGTCTGCATTTAATTAACATTTTTGATGTTAACAGGTGTAGACCATCAGGAAATGGCCTCTCTCTGGTGCTGCCTAATTATCATTTTTAGAGAGGCAATGTGATAATTGACAGGCCATCACCTGACATTTCTAGTGGGTAGGGGAAGAGTCCTCTCCTGTCCTGCTCATGCTCTTCTACCTGTAGCAAGACAAGCCTTGTATATCATTAGACATTTGCCCCATCAAGGCAGCATCTCATTATTACATTTTATTGTGTGAATTGTTACTTCACATTCTCAGATTCTGTGTTCACTATTTGTGTGCCTTTTCCATTTTTGTTTTGGCCATATCTCATTATTTTAACTGCCTCCTCCAAGATTCTAGATCTGTATTGACCAATATAGTAACTACTAGGCACATGTGACTATAAACTGTAAATTAATTATAATTAAATGGACAATGCAGATATAGAGAATTTTTTTCATCACAGAAAATCATGTTGGGCATGTTGGCTACCACTTATTTTTAAATTCTATTTGTGTGGTTTATAGTTAAATTATATTCTGCTTCTCTATATTCATTTCCTTTCACAGATTTTCTCAAGCAATTTTTAAATTTCATTCATTTACCTTATTGAGGTAAGTACTTAGATTACTTTTTTAAAATAATGCACAGCAAATAATTTTTCCATCGATATTGTTTTAGCTTTATTGTATTGGTACTTTTACGTACTATATTCAGGTATTATTATTTTTCATAACGTACTTTAAAAATTGTGCCAAATTTATTTAAAATAGATTTCTCCCTTGATTTTCAGATGTTAGATTCTGTCTTCCATTGCTGTATTTTAATTTAATTTAATTTTATTGTATGTAAATATGTTGCATATTCCTTTTTTAAAAATGTGAGATATTTCCTCTCTCCTGTTACACAAACTTTGTATGCAGTGTTCATTATGCACTTTAAAAATAAATATTTTGTTTCAGGGCATGGTGCTTTCACACATAAAACCTTAGAATAATTTTAAATTCCATTCCACTTTCACCATTCCTGAACTGCTTTGAATATATTGGAGGTTGGAAGCCATGAGAGGCTTGCAATCCTGTCAAGATAATAGGATTTTCCATTTATAGTGTAATCTGACTTGCAATCCCATCAAGATAATAGGATTTTCCATTTATAGTGTAATCTGACATATATTCGTTTTGGTTTCATACTTTAAAAAAATCTATTCTCTTTTACTCTGTGGTGATCTCTGCTTTTCTATTTGTTCATTGCTAGAATGTCAGCTTGCTGTTTCCCTAGCACCTGAGATGTCATTCAACATTGTATAGCACTGGTGTTGAGAATTGAGAGAATCTACTAAATAGTAGGACTTTTCGAGACTGCAGTTCTGAATTAAAAGGAAGGGAAAGGACAGGCAAAACAATATAGACATCAGCTATTTTTACTGAAGATCTGTTGGAGAACATGGTTTTGTTGTCCAGGAACTTGAGACCTAATACCTCATTCCTAATACTTCACTAAGGTGTGTCTAAATAGCCGTGAAAGGGCTAAGAAGTCACAAGTCGGCCTCTTAATTTTTACGGGTGCCCTTAAAATATTAAGGTAATATTGAGGATGCAGAATGGCTCATTCCTCATGACTTTTTAAGAGATCTGGGCTGGGCACGGTGGCTCACGCCTGTAATCCCAACACTTTGAGAGGCGGAGACTGGCGGATCACCTGAGGTCAGGAGTTCCAGACCAACCCGACCAAAATGGAGAAACCCCGTCTCGACTAAAAATACAAAATTAGCTGAGCACGATGGCGCATGCCTGTCATCCCAGCTACTCAGGAGGCTGAGGCTGGAGAATTGCTTGAACCCAGGAGGTGGAGGTTGCGGTGAGCCGAGATCATGCCACTGCACTCCAGCCTGGGCAACAAGAGTGAAACTCTACCAAAAAAAAAAAAAAAAAAAAAAAGAGAGAGAGAGAGAGAGAGACATCTGGAGGGAGATACTAAGCTGTGCAGGCTCTCATCTTGAAGTCACCAAATACATAAGTTGTTATTTCTGCTCTGGTGAAAAGTTTGTCAATACATTTTTTTCCATGAATTAATGAAAATTTTAGACTCATAACATAAGTTTTTAAAAGTTTATCCTAAAGATTGCTTGTGTATGTATGTGTTTTAAAATATATTTAATCTCTACATCTTGAAATAGTTTTTATAGATTCCACATAAGAATCCTTTATGAAATAAGTATGCTTTAACTTTCTTATAATATTTGTCCTTTTTTGTCCCTGGCACGGTCTGTATATGACCAGTTAAATTACTTTTAGTTCATGTTTGGGTTATAATTACACACAAATATTCTCTAAAGCCCAAATCTTATTTTGATATTCGAGGAAGAGTTTACTTGGTAATAATATTAAGGGTTACAGCTGGTTACACTGAAGCTTTGTCGGCATTCTCTAATATCTTATTTTTTTTGAAGGAATATCTGTTCTGCTTGAATTATAGACTACATAATACATGTACTGTCAGGTACATTCATGGAAGGGACAGGCAGATGGAGTCATATGTTACTGGAGTCTTGATGAACAGATGTAGAAAATAGTCCAAGGAATAAGAAAAAAGTTGATATTGAAAAGTGCTTGTTGAAGTCTGTAAATGTGCATTAAATGTGGCAGTAAAAATAGACACAATGATGTTTGGGAACTGGGGTCTAAATGCCGGAGTCCCCAGAATCATAGAGAACCTTGGTTAGGGGAGTAATTTTGTCAAAAAGCAAGAAGAGGCAGTGACAGGCAGAATATAATTAAAAGTATTGCTGGGCCAGTTTCTAATTTTGTAATTTTGTCATATTGTTCAAACCCTGTTGATCATTTATTAAATTGGTAAATAAACTGTAATCAGCAGGGTTATTATGAGGGTTAAATAAGGAAATATATGTACATCTGTAAGCACAATGTCACAATTAATACAAAGTTACCCTTTTTATTTTTCCTGGACTTCATGTACAAATGGGTCAGTAAATTTTTTGTTTATGACACACAATTATCACTTGCACATAAAATATATTTAATTATTTTTATATTTTTAGCAGGGAAATAATACATGCCTGTTTCCCCCTGTCTCAAACACATACATTCATATAAACATATGCACCTATATACCTACATATCTATGTACGAATATATACATGGACATCGGTATTTCTCAGCAAATATGTATCATGATAATCAGAGATATTGCAGCTAACAAAGAGTAATATAAGCCATGATTGCAAGAATTTTAGATACCACGTTAGTAAAACATCAGATTGAGCTGCTAAATTTCTCCCACCCCTAAGTCATTTTGTATTTTCTGAGCATCCTAGAGGATTGTGACTGTATACACAGGACAGAAACACCATGACTCAGGGTACTCCTGCTAATTTCCGATGCAGGAGATTTTAAGGGCTAGATTAGCAGGATGGGAGTGTTGACCCTCTAAGTGAAATAAATCCCTCAATTGATTATCCCCATCCTAAAACAGATTTTTTTTTTTTTTTGAGACAGAGTCTCACTCTGTTGCCCTAGCTGGAGTGCAGTGGTGGGATCTCGGCTCACTGTAATCTCTGCCTCCCGGGTTCAAGAGATTCTCCTGCTTCAGCTTCCTGAGTAGCTGGGATTACAGGCAAGCACCACCATATCCAGTTAATTTTTGTATTTTTAGTAAAGACGGGGTTTCACCATGTTGGCCAGGCTAGTCTCAAACCCTTGACCTCAGGTGATCCACCTGCCTTGGCCTCCCAAAGTGTTGGGATTACAGGCGTGAGCCACCGCACTCGACCCTAAAACAGATTCTTACTTGATTATTTCCACGTTCCAAGGGGAAATACAAAAGTCAGAGTTGAGTGAAAGTAAAAGTGGAGTAAGGCTTCAGAAGGCTGTGGTGGGTGTTGGAGAAACATTGCTAGGGCATAAAGCTAGGATAAGAAAATCTGAGAATCCCAGGGTTTATCTATAGGTGGAAATCATATTCCACATGTGGATGGAGTCAGGGATCCCTGTGTTTTAAAATCAGTGAGGGAATTGAATATCTGGGCTTGTGCCAATTAACATACAAAACTCCGTGCTTTTGATGTTCTCATTCAGAAGATATCTGTGTTCCTTCCTGGTTAGCAACCATAGTCATAGGCTTCCTAATTTTGACCACAGGAAAAGAGGAGAGGCCTCTGCATGTTTGTGTCTGTTGGTTAGGCTGTGGTGCAGTTGGTGTCACACTTCAGTGAAAGTCTGGCTTTTCATCACAGGTTGATCTGAAAATTGTGCACAAGACTGGTGTCTCACATGTTCTTTCTCCAACCTCAGCTTTTCTTAGTGCCTAAGGTGTCTGCAAGTGGAAATCCAGAGGAAGACAGAGAGAAACTGAGTTCCTGACAATGCATTCACTAGTGAGTAGGGGATGCCTCTTTCTACTGAAATTATACCCATATTGCTGGCAAATGGACAGTTTTCTCCAATTTGCATGGGTGTTTCAGTTTTATTCTTTTTTTGTTTGTTTTTATGATGTAAAATCCACCCAGCCTGAGTCTTCCAAATGCAGTCAGGAGGCTTTCAGGTATCTGGCCTCCAATTAAGTTTTCTCAGGACTCTAGGTTGGGTATCGTGTGTCAAAGACTCCTAAATTATCAATATAATTTCTAATATTACACTACTTTATTCCAGCCCTCATTAAGACTATTTACAAAAAAAGATATTAGAGGTTTCATTTATATATTTCTTTTTCTTCTATCCATCCTATAATCTCATAGGGAAATAATTGACCCATTAACTGTACTGTTGGCTGAAATAGACTTAGGATTGTGATGAATGCAGGCAACAGAAATGAGTGAAGAGCAGAACATCACAGCCCAACAATGAGTCTGATGTTCTAGCAGCTGAGTTCAATAAATCCAGTGTGATAGGACTTGGGCAAGAGCTGTGCAGTGTTGAGGGAAAAGAAGAGTTTGATAAAATATATTTGAGCTTTTAAAAACTTTGTGAAAGGACAACTAAAGAAGTCATTACTATTCTTATCCCCATTCATTTTACCTTTTGGTAATTAACCTTTTTGCCTTCTGGTAACTGAAAGTAACATATAAGAAATATAATTATTTAATTATGGTTGCACACTCAGAAGAAGGAATATAGTAGATAGAGTACAATTTAGGGTTCTGTGGAAATGCTTTATAAGGGCTGGTTAGAAAAAAAAAAAACAATGAAGAGGCTTTTTAAATCTTTGAACAAGTGAAGTGAGAAGGTAAATTTAAAAGAGAAACAATGATAACTGATGTTTAGATTGCCGAGAGAAAGTTGAGAACAGGAGGCTTCATATCACAGGAATCATCGGACTAAGATTTCCTCAGTATAGCAGCCTCAGCGGTCTTGTCTTGTGCTGCTACACTGTCTTTAAGCCTTGTCATGAACACCTGAATTATATAACATTAGAGAGACTATATGTATGAATTGAATCCTATATTCTGCATAAAGCTTGTTCAGTTCTGAAGAATGCTGGAGTCTGGTTCATTACTTTCTAACTTTTTAATGAATAAGGGACCAATGACTTATATTTAATAAATATTTGCTAGATAGGAAACATGTTTTCTATTAGTTCATTAGATTATTCAAAACACATCATAGGTCTTTTAACCATTTGATTGGTGAGAAACCCGTGGTTCATCTAGATAAATAATTTATTTCATCATAGTCATGTTTAAAAAGTAGTAAATCATGGTTATTTGCCTTGTGACAAATCTGTAATTTACTTGAAATTCATGGTAAATTTCATTTTATTTATGAATGTTCAAGTGAAAATTTTATAATCAGTTATGTAGAGGTGATTAACAGATTACTGAAAAATATCTGGGTTATATTATGCCACACCTCATGCGATATTTCTTTATAGTAAACTTTAATGGATTCAGAGTGGGTATATCTCTGTGAGTGAATCTGAAAGGCAGATACCAGCTTAGTACTGAGAATGAACTGGCTGGAACCAAAAACACTGAGTATTCTGAATACCCAGCTCCTAGCTATGTCATCTCAGCCTTCCTCTTCCAGACATTGAAAGGGATTTCTCTGTCTAAACTAAAATGTCTGTGATGTTTTAGGAGAAAGTGACTTTTGAAGATGTAGCTATTGACTTCACCCAGGAAGAGTGGGCCATGATGGACACATCCAAGAGAAAGCTGTACAGAGATGTGATGCTGGAAAATATCAGTCACCTGGTGCCCCTCGGTGAGTCCCTCAACATTCACGTACATATGTAGACACACATTCTCTCATTCATTCAATAAGTGTTAGAACAGCTTCCCCATATCTCACTCTAATCTCTTCTCTGATTCTCTCACAGATCTCATCTGAAAAAAGTTTGAACTCTCTAAATCTATCTGAAATGAATATCTGTCTTTTTATTTTATTTTATTTAGCTTGTCACTCAATTAGAATGTAATCTTGACAAGTATTTCATGGTTTCTTTAGTACTCAGTCTCTAATACTCATAACAGACCTGGGAACATAATGAATATTTTCAATGTATTAAATTAAATATTTTCTAAATAACTCTTCTGCTTTAGTCTATGCTTAAGCTGAGACCAATTAGTGAAAACAATAGCAATATGTTTTCCATATAGAACACCAATTATTTTTGTAAATAGAATGTTTTTTTTGTTCTGCGTGAGAATAATAATAAACACAATGTGCAGAGATTTAATTACTCTCTTTCTGAAAAGATTGTGTATTATGCATTGTGTCTTGGAACTTAGGCATGGACTCAGCATTCATAGGTCCTGACTATTTTGAATTTCCTTTTCCTGATGGCCCTTTGGTTTGGATTTATTTTCTAGTCTCACGTTGGGTCAGAAAAATCCTGGGGAGTTTTCTGTGTTCTAGGTCTTGTGGCCTGAGCTGACCTTCACTGTTTTTATTCTTCCTTGATAGCCTGCCTTACACTTGGTGATAATGCACATTTATTGACAGTGAACTCAAAACACATGTATTCTTTCCACTAGCAGGGTACCAGATAAGCAAATCCTATATAATTTTGCAGCTGGAGCAAGGAAAAGAGCTGTGGCGGGAAGGAAGAGAATTTCTTCAAGACCAGAATCCAGGTAAGCAACAGGGTCCTGTGCTCTAATAGGAGGAGTTGCTTTGTCAATGAATAATATCAGTTGAATATTAATTAGTGGTTTTATTAAATGAGTGATAATTTCTAAAATGTAGGTTAGGCTACTGGAGCAGAATTCCTTAGATGTTATTATCATTTTGTTCATGTGTCAGATGCTACTCTTGTGTCCTCCTCTTTTTCTTTTCTTTTAATTTTGGGAAAAAGATAATTCATGTACTTGGCTGGGGTTAAACTTTCATATACTGACTCTTTCCCTGATATCCCTGTGAAGACTATCCCTCTATTTACTTGCCTGATATCTCATCACCATTTTAACTCTATTCACATTTTAATTTAAAAAATCTTTTCTAATTTCTGACACTGTACAATCTATTTCTTCTATTCAAGTAGTTTCTTCATTTGACACACTTGCCACATCTAAGTGTCAATTTTTGAAAAAAAGTAAATGGGCCTTGGGGCTTTTCAAACAATTTTATTACCATAATACCAATGTAACAATTTATTTTTCAATTATTTCAGACAGGGAAAGTGCCCTTAAGAAAAAACACATGATATCCATGCATCCTATCATCAGAAAAGATGTATCCACCAGTATGACAATGGTAAGTTTTATAGCTGTGTACACCAGTCATCTAAGTTAGAGACATGGTAATGGGTTAAGTTAGTAATGAAGCACAATCACCTGAGTGTAATTAGGCTGGCATTAAGTGCTTTCTAAGCAAAGAAAAAAACTGGAGACTTTGAATTTAGTGAATACATTGACCTGTGTTCTAAACCATAACATGAGATCTCTAAAATAGAGCAAGTGTATATACATTGCTCATGCCCAGACATTGAAAGATATTGATATCATCACAATTATGCAATAACTCTACAGTTGAGATGTTACAGAAGAGAACATATCTGTGTCTGCAGGAGATAATGTGTATGCAAATGTCAATCGAGAAAAATGACAAGACAAGTCTCAATCATTTTAGGAGATTTATTTGCCAAAGTTAAGGACATGCATCCAGGGGACAGGTGTATGCCTTTCTCCAAAGATGATTTTGAAGGCTCCAAATTTAAAGGGGAAAGGGTGGGATATTGAGAAGTATACAATTTTCATGTAAAAGGTGGGTAGAAAAAATAGTCATTCATGCATTTTTCTGGCTTAGTGAATCTGGATTTTTTTACATAACATGACATAAACAAATGAGGCAGAGGAATAATGCAGGAAAGCTGCATTTTTACATAAGACAACATAGGCAACATGGGGCAGGGAAACAATCAGATGTGCATTTGTGTCTGGTGAACTGGGGATGACTGCACCTGTAAAGACAAGTTATCAGTTTGCATTGCCATGGTGTAATTTTAACAGCTCATGAGGAATTTCCTTGTGGGCAAAATATGGGGGAGGCTTGTAGCTTTTCATCTTGTAGCCATATTATTTAGGAACCAGAAGGGGGAGGCAGGTTTGTGTGACCCAGTTCCCAGCTTGATTTTTCCCTTTGGTTAAATGAGTTTGGGGTCCCAAAATTTAATTTCCTTTCACACAAGAAACATTGGAAAGATTTCAACAGGGTCTACCACTGAATATTTGGTCTAGGATTCAAAGGTAGTGAAATGAATGTATAGATATATGTGGGTAAACCATTAAGAGCTTTTAATCTTTGTCCCAAAGGAGAACTCTCTCATTCTGGAGGATCCTTTTGAATGTAATGATTCGGGAGAAGATTGCACTGACAGTTCCACAATAACTCAGTGTTTGTTAACTCATAGTGGAAAGAAACCCTGTGTCAGCAAACAGTGTGGAAAATCCCTTCGTAATCTTTTGTCCCCTAAACCACATAGACAAATTCATACTAAAGGTAAATCATATCAATGTAATCTATGTGAAAAGGCCTATAC
Source organism: Pan troglodytes (assembly GCF_028858775.2). Classification (NCBI taxonomy): domain Eukaryota; kingdom Metazoa; phylum Chordata; class Mammalia; order Primates; family Hominidae; genus Pan; species Pan troglodytes. The sequence goes on from NC_072405.2 coordinate 18,123,335, forward strand.
TAATTGCTTTCACCTTAGACGGCACAAGATGACTCACACTGGAGAGAGGCCATATGCATGTCATCTATGTGGAAAAGCCTTCACTCAGTGTTATCACCTTAGAAGACATGAGAAAACTCACACGGGAGAGAGGCCATATTCATGTCATCTATGTGGAAAAGCCTTCACTCAGTGTTCTCACCTTAGAAGACATGAGAAAACTCACACGGGAGAGAGGCCATATAAGTGTCATCAATGTGGGAAAGCCTTTATTCAATCCTTTAACCTTCGAAGACATGAGAGAACTCACCTTGGAAAAAATGTTATGAATGTGATAAAAGTGGGAAAGCCTTTAGTGAAAACTCTGGCTTTAGAGGAAACAAAATAATTTACACTGGAGAGAAACCACATGCTTGCCTTCTATGTGGGAAGGCCTTCAGTCTGTCTTCCGACCTTAGATGACATGAGAGAACATGCACTGGAGAAAAGGCATATGAATGCCATTTATGTGGGTAAGCCTTCAGTCAATGTACTAATCTTAAATAGCATCAGAAAATTCACCCAGGAGAGAAAATTATAAACTTCTTCAGAACATATTCTGACTTTAGATGACACGGTGTTAGGAATGACGAAGGTGAGGAATGTGGAAGAGACTTCAGCTGTAGTTGTAGCATCTAAACATGCCAAAAGACTCACATTTTGAAGAAATACTGTAATCAACATGGAAGATACTTCAGTTACCTTTATTCTCCAGCCCACATCAATAAATTCATATGGAAGAGAAATTGTATGACATGTATGTACCAAAGACTTGTTAGTGATCTGAGCATAAATGACATGAGAGAGCTGAAACTGTCAACATAATCAACTAAAAGTCTTCAGCAACAGCTTTAACTTAAAACATGTGGGACTTTCAGGTAGAGAATCTCTAACTCTGCATTCAGTGTGAAAATGTTTTTATTTGCAATTTATTGTCAAATAACATGAGAAAACTTTACTTGGATGAACCCTTTATTTGTATTTTCTGTGAATAAACATTCAGCCAAGCACCAGGCTTGATGTTCACAAGAAAACACAGTGATAAAATGCTGCTAAAATGGAAAATAAGAGAGGAAAGCCTTCATAAGCTAAATAACAAGGGAAAGTCTTTTCAAGGGCAATGAATACTCTTGGAATACCAAATACTTCTTACTGGAGAAGTTATGCAATGAAAAATCATGAGCAATCCTTTCTTCATAGAGCAACACTTGTGGCACATGTGAGATTTCTCACTGGACAAAACATGGTTAGCATCTTGAAAGGAGAAAATTCTTTAGTGGTAATTCATTTCTTAGTTGACATTAAGTTTCTCACATTGAGGAGCTATCAAACTTGAAAATCACTGTGGAGAAACCTGATAGATTTCTCATCAGAAAAGTGAGTCAAGAAGGTGGACCTCTAGGAAAAACTCTTAACACATACTTTAGCAAAATAATTCAGAAATTTGGGAAAATATCTATTCATAAAAATGTGGCATGTAAATGCATAATAGCAAAGTGACCAGGGAATAAATTGAATGCAGAATTATATAAGAAATCTCATTAAACTTTTCCAAAAGATCAATACTTACAAATATTAAAAGAATACAATCTGTTGTTGAAAAAACTTAGTATGTTGGTGAAGCCCTTGTTTCATTTATGCAGCCCTAACAAATTGATTTGCATCTGCACTCCTTGGGTGAGATTCTTGGTCGAGATTCTACCCCAACTTCTGAGTCTCCCCAGTCTTCAACAGCTCTTTCCTCACAGCTCACCTCCCTTTACTTCAACGTCCACCAAAACCACTTGTTTCCATCCAACCCTCGAGTTGACACACCAGGGAACTTCAACCCCACTTGCTAGATTTCTCAGTATGTCATTGCTTAGATTTAGCAGGGAAATGGAGGCTGTATCAAAGACCCCTAGTATATGCATTTGGGTATCCCCAGCTCTTGCCTCTGTCTCTGAGCAGTTACCTGGGATCAGAGAATAAGGCAGCTCTTCTCTTCTATCCCTCAGAAGGCTCTTGAAATTTTGTCCCTGGAGCCTCTCTAACTGGAAGTAGCAGTTCATCTCATGACACCCCACATTTTATTCCGGTGAGTCCTGAGTTATTACACAGAGACAGACACAGCTGTGCTCCTTTTACTGCAGTCCAGAAGATAAAACACCAGCATGATAAAACAGCCGAACCTGTCAGCCACCTTGCAAGCCTTTCCTATATTTGATTCAATGTACTTTTCCCGAAGCAAAATGAAAGTTCTCACAGAGAGGCCCTCCTCTGCCTTGTCCTCAGAATTGGAAAATGTATTCTCCGTGAAGGAGCCTCACCACTGAACCTAAAACTCAAGAGAAAATGTTTCCTGAATATCAAGTGGGATGACTTGAGATTTTGCCAAACAGGCACAATCTTAATACGATCGGCCTTACTAAGGCTAAACGGCTTTATCCATGGTTGAAATTGACACATCATCATATTAAAAAATCTCCACGAGTAATTGATTTTACTCTGCAGCCAGGCTTTATGTCAAGTGTGAGGATAATGAGCAAGAAATTCAAGCCCTTGGCAAACTGGTTGGAGAGGCAAGGACTGTGTCCAGGCAGAGCTCATATCATTATTTATTGTTATATCTATTTAATTAAATATGTAATTTACCCACAAACTGTGGCTGACCTTATATGTACTCCTGAGCCCCATTAAGATGTACTATTTGTGCTGTGAAATTCTATGGGATTTGACAAATGCATGGTGGCAGATCTCCAGCCATTATTAAAGTGTAACACAGAATGCTTCTCTTATTCAAGCTCGTCTTCCCTCCACATAGAGGGAATCAATCGACTTTTGTATACTGACTCTTGAATTTGCTTCTTTATTTCCATCTTCTTTAATTAAAGCACAAGATATCATACTCAATTTCCATTTGATCTTCCAAAAGAAAAGTACTGAATAATCCACACCTGAATTTCAGTGATTCAGACTCAGGTCCACCGCTAAGACCAAACGTCCTGTGCTGCCACCTCATGGCCGGCAGAGGGCAATGAAACCCATCGTTCCGGCCATGCAGGGCGCATGCGCGCTCTGCCTCCCGCGGCGGGCCGGGTCTCCAGGGAGGACCTGAGTTTTCTTCACCCATGGTCAGGGAGGCGCCATCGCCCTGGCTTTGGGGCTGGGGCCTCCGGGGAGGTTCCGGTACGGGGGTTGGAGAGGCCGCTCTTTTTGCGAGGCCTGAGACGGCGGGCCCTGTGCAGGCTGCCCTATTCCGCGCCCTCAGGGCGTCAGTATCCGCCTGAGGCCGGATGCCACCGCTGGGCCTGGAGCATCCTCGGCGCTGCCCTCCCAGAGCCCCGCAGAGGCTGAGGTGGCGCGGTGGGGAGGCCGGCTCCGGGAGAAGCGGCGGCAGCGAGGGCTTGAGGACCCGGGCTACGGGGCTCCGGGGCGTCTGGCCTGGGTGGGACTGAGCCCATCCAGGGACTGGGACTCCGGGGTTGTGGTGTAGGTGGATCCGGGGCAGGCTCAGGACCAAGTCCCACTCCTTCCACCAAGGAGCGCCCAGAGGCCGGCGGCAGCTCCAGGTTCACCTCCTCCTCCTCCAGGTGTTTACTTTTCCTTTATTTCTGTGAGGCCAGAAATTGTCGCCATCCTTCACATCGGTGAATCGGGACCCTAACACTCATTACCTCAGGTTTATTGTTATTGCCATTAACAGTGTTGGTGGCATTATCACTAAGATCATCATTGTTGTTATTATTGTCATTTATGATTATTAGCAGGTGTGTTCATCATTTTGTCTCACTATGCATTTTTTTTGGGGGGGTGGGATTGGTTTTGTATGACGTTGAATTGAGCTTCTTTAATCTTGACCAGTGTTGTCAGATTTCTGAAGAGAATTCCGGAGGACATCTCCTGCCTTTCAGCGCAGCCACAGAATTTCGTGGGCACAGGAGAGCACCTAGAATATTCCCCTTTCATTGCACAGCAGCTTTGGGAAATAGTGGCTGCCTGGCTCTGAGATGAGGTAGAAAAGACTGGATACTGGGGCAAGTGTTAGCACCTCCACTGGTGTTTTTATGAAGCTAAGAGCACTGTCTCCCATGTAGACTTAGAATAAAATCTGATGGCTCTAAAGGGCCATGGCTGCCCTTCCTGGGACTTCCTGGGAACCTTTAAACCTTCTGTGGTTCCTGGAGTAGGTAGGTTGCCAAGTCTGTGCCTCATATGGTAGCACCAGTCTTTTCTGGGCCAACAAGGACACTTAGAATGTTTCCAGAAGCTCGGGCATGCTGTCTCTGTTCCTCCCTTCTGTTCAATGGCAATTCACTGGGTCCCTGGCTGATATAGAACATCCTGCAGAAGGTTGGGCTTGGGTGACTTCCTGTTCAGCCTTCCCAGGCAGTCATCTTTGAAAACCTTGAAGAGACTCACAGAGGCCATTCACTGGTATTTCATGACTGCAAGTGGGGTTTCTGGATCCTTGAGTTTACTCAGAATGTTTGAATGGCTCTGAATGGCCAAGAAACCCTCCCTGGTCTTAGAAGCTGCCAAAAGCTATTACTGGGTCTCTGAAGAGACTTTTAAATTTTTCCAAGTACATTTGGGCATAGGAAACTTTTCCAGGTCTAGCTGAGCCAGCTCAGGTCGAGTCCTGAAAAACTGGTGGGTATTGGGTGATCTCATCTTATGAAAGAGCAATTGGTGGCAAAGCTGGGCCTCCAGGAGAGCTGTGTGTGTATATGCCTGTAGAACATGCCTTGTAGTCACCTTTGGTAACTGAACACCATTTGTGAATGGATAAACTATATTCATTGCTGTACAATCATGAAAAATCCATATTAACAATGGCAGTAATAAAAATATTGATGGATATTAACAGGAATAATGATCATCATGATACTAGTACTAATGGTTTTAATACTGATAATAATACTAACCCTATGGACTTGGGACATATAAGTTTTCCATAAGTGGATAATAGGCATAAATATTTGGCTGTGTAGATTTACTTCAAGTCCCAAAAAGCAAGGATGAACATCTAGAATGAGAAGAAAAACAATCTGGAGGTTAGTATGTGCACACCTGGGGACTCCTGTGTTAACTTCTGGTGTTTCAGCCTAAGAGGGAATGTTAATATAACCCTGGTCCTGGAACACCATGCTGACCAACACCTACCAGCTTTCAGGAGATAAGACAGCTGGCTGATGGGGCAGGGATCCAGAGAAGGCACGGGTCCACACCTGCACATGTTGCCCAGTGGCAGAGTTCATGACAAGCAATAAGCCCCAGGACAATGTCATTCCCAGCCACCTGGCTGTCATCTGCTCTTTCATGGCCCCTCTCTACTGGTACCTCTAGGCACTGGCATGTCCTCCAGAGGCTGCAGGAGGGCATGATACTCAGAACTCTCCCACCTGCAGGAGGCAAGAAAGATGGAAACAGCTAAATACCATGGCTTCTGGATTTTTTTTTGGTGGGCATGGAATATTTGGCACTTGCTTTAATAATGGTAGAACCCAGTCAGTGGCTTGCAATACAGATCTAGATGACTCTGGACACCTGTAGAGATTTTGACAATTTCCAGAAGGTCACAAGTTCTTGGAGGACTTTTTCATGAGTTCTTTGACTGAAAAGGTGGTTCAAAGAGCTTCTATACTGACTTAGAAAATGTTGCAGAGGCCAGGTGCGGTGGCTTATGCCTGTAATCCCAGCACTTTGGGAGGCCAAGGCAGGCGGATCATGAGGTCAGGAGTTTGAGACCAGTCTGGCTAACATGGTGAAACCCCCTGTCTACTAAAACTACAAAAATTAGCCGGGCGTGGTGACACGCACCTGTAATCCCAGCTACTCAGGAGGCTGACGCAGGAGAATCGCTTGAACCTGGGAGTTGGAGGTTGCAGCAAGCCAAGATCGCGACACTGGACTCCAGCCTGAGGGACGGAGCGAGACTCCATCTGAAAAAAAAAAAATAAAATAAAATAAAAATAAATAAATAAGTAAATAAAAGAAAAAAGAAAATGTTGCAGACACTCTGGTGAACAGGTAAGCCCTCTCCTGCCACTCCAGGTAAAAGTTTCTTGGCCACAAACCTGATTTAGCAATATCCCTTCATCTTAGGTGGGTAACAGAAAGCCATTCATGACCTATCCAAGCATGGAGAGGGGATTTGACTTAGAAAACTGTTAGGTGCACTAGTTGGTGAAAGAAAGTGCATTCTAGGGCTCACAGGCCTACACATAGTGTTGCTATCACATAAAGCATATATATGAATTCTTTCTGAGCCCATGGCAAGATGAGGGTGCACTTCATCAGTCTCCTATGCTGGTATGAATAGGTACTTGCCTGAAAAATAAAAGAATAATTCAGGAAGCCCATTCTTCTACAGGACACCAGGCAGTACAGTAGGAGTCCTGGGGTTGCTGTGGTATTTATGTTTTAAGGTTGTCTTTTAATCATCTTCAGCAAATTCAACAGTCTTCAGGAACATGAAACAGTTATTCAACATTGCATAAAAATGACCACAAATATATCCATGATAAAGAACTGTACCAATATAATAATAACATTAATAACAATCATAATGGTGATGATACAAATGTCAATTTAATGAAGAGAGTAATAAAAAAGCAGATATTTAAGAACATATTCCTGTAAGCCTGTGACAATGTTCCCATACTAGCCCTCATGTTATTGATTAGATGGAGAAGCTTAGGGCCACATCTTGAAATATATTCTGTGATGGCAAAGAAGAGTGGCAGCAGGGAGAATAATTCTGAGCCACATGAGAACATGGGCAAAAGTGGAGATACCTGTGCCATGTGGAAATACATTACAAATGCACTATGGCAAATGGTCTGGCCAGAGTCTTGCCTGACACAGGTCGTACAAAAGCCTTCAGTAGTTCACCCCAAGAAATAGCTGGTCCAGGCTGTAGATGAGAGGCACTAGGCAGACACATCCACACCCACCTCCTGAGTCTTAGAATTCTGGTGTTCATCGAACATTAAGCCCCTAGCCTACTGAGACTTCACCTCCCAGCTGGTCTTCTACCATCTGATTCTTGAGCCCCATCACGTTAGTGTCATCTCCATACTGGAATTGCCAACAATGTCTGATGGAGGGTTTCACCCTGGGTACTTGGTACCAGCAATGTATGAAATACCAGAAGGGAGGCTCCAGGGCTTCCATAGAAGACACATTCTAAAGTTACTCAGGTGATCAAATGGTCATCTCAGAGATTTTCAGTAGAACTGCAGCATTTTGTCAATACCTGAGTGAATGCAGAAACTATCCAGAGGCACGGGCATTCTAGGAAGCTCCCTGTGTAAATCAAATAGAAGGAATATCTACTTCTGGGCTCAAAAGCTAACTTAGAGAAAAAAAAAGTGAGATGCTGGCAGAAGGCAAATAACTCCATTTCAGTTCCCAAGAGAAAAATGGTTCTGTAACCTCTCAGTTTATTTAGAAAAGTTTTGGAGCCTCAGGAAGACCGAGTATATCATTCCTGATGTTTCCAGGACAGATTGGACTGCTTAGGCCTTTGGGACTATTCTAAGTCCTCTCAGGCTTCCAGGGGAGACTGTAACTCTAATCCTAGAGCTCACACCAACCCCGAGCAAGCTCATTGTTTTCGAAATATTCCAAGGAAGCCCATCCAGGGTATGCCTATATTGGTGAGTTTCACTTTGGACTGGCAGGAGAAGACTGAGAATTATACATCCTGAGTTCACTTGGTAAAGGTAGGGGAGCCAAGAAGTCCAGATCTGGAGAGCACCTGAAACACCAGATGGCAGAAGGACAGTAAGGAGGTAAAGTCAGCTATGGAATTGGAGCTTCATGTTTACTGCGTGTAGGATTCTGAGTTCCAGGACTGATGGGCTGGTAGGGATCAGAGAGGTGTCTTCCTTGCAGGGAGCCAGGCCAAACCAGCCATCTGGTTGCACTACTGAAAGCTTTTGTGTGCCCAGTGGTGGGCAAGACACAAATCACAGTCCCTTCACCTCTGGCTGGTAGTTCTTGATGAGAGAGGTTTGCACACAAATGTTCATATTAGCCCATGGCCTCCTGCGGCTTGCTTTTCTTTCACCTCCTGTTTTTGATGTTTGCCATCATGGAACACATTTCATAGAGAAATTCTTTGACTCTGACTCCAAATTACACAAGGAGGACACAGTTTGTGAAGTTTTCATATATTTAGGGGAAGCTCCACATTAATTTTTGTATCCTTATATTCATATTGTCACCAGTATTAAAATTCGTACTATTTAGGTCATTGCATTCATTATCATGATTATTAATTATTTTTCATTTATCATTTGTTTTTATTGGTTAATTTTTGTGGCAGCTGTTCTATAACAATCACTAGAGTTTCCCTATTCATGAAAGATATCCAAGTTAATGGAGATAACTAGGAGTGTTACTTTACAGGTAAGTAAATACAGATAATCTTGGCTGGACTGTGGCTATATTGTCTGGTGTCCCTTTGAGGGTGAAGCCTCCTGTATTATTCTAAGTGACCTCTGGAGAAAGCAACTGTCTCATAATTGCAGGGACGACTTGAGAAGGCATCCTGAGCCTATGCAGAAATGCAGAAACACTTCCATGATCTAAACAACCTATGTGAAGGCCTGAAAGCCAAAGCAAGATCCTCTTATTACAAAGCTGTCCAACAGAAAGTTTCCGAAGTAACACTGGAGGTCCATCAGTCACTCTTCCTGGTCTGGAAATGCCAGAAATGTCCTCCTTGGTCCTTCTGAGAGTCAAGATTTTTCAAAATCACCTCAGGAGCCGCAGAACCACTCCATCCTACCTGAAATTGCAGGATGACACTTCTTTTGACCAGAGTCTCAAAAATATATTCGTTCATAGTTTTGATTCCTGGGAGCCGCCATTGCTTGCAAAAGATGTGCCAGAGAATAGACATTTTCTGTCTCCTCACTTGTCCGGGGAAGACTGAACTTTTACTGAAACACAGAGATGGGAATCTGACCCTCTGAGCAGCCTCAGGATTTTCTAAGTCTTCCAAGCAGAGTGGAAATACTGGTGAGGACCCATTGCACCCCTTGATGGTCTGGAATCACATAGGATGATGCTTTCAAACAACTCTAGGTGGAGATACATTTTCTGAGATATTCCAAGGAGGAGGGACACAATTGGACCAGATGTTAGAAGGACAGCTGAGCATTAAGTGCCTATGTAGTGTTTGCAGCTTAGTGTCCCATGCAGAAGGGGAATCTGGGCCCTGGTGTTAGAATTCAGTGTAATTCTGGGTTCCTGCTTTCCTTCCATGAACTCCCAATTCCAACTGGATGTCTGGAAGAACTACTGAAAGCTGCTGAGTGTCCTGCAGCAGGTGAGCTGTGGCCAAAGCCCAAGGATGAAGGGAGCTCCCTCACTCTGTGACTGTGAAGAGGAAGCCTGAGGTGTAGCAGGCCCAAGCCCCAGAAGTGTGGAAAAAATGAGGTAGGGAGGGAGGGGGCCTCAGGAGAAGACTGAGTTCTACAGAATCCCAGGGTCAAGAGGATGGTGCGGTGTCCTGGCACTGTCTTTGATGTTGCAAGAGGGGTGATAATCCATCTCCTGAGTAAAAACTTCACATGGAGTGAGGAGGGGAGAAGTGAACAGAGAGGAAGCAGGGAAGGCCAAGACAGCGACCAGCCTTACAGCAATTTTAACCAGAAATGGACACAGACCCTGGACCCCATCACAGGAGTGCAGGCCTAGGACTGTCTCCAGGTAATGCATAGCTCCCTTGTCAGGTTAGTGGGTGCAGGGATTGTGACGTCTGCAGGGGTGTGGAAGGCTGGGCAACGGGAGCAGCTTACTGGGCTGGACCAGAAATACTGAACTTCTTTTCCACCAGTGAAATCCCTTCTGGGTCAGAAAAAACTGCGAGTTCCGGAGGGGCAGGGCCTAGGAGGAGGTCAGGTCCTGAGCCTTCCTGGTTTGACCCCCTCCCACCCCCTGTGTTTCTGGGTCTGTCCTCACTTCCACCCAGTGGATCCTGAGTCTCTTCCTTTGAGTCCCTTTGAGTGTGTTGTGTGCAGTGGGGCCGGGCCGCTTCATCGACTACACGTTAAAGGTTTCCAATACTTTCTGGCCAAAGCTTAGAGTTGTCAGACCACTGACTTTGAATGTTGACCTGGTTCCTTGTGGAACAGAGTAATAGCTATTGAAGTTTAAAGTCACTTTCCTGCGTGGATGGTGAAGAGGCAGGCTGTTCAGGCATAACTGTCCTCAGGCCTGGAGGGCTGTGGAGGTCACCGTGGGCGGTGGGTGGATCCGGAAACTCTGTGGCTCTAGACTTTCAACTATTTCATTTTTTCTTTTGTAGTTTTTGTTTGTTGCTTGCTTTTTTTACAATGGGAAGTAGAATGTAAGATGCCAAACTCAGCCTGTGGGGAACATGGATTTTCACAACAGCAACCACAGAGCGTGGTTTCCATTTCTATTCCCTGTTCATGTGGGAGGCAGAGAAGGAAATCAGGTGCTCAGATCCAGGGACATCACAGGACTAGGACATGTGCAGTGAGGGTGGAAGGCAGAGGCATTGCTTTAGGAGAATAAAATTACTGCATGCACACACATATGTATGTATATGGATGTATGTACACAAACTTGCATATTTATAGATTCTGTTCTCCCTCTGTCTATATAATTTTCTTTATTTCACACTTGATATGATTTCTAAATTTAAATACCTTTGAGAAAAATGTGAATTGTGAAGGGATTTAAATGTCAGTGAAAAATGGAATTAACAATAAAAATATAAATATAAACTTTATTTCTCAATATAAGCTCTACTGAGATCAAGACACTCCATTAAGGGATGATCCCAGCCATTCAGTCCATTGCTAAAGAACTGAGGGTGATGGGAATTTAACCGTGTCAATGCAGTCTTCTATTATTACCTAAAGAAAAATGGGTGCCCTTTACAGTTATTTTAAGATTATGGAAAAAATAGTCAGAAGAAACCAAATCAGGACTGTAATGTTGGTGCCTAATAATTTCCCATGAAAACTCTTACAAAATTACCCATGTTTGATGAGAGGAAGGAAAAGAAGTGTTGCTGTGGTGCAGAGGGACTCCCTAGTGAAGCTTTACAGGGCGCTTTTCTGCAAAAGTGTTTGCTAGTTTTCTCTAGGAACTCTCCTAGTAAGCAGATGTTATAGTGCTTTGATCTTACAGAAAGTCAACAAGCAAAATGACTTGAGCATCCCCAAAACCTCCATGGCTTTTGCTTTTGAGAAGTTTGCTTTTGCTTTGACTGGACCACTTCTACCTCTTGGTAGCCATTGCTTGAATTGTGCTTTGTCTTCAGGATCTTATTGATAAAGCCAGTTTCACTCCCTGTTAAAATTCTTCAAAATAATGCTTCAGGATCTTGATTCCACTTGCTCAAAACAGTAACTAATAGCTCTGCTTTTGTCCACTGCTGATCTAGGCACAAGGGTATTTGGGACTCATCAAATGTAAAGTTTCTCAACTTTCACGTTACAGTCAGTATTGTGTAAGCTGAACTAATTGAGATCTCTGTGGTGTTGGCTATAATATCTCTTGTTAATCATCAATCCCCCTCAATTAGGGCATACAAACGATTTTTTTTTCTCAAAAATTAGTATGGATGTCCTTTCTCTGTTGACTTCATCTTCAACATTGTATTATCTCTTCTTACAATAAGGTATCCATTTGCAAATGATTGATTCTTCAGGTCATTTTTCCCATAGACTTTTCATAAGGAATAATTTATTTCACCATTTTTTGTACCCCAGCTTCACCGTAAATTTGATGTTTGTTCTTGCTTCAGGTTTGACAGAATTCATGTTGCTGCCATAGAGGGGCTCTTTTCAAACTGATGTCTTAAATCTTGTTCAGATATGTTAAAACTGGGCCAGGCATGGTGGCTGACGCCTGTAATCCCTGCATTTTGGAAGGTTAGAAAAAATAAAGTTTTTTAAAACTTTATTTTATTTCATTTTAAGTTCTGGGATACATGTGCAGGATGTGCAGGTTTGTTACATAGGTAAATGTGTGCCATGGTGGTTTGCTGTACCTATCAACCCATCACCTAGGTATTCAGCCCACATGCATTAGCTATTTATCCTGATGCACTCCCTCCCCACTCACCCCCAGACAGGCTCCAGTGTGTGTTGTCCCCTCCCTGTGTTTATGTTCTCTCATTGTTCATCTCCCACTTATAAGTGAGAACATGTATATTTGGTTTTCCGTTCCTGCATTAGTTTGCTGAGAATAATGACTTCCAGCTTCATCCATGTCCCTGCAAAGGACATGATCTCTTTCCTTTTTATGGCTGCATAGTATTCCATGGTGTATATGTATCACAGTTTCTGTATCCAGTCTATCATTGATGGGCATTTGGGTTGATTCTATGTCTTTGCTATTGTGAATGGTGCTGCAATGAACATACGCATGCATGTATCTTTATAATACAAGAATTTATATTCCTTTGGGTATATACCCAGTAATGGGATTGCTGGGTCAAATGGTATTTCTGATTCTAGGTCTTTGAAAAATCACCACAGTCTTCCACAGTGGTTGAACTAACTTACATTCGCAAAAACAGTGTAAAAGTGTTCCTATTTCCCCACAGTCTCACCAGCATCTGTTGTTTTTTGACTTTTTAATAATCACCATTCTACTGGCATGAGATGGTATCTCACTGCGGTTTTCATTTGTATTTCTCTAATGATCAATAATGTTGGGCTTTTTTTTCATGTTTGTTGGCTGCATAAATGTGTTCTTTTGAGAAGTGTCTGTTCATGTCCTTTGCCCACTTTTGAAATTTTTAATTTTTAATTTTTTAAGACAGAGTCTTGCTCTGTCACTCAGGGTGGAGTTCAGTGGCACAATCTCGGGTCACTGCAACCTCTGCCTCCTAGATTCAGGCGATTCTTCTCTCTCAGGCTCCAGAGTAGTTGGGATTACAGGCCCGCACAACTACATCCGGCTAATTTATTGTATTTTCAGTAGAGACGTGGTTTCACCAGCTTGGCCAGGCTGATCTTGAACTCCTGGCCTCAAGTTATCTGCCCACTTCACCCTCCCAAACTGCTGGGATTACAGGCATGAGCCACTGTACCCAGCTTTTGCCCACTTTTATATGGGGTTGGATTTTTTACAGTTTTGGGTTTTACATTTAAGTCTTTAATCCATTTTCAGTTCATTTTTGTATAAGGTATAAGGAAGGGGTACAGTTTTAGTTTTCTGCATATGTCTAGCCAGTTTTTGAAGCACCATTTATTATTAAATAGGGAATCCTTCCCCCATTGCTTGTTTTCATCAAAAATAAAATGGTTGTAGATGTGCAATCTTATTTATGATATATCTATTCCATTCCATTGGTCTATGTGTCTGTTTTGTACCACTACCATGCTGTTGGGTTACTGTAGCCTTGTAATATAGTTTGAAGTCAGGTAGCATGATGCCTCTAACTTTGTTATTTTAGCTTAGGATTGTCCTGGGTATATGCGCTCTTTTTTCATTCCATATGAATTTTGAAGTAGTTTTTTCTAATTTTGTAAAGAATGTCCATGGTAGTTTATGGGACTAGCATTGAATCTATGAAATACTTTGGGAAGAATGGCATTTTCATGATATTGATTCTTCTTACCCATGAGCATGGAATGTTTTTCCATTTGTTTGTATCCTCTATTATTTCCTTGAGTAGTGGTTTGTAGTTCTCCTTGAAGAGGTCCTTCACTTGCCTTGTTAGCTGTATTCCTAGGTATTTTATACACTTTGCAGCAATTGTAAATGGGAACTCATTTGTGATTTGGCTCTCTTCTTGTCTATTGTTGGTGTATAAGATTGCTTGTGATTTTTGCATATTGATTTTGTATCTTTAGACTTTACTGAAGTTGCTTATAAGTTTAATAATCTTTGGGCTGAGATGATGGGATTTTATAGATATAGGATCATGTCATCTGCAAACAAAGACAGTTCAACTTCCTCTTTTACTATTTGAATATGCTTTATTTTTTTCTCTTGCCTGATTGCCTTGGCCAGAACTTCCAGTACTATATTGAATAGGAGTGGTGAGAGAGGGCATCCTTGCCTTGTGCGGAATTTCAAACGGATTGCTTCCAGCTTTTGCCTATTCAATATGATATTGGCTGTGGGTTTGTCAAAAATGGCTCTTATTATTTTGAGATATGTTCCATCAATACCTAGTTTCATGAGGTTTTTAACATAAAGGAATGTTGAATTTTATCAAAGATCCTTTCTGAGTTTACTGAAATAATCATGGGGTTTTTGTCTTTAGTTCTGTTTACAAGGTGAATTACTTTTATTGATTTGGGTATGTTGAACCAGCCTTGCACCAAAGGGAAGAAGCTGACTTGATCTTGGTGGATAAGCTTTTTGATATGTTGCTGGATATGGTTTGCCACTCTTATATCGAGAATTTTTGCATCAAAGTTTATCAGAAATATTAAACTAAAGTCTAGTAAATACATTGAAAATAATAACAGACTGATTAAAAGACTAAATAATATGAATCCTAAGTGTTCTCACAGCTGATTTATAGAGTAAAAGCATTGTCAAACCAAATGAGCTTGGCCAGAAACTGTATAGAGTCTGAGATGTTGTCTGAACTTCCAGTTACTCATTGTGAGGTGGAACTGCAGTAACTATATTTGGTGCAAAATTTCATGTTGATGGAAGCTGAGATGTCCTGCAGTCTCAGAGGGAGAGAATTCTGGTGTATCTCCCTTTGGCTTATGAGAAATGAAGATTTAGGCCATGAGGGTTTTGTCAAAATTTATGAGATATAAGAAATGGGGACATTTTTAGGCCACGAGGCAAGGCCTAGAGGTGTAAAGAAAACAGCTTCTGACCCAGCGCTCATGAAGTCAGCATAGTGTCAGAGGTGATGGCGGAGTGAGCATAGTATGGTCTTTGGAACCATTCCTTCCCCATACTCCTTCATAGGCCAGGTATGCGCAACCAGGGGGCATCTCAGGCCTGATGAGCAGAGTCCTGAAGAGACAAAGAGGAAATCCTGAGGAAGAGACTTGACAGGGAGGAAGGAGCCACCATTTTCACTCCTGAAAAAACTCTTCCTCCCTAGTAAACCACAGGATTTTCCTTGAACTCAGTGAGAGTTTTCTCGAGTGAAGAGAAAAGAGAGAGAAAGGGACTGATGAGTTATCTGTTTCCACCACCTGAAGTGATTCTGAAACATTGGGGGACAGGAGAATTCTCTTCAGAATCATGAGCAATCCAGGTGCCATGGTTACACATGAGAGACTGGAAGTTCTTATCTCTGGAGTGTAGGCACTAGGCATTGATATTCGTTAAAGCTCATTCACTGATTAAAAAGTGAGACAAATAAATACTCTGCTGCAAGATTTATTCATGACATTTTATTTCACACACAATTCACTTGTCTTCAACACAAAGAGCTCTTGGTTCCCTGCCTATGGACACACTGTAACTGGGTCTTCCAATTTCATTCTTCTGGATGTAAAAGAGGACATAGGCCTGTTGACTCAGGGGAGAAGTGATACCAGAGGCAGTGACCTCGGTATCATCCATTTTATACCACTGGCATTCTTGAATTTGACATAAGAGAAGTAATGTCCGTTGTGACAACTCCACCCGGTGAGGACAAGCACAGCATACAGGACATAGACAAGAGGTCCTGTGTTCTGCTGAGACATGTATGGCTGCATGTCAAGGCATTCAGGATATTGCACATTCTTGGCAAGTTTGTTGTCTGTGACATCGGAGAATCTCTTCAAGACAAGGATGATGACCTTGGCAGAAGTGTGTAAAGTTAACGTCTTGGAGGCCGGCGCCCTCTGGAGACAAAGACCACAAAGATAGGCATTCTCTCCATTGAGTTCTTCGGGCTTCACCAACTGTTCCAAAGCTTGCTTGACACTCTGATCTGCCTGGATATCCAGCGCGATGTCCAGGTAAGGGTCAAAGGTGTCTGAAATGCCGTGGAAGTAGAGACATTTGATTTGAGATCTCCAGTAGCCTCCAAATATTTGGTGGATGAGGGTGGTGTCCTTAGAGTGATGATCTACCTGCTTGTGGCCGGGAAGGCATGCCTTTTTCATGGCATCCACAGTGAACATGAAAAATTCATGGGCATCTTCCTGTTTGTCTCTATGGAAGCCACCAGCCAATGCCTGTGAGGGCTGGATGACATGACCAGGATGGTGGAGGTGCCCCTGTGATGTGAGCTTACATAGTACAGAGCATGCAGCACTTGGGAGGATGACACGTTTGAGAGTGCTCCCAGGACAGCATGTAGTTGGCAAGGGGCAGTGTGTATGTCAGGCACTGCAGGGAAGCATTCAAGTAGCAGGTATTTCCCATATTCTGGAGCCCAGCCCCCACCGCAGAAGGTCTCCTGCTACTCAGAGGAAGCTTCTCCCTGGGAGCAAGCTGTCTTGCCACAGGAGCCAAATCATCACAGAGGTCGACACGGGTCTCAGATGAGAGTGGTGACTTCTCAGGGAGAGAAATCCGCTGGATTTCGGCAACAGCTGCATCTGGCCGAGAAGATGTGAGTTTCAAAAAGTGGTTGAACTGCCACTCACCTCCCAAGTAGAGTGAGTCGTCCTCCATGTTGCCTGAAACAAGGATCACAAGGTTTTTCTGCTGGGACCGCAGGTTGCAGAAAGACGCTGTCTCTTCCGAGAGAGTCTTCAAATGACGAGCTCTCTGGCCGCATCAGCCCTTCCATAACTCACCCCCACCAACCGCGAACACCCCACCCACACATCAGGTGCACGATAAACCAATCATATATCAGCACTCAATTAAGGAATGAGTCACAGGGTGTGTCCCCTTGCATCGCTGGGAATTCAACAGACACAGCCCACATCATGATTTCTAGAACACCTGCTTCAAATTACTCCTCAGGATGATAGGCACATATATGAGTATAACCGGGTGGGACAGTGGGCGCATAGATGCCTTATTTTAGGTAAAACAATGTCAGGGAAGAAATCTTTACCTATGAAACCGTGTGAGTATGTGTGTTTGTGTACGTGTGTGTGTGTGTGTTTGTGCTGGGATGTACTTCCAAGTATGTACTTTTGGCAGCTACTATCATCCTCTCAGCGACGGAAGGACAAGAAGTCTGAAGTGCGCTTTCTGACCTGAGAATAGTCAATGAAGTATAGTAATTAGCACAGTGTATCTTTTTCCTTAATAAGGAAGGAGAGATCCGTGGAATCAAACAGACCTTCCAGCGATAACCTTTCCACGTTCAGCCTATTGACTCTATATCCGAGAGAAATTACCTGCTAGTGGAGAACAGGAGAAGTCTTTGCATGAAATGCTCTTGTGGAAGCTAGATTGCCAAGTAATAAAGCACCAAGTGGTAGAAACATGCACTGAAATCTGAAGAGATACTCAGCGCACAATGTAAAGTGTGAAAGTCTTTGGGGAAATCATGCAATCACCGATAGACTAATTGATGACATTCCGCAAATTTATGTGTGCCAGAAAAGAGAGATGGTCATGACATTGTATAGGGAGTGTTTTCGGACGTGCGACGGCAGTTTAAGAAAACATGAAACAAAAAACTTGAGAAATCATAAGGTATCCCAACTATAACCTTTTGTTTATTAAAGAACTGACGAAAATAAAAACAACGTATCTCACAGCATGGGTGATACTATTTCCATACGTATGTGATAATGGATCAACGTTTCATAGAGATGAAATAAAAAGTTCTAATTTTGACAAAAGGAAACAACGAAAATTATACCTTAGAAAAGCCCGGGACACGGAAGTGAGGCCCTGTCTCAAGAAGAAACATCGGAGACTTTTAAAAGCAGGGAGTGAAACAGAGGACAGCACAGCATTGTTAATACTGGCCCTTGTTTCAGTGGGAAAAGGCAATAATAAGCCGTGTATCTCCTGGATTCTCGAATCGATTGTTCATGATCTGAGATGTTCCCTCCATTTCCAGTTATGCATTGTATGCTGGAATTGCAGTTGGCACATTTTGTGCAAAAATTGTAATGCTGATGAAAGTGGACATGTTCCCTGAAGTAAGAGGGACAGAATTTGGGTGTGTCTTCAGGCTCTCTGGCTTACCAGGAATGAAGATCCTGGCTGTAGGGATTTTCCCAACGTGTCTTAGACTGTAAGGAACAGGGCAGAATTGAGGCCCGGCGCCAAGGCCTCGAGGTGTAAAGAAACAGCCCTGGCTTCAGGGCCCATGAAATTAGGATAATTTTAAGGAGGATGCTGGAATGAGAGGACTGTGTCCTTTGGCCCCGTTTCTTTCCCTTGTCTTTTCATGGGCCAGGTGTGCTCCATCAGAAGGCTTCCTGTGCCTGATGTAAAGTGTCCTGGGGGAAGAAAGGGCACTGCTTAGAAAGATGCTCCACAGGGAGAAAGGAGCCACCATTTTCAGGAGAATGATCCCAGAAGCATGAGCAATCCAGATGTAGTGGCTTCACACCTGGTGTGGGAGAGTCTCATCTCTTTAACCGGGACCTGGGCATTGGTGTCCTTTAATGCTCATAACTGCTTTTGAGGTGAGCCGAATTGATATCCTGCCTGCGTGTCGTGCTCATTGCACTGTAGTTCACACACATGTCACACAGAAACACTCTGAATAAGCACATTTTTGTTCTTGAGCAAAGTTGCACCCAAGATTCTGTGGTTCTATGGAGCCCTGAGTTCTGTCCTGGACCTCTCTACTCTTGTGTAGGTCAACTTTGATCTCTGTACCTAATGAGAAATGGACTATGAAATCTAATCAACAAATATACAAAAGTAAGGGCCGTTCTCCAAAATTGCGTCTCTCCAGTAGGTCATCTTTGATAACTGTACCTAACAAGAAATGCATATGTGATGATTCCAAATCAAAGAATCTCTTGGTTTTTCACCATTTTATTTAATTCTGTTAACGTTTAAATAGAGTTTAAAACCCAAGATTTGGCATGAAATCTAATCGTCAAATACACAAAAGGAAGGAGCCATTCTTCAAAATCTTTTCCACTGAAAGACCACCACTGATAAACAAGTGTCGTTGCATTACAGGGATCCTGCTTCCAAGATGCAACTTTCACAGCTGGATGATTGACCAAGAATCTCCTCTAATGCCATTTTTTTACCCCCAAAATGAGATTTATTTCGGGGCTTTCTGATTTTATTTTAGTTGAATACACCCACTCTTGTGTTTCAATTTCTTTCAAACACCTTTAAATAATTAAGTATCTTGCTGCATCAGCCCTTATTTAACTACTGTCCACCCACAGAAACCATTACATTTATCCCTCAATTACCCTATTTACTAATGAAATATCAGGATTCAATTAATTTTTTTGTCTTAGGTTGTATCCTCTTGCATTCCTCAGAGAATTTAATGGACACAGCTTACATTGTGATTATGGAAGATTTGAAGCAGATTTACTTGTCAGTATTATGGTCAAATATGATAGGAGTGGAACCGGGTTAGGATAGGGGCTAAATATTTGCCTTATTTCATGTGAAACAATGCTAGCTAACAATTGTGTACATATTAAACAGTTTGTGTGTATGTGTGTATTTGTGTGTTTGTTTCTGGATGTGTGTGTATGCATTGAGAAGTACTTCCAAGCATGTGCATCTGTGAGATAAATCATTCTTTCACCGACTAAATGACAAGAAGTTATAACTACACTTTCTGACTTGAGAATCTGCAGCAATGTTATGTAATTAATACAGCATATACTTTGTCTTAATTAAGATGGAGAGATCAATGGAGTCAAATAGACATTCCAGAGATAACCTTCCCATTTTTGGCCAGTTGATTCCATATCATGTTGTAATGATCTGGCATTGGGGAGAAGACAAGTCTTTGCATGAAATGGTCTTGTGGAAGCAAGATATGCAAATAATAAAGCATCAAATGGGACTATTCCCCCCAATAGTGAATGTAGAAACATTCACTTAAGTTTGTTGAAATTCTCAATGCCCAAAATAGATTGTGAAACACTTTCAAGAAAACATGCTATAACCCAGAGACTAATTGATGACATCCACCGAAGTTATGACTGCAAGAAAAGAGAAATATTCATGGCATTTTTAATCCAAGGGTTTCTTGTATATGACAGAATTTTTTAAAAAGTCAAAATCCGAAAAGCTTCACAAATTGGAAGATATCTAAGGTAAAAACTTTTGTTTCTTAAAGGGACGATGAAAATAATTGCAATGTAACACACGGCATGTGTGATAATGTTTTAATACATATCTAAAAATGCCTTAAAATTCAATAGAAATAAAATAACAACTTCTAAAACTTGACAAAAGGAAACAACAAAAATTACACACTGGAAAAGCCTGGCTGACTGGAGTGACATCCTGTCTCAAGAAAGAACAGACAAACACACAAACAAGCAAAGGATTCTAAAAGCAGGGAATCAAACAGATACTTGTACACCATTCTTCCTACTAGCACTCTTCATAGTAGGAAAAGGCAAAAACAACCCAAATGTGTGGCGAATTACTTCATTAATTTTTTTAGGATCTGAAATACTGCCTCAATTTTCAGTTACTCATTGTGGGGAGAACCTGCAGTTACCACATTTGTTCCAAAATTTTATGCTGATGAAGGTAAACCTGTCCAGCATTCTCAGAGGGACAGAATTCTGGTGTTTCTCCAGGTTCCTTGGCTTACCAGGAATGAAGATCTGAGCTGTATAGACGTTTTTCAAAAGTATGTACTTGTGTATGTATGTATGTATCCATGTATATATGTATCTATTTCCTCTTTTTAAATTTAAAAATTACAGGATACATATGCAGAATGAGCAGGTTTGTTATATAGGTATCCTTTGCTATGGTGGTTCGTTGCACCTATTGACTTATACTGTAAGTTTCTTTCCCTCACCCCCAGCCCTCAACGGGCCGTGTTGTGTGTTGTTCCTCTCACTGTGTCCTTGTTTCCTCAATGTTCAACTTTCACTTATTAGTGAGAACATGCGGTATTTGTTTTTTTTGTTGTTGTTGTTCCTGTGTTAGTTTGCTCAGTATGATGGCTTCCAGCTTCGTCCATGTGCCTGCAAAAGACATAATCTCATTCCTTTTTATGACTGCATAGTATTTTTTGGTGTATATGTACCACATTTTCTTTATCCAATCTAGCACTGAAGGGCATTTGGGTTGGTTTCATGTCTTTCCTATTGTATGTAGTGCTGCAATAAACATACGTGTGCTTGTGTCTTTATAGTGGAATGATTTATATTCCTTTGGGTACATAGCCAGTAATGGGATTGCTGGGTCAAATGGTATTTCTGGTTCTAGATCCTTGAGGAATCGACCTACTGTCTTCCAAAATGGTTGAACTAATTTACAGTTTCACCAACAGTGTAAAAGCGTTCCTCTTTCTTCTCAGCCTCACCAGCATCTATTGTTTCTTAATTTGTTAATAATCACCATTCTGATGGGTGTGAGATGGTATCTCACTGTAATTTTGATTTTCATTTCTCTGATGATCAGTGTTGTTGAGCTTTTTAAAAATATATTTGTTGGTTGCATAAATGTCTTCTTTTGATAAGTTTCTGTTCATATCTTTTGCTCACTTTTGATGGGGTTGTTTGTTTTTTTGCTTGTAAATATGTTTAAGTTCCTTGTCAACTTTGGTTATTAGACCTTTGTCAGATGGGCAGATTGCAACAATTTTCTCCCATTCTGTAGGTTGCTTTTTCATGCTGATGATAGTTTATTTGCTGTGCAGAAGGTCTTTAGTTTAATTAGATCCAATTTGTCAATTTTGGCTTTTGTTGCAATTGCTTTTGGCATTTTTGTCATGAAGTCTTTGCCCATGCCTATGTCCTGAATGGTATTGCTTAAGTTTTCTTCTAGGGTTTTTATGGTTTTGGATTTCACATTTAAGTCTTTAATCCGTCTTGAGTTAATTTTTGTATAAGGTGTAAGGAAGGGGTCCAGTTTTGGTTTTCTGCCTATGGCAAGCCAGTTTTCCCAGCAGCATTTACTGAATAGGAGATCCTTTCTCCCTTGCCTGTTTTTGTCAGGTTTGTCAAAGATCAGATGGTCGTAGATGTGTGGTGTTATTTCTGAGGTCTTTGTTCTGCTCCATTGGTCTATATGTCTGTTTTGGCAGCAGTAGCATGCTGTTTTGGTTACTGTAGCCTTCTAGTATGGTTTGAAGTTTGGTAGCGTAATGCCTCCAGCTTTGTTATTTTTGCTTACAATTGTCTTGGCTATACGGGGTATTCTTTGATTTCATATGAAATTTAAAGTAGTTCTTTCTAATTCTGTGAAAAATGTCAATGGTAGCTTGATGGGTATAGCATTGAATCTATAAATTAGTTTGGGCAGTATGGCCATTTTTACAATATTGATTCTTCCTATTCATGAGGATGGAATGTTTTTCCATTCGTTTGTGTCCTCTCTTATTTCCTTGAGCAGTGGTTTACATACGTCCTTGAAGAGGTCCTTCACATCCCTTGTACTCCTAGCTGTATCCCTAGGTATTTTATTCTCTTTGTAGCAATTGTGAATGGGAGTTCATTCTTGATTTGGCTCTCTGCTTGACTATTGTTGATGTAAAGGAATGCTTGTGATTTTTGCACAATGATTTAATATCTTGAGACCTTGGTGAAGTTGCTTATCAGTTCAAGAAGTTTTTGAATTGAGATGATGGGGTTTTCTATATATAAAGTCATGTCATCTGCAAACAGAGACAACTTCGCTTTCTCTCTTCCTATTTGAATACCCTTTATTTCTTTCTCTTGCCTGATAGCCCTGGTGAGAACTTCCAATACTATGTTGAAAAGAAGTGGTTACAGAGGGCATCCTTGTCTTGTACCAGTTTTCAAAGGGAGTGCTTCCAGCTTTCGCCTATTCAAAATGATGTGGGCTGTGGGTTTGTTATAAATAGCTCTTATTATTTTGCAATATGTTCCATCAGTACCTAGTTTACTGAGAGTTTTTAACATGAAGGGATGCTGAATTTTATCAAAGGCATTTTTGCATCTATTGAAATAATTGTCTGGTTTTTGTCTTTGGTTCTGTTTATGTGATCAATTACATTTATTCATTTGTGTATGTTGAACCAGCCTTTCATCCCAAAGATGCAGCCGACTTGATTGTGGTGGATAAGCTTTTTGATGTGCTGCTGGATTCTGTTTGCTAGTATTTTATTAGGAATTTTTGCATTGTTGTTGTCAGGGATATTGGCCTGGATTGAGCAGGTATGTGTGTGTGTATGTGTCTACCTTGGTTTGCCAGTAGGTTGATGTGTGAGTGTGTGTGACTTTGTGTGTGTGTGTGTTTGTGTGTGTGAATATGCGATAGAGAGCCAAACTAGAGCAGAGGAGGTTCCCTGGCCTGCCATGACATTAAATGTTCTGAATTCAAGATACCAAGAGAGGCATGAGACCCACAGTGGAAACTTCATGATGTGGCCAGGTTTCAGGGGTTTCTGGGAGCTGCCAGCGGGCATGTCTCAGGCTTGCTCCCACTGACAATCCATGTCTTCTCTCTAAATGGGAGATGGTTCTGTATGGAGAACAGACAACTTAGAGCATGATGTAAGGGTTCTGCCTCATACTCACTAGGAAAGGAAACAGTTTTCATCATCTCTCACTCCATTCCCATTGTAAATCTATAGACACAGGGGTCAGTTACCTGAAATATTAGCATAGCTAAAGTCCTCAGACCAAATTAGATGTCCTACCTTCTCATGTGGATCAGATCCTAAAAAAACAACTGCTTCCTGTGGTCATTATCTTTTCTCACAGGCCATTTCCAATCCAGAGGAAGACCTTCTAAAAGAGGTGATGGATGGGAGAGTGCTGACATACTATGTGAAGCTACTATTTGGAGTTGGACACGAGTGCATGTGACCTTGTGCCACAGCGGCAATGTGAGCTGGATGACAAATGGAGATTTGGACTTGTGATAATTGGCCTCTGTGTCATTGTGTGGAAGACTGACTGGTCCCTTTATTTCCTGTAGCTTGACTACCACACAAATGAATCCATTCAAATGTTGGCAAGTGGAGCAGAGTCCCAGGACAGGTAAGGCACCTTCCCTGCTTTTTCTTAAGATCAATCCCCATGCCTAGAAATTAAAGTCACATCCCACACTATCATTAAAGTAGAGAGTGCATTCTGCAGGATGAGTGAAAAGGCATTTATGATTCTTGGGGGCAGATGTTCTACAGTTGCCTGTGCTAGTTCACATCTTTCTGCAGATCACATTCTTAACCTCTAGAGAGTCTGGCAGGAACAGAGCCATACCTTTCCCAGTCTGCAATCTCTACAGGTACAGAAACACCCCCAGTTCAAGGATCTTCACACCTGGATTTAGGCCTACACCTGCAACTACCCCAGGTAAGTTTCCTTTTTCAAGGGCAAAGTTCGGACAATGCTGTTCAAACTCCAGGCAACAAGCAACATCTAGGGAATGTGCTTTTAGGTAGGGTCAGCATAATATCGCACTCTGGGAGACATTTTTATTTTAAAGTTCTAGAGGGTGATGCTGCTGGCGGCTCCCTCCCAATCTGCACCATTTGCAGCCTCTTTTGAAGACAGAGAACTGAAGGCTGTCCTTCGAATGGAGCAGTGTGATTCCAAAAAAAGAGATGCTCCTTGTGGTCCTGGGACCAGGGATAGGACTCCAGTTGAGCCTGGTGGAAGAGGTCCTCGTCCTAGCCCAATGGAGAGCCATGCAGCTGAGCTTGGGTGATGTGGTCCACGTGGTTGTTTCTGACTGTGTCCTGAGGTTGCAGGATGGCTTGCAGTTCCCTATGCAGATCCAATGCATCTTTTGCTTTTTTGCTTCTACAACCTGGAATTTATATGTTCAAGATGGAGCCATCTCAGCCATGACAACAGAGAATGTACCACTCCCACGTGAGGAAGAGGGGTAGGCAGTGCTCTTGTATCACCAGCCCTTAATGAGACCCTGAGGAAACCACATCATGGAGATCAGCCCTTCTCTCCTGTAAGGAACTCATCCTATGAAAGAGCAATTGGTGGCTGCAAGAGCTGTCTCTGGGACAGCTGTTCATGTCTATATCTGCAGGGTAACCCTCATAGTCATATGCAGTCATATCCATAGTCATATCTGGAGTCAGTCTCCAGTTCGACTGAGTGAATGGAGAAACTAAACATTTATTACTGAATAATAACATTAATAAACCATCTTAATGATAGTAATAATAAACATATTGATGAGTATTAACAGGAATGATGATGATTATTATGATACTAATATCCATAATTAATAATTTTAATATTGATAGTACTACTAACCCTGTGGACTTGGGACCTAAAGAGCAGTTTCCCCTGACAATTATCCCATATTTGGCCAAATGGGGTAATATTGAGTTCCAGAAGGCAAAGATTAACATTCAGAAAAACAGGAAAAACAACCTGCAGGTAGGCATGTGCACACATGGGGACTCTATGGATAAATACTAAAGTGACTCTTGCTCTGGATCTCCATGCTAACAAACATGCACCAGCTTTCAGGAGGTAGGACAGCTGGCTGATGGGGCAAGGCTTCTTGAGGACATGGCAGGAGTCAGAAATCACACATGCTGCCCAGCAGCAGAGCTCATGACAAGCAGTAAACCCCAGCGAAAGGACCTGGCTGCCCTTCTGCCATCTGCTCTCCCATGGCCTCTCTTGACTGGTACATCTAGGCACTGGAGTAACCTTCATTGGCTATAGGAGGGCATAATCCTCAGTATTCTTCCACCTGCAAGAAAGACAAAAATTAACTGAACACCATGGCTTCTGGGTATCCTTAGTGGGCTTAGCATATTTTGCTTTTGCTTTAACAGGCCAGTTATCCAGGCAGTGACTTTCTGTACAGCTACAGTCACCTCTGGACACCTGCAGAGACTTTAAAATTTCCAGAAGGTCAGAAATTTTTGGAGACCTTTCTCATGGGTACATTGCCTGCAAAGGTGAATCAATAAGCTTCTGAACTGACTTGGAAAATGTTGCAGAGACTCTTGTGAACAGATAGACCCTCTCCTGCCACTCCAGATAGACGTATCTGGGTCACACACACCTAATTTAACAACTTCTCATTATCTCAGGTGGGCAACAGACAGCAATTTAGGACCTATCCCAGTGTGGATGAAAGACATTGAGTTGGCTTAGAAAAATATTTGATAGACTAGATGTGGCAAGAAAGCCCATTCTGGGGATCAAAAGCCTGCACATAGAGTTGTTGACACATAAAGGGTATGTATAAATTCTTTCTCAGCCCGTGAGATCAGGATGTACTTCATCAGTATACCATGCTGGTATAAAGAGATTCTTGCCTCCAAAGGGACTCAGAATATTTCAGGGAACCTGTATTAGTCTATTTTTACACTGTCGTAAAGACACTACCCCACACTGGGTAATTTACAAAGGGAAGGTGTTTAATTAATTCACAGTTCTGCATCGCTGGGGAGGCCTCAGGAAACTTACAGTCATGGTGGAAGGCAAGACAGAAGCAAGCACCTTTTTTCACAAGGTGGCAAAAAAGAGAAGTGAGTGCGCAGAAAAAAAAACCTCCAACTTTTAAAACCATCAGATCTCCTAAGAATTCACTCACTATCATGAGGATAGCATGAAGTAAACTTCTTCGACACATGGCGATCACAGGTCCCTCTGTCGATGTGTGGGGATAATAATTTGAGATGAGGTTTGGGTGGGGACACAGAGCCGAACCATATTATTCTGCTCCTGGCACCTCCCAAATCTCATGTCTTTTATATATATTGCAAAACCAATCATGCTTTCCCAACAGTCCCCCAAAGTCTTAACTGATTCCAGCATAACTCAAAACTCCAAGTCCAAAGTCTTATTTGAGATAAGTCCCTTCTGCCTATCAGCCTATAAAATTAAAAAAAAAAAAAACAAAGTTAGTTACATCCACAATGGGGACCTCATGACCCTGACCAGGGCCTTATCCTACTGTGGCTCAACTGATATCCAAGATGCAAGACAAAGTCCTTTTTACTCTTTCCTCTAATCTCCTCTAGCAGAAGGAGGCGGTCTTTTTCGGAGCTGCAAGCTGTGCTGCCTGGGGTTGGGGGAGTGGTAATGCAAGTACTCCTTTAGCTGTCCTGGCTGGTGTCTCAGTAGGTTTTATGGCCACTCACCTCAGTACACTGGCTCTGAGTACAGTACTATTGTGTCTGCAGTAGTGTATGAGATGGAAAATAAGTCTCCATTCTCCAAGACTCTTCTTGAGCATCAAGGCTGCCTGATTGTTGAGATATAGCTACAGACTTTCCTCGCTGAGCCTAGCATGCACATGTTCCTCTGCTGGAAAAAAAACAAAAACAAACAAACCACCAGACGACTTCCCACAAGTGGAATGTTCTGGGACTCAAGGCCATCTAGATTATTTTGTCCCCAGGGTGCTCCCTTGATGTGGTGCGCTTCCTCTTTCCTCAGAGTAGGAGGCCCTGAAATTCAGATTACTGCATATGCTGCTGCTGCTTCTCTGGGTCTAGCTACCCAGTGGGGCTGCCGCACACCAGGCTGGTGCTCAAGAATGTCCGCAATGGATCCAGTGATATAATCTGTCCTCAAGTCTCACAGCAGTGTGTATCAGCAGCTGATCAGATGGGGATGGCAGGGGAGTGATGTAGACTCTGAAAGATTCCTCGGTTATAAATAGTCCTAGTGTGTTGTGTATTGGATTTCTCAAATGCCAGGTGTAGTAGTAATGAACTCATCACATGGACAGACTCAGGGCCTCCTGCTTAGCCAGAATGATGCAAGCAATGGTAACAGTTGTGGTCACTCACAACTTTTCTCCTTCCTGGGTGCTATGTTATTCTACCTGCAGATGCTGTAAAGGACTGTCAGTAGGCCTTCAGCCAGGAGGTGGTGCTTCCAAAAGACTGCCAGCTGTGATGGTAGTGGTGAGATTTGGACTTGCCTTATGTTACCCATGGGAGACACTCTGGTGTCTCAGGAAATAGGTGGAGCCATAGAGCTTCTAAAAGTTTCTTCTGTTATTTGTGTTAATCTACCAGGGTAGGTGGTTGAGCAAAGCCAGGTGGGAACTAGGTCAGGTAAGGTGATGCTCTGGCTCTCTATGTGTGGGACAAGCAGTGGCTCCAGTGGGAATTGGAAGGCAGTTCTTGGGCCACTGGAGTAATTCTCCAGAGAGAAGTGAAGCTGTCTCTGCCTCTGTACAAGGAGAGTCCATGTGAAGAATGGGGAGTAGCAGCTTGGTAGTAAGCCCCATCCAGCTCCCACACACTTGGCAAGGCAGGTCTCACACCCACAGTGTTCCAATGGGAGTAGCTAGCTAAGTTTCAAGAAGTCTGAGCTCAGAACTCAAAATTGGCCCATACCATAAGTCTCCCCTATGGAGACAGCAACTGCAACCTTCAGGCCACACCCTTCCTGATCCACCTGCAGAGCAGGGGCCCCCAGCTGCTGTGCTTGCTGCTGCAGCACACTTCCCACTCACCTCTCAGTTCTGGCCTGGGGAGTTTGTCCCCAGTCAAGATTATATCACACATTTCAGTTGGGAGGTTGTCTCAACCTGTGACCACCATCTGAGTTAGCTGGCAGACTTCTAGGAGGTCCTGTCTGAGGTAGAATCAGAAATGGCTCCCCTCCATTCTACCAGAAACTGGGAATGTGCTGGAGATTCAAAGCACATCCCAATGCCACTCCTCATATACTCACCACTCTTCCCTAAATCAGCTCCAGCACTGAGTAGGGTTAAGGCCTTCCCTCACGGCCTGGATTGATAGGTTTCCCAGTGGAAGTGTATATCTTAGAGTCAGTTTACCCTCCTGTCACACCCTGGAAACTTACAATTTTCTGCCTAGCTTATGGTGTAAGCTGCATTCTGCTGTTTCTTTCAAATGGTCTGTGGCTTATTTCAATTTTCCTGTTAAATTCCTGTGTAGCTTCTTCAAAGAAAGTTCACAGTGTGAGTCTCTACACACCATTTTGTCTTTCCAAGTGCAAGAGGCACACTAACAATGCCTTCAATCCACCATCTTGGAAAACAAAAGTAATGATTTTCTCATTTTTAAAAGTTTTGTTAAGATCTGTTAATGACTCACAAAGAAATAGTACTTGGGTATATTTGAAATTAGGATTTATTCATTTATGTTGATACGTGAAAATGCAAGACGGTTATCAAGATGGAAGTACTTAATATATATATTTTAATATTCTTAGATGCAAATAACTGCACTTTTGATGTATTTTTATTCTGTCTCAGTTTCATTTCAACTTAGGTTTAAAGGGTTCTTGATAATCTGACATGATAAGTGGTGTTGGAATTGGCATTAAAATCCACCACGCTCTACAGCCCTTCATCCTTCTTCGGCGGGCACCAATTTGATCTTCTACTACTTTGCAGACATCTCTTCTGCAAACACCAGACAAATTGAGACAATGACCTTCCGCAGGACCCAAACCACCTCTTACTGCAGGAAACAAGATCCAGTGAGATAGTTAGTCCACAAATGGAATGCAAATCCATAAACACTCTTAAGTAACAGAATAAATTTAGTATGAGCATTTTTATGTGGGAGCTCTTGAAATGGTTGCTGCTCATATGTCAGAGACACATGCAGTTTAAGAAAGGTAGCAGTTCCAATCCTGGTTTGGCCCAACAGTCAGTGCATTTTTGGTGGGGAAAAGGGATGTGGAGGAGATGGTACATCTTCATCTTTTTCTCTGGGTTTTCTGTCAGAAAGGGATGTTGCTTACTCCAGTGGCAAAAAATGTCAGTGTCTTCTGCCAGAGTGGGTTACTGAGGGCCATGGTGGTTCCACCTTGTGGCTGATACAGATAGTCCCTTTCTGCTTTTGTTTCTAGCCAAAAAAGATGTTTCTCGCATCTCAGGTATGCTGATTTCAGCAGCTGTTTTCTCTATATGGCTATTTTTTTTTCTTTCACTCTCTCTTTCTCTCTCTCTCTCTCTTTTTTTTTTTTTTTGGCTTCACTGTGCTGCCATAGTTTCTTAAATGGTCCCTTGAACCCTCCCAGGGCTATTTTGGTTTGTACATAACTATCTATATATTTTTTCTCTTGGGGGGAGTGTGTAGAGCTAAAGGCTGGTATATCCTGCTCCTGCTCCCCGAAAGTGACATTATTCCCCCAAGCTAGTATTTCAGGCTTTCAATCTATTCATGC
Organism: Pan troglodytes; assembly: GCF_028858775.2. Lineage (NCBI taxonomy): Eukaryota > Metazoa > Chordata > Mammalia > Primates > Hominidae > Pan > Pan troglodytes. The sequence goes on from NC_072405.2 coordinate 18,153,448, forward strand.
TTTCATCTGTTTAAACATAAGTAGAAATTACTTTTTCTCTCCACATTTAGATTTGCTCTATCTACTTTTATTGCTAATAGTGTCTTAGTCATAGAATAGATTAGTTAGAAAAAAGTGTTTTTGACATTATAAATGATTCTTTCAATTTGTGTCTAAAAGTGGAAAATGCTAGAAAGCTTAACATTTGTTATTGTATTCAGACCAGTATTTCCTCCAGATGACCTTTATTACAACAAAGATAATTTAATGAAGATCTCTCTAATGGTAAAGCTGATGGCTTTGTGCTATTACAATATCCTTAAAATAAAGTGACGGTCTGGTGGAAATAACAACTAAAGCAAGGATTAGGAAGAAAACAGTTAATACCTTCAATTTGGTCTCACTGTGCGTTAAGAGTTTTCATTGTGTTAAGGATTTACTATACATTAAATAATTTAATGTTCATTTAATAATAAATGGATCTTATTAAATATGATTTTTAGAATTATAATCACATTACTTTTATTCACATCTGTCTACTGATGCCATTCCTAGATGAGAATGGTATAACATTATTTTATTTTTTTTCATTTTGCCACATCTTTACTTACTTAGGATTATGCTGTATCAAACAATGTATGTGTGGGAGTAATGGATGATTCAGGAATGCATGAGGAGGAGGTTTAAGCTCCTTAACCTTGAACAATTAAAATTAGCAACATAATATTGAAATACATACATAACACTCAAGTGGTACTTTCAAAATAGTGTATATTTCCTCTGTTTATTTGTAGCTTTTAAACCCAGCTAGAAGCATTCTATTTCCTTTAGGTACCATAAGTCTGAAAGTCTGTAGTGAAAACTACAAGTAGTAAATGATACTAATTCATGTGCTCCCACCTGTGGAAGAATCGAATGTCTTAGATAAAAAAAGATGGTGCAATTGGTGTACAAAGTATCTAGAATACAATTTGGTGGTGTTTTTTCTGTTTCCATAGCAGAGTAACATATATAATATTCTCCTTTCATCAAGTTATTTAAATATGCCTTTGAACGGGGAGAATTGAAAATAATACTGTGAATCCTGGTAAACATTTTAAAATAATGAGAAGAATATTGCCTTTACAAAGTCAAAATTTGTCTGATTACAACTCATATAGCAATTTCATAGCAAAACACTTCATTCAATCCTATTAAAATAAGAAGGAAAAGAAGAATACCCACTGTCAATGTTGTATTAATATAGTTCTAAAAGTTTTGGACAATGAAATAGGTTGTAAGAAGAGAAGTCAGGGGAGACTTGAGCCCATTGTTTTCCCTCTCCTTCTATACCTCCCAAAATACCATTGGAATGTTGTAACATTTTGAAGAATCTATAGCAGTGTCCCAAATCATAGAACAGTATGAATACATCTGAATCTGAGATATCTCCGAAAGATACAAAATAGGTGTGATTAGAATGAAAGAAAGATTTAGGCTTTTGGCCATGACTGCAAGTTAGCTGCTCTCAAATGACTGCTGCTATCGAACAAATACATTTTAGAGGATCTCTCTGAAACATTTCTATTCTTGAAAACGGTTAGGCAAGTTCTTTAAATATCTCCTCTTTCAAACACAAAAATAGTCTGTGAACTGGAGCTTGAGCACTGGGCACTTTGTATTGGCTAGCTGATGGAGGGGTGTGAGGGTTTCCCAGATCTTCTGGGAAGATCTGCTATTATCAGCAATGCTAATGGTGGTACTACTGACTCTTGGGCCATCAGAAATTCCAGTTCGTTAATCCTGGAACTTCTATATTGAGATAAAGCATTGAGTCAGTTTCACATAGGAAGTTTGGATAATAGCATTCTCATTTCAGACCGTAGAATGATGGCAGATTAAGGATGAGCAACGAGTTCAGTATTAAGAATGATCAGGTAAGCAAGACACCATGAATAAAACTTAATGAAATGAACAGCACATTTAAATCCTTGAAAACTAAATGTATTGAAATTGTCAATGTGGAGAAATAATTAAGCAGCTGTGTATCGATTGTTTAAAGAAACAATCTACTCTTACAAAGAAGTAAAAACAATAGTAAAACAATATAGATGATAGAAAAAATGGGCAGGTCTGGCTGGGCGTGATGGCTCATGCCTGTAATCGCAGCACTTTGGGAGGCCGAGGCAGGTGGATCACGAGGTCAGGAGTTCAAGAACAGCACCCCCAAGATGGTGAAAACTTGTCTCTACTAAAAAAAAAAAAGTGTTTATATATATAAAAATTAGCTGAACATGGTGGTGGGCACCTGTAGTCCCAGCTACTCAGGAGGCTGAGGCAGGAGAATCACTTGAACCCGGGAGGTGGAGGTTGCAGTGAGCCAAGATTGCACCACTGCATTCCAGCCTGGGCAACAGAGTGAGACTCTGTCTCCAAAAAAACAAAACAAAACAAAAAGGCAGGTCTGAATTAAAAAAAATTAACAATTAATGCAAGTTATTAATGATATATTAGATATAGGTAACAGGATAATTAGTAAAGAAAAAAATGCTTAAATGATATACCCAGAATGTAGCATGGAAACACAAGGTCTAACATTTATTTAATTCAAATATGGGGGGAGAAAGGTGTAAGAGGATTCACCGTTTCAAGAGATTCTCAAAAAGAAATTAGGAAAAAGTATAAATCCATGGATTCAAAGACCGTATTTCTAACAGATGATATAAAAATAAATCCACATTACTTAAATTATAAATTATAAAACATTAAAACCAAAGACCAGACCATATAAACATTGAAAAAAGGACAATTTATAATGAAATAATATTTATCTGATTATTATAGTAAAGCAAAAACTAAAAATGAGTAAACTAGTATCAACAAATATTGAGAGAAAATAACTGTTAGTATAGAATTGGGTACTCAGTAATGCTGTCTTTCAAGAACAAAAGTAACAATATGAAATTGACAGATAAAAACTAAAATTGTTCACTATCAAGAGATCTGCAGCAAATAAAATTTCAAAGGCTATATATCAGGAAGAAAGAATTTAACCCAAAAGCTGATCTCAGAGTCAACTTGGAATTCCATAAATATCACTAAACTGATGATAATAGTAATACTTTCTGACATGGGGGGATTCTGAAAAGAAGCGAACTTTTACTTTTGTTTAAAGTTTAGAAAGCTATAGAAAAATGCTCTTGCCCTGACAAAGAGAATAAGCTGGATAATCTATAGATCATAGATTTCATTTTAAAAGACAGAGCTGAGGTCTCAAAAAAAGCTAATTAACTTAAATTCAGAGTAATGAAGCCCTACTGAAAAAAGAACGGATCCACAGATGATTTGTGTGTACCTGAGTTGCAGCAGCAGAAGCAGGAGGAAGCTGCCCCTGATGGAGATAAGAAGGAAACAAGTGAACCTCAAGCAAATGTTGAAAGGCTGAATGTGGGCTTGTGATAGTTTAGCATCTGTAGGGGCCCAAACACACTCACTCACTCACTAATGCTTTAATGCTTTTCTTTTCTTTCTTTCTCTTTCTTTCTTTCTTTCTTTCTTTCTTTCTTTCTTTCTTTCTTTCTTTCTTTCTTTCTTTCTTTCCTTCTTTCTTTCTTTCCTTTCTTTTCTTTCTTTCTTTCTTTCTTTCTTTCTTTCTTTCTTTCTTTCTTTCTTTCTTTCTTTCTCTCTTTTCTTCCTTTTTTTTTTTTTTTTTTGACGGAGTCTCACTCTGTCACCCAGGCTAGAGTGCAATGGCATGATCTCGGCTCATTACAACCTCCGCCTCCAGGGTTCAAGCGATTGTCCTGCCTCAGCCTCCCGAGTAGCTGGAACTACAGGCACGTGCCACCACACTCTGCTAATTTTTTGTATTAGTAGAGACAGGGTTTCACCGTGTTGGCCACTGACCTCGTGATCCCAAAGTGCTGGGATTACAGTGCCTCGGCCTCCCAAAGTGCTGGGATTACAGGCGTGAGCCACCGCACCCGGCCCCACTAATGGTTTTTTCATGACCTATCTTGTGTGCTCCTAGGTAAGATCAGATGGAGAGCAGGTGAACTACCTGAGACACTTTTGAGGGACAGGCATGTAGGAACTGCTGCAATTTGAGGTCAGAGAAAGGTAAAGGTCACACTGTGAGAATCGGGAAAATCCTCTGTTACTGGGGAGTGGGTTGGGGAGCTGAGAGAATCCCCCCTTCACTCTCTTTTCTCACAGGTGCATAAGAAGAGAGGCCTGATGAGGTCTGAAGGCAGGGGAGGGCAGGTAGCTGAGAGAAGTAGATTCTCTGGTCTTTCACTGAGTGTGAGGCAGCTACTGCCCGTGGTTGGGCAAGGGATGGGAGCCCTGAGAGATTCTTGAGGTGCAGAGATAGAGGCTTGCTGAGGATGAAAGTGGACAGGAAAGCTAAGAGAAGCTCCAATGCTGACCATGGCACTCTGCAAGAAGAGAAAATCTGTATGTAGAGGTTTCTGAGGGAAAATCATGAGTTCAGTTTTGGATATATATTACTTTTGAAATCAAGTGTCCAAGTAGATATATCAGTTATGCAGTTGGATAATTTATTATAAGCCTGGAGTTCAGAAGGAGGTCCAAAAGGAGAATTTAAAGGGATGAGACTTGCTGAGCCCCTCCAAAGAGTGTGTGGTGAGGGAGAAGAGAAGAGGACCAGGAACTGAGCTCTGGAGCTCTCCAATAGGAGGTGTGATGCAAAAAGATGAGGAAGAAACAAAGGAAGCCGAAGTGGTAGCTCCAGTGAGATAGGCTGAGACTCAAGTGAATGTGCTGTCCTGGAAGCCAAGTGAAGAAAGTATACTGTGAAGAAGGAAGTGATTATTTGTGTCAAATGCTGCTAATAGGCCAATTAAAGTTGTAGTGAAAAATGATTACTGGATCTAGCAATGTGGAGATTATTCGTAACTTTGACAAAAGTGGTGTCAATATCATGATCGAAAAAGGGGGAGAGAGCCTGATTGGGATATATTTAAGAAACAATGAGAGGAGAGGAATTGAAGACAGAGAGTATGGACAGCTCTTTTAAGATGTTTTGCTGAAAAGTAGAGCAAAAAATGGGATGACAGCTGGCATCAGAAGAAAAGCAAGGACATTCTTTTTCTTAGATCAGAAAAACAACAGCATATTTGTATGCTGATGGTAATCATTTACTAGCATCAAAATTGATGACACAGTCATGATATAGTGAACTGCAACAGGAAAATCCCCAAGTACACAGTGAAGAGGGAATATAATGCACAAATTTAAAAATTATTTGAATCTCTGAAACATCTGTTTTGATATTAACCTTTCATTCCTGCAATAGTTATTTTAAGCATGTTCTCATTTTCTCTTGTTCAGCGTTGCCCGGTTATTATAAAGTGTATTAGACTTTTTGAAAAACATTTTTTAAAATATTAGTTTTTTCTCATTTATTTCATTAATTTATATTTTGTATTTATAATTTTCCCTTTATCTTCTTTAGGGTTATTATGCTGTTTTTTTTCCAAAAGCCCCCAAAATGCATGCTTAGCCATTAAATTTTAGCCATTTTTGTATTGAAAGTTATGTTACCCATTTCTGTGTGGTTACCTGTAATATACCGTGAGCAGCACTTCTTGGTGTCTTTGCTCCTTATTAATTCACTTGTCTGAAGTTCCTTTAACTCTCCTTTCTGGTCCTCAGTTTCACTTTGCAAATCATTTATTCATAACCACATAAATCATAATTTATTTTGAAAAGTCTCTCATAAAATTTTCACTTATTCTAGGATTATAATTTTTCCATTTGTCTCTTAGAATGAAACTTTCAGATTTGTCAACACTCATTTAGCAGTAGCTCCTATTGATAGGATTCCACCATCTCTTTTGACCTAGTAAGTGAATATAATAATAGATGCCACAGAGATTCAATCCTGTCAGATTTAACTGCCTACATATAAATTTCCATGTCCCGCAAAGGCATCTCATTGAGGTCATGTTCTGTTGTATCCTTACTTTGTACCTTGAGATGCTTGGTGGGGCATGGAAATTTATATGCAGGCAGTTTCATCTGACAGGATTGAATTTCAGCAGCATCCATTATTATATCCACTCACTAGGTCAAAAGACATGGATGGAATCTTATCAACAGGAGCTACTGCTAAATGAGTCTCTTTTCTATTTTTCCCTATTATAATCCTAGTGAAGCTGTAAATATTAGGTTCTTGAACCCACAGGACTGATTCTAGGATCTTGTCTGGCCAGAGATATAGCCTTCTCATCTGCAGAACCTTATAGTAATCAGCTACCAAATTACCTGGGGATAAGAGAATTGAAAAAAGAAGGAGAATAAGGAGAAGCAAATGGAGTCTCACGGCTGAAGGGCCAGCATCAATGTGGGTTGAGCCTGGATTCTCTGGGCATCGTGGGTCTGGGTCTTTTTATGATGCTCTCTGAGTCTGTGATTTGTTCTTGGTCAGAAGAGCCTAACGAAAAGAGAATAACTAAATCTCCCACAGGAAACTTCCAGGGACACACAAGTACATAAATGTGGTGATATCTCAATGGAATAGAAAGCAGGTGAATGCTATTTATTTCCCAAAGATTCAGGATGTCTTTATTGCCACCTGCTTTCTTTATTATTTTTGACATGCACATGCAATAATCATTGATCTCACTTTATACATCTATTGTTTGCCAGGCAATATAGTAGGAACTGAAGTAAAACTGTTATACACAAACAGTACATAATTAATGGATATAGTTTGGCAAGTTTGCACATATATATTATCTTGTTACCACACCAATATCCAGGTAATAATATATCCATCACCTCCAAATGTTTCCTACGTCCCTTTATTGTTGTTGTTGTCAGAATCCCTAAGATCGACCCTCTTAACAAATTGTTAAATACAAAATACCTCATTGTTAACTATAGGTACTATGTTTTGGAGCCTATCTCTGTAATTGACTCATTTTGTATAGCTTTAACCCTTGAACAATAACTCCCCATATTGCTCTTTCCTCACTCAGTAAAACACCAAAGTCTTTTAAAGCACATTCTATATAATCCACTTTATGAAGCTTTTCCTAACACTCTTTTATCTGTTCCCCCCCAGTAAAGGGAACTACTAATATAAAAATTACCTATTTTGGATTACTGTGTCTTTTACAAACATTATTTTATGAACCCATTTAACACTTATCTCCCATTATCTTATTATGAAGTAAAATAAAACTTGACGTGATTTTAAAAAATGAAATCACAAAAGGGCTTTGTTAAATTATGATGTACCACTGCTTATTTGTAACAATTCAAGTTACACTAGGGGTTTTTAAAAATCTTTTGTTTTTATTTGTTGCATATTGTAAGCACAGTGTCTTTTCCAGCTATTTGCTTTGGGAAGAAAAGTTAGAGTTACAATGAACATCATAGGCTATCTTGTCTAGTCACTTACATTACAGATGAGGAAATGAGCTGAGGGAAAGGAAGAAACTTGCCCAGGATCACCCAGTGATCTAGCGAGGAAGGCGATAGAGACAGCACTAAGGTTTGGTATTCAGAGCCTCATTCTGTTTTCTCCTCTTGCCCCTTCTCTGTTTCCTCCTCTCTTCCCCAGCCTTCCAGAAATACTTTACAGTTCTGCTGCAATGTCTACCTAAGGGCATCGAGAGGAGACTTCACTTTTCATTAGACTGCTTTTTTAAGCACTGTCTTGCATTTTCTTCTTCAGTCTTGTTGTATCCCATTTTTGGCTATAAGTAATGCTTCTGCTGTGCTGTTCTATCCAATTAGTTTCTTCTATTTTCATTGAGAGAAAATTAAAACAAAAAAACCATTAGTTTATCTAAATTTGGAAGTTTTAAAACTTGATTAGAATTTCCTGGGCTATGGATGTAAGGCATATATTTTAAAATATTTTTCATTTTCAAAATTAAAAATCAAACCCATATATTTAGCCAGGATGACTACTTGATAACTACTAATCAGATGGGTCTTCAGCAACGCCACAAGGATAAACATCATATAAATCAATTCCCTGGTGTTATGTGCTACTGAGTTAATGCAATTTGATATGGGATCACCTTTAAGCAGGCTTTACGGAGTCACACAAAGGAACAGCACAACAGAACCATAGGGTGGAATGTATAGGGAAAGCTGGGATGTAAAACCCAGCCTTGACTCTGACATTTACTCCACTGTTGGCAAAAGCACTTTAGTTCCCAGAGCCTTAATATTTTCCTCTATAAAACAGGAAAAATAGAGCCATATTTAAGGTTTTGTCAAATCTTGTTGCTGAGTGATTTTACAGTGTCTGCAGCTATCCTCTCTGCTAATCATAACAAGGCTAACGAACTGTTCTTTTGTTTAGTTAAAGATATTTTTGCATTTGTTTACAAATTCTTATTCTTCCCTTCACAGAAAAGGAAACATTTTAAAGGTAATTTATAAAAGGTTAAGAGTCTCTTACATGTCAACTCTTCACAATGTGACAGAGTAGCTTAACCCCATCCCTAAGAGTATAGTTTCAGATCAGCCCCAAACCTATGTGGAGTGTGGGATACAGAATATATTTCAAACACATGCAAAGGCACACACACGCGCGCACACACACACACACACACACACACACACACACACACACACACAGTATTACCTAAAGCAGAGGTGCAGATGACAATCTTGGATAGACAGCTCAAAACTCTTAGTACTAAAATAATCCTAATAATAATTTTCCTGCCAAAGTTCCCACTAACAATCAGATCTCTTAAGGGTTGGTGCCTTAGGTTTTCGAGCCTTGTGTATCTTTTGGCTTTCTTTTTTGGTTGTGTGCTATTTATCTCATAGAAAGAAATCTCTTCTTCCTCCTATGCCAGTGCTGTATTGTAGGGGCTTGTTGACGTCTTCCTGGTATGTAGCAATCCAGGTGACTGGCCTCTGGCTTCTTAAGAGCAAGGCCATCACATGCTTTTGTTCTTTGTCTGCTTGTTTCCTTGTAAGGGCCCCATATACAGTGGGCGCTTAACAAAAATTTGATCAACTGAACTCATTTTCCATCTCCGTTCTCTCCACTTCAATCTCTCCCTTTTACTTCTTCCAGGTTAGTTTTCCTACAGCAAAATGGGAATTGTCCAAAAACTGCCCTTCATCTTTATAACTTGAAGGATTCATTTACCCTAAGCCGTCCTTTTAAATTTACTATCACAGACTAGATAGAAAAGTCTGGGTTCACCAAGAATAGGCATGTGTGCCACCATATTTTCTGTTGAAAACTTTGGAAACTCTTTTAGCAAACAACATGAAGCATAGAATTTGACCATCCCTGACAATGTACAAGGATCATCCATATTCTCACATATACATGCCTACTTTCCCACTCCTTCCCCAACCTTGAAATCCTGAATTCAAAAGAAAATATGAGAAGATAGTTTGCCTCATATAAGCCAACAAGTTGCTTAATCTTTCTTGCCTATGCACATTCAAGAACTCCAGAAAATTTTCTGATCTACTTAGAATGCCTGATCATCTTCTTGGGTAAAAGCAATAAGTCCTACACAGAATCACCAAAACCATGTCTGTTCAAGGGGTCTTATACCTGTGATTGATGATTGCATGCTCAATGCAGAAGGGCATGCTCTGTTGCAGGGTCATATCTGGTCATTGTGTTTAAGTTCTAATTTAGAAGACTAGTTGCTGAGGAGGAAGAGGGAAGGATAATGTTAGGAAATGGAATCAAACTTAAGGGGAAAAGTCCAGTACAGGGGAATAACAGTACTGAGGGGTAATAGGTTGAAGATTTCTTAGATTATTGCAGTATTTTCAAGGAGGCCCCACGAATCCTTCCTGGCTGACCCCACCAAAGCTTTGGCATAGCCTTTATGCCAAATGTCTTAGACTAACTAACTTTTCCAAAAGAAAATAGAGGAGTTATGGAGACCAATATTTAGTAGAATAATGCCTGATTATTTTGCTTTTGAGGTCTAGTAACTGCTAGTAAACTTGCCTAATTAATTCACATTTAGAAGTAGAGTAAAGAGGGTTTCAAGCACTTGAAACACCACTGACCTCATTTCATGTGAGAGGTGCTATGGAGAGCTAATGAACTATGAGGCTGCAGGTCTCTCAGCCAATAGGTCTTCTAGATTTCCTATGTGACTCCCTTTTCTGGTCCTAGGCGATTTTGCTTTTGCTTTGAGTATTATAGCACAATAAGGTGTCAGACACTCTACTCTTACCAAGTCTTACACAAAGTTTATCTTGTTATTTGGTGGAGCTTGGCTCATAAAAAGAAAAAAAAAAGAGAGAACGATAAAGAGGAGGACAGCAATCCTCATGGCTGAGGAAAGAAGAAAGCTTGGCTTTATTTCCAGTAGGCAGAGAAAACTTCCGTCTGTGGCTCTCTAGCACCAGTGGAATGTCTCTGTTTGGATAATAAGTGTCCTTCCATACCTCATTAGGCATATTCACAGAGATGTACTATGCACACAAAATGACCTTCATGAGACGACTGAGAGTCCATGTTTTATTGGACACTAAGTTCATTAGAATGATGTGGGTGCACAGTTTTGACCAGAAAACCTTGTTAAATGGGAACATAAGCTACAAATATTTTGGCAAAAGATTAAGGTTTATGAACAAACAACGATTTATGTTAAGTTACAATTAATTAGGCCATGTTGAGAAACCTTTTTGTTTAGTTAATGATTAGACATTTTGTTAGTGAACACTTCCCAGATTTTACTTGCCCTATTAATCCCCACTTTGCCGCTGGTCTGAACCCCCACAGTGCCTTGTTTATGGTACAGTGCCTACTGCCTTGTATGTTAGATTAGTGAACATATATTTGCCCCCTCTACTACTGCAGGAGCTTCTTGTTTGCCAGGACAGGGCTATATTCCCCAGAGCCGAGGAGGAGTTGAATCATGTGGTCATTTATTCTCAAATCCTCTTCATCAAGTGAAGCAAAACAGGACAGTGAAAGGTCACTGAACATGGAAGCAGGAGGTCTGGATTTCAGTTCTAAATCTCTAGATCTATTACTAACTGGAGGTATGGATAGAGTCAGGCAAATTTTCTTCCTTAAGTCTTGACAGCACCTATGTAGGTCCAGATCCATTGGATGTAGATAAGGGGATTCTCAATAATTACTGTGCATAAAATCAACTGAAAGAGTTAGTTTGCAATGCAGATTCTTAGCCCCATTCTATGAAATTTTTACTGTTTTATAAATTGATAAATAATTTTTATTAGACAATGTAAATTTCCTTACTTGCACCAGCATACAAAAATATTGAATAATATTAGCAGCAGAATCTTTCAACAAAGTAACTATGTATAGCTATTAAACCACTTTCTTTCACTGCTTTTTATTTTCTTTTATTTATCACTATTGTCTTCATTATTATCATCACACATTATTGAACACCTATCATGGACCATATGGCATAAACATTGTTTCTGCTCATAAGGAGCATGTATTCTCTACATGTTTATAAAATTAATGCCTGAATAAGTTTGCTTAAACAAGGCAGAAGTTGATTTCTTTTTCACTTAAAATTAACCTGTAGTTATACCATTCAGGGCTAGAACAGATACTTTCTTATATCATTAGGGATGCAGGTGCCTTCCGGCTCTCCGCTCTGCTATACTTTAGAAAAGGTCCTAGTTTGGCTGCTAAATTCCCACCTATTATTTCTGAATTCTAGACAGCAGGGAGAAAAAAGGCATGAGAGAAGGGCAAAGGAACATCTACCCTTCCTTTTTAAAATTTTTAACCAACCCCCCTTAAAAACACTTTGTTGAGACATGATTACATTCAAAAAGCTGTACCTATTTAATGTGTATATCTCAGTGAGTTTGAGAATAAGGATACATTGTGAAAGCATCACTACCATCAAGATTATAAACATATTCATCAACTCCCAAAGTTCTCCCTCCCATTCTAATTATTATTTTTATTGGTAAGAATAATTAACATAAAATTCACCCTCCTATTATATTTTAAGTATGCAATACGGTATTCATAGCTATAAGCACTAAGCTGTAAATTAGACCTCCTGAACTTATTTATGTGGTATATCTAAAACTTTGTACTGTAATCACACCTACACACTTACCTGCACCACAGCTCCTGGCGTCTACCCTCTGCTTCTGAGTTTGTTTTTTTGAGATTTCAAATACAAGTGAAATCATACAGTATTTGTCATTCTGTGTTTGGTTTATTTCACATGACTTCATGCCCTTCAGATCCATCAATGTTGTCACAAATGACAGGGTTTCATTATTATATAATACTGAATAATATCCCATTGTACATATATATATACATATATATATGTATAACATTAATTCAGCCGTCCATGAATGAATGATAACATGTATGTCTTCTTCATAGATCTTGACTATTGTGAACAGTGTTGAAAGGAATATAGAAGCACAGATATCTCTTTCACATACTGATTTCAATGACTTCATAGATAAATATTTATATATATATGATATATATAATACATATAAAATAAGTGGGATTGCTGGAACAAAATGGTATTTTTATTGTTAATTTTTTGAGAAACCTCCATACTATTTTCCAAGGTGGCCATACTAATTTACATTCCCACCACCAGTATACAAAGGTTCCCTTTTCTCCACATCCTTACCAACACTTGTTATCGTCCATCTTTTTGATAATAGCTATTCTAACAGGTGTGAGGTAGTATTTCTTGGTTGTTTTCATTTGCATTCCCGTGATGACTAGAGAGGGTAAGAATTGTTGATATATATGTTGTCCGTTTGTATCTCCTTTTTCGACAAATGCCTGCTCATATGTCTTTGTTCATTTTTTACGTTTTTAATTTTTATTTTAGACACAGAGGATACATCTGCAGGTTTGTTACATGGATGTATTGTGTGCTGCTGAGGTTTACAGTATGAATGATCTCATCACACATGTAGTGAACATAATACCCAATAGGTAGTTTTTCAGGCCTTGTACCCAACCCTCCCTCCTCCATCTAAGAATCTCCAGTGTCTGTTGTTTCCATATAAGTGAGAGCTGAACAGTGTATAACCCAATGTTTAGCTCTCACTTATACATGAGAATATGTAGTATTTGGTTTTCTGCTCCTGCGTACCACACCACACTGGGCTAATTTTTGTATTTTTGGTAAAGATGGGGTAGCTTCAGCATGTTGGCCAGGCTGGTCTTGAACTCCTGAGGTCAAGCGATCCACCCACCTCACAAAGTGCAGACATAACAGGCATGAGCCAGTGCACCTGACTTTTCTGAACTTTTTTAGCTTATGTTAGGTTTGTCTGTTCTAGAATTTTGTATACATTTATTTATATTATAGGACACTTTTTAGCTTAGCTTTCCCCACTCGGGGTTAGAAAGATTATATTGATCCATGATCATGATGTCGATTCATAGAGTTGATTATTCCCATTTATTGATAAATATTACTCTATAATATGCATATAATTTATCAATTTCCTCTCAATAGACATTTGAGCTATTCCCAGGCTTCTGCTATTGTTAATAGAACTCAAGGACACATTTTTAAAAGAAAAAATTTCAACCCAAAATGTCCTTTCCTTTTGGCTCTCCAATATTGTGTCAGGGTTATATATTTGTTGTCTTGAAAATCCAATTACATTGAACAGGAGGTGTCTCTAGAATCAAGGTTCAGTATATGTGTGGTCTGGCTGTGTCCTGGAATGTAGCCCTTATTAGTTTTATTGAGCATTTTCCTATATAAATTGAAATCAAGTTGAAGACTCATTTTTCCACAGTAGGACAAATACAACAGTTTAGGACTTTGGACAGATAGCAACTTGCTGCTTGCCTGTGCAACCCACCTCAAAAGATACAACTCCTCCAACTTTTGATTTCTGGTGACTTCTCCAAACAATTAGATGTGAATTGACCTTATTCCCTTACATTAGTACAAGTCGATCTTCTGCACCTGGCCAAATACAGTATAAAATTGATGAGCATACGTTTCTTTTAGTTTCATATTTTCTATTTAAAGCTACTCTCTTTGGCTGGGCACTATGGCTCATGCCTGTAATCCCAGCAGTTTGGAAGGCCAAGATAGGTGGATCACTTGAGGCCAGGGGGTTGAGACCTGCCTGACCAACATGAGGAAAGCTGTCTTTCTGAAAAATACAAAAACTTTCTGGGTGTGGTGGCACGTGCCTGTAATCCCAGCTACTCAGGAGGCTGAGGCAGGAGAATCACTTGAACCCAGGAGGCAGAAGGTGCAGTGAGCCAAGATCCCGCCTCTGCATTCCATCCTGGGTGACAGAATTAATCTCCATCTCAAAAAAATAAAAAGCTAATCTATACTTTTCTTTTGGTGCATTATTAGAACATAGAAGGCAATAAGGCAAAACTATTGTGGGTATATTAGTGCATATCTGTAGCACATAGCACAGTGCCTAGCCCAAAACTTGTGTTGAAAATTAAGAGAACCTTCTTCATATCACTTTTCCACACTCTAGTTCTGAATTTAAAGAAAGAAAAAGGTAGGTTAGCAAATATAGGTATCAGTTATTTCTATTGACAGATCATTTGGATAACATGTTATTGGGTGTGGGAGAAAAAAGATTCCTAACTCTCCACCCCAGAAATAATTTTGCTGATACAAAAATCAGCCAGACATGGTGGCACAGACCTATAATCCCAGCCACTTAGGAGGATGAGTTTGAGGATAAGGATACATTGTGAAAAAGGTGGGAAAATCACTTGAACACAGGAGGCAGAGATTGCAGTGAGCCAAGAGTGCCCCACTGCACTCCAGCCTAGGCAACAGAGAAAGACTCTGTCTGAAAGAAAAAATAAAAAGTTGTTGCTATATAGCACATAATTTCATTGTCATCTCATTTAAAATTGAATAGCACATTTGGGTTGAATTCTTGTGCCTGCAGAGACATTTGCTTCCGGCTTAAAATCACTGGCTGTAGGAGGAAACTCCAGCAGAGGGCATCGTAAGGATTTCATAGTGTCTATGGTCATCTTGGTAATTCCTCAGATAATTCCTGGCAATTCTGTTAGGTCTTGAACTTCACTTACTTCTTACATGTTTAATAAAAAGAAGTTCAAAACATTGCCATGGCTGTTGAATTCCCACAGGCTTGTCTTCCCTTTAAAATTCATCACATGGTTTGTACTCTTTTGCAGATATAATACGTAAGTTTGGAGGTGGATGCTTTCAGCCATTAAGTTCAAAAGTACTGCTAAAAGGGCCAGGCCTGGTGGCTCACACCAGTAATCCCAACCCTTTGGGAGGCCAAAGCAGGTGGATCACGGTATCAGTAAACTGAGACCATCCTAGCCAACATGGTGAAACCCCATCTGTACTAAAAATACAAAAATTAGCTGAGTGTGGTAGTGTGTGCCTGTCGTCCCAGCTACTCGGGAGGCCGAGGCAGGAGGATTGCTTGAACGCAGGAGGCAGAGGTTGCAGTGAGCTGAGATTGCGCCATTGCAGCGCAGCCTGGTTACAGAGTGAGACTCCGTCCCCCACCGCAAAAAAAAAAAAAAAAAAAAAAAAAGTACGCTACATGGACATCCATTGTCCCAGCATCTCTGCCATAATAGCTGAGGAATTATCGAGAATGTCTGTTAATTTCTTCAACTCCAAATTTGTGTTATGTCCCTTGGTCTCCTGTCATACCATAAATTGTATTATTCATAAAATGGACAATTTGTCTATACTTATGTCTTCTCAGTATGCTACATCCCTTTAGAATTTAAACATAGAGTGTCTCCCAACCTGAAATTGGAAGTTTTGAAAAACCAGAAAAATGTTTTCGGACACCTTTTATTTCCAGCTGTTTTTATGTCCTCTCCTGAATCCAAGTTGAGGGTAAAGTCCATTCGTCAGCATTTCTCCTCAACTCACAACAACCTCATCCCACTCCAGTATGATGTTTGTCCCCACAAATTGATGCACATAATTCTTGCTGGCAGTGGTAATGTCCTAATTAAAAAAATCATGAGATGGCGTCAGACTTTACTTTATTTTCTAGCTCAGCAGAATTTGATTCCTGCCTGATGAGGAAACCCTATTTTCCCTAGAAACTTTTCAATTTTGTCACAGGTTTGGTTCCCAGGGAACTGGATATAGATGAAGTTTAGTGTGCAGGATGTTTATTAGGAAGTGATGTGAGGATCCACATCTGTGGAAAGGATTGGAGGGAAGCCTTATGTGCAAAGGGACAAGTCTAATGGCAGTGCAGCCTGACATTGTCACCTGGCCACACGGACAGAGCTGTAGAGCTAAGAAGTCCTCCCCTATTTGTCCCAACTGAATCAAATGGCAAAGCCTATGTACCCCTTGCCTCCATTAATGATTGTGTGCTTGCCACTTGTGGAGGATGAGACTTTGAAGCAGGTGGCTTTCTGTGGCTGAAGAAAACCTTAAATGTGCTGACAAAGATTTCCAAAGAGACAGAGAATGTCATCGGCCATGTATGCTGCCCCTTTCCAAAGAGGAAGCAACAAGGGTAATGGCCTCCAATGGCTCTGTATGCAGATAGGTGGACAGTAATATCTGTCCCTCCTGTGACCTAAGAAGAACAGATGGCAGACATGCAGCCAGGCAGTTAGAGGTGACACAGTGTTAGGAGATAAACATCTGTCAGAAGCAGTGCTTCTTTGAATCAGGTGTGACACGAGCCTTGCATCCCTTGCATGGACCCCTTCCCCATTATCCTGCACCTCATGAAGGTGGGTGGGGGCTGGCTGGTGGGGAGTCCCTGTACCAGGTACACTTTGCCTGCAGTCTTTCCACATGAGTTCCAAGGTAGCCTATGTGGTCATCCATAAACCTTGTGTTTTCCTTATGCTGCTTGTCCTTTGCCTTTGAGGAACACATTTCATTTGACTCTGAATCCAAACAACTCATGTGTCCCTATATCTGTACATTGTCCTTCACTTAGGGGAATCTCCAATCCCTAATGCCTTTGTTTTATTTTTGCTATTAATATTATAATAATTAACATTGTCATTATTATCTTCATTGTTGATATTCAGTTATTTTTATTAATAGAGTTACTATGAATTATTATATTGTGGCTACTTACACCAAGATGAAGATAATTAGTTCAGGAAGAATCTGCATTCTGAAGACAAATAGAAGTTCCAGCTACAGATGGGCAGACGCATGCCCTCTCAATTCCTGATGGACCTCCTAATGCCTCCTGGACCTAAGGGGCCTCCCTCAATATTCCAAGATGCCACCAAGGCAGGGATCAGCTCGTGCATTCCTGAGAACATCCAGGATGAAGTGAGGCTCTGGAAAAATGCAAGAGTTTCCACATAATCCCAAAAAACCCTACAGGTGAACTGGATGCCACAGAAAGAGGAGTGGTCTTTGTTACAATGAAATCAACAAAATTATTTCGAAGTCAATTAGGAAACTCAGAAATCACTCTTGCTACCATTAAGAGGAAGAACAGGAGCCTGTGAATGGCGTCCCTGGCCTACCTGAGACTCCACAGATATTTCTATGTGGCTTCAGACAGCAGAAATCTCTGTGATTTACAGAAAGGCAGGGACAGCTCATGCCAGCCCATCCCTCTGCAGAATGTCTCCCAGCAGATCAGTGGCATGGAACCATCATGGACAGCACCAAGGCTCAAGGGCAGCATCCCAGGCCGGCCTGTGACTCTAGATAAGTTCTGAGTCCCCATGGGGGCTCAGGAAAGGTTAGTGACGACCTGGAAAGAAGGGACAGGCTGAAACCGCCCCTAAGCAATCTGCAGGATTCCAACTTCAGCAGGAAGCCAAGGACCAGCTCGTACCACACCAGCGCCCCCTGAAAACGCTGGATACAATCCCACTCTGCAGAAAGTTCCACATAGAAGTGGCTGGGAATTTTGCATTCTAGACTGCATTTTACACTGCCTCTGGACATGTGATGAGAAATTTAACATTGGTGTATCTAACTCTGACATATTTCACGAAGTGATTTTTAAAAATGTGGTAAAAAAGACCAAATATAATTCAAACATATGCATTATATGTCAAAGTATGCTTCGCTGGCATCAAGTAGACTCACCTTGAGATACAATCTTGGACAACCTCCATCTTCAGAATATCTACTTTTTCAAAGGGAAACTCTCCAACCACAAATCAATAACATCAAAAGTTTGCAACTACAAGCCGACGTAAAATAAATACATGAATTCTACCACAGTGAATTGGACTGCACTGGGAAACACAGATGAAGAAAGTCAACACCGCTTTGTCCTTCAGTGCCTGGCTCCTTTTTCAGCTCGTCTTGCGACTCCAGGCATTATGCCTGAAAAGTCTCCCGGACGCCTGTGAGGCTCTAATTCCCTGGGTCCCATTGCCAATTCTCTGGTTTTGCGAAGATCCACCGGACTTTCTGTGGAACTCCCGTGTCCCTGAACTTTTGTGCCACGTCCCCTAATTCTGCCCATGCTCATCTGCACCTGCACGACTTAGGGTCCATGTTTCTTGGACGGGAAGAGACAGGCAGGAGTCGGAATGATGAACCAGCACACTGGGGCGTTTTCTCATGTAGCCCAAGGGACCCCATGGTGTTCTTGAGCTTTGGAACCAGTCGCGTCCCCTTTGACACTGCACCCGACTCCCAGTTTCTCAATCTTGTTGGCCCTCCGGCGATCTCTCGTTGGATGAATTGCACCTGCGGAAACTCGAGTCCCCTTTGATTTGCGCTTCATTAATTATTCATGATTCAGGTGGGAAGGCCTGCTGACGACCCCCTGTGGCCATTCTCTGAGCTTTCCGGTCATATCGTTTCCTTCCACGCTCTTTGGTTCATTGTGTCCTGCTCCTGCTGTCAGAGGAGCAGAGAGTTGATCTTATTGATTCTGGATACGGATACTTTCTAGGTGATCTGGATAATCCAGATAACGACCCTCAACAGCGGCGGAAAGGGAGCAGCCGTTTGGTGTGTCTCAGAAAATCCCGCTCAGTTCCGAGGCCTCCTAGATGTGGAATCCTGCTCAGAGTTGTTCCCAGGTCAGAGAATGGAGAGAGCCTGTGCATGATGGGATATCCCTGCCTAGATCTTTCAATGAGTCTCTACCTCAGCTACTCTCAGGATCAGGGGGAGAACCATGGTGTCAGACATCCGGAAAGAAGACGGGATGAATGTTTTACCTCTGAAGTACATCCCAAATATCGGAGTTAACTTCAGCTTTGCTGGGGTCTATTTGACCAGTGAAACTCTGCCTGGTTCATTCGCACATCCGGGAGCCACTTCACGGGGGGCCGTCGCAACCGGAACCACACACTTGACATCGGCGGTTGAGCCAAATGGGGACTCGTGGTGCAAGCAACGCTCCCCACGTGTTAGCGTGCGTGAGATTCAGTTGGCGGAATTTTACTAGGTGCGTGTTGGTAGAGCGGGGCTGAGGTTTTCTTGCTCCTGTGGTTGTATAAGAAGTCAAAGGTCCTGCCCAGCCCTGCGGTCCCCTCAGTCAAGTCTGTTTCGGAGACATAACGATTTGGATTGCTAACAAGTCAAGAAATTTTCAAGCCCTTGGATGTAGGGAAGAGAAAGATGTCACACTGTCACTGTGTCGATGTAGAAAGGGAAGACACAAGAGACTGCATTTTGAAAAAGACCTGTACTTTACACATTTGCTTTGCTGAGAAGTTGTTCATTTGTAGCTTTGCCCCAGCCAATTTTCCCCAGCCGCTTTGACCCAACTTGGAGCTCACAAAAACCTGTGTTGTATAAAATCAAGGTTTAAGGGATCTAGGGCTGTGCAGGACGTGCCTTGTTAACCAAGTGTTTACAAGCAGTATACTTGGTAAAACTCATTGTCATTCTCTAGTCTCAATAAACCAGGGGCACAATGCACCGTGGAAAGCCACAGGGACCTCTGCCCTTGAAAGCAGGCTATTGTCCAAGGTTTCTCCCCATGCGATAGTCTGAAATATGGCCTCGTGGGATGAGAAAGACCTGACTGTCCCCCAGCCTGACACTCGTAAAGCATCTGCACTGAGGTGGATTAGTAAAAGAGGAAATCCTCTTGCAGTTGAGATGGAGGAAGGCCACAGTCTCCTGCTTGCCCCTGGGAACTGAATGTCTCGGTGTAAAACCCGATTGTACATTTGTTCAAGTCTGATCTCGGAGAAAAGCTGCCCTGTGGCGGGAGGCAAGACATGTTTGCAGTAATGCTGCCTTGTTATTCTTTACTCCGCTGAGATGTCTGGGTGGAGAGAAACATAAATCTGGCCTACGTGCACGTCCAGGCATAGTACCTTCCCTTGAACTTAATAATGATATAGATTATTTTGCTCACATGTTTTTTTTTGTTGTTGATCTTCTCCTTATAATCACCCTGCTCTCCTACTACATTCCTTTTTGCTGAAATAATGAAAATCATAATCAATAAAAACAGAGGGAACTCAGAGGCTGGTGCCAGTGCTGGTCCTTGGTGTGCTGAGTGCCGGTCCCCTGGACCCACTGTTGTTTCCCCATACTTTGTCCCTCTGTCTTATTTCTTTTCTCCGTCTCTCATCCCACCCGACTAGAAACACCCACAAGTTTGGAGGGGCAGGCCACCCCTTCACTTGGAAAATCAGTTAAACACAAACACGGAATGGGAGTCAAAAGACAATACGTCATCTTTTTGAGAATTTTATTCACTTCTAAACAAATTCAACACACATATGTACAAAGGCATTCCACAGCCCAGTTTTCGAGGCTGAGGAAAGACCCCGAGAGCGCTTTGCACAGCACGCTTCCCAGCGTCCGAAACACTGCTCTCAGGGCGGGGCACAGCGGAAGGGCTGCACCTCTCAGGGTTCCCTAACTTTTCCCTTATTCAGTCATCTAGAGAGCAAATACACAGTAATTCCCCAGTTTCCTACTGACGTCCCAGCGGAACTCTGACTCCTGTGCATCACGCAGTTTCTGAGGCAAGGAATCTCTGGCACGGAAGCTTTTCCTGGCGCGTTTCCGGAGAACCATGCGAACTACAATGTCCCTCACCAGAATTCAATGAGGCAGAGTCCCTGCATCTGCTCCCTGCCTGGCCTGGGCTCCCACATCCACAGAAGCGCCACAGCCGGGGAGCTTCGGAGTCACCGCACAGAGTCTTCTCTCTGCTCTCCGGTCCTCAGTCCCACATTCCCTTTCAAGTCACGGGAGCTGGAGGCCAAGGAGACCCTGTCACCTGCAGTCTCACTCCAGGTCAGAATCGCTGTCCTCTGAGGAGGAGGAAACCTGAAGGTCCTCATAGAGGACGCTCGGTGGGACACGAACACGGGGACCCTCAGACTTCTCTGACACATGAGGGCTCTGAGCGAGGAAGGCTCCCGGCTTCTCAGGAGAGTGAAATGGGGGTGCCGCCAGGAGGCTGGAGCTCCAGCGTCCGTTTTCCAGTCTCCGGAAGAGCACTCTGAGAGGCTGGGCCCCATCATGGCTGGCCGCTGGGTAATGGGACATGGTGCAGGCCTGGGCAGTAGGCAGGCAAGGTCTGCTGTGCGGAGGCTGCCGGTCGACGCTGTGCACCTGGGCGGGTGTCCTCCCGCCCATCTGGGGCGACGTACTTGGTCCAAGTTCGGTTGCGGCTGGCGGAGGTTGGAGATTCTCCGAGGCCCCCAGCTCACCTCCCTGGATGGCGCTTTCGGGGATCTGGAAGGGACCCAGTCTCGGTTTCTTGGGGAAGTTCAGGCAAGCCTGAATCCGAGCCTGGGCAGGTCTCTTGGCTCCTGGCCCGAAGCTGAGATTGGAGCCTAGGCCCAAGCTGTGTGTGGCGGCTGGTGGGCAGGGCTGTGAGGTCACCGCAGGACGTTTGTCTTGTGCCTGGGGTCTGATGGCCTGGAGCAGGCCATGGGTTTTGGAGGCAGCCTGGGGAACTTCTCGGCAGCCACCCTCAGGGCTGCTGTGTGCCGGCTTCACCACGAGGAGAGGCTCGGGGCCCTGGTGCCTGACTGCAGGCTGAGGGATGTCGGCCGCAGCCCCTGTCTGTCTTTCCTTTGGTCCAGGACTTGAGGAGGAGCTCAGACTGGCTTTTCTGAGGGGAGACAGTGAAGCCAAGATGGAGACCCTGTCAGACATTTCGGTAGCTGAGCGATCAGAGAGGACAGGGTCCACGCGCGGCCTCTTAGTGGTTGTGTGGACCGGCATTGGCCCGCTTGCAACCTGAAAGAGAGGAAACAACACAGGTTAGAAGTTCCTCCGCATGGAGCCAACATGAAAATCAAGCACATCCAAAGACAAGGTGCACACGCCATGAAATTCTTAGTACAGTATCGACAGGCGGTCCTTGGAAGTAGGGACAGACCCTCCACCTGAGTGCTGATCAGGACAAGACACATGAAAGATGCGCTCTCGAGCTATGTGTTGCTGACCTAAGCACACCATTGTTCAAAAGATCGCGTCTTGGGCATTAGCTGGACCAAAGCGCCTCCACTCACTCTTCCATGAAGTGGAAGGGACTAATGCCCTTCCGAAGGCAGGTTGGTGGCTCAAGGGTACTCAGGACGTCTTCTCTGAACACATGCATGTTCCTGGGTTTAGCCTTCTCCACGTTTGGGGCCTCTGAGGACCTAATTTCCTCATGCCGCTAGGAACGTGTTGTTGGCAGGCTTGCCATAATTGGACAGAAAGTAAGCCACAGGAAATACGGCATCTTCAGATGCCTTCGCCTGGAATCAAATTGACCTGGAAGGATCGTGGAGTCCCTGACCCCAAGAAGGCAAGAAAGAGGGGTTCCCCGATTTCCTCCTGCAGACAGGAAGCTGAAAGGAAATCAACCAGGTTGACCTAGAGGAGAAAAAGGCCAGGGGCCCAGGGTGACACTCACCCTCAGATAATGAGAAGATTCCGTGGATCCTTTTCGATTTGGCAGCGGCTTCTCTGGAGGTTTCTCGGAAAATATGTGGAGGAGAGTCTTCCTCTGCGGGTCTCCTTGCCTGCAGAACAGAAAAAGGTCAGGTCGTGCCCCCTGGTTTTCCCAAGGAGACAGGGAGAACCCTGTCTGGGGCCCAGTCCCATTCCGTGTTTTGTGATACAGAAATGGACATCTGGTGCCCTTTCCGCCTCAGCACTTTCCCTCACGTGCCAACCTTCCCATCCTCCATGTGGCCCTCTAGTCTTCCCAACTAAGGACTGTGATTTGGATTCCATCGCTTTTCCCCCTGTCGTGGGGAACCTGCACGAAGCGCCCCCGCCTCTCCCCGTCCCTGAATCTCCCAGAGCCAAAGGAGCTCCTGGGTGTGGAACCCTGGAGGACACGGAGCTCAGGTCTATTTCTCTGCAGCGTTCCTTCCCTGGCCCGGAGACGGAAAGGCACACGGTGTGCAGGTGCAGAGACACCATGTCCTTAGGAGGCAGTACCCTAAGAGTGGTGAAAACCCCTCCCACTGCTCACCTTGGTCTCTCTTCCTTCTCTCCCTTATCCTTGTTCAAGGGCCCCGGGTTGGCTTCAACCTGGGGCTTCCATGGTTTCAGGTTTTCCTTCCCTTCCTTTTTCCCCAAGGTCGCTGGAACCAGGGCTGCCTTCCAGCACTTCATGGGGCACCTGGTGCTTCTGGCCGTGTGGCCAAAGGCCCCGCAGTTTTTGCACTTGAGCTGTGGGTGGAAAGGAAGTGATGTCGGTGAGTGAGCTGAAGCCACAGGCAGCGATCCCACGTCAACATTGAGACGGATTGTGAATTCAGAGCTGAATAAGGATTCCAAAGAGGGGACACCGGCATGGGGGCCGTTAAGTGCTGGGAGAGTTCGGATGCGATGTTCCCTCCCAAAGCCCATGTGACGGAGGAACTCTAAAAGGCAGGACTCAAGGTTCTAAGGGGCACGATGGTGAACCCGATGTCAACAACACAACCAAACGTGGCCACACAGGACTCTAAGTAGAAAGGGAGGTTGCCCCCAAGGGTCTCTCAAGAGGCCTATCGGGCCGGGGAGGAGGTCCCAAGCCACGCCCACCTTGGATGGGAAAAGCAACCTGGGTGGTGGTGACAGAACTCTTTGGAATCCAACCCAGTCTCTGAGGACCGTGTGACACACCCTCCCCCCGTCCCCGCCCCCACCCCAATACCCAAGAGATCCAGTTCTAGACTTACCCTTGGATCTTCTTCATCGGGCAGGGGAGACCTTGGCCCAACTGGGGCGCTCCGCTGCTTCTGGAGGGTCTGGGCTCTCACCAGTCTGTTTGCCCCAGGTTTGGGATCATGACGTGCCATCATCTTCGTATCCTGTGGGTTTTATGACCGGCTTTTTCAGGGGTTGATTGTTGGGTCACCTGAAACACACACAAACACACACATGTCGATGGTTAAGCACATTGGATATTCACACACCCACAGGAAGCCCCCCGCTAAATCCTTGCCGGTGTGGTCATGAGGAGACCTCACCACCAGTCGGTCAAATCTGTGGAACACAATGTGCTGTGTGCATCCTCAGATATTGTGTGTTCCTCTGCCATGATTACTTAGTCCGAGAGTAAACCTCGCCTGCCACAGGGCCCGTGGCCTAGGTATGGGGAGTTGACCTTTCAACCCAAAACAAGCAACTGATTCTGGAGACCGGACTTATGTCTATCACGATTCACTCCGGTAGAAGACACGATGACTCTATCTCCCTTGACGGACAGAATGATCAAAGCCACAGGGCATGGCGTGTGTCACCCTTTGGCTGGTCTGTTTGAAATCTGAGATAAGGGATGCTTCCTGTGACAACTTGAATCGCTACTCTTGCCATTTCATTAGGCAACTTCCAAACACAAATTCATAAAGAGAAGTTACCTTCCTCTCTACCACACTAGCAGGTGATGGTCTTTCCTGTTCTATCTTTTTGGCTTTAGCTCCAGCCCCTCTTTATTTATTTTTCTGGTATTTTACACATGCCACATGAATTCATCTAAACAAACTGTGAACAAGTGCCATATCGTATCGATGTCTTACATGGCTGGAGGGCAAACCACCCTTTTTTCCAAAGTCCTTTTTCCATTCACCCACCAATTCAGCATGCTGCAGTACATTTCTTTTCGCATTCCCACCTTGGTCTTATCCCACACATGGAGACGGAAATGCTTTCTCGTTTTCTGTTCCAAGAATTACTTGTAACGAGAGCACACCCTACCCCATCAGCAAGCCCCAGTGTGATCGGTTTCTTTCGGCCTCCTTTGTCTCTTTTCCCCCCCACCCCTCAGGGATTGCGTGAAACAAACAACTGTTCAGTGAAATTAACCTGAAATTGCACGTCTACTTTCTTTCCCCGGCTGGCGCTGAGATGGGCAGGTGATGGAGCAGCCCCGCTGGGAGCGATGCAGCATCCACGGCGACAGAGGAAGGGGCGGAGAGGGACCTCTGCTTTCCAGGCTTCCTTTTATACTGCCTCTGGTCACCTGACGTGGAATGTACCCTAACCTAATCAGTTACATGTAGGTTAATTACAATCAACTTAATCCAATTACATGACCTGGAAAGGTCTATCTGCACAGCCCACTCTAAGATCATGTCCACTGCTGACAGACATTCTAAAACCTACGTGTACAGCTGCAAGCTTTGAAGAATAGATGTTCCCCGTCAGACATGTAACACTGGTGCCTGTACCCCTGTCTTCTTTTCCATCTTTTTTGTTTTTGTGTTTTGTTTTGTTTTAAAAAATGTGGTAAAATAGACACCTTTTAATTGGACCAGATTTACTCTATCTCGACGTAGGCCTCAGTGTCATCAAGGAGATTCTCCTTGACATGCAGTCACGGCCATGATCCATCTTTAGGGTTTCTCTTTCTTCCCCACGGTAGGTCTGTCAGCAGAGAACCCTAACCACACCCTCATGTGTTTTCTCCTCCAGGAGGCGCTCGGAAACCACCGTGAATTGGACCGCACTGGGAAGCACAGATGAAGAAATTCAGCACCGCTTTGTCCTTCAGTGCCTGGCTGCTTTTTCAGCTCGTCTTGCGACTCCAGGTATTTGAGTCCAGGGAGGGATACCCCGCCTTTACCGTGTGCTTGCCACGATCTTGTCTCCTTAATCCTCACTGCAGCTCTCTGCCATAGGGTCTTATACTGCTTTACATGTGGGAAACTGTGGCTCAGAGGGTTTCACAGCAGGGCAGGGAGCCCAGATGTGAATCTGTAGATAACAAGCTTTCTAGTTTTTCAGTAATTTGCAAGCATCTTTTTTTTTTTCTTGTTTCGTCATTGGTGTCTTTTTTTTTTTTTTTTGAGACAAAGTCTCTGTCGCCCAGGCTGGGCTGCAGTGGTGTGATCTCAGCTCACTGCAACCTCCGCGTCTCACATTCAAGCAATTCTCATGCCTCAGCCTCCCGAGTAGCTGGGACTACTGGTGCCCATCACACCCAGTTTGTTTTTGTATTTTTAGTAGAAACAGGGTTTCACCATGTTGGCCAGGCTGGTCTTCAACTCCTGACCACAGGTGATCCACCCGCCTTGGCCTCCCAATATGCTGGAATTATTGATATGAGCCACTGTGCCCGGCCATGTCATTGTTGCCTTAACCAAGCCTCTTTTAATTTTTCAAACGGAAGAGCCCCTGTCCCACAGTTACTGCTGCTGAGCCCTTTCCAGGTGACTCATTGTGGAGGAGGAAAAGCGGAAGCAGTGTGGGAAGAGGCGGGGTCTGGGCCAGCTGCTGATCCTGCTCTCCTCCCTCCTTTGGCCTCTAGGCTCCCAGGAGTGGTTTGGAACCTGCGCCATGTGCTCTGGAGGCTGTGGCAGGGCAGGCACGGCTTGGAACCTGCACCATGTGATCTGGGGGCTGTGCCAGGGCAGCGGGAGTCCTTGTGTCCCCTGCGCACAACACAGACAGAAGGCTGGGTCCACCCAGTGGGCGGTCAGGTGCCAGGCCAGTGCTTACCCCGCCATGTTTGCAGCCTGAGGCCAGCTGGCTGCAGGTGCAGGGCTATGCGTCAGGGGTCAGGGTGAACACATCCCTGCAGGTCTTGGGGCTCCTGGGTTGCTTCTGGAAGGGCCCGGATGGGGCCTGACTGGAGCTGCTGAGGGGTGGAGCTTCTGGGAAAAGGATTCCTCCTAGGGGGAGTGTCTTGGGCCTGGGACCACGTGGCAGGGACAGAGACGGGTGCATGGCAGTGTCTGCTCTTCTCTGTGAAGGCAAAGGGCCTCTGAGGGAGTATTACAGCCGCCTCATCCACCAGAAGCATTTCCAGCACATCCAGGTCTGCACCCCCTGGCTGGAGGGCCGAGGACTACCCCTGCTTCTAGGTGAGAGGCCAGCAGGAGGCTCAGGGAGGAGACGGAGCCTTAAGCAGGGGGAGCAGGGGTGGGCAGGATGTACTTTTTCTGAAAAGGTGGCTCTGGAGGCCACTTGGGGACAGGACCTGGGCTCTGGCTGAACTCCCGGGAGGAGGCTACTTCCTGGTGTGCCAGCCCCTTCCTGCCAGGTGGCCCCAGAGGCCCTTTACCAAGGGGTTTGAGGAGGCCACGTCCTTTCAGTCTGCCACGCCCTCCATTCAGTCCTCTTCCTTCCTGCAGGAAGTCTGGGCCTGGGGTTGGGGCCACTGTTGCCCAGGTGTGGGAGGGCAGTGGCTTTGGGAGGTACAGGGACGATGTGTCAAACAGCGTCGCCTCTCCCAGTGAGATGGTTCTCCTTTGCCTCCGTCTCTTTCCCCGTTGATTTCTCCAAGTGGGGAGTCATGGCTTGGTCCTGATGCGTCTCTATAGCCGCATCTTCCAGCTTCGAGTGAGCAGAGTACTTGGAGGCTGAGGGCCTTTTCCTGGCAGGATTCTCCAGCTAGTCTTTGTTTTAGACAGTCTTGCTCCTTTGCCTAGGCTGGAGTGCACGATCTCAGTTCATGCAACCTCCGCCTCCTGGGTTCAAGCGATTCACCCACCTCAGCCTCCCAAGTAGATTACAGGATTACAGGAGCCCGCCACAGTAGCTGGCTTATTTTTGTATTTTTAGTAGAGACAGGGTTTCACCATGTTGTCCAGGCTGGTCTTGAACTCCTGACCTCAAGTGATCCTCTCGCCTTGGCCTCCCTAAGTGCTGGGATTCCAGGCGTGACCCATCATGCCTGGCCCCAGCTAGTCTTTAGAAATGTTAAGCTATTTGGCTTATTTTCACACTGACAGCTGGTTTGCGGTGGGTGTGCTGTGGTTTATTATTATTATTATTATTATTTCTTTTTTTTTTTGAGACGGAGTTTCGCTTTTGTAGCCCAGGCTGGAGTGCAATGGCGCGATTTTGGCTTACTGCAACCTCTGCCTTCCCGGGTTCAAGCGATTCTCCTGCCTTAGCCTCCTGAGTAGCTGGGATTACAGGCACCTGCCACGAATTCGCTTCGCTAATTTTGTATTTTTTTTTTTTTAGTAGAGATGGGGTTTCACCATGTTGGCCAGGCTGGTCTTGAACTCCTGACCTCAGGTGATCCGCCCACCTTGGCCTCCCAAAATGCTGGGATTACAGGCGGGAGGTGAACCTGGGTGTTGGAGGTTGCAGGGAGCTGAGATTGTGCCACTGCACTCCAGCCTGGGTGACAGAGTGAGACTCTGTCTCCAAACAAAACAAAACAAAACAACAACAACAACAAAAAAATCAAATTGTGGTTACGTAGAAAAAGTGTCAACTTACATTTTCAGATGTCCCAGACAGGCCGTGTGGCTGCTTGGCCAGCTTAAGCCACTTGTGGTTGGGGCTGTCGGGGGCCTTATCCAATTTTCACTCCCCTCAGGGGATGTTGCCTCACTGTGCTGGAAGGATTTGTGTTCCCAGGGCAGAGACCAGCGCTCTGACCCACCCCTCTTGCCTAGCAGGGTCGGTGGACCTGGGTGTCTATCTGGACACGTCCTCCAGTGGCCTGGACCTGCCTATGAAGGTGGTGGACATGTTCAGGTGCTGTTTGCCTGCGTGTGCCGTGAACTTCAAGTGGTAGGAGCAGAACCCGAATCTTTCTGGGGATAGCTTCACAGATCCACCACTGTGGGGGAGCAGTGCAGAGTGAGCTGCCCACAGTGAGGCCCTGCCCCTCGGTCAGTCCAGCACACACTGGAGGCCATGACGAGGAGCCCTGCGGTTACTGTGTCTGGGCTGAGCCTCACTGAAGTAGTTGCTTCCATTTAGAGCTCATGTTATATTTAGGTTGGCATAAAAGTAAACACGGTTTTTGCCATTAAAAATGGCAATTACTTTTGCAGCAACCCAATATGAAAAAAAAAAGCACCTTAAATACCAGAACTCCACTAGGGGCTTTTGCTCCCAGAGTAGAATTGGCGGGAATTGCCTGCAGGCTTACATGGTTTTCTTTCTTTCTTTCTCTCCCACCATGTCCCTTTTGGCCAAGCTCACGTGCTGGGCTTGAATCAGTTAAATGAGTGTCATGCTGTGGCCTGACTCCACCCAGCATAGACGGGTGTTTGGAAGGGTGGAGTTAGAGGAGATTCTAGAAGCAGTAGCCCCAGCAAACGTTGAGCCCTTGGCCCCTGCTCAGGAGCCGGCCCCTGGATGGGATTCAGGGATGCGAGCCCCTCGTGTGAGCTGAGCTCAGGGAATGTCGGGATCAAATCTGGTGTCCTAGAAAAGTCATATTTTATGTGCTGAGCCAGTCCCCAGGGGGTTGCCTTTACTTGTTCCATGGCCATGGAATTAAGAAAAACATGCAAAAATAATTCTTCAGTCCTTGAAGAGCATCCAGCACAGAAGGTACAAACCTTCCTTAAGGCTCCCTTCTCAAATCAGTTTGTCCATTTTGATGTGCACCCCCCCAGGCTTTTATACTCTTCAGATGCCAAATCTAAGAACCACCTCCCAGAAACCACACACCCTGTTCCAACCCCCAGCCTGGTTTGAGCGTGGGGTGGGTAGGAGCCCAGCTGGGCACCCCAGGGGTCTGGTGTCTTCTCCAGGAAGCTCTCGGGCTCCCTTTGTTCTCTCTGCAGTTTACATGAGCTGGTGAAACATGAAGAAAATGGTCTGGTCTTTGAGGACTCAGAGGAACTGGCAGCTTAGCTGCAGGTAGCCATGTCTGCCACCACGCCAGGGTGGGCAGGGTTCTGGAGACTGGCACCGAGCCACGCTCCCTGATCCCTGCTTCACACAGCCAGGGTGGGACCATGCGGGGTCTGGTGGAAAAGCTAGGGAGGGAGCAGAAGTCACAGAGGCTTCCTACTCTGCTGTCCCATTTTGGCACAGTAGGCTTGGGAAAGTTAGGACACAACCCCACCTGCCCTCTGGATTTATGGAGCTGACACTCCACAAATGATGCTGGAGCCGGGTGGGCCGGGCTGCAGTTTAGGAAGTGGTCAGGATCAGGTAGGTGCGTGGGCAAAGGGAACTTCTGGGACAAGCCTTGAAAGATGGGTGGAATTCTGCAAAGGTTACTTGTTTCTTATTGCAAAAAGTAATACATCATTCTTGTCAACAGAATGATTGGGAGGATTTTCAGTAAAGGTCCAGGTCAGAAGTCATTTAGACTGGGTCCCCCAGTCTCTGTCAGAACCATGGTACTCTGTTGTGGTGCGAAAGTAGCCACAGCATCTGTAGAATAAGGGGTGTGGCTTTGTTCCAACAAAGCTTTATTTACAAACACAGGCTGTGGGCTGGGTTTGGCCTGCAGGCTGTAGTTTGTGATCCTTGATTCAGACAGTTTAGCAAGGCTGTAAAGAACACCCACACCCCCTTGTTACCCACAGATGGGTGGGACTGTGTTGGCCAGAGGCTGAGAGGACGGTGCTCACAGGGGAACGTACAGCATGTGGAGGCCGGAAGGTGCTCCAGCGCACCAAGTGTGGGAAAGTGGGACATACGGGGAAGTTTCCAGAAAGCATGATGTCAAGTTGGAGGCAGAGCGCTGCTGGGGTGTGAAGGGTCTCAAGTCCAAGTGAGGGAGTTAGGGACTTGGGAGGGGTTGTTGTTGGGTCGGGGAGCTGGGGTCATCCAGGTGGTGACCTGGGATGGGGTGGGGACAGGCAATGAGGTAAGCTCTGCTCTTTAGTATTTTGCAGATGCCTTTCTCAAACTTTCCTGATCCTGCAGGCAAGCTAAACCAGTTCTGGAAGAACCTGCGGGAGTCTCAGCAGCTCTGATGGGATGAGAGCTGGGTGCAGACTGTGCTCCCTTTGGTTATGGACACATAACTCCTGGGCCAGAGGCTAAAACCCCAGGGCCCCTGCTGTCCTTCCCACAGCTTCTTCTTGGAGTCTCAGGGCAAATCCTTTTGAGCAGCGCCTCCCAGTGGCCAGAAGCTGAAATGACGGCAGTGGTGCCACCTGGTGAATGACCCGGGAAGCTGTGGTTGGCCCTGATTTCTTCTTTGGAGTCTCCGAAACGCTTCCTGTCTTCTGTTCTTCACGCCCCATGCCCCTGCTAGCATATTACTGTTCTGTGACTTCCCTGTGACCTCTACAGTACTCCCAATCCTGCATTTGGTCTCCAGGTGTCACCTTTCTTCCATGTTCCTAACACTTTGATTCCTGTCTTGAAAAAAGCACCTGCTGCACCATAAGCCCAGGGATGTGGCAGCTGCAGCGGGCTTAGATTTGTGAGGAACCGAGTGTGTCCGGGGATGTGGCAACTGCAGCGGGCTTGGCTTTGTGAGGAATCGAATGTGTCCAGGGATGTGGCAGCTGCAGCAGGCTTGGTTTTATGAGGAACCGAGTGTGTCCACGTGGGGGAACGTCATAGTTGATACACACGTTTTTATTTGCACAAAGAAAATGCTATTTTTGGAGCCAGAATTTTCATGTCTGATTTATGGTGATTTTCTTAAGAACCAGAACTGCTGGCAGAAAGGGGGCACCCACACGCTTAGATAGCCGATGTCTTATTAGAGGGCAGTTTGTGGTTCCTGATTTGGAATTTAACATTCTCCAAACATTCCAGTCCAATGAAAGTTTTATCCCCTTTCTCATATAAAAATTCTTCCCACGAGAGTGACTTGATTCTCACAATCCCGTTGGAGTCGTGTGTGAGTCCTACAGTGTGAGGTTCAGCATTGCCATCTCCAAGTGCTCTCCGTAGGGAAACAGTTTCTGGTCATGATGAGCTTCCGCTTCCCATCTGATCCCAGCCCAGCCTGGAAACAGAGCACGTGTTTGAGGATGGCGGTGTTTGGGGACAGGACATGTGCGTTTTGTGTGGGGCTGCTAGGACAGGCCTGGCGGGGTGGGGGGTGTCTAAGTCAGTTTACTTGCTTCACAGGTTCCCAGGCCCACCCACGTACCTAGAATTGGCCTCCAGGATGGGACCGGAAATCTGGTTTTGCATAGAAATGGCTAGCAGCAGGCACCATGCCGCTGTCCACTCTCTGCCCGCGTCTGCCCCAGCACTTGGCACAGCAGGACCGAAGCAGAGATCTGAACCCACATCTACCTGGCTGCTCAGTCAACTCACTCTTCACAAAGCTTAGAAAGTGGCCGGGCACACTGGCTCATGCCTGTAATCCCAACACTTTGGGAGGCCAACGCCGGCGGATCACTTGAGGTCAGGTGTTCGAGACCAGCCTGGCCAACATGGTGAAACCCCATCTCTACAAAAATACAAAAATTAGCCAGGCACGATGGCGGGTGCCTGTAATCCCAGCTACTTGGGAGGCTGAGGCGGGAGAATTGCTTGAACCCAGGAGGCGGAGGTTGCAGTGAGCCGAGATTGTGCCACTGCATTCCAGCCTGAGTGACAGAGTGAGACTCCATCTCAAAACACACACACACACACACAGACACACACAGACACACACACACACAAAAGCTTAGAAGGGGCTGATGTTCTCATAAGCACAGATGTCTGAAGAGCCATTAGCCAGAATGATTCTTTTTTTTTTTTTTTTTTTCTGAGATACGATCTTGTTCTGTCACCCAGACTGGAGTGCAGTGGCACAGTCATTGCTCACCACAGCCTCAACTCCTGGGCTCTAGCAATCCTCCCACTTCCTGAGTAGCTGGGATGACAGGTGCATGCTACCATGCCAGTATTTTTTTTATTTTGTAGAGATGGGGTCCTGAACGCATGGCCTCAAGTGATGCTCCTTCCTCAGCCTCTTTTATTATTATTTTTTAGATTGAGTTTTACGCTGTTCCCCAGGCTGGAGTGCAGTGGCGCAATCTCAGCTCACTTCAACGCCTCCCAGGTTCAAGTGATTCTCCTGCCTCAGCCTCCCGAGTAGCTGGGATTATAGGTGTGCACCACCACGCCTGGCTAATTTTTGTGTTTTCAGTAGAGGTGGGGTTTCACCGAGTTGGCCAGGCTGGTCTTGAACTCTTGACCTCAGGTGATCTGCTCACCTCTGCCTCCCAAAGCCTCAGCCTCTTACAGGGTTGGGATTAGAGGCATGAGACACTGTGACCTGGGATGATTTTCAATCACGGTTTTTTGTTACGAGTGGAAAATGCGTATTTATAAAAATGAAGTAGTATAGACATGAACGTGTAGCAATCTCTATAATCCTGCAATCCAAGGATGGCACCTGTTAACGTGTATATCAGGGATGTCCAATCTTTTGGCCTACCTGCGCTACATTGGAAGAAGAAGAATCGCCTTGGGCCACCCATAAAATACAGTAAAGCTAGCAATAACTGATGAGCTAAAAGAAAAAAAATCACAAAAAATCCTCATATTGTTTTAAGAAAGTTTACAGATTTGTTTTGGGCCACAGGTTGGACAAGCCTGCTATATATATGTTCTAGGTTTTCCCCTATAGGTATACCTATGTGAAAATGATTATTTTGATACATTTTTTTTTAGATGAAGTCATGCTATGTTGCTCAAGGTGGCCACAAACTCCTGGGCTTAAGTCATCCTCCCGCCTCAGCCTCCTGAGTAGTTGGAATATAGGTACTCATAACCACGTGTGGGTGATTATTATTAGTTTTTAAACAAAAATGGGGCTGGGCGCAGTAGCTCAAGCCCGTATTCCTACCACTTTGGGAGGCTGAGGCAGCAGATCACTTGAGGTCAGGAGTTCAAGATCAGCCTGACCAACATGGAGAAACCTCGACTCTACAAAAAATACAAAAATTAGCCAGGCGTGGTAGCACGCACCTGTAGTCCCAGCTACTCAGGAGGCTGAGATGGGAGGATAGCTTGAACCTGGGAGGTGGGAGGCTGCAGTGGGCCGAGATGGCTCCACTGCACTCCAGCCTGGGCAATACAAAGCCAGACTCTGTCTCAAAAAAAAAAAAAATAAATAAAAAAAAATAAAAAATAAAGGTTGGTGGGGGCTTATACTATGTGTTCTGCTTGGCACTGTTTTTTTTTTCACTTAAAAGATATTGCAGGTTTTTTTTCACGTAAGTATCCGAAAAAAGACTTCCTTTTTTTTTTTTTTTTTCTTTTTTTCTTTTTTGAGACAGGGTCTCGCTCTGTTGCCCACGCTGGTGTGCAGTGGTGAGATCAGGGCTCACTGCAGCCTCCACCTCATGGGCTCAAGCCATCCTCCCACCTCAGCCTCCCGAGTAGCTGGGACTACAGGCGTGTGCAACCACATCTGGCTAGTTTCTGTATGTTTTGTGAAGATGGGGTCCCACTATGTGGCCCAGGTTGGTCTTGAACACCTGGGGTCAAGTAGCCCTCCTGCCTTAGCCTCCTAAAGTGCTGGGATGACAGGTCTGAGCCCCGCGCCCAGCCAGCCTCCTGTGTTAGGTTGTGCGGGACTCTGTCGTGGAACCCAGTATGCCTTCGTGTGTTGGCTTGTTTGTTGACTCTGTAGTTCACGGGCTGCCCCACATGGACAGGCACTGGGTCGTCCGTGTCTCTGTGTGCAGGCAGAGGCTGCTGCGGGTGCATCTGTGCACATGGCTGCCAGGAGGGGCTGTGCTCAGGGGGAGCTGGGGCAGAGGCTGGTGGCAATGGGGGGCTTGGGTGTAGTGTAGAGGCACGAGAGCCACGTGGTCTGGGTGCAGTCTGTGGGAGCTCGGGGGTCGCTTGGCCTCTGTGTGTCCTAGTGTTTTTGTCGGTGAGATGGGACAATGACAGCACACTTTCACAGGTGCCGGGGGCTGACCAATGTCAGGTCTCAGGACAGTGGCTGGCCCATTAGGGGGCCCGTTCCCCTTCTCTATAGTCACCCTGCTCGTCTTCCATCAACTAGGTGCTCAGGACAGTGGCGTGGAGGATCCGCCTGTACAGCCTGTGCTCCAGCATCCTGCAGGCCACAGCTGTGTCCAGCCCTGACCCCAACTGCCCCTCCCGCCACCTCCATTTTACAGATGAGGAAACCGAGGCCCAAGGGCTTAGGGAACCCTGCTCTGAAGCACATAGTAGGGCTGCTGGGCTCAGACCCTCCCTGCCTGTGCTGACCTGCCCTCCTCCTGCCGCAAGCCCCCAATGCCCCGAGCCCACCCTGCTCACCGGCCTCTGCCCGAGTTCCCCGCATGGTGTGGGAGTGTGGGGCATCCTAGCTTTTCCCCGGCACCCAGTTCTTTCACTTTCACTGGAGTCCTGCAGGGACAGCTCGGGGACCATGCAGGCCCGGGTGGGCGTCGGGGCTCACCTAGCTCCGTGGTGAACAGCTGGCACGTCTCTGGGTTGCGGACGGTAAAGGCCATGTAGACCTCAGGAGCCCGCTTGTGCTCTTGGCAGGCAGCCAGCCTCCACAGAACCCCGACCAGTGACACGATGGCTTCTGGGCAATACAGCAAGTCTACGGTGAAAGCTTCAGGTTACTGAAAGGGACAAGTGGAAAGTTCCAGTTCATGCTGACCTCAGCAGCAGGGCGAGGCCAGAGAGGCAGCGGTCCTATGAGACTATTAGATGCCACTTGACCATTTGGGCCATTAGATGGAAAGGCAATTACTTGGGTGAAAAAGGAGAACCCTTAGTAGAGAAAGCTGCAAAAGACCGAAGCAAAAGAAAAAAATCTCCAGACTCACTGGTGTTCCTTAAAAAACCAGCTCTGGTTCTCGGCCTATCTAGGGGGCTTTGAATGACAGAAAGCCTGACCCTGCCGTGAACTTCGTGTTTCAGGTGTCTGCCGATTGGTCTGCTGGCTTGCAGGGGTGGGCCTGTGTCCCTGGCCACCGCTGGACCTGTGGGTTTCAGGGCTGGGACCCAGGACCACAGGCAGAGCTCTGTTCCACCAGAGAGGGGACTGAGTGTGCTGTCAGGGGTGAGGGGTTTTTGGTGGCCCAGCCAAACACCACCTTCTCTCAAGGGCCCTGTCCTCATCCCAGAACTGGTTGTTTTCCTCCTGTGGTCTCTGAAGGACACAGGGCATGGCTCTGGGACACAGCCATGTGGTGACGACTGTAACGGGAGTATGCCTGTCTCCAACAAGAGGGCTGTGGCTTGAAGGTCACCTTAAGAGGCACCCCTGTCCTTTGATGTCACCCTGGAGGCCCAGAGTAACTCTTCTGGAAGCCCCATCATGTCCATGCCCGACAGGGTCCATTGTTCCCTTTTCCCAGAGCCAAGAGCTGGGTAGAGCTGCAAGGACACCGCCTGCACAGGATGCCCGGGGCTGGGCATTACCTGCTGCAATGACAACATCTGGCTGGAAGGCAGAGAGCTGATGGACCATCGCTACGTCCCAGTCCAGCTGGGCCACTGTCACCCTGGGGCTGTCTAAGTTGGCAGTGATGTCTGCCTCTAATGAGAGGCCATTGAGAAGGACATTCCCTCGGAGCTGCTCGAGGAGCCGGCTGTGACAGTCGCTGAAGATGTATGCCCGGGGGTGGCACATCTTGCAGACGGACAGGCCTGTAAGGCCGGCGCCACTGCCAAGCTCTAGGACCGTCCTGGCGGGAGGAAAGGGGACCGTGTCTTCGACTGCACCAGGGTAAGCCTGCCTCGGTGCCCTGCCCTGTGCCCCGAGGTCACCTGTTAGTGAAGGCTGCCGGGTTCTCGATGACCCATTCTGCAAGGTAGACTGCGGCTGCCCTGTGCCCCAAGGTCACCTGTTAGTGAAGGCTACCGGGTTTTCGATGGCCCGTTCTGCAAGGTAGAGGGCGGCGTCCCATGTGACCAGGCCTGTGGTACCGTGGGAGATGATGGCTGTGCTCTCGGAGAATGTGACCGACCCTTCCGAGGGCTGCACCAAGAGAGGGCGAGACAGTAAGTCCAGCAATCAGAAAACAAGTGGCTTAGAAGACAAGTAGCCATCCACCACATGGCTGAATAAAGCATGACAGGACCAATCGCCACTCAGCAATGAGAAGCAGCTAACTGTTGACATACCAACAGCTTGCACGGGCCTCAAGGGTGTCACGTGGCATGAAAGACACTCATCTCAGGCCACACAGGATTCTATTCATCGAACATTCCTGAGACAACGGAATTCTGGCGATGGAGCACAGGTCAGTGGTGGCCAGGGGCCAGGTGTGGCTATGAAGGGGTGGCTGCATCGTGATGATTCAATATGCTATGTTTTTCCTTTGTGGTTTTCTGTATCTATGTTTTATCTTATTTTTTTTTTTTGAGCTCTGTCATACAGGCTGGAGTCAGTGGCATGATCTTTGCTCACTGCAACCTCTGCCTCCTGGGTTCAAGCAATTCTCCTGCCTCAGCTGCCCAAGTAGCTGCAACTACAGGCATGTGCCACCATGTCCGGCTAATTTTTGTACTTTTTTTTGAGACAAAGATTCGCTCTCATTGCTGAGGCTGGAGTGCAATAGTGCAA
This sequence comes from Pan troglodytes, assembly GCF_028858775.2. Taxonomy (NCBI): domain Eukaryota; kingdom Metazoa; phylum Chordata; class Mammalia; order Primates; family Hominidae; genus Pan; species Pan troglodytes. The sequence continues at coordinate 18,190,924 of NC_072405.2, forward strand.
TCTTGGCTCACTTCAACCTCCACCTCCCGGGTTCAAGAGATTCTCCTGCCTCAGCCTCCCGAGTAGCTGGGATTACAGGCGCTCACTACCACACCCCGCTAATTTTTGTATTTTTAGTAAAGATGGAGTTTCACCATCTTGGCCAAGCTGGTCTCAAACTCCTGACCTCAGGTGATTCCCCCCGCCTCAGCCTCCCAAAATGCTGGGATTACAGGCATGAGCCACCACGCCTGGCCTAATTTTTGTATTTTTAGTAGAGATAGGGTTTCACCATATTGGCCAGGCTGTTCTCGAACTGCTGACCTCAGATCCACCCGCCTTGGCCTCCAAAAGTGCTGGGATTACAGGCTTGAGCCACCATGTCCAGCCCTGTCAAATATTCTTTGAGGACTGGGCACCAGGTCCTTGTGAGGCAGGTAGTGTGTGTCACCTATTGGACAAATGCCCAACAACCCCACGAGACATGCTGTTGTTGTTGAAGTGCTTGATTTACAGACAGGGAAACTGAGGCTAAAGAAGGTTAATGGACCTCATGTCTAAGACTGCAGAATGGGTGAGTCAGGATTTGAACCCACACCCACGTTTTCACTTTGTCTGTGCAGGAAGGGTATCTGGGCTGTGAGGGGGAGGAGGGTGCCCTTCTCATACCAGCAAATAGCTCCAGTGGCCCAGGGTGCACTCCTTGGCCATCAGGGTCTCCACCAGCGCCTCGTACAGCTCGTCCAAAGGCTCCGTGTGGACAGCCTCGTGCTGCGGGCAAAGAGAGTGAGAGCTTGTTTGCTTTCGTTCTAATCTGTAAAAATGGCCAGATGATTTTCACCAAGTTTAGAGGGGAGATTTGGGATGGAATGGTGTAACACCGGACAGCTGGCGCATAAAATATTCACTTCGTTGGGCGTGGTGGTGTGTGCCGAATAGTCCCAGCTAATCTAGAGGCTGACATGGGAGGACTGCTTGAGCCCAGGAGTTCGAGGACAGCCTGGGCAAGAGACCTTGTCTCTAAAAAAAAATTTCACTTGGTAGGGCAACCTGGAAGGGAGGGCCTTCAACAAGAGGTGTTGAGAGGGTAGGGTTAGGTGTAGTCTAGGGCAGGAGACAAGGATTCCATGAGAGCTGCCACGTGACCATGACAGAGAGCTCTGTGTTTAGATCAAACACAGAGAGGAGGAAAACAAAAGGTGCTTTTAAGTGAGCCCAGGCAGAACTGTGAGGGCGGCCCATGCTGCAGGCTGTGGCTGTCAGCAGGCTGCTTTTCCACAGCTGGCCCCATCCTAGGATTCACAGGGCAGCAGCAGGGTACACTGGGTGACTGCTGCCCTCTCGTGATGGCACAGGGCAGACCTGCTGGAGACTACAGATGCACCCTTCTGGGGAGGACTAGGGAGAAAGCAGGTATTGAAGAAGCAGGGGATTGTTTATTTGCTAAAAGTGTGGCCCTTTCACTCAGCAGGTCTGCTACTGCCTACTAAGGAAAGGCCTCTTGACATCCTCATGTCAAACCCTGCATGTTCGGGCCCATCTTTAAAATCCATCCTAGGCCAGGTGTGGTGGCTCATTCCTGTAATCCCAGCATTTTGGGAGGCTGAGGCAGGTGGATCACCTGAGGTCAGGAGTTCGAGACCAGCCTGGCCAACATGGTGAAACTCTGTCTCTACTAAAAATACAAAAATTAGCCAGGCATGGTGGCATGTGCCTGTAGTCCCAGCTTTTTAGGCACGAGAGTTGCTTGAACCCAGGAGGTAGAGGTTTCAGTGAGCCGAGATTGTGCCACGGTAATCCAGCCTGGGCACCACAGTGAGACTGTCTCAAAAAAGTAAATAAATAAGTAAAAAATAAAATCCATCCTGTATCAGTCAGGAAAGAGCTCATTCCAGCAGGATCAATGCAGAGAATTCACCAGAGGAACTAGTTCCAAAGGTATGGCAAGAGCTAAATTTTCCAACAGGGGCCCGTGGGGCAACCCAGAGACAGACAAGAGCAGGAAACTCCAAACCCTTTGGCGGGCAGGACAGAGGGTGTGAGTGAGGGTTCCAGTGCTGTGGGCTGGACCAGCCTGGTAGGAATGAGAATCCATATGCTAGGAGATGGGGCCCCAGAGAAGCAGCTGCTGTGGAAACCCCAGGAGGCAGAGTGAGGGAGAGATGCTGGCCTCCCCTTCTTCCCGCCCTGCACTGTCTCCCATGGGTCACACTCAGCTGCAGCCAGTTGCCTGGGGAGGCCCCTGCCATGCTGGGGTTTGCAAAGCAGGCCCAGGGCCTGGGAAGGATGGGGGCTCCAGCACGCAGGTGGCTATGCTGTCCGGCTACTGGGTGGACACTGCCCATTACTGACCTTTTTGATGAGTTCTGAGAGAAAGCACCGGGCATACTTGACTGACGGCGGGTGCTTCACACACAGGATGCCTCACAGTCTACGGCAAAGAACAGAACGTTGGTTGCTCGAGAGCCCGTCTTAAGTCTCCTATGAGCTTCAAGCCAATACAGCAGAGGGCAAACTCCAGGCTAGCCGATCCCTCAGCAAAGATGTAGATGGACACGGCGTTCTGGCCCCACGCATCTGCAGTTTGTCTTAAGATATAAGTCATTTCCTAAAGATGCTTCCACTGCAGTGGCACAGGCTATGGCAGCATTTCTAATGCCCATTCTGAGCAGGAACACAGGGCATGTGGGCCCAAACAACCTCCCTCCCAGGGGAGCCAGTGTGAACCAGGGCTTGCAGTAAGGACAGTCGCCAACTATCTGGCTCTATGGAAGAGGCGGGAAGGCCCACTTGGCAACTGCTCTCTTGGAGCGTGTGTCCCTGGGGACAGGATGGAGGGGAGGGGACACTCAGGGTGACACTCCAGCTAAAGCCGAGAGAAGCCAAGTGCAGGATGAGCAAGTTCCAGGCAGTGGGAACAGCCTGTGCAAGCTCTGAGGTGGCCACGGGCTGGCACTTGGAAAGGAGGGCAGAGGGACTGGTGCAGCAGGAGTGGGGATGGTGGGAAAACAGGAGCCTGGAAGGAGAGGGAGGAGACAGTCCGCAGCGCCTGCTGGCTGGGAGGGATGCAGATTCTGCCCAAGGGCAGCAAAGTACCCCACGCAATACACAGGCTCTTCATGCTGGTGCTGGTTTTTCATTTTTTCTGACACAGAGTCTCGCTCTGTTGCCCAGGCTGGAGTGCAGTGGCCTGATCGTGGCTCACCGCAGCCTGTGCCTCCTGGGTTCAAGCGATTCTCCTGCCTCAGCCTCCCGAGTACCTGGGAGTATAGGCGTGCACCACCACGCCCAGCTAATTTTTTTTATTTTTAGTAGAGATGGGTTTTTGCCATGTTGGCTAGGCTGGTCTTGAACTCCTGACCTTAGGTGATCCATCCACGTCAGCCTCCCAATGTCCTGGGATTACAGGTGTGAGCCAGTGCACCCAGCCTTGTGCTGGGTTTTAAAGCAGCTCTCCCTACATCTCATGCTTCACCACCTACAAGAGTGAGTCTCAGGGGGAAACTCAGAGCAAGGTGCGAGATAACTTCAGGTATCTCCATGCTCGAAGCCCTGACCTACTGTATTGCCCTGAAAGTCTTCCCTGCTGTGGCTGCATCTTTTCCACGTGGATAATCTTGGTTCACCTCTAGAACAGGAATTCTTCACCGGGGCTCCTAGGATGGGCTGGGTGGGTCAGGGTGGAGGATGTCTGCCTCCCCTGAGTTTGTATGGAAAATGTATTCTGGTGCACTTCTTTCTGGGAGGGAGTCTATTGGTTTGTCTTTTCAGAAGGGCCCATGGCCCTTCGAAGGTGAAGACCCAGGATGCAGGGTGATCTGCACTTGGCCCTCAAGGCCAAGGTCAGCCTGTGGCTGGGCCGGGTGGTGATCCTGGCTCTCACTTGCATGCAGATGCACTTGAGTCCAAACCCCACCCTGGGCAAAGCAGGGGCCCATTTAGGTCTAGAAGAGACAGGAGTGGGCGGGACAGGCCTCATGAATGCAAAAAAGAAAGTCTCTGAGCATCTACCAAATGCTAGAAGCTGTTTTGCACCTGTCATCTCTGTTTTTGCTGTGGATGGTTTAAAAAACATTCCGTAGATTTCCCCCCTCTTGCAGATTTTTGTATATTCTGATGTCTTTGTCTAAGTCATAGATAGAAAACGAAAGCTTAGGAGCTGTCGGAGGTGCTGACACCCTCCTGAAGTGCTGACTCAATGGTTTTGTTCTTTGAAGAGGGCTGTTTTTAAAGGGTACAAGCACACCTGTGCTGCTTCTCTCAGGTCTTCCGGAGAGCTTCAGGAGGCAGGGTCATGAGTCCCAGGGACTCTGGGATTCTTACCTTCTGCAAAATATCCCGCAGCAGCTCAGAATCTGATGAGTCTCTTAACTTTGCCTCTAAGCTCTGTGTGGACGGGAGAGAGAGAAATCTCAAGGGCCCATTCACAGGAACATTAAACACGCAATAGAGTGTGTTGGCAAAGCTCTATGTGATCCCTCCCTGGGGACGTGGAGCCAGTTGGAAGTGGAAGCCACAGCGGCTGAAAGCCTGACCTTCAGATGTCGCAGGATGCACCTGGATGAGTCACAGGAAGAAGGCTGACTCTTGGTCGCATTAGTCCTGGCTACTCAGCTGCCACCCAGGTCATGGGCCAGCTCCCTGGTTACACTGGTCAGCCAGGAATTACCAGGGCAGCCATGGCACCAAGGTTTGATGGGCTTGCCATCTGAGTTTAAGTGGAAATGCAGAATGTGCCCATACCAGCCTGGGTTACATTGTCCTCTTACAGGGGCCTCAAGCCCAGCAGCGAGCTTTGGCTCCCGAGTTAGGCAGACTGTCTCGGCTGGTATGTGACACATGGCAAGGCACTTCATTGCTTCAGAGCTCCTTCTATGCCATAAAAGGCCCTACAAGACCTGCTGCTAATCCCCCTCTCTGGCCTGTTGTCCCTCACCTCTGGCCCACCCTGCTCACTCCACTCCAGCCACACTGGCTGCCTTGCTATTGTTCCTCAACCACAACTGGCTTATTTCCACAACAGGGCCTTTGCATATCCTGTTCCCCAGACCCTTCCCATGGCTGGCTGCTTCACCACTCAGGCCCCAGTTCAAATGCCACCTCTTTGGGGAAGGCTTCCCTGATTCCCTGACTTTGGTGACACTTCTCCCCAGTTGCTCCATTCACCATTTCCCTGTTTTCTTGGCTTTAAAGCCACTCTCATCTGGTCTTTTCTTGTTTATTCATTTATTTGTTTATTCTCTGGCTCTCCCATGCAAGCAGAGCCTCATCTATCATGGGTACTGCTGAGCCATGGTGCCTGGCTCACGGAAGGCATTTATTAAACATTTTGAGACTGAATAAAACACTAGCTAACACCGACATGCATTTACCATGAGCCAGGCACTGATCCACAGGCTTTTGTACTCAACGCTGACAACAACCCTAAGAGGTAGGTATCATTATATCCCCCATTTTATTAATAAGAAAACAATAGCACAGAGAGATGCAGTCACTTGCCCAAGGTCACACAGGGCCAGGGGTTGGGCCAGGATTCGAAGCAGGCAGGCTGTATCCTGTGTCTGAACTCTCAACTACTTCACCATAATCAAACAATCCCTCTGGTCAAATGTGAGTGATAGTAATAGTACACACCTCGTGGGTGTTGAGGGTGAGCCCAAGTTAGCATTCAGTGTGGGCATGTGAACAATTATAGTCAATATTGAATGGAGACCTATGATGCTTTTATGAAGGTTTCTATTTTGGGTTAAAAATGCACAAATTTCTCCTGACTGGAAATGATCTCTGAGTGCTAAATATTTTATGTCAATGGAATAACGCAAATGATTAAGCAACACCCCATAAAATGGGGCAGACCCAGGGAGGAATATATATCCAAACTGACTCATCCCAGTGAGCTCACTGCACATGAATTCCAAATGGAGCGGGGTGCATTAAGCCCCTCTGCTGGCAGAAGGGAGGCTGCTGCCTGCCATGTGCCTGTGCTGAGAATGGCAGGTCCCCAGGGAGAGGAGAGGCCACCCCCTTCTCTGTCTCTTCCATCACAGGCGTGAAAGCCTCAGCGCATGAGCCGATTGTGTGCAGTGCTCGACATACAGATGAGAACACTGAGGCACGAGGGACAGCCTGTGACCTGGTCACCATGCTCAGGAGGAGGTGGTTACCCGCGGGCCTGAGGGCGCTGACTTTTTAGAATGGGCGAGCGCAGCTGTGTCCCAGTGACCAGAACGATTACTGCCTTTAAAAAGTCGTGAAAATGATCGTGAACTGTACCCCACACCAAGCGCGCGTCTGCCCCCCAAGGCGGTGGAGACACCCCCAGCTTCCGCCGCCAGCTCGCGGGGCAGAAGGGGTGCGAGCGACTCTGGCCAGGCCCTAGGGACGGGGACCGGTTCTCGCGGTCCTGACCGGGGAGAACCCAGGAACTCACGTGGCCGGAGCGCCGGGGGTTTCAGCACGGAGACCCATCCCGTCTGCCCCTGGACTCCCGCGAGCCCCGCGGGCCTCTCTGCTCGCCCCGCGGGCCTCTCTGCTCGCCCCGCGGGCCTCTCCGCTCGCCCCGCCGCCCACCTGCCAGGGGAAGGAGTGCAGTGTGCGCGCCGCCAGGAAGCGGCGCTCGAAACCCTGCAGCAAGAGTTTGGTCCCCGCGTTCTCCTCGGGCGCCATGACGTGGGCGGGGCCGCAGCGTTGCCGGGAGACCTGGAGGAAGCCGGGCCTGGACTGAAGAGGGGGCGGGCCGAGGGCAGTGCGCGGGGGCAGAGAGGGGGCGGGGCCTGGGGATAGGGTCAGGAGGTGCGTCCTGGGGTCGGACTCTAGGACGGGGCCAAGATGAGCGTTAGGGGGGCGGGGCCTGGGGTAGGGCCAGGATAAGCGACGTCGGGGCAGGTCTTGGGTAGAGTCCAGCTTGGCGGTTCCTGGGGCGTGGCCAGGAGAGGGCGATCCTGGAAGCTGGGCTTCGGAAGCGTCCAGGTTGGTGGCGTCCTGGAGGCGGTGCCTTGAGTGGGGGCAGGATAAGAGTCCTGGAGGCGGGCATTAGGGCGGGGATAAATGCCAATGGGTTCAGGAAGCGGGACTCAGAGCAGAGCCCAGGAGACAGGTCTTAGGGCGGGGCTAAGGCCAGACCCAGAGAAGGTCTCAGGAGGCGGGGCAGGGGCGGGGCGTTGACTATGTCGTAGCACATGGCCAGGCGGTGCGTGGACTCTGGGAGGCGAAGCTTAGGACGGGCCCACGTGGGGAGGAGCCCAGGGTCCGGGAAGCGGGGACGAGTCCGGGCTGGGCTGCGCTCAGGAGGCGGGCCCTCGGAGGCGGAGCTTAGGGAGGGGCCGGTGTCGGGAGGGACCCAGGGACTGGGAGGCCGGTCGGGGCTGGGCTCGGGGGCCGAGACCTAGCTGGGCTTGGGGCGGGGCCGAGACGGAGCGAGGGGTCCAGGGTGTGGGAAACGGGGAGGGATTTGAGGAGGGGATCGGAATGTGGCTCAAGTTCGGGAGGCGTTACCTGCGGAGGGTTTGAGGCAGGCCCAGGAGCGAGCCCATGGTCTTCCGACGCGGGGCCGGGGGCGGGCCCCAGGATCCGGAGCTTCGGGCGGGGCCGAGTCCGGGTTTGGGGCCCGGGAGGCGGGGCCAGTTAGGGCGAGGGTCCCTGGGATCGTCGGGTCAGGCCTTGGGCTAACGTAGGCACTCTCGCAGTTCCTCCGCCTTCGGAAGGTCTTTTTAGCAGGGGCCTTACGGGTGCATGCTTCGGTCCTGGAGGCCTTATCCTAGCCTCCTCTCCATCAGCGCCACCCGTCTGGGGCCCGAAAGGAGGGGCTTTCCCTCTGTCCCCCAGCCTTTGGACTGTCACCAAACAAGCCATTTGTTCATCAAATACTTTTTAAGCGCCTACCATGTGCCTGACAAGGGAGATGTAATGGTGAGAAAAACTAGGTGTGGTCCAGGCCCTTCAGAGGCTCAGGGGCTCGTGGAAGAAGTGGACATTGAAGTACTTATCACACAAATGAGGATAAAAGTACGATAGCGATATCTACCACGAAGGTGAGCAGACAGAGCTAGTGGGGCTTGCAGGAGGAGTTTTGATCTTGCAGGGACAGGAAGGAGGAGTTAGCTCCTGCGGGGTGGGATTGGGGATGGTGGTGATATAGACGTGGGGACAGAGTGGAAAACAACAAAAATATAATTATTTTAGTTCAAAGTTATTGTGTCTTGAGTTGAAAGGCAGGGCAGTTAGCAACACAGTTTAGATTTCAGTACTGCCCCTGAAATCTGAACTGTGTTCAAAGTCTAAAACGTTTACCTTAGCAAATTCCTCATAAAATTCCATTTGGAAGAGTCCTGAGAGCGAATTTGGTAAGTATACTTGCAACAGGTAGATGAGGAGACAGATAAAATCTTATTACCTCTTTCAGATGAGAGGCACTTGAGCCCTGCTCAGCTATGAGAATAAGAGAGGGGAATTAATTCTAATTGAATACACTTGTTCTCTTATAGCTGTTGTTCCACACCAGAACCAAATGAGCGCAAGATCTGACAAAGAAAAAAAAAGATTCATCTTTTATTCCTCCAAACACTTTCATTTAAATCAAGAGGATGGGATGTGGTTATTGCTGTGTTTTTAGACAGAATCAACGGTTTCTGGGTCTGAGATGTTGCATACACCCTCTCAGTCCCTGTATCCTGAGAGGGAGTCACCTGAGAATCCACAGCAAGTCCTAACCAGGGATGGGTCTGGGTGATTAAGGAAGATTGGCTTCAGAACTGGGCCAGGGGCACTGCTTTGCTTTTGCTGTTTTGATCAGCTCTCTGCCTGCAGGAGACAAGGAAAACCAATGGGAACAGGTTAGTTATACTCATAAATCCTGGGCTTATTTTATTAACTCACATAATAGCTATTAATTGTCTTTCCTCCAAGGAGCAAAAGGGCATATACGGTCAATGTCATAGTAAGTAACATTGTATTATGTTATACTAAAATATTAATAAATCTAGGTTGGTTCAGTCTTTCCTGAGTCCACAGATTGGAAGCAGATTGAGGAAGGAAACTAGCGGACCACAGAGCTGAGCCATGCACACAGAAGAAATCTTTTTTTCTTTTTTTCTGGAGACGGAGTTTTGCTCTAGTTGTCCAGGCTGGAGTGCAATGGTGCGATCTCGGCTCACTGCAATCTCCACCTCCCAGGCTCAAGCGACTCTCCTGCCTCAGCCTCCCGAGTAGCTGGGATTACAAGCGTGAGCCACCCTGCCGGGCCACTTTTGTATTTTTAGTGGAGACAGGGTTTGAACACCTTGGCCAGGCTGGTCTCAAATTCCTGACCTCAGGTGATCCACCCGCCTCTGCCTCCCAAAGTGCTGGGATTACAGGCGTGACCCACCGCGCCTGGCCAGAAGAAATCTTTATCTTGGTGTGCAGTGTCTGGTGATGGACAAATGTCATCTCTCTTGGATCTGAATCTGGAAGGATCAAGGCACTGAAGGAATTTTTTTTTTTTTTTTCAGACAGTCTCCCTCTGTTGCCAGGTTGGAGTGCAGTAGCACGATCTCAGCTCACGGCAACCTCTGTCTCCCGGGCTCAAGAGATTCTCTTGCCTCAGCCTCTCGAGTAGCTGGGACTACAGGCACGCGTCACCACACCCAGCTAATTTTTGTATTTTTAGTAGAGACAGGGTTTTACCATGTTGGCCAGGATGGTCTCAATCTCTTGACATCATGATCCACCTGCCTTGGACTCCCAAAGGGCTGGGATTACAGGTGTGAGCCACCATGCCCGGCCTCACTGAAGGCATTTTTTTAATGTCACGTGGCTCTCACAGGTGCGGTGTGTTCAGGAGCAAGTGAAGATTACGACTGACGCTTAAAAACAAACGTAAAATTCCAGGTGGTGTTGTTATGGGTAGCAGTATTAGGACAAACTGAGTGGTTTCAGTGGCAAGAGTGTGCGTGTACGTGCAAGAACTACAGTCAAGATTCAACTTCTGGCTTTGAGGGTCTCTTTAATAACAGTATCAACAACCTAAGGCAGTTTAACAGTATGGAATGGTTGCCTTTTAGAAGTTAAGCTATGGGCATGGAAGTTCAATCAGTACATTGAAGTTTTTCCTTTATCTCTCCTATGGTTAATGGTTTCTGCAGAAAAGGACCAATTGATTTCTTTCTAAAACGTTGCTTCAGGGTGTAGAGACCTTTATAGGTCATGTTTCAACTTACAGAACATTTTTATAGTTCAAATATAAATTAAGTTCAATATGGACTTTGTAACAGAATTTAAGGTTAAGTAAAATCTCCACTTTCCTTAGGCTGTTTACAGTGCCCAGCAGGTCCCATGATATGGAGCTGGAAGTTATGTTAAAGGAGGAGATTGGTCAGGGATGGGCAGAATAAGGAATATGGGCAGCTCAGGCTAATGATACAATGATTTTAATGTAGAAAGAGGGTCAGGCATGGGATAACACCTGTAATCCCACTGCCTTTGGAGGCCAAGACAAGAGAATCGCTTGAGGTCAGACCAGCCTGGTCAACAGAGTGAGACCTAACCTGTACAAAAAAAACCACAAAAAAACAAAAAAATTAGTTGGGCATGGTGGTGTGCGCCTGTAGTCTCAGCCACTTGGAAGGCTGAGGTCAGGGGATGCCTTGAGCCCAGGAGTTTGAGGCTGCAGTGAGCTATAATCACATAACTGTACTCCTGCCTGGGTGACAGGGTGAGGCCGTGACTCAAAAAAAAAATTGAGTCAGGGAAAAAATTTGAAATCTAAATCCTCAGTACTGAGGAATGTGACCTTATTTGGAAATAGGGTCTTTCTAGATGTAATCAAGTAACGATGAGTCATCCTGGATTGGGGGCTGCTGGTGAGGGGGCAGATGCAATGACTGGTGTCCTTATAAAAGAAGAGAATGAGGGCCGGGCATGGTGGCTCATGCCTGTAATCTCAACACACATTGGGAGGGTGAGGTGGCGGGATCAGTTGAAGTCTGGGGTTCGAGACCAGCCTGGGCAATAATAACAATAAAAAAGCCATTTTAGATTCCAATCCACTGAAAGAAAACTGTCCCTTAGTTAATGTCATGATTATTGGATCCATGAAGTCTTTGAAAATTTAAACTACAAGGACACTGCTCTCTGAGGTGGTGGAAAGAATACAAAGGATTTAAAGGTCTTTAAGAAAGAGAATGTAGAAAGCGTACTCATTGGAAACAGCAGGATGATGATAATCGTACTGACAGCAATAATAAGCTCAAATATATAGAGCTTACTATGTATCATGAATTGTTCTGAATGCTTTATATATATATGTTACCTCGTTTACCCTCACGGCAGCCCAGTAAAGGCGCCATTCCCCATTTTACAGCTGGGGAAACTGAGTTACAGAGCTTTTCTGCACTGAGTCATCAGGAGCAAATTGTAGATCAGGTAATTGAACCCAAGCAATCTAGTTCCAGAGCCAAATAGATGTATTTTTTATGGTATAAATACATATACATACACTTTTAGGGGAAGGGTGGGTGTAGGATGGGATGAGGATTCTGGGTAATTGCTTGGTAAATGGCAAATACCTTTCTTGTCTGTCCCTCTTTTCAAATGATAAAGTAATTTCAATTGCAACACTTTTTTTTTTTTTTTTTTGAGACAAGGTCTAGCTGGAGTACAGTGATGCAGTCATAGCCCACTGCAGCCTCAAATTCCTGGGCTCAAGCGATCCACCCACATCAGCTTCCCAAGTAGTTGGGACTACAGGCCCACACTACTATGCCCAGCTAATTATTTTAATTTTTATAGATATGGCAGGTGGGGGTGGGGCTGTCTTGCTGTGTTGCCCAGGCTGGTCTCGAACTCTTGACCTCAAGTGAACCTCCTGCCTCAGCCCCACAAAGCTCTGGAATTATAGGTGTGAGCCACTGTGGCTGGCTACAATGCTATTTATTTATATTTTAGACCAACACATATTCTAGCATCTAAGAAATGTGATGCTCTCTGTACATTGAAGAGCTGGTCTAATATTTGGCCTGGGGCATACAGAAATTGCCTGTCTGCTCCGCTCTGGTTGAAGAAACCAGTCGGACTGTCTCTGAGGCTATGGAGCAGTCCATCAAGAATGAAAGCCCTCTGCCAGGCACGTTGGCTCACACCTGTAATACCAGCACTTTGGGAGGTCGAGGCAGGTGGATCACTTGAAGTCAGGAGTTCGACACCAGCATGGCCAACATGGTGAAACCCTGTCTCTACAAAAAATAGAAAAATTAGCTGGGCCTGGTGATGCGTGCCTGCAATCCCAGCTACTCAGGAGGCTGAGGCAGGAGAATCACTTGAACTTGGGAGGCAGAGGTTGCAGTGGGGAGCTGAGATCACATCACTGCATTCCAGCCTGGGTGACAGAGCGAGACTCTCAAAAAAAAAAAAAAAAAAAAAGAATGAATGTCTTCATGATGGCCTCAAGCACGTTGGTCCCTGAAGAGAGTCAAGGAAGGCCCACTTTACTCTGCACTGCAAAGCAGGCAGGTGGACAGGAATCTGAGAAGTGGATTCAGTGAGAGGCATTGACCCAAAGGATTTTCTGCCTAATGGTCGGTCCAGCAGAAGATTAAACTGAGCACATCATCCTGTTCCCTCAAACCATCTGGTTGGTCAGTGGGGAATGTTCTTGTCTCGTTAAATGTCTTCATGCTACTGTCAAGATATCCTGTTACAAAACGTCATAAACCAGGTTTACAAATAGGTCAGGTGACTGTGGAATTTCTCCTTGGCAAGGCCTTAGCTATGGGATTGCGATTGGTGTGCAATAATCACAGTGTTCCAGGCCACTTGAGGGATAAAATATACCTTAGGTGATAAACTGTTGTATTTTAATGTGAATATTTCCACCAACATTAAACACTAACCCCATGAGTTTTCTCATACCTGTTACACTCTGGAGTTGCAACAAGCTAACATGAACCAAGTTGCAAACATAATGATCGCATTTGGCTCCTATTCACAGCAAAGGTTCTTCAAGCTGTACCGGGGGCAGTCTTCCCTCACATGAGGTTTATAGCATCATTTATTTAATTATGTATTTATTTTTTGAGATGGTGTTTCGCTCTGTCGCCCAGGCTGGAGTGCAATGGTGCGATCTTGGCTCACTACAACCTCCGCCCCCCGGGGTTCAAGCGATTCTCCTGCCTCAGCCTCCCGAGTAGCTGGGATTATAGGCACCCGCCACCACACGCGACTAATTTTTGTATTTTCGGTAGAGATGGGATTTCACCATGTTGACCGCGCTGGTCTCAAACTCCTGACTTCAGGTGATCCACCCACCTCAGCCTCCCAAAATTTTGGGATTACTGGCGTGAGCCACAGCGCCCGGCTATAGCATCATTTAAACTTTGTTTCTGCCATGAATTGTTAGTTGGTAGTTAACAAGATATAGACCACCTCATTTATGTCTCACAGTTAGCATTGGTTTTTGTGTTTTCTTTAGGCTTGTTTTTTAATTGTTTTTAAAACTGTGAAACAATTTCTTGTTCTGTTGCTGAGGCCAGAGTGCAGTGACACAATCTTGGCTCACTGCAGCCTCAACCTCCTGGGCTCAAACAATCCTCCCACTTTAGCCTCCTGAGTAGCTGGGACTACAAACATGAGCCACTACCGATGGCTAATTTTTAATTTTTATTTATTTATTTTTTTTTTGAAATGGAGTTTCTCTCTGTCGCCCAGCAGGTTGGAGTGCAGTGGCGTAATCTCGGCTCACTGCAACCTCCACCTCTCGACTTCAAGCGATTCTTCTGCCTCAGGCTCGGCACCCACCACCATGCCTGGCTAATTTTAAAAAATATTTTTAGTAGTGACAGGTTTCACCATGTTGGCCAGCCTGGTCTTGAACTCCTGACCTCAAGTGATCCACCTACCTCAGCCTCCCAAAGTGCTGGGATTACAGGCGTGAGCCACCACGCCAAGCCTAATTTTTAAATTTTTTGTAGAGACCAGGTTTTGCCATGTTGTGTAGGCTGGTCTTGAACTCCTGGGCTCAAGTGATCCTTCTGCCTTGGCCTCTCAAAATGCTGGGATTACAGGCATGGCCCTTATGTCTGGCCCTTAAAGCTGCTTTTTAATAACAGCTTTATTGAAAGATAATTTACATACAATACAATTTACCCATTTAAAGTGTATCATTTGGCCGGGCATGGTAGCTCACACTTGTAATCCCAGTGCTTTGGGAGGCTGAAGTGGGAGGATCACTTGAACCCAAGAGTTTGAGATGAGCCCGAGCAACATGGCAAAACCCTGTCTCGACCAAAAATACAAAAAAATTAGCTGGGCATGGTGGTGTGTGTCTGTAGTCCCAGCTACTCAGGAGGCTGAAGTGAGAGGATGGTTTGAGCCTGGAAGGTGGAGGGTGCAGTGAGATGAGATTGCACCACTGCACTCCAGCCTGGGCAACAGAGCCAGACCCTGTCTCTAAATAAATAAATAAAGTGTCTAATTCAGCGGTTTTTAATATATTCACAGAGTTCTGCAGCCATCATCACCATCAATTTTAGAAATTTTAATTACCCCAGAAGAAACCCTGTATCCATTAGCAGTCACCCCTTATTTCCCCCTGATTATCCCCACCCCTGGCTCCTGGCAACCATTAATCTACTTTCTGTTTCTTTGGATTTTCATATTCTGGGCATATATATATATATATATATATATATGTAGAATCATCTAATATTTGTCTGGCTTCTCTCACTTAGCCTAATGGTTTCAAGGTGTATCCAGGTTGTAGCATGAATCAGCCCTTCATTCCATATTTTGGCTGATTAATGTTCCATCACACGGGTAGACTGTACTTGTTTGCCCATTCGTCTGTTGTTGATAGGCATTTGTGTTGTTGCCACCTTTTGACAATTATGAATAGTTTTGCTACGAGCATCTGTGTGTGTCTTTGTATGAAGAGGCTTGCATGTTTTTTGATATGGGCAAATGAGAACCAGCGGCAGGGGGCCTCTGTCGTGACATTTTTGGTGATCTTCGTGTACTCTGTATAATGATCATCCACTCAGGCTTGGGGGCAGCACTTAACCTTACATTTCTTTCTTTTTTTAAAGTTAGGGTCTCTCTCTCTGCCACCCAGGCCAGAGTGCAGTTGACGCAGGGCAGGGGAGCCCCGAAGTGGAGCATAGTGTGTTCGGAACTGTTGGGTTCTTGGTCTCACTGACTTCAAGAAAGAAGCCGCGGACCCTCGCGGTGAGTGTCACAGTTCTTAAAGGCGGCGTGTCCAGAGTTTGTTCCTTCTGATGCTCGGATGTGTTCAGAGTTTCTTCCTTCTGGTGGTTTTGTGGTCTCGCTGGCTTCAGGAGTGAAGCTGCAGACCTTCAAGGTGAGTGTTACAGCTCTTAAGGTGGCGCGTCTGAAGTTGTTTGTTCCTCCCAGTGGGTTCATAGTCTCGCTGGCTTCAGGAGTGAAGCTGCAGACCTTCGAGGTGAGTGTTACAGCTCATAAAGGCAGTGTGGACCCAAAGAGTGAGCAGCAGCAAGATTTATTGCAAAGAGCAAAAGAACAAAGCTTCCACAGCGTGGAAAGGGACCCCAGTGGGTTGCCACTGCTGGCTGGGGCAGCCTGCTTTTATTCCCTTATCTGGCCCCACCCACATCCTGCTGATTGGTCCATTTTACAGAGAGCCGATTGGTCTGTTTTACATAGAGCAGATTGGTCTGTTTTGACAGGGTGCTGATTGGTGCATTTACAATCCCTGAGATAGACAAAAGTTTTCCAAGTCTCTACTAGATAAGCTAGATACAGAGTGTCGATTGGTGCATTCACAAACCCTGAGCTAGGCACAGGGTGCTGATTGGTGTGTTTACAAACATTGAGCTAGGTACAGAGTGCCAATTGGTGTATTTACAATCCCTTAGCTAGACATAAAGGTTCTCAAAGTCCTCACCAGACTCAGGAGCCCAGCTGGCTTCACCAAGTGGATCCCACACGGGGGCCGCAGGTGGGGCTGCCTGCCAGTCCCATGTCCTGTGCTGGCACTCCTCAGCCCTTGGGTGCTCAATGGGACTGGGCGCTCTGGAGCAGGGGGCGGTGCTCATAGGGGAGGCTCGGCACTCATCGGGGAGGCTCAGTCCATGCAGGAGCCCACAGCGGGTTTGGGGGAGGCTCAGGCATGGCGGGCTGCATGTCCTGAGCCCTGCCTTGCAGGGAAGCAGCTAAGGCCTGGTGAGAAATTGAGCAAAGCAGCTTCTGGCCCAGGTGCTAAGCCCCCCACTGCCTGGATCCAGTGCAGCCAGCGGGCCACTCCGAGTGCGGGGCCCCGTAAGCCCATGCCCACCCGGAACTCATGCTGGCCCGCAAGCGCCGTGCCTAGCCCCGGTTCCTGCCCGCACCTCTCCCTCTACACCTCCCCGCAAGCTGAGGGAGCCGGCTCCAGCTTCGGCCAGCCCAAGAAGGGGCTTCCACAGTGCAGCGGTGGGCTGAAGGGCTCCTCAAGTGCTACCAAAGTGGGAGCCCAGGCAGAGGAGGCGCCGAGAGAGAGCTCGAGGGCTGCCAGCATGCTGTCACCTCTCAATAGCACGTGAGGGTTCTTGTCTTTACCCAGGAAAGAATTCAAGGGCAAGCCGGAGGTTTAGAAGAAAACAGCTTTATTAAAGAGGCAGCATTACAGCCCTGTGACTGCTCCTGTAGGGCAGGGCTACCCTGGAGGCAGAGAGTAGCGACAGAGAGTTTGCAATCACATTTATACCCACTTTTAATTGCATGCAGATTAAAGGGCAGTTTATGCAGGAATTTCAAGAAAATGGGTAGAAACTTTTGAGTCATTCGGTCATTGCCATGGAAAGGGGCAGTAACTCCCGGGTGCTGCATTGGCAATAGTAAACTCACATGGCACACTGGTGGGCATGTCTGATGGAAAGCTGCTTCTGCCCCAGCCCTGTTTTAGGTAGTCCTCAATTTGGTCTGGTGTCCAAGCCCTGCCTGTGGAGTCAAGTCCTGCCTCCTATCTCACAGTGGTATGATCATGACTCACTGCAGACTCCACACCCCCGGGCTCAAGCAGTTCTCCCACCTCAGCCTCCTGAGTTGCTGGGACCACAGGCACATGCCACTACGCCCAGTTACATTTTTTGCATTTTTTGTAGAAATGGTGTTTCACTGTGTTGCCTAGGCTAGTCTCAAAATCCTGGGCTCAAGCAATCTACCTACGTTAGCCTCCTAAAGTGCTGGGATTACAGGTGTGAGCCACTGCACGCAGCCCAACCTTACATTTTTAATTTCAAGTCACTTCTCTCTAGGTTTTGATTTCTTCTTTAAAATGGTGGAAGTAAGAGCATCTATTTTATAGGGTTGTTGGGAAGACAAAAATGAAAGAACTGCTACTCAATGTTTAGTGAAGCGCAATGCACAATTTTGAATAATGAAGTTGGTGTTTATGTTTTATTATTTGTTTATTTATTTTTTAGAGACAGGGTCTTGCTCTGTTGCTCATGCTGGAGTGCAGTAGTGCAATCACAGCTTAGTGCAGCCTTGACCTCCTGGGCTCAAGAAATCCTGCCACCTCAGCCTCCTGAGAAGCTGGGACTACAGGCATGCATCGCTATATCTGGCTATTTATTTATTTGTTTGTTTTTTGTAGAGATGGGGTCTCCCTATGTTGCCCGGGCTGGTCTTGAACTCCTGGCCTTAAGCAATCCTCCTGTGTTGGCCTACCAAAACACTGAGTTTACAGTTGTGAACCACCATGGCCAGTCTTATTTGTATTTTTAAATCAGCCTTGTAAAGTTGAGTTGGTCATTAATCTTGTATAACGGTAATTTGGGGCAGCATTGGTTGGGCGGGGGGTGGGGAACATTTAGGACCCTGTGGGCTACAACTCGTAGTGTGTGCACTTATTTTATTTTATTTTATTTTGTTTTGTTTTGTTTTATTATATTATATTATATTTTTTTTTTTTGAGACAGGGTCTCACTCTGTTTCCCAGACTGGAGTGCAGTATCATGATCTTGGCTCACTGCAACCTCTGCCTCCAAGGTTCAAGCGATTCTCCTGCCTCAGCCTCCAGAGTATCTGGAACTACAGATGCGTGCCACCACACCCGGCTAATTTTTGTATTTTTAGTAGAGATGGGGATTCACCATGTTGGCCAGGCTGGTCTCAAACTCCTGACCTCAGGTGATACACCTGCCTCAGCCTCCCAAGGTGCTGGGATTATAGGCGTGAGCCACAGTGCCCGGCTGTGCACTTATGTTTGATTTTTGCAGAACCACCCTTCCCTAATGGTTGTCTCCTAGATCCAAGGTGACTTTATTCATTTTAGAATGAACTTACCCCATTGATACTGTAACCAGAGTTGGCATACATCACGATTGGCAGAACCCGGTCATGTTTAGCGAGATGGAAGTGTTCTGGAAACTCCTCCTTCTTGTAGATGTGGAGGTGAGGGTATGCATTCTTCAGTGACTGGTAAAGGGCTTCCTCTTGCCCCAATTTGGGCAGGGGCATCCCAAAGCCACCGTAGCCCACAATATCAAACTTGACCAAGTCCCTGAACTTGATGTAGTTGGACAAGGGGATCTTGTTGACATTGGGTCTCTTCTTCACGGTGGTCATCCCACGGTCTCATGTGATGATGACGCTGAGGTGCTCTGCAGGCTGTGCTTCTCAGTGGCTCCCACCAGATACCCGATGGTCCTGTCGATTTGCTGAATCATCAACTTCCTGTTCTCTGCCTGTGGCCCGAATCGATGTCCCATGTTATCTGGCTCTCTGTAGCACAGAGTCACAAAGTCATAGTCTTCCTTGGTGAACCAGTTCATGACGGTATCGATGTTCTCCCTCCGCTCTGTCTCGTTGCTGTTTGGGTGAGTGTAGGACTCCACCAGGGTCCGCTTGACAGCCTCACCCTCGTATTTAGCACCACCCCTGGAATAGTGGAATGATGCCACTTTGTTCCCCTGCAAGTACAAGAAGAAAATTCCATCAGGGCCATTTATCATACCTTTCTCACAATCAACAAAGCTCGACTTGTCTACATCTGTGCCCTATTCCAAAGGCATAGGAAATATGTGGTCTTTGGAGTCAGACAGGGTGGAGTTAGGATTCTGGGCTTCCCCAGGATCTCATAGCATCTACAACACTGTTAGTTACAAGATGTGCTATTATTTTATGCGCTACTAAGCAGAAAAATGTTGCCAACGAGACCGTGACATTCCAGGGATTGTAAGGTATATTCCAACTTCAGAGATGGCAAAATGAAAAATAATTCCTTAGAATAGAGGGAGACGGTAATTTCTGAGTTGGTGGTGGTGAATTTGTGCATGTGTGTTTTTTATATATATACACATATATATATACACACACATATACACATATACATGTATATATATGTGTGTGTATATATATACACACTTATATACATGTATATATATGTGTGTATATATAGATACATATATATATTTATATATAGTGGTGCAGGGGTACAATCATAGCTCATTGCACCCTTGAACTCCTGGGCTTAACTGATCCTGCCACCTCAGCCTCTTGAGTAGCTGGGGCCACAAGCATGTGCCACCATACCTATTTTTTTTTTTTTTTTTTTTTTTTTTTGAGACGCGGTCTCACTCTGTCACCTAGTTTGGAGTGCAGTGGCACAATCTCAGCTCACTGCAAACTCTGACTCCTGGGTTGAAGCAATTCTTGTGCCTCAGCCTCCCAATAGCTGGGATTATAGACATGTGCCACTATGCCCAGCTAAGTTTTGTATTTTTAGTTGAGACAGAGTTTTGTCGTGTTGGCCAGGCTGGTTTCGAATCCCTGGGCTGAAGTGATCCACTTGCCTTGGCCTCCCAAAGTGCTGGGATTACATGTGTGAGCCACCGCGTCTAGCCCTAATTTTTGTTTTGTTTAATATTTGTAGAGATGAGGTCTCACTAATTTGCCCAGGCTGGTCCTGAACTCCTGGGCACAAGTAATTCTCCTGCCTCAGCCTCTCAAAGTGCTGAGATTACAGGCATGAGACACCGTGCCTGGCTGGTGGTGAGTTTTTAAATCTCCCAGTGTCTCAGTGTTTCAATGTTTCTACCTGTAGGATGCCAAAAAGTAGATGGCATCTTTGTGAGGATTAAGCAGGCTAGCTTTTTATTTTTATTTTTTTATTTTTTATTTTTGAAGACAGAATTTCTCTCTTCTCACCCAGGCTGGAGCGCAATGGCGTGATCTTGGCTCACTGCAACCTCCGCCTCCTGGATTGAAGTGGTTCTCCTGCCTCAGCCTCCCAAGTAGCTGGGATTACAAAGCCAGCTAGCTTTAAGATATAGTGTTGGGCATCACATTTTGGCGTGGAGCAGGCACTCTTTTCTTTGCCCCCAGGTGGGACTAAGCCACCACAAGCCTTCCCTGGTGTGTGCAGTGGGTGATGAATGCTTGCCTGCTCAGCCCCCACTTCCTGGTGGCAGGGTCACATTACTCTGACTCCCCCTTGAGCTTCAGTTCGTGCCTGGTTCAAGATGTATTGACTCAACCTGAGGATCCAGAGGTGGGATGTAGCTCTGGCCTGGCCAGAGGACCGAGGATGCTGCATGCCATGGCTACAGCAACTGGTTCAGCTTTGGGCTCATGTCCTAGTCAGAGCCAATGAGATGTAATCTTGGGATATCTGCTGGGCTGTTGGGAAGGGGACAGGATGTCCTGCTCATCCCCATTCCTGATGCTGAGGGATCTGAGAAAATCACTTGTAAAATTTGGGGGTGTTTGGAAGAAGTGGAGACTGATGTCTCTTTCTCTCTACAGACATCTGATCAGCTACAGAGCTTGACTAACCTACCCAGAGGCAGAATGATATGGTGGTTAAAAGTGTGCTCTGGGACGAGATTTTGCCACTGTACTCCAGCCTGGGCGACAGAGTGAGACTCCATCTCAAAAAAAAAAAAAAAAAAAGTGTGCTCTGGGCTGGGTGCGGTGGCTCACAACTGCAATCCCTGCACTTTGGGAGGCTGAGGCAGGAGGATCGCTGGAATTCAGGAGTTTGGGATCAGACCCTATCTCTAGAAAAATATTTTTTAAAAATTAGCTGGGTTGGTGGTGAATGCCTCTAGTCCCAGCTACTCGGTAGGCTAAGGCGGGAAGATTGCTGGAGCTTGGGAGTTCAAGGCTGCAGTGAGCTATGATCAGGCCACTGCACTCCAGTTTGAGGGACAGAGAGAGACCCCATCTCTCTGAATAACAAAAATGTGTGCTCTGGTGCCGCACTGCCTGGTTAGATCGTTTGTTCACCACTTAGATGCATGTTATATAAATGCTCTCCTCAGTTTCCTCGTCTGTAACTTGGGGATGGTAATGCTGCCCCAATAAGTGGTTATGGGGACTAAATGCATGTGGACATATTGGTAAGTATTCAACAAGCTTGATTTTTCCTGGAGAGGGAGAAAGAGCATGCAGTGAGGTGGCATGGTCAGGTGCATTGGGACAAGGATTATTTCCTCTGGCTTCTGCCTCCTGGGAGGTACTAAGGAGGGATCTGAAATGTGTCTGCAGACCCCAGAGATGGGGACTGCAGAGGGAAATTGAGATCAGGGACCCCAGTCTGGCAGAAATGAGTGCAGCATGGGGCATTGTGTCCCTTCCATCAGAGGCATGGGGTGTGTTGCAGACAGTCATGAAATGTGGCTGAATCTTGCAAGGGACCCTCGGTCCTATGGTTGCTGCTTGAGACAAAGACCCCTGTCAGTGGAACCTGGTGACCTTCACCCTTCTGTGTCAGGCTTCAGACAGCAAGAGACGGCAGCAGATTATGCCCAACAGGAAAAGGGCCATTGCCATCACACAGGTTGCCATAGGAGGAGATGACATCTCTCCCTCTCGTCCTCCAGCAGTGTCAGCTGGGGAAGAGGTGGGTGGGTGTGCACAACCAAGAGTAGACCACAGACCATGCTCCTTCTCCTCCAGTCTGCTGGGGCCCCAAGGGAGTCTGCAGCCCTGGGCCAGGGACCGGCTGACACAGGAGAACAAAAGACCTTAGGCTGGGATAACATGGTGGTGCAGTTCACACTCTGGAGCTCCCTGTGAGATCAGACTGGAGCCAGTCTCCAACTGAGACCACATCTCACTTAGCTCCTTCCCTGTCATATCCTGTTTTCTTTACTCCTATCTCCTGAGAGTTCTTCCTGAATGAATTACATGCACTCAATCCCTGCCTCAGGATCTGCTTTTAGGGAACTTGACCTAAGACAGAAATGTTGGTACTAAATACTTTGCAAGGCGTCAGAAGCTCTGCTGTCCACAAGCAGGTGAGATATTACCTTCCCTACCCCCTGGCAGTCATAGTCTATGATGCGATTGAGCTTTATGGAAGTGCTTCTCTAAAGAACTTCCCCCAATTTAAGAAGATCTTAATTTGCTTACTTGTTTACTGTCCATTTAGCTGCTCTAAAATGTGAGCTCCAAATCAGGGGCCATGTCTGGTTGGTTACCCATTTCCTGGGATCTAGAATGGGCCTAGCTCAGAGCAGGTGCTCACTATTGATGGAATGCATGTTGAAAGAATGCATGAATCTCATCTCCCTTTGTGGGTGAAAAACTCATCCTATTTTCACCCAGATTAACTTTCTTTCTTTCTTTGTTGCTTTCTTTTTTTTTCAAAATGGAGCCATGATCTGTCACCCAGGCTGGAGTGCAATGATGTGGTCTCCGCTTGCTGCAACCTCGGCCTTCTGGATTAAAGCAATTCTCCTGCCTCAGCCTCCTGGGTAGCTGGGATTACAGGTGCATGCCACCACGCCCGGCTAATGTTTTGTATTTTTAATAGAGACAGGGTTTCACCATGTTGGCCAGGCTGGTCTCGAACTCCTGACCTTGTGATCCACCTGCTTTGGGCTCCCAAAGTCCTGGGACTACAGGCATGAGCCACCGTACCCAGCCACTCTTGATTAATTTAATGGAAATATTTACAGAGATTCTTTCTCTTCTGGGTTCTAGCGTCTTTTCTGTAACCTCTGCAGGTAATACATTTTCCTTCCTGATGATAACATTTCTATGGTTGCTTTAACTTGCAAATCCTTTAATACTTATTTATTCCATTTCTGATTGGCATTAGACATAATTCTCAATTTTCAGTGACAGCACTTTTTTTAACGTACATATAATTCGACTTTGCCTTGAAATGTGACATTGACTAGAAGGATGAAACTTCTAACATGCTGTAGACCATAGTTTGACTGGCTAATTTATTATTTAGAAGAAGCTAATATTGTCATTATGAGGGACTTAGGTGGCTCTGAAGAACCAGTTGTATTTCTAATGTTTGCAATGTTAAATCACAGATATTGCCAACGTGAAATAGTTTCCATATGCTGTATTCTCAATACACAGCTTTTCCAAAGATATCCCAAGCTGTAGTCTTAGGAAACTGTTATTTTTCTTATTTGGTCTGATAGGAATTTGGGGAGCTATGCGGGATCTCCATAAAATGGTCTCCAGAAACACACATGTGTGTACACACACACACTCATGTACCACACCACATTTGACTCTGTTTATTTGGGACCCATGATTATCAGAAGTGCTATTTTCAACAAATACTTCTGAGAAATAATTTGAACACTTAATTGGATGCAAAAGAGTGGCTATTTACTATTCTACCCTTTAATTAGCATAATCAGTGTTTCCAGCAGCAAAAGCAATTGAAAAATCGCTAGTTTTATTAGGTTCATTATTCTCCCTTAGCGTAGTGTGGCATCAGCACGGCTATTATTCTTAAATTGCCTCTTTAAAACAAGAGCTGGTGCTTCTTACAGGCAATTCCTAACTCTTGGGTTTTGTAGAGGGTCCAAAACTCTTTAGAAGCTATAATTCAAGGAAAGCCTCCACTTTGGTTTTACATTTTGTCTGGTCTCTTTCGGTGACAGAATTTATGTCACAAGGTGCACATATTTTGGGGAGGCTCATGGACAGCCCATCGCTCTTGTGCTTTGGAAGGAAGTATGTGCAGTTAAGGGGAAGGAATTAGTTACTCATCTAGGGAACAATTGGGTAGAAAGAGATGGACTCCCTGTATTTGAAATTCAGAACTCAAGCTTGGCTCTAAGTGTTTCCTTGATTTACTGTGCTCCGGGGGAGTCACTGAGCAGAAGGAAGCGAGTTGCCTGAGATTCCTCAAAGCCCGCAGCCCTTTTGGAGGTTACATTGTTATTCTCAGAGCCTTATGATGCACAATAAAGACCTAGCTTGGACCAATATTAGGATGAGTTATCTTGCTATGAACATTCTTTTAGGTAGAAGTTGCTGGTTCCATCTTGCTCACAATCCTCCAAAGTTTGGAAGTTACTTTCCAGGAGACATAGCTTGCACTGAGAGCTGCCCTCCCACCCTCTCTCCAAATTTCCTCTTGGGAGTAGCCTAACAAGGTGCTGTCACAGACCCTTGCCAGCCACGATGACCCCACCCAGACCATCCCTCTGCTGTTTCACTCTTTGATACTCTCTGGAGCTCTCTGGGGAGGGGTGAGACCTGCTGTCTGATTTGTACGGTTTGCTCAGGTCTTACAGTCATGGCTGGCTGCTTCTCTCTGAGAACTGGGACTCCTGAACTTGGTGAAATACGTGAGCCATCGATCATGTTAAATTATCAGGGACACTCATTTAAAATCCGAGTCTGGAATGCTGGGGACCGACTCATATTCAGAGAAGGACTGTGTGGTAGATAGAGCTCCCTCTCCCCTCTCCCCTCTCCCCTCTCCCCTCTCCCCTCTCCCCTCTCCCCTCTCCCCTCTCCCCTCTCCCCTCTCCCCTCCCCCCTCCCCCCTCTCCCCTCTCCCCTCTTTCCACGGTCTCCCTCTGATGCCGAGCCGAAGCTGGACGGTACTGCTGCCATCTCAGCTCACTGCAACCTCCCTGCCCGATTCTCCTGCCTCAGCCTGCCGAGTGCCTGCGATTGCAGGCGCGCGCCGCCACGCCTGACTGGTTTTCGTATTTTTTTGGTGGAGACGGGGTTTCGATGTGTCGGCTGGGCTGGTCTCCAGCTCCTAACCGCGAGTGATCCGCCAGCCTCGGCCTCCCGAGGTGCCAGGATTGCAGACGGAGTCTCGTTAACTCAGTGCTCAATGGCGCCCAGGCTGGAGTGCAGTGCCGTGATCTCGGCTCGCTACAACCACCTCCCAGCCGCCTGCCTTGGCCTCCCTAAGTGCCGAGATTGCAGCCTCTGCCTGGCAGCCACCCCGTCTGGGAAGTGAGGAGCGTCTCCGCCTGACCGCCCATCGTCTGGGATGTGAGGAGCCCCTCTGCCTGGCTGCCCAGTCTGGAAAGTGAGGAGCGTCTCTGCCCGGCCGCCATCCCATCTAGGAAGTGAGGAGCGTCTCCGCCTGACTGCCCATCGTCTGGGATGTGAGGAGCCCCTCTGCCTGGCTGCCCAGTCTGGAAAGTGAGGAGCGTCTCTGCCCGGCCGCCATCCCATCTAGGAAGTGAGGAGCGCCTCTTCCCGGCCGCCATCACATCTGGGAAGTGAGGAGCGTCTCTGCCCAGCCTCCCATCGTCTGAGATGTGGGGAGCACCTCTGCCCTGCCGCCCCGTCCGGGATGTGAGGAGTGTCTCTGCCCGGCCGCCCTGTCTGAGAAGTGAGGAGACCCTCTGCCTGGCAACCGCCCCGTCTGAGAAGTGAGGAGCCCCTCCGCCCGGCAGCCGCCCCGTCTGAGAAGTGAGGAGCCCCTCCGCCCGGCAGCCACCCCGTCTGAGAAGTGAGGAGCGTCCTCCCTCCTCGTCTGGGAGGGAGGTGGGGGGGTCAGCCCCCCGCCCGGCCAGCCGCCCCGTCCGGGAGGTGAGGGGCACCTCTGCCCGGCCGCCCCTACCGGGAAGTGAGGAGCACCTCTGCCCGGCCAGCCGCCTCGTCCGGGAGGGAGGTGGGGGGGTCAGCCCCCCGCCTGGCCAGCCGCCCCGTCCGGGAGGCGAGGGGTGCCTCTGCCCGGCCGCCCCTACTGGGAAGTGAGGAGCCCCGCTGCCCGGCCAGCCGCCCAGTCCGGGAGGGAGGTGGGGGGGTCAGCCCCCTGCCCGGCCAGCCGCCCTGTCCAGGAGGTGGGGGGGGTGCCTCTGCCCGGCCGCCCCTACTGGGAAGTGAGGAGCCCCTCTGCCCGGCCAGCCGCTCTGTCTGGGAGGGAGGTGGGGGGGTCAGCCCCCCGCCTGGCCAGCCGCCCCATCTGGGAGGTGAGGGGCGCCTCTGCCCGGCCGCCCCTTCTGGGAAGTGAGGAGCCCCTCTGCCCGGCCAGCCGCCCCGTCCGGGAGGGAGATGGGGGGGTCAGCCCCCCGCCCGGCCAGCCGCCCCGTCCGGGAGGGAGGTGGGGGGGTCAGCCCCCCGCCCGGCCAGCCGCCCCGTCCGGGAGGGAGGTGGGGGGGTCAGCCCCCCGCCCGGCCAGCCGCCCCGTCCGGGAGGGAGGTGGGGGGGTCAGCCCCCCGCCCGGCCAGCCGCCCCGTCCGGGAGGGAGGTGGGGGGGTCAGCCCCCCGCCCGGCCAGCCGCCCCGTCCGGGAGGGAGGTGGGGGGATCAGCCCCCCGCCCGGCCAGCCGCCCTGTCCGGGAGGTGAGGGGCGCCTCTGCCCGGCCGCCCCTACCGGGAAGTGAGGAGCCCCTCTGCCCGGCCAGCCGCCCCCTCCGGGAGGGAGGTGGGGGGGTCAGCCCCCCACCGGGCCAGCCGCCCCGTCGGGGAGGGAGGTGGGGGGGGTCAGCCCCCCGCCCGGCCAGCCGCCCCGTCCGGGAGGTGAGGGGCGCTTCTGCCCGGCCGCCCCTACTGGGAAGTGAGGAGCTCCTCTGCCCGGCCACCACCCCATCTGGGAGGTGTACTCAACAGCTCATTGAGAATGGGCCATGAAGACAATGGCGGTTTTGTGGAATAGAAAGGGGGGAAAGGTGGGGAAAAGATTGAGAAATCGGATGGTTGCAGTGTCTGTGTAGAAAGAGGTAGACATGGGAGACTTTTCATTTTGTTCTGTACTAAGAAAAATTCTTCTGCCTTGGGATCCTGTTGATCTGTGACCTTACCCCCAACCCTGTGCTCTCTGAAACATGTGCTGTATCCACTCAGGGTTGAATGGATTAAGGGCGGTGCAAGATGTGCTTTGTTAAACAGATGCTTGAAGGCAGCATGTTCGTTAAGAGTCATCACCACTCCTTAATCTCAAGTACGCAGGGACACAAACACTGCGGAAGGCCGCAGGATCCTCTGCCTAGGAAAACCAGAGAACTTTGTTCACTTGTTTATCTGCTGACCTTCCCTCCACTATTGTCCTGTGACCCTGCCAAATCCCCCTCTGCGAGAAACACCCAAGAATGATCAATAAAAAAGAAAAAAAAAAAAAAAAAAGAAACCGCAGAGAGCTCTCATCCTCCTGCAAAATGAGGGTAAAACCTGAAGTGTGCAGGCTGAAATTCAGAAGCGAGTCATCACCAGATCTCAACCATGCTGACACCCTGATTTCAAATTTGAACCTCTGGAGGTATGAGAAATTAAGTCCTGTTGTCTATATGCTGCCTATCTATGGTTCTTTGGTATAGCAGCCTGAACTAATACAAAAGTGATATCCTTTTCTGTATTTCATTGGACAGAAGCTGAATTTGTACCCCCTATACTGTTAAAAAAAAAAGACTTAAAAAATCGATCTTCAGAATGAAAGATAGGAAATGGCTTGTTGAAACACTAAAATTTTAACTGCTATAAGTTTTTTAAACATTGGCTGAAATTGTTGGAACCAATATGGCCAACTGAAGTCCATAAAGCATCAGTTTGCAGATGTTGGAGCCCAGATTTCCATTGTGTGCTTCATACTAACTCTCCCTGAATTTGTATGTGACCTGTGAGGAAACAAGAAGAGATGACTGTGGAAAAAAAAAAAAATCCGAGTCTGCTCCAGATGGACTCTCTCTCTTTCTGCCCTGACCGTCAGAGAGACAGACTGTGAGAGAGACCGTGAGAGAGACCGTGAGAGAGAGAGAGAGAGAGAGAGACCGTGCCCTGACCTGCTGGACGGTGGAGATGCTCGTGGGCTGTGAGCAACAGATGCAAAGGCTGCCGGGAATCCCATCTTTCCAGCATCATCTGCCAAGGCACATCAGTTCCTGGGTGTCTTGATGGGTTCTGGCAGCATTGTTGTCTTTAAAGGAAAACATTTTAGCCATATTAAAGGTGAACGCAGCAATCTCCACACAGGCTGCCTGGAAGGGACGCGGGATAAGGGTAGGTTTTCCCTGTGATGGACAGGAGGCAGGCGGCCCTCCCACAGCCCTGCCTGGCAATGGAGATGTGTCCCCAAAAGGCACTGGGGGCCAGCTGGAGTGCTGTGCGGAGGCGAGCTCACCCGGGCCGTGGGTTCGCTCTGATTGCAGCGGTTTCCCGCCAGCTCCTTGGAGAGCTGGCAGATGACCCAGCCCCATAGCAAGAGCTGTGAATGGCAGAATGAGATACAACAATTTGATATCCACTTGCCAGACGAGCCGGGTGTCGTCAGTCACCTGGCTCTGCGCCAACCTCTTTTTGCACAAATACTTATGAATTGAGCCAGGAGGAAAAGCACTCTGATTATGAATTGAGCAGAAGGAAACAAAGTTCTGCAGATAAACACCAATGAGACAAAAAAAACAGGAATAAGAAAAATGACAGAAAAGAAGAACTTTCCCAGAAGCCTCCTGCCAGTGAACGGCCACCATAGCAAGAGCATGGAGGCCCTGGGTTTTGAACCGTGAGATAAGGAAGATGAGGAAAACCTCCCTAGCAGCCAGGCAAGCACAAGATTCCTGTGAAATCCAGGTCTCAGTGTTTTGACCACAGAAGTAATATTATGTCATAGATGAGAGCTGTGAGTTGCTGAACCCAAAGTGAGTTCAAATCCGAGCTCTGCCTCCTGCTACCTGTGTGACTTTGAGAAGTTCCAGCACTGCTTTGTGCCTCAGTTTTGTCATCTGTTAAATGGGCATAATCACAGCTCCTGCCTCAGAGTTGTTGTAAATTAATACCTGTAAAGCCCTGAAATCAGCCTGGTATACAGTAAGTGTAATGAACGTTATTTTCTTGGAAGGACAGAACTTATTTTCATGGTCTAATCCTGAAAGTCTAAAAAATGTGAGAGGAAAGAATCTAGAGTGTCACCATGAGGGGGAAAAGTCAACTTGAAGCAGGACAGGGTCATTGACAATTTCCTGTGATTCTACAGCTGCCTTGTACACTATGGTAGCTCCTAGCCACTTGTTGTTTAGATTTTGTGATTTAGAAATGAATTAAGGGCGGGGATGGTGACACACCTGTAATCCCAGCAGTTTGGGAGGCCAAGTTGGGCAGATCACCTGAGGTCAGGCGTTCAAGATCAGCCTGGCCAACATGGTGAAATCTCGTCTCTACAAAAATACAAAAATTAGCCGGGCATGATGGCGGGTTCCTGTAATCCTGGCTACTCAGGAGGCTCAGGCAGGAGAATTGCTTGAACCCGGGAGATGGAGGTTGCAGTGAGACGAGATTGCACCACTGCACTCCAGCCTGGAGGATAGAGTGAGACTCTGTCTCAAAAAAAAAAAAAAAAAAAAAAAATTAGTTAAGAGAAAATTGAAAATTCAGTTCTTCATTCTCACCAGCCACATTTCAAGGGCTCAACAGCCCATGTGGGTGGCTAGCAGCTCCCATGTTGGACATTGCAGAGTAGAGCAAGCCCGCCATTGCAGAATGTTTGATTGGACCGTGACTGAATAGTCTATTGCAGTGCTCCCCAATTTTTTTTAGCACCAAGGACCAGTTTCCATGTATTTTTGGGGGGAAGTTTCAGTATGATTCAAGTGCATTACATTTATTGTATACTTTATTTCTATTGTTAAGAACATTATAGTATATAATGAAATCATTATACAACTCACCATAATGTAGAATCAGTGGGAGCCCTGAGCTTGTTTTCCTGCAACTAGATAATCCCATCTCCGGGTGGTGGGAGACAGTGACAGATCATCAGGGGTTAGATTCTCATAAGGAGCACACAACCTAGATCCCTTGCACATGCAGATCACAATAGGATTGGTGCTCCTATCAGAATCTAATGCCACTGCTGATCTGACAGGAGACAGAGCTCAGGTGGTAACGCTAGCGGTGAGGAGCAGCTGTAAATACAGATGAAGTTTCACTCATTAGCTCACTGCTCACCTCCTTCTGTGCAGCCCAGTTCTTAACAGGCCACAGACCGCTACTGGTCTGTGGTCTGGGGGATGGGGACCTCTGGTCTATTGGATAACACTAGCTTTGAGGGTACTGATCAGCCAAAGAGGCACTGAGATGACTTGTCCTCCATTAATAAGAATGATGGACTTTTTTTCTTTTTTGAGACAGAGTTTTGCTCTTCTTGCCCATGCTGGAGTGCAGTGGCACCATCTCGGCTCACTGCAACCTCTGCCTCCCAGGTTCAAGAGATTCTCATGCCTCAGCCTCCCAAGTAGTTGGGATTACAGGTGCCTGCCACCATGCCTGGCTAATTTTTGTATTTTTAGTAGAGTCGGGGTTTTGCCATGTTGACCAGGCTGGTCTTGAATTGCTGACCTCAAGTGATCCACCTGCCTCGGTCTCCTGAAGTGCTGGGATTACAGGCGTGAGACACCGTGCCTGGCCAGATGGACTTTTTTTGAGCATTTAGTTCCAAGCACCTTCCCTGCATTTTCTCAGTTAATCCTCCCAGTGACTCTTTGAAGCAGGGACTATGACAATCGTCATTTCACAGATGGAGCAACTGAGGCACAGAGAGGAAGCCAATAGCCACAGTCGCCCAGCTGAGGAAGGATGGAGCCGGCTGAGATCCTGTTCTGGGGATCTAACTCTGCAGCCTGCATTCTGGGCTGCTGTATTCTCCCATGTTGCTATCTGACTAGCACAGCATGGGCTCAGAGTACAGACAGGAGGAACCAGCTAATAAGGAGAGGTCTGGGGTGAAGGCTGGTGCCTTGGGGAAGAAGAGAGAGGTCCCATTCTAAAGGGATGGCATTGGAAGCTCATAGTGATAAAGCAAAGCCAACAGGTTTTGGGGCTGGGAGTTAAACACACAGCTCTGGTTTCTGCCTTTTCATAGTGGTGATGAATGGGCACTGAGACCCTCTCGAGCTAAAGTTGTCATCATTGCTCTTCATAGTCTGAAGGTGCATGAAATGGTCAACTTTCTTCCAAAGGGCTTTTATGCCTAAGTCTGTGGTTAGTGTCTAAACAGATATTGACTGAAGTCCTGCTGGGTGCAGACACAGTGGCCAGCCCTGAGGCTACAGTCGAGATGAAGCCAGTCTCTGTCCTCATGGAGACCTGTCTATTGATAAGAAAAGAGAAAGCTCACTGAGCATTGACCCTGTGCCCACTGCTTTTGATGCATCTCTCATTTAATCCTCCTATCAAATCTGTGAAATAAACACATCACCATCATCCTATTTCACATTTAGGGAAACATGCTTAGAGAGGGTAAGTAACTTGGTCAAGATCACACAGCTTTGAACTCTCATCCCACAGGCGCAGGAATGGGAGGCAGCAGCCGGGGAAGCCAGGGTCTCTGGCAGTCCTTGTCTCTGGGTGGTGATCCAGAGAGAGAGAGAACACGATTGTCTCAGCACTGGGTCTTCTTCTGAGTCGTCTTGACGGAGCAATTCCAGAGCATCTCGGTGTTAAACATCATGTTGTGAATGACTCAGTGATCTCTGACCCAGAGACCTTGGGGATAAAGGAGGGGAGGTACGGAGAAGCTCTTCGAATGGATGTTACCGGGGTGTCAGTGTTCTTTGAGGCCACAGGCTATGTGTCACCCAATTGAAGGGGTGGCCTGCCCCTCCACACCTGTGGGTATTTCTAGTCGGGTGGGATGAGAGACGGAGAAAAGAAATAAGACACAGAGACAAAGTATAGGGAAACAACAGAGGGTCCAGGGGACTGGCACTCAGCACACCAGGACCTGCACGGGCACTGGCCTCCGAGTTCTCTCAGTTTTTATTGATTATGATTTTCATTATTTCAGCAAAAAGGAATGTAATAGGAGAGCAGGGTGATAATAAGGAGAAGGTCAACAAAAAACATGTGAGCAAAGGAATCTATATCATAATTAAGTTCAAGGGAAGGTACTATGACTGGACGTACACGTAGGCCAGATTTATGTTTCTCTCCACCCAAACATCTCAGTGGAGTAAAGAATAACAAGGCAGCATTACTGCAAACATGTCTCACCTCCCGCCACAGGGCAGCTTTTCTCCTAGCTCAGAGGTGAACAAATGTACAATCAGGTTTTACACCAAGACATTCAGTTCCCAGGGGAAGCAGGAGACAGTGGCCTTCCTCCATCTCAACTGCAAGAGGCTTTCCTCTTTTACTAATCCACCTCAGCACAGACCCATTACGGGTGTCAGGCTGGGGGACAGTCAGGTCTTTCTCATCCCACGAGGCCATATTTCAGACTATCACATGGGGAGAAACCTTGGACAATGCCCTGCTTTCAAGGGCAGAGGTCCCTGCGGCTTTCCCCGGTGCATTGTGCCCCTGGTTTATTGAGACTAGAGAATGGCAATGACTTTTACCAAGTATACTGCTGGTAAACATTTGATTAACAAGGCACGTCCTGCACAGCTCTAGATCCCTTAAACCTCGATTTTATACAACACATGTTTTTGTGAACTCCAAGTTGGATCAAAGTGGCTGGGGCAAAGATACAAATGAACAACGTCTCAGCAAAGCAATTGTTAAAGTACAGGTCTTTTTCAAAATGGAGTCTCTTATGTCTTCCCTTTCTACATAGACACAGTGACAACCTGATCTCTCTCTTTTCCCTACATTTCCCCTTTTCTTTTTGACAAAACCGCCATGGTCATCATGGCCCCTTCTCGCTGGTCACTGTCTCTCCGGAGCTGCTGGATACACCTGTAGACTAACAATAGAGAGGACAGACATACAAGAATTAATACAAAATTTGCAATAGTGGAATTTCCAGTGGTTTTAACCCAAGTGACAGGGTTAAGATTTGTGAGGCTATCAACAGCTTTTACCATTGCCTCCATTTCTGACACCAGATTTAACTGGGCTTTTGATGTTTCAAAAATTTGTTCTTTCAATTTAGAAATGTGTAAGGTAAGATTATCTTCTCTTCCTTGTAGATGACGTCTAACCATGTCCCAGTGATGTTCAGATTCATTATAAGCTCGAGGTGTAATACAAAAATCTGACGTATTCCAGTCACACTGTAACTGAAAAAGATATTCCAAGCTCATGAGCCTATCTCCCATCCAAATAACAGTTTGTCTAAGATCATTAATTTGATTTGCCAATTTTTGATCTGTTTGAGTCTCACAATTCCACAATTTTGAGGAATTGTTTTGCCAATTATTCACACATTCTGCAGTTTGAACAGAGGAGTGTAAAGCAATTCCAGCAGGCGCAGCAGTAGCTGTGACTGCAATAAGACCCATAATCACTGCAATGAAAGTAAAAATGAATCTTTTAGATCTAGTTAGAACTCCTTTTAATACTTAACATATGTACAGATGGAGAAGCCTCCCACGGTCGATCCTTGGACACAGGGATCCACACGCCTTTTCTTGCCCTTACTAACAGAATACCATTCTGCCAATCAAAAGTTGAATCAATGCAAGTAAACAATCTACAGTTTTCACTGGTTGTAGTTTGGGAATCTGGCTTAATAGCTATGTTTCCTACAACTAGCATATAAGGGGGTTTTACACAACTTTGCAAAGGAATTTTCAGATTGTAATTTAGGTTAATAGTATAATATGGCTTATGACTTCTTGTTCCCATAACTTGATTACCAGACCAAATTCTAATGTTGTACGAGGCCACAGTGAGCTTCCATAATTCTGGGTGTTCAGGACCAACAACAGGACTAACTAACTTTGGTCAGGGTGATGAAATCCTCTTTTCACCCCATTTCCATGGATAGGGTGATTCTAGCCTTCTATAAACCTGGTCTAGCCTTTTAGTTAAATCACTATCATAGGCCGGATTAGTGGGCCAGACAGATGGAGCCTGTGAACATGAGTGGATCTGGCCCATACAGTCATCATATAATTGGCCTCAAGGGGCCTAGTCTATAATAGTTCCAAATTTATTGTTTTGTAGTACCACTGCAGTATCAGCCACACATTCTTCCCAAACTAAGACTTCTGGGTCTTTTGATTCTTTTGGAATTTCCTTGGGGCATGGTTTCCCTTTAGGCCTAAATTTTAATGATCTTTGATAGGAAGAATTCTGTAAATTATTCATTTGTGACCCGAGTGACATTCCACTTATCATACGATAAGTAAATTTACTGGTGTCCCTGACAGTAGGTACTTCTACCAACCAATTTTGGTTTGTAGGCATTAAGCATCCTGGTGCTTTTCCCAGGCAAATAGGAGGATAATGATACCCAATGGAAATGTTTATCATCATTCCTTCTTCTTCAGGTTGGGCAGGGCCACGGTCATCTGTGGGGCCTGGTACCCATGCACTGTTATTAACATATACTTCAATAGGATTATCTATCCAAGTGACTGCTCGAATTAAGGGTGGGAAAGGCACATAGGCCCAGTAAGTATAGTTAGCTGTAGCCGCTCCTGAAGACATAGGGAGACTTACCACCGTTGATACAATCATTAAAGCTGCAAGCAGCATATTCTCTGGAGTTTGTGTTACCCTTGTGTTTTCCAGGCTTTTTTCAGCTAACTGTGTGAGCTTCTTTAGCTGGGCCCAGGTCGGCGGCCCCACTTTCTTGGTGGATGGCAACTTCATCTGTTCTTCTGATATCACCATTTTGTTCACCCTGCGAGTCGATGATGTTCGATTGCGTGTTCTCTGTCTCTGCGGAGGAGCCTTCCCTTGCACCTCTGATGGGTTCATTGTAGAACTTCAAATGTCTAGTGGGTACCCAAAGAGGAAGCTGATTTTCTCCTGGTGAAACACAAGCAAAACCTCCCCCCCATGTTATCACCTTACCTATTTCCCATGTTTTATTTTTGTTGTCTTTCCACCAAATCAGTTTTCCCTCATGTGGGCTGTTCTTTTTTACCAGTAAAATGTTGTTCTGCAGAAGTAGTGGTCTGATTTCTATATATATTTAAAAAATTTAAAGTATAGAGTGCTAGATTAAGTTGCATCTGGGGAGTGTTATACTCCTTACTTTTTCCTTTTTTTGTTTAACCAATTGAGCTTTGAGTGTTCTATTAGTTCTTTCAATTATGGCCTGTCCTTGGAAATTAGGGATTCCTGTTGTATGTGTAATTTTCCACTGATTTAAGGATTTTCGAAATGCTTTACTACAGTATCCTGACCCATTATCTGTTTCAATTTTTTCTGGAAATCCCATGACTGCAAAACAAGATAATAAATGTCTTTTAACATGGGAAGTACTTTCTCCTGTCTGGCAGGTTGCCCATATGAAATGTGAATAAGTATCAACTGTCGCATGGACAAATGACAATTTTCCAAATGAAGGTACATGTGTGACATCCATTTGCCATAATGCATCAGGACACAAACCTCTAGGATTAACTGCTGCCTCTTGAGCGGGCAGGTGTAAGACTTGACACTGAGCACAATGTTGTACAACATTTTTTGGTTGTTTCCATGTGATATCAAATTTGTTTTTTAATCCTGTTGCATTTACATGAGTCAGGGCCTGAAGTTCTTGTGCTTCCATGAAGGCAGATGATACTAGCAAGTCAGCTTGTTGATTTGCCTTAGTTAAAGGCCCTGGTAAATTAGTATGTGCTCGGATGTGAGCAATATAAAATGGGAAATTTCTTTTTCTTAGCTTGTTGTAACAATTTAAACAGCTGATTTAACTGATCATCCATACTATATTTGATTAGGGCTGTCTCAACATCCTTTGTAGCCTGTACTACATATGCAGAATCTGAAACAATGTTAATAGGCTGATTAAAATCTTGTAACACTGAAATGACAGCAACCAATTCTGTTCTTTGAGCTGAGTGATATTGAGTTTCAATGACTTGTTCTTTTGGCCCAGTGTAAGCCACTTTTCCATTGCTGGAACCATCAGTAAACACCGTCAGAGCATTTTATAGAGGTTTTTCTCTGTAATTTTAGGTAAAATCCAAGTTGTCAATTTCAAAAACTGGAAGATTTTTGCTTTTGGGTAATGATTATCAATAATTCCCACAAAATCAGCAAGACCAATCTGCCCTGCACCAGAATTGATAAAGACTTGTGTAACCTGTTCCTTGTTTAAAGAAACAATGATTTTTATCTGGGTCATTTCCACACAATTTTACTATTCATAGTCTTGCCTGACCAATTAATGTAGCCATTTGATCTAAGTACAATGTAAAAGTCTTAACTGTACTGTGAGGAAGGAATGACCACTCCACAAGATCTGTATTTTGAACAATAATGCCTGTTGGAGAATGTGCAGTAGCAAAAATTAAAAGTTGGAGTGGGGCTAAGTGATCTATTCTATTTCTATTTACTTTTGCTGACTGAAATTTTTCTTCAACTAATTCTATTTCTTTAGTTGCCTCTGGAGTTAATATTCTTTTACTATTTAAGTCTGGATCCCCTCTTAAGATAGAGAACAAATTTGACATGGCATAACTAGGGATGTCTAGAGTTGGCTGAATCCAATTAATATCTCCTAGCAATTTTGGAAGTCATTTAATGTTCTTAATGTGTCTTTTCTTATTTCTACTTTTTGTGGTTCAATTTTTCTCTCCTCTACCTGCATTCCCAAATAATGAAAAGGAGTGGAGGTCTGAATCTTATCAGATGCTATTGTCAGGCCTGCGTTTGCAACCTCTGTCTGCAGAAATGTGTAACAGTGAATTAATTTGTCTCTTGTTTCTGCAGCACACAAAATATCATCAACATAATGAATGACATAACAGTCTGAAAACTTGTCTCTAACTGGTTGAAGAACTTGAGCTACAAAAGTCTGACAAATAATTGGACTATTAAGCATTCCCTGAGGCAACACTTTCCACTGAAATCTAGTGGCTGGTTCTTTATTATTTATGTCTGGTAAAGTGAAAGCCAATTTTTCAAAATCCTGTTTTGCCAGAGGAATGGTAAAAAAGCAATCCTTCAGATCAATTATAATTAAAGGCCAATCTTCAGGGATCATGGCTGGAGAGGGCAGCCCAGGTTGGAGAGACCCCATGGGTTTAATTACTGCATTAACGGCTCTTAAATCAGTTAGCATGTGCCATCTGCCTGATTTTTTCTGAATTACAAACATAGGAGAATTCCAAGGCGAAAATGAATGCTCAATATGTCCCTTTTCTAATTGTTATTTTGCCAATAAGTGTAAGGCCTCCAGCTTTTGTTTTGGTAGTGGCCACTGATTTACCCATACAGGCTTTTCTGTTTTCCAAGTTAATGAAATGGGTTTTGGAGGCTCTACAGTGGCCACCCCTAAAAAGGATATCCTAGTCCTTTTCTTTCTGGATTTCCCTTAGCCTCAAATGGAACTTTAATGCCTTCTCCATTTTTCCCTAGTCCTTTGCCAGGGAGATATCCCATTTTAGTCATGATTTTTTGACTCGTGGGGCTGTATAGAGAGATTGGAATAGTAATCTCTGCATGCCACTGTTCGAATAAGTCTCGGCCCCATAAATTAATTGGAATAGAAGTAATCATAGGCTGAAATGTACTCTCTTAATTATCAGGTCCTAGACAATGTAAAATCCTGGCACTTTGATACACTTCTGAGGCAGTGCCCACACCAACAAGTCCTGTAAAAGGCTTTTGTTTAGGCCAATTTTTTGGCCATTGATTTAAGGCAATGATAGAAACATCAGCCCCAGTATCCACTAATCCTTCAAACTGTTTTCCCTGAATAGTAACTGTACACACAGGTCTATTCTCTGAGAGCTGACTAGCCCAATAAACAGCTTTTCCAGCAGTGTTGGTACTTCCAAACCCTCCTGTTCTTTCTGTTTTGCTATCCCCAATTTTAATATAAGGCAAGAGCAGTAATTGAGCAATTCTATCACCTGGATTGGCACTCCAGGGAACGGTAGAGCTGATCACTAACTGAATTTCCCCTTTATAATCTGAGTCAATTACCCCAGTATGAATTTGAACTCCTTTCAAATTTAGACTAGATCTTCCTAAAATAAGGCCTACCATCCCTTGTGGCAGCAGGCCATATACCCCTTTAGGAATCTTTTGCGTGGGCTCTCCACGGAGTAAAGAAATCATTTGAGTAGAACATAAATCTACTTCAGCACTGCCTGCTGTGGCAGGGGATAATTGTCGTATTCTAA
This sequence comes from Pan troglodytes, assembly GCF_028858775.2. Lineage (NCBI taxonomy): Eukaryota > Metazoa > Chordata > Mammalia > Primates > Hominidae > Pan > Pan troglodytes. The sequence continues at coordinate 18,229,088 of NC_072405.2, forward strand.
TTGGCTGATTCCCTGAAATGGTGGTATTTACTCTGGGGGTTGTCCCTGAAAACCCTGAGGAACAAATGGCTGAATCGGGAATGCCCCACTTTGTTGCGGGGCCTGGGGCTGGCCCCTCTTGCCGTTTCCCGACAAGGGTTGTCCATTTTTATCAAATTTAGAACGACATGCCTTAGCCCGATGTTTTCCTTTTCCACATCTTGGACACAGGCCAGGTGGCTCTTTTTTTTTTTTTTTTTTTTTTTTTTTTTTTTTTTTTTTTTTTTTGCTCTGTTTATTTAAGCCTGGGCAATTCTTTTTTAGATGACCGATTTGACCACAATTATAACATTTTCCCCCAAATGTTTTAACTTGTCCTCCTAAAGCAACCCCTGTAATTGCTTGAGCCAATAGCATTGCCTTATGCATAGCTCCTCCAGTCCCATCACAAGCCTTCATATATTCTGTAATTACATCAACTCCTGCTGAAACCTTTCCTCTTAATAGCTTTATGGCTGATTGACACTCTGGATTTGCGTTTGGATAAGCCATTATTTCTACAATAACTTTTCGGGCGTTACATGCAATGGATTTTTGAGCTGCATCTTGCAACCTTGCCACAAAGTCTGGATATGGCTCTTTAGAGCCTTGTCTGATTAAACTAAAAGAAGGGCATGAGGTTCCTGGGTCCTGAATCTTTTCCCAGGCCCTGAGGCAAATAGCCCTTAGTTGTTCAATAGCCTCATTTTCATTACTGATTGTTGGTTAATAGTGCCCCAGTTTGGACCTGTTCCTAGCAATTGGTCTGCATCTATATAAGCAACAGGATTAGTAGCCTGATTTTTTCGTACCTGTTCTTGTACCCCATCAATCCACCAGGTTTTAAACTGTAGTTACGGAGAGGGTGAAAGGGAAGATTTAGCCAAAATTTCCCAATCATAAGGAATAAGTCTATTTCCACGAGCAATGGAATCTAATAATGTTCTCATATAAGGAGAGTTAAGTCCATATTGTTTAACTCCTTCCTTCATATCTTTTAAAATTTTTATGGTGAGAGATTCATATCTAGTCTCAGTTCAGACAGACGCTCCTGCGTGACTCCCTTTCCCGGCCGTCATCGGTTGTAACATTACCGGATATTGCCATGCCTCAAGATCTCTCTGTTTTCTGGTTGTAGCAGTGGTCTCATGCAGTGCACATTCTTGTCCACTAGGTGGTACTGTAAGATCAAACGCCATCGCCGTGGGTTGTTGATATAGTGCCTTGCTGTTTGGCACAGGACGCACTGCCTGAGATCCATACTGAACCTCTGGAGACGGCGGATAGTGAAATTCGGCTGGCGGCTGGTGGTGATAAACTACCGATGGTCGGGTTTTATTTTCTACTGGCTGGTATTGCGGATACTGTGCCTGGATTGGCATTTGAGATTGTGACATCACAGGCATCTGAACCGCGGGAGAAAGAGTTGGTGGCCATCGTGGTCTAAACTCTGATGGCCCAAATAATTCTGGACCTCCTTCCCCCAATTTTGATGATTCAGGATATATTACCTCCTGTAATTGATTATAGTCAACATTCTGCATTGACCAAGCCAGTACAGGCTCTACTGCATTTTTACAATGTGAACTTTCCATTCCTTTCTTAAACTCTGTTTCTGCCTCTTCTTCACAATCTATTACACAGCTTTCAGGGGCATCAAAGACTGAAACGCTATCTTCTTCTATTTGAAATGGTTCTAAAGTTGCTTTAATAGTGGCCCAATCATTCCATACTGTAAGTGGGATGATTTTACCTTCCCTAATTGCTTGTTTTAGTTCTTTGCCAATTTTTTCCCAATCTTTCAAATCTAAAGTTCCCTTTTCTGGAAACCATGGGTGGAATTGTTCTATTGTTTGAAATAGCGTAACTAGATTTTCTGTAGAAGCTTTAACTCTACCTCTTCTTAAGAGAATTTTAATGAAGCTGAGATAAGAAGCATATTTACTTTCAGTTTGCCCCATTGTTACCCTGGATTCCTCCCAGCGCACAAGCTAACCGCAAGGCTGACTGTGGACGTACTCGGGAATCTCTCGTCCGCTGTCCTCAATGCTCACGTTCTTAGCGTACCTTCACCCTAGAGAAGGGCCCCACGCTGGGCTCCAGATGAAGGGGTGGTCTGCCCCTCCACACCTGAGGGTATTTCTAGTCAGGTGGGATGAGAGACGGAGAAAAGAAATAAGACACAGAGACAAAGTATAGAGAAACAGCAGTGGGTCCAGGGGACCGGCACTAAGCACACCAAGGACATGCACAGGCATCGGCCTCAGAGTTCCCTCAGTTTTTATTGATTATGATTTTCATTATTTCAGCAAAAAGGAATATACTAGGAGAACAGGGTGATAATAAGGAGGTCAACAAAAAGCATGTGAGCAAAAGAATCTATATCATAATTAAGTTTAAGGGAAGGTACTATGACTGGACATGTACATAAGCCAGATTTATGTTTCTCTCCACCCAAACATCTCAGTGGAGTAAAGAATAACAAGGCAGCATTACTGCAAACATGTCTCGCCTCCCATCACTGGGCAGCTTTTCTCCTATCTCAGAGTTGAACAAATGTACAATCGGGTTTTACACCGAGACTTTGAGTTCCCACGGGCAGGCAGGAGACAGTGGCCTTCCTCCATCTCAACTGCAAGAGGCTTTCCTCTTTTCCTAACTCACCTCACCACAGACCTTTTATGGGTATCGGGCTGGGGGACAGTCAGGTCTTTCTCATCCCACGAGGCCATATTTCAGATTATCACATGGGGAGAAACCTTGAACAATACCCTGCTTTCAAGGGCAGAGGTCCCTGCGGCTTTCCACAGTGTATTGTGCCCCTGGTTTATTGAGACTAGAGAATGGCAATGACTTTTACCAAGTATACTGCTTGTAAACATTTGGTTAACAAGGCACGTCCTGCACAGCCCTAGATCCCTTAAACCTTGATTTTATACAACACATGTTTTTGTGAACTCCAAGTTGGGTCAAAGTGGTTGGGGCAAAGTGTCTGGGGCAAAGCTACAAATGAACAATATCTCTGCAAAGCAATTGTTTAAAGTATAGATCTTTTTCAAAATGGAGTCTCTTATGTCTTCCCTTTCTACATAGATACAGTGACAGTCTGATCTCTCTTTCTTTTCCCTACACAAATAAAGAGCCCAGTGCCTTTTCTCATTGCTCCAGAGATTGAAGGGGTAGGAAGAAAAGATGTTAAGTTATAAACATGTTTCAGTTTTGGTACCACTTGAGCCAATTTACGTTTTAAAGAGGAAAGAGTCTTGCCTACAAAGTCAGCCCCTGGGTTTTCCTTCTGCTTATGGAATCCAGGCAATGGGCAAAGAGAAAAAGAAAACTAAGGAATCAGCCAGATGCAGTGGCTCATGCTTGTAATCTTGGCACTTTGGGAGGTTGAGGCAGGTGGACTTCTTGAGTCCAGGAGTTCAAGACCAGCCTGGCCCACATAGTGAGACCCCGTTTCTAGAAAAAATGCAAAAAGGTGCTGAGCATGGTGGCATGCACCTGTAGTCGCAGTTACTTGGGAGGCTGAGGTGGGAAACTACTTCAGCCCAGGAGGTTGAGGCTGCAGTGAGCCATGATTGTGCCACTATACTCCAGCCTGGGTGACAGAGTGAGGTCCTGTCTCAAAACAAAAAAGATAAGAAAAAGAAAACTAGGGAATCTGGACAGAATAAGTTTATATATATAATAAAGAACTGAGATAGAACTGGGTTCACTGAATAATTATTTGAGTTGCTTTTGAGTGAATTTTTCCTATTGGAGTCTACCTTTGTTTTTTTGTGTGTGCGCATTTTTTGTTTTTTGTTTTTTTTTTTGTTTAGTTTTGTCTTTGTGTTTTTTTTTGAGACTGGGCTCTGTTGCCCAGTCTGCTGGAGTGCAGTGGCACGATCTCAGCTCACTGCAACCTCTGCCTCAGCCTCCCCAGAAGCTGGGACTACTGGGCATGTACCACCAAGCCCAGCTAATTTTTGTATTTTTAGTAGAGATGGGGTTTCACCATGTTGGCCAGGCCTGGTCTTGAACTCCTGGGCTCAAGTGATCCACCTGCCTCAGCCTCCCAAAGTGCTGGAATTACAGGTGTGAGCCCCTGCGCCCAGCTAGAGTCTACCATTCTTTGAATTCACTGCAGTGCAAAGACTGGGACATGTGGAACTCCAGGTGTATATGGGTTATGTAGAGATGCTAGGGGCGGATTAAGGAAGGAAAGATATGAGAAGCCTGCAGAGCATGCTTTCCCAGACTGTATGGGCCCTGGGAAAGGAGAAGTGGACAGAAAGAGAACACTAGGTACCCTGGAAGAGAAGATTCATCAAAGTCATCAGGGAAGTTAGTAATGCAAGGGAAAAAATTTAGAGACAGGGCCAAACACGCTTCTTCCAAGTCCTTTCTGTCTGCTCAGTCACCTCTATGCTTATTTTTCTTCTTTCCTCTAAGTAGTGTCATGCGTTTTCTTCCTATTCCTAGTCACTCCTAGTCAACAATTTCCTCTCTTTACCATCTTTTCATCAGAACTTGAAACCTCCTCTCCTTCATGTATTAGTGATCATGTTTCTCCATAATACTGCTAGAAACAAGAATTGAAACCTGGAAAACCTGCATTTGAGAACAAGATCTGCCTCTGCTAGCTATTTGAGAAGTTATTTTGTTCCATTCTTTTTGTTGTTATCGAAACAGCGTGTCACTCTGTCGCCCAGGCTGCAGTGCAGTGGTTCAATCTTGGCTCACTGCAGCCTCAATCTCCTGGGCTCACTCAATCCTTCCACATCAGCCTCCTGAGTAGCTGAGACTACAGGTGTGTGCCACCACAGCTGGCTAATTTTTAATGCTTTTTTTTTTTGGTTTACTTATTTTTTTTTTGTAGAGATGGTGTCTTGCTATGTTGTGTAGGCTGGTCTCAAACTCATGGGCTCAAGCGATCCTCCTGCCTTGGCCTCTCAGATGAAATGGGAAAAGTTCTGTTGTCCCCCTCGAAGGGCATGCGATGCGGGTGTCGTTAATTTTTCAGTGCCCCACTGCTCAAACCTCTAGGAGAGCATGCAGACAGGCAGGGAGACTCCTGGCAGTGTCCAGGGGTGAATGTTTATAGTTGAAGCCCCAGTGGGCGTGTGTTACAGGGTGCTGTTTTAGTTTAGCCGTCTGTAGGTAGCTTCTGTTAGTCGGCTCAATTAGACCCCCGCCTTATTGCAAGGAGAGAGGGCTCTCTTTGTCCCGGGGTTCTTGCCTTGGTGTACCGGAAGTGGTGCGATCTCAGCTCACTGCAAGCTCCGACTCCTGGGTTCACGCCATTCTTCTGCCTCAGCCTCCCAAGTAGCTGGGACTACAGGCACCCACCACCAAGCCTGGCTAATTTTTTTGTATTTTTAGTAGAGATGGGGTTTCACTGTGTTAGCCAGGATGGTCTGGATCTCCTGACCTCGTGATCTGCCCACCTCAGCCTCCCAAAGTGCTGGGATTACAGGCTTGAGAGTGCAAGGTTTTATTGAGTGGAAGTATCTCTCAGCAGATGGGGGAGCCAGAAGGGAGATGGTTTACCTCTGGAGTTGGGTGAGTGGCCGGACTCTTCTCCGAACGTCCCAGCCAAACTCTGCGTTGTTCTGCAGTTAGTGGCCTGCGGTGTGTCGGTGCCCATTGGTGCGTTCCTCTTGACGTCCAGCACCCTTGTGTTCCTCCGGTGATGTGCTCCTCTCGAAGTCCAGCTGCCTGTGTGTCTGCCTGCTAGGGTGTCAGGGTTTTTATAGGCACAGAATGGGGGAGTGGCAGCCAGGGTGGTCTTGGGAAATGCAACATCTGGGCAGGAAAACAAAAATGCCTGTCCTCACCTAGGTCCATGGACACAGGCCCTGGGGAGGAGCCCTAGCTAGGGACCACACCCTCCTCTACCCAGTACTTCCCTTCCTCACTTCCATATCATTTAAAGGGACCACATTCTTCCCTTCTGAGCACTTCCCTTCTGTATCACAAAGTGTTGGAATTATAGGCATGAGGCACTGGTCCCAGCCAATTCCGTTCTTTTAATGCAAACTAGAAAATAGGTGTTCAGAAAGGCCTGCCCTATCCATCTCAGGGAGTTGCTATGAAGATCAAATTAGACCATGTTCAAGAGAAGTTTAGAAAAGATTCCAAAAGCACTGTGCAATGGGAATGTATTTTTAAACTCCACTGAGTGGACTTAAAACTATGGTTTTCTTTCTTTCTTTCTTTCTTTTTTGGTTGAGACAGAGTTTCGCTCTTGTTGCCTAGGCTGGAGTGCAATGATGCCATCTTGGCTTACTGCAACCTCTGCCTCCCAGGTTCAAGTGATTCTCTGCCTTAGCCACCCGAGTAGCTGGGATTGCAGGCGCTCGCCACCATGCCTGGCTAATTTCTTTCTTTCTTTGTTTTTGTCATTTTAGTAGAGATGGGGTTTCACAGTGTTGGCCAGGCTGGTCTCGAACTCCTGACCTTAGGTGATCCACCCACCTTGGCCTCCCAGAGTGCTGGGATTAAGGCTTTAGCCACCGCACCCAACCTGTGTTTCTTTTTTAAGCAAGAAAACAAATGCCTCTCCCCAGCGCTCATTAAACAAATCCCTCTGTTGTTTTTTTTTTTTTTTTCCCCCATAGGATTCTTATCCTTCTTACCCCACTGCAAACAATCTATTTTCTTTTGGCCCTTCTGTCCGTCTGTGAAAGGGTCAGGCTTTCTAGCTAACCCTTCATCAAATATTTTTGATGACCACAGTCAAGACAGTACTTATTATTTTTGGGGGGAGGACGGAGTTTTGCTCTTGTTGCCCAGGCTGGAGGGCAATGGCGCAGTCTCAGCTCACTGCAACCTCTGCCTCCAGGGTTCAAGTGATTCTCTTACCTCAGCCTCCCAAGTAGCTGGGATTACAGGTGCACAACACCACACCCAGCTAATTTTTGTATTTTTAGTAGAGATGGGGTTTCTCCATGTTGGTCAGGCTGGTCTTGAACTCCTGACCTCAGGTGATCTACACACCTCAGCCTCCCAAAGTGTTGGGATTACAGGGGTGAGCAACCCTGACTGACCAGGACAGTTCTTATTAATGCCTGAGATGCATCCAGGAGCACATGACCTGGCTGTGACTGTTCTAACAAAGTTCCCCAAATGGGTGGCTCAGGACAACAGAAAGTCATTCTCTCCAGTTCCAGAAGCTTGATGTCTGAAACGGGCAGGGCCGTGCTCCCTCTGAAGGCTCTAGGGATGAATCCTTCCTTGCCTCTTCTGGCTTCTGGTGGTTGCTGGCATTCCTTGGCTTGTGGCCACATCATTCCATTTTCTTCCTTCATTCTCATGTGGCCTTCTCCCGTGTGTGTCTCTGTCTCTTCTTCTCTTCCCATGAGGATGCCATTATTACTCAATTTAAGGTTCACGCTATTCCAATATGACCTATTTGTAATTAGATCTGCAGTGACCCTATTTTCTTTTCTTTTTTTTTTTTTTTTTTTTTTTTGTGATGGAGTCTTGCTCTGTTGCCCAGGCTGGAGTTCAGTGACACAATCTCAGCTCACTTCAACTCTGCCTCCTGGGTTCAAGTGATTCTTCAGCCTCAGCCTCTGAAGTAGCTGGGATTACAGGTGCACGCCACCATGCCTAGCTAATTTTTATGTTTTTAATAGAGACAGGGTTTGCCATGCTAGCCAGGCTGGTCTCGAACTCCTGACCTCAAGTGATCCTCCTGCCTCAGCCTCCCAAAGTGTTAAGATTACAAGCATGAGCCACCATGCCCTGCCCCTATTTTCTAATAAGGTCACATTCTGGGATTCCTGGTGAATGTGAATTTTTGGAGGACAGTATTCAGTCTAGCAAAAGGCAGAACATCCTCATTTTCTTCCCTACCTCAGAAATAAAGAAGTTAACTTCAACCCCTCTGAGAGAGAGAGGCTTCCTGAGCTTCCAACAATCAATTATCCAAATATTAGTCACAGAAGGGCACTAAGGGTTGTGCACAGCACGTGGCCAGCCCGTTCTCTGAGTCTGTCAAGTTTAAGGTGAACGCTAATCCTGAATGAGTCTTAAAATGTATTTGGCATATCCTGGTCATTGTAAAATGTTCTCACATTGTGATGGCTGGGGCTTCCCTCTCCGGTGTAATCTGAGAAGTCAGACGTGACACAGCCTGGGTGAGGTGGGCCAAGCCGGGAACTGGGTTAGGAGGGAAGCTGGGGAATGATCTCCAAGGTCTCAGATCCCAAACTGGCTTTAGCCAGATTCACCCAGAGGGATCTCATAAAAAATGCACATTCCGGGGTCCACCCCAGACCTAATGAATCAGAATCACCTGGGAAGGAGCCTGGGGAGCTCTATTTTCAGAAGCAGCCCAGCCGAATCCTATGGTCAGACAGGGCTAGGAATCCGAGCTCAGTCTAGCGCGGTAGTTCCCAAACTCGTCTGTGCTTCAAAAAATACAGATGCTGATGTCCGGCCATGGTGGCTCATACCTATAATCCCAGCAGTTTGGGACGCTGAGGCGGGAGTATCGCTTGAGCCCAGGAGTTTGAGACTAGCCTGGTAAACATAGGGAGATACTGTCTCTATAAAAATTTTAAAAATTAGGCAGGTGTGGTGGTGCCCGCCTGTGATCCCAGCTACCGTGGAGGTTGAAGTGGGAGGGTTTCTTGAGCCCAGGAGATGGAGCCTGTAGTGAGCTATGATTGTGCCACTGCACTCCAGCCTGGGTAACAGAGCGAGGCCCTGTCTCAAAAACAAAACAAAACAAAAAACGGATGCTATGTCCCATTCCAGAGGTTGAGGTTTAATTGTTCTTGGGTGTGGCCTGGATTTTGGAAGATTTAAAAAAAAAAATCCCAGGTGACCCTAAAGTGTAGATGAGTTTGGAAACCACACATTTAAGGCACACTTGAATGGGGGAGCAGTGAGGTGGCGCGGGCTAGCCAGCCAGAACCCAGGGTTGGGCCAGTAGGAACGAGCATTGCAGAGGCCATTAAGTCTGGGAAGCGTAGTGTCTGTGGCCCATAACAATGCTTCGGCATGAATGCTTTAGACCTAAGACAATTGGCTCCTAAATGTACAAACTGCAAGGCTGAAATGAATGCATGTTTAATGCTTTCCAACACTGTCAAGGGATCAGCTGCAACTCCGTTCTGAGGGCATGATGCCTGAGATATGCCTGTAATGGAGGTTGATTTTAATGAATTTAATATGGTGTGGAGTGGGGCCTTCAAAAGTAAAGATGTCAGTTCTAAGTTGGTTGCAGGGTTATGGGCAAAGGTCTTAAAACCCCATGGTGAGCAGATGGCCAATCCTGAGCACCCCAATTTTAAAACAGGGCTTTTTCCAAGAGACTTTTTGAAAATAGCTCCTATTTTGAGGGGAGGAACCCTGGCAGGAGAGAGCCAGAGTTAAGCCCAGCTGAGAGGGGGTTGGCAGGCAGGGGTCTGCCTGATCCTCACTGAAGCTTGGTACTCAGGGTGAGCTTCCTAAACCAGTGCAGATTTGCTGGCCCACTGAGCCTCCCAGATGAGAACCTGCATTTCAACAAGGTCCTTGATGCAGCAAAGTTTGAGATATACTGGGCTAGAACACCCAGGAGACACAAAGGTTCTCTGAAAACTAAGGAAAATAGGTAGGGTGTGGTGACTCATGCCTGTAATCCTTGTATTTTGGGATGTCAAGGCCGGCGGATCACCTGAGGTAAGGAGTTTGAGACCAGCCTGGATCAACATGGTGAAACACCATCTCTACAAAAAATACAAAAATTAGCTGGGTGTGGCTGGGCACAGTGGCTCATGCCTGTATTCCCAGCACTTTGGGAGTCCGACGCGGGCAGATCACGAGGTCAGGAGATCGAGACCATCCTGGCTAACACGATGAAACCCTGTCTTTACTAAAAACACAAAAAAATTAGCCAGGCGTGGTGACAGGTGCCTGTAGTCCCAACTACTCGGGAGGCTGAGGGAGGAAAATGGCATGAACCTCGCGGAGGAGCTTGCAGTGAGCCGAGATTGCACCACTGCACTCCAGCCTGGGCAGCAGAGCCAGACTCTGTCTCAAAAAAAAAAAAAAAAAAAAAAAAAAAAATTATCTGGGTGAAGTGGCAGGTACCTGTAGTCCCACCTACTTGGGGGCTGAGAGAGGAGAATAGATTGAACCTGGGAGGCGGAAGTTGCAGTGGCCCGAGATCGCACCACTGCACTGAAGTCTGGTGGCAGAGTGAGACTCCATCTAAAAAAATAAAAAAATAAATACACAAATAAATAAAAAATAAAAATAAATACTGGGCTAGAAGACCCAGGAGACCCGAAGATTCTCTCAAAACTAAGGAAAATAATCTAGGTCACAAATATATTCTCTTCCTCTGTTATGCCCAGACCGTTAGTTCCCCAAAGAAGACCACCAGAGTCCAGAGTCAAAGCCAAGCGGCAAGGATCTTTACTACAAGTTCGAACCTGTTCCCTCCATTTCACAGCATACAACAGGGCCCTGAACAATGCGAGTGTTTGCTTTTTATAGCCTGAAAGTTACAGGGGAACAAAGGAATTCTTTTGGTTCCCGCTCTTTCAGTAAAACTTTGAACGGCTGTCCCCTCATCTGTCCCCTTATCGGAGACTTTCCTGGTGGTGTTTGTACTGGGCTTCTTTGTTTTGAGCCCGGGGGAAGTTTAAGAGATATATGGTGATATGTGGTGGGATGGGAGGATGGGATGTGTTTGTACTGGGCTTGTTTGTTTTGAGCCCGGGGCTGAGGAATGCGCCCGGCTCTTTTCACCTCCTTCTCCCCATTGCCCCCCTCCACCAGTAATCTTTATAGACTCAAATCGAGTTGATGTTCTATAATCAATTCTAGTCACTTTTATTTGTATTTATTTATTTTAGAGATGGGGGTCTCACTATGTTGCTCAGGCTGGTCTCAAATTCCTGGGCTCAAGTGATCCACCCACCTCCGTCTCCCAAAGTGCTGGGATAACAGGCATCAGCCACTGGCCGTCACTTTTATTTTTGATGTTCAAATTATAAGCTAATGCCTGTGAGACCATAGATTCTTTTTATGCACTCAATACATTTTCGTGTTTACCTTATATTTGTATTATGGAAAAGTTCTGTTTTTTCCACCTGTTTCTATTTGATAATGAAGCCCTCTGTGCCTATCACCAGCCTCAGCTGCCATCATCTCATTACCAATCTGGGTTATTTTGAAACAAATATCTTCTAGTATTTAGCCAGTGTTCAAATTTCCCTAACCATCCTAAATGAATGTTTAGGACAGTTGTTTCATTGGAAACAAGGTCAAAACAAATACATTTTACATTTTTAGGCCAGTCTTGAAAGTAAGTGTAAAACCATGTGTGGGGTAGGAGGTGGGACTAGACTCTCAAGGTGAAGCCTGGATACCAGACCCAATTGAGGACTAGATAAGACAGATTCCACAATGAATAACACCAGGAGGTGGGAATATTAAGGTCCATTGTGAAGGATGGTTACCACAATTTTTTGATCAACTAGTTATCAACCCTGACTGAAGCTGAGAGAGATTTGTTTTTGCTTTTTTTTTCTTTTTTTTCAGAGACAGGGTCTTGCTACGTTGCCCAGGCTGGACTCAAATTCCTGGGCTCAGGTGATTCTTCTGCCTCAGCCTCCTGAGTAGCTGAGACTACAGGTGTGTGCCACTGTGCCTAAAAAGATTTTAAAAAAATACGTATGCCCGGACACCACTCTAAACCAACTAAATCAGAATCAGATATCGTGAAGTCACTAATCATTTTGCTCCTGGGTCTTTATGACAGTTTTGCTCCTGGGAAACTCCTGGGAATGTGGTAGAGAGAGAGAAAGAGATGGGAAAATAAGATTTTAAGAAGTGTTGCTATGCATTTTGAAAATAATTTTTATTTGGTGTTTGTCTTGAGGGACGGCGGTAAACATTTCAATTGCCTTTAAGTGTGCTGCATGCTGGAATGATGGTTCTTTGAATGCAGCATCAAACTGGCATTGGGTCACATGGCAGCCTGCATTAACCTTTATGCCACATTTATTAAAGATGAATGTCATGAGCCCACTCTCAGGGACCTTATAATTTGGAGGGTTAGGTCAGATCCACAAATCTCTTGTATCTCATTGTAAAGGAAAGCTGGCGTGTAGCAGGAGATGGTGTGATAACAATAACATATTGCATGATCAATATTTGTATCTTCTTAGCAATATTAAACTTTTTGACCTCCTCCATTGTGTCATCAATTTGCTTAACACAGTTTCTTCCTCGGCGTCGTTTTTTAGGCCTGGCATAAGCTGTTTGAAACCCAGGCATATACCCCACCCATCATCTTTGGCCTAGTTAACACCTCCCCTCCCTGAGTGGTGCTTTGGAGAACCTGCTTGTTCCTCATCCCACTGATCCCAAACCCAGGACACCCCACAGCTGCTGACCAGGATTAAACCTAACGGAGATTTAATGCCGTTAAATCAGAAGAAATTCTGATTCTCAGGGACTGACATTCATTCACTTAAATACTTGCAGAGTCGGCCAGGTGTGGTGGCCCACACCTGTAATCCCAGCACTTTGGGCAGCCGAGGTGGGTGGATCATGAGGTCGAGTTCGAGACCAGCCTGGCCAACATGCTGAAACCCCGTCTCTACTAAAAATACAAAAATTAACTGGTATAGCTGTGTGTGCCTGTAATCCCAGCTACTCAGGAGGCTGAGGCAGGGGATTTGCTTGAACCTGGGAGGTGGAGGTTGCAGTGAGCCAAGATTATGCCATTGCACTCCAGCCTGGGCAGCAGAGCGAGACTCTGTCTCAAAAAACAAAAAAACCCAAAAACTTGCAGAGTGAATTTAGGAAACCATGTAGTTTACAGTTTGATGCAATGTCTTCCTTTTCCTCTTTCTCAAATATTTTGAGCCAGGTACTATCCTAGATTGTCTTGTGATATTTACAATCTAGGAGAAGGCAGGAGAGAGAACTAAGAACAGAGAGCATGTTCTGAGATGTCTGCTGTGTCTGCAGGTACCTTCCCTCAATTTCCCTATTCACTGGCCATGATGGAAAGCAGGTCTTGGAGCCATATTTGTACCATGGTACTTCCCCTTCCTATACTCAATTGGTTGGCCAGAAGCCCAATTGTCATTCTCTCTCTCTCTCTCTCTCTCCCTCTCCCTCTCTCCCTCCCTCCCTCCCTCCCTCTCCAAGATATCCAGTAACTGACTGATCAGCTGGCGGTGGGCTCTGCTGGCTGCCATGATGGGCCACCAGCAAAAAGGGAAAATTGGTTGTGAGTGAGAAGAAGAGATAAGAAAGTCCACAGGGCTGATAAGAAAGACCATGGGCTTCCAGGTGCGGTGGTTCACGCCTGTAATCCCAGCACTTTGGGAGACCAGGATGGCCAGATCACAAGGTCAGGAGATCGAGACCATCCTGGCTCACACGGTGAAAGCCCATCTCTACTAAAAATACAAAAATTAGCTGGGTGTGGTGGCGGGTGCCTGTAGCCCCAGCTAATTGGGAGGCTGAGGTGGGAGAATGGCGTTAACCTCAGGAGGTGCAGCTTGCAGTGAACTGAGATTGCACCACTGCACTCCAGCCTGAGCGACAGAGCGAGACTGCGTCTCAAAAAAAAAAAAAAAAAAAAAGAAAAAAAGAAAAAAAAAGAGACCATGGGCTTCTGAGAGCAAGAAAGAGGAATTTTGGCTTCTGTAACTGCAGTTTCCATTCTCTCATGGCCTCTCATTTGTTTCTTGTGCCCATGAGTTTGCCTGTTAGAGATAAGGTGTGTTCCTTGTCCTCAAGTTCATGCAAATGGGTTTCTGTTACTTACAATCATTGTTCCCAGATATGGATGGTGACTGATGCTCTACTAAATGCTGAAAAAAAGCAGAGTGGAAGCACAGAAAAGCGGACTTCTCTGAGGAGGTGACGTTAGAGCCCAGTTGGAAGGCAGGAGTAAATGTGCACCATGATTTTTTAGGAATAAAACCAAGTATCTCACTGCTTGGGCACGTGTAGATAGAGGTGATTTAACGGTAAAGTGTCCCAGTTGTACCCATTGTGAGTTACCTCACCACAGGGATTATGTAGCCCTGAGTTTGCTTAGTGCTTATTTATTTTAGGTTGTTGTTTATCCAAACCTCTTAAATGATATGTGTTTGGAACAGGTAACAGCATCGTTCATTGATGTTGTGGGCAAACCACTATTTTATTACTCAAGACTGGGTAATTTATAAAGAAAAAGAGGTTTAATGGGCTCACAGTTCCATGTGGCTGAAGAAGTCTCGAAATCATGGTGGAAGGCAAAAGGAATGTCTTACATGGTGGCAGACAAGAGTGATAGCTATTTTGGTCATTGTTCGCTGGCCATAGAATTTACTTCTATATTTTGAACTAAGATGAGAGCCAGGCACACAAGACGGTTACAGGTCTGTCTTTTGTTTTTGATGATGATGATGAGGATGATGATGATGGTGATGATGATGAAATGGCTGACATGGTTGATGACTTGCTTTTTCTCATCATCTCAGACCTAGATTTTTGGCTGGACAATTGGCTTGGGATAGATGAAAATCATTCCTTGTATCCCCTTATCTTAAAGTCAAGACTGAACCAGCCTCCAGACTCAATCTTTCATGGGACTTCAGATACCATGAGGAATGGGTGTCCCTGCAATATTGTCATGGCTGTCAAAAGTGTTATTGGAGCTGGGCAAGTGGGCGCTCTCCTGTCATTCCATCCTGCTTAGATTTCCCATTCAACACCAATCTTATTTCCTTTTTTTTTTTTTTTTTGACAGAGTCTTGCTCTGTCTTCTAGGCTGGAGTGCAGTGGTGGGATCTCGGCTCACTACAGTCTCCACCTCCCAGGTTTAAGTGATTCTTGTGCCTCAGCCTCCCACGTAGCTGGGATTGCAGGTGCACATCATCAAGCCTGGCTCTCTTTTTTTTTTTTTTTTGTACTTTTAGTAGAGACAGGGTTTCGCCATGTTGGCCAGGCTGGTCTTGAACTCCTAACCTCAAGTGATCCACCTACCTCTGCCTCCCAAAGTGCTGGGATTACAGGTGTGAGTCACCGTACCTGGCCCCCTTTCCTCTTATACCATAAGTCATTGCCTGCAGATGTGTTTTCTCCATTAGTTTGCAAAAGATTCCTGAGAGTCGGTCTGTGCCTCATTTACTCTGGAATCTCCCTGGCACAAAGCATAGGGCTTTATCTTCAGCAGGCATCCAACAAATGTTTAGTTTCATTCAACAGCTCCTCTTACCACTGCCCCCACCTTATTTGCAGGTGGCTAAGTACAATCGGAACAAGTAGGTATCATAAGATTTAGTCCAGAGTCAATTTGAGAAGAAATTACTTTAGTGATATGAAAATAAACCATGCTATTTAGTCAGAATACTTCTGAGAGTATCCCCTGTCCAAGCATTTGCTGAATTTTGATCTACTATTTTTCAGGTGGAACAGTATGCCTGCAGAGAGTCCATTTGGACATAGATACACTTTCATACATTCATGTCTTTAACAATAATTTGTGTCCCTACTGTGTTTGTTCACTAACTCCTTTGAACCTACCACATAAGCTATATCTGTATTTTCCTTGTAATTTGGGAGGTCCAATGCTTCATTACGCTCATATGCCTGAAACTAATGACGAAAACAGCTCGTTAACCAGCTAGTATAAAAGTAGCCACCAAATCAAGTCAATCACCTGCCTTAAATCAGCCCAGTAATCCCATCTTGAGCGGAGAAGCCTATTCTGAATCACAGTCAAGACATTGATGGAAAAACAGCTCCCTCTGGGGATCAAAACCACGCTCACTCCAAATCCTCCTCCCCAGAGTTCTACTCATTGCTCACCCACTGAACCCAGAACAAACCAGAAGTGCTTGAAATGAGGACGGGTAGCTCCGTGTACCAATCGGAATTTAAAACTCTATCAATTCCTGCTATAGAAATGAGGCTTCTCCCCAGGACCAGCATTCCACGAAGGCAGCCCTTTTCTAGATGGAGAAAACAGAATCTGAAGACACCCGTTTCCCTAAACTGCTCTCGCTCATGTGTAAGTACAAATGAAAAATGTTGAGGCTGCTTCTGTTGGCATTGCTTTTTATGGCCATCAATAAATCATTTTATCCTTGAACAAGACTTGAGAATGACCCGAAGGCAGAGGCACAATTCCTTAGGAATTAGGCCAACAGAGAATGGGCTATCTCTCTTCCCACCCCTTCTCTTATTCTGCTGTCAGAAACAGAAACGTTCACTGTGAGTAGCTGGGAGTAGACGGCCACACTTGAGTTCCATCTGGGGGTTCTGTTAACACAGTTTTACCCCAGCCTGCCTTGATGGCCACTGCCACACAAGCTGCATCTGTTCTTTCTTCTGCGCCTTTTGTTACTTCGTTGTTTTTCCTCTTTCTAGTGTAGTGAGCTGAATGGTGGCTTTGCACAAGATATATCCAGATCCTTGTGCCTAGAATCTGTGGAGGTGGCATTATTTGGAAAAAGGGTCTTTGCAGATGTAATTAAGTTGAGAATCTCGAGATTATCCTGGAGTAATTTAGGTAGGCTGCACATCTAAAGACAAGTGTCCTTATAAGAGGACACTTTTGTCCGGGTGCAGTGGCTCATGCCTGTAATCCCAGCACTTTGGGAGGCCGAGGCGGGTGGATCACCTCAGGTCAGGAGTTTGAGACCAGCCTGACCAACATGGAGAAACCCCATCTCTACTAAAAATACAAAATTAGCCGGGCATGTTGGCGCATGCCTGCAATCCCAGCTACTGGGGAGGCTGAGGCAAGAGAGTTGCTTGAACCCAGGAGGAGGAAGTGGCAGTGAGCTGAGGGCATGGCATTGCACTCCAGCCTGGTCAACAAGAGTGAAACTTCATCTCAAAAAAAAAAAAAGGACACCCTTTTTCATGCGCGTCCGTGTGAAGAGACCACAAAACAGGCTTTTTGTGAGCAATAAAGCTGTTTATTTCACCTGGATGCAGGTGGGCTGAGTCCAAAAAGAGTCAGCGAAGGGAGATAGGGGTGGGGCCATTTTATAGGATTTGGGTAGGTAAAGGAAAAAGGGGGGTTCTCTGGCAGGCAGGAGTGGGGGTCACAAGGTGCTCAGTAGGGTAGCTTTTGAGCCAGGATGAGCAAGGAGAAGGAATTTCACAAGATAATGTCATCAGTTAAGGCAGGAACAAGCCATTTTCATTTATTTTGTGGTGGAATGTCATCAATTAAGGCAGGAACTGGCCATCTGGATGTGTACATGCAGGTCACAGGGGATATGATGGCTTAGCTTGGGCTCAGAGGCCTGTCGTTCCTGTCTTCTTATATTCATAAGAAAAATAAAATGAAATAGTGGCAAAGTATTGGGATGGTGAAAATTCTTTGGGGGTGGTATGGAGAGACAATGGGCGATGTTTCTCAGGGCTGCTTTGAGCGGGATTGGGGTGGCATGGGAACCTAGAGTAGGAGAGATTAAGCTGAAAGAAGGTTTTGTGGTAAGGGCTGATATTGTGGGGTTGTTAGAAGAAACTTTTGTCATTTAGAATTATGGTGATGGCCTGGATACAGTTTTGTATGAATTGAAAAACTAAACGGAATAAGAGAAGGAGAAAAACAGGTATTAAAGGACTAAGAATTGGGAGGACCTAGGACATCTAATTAGAGAGTGCCTAAGGAGGTTCAGCATAGCCTTGTCAGCAAAGATTATTTAAGAGTTAAGCGTGGTGGTTTGGGGATAGCACCAGGAGATATCAGCTGTGATGGCTTGGAGAAACAGTGTAAACCACCAGTGTAAACAAGAGCAGGGCATATATGAGTAGTTGAGAACAGTGAATAGGAGTATGGCTAGACAGAAGATAGTAGGGATGACAATTTTTTGGGGGCAGAGTCCAAGTTGGTCTTGTGTCTGGAATGAGACTGGAGCCTATCAAAAAGGAGCGTCTATACAGGAGATCCAGTGGGTTTCGGGGGACCTGCCCCGATAATCACGTAGGTTCTTTTCTATTTTCCTAAGCGTCGACTGGCTTGAGAAATAAAAGGACAGAGTACAAAAGAGAGAAATTTTAAAGCTGGGCATCCGGGGGAGACATCACACATTGGTAGGATCCGTGATGCCCCACAAGCCACAAAAACCAGCAAGTTTTTATTAGGGAGTTTCAAAAGGGGAGGGAGTATACGAATAGGTGTGGGTGACAGACATCAAGTACTTAACAGGGTAATAGAATAACACAAGGCAAATGGAGACAGGGCGAGATCACAGGACCACAGGACCGAAGTGAAATTAAAATTGCTAATGAAGTTTTGGCACCATTGTCATTGATAACATCTTATAAGGAGACAGGGTTTTGAGATCAACCGGTCTGACCAAAGTTTATTAGGCGGGAATTTCCTCTTCCTAATAAGCCTGGGAGCGCTATGGGAGACTGGAGTTTATTTCACCTCTGCAATCTCAACCATAAGAGACAGGTACGCCCCAGGGGGCCAGTTCAGAGATCTACCCCTAGGTGCGCATTCTCTTTCTCAGGGACGTTCCATGCTGAGAAAGGAATTCAGTGATATTTCTCCCATTTGCTTTTGAAAGAAGAGAAATATGGCTCTGTTCTGCCGGGCTCACCAGGGGTCAGAGTTTAAGGTTATCTCTCTTATTCCCTGAACGATTGCGGTTATCCTGTTCTTTTTTCAGGATGCCCACATTTCATATTGCTCAAACACACATGCTGTACAATTTGTGTAGTTAACGCAATTATTACAGGGTCCTGAGACGATATACATCCTTCTCGGCTGACAGGATTAAGAGATTAAAGCAAAGACAGGCATAGGAAATCACAAGGATATTGATTGGGGAAGTGATAAGTGTCCATGAAATCTTTACAATTTATGTTTAGAGATTGCAGTAAAGGCAGGCATAAGAAATTAAAAAAGTACTAATTTGGGGAACTAATAAATGTCCATAAAATCTTCACAATCCACGTTCTTCTGCCATGGCTTCAGCCAGTCCCTCCGTTTGGGGTCCCTGACTTCCCGCAACAAATGGGCTGTACCTTGTATCATTCCGAGGACAGGCCTGAATTCTGAGAAAGAAAAGTGGTAAAAGTATTGTCCAGTCCTTTTTAAGTTGGTGGCTGAGCTTGGTAAGGTGTGTTTTTAAAAGACCATTAGTCTGTTCTACCTTTCCTGAAGACTGAGGACTGTAAGGGATATAAAGGTTTCACTGAACACTAAGAGGCTGAAAAAATGCTTGGCTGACTTGATTAATAAAGGCCGGTCTGCTATCGGACTGTATAGAGGTGGGAAGGCCAAACTGAGGAATTATGTTTGATAGAAGGGAAGAAATGACCCTGGTGGCCTTCTTAGACCCTGTGGGAAAGGCCTCTACCTATCCAGTGAAAGTGTCTACCTAGACCAAGAGGTATTTTAGTTTCCTGACTCAGGGCACGTTGAGTAAAGCTGATTTGCCAGTCCTGGGTGGGGGCAAATCCCTGAGCTTGATGTGTAGGGAAGGGAGGGGGCCTGAAGAATCCCTGAGGAGCAGTAGAATAGCAGATGGAACACTGAGAAGTTATTTCCTTGAGGATAGATTTCCACGATGGAAAGGAAATGAGAGGTTCTAAGAGGCGGGCTAGTGGCTTGTACTATAGCATAGTCTGCTTTTGCTGGTGTGTGGCAATTAGGCCTGGTGGAACTGCCATCAATAAACTAAGTGTGGTCAGGGTGAGAAATAGGGAAGAAGGAAATGTGGGGAAATGGGGTAAATGTCAGGTGGATCAGAGAGATGCAGTCATGAGGGTCAGGTGTGGTATCAGGAATAATGGGGGAGGCCGGATTGAAGTCCGGGCCAGGAACAATGGTAATTCTGGTAGACTCAACAAAGAGTGAGTACAGCAGAAGAAGCCGGGGAGCAGAATGTATATGTGGCAGGTATGAGGAAGAAAATACATTTTGGAAATTATGAGAGCTGTAGAGAGTGAGTTTAGCATAGTTTGTGATTTTAAGGGCCTTTAAAAATATTAGGGTGGCAGCAGCTGCTGCACAGAGACATAACAGCCAACCTAAAACAATAAGGTCAAGTTGTTTGGACAAAAAGGCTACAGGATGCGATCCTGGTCCTTGTGTAAGAATTTCAACTGCACAGCGCTGCACTTCGGCTGTGTGTAATGAAAAGGGTTGGGATGAGTCACGGAGAGCTAGTGTAGCAGGACGAGTTCCAGACAAAACTCCTCAGACACCGGATTAAAGAAGGAAGAGGCTGGGAGGTGGAGGTTGTAGCGAGCCGAGATCACGCCACTGCACTGTACTAAGAAAAATTCTTCTGCCTTGGGATCCTGTTGATCTGTGACCTTACCCCCCAACCCTGTGCTCTCTGAAACATGTGCTGTGTCCACTCAGGGTTAAATGGATTAAGGGCGGTGCAAGATGTGCTTTGTTAAACAGATGCTTGAAGGCAGCATGCTCGTTAAGAGTCATCACCACTCCTTAATCTCAAGTACCCAGGGACACAAACACTGCAGAAGGCCTCAGGGTCCTCTGCCTAGGAAAACCAGAGACCTTTGTTCACTTGTTTATCTGCTGACCTTCCCTCCACTATTGTCCTATGACCCTGCCAAATCCCCCTCTGTGAGAAACACCCAAGAATGATCAATAAAAATAAAAATGAAAATTAAAAAAAAAAAAAAGAAGGAAGAGGCTTTTTCATTTGGCCGGGAGCGTCGGCAGACTCGTGTCTTAAGAGCCGAGCTCCCTGAAAAAGAAATTCCTAGCCCTTTTAAGGGCTGACAACTCTAAGGGGTCTACGTGAAAAAGTCATAATAGATCAAGTAAGCCTGAGGAACGTGACTGGGGGCTACATACATCAGCTAACAGAACAAAAAGTTTTTACAGTGCTTTCTCATACAATGTCTGGGATTTACAGATAACACCAGTAGTTTTGGTCAGGGGTTAATATTGTTATTTTAACCACCAGGGCCAGGTGGTGGCACCAAGGTCGTCTAGCTATTTATTTTACTTCTGTTTTTTCCAACTTTTTGCTTTCTCCATTTTTTGCTGTCTTACAAACTAGGGAAAAGGGGAGGTTGGGGAGAAACTGGGAAGGACAACAGGAGAAGTGGTGGTCTCATACCATATTTCCCCCCTTTGAGCATTTTCACTTTTTAGTGGGAGTTCTCACTCTCATCTTTACTTTTTGAGTGTCTTTGTGAGATAGAGCGATACTGATTTATATAACACACTTGTGCTGAAGTTTTCTGATGAACCAAAGTAGCTACAAAACCTTTTATCATTTGAAAAAGCAAGAGTAATACACAGGGGAGCAGAAAGCAGTTTCCTATCACTAGCAAGACACCTACAGTGAGGGTTCTAAATCCTCCTATAGCTTGAAACCATTTTTCAAATAAAGACTCAGGATTAAACTCGTGCCAAACCTGTACAGGCACGTGTGCCACCTTTGTCATGTCCCTGACTATGTTTTTAACCACCTGTCCTTGATCATTTATTTGTAGGCAGCAATTGGTTAAGTTAAATTTTCCACAAACTCCTCCTTCAGCTACTAGCAAGTAGTCTAAGGCCAGTCTATTCTGATAGATAGCATTCCTCATTTGGGTTTCTTTCCAAGCTAAAACAGTCAAAGCTCTGCCAGTTTCATTAGTAATTATTTGTAAGATGGCCTGCAACCGTATGATCCAATTGAGCATGTAGATGGGGGTTCGGTATCACCATGAGCCGTCTTGTGACCATGTGGCAGGCCCATAATACTGAATGATCCTTTCAGGGGGCCACTCATTCTCTTTCCAGTTTCCTATAACTATGCCTTTCTTTTCTCGGGCGGCGTAGAGAGGGAAACCTAGTAGCTCACCCATTTTTATGGGTAATAAGAAAAAGGATGGCTTAATAGTGCCAATAACACAACTGCCTGCCCATTTATTAGGTAACCGAATGTAGGCTCTGTGCCTACGTATCTAGTATAGTCCAGCGGGAACCGTCCAGTCCTGATGAGATTCTGGATGAGCCTAATCAGTTTTTAATTTAGAAAATTTACTAAATGGATTCTTTTCAGTGTGGTTTAGGTCCTACTAAGTAATTGTCTTTGTTGTGTTGTTATACAACTTCTGTCCTATACAATTAAGCTTTCCTACAGGGATGATAACGTCTTTCCCTTCTCCAGCTATACAGTATTGTCTAATAATTGAGGTTTTTAGGACCTAGAAGTTGCTAGCTTCGGCCTTCTGAACTGGAATTATATCAGGAGCTGGATCAGTAGGCACCAACTCTCGGGCTTCCCAAGGCCATCTGTCTCCGATAGTGGTTCCTCCGCGTACATAACAAGAAGTAACATTTAGTAAGAAAATTACATTTTCTGCTAATTGGAGAAACAATTTTTTTGTCTTTTTCAGAAGTTCTGGTGCTGGCAGATTCAGCTCCTCATAAAAGGTTTGAAATACTGGTTTGGGAGAGCACTTGTGGACCTCCCCTCTAATTAAAATGGCAACTTGAGGGTTTAAACCTGTCCTATTGATCCCCAGGGTTACACTTTCTCCCTTTTTCCAAAGGGGATCTAGGGAATTGGTAATTATTAGTTCTAGTGGGTTACAGTGACCGGCAGCACAGGAGGGGTTGGCTTCTCCCTTCTGAAGATAAACCGAGTCCTTTTTGTTCTTTTTTTAAGTAGCCTAAATAACACATGTCCAATAGGCACAATTTTTACAAACCCCTGACTCATGACAAACATATTTATTTTCTACTCTTTAGCTCCTTTCTCAGTTAAGAGAACCACATCCTATTTCTAGCTTTTTACTGTTAATGGCTGCACAAGCATCAAATCTTAAAATGATTTGCTTGGGGATTTCTTTTTCTTCTGTTCTAGTTATTATTTTACTTGTATCACCTAGCAAAAGGCCAGTTCTTATTTGAAAAACAGTGGTTGCAGAGGGCTCAGATGGGTCATAACACACATCAGGTCGGTCATTTCTTGGGCTACATACCTTGTACTGAGTGGCATTACACAAACAAGTTTCTTTTAATGTTTCCATACATTCATAATAACTATAGAACAGAAAGATTGTTTTAATTTGCTGTCCTACTTCGGTGACCTGATGAATACACTGGGAACAGTCCCCATTTTGAGTAAGGTCAGTTGAAGCCCTTACTGTATAAGTCCAAAATTTAAGAAAAATGAATCTAACGATGAGCTTCCTCATGCTTCGGCCATGCGTGGACCAGTCAGCTTCCGGGTGTGACTGG
This sequence comes from Pan troglodytes, assembly GCF_028858775.2. Lineage (NCBI taxonomy): Eukaryota > Metazoa > Chordata > Mammalia > Primates > Hominidae > Pan > Pan troglodytes. The sequence continues at coordinate 18,252,285 of NC_072405.2, forward strand.
AGCAGGGCTTGTCGTCTTCTTCAGTGTCACTCTGCAAGGGTTGTCTGGGCTTGGTCTTGCCTCCCAGGTTTCCGGCACTGCAGGTTTTACACAGCTGTGGTGGTTCCAGGCTGGGATTCCTTCTACCTTCACAGCGGTGGGAGTGGTCAGGACGACAGTCTGGGGTCCTTTCCACCGTGGACACAAAGAGGCTACGTTCCAGTCCTTGATCCACACTCGATCATCTGGGGAGAAAGGGTGAACTGGGGAGAATAAGCTAACAGGGCATCTCTCATTTACCCAGGCTGAGATTGTCTGTGTAATTTTCCCTAAAGCCTGTAGCTGTCGCTGTAACTCAATTTCACCTAACTCTCAGGGAGTGCCTGGAAGTCCCCGCAATATAGGAGGGGGCCTATGATATAATATTTCATAAGGGGAATATGCTGTTCTTTTAGAAAGGGTACATCTAATTTTAAATAATACCATAGGGAGAGCCTGTATCCATTTTAATCCTGTTTCCTGACATACTTTCCCTAAACTATTTTTGATAGTTTGATTCATTCGCTCCACCTTTCCGGAACTCTGAGGCTGGGAGGCAGCATGCAGTTTCCGTGTGATCCCCAATACCTTTGCCGCCTTCTGTACTAAGTCAGCCACAAACGCCGACCCATTATCTGAGCTGATCCATAAGGGCAGTCCAAATCTAGGAATAAGATCTCGAAGAAGCACACGAGTTACTTCACGAGCTTTCTCAGTTCGTGTTGGATAAGCCTCCACCTACCCAGAGTAGGTACACCCAAGAACTAGTAAATACTTGTTACCTCTACACTTTGGCATCTCTGTGAAGTCCACCTGGAGCTCTTCAAAGGGGGCTGCTCCATAAGCTTGTATGCCGGGTGGAACGGCTGGACATTGCCTCGCATTATGCTGTCGGCAGGTAACACACCACTGCGTCACCGTTTTGGCAAGAGCTGGCAAATGCGAGATGTAGAAATACCAGCCTAACAACTTTTCAAGTGATTCCTGACCTCGATGGGTGGTTTCATGCACAGCCAGTACAACTGCAGCTCCTAGCAGCTGTGGCACAGCTACTCTCCCATCCGGTAACCGAATTCATCCTTCCTCCATCACTTGTGCTCTCTCAGCCTGGAGAAAGTCCTTTTCTTCTGTAGAATAAGTAGGTACAAGATCAGATGTTTGAAGGGAGCATGGGGGCTGTGACTGATGTCCGGAAGGGGGCAGATGCTGCTTTTCGAGCCTCTAAGTCAGCGTGGGAATTCCCTAAACCCACCAAGGTGGAAGCTCGCTGCTGTCCTCTGCAATGCATAACTGCCACCTTGTGGGGTCTCCATACTGCTTGTAATAATTGCAAGATTTGTTCTTGATGTTTTATATCTTTTCCCCCAGAGTTCAATAGGCCCTTTTCTTTATATAATGTTCCATGCACTTGAAGGGTTGAAAAGGCATATTGAGAGTCAGTGTAAATGTTGACATTCTTAGCTTCACTGAGTTCTAAGGCCCGAATGAAAGCAATGAGTTCAGCTTTCTGAGCTGAAGTGCCCTGGGGAAACGATCTGGCTTCAGCAACAGTGTCCAGAGTTACCACCGCATAGCTTGCACATCTCTCTCCTTGTGGGTGGATGAAGCTGCTCCCAGCCACGTATAGTTCCTAGTCTACTGATGCCTAAGGCTGGTCCTGGAGGTTAGGTCTGCTAGAGTAAACTGAGTCCAACACTTCTACACAGTCATGCTCGACAGGGCTCTCGGATACTGGGAGCAAGGTAGCGGGGTTCAGGGTGTTACAAACTTCAATGGTTATATGGAGATTTTCACAGAGCAAACTTTGGTACTTGGTGAGTCTAGCATTCATTAGCCAATGGTGTCCTTTAGTATTCCGTAAAGTCACCACAGCATGGGGGGCCTTTATGTTCAGGTTTTGTCCAAGAGTCAGCTTATCTGCTTCTTGTACTAGCACGGCAGTTGCTGCCAAGGCCCTTAAACACGGGGGCCATCCTTTAGAAACCCCGTCTAGTTGTTTAGAGGGGTAGGCCACCGGCCTTGGCCAGGGACCCACAGTTTGGATTAAAACTCCAACTGCCATCTTTTCTCTCTCTGACACATACGATAGAAAAGGCTTTGTTAGATCGGGTAGCCCCAGGGCTGGGGCTGATATAAATCTTTCCTTTATCTCATGAAAGGCTTGCTGGTGCTGGGATCCCCATTCAAAACGTTTCCGCCCCCCCCCCCTTTGTGACCTCATACAAAGTCTTGGCTTATACTGCAAAGTTTGGGATCTACAGTCTGCAAAACCCCACAGCCCTTAAGAATTCTCTCACCTGCCTTCTGATCTTAGGCTCCGGTAGATCGCAAATGACATGCTTTCTTTCTGATCTTAGGCTGCTCTCCCCCTTTCCGATAGTAAATCCTAAGTAATGTACCTGCTGTCGGCAGATCTAAGCTTTTTTCTTGGACATCTTATACCCACAGTCCTCCAGGTGCCGGAGTAGAGCATCTGTTCCTTTGGTGCACCCGACTGCCGTGGGGTGTCCCAGCAAAAGATCTTCAACGTACTGGAGCAACACGCAGTCTAGGTCTCTGGTGGGAGACTTCTGGAGGTCTCGAGGCAATGCCTCCCCGAAGATGGTGGGGGAGTTCTTGAACCCTTGGGGAAACCCGGTCCAAGTGTACTGAGTAGTGACACCTGACTCCGGATCTTCCCACTGAAAGGCAAACAGCTTCTTCCTCTCAGGGGCTAATCTGATGCTAAAGAAAGCATCTTTCAGGTCCAAGCAGGTGAAGCAGCTGTCCTCAGCTGGCAGCAACCCCAGCAATGTGTACGGGTTAGGTACTGCTGGATGTAAAGTCACTGTAGCCTGATTAACCAAGCACAAATCCTGTACCGGCCAGTAGTCCTTGGTCTTAGGCTTGGGAACAGGCAGGAGGGGAGTGTTCTATGGAGACTGACAAGGAACTCTAATTCCAAAAGTTCTTAGGTGCTTGAGATGGACCTGGATACCTTCAAGAGCTTCTCTGGGGACCGGCTCCTGTTTTTGCTAACCGGCTGGGCCCTAGGCTTAACTTCTATAAGTACGGGGGCTTGGTTGACTGCAAACCCTGGAGGTTTGTCTTCCGCCCACACTCTTGGCCACCGCTTAGCCAGAGCTGGTCTTATCTCTTGGCCCCACTCAGTTAAGAAAAGTCTCCATTCTTCCTCTCGGGTGACCGTAAGGGTCATAATGACTCCCGTTCTTGGTGACTTTAGCAGCAAAGAGCCATGCTCTGTAAAAGAGATAGTGGCTCTCAGTTTGCTAAGTAAGTCCCTTCCCAACAAGCGCAAGGGACAGTCAGGTGTGTACAAAAACTGCTGAATCACTTTATGTCCTCCTACAGTACAAGTCCGATGCAAGCAGAAAGCTTGCTTTGCTGAAACTCCCGTGGCTCCGATGATGTCAATAAACTTTTTGGGTAATGGGGCAGCCGGGGCGGTTACTATCGAATGTTTAACACCGGTATCTACAAGAAAATCAATGTCTTTACCCCAAACTGTCATCCTGACCATAGGCTCTTTGGGGGTCCTTGAGCCCGGTCCCCCTCAGTCCAATAACCCTTCTGCCAGGTTGAGCAGGGCCCTTCATCCTTGTCTGGGGCCTCCTGCTCTGAGTCATCTGGTTTTCTTTTTAGCTGAGGGCATTTGTTTTTCCAATGTCCTATTTCTTTACAATAAGCACACTGATTACGCTGCAAGCTCTGGCAGCCAGGCTGAGTTTCCTTCCCGGGGCCCCCCTTCCCTTGCCTCTTTGGGGGGACCCCTCTGATTGCTGCCGCTAACAGGTCGGTGTTTCGCTGGGCCTGACGTTCATTGTCTCTGTGGTTTTCCTTATGGCTTACTGCATCCCCGTTTACAAACGCCTGGTTAGCTATTTCTAATAACTGTATGTGTTCATCCCTGCAAACTCAGCCTGTTTCTGCAGTTTTCTTTTAATGTCTTCTGCGCTTTGACTAACTAAAGCCATGTTAATCATGCCTTGATTTTCAGGGCTATCGGGATCAAAGGGAGTATACATACAATAGGCGTCACACAGTGTCTCCTACAATTGTGCTGGACTTTCTTCTTTTCTCTGAATGACCTCAGAGACTTTGTTAACATTTGTGGCCTTCTGGGCTCCCCTCTTTAATCCTTCCAAGAGAGCTTCCCTGTCTCTGTTTAGCCTTTGCATATCCTCTCTTTCATGTGGGTCTCACTGGGGGTCAGTTCCTGGTAACTGGGTCCTTCCATACTCTTGGGGGTTTTGATAATCAGCTGGTACATGTTCCTCTGGCCACTTAGTTGCTGCTTGGAGCACTCTCCGCCTTTCATCTGTGTTAAAGAGGAACATGAGCAACTGGTGGCAATCAGCCCAGGTGGGGTTATGGGTCTGCATAATAGTTTGGAGCAAATCAATCAGAGCTTGTGGCTTTTCGGTACAGGACGGGGTATTGTTTTTCCAGATGAGAAGGTGGGCAGAGGTGAAGGGCTGGTACACAAAAATATGCCTCCCCACCACGTGACCATCCTCATCTATCCCAGTATACCGCTGCTCTCTCAGGGGCACTTGTGTCCCCGTTTTTGGTCTTAAACGAGCTGCCAAGGGAGGGTTTCTACCGAGTCCTCACCTCCTCTCTTGTCTACTCTGGGTGGCCTGGGGATATGTTTGTCTTGTGGAGGCGCAAGCACTGTGGACTCAAAAGTGGGGAGCCTGCCTCCCTGGCAAGGAGAGGGCACCACTGGGATCACTGGTGCCATCTCCTGCAATGGATCTTCTGATGTTGGGTCGAACAGAACTTCAGGAGTTGATTTCCCTCGGTGGGTGGAGAGGCATCCTTCCTTGGCTGTCTGTCACTTTGCTACTAGCACTGCTGCTGCCTGCCCTCTTAGCCACTGTGGGGGATTTAGCATCAGCCGTAACCAAGTGTCTATGTATGGAAACTGGTCTGAGTGTCCTGACTTACCAGTTACCTTGTGCCATACCTTAGAAACAAGAGACCTGTCCAGGCTTCCTTCTGATGGCCACCCTACTTCTAATGTTGGCCAATCTATTTCACACAAAGTTCTAAGTTCCCCAAAGTCTCCATTAAATCCTTTCTTAAAATTTTTCAACATAGCTCCTAGCGGAGTAGGCTTACTTTGTATCTGACCCACGTTTCCTCGAGACAAAACACCAAGCTCACACCACAGAACAAATAATGGGTCAAAAGGGCACACATACACTTTTTCAGTTTTCACCAAACCAGAATCAAAAGCAAAATCAGAGTATCCAGAAATCCAAGCCAGGTCAATCCAAAACCAAAGTATCAAGCAATTCAAGTCAAGTCAAAAACACAAACCAAAGTGCCAGTACAGGCAAGCCGTGGGTGATCAGGCCACGCTTCCACTCAAATGGAGTGGGCAAGTTCCAAAGACCAGTTTTACCAAGTTTCAAATGTCCAGACTCCAAGTGCCTCTTCCTTACCTGTGTTCAGCCACTGTGTTGATCTTCCATGGGGGCCTACCACACAGTGCTCTGAAGAGGCATTCCTCCGGGGCAGTTGCCTACCCGGGAGAGCTCTCAGGATCCGCGTCTCTCAAGCTGGCCGGAGTCCCCCGCAGGGATGCTCCACAGGGCAGGCCTAAGCCACCTAACGGGCTGCCTCGACTTTCCATCAATTACCTCACTTCCCGGTCAGGGAACCAAGACTGGGGGCGGGGGACAGTCTTTAAAGCTGTCTTCAAGGAACAGAGGAGTGGGGAGAGGATTTGGGATCTATGGGGTCAGCTAGGTTTCCTTTTGTGAGTTTATATAATGGTTTTGTTAGGATGGCAAAACCAGATATCTAAAGATGAAAGTATCCAACCATGCCCAGGAAGGAAAGGAGTTGTTGTTTTGTAGAAGGGGTTGGGGTTTGAGAGATTAGTCACACACGATCGGCAGGGAGAGCACGTGGATTTTTCTGAGAATTATGCGGAGATAGGTAACAGATAAGGAAGAAATTTGGGCTTGACTGAAGTAATGGGGGCTGTCTGTGAAGCTTTGCGGCAGTACAGCCCAGGTAACTTGCTGAGCCTGATGGGTGTCAGGGTCAGTCCAAGTGAAAGCGAAGAGTGGCTGGGATGAGGGGTGCAAAGGAATAGTAAAGAAAGCATGTTTGAGATCCAGAACAGAATAAGGGGTTGTGGAAGGAGGAATTGAGGATAGGAGAGTATATGTGTTTGGCACCTTGGGGTGGATAGGCAAAACAATTTGATAAGTCATAGATCCTGAACTAACTTGTAAGGCTTGTCTGGTTTTAGGACAGGTAAGATGGGGAAATTGTAAGGAGAGCTTATAGGCTTTAAAAGGCCATGCTGTAGCAGATGTGTGATAACAGACTTTAATCCTTTCAAAGCATGCTGTGGGATGAGATATTGGCATTGAGCAGGGTAAGGGTGATTAGGTTTTAATGAGATGGTAAGGAGTGCATGATAGGTCGCCAAGGAGGGAGTAGAGGTATCTTCTACTTGTGGGTTAAGGTGGGTGGCAATGAGATGTATCTGTAGTCCGGGAATAGTCAAGGAAGCAGATAATTTAGTTGAAGTGTCTCGGCCTAATAAGGGAACTGGGCAGGTGGGGATAACTAAAAAGGAGTGCTTAAAAGAGTATTGTCTAAGTTGGCACCAGAGTTGGGTTGTTTTAAGAGGTTTAGAAGCCTGGCCGTCAATACCCACAACAGTTATGGAGGCAAGGGAAACAGGCCCTTGAAAAGAAGGTAATGTGGAGTGGGTAGCCTCTGTATTGATTAAGAAGGGGTTGGACTTACGCTCCACTGTGAGAGTAACCTAGAGCCTCTGTGATGGTCCTGTAGGCTTCCGAGGTGATCGATCGGGCAGTGTCGGTCTGCTGCTGCTAAGCCAAGAAGATCTGGGAAGGAGTCAGTCAGAGAGCCTTGGGCTGGAGTTGCAGGGGCTCTAGGAGTGGCTGCCAGGTGAGTCGAAAAGTCCGATTTCTAGTGGGGTCCCACACAGATGGGACATGGCTTAGGAGGAATCCCAGGCTGCAGGCATTCCTTGGCCTTGTGGCCGGATTTCTGGCACTTGTAGCAAGCTCCTGGGAGAGGCGGTTCTGTAAGAATGCCTGGCCACTGCGCTTTAGGCGTTTGGAAACTCTTGTGCTGGAGATGTGGCTGGGGTTTGTCTCACAGTGGAGGCAAGAAATTGCAACTGAGAAATATGTTGCTACTTGGCTGCCTCTACTCTATTATTGTACACCTTGAAGGCGAGGTTAATTAAGTCCTGCTGTGGGGTTTGAGGGCCGGAATTTAATTTTTGGAGTTTTATTTAATGTCGGGAGCAGATTGGGTAATAAAATGTATATTGAGAATAAGACGGCCTTTTGACCTTTTAGGGTCTAGGGCTGTGAATCATCTCAGGGTTGCTGCCAAACAAGCCATGAACTGGGGTGGATTTTTATATTTGATGAAAAAGAGCCTAAATCTTACCTGATTTGGGATAAAGAAAAAGGAGCATTAACCTTGACTATGCCTTTATCTCCAGCCACCTTTTTAAGAGTAAATTGCTGGGCAGGTTGGGGAGGGCTAGTCATGGAATGAAACTGTAAGCCGGACCCAGTGTAAGGAGGGGAGGTGATAAAAGGATTATAGGGTGGAGGAGCAGAGGCTGAGGAAGAATTGGGACCTAGCTCAGCCTGGCGAGGAGGGGAGAGGTCAGATGGGTCTGTAGAAAAGGAAGATTAGAAAGACTCACTGACACTTGGAGTTGGGACTGAGGGGACAGGTGGGAGGGAAAGAAAGAAGATTTGGCATGAGTTGCATTGGGAACAGAGTCTAGGGAGGGACCAATGTGTAAAAGAATGCCTGGACGTCAGGCACCTCAGACCATTTGCCCATCTTATGACAAGAATTATCTAGATCTTGTAGGATGGAAAAATTGAAATTGCCATTTTCTGGCTACTTGGAACCACTGTTGAGTTTGTATTGGGTTCAAGCGGCAATGTAGAAGAAAATAAGGCATTTAGGTTTTAGGTCAGGTGTGAGTTGAAGAGGTTTTAGGTTTTGAAGAAGACAGGCTAAGGGAGAAGAAAGGGGAATGGAGGGTGGAAGCTTGCCCATAGTGAAGGAGGCAAGCCTAGAGAAAAGAGAGAGTAGAGACACAAAGAGAAGGGGTGGGGTGGTCTTGCCTTCCAGAAAAGCAGGAAATGGGTTGGGGCACAGAAATAAAGGGTTGGGGTGCAGAGATAGGAGGTCAGGTTGTGGAAATAAGGGATCAGGGCACAGAGAAAAGAGGCGGGGCATGGAAATAAGGGATCGGGGTGCAGAGATAAGAGGTCGGGGTACCTGTGCCTCCCCTAGAAAAGTGGGACTTGCTGCTAAGGGTGAAGGATATGGGGTTGAGGGGTTCTTGCTTCTCCCCCAGAAAAGCAGGACTTGCTGCTAAGGTTGAAGGAGCAAGGCAGGCATCCCTGCGTGGTCTGACACCTCTGAAACCTGGGCGAATAATCAGAGGGGAGTCCCTGCAATGATTAAATGCTGAGGGAAGGCTGCCTTCCCTAGTCCGTGACCGGCACCAGAGTTTTGAGTCCACGGATAAAACGTGTCTCCTTGGTCTCTACTGGAAAATGAAAGGAATTGAAATTAAGAGAAAGGAGAGATTGAAGTGTGGTGCCAAGATTGAAAGGAGAAAGAGGTTGAAGGATAGAGAGGGAGGTTGGAGAAGAGAGTAAAAAGAAGCTGCTTCCCAGATTTGAAATTGGTGAGTTGTTTCTTGGGCTGGTCAGTCTGAGGACCTGAGGTCGTAGGTGGATCTTTCACACAGAGCAAAGAGCAGGAGGACAGGGGATTGATCTCCCAAGGGAGGTCCCCCAATCTGAGTCATGGCACCAAATTTCACATGCATCCATGTGAAGAGACCACCAAACAGGCTTTGTGTGGGCAGTAAAGCTGTTTATTTCACCTGGGTTCAGGTGGGCTGAGTCCGAAAAGAGAGTCAGTGAAGGGAGATGGTGTGGGGCGATTTTATAGGATTTGGGTAGGTAAATGAGAAAGGGGGGTTGTTCTCTGGCAGGCAGGAGTGGGGGTCACAAGGTGCTCAGTAGGGGAGCTTTTGAGCCAGGATGAGCAAGGAGAAGGAATTTCACAAGATAATGTCATCAGTTAAGGCAGGAACTGGCCATCTGGATGTGTACATGCAGGTCACAGGGGATATGATGGCTTAGCTTTGGCTCAGAGTCCTGACATTCTTCCTCCAGAGGAGGAGACCCAGACAGAAGATGAGGCAAGGTGATCACAGAGGCAGAGATTGGATCATGCAGCCAGAAGTTATGGAATTCTAGTAGCCTCTATAAGCTGGAAGATGCAAGGAATGGATTCTCCCCTAGAACCTCTGAAGGAGCATGCTCCTGCTGACCTTTGATTGATTTTGGACTTCTGGCCTCCAGACAATTTTTTTTTTTTTTTTTTTAGACAGAGGCTTGCTCTGTTGCCCAGTCTGGAGTGCAGTGCCACGATCTCAGTTCACTGCAACATCCACCTCCCAGGCTCAAGCCATTCTCTTGCTTCAGCCTCCCAAGAAGTGGGGACTACAGGTGCCTGCCACCATGCATGGCTAATTTTTGTATTTTTAGTAGAGATGAGGTTTTGCCATATTGGCCAGGCTGGTCTCGAATTCCTGGCCTCAAGTGATCCACCCACCTCAGCTTCCCAAAGTCCTGAGATTATTTAGGTGTGAGCCACGGCACCCGGCCCAGACATTGTTTGAAACCACCCATTTCATGGTTCTTTGCTGCAGTGGTTGTGGAAAATGAATGCACTCGTGCCGTTGGTTAGACTTTGCTGACCTTTTGTCTGTTATTTCCTGGCAGTTCTACAAGGCCTGGAGCTGATACGAAAAACCTCCCTTCTTTCCCAAATGGTCCCCAGCTTCCCCGTTCACTGAAGGCCCTGCAGTCAGGAACAGTCAGGACTTTGCACCCAGTTGTTGTGGGTGTTTGGCCGACCCTTCCTCTTGTGTGATTCATGGACCCTTAGCATTGCATCACCTGGGAGCTTTTGGAATTGAAGACTCTCAGGGCTCACCCGGAAGGACCTTCTGGGCCAGAATCTGCATTTTAACAAGATGCCCAGGTTATTTGCATACATGTTCAGATCTGAGAAGTGCTAGTAGGAGAGGCTTTAAGGTGGTAATTAGATCTTTTCTCCACCTGCAAGAATCTTAGTTTCTTCATGTTAAATCTATTAACTGTGGCAATGGCATGGGGATTATAAAACAAAACAAAATCCTTACATCAAGAATGCACCCTGGTGTGTTATGGATGTGGGTGAAATGAAATGTCTGGAATTTGCTTTAAAATATCCTAAAATAGCAAGAAGGAAAAGAAAAGTGGGAACTGGAATGAGATTGGAGAAATGTTGACAAGTTCTTCCAGTGGGATGATGGGTGCATGGGGATTCATGGTATAATTCTCTCCCTGCTTTTTGTGTATATGGGAAATTTCCATAATGAAAAGTTAGAGGTCGGGCACGGTGGCTCATGCCTGTAATCTCAGCATTTTGGGAGGCTGAGGTGGGTAGATTGCTTGAACCTAGGAGTTCAAGACCATCCTGGACAACATGGTGAAACCCCATCTCTACTAAAAATGCAAAAATTAGGCATGGTGACAACATGCCTGTAGTCATGTTGAGGCACAAGGTTGAGACATGAGAATGACTTGAACCCAGGAGGCGGAGGTTGCAGTGAGCCAAGATCGCACCATTTCACTCCAGCCTGGGTGACAGAGTGAGACTTGGTCTCAAAGAAATTTTTAATTTTCTTTTTTTTTTTTTGAGATGGGGTCTTGCTCTTTTGCCCAGGCTGGAGTGTAGTGATGTGATCTTGGCTCACTGCAAGCTCCACCTCCCGAGGTCACTCCATTCTTCTGCCTCAGCCTCCAGAGTAGCTGGGACTATAGGCACCCAGCACCATATCCGGCTAATTGTTTGTATTTTTAGTAGAGATGGGGTTTCACCGTGTTAGCCAGGATGGTCTCAATCTCCTCACCTCGTGATCTGCCCACCTTGGGCTCCCAAAGTGCTGGGATTACAGGCATGAGCCATCGTGTCCGGCCTTAATTTTGTTTAATTTTTTTCTTTTTTGAGAGAGGATCTGTAGCCCAGGCTGGAGTGCAGTGGTACGATTCCTGCTCACTGCAGTCTCTACCTCCTGGGTTCAAGCGATCCTCCCACCTCAGCCTCCTGAGTAGCTGAGACCACAGGCATGTATCACCACACCTGGCTAATTTTTTCCCTTTTTCTAGTGGTAAGGTCTTGCTATTTTGCCCAGGCTGGTCTTGAACTCCTGAGTTCAAGCAATCTTCCCATCTCAGCCTGGGAGTAATCCCAAAGTGCTGGGATTACAGGTGCGAGTCACTCTACCCAGCCTCAACTGTTTTTCATGACTCCACTTTTTTCTCCCCTCTTGGAAATGAGTAGTCTTTGAGGGAATGTCTTTTTTGTCTCAATCTCTGGTTTCTTTGCTCAGTGCACCTGTGTTTGGGGCTTTGTTGATCTCCAGGCCTTTTTCAGGAGCGTTGTCCCTGGAGAGCAGGATGGGAGCTGATGGCTTCTCAGCATCTTTTAACTCAGTTTAAAGATGACTATCAACAACATCTAGTCAGCATCTGTTGCTCTCGGCAGCTGGGACTTCATTTCTTTTCTCTTTCTCCACCTCTCTAACCTCTTTAAGACTCTGTCTTTGTCATGGGTACAGCATCACCTGTGTGGCCCTTAGGCTCTCTTACTTACATGTGATCTGCATATTATGTCTTTTCTTCAGGGCTTCTCAACCAGGGGGTGACTTTGTCCCCCAGACAACATGTGTCCATGTCTGGAGATAATTTTGGTTGTTGCCGCTGGAGGAGGTGGTGCTACTGGCAGCTAATGGGTAGAGGCCAGGGATGCTGCTAAACACCCTACAATGCCCCGGACAACTCCCACTAAGACAAAATAATGATCCAGCCCCAAAGGTCTATAGTGCTGAAAGTGAGAGACCCTGATTCCATCTTAGAGATCATCCAAGCACACTTGGCCAAATTGTTTTTGCTACTGTCCCATGAAGAAAAGGCAGACTCATGACTGATGGCAACATCGATGGGAATTTTGTTTACCTCTTCTTTGTGGACTTTGGGATACGATGACTTACCATTTGTGCAAGTTGTGCGTTGCATACCTCCAGGGGGCGCCACCCACATATATATGAAAATGCCACCCCAGGAATTGCACAGTACATAGTCTACATGGCAATAAGCAGTTGCTCTGGTTTTGGGGTTGTCCTGGGGTGCTCTGGAACTGGGAGGAACTTTATTTCTGGCCATTGGAGGCCCTGAGCATGACATTGAGTATCCTTTCAAGAAAGGAGAAATGTTGAACAGAGAGGACCTCATTTTTATAACTCTTGACCATCATCTAGTTACAGAGCATCCACTTTTCACCCCTGGGCCATATCCATTTGACGGATGAAAAATCAAATTATAATATCATGGCTTATACTTTTGATAGCTTCTGCCCGGAACATGGCGGTAACAGCTTCTCATTTTCAATTGATTCATTGGGGGAGAAAATATACATGGCTGCCCTAAGACTTTCTATGACACACAATTTGCTTGACGGGATTTCTTTAGTTTCTGTAGCATAACTTATTCTAACTGGTCCTCAATCACTTTGCAATAAAACCTGAGATTGTGAAGATGTTCATTGTCATTACCAGTGACGGAGCAGTAAGTACAGAGTTCTGGAGAGGAAAGGAATCGAGAGAGTTAAACTAGCAGAATGAGCCGCTAACCCTCAGAACTGCTTTTAATCTTGGTGAGAACTGAGGGGAATTTTGACAGGGTTCAGGGGGACTGCGGGGAGTGGGGCTGGGAAGTGGCTGTTTGCACGTGTGGTCAGCAAATCCAGTGAGGGGTCCATGTACTGTGGGCAGCCCCACAGATGGAGTTGGGATTGCCCTAGACTGAGTACTGGGTCATCAGTACTCAAGATATCGAGGCCCAGGCTGGTGCAGGAGATACATTGCACTGCTTCAGCCTTTCTTCTATCGCTCCTTTCCAATGACAGTCCCCGATTTTCCACCGAGGAGTCACTAGTCCCCCACGACATGTGTGCGACTGGCCATTCCCCACCCTGATGTGGAGCTGGGACATGTGGTCCCAGCCTGGATGTTAGTATCCTTCCACCACCCTGGCCACAGTGATTGGGTCTGAGAAGCAGATTAGCCAAAGGAGAAACAGTCTTGGAAATTTCATGTTCATGCTTAAGAAAGTAAAATGGAAAGCGGGGGGAGGGTGAGGGGTCATTCTGATGATATAGTTTTAGGACCTGGATGTAGCCACACCTGTAGCTGTCAACTCTGTGCCATAGTATTGCTTTTTTTTTTTTTTCCTTCAACTTTAAATACTTTCTAAAGTCAAGGTCTTGCTATGTTGCTTAGGCTGGTTTTGAAAACTCCCTTTTGGGGGGATGCTTTCACTGCTTCACTTCCTTTCTATGACAGCTCAGGGAATCAGAAGAAAAGGGAGATGATTTTTTTATTTGTTTGTTTGTTTGAGACAGTGCTTGCTCTGTTGCCCAGGCTGGAGTGCAGTGGTGCAATCACAGCTCGCCACAGCCTTGATATTCTGGACTCAAGCGACCCTCCTGCTTCAGCCTCCTGAGTAGCTGGGACTGTAGGTGGGTACCAACATGCCCAGCTAATTAATTTTTTTTTTTTAGAAGTGAGATTTCACTATGTCACCCAGGCTGGCCTCAAACTCCTGGGCTCAAGTGATCGCCCTGCCTTAGCTTCCCAAACATGCAGGTGTGAGCCCCCACACCAGTCAACGCCATGGACTTATGCTCCTGGTGTCCCCCTACGCCCTGACCAATGATCCTCCTGCTTCAACCTCCCAAAGTGCTGGGATAACAGATGTGAAGCAGCATGTGTGGCCCACATAGTATTCTTATGGGTTAAATTGAGTCCACCTCAAAACATGTTGAAATCCTAAATTCTAGTAGCGCAGAATGTGACCTTATTTAGAAATAGAGTTATTGCGGGCCGGGCGTGGTGGCTCATGCCTGTAATCCCAGCACTTTGGGAGGCCAAGGCGGGCGGATCACCTGAGGTCAGGAGTTTGAGACCAGCCTGACCAACATGGAGAAACCCCTTCTCTACTAAAAATTCAAAATTACCTGGGTGTGGTGGTGCATACCTGTAAACCCAGCTACTCGGGAGGCTGAGGCAGGAGAATTGCTTGAAGTCAGGAGACGGAGGTTGCATTGAGCTGAGATCGTGCTATTGCACTCCAGCCTGGGCAACAAGAGTGAAACTCCGTCTCGAAAGAAAGAAAGGAAGAAAGGAAGAAAGAAGGCAGGAGGGAAGGAAGACAGACAGAGAAATAAAGAAAGAAAGAAAGAAAGAAAGAAAGAAAGAAAGAAAGAAAAAGAAAGAAAGGAGGAAAGAAAGAAAAAGAAATAGGGTTATTGCAGATGCTATTGATTAGGATGAAGTCATCCTGGAGTAGGGAGGGCCTAAGTCAAAACTGGTGTCCTTATAAAAGAGGAGAGGACACGCCAAGTCACAGAGACACAGGGAAGAAGACCATGGATTGGACGGAAGATTGGACTGATGCGTATGCAAACCAAGAAACACTGAAGACTGCCAGGAGACCACAGGAAGCTAGGAAGAGGCAAGGCAGGACTCCCCGACAAGTGCAGGAGGGAGCGTGGTCCTGCTGGCACCTCTGTTTCAGACTGCTGGCCACCAGAGCCACAAGACAATCAATTTCTCTGGTTTCAAGTCACCCAGTTTTGGTACTTGGTTGTGGCAGCCCTAGGGAATGAATATAAGTACTTTCTCTTTTTTTTCTTTTTTTGAGGTGGAGTCTCGCTCTGTTGCCCAGGCTGGAGTGCAGTGGCGTGATCTCGGCTCACTGCAGGCTCCGCCTCCTGGGTTCACGCCATTCTCCTGCCTCAGCCTCCTGAGTAGCTGGGACTACAGGCGCCGGCCACCACGCCCAGCTAATTTTTTGTATTTTTAATAGAGACAAGATTTCACCGTGTTAGCCAGGATGGTCTCCATCTCCTGACCTCATGATCCGCCTGCCTCAGTCTCCCAAAGTGCTGGGATTACAGGCGTGAGCCACCACGCCCGGCCGAATATAAGTACTTTTAAATTAACTCTCCTCTTCTCTCCATCTTCTTCTAAATCATCATTTTCGCCTAAGCAACAGCTAGGGTCTAATACGGATGTGATGACTCACTTCAAAGTGGGGGAAGCCCCCATGTGCACCCAAAGCTCCTGCTGCCTTGGCCCTGGCTTCAGATACTGGACCATCATTGTGGAGGCTTGCTGGAGATCTGAGCCAGGACACCATTCTCGGTTGCCTTTAAACAAAGGCTGGTGCTCGCCCAGGCATGTAAGCTCCACCGAGGATCTATTTGGAAGGCAGAATTCTGAGATGACCCCTTAGGTTCTTGCCCTGGATAAATGCCAGGTGTAATCTCCTCTCCCCTGGAGTGTAGGCAGGACCCGTGGCTTGCTTCTAATCTATACCTATGGAAAAGTTGAAGGGATTTTGCAGACGTAACTAAGCTCCGAATCCATTCACTTTGAGTTAATCAAAAGGGAGATTATTCAGGGTGGGCCTGACATCTTCAGGTGAGATCTTCAATGAAGGTCTGGAGGAGAGAGACTCCTTCCTCCTGGTTTTTGGTTTTTGTTTGTTTGTTTTTGACATGGAGTCTCACTCTGTTGCCCAGCCTGGAGTGCAGTGGCACGATCTCGGCTTACTGCAACCTCTGCCTTCTGGGTTCAAGTGATTCTCCTGCCTCAGCCTCCAAAGTAGCTGGGATTACAGGCGTGCGCCATCATGCCCGGCTAAGTTATGTAGAGACGGGGTTTCACCATATTGGCCAGGCTGGTCTCGAACTGCTGACATCAGGTGATCCACCTGCCTCGGCCTCCGAAAGTGCTGGGATTACAGGCGTGAGCCACCATGCCTGGCTGGTTTTGACGAAGCCAGCCACATGAGTTCCACAGTTGCATGAAAATAAATTCTGCCAACAACCATGTGAGGTTGGGAGAAGACCCCAAGCCTCATATGAGACACTAATTCCAGCCGACACCTTGATCACAACCTTGTAAGAACCTGACAAGAGGACACAGCTAAAGCTGCACCCCCAGACTCCTGACCCACAGGAAAGAGAGGTAATAGATGGGTGTTTTAAGCTGCTAAATGTGTGTTGATTTGTTATGCAGCTTAGAAGATGAATACATCATTCCATTTTTTAAAAATCATAAGCTAATCACACCATTCGATATCTTTTTTTTTTTTTTTTTTTTTTTTTATACAGAGTCTCACTCTGTCGCCCAGACTGGAGTGCAATGGCGCAATCTTGGCTCACTGTAACCTCTGCCTCCCAGGTTCAAGTGATTCCCTTGCCTCAGCCCCCCAAGTAGCTGGGACTACAGGCAAGCACAACCACACCCAGCTAATTTTTATATTTTTAGTGGAGATGGAGTTTCACCATTTTGGCCAGGCTGGTCTCAAACTCCTGACCTCAAGTGACCTGCCTGCCTCAGCCTCCCAAAGTGCTGGGGTTACTAACATGAGCCACCGCACCCGGCCTGACACACCATTCAACTTTAAGGAACTTCCAGGTGCTGTGGTCACGCCCCTCTTGTGTGGCATGCAGGTGGGGAGAGATGGGTTGGAAGATGACTGGATGGGGGCATGGAGCTAGGTGAGAAGAGGAAAAGTGTCTTGAAGGAAGTAAGTCCCTTCAGATAAGGGAGGGAGAAGCTTGATCAATATGCAGACTTTCACAGTCCTTCAGTCCTGGGGATATTGGTGGAGAGACAGGTCTTGCCTTACATTTGAGAGTTACCATCCCAGGCAGAGGCCCTACTTCCACCTTCTTGCAGGTGGGGCTGGCGAGCAAATACTTAGAGGAGAAACGAACACCCTTTGTAAGCATGTGAAAAGTTTCTGGAGTGGAGAGATGATGAAGCAGGATATTTGGAGTCAACAGCCAAAGTTTTTATTTTATTTTTTATTTTTTATTATACTTTAAGTTTTAGGGTACATGTGCACAACGTGCAGGTTTGTTACATATGTACACAAGTGCCATGTTGGTGTGCTGTACCCATTAACTCGTCATTTAACATTAGGTATATCTCTTAATGCTATCCCTCCCCCTTCCCCCGACCCCACAACAGGCCCCAGTGTGTGATGTTTCCCTTCCTGTGTCCATGTGTTCTCATTGTTTAATTCCTACCTATGAGTGAGAACATGCGGTGTTTGGTTTTTTGTCCTTGCAATAGTTTGCTGAGAATGATGGTTTCCAGCTTCGTCCATGTCCCTACAAAGGACATAAACTCATCATTTTTTATGGCTGCATAGGATTCCATGGTGTATATGTGCCACATTTTCTTAATCCAGTCTATCGTTGTTGGATATTTGGCTTGGTAACAAGTATTTGCTATTGTGAATAGTGCCATTATAAACATACGTGTGCGTGTGTCTTTATAGCAGCATGATTTATAATCCTTTGGGTATATACCCAGTAATGGGATGGCTGGGTCAAATGGTATTTCTAGTTCTAGATCCCTGAGGAATCGCCACACTGACTTCCACAATGGTTGAACTAGTTTACAGTCCCACCAACAGTGTAAAAGTGTTCCTATTTCTCCACATTCTCTCCAGCACCTGTTGTTTCCTGACTTGTTAATGATCGCCATTCTAACTGGTGTGAGATGGTATCTCATTGTTGTTTTGACTTGCATTTCTCTGGCCAGGGATGATGAGCATTTTTTTCACGTGTCTTTTGGCTGCATAAATGTCTTCTTTTGAGAAGTGTCTGTTCATATCCTTTGCCCACTTTTTGATGGAATTGTTTGTTTTTTTCTTGTAAATTTATTGGAGCTCATTGTAGATTCTTGATATTAGCCCTTTGTCAGATGAGTAGATTGCAAAAATTTTCTCCCATTCTGTAGGTTGCCTCTTCACTCTGATGGTAGTTTCTTTTGCTGTGCAGAAGCCCTTGAGTTTAATTAGATCCCATTTGTTAATTTTGGCTTTTCTTGCTATTGCTTTTGGTGTTTTAGACATGAAGTCCTTGCCCATGCCTATGTCCTGAATGGTATTGCTGAGGTTTTCTTCTAGGGTTTTTATGGTTTTAGGTCTAACATTTAAGTCTTTAATCCATCTTGAATTAATTTTTGTATAAGGTGTAAGGAAGGGATCCAGTTTCAGCTTTCTCCATATGGCTAGCCAGTTTTCCCAGCACCATTTATTAAATAGGGAATCCTTTCCCCATTGCTTGTTTTTGTCAGGTTTGTCAAAGATCAGATGGTTGTAGATATGTGGCATTATTTCTGAGGGCTCTGTTCTGTTCCAGTTGTCTATATCTCTGTTTTTGTACCAGTACCATGTTGTTTTGATTACTGTAGCCTTGTAGTATAGTTTGAAGTCAGGTAGCATGATGCCTCTAGCTTTGTTTTTTTGGCTTAGGATTGACTTGGCAATGTGGGCTCTTTTTTGGTTCCACATGAACTTTAAAGCAGTTTTTTCCAATTCTGTGAAGAAAGTCATTTGTAACTTGATGGGGATTGCATTGAATCTATAAATTACCTTGGGCAGTATGGCCATTTTCACGATATTGATTCTACCTACCCATGAGCATGGAATGTTCTTCCATTTGTTTGTGTCCTCTTTTATTTCGTTGAGCAGTGGTTAATAGTTCTCCTTGAAGAGGTCCTTCACATCCTTTGTAAGTTGGATTCCTAGGTATTTTATTCTCTTTGAAGCAATTGTGAATGGGAGTTCACTCATGATTTGGCTCTCTGTTTGTCTGTATTGGTGTATAAGAATGCTTGTGATTTTTGCACATTGATTTTGTATCCTGAGACTTTGCTGAAGTTGCCTATGAGCTTAAGGAGATTTTGGGCTGAGACAATGGGGTTTTCTAGATATACAATCATGCCATCTGTAAACAGGGACAATTTGACTTCCTCTTTTCTTAATTGAATACCCTTTATTTCCTTCTCTTGCCTGATTGCCCTGGCCAGAACTTCCAACACTATGTTGAATAGGAGTGGTGAGAGAGGGCATCCCTCTCTTGTGCCAGTTTTCAAAGGGAATGCTTCCAGTTTTTGCCCATTCACTATGATATTGGCTGTGGGTTTGTCATAGATAGCTCTTATTATTTTGAGATATGTCCCATCAATACTTAATTTATTGAGAGTTTTTAGCATGAAGGTTGTTGAATTTTGTCACAGGCCTTTTCTGCATCTAATGAGATAATCGTATGGTTTTTGTCATTGGTTCTGTTTATATGCTGGATTATGTTTACTGATTTGAATATGTTGAACCAATCTTGCATCCCAGGGAGGAAGCCCACTTGATCATGGTGGATCAGTTTTTGATATGCTGCTGGATTCGGTTTGCCAGTATTTTATAGAGGATTTTTGCATCGATGTTCATCAGGGATATTGGTCTAAAATTCTCCTTTTGGTTGTGTCTCTGCCGGGCTTTGGTATCAAGATGATGCTGGCCTCATAAAATGAGTTAGGTAGGATTCCCTCTTTTTCTATTTTTTGGAATAGTTTCAGAAGGAATGGTTCCAGCTCCTCCTTGTACCTCTGTTAGAATTCGGCTGTGAATCCATCTGGTCCTGGCCTTTTTTTGGTTGGTAAGCTATTAATTATTGCCTCAATTTCAGAGCCTGTTATTGGTCTATTCAGAGATTCAACTTCTTCCTGGTTTAGCCTTGGGAGGGTGTACGTGTCGAGGAATTTATTCATTTCTTCTAGATTTTCTAGTTTATTTGCATAGAGGTGTTTATACTATTCTCTGATGATAGTTTGTATTTTTGTGGGATTGGTGGTGATATCCCCTTTATCAATTTTTATTGTGTCTATTTGATTCTTCTCTCTTTTCTTCTTTATTAGTCTGGCTAGCGGTCTATCAATTTTGTTGATCTTTTCAGAAAACCAGCTCCTGGATTCATTGACATTTTGAAGGGTTTTTGATGTCTCTATTTCCTTCAGTTCTGCTCTGATCTTAGTTATTTCTTGCCTTCTGCTAGCTTTTGAATGTGTTTGCTCTATGCTTCTGTAGTTCTTTTAATTGTGATGTTAGGGTGTCAATTTTAGATCTTTCCTGCTTTCTTTTGTGGGCATTTAGTGCTATAAATTTCCCTCTACACACTGCTTTGCATGTGTCTGAGAGATTCTGGTACGTTGTGTCTTTGTTCTCGTTGGTTTCAAAGAACACCTTTATTTCTGCCTTCATTTCATTATGTACCCAGTAGTCATTCAGGAGCATGTTGTTCAGTTTTCATGTAGTTGAGTAGTTTTGAGTGAGTTTCTTAATCCTGAGTTCTAGTTTGATTGCACTGTGGTCTGAGAGACAGTTCGTTATAATTTCTGTTGTTTTACATTTGCTGAAGAGTGCTTCACTTCCAAATATGTGGTCAATTTTGGAATAAGTGTGGTGTGGTGCTGAGAAGAATGTATATTCTGTTGATTTGTGGTGGAGAGTTCTTTAGATGTCTATTAGGTCCGCTTGGTGCAGAGCTGAGTTCAATTCCTGAATATCCTTGTTAACTTTCTGTCTCGTTGATCTGTCTAATGTTGACAGTGGGGTGTTAAAGTCTCCCATTATTATTGTGTGGGAGTCTAAGTCTCTTTGTAGGTCTCTAAGGACTTGCTTTTTGAATCTGGGTGCTCCTGTATTGGGTGCATATATATTTAGGATAGTTAGCTCTTCTTGTTGAATTGATCCCTTTACCATTATGTAATGGCCTTCTTTGTCTCTTTTGATCTTTGTTGGTTTAAAGTCTGTTTTATCAGAGAGTAGGATTGCAACACCTGCCTTTTTTTGTTGTTTTCCATTTGCTTGGTAGATCTTCCTCCATCCCTTTATTTTGAGCCTATGTGTGTCTCTGCACATGAGATGGGTTTCCTGAATACAGCACACTGATGGGTCTTGACTCTTTATCCAATTTGCCAGTCTGTCTTTTAATCGGAGAATTTAGCCCATTGACATTTAAGGTTCATATAGTTATGTGTGAATTTGATCCTGTCATTAAGACGTTTGCTGGTTATTTTGCTCATTAGTTAATGCAGTGTCTTCCTAGCCTTGTTGGTCTTTACAATTTGGCATGTTTTTGCAGTGGCTGGTAATGATTGTTCCTTTCAATGTTTAGCGCTTCCTTCAGGAGCTCTTGTAGGGCAGGACTGGTGGTGACAAAATCTCTCAGCATTTGCTTGTCTGTAAAGTATTTTATTTCTCCTTCACTTATGAAGCTTAGTTTGGCTGGATTTGAAATTCTGAGTTGAAAATTTTTTTCTTTAAGAATGTTGAATATTGGCCCCCACTCTCTTCTGGCTCCTAGAGTTTCTGCCAACAGATCAGCTGTTAGTCTGATGGGCTTCCCTTTGTGGGTAATCTGACCTTTCTCTCTGGCTGCCCTTAACATTTTTTCCTTCATTTTAACTTTGGTGAATCTGACAATTATGTGTCTTGGAGTTGCTCTTCTTGAGGAGTATCTTTGTGGTGTTCTCTGTATTTCCTGAATTTGAATGTTGGCCTGCCTTGCTAGGTTGGGGAAGTTCTCCTGCATAATATCCCGCAGAGTGTTTTCCAACTTGGTTCCCTTCTCCCTGCCACTTTCAGGTACACCAATCAGATGTAGATTTGGTCTTTTCACATAGTCCCATATTTTTTGAGGCTTTGTTCATTTCTTTTTATTCTTTTTTCTCTAAACTTCTCTTCTTGCTTCATTTCATTCATTTTATCTTCCCTCACTGATACCCTTTCTTCCAGTTGATTGAATCGGCTACTGAGGCTTGTGCATTTGTCACGTAGTTCTCGTGCCTTGGTTTTCAGCTCCATCAGGTCCTTTAAGGACTTCTCTGCATTGGTTATTCTAGCTAGCCATTCGTCTAATTTTTTTTCCAAGGTTTTTGACTTCTTTGCCATGGGTTCGAACTTCCTCCTTTAGCTCGGAGTAATTTAATCATCTGAAGCCTTCTTCTCTCAACTCATCAAAGTCATTTTCTGTCCAGCTTTGTTCCATTGCTGGTGAGGAGCTGCATTCCTTTGGAGGAGGAGAGGCACTCTGATTTTTAGAGTTTCCAGTTTTTCTGCTCTGTTTTTTCCCCATCTTTGTGGTTTTATCTACCTTTGGTCTTTGATGATGGTGACGTACAGATGGGATTTTAGTGTGGATGCCTTTCCTGTTTGTTAGTTTTCCTTCTAAGAGTCAGGACCCTCAGCTGCAGGTCTGTTGGAGTTTGTCTGGGTGTCAGCAGTGGAGGCTGCAGAACAGCAGATATTGGTGAGCAGCAAATGTTGCTGCCTGATTGTTCCTCTGTAAGTTTTGTCTCAGAGGAGTACCCGGCCATGTTAGGTGTCAGTCTGCCCCTACAGGGGGTTGCCTCCAGTTAGGCAACTCGGGGGTCAGGGACCCACTTGAGGAGGCAGTCTGTCCATTCTCAGGTCTCCAGCTGCATGCTGGGAGAACCACTATTCTCTTCAAAGCTGTCAGAGAGGGATATTTAAGTCTGCAGAGGATTCTACTGCCTTTTGTTTGCCAATGCCCTGCCCCCAGAGGTAGAGTCTACAGAAACAGGCAGGCCTCCTTGAGCTGTGGTGGGCTCCACCCAGTTGGAGCTTCCCAGCTGCTTTGTTTACCTACTGAAGCCTAGGCAATGGTGGGCGCCCCTCCCCCAGTCTTGCTGCCACCTTGCAGTTTGATCTCAGACTGCTGTGGTAGCAATGAGTGAGGCTCCATGGGTTTAGGACCCTCTGAGCCATGCGTGAGATATAATCTCCTGGTGTGCCGTTTGCTAAGACCCTTGGAAAAGTGCAGTATTAGGGTGGGAGTGACCCGATTTTCCAGGTGCCATCTGTCACCCGTTTCTTTGACTAGGGAAGGTAATTCTCTGACCCCTTGCACTTCCTAGGGTGAGGCAATGCCTCACCCTGCTTGGGCTCATGCTCGATGCGCTGCACCAGGTGTCCTGCACCCACTTTCTGACATTTCCCAGTGAGATGAACCCAGTACCTCAGTTGGAAATGCAGAAATCACCTGTCTTCTGCATCGCTCACGCCAGGAGTTGTAGACTGGAGCTGTTCCTATTCGGCCATCTTGGCTCCACCCCCGCTGTTATGATTCTTACACAGAGTCCTTTGCTTTCCAGCAGCCTCCTCTTCCTCCATTTTAGGTTGGAATCCCTCTATTTTAGTGGCCACTGGGATTCTGAAATGACCAGGTCTTTGTCTCAGAGACCTCACACATGCTCTTCCCTCTGCCTGGAACACTTTTCCTTGCTCTGGTCCCCTGAGATCTTTTTCAGCTCAACTGCCCCATGCTCAGAGACCCCCTTTCTCCCTCTCTAGTTTGAAGGCAGTTTACCCCTGTAGTCTGTGCCTGAAAAACTTGTTTTCCTCCTTGATGCCTCCTGAGTTGTCACGGGATGTATGTGCCAGTTTGGGTGTCTGGTGTCTGTCTCCCCGACTGGACTGCATGCTCCTGGTGAGCTGGAGGGACTGGACTAGCACAGGCCAAGGCCCTCGGGCTGGAGGGAGCAGGGCAGAAGGCACAGGCAAAAGGCCTTTGTGATCCGGAAGGAAGTGAAGGAGAGGGAGAGAGATGAGAGAGGCTGACAGAAGATGGGCCAGGGGCCAGGCTGTGTGGGATCTTTTGGGCTACAGAACGACATTTCAATTCTTATGTAAGAGAACCAGGACACCATTGGAGGGTATGAGTCACCTCATCTAACTGAGCTCTGTAAATGTCAATGTTTTATTATTTTTATACAATTATTTAAAAGTGATTTTAGTTATTTACATTTTTATTTTTATTACTTTTTCTTTTTTTGAGACAAAATCTTGCTCTGTAGCCCAAACTGGAGTGCAATGGCATGATCTCGGCTCACTTCAACTTCCACCTTTTGGGTTCAAGTGATTCTCCTGTATCAGACTCCCGAGTAGCTGTCGTTATAAGCATCTGCCACCACGCCCAGCTTATTTTTGTATTTTTAGGATAGGCGACGTTTTACCATGTTGGCCAAGCTGGTCTTGAACTCCTGACCTCAGGTGATCCACCCGCCTCAGCCACCCAAAGTGCTGGGATTACAGGGGTGAGTCACCATGCTTGGCCTTATTTACTTTTTTAAAAAAGATCAGGCCAGGAACGGTAGTTCATGTCTCCAATCTCAGCACTTTGGGAGGCTGAGGCGGGATGATCACTTGAGGCCAGGAGTTCAAAACTAGCCCAGGCAACATAGTGAGATACCCCCTGCCCCAATTTCTAAGACAATGAGAAAATTAGGCATAGTAGCTTCTCTGTATCCCCAGCTACTGGGGAGCCTGAGCTAGGGAGGACTGCTTGAGACCAGGAGTTTGAGGCTCCACTGAGCTGTGATTATGCCACTGAGCTACAGCCTGGGCAACAGAGTGAGACCCCGGAGCCGCCCCAGCCTCCCTAAAGCTGACCGAGTTTTTGCTTCTTATCACAGGGAATAACTGACGCTGGGGCTTTGATGGGCATCGGGTGAAATGGGCAGAGTGACGCTTACCTGGCATGGCAGTGAAGTGGGACGGGGAGGTCATTGTGACAAGGGGCGGCATGAGGTACTTGGCCTTGACGCCCTCCCCGGCCAGACGGTCCCTGTTGGGGGTGTCCACATCCTGATCGTAGTCCCAGCGGAAGCCCTGGAAGGAGATCGGCAGCAGTTGTGAGTGCTCTTCTTCCCTGGGAGGGGGTGGCCGCCCAGCAGGACAGGTGGTGGCAGCAGCAGCTGGAGGGCACCGAGCCATGTCATCCCACGAGCACCTGTCATGCACTCCTCACAGAGTTCTTGGGTTTCTCCCTCTTTAGTCCGTTGTTGAACAAAGTCCACATTAATAATTCAACCCAGCTCTGTTGTGGGACAACAACCTGGAGTGTAGCAAGGTGCTGCATATTTGCAGGACAGTATGAAAGCATTCTGGGGATGGATGGGGGATATGGCTGTAGAGTGTGGTGGATGCACTTGACAGCACTGAATTTTTCCTTTGAAAATGGCTAAAATAATAGATTTTGTATGTATTTTACAACAATAAAAAATCAAACTGGCCGGGCATGGTGGCTTACACCTGTAATCCCAGCACTTTGGGAGGTCAAGGCGGGTAGAACATTTGAGGT
This sequence comes from Pan troglodytes, assembly GCF_028858775.2. Taxonomy (NCBI): domain Eukaryota; kingdom Metazoa; phylum Chordata; class Mammalia; order Primates; family Hominidae; genus Pan; species Pan troglodytes. The sequence continues at coordinate 18,277,479 of NC_072405.2, forward strand.
CAGGAGTTCAAGACCAGAGTGGCCAACATGGAGAAATCCCATCTCTACTAAAAATGCAAAAATTAGCCAGGCGTGGCGGTTCATGTCTGTAATCCCAGCTACTTGGGAGGCTGAGGCAGGAGAATTGCTTGAACCCGGGAGGCGGAGGTTGCAGTGAGCAGAGATTGTGCCACTGCATTCCAACCTGGACGATGGAACGAGACTGCATCTCCAAAATAAATAAATAAATAAATAAACCACATGAAATATTTTGGACTCTTATACTAATTCCAACATTTTGAAGATCTGGGGAGAACAAACTAGATTGGTGCTTTCCTTGGCTTAGTATGTTCTGTTTTTAGAGGGAGAGCAAATTATTGCTCACCAGCACTATTAAAATAGCTACAACAGGATGGGCATGGTGGCTCACACCTGTAATCCCAGCACTTTGGGAAGCTGAGGTGGGAGGATCGCTTGAGCCCAGGAGTTCAAGATGCCAGCCTGGGCAACATGGTGAGACCCTGACACTACCAAAAAATACAATGACAACAACAAAAATAGCTAGGTGTGTTTGTGTGCATCTGTAGTCCCAGCTACTTGAGAGGCTGAGGTGGGAGGATTACTTGTGCCCAGGAGGTTGAGGCTGCAGTAAGCCATGATTATGCCACTGTACTCAGCCTGGGTGACAGAGTGAGACCCTGTATGGAAAAAAAAATTAAAAGCTGCAGTGGACTCAGTGATCATGAGGCCAGGCACTGTATACATATACATCATCTCATTTAACTTTTTCTCTTGTTTAAAATTATTTTTTCCTCTAATCCGCATGTTGATCGACATTTTTTTTAATCCTAGGAATTAGTTGAAAATTTTGCATAAGAATTAAAAATTGCCTGGCCTGATGGCTTACACCTGTTATCCCAGCACTTTGGGAGGCTGAGATGAGAGAATCACTTGAAGCCAGGAGTTTGGGCCTGTCTGGGCAATAAAGCGAGAATGCAACTCTATAAAAAAATTAAAAAAGCTGGGTGTGGTAGGGTTCACCTGTAGTCCCAGCTACTTGGAAGACTAGGTGGGAGGATTGCTTGAGCCCAGGCGGTAAAAGCAGCAGTGAGCTATGATTGTGCCATTGCACTGCAGTCTGGGTGATGGAGTGAGACTCTATCTCTAAAATAAATGAATAAAATTGTGGTATAATATATGCAACATTTATCATTTTGTGCATCTGAAAGTGTACAATTCAGGGACATTTTGTACATTTATCATGTTGTGCAATTATCACCACTACCTAGTTTCAGGGCTTTTTCAACACCTCAGTTGGAAGCCTCATATCCATTCAGCAGTCACTCTGCATACCCCCTCCTGCAGCCCTTGGAAACCTCTCGTCTACTTTTATCTCTGTCGATTGGCTTAGTCTGAACATTGCATATAAATGGAATTCTACAATATATGACCTTTCATGTCTGCTTCTTTCACTGAGCATATTTTCAGCGTTCATCCATATCACAACATGGATAAGTTTTATTTTCTTTTTAGACCCTATCTAAAAAGAAAAAAAAATTGTGAAACAAAAACAAAAAGAAAAAAATATATAGGATGGAGATCAGATGAGTCCTGCAAAGTTTATAATATTTACTATCTAGTACTTTACATAGAAGCTTGCCTACCTCTGAATGATATGCAGGTACAGAGATGACATTTATCTTGGCACTTATAGAAAGACCTATAAATTGTATAAAGACATCATCATTGGATTTCCAGTAACAAGAAGTGGCAAGACATGACGGTGGTCCAGGTGTTCAGGTGAAGTGTAGGGAAGGTCTTGTCTTGACGAGGTCGGATGAGACCCAGATGAGATAACCCCATTTCCCCTGCTGAAATTGCCTGAGAATTTCATTCCAGTTATTTGCGTAGGTTGATTCTTTCGGTGGGGGTGGGGTTGGGGAGGAGGTGAAGTGTCAGGTGAGTTCTATTTTGTATTTGCACAACTTGGCTTTCTTTTTACTTGGTGTGGTGTTTTGCTGTATGAGGAATTTCATAGAATTTTGTGATGAGTATGCAGCATAGTGGTTTGAATCCTGCCAGGCCGAGGGTCATATCTCAGCTCTGCAACTCATTATCTATGATGCCTTGGGGCAGGTCCCATAACTCTCCAAGCCTCTGTTCTCTATTCCATAGGGTTGTGAGGTTCAGATGAAATAATGCATGCTGGCAGGAATGGTTACTGCTCATGGGATTTCCATGTGCTCCCCGTATTCCCCAGGCCCCCTGTAGTTAGATGGATCCATGCCAGGGTCCAATGCTCTATAAGTGGAGGTCACTGATATCACCTCTACTCTACAGCTTTTGAGGGCTTGGGAATAACCATCTCATTCTTTCATCTCCTGGTGCAGTAACTATGGGAGAATCCTTACATTAAGATGGTAGAATTTCCATCATTCTAGGTCTTTGAGTGGCCATATGGAGCACACCATACCCAGCCAACCCATTGTGGACATGGAATGTAAGAAATCAACCTTGATTGCTAAGCTGCTGAGACTCTGGGGTTAATTTGTTACTGCAGCATAACCTAGTCCATCCTGATGCATGCAGCATGCAAACCACTTATGTTGACCCTTAGTCATGGTAAGTGCTCCACAGATGTTGGTTACTTTCGGTAGGAAGCTAGATTGCCTCGAAAGTTTTATTAGCTGATCTCATGATGCCAATGTTGCTATTTTGTAATTGGATAAATTGGACTCGGCTCTCCTTCCAGCATGTGGGAGAGAAAGATGACTGAGAGACAATAAGGCACTATTATCTTCAGTTTGTGTCCTTGGATACCCTTGGTGGCAATGAGCAATGCATGACCCTCTGAGAAAACTGGACCTAAAGGAGAATGGGAGGTGATACCAGAATTGGGAAAGTCCAAGGCCCCAGGCATTCCCTGGTCTGGAGACAACTTTGAGTCCTTGGTGGGAAGATTCTCCAAGGGAACATAAATGCTTCTACTATCTAGTTTGTCTCTTTGAGAATTAAAACTTTTTTTTTCATTCCAGTAGCTTTTGGGGTACAGTTTGGCTCTTTGAGAATTGCATACTAATTAATTTTAGGGGCCATCTGTACACATCTCTATATTCCTGAAACATGGTAGAAAAAGCCAGCAGTCAGGCGACAATCTACCATGACCACTAAAATATCCCCAAAGTAAACACTAGATGTGATCCACTAGGTTTAGTGGAGGTGGCTGGCTCGAGAGTTGATTATATTTATTATTGTCACTGTGGTGATTATGGCCACAACATTGTGATACGTATTGGTCTTCTTTTGGTGAGTTGCAGTTTGGAAGGAATAAATCCATTTTTTTTTTTTTTTTTTTTTTTTGAGTCTTGCTCTGTCACCCAGGCTGGAGTGCAGTGGTGCCATCTCAGCGTGCTGTAAACTCTGCCTCCCAGGTTCAAGTGCTTCTTCTGCCTCTATGGCCAGGCTGGTCTTGAACTCCTGACCTCAGGTGATCCACCTGCCTCAGCCTCCCAAAGTGCTGGGATTACAGGCGTGAGCCACCATGCCCGGCCCCATTATTCATTTAACCAGTATCTATTGAGCACATTGGGTGTGGTGGAGGATGAACTGAAGGGGAGAGAGGAAGCCTCCTCCTGCCACTATGTTTTCAAGTTGTCCTAATACTCCACCATGACACGCAGGCTTGTGGGTCCCAGAGCTCCAGAAGCATCTCCCGACCACAACATCCTGACCCAGATTCTACTGAAAAATACGCGAGTCTAGGAGAGCCATCTCTGACACTTCCCTTCTTTTGAACGGCTGATCTGTCAGTCATGGGGAGCCCTTATGAAAGTGCAGTGTGTTTTGTGAAATTTGAGGTTGATCAAAGAATACCATTAAACTTTGTTAAGAAATCTACATATTGATGACATATGCAGTGGGGTGGAGGTGGGGAAATTCCCAAATACCTTTTAGGAATTATCTCAGAAGGAGGTAATAGTCAGAACTCTTGGTTGTCAGTGACAGAAACTCGTCTTACTAGTCTGGAGTGGAAAAGGGATCATGTTTTTCTCTGCATTCCCCAACCCCAACCCCAAGTAGATCCTGAAAGAGGGACAGGATTGCAAGTGGATTATTTAGGAGATGATTCCAGGGATCACCAATAGGGGAGTGAGGAATTGACTCATGGAAAGGCAGGAGGCCACACAGGGGGCTTCAATGAGCATCTTACCACTCCAGGCAACTAGGATTTGACCCCACTGGGGACCTCTGGGAAGTGATGTGGAATACATTTCAAAGTTGTTCCATCCAGGGGGCAAAGATATTGAAACATTTAGAGCCTGGCTCCCATCCGTCACTGGCTGTGGACTGGTCCCAGGGCATCAACTCTCTGGCTTTGCTTTCTTCTTCTTCTTTCTTTTTTTTTTTTTTTTTGAGACATAGTCTTGCTCTGTCACCCAGGCTGGACGGCAATGGCATGATCTCGGCTCACTGCAACATCTGCCTCCCAGGTTCAAACGATTCTCTTGCCTCGTATTCCTGAGTAGCTGGGATTACAGGTGCCTGCCACCATGCCTCACTAATTTTTTTTTATTTTTTGTAGAGACGGGGTTTTGCCATGTTGGTCAGGCTGGTCTCGAACTCCAGACCTCGTGATCCACCTGCCTCGGCCTCCCATTGTTGGGATTACAGGAGTGAGCCACTGCGCCTGGCTTCTGTGGCTTTTCTGACATACTCTATGCCTGACTTTGAGAAAGCCCTCAGGTGAAAGTCTTGGTTGTATGCAGTAGCAAGCATGTACTAGAATGATGAAAACCAAGGGGCTTACCACAAGATCTCTCTCTCTATCTCTGTCTCTAGCTTTGTCTGCATACTGGCTTAATGTCTTCTTACTCAAGCCTTTTCTCCATAAGGCGGGAAACGTGGCCACAAAAGCTCCTGTATTTCTCACTACACACAATTCCTGTCATCACAGAGAATGATTAACTTGGTCTAGTTTCAGTTTCGAAAAATATTCAAGGAAAGAATTCTGATTGGCCAATTTAGGCCAGATGCTCATCCCTGAACCAATCAACTGAGGACAGAGGGGTGGAGTCATTTGAGAACATGGCAGCCCCCATGAGAGCCACATGACTGGAGTAGGAAGTGTGAGTCTCTATAGAGGAGAGGGCTGCTAGGCTGAAAAGGCAATAGATGTCTGCAGTGAAAGGAATAGATCAGGAGATACATTCTGTTAAACCTGTTAATTATTTGAAAAAAAGAGAAACTTTCAATATACTGTCACAGTATATGTGAGCCGGTGGCTCACGCCTATAATCCCTGCACTTTGGGAGGTTAAGGTGGGCAGATCAGAGGTCAGGAGTTCGAGACCAACCTGACCAACATGGTGAAACCACGTCTTGTGCACCTGTAATCCCATCTACTCAGGAGGCTGAGGCAGGAGAATTGCTTGAACCAGGGAGGCGGAGGTTTCTGTGAGCTGAGATCATGCCACTGCCCTCCAGCCTGGGCAACAGAGTGAGACTCCTCAAAAAAAAAAAAAAAAAAAGTTACATTGTAGTTCCCTCAGCATGATTTATCAGAAAGGAAAAACTTACAATATGCGTATTTCCTATGCACAGGCTACTGCTATGAATTGAAATTCTTAAATTCCAAAGATTAATTAAAATGTTTCTCAAGACACATAAACTGTTAGAATCTGCTTATAATGAGGCTGAAGTTGAGTAAGAAGAGAACTGGCATTTAGGATACTAATTTTCTTCTGTCGAGTACTGTCAAGTTTTGGTTCTGCCTGGAAGTAGATGCACCTCAAGGGAGGGTTGCATGTAAAGCTGTGTGTGTGTGTGTGTGTGTGGTAGTTTCCAAAGATGGGTATAACTTTCTGCAAATGCTCGTGCAGTATAATTGAACCAATCTTTCCTTTAAGAGGTAGAGTTTATACTCCTCTACAAGAATCTGGGCTGCCTATGACTTGCTTTGGCCAGTGGAATGCTGCCAAAGTGATGGTGAACAACTTCTAGCCGTGAAAGGAAAATAAACCTTGGGGCCTCAAGATCAGTAAGCTAGGCTGGGCTCGGTGGCTCACGTCTGCAATCCCAGCACTTTGGGAAGCTGAGGCGGGCAGATCACCTGAGGTCAGGAGTTCAAGACCAGCCTGGCCAACATGACAAAACCCCGTCTCTACTAAAAAATATGAAAATTAGCCAGGCGTGGTGGCAGGCGCCTGTAATCCCAGCTACTTGGGAGGCTGAGGCAGGGAAATTCTTTGAACCCTGGAGTTGGAGATTGCAGTGAGCCGAGATCGTACTACTGCACTCCAGCCTGGGCAACAGAGCGAGACTCTGTCCCCCCTCCCAAAAAAAAGTTACTAAGCTAAAGAGAAAAGTCAAGCTGGGAACTGCTTAGGGGAAACCTGCCTCCCATTCTATTCAGTCACCCCTTTGCTCACTGAGATAAACGTATATGTGATTGCCTCATTTGGAGAGGCTAATCAAGAACTCAAAAGAATGCAACCATTTGTCTCTTAACTACCTATGAGCTGGAAACCCCTTCCCTTTTTCTCACCTTCACCTTCACCTGGAGTTGTCCCGCCTTTCCAGACTGAACCAATGCATATCTTACACATATTGATTGATGTTTCATGTCTCTCTAAAATGTATCAAACCAAGCTGTGTCCCTACCACCTTAAGCACATATTGTCAGGACCTCCCGAGGCTGTGTCACAGGCATGCGTCCTCAACCTTGGCAAAACGAACTTTCTGAATTAACTGAGACCTCAGATTTCTGGGGTGCAAATAATCTTAGGCCTTGAGAGCCCTCTGGTAGTTTCCATATTTTTGCCCTCTTGGATGCTGGCACCAAGCAAACCTTGGCTATCCTGCTTAAAGGGACATTTGGAGAGGGGTTCTGGAGGGCAAGGGGCCACATGGAGGAAAACAAGGTTCCCCGGCTGACAACCAGCACCAACTGACAGGCACATGCATGAGGCCGTCCTGGATGCTCCGCCCAGCTGGCCCTCCAGCTGCAGGTAGCCACACAAATGAGCCCAGGTTAAACCAGCCAGGAAGTCCCCATGCAACTCACAGGGTCCTGAGCAATAATGGCTTGTGGTGGTTTAAAGTTTCTAATTTTAGGTGCAATAGGTAACTGAAACAGCCCACAAGGGTGTGAGCCTGTGGAGGGTGCATTTCCCACCTGCTGAAGCTTCTCATTTCCCAGGATCCAATCCAGATAAGACTCCTGTTCTCAGTGTCCTTGATGGAAATGGCAATGAACTTTTGCAGATTGGACCATCTCGGGAATCCCAAAGATCGGAAACTATTTTCTTTCTCAGAATCTTCCACACAGTATTGAGCCTTAGGAATTTCTAAGAAGGATCTGGAATGAAAAAAAAAATCTTTTGAAAAGGTATTTGTATAGCTTCACTTCAGCAAGATTCATGGGGGGTATTAGACTAAGTGCTGGTATTAAGCCAAACCATGTTTTTCAAAGACTCATCTGGCCTCAAGATTGGCAGGATCAGAGTGGCCTCCCAGGATCTATCCCATCCTCAGAAGAGTTGGTTCAACTGGCATGTACCCAGATCTCTTTGAGCTACGATGATACTCCCTTGAGCCAAAGGCTTTCACATCACATCTCCTTTAAGTCCCCCTAAGTACGACCCCAGAAGTATTGACAAAATAGTGCTATTCCTGAAGATTTCAGGAGGACATAAATGAAGAGATTAAACTGCAAGGTACCAAAACTTCCATCTTTGCTAAAGACCCTCATCCAGGCTGGGCGCGGTGACTCACGCCTGTAATCCCAGCAATTTGGGAGGCCAAGGCGGGTGGATCACCTGAGGTCGGGAGTTCAAGACCAGCCTGACCAACATGGAGAAACCCCATCTTTACCAAAAATACACAATTAGCCGGGCGTGGTGGCACATGCCTGTATTCCCAGCTACTAAGGAGGCTGAGGCAGGAGAATCGCTTGAACCTGGGAGATGTAAGTTGCGGTGAGCTGAGATCGTGCTATTGCACTCCAGCCTGGGCAACAAGAGTAAAACTCCATCTCAAAAACCAACAAACAAAAAGCTCTTATCCAATGGTCATGCCACTCTATCTGGCCATGTAATTTCTCCTCCTGGCTTTCTGTAGCAACAGCCTTCTGGGGAACCTCACTCTGCCTTTCAAAACCCCTTCACCTTGTACCCTTCATCAGCAAAGTACTTAGCTCAACATGTGTGCCTCTGGGGGTACTCATCCACATGCCATTTCAGGATATTTCCAGCAACATCATCTTCACTACCTCAGGATGGCATTTTAGAGTGGATTGCATGCCTGCTGGATGTGTTGTACTTGAACGAGTTAGAGAAAATGCCACACTTTGAGACAAATTGTCTGTTCATTTAGCCGACGGCTAAGAAATGGCTAACGTTTTAAGTTCTCTCGGCCTCGAAGAAGGGGATAGATTTTCTTTTATACTTTGGTTTAGAAAGGGGAGGGGGGTCTAGTTAAAACAATTTTACAGAAGTAGGCAAAAAAGTTAAAAGGATAAATTGTTGCAGGAAAGTAAAGAATTCTAGTTCTAGGGGCTTTAAGACTATTATGAGGTGATAAAAGCGGGGCTTTGGGCGCTATCAATTGGACGAATTCCTGGGAACTGCGGATATTGCTCGCCACAGTATCTTATCAGTTAATTGCATTCTTCGATGTGCTGGGAGTCAGCTTGCACAAGTTAAGTCCTTGAGGAAGGGGCTGCCAGTGAAAGAGCCAAGATGGAGTCTCTCTGGCTCTCTTAGCTAAGGGAGAGTCAATTCAGATGGAAACAATGCTAGGTGATTCAAAGAAAGGGAGAGTCTAAGAACAGGGTTAGTAAAAATAAGGTTGGGCATTACATTCCTCACTTGTGTTTTTGGGGAATCAAATCGTTGATTTTTCAGTTATAACAAGGGGGTTATATTGAGTCTTAAGATACATAAGTTTGACAGAAGCTATGCGTTGTTTTACAAAATTAAGAAACTAATTTAATATACAAGGTCCAAAAATTAAAACTTAATAGTAGGACGGGGAGGGGGTCTGTCTAACTTAGTAATTAGAATAGTTAGCTCTGGGTTCTAGTTGAACATGTTTTGATACTGGGGGATGTTATTTTCTTGTTCTTGTTGGTGCTTATCTAGATTTTCTTGCACTTTCTGGAGTGTATCTTTTATGACTAAGAATGGTGGAGGAACAGTTAAATCAACTTTGTCAGGGTGTTTCTGGAACATAGGGTTACTTAGATCAGTTAAAGGCCTGATTGGCTTGGGTGGGCTTTATGAGACTAGGGTTTTTTTTGGATGGTGAACATAGACTTAACATTAAATCCTGGGATATAAAATCTTAATCTTCATGACATGCCATGATACTATTGAGTTAAATTAAGGTCATGGCCAGTTATAGTAAGAGGATTACAATTTTTTCTAGTATATAATTTAGGATGAGAAGCATGACTTATGGAAAGAGTTGAAGATCTGGTTGATCTTTTAGAGTAGGTGGCTAAAGTTACACATGTCTAATCAGGGCAGAAAAACTGATAAGTATCTTGACAGCTAGCATCAGGGTGATTTCCAGGGCAGAGGTAAAAGTCAATATTTTGGAGTCTTTTTTCTGCACTTTTGGAGCTTCTACACTTAGTTTGGCTGTTGGAGTGTCTGAATCTTGCTGAAAGGTCGACACTTCCTGCTCCTGGAACTGGCAGATTGTGTTGCTTTTCATGGGTATGGGCTGGCTTTGGGAACAGTACAAATAAGTCAACTGCAAAGGAGACTTCCTTGGAGGTACTGGCCTTCTAAGTGGTGTTTGCAAATACACGTCCTGTTGTGAAAGAGGTGAGGAGAAAGGAGTAGGAAGGCACAGAGGATGTAACGGGCAAAAACAAATAAGTGGGGTAGATAAAAAGAATGAATCTAATGGCTTCACCTAACTTAGGTGCAGTTTTAAGGGGACTGACTTAGACCTGGCGACTTATGTTTTTAGCTGGGCTCTTTTGGCCTTTTTGATGCGGGAGTGATGAATGTAAGCAGGAATGCCGTCTACTTTCAGAGCACTTGGCGTCGTGAGGATGACGGTGTGAGGTCTTTTCTAAGCAGGAGTGAGTCTTTCTTTTTGGAACTTTTTAACAAACACTAGGTCTCTTGGCTGGAACGAATGGCAGGACTTTGGTCAGGAATTGGATTGGGATGGGCTCCTGGAACAAGTGGCAGGAGAATATCTTGTACCTGTTGGAGAGACTTTAGGTACTGTAATCAATTAGTTTGTGATATTTCTGCTAATTTGGCATCTGTTAGCTTAGGCAAGATAGGTGGTGCCTTATTATACATGATTTCAAAAGGTGAGAAATTAGCCTGGTAAGGGGTGCACCTTACTTTAAGTAGGGCTAAAGGAAGGAGACTTACTTAATTTACACTGTTTTTTTAAGATTAATTTTGTAAGAGTGTTTTTTAGGGTGTGGTTCATGCGTTCTACTTGCCTGGAGCTCTGGGGTTGATAGGCACAATGGCGCTTCTGTTGAATGTTTAACGCCTTACTGACTGACTGAGCTATAGGCGAGGTGAAGGCTGCTCTATTATCAGACTTTATGGCAGCAGGCAGCCTATATTGAGGGATGATTTCATTGAGTAAAAACTTAACTACTATGTTGGTGGTTTCATTTTCGGTAGCAAATGCCTTAGTCTATCTGGAGAGGGTGTCTACTAGTACTAGAAGGTATGTGTACTTAGCCTGGTGTGGTTTGACTTCCGTAAAGTCAATTTCTTCCTTTTTTCTTGGCGACTTTTTTCAGAGACAGTGGCCTGGACTGGGTTTAGGACTTTGTTTGGCATTTACTTGGGCGCAGGTTGTGCACTGGAGAGCTGCTTAATTTGTTAGGCTTTGAAGATGGGGGATCTTAAAATGGCTCTGGAGGAGCTGAGGTAGCTTTGCTCTTCTTAAATGGGTGGTAGACTGTACGTAACTGATTAAAGTTTCTTTAAGAGTTCAGGGTATGAAGATTCTAGAGTCAGGAAGAATCTACTAACTTTCCTGATTTTTATTGGCTCTCAGATCCGAAGCCCGTTGTTGTTGTTGTTGTTGTTGTTGTTGTTGTTGTTGTTGTTGAGTATACGGGATTGTCAGGCAGATCTGGCTGTGGAAAGGAGACTGTGGGCAGCAAGTTTAGAGGCGTGACTGAAAGTCTCGCTGCGACCTGAGCTGCTGAATCAGCTTTCTGATTACTATGGGCAACGGCCGTGTTTTCTTTTTGATGTCCTTTGCGGTGGATCACAGCTACCTGCTGAGGTGAGTAGCCTGATTTCCTGGTAGATGGCTTTATGTACATGCACAGTAGCAAAGGCGTACTTGCTGTCAGTGTAAATGTTAATACGTTTATTCTTACTTTATCGGAGAGCCTGAGTGAGGGCGATCAATTCAGCCTTTTGTGCTGAGGTGTTTGCTGGTAAACCTTGAGCTTATAACCCATGTGTCTCCGTGGTAACAGCTGCACTGGCTCTTCATATTTCCTGCTTGAGGAAGCTGCTACTGTCTGTGAACATGGCAGCATCTGCCTTTTCTAGGGGCACAGCTTGAAGATCAGATAGGCCAGTTTCGATAGTTTCTAACAGTTCTTGACAGTCATGAGCAGGAATAGTGGAGTCTGAGTCAGGAAGTAGTGTAGCTGGATTGAAACACTTTGTGGGAGAGAAAGTCAAACGAGGCTGATCTAACAGTAAACTTCGATACTGCAAGATGCGAGCATTTGACATCTATTTGCCAGAAGCATTTTGTAGTAAGGTCTTTACGGCATGAGGAGCTGTAAGGGTTAAATTTTGGCTTAGAGTTAACTTATCATCTTCTTGGGCCAGGCTTGCTGTAGCCGCTACGGCTCACAGACAACTTGGTCATCTAGAGGCCACAGGATCTCGCCTCTTAGACAAATAGGCCACTGGGTGGCTTTAGGGTCTTAGAGTCTGAATGAGCACGACTTTAGCAACTCCTTGGCTTTTATGGAGATATTAGGGAGGGCTAAAGCAGGGGCTTCAGTTAATGCTAAATTAATGGGCTATTTCATTCCGTACTTCTTGGATAGATGCCACTAAAATTTTTGTCTGTCTTTTGAATGCTTTACAGCGGCCTTTTCAGCTGCCTGTGTTGCTTGTTTTTGTTTTTTAAGCTTTTGATTATCAAAAACTTTTTGGGCTATTTCTAAAAGCTGACTGATATTTATTCTAGAAAATCTTTTTAGTTTTTGGAGTTTCTTTTTAATATCGTAGGCTGCCTGAGCCACAAATGCTAAATTAAGAGCAAGGCTATTTTCGGGAGCTGCCGGGTCAAAAGGGGTGTAAATCCGATAAGCCTCCTGGAGGCGCTCTAAAAACGTTTTGGTGACTTATCGGGCCTTTGGACAACGTCGGTCGTCTTAGACAAGTTTATGGGTTTCTGAGAGGCTCTTTTAATACTTGACAGGAGATACCGGTGAAAATCGTCTAAAGCTCTCTTTCTACTTGAGGAATGTGAGTCCTGGTTAGGCCGGGTAGAGGGAAAGACATCCTCAAGGAGGTCTTTAGCTTCTTCTTCCGGTCCATTGGCTGATGTGAGGAAGTAGTTTTTGGCTTCTTTTTGGATACGTTCCTTCTTTTCAGAGGTGAAAAGGGTTAAAAGCAGCTGTTGGCAATCATCTTAGGTGGGCGGGTGGGTCCGGAGTACAGACTCTGTCAGAGAGGTCAAAGCCTGGGGCTTTTCAGAGAAGGGAGGATTATGGGTTTTCTAATTATATAAGTCAGAAGTAGAAAAAGGGACACAAACTAAGAAGGGTGCTGAGCGCTCGTCACCTGGAGGGACTTGTGCCTCTCTCTGTGGTAGTAGAGGGGCTACTTCTTCCTACCACGGTCATGATTGAGAGGCAATGGGTGGCGAGCCTACAGGGGACGTCGTCGAGGAGACATGGTATAACTTTAAGGGAGAAGGCTGGTTGTAAGGCGGTGGGACTGGGTGAGGGAGACCCCCTCTTCTTCAGAGGGAGGCAGTACAGGGGAGCTGAACCGGCTGAGGGTCGAGGCGAAAACGCGGTCTGGCTTAGGAGGACCTTGGAGGTAGAATCATGAATGGCGCATGAATGGAGCCATGGAGAGTGGATCCTGACTAAACGTAGCTAATGTAGGGAAACTGATCAGGGTGGCTAGGAGTTTCTGTAACAACCTGCCACACAGCTTGAACAATTGTGAGGTTCAACGACCCTTCAGGGGCCACTTGACTTTAAACTTTGGCCATTTTATTTTGCACAGTGTCTGGATCTTGCCTTTTTTAAGGCGGACTTTATAATCCTCTGAACTGAGAGAAAAATTCTGCAGCATACATTGGAGAGGGCTTTAACTTTACAAGGCTGGGAAGAAGTGTTTCTTATTTTATTTTATTTTTTTTGAAGGCAATTTAATAAGATTTGAGCATAGATATTAAACTTAGCATGGACAGAGAAACGTATTTCTTGGGGGACTGGCGTAGTGAAAGAACAGAATCAATATGACTAGAAAGAGCAGAAAAACTTACAACAGCTAATACTACTTGCTACATTGCTGTAGCTTTAAGATTGAGGGAGGAGGACTAGAGCCAGCCTGAGATCTTCTGGGTCAGTTTGATCTAGGCATTCTTCTTCTTCTTCTAGATCTGTACTTTAAATACTTTTGGTGTCTTTATGACTTGAACGCAAATAGCTTTAACTTAGCTTTTACTTTTAAGGGTTTAAGGAGTAAGAGCAGAGCCAAGTCCTGGAGACGGTAAACTTTCTGTCGCACCGTAAAACGAGATGTGCGGGATAGGGGGCAGGGACAAGGCGGAAAAGGACTACTCGGATCATTTTTAAGTAGGGACAGTAGCCACAGAGGAACAGAGTAAGAATCTAAATGAAGTAAAGCAGTACGGGCGTACATTTCTTTACACAGTGTTCTACTTAAGGGCACTGGAAAAGTTACAGAATGACAAGAGAGGTGAGCAAGGAAATCTGCAGGGTGGCTGTTTTGAACTCACTACTGGTTTAACTTAGAGGAGGTCTAATCACTTGGACGTGGAGTATGACGATCTAAATACTTACAACTTTCATGGTGCTAGAAATCTTAATCAGGCAAATGTTTTTCACACTTGCTCTTGTAACAACACTTGACTTGCTTCTGGCAGAAAAGACAGGACTGTGGTGGCCAGCCTAAAAGATTGATGAGAAATTTAACCTCCTGTGACAAAAAATCAGCACTAAGGACTTAGAAGAAGTTTTTACTTAGACGTCTTGGGCAATATCAACGTCTTGACATGCAAAACTTTGACAACTACTAACAAGACAATAGACACTGAACAGAACAATCAATATAAAACAAACAATTGACTTTAGGGCATGTAAACAGTTATGACAATTTCTTTCTTTTTTTTTTTTTTTTTTTTTTTAGACAGACAAGGGGCGGGTTTCCTGTGATGGGATCAGTCAGGTGCCTGCCTGGCCGCTCCCCCTGAGGGGACTTGGGCTCCTCTTAGCATTGGCAGGCCGGTATAAACTTCCGGCTCAGATCAAGCTATGCCTGATGCTGCCTTAAGCCTTATGAGGTCGCCACGGAACCGCAGGTGAGGGCCCACTTGAACTCCGTAGCTTTCGCCGTGGAGCTACAAACTGCAGGACAAGCGCAAGCCCTTGTCCTCCCTCATTCATTCATTATTCACACAGAGTATATAACAGTTTTTTTTTTTCTTTCTTGGAGATTCTTCAAGAAACTTGGAATAAGAGAAAGATGAGAGATAGAAAAAGAGAGACAGAGAGTGACCGGTCTGCCAGAAACCAGGACTCAGTCCTCCAGCATCCTGGGATGTGAACTGAGTCAAGGGAGGGCCCCTGTCAGGGCCACTTCCCTCCTAGAAAGAAACACAGAGGTGCCTAACAGAAAACCAGGGCTCTACCTTCTAGCGTCCTAGAGAAACAGGTAGAGTGGAAAGAGGGACACCCTCATCAGGGCCGCTTCCCTCTTACTAGAACTGAAGTCAAATCTGACCTACGTGACCTCAGGGTCAGAAGTCGAGGACTCAGAGGTGGAATTTTTATGGGCACCCACACGGTTGTCGATAAGCTCTCCTCTGGAAGACGGTCACCTTTCGAGGACCTGAAATTTTTTTTTTAGGTGGCACCCCCCTACAAGCCGGCCGTGAGCCCGGAGGGAGCCCGGGTCTCGCCTGATGGCGTTTCTCGCTGGGGCCTCCAAGTGTTTTACTTGAATGAGTTAGAGAAAATGCCACACTTTCACATGAATTAAGAGTCTGCTTATTTAGCTGGTGGCCAAGAAATGGCTAACTCTTAAAGTTCTCTTGGCCCCGAAGAAGGGGCTAGATTTTCTTTTATACTTCAGTTTAGAAAGGGGAAACGGGTCTAGTTAAAAGAATTTTACAGAAGTAAAGTAGGCAAAAAAGTTAAAAGGATAACTTGTTACAGGAGAGTAAACAGTTCTAGGTCTAAGGACTTTAAGACTATTACAAAGTGATAGACGTGGGGCTTTAGACATTATCAATCGGACAAATTCCTGGGAACTGCGGATATTGCTCGCCCCGCAGTATCTTATCAGTTAATTGCATTCTTCGATGTGCTAAGAGTCAGCTTGCACAAGTTAAGTCCTTGAGGAAGGGGCTGCCAGTGAAAAAGCCAAGATAAAAGCTGTCCCCGGTGTTAGAGGTGGGGCCTGATGGGAAGAGATTGGATCATGGGGGTGGATTTCTCATGAATGATTTAGCATCATCCTTTTGGTCCTGTCCTTGCAATAGTGAGTGAGTTCTTGCAAGATCAGGTTGTTTACGAGTGTGTAGCACCTCCCTCCTTACTCTCTTGCTCCCGCTTCACCTTCTGCCATCATTGTAAGTTTCCTGAGGCCTCCACAGAAGCTCAGCAGATGTCAGTGTCATGCTCCCTGTATAGCCTACAAAACTGTGAGCCAATTAAACCTCTTTTCTTTATATATTGCCCAGTCTCAGGTATTTCTTTATAGCATGAGAGCAGCCAAATCCAGCAGCCATAGACAATATGTAGCAAATGTGCATGGCTGGGTTTCAATAAAACTTTATTGACAAACACATCTGCAAGCAGGTCAGATTTGGCCCATGGGCCATAGTGTCCCAGCGTCTGCTCTGGAATATTCTGTTCAGCCTGGTTGGACATCTCTAGGTTTTTTTTTTTTTTTTTTTTTTTTTTGAGACAAAGTCTCACTCTTGCCCAGGCTGGAGTGCAGTGGTGCAATCTTTGCTCACCACAACCTGTGCCTCCTGTGTTCAAGCAATTCTCCTGCCTCAGCCTCCCAAGTAGCTGGGATTACAGGCACCTGCCACCACACCTGGCTAATTTTTGTATTTTTAGTAGAGATGTGGTTTCACTATGTTGCCCTGGCTGGTCTCGAACTCCTGATCTCAAGTGATCCACCTGCCTCGCCCTCACAAAACGCTGAGATTACACGTGTGAGCCACTGCAGCTGCCCTCTAGGTTTTTTTTTTTTTTTTTTTTGACCATTGCTTATTTGGTTTGACTTTCATTTTCTTCCCCATTGTGGTAGTCATTTTCTGAATGCCTGTTAGTTTGTCCATCTCTCTCCTCTGTAGTCCCTAGCGTCAGATGAACTCCTCTGCAGGTGCAATGGTGTAACACTCTCTAGTGCTGAATTTTGAGCAGGAGAAAGAGAGCAAGAGTGACCACTACCTTTGGAAACTCTGGCCTCCTGAGAATTTGGTGTCTCCTCTGCAAAGGTTGCATACCTGTTAACCCACAGGCCGGAGAGAGAGACAAGCCAGAATCATGATCTGTTGAGCTTGAGTTTAATATTTGATGAACAGAGATCACTGAGTTTTTTGATAAGAATTAGAGGGGGAAGAAATGGCCACAGAGAACAATTTCTATCTCCAGATGAGGATTCAGGAGATAATTCTGTGAACAGAACTTCCTGAGAACCGAGATGGGGGAAATCGCTGGTATTAGAAGAGTGAAAATGTCAGTAAGTATGGCTACGACTGTGCTCTTAGAGGCAAAAGAAGAAAATGAGACTGCCAGGCCTGAATAATGAGAAATCTTTGATGGAATTAGCCATGCGGAACAGACACTAAATGCATCCTCATTCTTCTCATAGTCAAAAGTTTTTGCTTAAGCTGGATGGGAAAAAGAGAATCCCATTTCACTAAGTATAAAAGAGGGGATTTTAGAGAAGGTCTCAGAAGAAAGAGATGTGGGGGTTTGGTGAAACTCACCAGAGGCTGAACCCTCTCCAGCATTACACAGGGATTGGGAGGAGCGGGGTGGCATTAGGCCAGGTGCATAGCCCAATGCTGCTCTCTCTGGACTTGTTTGCTAGCTGAGCTCATCCATTTACATAATTTTCAGTGCCATTTCTCAGCTAATGAGTCCTGAACTTTTGTCTTGAGGCTAGACTTCTCTTTGAAACAGCAGTCTTAAACACTCAACTTCTTTATTGTTTTTTCCACTTGTCAACTCATGAACACCTCAACCTTGTTACATCCAAAGCCAAACTCATGGCTTGGAGTGGTAGGTGATGGCTGTAATCCCAGTGCTATGGGAGGCTGAGGTGGGAGGATTACTTGAGGCCAGGAGTTTGAAGCCAGCCTGGAAAACACAGTGAGACTCCCTATCTACAAAAAAAAAAAAAAAAAAAAGCTAGGCATGGTGATATGCATCTGTAGGATCTGTAGTCCTGCTACATGGCAGGCTGAGGCAGGAGGATCACTTGAGCCCAGGAGTTTGAGGCTGCAAAGAGCTATGATTGCACCAATGCACTCCAGCCTAGGTGACACAGCCAAAGACCCTGTCTTAAAAAAAAAACCCAAAGCCAAACTCTCTTTTTCCTCCTCCTTCTCCGTGGGCTCTGTCCATGCCATCTCTGTTCTGTAAATGGCACCACCCCTGCTGAGCTGCTAAAGGTGGTCATAACTCATGTGTTGTGCTAACTCTGCTTTTGCCCTCTTCTCCAGTCAGCAAGTCCTGTGATTCTAAACTTTATCCAACTTGTCCACTCTCTGTAGCTTCACTGTCATTATCTTTGCCTAGGACACTGCTATCTCAGCTGGGCTACAGCAACCTCCTAACTGGTCTTAACTGGTATTCTGCACCTGCTCTCCATGCTCAGCAATCCATTTCCTACCTGGCAGCTTCAGTGATCTTAAGGCGTCCATTGAGTCTCATCCCTGCCTTTCCTGCCCATGGCACATAGAATAAAATCGAGACCCCGAGTCTTCTGCCTGTTCCTGCCACCTCTCCAGCCGTCTCCTATCTCCTGCCCTTGGCCTACTCTATTTCAGCCACTATGGCCTCCTTTTGTTTTCTTGGACTTTCAAACTTTTTTCCACAACATGGCCTTTGCACTTGCTGCTTCAGCCTGGAATGATATTCCTCTGCACCTCCCCAAATTAGACCATCCTTTAGGTGTCAGCTAAAATGGTGCTTCCACAGACAGTTCTTCCCTGACCCTTTTACGAAGTGGGCTTCCCTGCTCTTCTCCACCTTAACCTTATTGTTTCTTGTTGTGGGAAGTCAGGGACCCCAAATGGAGAGGGACTGGCTGGAGCCATGGCAGAGGAACATAAATGGTCAAGATTTCATGGACATTTATCAGTTCCCAAATAATACTTTTATAATTTCTTATGCCTGTCTTTAATCTCTTAATTCTGTTATGTTCATAAGCTAAGGATGTACATCACCTCAGGACCACTGTGATAATTGTGTTAACTGTACAAATTGATTGTAAAACATGTGTGTTTCAACAATATGAAATCAGTGCACCTTGAAAAAGAGAATAACAGCAATTTTTAGGGAACAAAGGAAGACAACCATAAGGTCTGACTGCCTGCAGGGTTGGGCAAAAAGAGCCATATGTTTCTTCTTGCAGAGAGTCTATAAACCGATGTGCAAGTAGGAGAGATATCACTAAATTCTTTCCCTAGCAAGGAATATTAATAGTAATACCCTGGGAAAGGAATGCATTCCTGGGGGAAGGTCTATAAATGGCCGCACTGGGAATGTCTGTCTTATGCGGTTGAGATAAGGACTGAGATACGCCCTGGTCTCCTGCAGTACCCAAAGGCTTACTAGGGTGGAGAAAAACTCCGCCCTGATATATCTGTGGTCAGCCTGGTTCTCTGCTCTTGAACCCTGTTTTCTGTTGTTTAAGATGTTTATCAAGACAATACATGCGTGAATGAACATAGACCCTTATCAGTGGTTCTGCTTTTGCCCTTTGCTTTGTGATCTTTGCTGGACACTTATCAGTAGTTGTGCTTTTGTCCTTTGTCCTGTTCCCTCAGAAGCATGTGATCTTTGTTAGACCCTTAGTAGTAGTTCTGCTTTTTACCCTTTGAAGCATGTGACCTTTGTACCTACTCCCTGTTCTTACACCCCCTTCCCTTTTGAAGCCCTTAATAAAAACTTGCTCATCTGAGACTCAGGGGGCATCATGGTCCTACTGATGTGTAATGTCACCCGCAGCAGCCCAGCTGTAAAATTCCTCTCTTTGTAGTGTCTCTCTTTATTTCTCAGCTGGCTGACACTTATGGAAAATAGAAAGAACCTACATTGAAATATTGAGGGCAGGTTCCACCTATACTTCTTTCATGGATTTACTTATTTTTTATTTGTCCCCCTCTGTATCCTAGAAACTCCTGGAGGGCAGAGGCAGGCCTGCCATCTTCATCATTGCATTACCACCACCCAACACTATCGGGGGACCTGCCCTGATAATCAGGTAGGTTCTTTTCTATTTTCCTAAGCGTCGACTGGCTTGAGAAATAAAAGGACAGAGTACAAAAGAGAGAAATTTTAAAGCTGGGCATCCGGGGGAGACATCACACATTGGTAGGATCTGTGATGCCCCACAAGCCACAAAAACCAGCAAGTTTTTATTAGGGAGTTTCAAAAGGGGAGGTAGTATACGAATAGGTGTGGGTGACAGACATCAAGTACTTAACAGGGTAATAGAATATCCAAGGCAAGTGGAGACAGGGTGAGATCACAGGACCACAGGATGGAAGTGAAATTAAAATTGCTAATGAAGTTTTGGCACCATTGTCATTGATAACATCTTATCAGGAGACAGGGTTTTGAGATCAACCCGTCTGACCAAAGTTTATTAGGCGGGAATTTTCTCTTCCTAATAAGCCTGGGAGTGCTATGGGAGACTGGAGTTTATTTCACCTCTGCAATCTCGACCATAAGAGACAGGTACGCCCCGGGGGCCAGTTCAGAGACCTACCCCTAGGTGCGCATTCTCTTTCTCAGGGACCTTCCACGCTGAGAAAAGGAATTCAGTGATATTTCTCCCATTTGCTTTTGAAAGAAGAGAAATATGGTTCTGTTCTGCCCGGCTCACCTGCGGTCAGAGTTTAAGGTTGTGTCTCTAATTTCCTGAACAATTGCTGTTATCCTGTTCTTTTTTCAGGGTGCCCACATTTCATATTGCTCAAACACACATGTTGTACAATTTGTATAGTTAACGCAATTATTACAGGTCCTGAGACGATATACATCCTTCTCGACTGACAGGATTAAGAGATTAAAGTAATGACAGGCATAGGAAATCACAAGGGTATTGATTGGGGAAGTGATGTGTCCATGAAATCTTCACAATTTATGTTTAGAGATTGCAGTAAAGACAGGCATAAGAAATTACAAAAGTATTAATTTGGGGAACCAATAAATGTCCATAAAATCTTCATAATCCACGTTCTTCTGTCATGGCTTCAGCCAGTCCCTCCGTTTGGGGTCCTGACTTCCCGCAACCTCTCTTCCTCTCTTTTTATATAAATGTGCCATGGTGATGAAGGCTTGTTCATTCTCTCGATTTTGACACAGGATTATTTGACTGGTACGGCACACTGAAAGCCTGCCGATTAAGCAGAGAAACATAATTCCAAAATTTACTACAGTGGAGTCCCCAATAGACTTAATCCAAGTTGTGGGGTTTAATCCATAAAGCTTTTCTGCCACCTGATCTAACGCCTGAGCTCCAGGCACGATGGATAAGTGAGCTTGGGAGGCTTCAAAAATTTGTTTTTTTAATTTAGTTGTTTTCAATGATAAACTATCTTTTCTACCTAGAAGGTGTCCTTTGACCATTTCCCATGAATGATCAGTCTCGTTATAGGAATAGGGGTGATGCAGAAATCCACAGTATTCCAATCGCACTGCATTTGCATGCGATGTTCTAGACTCACTACCCGATCTCCAAGCCAAATAACAGACTGTCTTAAATCATTAATTTGATTTGCCAATTTTTGATCGATGCCTTGTTGAGAATTCCACATTTGGGTGGAATTGGCTTGCCAATCATTAACAAAATGAGCCGTTTGAATAGACTGGTCTAATGCCATTCCGGCAGTGGTGGCCATTGCAGTGACTGTAATTAGGCCCATGATAACAGCGACTAAAGTGAAAACAAATATCTTAGGTCCTTTTAGAATTCGTTGTACCACTTCATTAATTAAATGTATTGAGGGGGAGGATTCCCAAGGTCTAGGTAAAATTATCAGAATCCAGATTCCTTCTCGAGCTCGAACCAACATTACACTTTTCCTCGAGTCAAAATGGGAGTTAATACAAGTGTATAGATGACAATTGACGCATTGGACAGTTTGATTATTCATCCAAATTTTGATATTTCCTACCAATAGCATGTAAGGAGGCTTAACACAACTCTGTATGGGAACAGTCAGGTTGGAGGTAAGTAAAGCAGAATGTCTGGGTCTACGTTGATACTGAGAGAGTGGGACGGTAGTGGGAAAAACAGTCAAAATAGTTTTTCCTTCCCATACTCGCAGTCCAGACACGGCAATAGCCAATTTCCAAAGTTCTGGGTGTTCTGGGCTCAGAATAGGGAGTATCATAGGAGGCCTGGTGGGGGGGGGTAATGCCTTTATCTTCCCATTTTAAGGGAAAGAATGAGCTGATCCTGGTATGCAAAGTAGAATGATGATTCTCTTTCTCCTGATAAGAAATAAAATAAGTAGCCTCCAGGCATTCCCTTCCACAGGGGAGCAATTGTTTTTTAAATAGCCCTTTGGTGCCCAGTCTATTACTAAACCATATGAGTCATTTTTTAATATTACTGCATGTGAGTTAACACAGTCTTCCCAAATTAAAGTTTTAGATGGGCCCTCAAAATGTTTAGGGCATGGTTTTCCTGCAGGTTTATATTGAAAGTATGGGATACCTCCCATTACTCCTCCTTTCATTTGTTGTAAAGGAGAAAGGGAGAGGCCACAGACCAAATGTCCCATTTTATCTGTAGCTGATGTTTCTGAAAGATAAACAGCCCAGAACTGAGTTTCTAGATGGATGCAACCAGGTGCATGTCCGAGGCACAGAGGGGGGTATTTATAACCCATGGTAACATTAAATGCAGTGCCTTCTTCTCCTGGTTGAGCAGGGCAAGGGTCGTCTATGGCTCCAGACATCCACACAGTATCGTTAGTGTAGATTTCTGCGGGAGCATCTATCCAGGTGAGAGGGCGAATAAGTGGAGGAAAAGGCACCTAAGCCCAAGAAGAATAATTGTGTGTAGCAGGTAAATCAGTGTGAGAGGAAACTCGTGAGACAGAAAGTATTAGGAGGAGAATCATTAAATAAAACCGAGTGTAAGCGAGATGGAGTGCTGAAGGAGAAAGAGAAGAACAGAGGGATGTTATTTTCAGGCTAATAGAAATGGTGAGATATTTAGGTTTGTAAGGAGAAAAAGAAAGGTAATCAGGAGAAGTGTGATTAGTTAGATGGGTCTCCACTGTCATCAGGGAGGATTGATTTACACCCATTGTGATTTGGTGTGCCTGTTTCTGAGGAGTCGGCACAGATCTCACCACATCTGAAGGCAGTCTCTGACACAGACGTCTCTTCACTGTGGTTTTGATTGTCAGTATTCACAAGAAGCTTGAGTCTTCTGGTGGGTACCCAGACAGGGGATTGATGATCTCCTGGTGAAACACAAGCATATCCTCTTCCCCACGTTAAGTAGAATAAGAGACAATATTTAAAGGTTTGGGGAAGTCCTGTAAGGCAGTAATCACAGCAATTAACTCCGCCTTTTGAACAGAAGTATAAGAGGTAGAAAGAAGTTTGTCTGCAGGACCTATATAGCCAGCATTGCCATTGCTAGAGCCATCAGTGAATACTGTAACGGCCTCAGGAATGGGTTGATTTTTGGTTAATCGAGGAACCACCCAAGACGTTGTTTTTATAAAATCAAACAATTTGTTTTTTTGGATAATGATTGTCAATAACACCAATAAAATCAGCCAAGTGAATTTGCCACAGTACAGAATGTTGAAAGGCAGCTTGAACTTCGAGCTGATTTAAAGGAACTACAATTACACTTGGATCAAATCCAGAAATTTGAAGTATTCTGCAGCGAACCTGTCCAATTAATATGGCTATTTGTTCTAGATAAAGTTTTTGACACAGAATGAGGAAGAAAACACCATTCCACTAAATCATTATGTTGAACTATTAGTCCAGTAGGAGAGTGTAATGAAGCAAAAACCAGAAGCTGAAAAGGCTGAAATGTCTGTACTCTAGATAACTGGGCAGTCTGGATTGTTTCCTCTACAAATTCCAGATCCAGTACATAGGTCGGAATGCCTAAAGTAGGTCTTAAATAATTAATGTTACCCAAAAGTTTTTGGAAGTCATTTAAAATTTTTAAAGAATCTCTCCTAATTTGAACTTTTTGAGGTTGAATACATTGTTTATCGACCACCATTCCTAAATATTGAACAGGAGTGGTCTGTTGAATTTTATCCTGAGTAATGTATAACCCAGCCTCTGTAACACAGCGGCTCAAAATTTGGTAACAGTCAATTAATTTTTTATCAGTGGGGGCAGAAATTAAAATATCATCAATATAATGAAGAATAGAGGCCTCGGGAAATCGGGCTCAAACTGGTGAAAGCACTTGTCCAACATAAAGCTGGCAGATTGTAGGGCTATTTAGCATTCCCTGAGGAAGTACTTTCCATTGATAATGAGCTACAGGCTCCTGATTATTGATAGATGGTACAGTAAAAGCAAATTTTTCACAATCCGATTTATATAAAGGTATATGAAAAAAAAAACTCTTTAAGATCAATAAGTATGAGAGGCCAATCTTTAGGTATTAAAGCAGGGGCAGGCATGCCGGGTTGGATGGCCCCCATAGGTTTAATTACAGCATTAATGGCCCTTAAATCGGTTACCTTCCGCCATTTGCCTGATTTCTTTTTTACTAGAAACACAGGAGAATTCCAAGGGGAAAGAGAAGGTTCCATATTTCCAAGTTGTAACTGCTCAGAAACCAATTGATTTAAAGCCTCCAGTTTTTCTTTAGAAAGCGGCCACTGCTGAATCCCAGGGCCACTTGTCTTATCTCCTTTGTTTAAAAGGATATTAGGTAGTAAAAGCAATTGAGCTTGTTTAACAGTAGTAAAAGAAACAGGAGCTTGGGCTGGGGAGTGTAATTTATCCCAAGCTCTCATACACACTTTTGTTACTTGTTCTGTGGTAAGAGTATCAAAGTTTAATTGGGCATAAGCATCAGAGAAACTATCGGAGCCTGTGAGCTGAACCTGAGTAATTAGAATGTCATTACTCCGATTTAGCTGAGCCTGTAAACAGGCCTCCTCTGACCACCAGGCTGAGATGGACTTAGAACAGCTTTTTGCCAAAAGATCACAGTCTGAAGGAAGCAAAACGACCTCAGTATAAAAAGTGTGCAATACCATTTGAACATAAGGAAACGTAGGACCATACTGAGTACAAGCATCCTTAAATTGTTTTTAAAAAGGTAAGATTGAGCGGCGCATATCGACGCAGACTGGTTGAGGAACTGAAACGACAGGAGGGTGAGGGGCTGTAGTGGATGGGGGAGGGCCTGGAGAATGACAGGTAAATTGTAGTTTGGTCCCAGAGCCATTATTTGATGCTGGAGGTTTGAAGAGAGAAGAATTAGCATATTTATGGTACCGGGCTTCGTGAGTCACAGCCGCAGGAGTTTGAAGTACTGGCTTTTCGTGAGAAGAAGTAAGAAAAGTAGGGGGAAACTTTAAGCCAAAGTTACCAGTTAGAAATCAAATTTTCAGAATCGTTAGGGTGGGGAGGAGTAGCTGAAGGGAGAGTCTGAACGAAGGCCATGTGGGAGAGGAAGGTTGAGAAAAAGGCAGAGAAACTGAGGAAAAGGCAGAAAACTGCGGCAACTGCAGGGGTTCACGAGATTGGCAAGCCACGAAGATGGCACGCACCAAGCACCCCAAACAGTGATGGGAACATAATACCCGGCCGAGACCAGTTTTCGGAATGCTTTACGGACACAATCACACAATTTTATATACACCGTTCCTTTTTCAGGAAACCAAGAACAGTATTTTTCTACTGCCTTGAATAGAGTGATCATATTTTTCATGGTTACCGGTTTTAACAGGAGTTTGTTAGATTACACATGACCGATAGTTAACCCAGACCTTACACAGATTACTCACCACTCGCCGGGGAGTTGAACACGCTTATCTGTGGACCAAGCCGATTGACGTTACACCGCACCTACCAAAGCGAATCCGGTTCCCTCATGCACTTAGGAAAAAAGAAAGACCACGTGGGAGCCAGATATCGGGGGACCTGCCCCGATAATCACATAAGTTCTTTTCTATTTTCCTAAGCGTCGACTGGCTTGAGAAATAAAAGGACAGAGTACAAAAGAGAGAAATTTTAAAGCTGGGCATCTGGGGGAGACATCACACATTGGTAGGATCTGTGATGCCCCACAAGCCACAAAAACCAGCAAGTTTTTGTTAGGGAGTTTCAAAAGGGGAGGGAGCATATGAATAGGTGTGGGTGACAGACATCAAGTACTTAACAGGGTAATAGAATATCACAAGGCAAGTGGAGACAGGGCGAGACCACAGGACCGAAGTGAAATTAAAATTGCTAATGAAGTTTTGGCACCATTGTCATTGATAACATCTTATCAGGAGACAGGGTTTTGAGATCAACCCGTCTGACCAAGGATTATTAGGCGGGAATTTTCTCTTCCTAATAAGCCTGGGAGTGCTATGGGAGACTGGAGTTTATTTCACCTCTGCAATCTCGACCATAAGAGACAGGTACGCCCCGGGGGGCCAGTTCAGAGACCTACCCCTAGGTGCGCATTCTCTTTCTCAGGGACGTTCCATGCTGAGAAAAGGAATTCAGTGATATTTCTCCCATTTGCTTTTGAAAGAAGAGAAATATGGTTCTGTTCTGCCCGGCTCACCGGCGGTCAGAGTTTAAGGTTATCTCTCTAATTCCCTGAACAATTGCTGTTATCCTGTTCTTTTTTCAGGGTGCCCACATTTCATATTGCTCAAACACACATGCTGTACAATTTATGTACTTAACGGAATTATTACAGGTCCTGAGACGATATACATCCTTCTCGACTGACAGGATTAAGAAATTAAAGTAATGACAGGCATAGGAAATCACAAGGGTATTGATTGGGGAAGTGATAAGTGTCCATGAAATCTTTACAATTTATGTTTAGAGATTTCAGTAAAGGCAGGCATAAGAAATTAAAAAAGTATTAATTTGGGGAACTAATAAATGTCCATAAAATCTTCATAATCCACGTTCTTCTGTCATGGCTTCAGCTGGTACCTCCGTTTGGGGTCCCTGACTTCCCGCAACACAGCACAGTGCCTGGCACAAAAGAGTTGCTCAATAAATAAATCAGGATGAATAGATAAATACACGGATAGGCACTTTGAACTACAGATGAGCTTAAATACTTTGTGTTTTTCTTAGTCAAACATGTCCAATTAAGCATGTGATAAATGTTATGATGACCATACCTGTGTCTTGCCTGATGTTCTTTGCAATCACTAAATGAATTCAATTGTTCCTGTTTTGACAGTTCTATTTTCAACCTAATGATCTGTTTATTTTAACTTCTGGCTGTTGGCTTTGTTTGGGTTTGTTAGCCTGACAAAGTGGTAGATATTGGTATTTGCTCTTTTGTTTAAATGTCACGAACATTAAAAATGCCTTTGCTTTTGGTAAGAAACCCTAGTTAGGACACCCTAGCGGTCAGGATGATTTGCGTTCTGGTGCAGTAACAGCAATCCCCAAATCTCAGTGGCCTCATGTAGTGAGGTATTTGTTTGTTTGTTTTTGAGTCAAGGTCTCACTCTGTCACCCAGACTAGAGTGCAGTGGTGCAATCTCAGCTCACTGCAACCTCTGCCTCCCAAACTCAAGTGATTCTCTTGCCTCCTGAGTAGCTGGGATTACAGGCCCATGCCACCACTGTCTGGCTAATTTTTGTACTTAGTAGAGACAGGATTTCACCATGTTAGCCAGGTTGGTCTTGAACTCCTGACCTCAAATGATCCACCCGCCTTAGCCTGCCAAAGTGCTGGGATGACAGGCATGAGCCACCATGCCTGGCCAGAGTGAGGCTTATTCTTGGTCACGTTGCATGTCTGGGCTGTGTTAGGGCATTGTGGGGTGGTCTGTTCATTGTGTTCACTCAGGGATCCAGGCTGACAAAAGCCCCATCTCTGCATGTGTCCTTGATCACCACTTCAGGGGAAAGGGAATGTGGTGGATCATAGAGCCTCTTAACACTTCCACCTGGAGGTGACTCAAGTTGCTGCTGCTCATGGTTCATTGGACAAAACGGATCACAGAGTCATGGGCAACTTCTCTGTGCCTGGAAGGGGAAACAAAATATGAATAGCCACATTGATTTTCCCTAGATATTACACAGAAGGCCTCATTTAAACACAGTTACTTATTTGTGTTTTGAAGCTAATTGTAGTCCATCAAACTTCACAGAAGATATGTGCACTTCCAAACTATTATTAAGCACAATTTTTTTTCTTTTTTTTTTTTTTTTGAGACAGAGTCTCACCCTCTTGTCCAGGCTGGAGTGCAGTGGCATGATCATGGATCGCTGCAACTTCTGCCTCCTGGGTTCAAGTGATTTTCATGCGTCAGCCTCCCAAAATGCTGGGATTACAGACACCCACAACAACGCCTGGCTAAGTTTTGTATTTTTAGTAGAGATGGGGTTTCACCATGTTGGCCTGGCTGGTCTGGAACTCCTGACCTGAGGTGATCCACCTGCCTCGGCCTCCCAAAGTGCTGAGATGACAGGCGTGAGCCGCCGCGCCTGGCCTTGAGTATGATTTTTGATTTGGAAGTTCAGAGTTAGGGTTTTAGTCTGAGGACTGTATGATGGGAAGGTGAAAAGCAGAGCTTGGCTGTGAGTTTGCTGGGATTCCTGTGCTGCTTCTACAGCTCTTTGGCTGTGTGACCGTTACTTTTGGCAAGTTCCTTTACCTTTCTATGTGTTGGTTTCCTCATCAATAAAATGGAAAAACTAATCATAATCATAATAGCTATTGGTGTTGGGATAGCCCAGTGGTTGACACATAAGGACTCAAACATACTTTTTTTTTTTTTTTTTTTTTTTGAGACGGAGTCTTGCTCTGTTGCCAGGCTGGAGTGCAGTGGTGCAATCTCGGCTCACTGCAACCTCTGCCTGCTGGGTTCAAGCGATTCTCCTGCCTCAGCCTCCCGAGTAGCTGGGATTACAGATGCCTGCTACCACTCCCAGTTAATTTTTGTATTTTTAGTAGAGACGGGGTTTCACCATGTTGTCCAGGATGCTCTCGATCTCTTGACCTCATGATCCGCACACCTCAGCCTCCCAAAGTGCTGGGTTTACAGGTATGAACCGCCGTGCCCAGCTCAAAAATACTATTATTAATTTTGGGGGGCAGTTATTATATTTTGTGAAAATCAGAGTTCAGTACCTTGTAACACTGAGTTGGGATCTATCCCTGAAGGAACAGGCTTCTAAAGAGGAAGGCATCGAGAGAGGGGCAAAATTTTAGTGGACGCTGTAATGACTTTAGGTATATGGACCTGGGGCAGAGTTCTAGCTGGGGCCACCAGGTAGCAAGGTGGACTTTGCTAAATTCTATCACTTTCCTGAGCCTCAGCCTCACTTGTTACAAATGGGGTTAAAGCATCCCTCTTTCATAAAGATGATTAAGTAAGAGGGAATGAAAGCAACTTCCATCAATGGTCAAAAGTATTCATTTAACTTCTTTTTTTTTTTTTTTTTTTTTTTTTTTTTTTTTTTGAGATGGAGTCTCTCTCTGTTGCCCAGGTTGGAGTGCAGTGGCATGGTCCCGGGTCACTGCAACCTCCACCTCCTGGGTTCAAGTGATTCCCTTGCCTCAGTCTCCTGCGTAGCTGGGACTACAGGTGCGTGCCACCACGCCTGGCTAATTTTTCTATTTTTAGTAGAGACGTGGTTTTACCATGTTGGCCAGGATGGTCTCGACCTCCTGACCTTGTGATCCACCCACCTTAGCCTCCCAAAGTGTTGGGATTACAGGCATGAGCCACCATGCCTGGCCCATTTAACTTCTATATTACTTTCCTGTTGGTGGATTTACCAGTGCAAACTGAGCAGCTTAAAACACCACCCAGTTATTATCTGTTTCCATGAGCCAAGGGTCTGGGCAGGGTTTAACTGGGTCTTCTATTCAGGGTCACAATACTGCAAACAGAGTGTCAGCTGGGGTCTCATCAGATGCTCAGTGTCCTCTTCCAAGCTTATTCAGTTTGTGGACTGAATTCAATTTCTTGCAATTGTTGAACGAAGGCCCTCAGCTCCTAGAGCTGCCACCTCCAAAGACAGTTCACAGCATGGCCATTTATGTCTCCTTGGAGGCTAAGGGTTGAATCTCTGAAACTTCACCTTTAAAAGACTCACCTGATTAGGTCTGGCCCACCTAAGATCATCCTGCTTTGGATGAACTCAAAGTCAGCTGAGCAAATGTGCTTAACAAAGCAAGCGTGACCATAATCACATTTGCAAAATTCCTTCCCCTTGGCCAAATCACAAGCTCTGCACACACTCAAGAAGAGATGATACAGGGAGCAGATATAAGGGAGTGGTTCTCTTGGGGGCTGTCCTAGAACTCTGCCCATTACAACTTCCTTTCTCGAGGAACAGCAGGCCTGGGGAGAGATGATCACGGATGAGAGCAGCCCACAGGTTGTGAGCACCAGGTGCTGGAGTAGGATGCAGGAGGCTGACAAGCAAGTATGAAAAGCCTTCTCTGGGCTGGGTGGAGTGGCTCACACCTGTAATCCCAACACTATGGGAGGCCGAGGTGGGCGGATCACGAGGTCAAGAGATCGAGACTATCCTGGCCAACCAACATGGGGAAACCCCGTCTCTAATCAAAATGCAAAAATTAGCTGGGAGTGGTGGCATACGTCTCTAACAACCCAGCTCCCCAAGTGAGCAATTCCTGTCCCTTTTAAGGGCTCACAACCCTAAGGGGGTCCACATGAGAGGGTCGTGATCGTGAGAGAGTCGTGATCGATTGACCAAGAAGGGAGTACGTGACTGGGGGCTGCATTCAGCAAACCCCATCTCTACTAAAATAGCAAAATTCAGCAAAGTCTCAGGATAAAAATCAATGTGCAAACATCACAAGCATTCGTATACACCAATAACAAACAGAGAGCCAAATCATGAGTGAACTCCCATTCACAATTGCTTCAAAGAGAATAAAATACCTAGGAATCCAACTTACAAGGGATGTGAAGGACCTCTTCAAGGAGAACTATAAACCACTGCTCAACGAAATAAAAGAGGATACAAACAAATGGAAGAACATTCCATGCTCATGGGTAGGAAGAATCAATATCGTGAAAATGGCCATACTGCCCAAGGTAATTTATAGTTTCAATGCCATCCCCATCAAGCTACCAATGACTTTCTTCACAGAATTGGAAAAAAACTACTTTAAAGTTCATATGGAACCAAAAAAGAGCTGGCATTACCAAGTCAATCCTAAGCCAAAAGAACAAAGCTGGAGGAATCAGGCTACCTGACTTCAAACTATACTACAAGGTACAGTAACCAAAACAGCATGGTACTGGTACCAAAACAGAGATATAGACCAATGGAACAGAACAGAGGCCTCAGAAATAATGCCGCATTATCTACAACTATCTGATCTTTGACAAACCTGGCAAAAGCAAGAAATGGGGAAAGGATTCCCTATTTAATAAATGGTGCTGGAAAAACTGGCTAGCCATATGTAGAAAGCTGAAACTGGATCTCTTCCTTACACCTTATACAAAAATCAATTCAAGATGGATTAAAGACTTAAATGTTAGACCTAAAACCATAAAAACCCTAGAAGAAAACCTAGGCAATACCATTCAGGACATAGGCATGGGCAAGGACTTCATGTCTAAAACACCAAAAGCAATGGCAACAAAAGCCAAAATTGACAAATGGGACCTAATTAAACTCAAGAGCTTCTGCACGGCAAAAGAAACTACCAGCAGAGTGAACAGGTAACCTACAGAATGGGAGAAAATTTTTGCAATCTACTCGTCTGACAAAGGGACCTATGACTTTCTTATAACCAAGAGAATATGGCAGAGGTGATGGGATGTAGTGATTATGTTAGATAGGATGTTAAGTTGTCTTGCTAGGAGGTTATCTTGCTGGCTTTGAAGATGTGAGCTGCCATGTCATGAGTGGCCAGATGGAGAGGCTCATGTGGCAAGAAGCTGAGGACAGCAAGAACCTGGGGCCCTGATTCCAGCAGCCTGCAAGGAACTGAATGCTGCCAACAACCAGATGAGACGGGAAGCAGATCAATCACCAGTCAAGCCTCCAGATGAGAACTGAGCCCTGGCTGACATTATGGTTGCAGCCTTGCACTGAACCCAGCTGAGTCACGCCTGGATTCCTGACCCACAGAAACCACGTAGTGATAACTGTGTGCTGTCTCAAGCCACAAAATTTGCAGTAATATTGTTGCACAGCAATAGATAACTAATATAAAAACTGTCCTACATCATGTACATTACTGAGTGAAATGTAGGACCTGGATTTAAGCTCTGATTTCAGAGTTGTGGTCTCAGTCTCCCCAGGGAGACCTGTCCTGGGAGACAGTTATGCCAGGCTGTGATGCTGTGATGATTGTTCTCTTCCTACCCAGAAGCTTTCAATAGGCATGTCAAGCATGTGACCCCAGCTACATATACCAAATGTATTTCTGACAAATGCCAGGACATCGTGAGCTTCCTTGTTTTACTGAGAGCTCCATAAAGGAAGGATCATCTCTGTCTCTTTTTTTTTTTTCTTTTTTAAGAGTCTCACTCTCACCCAGGCTGGAGTGTAGTGGTGCGATCTCGGCTCACTGCAGTCTCTGCCTCCTGGGCTCAAGGGATTCTCCAGCCTCAGCCTCCTGAGTAGCTGGGATCAAAGGTGTGCATCACCGCACCCAGCTAATTTCATATTTTTGGTAGAGACGGGGTTTACTCATGTTGGCCAGGCAGATCTTGAACTCCTGGCCTCAAGCGATTCGCCTACCTCGGCCTACCAAAGTGCTGGGATTACAGGCATGAGCCAATGCACCTGGCCTGTCTTTTTTATGTTATGTCCATGTGAAACAGCCCAGTTGTCAGCACACAAAGGGGTCCAAATGTGAAAGGAAAGGGCAAACACAGGGGAAACCTAGGGGTGTTCAGAAGTAGTTCCCAGGTCATTGCCTGTTTCAATATGTACAGTCCTGGGCCCCACGCACATGATTCTGTCTTGGCAGGTCAGAGTTAGAGATGGGGAGCTACCTGGTTACGAGGGATCCCAGTGCATTTTGAGGCAGCTGGTTGTTAAGACTGCATTGTAAAAATTACAACCCAAAGATGTGAAGGGAAACAGAAAGACATTGGCAGGCTAGAAAACAACACAAGTAAAACATGAACAAGTTCATTCCAGAAGGAGATTCTCAATGACAGCTGCACATCAGAATCACCTGGGGAGATTTTAAAACCCCAGTGCCCGGGCTCTGCAGCCCAGATCAATTATTACAGAATCTCTTGGGGATGAAACATGGGCATCAGTATTTTTGGTGTGTGTGTGTGTGTGTGTGTGTGTGTGTGTGTGTGTGTGTGTTTGAGACGGAATCTTGTTCTGTCACCCAGGCTGAAGTGCAGTGGTGCGATCTCAGCTCACTGCTGCCTCTGCCTCCCGGGTTCAACCCATTTTCCTACCTCAGCCTCCCAAGTAGCTGGGATCACAGGTGTGCACCCCCACGCCTGGCTAATTTTTGTATTTTTAATAGAGATAGGGTTTCACCATGCTGCCCAGGCAGGTCTCGAACTCCCAGCCTCAGGTGATCTGCCCGCCTTGGCCTCACACAGTGCTGGGATTACAGGCACGAGCCATTGCTCCTAGCAGTATTTTTTTAATGAGGCAAAATTCACATAACATAAAGTCCCTGTATGAAACCATACACTTCAGTATCATTAAATACATTCACAATATTAAGCAATCATCATCTCTGTCTAGTTCCAAAACATTTTCATTAACACCCCCGCCCCCCCAAAAAATAACCCTGTATCCATCAAGCACTCTCCATCCCCTCCCCTTTCCCCCAGCTCCTGGCAACCACTTACCTGCTTTCTGCCTCTATAGATTTGCCTATTCTGGGCCTTTCACATAAATGGAATCATGCAATATATATAATAACCAAAAGGTAGCAACAACCAAGATGGCCATTTGGTTGACGAATGAACAAACAATATGTGCTGTATCCATACAATGGAAATATTGGTGCCTACTACATGTGGATGGACCTTGGAAACATCATGCTAAGTGAGAGAGAGCCTTGGTATTGTCTCTTCTCCCCAGGAGATTCCAAGATGCAGCCAAGGTTGAGACCCCCTGACAAGCAATGGATATGATTGGGTGCAGATGAAATAAGGCAGCCAGGGGCAGGAGGGACGTCTCATTGAAGATGATTATTTGTGGATGCCTAGCAGGGGTGGGGATGAGGTATGATAACAGCAACCCCAATCCCAACACTGCGTGACCGATTTTATCTTCAGCCAGCTGATATGCCTCATGGGGTTTGGACACAGGACAACTCTGCCTCCCAGGTTCAAGCAATAACACCTGCCTCAGCCTCTTAAGTAGCTGGGATTACAGGCATGTATCACCACGCCTGGCTAATTTTTGTATTTTTAGTAGAAACGAGGTCTCGTCATGTTGCCCAGGTTGGTCTCGAACTTCTGGCCTTAAATGATCCACCCACCTCAGCCTCCCATAGTACTGGGATTACAGGCATGAGCCACAGTGGCAGCCTCCAAATTGTATTTGAAGTTTGACTTTCCACCTCCAGAAAATCCAACCTTTTCCCAAGTCACAGTGGGACACCCCGGAGTTAATTTGAGAGAAATATGCTTTTAAAAACAACTCCAGGCCAGGCGCAGTGGCTCACGCGTGTAATCCTAGCACTTTGGGAAGCTGAGGCGGACGGATCACGTGGTCAGGAGATCAAGACCATCCTGGCCAACGTGGTGAAACCCCGTGTCTACTAAAAATACAAAAAATTAGCCGGGCATGGTGGCACTTGCCTGAAAGCCCAGCTACTAGGGGGGCTGAGGCAGGAGAATCGCTTGAACCAGGGAGTCAGAGGTTGCAGTGAGCCGAGATCGCGCCACTGCACTCCAGCCTGGCGACAAGGAGAGATTCCGTCTCAACATAGATAAATAAAACCCTCCGATATGAACACCAAACTAGAATCATTCCACTGACTTCCCTCCGCCAATCAGGGGGAGTTATGGTGATGGTGCATGAGTGTCTATTTGCATTGAGTCTTAATGGAAAAAAAGGTTGTGTCACTCAAACGAAAAACAAATCACAGCCCAGACTGGAGCTGTGGATGAATAGCATGGCTGAGTGTTGGTACAGGCTTTCCACAGCAATATTAAAACTGAAAAAATCAGCAATGAAGCTCCCAGCCACATTTCTGCCAAATGATTTGGGGGGAAAACAACAGAGGCACTCCTCAACTTTTCCTTCGCTGCACAAAGTGGGTTTGGCTGGAAATGCCAAGTGTACTTGTTGCTGGGATCTTTCAAATGAAAGCAAGCTGGGAGTCAACCTCCTGCAGCCGCAGGCCAGAAATGGGTTTAGACCAAACTAGTATAATAACACTGGTGCACATCTAAACAGATTTAACTCACTCCCAGCAATCCAGATTAATTTAATATGCTTTCTTATTGGCATTCTGCATTTTTCATTAAAGCAAATAAACATCCATCCCTCTGTGATAAGTTAGGGCAAAAAAAAAAAAATTCATATGTTTAGGGCATAGGGAAGGAGGAGTTGTTGGCTGTTAAAAAAAAATACTGCAAATGGCCTTTGAAAGTCTAGACATCTTCATCATAAACACAAACATTCCTCTTCACAAAGGGACCTCAAGTAACCTTAGGCTGGATGGCCCACTTGAGTATGTTTTTCTTCTCATTCTTTCTTACCTTCCCTCCAGCCAACCCAACCCACATTCAGTGACCAAGTCACGTGGGTTTTACCTCCTATATCTTTTCAGATCCGTTCACTGCTCAGCCACTCTCCTGACACCACCATAAACCAAGCCACCATCACCTCCAACTGTTTGACTGCAAATGCCTCCTCACTGGCCTCTGTCTTCCCCTGGTCCTGTGACAATCTGCACTCCGGTCGGATCATTACGTTAGGAGATCCAGACCATTCTCCCTAACACGGTGAAACCCTGCCTCTACTAAAAATACAAAAATTTTAGCTGGGCGTGGTGGCGGGCGCCTGTAGTCGCAGCTACTTGGGAGACTGAGGCAGGAGAATGGCGTGAACGCGGGAGGTGGAGCTTGCAGTGAGCCGAGATCGCGCCACTGCACTCCGGCCTGGGCGACAGAGTGAGACTCCATCTCAAAAAAAAGAAAAAAAAAATGATAAAAGGTCACCTTTACTGAGCCCACCCTATCTCATTCCATCCCTACATCAGTCCTTTATTTCACCAGTGGGGAAGCTGGGACACAGAGTAGTTAGGTGGGATGCCCAAGGTGGGACCACTCGTGTGAAGTTTCCACACAGTAATGTGAGACCCTCCATGACCTAGCCCCTCTCTTTCTCCAGCCTCATTTCCTGATTCTCTCGCTTGGCCTGCAGGCCTCAGCCACACAAACTTCTTGAAAGTCCCTTAAATCTGGCTGAGCGCAGTGGCTCACACCTGTAATCTCAGCACTTTGGGAAGCTGAGGCGGCTGGATCACCTGAGATCAGGAGTTCGAGACCAGCCTGGTCAACATGGTGGAACCCCATCTCTACTAAATATCCCAAAATTAGACAGGTGTGGTGGATGGCACCTGTAATCTCAGCTACTCGGGAGACTGAGGCAGGAAAGTCGCTTGGACTCGGGAGGCAGAGGTTGCCGTGAGCCAAGATCGCACCACTCCACCCAAGCCTGGGCGTCAACAGTGAAAGTCCGTCTCAACAAAAAAAGTCCCTTAAATCTGCTCTATGCCTATCAACCTCAGGGACTTCACTATGCTGTTTCTCACCCTGAAATGCTGTTCCTCATTTCTCTACATAGTGAACTCATCCCACCCCCTAGGCCTTTCCTTAAGTGTCATCACTTCAAGGAAGATTTTACTTTTTTAATATAACTATTAAAATATAATTCAGGTACCGTATCATTTGCCCATTTAAAGTGAACAAATCAGTGGTTTCAGTGCATTCACAGAGCTCGGCAACCACCATTATGATCAATTTTAAAACATTTTCATCACCCCAAAAGGAAACCCTGTATCCATGAGCAGGTACCTGCCATTTCCTCCTCCCACTAAGCCCTGACAATCTACTTTTTTTGAGATAGAGTATCTGTCACAGGCTGGAGTGCAGTGGCACAATCTCGGCTCACTGCAACCTCCGCCTCCCGGGTTCAAGCAATTCTCCTGCCTCCCGAGTAGCCGGGATTACAGAGATGTGCCACCATGCCCATCTAATTTTGTATTTTTAGTAGAGTCAGGGTTTCTATCTTCATAGATTTGCGTGTTCTGGACATTTCATATAAATGACATCTTAGAATATGTGACCTTTTGTGACTGGTTTCTTCCACTTAGCTTAATATTCTCATAGTTCATCCGTGTTGTAGCCCGTGTTAGTACTTCATTCCTTTTGATGACTGAATAATATTCCATTGCATAGTCAAACCATGTTCTATTTCTCCACTCATCAGTAGACAAGCATTTGTGTTGTTTTCACTTTGGCGCTATTATGAATAATGCTGCTATGAGCATTTGTGTACAAGTTTCTGGACGGACATATATGTTCATTTCTTTCATAAACTGGAGTGGAAGTGCTGGGTCATAGAGCTCTGTGTTTAAGCTTTTGAAGAAGTGCCAGACTGTGTAAGAAAGAAAGCCTTTCCTCACCCTGTGAGACTGAGCTCCCTCTCTCCATTTATACGTTCTCTTTAAGCCCTTTGCTTCTCTTTCAGAGCAATTCACGTTGACCTGGGTCACCCTCAACTTAAGGCTCATAACTCCCCTAGATCCTCAGGGTCCACACTAAATGTGATGAAATATGATGCAAGCCACATATTTACTTTTGCATTTTGTAACAACCACATTTTTAAAAGTAAAACAAAAGAAGTGAAGGTAATTGGAATAATATCACAGATGTAAACAAATCTATCCAAAATACCAGGTCTACATGTATAAAATTTTTTAACAATAACAAAATACTTTGCTTTCATTTTATATTAAGTCCTCACAATCTAATGTGTATTTGACACTTCTCGCACATTTCAGAATGATGGCAGCAGCCCATATGGGGGGCCCGCCCATGATGCCAATGATGGGCCTTCCTGCTCCTGGGATGATGCCAGTGGGACCTGCTCCTGGAATGAGGCCGCCCATGGGAGGCCACATGCCTGTGATGCCTGGGTGCCCAATGATAAGACCTCCTGCCCGTCTCATGATGGTGCCCAGTCAGCCCAGAATGACTCGACCAGACAGATAAGGATAGAGGGGAGGCCTCATTGCATCAGTGTTGTTTTGTTGTTGTTATTGTTGTGTTTTTTTTGTTTGTAATGTTTTGTTTTGTTTTTGAGACAGAGTCTTCCTCTGTCGCCCAAGCTGGAGGGCAGTGGCATGATCTCAGCTCACTGAAACCTCCACCTCCCGGGTTCAAGCGATTCCCCTGCCTCAGCCTCCTGAGTAGTGTGGGACTACAGGCGTGTTCACCATGCCCGGCTAATTTTTTTTATTTTAGTAGAAACGGGGTTTCACCATGTTGGCCAGGATGGTCTCAATCTCCTGACCTCGTGACCCGCTCGCCTCAGCCTCTGAAAGTGCTGGGATTAAAGGTGTGAGCCACTGCGCCTGGACTATATGAATTTTATATTTACCTGTTCCCTTCACCAGGAGATCATGCTGCTGTGATGTCGGGTTTTCTTAACAGCGTAAGGAAGACTTGCCCCCTTGCCCTATCAAAGAGAATAGTTTTGGAGGGGAGAAGTGGGACCAAAAAAGATGCAGTTTTCATTTGTATTGGGAAATGTGAAAATAAAATTGACAACTCTTTCAGTTAAAAACAAAAAAAGAAAAGGAAAGAAGATGTGGGGCTGCCATATGCAATACCGTGGATTTCATGGATCTTCTACTCTGGAGGCAAATATTATCTTTACTGAAGCCAGACCAACCTGACACAAAGACCTTTTGTTTTTTTAATGTGACTGTGTTTTATTTTAGAATGTGTAATTCACTTTAGAAGGGTAAAGTACCTGTCTGGGGAAGACTATTTAATTTCCTGCATTTATTTAGAATGTTGGCTGATGTTGTTATGAAGGGAAACAGCTCTAACAACTGAGTGCCCCCCACATAGCCACAGCTCATGAGTTCACGGGGCAAAGGAATTGAACAGCAGCCTCCTAATAGCCAGCCTTCTCTGTGATGTGGAAATAATTATCAGCATGTAAAAGACTATATATATATTCAACAATTCTGATCCCCTGAAAAATTCAAATCTACAACTGATTTGCTTCCTGGGCTCCTGAAAACAACTTTGTCAAAATTGTTCAGAAATATAATCAGCCAATCGTTGCCCCTTGGGGACGCAGGATAAAGCAAGTCAGCTATGACCAATGTGGAGTCGGCCATGCACAATTACATGCAGACCTGCATGATATCGAGTTCCTGCTATGGTCCCTCCCCAGTCAGGCCCCCATTGCCTGGGCTGCAACCAGAAGCATTCAGGCACAAGTGCATTCAACAAATACTTATTTAATTGTATTGGTGGTTAGAGGGTTGCAATTGATTAAGGTACATTAATGGATCCATGTCCTCCCTGTATCCAAGACTCTGCCATTTGTCTCTGCAGTTCCTCCCACTGAAGAATCGGAGTATATTTCTCCAGTCCCTAATGTTGGGTTTTGTAATGTGTCTAGCTTTGGCCACTGGAATATTCATCTGTATGACCAACAACTTGGAAAGTGTGCATTCATTTGTGCTCACTCACTCCTGCTATCACCATGACAACAAGCCCAGGCCAGACTGCTGCTTCCAGCAGAAGATAAGAGACACCAAGAGCAAAGTCGAGCTTCCCAGACATGCTCATGCTAGATTGACCAATCCTCAGCTGACCCATAGATCCATGAAAATAAACGATTGTTGTATTAAGCCACTGAGATTTGGAGTGACTTGTTATGCAGCATTTTGTGAAAACAACTAACTGACACAAGGGTCACTGTCCTTTATCTCTGTAGATTTTAACCAATTTTAATAGCTAGATGGAGATCTTCTAGTTGCCTTTATTTATAATGAATATGACTGTAGAGCTAGTTTGGCCTGACACTACCAGTAACCTACCCAGAAATTCAGAAATACTTTCTTCTCCAACCTGCCCCAACCAACCTTTTGTTTGTTTGTTTGTTTTTGGGTTCTCCCTCTTTGCCTAGGCAAGAGTACAAATGGTACAGTCAGAGCTCACTGTAGCCTCAAAATCCTGGGCTCAAGTGATCTTCCCCTTCAGCCTCCTATGTAGCTAAGACTACAGACATGTGCCACCATGCCTGGCTAATTTTTTTATTCTTTGCAGAGAGAGGGTCTCACTATATTGCCCAAGTTGGTTTCAAACTCCTGGCCTCAAGCAGTCCTCCTGCCTCACCCTTCCAAAGTGCTAGAATTATAGGCATGAGCCACCACACCCAGCCTCTTCTTCTTTTTAAATAGAAACTTTATTTTATTCTGACAGTGGGTTTCTTTCTTTCTTTTTTTTTTTTAAGAAAAAGTTGGCCCAGCCCCAGGGAATAAATTTTGACTGCTCTAAACAACTATAGACCAAGGGCCAAATCTGGCCCTCTGACTGTATAAATTAACTTTTACTGGAATAAAACCAGGTCCGTTGATTTATCCATTGTCTACATACGCTTTTAGGCTACGATGGCACCACTGCGTCACTACAACAGAGGTTATTTAGACCAAAAGCCTAAAATATTACCGTTTGCCTCTTTATGGAGAAAGTTTGCCATTCCCTATCTAAGGTTTAGATTCTGAGCTTATCATTTTATCCTACCCGCCCTCACCAGTGACTGGCTCAAAACAAGTCTGTAATTCCATTCTGACTGTTCTACTGAGGGAATTCCCCCTTCTTCTCATGCAGAACTGATGAGGGTAAGTTGTATTAATAGGACATACGCTCAGGTTTTCTGAAAAATACTTTTATCTAGAAATGCATAGGAATATGCTGGTGCCTGAATGTACCATCCGGGGGCCTGGAGATTGACTCCCCTGCCTCCACAGCTGGTGCTCACACTTACTACTGAGAGGCCTGAGGAAACACCTGCCTACCCACCACCAGAACCTGCATAGGTCACCTGGAGAACTAGAGATCAGCCTGCCACACACACCACCCAGGAGCCCAGTGGTGCACCTGCCCACCTGGCCCAGTGCTGCCACTGCCAGCAACCAAAGAAGCCACCTGGAGACCCAGGGATTGGCTCACACAGACAGGCTATCATCAGTGCCCACAAACGCTGCCCATGGTCCCTAGTATTGACACACCTGGTCCACCGCCACTACCACTGATGCTGAAGGACAAGACTTCCTGGCATCCCCATCCTCAGCAAA
This sequence comes from Pan troglodytes, assembly GCF_028858775.2. NCBI lineage: Eukaryota > Metazoa > Chordata > Mammalia > Primates > Hominidae > Pan > Pan troglodytes. The sequence continues at coordinate 18,318,436 of NC_072405.2, forward strand.
GCCTCACCACAGCCTCCAATAACAACTGCCATCTGGCCAAGTGTGGTGGCTCACGCCTGTAATACCAGCACTTTGAGAGGCCGAGGCGGGTAGATCACGAGGTCAGGAGTTCGAGAGCAGCTTGGCCAACATGGTGAAACCCCGTCTCTACTAAAAATACAGAAATTAGCTGGTCATGGTTGCATGTGCCTATACTCCCAGCTACTCAGGAGGCTGAGGCAGGAGAATTGCCTGAACACGGGAGGCAGAGGTTGCGGTGAGCTGAGATTGTGCCACTGCACTCCAGCCTGGTGACAGAGTTAGACTCCATCTCAACAACCAAAAAAAAAAAAAAAAAAAAAAAAAAAAAAAAAAAAAAAAAAAACAACAAAACAAAAAAAAACACTGCAGTCTAAGCCACTGAATGACTCACAGGCACCACTCATGCCAATTACAGCTGAAGGAATCATATGCAGACTATACCACTGTACCCACCCAGAATCAAAGCCAAAGTGTGATATCCAATGAACACTGTAGATACAGCTATAAGAAAAGGTCTTTCCCATATAAAAGCCAATCCATAAAATTGGAAGAAATGACTGTTATGTCAGAGGCACAGATAGTCACATAAGGATGCAAGAAATATGAAAAAGGAAACATAACATCTCCAAAGAAGCACAATAATTCTCCAGCAACAGATCCAATGAAAAGAAAATCTATGAAATGCCTGAAAAAATTTCAGAATAATGTTATTAAAGAAACTCACGGAGATACAAGAGAACACAGATAATGAATACAAAAAAAAAAAAAAAGAAAGAAACAGAAAACAGGAAAACAATTCATGATCTGAATCACAAATTCAACAGAGATAGACAGCATAACAAAGAGCCAAACACAAATCCTGGAAGAGAATAAATCATTGAAATAAATACAAAAGATAATTGACAGCTTTAACAATAGACTAGATCAAGCAAAACAAAGAATTTCTGAACCTGAAGAGTGGTCTTTTAAAATAATCCAGTCAGACAAAAAGAAAGAAAAAAGAATGAAGCAAGGCTACATGACATATGGGAAACATATGTGACAAAAAACTGAAATTCTGGGAGTTCTGGATGGAGATGCGATTGGTAAAGGCATAGAAAACCTATTTAATGAAATAGTAACTGAAAACTTCCTGAATGCTTCCAAATGCAGGAAGCTCAAAGATTACCAAGTAAATACAACTCAAAAAGGTCTTCTCCAAGGCACATTATGGTAAAATTGTCAAAAGACAAAGAGAAAATGCTAAAAACAGGAAGAGAAAGGTATCAAGTCACTTATAAGAGAATCTCCATCAGGCTAACAGGGAATTTCTCAGCAGAAACCTTACAGGCTAGGAGAAAAGGGGATGTATATTACAAGTAAAAAATAAAAATAAAAAAATGTAAGCCAAAAATACTATACCCAGCAAAGCTATCCTTCACAAATGAAGGAGACTGGCATAGTGGCTCACATCTGCAATTCCAGAGACTCAGAAGGCTGAGGCAGTAGGACCATTTGATCCCAGGAGTTCAAGGCTGCAGTGAGCTATGATCATGTCACTGTACTCCAGCCTGGGTGACAGAGTGAGACTCCATTGCTAAAAAAAAAATAGTAATAATAAAAGAGAAGAAAGTATTTCCCAGATAAGCAAAAGACTGTTTGTTTGTGTCTTGTTTGTTGCGGTCCTACAAGAAATGTTTAAGGGAGTCCTACATTGGGAAGTGAAAGAACAATATCTACCATCATGAAAATACATGAAAGTATAAAACTCACTGGTAGTTCAGACACACAAAGAACAAAGGATTCAAACATCACCACTAAAGAAAACCACCAAACTGCAACCATAAATAATGAGAGAAAAAAGGAACAAAGGTGTATTAGTCTGTTTTCACACTGCTGATAAAGACATACCTGACTGAGACTGGGCAACTTACGAAAGAAAGAGGTTTAATGGACTTACACTTCCACATAGCTGAGGAAGCCTAAGAATCACGTTGGAAGGCAAGAAGCAAGTCATGTCTCACATGGATGGCAGCAATCAAAGATAGAGCTTCTGCAGAGAAACTACCCTTTTCAAAACCATCAGACCTTGTGAGACGTATTCACTATCATGAGAACAGCATGGGAAAGACCTGACCCCATGACTCAATTACTTCCCACCAGGTCCCTCCCACAACATGTGGGAATTCAAGATGAGACTTGGGTGGGGACACAACCAAACCATATCATTCTGCCCCTGGCCCTTCCCAAATCTCATATCCTCACATTTCAAAACCAATCATGCCTTCCCAACAGTCCCCCAAAGTCTTAACTAAGTTCAGCATTAATTCAAAAGTCCACAGTCCAAAGTCTCATTTGAGACAAGGCAAATCCCTTCTGCCTATGAGCATGTAAAATCAAAAACAAGTTAGTTACTTCCTAGATATAATGGGGGTATAGGCACTGGGTAAATACAGTCATTCCAAATGGCAGAAAATTGCCAAAACAAAGGGGCTACAGGACCCATGCAAGCCCAAAATCCAGTGGGGCAGTGAAATCTCAAAGCTCCAAAATGATCTCCTTTGACTCCATATCTCACATGCAGGTCATGCTGATGTAAGAGGTGGGCTCCCATGGCCTTGGGAGAAAAAAGGCCACAGCTCCACTCCTGTGGCTTTGTATGGTTTAGACCCCCTACTGGCTCCTTTCACGGGTTGGCATTGAGTGTCTGCAGCTTTTCAAGGCACACAGTGCAAGCTGTCAGTGAATCCAGAATTCTGGGGTCTGGAGGATGGTGGCCCTCTTCTCAAAGCTCCACTAGGTGGTGCTGCAGTAGGGACTCTATGTGGGGGCTCCGACCCCACATTTCCCTTCTGCACTGCCCTAGTAGAGTTTCTCCATGAGTGCCCTGCCCCTGCAGCAAACTCCTGCCTGGATATCTAGGCATTTCCATACAACTTCTGAAATCTAGGCAGCAGTTCCCAAACCTCAATTTTTGACTTCTGTGCACCCACAGGCTCAACACTATGTGGAAGCTGCTAAGGCTTGGGGCCTGCACCCTCTGAAGCCACAGCCCACGTTGTGCCTTGGTGCCTTTTAGCTGCAGCTGGAGTGGCTAGGACTCAGGCACCCTAGGCTGCTCACAACAGGGGTCCCTGGGTCCAGCCCACAAAAACATCTTTTCTTCCTAGGCCTCTGGACCTTTGATGGGAGGGGCTGCCATGAAGACCTGTGACATGCCCTGGAGACATTTTCCCCATTGTCTTGGGGATTCACATTTGACTCCTCGTTACTTAAACAAACTTCTGCAGCCAGATCGAATTTTTCTTGAAAAAATGGGATTTTCTTTTCTATTGCATTGTCAGGCTGCAGATTTTCCAAACTTTCATGCTCTGCTTCCCTTATAAAACTGAAGGCCTTTAACAGCACCCAAGTCATCTCTTGAATGCTTTGCTGCTTAGAAATTTCTATCAGATACCCTATATCTCAAGTTCAAATACCCTATCAGATACCCTAAATCATCTCTCTCAAGTTCAAAATTCCACAAATCTCTACAGCACGGGCAAAAAGCCACCAGTCTCTTTGCTAAAACATAACAGGAGTCACCATTGTGCCAGTTCCTAACAAGTTTCTCATTTCCATCTGAGACAACCTAAGCCTAGACTTTATTGTCCATATAACAATCAGCATTTTGGGCAAGTCTCTAGAAAATCTCTTCCAAATTTTCCCACATTTTCCTGTTTCCTTCTGAGCCCTCCAAACTGTTCCAACCTCTGCCTGTTTCCCAGTTCCAAAGTCACTTCCACATATTCAGGTATCTTTTAGCAACACCCCACTTCTGGTACTAATTTACTGTATTAGTCCATTTTCACACAGCTGATAAAGACACATTCAAGACTGGGAAATTTACAAAAGAAAGAGGCTTAATGGGCTTACAGTTGTACATTGCTGGGGAGGCTTCAAAATCATTGCGGAAGTCAAGGAGAGGCAAGTCACATCTTACAGGGATGGCAGCAGGCAAAGAGAGATCTTGAGCAGGGAAACTCCTCCTTTTAAAACCATCAGATCTCATGAGACTTATTCACTATTAAAAGAATAGCATGGGAAATACCTGCCTCCATGATTCAACTACTTCCCACTGGGTCCCTCCCACAACACATGGGAATTCAAGATGAGATCTGAGTGGGGACACAGCCAAACCATATCAAAAGGATATACAAAATAACCAGAAAACAATGAACAAAATGACAGGAATAAGTCCTCACCTATCAATAATAACTTCGAATATGGGTTAAATTACCTACCTAAAAGATAGAGACAGGCTTAATGGATAAAAAAATGACCCACAACATCTACAAGAAACTCACTTCACTTGTAAAGACACACACAGACTGAAAGTGAAGGGATGGAAAAAGATACACCACACAAACAGAAATAAAAAATAATCAGGAGTAGCTAAACTTACACCAGATAAAACAGACTTTAAGTCAAAAACTGTAAAAAGGACAAAGAAGGTCATTATATGGTAATAAAGGGATCAATTCAGCAACAATGTATAACAATTCCAAATATGCATGCAACCAACACAAGCGCATCCAGAGACATATAGCAAATATTATTAAATCTACATGGAGAGATAGAGTCCAATACAATGATAGTTGAGAACTTCAACATCCTACTCTCAGCATTGGACAGTTCATCTAGACATAAAATCAACAAAGAAACATTAGATTTCAGCTGCACTTTAGACCAAATGGACCTAACAGTTATTTTCAGAATATTTCATCCAGCAGCAGCAGAATATACAATCATCTCATCAACACATGGAACATTCTCCAGGATAGACCATAGGTTAGGACACAGAACAAGGCTCAATAAAATTTTAAAAACTAAAATCATATCAAGTGTCTTCTCAGACCACAATGGAATAATACTTCAAATCAATAAGAAGAAGAAATTTAGAAACTGTACAAATACATGGACATTAAACATGCTATTGAATAATCATTGGGTCAATGAAGAAATTAAGATGGACATCAAAAATTTTTTTTAAACAGAAAATGGAAACACATCATGCAAAACCTATGGGATACAGCAAAAGCAATACTAAGAGGAAAGTTTATAGCAATAAATGCCTACACGAAAAAAGTAGAAAGATTTCAAATAAACAACCTAATGATGCACCTCAAGGAACTCAAAAAGCAAGAACAAATCAAACTCACAATTAGTAGAAAGAAAAAAATATAAATAACATAGCAGAACCAAATGCAACAGAGACAAAAAAATGCAAAGAATCAACAAGATAAAAGTTGGTTTTTTGAAAAGTTAAACAAAATTGATAAACCGCTAGTGAGGCTAACCAAAAAAAAAAAAAAAAAAAAAAAAAAGAGACCCAAATAAATACAATCAGAAATGAAAAAGGAGACATTATAACTGTTACCAAAGAAATAAAAAGAATCATTAGAGGCTATTATGAACAATCATATGCTAACAAATTGGAAAACCTAGAGGAAAGGGATAAATTCCCAGACATACACAGCCTACCAAGATTGAACTAGGAAGAAACAGAAAAATGTGAACTGACCCAAAATGAATAGCAGGTTTGAATCAGTAATAAAAAGTCTCCCAAAAGAGAAAAGTCCTAGACTAGGCTTTTATGCTGATTTCTACCCAATTTATAAAGAAAAACAAACACCAATTCTTCTCAAACTATTCCCAAAAATTGAAGAGGAAGGAATTCTTCCTAACTCATTGTATAAGGCCAGCATTACCCTGATATCCAATCAAGAGAAGGACACAACAAAAGGAGAAAACTACAGACCAATATTCCTAATGAACACAGATGGTAAAATTCTCGGCATAATACTACCAAGCCAAATCTAATGATGAATGAAAAAGATAATATACCATGATCAATTGGGATTTATCCCAGGAATACAAAGATGGCTCAACATACACAAATCAATACATGTGATACATCACATCGACAAGATGAGAGGCAAAAACTATCTGATCATCTCAGCAGATGCAGAAAAATCACTCAGTAAAACTTACCATTCCTTCATGATGAAAACTCTCAACAAATTAGGCACAGAAGGAACACTTCAACCTAAGAAAAGGCGTATATGACAAATCTACAGCTAACATCCTACTCACTGGGAAAAAATTGAAAAGCCTTTCCTCTAAGAACTGGAACAAGGGAAGGATGCCCACTTTCACCACTCTTATTCAACACAGTATGGGACATCCAAGCCAGAGTGATCAGACAAGATAAAGAAAGAAAAGGCATTCAAATGGACAAAAGGAAGTCCAATTGTCTCACTTTGCAAATGACAAAATCTTATACCTGTAAACAGAAAAACCTAAAGACTCTACCAAAAAACTCTTAAAATAAATTAGGCTGGGCATGGTAGCTCATGCCTGTAATCCCAGCACTTTGGGAGGCCAAGGTGGATGGATCACCTGAGGTTGGGGGTTTGAGACCAGCCTGGCCAACATGGTGAAACCCTGTCTCTACCAAAAATACAATTAGCCAGGCATGGTGGTAGGTGCCTGTAATCCCAGCTACTTGGGAGGCTGAAGCAGGAGAATCGCTTGAACCCGAGAGGTGGAGGTTGCAGTGAGCCAAGATTGCACCACTGCACTCCAGCCTGGAAAACAGAGTGAGACTCTCTCAAAAAATAAAAAATAAAAAACATTTTTAAAAATGGATGTATAATTCAGTAAAGCTTCGGGACACAAAATCAACATACAAAAATCAGTAATGTTTCTATATACCAGTAACAAACTAGCTAAAATAGAAATCAAGGAAGAAATTCTATTTATAATAGCTACAAAAATAAAATACCTAGGAATAAACTTAACCAAGGATGAGGAAAAAAAAAAACCCAAAAAACTTCTACAATGAAAACCACAAAACACTGATAAAATAAATTGAGAAGGACACAAACAAATGGAAAGGCATCTTATGCTCGTGGGTTGGAATAACTAATACTGTTAAAATGACCATACTACCCGAAGCAATCTAGAGATTCAGTATAATCCCTATCAATTATATTCTTCACAGAAACAGGAAAAAAAAAAAACCCTGAAATTCATATGGAACCACAGAAGACCCCAAATAGCCAGAGCAATACTGAGCAAAAAGAACAAAGCTAGAAGCCTCACACTACCTGATTTAAAAATATACTGCAAAGAGGCCGGGCGAGGTGGCTAAAGCCTATATCCCAGCACTTTGGGAGGCCAAGGCGGGTGGATCACAAGGTCAGGAGAACGAGACCATCCTGGCTAACACGGAGAAACCCCGTCTCTAAAAAAAAAAAAAAAAAAAAAAAAATAGCCAGGCGTGGTGGCGGGCATCTGTAGTCCCAGCAGCTACTCGGGAGGCTGAGGCAGGAGAATGGCATGAACCCGGGAGGAAGAGCTTGCAGTGAGCAGAGATCACGCCACTGCACTCCAGCCTGGGTGACAGAGCAAGACTCCATCTCAAAAAGAAAAAAAAAAAAAAAACTATATATATATATATATATATAAATAAAATATATATATGTGTATATATGTATATATGTATGTTATACGTATATATGTATGTATATACGTAGATATGTATGTATATACGTATCTACGTATGTATATACGTAGATACGTATGTATATACGTAGATACGTATGTATATACGTATATATGTGTATATGCACATATATGTATATATACACGTATATATGTATATATACACGTATATATGTATATATACACGTATATATGTATATATACACGTATATATATAAGTATATGTGTGTGTGTATATATATATATATACACATATATATATATTACAAAGCTATAGTAACCAAAACAGCGTGTATTGGTATTAAAACAGACACAAAAACAAAGGAAACAGTCTAAAGAATCCAGAAATGAATCCACATATTTACAGCTAACTGATTTTCAAGAAAGCTGTCAAGAACATGCATTGAATAAAGGACACCCTCTTCATTAAATGGTGCCAGGAAAACTAGATATCCAAACACAGAAGAATAAAACTATACCCTTGTCTCTCATCACTTACAAAAATAAACTCAAAATCAATTAAAGACTTAAATGTAACAGCCACAACTATAAAACTACTAGAAATAACCACAGGAGAAACGCTTGAGAACAAAGATTGTATGGCTAACACTTAAAAAGTACAAGCAACAAAAACAGACAAATGGGATTATATTAAACTAAATACTTTCTGCATATCAAATAAAACAATCAACAGAGTGAAAAGACAACACCTCTCCCTTACACCATACACAAAAATTAACTCAAGATGTCCTACAGACTTAAATGTAAAACTCATAACTATAAAAACGCTGAAGACAACCTAGGCAATACCACCCGGTACATAGTGATGGGCAAAGAGTTCATGGTGAAGATGCCAAACGCAATTGCCACAAAAGCAAAACTTGACAAATGGGATCTAATTAAATGAAAGAGCTTCTGCACAGCAAAAGAAACTATGAAAAAATAAACAGACATTTCTCAAAAGAAAATCTACAAATCACCAAGTTTATGAAAAAATATTCAACATCACTAATAATCACGGAAATGCAAATCAAAACCACAATGAGATATCATCTCACACTTGTTAGAATGGGTATTAAAAAGACAAAGCACAACAAATGCTGGCAAGCATGTGAAGAAAAGAAAATTATTGTATATTGTTGGTGGGAATGTAAATTGGTACAGCCATTACGAAAAAACGTACAGAGATTTCTCAAAAAACTAAGAACAGATCTCCCATATGATCCAGCAATCCCACTCCTGGGTATATATCCAAAAAAAGATATCAGTGTATCAACGGGATACCTGTACCACCATATTTACTGCAGCACTATTTACAATAGCCAAGATATGGAATCAATCTAAATGTCAATCAATGGATGAATGGATAAAGAAAATGGGAATATACACACAATAGAATAGTATTTAGCCATAAAAAAGAATGAAATCCTGTCATTTTCAGCTAAATGGATGGAACTAAAGGTCATAACGTCAGGTGAACTAGGCCATGCACAGAAAGAAAACTATTGCATGTTCTCACTTATATGAGCAGCTTATGCTCCTGGAAATCAAAGCGGGGCCATGTTTCAGGTCAGTAGGGTCAGGGATAGAGACCACAGTTATGGACTTGTGTGCCCTGGAGCTCTATAAAATTGATATCATGGAGATAAAGAGTAGAATGATAGTTACCAGAGGGTGGGAATAGGAGGGGTTTGAAAAGAGGTTGATTAATAGGTATAAAAATATATAATAGAAGGAATGAGATCTAGTGTTTATTATCACAGAAAGTGACTACAACAATTTATTGTATATTTCTTTTTTTTTAATTTCAATAGTTTTTAGGGAACAGGTGGTATTTGGTTACATGGATAAGTCCCTTAGGGGTGATCTCTGAAATTTTGGCATACCCATCAGCAAAGCCGTTTACCCAATATATAGTCTTTTATCTCTCACCCCCTCCCACCTTCCCCCTGAGCCTCCAAAGTCCACTGTTTCATTCTTGTGCCTTCGCATCATCATAGCTTAGCTCCCACTTACGAGTGAGAACATGCAATGTTTGGTTTTCCATTCCTGAGTTACTTCATTTGAAATAATGGTCTCCAACTCCATCCAGGTTGTTATGAATGCCATTATTTTATTCCTTTTTAAGGCTAAGTAGTATTCTATGGTATACATATATATAACACATTTTCTTTATCCACAAATTGATTGATGGGCATTTTGGGCTGGTTCTATAGTTTTGCAACTGTGAATTCTGCTGCTGTAAACGTGTGCAAAAGTATCTTTTTCATATATTAACTTCTTTTCCTCTGGGTAGATACCTAACAGTGGGATTGCTGGATCAAAAGGTAGATGTACTTCTAGTTCTTTAAGGAATCTCCATATTGTTTTCCATAGTGCTGGTACTAGCTTACATTCCCACCATCAGTGTAAAAGCGTTGTCTTTCACCACATCCATGCCAACATCAATTTTTGTTTTTTTTTGTTTTGTTTTGTCTTTTGTTTTTTGTTTTTTTTTGAGATGGAGTCTCACTCTGTCACCCAGGCTGGAGTACAATGGTGCCATATCAGCTCACTGCAACCTCTGCCTCCCGGGTTCAAGCAATTTTCCTGCCTCAGCCTCCTGAGTAACTGGGATTACAGGCAACTGCCACCATGCCCGGCTAATTTTTGTATTTTCAGTAGAGACTGGGTTTCACCATGTTGGTCAGGCTGGTCTCAAACTCCTGACCTCGTGATCGGCCCACCTTGGCCTCCCAAAGTGCTAGGATTACAGGCGTGAGCCACCGCGCCCGGCCCTCTTTTTGTTTATTTTACACGTGGTATTGCATTGTGGTTTTGATTTGCATTTCCCTGGTAATTAGTGATGTTGAGCATTTTTTCATATGTTTGTTGGCCATTTGTATATCTTCTTTTGAGAATTGTCTATTCATGTCCTTGGCACATTTTTTGATGAGATTATTTTTTTCTTGCTGATTAGAGTTCCCTGTAGATTCTGGACATTAGTCCTTTGTCAAATGCAGTTTGTGAAAATTTTCTCCCACTCTGTGGGTGCTCTGTTTACTCTGCTGATTATTTCCTATGCTGTGCAGGAGGCTTTTAGTTTAATTAAGTCCCATCTATTTATCTTTGTTTCTGTTGCATTTGCTTTTGGGTTCTTGGTCATTAACTCTTTGCCTAAGCCAATGTGTAGAAGCATTTTCCAATGTTATCTTCTAGAATTTTTATGGTTTCAGACCTTAGATTTAAGTCTTTGATCCATCTTGTGTTGATTTTTGTATAAGTTGAGAGATAAGGATCCAGTTTTATTCTTCTACATGTGGCTTGCCAATTATCCCAGCACTATTTGTTGTATAGGGTGTACTTTTCTTACTTTGTTTTTGTTTACTTTTTCGAAGATCAGTTGGCTGTTAAGTATTTGGCTTTATTTCTAGGTTCTCTACTCTGTCCCGTTGGTCATGTGCCTATTTTTATACCAGCACCATGCTGTTTTGGTGACTATAGCTTTGTAATATAGTTTGAAGTTGGGTAATGTGATGCCTCTAGATTGGTTCTTTTTGCTTAGTTTTGCTTTGGCTTTGCAGACTCTTTTTTAGTTCCAAATGAATTTTGGCATTCCTTTTTTCTAGTTCTATAAAGAATGATGATGGTATATTGATAGGAACTGCATTGAATTTGTAGACTGCTTTTGGCAGTATGGTCATTTTCACAATATTGAGTCTACCCATCCATGAGCATGGAATGTGTTTCCATTTGCTTGTGTCATCTATGATTTCTTTCAACAGTGTTTTGTAGTTTTCCTTGTAGGGGTCTTTCACCTCCTTGGTTAGGTATATTCCTAAGTATTTTATTTTTACAGCTATTATAAAAGGGTTTGATTTGATTCTCAGCCTGGTAGATGTTGGTGTATAGCACTGCTACTGATATGTGTACATAGATTTTGTATCCTGATAAATAGATTTATTGTGTATTTCTAAATAGCAATAAGATTTGAAATATTCCCAACACAAAGAAATGATCAATGTTTGAGGTGATTAATATCCTAAAGACCCTGATTTGATCATTACACATTGCATGCATGTACCAGAATCTCACATGGACCCCATAAATGTGTACAATTATTCTCTATCAAAAACATTTTTTTAAGAAACATGCAGGAATACACTGTACCTCTTCCTTGCTGTGTCTGGATATTGTCACATGAGGACTTGACATGCGGATTGTGGCAGCCTCTGTGACCAAGAGCAGAAGACAACAGCAGCATAGAAACCTCAAATGAAAAACCTAACATCTGAAGCTACTAATTTAGCCAACCTTGGCATCAGCTATCTCTGGTCTTAGTACATGAGGTGATAAGCCCCCACTGTTCAAGTTGGGTGTCCATCAATTGCTGCAGAATAGAAGTTAATGAGGCTTCCTCCTCCTGGATCCCCTACTCGACCCTGACATGCCCATTCAGTCACAGGCAGAAGGGGAAGCACAGGGTAAGGAGACCTGGCTGACTGTGCCAGACGCAAATCTTACCTGTCCTGCTTAGAACACTCAAAGCTCAATTGGTTAAACAAAAAAAGGAAAAAGACAATAAGGAGTATAGCACTCCCCAGATGCAACTTAATCTAACACTCTATACTTTAGATTTTCTAGACATACATAGAAATCAGACCACTACTTCTGCAGAACATTTTACTGGTAAAAAGAATAGCCCACATGAGGGAAAACTGATTTGGTGGAAAGACAACAAAAACAAAACATGGGAAATCGGTAAGGTGATAACATGGGGGAGAGGTTTTGCTTGTGTTTCACCCGGAGAAAATCAGCTTCCTGTTTGGATACCCACTAGACATTTGAAGTTCTACAATGAACCCATCAGAGATGCAAATGAAAGTGCCTCTGCAGAGACAGAAAATCCGCAATCGAGCATCATCGACTCGCAGGGTGAACAAAATGGTGATATCAGAACAGATGAAGTTACAATCCACCAAGGAAACGGCATATGTGGAGAGCCAGAGAGAGGAAGGGAAAGAAAAAGAGACAGAGATCAGAGAGAGACACAGAAAGTGAGACTGGGGAGAGAGATAGTGTTAAAGACAGAGAGAGAGACCGTAAGAGAAGGGAGACAAAGAGATAAAAGGTGCGAGTGAGCAGGTGAGGAGAAAGACTGAAAACTAGGAGAAACAGCAACTAAGACACAAAGGAGGTGGGAGACTGCCCGGGTGCCGCAGCACCCACACCGTCCTCTTGCCCCCGTCACTTGGGTTAAAACCACCGGAAATTCCACTATTGCAAATTTTGTATTAATCCTTGTATGTCTGTACTTTCTATTTTTAGTCTACAGGTGTATTCAGCAGCTCCAGAGAGACAGCGACCAGCGAGAAGGGGCCATGATGATGGTGGTGGTTTTGTCAAAACGAAAATGGGGATATGTAGGGAAAAGAAAGAGAGATCAGACTGTTACTGTGTCTACATAGAAAGGGAAGACATAAGAGACTCCATTTTGGAAAAGACCTGTACTTTAAAGAATTGCTTTGCTGAGATGTTGTTAATCTGTAGCTTTGCCCCAGCCACTTTGCCCCAACCACTTTGACCCAATCTGGAGCTCACAAAAACATGTGTTGTATGAAATCAAGGTTTAAGGCATGTAGGGCTGTGCAGGATGTGTCTTGTTAACCAAATGTTTGCAAGCAGTATACTTGGTAAAAGTCATCACCATTCTCTCGTCTCAATAAACCAGGGTCACAATGCACTGTGGAAAGCCGCAGGGACCTCTGCCCTTGAAAGCTGGGTATTGTCCAAAGTCTCTCCCCATGTGATAGTCTGAAATATGGCCTCGTGGGATGAGAAAGACCTGACGGTCCCCCAGCGCGACACCCATAAAAGGTCTGTGCTGAGGTGGATTAGTCAAAGAGGAAAGACTCTTGCCGTTGAGATAGAGGAAGGCCACTGTCTCCTGACTGCCCCTGGGAACTGAATGTCTCGGTATAAAACACGATTGTACATTTGTTCAATTCTGAGATGGGAGAAAAACCGCCCTATGGTGGGAGGCGAGACATGTTTACAGCAATGCCGCCTTGTTATTCTTTACTCCACTGAGATGTTTGAGTGGAGAGAAACATAAATCTGGCTTACATGCACGTCCAGTCATAGTACCTTCCCTTGAACTCCATTATGACATAGATTCTATTGCTCACATGTTTGTTGCTGACTTTCTCCTTATTATCACCCTGCCCTCCTACTACATTCCTTTTTGCTGAAATAATGAAGATAATAATCAATAAAAAACTGAGGGAACTCAGAGGCTGGTGCCAGTGCAGGTCCTTAGTATGCTAAGCGCCGGTCCCCTGGGCCCACTGTTGTTTCTCTATACTTTGTCTCTGTGTCTGATTTCTTTTCTGTCTCTCATCCCACCCGACAAGAAATACCCACAGGTGTGGAGGGGCAGGCCACCCCTTCAGTAGGAGATTACAGGCATGAATAACCCCACCTGGCCACCTAACTCACTCTTGAAAGGCCAGAAGTGATGCTGGAACTTTCTTCCTCTGTGGGTTAAAAAGGGAAAATTAGGGAGAACACAAGGCATGAGAGATGCAGCGATGGATATGTCTATATGGAGCTTCTGTCTGCATCCAGTAGAAAATGCATCTCTAGGCACCAGGTTTAAGAGCGAAAACCTGGAGTCTTGTATGTTAGCATTCTCCTTCCCCAAAAACCAGAGAGGGAATCCATTTGCTCTAGCACACCCGGATGTAGGAAATGTCACATTCCTATTTCTGTAACTTCAGTTAAATCTGCTCTGAGTCCCTGGATGCCTGGCAGGTGGAGAATTCAATCTTGTCGTTACCAGCATTCCTTTTTCTTCTCCATGGGCTTATGTAAGAATTCTGGGCTTACACACTGTTGGAAAGCCAAGTAGGAACTACATCCCCCGAACTCTCCATTCTTCCAGCTGCTCATGATCCATCAACTTTCTTTGGGCCACCTGCTATAGCAAGACCCTCCTCACAGCATCATTCCACTGACCCACAGGCTCAGCCCCAGGGACCCTCACTAGAACAGGTCTCCACTATGCATAGGAACTCACAAAAACCTTCTCTTCATCTTGGCTTCCTCTGATATCCAGCCACTCCCCCACTTCTCATCTTAAACACAGATGGCAGCTCCTTCCCATCGTTCCAAAACTGAGGGATTGTCCAGCCAAATTCTCTGCAGACACCAAAGCTTCACCCGTCCTCTTCAGGGAGGTGCTGCAAGGGCATCTGAGATCTTTGGAAGCCCAATTCTGGCCTCTCTTTGGGGTGGGCTGAGAGTGGGAACTAGACTCTCTTTTCCAAATGCCATGTTTATCTTGTTCATCATTATATTATCTCCAATGCCTGGCACATAGTAGGCACTACAGACTGACACATAGTAGGTGCTATTAGTGTCTGTATAATGGGCCTCTTGAGGTTGAAGCTATTAGCAGAAACCTGCCAAGCAAAAAGATGGAAAACCAACCACCAAAAAAAAAAAAAAAAAAAAAAAAGAAAAGAAAACAATCGTGGCTTTGAGCTCTAAACACACAAGGCACCAGCCCAAGTTTGGGCAATTTTAATACAACAGCCATTTTGCCTCCAAACAAACTGGCACTGGAAACCTCCCTCTGCCTCTTAAAGAGAACCAGTTTCCCTTTCTCTAAGTGGGCAGCATTTCTCCCCGGAGGCAGTACCCAGCCCACTGCCACCAGCAAACGACTGCAGCCAGGAGCCAAGAGCTTGATAGTTTGAAGAATAGATCTTATAGGGAAAAACAAAGTAACATCCACATAAATCTGGAACTACCACCACTTTCCAGAGGCCGAATCCCATTTGTAAATTCTCTTGCGTGTCAAGCACCTTGCAGTCAGCTCAACTACACACTTTTGGGATTCATTGCAGAGAAGAATGAAGGTTATCTGCAAAATAAAGGAACCACGGCTCAGAATTCCCAGAGCAATCCATGACAGAGGAGGTGAGTAGAAAAGGGAAGGGTGAAGTCAAAGGAGAGAAGTCAATGAGTTGGCCAACACCAAGCAAGGATCATGGGACCCTCTCCACGGCCCCACATCTCAAATGAAGTCAACAAAACCCATCAATGCTTGGTGTAAGTGTTGTATGCTCCTGGAAATGAAAGCAGGGGCCACATTTCAGGTCAGTAGGGTCGGGGGTAGAGGCAGCGGTCATGGACTTGTGGGCCCTGGAGGATGGGATGATTCTGAGACATTGAATCCCTACACTGATCTCAGTAGAAATCTCAGGTAGGGCTTCAACATTCGTGGACAAAGGACTCTGTGGGCCTGAGAGCAACAGCCTTGGTGCATGTCCAAGCTCCATCAATCCCAACTGGGGCTTTGAACAAGTTATTTTTTTAACTAAAGTTATTTTAATTGACAAATCATAATTGTACCCATGTATGTGATGTTTTGGTACGTGTATAAAATGTGGGATGATTAGATCAAACTAATGAACACATCCATCCCCTAATTTACCGACAATTTTCATGATGCGACATTTGAAATGTGCCCACTTAGTTATTTTGAAAGATACATTATTATTGACTATAGTCACGCTGCTGTGCTATAGATTTCAAAACATATAATCCAGCAACCCAACTTCTGGATATAGACCAAAAAAAAAAAAAAATCAAAATATGTCGAAGGGATCCCTACATTCCTATGTTCACTGCAGCTCTATTCACAATACCCAAGATATAGAATCAACCTAAGTGTCCATCAGTGGATGAAAGGATAAAGCCAATGTACTATATACACACAACGGAATACTATTAACCCTTAAAAAAGAAAGAAATCCTGTCATTTTCAACAACACAGATGAACTTGAAAGACATTGTGTTAAGTGAAATAAGCCAGGCACAGAAAGACAGATACTGCATGGTTTTACTTATATGTGGAATCTAAAGAAGTTGAACTCACAGAAATAGAGAGTAGGACAGTGGTTATCAGGGGCTGGGGTGAAGGAAAGGGAGGGGATGGGAGACACTGGTCAAAGGGTACGAAGTTTCCAATAGGAAGAATAAGTTTTAAACAAGCTAAACTCCTCTGAAAGCTCAGTTCCTCATCTGTAGAGCACGGATACATCATTAACCTTCTAAGGATGTTGCTGTGAGAGTAAGAGATGATGTTCAGCACAATACCTAACGCACAGTCAGGTCTCCTTAAGCTTGAACCTGCATCGCCATGACCTCTACATCTCAGGACAGAAAGGCTCACAGCCAGTGTCTCAGTTCCCAATGAAAAGTGGATCCCAGACCAGGCTGAACAGCAGGATCCCTAGGGGATATCCCACCCTACTGAGTCAGAATCACCAGAGGTAGAACCTGGGTATGTATGTATGTATGTGTATGTGTGTGTGTGTGTGTGTGTGTGTGTGTGTGTGTGTGTGTGTGTGTGTGTGTGTGTATGTATGTATGTACAAGAGACAGGGTCCTGCTCCGCAGTCCAGGCTGGAGTGCAGTGTCACAATCATAGTTCACTGCAGCCTCAAATTACTCCTGGCCTCAATCCATCCTCCCGTCTCAGCCTTCAGAGTAGCTGAGACTACAGGCGCATGCCACCAAGCCCGGATACTTTTTTTTTTTTTCTTCCTTTTGGAGAGAGTCTCACTCTGTTGCCCAGGCTGGAGTGCAATGGTGCAATCTTGGCTCACTGCAACCTCTGTCTCCCGGGTTCAAGTGATTCTCATGCCTCAGCCTCCTGAGTAGCTAGGATTACAGGCATACACCACCACACCAGCCTAATTTTGCTCTTTCATTGTTGTTTCTTGTTTGTTTTTCACAAATAGGACTTCTTATTTGCTACTGTTTTAAGTCTGAACTTTAAACGGATTCTTGGACTGGTGGTTCATATCCATCAGCTCATTCAACTTTAGCATGTGTGTGTCTCGTCCCTAGTGGGTTTTCCAGAACTACTACCGTCACCATGAAGCTCCATGCCTTTCAAATCCACGGTTCTCCAGCATTTTTAGTTTTCTAATGAAGACATCATGGAGAGGATAGATTGGCAAGCCTTTTCTATATCTTTTCCAATGTTGTCTGGAATCAATTTATTGACCACTTCTTTCAAGTCATTTGTCTGCACCTCTCAGGTCATGATTTCCATCATCTTCTTCTGGATTTGGCAGACAGCTGTTGCTGAGCATAAGAGGTCTTCAGTATCTGATTGTTGTGTTTTTTAGTAAAACCAACACAAAACAAAAGAAAGAAGTAACCATCGGTAGTGTTGACATCAACATGAGCTTCAATCATTGTTGAACATTTTTCAACCTTGGAACATATTTTGTCACAGGTAAGACCCATGCCATAGAAGTTAGGCAGTTTTTGTCCTGAACATCTTCAGTAATCAGCTTGAATTTTCTAAATGCAACTTCATCATTCTGCAAATCAGCAAGACTCACTTCAAACAGAAGACCCTTCAAACCATCAGATGCAATTTGGGTTCCTTGGGTCCTGGCGACCAAGTCTTTCCAGTATTTCTTATATTGAACATAGCAGGTGCTTTCACATCATACTGATCTTTCTTAGAGAATGGACCAACTACTTCCTTCTTAACTCCCTTTTTGCCACCTTTAATAAGGCACTTGTTCTTAACAACCGCCATGGTGCTGCTCGGAGTACCAAAAGGCTAAATTTTATATTTTTGGTAGAGACGGGATTTCAGGATGTTGGCCAAGCTGCTCTTGAACTCCTGATGTCAGGTGATCTGCCCGCCTCTGCCTCCCAAAGTGCTGGGATTACAGGTGTGAACCACTGCACCCAGCTGTTATTTATTTTTTCTTTTTTTGTACAGACAGGGTCTTGTCATGTTGCCAAGGCTGGCCTGGAACTCCTGGCCTCAAGCAATCCTCCCACCACAGCCTCCCAAAGCACTGGGATTTCAGGTGTGAGCCACCATGCCCAGCCTGGAATCTATTTTTAAAGCCAATCAAGTGTTGAATAAAATTGCAACTTGGGCTCCTTTTTCTTTGCATTTTTTACATTTCAATGGTTTTCAATATATTCAGAGATATACACAAACATTACCAGTCAATTTTAGAACATTTCATGACCTCAAAAAGAAACCTCATACCCTTTAGCTAACACCCCCATCCTCCCATGCCCCTACCAGCCCTAAGCAACCACTAATCGACTTCCTATTTCTGTAGATTTCCATCTGAATGAAATCATGTAGAATGTGACCTTTCATCTGTTTTGAAGGTTCATCCACGCTGTAGCGTATGTACTTTCCTCTTTTTTGTGATCAAATAATATTCCACCATGTGGGTAGAAAACAATAGGGGTATCTCTTCATCTGGTGATAGGCATTTGGATTAATTCTCTCTTTGGGTTATTAGGAGTGATGCTACTGTAATTATTCATGTACAAAATTTTGTGTGGACCTGTGCTTTCATTTTTGAATATGAAAATATGGCACATCTCCAAGGAAGACATACAAGTGGCCAATAAGCACATGAAAAGATGCTCAATGAAATTCATCATCAGGGAAACAGAAATCAAAACCACAATTAGATACCACTTCATACCCATAAGCATGGCTAGAATCGAAGATAGAGAAAATTGGCCTGGTGCAGTGGCTCATGCCTGTAATCCCAGCACTTTGGGAGACCGAGGCAGGTGGATCACCTGAGGCCAGGAGTGTGAGACCAGCCTGGCTAACATGGTGAAACCCTGTCTGTACTAAAAAAAATACAAAAATTAGCCAGGCCTGGTGGCAGGTTCCTATAATCCCAGCTACTCGGGAGGCTGAGGCAGGAGAGTAACTTGAATCTGGAGGCAGAGGTTGCAGTGAGCTGAGATTGTGCCACTGCACTCCAGCCTGGGTGACAGAGCAAGTCTTTGTCTCAAAAAAAAAAAGAAAAAGAAAATAACAAGTGTTGGTGAGGATGCAGAGAAACTAGAACCTTCATACACAGCTGGTAGGAATTAAAATGGTGTAGCCACTGTGAGAAACAGTTTAACAACTTCCCAAACAATTCTACATAGAGTTACCAAATGACCCAGCAATTGTACTCCTAGACATAGGCCCAACTTGGGCTCTTTCAATCTATGGAAAATGAAGTGTGGGTACTTGGCAAGAACAAAGAGGGAGAGAGGCAGAAATGCTGCCATGAGGGCACATTGATTGGTCTCTAGTACACATGGCTTCTACTGCAAATGGTCTCTAAATGACTTCATCAGTTGCTCAGAAAAAAAATCACCCTCTGCTCCAATCGTGGAGGAAGAAGTATGGATTGGACCTGGTGAGCCACGGTAAGACTGACTGCTAAACTTTATGAATGATGAGGGGATTTGCACGTATAATCTTGATTGTACATCAAATCTTGATTTTTTATTTTATCCACTGTCTTTGAAAACCTAACTCTTGACTAAGAATTGACTTTCCTGTACTTGCTGACTCTAAGTAAATTTCCAATTCCACATAGTCCAAAGATGATGTGCTGAGAAATCTCTCAAAGGAAAAATGCTAAGAATACAGGCAGAGTTATGCGACAAATTTTGCACAATTAACAGAAATTGCACTTGTGGGTATGAAGCACAAAACATTTTCATGGGTAAAGAAAAAAGTGTTCTTCATTCTAGTAGACGCTGCAGGATGAGGCCGATCAAGGTGTCTGCCCAGCCAGACCTTGGGCTCTTACCTAGTTTGTGTTAGAGTCAACTCTGAGGGAGTCTGTATTTCAGTCATCTTTTTTTTTTTTTTTTTTGAGATGGAATCTTGCTCTGTCTCCCAGGCTGGAATGCAGTGGTGTGATCTCAGCTCACTGAAACATCTGCCTCCTGGGTTCAAGCGATTCTCCTGCCTCAGCTTCCCAAGTAGATGGGACTACATGTGCATGCCACCATGCCTGTCGAATTTTTGTATTTTTAGTAGAGACGTTTCATCATGTTGGCCAGGCTGTGCTCAAATTCCTGCCCTCAAGTGATCCGCCTGCCTTGGCCTCCCAAAGTGCTTGGATTACAGGCATGAGCCACCATGCCCGATCTCAGTCATCTTTTATCCTCCACGCCTGGCAAGTTCTAGACACACTGTGTTTCCATACAAGTTTGTTGAATAAACAGGAGACAGAAAGTGGGAACTCTGGAAGTAGAGAAGATTCCAGAAATTGTGCATATTTCCCAGAGACTGTGGCCCAATTCCTCAGTACTGCCAGAGTTTCTCTATCTCAACTCAAACCTTATGTGTGGGCCCAGGCGGAGTGGCTCACACCTGTAATCCCAACACTTTAGGAGGCGGAGGTGCGCAGATCACTTGAGGCCAGGAGTTTGAGACCAGCCTGGCCAACATGGTGAAACCCCGTCTCTACTAAAAATACAAAAATTACCCAGGCATGGTGTTGTGCACCTGTAGTCCCAGCTACTCGGGTGGCTGAGGCACAAGCATTGCTTGAACCTAGGAGGCTGAGGTTGCAGTGAGTCACGATTATGCCACTGTACTCTAGCCTAGACAATAAAGCAAGACTGTCACAAAAGAAAAAAAAAAAAACCCTTAAGTGTGGGCCTTGTTACAGAATTAATGTTTATATGGACAATATGTACATGGGTGTATGTTAAGAGCATGAGTCATCCACAAGATTTTAGCAAAGTCCATTTAGAAAGCTCAATGCTTTGGGCTTCCACTTGCTTTGCTGCCTCTGTCCTCAGAAGGAGGCTTCATCCTTCCATGTAACCAGCAAATCCTTTATGCAGAGATGTACACAACACACTCCTCTCCTTGGCTATGACACCTTGAAAGGGTCCTCTTGGTGGCCCCTGGTGCTCATTTCAGAGTAGTTCAAATTAAGGTGATCAGCTTTCACGCCAATCACTCTACAAATGACTCCTATTATGACCAATTTTTCTAAATGCTTTATTGAATTATTACTTAAAGAAATGTGCACATAGAAGAGGTCAACACAGTACTTTTCTTACAAACTGAACATACTGGCCAGACGCAGTGGCTCATGCCTGTCATCTCAGCACTTTGGGAGGCCGAGGTGAGCAGATTGCTTGAGCCCAGGAGCTTGAGACCAGCCTGGGCAACATAGTGAGACAACCCTCTCTACAAAAAATAAATAAATAAAAAATTAGGCAACTGTGGTGGCACATGCCTGTAGTCCCAGCTACTAGGGAGGGCTGAGGTGGGAGGACTGCTGGAGCCCAGGAGGCAGAGGCTGCAGTGAGCCATGACGGTGCCACTGGGCTCCAGCCTAGGTGACAGAGCAAGATCCTGCCTCAAAATCAACAACAACAACAAAAAAAACCGAACATCTCCATATTACTGACACCCAATTCAAGAAACAAAATATTACAGCCCCTTCCAGGATATTCCTGGGGTCTCTTCCATCTCTATTAACCCCTGACTACAAACAGCCTCCACCTATTTCACCTGACATTGTACTTTATGAAAGCAGCAGTTCTCAGATGGGGCTATTTTGCCCCCTGGGGACATTAGGGAATATCTGGAGACACTGGGGGTTGTGTCTACTTGGGGAGAGTTGTGTTACTGCATCCAGTGAGTCCAGGGATCCAGGGATGCCGCTCAACATCCTGAAATGCACAGGGAACCCCCACACATACAACAGAGAAATTGCTGAGCCAAAATGTCAGCAGTGTCACAGCTGACACCCTGATATACACACTATCACACAGTATCTGCTCTTTCGTGCTCAGGATCTTTTTCATTCTAATGATCTCATAGGAAACAGAAATGTCATTTAGAGGTAGGTAGAGTCCAATACAAAGAAGATCCAGAGGTTTTTTGTTTTGTTTTGTTTTGTTTTGTTTTTTAATCAGCCTGGTGCCTTTAGAGCTAGGATTTAGTTTCCATTCTTTCTGTCTCATTTTCAAGTGATTTTTTCTTCAAATGGCATCTACTGGGCTCAAGAACCGGAGATCCCCACAAAGCTGAGATTCACATGGGAATTTTGTACACACCCACACAGGTATACACTGCCATTTACTTGCAGACATCCACCCACAGATACACACATCCGGAGACCAAGACAGAACGCAAACTCCACCATAAAAGCACGGTTCCCCAAACAGGAGAAAAGCACCATTCACTCCAGGGAGGTACCTATTTGTTTAATTCAGCCTCCGATAGTCAGGCTGTTGCCAAGCCCAGCTCTGAAAGTCTTCCCCTCTAGGAAAGAGAGATGGATTTTTTCTTTACTCAAGAATATAGATTAAAAAAACAAACACTTCTGCATCTCAAAGCAGTCTCTACCTCCTGAGCTACACATATTCATCAGCATTTTATTGTCAATTTTCTTTTATTTGAATTGGAGAAAAATATAACTTAGTTATGTTCTTACTGACAGTTTGGAATCAGTTACACTAAATCCAATTCTCTGGGTTCTCATGATTAAGTTGTTTAATTTGGGGGACAACAAAGCAAAAGTATTGGTCGTGTTTTAATTTAATTAGTACAGGATATATCTAAGGGGTTGCAGTATCACTGTAGCAAGAAGCTCATTCTGCAGTAAAAGGGGGGGTTCTGCCACTAGGATTGAGTGAGGGTGGTTCATGGCTGCACCGTTTCATCAATGTCTCTTCAAGAGTCCATGGAATGTGGAATGGGAAAGACTGAAATAGTGCAAGTCTTGGCTAAGCTTCTATTAAGGGGTGTTAGGAGCTGATAAAATAACTTGGTCTTTATAGACATCCCACACTGTAGTTCTCTAAGCTACAGATTCTCAGATTTTTCTATTTTATAAACAAGTAAAAATATTTTTTTAATTTGAGAACCAACATAAGGTTGCTATCTTTTTTTTCTTTTGGGTAAGAAGGAACTTTTTTAAACTACCAGTTACACACACACACACACACACACACACACACACACACACACACACACACACACAGAGAAATTCCACCATGATTAGTCAGAATAGGTGAGGTTTTGCTGCAATAACAAACAACTCCTAAATCTTGGTAACTTCAAACATCAGAAGTTGTTTTTCTCACTCATGCTACATCTGCAGGGAGGTGTGGGGTGCTCTGTTTCCCATCAAACTTGCCCTAAGACAGAGGTTAATGGGGGTTGCAATACCTCGAGTATCACCAAGTAGGGAACAGAGGGAGAAGAATGTTAGGAGTCTTGTACTAAGAATTAAACGCTCCAGGCTAGAAGTCTAACATTGCACCTCTGCCCCCAGCCTCTTGGCCAGTACTAGCCACATCCCCTCCCCCACCACAGGGCAATACATGAAGACAGGAGAATTGGATACATTACAAATTTCTACCCCATTGCATTTCATAAAAGAGAAAAAAAATGCCAATACAAAAATGTTTTAATAGAATAGAATATATACATTTTTAGAATAAAGAACAATCCTCCAAAAAGGACAGCTGGTGGTCTTTCACTGGTGGGCACATTTCTGTGACATTGTCTCTGTTTTTCCATTTTATCCTTGACCTATGAACATTTTATACAGATGGCCAAAAGAACACCATTTGGGGACCACTGCTCTAATCAGGTGATGAAAACGGCCCCAAGAACAGAGCACAGTCTCTTTAGCAAAGACCCAGCAGGGCCAGGGTGACCATGTTCTCACCATCAATGTGCAGACATCCACCTGCAGCATCCTCACATCCCAACATCAAACAGTGGCTCTTTATAGCTTGATTCTAATGCCCTTTGATCTTCATCATCATTGTAAAGCTCTCTGGCCCCAAGATCTAACATCGCCACTCTAGCTACATCCTGCAACTGTTCACCTCTCCTGCCTCCTCATCCCTCTAAACTTCTCTTCACAACCTCATGTTTACTTCTTGCTTTACCTTCCTGCTCAGCCTGGACCTTACAGTCACCTTCTTCTTGTAATGTGCTCCTAAACTCTTTCTTCCCTTCCTTCAACCACACCCACCTGGAAAATCTCCAT
The DNA here is from genome assembly GCF_028858775.2 of Pan troglodytes. Lineage (NCBI taxonomy): Eukaryota > Metazoa > Chordata > Mammalia > Primates > Hominidae > Pan > Pan troglodytes. The sequence continues at coordinate 18,342,852 of NC_072405.2, forward strand.
ACCCCATTGATGACTTGCCTCGCAACTGCCCAAGGGCTGCTGAATGATACTGGAAAGAATCACAACATGGATCTGGTAGTTCCACTAAATAATCTCACCATCCAACTCTAGGGTAGACTTCACTTCTGTTCAGCAATATTTTTAAGCATCACAAATAAATTCCAAACCATATTTGCTATAACAATTGACGTTAAACCTCTTCCATATCTCAAAGCCCCCCAAACCCAGCCCTAGGGGTTTCAGAGCCCAGAGTTGATTTCTCTCAACTCACTTCCATCTCATCCCTAGATCACTGTATCTTGATCCTCTTCCTCTGCCTTTCCCATGTTATAAGGAGAAGCATCCTTCTCCTTTCCCAAGCTACCTTCTTCACTTGTGCCTCATTTGAGACCTGCCTTTATCACCCGTTCCCTTGGAACTCCCATGACTCACCACCTTCCCTTGTCATTTCACTCATAAACATTTTGCACCGTGTATGTGCCAGGTGTTTAACATATAATCATGCTTAAGTCTCCACATGCTAACAAGAAAAACCTTGATTATCCCGGCTATGCCCTCAAGTCATTACCCTCCCCGCTCCTTTCCTGTGTTCCCAAATTTTGTTGATCTTCATCAATCCCTCTGATGCAGATGGCTCCGAAGTTTGCATCCTATTAGGTTGGTGCAAAAGTAATTGCGGATTTTGCCGTTAAAAGTAATGGCAAAAACAGCAATTCTTTTTGTAGCAGCCTAGTATCTTTTCTCCTTCTACCAAACTTTGTCCCTGAGACATCTCGTCACCTATAACTACCTCCTCCATACAGTTGATTCCCAGATCTGTATTATTCTACTGAAAGTCCATTCCCCAATTTTCTTGGCTAGAATAACAGAAGCTCAATTAGAATTCATGATAACAGTTTCCCACCACCACCACCACCACCACCATCGTCGCCCTGCCATTGTTAGCAAAACCATCTCTTGAGTGGAGCTCAAAGATTTGTAATTTCCCACTCCCCAGAAAGATAACTTCAGACTCAGACTAGAAGTAAAGATCCTCCAGATATGGCCTCAACTACCCTCCAACCCATGTCCCCAGTGCATCCCGTTGATGTCCCCTTCAGTGGAGTTAAAATGGAGTGAGTGTTTTTCTTTTCACATACTCCTGGTGTTCTTCCACAAATACAATTTTCACCTCTTGAATATTTTCAAGGATTCTCCATGCTACACAAAGAGAAATCCGAACTCCCCATCAGGACCCCAGTCTTCCCAAACCCTCTTTGCACTTTTCTGCCGCCATGCTTTTCCTTGGGTCATCCTCTTCTCTAATATAAACTTGTGTATTATTCTAGGTTCTCCAGAGAAAGAGCAGAGAGATAGAGGTAGAGCTATACACATAGAGAGAGACAGATTGATTTGTTGTAAGGGATGGCTCACATGGTTATGGAGGCTAAGGAGACCTGGAGTCTGCAGCCAGCAAGCTGGAGACCCAGGACAGCCAATGATATAGTTCCAACTCGAGTCCACATCTAAAGTCAGGACAAGATTGATGTCCCAACTCAAATATAATCAGGTAAAAAGAGCAAATTCTCTGTGACTCTACCTTTTTGTTTTGTTCAGGCCTTCAATGGATTGGATGAGGCTCACCCACATTGGGGAGGACAATCTGCTTTATTCAGTCTACCAATTAAATGTTATCCTCATCCAGAATACCTCAGAGACACACCCAGAATAACGTGTAGCCAAATATCTGGGCACCCCACAACCCAGTCAAATTGATACATACCACTAACCATCATGTCTTGCTTCTACTCTCTCGCCATTTCTGCATGGCCAAATCCTTCCCTTATTTCAAGGCTTAGTTCAAATGTTACCTCTTAACTAAGCCTTCCCTGCTAACCCCAAATATTAATAGAATTGGTTTCTCCCTTCTCTGATGTCTCAAAATATATTGTGTTTCTCTTTTATTGTATTTATTACAAACTCCCTTATAAATCAAGACAGTGATTCCCAGACAAATTATCAAAAGAGTATAAAAGAAGTCTTCTTTGAGTGTGAAATATCTCACGGAATATAGCACATGGCCTCTTCATGAAGAAACTACTGGGAGAGAAGAAGACAAGCTGGAAGAGGCCAGGGAAAGGGGGTTAGTATAAAGCACAATGAGGCTGGGCTCATACAGTGGCTCACACCTGTAATCCCAGCACTTTGGGAGCCCAAGGCCGGTGGATCATGAGATCAGGAGATTGAGATCATGCTGGCTAACACGGTGAAACCCCATCTCTACTAAAAATACAAAAAAGTTAGCCAGACATGGAGGTGAGCGCCTGTAGTCCCAGCTACTCGGGAGGCTGAGGAAGGAGAATGGTGTGAACCCGGGAGGCAGAGCTTGCAGTGAGTCGAGATTGCACCACTGCACTCAAGCCTGGGTGACAGAGCAAGACTCCATCTCAAAAATAAAATAAAATAAAATAAAGCACAATGAAATGTCAGTGGATGGGTGCTTATAATTTCTAAGGGAAATAGAGTATAATCCAAGAATTTTATAGCCAGCTAAATTATTGCCCAATCAAAATAGGCAAAAGACATGATCACATGTCGAAGAACTTAAAGAATACAGTATTTCTGAGCTCTTTAAAAAAAAAAGTCTTCATAATAAAATTTAGTCAGCCAAGGAATTAAAAAATAAGCAACTTGTGAATTGAATGACCATGACAAAAGGCTAGTGATAGGACTATGATTGCAGAACAGAAAGAGAAGGTGGTCAACCTTAACAACATAAAACAACCTAGAAATAACTAGTTTCCAGAAGTAAAGGGAGGGACTGTAGGAAGTAGAAGTGCTAATGCCCTTTATTAAGTCAATTAATCAGGTCTAAAATTGAAACGTGGTTTTAAATATATAACTTCTTGTTTATTTTCCTCCCTAACTACCTGAGGATCAACCACCATCATGAATGACACAGTGACTACCTGGACCAGGAAGTTCATGACCAATCGACCGTTCCAGAGGAAACAAATGGTCACCAATGTCCTTCACCCCGGAAAGGCAACAAAATGTACACGACCACAATGGATGTCATCTTCATGTTAATAGTTGGACTCAGAACCCATTTTAGTGGTGGTTAGACAATCGTCACCCACATTGGAGTACAGTGGTACGATCTCAGCTCACCAAATCTCTGCCTCCCAGGCTTAAGCAACTCTCCTGCCTCAGCCTCCCCCGTAGCTGGGATTACAGGCACGCACCACTACTGCCTGGCTAATTTTTATGTTTTTAATAGAGATGGGGTTTCACCTTGTTGGCAGGCTGGTGTTGAACTCCTGACCTCAAATGATCCACCCGCCTTCGCCTCCCAAAGTGCTAAGATTACAGGCATGGGTCACCGTGCTCAGCCTTTTCTGTATTAAATTTTTTTAAACACAACATTTAAAATAATCAAGTCATTCTTTTTGAATCTACTTTGTATTATAGGTATCCAAATACTCACCTATTCTCTCTCACATGATGACAAACTCGTTGAAATGTCATTTCATTTTGTGGATCCAGCCCCAGGGATTCTGACTCTGATTCTAAAGGGCCTGCATGCAGAGCGAGCAAGCCGCCTGGATGATTCTCTTACAGGTGTTTTAAGGGCAGCAGTTTGAGACACCCTGATGCAAAAGAACGAACCCTCAAGGAAGTTGGCTGTACATGTATTTTCCTTCCTAGCACAGGAAATGACAGAAAGATTATCCAATCAGTACCACTCATAGCACCTGATTATATGTGTATGAGGAATTCAGAAATGGTTTGATCAAGGTTCAAGACCTAAAAAGTAGCTTTTCTCTCGGACACCAAGTCCCCATCTCATGCGTTGTTGAGTTAGTAGAATCTGAGGATGATGCTTCTTCCTCCAGCATTGGTATCCTATGGTTTTGTTGTTCAGTAAATGAAGTACCTCCATCCCCCAACATCCCCAAGCTTAATTCCAGTTTCCTCACATACACTTTTTGTTTTGTTTTGTTTTTGAGACGGAGTCTCGCTCTGTCACCCAGGCTGGAATACTGTGCAGTGGTGCAACCTCAGCTCACTGCAACTTCCACCTCCCAGGTTCAAGTGATTCTCCTGCCTCGGCCTCCTGAGTAGCTGGCATTACAGGCATGCACCATCATGCCTGGCTAATTTTTGTATTTTTAGTAGAGATGAGGTTTCATCATGTCGTCCAGGCTTGTCTCAAACTCTCTGCCTCAAGTGATCCACCTACCTCAGCCTCCCAAGTGCTAAGATTACAGGTGTGAGCCACCGTGCCCAGCCCCCTCACTTACACTTTTACAGAAGATCTGATCATACCCACTCCGCAGAAGTCAGAATGGCCCCCACGTGGTGTTAAACCGGAGTGAAAACTTCAGTTCAATCAACTGAGGGTGACACAGAAACATTTCCCCCAAAATGCTTTCGGCAGCTCTGCTGATCCATAACCTGGCTCCATTTCAGGGCAAGATCTCCACTTAAGCTGCACTGGCTTCCACTAGAGTAAATCACATTAACTCATGGCAAACACAACTGAAGGGCAAAAAGATTCTTTTTAAAATGATTTTTGTCTCTCACTTACCAACACACGCTGGCCTCCCTACAGCCTGACTCCATTCAGCACCTGTTCCACTGAGCACCCACTGAAAGCTCAGCTCATGAGCTGAGATGACCCAGACATCAAGGAGTTTACAATCCAGGGGAAGAACAGACCTGAATACAAGTGATGACAATACAAGACAGAGTCAAAGAGCCCAACTTGAAGTATCAGCAGAATAGCACCAAAGACTAGTTCCCAACCCAGCTTCCAGCGCCAGAGACAGAGCCAGGCTGGCTGCATGAGATCAGCTGGGAGCTGTTGCAAACCTAGGTCCTAGCTAAGCCCCTAATCATCAGACTGGCAGTCACTGGGAGTGAGCTCCAGGAACTGGTTTATTTAATAAGCACCCACACACACGATTCTGATGTTCCTAAGGGTTGTAGAAACATGGAACTATAGAAAACACTAAAAAAAAGAAAGGCACTAAAAGAAACCTATAAATATTCACTACCATCCCAGGCATCATGAGGACACTCCACGTGCACTATTTACAATACTTAGAATATCCTGCAAGGGAAACATTCATTCATGACGATGGACTTTATTGGGATCAGAGCCAGCCCTGGGAATGTTTGAACCTGCGCTGAAAGTCACCCCCTCCTCCCCACAGGAGGGGGCTAACATTAAGGAGCACGGACCAGATGGGAATTGGAGTGTCCTTTTATTATGAGACCACAGTGAGAGACTTTTTTTTTTTTTTTTCCAGAGTCTCGTTCTTGCCACCCAGGCTGGCGGCCAGTGGTGCAATCTCAGCTCAGTGCAACTTCTGCCTCCCGGGTTCAAGTGATTCTCCTGCCTCAACCTCCCGAGTAGCTGGGACTATAGGCATCCGCCACCACACCTGGCTAATTTTTGTATTTTTAATAGAGACAGGGTTTCACCATGTTGGTCAGGATGGTCTTGATCTCCTGACCTCATGATCTGCCTACCTTGGCCTCCCAAAGTGCTGGGATTACAGATATGAGCCACCACGCCTAGCCTCAGACTTTCAAGTAAAGCCACAATGGACCACAGAGCTTAGACATCAGGGCTAACATGGAATCTCTGTCATTACATCTTGAGATCTTATTATCTTTGCTCAAGGAAAAAAATAATCATAATTGACATTTTGAGGACAAGACATCTGAATGTAAACTTGATCTTAGAGGATATTAAGGAATTACAGCTAATTTGATTAGGTATGACAATGATCATATAAAAAATGCCCTCATGTTTTTAGAGGGAAAGTAAATTACGTAGGGGTGAATATCAGGATGCAATTACATAACTACTGTAAACTATTTTGTAAATACTTCAGAAAAACAAATGGAGTAAATATTGCAAATGTTAATAGTTTTTAAATCTATGTGATGGGTATATGATAGCACATTAAACTGCTGTCTCTGCTTTTATGTTTATTGAAATTTTTGTAATAATAATAATAATAAAAAACTTGGCCAGGCACAGCAGCTCATGCCTGTAATCTCAGCACTTTGGGAGGCCGAGGTGGATGGAGGACTGCTTGAGCCCAGCAGTTTGAGACCAGCCTAGGCAACATGGTGAAACCTCATCTCTAAAAAAAACAGGCAAATTAGTCAGGCATGGTGGTGTGCACCTGCAGTCCCAGCTACTCAGGAGGCTGAGGTGGGAGGATCAACTGATCCCAGAAGGTCAAGGCTGTAGTGAGCCAAGGTCACGCCACTGCACTTCAGCCTGGGCGACAGACCCTGTCTCAAACAAACAAGCAAACAAAAACCCTCTTGATCCCATTTCCCAAAAAAATGATTTTTTTGAGATCTTACCATCTCCTGGCTTGCTGCAGAGTACAGGAAATCAAGACAAAGTACAGCACACAAGGAATAAGGAGGGAGGGAAGCGTGGGGGAGGCTGACACCATGGACTCTGCCAGCTCAGTCGACCCATGCGCCTTGCTTCATGGAAGAAAGGAATGGAAGATGAGGCATGCCTTTCACACACAGTGACCTTCCTCACTAGTAAATGTGCCTCCAGAAGTGTTCAAGAACTGATTGCCAGAGCCAGGCTGGCTGCATGAGAATCACCTGTGAGCTTTTGCAAACATAGGCCCCCACTGGGTCCAAATGTATTCATCTCTTGGAGAGGAGGAGAGAGGCAGAACAAGGAAAAGGATGGGAAGAAACCAGCCTTCTGCACAGGAGGATGCTGGGATTCCTCCTGCAAGTTTAGCACAATGCAGCCTATTTTACAAGGTCACAGAAGCTCAGAGATGTAAACCTGCCCAGGTTCTCATAGCTTGTAACTGGGAAAACAAAACCCACCCAAGTCTCTGTCTCTAGAGATATTTCCACTTGCTTCAACTCTGGAGCTGTCTTACTTGTAAAGAGAGATTTCACTCCTCACTCACTTTTGTTTGCAGATATTGCCTAAGGTCCCTTGTGAATATTTAGGTCAGGGCTTTTTAAAAATTTTTTTTGAGTTTTTTGTTTGCTTGTTTGTTTGTTTTTAAAAAAGCAATCTTGTAGAAAGAACCCAAAGTGGCTCCCCATTTTAAGACCCTGCAAACAGGGAGACCAGAGTCTGGAGTCCCGGTCTGATTTCCACACTTTCCTTAGATTTCCCTGTGTGTAAAATCCAACAACAATCTTTGACAAATTGCCTCCCGCAGGGGAGAGATGGAGGAAGTGTTAACTTTGCTTTTTTCTTTCTTTTTTTCAGACAGAGCCTCACTCTGTTGCCCAGGCTGGAGTGCAGTGGTGCAATTTTGGCTCACTGCAACCTCTGCATCCTGAGCTCACATGATTCTTGTGCCTCAGCCTCCTGAGTAGCTGGGACTACAGGCAGATGCCACCACACCTGGCTAATTTTTGTATTTTTAGTAGAGATGGGGTTTCACATATTGGTCAGGCTGGTATCGAACTCCTGGCCTCAAATGATCCACCCCCCTCAGTCTCTCAAAGTGCTAGAACTACTATAGGTATGAGCCACCATGCCCAGCCACTTTGCTATTTTTTTAATAGACAGCTTCGAGGTCCAGTATGATTTCACAGATTAGGAAACATCACAGGCAAAGAACACTTTGCATTCAAATACTAGAATGTTTTCATTTTCAAAGAGCTCTCACCTGCCATCCAATCTTGTCTTCCTAGCAGTCCTGGGAGAGAAGCAGATGTGGTTTCTAATCCCACTTTCCAAAAGAGGAGACTGAGGCAGAGGCTTTGCGGATACACAGAGGACATGTGAGGACAGGTGAAGGTCATGATCATTGTCAGCGCCCTCCCCCAACTTGACATTCTCAGACCTAGTGGACTTCCAAACAAAGGAGACAGAAGAACTCATCAATCAATTCTGCCATGGGTGCCAGGACCGAATTTTTCCCTGGCTAACTCAGTCACATCCTGTCTGGGATCTCCAACTACTACCCATCCCACAAGTCTCAGCTAAAACAGGAATTCAACGGGGAACATTTTTCTGAAGCTCCAGGATTGGGCTAGGCCCTCTCCATGGCTCTCTGACCTTCCCCTACTGCAGAACTTAGCACCTGTATGTCATTATTTGTTAAAACATGTGTCTTTCGTATGCTCTCCACGTTATCTGTAGCATCTGCCAAGAATAATAATGAATGGTAAAACCTAATCTCTATTGAGTGCTGATGATGCACTTTTAATGTGACATCTTATTTAATCCTCACTATATCTGCAAAAGTAGAAGCTATTAATAGCCAATTTTCAGATAAGAAAGTCAAAGCACAGTTTCTATAACTTACCCAAGCAGCTAGCTAGGAGGCAGTTCAGTTTGAGCCCAGGGAATCATATTCCAGAGATCATGTTCTCAATTATTAGAGCAGGTACCTCCCCAGAATCTAGCAGGTGGTTAAGGAGTCTTTGTGGAATAAATGAACAGAAGGACAACAGATGGATGGATACATAGGTGGATGGGTGGATAATGGGTGGGCGGGCAGGTGGACGAATGAATGGATGGTTGAGTCAGTGAAGGGATGGCTGAGTGGGTGGAGAAATGGATGAGTGGGTGAGGGGTTGGAGGGATAAATGGATGGATGGGTGGGTGGATAGATGGTTAGATGAGTGAATGGGTGGATAGATGCATGGGTGAGTGCATGGATAGATGGGTTGGTGGGTGGGCAGGTGGATGATAGTTAGGTGCATAAGAGAGTGGGATGGATGGATAGATGGGTGGGTGGTTGGATGTATCCATGTCTGGATGGATGGAAGGAAGGAAGGGTGGTTGGTTGGATGGACAGATGAACAGATGGGCTTGGGCATTTATTCGGGGTCCTCCAAAGAATTGAGTGATTTCCCTAGGGTGTCTCATCACCCGCAGGTAGGTGGGCAAGGAGGCTTGCCTCTGTAATACTCATGATTATGGGTAGTGCTCAGCCTTAGTCACCACTCTCAGAACACTTTATTGACTAGGAAAGTCAAAACTGGCATTGATAACTAATGCAAATTGCAGCTATAACTAACAGAAGATGTTGAGCTGATGACAGCTGGGCAACCAAAAATCAGTAACTTGGCTGTGTCATATTACTGCCATGCTGGGCAGGTAGAACCAGGGGTTCCTTAATCCCTCCATCACATTAAGGATGCTTATCAAGACTTCCTCAACCATGGGGACAGGGATATTATCAAATACTTGCAGTTCACCCCAAAAGGCTCACCTTCTTCATTCCACTTGCACATGACCTTCAGCTCAAAGACATTTCCAGTCCTCCAGGTCAGCCCTTCTTCCAGCCTTTGAATTAACCCTGATGACTGCCTGCCAATTAGGTGTCTTCTCCTTTCATCACACAGCCTTTTCCAAGGCTTTCCTTCAATCCAGCCCTCACTAAACGCTGGAACTGTTGTTGACAAAATCCAGAACAAGCTGGCTGGGGGATACAGGTTGGAAGCAGGCTGTAGTAATGGGGAAAAATTCTAAGCAATCTCGAGCACAGAAAAGAAACTGAACAAGTAAGAGAGAGGCAGTAAAGAGAAGAAGTGTGAATTTTGCATAACTGAAGCTGAAGAAGATCGGGGGGCATGGCAGACCACAAGATAAATATGATATAGACTCCTTTTTAAAAAAGGATAAACATAGACCCTTTCCTACTGACAACTGTGCTTCAATATTGCTAAGGTCTTTACTAAAGGCGAGTCAGAAAAACTGGGTATTTTATGCAATACAGTAAGAAGGCCCATAGCCAAGTATGTTCCTGACACCACCTTCTAGGATAACCCCTGAGATTCTGGTTACACCTGTCCAAAAGTTCTCTCTCACTCCTGCTGTTGGAGAACTACCATGAGAGAAGAACAATAGTGAAGGGGTTAAGAGTGTGCACCCAGCGACCAGCCAGATGGCTTGAAACCATCACTATCTAATACCGAGCAAGTTACATAATGTTCCCGAGCCTCAACTTTCTCATCTGTAAAATGGGTATGCTGTCATTCATTAATCAAATTCTAGGTGAGGATATACTAAACACCAGAGACACAAATGAGAATCAGAACAGGCATGTCCCTGGCCCTTATGGTGACCACAGTCTTGAAGGGGAAGGATGACACTCACAGAAATAGGAAGCCATAGCTGAGCTAGTGTCTACCACAGAGAGGCACCTGGTGTCATGAAAGCAGATAACAGGGGGTTGCTGTGACTGAGTCAGTGTGGCCAGGCGTCACTGAGGATGTAGTGACTCCACTGTCAGATGAGACGGTGACCAGGTGAAGAGGCAGGGAGATGGAAAATTTTTCCAGGCAGAAAGAGCAGGATGTGCAAACACCCTGTGGCAGGAAAAGAACAAAGGAAGTGCAAGAGCCTGAAAGAGGCCAGAGAGAGCAAGTGAACATGTGGATAATCATAGCACCCACCTCATACAGGACTTGCAAGAAATCGAGACGCTGTCTGTAACAGATTCAGCAATGACTAAATAGAAACTGTCTCCTAAAAGCACACGATGAGGCTCCTTGGTGGTATTTCCCACATGAGGCTGCCACGCACTCAGAGGCCAAGTTCAACCTGACTGTAGACAACCTCCGAGCCAGCTGGACACACATACACCCTCAGGCTCAGGATACCCAGGACAGAGTCCTGGATGCTTGAAGTCATGATAAGTATCCAGAATGACACAGAATTCCACCCAGGCGTGGTGGCTCACGCCTGTAATCCCAGCACTTTGGGAGGCTGAGGTGCATCACCTGAGGTCAGGAGTTCAAGACCAACCTGGCCAACATGGTGAAACTCCCTCTCTAGTAAAAACAGAAAAATATTAGCCGGGTGTGGTTGTCGGTGCCTGTAGTCCCAGCTACTCAGGAGGCTGAGGCAGAGAATCGCTTGAACCCAGGAGGCAGAGACTGCAGTGAACCAAGATTGCACCATTGCACTCCAGCCTGGGCAACAAAAGTGAAATTCCATCTCAAAAAAGGAGGAAAAAAAAAGAATGACACAGAATTTGCTAATAGGGGAGAAAGGGCTTTCTTCAAAGCTGGGCCTGGTTTCTACAGAGAGACTTTCAGATGAAAATTAAGCAACTATTTGCAAGCAGCTCTTTGCAAGCACCTCAAAGGAGAACCCCTCACCCTGATGAATCAGGCACACAGGCAGATCCAAGACAATTGGCTGCATGCATGTGAACAAGCCTATGGTGGAAATGGAGTGCTTTATTTGTTTGCGGTGGTTTAATCACGAGGAGGAAGAAGCTTCTAAAGCAGCATTCAGAGGTGGCTGTGGCCTGGGTTTTCTGGAAGGGGGAGGCGGTGAGGATGAGGGCTTCCATTTAATCTGCAGGCCCCTTGCAGAAGGAGCTGGGGAAAGCTTTGCAGCCATCTGCACACTGTTTGCCATCTTGTCTGGCTGGGCAGCCGAGCTCCAGATGGGGGCAGATGGGATAGCTCTTTTCACCGTATTTGGAGAGAGATGGCAGGGAAGTCAGCCCCCATGAAGAAGACAGGAGCACTCAGGTGCTGGACAGTGCTGCCTAGGCCCCTGCGCTGAAGTGTCCAACCCCACAGCCTCTAGGTGCCACTAAAGTGGCCCAAGAGGATCTTCTATGTCCATCTCCATCCTGACACCTACAGACACTTAGAGAGAGTCCTTCAAATGGGAACTCACAAATGCACACTGATAACCCCCACACGGAACTCTCATACGTAGCAACTGAAAAGACAGGATGCCAGTTAAACCTGAATTTCAGATAAACAACAAATCATTTTTTAGGGTAAGAAGGTGCCAAATATTGCATGGTATATATTTGCACCCAAAAAAAAAAAAAAAAATGGTTAATGAGAAATTCAGGTTTAATTGGACCTCCTGTATTTTACCTGGCAAGCCTAACCCTGCATAAACACAACCTCGAGCTTGAAACTCACAGAGAAGCCACAGCCGTGCTCACACACGTGCACAAACCCATATGCCTTTCAGAGTCAAGGACTGTGATGAGGGTCCCCACACTTGCACACTTCCCTGTCCTCTGTCTGGGCTCAGAGTAAACAGAGGGTCACCTGGCATCCAGGTCTAAGCTGGGCTTGGAGGTGTCCTAATGAAGCAGGATGCTGACCTGCACTTCCCCAGCTCAGCCGGGGCTGCAGCCAGGCCTATCTTCCAGTCTCGGGCCTAGAACACACAGGACAGCCCCAGACCTTGGCAAGAAGGCTTCATCTCAAGGGCCACTGGTTCAGAATCTATTAGAAGCCCCACTTCTTTCCTCTGTTTCTGCTGCCATTGCCCCAGTCTCTGACCCTGACACTCAATCACTCTATAAACACAGCAGGTACTAGGGGTGGCTCTGGGCTCGGCACTAAAGACAATGCCCATGGTAAAGCCACAGTCTAGCAATGGCAGTCAACCACGTATCAGCAACAGCCCTGCCCCACACGTGCTGACTGCGCACAGGGCCGGCGCTGTGAACGTGCTCTCAACAGTGATCTCACTGAACCCTCATGGCAGCTGTAGGATGCAGACAGTAGCATCACATTATCCCCATTTTACTTTTGAGGAAACTGAGGCCTGAAGGCGGCAAATGCAGGCCTCGAGATTTGCAGTAACATTGCCAGAAATGTTTGAGAAAGCAAAATTCTCCAGAGTGAGGCAGTCTGCCAGAGCTCTGAAGACAGAGTCCCTGTTAGCAGGGGCTGGGGGGACTGTGGGGTGGGGACAGACAAGCAGGTAGGGGCTGGACACCCCAGGACACCAGGGTGCAGACTGGTGTGAGTAAAAGAAAGAGAGGTGGTCGTGCCATCATCTGCAGAAGATGATGTCTACAGAGGACAGTACCATGTGAGCACTTGGGGAGCCGGATGACTGGATGGAATTTTGCACAGGATGCAAATTAAGCACAGATCCCCCTCTGACCTAGACAGCCCACCTCCAGGAACATCTCACAGAAATGCAGGCACAGAGCACCAAGTGATGTGTGTGAGGAAATTCATCAGAACACCGTCTGTGATTGGGAAAAGGCGGAAACCATCCAAAGACCTATCGGTGCAGGGCTGGTTAAACGAAGCATGGTGCATCCACACGTCAGAATAACTGCTGGGAGAAGAAGGTGGTACCCAGGTTCCAACGTGAGACAACGTCAAAGACATGCTGCCTGAAAAGCAGGCTTTCCAAAGAATAAATACGGCATTATTCCATTTTTACTTTTTAAAAAAGTTACAATAAACACTTATATGCAAATACATGTGCTTGCGTGTACAGAGGAAAAAGGTGTGGACAGGAACAGAAAACCAAACTCTGCGGGTTGTCACTCATAAGTGGGAGTTGAACAATGAGAACACATGGACACAGGGAGGGGAACATCACACACCGGGGCCCATCGTGGGTGGGGGACAAGGGGTGGGAGAGCGTTAGGACAAATACCTAATGCATGCGGGGCTTAAAACCTAGATGACGGGTTGATAGGTGAAGCAAACCACCATGGCACATGTATATCTATGTAACAAACCTGCACATTCTGCACATGTATCTCAGAACGTAGAATAGAAAATAAAAAGAAATCAAAGAAAAAGGTGTGGAGAGGTATACCCTAACCATTCCCAGTGTTACCTCTGAGACGCAAGATCAAAAAAAGCGAATCAAGAGGATGTTTAGTTTTTGTTTTCTATATAACTTTTTTTTTTTTTTTTTTTTTTGGAAACATAGTCTCGCTCTATTGCCCAGTCTGGAGTCCAGGGACACAATCTCGGCTCACTGCAACCTCCTCCTCACTGCGACCTCCTCCTCACCACAACCTCCTCTTCACTGCAACTTGCTCCTTCTGGGTTCCAGTGATTCTCTTGCCTCAGCTTCCCAAATAACTAGGATTACAGGTGCGCACCACCAAGACTGGCTAACTTTTCTATTTTTTGTAGAGACAGGGTTTCACTATTTTGACCAAGCTGGTCTCAAACTCCTGGCCCACCCGCCTTGGCCTCCAAAAGTGCTGAGATAACAGGTGTGAGCCACCATGCCTGGCCTGCATTGCTTGAATTCTCAGACCACATGGACCCTCTCATCTGGTCCAATTGCAAGAGTCCAAGGCAGGAAAGGCAGAAGGCAGGGGCTTACCCCTCCATCAGGACAACATAGAACAGAGTCAAAAAAGAAAAACATGAATGGATCAGTCAAAGGGCCATGCACATGCCCTCCCAGGCACCTACACCTTGCAACTTAAGCCAACAAGCTTTCAAGCCACAGAGTCTTCCTTCCTAGAGACTAGCAAGGACACAAGCCCTGGCCAGGCCCATTCAGGAGGATGGTCTGAGGGATAAGGTGGGGTGCACAGTCAGGGGTAGCAGGAGGAAAGGGGGACACGAAGCCAAGGAAACCAGGGCACCCCATGCTTCCTGAAGGCCACCAGAACAGGGCACCACACAGAGCCCCTGTGTACCTCTTTCTACAACAGCCTGAACACAAGGAAAAGGAAAACAAGGAAAATACACAAAGCTCAGCCTCACCTGGAACAGGTTAAATAAAGGTGTGTGACTTTGTCTTCATGTCCTTTGGAATTGGAAATCCAAGCTTCCTCTTCTGTGCCTTTAAGGTCCTGGCTGCTGCCCCACAGCTCCCTTCTCTTCCCTCCTTCTTTTGTCCTGACTTTTTTTTTTTTTTTTTGAGATGGAATCTTGCTCTGTTGCCCAGGCTGGAGTACAGTGGCACAATCTCAGCTCACTGCAACCTCCATCTTCCGGGTTCAAGCAATTCTCGTGGCTCAGCTTCCCGAGTAGCTGGTATTATAGGTGTCACCATGTCCGGCTAATTATTGTATTTTTAGGAGAGACAGGCTTTCACCATGTAGGCCAGGCTAGTCTCAAACTCCTGGCCTCAGGTGATCCGCCCACCTCGGCCTCCCAAAGTGCTGGGATTACAGGTGTGAGCCACCATGCCCGGCCCTCTTGTCCTAACTCTGCCATCTCTTTGCAGTCTCCCCTGAGCAGCTTTTCCTTGGCCCGCCCTGCCCCCCTCCAGAGCTGTACTCACAAACCACCCCCAATGCCCCCTGGCCCTGGCTCCTGCCCCGGGGCTCTGATCCTCAGCTGGTGAGTTCTAGAGGGTCAGAGGGAGCCAGACTCCCTAGAGAAGCTAAGGCAGGAGCCCTGTACTGGGATGTGGGTAATCTGCCCCCTTCCAGCTGGGGCCAAATAGAAGGGGGAAAGGCTGCCCCCAGAATACAGGGCCCTCAGCGGCCCTGGGGATCTGTGCTGGCAGTCAGGAGGACTGTCACCTCAGTGCAGTTGCCTGCAAGGAGGGCTGTGCAGGAAGCTGCATGTTGCTCAGAGAACAAAAAAAGGAAATGAAATGCACCATCTTGTTATTAGCAAGAGCTTTTGAGGCAGACACTTAAATATGCATGCCTAGACATTGTAAAACTTGGGGGAAATGTTAATTTCAATAACGCCAGTTCTTGAGCTTGCAGAAACCATTCTTTTATCTCCCTTCCTAGTCATTTGGGGGCTCCATCCCTCAGAGTGGCAGCGCCAAGACAGCCGGCCTCACTGGGTTTTGTAAGCTGTGCAAGGTGAGATCCCAAGCCCTTACCTGGAGAGCCATCTTAGGAAAACGTTAGAACAGGGCAACAAGTTGGCATTTCCTCCCTCCTTTCTCTTCCCCATACAAAAGTCAGAAAGCACACTAGCCCAGTGCCCAGCCACAGTGATGAGGAAACCCCACTCAAAATCCTGGGTTGTGCCCCTGATACCAAAGATCTGCAAAATTGGGACTCACCTGCTGCAACCCTAGCCCAGACTTGTGTACATTTCAGGGGTGGCTGGACTCATGGCCGCCTGTGACGTCAGGGTGGTACAAGTCCTCTTAATCTAAGACTGTCGGGGTACAAAGATAAGCATTTTTTTCCCTTTTTCTTGAGAGCCAGATGGTAAATAGTTCAGCCTTGGAGGCCATAGGTCTCTGTCCCAACTATTCAACTCTCCATTGTAGCAGGAAAGCAGCCACAGACAATATGCACTGAAATGGGTGTGGCTGTGTTCCAATAAAACTTTATTTGTATGAACAGGCAGGGAGCTGGTTCTGGCCTGTGGGCTACAGCCTGCCTCCTCTGCTACAGCGTGATCTCCAAGGACCGATCCGTCTTGTAGATCAGCAGCTGGCACACAGGAGCTGCTCAGATACTTGAAGGAGGAACGGAGAAGGCAAACAGCCCCCAGTATGCAGACGTGAGGGTCTCCCAGCAGCACCATCCTTTGCCATCTCATGCCGAGGGACAAAGCCAGAGCAGGGCTCTCCACCAAGGCTGGGTTCTCCTCCAAGGAAATGTGATAACAAGACAGAAAGCACTGTGGAAGGATAGGGGCTTTGCAGTCCCACAAACCACAGTTTGCAAGACCAGGAGCATCCTGCACTTCCTTGCACACATCCTGGGTGGGTGCTGGAGCATCTAGTCTTAGAGTGAATCTTCTCCCCCTCCTCCCCCAACTGGCCTCCGTTAAACTTCCAGCAACAATGTAGTGTATGTACACAATGGAATACTATTCAGCCTTCGAAAAGAAGGAAATCCTGCCATTTGAGACAACATGGATAAGCCTGGAGGATACTATGTTAAGTGAAATAAGCCAGGCACAAAACGACAAATACCACATTATCTCACTTACATGTGGAATCTAAAAAAGTTGAACTCAGCCAAGCATGGTGGCTCATGCCTGTAATCCCAGCACTTTGAGAGGTTGAGGCCGGCAGATTGCTTGAGCACAGGAGTTCGAGACCAGCCTGCATAACATAGCAATAGCCCATCTCTACAAAAAATACAAAAAACATTGGAGCATGGTAGTGCATGCCTGTACTCCCAGATACTCAGGAGGCTGAGGTGGGAGGATTGATTGAACTTGGGACGTCAAGGCTGCAGTGAGCCAAGATCACACCCCTGCACTACAGCCTGGGCAATAGAAGGAGACTGTCTCAAAAAAAAGAAAGAAAAATAAAAGAAAAAAGTTGAATTCATAGAAGCGGAGTAGAATGATGGTTGCCAGAGTCGGGAAGTGGGCAGATGCCAAAGGACACAGAATGTCATTTTTAGAGAAGAATAAGTTCAGGAGATCCGTGGGACAACATGGTACCTATAGTTAATAACAACATATCATACACTTGGAAATCACTAAGAGAGTAGATTTTTTAAGTGTTCTCACCACAAAAAAATAAGTCTGGGAGGTGATATGTTATTTACCTTGATTTAGCCATTTCATAATGTATACATACTTCAATCACATCATGTTGTATACCCTTTTGTACATAATTTTTGCCAATTCAATAAATTCAACAACTCCAATAAACAAGACATTCTCTTTACAAAAATAATTATTAAAAATAAAATTCAGAATTCTATTGTATTTATTTATTTTTGAAACAGAGTCTCGCTCTGTCACCCAGGCTGGCTGAAGTACAGTGGGGTGATCTCGGCTGACTGCAACCTCTGTCTCCCAGATTCAAATGATTCTCCTGCCTCAGCTTCCCAAGTAGCTGGGATTACAGGTGTGTGCCATCACACCTGGCTAATTTCTGTATTTTAAGTAGAGACAGTTACGGCATGTTGACCAGGCTGCTCTCGAACTACTGACCTTGGGTGATCCGCCAGCCTCGGCCTCCCAAAGTGCTGGGATTACAAATGTAAGCCACTGTGCCCGGCCAGAATATAAAAGATGGTTTAATTCAACTAAAACATTAAAACATAGATTATTTCTATAAGTGTTAATTGTTCTAATATGTTTTGGTCAAAATAGTCTCCTTACCTATCCACAATTAAGTGGTTAATTGACATTTGATTGGATTTTGATGAAGTTTTCAAATCATGATTGACTTTTCCAATGTATAGTAAAATGTGCTTGAAAATATTTCATAAAAATTAATATTTAAAAATGGTCAGGCATGGTGGCTCATGCCTGTAATCCCAGCACTTTGGGAAGCCAAGGTGGGCTGATCACTTGAGGTCAGGAGTTTGAGACCAGCCTGGCCAAACCTCATCTCTACTAAAAATACAAAAGTTACTCGGGCATGGTGGCGTGCACCTGCATTCCCAGCTACTTGGGAGGCTGAGGCAGGAGAATCGCTTGAACCTGGGAGGTGGGCTCCCCAGGCTTAGAGCAAAACCCCCATCTTGTCTGTCTCCACTCTCATCCCAGGCAATCGCGGTCATTTCCATAGCCTCAACCACTATCAACCTGGGATGCCTCCCAAACCCGAGTCTCCAGCCCAAATCTGCCTTCCTAGCCCCAGACCCATCTGTCCTGGCACACATTGCCCCCTGGGTCCCAAGCAACCTCAGCCAATGAGTCCAACGTCAACTTCCTGTCCTTGCCTGACACTGCCAGCCCTGAGATCAGACCTGACCATTCACCTCCAGTACCTGATAGGTCTGACAGTCCTTTGGAACATATCCCACGAACATTCCCCAAACCAGGCACCGGACTCCACACATCAACATCGTCACGTGAGTCACCAGCATCCCTGGCAAGGATCCCTGTCCCAGCCTCCAACTCATCTCATTCCTGTCCCTTGAGTTCTGTGTCACAATCCAGAGGCCACGAGAAGAAAAATGACAACCTTAATGAAATTAAAAGAATTGAGAAGACATCTCCGTATGGTCCAAAGTCTTTCCAACTGAGAAACACATATCAAGATCCAGCCTGCCAGCCCTGGGGTTAAATGTTCCTGAAATAATTAAAGCCCAGGGCAACACAGTCCCCATTCCAAAGTACTCCCAGCATAGTAAGACTTGCTTCCCTGGATGGGCTCGAAATATCCAGTGTGTACCCTGCCCCTCTCTGTTGTAGCTAACAGGAATGTGCTTCATGTCTTCTTCCTGCACGAAGGACCATCCACCAACCTGTGCAGGCAGCACTTTTGGCCAGGGGAGGATGTGAGAACTTCCCACCATTTCCCACTTACACACTGCATTCCTCAGGAGCCTGCCTCACAAATTACAAGAGCGCCACAGCAGACACAACATGTTCCAGCAGGTGGCCATGTCTTCATGTCAGCTTGAAAGATCGTCACCAGGGAAATATCTATATCTCGGCAGAGAGAGCTTCAGCCTGTGTAGTCCAGCTGTGCTCAAATGGAAATCCAGAAACCCAGATGTTGGTCCAAACACCGTGTCTCAGGGAGCTGGCTCTGCAGGTCCCCAGCGTGGGAGTGAACTGGGTGGGCCACCTGCCCTGCCTGCCCACATCCCTGCTTCCTGGAATCCTGGACCCTGAGAACCAGGGGGACATGGTGGGGAACAGGCAAGTCTTGTGCAGAAAGCCAAGATGCCACCCAAATCCACTCTGCAGTCTAGGTGGGTGATATTCTGCTCTGCACCACACCAGTACATGAGGGGATGGAGGATGGAGTCTAGACAACCCAAGTGTAGAAAGGTATTGCCCAAGTATTTTGTGCTTTGTCTGTGTTACAATGCTATGCCCAGCCCAGGGTGGTGGCTCACACATGTGATCTCAGCACCTTGGGAGGCCGAGCTGGGCGGATCATCTTAGGTCAGGAGATTGAGACCAGCCTGGCCAACATGGTGAAACCCCATCTCTACTAAAAATACAAAAATTAGCCAGGTGTGGTGGTGGGCAACTGTACTCCCAGCTACTTGGGAGGCTGAGGCACGAGAATCACTTGAGCCCAGGAGGTGGAGGTTGCAGTGAGCGGAGATCATGCCACTGCACTCCAGCCTGGGCAACAGAGTAAGACTCCATCTTAAAAAAAAAAAAAATAAATAAAAGCTATGCCCAGCATTTTCAATGTACTGTCTTATTATCTCAGTAAATCCCATGTAACCTTCCTATGAAAGTGTATCTCATTTATCTCCATTTCATAGATGAGAAACCTGAGGCCCCTGGAGTCGTATTAATTTTCCAAGACTGCATTGCTGATAAAGGGTACAGCAGGGACCCAAGCTTGACACTCTCACCCTCAAACATTTCCACAAGTGTAGACAAATGGCTCTCAGCTGGAGTGGTTTGGCTCATGTACAACTCCCTTGCTCCATGGCATTTGAAACTGTCTGGAGACATCTGGGGTAGCCATAACTGGGAGGGTAGAATGGTACCTAGAGGATGGAGACCACAGATGCTGCTAACCATCCTACAATACACAGGATGGCCTCCCCACCACCACCACCACCATGAATGGTCTGATCTCAAATGTTGTGACTGTGCCAAAGCTGAGAAACCCAGGTTTCTCCTCAGCAAGAAGGGAAAATACCTGCAACGTGGATGCACCTCTGAAGGAATCCCTCTGCAGGAGCCCCAAGCTGAGAATAACCTTCCTGATCTGGTTTCAACCCTGGATGCTTTCAACCTGTGCGTCCATCAGGGATTTCAGGGACTCCAGTGAGTTATTACCCTCGAATGCTCGGTTCTGCCTGACAACCCAGAAATCTCTGACAAGATGCCTGGTCTTGGGGAAGGCTCAGCAAGTGGTTGAGGTTGATAACCAAATACCTAGGAGAGACTTTTGTCTCCCTCCAGGAGGAGCTGTGGGTCAGACACACCCTGGGATCATTCACAAGTTGTCAATAAAGGCTTGGGGAGGGCCAGGTTTTCTAGGCCTTCTCAATGGGGTCGGTGTTTATGGATACACAAGAAGCCTGTGAAACTTCTGATATTGGCAGGAAATCAATGCCCCCCACCCTCCACCCCCCCAGGTCCCCACCATAAACACATGCCCTGCAGCAGGACTTGGCACTCTGGGGCTCCTGGGGTCCCGATTTATCTGCTAAAACATCCTCTAGCCACCACCGAATAAAGCAACCCCTTGCCACCCAACCACAAGAGCACAGTATGGGAGCCACCCCAAGGAACACCAAGTCACATTAAAACCTCAGCCATCCAGAGCACCAGGCCTGGTGATAAGAAAGAACATTTTATCCTTAAAAGCATCTGAATGCCCATGCTGCTTCTTACAGAGAAAAGTCCAAAATAATCTGCTATTAAAGAACAAGGATGGTTTTGACATTTTAACCAAGCTAATGGTCTACGCAGACAAAATCTCATAAAAGGGCACTCTGTTCTTCTTGATCCACTCAGACATGGCCTGTGAGTGAAGAAACGGGCTCTCCTCCTCAAAGAAATCACTGCTGATCCTCACACCAGCCTGACGCTGCTTCATGGGTTCTTCAGAAAGAGTATTCCCATAGAAACTGAAAAGGAAGAGGAATGTGTCTGGTGGGCATTGTGGGCAGCAGTGGGCTTTGGGTCAAATTTTAAGTTTGAAAATCAAGATTCCCTCTTTTCGAGGGGCCGCTGGACTGAGAAGATACAGACACCGTGAAAAGAGGGTGCCATGTTCAGATTCAGGAGACAAGGATGGTTTCTGTTCAGTTCCTCCATCATCCTTCAGGTCATGCGATTCCCATTTCCATCTGTGGACCAAACAGTTCAGTGGGGTTTCTGCCTTTTAAATATTTCATTATCAACATATCATCATTTTAGCCTCCAGAAAGCATTTTAACATGGAGATTCTGGCTTAAGACTCTTGTGGGTCTCTCTGTCTCTCTCTCCCTCTCTCTTTTCCTTGAAACAGGGTCTCACATTGTCACCCAGGCTGGAGTGCAGTGGCATGATCACAGCTCACTGCAGCCCGACATTCCAGGCTCTAGCAATCCTCCCACCTCAGCCTCCAAAGTACTTGGGACTACAGGCACACACCACTATACTTGGCTTTTGTTTTTGTTTTTGTTTTTTTTTTTTTTTTTTTTGGTAGATATGAGGCTTCACCACGTTGCCCAGGCTGGTCTTAAACTGCTGGGCTCAAGTGATCCCCCCTTCGCCCTCTCAAAGTTCGGGGATTATTGTCTTGAGCCACCACGCCCGGCCAAGGACCTTGTCTCTTGTGATGCACCCCAGAACAAAACATCACTGCAAAAACACACTAAGGCATGAGTTTCAGTCCTAAGTCCCATTTATCCACCATACACTATGTGCCAGGCACAATGCTAAGTGCTTCTATGGACGAGTTTCCCTTAATCTCAGCAGTAACAACCGCAGGCACTGGGGTCTCTAGACCGATCCATTTGCCAGTGAAGACAGTAAGGCTCAGAGAGGGTAAGTGGCTTGTGCCATGTCAGCCAGCGAAGGAGGGGCAGAACCAGGATCCAAACCCCAGCCGCCTGGCTCCAGACTCGTGTTCCCAAGGTCCTACTACGCTTGGTCACCCCACTGCATTCTAGTATCCTGGTCTTTGGCAGAGTCCACGTAAAAGAAGGAGGTAGAGGGAGTGAGAGGGACTTTACGCAATAAAGTTTCCTGGTGTCACACTGCCACCGTAATTGTGTCCCTGATCAGGACCTCTCACTTCTCATCCTTTCCGTGATTGGCCCTGGAAAACCTTCCTGAGAACTGTCCTCCTTCTCCCGGGATCTCAGAGAAAATTCACCTGAGTTCAGTGTCCAGGTGACCCAAGCTCTGAATGCAGTAACGTGCACAGGGAGATGAGGATGTCACCATGAGCAAGCCTCCCAGACAACATCCAGGAACAACCCCAAGACTGGGCAGGGTGGGGCTCTGATGCAGCCCGCGGTGAGGAGGGCTGCCCGTGCTGCCTAAATGGGTTCAGAATGAAGGCCGCCCTCTCTCCCATGTGGGACTCATTAACCACGAATCAAATTATTAAGACAAGCTCAGTTAAGTAAATGGTCAAACATAAAAACATGTGGAAGGAACAAAGAGGTCAACCCCATTATCCATCAAAAACCATCATGGTGGCGGCCCTCACTGAGGGGTACAGCTCTCCAGCGGGCCCTCATCTGCCCTCCACACTCACGTGCCTCCCCAGTGGAAGGCCAGCAAAGCCACACAGGATGAGTTGGGGTAGGAAAGCAGAAAGTGAACCCCAGGAGGCCAGGCTGGCCACGGAGCCCCATCCCACACACACAGGCCCGGTGACTCAGGGGCCCACGTGTGCAGGAAACTGAGAGCTCATAGGGACAGCGCCCCGGGGGATGCAAGGAACTTTGCCTCTCTGTCCCTCTCTGTAGGGATGGAAAGAGAACGATTTCTGGGATGGAAGCCATCTGCCTCCTCTCAATTCTCGCTGCCCAAATAGAAAGGGAAAAAAAACCAGGAAGATGCGGGACAGGTGAGGAGCTGCGTGAGCGCCACCAGCCCGCAGCCCAGCAGAGCAGGGCTTGGCCAAGCCTTGCGCCAGGGACTTCTCCCCTGCCCCCACCACAGGCCCCTCGCCAGGTGAGAGGCACCGACAGAGTCCCAGACACATGCCCCAGACAGGATGCCCAGGGCAAACCCCGCCCCTTCCCCTGCTGGGGGCCCCCAGGACGCGGGGCTCCCCCTCCCCTTTGGCTAGCCGCAGAGTCCAGCGGGTCTCCCAGTCAGGGACGTCGTGGGAGAATCAGGAAGTCAAAGCCACACAGCCGAGAAGGGGCAGCTGGCGTCTCGGAGGCCGTCAGGAGCTGTCACTCCGCGCCCGCCGGAGTTGCCGCTCAGTAACCAACTTCAACCCCGGGCCAGCCACGGAGACTCCCGCCGCCTCTACCCCGCATCCCCGGCACCTGCGCGCCCCCGGCACCCCTGGACCCATGCGCCCGCGTCACTTACTCCTCTGCCTTCGCCACCTGTCTGGGGGCCGGTCTCCTTCCTGCCTGGCCGCAGCGCGTCCTCCCCGTCCTCGCAGTCCTGGGGCTGTGCGCTTCCCCCCTCCAGCAACAGCCGCAGCCTCTTCTCCTAGGGAGGGACGTCGTCCTCCTCCCTCCTGGGCCGGCCATCCCTGCCTCAGGGCTTGCCAGTGACTTCGGAGCTGCCGGAAGGGCTGGCCATGGCTCCGGGGGCTCTGCCTGCACTTGGGGAAGAAGAAGCACCCGGCGCGAGCGGCCTCTCGGAGAAGCTGGGGCGTCTGAGCGCAGGCTTGCTGGGTCCGCGCGGCGCGGAGCTGGGCATCGGGGCCGGCGCGGGCTCCTCCTCGGGCCGCTCCTGGCTCCCTGGCGCCCTCTGCTGGCCGCTCCCGTGCACCGCGGACACGCCGGACCCGGGCCTGCGCCGCTCTCACCTGTCCAGGCCCAGGCGGTCCCTGTCCCTTGACCTTGGCCAGGCCCGCTCTGGCCAGGCCCTGCATCTCCTCCCCGCCCCAGCCAGGTTGCAACCCGATGGTCTCCCTGCCCAAGGAGGAGAGAAGAGAAGGGACGCCCCGAGAGGGTGGACATCGGCCACAGCCACCTTGTCTTTGCTCTTACCCTGTGTCTTCCATGATTTGGAGGTGGTGGGAAACCCGAGGCTGCTCAAAACTCGTGGAGAATTCCGCCTGCAGGATGACATGAATGCACCTTCCCATTGCCTACCAACAGATCTTTTTTGAGCATCACTGTGGACCAGACGTAGTGATGGGGGAGGGGATATTGTGGTGAACATGACTGGCATTGCCTTCACCCAGTGGGGCTCAGCGCTGGGTGAGAAGTCATTGAGAATGGACATTGTCAATTCGGCCAAAGGAGGCCAAGGAGAAGTGCTGGGGCCATGGGAACTGAAAAAGACAGGAGGCTCAGCCGGTCTTCCAGCTGGGAGAGGGACAGCAGCAGCGGCTGTTCCAAACGAAGCAACAGCTGAGAGAGGTCTCAGATAGTTGTTCTCAGCCCAGTGGAGGGTGTTCAGGCAGAGGGAACAGCGTGTGCAAAAGCCCAGAGGCTGGGAAAGAAGCAAAAAGAGGACTGTGGGGCTGGAGCGTGGTGGGCAAGGGGCGAGAGGCGTGGTGGGTGGACAGATTGCATGGGACCCAGCCGTGCAGGGGCAGAGGAGATAGGGGATCCTTGCAGACCCCCAGCTGGGGCTCAGGCACAGAGACAATGCAGGTGGACAAAGGGAGGGGACGTGGAGAAATATTTTGGAGGCATGCCCTCATGAATGAGCCCAGGATGCACCCTTAGTGTCAGTGTGGAGCTCCTTCCTTGGCTGTGTGATGAGCTGAACCCAGGGGTATTTTCTGGACATCGAAGTGCTACCCAGAGTCCAGGACAGGCTAAGTGAGGACCAGCAGCTCCTGGCCCACCTCAAAAGCAGGAGAGACAGGGGAGACTGGGGAGGCCGGGGTGGAAGGGGAAGCCAGGAAGGCAGGAGAGGCCAGGGAAGCAGAGGAAGCCAGGGAGGCAGTGGAGGCAGGAGAGGCTGGGGAGGCTGTGTCCTTTCCATGATTCTGCCCAAGATCCTAGGCCCCTGTACTCCCTGAGCTTCCCCACCCCAAGCGCTGGAACCATGTTGCACAATGGTCTCCCCACTAAGCTCCTGATGGCGACCCCTACACTGCTGTGCTCCCTATTTCAACCCTAACAGCTCTCACAGTGGGCAGCACATAGTAGGTGCTCAGGAAACACTGGTGGGAGAGCACATGGGTCTGCTCAGCACCTTCCTCTCTCCACCAGCTCTCCCCTGTCACGAAATAATTCTGATAACGACACATGGGCTTTGAGACCCTCTTCTATTACTTGCCATATGCTAATCCATCTATACTTCACAGCAGCCCTGGGGGTGGGTGCAATGAGGATGCCCATTTTATAGAGGAGGAGACTGACGTATAAAGAGGGTAAGTGACATAGGCACACTACAGGGGCTGGGGCCAAGTGATCAGAGCACTCAATCCCCAAAGACAAGGTGGATGCTGTTACCATAAAAGACAGCAGAGTCAAAGCTGCAACCAGAATAGCCTGACTCGCAGAGACCTATGGTGCCAGCTGATCGTGGCTTTCCTAGAAGTGAAATAGATAAGAAGCCTGCCACATTTTTACTTGATCTCTGTTTGCAGAAGAGTTCTAGGTCATGTGAGCAGAAGTCTAATCTGAATCACAAAAACAGAGTCACACTCCCCATTCAATTTCCAGACATAAGCCAGTTCACAGACTCAGAGTCCCTTGTCTGAATGGGAAGCCAGTTCCCCTCCAGAAAGGACTCTGCTCCACTGTCAAAAATTTATACTGTCAATCTTTCTCCCAGTCTGCCCCGAAGGGAATACACAGCCTTTTACCAGGATGACTGAACAGGAGAAAAGGAACTAATGAGACCTGTGCAGGATCACTGGACACAGGCTCTGAACTGGCACTAGGCTGAGACTAGGGTCTACCAGTCAGAATAGGCATTTTGGAGGTCAGGTGAATGTTGGTGCAAGTTCATGTCATGGTAGATCCATTGGGTCCCCAAATCCAACCTCTGGTTATATACAAAGCGGCAATGCTGAGATTCAAATTCACGGCATCCAACATAGAGGCTGGGCTCTTACTCATGAAACATTCTGACACTAGTAACCAATTTAAAAATTCAAACACCTTCTGGGGCTAGCCAGAGTCCTCCAAACAGTCATGTAAATTGGTTCTGCCGAGGATTTCCTCCCACCCCCTGCTAAGAGCCAGTTACAAGGATAGACTAGGGAAGGGCATTGGGTAACTTTGTTGCTAAAAGCTCTTCTGGATAAAGACGTTTGGGAAAAGAAGCAAATAGAGTTCAGCAGAAGAGGTAAGAAAGTAAGTTTATGTTTGGCCAGGCACGGTGGCTCACGCCTGTAATCCCAGCACTTGGGAAGGCCGAGGCGGGCAGATCACGAGGTCAAGAGATCGGACTATCCTGGCCAACATGGTGAAGCCCTGTCTCTACTAAAGTTCAAGAATTAGATGGGCATGATGGCACACGCCTGTAGTCCCAGTTACTCGAGAAACTGAGGCAGGATAATCACTTGAGCCCAGGAGGTGGATGGAGGTTGCAGTGAGCGGAGATCATGCCACTGCACTCCAGCCTGGGCAATAGAGTAAGACTCTGTCTTAAAAAAAAAAAAAAATAAATAAATGCTATGCCCAGTATTTTCCATGTACTGTCTTATTATCTCAGTAAATCTCATATAACCTTCCTATGAAAGTGTATCTCATTTATCTACATTTTATAGATGAGAATACTGAGGCCCCTGGAGTACTATTAATTTTCCAAGACCTCATTGCTCATAAAGGGTACAGCAGGGACTCAAGCTCGACACTCTCACCCTCAAACATTTCCACAAGTGTAGACCAATGGCTCTCAACTGGGGTGGTTTTGCTCACGTACCACTCCCTTGCCCCACAGCATTTGAAACCACCTGGAGACATCTGGGGTAGCCATAGCTGGGAGGGTAGAATGGCACCTAGAGGATGGAGACCACAGATGCTACTAACCATCCTTCAATACACAGGACGGCCCCACCACCACCACGAATGGTCTGACCCCAAATGTTGTGACTGTGCCAAAGCTGAGAAACCCACGTTTCTCCTCAGCATAAGGAAAATCCCTGCAACGTGGATGCACCTCTACAGGAGCCCCAGGCTGACAATAACCTTTTTGATCTGGTTTCAACCCTGGATGCTTTTACCTGGTGCGTCCATCAGGGATTTCAGGGACTCCAGTGAGTTATTACCCTCGAATGCTTGGTTCTGCCTGACAACCCAGAAATCTCTGACAAGATGCCTGGTCTTGGGGAAGGCTCAGCAAGTGGTTGAGGTTGATAACCAGATACATAGGAGAGACTTTTGTCTCCTTCCAGGAGGAGCTGTGGGTCAGACACACCCTGTGATCATTCACAAGTTGTCAATAAAGGCTTGGGGAGGGCCAGGTTTTCTAGGCCTTCTCAATGGGATGGGTATTTGTGGATACACAAGAAGCCTGTGAAACCTCTGATATTGGCAGGAAATCAATGCCCCCCACCCTCCACCCTTCCCCACATCTCCACCATAAACACATGCCCTGCAGGGCAGGACTTGGAACTCAAGGGCTCCTGGGGTCCCGATTTATCTGCTAAAACATCCTATAGCCACCACCGAATAAAGCAACCCCTTGCCACCCAACCACAAGAGCATAGCCTGGGAGCCACTCCAAGGAACACCAAGTCACATTAAAACCTCAGCCATCCAGAGCACCAGGCCTGGTGATAAGAAAAAACATTTTATCCTTAAAAGCATCTGAATGCCCATGCTGCTTCTTACAGAGAAAAGTCCAAAATAATCTGCTATTAAAGAACGAGGATGGTTTTGACACTTTTACCAAGCTATTGGTCTACGCAGACAAAATCTCAAAAAAGGGCACTCTGTTCTTCTTGATCTACTCAGACATGGCCTGTGAGTGAAGAAACGGGCTCTCCTCCTCAAAGAAATCACTGCTGATCCTCACACCAGCCTGACACTGCTTCATGGGTTCTTCAAAGAGAGTATTCCCATAGAAACTAAAAGGGAAGAGGAATGTATCTGGCGGGCATTGTGGACAGCAGTGGGCTTTGGGTCAAATTTTAAGTTTGAAAATCAAGATTCCCTCTTTTTGAGTGGCCGCCGGACTGAGCAGATACAGATACCGTGAAAAGAGGGTGCCACGTTCAGATTCAGGAAACAAGGATGGTTTCTATTCAGTTCCTCCATCATCCTTCAGTTCATGCGATTCCCATTTCCCACTGTGGACCAAACAATTCAGTGGGGTTTCTGCCTTTTAAATATTTCATAATCAACATATCATCCTTTTAGCCTCCAGAAAGCATTTTAACATGAAGATTCTGGCTTAAGACTCTTGTGGGTCTGTCTGTCTCTCTCTCTCTCTCTTTTCCTTGAAACAGAGTATCACTTTGTCACCCAGGCTGGAGTGCAGTGGCATGATCACAGCTCACTGCAGCCCGACCTTCCAGGCTCTAGCAATCCTCCCACCTCAGCCTCCAAAGTACTTGGGACTACAGGCACACACCACCATACCTGACTTTATTTTTTAGTTTTTTATTTTTGGTAGATATGAGGCTTCACCACGTTGCCCAGTCTTGTCTTAAACTCCTGGCCTCAAGCGATCCTCTCACTTCGACCTCTCAAAGTGCTGGGATTATTGGCTTGAGCCACCATGCCCAGCCAAGAACCTTGTCTCTTGTGATGCACCCCAGAACAAAACATCACTGCAAAAACACACCAAGGCATGAGTTTTAGTCCTAACTCCCATTTATCCACCATACACTATGTGCCAGGCACAACGCTAAGTGCTTCTATGGACGAGCTTCCCTTAATCTCAGCAGTAACAACCCTAGGCAATGGGGCCTGTTGACAGATCCATTTGCCACTGAAGACAGTAAGGCTCAGAGAGGGTAAGTGGCTTGTGCCATATCAGCCAGCTAAGGAGGGGCAGAACCAGGATGCAAACCCCAGCCGCTTGGCTTCAGATTCGCATTCCCAAGGTCCCACTACGTTTGGTCACTCCCCTGCATTCTGGTATCCTGGTCTTTGGCAGAGTCCACGTAAAAGAAGGAGGTGGAGAGAGTGAGACGGACTTCACGCAATAAAGTTTCCCGGCGTTACACTGCCACCGTAATTGTTTTCCCGACCAGGACCTCTCCTTTCTCATCGTTTCCGTGATCGGCCCTGGAAAACCTTCCTGAGAACTGTCCTCCTTCTCCCGGGATCTCAGAGAAAATTCACCTGAGTTCAGTGTCCAGGTGACCCAAGCTCTGAATGCAGTAACGTGCACGGGGAGATGAGGATGTCACCATGAGCAAGCCTCCCAGACAACATCCAGGAACAACCCCAAGACAGGGCAGGGTGGGGCTCTGATGCAGCCCGCGGTGAGGATGGCTGCCCGTGCTGCCTAAATGGGTTCAGAATGAAGGTCGCCCTCCCAACTTCAACCCGGGGCAGACCACGGAGCCTCCCGCCACCTCTACCCCGCGTCGCAGGCACCCCCGCGCCCCCGTCACTTACTCCTCTGCCGTCGCCACCTGTCTGGGTCCCGGTCTCCTCCCTGCCCGGCCGCGGCGCGTCCTCCCCATCCTCGCAGTCCTGGGGCTGTGCGCTTCCCCCCTCCAGCAACAGCCGCAGCCTCTTCTCCTAGGGAGGGACGTCGTCCTCTTCCCTCCTGGGCCGGCCATCCCTGCCTCGGGGCTTGCCAGTGGCTTCGGAGCTGCCGGAAGGGCTGGCTTTGGATCCGGGGGCTCTGCCTGCACTTGGGGAGGAAGAAGCACCCGGCGCTAGCGTCCTCTCGTCTGAGCTGGGGCGTCTGAGCGCGGGCTCCGTGGGTCCGCGCGGCGCGGAGCTGGGCATCGGGGCCTGCGCGGGCTCTTCCGCGGGCTGCTCCTGGCTCTCTGGCGCCCTGTGCTGGCCTCTCCCGCGCACCGCCGCCACGCCGGGCTGGGGCCTGCACCGATCTCACCTGTCCTGGCCCAGGAGGTCGCTGTCCCTTGCCTGTGGCCAAGCCCACTTTGGCCAGGCCTTGCATCTCCTCCCCGCCCCAGCCAGGTTGCACCCCGATGGTCTCCCTGCCTAAGGAGGAGAGAAGCCAAGGGACGTCCCGAGAGGGTGGACATCGGCCACAGACACCTTGTCTTTGCTCTTACCCTGTGTCTTCCATGATTTGGAGGTGGTGGGAAACCCGAGGCTGCTCAAAATTCGTGGAGAATTCTGCCTGCAGGATGACATGAATGCATCTTCCCATTGCCTACCAACAGAACTTTTTTGAGCATCACTGTGGACCAGGCTTGGTGATGGGGGAGGGGATATTGCAGTGAACATGACAGGCATTGCCTTCATCCAGTGGGGCTCAGCGCTGGGTGAGAAGGCATTGAGAATGGCCTTTGTCAATTCGGCCAAAGGAGGCCAAGGAGAAGTGCTGGGGCCATGGGAACTGAAAAAGACAGGAGGCTAGCCGGTCTTCCAGCTGGGAGAGGGACAGCAGCAGCAGCTGTTCCAAACGAAGCAACAGCTGAGAGAGGTCTCAGATAGTTGTTCTCAGCCCAGTGGAGGGTGTTCAGGCAGAGGGAACAGCGTGTGCAAAAGCCCAGAGGCTGGGAAAGAAGCAAAAAGAGGACTATGGGGCTGGAACGTGGTGGGCAAGGGGCAAGAGGCGTGGTGGGCGGACAGATTGCCTGGGACCCAGCCGTGCAGGGGCAGAGGAGATAGGGGATCCTTGCAGACCCCCAGCCGGGGCTCAGGCACAGAGACAATGCAGGTGGGCAAAGGGAGGAGACGAGGAGAAATATTTTGGAAGCATGCCCTCATGAATGAGCCCAGGATGCACCCTTAGTGTCAGTGTGGAGCTCCTTCCTTGGCTGTGTGATAAGCTGAACCCGGGGGTATTTTCTGGACATCGAAGTGCTACACCCAGAGTCCAGGACAGGCTAAGTGAGCACCAGCAGCTCCTGGCCCACCTCAAAAGCAGGAGAGACAGGGGAGACTGGGGAGGCCGGGATGGAAGGGGAAGCCAGGGAGGCAGGAGGGGCCAGGGAAGCAGAGGAGGCCAGAGAGGCAGCGGAGGTAGGAGAGGCTGGGGAGGCTGTGTCCTTTCCATGATTCTGCCCAAGATCCTAGGCCCCTGTACTCCCTGAGCTTCCCCACCCCAAGCTCTGGAACCATGTTGCACAATGGTCTCTCCACTAAGCTCCTGATGGCAGCCCCTACACTGCTGTGCTCCCTATTTCAACCCTAACAGCTCTCACAGTGGGCAGCACATAGTAGGTGCTCAGGAAACACTGGTGGGAGAGCACGTGGGTCTGCTCAACTCTTTCCTCTCTCCTCCAGCTCTCCCCTGTCACGAAATAATTCTGATAACGACACATGGGCTTTGAGACCCTCTTCTATTACTTGCCATATGCTAATCCATCTATACCTCACAGCCGCCCTGGGGGTGGGTGCAATGAGGATGCCCATTTTATAGAGGAGGAGACTGACGTATAAAGAGGGTAAGTGACATAGGCACACTACAGGGGCTGGGGCCAAGTGATCAGAGCACTCAATCCCCAAAGACAAGGTGGATGCTGTTACCATAAAAGACAGCAGAGTCAAAGCTGGAACCAGAATAGCCTGACTCGCAGAGACCTATGGTGCCAGCTGATCGTGGCTTTCCTAGAAGTGAAATAGATAAGAAGCCTGCCACATTTTTACTTGATCTCTGTTTGCAGAAGAGTTCTAGGTCATGTGAGCAGAAGTCTAATCTGAATCATAAAAACAGAGTCACAGTCCAGCGTCAATTCCCAGACATAAGTCAGTTCACAGACTCGGAGTCCCTTGTCTGAATGGGAAGCCAGTTCCCCTCCAGAAAGGACTCTGCTCCAATGCCAAAAATTAATACTGTCAGTCTTTCTCCCAGCCTGCCCCCAAAGGAATACACAGCCTTTTACCAGGATGACTGAATAGGAGAAAAGGAACTAATGGGACCTGTGCAGGATCACTGGACACAGGCTCTGAACTGGCACTAGGGCGAGACTAGGTTCTACTAGTCAGAATAGGCATTTTGGAGGTCACGTGAATGTTGGTGCAAGTTCATGTTATGGTAGATCCATTGGGTCCCCAAATCCAACCTCTGGTTATATACAAAGTGGCCATGTTGAGATTTAAATTCAGGGTATCCAACTTAGAGTCTGGGCTCTTACTCATGAAACATTCTGACACTACTAACCAATTTAAAAATGCAAACACCTCCTGGGGCTAGCGAGAGTCCTCCAAGCAGTCATGTAAATTGGTTCTGTCAAGGATTTCCTCCTACACACCCCCCCACCCCAACCTGAGAGCCAGTTGCAAGGATAGACTAGGGAAGAGCATTGGGTAACTTTGTTGCTAAAAGTCTTCTGGATAAAGAAGAGCTTTATCCAGGAAAAAGAAGCAAATTAGAGTTCAGCAGAAGTTGAGAAAAGAAGTAAATAGAGTTCAGCAGAAGAGGTAAGAAAGTAAGTTTATTTTTGACCAGGCATGGTGGCTCACGCCTGTAATCCTAGCACTTTGGGAAGCCAAGGCGGGCAGATCACGAGGTCAAGAGATCACACCATCCTGACCAACATGGTGAAGCCCTGTGTGTACTAAAAATTCAAAAATTAGCTGGCCATGATGGCACACGCCTGTAGTCCCAGCTACTCGGGAGCCTGAGGCAGGAGAATCACTTGAAAGCAGGAGGCAGAGGTTGCAGTGGGCCGAGATCATGCCACTGCATTCCAACCCGGTGACAGAACTGGACTCCATCTCATAAAACAAAACAAAACAACCAAAAAAGAAAGCTTATTTTTAAGCCTGAACAAGTGTGGTGGTTTAGGGATTCTGCAAACACAGCCCCAATCAGGCTACAGTATGTAGTGGCAGCAATATTTACACCCAGTCACTCCTGGCCGGCTGAGCCACTTTTCAAAACGCCCTTGCACGGCTGCGCAGAGCGGCTGGCTCCACTGGCAGCCGGCAGAGCCATAACTCACACTGACACCACTGCCCCCAAACCCCTTAGGTAAGCACTTTTTTTGAGACGGAGTCTTGCTCTGTCATCCAGGCTGGAGTGCAGTGGCACAATCTCGGCTCACTGCAAGCCCCGCCTCCTGGGTTCATGCCATTCTCCTGCCTCAGCCTCCCAAGTAGCTGGGACTACAGGCGCCCGCCACCATGCCCGGCTAATTTTTTGTATTTTTCGTAGAGACGGGGTTTCACCGTGTTAGCCAGGATGGTCTCAATCTCCTGATCTTGTGATCTGCTTGCCTCGGCCTCCCAAAGTGCTGGGAGTACAGGCGTGAGCCACCGCGCCCGGCCTGGTAAGCACTTTTAATCAATGCGACAGAAATAAACTTTTGCTGCAGAGCGGCAATGTGCAGGGAGGAACATGCTTCCACTCAGGCTCAGAAAGCAAAACCTGGTTGTTTACATCTATACAAGAGCTCACAGCAAAACCCCTCTGTGTGGCTGCCAGCCTCACACACTCCCCCAAAGGGGTGAGTTTCTTTCCGTGTTAATCTATGCTCTGACGTGCCATCTGTCAACCAGCACACCATTGTCAGTTGACATTTCAAAGCATCTTTACCCTATGAATGGTCACCAGCCTTGCCCTGCAAGCCCCCAGGTGACATTGAACTTAAATGAGAGAGAAAACAGGTTTCGGGGTGGATTTCAGTTCAGCATCTTGGAGTCTCTGTGTGGACATGAAATCTTTCTCCCCAGCTGTGGGCTGCATCTTTATTTGTCATCTGGCTTGGTTCTTGGGGACTTGGAAACTCGTCGGCACCTTTGCAATTTGTCAAGAAGCTGCACGGCCCTTCCAACAAAAGCAAGGAATAGGAACAGAAGCCCAAGGCTTCAGATCAAGGTGCAACTTAAAGCAGCCTCAGTGTAAAAGCAAACAAGAGTCAGAGGAATGCCTAAGGCAGAGTCTAGTTCCCAGGGCAGCTACAAGGCAAATAGAAAGAGAGAGAGGACAGAGACAGGAAGACAGAGAGAGATGGGAGGAGACATGAGGCACCCAGGCCTCTGCATCAAAATCCCTACAAGAGGGGCCTCCTAAAAATGCAGGAGGCTGAGGTGGGTGCACACAGAAGTTCAAGACTAGCCTGGGAAACTTAGCAAGACCGTGTCTTTACAAAAAATACAAAAATTAGCCGGGTGTGGTGGTGTATGTCTTTGGTCCCAGTTACCCAGGAGGCTGAGGTGGGAGGATGGCTTGAGCCCAGGAGGTAGAGCTGCAGCGAGCTGAGATAGCACCACTGCACTCCAGCCTGGGCAACAGAGTGAGACTTCATCTCAAAAAAATTTAAAAAGTTTTTAAAAAGGATCACTCTGGCTACTTGAATGGGTAATAAGAAGGTAAGAGCAGAAGCAAGGAGACCAGCAGGGAGATTCTGCAGGTGGGAGTCCACAGAGGCTCAGACCAGGCTGGCGCTGAAGACTGGCTGAATTCTGTATATATTTTGATGATGAAGCAACTCACCGACTCTTGAAGAGTGGGCTCTAGGAGACTGCATTTTTAACAAGCTCTCAGAGGATGCTAATGCAGGCTGAAGTTGAAGAACTGCTTTAGGTGAAGCTTCTGTTTCATCCTTGGGGAAGTACCTACTGACTTTTCTCTAAGCCACCTCAAAAGAGGTGCTAGACAAGATGTGCTCCAATGTCTGAACATGTGTGCACAGCTCTAGAGCCAACCTCAGGACACTGAGTCAAAGGTTAGGAGTACAACAGTGAACAACCACTGTCCTCTTTTCAATGAGCTTTGCATTTAATGAGAGAAATAAAAAGCAAAAAAAAAAAAATCATTTTGAACTCAGAATGGTAAGAGTTATGGTGACAGTATGCCTGGGCAATGGGAGCACATAGAAGGGGCACCCAATCGGCCAGGTGCAGTTGTTCATGTCTGTAATCCCAGCACTTTGGGAGGCCAAGGTGGGTGGATCACTTGAGGCCAGGAGTTCGAAAACAACCTGGCCAACATAGTGAAATCCTGTCTTTACTAAAAATACAAAAAAATTAGCCAGATGTGGTGGTGATCACCTGCAATTCCAGATACTCAGAAGGCTGAGGTGGGAGAATTGCTTGAACCCGGGATGCCGAGATTGCAGTGAGCCAAGATCGCGTCACTGAACTCCAGCCTGGGTGGCCAGAGCGAGACTCCGTCAAAAAAAAAAAAAAAAAAAAAAAAAAAGCCCCGAGGTGGGTGGGCATGCAATCTCTATCAGGTGGTGAGAAATCCTTCTCCACCACAGGACTCCTCAGTTGAAGACTAGAAAATGGTAGGAACTAGCCAGGTCGATAGGAGAGGTGTGAAAGATCATTCCCAGCAGAGGGAAGAGCATGTGCAAAAATCGAGACGTGAGAGGGTGAGGAGCTGAGAGATGTTCATATAATTATAAAAAGTGACTAATGTAGAGGTAAGTTGGAGCCAAATCTTAAAGGCTCTTTGTCGTGTTTATCCTGTAGACAAAGGGAGACAGTAGATGTTTTTAGGCAGGGGAGTAATGATCCACTTTGTGCTAGAAGAAGAGCAGTCTGGCTGGAGGAGAGTGGGAGGTGAGTAGACCAGGTAGGAGGCTGCAATACACCAAGTGAGACAAGATGGTTGCCTGGACCAAGGCTGTGGCAGTGAGGATGGAGAGGAGACAGTAGACTAACTTGACTGAGAAAGAGGGAGGAATGAAGGATGATACCTAGGTGATTTGGAAGCTGGGAGGATGGTGGTGTGAATCTAACGTGGTTAGCCCAGGCAGAAGAGGAAATCAGGAGAGGAAAGGTAAGACGAGGTCAATGCAAGACAGACAGCCAAGTGGAGATAAAAACTGGGCCGTTGGATTCATCAGCCTGGAGTTATACAGAGAGCTCTGGAATGGAAATAAAGAGGAAAGAACTTTGGGAATAGGTGAATCCTCCCAGAATAATGTGTAGAGAAAGGAGAATAGAACACAGGGGACAGAAAAAGGGAAGAGATTTGTTATTAAAACCCACCATCCATCAGACATCTTCCAATAAAACCATTGTTAGAGGTTTCCTCAGTGTGAGTTATTCAGGACCAGAGCTAAAGACCATATTCCCAATAAAATCACTGCTGGGAAGGTCTTCATGAAAACATTTAATGCTGCTTTTAAAACAACAACAACAAAAAGGCTTTAGCTACTGCACAGTCCCTGGAGCAATGTTTCGGCAAGAGTCTATCAAACACGAATCTAATCTGACTCAAGGAGGTGTCATATCAAGTGTAAAAGTCCAGTTCCAATGTCCATAAGAGCCTTTCTGCCAGGTACAAGACCCTAATCCAGTTGAAGTGATTTTCTATTGATTAATAGGCTGGGAATACACAGGTTTTTGGTTTTGGAGATTTCCCTCCCTGTGCCTTCATGCCAGCTGTGAAAGAGTCAAAAGGCTCCTAACTGTCAAAATAAAAATGACACTTGGTCACAGAGGAAACAGATTATAGGTCAATCACATTGATGACTTTTTAACTATGAGAAGCCATTAATGTTATTGAATAAGCAAATCTGTTTGCATAAGCAGATTTTTATAGGCTGCTGGGAATAAAGGTTTTCCTAAGTGGGTGATTTGTACAACGATAGCCTTTGGGTCTCTGATGGAACAGCTCTGATGAGGAAATGTTCCTTTAATTATGTGGAAGGCCAATTACCACGTTATAGCCACATTGCTTTGCAGATTACATATAATTTCACCATTACCATAGCTTCAGCACTGTAATTCTGGAGAAAATTTGGGCACCAAGGAGACACTTGAGGCACACTATGCTGGAGACAAAGATGTTTTAGCGAATTCAATTTAAGCTTCAATATTAGAGTTATTTTGTTGAATAAAACATAATGCAATAATGAGCTTGTGTATGTCAACTCTATAGTGGAGGTAATAATAGCTAGAAAGAGCACATCCCGTCTCCTCTTTTTAATGCTCATTGAAGTAATACATAATGCTACAGAGAGAACCTTTCTCTAATATGTGCTTCATCTCAGGCTAAGGGTGTTTTGTGCAACTGTGCTTAATGAAAAAAAGGTAAAGGATCTAATTTGGGAGCCATTCACAAAAGTGCTACCACTTGATGTTTTTTTATACTCTGAGATTTCTTATTCTCAGTGCCTACCAGGAATGGACTTTCTGGAGAAGCTCAGATTAATCACTCCTTATGAGAAGTGACAGCGTGCTGGCAGCCCTCACAGCCCTCATTCACTCTCGGTGCCTCCTCTGCCCGGGCTCCCACTTTGGTGGCACTTGAGGAGCCCTTCAGCCCACGGCTGCACGGTGGGAGCCACTTTCTGGGCTGGCCAAGGTCGGAGCTGGCTCCCTTAGTTTGCAGGGAGGCATGGAGGGAGAGGCATGAGCCGGAACTGGGGCTATGTGCACTGCTTGCCTGCCAGCTGCAGTTCCGGATGGGCGTGGGCTTGGCGGCCCTGCACTAGGAGCTGCTGGCAGGCCTTGCCTGCCCGGGCAGCAAGGGGCTTAGCACCTTGGCCAGCAGCTGCTGTGCTTGACTTCTCACCAGGCCTTAGCTGCCTCCCTGTGGGGCAGGGCTCGGGACCTGCAGCCTGCCATTCCTTAGCCTCCCCCGTCCGTGGGCTCCTATGTGGCCCAAGCCTCCCCAATGATCACCGCACCCTGCTCCACGGCACCCAGTCTCATCGATAACCCAAGGGCTGAAGAGTGTGGGTGCATGGAGGGGGACTGGCAGGCAGCTCCACCTGCAGCTCCTGTGCTGGATCCACTGGGTGAAGCCAGCTGTGCTCCTGAGTCTGGTGGGGACTTGTAGAACCTTAATGTCTAGCTGAGGGATTCTAAATACACCAATTGGCACTCTGTATATAGCTCAAGGTTTATAAACACACCAATCAGCACCCTGTGTCTAGCTCAGGGTTTGTAAATGCACCAATCAACACTCTGTATCTAGCTACTAGGGTGGGGACTTGGAGAACCTTTGTGTGGACACTCTGTATCTAGCTAATCTAGTGGGGACGTGGGGAGCCTTTGTGTCTAGCTCAGGGATTGTAAACGCACCAATCAGTGCCCTATCAAAACAGACCACTCAGGCTCTCTGTAAAATGGACCAGTCAGCAGGATGTGGGTGGAGCCAGGTAAGAGAATAAAAGCAGACTGCCAGAGCCAGCAGTGGCAACCCACTGGGGTCACCTTCCGCACTGTGGAAGCTTTGTTCTTTTGCTCTTTGCAATAAATGTTGTTGCTGGTCTCTGTTTGGGTCCACACTGCCTTTATGACCTATAACACTCACCAAGAAGGTCTGCAGCTTCACTCCTGAAGCCAGCGAGACCATGAACCCACCGGGAGAAATGAACAACTCCAGACATGCAGCCTCAAGAGCTGTAACACTCACCATGAAGGTCTGCAGCTTCACTCCTGAGCCAGCGAGACCACGAAATCCACCAGAAGGAAGAAACTTCGAATGCATCCAAACATCAGAAGGAACAAACTCCAGACACACCACCTTTAAGAACTGTAACACTCACCAGGAGGTTCCACAGCTTCATTCTTGAAGTGAGTGAGACCAAGAACCCAGCAATTCTGGACACACTTATACACTTGGCACTGAGAGGTCTGTATGGAGCAAGTGAAGAAATCAGCAGAGTGAAGATAGAGGGAGAACAACATGATGGGGGAAAGGCAAAGTTACTGCCATGTTGGTTTCAATTCTGCCACTCACGAGTGAGACCCATGACCTCCTCTCTCTAGGACTCTGTTGTTCTTATCTGTAGAGTGGAGGAATAGAAGGGCCTTTTAAAGTATTAACATTTCCTGACCTATCTGTAAAACACTTTCATTCAAACTGATGGGAATCTTGACTACTTTGCCAAGAGGACATAATAATCATTAAGCTGAATGCACCAAACAACATTGCCTGAAACTATCTAAGCAAAAACTGAGAAAGTTACACAGGACAGACAAACCTCCTGTAAGAGTAAGAACTCTTCAGCACATGCTTAGTGTGTCAAAGACAATGCTGTGTTCACACCATTCCTCTTCCTGGACATGCAGAAAGACTACATTTCCCAGCCTCACTTGCAGTTAGTTTGGAACCATGTGACTGCATTTCCACCAATAGGAATGTAAGAAATCACTTCTGGGCAAAGGTTATCAAAAGCAAGTGTGAGCTATGTTTCCTTTCTTACTATCCATAGGGCTACAAGTGAAAAACTCTGAGATGGCAGAATTAAAAGATGGAAACCTCCAGAATCTCTGAATCACTGTTGGACAAGGGCCCTCAAGGAGAATCCCTGCCCTGTACCAGACTATGCTATGGGTGTCAACCCACTGAGAGTTCAGGGTTTATTCATCTCAGCAGCAGTCTATTGTTACACTGACTAACATCCTAAGGTTTGAGAGATCTAGCATATTGTTAATTGAAGCTAGATTTAAATTACACTGAGAACCTTTTCTATTTAAAAATAAAAACTCTCCTAAAAAAAACCAAATAATCCACATTTCTTTCAACCACATGTGGCAAATTAGCAAAAAAAAAAAAAAAAAAAAAAAAAACCTGGCCACATATTAGGCCATAAAGAAGTCTCAACAAAATCCACTATGCAATTGATATTGTCCAGATCACATTTTCCTGACCATAATGCAACAAAATTAGAAGTCAACAGCAAGAAGATAGCTAAACACAAGCATACATTTGGAAAATTAAAAATATCGTTTCATGAGTTAAATGAAAAATCACAATAGAAATTACTAAACATTTACAACTGAATGAAAACACAACTTTATATATATATATGTATATATATATATATGTATTTTTTTTGTGAGTCTTCCAACTTTGTTCTTCTTTTACAAGGTTATTTGGGAAATTCTGGGTCTCCTGCAATTCCTCATACAGTTTTATGCTGTTTGTCAATTTCTGTGGCTGGGTCTATGAGAACATATCGTAGTTCTCATAGACCGGGGTTTGCATGTCGCTGTCTAGAGCCCGGATCTGCTGCACCATGTCCGTCTCACTGTTCATCAGCTGGGCCATAGGGCACTCTCTAGGAAGCTTGTCTAGGTAAACTTCCGGGTCGAAGTGCGCCCCGTTCAGATCAGTGGGGCCCAGGGGGTCGGTCCCCGCGCGGAGTCCCATCGCCTCCCCTTCCGAGAGGCCATTGTAAAACTTTAGCATCCTGTGCGCCTTCGGCCGGCGCTCCGTGAGACTCCCCGTAGGGCCCTTCTGGGGAGTCCCCAGGTCCACACCCCGGGCTAGGCCCAGTGACAGCTGCCGCCGCCATAGCTCCAACTGCAGCCCACGGGTGTAAATTTTATATTTTTAAGTTGGATACATGGAGCTACTTGGCTTTTGCTTTCATCACACCGTTGAGGAAAGAGGTGGTTGCTTATGGTACCCCTGTTTTTACTGCAACGTGTAATGGATGAGAATCTCCCTGTTGCAGAGAGCAAAACACTGAACTAAATTGTGCTGTAACACAGCTCTGTGTTGGGGGATTGGGAGTGATCATGCAAACGCTTGCAAATTTGCACAGTGACAGAGGCAATTGTTTGGGCAGCTGCTCACTATATGAAAAGGCAATTGACCAAAAGTCTCTTACTGAGCTATCTCAGTACTTTCATTTTATTTTAACTTTTGGCAGCAGGGTGCAATTAAAGGAGAGAAAGAAAACAAAGTGATAAGTGTAAGATAATGTACACACATGTGTAAAAGAAAATGACAAACAGGATGACTATTTGTCTCTTGGTTACCTCCTTGGGCTCTATGTCTCCTTCCTCAGAGAACCTCGTTTTCCTTTGTCCAGATTTGTTAGGGTGGATAATCCAGGCGCCTGCTCCCCCATGATGGAGGCCAAAGACGTCCCTGGAGCCGCCTCCCGCTGCATCCTTTCCTGCACTGCCCACATGGACACAACTCAGCCGATTAGACTTCCTCTCAGAACTTTAGTCTTGAGCAAAGGGATTAAAGGGTGAAGTGACTGAAGGTATGCCCTTCCAAACTGGTACGTGAGCTAATGGCTAAAGTTTGCCAAGCCCATCCAAGCACATTTTTTCGTAATTTTTATTTATTTATTTTTTTGAGACAGAGTCTTGCTCTGTTGCCCAGGCAGGAGTACAGTGGCGTGATCTCGATTCACTGCAACCTCTGTCTCCCGGCTTCAAAGGAGTCTCCTGTCTCAGCCTCCCCAGTAGCTGGGATTACAGGTGTATGCCACCATGCCTGGCTATTTTTTTTGTTTTTTGGGTTTTTTTTCGTATTTTTAGTAGAAACAGGGTTTCACCATGTTGGCCAGGCTGGTCTCGAAATCCTGACCTTGTGATTCGCCTGCCTCAGCCTCCCAAAGGGCTGGGATTACAAACGTGAGCCACCGCGCCCAGCTTCAAAAAGTTTTAAGCAGAGCTCAGTGGTCTTAACCACAGGCACATCACAGGAGAATTTTTGAAAAACTTTCCAGCTTCCTCAATAGGAATGGAATCCAAACTCCGAATTGATGACTCCTTTGAGGAAGTCGAGAGCTGTAAGGAAAGCCAGGAACAGGGACAAGGGAGAGATGCGTCCCGAATGATCCTGTGCCAATTCTTTCTGGAATCCTTGATGTGATCTCAGCTGCCTTTTCTATACATGACACAGTGATTGTGGCACCCACTGGTCTAGCTGCGGTCTACAAGGAACCCCCAAAGGGAAGGGCACAGTGAGCAGGGGCATCCGCCTGAGTGACGAGGATTTGAGAGGGCAGGATGGTTGCAGGGAGAGGACTTGCCAAATGCCATGTGTCTGGACTTAGACTGCGTGGTTCAAATTGGACTTCACCCTTTTTGACTTCGTGATCTGGTACAAGCTACATGAAAATCCGTTGCGCTTTTTCTAGTCTGTAAAATCATCCTGAAATGTGCACTAATAACGTGGAGACTATGCAGATGAAATGAAACAAGCTGCATAGAGCACAGAGCTCAGAGTCTGGCCTTTAGGAAGCCCTCAGTAAGGGTTCATGATGCCATGGTGTCTGTCGTCATCCTCTTTATCCTCATCATCACCTTCAGAATCTCTTTGTTGTTCTTAGGGAATAGTTTAGAGGGACTGATTCCCTGCTATCATGGGTGAGATGTCTATGAAAAGGACAACAAGTGGTACACGAAAGCAAAATTTTGAATAAGATTTCTGAGACCCCCAGCACAACCAAGAACAGAAACTGCACAGTCTGCTGAGCTGAGAGTTGCATATTGGTTTCCTCACATCTGCCCACCACACTCTCCTGTTTGTCCTGAGGATGAGGAAACAAACAAGGCTCCCGACCATCCTTCAGCACTCACTTGAAGGGGTGGCCTCCCCCTCCACAGCTGTGGGTATTTCAAGTCGTGTGGGACAAGAGACTGAGAAAAGAAATAAGACACAGAGACAAAGTATGGAGAAACAACAGTGGGCCTAGGGGACCAGCGCTCAGCATACCAAGGACCTGCACTGGCACAGGCCTCTGAGTCCCCTCAGTTTTTATTGATTATTATTTTTATTATTTTAGCAAAAAGGAATGTAGTAGGAGGGCAGGGTGACAATAAGGAGAAGGCCAGCAACGAACATGTGAGCAATAGAATCTATGTCATAATGAAGTTCAAGGGAAGGTACTATGACCGGACGTGTACCTAAGCCAGATTTATGTTTCTCTCCACCCAAACATCTCAGTGGAGTAAAGAATGACAAGGCAGCATTGCTGCAAACATGTCTCGCCTCTCACCATAGGGCGGTTTTTCTCCCATGTCAGAATTGAACAAATGTACAATCGGGT
This sequence comes from Pan troglodytes, assembly GCF_028858775.2. Lineage (NCBI taxonomy): Eukaryota > Metazoa > Chordata > Mammalia > Primates > Hominidae > Pan > Pan troglodytes. Next base: position 18,385,771 of record NC_072405.2, read on the forward strand.
TTTATACCGAGACATTCAGTTCCCAGCGGCAGGCAGGAGACAGCGGCCTCCCTCTCTCTCAACTGCAAGAGGCTTTCCTCTTTCACTAATCCACCTCAGCACAGACCCTTTACGGGGGTCGGTCTGGGGGACGGTCAGGTCTTTCTCATCCCACGAGGCCATATTTCAGACTATCACATGGGGTGAAACCTTGGACAATACCCTGCTTTCAAGGGCAGGGCTCCTTGCGGCTTTCCACAGTGTATTGTCCCCCTGGTTTATTGAGACTAGAGAATGGCGACGACTTTTACAAAGTATACTGCTTGGAAACATCTTGTTAACAAGGCACGTTCTGCACAGCCCCAGATCCCTTAAACCTTGATTTCATACAACACATGTTTTTGTGAGCTTCAGGTTGGGTCAAAGTGCCTGGGGCAAAGCTCCACATTAACAACATCTCAGCAAAGCAATTGTTGAAAGTACAGGTCTTTCTCCGAATGGAGTCTCTTATGTCTTTCCTTTCTACATAGACACAGTAAGAGTCTGATCTCTCTTTCTTTTCCCTACACTCACTGAACTGCCTCTCCCCTCTGCTGGGACATGACCACGGAGAACAGGTCCACTGTCCTCCCTGCGTGGTGCACCATGGAGGCTCAGACTGCGTCCTCAGGGCCGGCAAGAAGACAGGGTGAGACATGAGCCTCCTGATACAGGTGGCGGCTGTGGAGCCCACAGGACTGCAACCTCACACTGCTGGGCTGGAGGCACAGACTGAGTATTTACTATTCTGTGGCCTGGGGGGCTGAGGCACAGAGCTCCTCATTAGCCAAAGTCGCCCAAGTTCCCCAACCTCTAAGGATTTCCTCATAATAATGCAAGAAGAAGAAGAGAGAAGTGAGTGTCTATAGAAGCTTTGGGGCTCCTCCTCTAATCAGGAGAAAGCTGGTGTGTATTCTTCGCTTCTTTCTTTTCTTTTTAAACATCCGACTGCTTTAATTTTCATCTTTTATTATCGGAAAATATACCACGTAAAAATATTAAAAATTATAAATATATATAAGTTCATATAGAATGGCCAGTATAAACATTTACAATTTCCACTGTTTTTCAGTTTACAGATTAATGACATTAAGTACCTTCATATTGTTTAGCAACCATCACCGTAGTTGTCTCCGGAACAGTTTTATCTTTCAAAATGGAAATTCCACCCATTCACCAAGCTCTCCATTCCTCTCTCTTGCCCACCCCTGGGGGCCACCTTTCTAGTTTGCAACTCTATGAGTTTAACTACTCTAGACACTTGATAGATAAGTGGAATCATACTGTGTTTAATTTTTTTGTTTTGGAGACAGAGTCTTTCTCTGTCACCCAGGCTGGAGTGCAGTGGCATGATCTCGGCTCACTGCAACGTCCACATCGTGGGTTCAGGCGATTCTTGTGTCTCAGTCTCCCAAGTAGCTGGGATTACAGGTGTGCGCCACCACGCCCAGCTAATTTTTGGATTTTTAATAGAGACGAGCTTTCACCATATTGGCCAGGCTGCTCTTGAACTCCTGACCTGAAGGGATCCGCCTGGCTCAGCCTCCCAAAGTGCTGGTGTTACAGGTGCGAGCCACTGAGCCTGGGCCTGTTTATCCTTTTGGGATTTATTTATTTCACTGACGATAATGTCTTCAAGGTTCATCCATGTTGCGGCCTGCGTCAGAAGTGCCTGTCTGTTTTTTTTTGTTGTTTTTTGTTTGTTCGTTTGACTTTGTTTTGTTTTGTGTTTCCATGGAGTCTCACTCTGTCGCACAGGCTGGAGTACAGTGGCACAATCTGGGCTCACCTCTGCTTCCCGGGTTCCAGCGATTCTTGTGCCACATCCTCCCGAGTAGCTGGGAATATAGGCACACGCCACCACGCTCATCTCATTTTTTGCATTTTCAGTAGAGACAGGGTTTCACCAAGATGGCCAGGCTGGTCTTGAATTCCTGACCTCAGGTGATCCGCCCATCTTGGTCTTCCAAGACGCTGCGATTACAGGCGTGAGCCACCGCACCGGCCAGAAGTGCCTACCTTTTGAAGGCTGAATAGTCTTCCATTTTGTGAAGGAACTGCAGTGTGCTTTTTCATTCATCTGTCCACGAACCCTTGGGTTGCTTCCACATTGTGGCTTTTGTGAATAATGCTGCTATGAATATGGGTGTACACAAATCTGTCTTCCACTCCTGGCTTGTAATTCTTTTTGGTGGGTACCCACAAATGCAACTGCGGCAACATCCGATCATTCTGTTTCTAATTTTTCCAGTTGACGTCATACTGTTTTACCCGTTCCTTCACGGTTTTACATTCCCTCCGATCAGATTCGGTCATCCCTACTTCCCTCTAGTCTCACCAATGCCTGTTTGTTTATCATATCCATCCTAATGTGTGGTGTCACATTCTTGGTTTGATTTGCGCTTCCCTATGATGAGTGATTTTGAACATCATTTTAGTTGCTTATTGGCCATTGCGATATCTTCTTTAGGAACACATCTACTCGAGTCTTCTGACCACTGTTGATGGGATGCTTTGGGTTTCTTGTTGTTTAGTTCTAGCTGTTCTTTATATATGATGGATATCAGCCTCTTTTCAGATATATGCTTTGCAAATATTTTTCCTAATCCATGGGTTATCTTTTCACTCAGTTCGCCGTGGTTTTTGCTGCACAAAAGTGTCTGTCATTTAGATGTAATCCAAGGAATGTAATTTTCTATTGTTGCCTATGCTTTTGGTGTCATATCCCAGAGAACATTGCCCAATCTGATGTCATGAAAGCATGGCCAATGTTTTCCTTTAGGCGAATGATTCTTTTAGAGCTTGGTGTGAGGTCTTTGATCCAGTTTGTGTTAATTTTTGCAGCTGGTGTGACATAGGGTCCACCTTCATTCTTCTGCATGTGGAAATCAAGTTTCTCCAACACCATTTCTTGAAAAAGCTGTTTTTCCACCAATTAGCTTTCTTACCACTCATGTTAAAAATCATTTGAACATACAGGTACCAAGTTATTTCTGGGCTCCAAAATAAACAAACAACAACAGACAACAGATAAGGTTACAGCATGGCCTGGCGCGGTCGCTCACGCCTGTAATCCCAGCACTTTGGGAGGCCGAGGTGGGCGGATCACGTGAGGTCAGGAGTTGAAGACCAGCCTGACCGACAGGGAGAAACCCCCGTCTCTACTACAGGCGCATGCCTATAATCCCAGCTACTCGGGAGGTGGAGGCAGGAGAATCGCTTGAACACAGGAGGCAGAGGTTGCTGTGAGCCAAGATTGCACCATGACACTCCAGCCTGGGCAACAAGAGTGAAACTCCATCTCAAAACAAAAAACAAACAAACAAAAAAAACCAGCATGACTTCAAGAGCAGAAAGAGAAGAGCTTAAAAACCAGCATAATGAGAAAGTTAGGAAGTTTCTTACCAAAGCATCTGCAAATATTCAAGAACTAAAATTTTCACACTGTACTATCAGACACTAGAATTTACTTATTCCATCTTTCTGTATTTTGGGACCCAATTATCCACTTGTCTTCATTCCCCATCCCACCCCTTTTCTTCCTAGCGTCTGCTAACCACCTTTATACTTTCCACCTTCCTGAGATTCCTTTTCTGTGTAGTTGTGTGATGGAGTCTCTTTCTGTTGCCCAGATTGGAGTACACAGGCACAATCCGGGCTCACTGCAAGCTCCGCCTCCCTAGTTCAAGTGCTTCTTGGGCCTCAGCCCTCCGAGTAGCTGAGACTAGAGGCACGCGTCACCACGCCCGGCTAATTGTTTGTTTTTTCCGTAGAGACGGGGTTTCACCATGTTGGCCAAGCGGGTCTCGAACTCCTGGACTCAAGTGATCCGTGCGACTCGGCCTCCCAGAGTGCTGGGATTACAGGTCTGAGCCACAAAGCCTGGCCAAGGTTTCCTTTTTTCTTCCTACATAGAAGTGAGGATATGAAATATTTGACATTCTGTGCCTGGCTTCTTTCATTTAATATACAGACCTGCAATCTCATCCATTTTGTCTGCAGTGGAGAGGACTTTCTTCCTCTTTAGGCTGAATAATACTTCACTGGGTGTGTATACCACAGTTTCTTCATTGAAACAAATTTCTAAAGAGCAAATATTTTTAAAGTCTCGGAATGTGAAACTTCAGGGATACTGTGCCCATTTTATTCTTTTCTATTTCCCATCTTGTGTATATGCAAGTGTATAACAAAGCAGCAAGTGATGTGTGTATAAATCTATAACTTCAACAAATGTAAAATGTAAATGCTAAGTGGTGGCTGGGCGCGGTCGCTCATGCCTGTAATCTCAGTACTTTGGGAGGCAGAAGCGGGCGGATCACCTGAGGTCAGGAGTTCAAGACCAACCTGACCAAAATGGAGAAACACTGTCTCTACTAACAATACAAAAAAAAAAAAAAGATAGCCAGGCATGGTAGCGCATGCCTGTAATCCCAGCTACTTGGAAGGCTGAGACAGGAGAATTGCTTGAATACGGGAGGCAGAGGTTGCAGTGAGCCGAGACTGTGCCATTGAACTCCAGCCTGGGCAACAAGAGTGAAACTCTGACTCAAAAAAAAAAAAAAAAAAAAAAAAAAAGACAATAAGGAAATAGAAAATGCGAAGTGGTAAGAAAAAACAGCATAATAAACATTTGTATGGTGTTGATGGACAATGCATTTGAAGATAATATTTGAAGAAATCATACTACAATTAATTTCTGTTCTTATTCATTGGAGCTTGATGCCTCTAAAAACTTCGTCATTGGAACTACCTCTGGTGCTTTAAAAGAAAAAAAAAATCCACATACTCACACAGGTGCAAGGAAATCAGAATCTCAAGTTTTGAGGCCCAGGCCTCACCATGCGTAAGCTCCCCAGGTGATTTGACTCAAAGCCAAGATTGAGGAAGGGCGACATGGATCTCTACACAGAACCTGCCTAAATAGATTCTCTAGAAGCAGTTTATAAAGAAATTCCACATGAACTGTGGAAGAGGATATGAATTTGATGTACAGTATGTACTCACTTAACATCTTTGAAAGTCTCTTGGAAACTTCACCTTGAAGCAAAATTATATATAGTGAAACCACTTATTTTTCATCAACAGTATAACTACACAACTTTGAACAACGAGTTGTGTTGGAGGACCTTCTGTACATTGTTTCCATAAAGTCAGTTTTCAGGGAATTCCAAAACGAAGTGAGGACTTCGTGTATATAAAGTGATGGTTGTGATTCCACCTGGATGACAAGGTTATTGCTCAGAGACTAAAAGAGGCCGCCTAGGTATAGAGGATTCTGTCATGAGGTTTCTGCTAAACCAAGGATCCCAGAATCCTCACCCATTCCAGTTAAAGGCATAACGAAGAAAGCAATATTCACAAAGGAAATGCGGAAAGGAATAAAAGCCATCAAGCCACAAAAATAATGTGACTAAGGGGCAGGATTTGCAGATATAGAGATTTAATGTGGTTACCCTTTCTCACTCACACAAGAAAAAGGATGGAACAGATCATGAGATTCGACTGTTCTGCTGTGCAGCCTCCGCAGGGCACTTTGTATGTCCCTGTTTCTCAGGCTGTAGATGAAAAGGTTCAGCATGAGGGTGACCACAGCGTACATCACTGATGCCACCACACCATTCCTGGGGGGTGGTGACACAGCTGAAGCCAGGTACATGCCAATGCCTGCTCCATAAAATCAGCAAACAGCGGCTAGGTGAGAGCCATAGGTGGAGAAGGCTTTATACTTCCCATCTGACGATGACATCCTTAGAATGGAGGGGAAAATTTTATAGTAAGACAAAAGGATCCCGGAAATGGGAAGAAAACCAAACATAGTACTATCAAAATATATGAATATGCTATTGATGACGCTGTCAGAACAAGCAAGTTTGAGAAGATGAGAGGGGTCACAGACAGAATTAGAGATTTCCACATTCTTGATGCTGGTGAATTGTAACACAATCCAACTGTGCAGCTGGGAATCCAACAGGCTAAGGAAAAAGGACACCAAAACGAAGAAGACACAGAGGTGAGGATTCACGATGACTGGGTAGTGCAGAGGGCAACAGATGGCTAGAAAGCAGTCATAGGCCATTACAGTCAGGAGCATGCCTTCTATACATGCAAAAAGGAGAAAGAAGGAAATCTGTGTCAGGCAGACTGCATGAGAGATGACTCTGCTATGCGCCGGCATGTCCACAATCATCTTGGGAACCGTGGCCGAGGTGAAACCGATGTCAGCCCAGCACATGTTGGAGAGGAAGAAGTACTTGGGGGTGTGGAGGGGGGAGTCAGAGCTGACAGCCAGGATGCTGAGCAGGTTCCTCAGCACCGTGACCAGATACATGGACAGGGACAGGGACAGCAAAGCGAGGACCGGCTGCAGTTCTGGATCCTCTGAGAGTCCCAGGAGGAGGAATTCTCAGGCCCCTGTGAGATTCTGTGGCCCTGTGTGTCTTGGACACCTTGAGAAGGAAAGAGGATTGGAAAAATAAAAGATAAAAACCAGCCCTTAATGCTGGATGCAAGCAATTCACAAGGAACATCTTCACACTTGCGGACCATACACCGCCAGCAATGTTTCTCCGTTGTGACAATTCCAAAAATCTCAGAATTATTACGTGATTTACTTTTTTGCTATATGAGGCTTTCAGTACATACTACTTTAGAGAAAAACCACGGAAGAATATTAGAAGACCAAAACTTCATATATAACAAATCCGTGATCTCCGTAAAATACGGCCCTACTCTTTTCAGAAAAAATACAATGCAATGAAAATGTCCTTCTCTCTTTCAGAAAAAGATCTCAGTCTAATTGAAAGAAATTAAGAAGCCGTGAAATACATTCTACTTTATTCTGACACCGTACTACAACTTCCATTGATGTAGAATATGTAAAAGGACGACACAAGAGCAAGGACCCCATTAGCTGAAAACGAAATCGAAACTTATAGTTCTCAATCGGAAGACCTTTTCACATGCCTGTCACTTTTCATATTTATTATCATCCTTCAGTTTTCTGACATCAGTTCTTTATAAAAGTACATGCACACTCAAAAATGGGAGCTGTGTTTCCAAATGAATTGAATCTATAACTCTTGGCCCAGCACCATGGCTCACACCTGTAATCCCAGCACTTTGGGCAGCCAAGGCTGATGGATCATCTGAGGTCAGGAGTTCCAGACCAGCCTGGCCAACGTGGTGAAACCCCGTCTCCAGTGAAAATAAAAAAAAAAAAAATTAGCCGGGCGTGGTGGCGGGTAACCCTAGCTACTCGGGAGGCTGAAGCTGGAGAATCCCTTAGAACATGGAAGGCAGAGATTGGATACCCTGTGATAGGATTTTTGATATCCTAGGGAGATATTGCTCCTGACAGTAGAGTGGGCGTACACCCTGTGATATTATTTGTAATATCCTAGAAAGATATTGCTCCTAATATCACGGTGGCTCTACACCCTGTGATCTTAATTGTAATATCCTACAGAGATCTTACTCCTAATAATACAGTGGGTGTACACCCTGTGATATTATTCATAATATATCACAGAGATACGACTCCTGATATCACAGTGAGTGTACACCATGTTTGTACACCCTGTGATCTTATTTGTAACAACTTAGAAAAATATTACAGCTAATATCAAAGTGGGTGTACACCCTGCGATGTTATTTATTATCTACTAGGTTAATATTACTCCTAATATCACATTGAGTGTACACCATGTGTGTACAGACTGTGAAATTATTCGTAATACCCTAGGAAGATATTTCTCCTCATATCACAGTGGGTGTACACCGTGAGAGATTTTTTTTTCTAATATCCAGCTGGGGAGAGGTTGATATTGCTTCCAATATCACAGAAGGAGTACACCCCCCTGTGATATTTTTCCTAATATCCAGGAAAGGAGAGGATGACATTATTCGCAATATCACTGGGGGTGTACCACCTCCCGCCGGGATATTGTTCTTAATATCCGGAGGTGGAGAGAATGAGCTTACTCCCAATAACACAGGGGGTGTACACCACCCCTGTTTGTAAACACCCCCTATGATATTGTTCCAAATGGCCTGTGAAATAGTAAACGTGACTCCCATTATCGCGGGGGGTGTTCAGCCCTGATGATATTGTTTTCTAACATCCAGGGAAAGAGAGTATACGATTACTCCCAATATCGCAGGGGATGTACACCCTTTTGTGTTTTGTGCCCAATATCCAGGAAAATAGAGGATGATATTACTCCCAATATCGAAGTAATTGTACAGCACCCTTGTGATATTCTTCCTAATATCCAGAAAGGAAAAGAATGATATTACTCCCAACAGCGTAGGAAACGTATACCCACGCTGTGATATCTTTCCCAGTACCCAGATGGGGAGAGGATTATATTACTTCCAATGTGGCAGGGTGTGTACACCCCCTCTGTGATGTCATTGCTAACATCCAGGTTTCGGGAGGACGACATTACTCCCAATATCGCAGGGAGAGTACATCCCCCCGTGACCTTGTTAGTCATTTCCTGGGTGGAGAGGATGATCTTACTCCCAATATCGCAGGGGGTGTATACCCCCCTGTGAAAATCTTCCTATATTCAGAGGGAGAGAGGATGATGTTACTCCCAGTACCTCAGGGGGTTTCTGCAGCCCTGTGATACTCTTCGTAATATCCACAGGGAGAGAGGATGATATGACTCCCAATATCACAGGGGGTGTATACCCCTCCTGTAATATTGTTCTGAATACCCTGGGAGGGAGAGGATAAGGTTACGTTGAATATCACAGGGAATGTACACCCTCCCCCTCTGATACCCTTCCTAGTGTCCAGGGGAAGAGAGGAAAATTTCACTCCCAATATCACAGAGGTAGTACACCCCACCTGTGATGTTGTTCCCAATATGCAAGAGGGAAGAGGATGATACTACTCTCAATATCGCAGGGCTGTTCACATCCCCAGGGACATTTTTTCCTAATATCTAGGGCAGAGACAATTCTATGACAGCAAAGGTCGCAGGGTCTGTACATCCCTTCCTGATATTGTTCCTAATATCCAAGGGGGAAGAGGATGATATCAAATATGAAAGGGGGTGTACATCCCACACCCCTATGATATTGTTCTTAATAATCGTGAGCGGAGATGGTGATATTACTCCAAATATCGCAGGGGTTGTTCACAACCCCCTGTGATATTGTTTCTGATATCCGGGGGGGTAGAAAATCATATTACTTCCAATATTGCGGGCGGTGTATACCCCACCTGAAATATGGCACCGAATATCCAAAGAGGGAGAGGATGGTATTCATACCAATATCGAAGTGTGTGTCCACGCCCCTTGTGATATGGTTTTTAGTATCCAGTGGGCGGGAGGATGATATGAGTCCCAACATCCCAGAGGGTGTATACTACTCCTGTGATATTGTTCCTAACCTCCATAGGGGAGAGGATGATATCACTCCCAATATCTCAGAAGTTGTATATTCCCCGTGATATTGTTCATCATATCCAGGGAGGCGCAGGATGACATTCCATTGAAATTCACGACAGGCCTACACGCACAGTGTGATACTGTTCCTTCTATCCAAGAAGGGAGAGGATGATATTACTCCCAATAAAGCAGTGGGTGTACATCACCCCTGTGTTGCTGTCTGTAATATCCGGGGCCGGGGGAGGAGGGGAGAGGATAACATTCCCTCCAATTTAGCAGGTGGTTTGACGTGCCTTGTGGTGTTGTTTTAAATATCCAGCGGGGAAGACAATAGTACTATTTTTGATAGTCCGATTCATCCGCTCCACCTTTCCGGAACTCTGAGGCCGGGAGGCAGCATGCAGGTTCCGTGTGATCCCCAATACCTTTGCCATCTTCTGTATCAAGGCAGCCGAAAACGCAGGCCCGTTGTCTGAACCGATACGTAAGCGCGGTCGAAATCTAGGAATCACATCTCGAAGAAGCACAGGGGTTACTTCACGAGCTTTCTCAGTTCGTGTTGGATAGGCCTCCACCCACCCAGAGTAGGTACGCCCAAGAACTGGTACATACTTGTTACCTCCACACTTTGGCATCTCTGTGAAGTCTACCTAGAGACCTTCAAAGGGGGCTGCTCCATAAGCTCGTATGCCGGGCGGAACAGCTGGACCTTGCCTCGCATCATGCTGTCGGCAGGTAACACACCGCTGCCTCACCGTTTTGGCAAGGGCTGACAAAGGCGAGATGTAGAAATACCGGCCTAACAACTTTTCCAGTGACTCCTGACCTCGATGGGTGGTTTCTTGCACAGCCAGTACAACTGCAGCTCCTAGCAGCTGTGGCACAGCTACTCTCCCATCTGGTAACCGAATCCATCCTTCCTCCATCACTTGTCCTTCCCTCTACCTGGAGAAAGTCCTTTTCTTCTTTAGAAGAAGGAGGGCCAAGATCAGGTGCTTGAGGGAGCACTGATGCCCAGAAGGGGGCAGATGCTGCTTTTCGAGCCTCTGAGTCAGCGCGGGAATTCCCCAAACCCAGCAAGGTGGAAGCTCGCTGGTGTCCTCTGCAATGCCTAACTGCCACCTTGCGGGGTTTCCATACTGCTTCTAATGATTACAAGATTTCCTCTTGATATTTTCTGTCTTTTCCCCCAGAGTTCAATAGGCCCTTTTCTTTCTATCAAGCTCCATGCACTTGAAGGGTTAAAAAGACATACCGAGAATCAGTGTAAATGTTGACAGTCTCACCCTCACTGAGTTCTAAAGCCCCAGTGAAAGCAATGAGTTCAGCTTTCTGGGCTGAAGTGGCCTGGGGCAACGATCTGGCTACAACAACCGTGTCCAGGGTTATCACTGCATACCCTGCACCTCTCTTTCCTTGGGGGTTGAAGAAGCTGCTCCCATCTACGTATAGTTTCCAGTCTACTGATGCCCAAGGCTGGTCCCGGAGATCAGGTCTGCTAGAGTCAATTGAGTCCAACGCTTCTACACAATCAGGCTCGACAGGGCTCTCTGATACCGGCAGCAAGGTGGCGGGGTGTAGGGTTTTGCAAACTTCAATGGTTATACGGGGACTTTCACAGAGCAAAGTTTGGTACTTGGTCAGTCTGGCATTCGTTAGCCAATGATGTTCTTTAGTATTCATTAAAAGTCACCACAGCACGGGAGGCCTTTATGTTCAGGTTTCGCCCAAGAGTCAGCTTATTTGCTTCTTGTACTAGCAGGGCAGTTGCTGCCAAGGCCCTCCAACAGGGGGGCCATCCTTTAGAAATCCCGTCTAGTTGTTGAGAGAGGTAGGCCACCGGCCTCGGCCAGGGCCCCACAGTTTGGATTCAAAGTCCAGCTGCCATCTTTTCTCTCTCTGATGCATACAATGGAAAAGGCTTTGTCAGATCGGGTAGCCTCAGGGCTGGGGCTGCCAGAAGTTTTTCCTTTAACTCATGAAAGACTTGCTGTTGTTGGGATCCACATTCCAAAGTTTCCCGTTCCCCGCCCCATTCGTGACCTCATACAAAAACTTGGCTAATACTGCAAAGTTTGGGATCCACTGTCTACAAAGCCCCACAGCTCCTAAGAATTCTCTCACCTGCTTTGTGCTCTTAGGCTCCGCTAGATGGCAAATGACCTGCTTTCTTTCTGATCCTGGGCTGCGTTCCGACCCCTGTCGGATAGTAAATCCCAAGTAACGTACCTGCTGTCGGCAGATCTGAGCTTCCTTCTTGGACACCTTCTACCCACAGTCCTCCAGGTGCTGGTGTAGGGCATCTGTTCCCTTGGCACACCCGACTTCCGTGGGGTGTCCCAGCAGAAGGTCATCAACCTACTGGAGCAACACGCAGCCTAGGTCTCTGCTGGGAAACTTCTGGAGGTCTCGAGCCCATGCCTCCCCGAAGATGGTGGGGGAGTTCTTGAACCCTTGGGGAAGTCCGGTCCAAGTGTACTGAGTAGTGACACGTGACTCCGGATCTTCCCACTGAAAGGCAAACAACTGCTGCCTCTCAGGGGCTAATCTGATAGGAAAGAAAGCGTCTTTCAGGTCCAAGCAGGTGAACCAGCTGTCCTCAGCTGGCGGCAACCACAACAATGTGGACAAGTTAGGTACTTTTGGATGTAAAGTCAGTGTGGCTTGATGAAGCAAGCGCAAATCCTGTACCGGCCGGTAGTCCTTGGTCCGTGGCTTGGGAACAGGCAGGAGGGGAGTGTTCCATGGAGACTGACAAGGAACAATCATTCCAAAAGTTCTTAGGTGCTTGAGATGGACCTGGATACCTTGAAGGGATTCTCTGGGTACGGGCTCCTGTTTTTGCCTCACCGGCTGGACCCCAGTCTTAACTGGCCAATCCCAGAGGGTTCTCTTCTGCCCGTACTCTTGGCCACTGCTTAGCCAGAGCTGGTCTTCTCTCTTGGCCCGGCTCAGTTCAGAAAAGTCTCCATTCCTCCTCTCGGGGGACCATAAGCGTCATAATGACTCCCATTCCTGGTAACTTTAGCAGCGAAGAGCCGTGCTCTGTGAAAGAGGGAGTGGCTGTGAGCTTGCTGAGCAAGTCCCTTCCCGAAAAGGTCAAGAGACAGTCAGGCATGTACCAAAACTGATGAATGACTTTATGTCCTCCTACACTACAAGTCCGAGGCAAGCAGAAAGCTTGCTTTGCTGAAACCCCCGTGGCTCCGTTGACCTCAATAGTCTTCTTGGATTAGGGGGCGACCGGGGCGGTTACTAGCGAATGTTCAGCACCGCTATCTACAAGAAAGTCAATTCTCCACCCCCGACCGTCATTCTGACCAGAAGTCAGAATGGGGACGCTTGAGCCCGGTCTCCCTCAGTCCAAGAACCCTTCTTCCAGGTTGAGCACGGCCCCTTCCTCCTTTTCCGGGGCCTCCTGCTCTGAGTCACCTTGTTTTCTTTTCAGCTCAGGGCATTTGTTCTTCCACTGTCCTATTTCTTTACAATCAGCACACTTGTTACGCTGCAAACTCTGACAGCCAAGCTGAGTTTCTTTCCCAGGGCCCCCCTTCCCTTGCCTCTTTGGGGGGGCCCCTCTGATTGCTGAAGCTGACAAACAGGTCGGCGTGTCGCCGGGCCTGACTTCCATTCTCTCTGCGGTTTTCCTTACGGCTTACTGCATCCCTGTTTACAAACACCTGGCTAGCTATTTCTAGTAATTGGGATGGATTCATGCCTGCAAGCCCAGTCTGTTTCTGCAGTTTTCTTCTCATGTCTTCTGAGCTTTGATGGACTAAAGCCATGTGAATCATGCGCTGATTTTCAGGGCTATCGGGATCAAAGGGAGTATACATATGATAGGCCTCACACATTCTCTCGTAGAATTGTGCTGGACATTCTTCTTTTCCCTGAATGACTTCAGAGAGCTTGTTAACGTTTGTGGCCTTCTGAGCTCCCCTCATTAATCCTTCGAACAGAGCTTCCCTGTCTCGGTTTAGCCTTTGCATATCCTCTCTTTCATGTGGGTCCAAGTGGGGGTCGGTTCCGGGCAACTGGGTCCTTCCATACTATTGGGGGTTTTGATAATCAGCTGCTGCATGTTCCTCTAGCCACGTAGTTGCTGCTTGGAGGACTCTCCGCCTTTCTTCGCTGTTAAAGAGGAAAATGAGCAACTGGGGCCAATCAGCCCAGGTGTGGCTGTGGGTATGGAAAACAGTTTGGAGCAAATCAATTAGGGCTTGTGGATTCTTGGTATAGGGCGGTGAACTGTTTTTGCAGTTGAGAAGGTCGACGCAGGTCAAGGGCTGGTACCCAAAAACACGGCTCTCCACCACATGAGCATTTTCATTTATCCCAGTCTACCGCTGCTCCCTCAGGGGCATTTGTGTCCCCGTTTTGGGTCGTAAACGAGCTGCCGAGGAAGGGGTGGAATGACGCAATGCTACTTACCGCAATTAATAATCTCAATTATTAATTGACACTAATAATTATCAATATTAATATCCCATAATATAATTTTTAAAATCAATACCGATACTAATGATAATTAATATTAAATAGTTATACTAACGATAACAATACATGATTAATATTAATGATTAATGATGCCTGATATTAACTGATATTGATCTTATTCATTAGAGAACAGTAATATTAGCTCCTAATAATTAATATTAATATTAATAATCTGAAAACTTTTTATTAGCAATTATTTTTTAATATTAATATTAATATCGGCCATTCATATTCATGTTCATAAAAAATAAGGGATAATTCACACTAATATTACTCCCTAATACCTCAGTGGGTGTACACCCACCTGTGATATTTCTCCTAATGTTCAGGGAGGGAGAGAGCATGATATTACGTTCAATATCGCAGTAGGTGTACACCCAGCCGGTGATATTGATCCGAATATAATCTTCAGGAGGTGGAGTATGACATTACTCCCAATATAGCACTGGGTGTGCATACACCCGGTGATTTTCTTCCTAATATTCACGGAAGAAGAGAATGCTATTACTCCCAACATCGTAGGAAGGGTACACCCCCGTGTGAGATGGTCCTTAAAAACATTCCAAGGCGGAGGGGGTGATATGACTACATATATGGCAGAAAGTGGACACCCCCAGGGATATTGTTCCCACAATCCTGGAGGGAAGAGGATGATATTACTTTCAGTATCACAGAAGGTGAACAGGCCCACACTGATATTGTTTCTAATTGCAACGTGGGAGAGGAGGATATGACACGCGATATCCCAGGGAGTAGAAACACCGCTGTGATACTGCTCTTAATATTCAGGGAGGAAGAGGATGATATGACTCCCAATACGGACGGCTGTACAATCTCTGTACACCGGGGTGTATACTGGTGGGTGAAACAGTTCATAATCTCCAGAGCGCGAGACGATATTACTCACAATATGATAAACAGGATGTGAGTCCACCGGGGATCCTAAAAAACAGGGTGTCCAGAGGGCCTGGCATTTACACTCCGCATCGCGGGGCGTGCCTCAACGCCTGCGATGGGAGTCCTAAGAGCCAGGGAGGTAAGAGGGGCGTGCTCTTAATCCCCTCATCGATGGGCGTGCCTCAAACCACAGAGATGGGGGTTCTAAGAGCCAGGCGGAAAAGAGGGGCTGGCTCTTACTACAGGCATTACGGGGCGTACCTAACCCCCCTGCGATGGGGATCCTAAGAGCCAGGGGGGCAAGAGGGGCTGACTATTGCACCTCGCATCGCGGGGAGTGCCTCACCCCCCTGCGATGGGAATCTTAAGACCCAGGGAGGCAAGCGAGGCTGCAGGAGACAGTGGCTGTCCTCTCTCTCATCTGCAAGAGGCTTTCCTCTTTCACTAATCCACCTCAGCAGAGAACCTTCACGGGTGTCAGGCTGGGGGCGAGTCAGGTTTTTCCCATTCTCCGAGGCCATGTTTCAGACTGTCAAAAGGGGAGAAACGTTGGAAAATAACCTGCTTTCAGGGGCAGAGGTCCCTGTGGCTTTCCACGGTGCATTGTGCCCCTGGTTTATTGAGACTAGGGAATGGCAATGACTTTTACCAAGTATACTGCTCGTAAACATTTGGTTAACAAGGCACGCCCTGCACAGCCCTAGATCCCTTAAGCCTCGATTTTATACAACACAGGTTTTTGTAAGCTCCAAGTTGGGTCAAAGGGGCCGCGGCAAAGCTACAAATGATCAACTTCTCAGCAAAGCAATTGTTTAAAATACAGGTTTTTTACAAAATGGAGTCTCTTATGTCTTCCCCTTCTACATAGACACAGTGACAGTCTGATCTCCCTTTCTTTACCCTACATCCAAGGGCTTGAACATTTCTTGACTTGTTGGCAATCCAAATCGTTATGTCTCCGAAACAGAGTTGACTGAGGGGACCGCAGGGCTGGGCAGGACCTTTGACTTCGTATACAACCACAGGAGCAAGAAAACCTCAGCCCCACTCTACTAACACGCACCTAGTAAAATTCCGCCAACCGAATCTCACCCACGCTAACACGTGGGGAGCGTTGCTTGCACCACGAGTCCCCATTTGGCTCAACCGCCGATGCCAAGTGTGTGGTTCCAGTTGCGACGGCCCCCCGTGAAGTGGCTTCCGGATGTGCGAATGAACCAGGCAGAGTTTCCCTGGCCAAATAGACCCCAGCAAAGCTGAAGTCAACTCCCACATTTGGGATGTACTTCAGAGGTAAAACATTCATCCCGTCTTCTTTCCGGATGTCTGACACCGTGGTTCTCCCCCTGATCCTAAGAGTAGCTGAGGTAGAGACTCACTGAAAGATCTAGGCAGGGAGATCCCATCATGCACAGGCTCTCTCCATTCTCTGACCTGGGAACAACTCTGAGCAGGATTCCACATCTAGGGGGCCTCGGAACTGAGCGGGATTTTCTGAGACACACCAAATGGCTGCTCCCTTTCCGCCGCTGTTGAGGGTCGTTATCTGGATTATCCAGATCACCTAGAAAGTATCCGTATCCAGAATCAATAAGATCAACTCTCTGCTCCTCTGACAGCAGAAGGAGCAGGACCATAAGGAACCAAAGAGCGTGGAAGGAAACGATGTGACAGGAAAGCTCAGAGAACGGCCACAGGGGGTCGTCAGCAGGCCTTCCCACCTGAATCATGAATAATTAATGAAGCGCAAATCAAAGGGGACTCGAGTTTCAGCAGGAGCAATTCATCCAACGGGAGATCGCCGGAGGGCCAACACGATTGAGAGACTGGGAGCCGGGTGCAGTGTCAAAGGGGACGCGACTGGTTCCAAAGCTCAAGAACACCATGGGGTCACTTGGGCTACGTGAGAAAATGCCCCAGTGTGCTGGTTCATCATTCCGACTCCTGCCTGTCTCTTCCCGTCCAAGGAACATGGACCCTAAGTCGTGCAGCTGCAGATGACCATGGGCAGAATTAGGGGCCGTGGCACAAAAGTTCACCGACACGGGAGTTCCACAGAAGGTGCGGTGGATCTTCGCAAATCCAGAGACATGGCAATGGGACCCAGGGAATTAGAGCCTCACAGGCGTCCGGGACACTTTTCAGGCATAATGCCTGGAGTCGCAAGACGAGCTGAAAAAGGAGCCAGGCACTGAAGGACAAAGCGTTGTTGACTTTCCTCATCTGTGTTTCCCAGTGCGGTCCAATTCACGGTGGTTTCCAAGCGCCTCCTGGAGGAGAAAACACATGAGGGTGCGGTCAGGGTTCTCTGCTGACAGACTTACCTTGGGGAAGAAAGAGAAGCTCTGAAGATGGATCATGGCCGTGACTGCACGTCAAGGAGAATCTCCTTGATGACACTGAGGCCCACGTCGAGATAGACTAAATGTGGTCCAATTAAAAGGTGTCTATTTTACCACATTTTTTTAAAACAAAACAAAACAAAACAAAACAAAAAGATGGAAAAGAAGACAGGGGTACAGGCACCGGTGTTACATGTCTGACGGGGAGCATCTATTCTTCAAAGCTTGCAGCTGTACACGTAGGTTTTAGAATGTCTGTCAGCAGTGGACATGATGTTAGAGTGGGCTGTGCAGATAGACCTTTCCAGGTCACGTAATTGGATTAAGTTAATTGCAATTAAGGTACAGGTAACTGATTAGGTTAGGGTACGTTCCACGTCAGGTGACCAGAGGCAGTATAAAAAGCATCCTGGAAAGCCGAGGTCCCACTCCGCCCCTTCCTCCATCGTCCTGGATGCTGCATCGCTTCCAGCGGGGCTGCTCCAGCACCTGCCCATCTCAGCGCCAGCCGGGGAAAGCAAGTAGACGCGTAATTTCAGGTTAGTTTCACTGAACAATTGTTTTTTTCACGCAATCCCTGAGGGGTGTGGGGGTGGGGGGAAGAGACAAAGGAGGCCGAAAGAAACCGATCACACTGGGGCTTGCTGGTGGGGAAGGATGTGTTCTCGTTACTAGTAATTCTTGCAACAGAAAACGAGAAAACATATCCGTCTTCACGTGTGGGATAAGACCAAGATGGGAATGCGAAAAGAAATGTACTGCAGCATGCTGAATTGGTGGGTAAATGGAAAAAGGACTTTGGAAAAAAGGGTGGTTTGCCCTTCAGCCGTGTAAGACGTCGATACGATGTGGCACTTGTTCCCCGTTTGTTCAGATGAATTCGTGTGGTATGCGTAAAATACCAGAAAAAATAAATAAGTAAAGAGGGGCTGGAGCTAAAGCCAAAAGGTAGAACAGGAAAGACCATCACCTGCTAGTGTGGTAGAGAGGAAGGTAACTTCTCTCTATGAATTTGTGTTTGGAAGTTGCCTAATGAAATGGCCAGAGTAGCGATTCAAGTTGTCACAGGAAGCATCCCTTATCCCTGACTTCAAACAGACCTGCCAAAGGGTGGCGCAAGCCATGCCCTGTGTCTTCGATCATTCTGTCCGTCAAGGGAGATAGAATCACCGTGTCTTCTACCGGAGTGAATCGTGAGAGACCTAAGTCCAGTCTCCAGAATCAGTTGCTTGTTTGGGGTTGAAAGCTCAACTCCCCATACCTAGGCCACGGGCCCTGTGGCAGGTGCGGTTTACTCTTGGACTAGGTAGTCATGGCAGAGGAACACACAGTATCCGAGGATGCACACAGCATATTGTGTTCTACAGATTTGACCGACTGGTGGTGAGGTCTCCTCATGACCACACCGGCAGGGAGTTAGCAGGTGGCTTCCTGTGGGTGTGTGAATATCCAATGTGCTTAACCATCGACATGTGTGTGTTTGTGTGTGTTTCAGGTGACCCAACTGTCCACCCCTGAAAAAGGCGGTCATAAAACCCCCAGGCGACGAAGATGATGGCACGTCGGGACCCCAAATCTTGGGCCAAGAGACTGGTGAGAGCCCAGACCCTCCAGAAGCAGCGGAGGGCCCCAGTTGGGCCAAGGGCTCCCCCGCCCGATGAAGAAGATCCCAGGGTAAGTCTAGCCCTGGATCTCTTGGGTATCGGGGTGGGGGTGGGGACGGGGGGAGGGGGTGTCACACGGTCCTCAGAGACTGGGTTGGATTCCAAAGAGCTCTGTCACCACCACCCAGGTTGCTTTTCCCATCCAAGGTGGGCGTGGCTTGGGACCTTCTCCCCGGCCCGATAGGTCCCTTGAGAGACTCTTGGGGGCAACCTCCCTTTCTACTTAGAGTCCTTTGTAGCCACGTTTGGCTGTGTTGTTGACATCGGGTTCACCGTCGTGCCCCTTGTAACCTTGAGTCCTTCCTTTCAGTGTTGCTCCGTCACGTGGTCTTTGGGAGGGAACATCGTATCCGAACTCTCCCAGCACTTAACGGCCCCCATGCCGGTGTCCCCTCTTTGGAATCCTTATTCAGCTCTGAATTCACAATCCGTCCCAATGTGGACGTGGGATCGCTGCCTGTGGCTTCAGCTCACTCACCGACATCACTTCCTTTCCACCCACAGCTCAAGTGCAAAAACTGCGGGGCCTTTGGCCACACGGCCAGAAGTACCAGGTGCCCCATGAAGTGCTGGCAGGCAGCCCTGGTTCCAGCGACCTTGGGGAAAAAGGAAGGGAAGGAAAACCTGAAACCATGGAAGCCCCAGGTTGAAGCCAACCCGGGGCCCTTGAACAAGGATAAGGGAGAGAAGGAAGAGAGACCAAGGTGAGCAGTGGGAGGGGTTTTCACCACTCTTAGGGTACTGCCTCCTAAGGACATGGTGTCTCTGCACCTGCACACCGTGTGCCTTTCCGTCTCCGGGCCAGGGAAGGAACGCTGCAGAGAAATAGGCCGGAGCTCCGTGTCCTCCGGGGTTCCACACCCAGGAGCTCCTTTGGCTCTGGGAGAATCAGGGACGGGGAGAGGTGGGGGCGCTTCGTGCAGGTTCCCCACGACAGGGGGAAAAGCGATGGAATCCAAATCACAGTCCTTAGTTGGGAAGCCTAGAGGGCCACCTGGGGGACGGGAAGGTTGGCACGTGAGGGAAGGTGCAGAGGCGGAAAGGGCACCAGATGTCCATTTCTGTATCACAAAACACGGAACGGGGCTGGGCCCCACACAGGGTTCTCCCTGTCTCCTGGGGAAAACCATGGGGCACAGCCTGAACTTTTTCTGTTCTGCAGGCAACAAGACCCGCAGAGGAAGGCTCTCCTCCACATATTTTCTGGGAAACCTCCAGAGAAGCCGCTGCCGAATCGAAAAGGATCCACGGAATCTTCTGATTATCTGAGGGTGAGTGTCACCCCGGGCCCCTGGTCCTTTTCTCCTCTAGGTCACCCTGGTTGATTTCCTTTCAGCTTCCCGTCTGCGGGAGGAAATCGGGGAACCCCTCTTTCTTGCCTTCTTGGGGTCAGGGACTCCACGATCCTTCCAGGTCAATTTGATTCCAGGCGAAGGCATCTGAAGATGCCGTATTTCCTGTTGCTTTCTTTCTGTCCAATTATGGCAAGCCTGCCAACAACATGTTCCTAGCGGCATGAGGAAATTAGTCCCTCAGAGGCCCCAAACGTGGAGAAGGCTAAACCCAGGAACATGCATGTGTTCAGAGAAGACGTCCTGAGTACCCTCGAGCCACCAACCTGCCTTCGGAAGGTCATCAGTCAGTTCCACTTCATGGAAGGCTGAGTGGAGGCGCTTTGATCCAGTTAATGCCCAAGACGCGATCTTTTGAACAATGGTGTGCTTAGATCAGCTACACATAGCTCGAGAGCGCATCTTTCATGTGTCTTGTCCTGATCAGCACTCAGGTGGAGGGTCTGTCCCTACTTCCAAGGACCGCCTGTCGATACTGTACTAAGAATTTCATGGCGTGTGCACCTTGTCTTTGGATGTGCTTGATTTTCACGTTGGCTCCATGCGGAGGAACTTCTAACCTGTGTTGTTTCCTCTCTTTCAGGTTGCAAGCGGGCCAATGCCGGTCCACACAACCAGTAAGAGGCCGCGCCTGGGCCCTGTCCTCGCTGATCGCTCAGCTACCGAAACGTCTGACAGGGGCTCCGTCTTGGCTTCGCCGTCTCCCCTCAGAAAAGCCAGTCTGAGCTCCTCCTCAAGTCTTGGACCAAAGGAAAGACAGACAGGGGCTGCGGCCGACATCCCTCAGCCTGCAGTCAGGCAGCAGGGCCCCGAGCCTCTCCTCGTGGTGAAGCCGACACACAGCAGCCCTGAGGGTGGCTGCCGAGAAGTTCCCCAGGCTGCCTCCAAAACCCACGGCCTGCTCCAGGCCATCAGACCCCAGGCACAGGACAAACGTCCTGCGGTGACCTCACAGCCCTGCCCGCCAGCCGCCACACACAGCTTGGGCCTAGGCTCCAATCTCAGCTTCGGGCCAGGAGCCAAGAGACCTGCCCAGGCTCGGATTCAGGCTTGCCTGAACTTCCCCAAGAAACCGAGACTGGGTCCCTTCCAGATCCCCGAAAGCGCCATCCAGGGAGGTGAGCTGGGGGCCCCGGAGAATCTCCAACCTCCGCCAGCCGCAACCGAACTTGGACCAAGTACGTCGCCCCAGATGGGCAGGAGGACACCCGCCCAGGTGCCCAGCGTCGACCGGCAGCCTCCGCACAGCAGACCTTGCCTGCCTACTGCCCAGGCCTGCACCATGTCCCATCACCCAGCGGCCAGCCATGATGGGGCCCAGCCTCTCACAGTGCTCTTCCGGAGACTGGAAAACGGACGCTGGAGCTCCAGCCTCCTGGCGGCCCCCTCATTTCACTCTCCTGAGAAGCCGGGAGCCTTCCTCGCTCAGAGCCCTCATGTGTCAGAGAAGTCTGAGGGTCCCCGTGTTCGTGTCCCACCGAGCGTCCTCTATGAGGACCTTCAGGTTTCCTCCTCCTCAGAGGACAGCGATTCTGACCTGGAGTGAGACTGCAGGTGGCAGGGGCTCCTTGGCCTCCAGCTCCCGTGACTTGGAGGGGACTGTGGGACTGAGGAGTGCAGAGCAGAGAGCAGACTCTGTGCGGTGACTCCGAAGCTCCCCGGCTGTGGCGCTTCTGTGGATGTGGGAGCCCAGGCCAGGCAGGGAGCAGATGCAGGGACTCTGCCTCATTGAATTCTGGTGAGGGACGTTGTAGTTCGCGTGGTTCTCCGGAAACGCGCCAGGAAAAGCTTCCGTGCCAGAGATTCGTTGCCTCAGAAACTGCGTGACGCGCAGGAGTCAGACTTCCGCTGGGACGTCAATAGGAAACTGGGGAATTACTGTGTATTTGCTCTCTAGATGACTGAATAAGGGAAAAGTTAGGGAACCCTGAGAGGTGCAGCCCTTCCGCTGTGCCCCGCCCTGAGAGCAGTGTTTCGGACGCTGGGAAGCGTGCTGTGCAGAGCGCTCTCGGGGTCTTTCCTCAGCCTCGAAAACTGGGCTGTGGAATGCCTTTGTACATGTGTGTGTTTAATTGGTTTTGAAGTGAATAAAATTCTCAAAAAGATGACATATTGTCTTTTGACTCTCATTCCGTGTTTGTGTTTAACTGATTTTCCGAGTGAAGGGGTGGCCTGCCCCTCCACACCTGTGGGTGTTTCTAGTCGGGTGGGATGAGAGACGGAGAGAAGAAATAAGACACAGAGACAAAGTATAGGGAGACAACAGTGGGTCCAGGGGACCGGCACTCAGCACACCAAGGACCTGCACCGGCACCGGCCTCTGAGTTCCCTCAGTTTTTGTTGATTATGATTTTCATTATTTCAGCAAAAAGGAATGTAGTAGGAGAGCAGGGTGATAATAAGGAGAAGGTCAACAACAACAACAAAAAAAAACACACGTGAGCCAAAGAATCTATATCATTACTAAGTTCAAGGGAAGGTACTATGCCTGGACGTTCACGTAGGCCAGATTTATGTTTCTCTCCACCCAAACATCTCAGCGGAGTAAAGAATAACAAGGCAGCATTACTGCCAACACGTCTCGCCTCCCGCCACAGGGCAGCTTTTCTCCGAGCTCAGAGTTGAACAAATGTACGATCGGGCTTTACACCGAGACATTCAGTTCCCAGGGGCAAGCAGGAGACAGTGGCCTTCCTGCATCTCAACTGCAAGAGGCTTTCCTCTTTGACTAATCCACCTCAGCACAGACCCATTACGGGTGTCAGGCTGGGGGACAGTCAGGTCTTTCCCATCCCACGAGGCCATATTTCAGACTGTCACATGGGGAGAAACCTTGGACAATACCCTGCTTTCAAGGGCAGAGGTCCCTGTGGCTTTCCACGGTGCATTGTGCCCCTGGTTTATTGAGACTAGAGAATGGCAATGACTTTTACCAAGTATACTGCTCGTAAACATTTGGTTAACAAGGCACGCCCTGCACAGCCCTAGATCCCTTAAGCCTCGATGTTATACAACACAGGTTTTTGTGAGCTCCAAGTTGGGTCAAAGGGGCCGCGGCAAAGCTACAAATGATCAACATCTCAGCAAAGCAATTGTTTAAAGTACAGGTCCTTTTCAAAATGGAGTCTCTTATGTCTTCCCCTTCTACATAGACACAGTGACAGTCTGATCTCCCTTTCTTTACCCTACATCCAAGGGCTTGAACATTTCTTGACTTGTTGGCAATCCAAATCGTTATGTCTCCGAAACAGAGTTGACTGAGGGGACCGCAGGGCTGGGCAGGACCTTTGACTTCGTATACAACCACAGGAGCAAGAAAACCTCAGCCCCACTCTACTAACACGCACCTAGTAAAATTCCGCCAACCGAATCTCACCCACGCTAACACGTGGGGAGCGTTGCTTGCACCACGAGTCCCCATTTGGCTCAACCGCCGATGCCAAGTGTGTGGTTCCAGTTGCGACGGCCCCCCGTGAAGTGGCTTCCGGATGTGCGAATGAACCAGGCAGAGTTTCACTGGCCAAATAGACCCCAGCAAAGCTGAAGTCAACTCCCACATTTGGGATGTACTTCAGAGGTAAAACATTCATCCCGTCTTCTTTCCGGATGTCTGACACCGTGGTTCTCCCCCTGATCCTAAGAGTAGCTGAGGTAGAGACTCACTGAAAGATCTAGGCAGGGAGATCCCATCATGCACAGGCTCTCTCCATTCTCTGACCTGGGAACAACTCTGAGCAGGATTCCACATCTAGGGGGCCTCGGAACTGAGCGGGATTTTCTGAGACACACCAAATGGCTGCTCCCTTTCCGCCGCTGTTGAGGGTCGTTATCTGGATTATCCAGATCACCTAGAAAGTATCCGTATCCAGAATCAATAAGATCAACTCTCTGCTCCTCTGACAGCAGAAGGAGCAGGACCATAAGGAACCAAAGAGCGTGGAAGGAAACGATGTGACAGGAAAGCTCAGAGAACGGCCACAGGGGGTCGTCAGCAGGCCTTCCCACCTGAATCATGAATAATTAATGAAGCGCAAATCAAAGGGGACTCGAGTTTCAGCAGGAGCAATTCATCCAACGGGAGATCGCCGGAGGGCCAACACGATTGAGAGACTGGGAGCCGGGTGCAGTGTCAAAGGGGACGCGACTGGTTCCAAAGCTCAAGAACACCATGGGGTCACTTGGGCTACGTGAGAAAATGCCCCAGTGTGCTGGTTCATCATTCCGACTCCTGCCTGTCTCTTCCCGTCCAAGGAACATGGACCCTAAGTCGTGCAGCTGCAGATGACCATGGGCAGAATTAGGGGCCGTGGCACAAAAGTTCACCGACACGGGAGTTCCACAGAAGGTGCGGTGGATCTTCGCAAATCCAGAGACATGGCAATGGGACCCAGGGAATTAGAGCCTCACAGGCGTCCGGGACACTTTTCAGGCATAATGCCTGGAGTCGCAAGACGAGCTGAAAAAGGAGCCAGGCACTGAAGGACAAAGCGTTGTTGACTTTCCTCATCTGTGTTTCCCAGTGCGGTCCAATTCACGGTGGTTTCCAAGCGCCTCCTGGAGGAGAAAACACATGAGGGTGCGGTCAGGGTTCTCTGCTGACAGACTTACCTTGGGGAAGAAAGAGAAGCTCTGAAGATGGATCATGGCCGTGACTGCACGTCAAGGAGAATCTCCTTGATGACACTGAGGCCCACGTCGAGATAGACTAAATGTGGTCCAATTAAAAGGTGTCTATTTTACCACATTTTTTAAAACAAAACAAAACAAAACAAAACAAAAAGATGGAAAAGAAGACAGGGGTACAGGCACCAGTGTTACATGTCTGACGGGGAGCATCTATTCTTCAAAGCTTGCAGCTGTACACGTAGGTTTTAGAATGTCTGTCAGCAGTGGACACGATCTTAGAGTGGGCTGTGCAGATAGACCTTTCCAGGTCACGTAATTGGATTAAGTTAATTGCAATTAAGGTACAGGTAACTGATTAGGTTAGGGTACGTTCCATGTCAGGTGACCAGAGGCAGTATAAAAGGCAGCCTGGAAAGCAGAGGTCCCTCTCCGCCCCTTCCTCCGTCGTCCTGGATGCTGCATCGCTTCCAGCGGGGCTGCTCCAGCACCTGCCCATCTCAGCGCCAGCCGGGGAAAGCAAGTAGACGCGTAATTTCAGGTTAGTTTCACTGAACTATTGTTTTTTTCACGCAATCCCTGAGGGGTGTGGGGGTGGGGGGAAGAGACACAGGAGGCCGAAAGAAACCGATCACACTGGGGCTTGCTGGTGGGGAAGGATGTGTTCTCGTTACTAGTAATTCTTGCAACAGAAAACGAGAAAACATATCCGTCTTCACGTGTGGGATAAGACCAAGATGGGAATGCGAAAAGAAATGTACTGCAGCATGCTGAATTGGTGGGTAAATGGAAAAAGGACTTTGGAAAAAAGGGTGGTTTGCCCTTCAGCCGTGTAAGACGTCGATACGATGTGGCACTTGTTCCCCGTTTGTTCAGATGAATTCGTGTGGTATGCGTAAAATACCAGAAAAAATAAATAAGTAAAGAGGGGCTGGAGCTAAAGCCAAAAGGTAGAACAGGAAAGACCATCACCTGCTAGTGTGGTAGAGAGGAAGGTAACTTCTCTCTATGAATTTGTGTTTGGAAGTTGCCTAATGAAATGGCCAGAGTAGCGATTCAAGTTGTCACAGGAAGCATCCCTTATCCCTGACTTCAAACAGACCTGCCAAAGGGTGGCGCAAGCCATGCCCTGTGTCTTCGATCATTCTGTCCGTCAAGGGAGATAGAATCACCGTGTCTTCTACCGGAGTGAATCGTGAGAGACCTAAGTCCAGTCTCCAGAATCAGTTGCTTGTTTGGGGTTGAAAGCTCAACTCCCCATACCTAGGCCACGGGCCCTGTGGCAGGTGCGGTTTACTCTTGGACTAGGTAGTCATGGCAGAGGAACACACAGTATCCGAGGATGCACACAGCATATTGTGTTCTACAGATTTGACCGACTGGTGGTGAGGTCTCCTCATGACCACACCGGCAGGGAGTTAGCAGGTGGCTTCCTGTGGGTGTGTGAATATCCAATGTGCTTAACCATCGACATGTGTGTGTTTGTGTGTGTTTCAGGTGACCCAACTGTCCACCCCTGAAAAAGGCGGTCATAAAACCCCCAGGCGACGAAGATGATGGCACGTCGGGACCCCAAATCTTGGGCCAAGAGACTGGTGAGAGCCCAGACCCTCCAGAAGCAGCGGAGGGCCCCAGTTGGGCCAAGGGCTCCCCCGCCCGATGAAGAAGATCCCAGGGTAAGTCTAGCCCTGGATCTCTTGGGTATCGGGGTGGGGGTGGGGACGGGGGGAGGGGGTGTCACACGGTCCTCAGAGACTGGGTTGGATTCCAAAGAGCTCTGTCACCACCACCCAGGTTGCTTTTCCCATCCAAGGTGGGC
Organism: Pan troglodytes; assembly: GCF_028858775.2. Lineage (NCBI taxonomy): Eukaryota > Metazoa > Chordata > Mammalia > Primates > Hominidae > Pan > Pan troglodytes. The sequence continues at coordinate 18,412,384 of NC_072405.2, forward strand.
GTGGCTTGGGACCTTCTCCCCGGCCCGATAGGTCCCTTGAGAGACTCTTGGGGGCAACCTCCCTTTCTACTTAGAGTCCTTTGTAGCCACGTTTGGCTGTGTTGTTGACATCGGGTTCACCGTCGTGCCCCTTGGAACCTTGAGTCCTTCCTTTCAGTGTTGCTCCGTCACGTGGGCTTTGGGAGGGAACATCGTATCCGAACTCTCCCAGCACTTAACGGCCCCCATGCCGGTGTCCCCTCTTTGGAATCCTTATTCAGCTCTGAATTCACAATCCGTCCCAATGTGGACGTGGGATCGCTGCCTGTGGCTTCAGCTCACTCACCGACATCACTTCCTTTCCACCCACAGCTCAAGTGCAAAAACTGCGGGGCCTTTGGCCACACGGCCAGAAGTACCAGGTGCCCCATGAAGTGCTGGAAGGCAGCCCTGGTTCCAGCGACCTTGGGGAAAAAGGAAGGGAAGGAAAACCTGAAACCATGGAAGCCCCAGGTTGAAGCCAACCCGGGGCCCTTGAACAAGGATAAGGGAGAGAAGGAAGAGAGACCAAGGTGAGCAGTGGGAGGGGTTTTCACCACTCTTAGGGTACTGCCTCCTAAGGACATGGTGTCTCTGCACCTGCACACCGTGTGCCTTTCCGTCTCCGGGCCAGGGAAGGAACGCTGCAGAGAAATAGGCCGGAGCTCCGTGTCCTCCGGGGTTCCACACCCAGGAGCTCCTTTGGCTCTGGGAGAATCAGGGACGGGGAGAGGTGGGGGCGCTTCGTGCAGGTTCCCCACGACAGGGGGAAAAGCGATGGAATCCAAATCACAGTCCTTAGTTGGGAAGCCTAGAGGGCCACCTGGGGGACGGGAAGGTTGGCACGTGAGGGAAGGTGCAGAGGCGGAAAGGGCACCAGATGTCCATTTCTGTATCACCAAACACGGAACGGGGCTGGGCCCCACACAGGGTTCTCCCTGTCTCCTGGGGAAAACCAGGAGAACAGAAAACCTTTTTCTGTTCTGCAGGCAACAAGACCCGCAGAGGAAGGCTCTCCTCCACATATTTTCTGGGAAACCTCCAGAGAAGCCGCTGCCGAATCGAAAAGGATCCACGGAATCTTCTGATTATCTGAGGGTGAGTGTCACCCCGGGCCCCTGGTCCTTTTCTCCTCTAGGTCACCCTGGTTGATTTCCTTTCAGCTTCCCGTCTGCGGGAGGAAATCGGGGAACCCCTCTTTCTTGCCTTCTTGGGGTCAGGGACTCCACGATCCTTCCAGGTCAATTTGATTCCAGGCGAAGGCATCTGAAGATGCCGTATTTCCTGTTGCTTTCTTTCTGTCCAATTATGGCAAGCCTGCCAACAACATGTTCCTAGCGGCATGAGGAAATTAGTCCCTCAGAGGCCCCAAACGTGGAGAAGGCTAAACCCAGGAACATGCATGTGTTCAGAGAAGACGTCCTGAGTACCCTTGAGCCACCAACCTGCCTTCGGAAGGGCCTCAGTCCGTTCCACTTCATGGAAGGCTGAGTGGAGGCGCTTTGATCCAGTTAATGCCCAAGACGCGATCTTTTGAACAATGGTGTGCTTAGATCAGCTACACATAGCTCGAGAGCGCATCTTTCATGTGTCTTGTCCTGATCAGCACTCAAGTGGAGGGTCTGTCCCTACTTCCAAGGACCGCCTGTCGATACTGTACTAAGAATTTCATGGCGTGTGCACCTTGTCTTTGGATGTGCTTGATTTTCACGTTGGCTCCATGCGGAGGAACTTCTAACCTGTGTTGTTTCCTCTCTTTCAGGTTGCAAGCGGGCCAATGCCGGTCCACACAACCAGTAAGAGGCCGCGCCTGGGCCCTGTCCTCGCTGATCGCTCAGCTACCGAAACGTCTGACAGGGGCTCCGTCTTGGCTTCGCCGTCTCCCCTCAGAAAAGCCAGTCTGAGCTCCTCCTCAAGTCTTGGACCAAAGGAAAGACAGACAGGGGCTGCGGCCGACATCCCTCAGCCTGCAGTCAGGCAGCAGGGCCCCGAGCCTCTCCTCGTGGTGAAGCCGACACACAGCAGCCCTGAGGGTGGCTGCCGAGAAGTTCCCCAGGCTGCCTCCAAAACCCACGGCCTGCTCCAGGCCATCAGACCCCAGGCACAGGACAAACGTCCTGCGGTGACCTCACAGCCCTGCCCGCCAGCCGCCACACACAGCTTGGGCCTAGGCTCCAATCTCAGCTTCGGGCCAGGAGCCAAGAGACCTGCCCAGGCTCGGATTCAGGCTTGCCTGAACTTCCCCAAGAAACCGAGACTGGGTCCCTTCCAGATCCCCGAAAGCGCCATCCAGGGAGGTGAGCTGGGGGCCCCGGAGAATCTCCAACCTCCGCCAGCCGCAACCGAACTTGGACCAAGTACGTCGCCCCAGATGGGCAGGAGGACACCCGCCCAGGTGCCCAGCGTCGACCGGCAGCCTCCGCACAGCAGACCTTGCCTGCCTACTGCCCAGGCCTGCACCATGTCCCATCACCCAGCGGCCAGCCATGATGGGGCCCAGCCTCTCACAGTGCTCTTCCGGAGACTGGAAAACGGACGCTGGAGCTCCAGCCTCCTGGCGGCCCCCTCATTTCACTCTCCTGAGAAGCCGGGAGCCTTCCTCGCTCAGAGCCCTCATGTGTCAGAGAAGTCTGAGGGTCCCCGTGTTCGTGTCCCACCGAGCGTCCTCTATGAGGACCTTCAGGTTTCCTCCTCCTCAGAGGACAGCGATTCTGACCTGGAGTGAGACTGCAGGTGGCAGGGGCTCCTTGGCCTCCAGCTCCCGTGACTTGGAGGGGACTGTGGGACTGAGGAGTGCAGAGCAGAGAGCAGACTCTGTGCGGTGACTCCGAAGCTCCCCGGCTGTGGCGCTTCTGTGGATGTGGGAGCCCAGGCCAGGCAGGGAGCAGATGCAGGGACTCTGCCTCATTGAATTCTGGTGAGGGACGTTGTAGTTCGCGTGGTTCTCCGGAAACGCGCCAGGAAAAGCTTCCGTGCCAGAGATTCGTTGCCTCAGAAACTGCGTGACGCGCAGGAGTCAGACTTCCGCTGGGACGTCAATAGGAAACTGGGGAATTACTGTGTATTTGCTCTCTAGATGACTGAATAAGGGAAAAGTTAGGGAACCCTGAGAGGTGCAGCCCTTCCGCTGTGCCCCGCCCTGAGAGCAGTGTTTCGGACGCTGGGAAGCGTGCTGTGCAGAGCGCTCTCGGGGTCTTTCCTCAGCCTCGAAAACTGGGCTGTGGAATGCCTTTGTACATGTGTGTGTTTAATTGGTTTTGAAGTGAATAAAATTCTCAAAAAGATGACATATTGTCTTTTGACTCTCATTCCGTGTTTGTGTTTAACTGATTTTCCGAGTGAAGGGGTGGCCTGCCCCTCCACACCTGTGGGTGTTTCTAGTCGGGTGGGATGAGAGACGGAGAGAAGAAATAAGACACAGAGACAAAGTATAGGGAGACAACAGTGGGTCCAGGGGACCGGCACTCAGCACACCAAGGACCTGCACCGGCACCGGCCTCTGAGTTCCCTCAGTTTTTGTTGATTATGATTTTCATTATTTCAGCAAAAAGGAATGTAGTAGGAGAGCAGGGTGATAATAAGGAGAAGGTCAACAACAACAACAAAAAAAAACACACGTGAGCCAAAGAATCTATATCATTACTAAGTTCAAGGGAAGGTACTATGCCTGGACGTTCACGTAGGCCAGATTTATGTTTCTCTCCACCCAAACATCTCAGCGGAGTAAAGAATAACAAGGCAGCATTACTGCCAACACGTCTCGCCTCCCGCCACAGGGCAGCTTTTCTCCGAGCTCAGAGTTGAACAAATGTACGATCGGGCTTTACACCGAGACATTCAGTTCCCAGGGGCAAGCAGGAGACAGTGGCCTTCCTGCATCTCAACTGCAAGAGGCTTTCCTCTTTGACTAATCCACCTCAGCACAGACCCATTACGGGTGTCAGGCTGGGGGACAGTCAGGTCTTTCCCATCCCACGAGGCCATATTTCAGACTGTCACATGGGGAGAAACCTTGGACAATACCCTGCTTTCAAGGGCAGAGGTCCCTGTGGCTTTCCACGGTGCATTGTGCCCCTGGTTTATTGAGACTAGAGAATGGCAATGACTTTTACCAAGTATACTGCTCGTAAACATTTGGTTAACAAGGCACGCCCTGCACAGCCCTAGATCCCTTAAGCCTCGATGTTATACAACACAGGTTTTTGTGAGCTCCAAGTTGGGTCAAAGGGGCCGCGGCAAAGCTACAAATGATCAACATCTCAGCAAAGCAATTGTTTAAAGTACAGGTCCTTTTCAAAATGGAGTCTCTTATGTCTTCCCCTTCTACATAGACACAGTGACAGTCTGATCTCCCTTTCTTTACCCTACATCCAAGGGCTTGAACATTTCTTGACTTGTTGGCAATCCAAATCGTTATGTCTCCGAAACAGAGTTGACTGAGGGGACCGCAGGGCTGGGCAGGACCTTTGACTTCGTATACAACCACAGGAGCAAGAAAACCTCAGCCCCACTCTACTAACACGCACCTAGTAAAATTCCGCCAACCGAATCTCACCCACGCTAACACGTGGGGAGCGTTGCTTGCACCACGAGTCCCCATTTGGCTCAACCGCCGATGCCAAGTGTGTGGTTCCAGTTGCGACGGCCCCCCGTGAAGTGGCTTCCGGATGTGCGAATGAACCAGGCAGAGTTTCACTGGCCAAATAGACCCCAGCAAAGCTGAAGTCAACTCCCACATTTGGGATGTACTTCAGAGGTAAAACATTCATCCCGTCTTCTTTCCGGATGTCTGACACCGTGGTTCTCCCCCTGATCCTAAGAGTAGCTGAGGTAGAGACTCACTGAAAGATCTAGGCAGGGAGATCCCATCATGCACAGGCTCTCTCCATTCTCTGACCTGGGAACAACTCTGAGCAGGATTCCACATCTAGGGGGCCTCGGAACTGAGCGGGATTTTCTGAGACACACCAAATGGCTGCTCCCTTTCCGCCGCTGTTGAGGGTCGTTATCTGGATTATCCAGATCACCTAGAAAGTATCCGTATCCAGAATCAATAAGATCAACTCTCTGCTCCTCTGACAGCAGAAGGAGCAGGACCATAAGGAACCAAAGAGCGTGGAAGGAAACGATGTGACAGGAAAGCTCAGAGAACGGCCACAGGGGGTCGTCAGCAGGCCTTCCCACCTGAATCATGAATAATTAATGAAGCGCAAATCAAAGGGGACTCGAGTTTCAGCAGGAGCAATTCATCCAACGGGAGATCGCCGGAGGGCCAACACGATTGAGAGACTGGGAGCCGGGTGCAGTGTCAAAGGGGACGCGACTGGTTCCAAAGCTCAAGAACACCATGGGGTCACTTGGGCTACGTGAGAAAATGCCCCAGTGTGCTGGTTCATCATTCCGACTCCTGCCTGTCTCTTCCCGTCCAAGGAACATGGACCCTAAGTCGTGCAGCTGCAGATGACCATGGGCAGAATTAGGGGCCGTGGCACAAAAGTTCACCGACACGGGAGTTCCACAGAAGGTGCGGTGGATCTTCGCAAATCCAGAGACATGGCAATGGGACCCAGGGAATTAGAGCCTCACAGGCGTCCGGGACACTTTTCAGGCATAATGCCTGGAGTCGCAAGACGAGCTGAAAAAGGAGCCAGGCACTGAAGGACAAAGCGTTGTTGACTTTCCTCATCTGTGTTTCCCAGTGCGGTCCAATTCACGGTGGTTTCCAAGCGCCTCCTGGAGGAGAAAACACATGAGGGTGCGGTCAGGGTTCTCTGCTGACAGACTTACCTTGGGGAAGAAAGAGAAGCTCTGAAGATGGATCATGGCCGTGACTGCACGTCAAGGAGAATCTCCTTGATGACACTGAGGCCCACGTCGAGATAGACTAAATGTGGTCCAATTAAAAGGTGTCTATTTTACCACATTTTTTTAAAACAAAACAAAACAAAACAAAACAAAACAAAAAGATGGAAAAGAAGACAGGGGTACAGGCACCAGTGTTACATGTCTGACGGGGAGCATCTATTCTTCAAAGCTTGCAGCTGTACACGTAGGTTTTAGAATGTCTGTCAGCAGTGGACACGATCTTAGAGTGGGCTGTGCAGATAGACCTTTCCAGGTCACGTAATTGGATTAAGTTAATTGCAATTAAGGTACAGGTAACTGATTAGGTTAGGGTACGTTCCATGTCAGGTGACCAGAGGCAGTATAAAAGGCAGCCTGGAAAGCAGAGGTCCCTCTCCGCCCCTTCCTCCGTCGTCCTGGATGCTGCATCGCTTCCAGCGGGGCTGCTCCAGCACCTGCCCATCTCAGCGCCAGCCGGGGAAAGCAAGTAGACGCGTAATTTCAGGTTAGTTTCACTGAACTATTGTTTTTTTCACGCAATCCCTGAGGGGTGTGGGGGTGGTGGGAAGAGTCACAGGAGGCCGAAAGAAACCGATCACACTGGGGCTTGCTGGTGGGGAAGGATGTGTTCTCGTTACTAGTAATTCTTGCAACAGAAAACGAGAAAACATATCCGTCTCCACATGTGGGATAAGACCAAGATGGGAATGCGAAAAGAAATGTACTGCAGCATGCTGAATTGGTGGGTAAATGGAAAAAGGACTTTGGAAAAAAGGGTGGTTTGCCCTTCAGCCGTGTAAGACGTCGATGCGATGTGGCACTTGTTCCCCGTTTGTTCAGATGAATTCGTGTGGTATGCGTAAAATACCAGAAAAAATAAACAAGTAAAGAGGGGCTGGAGCTAAAGCCAAAAGGTAGAACAGGAAAGACCATCACCTGCTAGTGTGGTAGAGAGGAAGGTAACTTCTCTCTATGAATTTGTGTTTGGAAGTTGCCTAATGAAATGGCCAGAGTAGCGATTCAAGTTGTCACAGGAAGCATCCCTTATCCCTGACTTCAAACAGACCTGCCAAAGGGTGGCGCAAGCCATGCCCTGTGTCTTCGATCGTTCTGTCCGTCAAGGGAGATAGAATCACCGTGTCTTCTACCGGAGTGAATCGTGAGAGACCTAAGTCCAGTCTCCAGAATCAGTTGCTTGTTTGGGGTTGAAAGCTCAACTCCCCATACCTAGGCCACGGGCCCTGTGGCAGGTGCGGTTTACTCTTGGACTAGGTAGTCATGGCAGAGGAACACACAGTATCCGAGGATGCACACAGCACATTGTGTTCTACAGATTTGACCGACTGGTGGTGAGGTCTCCTCATGACCACACCGGCAGGGAGTTAGCAGGTGGCTTCCTGTGGGTGTGTGAATATCCAATGTGCTTAACCATCGACATGTGTGTGTTTGTGTGTGTTTCAGGTGACCCAACAGTCAACCCCTGAAAAAGGCGGTCACAAAACCCCCAGGCGACGAAGATGATGGCACGTCGGGACCCCAAATCTTGGGCCAAGAGACTGGTGAGAGCCCAGACCCTCCAGAAGCAGCGGAGGGCCCCAGTTGGGCCAAGGGCTCCCCCGCCCGATGAAGAAGATCCCAGGGTAAGTCTAGCCCTGGATCTCTTGGGTATCGGGGTGGGGGTGGGGACGGGGGGAGGGGGTGTCACACGGTCCTCAGAGACTGGGTTGGATTCCAAAGAGCTCTGTCACCACCACCCAGGTTGCTTTTCCCATCCAAGGTGGGCGTGGCTTGGGACCTTCTCCCCGGCCCGATAGGTCCCTTGAGAGACTCTTGGGGGCAACCTCCCTTTCTACTTAGAGTCCTGCGTAGCCACGTTTGGCTGCGTTGTTGACATCGGGTTCACCGTCGTGCCCCTTGGAACCTTGAGTCCTTCCTTTCAGTGTTGCTCCGTCACGTGGGCTTTGGGAGGGAACATCGTATCCGAACTCTCCCAGCACTTAACGGCCCCCATGCCGGTGTCCCCTCTTTGGAATCCTTATTCAGCTCTGAATTCACAATCCGTCCCAATGTGGACGTGGGATCGCTGCCTGTGGCTTCAGCTCACTCACCGACATCACTTCCTTTCCACCCACAGCTCAAGTGCAAAAACTGCGGGGCCTTTGGCCACACGGCCAGAAGTACCAGGTGCCCCATGAAGTGCTGGAAGGCAGCCCTGGTTCCAGCGACCTTGGGGAAAAAGGAAGGGAAGGAAAACCTGAAACCATGGAAGCCCCAGGTTGAAGCCAACCCGGGGCCCTTGAACAAGGATAAGGGAGAGAAGGAAGAGAGACCAAGGTGAGCAGTGGGAGGGGTTTTCACCACTCTTAGGGTACTGCCTCCTAAGGACATGGTGTCTCTGCACCTGCACACCGTGTGCCTTTCCGTCTCCGGGCCAGGGAAGGAACGCTGCAGAGAAATAGGCCGGAGCTCCGTGTCCTCCGGGGTTCCACACCCAGGAGCTCCTTTGGCTCTGGGAGATTCAGGGACGGGGAGAGGCGGGGGCGCTTCGTGCAGGTTCCCCACGACAGGGGGAAAGGCGATGGAATCCAAATCACAGTCCTTAGTTGGGAAGCCTAGAGGGCCACCTGGGGGACGGGAAGGTTGGCACGTGAGGGAAGGTGCAGAGGCGGAAAGGGCACCAGATGTCCATTTCTGTATCACCAAACACGGAACGGGGCTGGGCCCCACACAGGGTTCTCCCTGTCTCCTGGGGAAAACCAGGAGAACAGAAAACCTTTTTCTGTTCTGCAGGCAACAAGACCCGCAGAGGAAGGCTCTCCTCCACATATTTTCTGGGAAACCTCCAGAGAAGCCGCTGCCGAATCGAGAAGGATCCACGGAATCTTCTGATTATCTGAGGGTGAGTGTCACCCCGGGCCCCTGGTCCTTTTCTCCTCTAGGTCACCCTGGTTGATTTCCTTTCAGCTTCCCGTCTGCGGGAGGAAATCGGGGAACCCCTCTTTCTTGCCTTCTTGGGGTCAGGGACTCCACGATCCTTCCAGGTCAATTTGATTCCAGGCGAAGGCATCTGAAGATGCCGTATTTCCTGTTGCTTTCTTTCTGTCCAATTATGGCAAGCCTGCCAACAACATGTTCCTAGCGGCATGAGGAAATTAGTCCCTCAGAGGCCCCAAACGTGGAGAAGGCTAAACCCAGGAACATGCATGTGTTCAGAGAAGACGTCCTGAGTACCCTTGAGCCACCAACCTGCCTTCGGAAGGGCCTCAGTCCGTTCCACTTCATGGAAGGCTGAGTGGAGGCGCTTTGATCCAGTTAATGCCCAAGACGCGATCTTTTGAACAATGGTGTGCTTAGATCAGCTACACATAGCTCGAGAGCGCATCTTTCATGTGTCTTGTCCTGATCAGCACTCAAGTGGAGGGTCTGTCCCTACTTCCAAGGACCGCCTGTCGATACTGTACTAAGAATTTCATGGCGTGTGCACCTTGTCTTTGGATGTGCTTGATTTTCACGTTGGCTCCATGCGGAGGAACTTCTAACCTGTGTTGTTTCCTCTCTTTCAGGTTGCAAGCGGGCCAATGCCGGTCCACACAACCAGTAAGAGGCCGCGCCTGGGCCCTGTCCTCGCTGATCGCTCAGCTACCGAAACGTCTGACAGGGGCTCCGTCTTGGCTTCGCCGTCTCCCCTCAGAAAAGCCAGTCTGAGCTCCTCCTCAAGTCTTGGACCAAAGGAAAGACAGACAGGGGCTGCGGCCGACATCCCTCAGCCTGCAGTCAGGCAGCAGGGCCCCGAGCCTCTCCTCGTGGTGAAGCCGACACACAGCAGCCCTGAGGGTGGCTGCCGAGAAGTTCCCCAGGCTGCCTCCAAAACCCACGGCCTGCTCCAGGCCATCAGACCCCAGGCACAGGACAAACGTCCTGCGGTGACCTCACAGCCCTGCCCGCCAGCCGCCACACACAGCTTGGGCCTAGGCTCCAATCTCAGCTTCGGGCCAGGAGCCAAGAGACCTGCCCAGGCTCGGATTCAGGCTTGCCTGAACTTCCCCAAGAAACCGAGACTGGGTCCCTTCCAGATCCCCGAAAGCGCCATCCAGGGAGGTGAGCTGGGGGCCCCGGAGAATCTCCAACCTCCGCCAGCCGCAACCGAACTTGGACCAAGTACGTCGCCCCAGATGGGCAGGAGGACACCCGCCCAGGTGCCCAGCGTCGACCGGCAGCCTCCGCACAGCAGACCTTGCCTGCCTACTGCCCAGGCCTGCACCATGTCCCATCACCCAGCGGCCAGCCATGATGGGGCCCAGCCTCTCACAGTGCTCTTCCGGAGACTGGAAAACGGACGCTGGAGCTCCAGCCTCCTGGCGGCCCCCTCATTTCACTCTCCTGAGAAGCCGGGAGCCTTCCTCGCTCAGAGCCCTCATGTGTCAGAGAAGTCTGAGGGTCCCCGTGTTCGTGTCCCACCGAGCGTCCTCTATGAGGACCTTCAGGTTTCCTCCTCCTCAGAGGACAGCGATTCTGACCTGGAGTGAGACTGCAGGTGGCAGGGGCTCCTTGGCCTCCAGCTCCCGTGACTTGGAGGGGACTGTGGGACTGAGGAGTGCAGAGCAGAGAGCAGACTCTGTGCGGTGACTCCGAAGCTCCCCGGCTGTGGCGCTTCTGTGGATGTGGGAGCCCAGGCCAGGCAGGGAGCAGATGCAGGGACTCTGCCTCATTGAATTCTGGTGAGGGACGTTGTAGTTCGCGTGGTTCTCCGGAAACGCGCCAGGAAAAGCTTCCGTGCCAGAGATTCGTTGCCTCAGAAACTGCGTGACGCGCAGGAGTCAGACTTCCGCTGGGACGTCAATAGGAAACTGGGGAATTACTGTGTATTTGCTCTCTAGATGACTGAATAAGGGAAAAGTTAGGGAACCCTGAGAGGTGCAGCCCTTCCGCTGTGCCCCGCCCTGAGAGCAGTGTTTCGGACGCTGGGAAGCGTGCTGTGCAGAGCGCTCTCGGGGTCTTTCCTCAGCCTCGAAAACTGGGCTGTGGAATGCCTTTGTACATGTGTGTGTTTAATTGGTTTTGAAGTGAATAAAATTCTCAAAAAGATGACATATTGTCTTTTGACTCTCATTCCGTGTTTGTGTTTAACTGATTTTCCGAGTGAAGGGGTGGCCTGCCCCTCCACACCTGTGGGTGTTTCTAGTCGGGTGGGATGAGAGACGGAGAGAAGAAATAAGACACAGAGACAAAGTATAGGGAGACAACAGTGGGTCCAGGGGACCGGCACTCAGCACACCAAGGACCTGCACCGGCACCGGCCTCTGAGTTCCCTCAGTTTTTGTTGATTATGATTTTCATTATTTCAGCAAAAAGGAATGTAGTAGGAGAGCAGGGTGATAATAAGGAGAAGGTCAACAACAACAACAAAAAAAAACACACGTGAGCCAAAGAATCTATATCATTACTAAGTTCAAGGGAAGGTACTATGCCTGGACGTTCACGTAGGCCAGATTTATGTTTCTCTCCACCCAAACATCTCAGCGGAGTAAAGAATAACAAGGCAGCATTACTGCCAACACGTCTCGCCTCCCGCCACAGGGCAGCTTTTCTCCGAGCTCAGAGTTGAACAAATGTACGATCGGGCTTTACACCGAGACATTCAGTTCCCAGGGGCAAGCAGGAGACAGTGGCCTTCCTGCATCTCAACTGCAAGAGGCTTTCCTCTTTGACTAATCCACCTCAGCACAGACCCATTACGGGTGTCAGGCTGGGGGACAGTCAGGTCTTTCCCATCCCACGAGGCCATATTTCAGACTGTCACATGGGGAGAAACCTTGGACAATACCCTGCTTTCAAGGGCAGAGGTCCCTGTGGCTTTCCACGGTGCATTGTGCCCCTGGTTTATTGAGACTAGAGAATGGCAATGACTTTTACCAAGTATACTGCTCGTAAACATTTGGTTAACAAGGCACGCCCTGCACAGCCCTAGATCCCTTAAGCCTCGATGTTATACAACACAGGTTTTTGTGAGCTCCAAGTTGGGTCAAAGGGGCCGCGGCAAAGCTACAAATGATCAACATCTCAGCAAAGCAATTGTTTAAAGTACAGGTCCTTTTCAAAATGGAGTCTCTTATGTCTTCCCCTTCTACATAGACACAGTGACAGTCTGATCTCCCTTTCTTTACCCTACATCCAAGGGCTTGAACATTTCTTGACTTGTTGGCAATCCAAATCGTTATGTCTCCGAAACAGAGTTGACTGAGGGGACCGCAGGGCTGGGCAGGACCTTTGACTTCGTATACAACCACAGGAGCAAGAAAACCTCAGCCCCACTCTACTAACACGCACCTAGTAAAATTCCGCCAACCGAATCTCACCCACGCTAACACGTGGGGAGCGTTGCTTGCACCACGAGTCCCCATTTGGCTCAACCGCCGATGCCAAGTGTGTGGTTCCAGTTGCGACGGCCCCCCGTGAAGTGGCTTCCGGATGTGCGAATGAACCAGGCAGAGTTTCACTGGCCAAATAGACCCCAGCAAAGCTGAAGTCAACTCCCACATTTGGGATGTACTTCAGAGGTAAAACATTCATCCCGTCTTCTTTCCGGATGTCTGACACCGTGGTTCTCCCCCTGATCCTAAGAGTAGCTGAGGTAGAGACTCACTGAAAGATCTAGGCAGGGAGATCCCATCATGCACAGGCTCTCTCCATTCTCTGACCTGGGAACAACTCTGAGCAGGATTCCACATCTAGGGGGCCTCGGAACTGAGCGGGATTTTCTGAGACACACCAAATGGCTGCTCCCTTTCCGCCGCTGTTGAGGGTCGTTATCTGGATTATCCAGATCACCTAGAAAGTATCCGTATCCAGAATCAATAAGATCAACTCTCTGCTCCTCTGACAGCAGAAGGAGCAGGACCATAAGGAACCAAAGAGCGTGGAAGGAAACGATGTGACAGGAAAGCTCAGAGAACGGCCACAGGGGGTCGTCAGCAGGCCTTCCCACCTGAATCATGAATAATTAATGAAGCGCAAATCAAAGGGGACTCGAGTTTCAGCAGGAGCAATTCATCCAACGGGAGATCGCCGGAGGGCCAACACGATTGAGAGACTGGGAGCCGGGTGCAGTGTCAAAGGGGACGCGACTGGTTCCAAAGCTCAAGAACACCATGGGGTCACTTGGGCTACGTGAGAAAATGCCCCAGTGTGCTGGTTCATCATTCCGACTCCTGCCTGTCTCTTCCCGTCCAAGGAACATGGACCCTAAGTCGTGCAGCTGCAGATGACCATGGGCAGAATTAGGGGCCGTGGCACAAAAGTTCACCGACACGGGAGTTCCACAGAAGGTGCGGTGGATCTTCGCAAATCCAGAGACATGGCAATGGGACCCAGGGAATTAGAGCCTCACAGGCGTCCGGGACACTTTTCAGGCATAATGCCTGGAGTCGCAAGACGAGCTGAAAAAGGAGCCAGGCACTGAAGGACAAAGCGTTGTTGACTTTCCTCATCTGTGTTTCCCAGTGCGGTCCAATTCACGGTGGTTTCCAAGCGCCTCCTGGAGGAGAAAACACATGAGGGTGCGGTCAGGGTTCTCTGCTGACAGACTTACCTTGGGGAAGAAAGAGAAGCTCTGAAGATGGATCATGGCCGTGACTGCACGTCAAGGAGAATCTCCTTGATGACACTGAGGCCCACGTCGAGATAGACTAAATGTGGTCCAATTAAAAGGTGTCTATTTTACCACATTTTTTAAAACAAAACAAAACAAAACAAAACAAAAAGATGGAAAAGAAGACAGGGGTACAGGCACCAGTGTTACATGTCTGACGGGGAGCATCTATTCTTCAAAGCTTGCAGCTGTACACGTAGGTTTTAGAATGTCTGTCAGCAGTGGACACGATCTTAGAGTGGGCTGTGCAGATAGACCTTTCCAGGTCACGTAATTGGATTAAGTTAATTGCAATTAAGGTACAGGTAACTGATTAGGTTAGGGTACGTTCCATGTCAGGTGACCAGAGGCAGTATAAAAGGCAGCCTGGAAAGCAGAGGTCCCTCTCCGCCCCTTCCTCCGTCGTCCTGGATGCTGCATCGCTTCCAGCGGGGCTGCTCCAGCACCTGCCCATCTCAGCGCCAGCCGGGGAAAGCAAGTAGACGCGTAATTTCAGGTTAGTTTCACTGAACTATTGTTTTTTTCACGCAATCCCTGAGGGGTGTGGGGGTGGGGGGAAGAGACACAGGAGGCCGAAAGAAACCGATCACACTGGGGCTTGCTGGTGGGGAAGGATGTGTTCTCGTTACTAGTAATTCTTGCAACAGAAAACGAGAAAACATATCCGTCTCCACATGTGGGATAAGACCAAGATGGGAATGCGAAAAGAAATGTACTGCAGCATGCTGAATTGGTGGGTAAATGGAAAAAGGACTTTGGAAAAAAGGGTGGTTTGCCCTTCAGCCGTGTAAGACGTCGATGCGATGTGGCACTTGTTCCCCGTTTGTTCAGATGAATTCGTGTGGTATGCGTAAAATACCAGAAAAAATAAATAAGTAAAGAGGGGCTGGAGCTAAAGCCAAAAGGTAGAACAGGAAAGACCATCACCTGCTAGTGTGGTAGAGAGGAAGGTAACTTCTCTCTATGAATTTGTGTTTGGAAGTTGCCTAATGAAATGGCCAGAGTAGCGATTCAAGTTGTCACAGGAAGCATCCCTTATCCCTGACTTCAAACAGACCTGCCAAAGGGTGGCGCAAGCCATGCCCTGTGTCTTCGATCGTTCTGTCCGTCAAGGGAGATAGAATCACCGTGTCTTCTACCGGAGTGAATCGTGAGAGACCTAAGTCCAGTCTCCAGAATCAGTTGCTTGTTTGGGGTTGAAAGCTCAACTCCCCATACCTAGGCCACGGGCCCTGTGGCAGGTGCGGTTTACTCTTGGACTAGGTAGTCATGGCAGAGGAACACACAGTATCCGAGGATGCACACAGCACATTGTGTTCTACAGATTTGACCGACTGGTGGTGAGGTCTCCTCATGACCACACCGGCAGGGAGTTAGCAGGTGGCTTCCTGTGGGTGTGTGAATATCCAATGTGCTTAACCATCGACATGTGTGTGTTTGTGTGTGTTTCAGGTGACCCAACAGTCAACCCCTGAAAAAGGCGGTCACAAAACCCCCAGGCGACGAAGATGATGGCACGTCGGGACCCCAAATCTTGGGCCAAGAGACTGGTGAGAGCCCAGACCCTCCAGAAGCAGCGGAGGGCCCCAGTTGGGCCAAGGGCTCCCCCGCCCGATGAAGAAGATCCCAGGGTAAGTCTAGCCCTGGATCTCTTGGGTATCGGGGTGGGGGTGGGGACGGGGGGAGGGGGTGTCACACGGTCCTCAGAGACTGGGTTGGATTCCAAAGAGCTCTGTCACCACCACCCAGGTTGCTTTTCCCATCCAAGGTGGGCGTGGCTTGGGACCTTCTCCCCGGCCCGATAGGTCCCTTGAGAGACTCTTGGGGGCAACCTCCCTTTCTACTTAGAGTCCTGCGTAGCCACGTTTGGCTGCGTTGTTGACATCGGGTTCACCGTCGTGCCCCTTGGAACCTTGAGTCCTTCCTTTCAGTGTTGCTCCGTCACGTGGGCTTTGGGAGGGAACATCGTATCCGAACTCTCCCAGCACTTAACGGCCCCCATGCCGGTGTCCCCTCTTTGGAATCCTTATTCAGCTCTGAATTCACAATCCGTCCCAATGTGGACGTGGGATCGCTGCCTGTGGCTTCAGCTCACTCACCGACATCACTTCCTTTCCACCCACAGCTCAAGTGCAAAAACTGCGGGGCCTTTGGCCACACGGCCAGAAGTACCAGGTGCCCCATGAAGTGCTGGAAGGCAGCCCTGGTTCCAGCGACCTTGGGGAAAAAGGAAGGGAAGGAAAACCTGAAACCATGGAAGCCCCAGGTTGAAGCCAACCCGGGGCCCTTGAACAAGGATAAGGGAGAGAAGGAAGAGAGACCAAGGTGAGCAGTGGGAGGGGTTTTCACCACTCTTAGGGTACTGCCTCCTAAGGACATGGTGTCTCTACACCTGCACACCGTGTGCCTTTCCGTCTCCGGGCCAGGGAAGGAACGCTGCAGAGAAATAGGCCGGAGCTCCGTGTCCTCCGGGGTTCCACACCCAGGAGCTCCTTTGGCTCTGGGAGATTCAGGGACGGGGAGAGGCGGGGGCGCTTCGTGCAGGTTCCCCACGACAGGGGGAAAGGCGATGGAATCCAAATCACAGTCCTTAGTTGGGAAGCCTAGAGGGCCACCTGGGGGACGGGAAGGTTGGCACGTGAGGGAAGGTGCAGAGGCGGAAAGGGCACCAGATGTCCATTTCTGTATCACCAAACACGGAACGGGGCTGGGCCCCACACAGGGTTCTCCCTGTCTCCTGGGGAAAACCAGGAGAACAGAAAACCTTTTTCTGTTCTGCAGGCAACAAGACCCGCAGAGGAAGGCTCTCCTCCACATATTTTCTGGGAAACCTCCAGAGAAGCCGCTGCCGAATCGAAAAGGATCCACGGAATCTTCTGATTATCTGAGGGTGAGTGTCACCCCGGGCCCCTGGTCCTTTTCTCCTCTAGGTCACCCTGGTTGATTTCCTTTCAGCTTCCCGTCTGCGGGAGGAAATCGGGGAACCCCTCTTTCTTGCCTTCTTGGGGTCAGGGACTCCACGATCCTTCCAGGTCAATTTGATTCCAGGCGAAGGCATCTGAAGATGCCGTATTTCCTGTTGCTTTCTTTCTGTCCAATTATGGCAAGCCTGCCAACAACATGTTCCTAGCGGCATGAGGAAATTAGTCCCTCAGAGGCCCCAAACGTGGAGAAGGCTAAACCCAGGAACATGCATGTGTTCAGAGAAGACGTCCTGAGTACCCTTGAGCCACCAACCTGCCTTCGGAAGGGCCTCAGTCCGTTCCACTTCATGGAAGGCTGAGTGGAGGCGCTTTGATCCAGTTAATGCCCAAGACGCGATCTTTTGAACAATGGTGTGCTTAGATCAGCTACACATAGCTCGAGAGCGCATCTTTCATGTGTCTTGTCCTGATCAGCACTCAAGTGGAGGGTCTGTCCCTACTTCCAAGGACCGCCTGTCGATACTGTACTAAGAATTTCATGGCGTGTGCACCTTGTCTTTGGATGTGCTTGATTTTCACGTTGGCTCCATGCGGAGGAACTTCTAACCTGTGTTGTTTCCTCTCTTTCAGGTTGCAAGCGGGCCAATGCCGGTCCACACAACCAGTAAGAGGCCGCGCCTGGGCCCTGTCCTCGCTGATCGCTCAGCTACCGAAACGTCTGACAGGGGCTCCGTCTTGGCTTCGCCGTCTCCCCTCAGAAAAGCCAGTCTGAGCTCCTCCTCAAGTCTTGGACCAAAGGAAAGACAGACAGGGGCTGCGGCCGACATCCCTCAGCCTGCAGTCAGGCAGCAGGGCCCCGAGCCTCTCCTCGTGGTGAAGCCGACACACAGCAGCCCTGAGGGTGGCTGCCGAGAAGTTCCCCAGGCTGCCTCCAAAACCCACGGCCTGCTCCAGGCCATCAGACCCCAGGCACAGGACAAACGTCCTGCGGTGACCTCACAGCCCTGCCCGCCAGCCGCCACACACAGCTTGGGCCTAGGCTCCAATCTCAGCTTCGGGCCAGGAGCCAAGAGACCTGCCCAGGCTCGGATTCAGGCTTGCCTGAACTTCCCCAAGAAACCGAGACTGGGTCCCTTCCAGATCCCCGAAAGCGCCATCCAGGGAGGTGAGCTGGGGGCCCCGGAGAATCTCCAACCTCCGCCAGCCGCAACCGAACTTGGACCAAGTACGTCGCCCCAGATGGGCAGGAGGACACCCGCCCAGGTGCCCAGCGTCGACCGGCAGCCTCCGCACAGCAGACCTTGCCTGCCTACTGCCCAGGCCTGCACCATGTCCCATCACCCAGCGGCCAGCCATGATGGGGCCCAGCCTCTCACAGTGCTCTTCCGGAGACTGGAAAACGGACGCTGGAGCTCCAGCCTCCTGGCGGCCCCCTCATTTCACTCTCCTGAGAAGCCGGGAGCCTTCCTCGCTCAGAGCCCTCATGTGTCAGAGAAGTCTGAGGGTCCCCGTGTTCGTGTCCCACCGAGCGTCCTCTATGAGGACCTTCAGGTTTCCTCCTCCTCAGAGGACAGCGATTCTGACCTGGAGTGAGACTGCAGGTGGCAGGGGCTCCTTGGCCTCCAGCTCCCGTGACTTGGAGGGGACTGTGGGACTGAGGAGTGCAGAGCAGAGAGCAGACTCTGTGCGGTGACTCCGAAGCTCCCCGGCTGTGGCGCTTCTGTGGATGTGGGAGCCCAGGCCAGGCAGGGAGCAGATGCAGGGACTCTGCCTCATTGAATTCTGGTGAGGGACGTTGTAGTTCGCGTGGTTCTCCGGAAACGCGCCAGGAAAAGCTTCCGTGCCAGAGATTCGTTGCCTCAGAAACTGCGTGACGCGCAGGAGTCAGACTTCCGCTGGGACGTCAATAGGAAACTGGGGAATTACTGTGTATTTGCTCTCTAGATGACTGAATAAGGGAAAAGTTAGGGAACCCTGAGAGGTGCAGCCCTTCCGCTGTGCCCCGCCCTGAGAGCAGTGTTTCGGACGCTGGGAAGCGTGCTGTGCAGAGCGCTCTCGGGGTCTTTCCTCAGCCTCGAAAACTGGGCTGTGGAATGCCTTTGTACATGTGTGTGTTTAATTGGTTTTGAAGTGAATAAAATTCTCAAAAAGATGACATATTGTCTTTTGACTCTCATTCCGTGTTTGTGTTTAACTGATTTTCCGAGTGAAGGGGTGGCCTGCCCCTCCACACCTGTGGGTGTTTCTAGTCGGGTGGGATGAGAGACGGAGAGAAGAAATAAGACACAGAGACAAAGTATAGGGAGACAACAGTGGGTCCAGGGGACCGGCACTCAGCACACCAAGGACCTGCACCGGCACCGGCCTCTGAGTTCCCTCAGTTTTTGTTGATTATGATTTTCATTATTTCAGCAAAAAGGAATGTAGTAGGAGAGCAGGGTGATAATAAGGAGAAGGTCAACAACAACAACAAAAAAAAACACACGTGAGCCAAAGAATCCATATCATTACTAAGTTCAAGGGAAGGTACTATGCCTGGACGTTCACGTAGGCCAGATTTATGTTTCTCTCCACCCAAACATCTCAGCGGAGTAAAGAATAACAAGGCAGCATTACTGCCAACACGTCTCGCCTCCCGCCACAGGGCAGCTTTTCTCCGAGCTCAGAGTTGAACAAATGTACGATCGGGCTTTACACCGAGACATTCAGTTCCCAGGGGCAAGCAGGAGACAGTGGCCTTCCTGCATCTCAACTGCAAGAGGCTTTCCTCTTTGACTAATCCACCTCAGCACAGACCCATTACGGGTGTCAGGCTGGGGGACAGTCAGGTCTTTCCCATCCCACGAGGCCATATTTCAGACTGTCACATGGGGAGAAACCTTGGACAATACCCTGCTTTCAAGGGCAGAGGTCCCTGTGGCTTTCCACGGTGCATTGTGCCCCTGGTTTATTGAGACTAGAGAATGGCAATGACTTTTACCAAGTATACTGCTCGTAAACATTTGGTTAACAAGGCACGCCCTGCACAGCCCTAGATCCCTTAAGCCTCGATGTTATACAACACAGGTTTTTGTGAGCTCCAAGTTGGGTCAAAGGGGCCGCGGCAAAGCTACAAATGATCAACATCTCAGCAAAGCAATTGTTTAAAGTACAGGTCCTTTTCAAAATGGAGTCTCTTATGTCTTCCCCTTCTACATAGACACAGTGACAGTCTGATCTCCCTTTCTTTACCCTACATCCAAGGGCTTGAACATTTCTTGACTTGTTGGCAATCCAAATCGTTATGTCTCCGAAACAGAGTTGACTGAGGGGACCGCAGGGCTGGGCAGGACCTTTGACTTCGTATACAACCACAGGAGCAAGAAAACCTCAGCCCCACTCTACTAACACGCACCTAGTAAAATTCCGCCAACCGAATCTCACCCACGCTAACACGTGGGGAGCGTTGCTTGCACCACGAGTCCCCATTTGGCTCAACCGCCGATGCCAAGTGTGTGGTTCCAGTTGCGACGGCCCCCCGTGAAGTGGCTTCCGGATGTGCGAATGAACCAGGCAGAGTTTCACTGGCCAAATAGACCCCAGCAAAGCTGAAGTCAACTCCCACATTTGGGATGTACTTCAGAGGTAAAACATTCATCCCGTCTTCTTTCCGGATGTCTGACACCGTGGTTCTCCCCCTGATCCTAAGAGTAGCTGAGGTAGAGACTCACTGAAAGATCTAGGCAGGGAGATCCCATCATGCACAGGCTCTCTCCATTCTCTGACCTGGGAACAACTCTGAGCAGGATTCCACATCTAGGGGGCCTCGGAACTGAGCGGGATTTTCTGAGACACACCAAATGGCTGCTCCCTTTCCGCCGCTGTTGAGGGTCGTTATCTGGATTATCCAGATCACCTAGAAAGTATCCGTATCCAGAATCAATAAGATCAACTCTCTGCTCCTCTGACAGCAGAAGGAGCAGGACCATAAGGAACCAAAGAGCGTGGAAGGAAACGATGTGACAGGAAAGCTCAGAGAACGGCCACAGGGGGTCGTCAGCAGGCCTTCCCACCTGAATCATGAATAATTAATGAAGCGCAAATCAAAGGGGACTCGAGTTTCAGCAGGAGCAATTCATCCAACGGGAGATCGCCGGAGGGCCAACACGATTGAGAGACTGGGAGCCGGGTGCAGTGTCAAAGGGGACGCGACTGGTTCCAAAGCTCAAGAACACCATGGGGTCACTTGGGCTACGTGAGAAAATGCCCCAGTGTGCTGGTTCATCATTCCGACTCCTGCCTGTCTCTTCCCGTCCAAGGAACATGGACCCTAAGTCGTGCAGCTGCAGATGACCATGGGCAGAATTAGGGGCCGTGGCACAAAAGTTCACCGACACGGGAGTTCCACAGAAGGTGCGGTGGATCTTCGCAAATCCAGAGACATGGCAATGGGACCCAGGGAATTAGAGCCTCACAGGCGTCCGGGACACTTTTCAGGCATAATGCCTGGAGTCGCAAGACGAGCTGAAAAAGGAGCCAGGCACTGAAGGACAAAGCGTTGTTGACTTTCCTCATCTGTGTTTCCCAGTGCGGTCCAATTCACGGTGGTTTCCAAGCGCCTCCTGGAGGAGAAAACACATGAGGGTGCGGTCAGGGTTCTCTGCTGACAGACTTACCTTGGGGAAGAAAGAGAAGCTCTGAAGATGGATCATGGCCGTGACTGCACGTCAAGGAGAATCTCCTTGATGACACTGAGGCCCACGTCGAGATAGACTAAATGTGGTCCAATTAAAAGGTGTCTATTTTACCACATTTTTTAAAACAAAACAAAACAAAACAAAACAAAAAGATGGAAAAGAAGACAGGGGTACAGGCACCAGTGTTACATGTCTGACGGGGAGCATCTATTCTTCAAAGCTTGCAGCTGTACACGTAGGTTTTAGAATGTCTGTCAGCAGTGGACACGATCTTAGAGTGGGCTGTGCAGATAGACCTTTCCAGGTCACGTAATTGGATTAAGTTAATTGCAATTAAGGTACAGGTAACTGATTAGGTTAGGGTACGTTCCATGTCAGGTGACCAGAGGCAGTATAAAAGGCAGCCTGGAAAGCAGAGGTCCCTCTCCGCCCCTTCCTCCGTCGTCCTGGATGCTGCATCGCTTCCAGCGGGGCTGCTCCAGCACCTGCCCATCTCAGCGCCAGCCGGGGAAAGCAAGTAGACGCGTAATTTCAGGTTAGTTTCACTGAACTATTGTTTTTTTCACGCAATCCCTGAGGGGTGTGGGGGTGGGGGGAAGAGACACAGGAGGCCGAAAGAAACCGATCACACTGGGGCTTGCTGGTGGGGAAGGATGTGTTCTCGTTACTAGTAATTCTTGCAACAGAAAACGAGAAAACATATCCGTCTCCACATGTGGGATAAGACCAAGATGGGAATGCGAAAAGAAATGTACTGCAGCATGCTGAATTGGTGGGTAAATGGAAAAAGGACTTTGGAAAAAAGGGTGGTTTGCCCTTCAGCCGTGTAAGACGTCGATGCGATGTGGCACTTGTTCCCCGTTTGTTCAGATGAATTCGTGTGGTATGCGTAAAATACCAGAAAAAATAAACAAGTAAAGAGGGGCTGGAGCTAAAGCCAAAAGGTAGAACAGGAAAGACCATCACCTGCTAGTGTGGTAGAGAGGAAGGTAACTTCTCTCTATGAATTTGTGTTTGGAAGTTGCCTAATGAAATGGCCAGAGTAGCGATTCAAGTTGTCACAGGAAGCATCCCTTATCCCTGACTTCAAACAGACCTGCCAAAGGGTGGCGCAAGCCATGCCCTGTGTCTTCGATCGTTCTGTCCGTCAAGGGAGATAGAATCACCGTGTCTTCTACCGGAGTGAATCGTGAGAGACCTAAGTCCAGTCTCCAGAATCAGTTGCTTGTTTGGGGTTGAAAGCTCAACTCCCCATACCTAGGCCACGGGCCCTGTGGCAGGTGCGGTTTACTCTTGGACTAGGTAGTCATGGCAGAGGAACACACAGTATCCGAGGATGCACACAGCACATTGTGTTCTACAGATTTGACCGACTGGTGGTGAGGTCTCCTCATGACCACACCGGCAGGGAGTTAGCAGGTGGCTTCCTGTGGGTGTGTGAATATCCAATGTGCTTAACCATCGACATGTGTGTGTTTGTGTGTGTTTCAGGTGACCCAACAGTCAACCCCTGAAAAAGGCGGTCACAAAACCCCCAGGCGACGAAGATGATGGCACGTCGGGACCCCAAATCTTGGGCCAAGAGACTGGTGAGAGCCCAGACCCTCCAGAAGCAGCGGAGGGCCCCAGTTGGGCCAAGGGCTCCCCCGCCCGATGAAGAAGATCCCAGGGTAAGTCTAGCCCTGGATCTCTTGGGTATCGGGGTGGGGGTGGGGACGGGGGGAGGGGGTGTCACACGGTCCTCAGAGACTGGGTTGGATTCCAAAGAGCTCTGTCACCACCACCCAGGTTGCTTTTCCCATCCAAGGTGGGCGTGGCTTGGGACCTTCTCCCCGGCCCGATAGGTCCCTTGAGAGACTCTTGGGGGCAACCTCCCTTTCTACTTAGAGTCCTGCGTAGCCACGTTTGGCTGCGTTGTTGACATCGGGTTCACCGTCGTGCCCCTTGGAACCTTGAGTCCTTCCTTTCAGTGTTGCTCCGTCACGTGGGCTTTGGGAGGGAACATCGTATCCGAACTCTCCCAGCACTTAACGGCCCCCATGCCGGTGTCCCCTCTTTGGAATCCTTATTCAGCTCTGAATTCACAATCCGTCCCAATGTGGACGTGGGATCGCTGCCTGTGGCTTCAGCTCACTCACCGACATCACTTCCTTTCCACCCACAGCTCAAGTGCAAAAACTGCGGGGCCTTTGGCCACACGGCCAGAAGTACCAGGTGCCCCATGAAGTGCTGGAAGGCAGCCCTGGTTCCAGCGACCTTGGGGAAAAAGGAAGGGAAGGAAAACCTGAAACCATGGAAGCCCCAGGTTGAAGCCAACCCGGGGCCCTTGAACAAGGATAAGGGAGAGAAGGAAGAGAGACCAAGGTGAGCAGTGGGAGGGGTTTTCACCACTCTTAGGGTACTGCCTCCTAAGGACATGGTGTCTCTGCACCTGCACACCGTGTGCCTTTCCGTCTCCGGGCCAGGGAAGGAACGCTGCAGAGAAATAGGCCGGAGCTCCGTGTCCTCCGGGGTTCCACACCCAGGAGCTCCTTTGGCTCTGGGAGATTCAGGGACGGGGAGAGGCGGGGGCGCTTCGTGCAGGTTCCCCACGACAGGGGGAAAGGCGATGGAATCCAAATCACAGTCCTTAGTTGGGAAGCCTAGAGGGCCACCTGGGGGACGGGAAGGTTGGCACGTGAGGGAAGGTGCAGAGGCGGAAAGGGCACCAGATGTCCATTTCTGTATCACCA
This sequence comes from Pan troglodytes, assembly GCF_028858775.2. Classification (NCBI taxonomy): domain Eukaryota; kingdom Metazoa; phylum Chordata; class Mammalia; order Primates; family Hominidae; genus Pan; species Pan troglodytes. The sequence goes on from NC_072405.2 coordinate 18,436,226, forward strand.
AACACGGAACGGGGCTGGGCCCCACACAGGGTTCTCCCTGTCTCCTGGGGAAAACCAGGAGAACAGAAAACCTTTTTCTGTTCTGCAGGCAACAAGACCCGCAGAGGAAGGCTCTCCTCCACATATTTTCTGGGAAACCTCCAGAGAAGCCGCTGCCGAATCGAAAAGGATCCACGGAATCTTCTGATTATCTGAGGGTGAGTGTCACCCCGGGCCCCTGGTCCTTTTCTCCTCTAGGTCACCCTGGTTGATTTCCTTTCAGCTTCCCGTCTGCGGGAGGAAATCGGGGAACCCCTCTTTCTTGCCTTCTTGGGGTCAGGGACTCCACGATCCTTCCAGGTCAATTTGATTCCAGGCGAAGGCATCTGAAGATGCCGTATTTCCTGTTGCTTTCTTTCTGTCCAATTATGGCAAGCCTGCCAACAACATGTTCCTAGCGGCATGAGGAAATTAGTCCCTCAGAGGCCCCAAACGTGGAGAAGGCTAAACCCAGGAACATGCATGTGTTCAGAGAAGACGTCCTGAGTACCCTTGAGCCACCAACCTGCCTTCGGAAGGGCCTCAGTCCGTTCCACTTCATGGAAGGCTGAGTGGAGGCGCTTTGATCCAGTTAATGCCCAAGACGCGATCTTTTGAACAATGGTGTGCTTAGATCAGCTACACATAGCTCGAGAGCGCATCTTTCATGTGTCTTGTCCTGATCAGCACTCAAGTGGAGGGTCTGTCCCTACTTCCAAGGACCGCCTGTCGATACTGTACTAAGAATTTCATGGCGTGTGCACCTTGTCTTTGGATGTGCTTGATTTTCACGTTGGCTCCATGCGGAGGAACTTCTAACCTGTGTTGTTTCCTCTCTTTCAGGTTGCAAGCGGGCCAATGCCGGTCCACACAACCAGTAAGAGGCCGCGCCTGGGCCCTGTCCTCGCTGATCGCTCAGCTACCGAAACGTCTGACAGGGGCTCCGTCTTGGCTTCGCCGTCTCCCCTCAGAAAAGCCAGTCTGAGCTCCTCCTCAAGTCTTGGACCAAAGGAAAGACAGACAGGGGCTGCGGCCGACATCCCTCAGCCTGCAGTCAGGCAGCAGGGCCCCGAGCCTCTCCTCGTGGTGAAGCCGACACACAGCAGCCCTGAGGGTGGCTGCCGAGAAGTTCCCCAGGCTGCCTCCAAAACCCACGGCCTGCTCCAGGCCATCAGACCCCAGGCACAGGACAAACGTCCTGCGGTGACCTCACAGCCCTGCCCGCCAGCCGCCACACACAGCTTGGGCCTAGGCTCCAATCTCAGCTTCGGGCCAGGAGCCAAGAGACCTGCCCAGGCTCGGATTCAGGCTTGCCTGAACTTCCCCAAGAAACCGAGACTGGGTCCCTTCCAGATCCCCGAAAGCGCCATCCAGGGAGGTGAGCTGGGGGCCCCGGAGAATCTCCAACCTCCGCCAGCCGCAACCGAACTTGGACCAAGTACGTCGCCCCAGATGGGCAGGAGGACACCCGCCCAGGTGCCCAGCGTCGACCGGCAGCCTCCGCACAGCAGACCTTGCCTGCCTACTGCCCAGGCCTGCACCATGTCCCATCACCCAGCGGCCAGCCATGATGGGGCCCAGCCTCTCACAGTGCTCTTCCGGAGACTGGAAAACGGACGCTGGAGCTCCAGCCTCCTGGCGGCCCCCTCATTTCACTCTCCTGAGAAGCCGGGAGCCTTCCTCGCTCAGAGCCCTCATGTGTCAGAGAAGTCTGAGGGTCCCCGTGTTCGTGTCCCACCGAGCGTCCTCTATGAGGACCTTCAGGTTTCCTCCTCCTCAGAGGACAGCGATTCTGACCTGGAGTGAGACTGCAGGTGGCAGGGGCTCCTTGGCCTCCAGCTCCCGTGACTTGGAGGGGACTGTGGGACTGAGGAGTGCAGAGCAGAGAGCAGACTCTGTGCGGTGACTCCGAAGCTCCCCGGCTGTGGCGCTTCTGTGGATGTGGGAGCCCAGGCCAGGCAGGGAGCAGATGCAGGGACTCTGCCTCATTGAATTCTGGTGAGGGACGTTGTAGTTCGCGTGGTTCTCCGGAAACGCGCCAGGAAAAGCTTCCGTGCCAGAGATTCGTTGCCTCAGAAACTGCGTGACGCGCAGGAGTCAGACTTCCGCTGGGACGTCAATAGGAAACTGGGGAATTACTGTGTATTTGCTCTCTAGATGACTGAATAAGGGAAAAGTTAGGGAACCCTGAGAGGTGCAGCCCTTCCGCTGTGCCCCGCCCTGAGAGCAGTGTTTCGGACGCTGGGAAGCGTGCTGTGCAGAGCGCTCTCGGGGTCTTTCCTCAGCCTCGAAAACTGGGCTGTGGAATGCCTTTGTACATGTGTGTGTTTAATTGGTTTTGAAGTGAATAAAATTCTCAAAAAGATGACATATTGTCTTTTGACTCTCATTCCGTGTTTGTGTTTAACTGATTTTCCGAGTGAAGGGGTGGCCTGCCCCTCCACACCTGTGGGTGTTTCTAGTCGGGTGGGATGAGAGACGGAGAGAAGAAATAAGACACAGAGACAAAGTATAGGGAGACAACAGTGGGTCCAGGGGACCGGCACTCAGCACACCAAGGACCTGCACCGGCACCGGCCTCTGAGTTCCCTCAGTTTTTGTTGATTATGATTTTCATTATTTCAGCAAAAAGGAATGTAGTAGGAGAGCAGGGTGATAATAAGGAGAAGGTCAACAACAACAACAAAAAAAAACACACGTGAGCCAAAGAATCTATATCATTACTAAGTTCAAGGGAAGGTACTATGCCTGGACGTTCACGTAGGCCAGATTTATGTTTCTCTCCACCCAAACATCTCAGCGGAGTAAAGAATAACAAGGCAGCATTACTGCCAACACGTCTCGCCTCCCGCCACAGGGCAGCTTTTCTCCGAGCTCAGAGTTGAACAAATGTACGATCGGGCTTTACACCGAGACATTCAGTTCCCAGGGGCAAGCAGGAGACAGTGGCCTTCCTGCATCTCAACTGCAAGAGGCTTTCCTCTTTGACTAATCCACCTCAGCACAGACCCATTACGGGTGTCAGGCTGGGGGACAGTCAGGTCTTTCCCATCCCACGAGGCCATATTTCAGACTGTCACATGGGGAGAAACCTTGGACAATACCCTGCTTTCAAGGGCAGAGGTCCCTGTGGCTTTCCACGGTGCATTGTGCCCCTGGTTTATTGAGACTAGAGAATGGCAATGACTTTTACCAAGTATACTGCTCGTAAACATTTGGTTAACAAGGCACGCCCTGCACAGCCCTAGATCCCTTAAGCCTCGATGTTATACAACACAGGTTTTTGTGAGCTCCAAGTTGGGTCAAAGGGGCCGCGGCAAAGCTACAAATGATCAACATCTCAGCAAAGCAATTGTTTAAAGTACAGGTCCTTTTCAAAATGGAGTCTCTTATGTCTTCCCCTTCTACATAGACACAGTGACAGTCTGATCTCCCTTTCTTTACCCTACATCCAAGGGCTTGAACATTTCTTGACTTGTTGGCAATCCAAATCGTTATGTCTCCGAAACAGAGTTGACTGAGGGGACCGCAGGGCTGGGCAGGACCTTTGACTTCGTATACAACCACAGGAGCAAGAAAACCTCAGCCCCACTCTACTAACACGCACCTAGTAAAATTCCGCCAACCGAATCTCACCCACGCTAACACGTGGGGAGCGTTGCTTGCACCACGAGTCCCCATTTGGCTCAACCGCCGATGCCAAGTGTGTGGTTCCAGTTGCGACGGCCCCCCGTGAAGTGGCTTCCGGATGTGCGAATGAACCAGGCAGAGTTTCACTGGCCAAATAGACCCCAGCAAAGCTGAAGTCAACTCCCACATTTGGGATGTACTTCAGAGGTAAAACATTCATCCCGTCTTCTTTCCGGATGTCTGACACCGTGGTTCTCCCCCTGATCCTAAGAGTAGCTGAGGTAGAGACTCACTGAAAGATCTAGGCAGGGAGATCCCATCATGCACAGGCTCTCTCCATTCTCTGACCTGGGAACAACTCTGAGCAGGATTCCACATCTAGGGGGCCTCGGAACTGAGCGGGATTTTCTGAGACACACCAAATGGCTGCTCCCTTTCCGCCGCTGTTGAGGGTCGTTATCTGGATTATCCAGATCACCTAGAAAGTATCCGTATCCAGAATCAATAAGATCAACTCTCTGCTCCTCTGACAGCAGAAGGAGCAGGACCATAAGGAACCAAAGAGCGTGGAAGGAAACGATGTGACAGGAAAGCTCAGAGAACGGCCACAGGGGGTCGTCAGCAGGCCTTCCCACCTGAATCATGAATAATTAATGAAGCGCAAATCAAAGGGGACTCGAGTTTCAGCAGGAGCAATTCATCCAACGGGAGATCGCCGGAGGGCCAACACGATTGAGAGACTGGGAGCCGGGTGCAGTGTCAAAGGGGACGCGACTGGTTCCAAAGCTCAAGAACACCATGGGGTCACTTGGGCTACGTGAGAAAATGCCCCAGTGTGCTGGTTCATCATTCCGACTCCTGCCTGTCTCTTCCCGTCCAAGGAACATGGACCCTAAGTCGTGCAGCTGCAGATGACCATGGGCAGAATTAGGGGCCGTGGCACAAAAGTTCACCGACACGGGAGTTCCACAGAAGGTGCGGTGGATCTTCGCAAATCCAGAGACATGGCAATGGGACCCAGGGAATTAGAGCCTCACAGGCGTCCGGGACACTTTTCAGGCATAATGCCTGGAGTCGCAAGACGAGCTGAAAAAGGAGCCAGGCACTGAAGGACAAAGCGTTGTTGACTTTCCTCATCTGTGTTTCCCAGTGCGGTCCAATTCACGGTGGTTTCCAAGCGCCTCCTGGAGGAGAAAACACATGAGGGTGCGGTCAGGGTTCTCTGCTGACAGACTTACCTTGGGGAAGAAAGAGAAGCTCTGAAGATGGATCATGGCCGTGACTGCACGTCAAGGAGAATCTCCTTGATGACACTGAGGCCCACGTCGAGATAGACTAAATGTGGTCCAATTAAAAGGTGTCTATTTTACCACATTTTTTAAAACAAAACAAAACAAAACAAAACAAAAAGATGGAAAAGAAGACAGGGGTACAGGCACCAGTGTTACATGTCTGACGGGGAGCATCTATTCTTCAAAGCTTGCAGCTGTACACGTAGGTTTTAGAATGTCTGTCAGCAGTGGACACGATCTTAGAGTGGGCTGTGCAGATAGACCTTTCCAGGTCACGTAATTGGATTAAGTTAATTGCAATTAAGGTACAGGTAACTGATTAGGTTAGGGTACGTTCCATGTCAGGTGACCAGAGGCAGTATAAAAGGCAGCCTGGAAAGCAGAGGTCCCTCTCCGCCCCTTCCTCCGTCGTCCTGGATGCTGCATCGCTTCCAGCGGGGCTGCTCCAGCACCTGCCCATCTCAGCGCCAGCCGGGGAAAGCAAGTAGACGCGTAATTTCAGGTTAGTTTCACTGAACTATTGTTTTTTTCACGCAATCCCTGAGGGGTGTGGGGGTGGGGGGAAGAGACACAGGAGGCCGAAAGAAACCGATCACACTGGGGCTTGCTGGTGGGGAAGGATGTGTTCTCGTTACTAGTAATTCTTGCAACAGAAAACGAGAAAACATATCCGTCTCCACATGTGGGATAAGACCAAGATGGGAATGCGAAAAGAAATGTACTGCAGCATGCTGAATTGGTGGGTAAATGGAAAAAGGACTTTGGAAAAAAGGGTGGTTTGCCCTTCAGCCGTGTAAGACGTCGATGCGATGTGGCACTTGTTCCCCGTTTGTTCAGATGAATTCGTGTGGTATGCGTAAAATACCAGAAAAAATAAATAAGTAAAGAGGGGCTGGAGCTAAAGCCAAAAGGTAGAACAGGAAAGACCATCACCTGCTAGTGTGGTAGAGAGGAAGGTAACTTCTCTCTATGAATTTGTGTTTGGAAGTTGCCTAATGAAATGGCCAGAGTAGCGATTCAAGTTGTCACAGGAAGCATCCCTTATCCCTGACTTCAAACAGACCTGCCAAAGGGTGGCGCAAGCCATGCCCTGTGTCTTCGATCGTTCTGTCCGTCAAGGGAGATAGAATCACCGTGTCTTCTACCGGAGTGAATCGTGAGAGACCTAAGTCCAGTCTCCAGAATCAGTTGCTTGTTTGGGGTTGAAAGCTCAACTCCCCATACCTAGGCCACGGGCCCTGTGGCAGGTGCGGTTTACTCTTGGACTAGGTAGTCATGGCAGAGGAACACACAGTATCCGAGGATGCACACAGCACATTGTGTTCTACAGATTTGACCGACTGGTGGTGAGGTCTCCTCATGACCACACCGGCAGGGAGTTAGCAGGTGGCTTCCTGTGGGTGTGTGAATATCCAATGTGCTTAACCATCGACATGTGTGTGTTTGTGTGTGTTTCAGGTGACCCAACAGTCAACCCCTGAAAAAGGCGGTCACAAAACCCCCAGGCGACGAAGATGATGGCACGTCGGGACCCCAAATCTTGGGCCAAGAGACTGGTGAGAGCCCAGACCCTCCAGAAGCAGCGGAGGGCCCCAGTTGGGCCAAGGGCTCCCCCGCCCGATGAAGAAGATCCCAGGGTAAGTCTAGCCCTGGATCTCTTGGGTATCGGGGTGGGGGTGGGGACGGGGGGAGGGGGTGTCACACGGTCCTCAGAGACTGGGTTGGATTCCAAAGAGCTCTGTCACCACCACCCAGGTTGCTTTTCCCATCCAAGGTGGGCGTGGCTTGGGACCTTCTCCCCGGCCCGATAGGTCCCTTGAGAGACTCTTGGGGGCAACCTCCCTTTCTACTTAGAGTCCTGCGTAGCCACGTTTGGCTGCGTTGTTGACATCGGGTTCACCGTCGTGCCCCTTGGAACCTTGAGTCCTTCCTTTCAGTGTTGCTCCGTCACGTGGGCTTTGGGAGGGAACATCGTATCCGAACTCTCCCAGCACTTAACGGCCCCCATGCCGGTGTCCCCTCTTTGGAATCCTTATTCAGCTCTGAATTCACAATCCGTCCCAATGTGGACGTGGGATCGCTGCCTGTGGCTTCAGCTCACTCACCGACATCACTTCCTTTCCACCCACAGCTCAAGTGCAAAAACTGCGGGGCCTTTGGCCACACGGCCAGAAGTACCAGGTGCCCCATGAAGTGCTGGAAGGCAGCCCTGGTTCCAGCGACCTTGGGGAAAAAGGAAGGGAAGGAAAACCTGAAACCATGGAAGCCCCAGGTTGAAGCCAACCCGGGGCCCTTGAACAAGGATAAGGGAGAGAAGGAAGAGAGACCAAGGTGAGCAGTGGGAGGGGTTTTCACCACTCTTAGGGTACTGCCTCCTAAGGACATGGTGTCTCTGCACCTGCACACCGTGTGCCTTTCCGTCTCCGGGCCAGGGAAGGAACGCTGCAGAGAAATAGGCCGGAGCTCCGTGTCCTCCGGGGTTCCACACCCAGGAGCTCCTTTGGCTCTGGGAGATTCAGGGACGGGGAGAGGCGGGGGCGCTTCGTGCAGGTTCCCCACGACAGGGGGAAAGGCGATGGAATCCAAATCACAGTCCTTAGTTGGGAAGCCTAGAGGGCCACCTGGGGGACGGGAAGGTTGGCACGTGAGGGAAGGTGCAGAGGCGGAAAGGGCACCAGATGTCCATTTCTGTATCACCAAACACGGAACGGGGCTGGGCCCCACACAGGGTTCTCCCTGTCTCCTGGGGAAAACCAGGAGAACAGAAAACCTTTTTCTGTTCTGCAGGCAACAAGACCCGCAGAGGAAGGCTCTCCTCCACATATTTTCTGGGAAACCTCCAGAGAAGCCGCTGCCGAATCGAAAAGGATCCACGGAATCTTCTGATTATCTGAGGGTGAGTGTCACCCCGGGCCCCTGGTCCTTTTCTCCTCTAGGTCACCCTGGTTGATTTCCTTTCAGCTTCCCGTCTGCGGGAGGAAATCGGGGAACCCCTCTTTCTTGCCTTCTTGGGGTCAGGGACTCCACGATCCTTCCAGGTCAATTTGATTCCAGGCGAAGGCATCTGAAGATGCCGTATTTCCTGTTGCTTTCTTTCTGTCCAATTATGGCAAGCCTGCCAACAACATGTTCCTAGCGGCATGAGGAAATTAGTCCCTCAGAGGCCCCAAACGTGGAGAAGGCTAAACCCAGGAACATGCATGTGTTCAGAGAAGACGTCCTGAGTACCCTTGAGCCACCAACCTGCCTTCGGAAGGGCCTCAGTCCGTTCCACTTCATGGAAGGCTGAGTGGAGGCGCTTTGATCCAGTTAATGCCCAAGACGCGATCTTTTGAACAATGGTGTGCTTAGATCAGCTACACATAGCTCGAGAGCGCATCTTTCATGTGTCTTGTCCTGATCAGCACTCAAGTGGAGGGTCTGTCCCTACTTCCAAGGACCGCCTGTCGATACTGTACTAAGAATTTCATGGCGTGTGCACCTTGTCTTTGGATGTGCTTGATTTTCACGTTGGCTCCATGCGGAGGAACTTCTAACCTGTGTTGTTTCCTCTCTTTCAGGTTGCAAGCGGGCCAATGCCGGTCCACACAACCAGTAAGAGGCCGCGCCTGGGCCCTGTCCTCGCTGATCGCTCAGCTACCGAAACGTCTGACAGGGGCTCCGTCTTGGCTTCGCCGTCTCCCCTCAGAAAAGCCAGTCTGAGCTCCTCCTCAAGTCTTGGACCAAAGGAAAGACAGACAGGGGCTGCGGCCGACATCCCTCAGCCTGCAGTCAGGCAGCAGGGCCCCGAGCCTCTCCTCGTGGTGAAGCCGACACACAGCAGCCCTGAGGGTGGCTGCCGAGAAGTTCCCCAGGCTGCCTCCAAAACCCACGGCCTGCTCCAGGCCATCAGACCCCAGGCACAGGACAAACGTCCTGCGATGACCTCACAGCCCTGCCCGCCAGCCGCCACACACAGCTTGGGCCTAGGCTCCAATCTCAGCTTCGGGCCAGGAGCCAAGAGACCTGCCCAGGCTCGGATTCAGGCTTGCCTGAACTTCCCCAAGAAACCGAGACTGGGTCCCTTCCAGATCCCCGAAAGCGCCATCCAGGGAGGTGAGCTGGGGGCCCCGGAGAATCTCCAACCTCCGCCAGCCGCAACCGAACTTGGACCAAGTACGTCGCCCCAGATGGGCAGGAGGACACCCGCCCAGGTGCCCAGCGTCGACCGGCAGCCTCCGCACAGCAGACCTTGCCTGCCTACTGCCCAGGCCTGCACCATGTCCCATCACCCAGCGGCCAGCCATGATGGGGCCCAGCCTCTCACAGTGCTCTTCCGGAGACTGGAAAACGGACGCTGGAGCTCCAGCCTCCTGGCGGCCCCCTCATTTCACTCTCCTGAGAAGCCGGGAGCCTTCCTCGCTCAGAGCCCTCATGTGTCAGAGAAGTCTGAGGGTCCCCGTGTTCGTGTCCCACCGAGCGTCCTCTATGAGGACCTTCAGGTTTCCTCCTCCTCAGAGGACAGCGATTCTGACCTGGAGTGAGACTGCAGGTGGCAGGGGCTCCTTGGCCTCCAGCTCCCGTGACTTGGAGGGGACTGTGGGACTGAGGAGTGCAGAGCAGAGAGCAGACTCTGTGCGGTGACTCCGAAGCTCCCCGGCTGTGGCGCTTCTGTGGATGTGGGAGCCCAGGCCAGGCAGGGAGCAGATGCAGGGACTCTGCCTCATTGAATTCTGGTGAGGGACGTTGTAGTTCGCGTGGTTCTCCGGAAACGCGCCAGGAAAAGCTTCCGTGCCAGAGATTCGTTGCCTCAGAAACTGCGTGACGCGCAGGAGTCAGACTTCCGCTGGGACGTCAATAGGAAACTGGGGAATTACTGTGTATTTGCTCTCTAGATGACTGAATAAGGGAAAAGTTAGGGAACCCTGAGAGGTGCAGCCCTTCCGCTGTGCCCCGCCCTGAGAGCAGTGTTTCGGACGCTGGGAAGCGTGCTGTGCAGAGCGCTCTCGGGGTCTTTCCTCAGCCTCGAAAACTGGGCTGTGGAATGCCTTTGTACATGTGTGTGTTTAATTGGTTTTGAAGTGAATAAAATTCTCAAAAAGATGACATATTGTCTTTTGACTCTCATTCCGTGTTTGTGTTTAACTGATTTTCCGAGTGAAGGGGTGGCCTGCCCCTCCACACCTGTGGGTGTTTCTAGTCGGGTGGGATGAGAGACGGAGAGAAGAAATAAGACACAGAGACAAAGTATAGGGAGACAACAGTGGGTCCAGGGGACCGGCACTCAGCACACCAAGGACCTGCACCGGCACCGGCCTCTGAGTTCCCTCAGTTTTTGTTGATTATGATTTTCATTATTTCAGCAAAAAGGAATGTAGTAGGAGAGCAGGGTGATAATAAGGAGAAGGTCAACAACAACAACAAAAAAAAACACACGTGAGCCAAAGAATCTATATCATTACTAAGTTCAAGGGAAGGTACTATGCCTGGACGTTCACGTAGGCCAGATTTATGTTTCTCTCCACCCAAACATCTCAGCGGAGTAAAGAATAACAAGGCAGCATTACTGCCAACACGTCTCGCCTCCCGCCACAGGGCAGCTTTTCTCCGAGCTCAGAGTTGAACAAATGTACGATCGGGCTTTACACCGAGACATTCAGTTCCCAGGGGCAAGCAGGAGACAGTGGCCTTCCTGCATCTCAACTGCAAGAGGCTTTCCTCTTTGACTAATCCACCTCAGCACAGACCCATTACGGGTGTCAGGCTGGGGGACAGTCAGGTCTTTCCCATCCCACGAGGCCATATTTCAGACTGTCACATGGGGAGAAACCTTGGACAATACCCTGCTTTCAAGGGCAGAGGTCCCTGTGGCTTTCCACGGTGCATTGTGCCCCTGGTTTATTGAGACTAGAGAATGGCAATGACTTTTACCAAGTATACTGCTCGTAAACATTTGGTTAACAAGGCACGCCCTGCACAGCCCTAGATCCCTTAAGCCTCGATGTTATACAACACAGGTTTTTGTGAGCTCCAAGTTGGGTCAAAGGGGCCGCGGCAAAGCTACAAATGATCAACATCTCAGCAAAGCAATTGTTTAAAGTACAGGTCCTTTTCAAAATGGAGTCTCTTATGTCTTCCCCTTCTACATAGACACAGTGACAGTCTGATCTCCCTTTCTTTACCCTACATCCAAGGGCTTGAACATTTCTTGACTTGTTGGCAATCCAAATCGTTATGTCTCCGAAACAGAGTTGACTGAGGGGACCGCAGGGCTGGGCAGGACCTTTGACTTCGTATACAACCACAGGAGCAAGAAAACCTCAGCCCCACTCTACTAACACGCACCTAGTAAAATTCCGCCAACCGAATCTCACCCACGCTAACACGTGGGGAGCGTTGCTTGCACCACGAGTCCCCATTTGGCTCAACCGCCGATGCCAAGTGTGTGGTTCCAGTTGCGACGGCCCCCCGTGAAGTGGCTTCCGGATGTGCGAATGAACCAGGCAGAGTTTCACTGGCCAAATAGACCCCAGCAAAGCTGAAGTCAACTCCCACATTTGGGATGTACTTCAGAGGTAAAACATTCATCCCGTCTTCTTTCCGGATGTCTGACACCGTGGTTCTCCCCCTGATCCTAAGAGTAGCTGAGGTAGAGACTCACTGAAAGATCTAGGCAGGGAGATCCCATCATGCACAGGCTCTCTCCATTCTCTGACCTGGGAACAACTCTGAGCAGGATTCCACATCTAGGGGGCCTCGGAACTGAGCGGGATTTTCTGAGACACACCAAATGGCTGCTCCCTTTCCGCCGCTGTTGAGGGTCGTTATCTGGATTATCCAGATCACCTAGAAAGTATCCGTATCCAGAATCAATAAGATCAACTCTCTGCTCCTCTGACAGCAGAAGGAGCAGGACCATAAGGAACCAAAGAGCGTGGAAGGAAACGATGTGACAGGAAAGCTCAGAGAACGGCCACAGGGGGTCGTCAGCAGGCCTTCCCACCTGAATCATGAATAATTAATGAAGCGCAAATCAAAGGGGACTCGAGTTTCAGCAGGAGCAATTCATCCAACGGGAGATCGCCGGAGGGCCAACACGATTGAGAGACTGGGAGCCGGGTGCAGTGTCAAAGGGGACGCGACTGGTTCCAAAGCTCAAGAACACCATGGGGTCACTTGGGCTACGTGAGAAAATGCCCCAGTGTGCTGGTTCATCATTCCGACTCCTGCCTGTCTCTTCCCGTCCAAGGAACATGGACCCTAAGTCGTGCAGCTGCAGATGACCATGGGCAGAATTAGGGGCCGTGGCACAAAAGTTCACCGACACGGGAGTTCCACAGAAGGTGCGGTGGATCTTCGCAAATCCAGAGACATGGCAATGGGACCCAGGGAATTAGAGCCTCACAGGCGTCCGGGACACTTTTCAGGCATAATGCCTGGAGTCGCAAGACGAGCTGAAAAAGGAGCCAGGCACTGAAGGACAAAGCGTTGTTGACTTTCCTCATCTGTGTTTCCCAGTGCGGTCCAATTCACGGTGGTTTCCAAGCGCCTCCTGGAGGAGAAAACACATGAGGGTGCGGTCAGGGTTCTCTGCTGACAGACTTACCTTGGGGAAGAAAGAGAAGCTCTGAAGATGGATCATGGCCGTGACTGCACGTCAAGGAGAATCTCCTTGATGACACTGAGGCCCACGTCGAGATAGACTAAATGTGGTCCAATTAAAAGGTGTCTATTTTACCACATTTTTTAAAACAAAACAAAACAAAACAAAACAAAAAGATGGAAAAGAAGACAGGGGTACAGGCACCAGTGTTACATGTCTGACGGGGAGCATCTATTCTTCAAAGCTTGCAGCTGTACACGTAGGTTTTAGAATGTCTGTCAGCAGTGGACACGATCTTAGAGTGGGCTGTGCAGATAGACCTTTCCAGGTCACGTAATTGGATTAAGTTAATTGCAATTAAGGTACAGGTAACTGATTAGGTTAGGGTACGTTCCATGTCAGGTGACCAGAGGCAGTATAAAAGGCAGCCTGGAAAGCAGAGGTCCCTCTCCGCCCCTTCCTCCGTCGTCCTGGATGCTGCATCGCTTCCAGCGGGGCTGCTCCAGCACCTGCCCATCTCAGCGCCAGCCGGGGAAAGCAAGTAGACGCGTAATTTCAGGTTAGTTTCACTGAACTATTGTTTTTTTCACGCAATCCCTGAGGGGTGTGGGGGTGGGGGGAAGAGACACAGGAGGCCGAAAGAAACCGATCACACTGGGGCTTGCTGGTGGGGAAGGATGTGTTCTCGTTACTAGTAATTCTTGCAACAGAAAACGAGAAAACATATCCGTCTCCACATGTGGGATAAGACCAAGATGGGAATGCGAAAAGAAATGTACTGCAGCATGCTGAATTGGTGGGTAAATGGAAAAAGGACTTTGGAAAAAAGGGTGGTTTGCCCTTCAGCCGTGTAAGACGTCGATGCGATGTGGCACTTGTTCCCCGTTTGTTCAGATGAATTCGTGTGATATGCGTAAAATACCAGAAAAAATAAATAAGTAAAGAGGGGCTGGAGCTAAAGCCAAAAGGTAGAACAGGAAAGACCATCACCTGCTAGTGTGGTAGAGAGGAAGGTAACTTCTCTCTATGAATTTGTGTTTGGAAGTTGCCTAATGAAATGGCCAGAGTAGCGATTCAAGTTGTCACAGGAAGCATCCCTTATCCCTGACTTCAAACAGACCTGCCAAAGGGTGGCGCAAGCCATGCCCTGTGTCTTCGATCGTTCTGTCCGTCAAGGGAGATAGAATCACCGTGTCTTCTACCGGAGTGAATCGTGAGAGACCTAAGTCCAGTCTCCAGAATCAGTTGCTTGTTTGGGGTTGAAAGCTCAACTCCCCATACCTAGGCCACGGGCCCTGTGGCAGGTGCGGTTTACTCTTGGACTAGGTAGTCATGGCAGAGGAACACACAGTATCCGAGGATGCACACAGCACATTGTGTTCTACAGATTTGACCGACTGGTGGTGAGGTCTCCTCATGACCACACCGGCAGGGAGTTAGCAGGTGGCTTCCTGTGGGTGTGTGAATATCCAATGTGCTTAACCATCGACATGTGTGTGTTTGTGTGTGTTTCAGGTGACCCAACAGTCAACCCCTGAAAAAGGCGGTCACAAAACCCCCAGGCGACGAAGATGATGGCACGTCGGGACCCCAAATCTTGGGCCAAGAGACTGGTGAGAGCCCAGACCCTCCAGAAGCAGCGGAGGGCCCCAGTTGGGCCAAGGGCTCCCCCGCCCGATGAAGAAGATCCCAGGGTAAGTCTAGCCCTGGATCTCTTGGGTATCGGGGTGGGGGTGGGGACGGGGGGAGGGGGTGTCACACGGTCCTCAGAGACTGGGTTGGATTCCAAAGAGCTCTGTCACCACCACCCAGGTTGCTTTTCCCATCCAAGGTGGGCGTGGCTTGGGACCTTCTCCCCGGCCCGATAGGTCCCTTGAGAGACTCTTGGGGGCAACCTCCCTTTCTACTTAGAGTCCTGCGTAGCCACGTTTGGCTGTGTTGTTGACATCGGGTTCACCGTCGTGCCCCTTGGAACCTTGAGTCCTTCCTTTCATTGTTCCTCCGTCACGTGGGCTTTGGGAGGGAACATCGTATCCGAACTCTCCCAGCACTGAACGGCCCCCATGCCGGTGTCCCCTCTTTGGAATCCTTATTCAGCTCTGAATTCACAATCCGTCCCAATGTGGACGTGGGATCGCTGCCTGTGGCTTCAGCTCACTCACCGACATCACTTCCTTTCCACCCACAGCTCAAGTGCAAAAACTGCGGGGCCTTTGGCCACACGGCCAGAAGTACCAGGTGCCCCATGAAGTGCTGGAAGGCAGCCCTGGTTCCAGCGACCTTGGGGAAAAAGGAAGGGAAGGAAAACCTGAAACCATGGAAGCCCCAGGTTGAAGCCAACCCGGGGCCCTTGAACAAGGATAAGGGAGAGAAGGAAGAGAGACCAAGGTGAGCAGTGGGAGGGGTTTTCACCACTCTTAGGGTACTGCCTCCTAAGGACATGGTGTCTCTGCACCTGCACACCGTGTGCCTTTCCGTCTCCGGGCCAGGGAAGGAACGCTGCAGAGAAATAGGCCGGAGCTCCGTGTCCTCCGGGGTTCCACACCCAGGAGCTCCTTTGGCTCTGGGAGATTCAGGGACGGGGAGAGGCGGGGGCGCTTCGTGCAGGTTCCCCACGACAGGGGGAAAGGCGATGGAATCCAAATCACAGTCCTTAGTTGGGAAGCCTAGAGGGCCACCTGGGGGACGGGAAGGTTGGCACGTGAGGGAAGGTGCAGAGGCGGAAAGGGCACCAGATGTCCATTTCTGTATCACAAAACACGGAACGGGGCTGGGCCCCACACAGGGTTCTCCCTGTCTCCTGGGGAAAACCAGGAGAACAGAAAACCTTTTTCTGTTCTGCAGGCAACAAGACCCGCAGAGGAAGGCTCTCCTCCACATATTTTCTGGGAAACCTCCAGAGAAGCCGCTGCCGAATCGAAAAGGATCCACGGAATCTTCTGATTATCTGAGGGTGAGTGTCACCCCGGGCCCCTGGTCCTTTTCTCCTCTAGGTCACCCTGGTTGATTTCCTTTCAGCTTCCCGTCTGCGGGAGGAAATCGGGGAACCCCTCTTTCTTGCCTTCTTGGGGTCAGGGACTCCACGATCCTTCCAGGTCAATTTGATTCCAGGCGAAGGCATCTGAAGATGCCGTATTTCCTGTTGCTTTCTTTCTGTCCAATTATGGCAAGCCTGCCAACAACATGTTCCTAGCGGCATGAGGAAATTAGTCCCTCAGAGGCCCCAAACGTGGAGAAGGCTAAACCCAGGAACATGCATGTGTTCAGAGAAGACGTCCTGAGTACCCTTGAGCCACCAACCTGCCTTCGGAAGGGCCTCAGTCCGTTCCACTTCATGGAAGGCTGAGTGGAGGCGCTTTGATCCAGTTAATGCCCAAGACGCGATCTTTTGAACAATGGTGTGCTTAGATCAGCTACACATAGCTCGAGAGCGCATCTTTCATGTGTCTTGTCCTGATCAGCACTCAAGTGGAGGGTCTGTCCCTACTTCCAAGGACCGCCTGTCGATACTGTACTAAGAATTTCATGGCGTGTGCACCTTGTCTTTGGATGTGCTTGATTTTCACGTTGGCTCCATGCGGAGGAACTTCTAACCTGTGTTGTTTCCTCTCTTTCAGGTTGCAAGCGGGCCAATGCCGGTCCACACAACCAGTAAGAGGCCGCGCCTGGGCCCTGTCCTCGCTGATCGCTCAGCTACCGAAACGTCTGACAGGGGCTCCGTCTTGGCTTCGCCGTCTCCCCTCAGAAAAGCCAGTCTGAGCTCCTCCTCAAGTCTTGGACCAAAGGAAAGACAGACAGGGGCTGCGGCCGACATCCCTCAGCCTGCAGTCAGGCAGCAGGGCCCCGAGCCTCTCCTCGTGGTGAAGCCGACACACAGCAGCCCTGAGGGTGGCTGCCGAGAAGTTCCCCAGGCTGCCTCCAAAACCCACGGCCTGCTCCAGGCCATCAGACCCCAGGCACAGGACAAACGTCCTGCGATGACCTCACAGCCCTGCCCGCCAGCCGCCACACACAGCTTGGGCCTAGGCTCCAATCTCAGCTTCGGGCCAGGAGCCAAGAGACCTGCCCAGGCTCGGATTCAGGCTTGCCTGAACTTCCCCAAGAAACCGAGACTGGGTCCCTTCCAGATCCCCGAAAGCGCCATCCAGGGAGGTGAGCTGGGGGCCCCGGAGAATCTCCAACCTCCGCCAGCCGCAACCGAACTTGGACCAAGTACGTCGCCCCAGATGGGCAGGAGGACACCCGCCCAGGTGCCCAGCGTCGACCGGCAGCCTCCGCACAGCAGACCTTGCCTGCCTACTGCCCAGGCCTGCACCATGTCCCATCACCCAGCGGCCAGCCATGATGGGGCCCAGCCTCTCACAGTGCTCTTCCGGAGACTGGAAAACGGACGCTGGAGCTCCAGCCTCCTGGCGGCCCCCTCATTTCACTCTCCTGAGAAGCCGGGAGCCTTCCTCGCTCAGAGCCCTCATGTGTCAGAGAAGTCTGAGGGTCCCCGTGTTCGTGTCCCACCGAGCGTCCTCTATGAGGACCTTCAGGTTTCCTCCTCCTCAGAGGACAGCGATTCTGACCTGGAGTGAGACTGCAGGTGGCAGGGGCTCCTTGGCCTCCAGCTCCCGTGACTTGGAGGGGACTGTGGGACTGAGGAGTGCAGAGCAGAGAGCAGACTCTGTGCGGTGACTCCGAAGCTCCCCGGCTGTGGCGCTTCTGTGGATGTGGGAGCCCAGGCCAGGCAGGGAGCAGATGCAGGGACTCTGCCTCATTGAATTCTGGTGAGGGACGTTGTAGTTCGCGTGGTTCTCCGGAAACGCGCCAGGAAAAGCTTCCGTGCCAGAGATTCGTTGCCTCAGAAACTGCGTGACGCGCAGGAGTCAGACTTCCGCTGGGACGTCAATAGGAAACTGGGGAATTACTGTGTATTTGCTCTCTAGATGACTGAATAAGGGAAAAGTTAGGGAACCCTGAGAGGTGCAGCCCTTCCGCTGTGCCCCGCCCTGAGAGCAGTGTTTCGGACGCTGGGAAGCGTGCTGTGCAGAGCGCTCTCGGGGTCTTTCCTCAGCCTCGAAAACTGGGCTGTGGAATGCCTTTGTACATGTGTGTGTTTAATTGGTTTTGAAGTGAATAAAATTCTCAAAAAGATGACATATTGTCTTTTGACTCTCATTCCGTGTTTGTGTTTAACTGATTTTCCGAGTGAAGGGGTGGCCTGCCCCTCCACACCTGTGGGTGTTTCTAGTCGGGTGGGATGAGAGACGGAGAGAAGAAATAAGACACAGAGACAAAGTATAGGGAGACAACAGTGGGTCCAGGGGACCGGCACTCAGCACACCAAGGACCTGCACCGGCACCGGCCTCTGAGTTCCCTCAGTTTTTGTTGATTATGATTTTCATTATTTCAGCAAAAAGGAATGTAGTAGGAGAGCAGGGTGATAATAAGGAGAAGGTCAACAACAACAACAAAAAAAAACACACGTGAGCCAAAGAATCTATATCATTACTAAGTTCAAGGGAAGGTACTATGCCTGGACGTTCACGTAGGCCAGATTTATGTTTCTCTCCACCCAAACATCTCAGCGGAGTAAAGAATAACAAGGCAGCATTACTGCCAACACGTCTCGCCTCCCGCCACAGGGCAGCTTTTCTCCGAGCTCAGAGTTGAACAAATGTACGATCGGGCTTTACACCGAGACATTCAGTTCCCAGGGGCAAGCAGGAGACAGTGGCCTTCCTGCATCTCAACTGCAAGAGGCTTTCCTCTTTGACTAATCCACCTCAGCACAGACCCATTACGGGTGTCAGGCTGGGGGACAGTCAGGTCTTTCCCATCCCACGAGGCCATATTTCAGACTGTCACATGGGGAGAAACCTTGGACAATACCCTGCTTTCAAGGGCAGAGGTCCCTGTGGCTTTCCACGGTGCATTGTGCCCCTGGTTTATTGAGACTAGAGAATGGCAATGACTTTTACCAAGTATACTGCTCGTAAACATTTGGTTAACAAGGCACGCCCTGCACAGCCCTAGATCCCTTAAGCCTCGATGTTATACAACACAGGTTTTTGTGAGCTCCAAGTTGGGTCAAAGGGGCCGCGGCAAAGCTACAAATGATCAACATCTCAGCAAAGCAATTGTTTAAAGTACAGGTCCTTTTCGAAATGGAGTCTCTTATGTCTTCCCCTTCTACATAGACACAGTGACAGTCTGATCTCCCTTTCTTTACCCTACATCCAAGGGCTTGAACATTTCTTGACTTGTTGGCAATCCAAATCGTTATGTCTCCGAAACAGAGTTGACTGAGGGGACCGCAGGGCTGGGCAGGACCTTTGACTTCGTATACAACCACAGGAGCAAGAAAACCTCAGCCCCACTCTACTAACACGCACCTAGTAAAATTCCGCCAACCGAATCTCACCCACGCTAACACGTGGGGAGCGTTGCTTGCACCACGAGTCCCCATTTGGCTCAACCGCCGATGCCAAGTGTGTGGTTCCAGTTGCGACGGCCCCCCGTGAAGTGGCTTCCGGATGTGCGAATGAACCAGGCAGAGTTTCACTGGCCAAATAGACCCCAGCAAAGCTGAAGTCAACTCCCACATTTGGGATGTACTTCAGAGGTAAAACATTCATCCCGTCTTCTTTCCGGATGTCTGACACCGTGGTTCTCCCCCTGATCCTAAGAGTAGCTGAGGTAGAGACTCACTGAAAGATCTAGGCAGGGAGATCCCATCATGCACAGGCTCTCTCCATTCTCTGACCTGGGAACAACTCTGAGCAGGATTCCACATCTAGGGGGCCTCGGAACTGAGCGGGATTTTCTGAGACACACCAAATGGCTGCTCCCTTTCCGCCGCTGTTGAGGGTCGTTATCTGGATTATCCAGATCACCTAGAAAGTATCCGTATCCAGAATCAATAAGATCAACTCTCTGCTCCTCTGACAGCAGAAGGAGCAGGACCATAAGGAACCAAAGAGCGTGGAAGGAAACGATGTGACAGGAAAGCTCAGAGAACGGCCACAGGGGGTCGTCAGCAGGCCTTCCCACCTGAATCATGAATAATTAATGAAGCGCAAATCAAAGGGGACTCGAGTTTCAGCAGGAGCAATTCATCCAACGGGAGATCGCCGGAGGGCCAACACGATTGAGAGACTGGGAGCCGGGTGCAGTGTCAAAGGGGACGCGACTGGTTCCAAAGCTCAAGAACACCATGGGGTCACTTGGGCTACGTGAGAAAATGCCCCAGTGTGCTGGTTCATCATTCCGACTCCTGCCTGTCTCTTCCCGTCCAAGGAACATGGACCCTAAGTCGTGCAGCTGCAGATGACCATGGGCAGAATTAGGGGCCGTGGCACAAAAGTTCACCGACACGGGAGTTCCACAGAAGGTGCGGTGGATCTTCGCAAATCCAGAGACATGGCAATGGGACCCAGGGAATTAGAGCCTCACAGGCGTCCGGGACACTTTTCAGGCATAATGCCTGGAGTCGCAAGACGAGCTGAAAAAGGAGCCAGGCACTGAAGGACAAAGCGTTGTTGACTTTCCTCATCTGTGTTTCCCAGTGCGGTCCAATTCACGGTGGTTTCCAAGCGCCTCCTGGAGGAGAAAACACATGAGGGTGCGGTCAGGGTTCTCTGCTGACAGACTTACCTTGGGGAAGAAAGAGAAGCTCTGAAGATGGATCATGGCCGTGACTGCACGTCAAGGAGAATCTCCTTGATGACACTGAGGCCCACGTCGAGATAGACTAAATGTGGTCCAATTAAAAGGTGTCTATTTTACCACATTTTTTAAAACAAAACAAAACAAAACAAAACAAAAAGATGGAAAAGAAGACAGGGGTACAGGCACCAGTGTTACATGTCTGACGGGGAGCATCTATTCTTCAAAGCTTGCAGCTGTACACGTAGGTTTTAGAATGTCTGTCAGCAGTGGACACGATCTTAGAGTGGGCTGTGCAGATAGACCTTTCCAGGTCACGTAATTGGATTAAGTTAATTGCAATTAAGGTACAGGTAACTGATTAGGTTAGGGTACGTTCCATGTCAGGTGACCAGAGGCAGTATAAAAGGCAGCCTGGAAAGCAGAGGTCCCTCTCCGCCCCTTCCTCCGTCGTCCTGGATGCTGCATCGCTTCCAGAGGGGCTGCTCCAGCACCTGCCCATCTCAGCGCCAGCCGGGGAAAGCAAGTAGACGCGTAATTTCAGGTTAGTTTCACTGAACTATTGTTTTTTTCACGCAATCCCTGAGGGGTGTGGGGGTGGGGGGAAGAGACACAGGAGGCCGAAAGAAACCGATCACACTGGGGCTTGCTGGTGGGGAAGGATGTGTTCTCGTTACTAGTAATTCTTGCAACAGAAAACGAGAAAACATATCCGTCTCCACATGTGGGATAAGACCAAGATGGGAATGCGAAAAGAAATGTACTGCAGCATGCTGAATTGGTGGGTAAATGGAAAAAGGACTTTGGAAAAAAGGGTGGTTTGCCCTTCAGCCGTGTAAGACGTCGATGCGATGTGGCACTTGTTCCCCGTTTGTTCAGATGAATTCGTGTGATATGCGTAAAATACCAGAAAAAATAAATAAGTAAAGAGGGGCTGGAGCTAAAGCCAAAAGGTAGAACAGGAAAGACCATCACCTGCTAGTGTGGTAGAGAGGAAGGTAACTTCTCTCTATGAATTTGTGTTTGGAAGTTGCCTAATGAAATGGCCAGAGTAGCGATTCAAGTTGTCACAGGAAGCATCCCTTATCCCTGACTTCAAACAGACCTGCCAAAGGGTGGCGCAAGCCATGCCCTGTGTCTTCGATCGTTCTGTCCGTCAAGGGAGATAGAATCACCGTGTCTTCTACCGGAGTGAATCGTGAGAGACCTAAGTCCAGTCTCCAGAATCAGTTGCTTGTTTGGGGTTGAAAGCTCAACTCCCCATACCTAGGCCACGGGCCCTGTGGCAGGTGCGGTTTACTCTTGGACTAGGTAGTCATGGCAGAGGAACACACAGTATCCGAGGATGCACACAGCACATTGTGTTCTACAGATTTGACCGACTGGTGGTGAGGTCTCCTCATGACCACACCGGCAGGGAGTTAGCAGGTGGCTTCCTGTGGGTGTGTGAATATCCAATGTGCTTAACCATCGACATGTGTGTGTTTGTGTGTGTTTCAGGTGACCCAACAGTCAACCCCTGAAAAAGGCGGTCACAAAACCCCCAGGCGACGAAGATGATGGCACGTCGGGACCCCAAATCTTGGGCCAAGAGACTGGTGAGAGCCCAGACCCTCCAGAAGCAGCGGAGGGCCCCAGTTGGGCCAAGGGCTCCCCCGCCCGATGAAGAAGATCCCAGGGTAAGTCTAGCCCTGGATCTCTTGGGTATCGGGGTGGGGGTGGGGACGGGGGGAGGGGGTGTCACACGGTCCTCAGAGACTGGGTTGGATTCCAAAGAGCTCTGTCACCACCACCCAGGTTGCTTTTCCCATCCAAGGTGGGCGTGGCTTGGGACCTTCTCCCCGGCCCGATAGGTCCCTTGAGAGACTCTTGGGGGCAACCTCCCTTTCTACTTAGAGTCCTGTGTAGCCACGTTTGGCTGTGTTGTTGACATCGGGTTCACCGTCGTGCCCCTTGGAACCTTGAGTCCTTCCTTTCATTGTTCCTCCGTCACGTGGGCTTTGGGAGGGAACATCGTATCCGAACTCTCCCAGCACTTAACGGCCCCCATGCCGGTGTCCCCTCTTTGGAATCCTTATTCAGCTCTGAATTCACAATCCGTCCCAATGTGGACGTGGGATCGCTGCCTGTGGCTTCAGCTCACTCACCGACATCACTTCCTTTCCACCCACAGCTCAAGTGCAAAAACTGCGGGGCCTTTGGCCACACGGCCAGAAGTACCAGGTGCCCCATGAAGTGCTGGAAGGCAGCCCTGGTTCCAGCGACCTTGGGGAAAAAGGAAGGGAAGGAAAACCTGAAACCATGGAAGCCCCAGGTTGAAGCCAACCCGGGGCCCTTGAACAAGGATAAGGGAGAGAAGGAAGAGAGACCAAGGTGAGCAGTGGGAGGGGTTTTCACCACTCTTAGGGTACTGCCTCCTAAGGACATGGTGTCTCTGCACCTGCACACCGTGTGCCTTTCCGTCTCCGGGCCAGGGAAGGAACGCTGCAGAGAAATAGGCCGGAGCTCCGTGTCCTCCGGGGTTCCACACCCAGGAGCTCCTTTGGCTCTGGGAGATTCAGGGACGGGGAGAGGCGGGGGCGCTTCGTGCAGGTTCCCCACGACAGGGGGAAAGGCGATGGAATCCAAATCACAGTCCTTAGTTGGGAAGCCTAGAGGGCCACCTGGGGGACGGGAAGGTTGGCACGTGAGGGAAGGTGCAGAGGCGGAAAGGGCACCAGATGTCCATTTCTGTATCACCAAACACGGAACGGGGCTGGGCCCCACACAGGGTTCTCCCTGTCTCCTGGGGAAAACCAGGAGAACAGAAAACCTTTTTCTGTTCTGCAGGCAACAAGACCCGCAGAGGAAGGCTCTCCTCCACATATTTTCTGGGAAACCTCCAGAGAAGCCGCTGCCGAATCGAAAAGGATCCACGGAATCTTCTGATTATCTGAGGGTGAGTGTCACCCCGGGCCCCTGGTCCTTTTCTCCTCTAGGTCACCCTGGTTGATTTCCTTTCAGCTTCCCGTCTGCGGGAGGAAATCGGGGAACCCCTCTTTCTTGCCTTCTTGGGGTCAGGGACTCCACGATCCTTCCAGGTCAATTTGATTCCAGGCGAAGGCATCTGAAGATGCCGTATTTCCTGTTGCTTTCTTTCTGTCCAATTATGGCAAGCCTGCCAACAACATGTTCCTAGCGGCATGAGGAAATTAGTCCCTCAGAGGCCCCAAACGTGGAGAAGGCTAAACCCAGGAACATGCATGTGTTCAGAGAAGACGTCCTGAGTACCCTTGAGCCACCAACCTGCCTTCGGAAGGGCCTCAGTCCGTTCCACTTCATGGAAGGCTGAGTGGAGGCGCTTTGATCCAGTTAATGCCCAAGACGCGATCTTTTGAACAATGGTGTGCTTAGATCAGCTACACATAGCTCGAGAGCGCATCTTTCATGTGTCTTGTCCTGATCAGCACTCAAGTGGAGGGTCTGTCCCTACTTCCAAGGACCGCCTGTCGATACTGTACTAAGAATTTCATGGCGTGTGCACCTTGTCTTTGGATGTGCTTGATTTTCACGTTGGCTCCATGCGGAGGAACTTCTAACCTGTGTTGTTTCCTCTCTTTCAGGTTGCAAGCGGGCCAATGCCGGTCCACACAACCAGTAAGAGGCCGCGCCTGGGCCCTGTCCTCGCTGATCGCTCAGCTACCGAAACGTCTGACAGGGGCTCCGTCTTGGCTTCGCCGTCTCCCCTCAGAAAAGCCAGTCTGAGCTCCTCCTCAAGTCTTGGACCAAAGGAAAGACAGACAGGGGCTGCGGCCGACATCCCTCAGCCTGCAGTCAGGCAGCAGGGCCCCGAGCCTCTCCTCGTGGTGAAGCCGACACACAGCAGCCCTGAGGGTGGCTGCCGAGAAGTTCCCCAGGCTGCCTCCAAAACCCACGGCCTGCTCCAGGCCATCAGACCCCAGGCACAGGACAAACGTCCTGCGGTGACCTCACAGCCCTGCCCGCCAGCCGCCACACACAGCTTGGGCCTAGGCTCCAATCTCAGCTTCGGGCCAGGAGCCAAGAGACCTGCCCAGGCTCGGATTCAGGCTTGCCTGAACTTCCCCAAGAAACCGAGACTGGGTCCCTTCCAGATCCCCGAAAGCGCCATCCAGGGAGGTGAGCTGGGGGCCCCGGAGAATCTCCAACCTCCGCCAGCCGCAACCGAACTTGGACCAAGTACGTCGCCCCAGATGGGCAGGAGGACACCCGCCCAGGTGCCCAGCGTCGACCGGCAGCCTCCGCACAGCAGACCTTGCCTGCCTACTGCCCAGGCCTGCACCATGTCCCATCACCCAGCGGCCAGCCATGATGGGGCCCAGCCTCTCACAGTGCTCTTCCGGAGACTGGAAAACGGACGCTGGAGCTCCAGCCTCCTGGCGGCCCCCTCATTTCACTCTCCTGAGAAGCCGGGAGCCTTCCTCGCTCAGAGCCCTCATGTGTCAGAGAAGTCTGAGGGTCCCCGTGTTCGTGTCCCACCGAGCGTCCTCTATGAGGACCTTCAGGTTTCCTCCTCCTCAGAGGACAGCGATTCTGACCTGGAGTGAGACTGCAGGTGGCAGGGGCTCCTTGGCCTCCAGCTCCCGTGACTTGGAGGGGACTGTGGGACTGAGGAGTGCAGAGCAGAGAGCAGACTCTGTGCGGTGACTCCGAAGCTCCCCGGCTGTGGCGCTTCTGTGGATGTGGGAGCCCAGGCCAGGCAGGGAGCAGATGCAGGGACTCTGCCTCATTGAATTCTGGTGAGGGACGTTGTAGTTCGCGTGGTTCTCCGGAAACGCGCCAGGAAAAGCTTCCGTGCCAGAGATTCGTTGCCTCAGAAACTGCGTGACGCGCAGGAGTCAGACTTCCGCTGGGACGTCAATAGGAAACTGGGGAATTACTGTGTATTTGCTCTCTAGATGACTGAATAAGGGAAAAGTTAGGGAACCCTGAGAGGTGCAGCCCTTCCGCTGTGCCCCGCCCTGAGAGCAGTGTTTCGGACGCTGGGAAGCGTGCTGTGCAGAGCGCTCTCGGGGTCTTTCCTCAGCCTCGAAAACTGGGCTGTGGAATGCCTTTGTACATGTGTGTGTTTAATTGGTTTTGAAGTGAATAAAATTCTCAAAAAGATGACATATTGTCTTTTGACTCTCATTCCGTGTTTGTGTTTAACTGATTTTCCGAGTGAAGGGGTGGCCTGCCCCTCCACACCTGTGGGTGTTTCTAGTCGGGTGGGATGAGAGACGGAGAGAAGAAATAAGACACAGAGACAAAGTATAGGGAGACAACAGTGGGTCCAGGGGACCGGCACTCAGCACACCAAGGACCTGCACCGGCACCGGCCTCTGAGTTCCCTCAGTTTTTATTGATTATGATTTTCATTATTTCAGCAAAAAGGAATGTAGTAGGAGAGCAGGGTGATAATAAGGAGAAGGTCAACAACAAACAAACAAAAAAAAACCACACGTGAGCCAAAGAATCTATATCATGACTAAGTTCAAGGGAAGGTACTATGCCTGGACGTGCACGTAGGCCAGATTTATGTTTCTCTCCACCCAAACATCTCAGCGGAGTAAAGAATAACTAGGCAGCATTACTGCCAACACGTCTCGCCTCCCGCCACAGGGCAGCTTTTCTCCGAGCTCAGAGTTCAACAAATGTACGATCGGGCTTTACACCGAGACATTCAGTTCCCAGGGGCAAGCAGGAGACAGTGGCCTTCCTGCATCTCAACTGCAAGAGGCTTTCCTCTTTGACTAATCCACCTCAGCACAGACCCATTACGGGTGTCAGGCTGGGGGACAGTCAGGTCTTTCCCATCCCACGAGGCCATATTTCAGACTGTCACATGGGGAGAAACCTTGGACAATACCCTGTTTTCAAGGGCAGAGGTCCCTGTGGCTTTCCACGGTGCATTGTGCCCCTGGTTTATTGAGACTAGAGAATGGCAATGACTTTTACCAAGTATACTGCTCGTAAACATTTGGTTAACAAGGCACGCCCTGCACAGCCCTAGATCCCTTAAGCCTCGATGTTATACAACACAGGTTTTTGTGAGCTCCAAGTTGGGTCAAAGGGGCCGCGGCAAAGCTACAAATGATCAACATCTCAGCAAAGCAATTGTTTAAAGTACAGGTCTTTTTCAAAATGGAGTCTCTTATGTCTTCCCCTTCTACATAGACACAGTGACAGTCTGATCTCCCTTTCTTTACCCTACATCCAAGGGCTTGAACATTTCTTGACTTGTTGGCAATCCAAATCGTTATGTCTCCGAAACAGAGTTGACTGAGGGGACCGCAGGGCTGGGCAGGACCTTTGACTTCGTATACAACCACAGGAGCAAGAAAACCTCAGCCCCACTCTACTAACACGCACCTAGTAAAATTCCGCCAACCGAATCTCACCCACGCTAACACGTGGGGAGCGTTGCTTGCACCACGAGTCCCCATTTGGCTCAACCGCCGATGCCAAGTGTGTGGTTCCAGTTGCGACGGCCCCCCGTGAAGTGGCTTCCGGATGTGCGAATGAACCAGGCAGAGTTTCACTGGCCAAATAGACCCCAGCAAAGCTGAAGTCAACTCCCACATTTGGGATGTACTTCAGAGGTAAAACATTCATCCCGTCTTCTTTCCGGATGTCTGACACCGTGGTTCTCCCCCTGATCCTAAGAGTAGCTGAGGTAGAGACTCACTGAAAGATCTAGGCAGGGAGATCCCATCATGCACAGGCTCTCTCCATTCTCTGACCTGGGAACAACTCTGAGCAGGATTCCACATCTAGGGGGCCTCGGAACTGAGCGGGATTTTCTGAGACACACCAAATGGCTGCTCCCTTTCCGCCGCTGTTGAGGGTCGTTATCTGGATTATCCAGATCACCTAGAAAGTATCCGTATCCAGAATCAATAAGATCAACTCTCTGCTCCTCTGACAGCAGAAGGAGCAGGACCATAAGGAACCAAAGAGCGTGGAAGGAAACGATGTGACAGGAAAGCTCAGAGAACGGCCACAGGGGGTCGTCAGCAGGCCTTCCCACCTGAATCATGAATAATTAATGAAGCGCAAATCAAAGGGGACTCGAGTTTCAGCAGGAGCAATTCATCCAACGGGAGATCGCCGGAGGGCCAACACGATTGAGAGACTGGGAGCCGGGTGCAGTGTCAAAGGGGACGCGACTGGTTCCAAAGCTCAAGAACACCATGGGGTCACTTGGGCTACGTGAGAAAATGCCCCAGTGTGCTGGTTCATCATTCCGACTCCTGCCTGTCTCTTCCCGTCCAAGGAACATGGACCCTAAGTCGTGCAGCTGCAGATGACCATGGGCAGAATTAGGGGCCGTGGCACAAAAGTTCACCGACACGGGAGTTCCACAGAAGGTGCGGTGGATCTTCGCAAATCCAGAGACATGGCAATGGGACCCAGGGAATTAGAGCCTCACAGGCGTCCGGGACACTTTTCAGGCATAATGCCTGGAGTCGCAAGACGAGCTGAAAAAGGAGCCAGGCACTGAAGGACAAAGCGTTGTTGACTTTCCTCATCTGTGTTTCCCAGTGCGGTCCAATTCACGGTGGTTTCCAAGCGCCTCCTGGAGGAGAAAACACATGAGGGTGCGGTCAGGGTTCTCTGCTGACAGACTTACCTTGGGGAAGAAAGAGAAGCTCTGAAGATGGATCATGGCCGTGACTGCACGTCAAGGAGAATCTCCTTGATGACACTGAGGCCCACGTCGAGATAGACTAAATGTGGTCCAATTAAAAGGTGTCTATTTTACCACATTTTTTAAAACAAAACAAAACAAAACAAAACAAAAAGATGGAAAAGAAGACAGGGGTACAGGCACCAGTGTTACATGTCTGACGGGGAGCATCTATTCTTCAAAGCTTGCAGCTGTACACGTAGGTTTTAGAATGTCTGTCAGCAGTGGACACGATCTTAGAGTGGGCTGTGCAGATAGACCTTTCCAGGTCACGTAATTGGATTAAGTTAATTGCAATTAAGGTACAGGTAACTGATTAGGTTAGGGTACGTTCCATGTCAGGTGACCAGAGGCAGTATAAAAGGCAGCCTGGAAAGCAGAGGTCCCTCTCCGCCCCTTCCTCCGTCGTCCTGGATGCTGCATCGCTTCCAGCGGGGCTGCTCCAGCACCTGCCCATCTCAGCGCCAGCCGGGGAAAGCAAGTAGACGCGTAATTTCAGGTTAGTTTCACTGAACTATTGTTTTTTTCACGCAATCCCTGAGGGGTGTGGGGGTGGGGGGAAGAGACACAGGAGGCCGAAAGAAACCGATCACACTGGGGCTTGCTGGTGGGGAAGGATGTGTTCTCGTTACTAGTAATTCTTGCAACAGAAAATGAGAAAACATATCCGTCTCCACATGTGGGATAAGACCAAGATGGGAATGCGAAAAGAAATGTACTGCAGCATGCTGAATTGGTGGGTAAATGGAAAAAGGACTTTGGAAAAAAGGGTGGTTTGCCCTTCAGCCGTGTAAGACGTCGATGCGATGTGGCACTTGTTCCCCGTTTGTTCAGATGAATTCGTGTGGTATGCGTAAAATACCAGAAAAAATAAATAAGTAAAGAGGGGCTGGAGCTAAAGCCAAAAGGTAGAACAGGAAAGACCATCACCTGCTAGTGTGGTAGAGAGGAAGGTAACTTCTCTCTATGAATTTGTGTTTGGAAGTTGCCTAATGAAATGGCCAGAGTAGCGATTCAAGTTGTCACAGGAAGCATCCCTTATCCCTGACTTCAAACAGACCTGCCAAAGGGTGGCGCAAGCCATGCCCTGTGTCTTCGATCGTTCTGTCCGTCAAGGGAGATAGAATCACCGTGTCTTCTACCGGAGTGAATCGTGAGAGACCTAAGTCCAGTCTCCAGAATCAGTTGCTTGTTTGGGGTTGAAAGCTCAACTCCCCATACCTAGGCCACGGGCCCTGTGGCAGGTGCGGTTTACTCTTGGACTAGGTAGTCATGGCAGAGGAACACACAGTATCCGAGGATGCACACAGCACATTGTGTTCTACAGATTTGACCGACTGGTGGTGAGGTCTCCTCATGACCACACCGGCAGGGAGTTAGCAGGTGGCTTCCTGTGGGTGTGTGAATATCCAATGTGCTTAACCATCGACATGTGTGTGTTTGTGTGTGTTTCAGGTGACCCAACAGTCAACCCCTGAAAAAGGCGGTCACAAAACCCCCAGGCGACGAAGATGATGGCACGTCGGGACCCCAAATCTTGGGCCAAGAGACTGGTGAGAGCCCAGACCCTCCAGAAGCAGCGGAGGGCCCCAGTTGGGCCAAGGGCTCCCCCGCCCGATGAAGAAGATCCCAGGGTAAGTCTAGCCCTGGATCTCTTGGGTATCGGGGTGGGGGTGGGGACGGGGGGAGGGGGTGTCACACGGTCCTCAGAGACTGGGTTGGATTCCAAAGAGCTCTGTCACCACCACCCAGGTTGCTTTTCCCATCCAAGGTGGGCGTGGCTTGGGACCTTCTCCCCGGCCCGATAGGTCCCTTGAGAGACTCTTGGGGGCAACCTCCCTTTCTACTTAGAGTCCTGTGTAGCCACGTTTGGCTGTGTTGTTGACTTCGGGTTCACCGTCGTGCCCCTTGGAACCTTGAGTCCTTCCTTTCAGAGTTCCTCCGTCACGTGGGCTTTGGGAGGGAACATCGTATCCGAACTCTCCCAGCACTTAACGGCCCCCATGCCGGTGTCCCCTCTTTGGAATCCTTATTCAGCTCTGAATTCACAATCCGTCCCAATGTGGACGTGGGATCGCTGCCTGTGGCTTCAGCTCACTCACCGACATCACTTCCTTTCCACCCACAGCTCAAGTGCAAAAACTGCGGGGCCTTTGGCCACACGGCCAGAAGTACCAGGTGCCCCATGAAGTGCTGGAAGGCAGCCCTGGTTCCAGCGACCTTGGGGAAAAAGGAAGGGAAGGAAAACCTGAAACCATGGAAGCCCCAGGTTGAAGCCAACCCGGGGCCCTTGAACAAGGATAAGGGAGAGAAGGAAGAGAGACCAAGGTGAGCAGTGGGAGGGGTTTTCACCACTCTTAGGGTACTGCCTCCTAAGGACATGGTGTCTCTGCACCTGCACACCGTGTGCCTTTCCGTCTCCGGGCCAGGGAAGGAACGCTGCAGAGAAATAGGCCGGAGCTCCGTGTCCTCCGGGGTTCCACACCCAGGAGCTCCTTTGGCTCTGGGAGATTCAGGGACGGGGAGAGGCGGGGGCGCTTCGTGCAGGTTCCCCACGACAGGGGGAAAAGCGATGGAATCCAAATCACAGTCCTTAGTTGGGAAGCCTAGAGGGCCACCTGGGGGACGGGAAGGTTGGCACGTGAGGGAAGGTGCAGAGGCGGAAAGGGCACCAGATGTCCATTTCTGTATCACAAAACACGGAACGGGGCTGGGCCCCACACAGGGTTCTCCCTGTCTCCTGGGGAAAACCAGGGGGCACGGCCTGACCTTTTTCTGTTCTGCAGGCAACAAGACCCGCAGAGGAAGGCTCTCCTCCACATATTTTCTGGGAAACCTCCAGAGAAGCCGCTGCCGAATCGAAAAGGATCCACGGAATCTTCTGATTATCTGAGGGTGAGTGTCACCCCGGGCCCCTGGTCCTTTTCTCCTCTAGGTCACCCTGGTTGATTTCCTTTCAGCTTCCCGTCTGCGGGAGGAAATCGGGGAACCCCTCTTTCTTGCCTTCTTGGGGTCAGGGACTCCACGATCCTTCCAGGTCAATTTGATTCCAGGCGAAGGCATCTGAAGATGCCGTATTTCCTGTTGCTTTCTTTCTGTCCAATTATGGCAAGCCTGCCAACAACATGTTCCTAGCGGCATGAGGAAATTAGTCCCTCAGAGGCCCCAAACGTGGAGAAGGCTAAACCCAGGAACATGCATGTGTTCAGAGAAGACGTCCTGAGTACCCTTGAGCCACCAACCTGCCTTCGGAAGGGCCTCAGTCCGTTCCACTTCATGGAAGGCTGAGTGGAGGCGCTTTGATCCAGTTAATGCCCAAGACGCGATCTTTTGAACAATGGTGTGCTTAGATCAGCTACACATAGCTCGAGAGCGCATCTTTCATGTGTCTTGTCCTGATCAGCACTCAAGTGGAGGGTCTGTCCCTAC
Source organism: Pan troglodytes (assembly GCF_028858775.2). Lineage (NCBI taxonomy): Eukaryota > Metazoa > Chordata > Mammalia > Primates > Hominidae > Pan > Pan troglodytes. The sequence goes on from NC_072405.2 coordinate 18,467,518, forward strand.
TTCCAAGGACCGCCTGTCGATACTGTACTAAGAATTTCATGGCGTGTGCACCTTGTCTTTGGATGTGCTTGATTTTCACGTTGGCTCCATGCGGAGGAACTTCTAACCTGTGTTGTTTCCTCTCTTTCAGGTTGCAAGCGGGCCAATGCCGGTCCACACAACCAGTAAGAGGCCGCGCCTGGGCCCTGTCCTCGCTGATCGCTCAGCTACCGAAACGTCTGACAGGGGCTCCGTCTTGGCTTCGCCGTCTCCCCTCAGAAAAGCCAGTCTGAGCTCCTCCTCAAGTCTTGGACCAAAGGAAAGACAGACAGGGGCTGCGGCCGACATCCCTCAGCCTGCAGTCAGGCAGCAGGGCCCCGAGCCTCTCCTCGTGGTGAAGCCGACACACAGCAGCCCTGAGGGTGGCTGCCGAGAAGTTCCCCAGGCTGCCTCCAAAACCCACGGCCTGCTCCAGGCCATCAGACCCCAGGCACAGGACAAACGTCCTGCGGTGACCTCACAGCCCTGCCCGCCAGCCGCCACACACAGCTTGGGCCTAGGCTCCAATCTCAGCTTCGGGCCAGGAGCCAAGAGACCTGCCCAGGCTCGGATTCAGGCTTGCCTGAACTTCCCCAAGAAACCGAGACTGGGTCCCTTCCAGATCCCCGAAAGCGCCATCCAGGGAGGTGAGCTGGGGGCCCCGGAGAATCTCCAACCTCCGCCAGCCGCAACCGAACTTGGACCAAGTACGTCGCCCCAGATGGGCAGGAGGACACCCGCCCAGGTGCCCAGCGTCGACCGGCAGCCTCCGCACAGCAGACCTTGCCTGCCTACTGCCCAGGCCTGCACCATGTCCCATCACCCAGCGGCCAGCCATGATGGGGCCCAGCCTCTCACAGTGCTCTTCCGGAGACTGGAAAACGGACGCTGGAGCTCCAGCCTCCTGGCGGCCCCCTCATTTCACTCTCCTGAGAAGCCGGGAGCCTTCCTCGCTCAGAGCCCTCATGTGTCAGAGAAGTCTGAGGGTCCCCGTGTTCGTGTCCCACCGAGCGTCCTCTATGAGGACCTTCAGGTTTCCTCCTCCTCAGAGGACAGCGATTCTGACCTGGAGTGAGACTGCAGGTGGCAGGGGCTCCTTGGCCTCCAGCTCCCGTGACTTGGAGGGGACTGTGGGACTGAGGAGTGCAGAGCAGAGAGCAGACTCTGTGCGGTGACTCCGAAGCTCCCCGGCTGTGGCGCTTCTGTGGATGTGGGAGCCCAGGCCAGGCAGGGAGCAGATGCAGGGACTCTGCCTCATTGAATTCTGGTGAGGGACGTTGTAGTTCGCGTGGTTCTCCGGAAACGCGCCAGGAAAAGCTTCCGTGCCAGAGATTCGTTGCCTCAGAAACTGCGTGACGCGCAGGAGTCAGACTTCCGCTGGGACGTCAATAGGAAACTGGGGAATTACTGTGTATTTGCTCTCTAGATGACTGAATAAGGGAAAAGTTAGGGAACCCTGAGAGGTGCAGCCCTTCCGCTGTGCCCCGCCCTGAGAGCAGTGTTTCGGACGCTGGGAAGCGTGCTGTGCAGAGCGCTCTCGGGGTCTTTCCTCAGCCTCGAAAACTGGGCTGTGGAATGCCTTTGTACATGTGTGTGTTTAATTGGTTTTGAAGTGAATAAAATTCTCAAAAAGATGACATATTGTCTTTTGACTCTCATTCCGTGTTTGTGTTTAACTGATTTTCCGAGTGAAGGGGTGGCCTGCCCCTCCACACCTGTGGGTGTTTCTAGTCGGGTGGGATGAGAGACGGAGAGAAGAAATAAGACACAGAGACAAAGTATAGGGAGACAACAGTGGGTCCAGGGGACCGGCACTCAGCACACCAAGGACCTGCACCGGCACCGGCCTCTGAGTTCCCTCAGTTTTTATTGATTATGATTTTCATTATTTCAGCAAAAAGGAATGTAGTAGGAGAGCAGGGTGATAATAAGGAGAAGGTCAACAACAAACAAACAAAAAAAAACCACACGTGAGCCAAAGAATCTATATCATGACTAAGTTCAAGGGAAGGTACTATGCCTGGACATGCACGTAGGCCAGATTTATGTTTCTCTCCACCCAAACATCTCAGCGGAGTAAAGAATAACTAGGCAGCATTACTGCCAACACGTCTCGCCTCCCGCCACAGGGCAGCTTTTCTCCGAGCTCAGAGTTGAACAAATGTACGATCGGGCTTTACACCGAGACATTCAGTTCCCAGGGGCAAGCAGGAGACAGTGGCCTTCCTGCATCTCAACTGCAAGAGGCTTTCCTCTTTGACTAATCCACCTCAGCACAGACCCATTACGGGTGTCAGGCTGGGGGACAGTCAGGTCTTTCCCATCCCACGAGGCCATATTTCAGACTGTCACATGGGGAGAAACCTTGGACAATACCCTGTTTTCAAGGGCAGAGGTCCCTGTGGCTTTCCACGGTGCATTGTGCCCCTGGTTTATTGAGACTAGAGAATGGCAATGACTTTTACCAAGTATACTGCTCGTAAACATTTGGTTAACAAGGCACGCCCTGCACAGCCCTAGATCCCTTAAGCCTCGATGTTATACAACACAGGTTTTTGTGAGCTCCAAGTTGGGTCAAAGGGGCCGCGGCAAAGCTACAAATGATCAACATCTCAGCAAAGCAATTGTTTAAAGTACAGGTCCTTTTCAAAATGGAGTCTCTTATGTCTTCCCCTTCTACATAGACACAGTGACAGTCTGATCTCCCTTTCTTTACCCTACATCCAAGGGCTTGAACATTTCTTGACTTGTTGGCAATCCAAATCGTTATGTCTCCGAAACAGAGTTGACTGAGGGGACCGCAGGGCTGGGCAGGACCTTTGACTTCGTATACAACCACAGGAGCAAGAAAACCTCAGCCCCACTCTACTAACACGCACCTAGTAAAATTCCGCCAACCGAATCTCACCCACGCTAACACGTGGGGAGCGTTGCTTGCACCACGAGTCCCCATTTGGCTCAACCGCCGATGCCAAGTGTGTGGTTCCAGTTGCGACGGCCCCCCGTGAAGTGGCTTCCGGATGTGCGAATGAACCAGGCAGAGTTTCACTGGCCAAATAGACCCCAGCAAAGCTGAAGTCAACTCCCACATTTGGGATGTACTTCAGAGGTAAAACATTCATCCCGTCTTCTTTCCGGATGTCTGACACCGTGGTTCTCCCCCTGATCCTAAGAGTAGCTGAGGTAGAGACTCACTGAAAGATCTAGGCAGGGAGATCCCATCATGCACAGGCTCTCTCCATTCTCTGACCTGGGAACAACTCTGAGCAGGATTCCACATCTAGGGGGCCTCGGAACTGAGCGGGATTTTCTGAGACACACCAAATGGCTGCTCCCTTTCCGCCGCTGTTGAGGGTCGTTATCTGGATTATCCAGATCACCTAGAAAGTATCCGTATCCAGAATCAATAAGATCAACTCTCTGCTCCTCTGACAGCAGAAGGAGCAGGACCATAAGGAACCAAAGAGCGTGGAAGGAAACGATGTGACAGGAAAGCTCAGAGAACGGCCACAGGGGGTCGTCAGCAGGCCTTCCCACCTGAATCATGAATAATTAATGAAGCGCAAATCAAAGGGGACTCGAGTTTCAGCAGGAGCAATTCATCCAACGGGAGATCGCCGGAGGGCCAACACGATTGAGAGACTGGGAGCCGGGTGCAGTGTCAAAGGGGACGCGACTGGTTCCAAAGCTCAAGAACACCATGGGGTCACTTGGGCTACGTGAGAAAATGCCCCAGTGTGCTGGTTCATCATTCCGACTCCTGCCTGTCTCTTCCCGTCCAAGGAACATGGACCCTAAGTCGTGCAGCTGCAGATGACCATGGGCAGAATTAGGGGCCGTGGCACAAAAGTTCACCGACACGGGAGTTCCACAGAAGGTGCGGTGGATCTTCGCAAATCCAGAGACATGGCAATGGGACCCAGGGAATTAGAGCCTCACAGGCGTCCGGGACACTTTTCAGGCATAATGCCTGGAGTCGCAAGACGAGCTGAAAAAGGAGCCAGGCACTGAAGGACAAAGCGTTGTTGACTTTCCTCATCTGTGTTTCCCAGTGCGGTCCAATTCACGGTGGTTTCCAAGCGCCTCCTGGAGGAGAAAACACATGAGGGTGCGGTCAGGGTTCTCTGCTGACAGACTTACCTTGGGGAAGAAAGAGAAGCTCTGAAGATGGATCATGGCCGTGACTGCACGTCAAGGAGAATCTCCTTGATGACACTGAGGCCCACGTCGAGATAGACTAAATGTGGTCCAATTAAAAGGTGTCTATTTTACCACATTTTTTAAAAACAAAACAAAACAAAACAAAACAAAAAGATGGAAAAGAAGACAGGGGTACAGGCACCAGTGTTACATGTCTGACGGGGAGCATCTATTCTTCAAAGCTTGCAGCTGTACACGTAGGTTTTAGAATGTCTGTCAGCAGTGGACACGATGTTAGAGTGGGCTGTGCAGATAGACCTTTCCAGGTCACGTAATTGGATTAAGTTAATTGCAATTAAGGTACAGGTAACTGATTAGGTTAGGGTACGTTCCATGTCAGGTGACCAGAGGCAGTATAAAAGGCAGCCTGGAAAGCAGAGGTCCCTCTCCGCCCCTTCCTCCGTCGTCCTGGATGCTGCATCGCTTCCAGCGGGGCTGCTCCAGCACCTGCCCATCTCAGCGCCAGCCGGGGAAAGCAAGTAGACGCGTAATTTCAGGTTAGTTTCACTGAACTATTGTTTTTTTCACGCAATCCCTGAGGGGTGTGGGGGTGGGGGGAAGAGACACAGGAGGCCGAAAGAAACCGATCACACTGGGGCTTGCTGGTGGGGAAGGATGTGTTCTCGTTACTAGTAATTCTTGCAACAGAAAATGAGAAAACATATCCGTCTCCACATGTGGGATAAGACCAAGATGGGAATGCGAAAAGAAATGTACTGCAGCATGCTGAATTGGTGGGTAAATGGAAAAAGGACTTTGGAAAAAAGGGTGGTTTGCCCTTCAGCCGTGTAAGACGTCGATGCGATGTGGCACTTGTTCCCCGTTTGTTCAGATGAATTCGTGTGGTATGCGTAAAATACCAGAAAAAATAAATAAGTAAAGAGGGGCTGGAGCTAAAGCCAAAAGGTAGAACAGGAAAGACCATCACCTGCTAGTGTGGTAGAGAGGAAGGTAACTTCTCTCTATGAATTTGTGTTTGGAAGTTGCCTAATGAAATGGCCAGAGTAGCGATTCAAGTTGTCACAGGAAGCATCCCTTATCCCTGACTTCAAACAGACCTGCCAAAGGGTGGCGCAAGCCATGCCCTGTGTCTTCGATCGTTCTGTCCGTCAAGGGAGATAGAATCACCGTGTCTTCTACCGGAGTGAATCGTGAGAGACCTAAGTCCAGTCTCCAGAATCAGTTGCTTGTTTGGGGTTGAAAGCTCAACTCCCCATACCTAGGCCACGGGCCCTGTGGCAGGTGCGGTTTACTCTTGGACTAGGTAGTCATGGCAGAGGAACACACAGTATCCGAGGATGCACACAGCACATTGTGTTCTACAGATTTGACCGACTGGTGGTGAGGTCTCCTCATGACCACACCGGCAGGGAGTTAGCAGGTGGCTTCCTGTGGGTGTGTGAATATCCAATGTGCTTAACCATCGACATGTGTGTGTTTGTGTGTGTTTCAGGTGACCCAACAGTCAACCCCTGAAAAAGGCGGTCACAAAACCCCCAGGCGACGAAGATGATGGCACGTCGGGACCCCAAATCTTGGGCCAAGAGACTGGTGAGAGCCCAGACCCTCCAGAAGCAGCGGAGGGCCCCAGTTGGGCCAAGGGCTCCCCCGCCCGATGAAGAAGATCCCAGGGTAAGTCTAGCCCTGGATCTCTTGGGTATCGGGGTGGGGGTGGGGACGGGGGGAGGGGGTGTCACACGGTCCTCAGAGACTGGGTTGGATTCCAAAGAGCTCTGTCACCACCACCCAGGTTGCTTTTCCCATCCAAGGTGGGCGTGGCTTGGGACCTTCTCCCCGGCCCGATAGGTCCCTTGAGAGACTCTTGGGGGCAACCTCCCTTTCTACTTAGAGTCCTGTGTAGCCACGTTTGGCTGTGTTGTTGACTTCGGGTTCACCGTCGTGCCCCTTGGAACCTTGAGTCCTTCCTTTCAGAGTTCCTCCGTCACGTGGGCTTTGGGAGGGAACATCGTATCCGAACTCTCCCAGCACTTAACGGCCCCCATGCCGGTGTCCCCTCTTTGGAATCCTTATTCAGCTCTGAATTCACAATCCGTCCCAATGTGGACGTGGGATCGCTGCCTGTGGCTTCAGCTCACTCACCGACATCACTTCCTTTCCACCCACAGCTCAAGTGCAAAAACTGCGGGGCCTTTGGCCACACGGCCAGAAGTACCAGGTGCCCCATGAAGTGCTGGAAGGCAGCCCTGGTTCCAGCGACCTTGGGGAAAAAGGAAGGGAAGGAAAACCTGAAACCATGGAAGCCCCAGGTTGAAGCCAACCCGGGGCCCTTGAACAAGGATAAGGGAGAGAAGGAAGAGAGACCAAGGTGAGCAGTGGGAGGGGTTTTCACCACTCTTAGGGTACTGCCTCCTAAGGACATGGTGTCTCTGCACCTGCACACCGTGTGCCTTTCCGTCTCCGGGCCAGGGAAGGAACGCTGCAGAGAAATAGGCCGGAGCTCCGTGTCCTCCGGGGTTCCACACCCAGGAGCTCCTTTGGCTCTGGGAGATTCAGGGACGGGGAGAGGCGGGGGCGCTTCGTGCAGGTTCCCCACGACAGGGGGAAAAGCGATGGAATCCAAATCACAGTCCTTAGTTGGGAAGCCTAGAGGGCCACCTGGGGGACGGGAAGGTTGGCACGTGAGGGAAGGTGCAGAGGCGGAAAGGGCACCAGATGTCCATTTCTGTATCACAAAACACGGAACGGGGCTGGGCCCCACACAGGGTTCTCCCTGTCTCCTGGGGAAAACCAGGGGGCACGGCCTGACCTTTTTCTGTTCTGCAGGCAACAAGACCCGCAGAGGAAGGCTCTCCTCCACATATTTTCTGGGAAACCTCCAGAGAAGCCGCTGCCGAATCGAAAAGGATCCACGGAATCTTCTGATTATCTGAGGGTGAGTGTCACCCCGGGCCCCTGGTCCTTTTCTCCTCTAGGTCACCCTGGTTGATTTCCTTTCAGCTTCCCGTCTGCGGGAGGAAATCGGGGAACCCCTCTTTCTTGCCTTCTTGGGGTCAGGGACTCCACGATCCTTCCAGGTCAATTTGATTCCAGGCGAAGGCATCTGAAGATGCCGTATTTCCTGTTGCTTTCTTTCTGTCCAATTATGGCAAGCCTGCCAACAACATGTTCCTAGCGGCATGAGGAAATTAGTCCCTCAGAGGCCCCAAACGTGGAGAAGGCTAAACCCAGGAACATGCATGTGTTCAGAGAAGACGTCCTGAGTACCCTTGAGCCACCAACCTGCCTTCGGAAGGGCCTCAGTCCGTTCCACTTCATGGAAGGCTGAGTGGAGGCGCTTTGATCCAGTTAATGCCCAAGACGCGATCTTTTGAACAATGGTGTGCTTAGATCAGCTACACATAGCTCGAGAGCGCATCTTTCATGTGTCTTGTCCTGATCAGCACTCAAGTGGAGGGTCTGTCCCTACTTCCAAGGACCGCCTGTCGATACTGTACTAAGAATTTCATGGCGTGTGCACCTTGTCTTTGGATGTGCTTGATTTTCACGTTGGCTCCATGCGGAGGAACTTCTAACCTGTGTTGTTTCCTCTCTTTCAGGTTGCAAGCGGGCCAATGCCGGTCCACACAACCAGTAAGAGGCCGCGCCTGGGCCCTGTCCTCGCTGATCGCTCAGCTACCGAAACGTCTGACAGGGGCTCCGTCTTGGCTTCGCCGTCTCCCCTCAGAAAAGCCAGTCTGAGCTCCTCCTCAAGTCTTGGACCAAAGGAAAGACAGACAGGGGCTGCGGCCGACATCCCTCAGCCTGCAGTCAGGCAGCAGGGCCCCGAGCCTCTCCTCGTGGTGAAGCCGACACACAGCAGCCCTGAGGGTGGCTGCCGAGAAGTTCCCCAGGCTGCCTCCAAAACCCACGGCCTGCTCCAGGCCATCAGACCCCAGGCACAGGACAAACGTCCTGCGGTGACCTCACAGCCCTGCCCGCCAGCCGCCACACACAGCTTGGGCCTAGGCTCCAATCTCAGCTTCGGGCCAGGAGCCAAGAGACCTGCCCAGGCTCGGATTCAGGCTTGCCTGAACTTCCCCAAGAAACCGAGACTGGGTCCCTTCCAGATCCCCGAAAGCGCCATCCAGGGAGGTGAGCTGGGGGCCCCGGAGAATCTCCAACCTCCGCCAGCCGCAACCGAACTTGGACCAAGTACGTCGCCCCAGATGGGCAGGAGGACACCCGCCCAGGTGCCCAGCGTCGACCGGCAGCCTCCGCACAGCAGACCTTGCCTGCCTACTGCCCAGGCCTGCACCATGTCCCATCACCCAGCGGCCAGCCATGATGGGGCCCAGCCTCTCACAGTGCTCTTCCGGAGACTGGAAAACGGACGCTGGAGCTCCAGCCTCCTGGCGGCCCCCTCATTTCACTCTCCTGAGAAGCCGGGAGCCTTCCTCGCTCAGAGCCCTCATGTGTCAGAGAAGTCTGAGGGTCCCCGTGTTCGTGTCCCACCGAGCGTCCTCTATGAGGACCTTCAGGTTTCCTCCTCCTCAGAGGACAGCGATTCTGACCTGGAGTGAGACTGCAGGTGGCAGGGGCTCCTTGGCCTCCAGCTCCCGTGACTTGGAGGGGACTGTGGGACTGAGGAGTGCAGAGCAGAGAGCAGACTCTGTGCGGTGACTCTGAAGCTCCCCGGCTGTGGCGCTTCTGTGGATGTGGGAGCCCAGGCCAGGCAGGGAGCAGATGCAGGGACTCTGCCTCATTGAATTCTGGTGAGGGACGTTGTAGTTCGCGTGGTTCTCCGGAAACGCGCCAGGAAAAGCTTCCGTGCCAGAGATTCGTTGCCTCAGAAACTGCGTGACGCGCAGGAGTCAGACTTCCGCTGGGACGTCAATAGGAAACTGGGGAATTACTGTGTATTTGCTCTCTAGATGACTGAATAAGGGAAAAGTTAGGGAACCCTGAGAGGTGCAGCCCTTCCGCTGTGCCCCGCCCTGAGAGCAGTGTTTCGGACGCTGGGAAGCGTGCTGTGCAGAGCGCTCTCGGGGTCTTTCCTCAGCCTCGAAAACTGGGCTGTGGAATGCCTTTGTACATGTGTGTGTTTAATTGGTTTTGAAGTGAATAAAATTCTCAAAAAGATGACATATTGTCTTTTGACTCTCATTCCGTGTTTGTGTTTAACTGATTTTCCGAGTGAAGGGGTGGCCTGCCCCTCCACACCTGTGGGTGTTTCTAGTCGGGTGGGATGAGAGACGGAGAGAAGAAATAAGACACAGAGACAAAGTATAGGGAGACAACAGTGGGTCCAGGGGACCGGCACTCAGCACACCAAGGACCTGCACCGGCACCGGCCTCTGAGTTCCCTCAGTTTTTATTGATTATGATTTTCATTATTTCAGCAAAAAGGAATGTAGTAGGAGAGCAGGGTGATAATAAGGAGAAGGTCAACAACAACAAAAACAAAACAAACAAAAAAAAACACACACGTGAGCCAAAGAATCTATATCATGACTAAGTTCAAGGGAAGGTACTATGCCTAGACATGCACGTAGGCCAGATTTATGTTTCTCTCCACCCAAACATCTCAGCGGAGTAAAGAATAACAAGGCAGCATTACTGCCAACACGTCTCGCCTCCCGCCACAGGGCAGCTTTTCTCCGAGCTCAGAGTTGAACAAATGTACGATCGGGCTTTACACCGAGACATTCAGTTCCCAGGGGCAAGCAGGAGACAGTGGCCTTCCTGCATCTCAACTGCAAGAGGCTTTCCTCTTTGACTAATCCACCTCAGCACAGACCCATTACGGGTGTCAGGCTGGGGGACAGTCAGGTCTTTCCCATCCCACGAGGCCATATTTCAGACTGTCACATGGGGAGAAACCTTGGACAATACCCTGTTTTCAAGGGCAGAGGTCCCTGTGGCTTTCCACGGTGCATTGTGCCCCTGGTTTATTGAGACTAGAGAATGGCAATGACTTTTACCAAGTATACTGCTCGTAAACATTTGGTTAACAAGGCACGCCCTGCACAGCCCTAGATCCCTTAAGCCTCGATGTTATACAACACAGGTTTTTGTGAGCTCCAAGTTGGGTCAAAGGGGCCGCGGCAAAGCTACAAATGATCAACATCTCAGCAAAGCAATTGTTTAAAGTACAGGTCTTTTTCAAAATGGAGTCTCTTATGTCTTCCCCTTCTACATAGACACAGTGACAGTCTGATCTCCCTTTCTTTACCCTACATCCAAGGGCTTGAACATTTCTTGACTTGTTGGCAATCCAAATCGTTATGTCTCCGAAACAGAGTTGACTGAGGGGACCGCAGGGCTGGGCAGGACCTTTGACTTCGTATACAACCACAGGAGCAAGAAAACCTCAGCCCCACTCTACTAACACGCACCTAGTAAAATTCCGCCAACCGAATCTCACCCACGCTAACACGTGGGGAGCGTTGCTTGCACCACGAGTCCCCATTTGGCTCAACCGCCGATGCCAAGTGTGTGGTTCCAGTTGCGACGGCCCCCCGTGAAGTGGCTTCCGGATGTGCGAATGAACCAGGCAGAGTTTCACTGGCCAAATAGACCCCAGCAAAGCTGAAGTCAACTCCCACATTTGGGATGTACTTCAGAGGTAAAACATTCATCCCGTCTTCTTTCCGGATGTCTGACACCGTGGTTCTCCCCCTGATCCTAAGAGTAGCTGAGGTAGAGACTCACTGAAAGATCTAGGCAGGGAGATCCCATCATGCACAGGCTCTCTCCATTCTCTGACCTGGGAACAACTCTGAGCAGGATTCCACATCTAGGGGGCCTCGGAACTGAGCGGGATTTTCTGAGACACACCAAATGGCTGCTCCCTTTCCGCCGCTGTTGAGGGTCGTTATCTGGATTATCCAGATCACCTAGAAAGTATCCGTATCCAGAATCAATAAGATCAACTCTCTGCTCCTCTGACAGCAGAAGGAGCAGGACCATAAGGAACCAAAGAGCGTGGAAGGAAACGATGTGACAGGAAAGCTCAGAGAACGGCCACAGGGGGTCGTCAGCAGGCCTTCCCACCTGAATCATGAATAATTAATGAAGCGCAAATCAAAGGGGACTCGAGTTTCAGCAGGAGCAATTCATCCAACGGGAGATCGCCGGAGGGCCAACACGATTGAGAGACTGGGAGCCGGGTGCAGTGTCAAAGGGGACGCGACTGGTTCCAAAGCTCAAGAACACCATGGGGTCACTTGGGCTACGTGAGAAAATGCCCCAGTGTGCTGGTTCATCATTCCGACTCCTGCCTGTCTCTTCCCGTCCAAGGAACATGGACCCTAAGTCGTGCAGCTGCAGATGACCATGGGCAGAATTAGGGGCCGTGGCACAAAAGTTCACCGACACGGGAGTTCCACAGAAGGTGCGGTGGATCTTCGCAAATCCAGAGACATGGCAATGGGACCCAGGGAATTAGAGCCTCACAGGCGTCCGGGACACTTTTCAGGCATAATGCCTGGAGTCGCAAGACGAGCTGAAAAAGGAGCCAGGCACTGAAGGACAAAGCGTTGTTGACTTTCCTCATCTGTGTTTCCCAGTGCGGTCCAATTCACGGTGGTTTCCAAGCGCCTCCTGGAGGAGAAAACACATGAGGGTGCGGTCAGGGTTCTCTGCTGACAGACTTACCTTGGGGAAGAAAGAGAAGCTCTGAAGATGGATCATGGCCGTGACTGCACGTCAAGGAGAATCTCCTTGATGACACTGAGGCCCACGTCGAGATAGACTAAATGTGGTCCAATTAAAAGGTGTCTATTTTACCACATTTTTTAAAACAAAACAAAACAAAACAAAACAAAAAGATGGAAAAGAAGACAGGGGTACAGGCACCAGTGTTACATGTCTGACGGGGAGCATCTATTCTTCAAAGCTTGCAGCTGTACACGTAGGTTTTAGAATGTCTGTCAGCAGTGGACACGATCTTAGAGTGGGCTGTGCAGATAGACCTTTCCAGGTCACGTAATTGGATTAAGTTAATTGCAATTAAGGTACAGGTAACTGATTAGGTTAGGGTACGTTCCATGTCAGGTGACCAGAGGCAGTATAAAAGGCAGCCTGGAAAGCAGAGGTCCCTCTCCGCCCCTTCCTCCGTCGTCCTGGATGCTGCATCGCTTCCAGCGGGGCTGCTCCAGCACCTGCCCATCTCAGCGCCAGCCGGGGAAAGCAAGTAGACGCGTAATTTCAGGTTAGTTTCACTGAACTATTGTTTTTTTCACGCAATCCCTGAGGGGTGTGGGGGTGGGGGGAAGAGACACAGGAGGCCGAAAGAAACCGATCACACTGGGGCTTGCTGGTGGGGAAGGATGTGTTCTCGTTACTAGTAATTCTTGCAACAGAAAACGAGAAAACATATCCGTCTCCACATGTGGGATAAGACCAAGATGGGAATGCGAAAAGAAATGTACTGCAGCATGCTGAATTGGTGGGTAAATGGAAAAAGGACTTTGGAAAAAAGGGTGGTTTGCCCTTCAGCCGTGTAAGACGTCGATGCGATGTGGCACTTGTTCCCCGTTTGTTCAGATGAATTCGTGTGGTATGCGTAAAATACCAGAAAAAATAAATAAGTAAAGAGGGGCTGGAGCTAAAGCCAAAAGGTAGAACAGGAAAGACCATCACCTGCTAGTGTGGTAGAGAGGAAGGTAACTTCTCTCTATGAATTTGTGTTTGGAAGTTGCCTAATGAAATGGCCAGAGTAGCGATTCAAGTTGTCACAGGAAGCATCCCTTATCCCTGACTTCAAACAGACCTGCCAAAGGGTGGCGCAAGCCATGCCCTGTGTCTTCGATCGTTCTGTCCGTCAAGGGAGATAGAATCACCGTGTCTTCTACCGGAGTGAATCGTGAGAGACCTAAGTCCAGTCTCCAGAATCAGTTGCTTGTTTGGGGTTGAAAGCTCAACTCCCCATACCTAGGCCACGGGCCCTGTGGCAGGTGCGGTTTACTCTTGGACTAGGTAGTCATGGCAGAGGAACACACAGTATCCGAGGATGCACACAGCACATTGTGTTCTACAGATTTGACCGACTGGTGGTGAGGTCTCCTCATGACCACACCGGCAGGGAGTTAGCAGGTGGCTTCCTGTGGGTGTGTGAATATCCAATGTGCTTAACCATCGACATGTGTGTGTTTGTGTGTGTTTCAGGTGACCCAACAGTCAACCCCTGAAAAAGGCGGTCACAAAACCCCCAGGCGACGAAGATGATGGCACGTCGGGACCCCAAATCTTGGGCCAAGAGACTGGTGAGAGCCCAGACCCTCCAGAAGCAGCGGAGGGCCCCAGTTGGGCCAAGGGCTCCCCCGCCCGATGAAGAAGATCCCAGGGTAAGTCTAGCCCTGGATCTCTTGGGTATCGGGGTGGGGGTGGGGAGGGGGGGAGGGGGTGTCACACGGTCCTCAGAGACTGGGTTGGATTCCAAAGAGCTCTGTCACCACCACCCAGGTTGCTTTTCCCATCCAAGGTGGGCGTGGCTTGGGACCTTCTCCCCGGCCCGATAGGTCCCTTGAGAGACTCTTGGGGGCAACCTCCCTTTCTACTTAGAGTCCTGTGTAGCCACGTTTGGCTGTGTTGTTGACTTCGGGTTCACCGTCGTGCCCCTTGGAACCTTGAGTCCTTCCTTTCAGAGTTCCTCCGTCACGTGGGCTTTGGGAGGGAACATCGTATCCGAACTCTCCCAGCACTTAACGGCCCCCATGCCGGTGTCCCCTCTTTGGAATCCTTATTCAGCTCTGAATTCACAATCCGTCCCAATGTGGACGTGGGATCGCTGCCTGTGGCTTCAGCTCACTCACCGACATCACTTCCTTTCCACCCACAGCTCAAGTGCAAAAACTGCGGGGCCTTTGGCCACACGGCCAGAAGTACCAGGTGCCCCATGAAGTGCTGGAAGGCAGCCCTGGTTCCAGCGACCTTGGGGAAAAAGGAAGGGAAGGAAAACCTGAAACCATGGAAGCCCCAGGTTGAAGCCAACCCGGGGCCCTTGAACAAGGATAAGGGAGAGAAGGAAGAGAGACCAAGGTGAGCAGTGGGAGGGGTTTTCACCACTCTTAGGGTACTGCCTCCTAAGGACATGGTGTCTCTGCACCTGCACACCGTGTGCCTTTCCGTCTCCGGGCCAGGGAAGGAACGCTGCAGAGAAATAGGCCGGAGCTCCGTGTCCTCCGGGGTTCCACACCCAGGAGCTCCTTTGGCTCTGGGAGAATCAGGGACGGGGAGAGGCGGGGGCGCTTCGTGCAGGTTCCCCACGACAGGGGGAAAAGCGATGGAATCCAAATCACAGTCCTTAGTTGGGAAGCCTAGAGGGCCACCTGGGGGACGGGAAGGTTGGCACGTGAGGGAAGGTGCAGAGGCGGAAAGGGCACCAGATGTCCATTTCTGTATCACAAAACACGGAACGGGGCTGGGCCCCACACAGGGTTCTCCCTGTCTCCTGGGGAAAACCAGGGGGCACGGCCTGACCTTTTTCTGTTCTGCAGGCAACAAGACCCGCAGAGGAAGGCTCTCCTCCACATATTTTCTGGGAAACCTCCAGAGAAGCCGCTGCCGAATCGAAAAGGATCCACGGAATCTTCTGATTATCTGAGGGTGAGTGTCACCCCGGGCCCCTGGTCCTTTTCTCCTCTAGGTCACCCTGGTTGATTTCCTTTCAGCTTCCCGTCTGCGGGAGGAAATCGGGGAACCCCTCTTTCTTGCCTTCTTGGGGTCAGGGACTCCACGATCCTTCCAGGTCAATTTGATTCCAGGCGAAGGCATCTGAAGATGCCGTATTTCCTGTTGCTTTCTTTCTGTCCAATTATGGCAAGCCTGCCAACAACATGTTCCTAGCGGCATGAGGAAATTAGTCCCTCAGAGGCCCCAAACGTGGAGAAGGCTAAACCCAGGAACATGCATGTGTTCAGAGAAGACGTCCTGAGTACCCTTGAGCCACCAACCTGCCTTCGGAAGGGCCTCAGTCCGTTCCACTTCATGGAAGGCTGAGTGGAGGCGCTTTGATCCAGTTAATGCCCAAGACGCGATCTTTTGAACAATGGTGTGCTTAGATCAGCTACACATAGCTCGAGAGCGCATCTTTCATGTGTCTTGTCCTGATCAGCACTCAAGTGGAGGGTCTGTCCCTACTTCCAAGGACCGCCTGTCGATACTGTACTAAGAATTTCATGGCGTGTGCACCTTGTCTTTGGATGTGCTTGATTTTCACGTTGGCTCCATGCGGAGGAACTTCTAACCTGTGTTGTTTCCTCTCTTTCAGGTTGCAAGCGGGCCAATGCCGGTCCACACAACCAGTAAGAGGCCGCGCCTGGGCCCTGTCCTCGCTGATCGCTCAGCTACCGAAACGTCTGACAGGGGCTCCGTCTTGGCTTCGCCGTCTCCCCTCAGAAAAGCCAGTCTGAGCTCCTCCTCAAGTCTTGGACCAAAGGAAAGACAGACAGGGGCTGCGGCCGACATCCCTCAGCCTGCAGTCAGGCAGCAGGGCCCCGAGCCTCTCCTCGTGGTGAAGCCGACACACAGCAGCCCTGAGGGTGGCTGCCGAGAAGTTCCCCAGGCTGCCTCCAAAACCCACGGCCTGCTCCAGGCCATCAGACCCCAGGCACAGGACAAACGTCCTGCGGTGACCTCACAGCCCTGCCCGCCAGCCGCCACACACAGCTTGGGCCTAGGCTCCAATCTCAGCTTCGGGCCAGGAGCCAAGAGACCTGCCCAGGCTCGGATTCAGGCTTGCCTGAACTTCCCCAAGAAACCGAGACTGGGTCCCTTCCAGATCCCCGAAAGCGCCATCCAGGGAGGTGAGCTGGGGGCCCCGGAGAATCTCCAACCTCCGCCAGCCGCAACCGAACTTGGACCAAGTACGTCGCCCCAGATGGGCAGGAGGACACCCGCCCAGGTGCCCAGCGTCGACCGGCAGCCTCCGCACAGCAGACCTTGCCTGCCTACTGCCCAGGCCTGCACCATGTCCCATCACCCAGCGGCCAGCCATGATGGGGCCCAGCCTCTCACAGTGCTCTTCCGGAGACTGGAAAACGGACGCTGGAGCTCCAGCCTCCTGGCGGCCCCCTCATTTCACTCTCCTGAGAAGCCGGGAGCCTTCCTCGCTCAGAGCCCTCATGTGTCAGAGAAGTCTGAGGGTCCCCGTGTTCGTGTCCCACCGAGCGTCCTCTATGAGGACCTTCAGGTTTCCTCCTCCTCAGAGGACAGCGATTCTGACCTGGAGTGAGACTGCAGGTGGCAGGGGCTCCTTGGCCTCCAGCTCCCGTGACTTGGAGGGGACTGTGGGACTGAGGAGTGCAGAGCAGAGAGCAGACTCTGTGCGGTGACTCCGAAGCTCCCCGGCTGTGGCGCTTCTGTGGATGTGGGAGCCCAGGCCAGGCAGGGAGCAGATGCAGGGACTCTGCCTCATTGAATTCTGGTGAGGGACGTTGTAGTTCGCGTGGTTCTCCGGAAACGCGCCAGGAAAAGCTTCCGTGCCAGAGATTCGTTGCCTCAGAAACTGCGTGACGCGCAGGAGTCAGACTTCCGCTGGGACGTCAATAGGAAACTGGGGAATTACTGTGTATTTGCTCTCTAGATGACTGAATAAGGGAAAAGTTAGGGAACCCTGAGAGGTGCAGCCCTTCCGCTGTGCCCCGCCCTGAGAGCAGTGTTTCGGACGCTGGGAAGCGTGCTGTGCAGAGCGCTCTCGGGGTCTTTCCTCAGCCTCGAAAACTGGGCTGTGGAATGCCTTTGTACATGTGTGTGTTTAATTGGTTTTGAAGTGAATAAAATTCTCAAAAAGATGACATATTGTCTTTTGACTCTCATTCCGTGTTTGTGTTTAACTGATTTTCCGAGTGAAGGGGTGGCCTGCCCCTCCACACCTGTGGGTGTTTCTAGTCGGGTGGGATGAGAGACGGAGAGAAGAAATAAGACACAGAGACAAAGTATAGGGAGACAACAGTGGGTCCAGGGGACCGGCACTCAGCACACCAAGGACCTGCACCGGCACCGGCCTCTGAGTTCCCTCAGTTTTTATTGATTATGATTTTCATTATTTCAGCAAAAAGGAATGTAGTAGGAGAGCAGGGTGATAATAAGGAGAAGGTCAACAACAAACAAACAAAAAAAAACCACACGTGAGCCAAAGAATCTATATCATGACTAAGTTCAAGGGAAGGTACTATGCCTGGACATGCACGTAGGCCAGATTTATGTTTCTCTCCACCCAAACATCTCAGCGGAGTAAAGAATAACTAGGCAGCATTACTGCCAACACGTCTCGCCTCCCGCCACAGGGCAGCTTTTCTCCGAGCTCAGAGTTGAACAAATGTACGATCGGGCTTTACACCGAGACATTCAGTTCCCAGGGGCAAGCAGGAGACAGTGGCCTTCCTGCATCTCAACTGCAAGAGGCTTTCCTCTTTGACTAATCCACCTCAGCACAGACCCATTACGGGTGTCAGGCTGGGGGACAGTCAGGTCTTTCCCATCCCACGAGGCCATATTTCAGACTGTCACATGGGGAGAAACCTTGGACAATACCCTGTTTTCAAGGGCAGAGGTCCCTGTGGCTTTCCACGGTGCATTGTGCCCCTGGTTTATTGAGACTAGAGAATGGCAATGACTTTTACCAAGTATACTGCTCGTAAACATTTGGTTAACAAGGCACGCCCTGCACAGCCCTAGATCCCTTAAGCCTCGATGTTATACAACACAGGTTTTTGTGAGCTCCAAGTTGGGTCAAAGGGGCCGCGGCAAAGCTACAAATGATCAACATCTCAGCAAAGCAATTGTTTAAAGTACAGGTCTTTTTCAAAATGGAGTCTCTTATGTCTTCCCCTTCTACATAGACACAGTGACAGTCTGATCTCCCTTTCTTTACCCTACATCCAAGGGCTTGAACATTTCTTGACTTGTTGGCAATCCAAATCGTTATGTCTCCGAAACAGAGTTGACTGAGGGGACCGCAGGGCTGGGCAGGACCTTTGACTTCGTATACAACCACAGGAGCAAGAAAACCTCAGCCCCACTCTACTAACACGCACCTAGTAAAATTCCGCCAACCGAATCTCACCCACGCTAACACGTGGGGAGCGTTGCTTGCACCACGAGTCCCCATTTGGCTCAACCGCCGATGCCAAGTGTGTGGTTCCAGTTGCGACGGCCCCCCGTGAAGTGGCTTCCGGATGTGCGAATGAACCAGGCAGAGTTTCACTGGCCAAATAGACCCCAGCAAAGCTGAAGTCAACTCCCACATTTGGGATGTACTTCAGAGGTAAAACATTCATCCCGTCTTCTTTCCGGATGTCTGACACCGTGGTTCTCCCCCTGATCCTAAGAGTAGCTGAGGTAGAGACTCACTGAAAGATCTAGGCAGGGAGATCCCATCATGCACAGGCTCTCTCCATTCTCTGACCTGGGAACAACTCTGAGCAGGATTCCACATCTAGGGGGCCTCGGAACTGAGCGGGATTTTCTGAGACACACCAAATGGCTGCTCCCTTTCCGCCGCTGTTGAGGGTCGTTATCTGGATTATCCAGATCACCTAGAAAGTATCCGTATCCAGAATCAATAAGATCAACTCTCTGCTCCTCTGACAGCAGAAGGAGCAGGACCATAAGGAACCAAAGAGCGTGGAAGGAAACGATGTGACAGGAAAGCTCAGAGAACGGCCACAGGGGGTCGTCAGCAGGCCTTCCCACCTGAATCATGAATAATTAATGAAGCGCAAATCAAAGGGGACTCGAGTTTCAGCAGGAGCAATTCATCCAACGGGAGATCGCCGGAGGGCCAACACGATTGAGAGACTGGGAGCCGGGTGCAGTGTCAAAGGGGACGCGACTGGTTCCAAAGCTCAAGAACACCATGGGGTCACTTGGGCTACGTGAGAAAATGCCCCAGTGTGCTGGTTCATCATTCCGACTCCTGCCTGTCTCTTCCCGTCCAAGGAACATGGACCCTAAGTCGTGCAGCTGCAGATGACCATGGGCAGAATTAGGGGCCGTGGCACAAAAGTTCACCGACACGGGAGTTCCACAGAAGGTGCGGTGGATCTTCGCAAATCCAGAGACATGGCAATGGGACCCAGGGAATTAGAGCCTCACAGGCGTCCGGGACACTTTTCAGGCATAATGCCTGGAGTCGCAAGACGAGCTGAAAAAGGAGCCAGGCACTGAAGGACAAAGCGTTGTTGACTTTCCTCATCTGTGTTTCCCAGTGCGGTCCAATTCACGGTGGTTTCCAAGCGCCTCCTGGAGGAGAAAACACATGAGGGTGCGGTCAGGGTTCTCTGCTGACAGACTTACCTTGGGGAAGAAAGAGAAGCTCTGAAGATGGATCATGGCCGTGACTGCACGTCAAGGAGAATCTCCTTGATGACACTGAGGCCCACGTCGAGATAGACTAAATGTGGTCCAATTAAAAGGTGTCTATTTTACCACATTTTTTAAAAACAAAACAAAACAAAACAAAACAAAAAGATGGAAAAGAAGACAGGGGTACAGGCACCAGTGTTACATGTCTGACGGGGAGCATCTATTCTTCAAAGCTTGCAGCTGTACACGTAGGTTTTAGAATGTCTGTCAGCAGTGGACATGATGTTAGAGTGGGCTGTGCAGATAGACCTTTCCAGGTCACGTAATTGGATTAAGTTAATTGCAATTAAGGTACAGGTAACTGATTAGGTTAGGGTACGTTCCATGTCAGGTGACCAGAGGCAGTATAAAAGGCAGCCTGGAAAGCAGAGGTCCCTCTCCGCCCCTTCCTCCGTCGTCCTGGATGCTGCATCGCTTCCAGCGGGGCTGCTCCAGCACCTGCCCATCTCAGCGCCAGCCGGGGAAAGCAAGTAGACGCGTAATTTCAGGTTAGTTTCACTGAACTATTGTTTTTTTCACGCAATCCCTGAGGGGTGTGGGGGTGGGGGGAAGAGTCACAGGAGGCCGAAAGAAACCGATCACACTGGGGCTTGCTGGTGGGGAAGGATGTGTTCTCGTTACTAGTAATTCTTGCAACAGAAAATGAGAAAACATATCCGTCTCCACATGTGGGATAAGACCAAGATGGGAATGCGAAAAGAAATGTACTGCAGCATGCTGAATTGGTGGGTAAATGGAAAAAGGACTTTGGAAAAAAGGGTGGTTTGCCCTTCAGCCGTGTAAGACGTCGATGCGATGTGGCACTTGTTCCCCGTTTGTTCAGATGAATTCGTGTGGTATGCGTAAAATACCAGAAAAAATAAATAAGTAAAGAGGGGCTGGAGCTAAAGCCAAAAGGTAGAACAGGAAAGACCATCACCTGCTAGTGTGGTAGAGAGGAAGGTAACTTCTCTCTATGAATTTGTGTTTGGAAGTTGCCTAATGAAATGGCCAGAGTAGCGATTCAAGTTGTCACAGGAAGCATCCCTTATCCCTGACTTCAAACAGACCTGCCAAAGGGTGGCGCAAGCCATGCCCTGTGTCTTCGATCGTTCTGTCCGTCAAGGGAGACAGAATCACCGTGTCTTCTACCGGAGTGAATCGTGAGAGACCTAAGTCCAGTCTCCAGAATCAGTTGCTTGTTTGGGGTTGAAAGCTCAACTCCCCATACCTAGGCCACGGGCCCTGTGGCAGGTGCGGTTTACTCTTGGACTAGGTAGTCATGGCAGAGGAACACACAGTATCCGAGGATGCACACAGCACATTGTGTTCTACAGATTTGACCGACTGGTGGTGAGGTCTCCTCATGACCACACCGGCAGGGAGTTAGCAGGTGGCTTCCTGTGGGTGTGTGAATATCCAATGTGCTTAACCATCGACATGTGTGTGTTTGTGTGTGTTTCAGGTGACCCAACAGTCAACCCCTGAAAAAGGCGGTCACAAAACCCCCAGGCGACGAAGATGATGGCACGTCGGGACCCCAAATCTTGGGCCAAGAGACTGGTGAGAGCCCAGACCCTCCAGAAGCAGCGGAGGGCCCCAGTTGGGCCAAGGGCTCCCCCGCCCGATGAAGAAGATCCCAGGGTAAGTCTAGCCCTGGATCTCTTGGGTATCGGGGTGGGGGTGGGGACGGGGGGAGGGGGTGTCACACGGTCCTCAGAGACTGGGTTGGATTCCAAAGAGCTCTGTCACCACCACCCAGGTTGCTTTTCCCATCCAAGGTGGGCGTGGCTTGGGACCTTCTCCCCGGCCCGATAGGTCCCTTGAGAGACTCTTGGGGGCAACCTCCCTTTCTACTTAGAGTCCTGTGTAGCCACGTTTGGCTGTGTTGTTGACTTCGGGTTCACCGTCGTGCCCCTTG
This sequence comes from Pan troglodytes, assembly GCF_028858775.2. Taxonomy (NCBI): domain Eukaryota; kingdom Metazoa; phylum Chordata; class Mammalia; order Primates; family Hominidae; genus Pan; species Pan troglodytes. Next base: position 18,488,945 of record NC_072405.2, read on the forward strand.
GAACCTTGAGTCCTTCCTTTCAGAGTTCCTCCGTCACGTGGGCTTTGGGAGGGAACATCGTATCCGAACTCTCCCAGCACTTAACGGCCCCCATGCCGGTGTCCCCTCTTTGGAATCCTTATTCAGCTCTGAATTCACAATCCGTCCCAATGTGGACGTGGGATCGCTGCCTGTGGCTTCAGCTCACTCACCGACATCACTTCCTTTCCACCCACAGCTCAAGTGCAAAAACTGCGGGGCCTTTGGCCACACGGCCAGAAGTACCAGGTGCCCCATGAAGTGCTGGAAGGCAGCCCTGGTTCCAGCGACCTTGGGGAAAAAGGAAGGGAAGGAAAACCTGAAACCATGGAAGCCCCAGGTTGAAGCCAACCCGGGGCCCTTGAACAAGGATAAGGGAGAGAAGGAAGAGAGACCAAGGTGAGCAGTGGGAGGGGTTTTCACCACTCTTAGGGTACTGCCTCCTAAGGACATGGTGTCTCTGCACCTGCACACCGTGTGCCTTTCCGTCTCCGGGCCAGGGAAGGAACGCTGCAGAGAAATAGGCCGGAGCTCCGTGTCCTCCGGGGTTCCACACCCAGGAGCTCCTTTGGCTCTGGGAGATTCAGGGACGGGGAGAGGCGGGGGCGCTTCGTGCAGGTTCCCCACGACAGGGGGAAAAGCGATGGAATCCAAATCACAGTCCTTAGTTGGGAAGCCTAGAGGGCCACCTGGGGGACGGGAAGGTTGGCACGTGAGGGAAGGTGCAGAGGCGGAAAGGGCACCAGATGTCCATTTCTGTATCACAAAACACGGAACGGGGCTGGGCCCCACACAGGGTTCTCCCTGTCTCCTGGGGAAAACCAGGGGGCACGGCCTGACCTTTTTCTGTTCTGCAGGCAACAAGACCCGCAGAGGAAGGCTCTCCTCCACATATTTTCTGGGAAACCTCCAGAGAAGCCGCTGCCGAATCGAAAAGGATCCACGGAATCTTCTGATTATCTGAGGGTGAGTGTCACCCCGGGCCCCTGGTCCTTTTCTCCTCTAGGTCACCCTGGTTGATTTCCTTTCAGCTTCCCGTCTGCGGGAGGAAATCGGGGAACCCCTCTTTCTTGCCTTCTTGGGGTCAGGGACTCCACGATCCTTCCAGGTCAATTTGATTCCAGGCGAAGGCATCTGAAGATGCCGTATTTCCTGTTGCTTTCTTTCTGTCCAATTATGGCAAGCCTGCCAACAACATGTTCCTAGCGGCATGAGGAAATTAGTCCCTCAGAGGCCCCAAACGTGGAGAAGGCTAAACCCAGGAACATGCATGTGTTCAGAGAAGACGTCCTGAGTACCCTTGAGCCACCAACCTGCCTTCGGAAGGGCCTCAGTCCGTTCCACTTCATGGAAGGCTGAGTGGAGGCGCTTTGATCCAGTTAATGCCCAAGACGCGATCTTTTGAACAATGGTGTGCTTAGATCAGCTACACATAGCTCGAGAGCGCATCTTTCATGTGTCTTGTCCTGATCAGCACTCAAGTGGAGGGTCTGTCCCTACTTCCAAGGACCGCCTGTCGATACTGTACTAAGAATTTCATGGCGTGTGCACCTTGTCTTTGGATGTGCTTGATTTTCACGTTGGCTCCATGCGGAGGAACTTCTAACCTGTGTTGTTTCCTCTCTTTCAGGTTGCAAGCGGGCCAATGCCGGTCCACACAACCAGTAAGAGGCCGCGCCTGGGCCCTGTCCTCGCTGATCGCTCAGCTACCGAAACGTCTGACAGGGGCTCCGTCTTGGCTTCGCCGTCTCCCCTCAGAAAAGCCAGTCTGAGCTCCTCCTCAAGTCTTGGACCAAAGGAAAGACAGACAGGGGCTGCGGCCGACATCCCTCAGCCTGCAGTCAGGCAGCAGGGCCCCGAGCCTCTCCTCGTGGTGAAGCCGACACACAGCAGCCCTGAGGGTGGCTGCCGAGAAGTTCCCCAGGCTGCCTCCAAAACCCACGGCCTGCTCCAGGCCATCAGACCCCAGGCACAGGACAAACGTCCTGCGGTGACCTCACAGCCCTGCCCGCCAGCCGCCACACACAGCTTGGGCCTAGGCTCCAATCTCAGCTTCGGGCCAGGAGCCAAGAGACCTGCCCAGGCTCGGATTCAGGCTTGCCTGAACTTCCCCAAGAAACCGAGACTGGGTCCCTTCCAGATCCCCGAAAGCGCCATCCAGGGAGGTGAGCTGGGGGCCCCGGAGAATCTCCAACCTCCGCCAGCCGCAACCGAACTTGGACCAAGTACGTCGCCCCAGATGGGCAGGAGGACACCCGCCCAGGTGCCCAGCGTCGACCGGCAGCCTCCGCACAGCAGACCTTGCCTGCCTACTGCCCAGGCCTGCACCATGTCCCATCACCCAGCGGCCAGCCATGATGGGGCCCAGCCTCTCACAGTGCTCTTCCGGAGACTGGAAAACGGACGCTGGAGCTCCAGCCTCCTGGCGGCCCCCTCATTTCACTCTCCTGAGAAGCCGGGAGCCTTCCTCGCTCAGAGCCCTCATGTGTCAGAGAAGTCTGAGGGTCCCCGTGTTCGTGTCCCACCGAGCGTCCTCTATGAGGACCTTCAGGTTTCCTCCTCCTCAGAGGACAGCGATTCTGACCTGGAGTGAGACTGCAGGTGGCAGGGGCTCCTTGGCCTCCAGCTCCCGTGACTTGGAGGGGACTGTGGGACTGAGGAGTGCAGAGCAGAGAGCAGACTCTGTGCGGTGACTCCGAAGCTCCCCGGCTGTGGCGCTTCTGTGGATGTGGGAGCCCAGGCCAGGCAGGGAGCAGATGCAGGGACTCTGCCTCATTGAATTCTGGTGAGGGACGTTGTAGTTCGCGTGGTTCTCCGGAAACGCGCCAGGAAAAGCTTCCGTGCCAGAGATTCGTTGCCTCAGAAACTGCGTGACGCGCAGGAGTCAGACTTCCGCTGGGACGTCAATAGGAAACTGGGGAATTACTGTGTATTTGCTCTCTAGATGACTGAATAAGGGAAAAGTTAGGGAACCCTGAGAGGTGCAGCCCTTCCGCTGTGCCCCGCCCTGAGAGCAGTGTTTCGGACGCTGGGAAGCGTGCTGTGCAGAGCGCTCTCGGGGTCTTTCCTCAGCCTCGAAAACTGGGCTGTGGAATGCCTTTGTACATGTGTGTGTTTAATTGGTTTTGAAGTGAATAAAATTCTCAAAAAGATGACATATTGTCTTTTGACTCTCATTCCGTGTTTGTGTTTAACTGATTTTCCGAGTGAAGGGGTGGCCTGCCCCTCCACACCTGTGGGTGTTTCTAGTCGGGTGGGATGAGAGACGGAGAGAAGAAATAAGACACAGAGACAAAGTATAGGGAGACAACAGTGGGTCCAGGGGACCGGCACTCAGCACACCAAGGACCTGCACCGGCACCGGCCTCTGAGTTCCCTCAGTTTTTATTGATTATGATTTTCATTATTTCAGCAAAAAGGAATGTAGTAGGAGAGCAGGGTGATAATAAGGAGAAGGTCAACAACAACAAAAACAAAAACAAAAACAAAAAACACACACGTGAGCCAAAGAATCTATATCATGACTAAGTTCAAGGGAAGGTACTATGCCTGGACATGCACGTAGGCCAGATTTATGTTTCTCTCCACCCAAACATCTCAGCGGAGTAAAGAATAACTAGGCAGCATTACTGCCAACACGTCTCGCCTCCCGCCACAGGGCAGCTTTTCTCCGAGCTCAGAGTTGAACAAATGTACGATCGGGCTTTACACCGAGACATTCAGTTCCCAGGGGCAAGCAGGAGACAGTGGCCTTCCTGCATCTCAACTGCAAGAGGCTTTCCTCTTTGACTAATCCACCTCAGCACAGACCCATTACGGGTGTCAGGCTGGGGGACAGTCAGGTCTTTCCCATCCCACGAGGCCATATTTCAGACTGTCACATGGGGAGAAACCTTGGACAATACCCTGCTTTCAAGGGCAGAGGTCCCTGTGGCTTTCCACGGTGCATTGTGCCCCTGGTTTATTGAGACTAGAGAATGGCAATGACTTTTACCAAGTATACTGCTCGTAAACATTTGGTTAACAAGGCACGCCCTGCACAGCCCTAGATCCCTTAAGCCTCGATGTTATACAACACAGGTTTTTGTGAGCTCCAAGTTGGGTCAAAGGGGCCGCGGCAAAGCTACAAATGATCAACATCTCAGCAAAGCAATTGTTTAAAGTACAGGTCTTTTTCAAAATGGAGTCTCTTATGTCTTCCCCTTCTACATAGACACAGTGACAGTCTGATCTCCCTTTCTTTACCCTACATCCAAGGGCTTGAACATTTCTTGACTTGTTGGCAATCCAAATCGTTATGTCTCCGAAACAGAGTTGACTGAGGGGACCGCAGGGCTGGGCAGGACCTTTGACTTCGTATACAACCACAGGAGCAAGAAAACCTCAGCCCCACTCTACTAACACGCACCTAGTAAAATTCCGCCAACCGAATCTCACCCACGCTAACACGTGGGGAGCGTTGCTTGCACCACGAGTCCCCATTTGGCTCAACCGCCGATGCCAAGTGTGTGGTTCCAGTTGCGACGGCCCCCCGTGAAGTGGCTTCCGGATGTGCGAATGAACCAGGCAGAGTTTCACTGGCCAAATAGACCCCAGCAAAGCTGAAGTCAACTCCCACATTTGGGATGTACTTCAGAGGTAAAACATTCATCCCGTCTTCTTTCCGGATGTCTGACACCGTGGTTCTCCCCCTGATCCTAAGAGTAGCTGAGGTAGAGACTCACTGAAAGATCTAGGCAGGGAGATCCCATCATGCACAGGCTCTCTCCATTCTCTGACCTGGGAACAACTCTGAGCAGGATTCCACATCTAGGGGGCCTCGGAACTGAGCGGGATTTTCTGAGACACACCAAATGGCTGCTCCCTTTCCGCCGCTGTTGAGGGTCGTTATCTGGATTATCCAGATCACCTAGAAAGTATCCGTATCCAGAATCAATAAGATCAACTCTCTGCTCCTCTGACAGCAGAAGGAGCAGGACCATAAGGAACCAAAGAGCGTGGAAGGAAACGATGTGACAGGAAAGCTCAGAGAACGGCCACAGGGGGTCGTCAGCAGGCCTTCCCACCTGAATCATGAATAATTAATGAAGCGCAAATCAAAGGGGACTCGAGTTTCAGCAGGAGCAATTCATCCAACGGGAGATCGCCGGAGGGCCAACACGATTGAGAGACTGGGAGCCGGGTGCAGTGTCAAAGGGGACGCGACTGGTTCCAAAGCTCAAGAACACCATGGGGTCACTTGGGCTACGTGAGAAAATGCCCCAGTGTGCTGGTTCATCATTCCGACTCCTGCCTGTCTCTTCCCGTCCAAGGAACATGGACCCTAAGTCGTGCAGCTGCAGATGACCATGGGCAGAATTAGGGGCCGTGGCACAAAAGTTCACCGACACGGGAGTTCCACAGAAGGTGCGGTGGATCTTCGCAAATCCAGAGACATGGCAATGGGACCCAGGGAATTAGAGCCTCACAGGCGTCCGGGACACTTTTCAGGCATAATGCCTGGAGTCGCAAGACGAGCTGAAAAAGGAGCCAGGCACTGAAGGACAAAGCGTTGTTGACTTTCCTCATCTGTGTTTCCCAGTGCGGTCCAATTCACGGTGGTTTCCAAGCGCCTCCTGGAGGAGAAAACACATGAGGGTGCGGTCAGGGTTCTCTGCTGACAGACTTACCTTGGGGAAGAAAGAGAAGCTCTGAAGATGGATCATGGCCGTGACTGCACGTCAAGGAGAATCTCCTTGATGACACTGAGGCCCACGTCGAGATAGACTAAATGTGGTCCAATTAAAAGGTGTCTATTTTACCACATTTTTTAAAACAAAACAAAACAAAACAAAACAAAACAAAAAGATGGAAAAGAAGACAGGGGTACAGGCACCAGTGTTACATGTCTGACGGGGAGCATCTATTCTTCAAAGCTTGCAGCTGTACACGTAGGTTTTAGAATGTCTGTCAGCAGTGGACATGATCTTAGAGTGGGCTGTGCAGATAGACCTTTCCAGGTCACGTAATTGGATTAAGTTAATTGCAATTAAGGTACAGGTAACTGATTAGGTTAGGGTACGTTCCATGTCAGGTGACCAGAGGCAGTATAAAAGGCAGCCTGGAAAGCAGAGGTCCCTCTCCGCCCCTTCCTCCGTCGTCCTGGATGCTGCATCGCTTCCAGCGGGGCTGCTCCAGCACCTGCCCATCTCAGCGCCAGCCGGGGAAAGCAAGTAGACGCGTAATTTCAGGTTAGTTTCACTGAACTATTGTTTTTTTCACGCAATCCCTGAGGGGTGTGGGGGTGGGGGGAAGAGACACAGGAGGCCGAAAGAAACCGATCACACTGGGGCTTGCTGGTGGGGAAGGATGTGTTCTCGTTACTAGTAATTCTTGCAACAGAAAATGAGAAAACATATCCGTCTCCACATGTGGGATAAGACCAAGATGGGAATGCGAAAAGAAATGTACTGCAGCATGCTGAATTGGTGGGTAAATGGAAAAAGGACTTTGGAAAAAAGGGTGGTTTGCCCTTCAGCCGTGTAAGACGTCGATGCGATGTGGCACTTGTTCCCCGTTTGTTCAGATGAATTCGTGTGGTATGCGTAAAATACCAGAAAAAATAAATAAGTAAAGAGGGGCTGGAGCTAAAGCCAAAAGGTAGAACAGGAAAGACCATCACCTGCTAGTGTGGTAGAGAGGAAGGTAACTTCTCTCTATGAATTTGTGTTTGGAAGTTGCCTAATGAAATGGCCAGAGTAGCGATTCAAGTTGTCACAGGAAGCATCCCTTATCCCTGACTTCAAACAGACCTGCCAAAGGGTGGCGCAAGCCATGCCCTGTGTCTTCGATCATTCTGTCCGTCAAGGGAGACAGAATCACCGTGTCTTCTACCGGAGTGAATCGTGAGAGACCTAAGTCCAGTCTCCAGAATCAGTTGCTTGTTTGGGGTTGAAAGCTCAACTCCCCATACCTAGGCCACGGGCCCTGTGGCAGGTGCGGTTTACTCTTGGACTAGGTAGTCATGGCAGAGGAACACACAGTATCCGAGGATGCACACAGCACATTGTGTTCTACAGATTTGACCGACTGGTGGTGAGGTCTCCTCATGACCACACCGGCAGGGAGTTAGCAGGTGGCTTCCTGTGGGTGTGTGAATATCCAATGTGCTTAACCATCGACATGTGTGTGTTTGTGTGTGTTTCAGGTGACCCAACAGTCAACCCCTGAAAAAGGCGGTCACAAAACCCCCAGGCGACGAAGATGATGGCACGTCGGGACCCCAAATCTTGGGCCAAGAGACTGGTGAGAGCCCAGACCCTCCAGAAGCAGCGGAGGGCCCCAGTTGGGCCAAGGGCTCCCCCGCCCGATGAAGAAGATCCCAGGGTAAGTCTAGCCCTGGATCTCTTGGGTATCGGGGTGGGGGTGGGGACGGGGGGAGGGGGTGTCACACGGTCCTCAGAGACTGGGTTGGATTCCAAAGAGCTCTGTCACCACCACCCAGGTTGCTTTTCCCATCCAAGGTGGGCGTGGCTTGGGACCTTCTCCCCGGCCCGATAGGTCCCTTGAGAGACTCTTGGGGGCAACCTCCCTTTCTACTTAGAGTCCTGTGTAGCCACGTTTGGCTGTGTTGTTGACTTCGGGTTCACCGTCGTGCCCCTTGGAACCTTGAGTCCTTCCTTTCAGAGTTCCTCCGTCACGTGGGCTTTGGGAGGGAACATCGTATCCGAACTCTCCCAGCACTTAACGGCCCCCATGCCGGTGTCCCCTCTTTGGAATCCTTATTCAGCTCTGAATTCACAATCCGTCCCAATGTGGACGTGGGATCGCTGCCTGTGGCTTCAGCTCACTCACCGACATCACTTCCTTTCCACCCACAGCTCAAGTGCAAAAACTGCGGGGCCTTTGGCCACACGGCCAGAAGTACCAGGTGCCCCATGAAGTGCTGGAAGGCAGCCCTGGTTCCAGCGACCTTGGGGAAAAAGGAAGGGAAGGAAAACCTGAAACCATGGAAGCCCCAGGTTGAAGCCAACCCGGGGCCCTTGAACAAGGATAAGGGAGAGAAGGAAGAGAGACCAAGGTGAGCAGTGGGAGGGGTTTTCACCACTCTTAGGGTACTGCCTCCTAAGGACATGGTGTCTCTGCACCTGCACACCGTGTGCCTTTCCGTCTCCGGGCCAGGGAAGGAACGCTGCAGAGAAATAGGCCGGAGCTCCGTGTCCTCCGGGGTTCCACACCCAGGAGCTCCTTTGGCTCTGGGAGATTCAGGGACGGGGAGAGGCGGGGGCGCTTCGTGCAGGTTCCCCACGACAGGGGGAAAAGCGATGGAATCCAAATCACAGTCCTTAGTTGGGAAGCCTAGAGGGCCACCTGGGGGACGGGAAGGTTGGCACGTGAGGGAAGGTGCAGAGGCGGAAAGGGCACCAGATGTCCATTTCTGTATCACAAAACACGGAACGGGGCTGGGCCCCACACAGGGTTCTCCCTGTCTCCTGGGGAAAACCAGGGGGCACGGCCTGACCTTTTTCTGTTCTGCAGGCAACAAGACCCGCAGAGGAAGGCTCTCCTCCACATATTTTCTGGGAAACCTCCAGAGAAGCCGCTGCCGAATCGAAAAGGATCCACGGAATCTTCTGATTATCTGAGGGTGAGTGTCACCCCGGGCCCCTGGTCCTTTTCTCCTCTAGGTCACCCTGGTTGATTTCCTTTCAGCTTCCCGTCTGCGGGAGGAAATCGGGGAACCCCTCTTTCTTGCCTTCTTGGGGTCAGGGACTCCACGATCCTTCCAGGTCAATTTGATTCCAGGCGAAGGCATCTGAAGATGCCGTATTTCCTGTTGCTTTCTTTCTGTCCAATTATGGCAAGCCTGCCAACAACATGTTCCTAGCGGCATGAGGAAATTAGTCCCTCAGAGGCCCCAAACGTGGAGAAGGCTAAACCCAGGAACATGCATGTGTTCAGAGAAGACGTCCTGAGTACCCTTGAGCCACCAACCTGCCTTCGGAAGGGCCTCAGTCCGTTCCACTTCATGGAAGGCTGAGTGGAGGCGCTTTGATCCAGTTAATGCCCAAGACGCGATCTTTTGAACAATGGTGTGCTTAGATCAGCTACACATAGCTCGAGAGCGCATCTTTCATGTGTCTTGTCCTGATCAGCACTCAAGTGGAGGGTCTGTCCCTACTTCCAAGGACCGCCTGTCGATACTGTACTAAGAATTTCATGGCGTGTGCACCTTGTCTTTGGATGTGCTTGATTTTCACGTTGGCTCCATGCGGAGGAACTTCTAACCTGTGTTGTTTCCTCTCTTTCAGGTTGCAAGCGGGCCAATGCCGGTCCACACAACCAGTAAGAGGCCGCGCCTGGGCCCTGTCCTCGCTGATCGCTCAGCTACCGAAACGTCTGACAGGGGCTCCGTCTTGGCTTCGCCGTCTCCCCTCAGAAAAGCCAGTCTGAGCTCCTCCTCAAGTCTTGGACCAAAGGAAAGACAGACAGGGGCTGCGGCCGACATCCCTCAGCCTGCAGTCAGGCAGCAGGGCCCCGAGCCTCTCCTCGTGGTGAAGCCGACACACAGCAGCCCTGAGGGTGGCTGCCGAGAAGTTCCCCAGGCTGCCTCCAAAACCCACGGCCTGCTCCAGGCCATCAGACCCCAGGCACAGGACAAACGTCCTGCGGTGACCTCACAGCCCTGCCCGCCAGCCGCCACACACAGCTTGGGCCTAGGCTCCAATCTCAGCTTCGGGCCAGGAGCCAAGAGACCTGCCCAGGCTCGGATTCAGGCTTGCCTGAACTTCCCCAAGAAACCGAGACTGGGTCCCTTCCAGATCCCCGAAAGCGCCATCCAGGGAGGTGAGCTGGGGGCCCCGGAGAATCTCCAACCTCCGCCAGCCGCAACCGAACTTGGACCAAGTACGTCGCCCCAGATGGGCAGGAGGACACCCGCCCAGGTGCCCAGCGTCGACCGGCAGCCTCCGCACAGCAGACCTTGCCTGCCTACTGCCCAGGCCTGCACCATGTCCCATCACCCAGCGGCCAGCCATGATGGGGCCCAGCCTCTCACAGTGCTCTTCCGGAGACTGGAAAACGGACGCTGGAGCTCCAGCCTCCTGGCGGCCCCCTCATTTCACTCTCCTGAGAAGCCGGGAGCCTTCCTCGCTCAGAGCCCTCATGTGTCAGAGAAGTCTGAGGGTCCCCGTGTTCGTGTCCCACCGAGCGTCCTCTATGAGGACCTTCAGGTTTCCTCCTCCTCAGAGGACAGCGATTCTGACCTGGAGTGAGACTGCAGGTGGCAGGGGCTCCTTGGCCTCCAGCTCCCGTGACTTGGAGGGGACTGTGGGACTGAGGAGTGCAGAGCAGAGAGCAGACTCTGTGCGGTGACTCCGAAGCTCCCCGGCTGTGGCCCTTCTGTGGATGTGGGAGCCCAGGCCAGGCAGGGAGCAGATGCAGGGACTCTGCCTCATTGAATTCTGGTGAGGGACGTTGTAGTTCGCGTGGTTCTCCGGAAACGCGCCAGGAAAAGCTTCCGTGCCAGAGATTCGTTGCCTCAGAAACTGCGTGACGCGCAGGAGTCAGACTTCCGCTGGGACGTCAATAGGAAACTGGGGAATTACTGTGTATTTGCTCTCTAGATGACTGAATAAGGGAAAAGTTAGGGAACCCTGAGAGGTGCAGCCCTTCCGCTGTGCCCCGCCCTGAGAGCAGTGTTTCGGACGCTGGGAAGCGTGCTGTGCAGAGCGCTCTCGGGGTCTTTCCTCAGCCTCGAAAACTGGGCTGTGGAATGCCTTTGTACATGTGTGTGTTTAATTGGTTTTGAAGTGAATAAAATTCTCAAAAAGATGACATATTGTCTTTTGACTCTCATTCCGTGTTTGTGTTTAACTGATTTTCCGAGTGAAGGGGTGGCCTGCCCCTCCACACCTGTGGGTGTTTCTAGTCGGGTGGGATGAGAGACGGAGAGAAGAAATAAGACACAGAGACAAAGTATAGGGAGACAACAGTGGGTCCAGGGGACCGGCACTCAGCACACCAAGGACCTGCACCGGCACCGGCCTCTGAGTTCCCTCAGTTTTTATTGATTATGATTTTCATTATTTCAGCAAAAAGGAATGTAGTAGGAGAGCAGGGTGATAATAAGGAGAAGGTCAACAACAACAAAAACAAAAACAAAAAAAAAAAAACACACACGTGAGCCAAAGAATCTATATCATGACCAAGTTCAAGGGAAGGTACTATGCCTGGACATGCACGTAGGCCAGATTTATGTTTCTCTCCACCCAAACATCTCAGCGGAGTAAAGAATAACTAGGCAGCATTACTGCCAACACGTCTCGCCTCCCGCCACAGGGCAGCTTTTCTCCGAACTCAGAGTTGAACAAATGTACGATCGGGCTTTACACCGAGACATTCAGTTCCCAGGGGCAAGCAGGAGACAGTGGCCTTCCTGCATCTCAACTGCAAGAGGCTTTCCTCTTTGACTAATCCACCTCAGCACAGACCCATTACGGGTGTCAGGCTGGGGGACAGTCAGGTCTTTCCCATCCCACGAGGCCATATTTCAGACTGTCACATGGGGAGAAACCTTGGACAATACCCTGCTTTCAAGGGCAGAGGTCCCTGTGGCTTTCCACGGTGCATTGTGCCCCTGGTTTATTGAGACTAGAGAATGGCAATGACTTTTACCAAGTATACTGCTCGTAAACATTTGGTTAACAAGGCACGCCCTGCACAGCCCTAGATCCCTTAAGCCTCGATGTTATACAACACAGGTTTTTGTGAGCTCCAAGTTGGGTCAAAGGGGCCGCGGCAAAGCTACAAATGATCAACATCTCAGCAAAGCAATTGTTTAAAGTACAGGTCTTTTTCAAAATGGAGTCTCTTATGTCTTCCCCTTCTACATAGACACAGTGACAGTCTGATCTCCCTTTCTTTACCCTACATCCAAGGGCTTGAACATTTCTTGACTTGTTGGCAATCCAAATCGTTATGTCTCCGAAACAGAGTTGACTGAGGGGACCGCAGGGCTGGGCAGGACCTTTGACTTCGTATACAACCACAGGAGCAAGAAAACCTCAGCCCCACTCTACTAACACGCACCTAGTAAAATTCCGCCAACCGAATCTCACCCACGCTAACACGTGGGGAGCGTTGCTTGCACCACGAGTCCCCATTTGGCTCAACCGCCGATGCCAAGTGTGTGGTTCCAGTTGCGACGGCCCCCCGTGAAGTGGCTTCCGGATGTGCGAATGAACCAGGCAGAGTTTCACTGGCCAAATAGACCCCAGCAAAGCTGAAGTCAACTCCCACATTTGGGATGTACTTCAGAGGTAAAACATTCATCCCGTCTTCTTTCCGGATGTCTGACACCGTGGTTCTCCCCCTGATCCTAAGAGTAGCTGAGGTAGAGACTCACTGAAAGATCTAGGCAGGGAGATCCCATCATGCACAGGCTCTCTCCATTCTCTGACCTGGGAACAACTCTGAGCAGGATTCCACATCTAGGGGGCCTCGGAACTGAGCGGGATTTTCTGAGACACACCAAATGGCTGCTCCCTTTCCGCCGCTGTTGAGGGTCGTTATCTGGATTATCCAGATCACCTAGAAAGTATCCGTATCCAGAATCAATAAGATCAACTCTCTGCTCCTCTGACAGCAGAAGGAGCAGGACCATAAGGAACCAAAGAGCGTGGAAGGAAACGATGTGACAGGAAAGCTCAGAGAACGGCCACAGGGGGTCGTCAGCAGGCCTTCCCACCTGAATCATGAATAATTAATGAAGCGCAAATCAAAGGGGACTCGAGTTTCAGCAGGAGCAATTCATCCAACGGGAGATTGCCGGAGGGCCAACACGATTGAGAGACTGGGAGCCGGGTGCAGTGTCAAAGGGGACGCGACTGGTTCCAAAGCTCAAGAACACCATGGGGTCACTTGGGCTACGTGAGAAAATGCCCCAGTGTGCTGGTTCATCATTCCGACTCCTGCCTGTCTCTTCCCGTCCAAGGAACATGGACCCTAAGTCGTGCAGCTGCAGATGACCATGGGCAGAATTAGGGGCCGTGGCACAAAAGTTCACCGACACGGGAGTTCCACAGAAGGTGCGGTGGATCTTCGCAAATCCAGAGACATGGCAATGGGACCCAGGGAATTAGAGCCTCACAGGCGTCCGGGACACTTTTCAGGCATAATGCCTGGAGTCGCAAGACGAGCTGAAAAAGGAGCCAGGCACTGAAGGACAAAGCGTTGTTGACTTTCCTCATCTGTGTTTCCCAGTGCGGTCCAATTCACGGTGGTTTCCAAGCGCCTCCTGGAGGAGAAAACACATGAGGGTGCGGTCAGGGTTCTCTGCTGACAGACTTACCTTGGGGAAGAAAGAGAAGCTCTGGAGATGGATCATGGCCGTGACTGCACGTCAAGGAGAATCTCCTTGATGACACTGAGGCCCACGTCGAGATAGACTAAATGTGGTCCAATTAAAAGGTGTCTATTTTACCACATTTTTTAAAACAAAACAAAACAAAACAAAACAAAACAAAACAAAAAGATGGAAAAGAAGACAGGGGTACAGGCACCAGTGTTACATGTCTGACGGGGAGCATCTATTCTTCAAAGCTTGCAGCTGTACACGTAGGTTTTAGAATGTCTGTCAGCAGTGGACATGATGTTAGAGTGGGCTGTGCAGATAGACCTTTCCAGGTCACGTAATTGGATTAAGTTAATTGCAATTAAGGTACAGGTAACTGATTAGGTTAGGGTACGTTCCATGTCAGGTGACCAGAGGCAGTATAAAAGGCAGCCTGGAAAGCAGAGGTCCCTCTCCGCCCCTTCCTCCGTCGTCCTGGATGCTGCATCGCTTCCAGCGGGGCTGCTCCAGCACCTGCCCATCTCAGCGCCAGCCGGGGAAAGCAAGTAGACGTGTAATTTCAGGTTAGTTTCACTGAACTATTGTTTTTTTCACGCAATCCCTGAGGGGTGTGGGGGTGGGGGGAAGAGACACAGGAGGCCGAAAGAAACCGATCACACTGGGGCTTGCTGGTGGGGAAGGATGTGTTCTCGTTACTAGTAATTCTTGCAACAGAAAACGAGAAAACATATCCGTCTCCACATGTGGGATAAGACCAAGATGGGAATGCGAAAAGAAATGTACTGCAGCATGCTGAATTGGTGGGTAAATGGAAAAAGGACTTTGGAAAAAAGGGTGGTTTGCCCTTCAGCCGTGTAAGACGTCGATGCGATGTGGCACTTGTTCCCCGTTTGTTCAGATGAATTCGTGTGGTATGCGTAAAATACCAGAAAAAATAAATAAGTAAAGAGGGGCTGGAGCTAAAGCCAAAAGGTAGAACAGGAAAGACCATCACCTGCTAGTGTGGTAGAGAGGAAGGTAACTTCTCTCTATGAATTTGTGTTTGGAAGTTGCCTAATGAAATGGCCAGAGTAGCGAGTCAAGTTGTCACAGGAAGCATCCCTTATCCCTGACTTCAAACAGACCTGCCAAAGGGTGGCGCAAGCCATGCCCTGTGTCTTCGATCATTCTGTCCGTCAAGGGAGATAGAATCACCGCGTCTTCTACCGGAGTGAATCGTGAGAGACCTAAGTCCAGTCTCCAGAATCAGTTGCTTGTTTGGGGTTGAAAGCTCAACTCCCCATACCTAGGCCACGGGCCCTGTGGCAGGTGCGGTTTACTCTTGGACTAGGTAGTCATGGCAGAGGAACACACAGTATCCGAGGATGCACACAGCACATTGTGTTCTACAGATTTGACCGACTGGTGGTGAGGTCTCCTCATGACCACACCGGCAGGGAGTTAGCAGGTGGCTTCCTGTGGGTGTGTGAATATCCAATGTGCTTAACCATCGACATGTGTGTGTTTGTGTGTGTTTCAGGTGACCCAACAGTCAACCCCTGAAAAAGGCGGTCACAAAACCCCCAGGCGACGAAGATGATGGCACGTCGGGACCCCAAATCTTGGGCCAAGAGGCTGGTGAGAGCCCAGACCCTCCAGAAGCAGCGGAGGGCCCCAGTTGGGCCAAGGGCTCCCCCGCCCGATGAAGAAGATCCCAGGGTAAGTCTAGCCCTGGATCTCTTGGGTATCGGGGTGGGGGTGGGGACGGGGGGAGGGGTTGTCACACGGTCCTCAGAGACTGGGTTGGATTCCAAAGAGCTCTGTCACCACCACCCAGGTTGCTTTTCCCATCCAAGGTGGGCGTGGCTTGGGACCTTCTCCCCGGCCCGATAGGTCCCTTGAGAGACTCTTGGGGGCAACCTCCCTTTCTACTTAGAGTCCTGTGTAGCCACGTTTGGCTGTGTTGTTGACTTCGGGTTCACCGTCGTGCCCCTTGGAACCTTGAGTCCTTCCTTTCAGAGTTCCTCCGTCACGTGGGCTTTGGGAGGGAACATCGTATCCGAACTCTCCCAGCACTTAACGGCCCCCATGCCGGTGTCCCCTCTTTGGAATCCTTATTCAGCTCTGAATTCACAATCCGTCCCAATGTGGACGTGGGATCGCTGCCTGTGGCTTCAGCTCACTCACCGACATCACTTCCTTTCCACCCACAGCTCAAGTGCAAAAACTGCGGGGCCTTTGGCCACACGGCCAGAAGTACCAGGTGCCCCATGAAGTGCTGGAAGGCAGCCCTGGTTCCAGCGACCTTGGGGAAAAAGGAAGGGAAGGAAAACCTGAAACCATGGAAGCCCCAGGTTGAAGCCAACCCGGGGCCCTTGAACAAGGATAAGGGAGAGAAGGAAGAGAGACCAAGGTGAGCAGTGGGAGGGGTTTTCACCACTCTTAGGGTACTGCCTCCTAAGGACATGGTGTCTCTGCACCTGCACACCGTGTGCCTTTCCGTCTCCGGGCCAGGGAAGGAACGCTGCAGAGAAATAGGCCGGAGCTCCGTGTCCTCCGGGGTTCCACACCCAGGAGCTCCTTTGGCTCTGGGAGATTCAGGGACGGGGAGAGGCGGGGGCGCTTCGTGCAGGTTCCCCACGACAGGGGGAAAAGCGATGGAATCCAAATCACAGTCCTTAGTTGGGAAGCCTAGAGGGCCACCTGGGGGACGGGAAGGTTGGCACGTGAGGGAAGGTGCAGAGGCGGAAAGGGCACCAGATGTCCATTTCTGTATCACAAAACACGGAACGGGGCTGGGCCCCACACAGGGTTCTCCCTGTCTCCTGGGGAAAACCAGGAGAACAGAAAACCTTTTTCTGTTCTGCAGGCAACAAGACCCGCAGAGGAAGGCTCTCCTCCACATATTTTCTGGGAAACCTCCAGAGAAGCCGCTGCCGAATCGAAAAGGATCCACGGAATCTTCTGATTATCTGAGGGTGAGTGTCACCCCGGGCCCCTGGTCCTTTTCTCCTCTAGGTCACCCTGGTTGATTTCCTTTCAGCTTCCCGTCTGCGGGAGGAAATCGGGGAACCCCTCTTTCTTGCCTTCTTGGGGTCAGGGACTCCACGATCCTTCCAGGTCAATTTGATTCCAGGCGAAGGCATCTGAAGATGCCGTATTTCCTGTTGCTTTCTTTCTGTCCAATTATGGCAAGCCTGCCAACAACATGTTCCTAGCGGCATGAGGAAATTAGTCCCTCAGAGGCCCCAAACGTGGAGAAGGCTAAACCCAGGAACATGCATGTGTTCAGAGAAGACGTCCTGAGTACCCTTGAGCCACCAACCTGCCTTCGGAAGGGCCTCAGTCCGTTCCACTTCATGGAAGGCTGAGTGGAGGCGCTTTGATCCAGTTAATGCCCAAGACGCGATCTTTTGAACAATGGTGTGCTTAGATCAGCTACACATAGCTCGAGAGCGCATCTTTCATGTGTCTTGTCCTGATCAGCACTCAAGTGGAGGGTCTGTCCCTACTTCCAAGGACCGCCTGTCGATACTGTACTAAGAATTTCATGGCGTGTGCACCTTGTCTTTGGATGTGCTTGATTTTCACGTTGGCTCCATGCGGAGGAACTTCTAACCTGTGTTGTTTCCTCTCTTTCAGGTTGCAAGCGGGCCAATGCCGGTCCACACAACCAGTAAGAGGCCGCGCCTGGGCCCTGTCCTCGCTGATCGCTCAGCTACCGAAACGTCTGACAGGGGCTCCGTCTTGGCTTCGCCGTCTCCCCTCAGAAAAGCCAGTCTGAGCTCCTCCTCAAGTCTTGGACCAAAGGAAAGACAGACAGGGGCTGCGGCCGACATCCCTCAGCCTGCAGTCAGGCAGCAGGGCCCCGAGCCTCTCCTCGTGGTGAAGCCGACACACAGCAGCCCTGAGGGTGGCTGCCGAGAAGTTCCCCAGGCTGCCTCCAAAACCCACGGCCTGCTCCAGGCCATCAGACCCCAGGCACAGGACAAACGTCCTGCGGTGACCTCACAGCCCTGCCCGCCAGCCGCCACACACAGCTTGGGCCTAGGCTCCAATCTCAGCTTCGGGCCAGGAGCCAAGAGACCTGCCCAGGCTCGGATTCAGGCTTGCCTGAACTTCCCCAAGAAACCGAGACTGGGTCCCTTCCAGATCCCCGAAAGCGCCATCCAGGGAGGTGAGCTGGGGGCCCCGGAGAATCTCCAACCTCCGCCAGCCGCAACCGAACTTGGACCAAGTACGTCGCCCCAGATGGGCAGGAGGACACCCGCCCAGGTGCCCAGCGTCGACCGGCAGCCTCCGCACAGCAGACCTTGCCTGCCTACTGCCCAGGCCTGCACCATGTCCCATCACCCAGCGGCCAGCCATGATGGGGCCCAGCCTCTCACAGTGCTCTTCCGGAGACTGGAAAACGGACGCTGGAGCTCCAGCCTCCTGGCGGCCCCCTCATTTCACTCTCCTGAGAAGCCGGGAGCCTTCCTCGCTCAGAGCCCTCATGTGTCAGAGAAGTCTGAGGGTCCCCGTGTTCGTGTCCCACCGAGCGTCCTCTATGAGGACCTTCAGGTTTCCTCCTCCTCAGAGGACAGCGATTCTGACCTGGAGTGAGACTGCAGGTGGCAGGGGCTCCTTGGCCTCCAGCTCCCGTGACTTGGAGGGGACTGTGGGACTGAGGAGTGCAGAGCAGAGAGCAGACTCTGTGCGGTGACTCCGAAGCTCCCCGGCTGTGGCGCTTCTGTGGATGTGGGAGCCCAGGCCAGGCAGGGAGCAGATGCAGGGACTCTGCCTCATTGAATTCTGGTGAGGGACGTTGTAGTTCGCGTGGTTCTCCGGAAACGCGCCAGGAAAAGCTTCCGTGCCAGAGATTCGTTGCCTCAGAAACTGCGTGACGCGCAGGAGTCAGACTTCCGCTGGGACGTCAATAGGAAACTGGGGAATTACTGTGTATTTGCTCTCTAGATGACTGAATAAGGGAAAAGTTAGGGAACCCTGAGAGGTGCAGCCCTTCCGCTGTGCCCCGCCCTGAGAGCAGTGTTTCGGACGCTGGGAAGCGTGCTGTGCAGAGCGCTCTCGGGGTCTTTCCTCAGCCTCGAAAACTGGGCTGTGGAATGCCTTTGTACATGTGTGTGTTTAATTGGTTTTGAAGTGAATAAAATTCTCAAAAAGATGACATATTGTCTTTTGACTCTCATTCCGTGTTTGTGTTTAACTGATTTTCCGAGTGAAGGGGTGGCCTGCCCCTCCACACCTGTGGGTGTTTCTAGTCGGGTGGGATGAGAGACGGAGAGAAGAAATAAGACACAGAGACAAAGTATAGGGAGACAACAGTGGGTCCAGGGGACCGGCACTCAGCACACCAAGGACCTGCACCGGCACCGGCCTCTGAGTTCCCTCAGTTTTTATTGATTATGATTTTCATTATTTCAGCAAAAAGGAATGTAGTAGGAGAGCAGGGTGATAATAAGGAGAAGGTCAACAACAACAAAAACAAAAACAAAAACAAAAAACACACACGTGAGCCAAAGAATCTATATCATGACTAAGTTCAAGGGAAGGTACTATGCCTGGACGTGCACGTAGGCCAGATTTATGTTTCTCTCCACCCAAACATCTCAGCGGAGTAAAGAATAACTAGGCAGCATTACTGCCAACACGTCTCGCCTCCCGCCACAGGGCAGCTTTTCTCCGAGCTCAGAGTTGAACAAATGTACGATCGGGCTTTACACCGAGACATTCAGTTCCCAGGGGCAAGCAGGAGACAGTGGCCTTCCTGCATCTCAACTGCAAGAGGCTTTCCTCTTTGACTAATCCACCTCAGCACAGACCCATTACGGGTGTCAGGCTGGGGGACAGTCAGGTCTTTCCCATCCCACGAGGCCATATTTCAGACTGTCACATGGGGAGAAACCTTGGACAATACCCTGTTTTCAAGGGCAGAGGTCCCTGTGGCTTTCCACGGTGCATTGTGCCCCTGGTTTATTGAGACTAGAGAATGGCAATGACTTTTACCAAGTATACTGCTCGTAAACATTTGGTTAACAAGGCACGCCCTGCACAGCCCTAGATCCCTTAAGCCTCGATGTTATACAACACAGGTTTTTGTGAGCTCCAAGTTGGGTCAAAGGGGCCGCGGCAAAGCTACAAATGATCAACATCTCAGCAAAGCAATTGTTTAAAGTACAGGTCTTTTTCAAAATGGAGTCTCTTATGTCTTCCCCTTCTACATAGACACAGTGACAGTCTGATCTCCCTTTCTTTACCCTACATCCAAGGGCTTGAACATTTCTTGACTTGTTGGCAATCCAAATCGTTATGTCTCCGAAACAGAGTTGACTGAGGGGACCGCAGGGCTGGGCAGGACCTTTGACTTCGTATACAACCACAGGAGCAAGAAAACCTCAGCCCCACTCTACTAACACGCACCTAGTAAAATTCCGCCAACCGAATCTCACCCACGCTAACACGTGGGGAGCGTTGCTTGCACCACGAGTCCCCATTTGGCTCAACCGCCGATGCCAAGTGTGTGGTTCCAGTTGCGACGGCCCCCCGTGAAGTGGCTTCCGGATGTGCGAATGAACCAGGCAGAGTTTCACTGGCCAAATAGACCCCAGCAAAGCTGAAGTCAACTCCCACATTTGGGATGTACTTCAGAGGTAAAACATTCATCCCGTCTTCTTTCCGGATGTCTGACACCGTGGTTCTCCCCCTGATCCTAAGAGTAGCTGAGGTAGAGACTCACTGAAAGATCTAGGCAGGGAGATCCCATCATGCACAGGCTCTCTCCATTCTCTGACCTGGGAACAACTCTGAGCAGGATTCCACATCTAGGGGGCCTCGGAACTGAGCGGGATTTTCTGAGACACACCAAATGGCTGCTCCCTTTCCGCCGCTGTTGAGGGTCGTTATCTGGATTATCCAGATCACCTAGAAAGTATCCGTATCCAGAATCAATAAGATCAACTCTCTGCTCCTCTGACAGCAGAAGGAGCAGGACCATAAGGAACCAAAGAGCGTGGAAGGAAACGATGTGACAGGAAAGCTCAGAGAACGGCCACAGGGGGTCGTCAGCAGGCCTTCCCACCTGAATCATGAATAATTAATGAAGCGCAAATCAAAGGGGACTCGAGTTTCAGCAGGAGCAATTCATCCAACGGGAGATCGCCGGAGGGCCAACACGATTGAGAGACTGGGAGCCGGGTGCAGTGTCAAAGGGGACGCGACTGGTTCCAAAGCTCAAGAACACCATGGGGTCACTTGGGCTACGTGAGAAAATGCCCCAGTGTGCTGGTTCATCATTCCGACTCCTGCCTGTCTCTTCCCGTCCAAGGAACATGGACCCTAAGTCGTGCAGCTGCAGATGACCATGGGCAGAATTAGGGGCCGTGGCACAAAAGTTCACCGACACGGGAGTTCCACAGAAGGTGCGGTGGATCTTCGCAAATCCAGAGACATGGCAATGGGACCCAGGGAATTAGAGCCTCACAGGCGTCCGGGACACTTTTCAGGCATAATGCCTGGAGTCGCAAGACGAGCTGAAAAAGGAGCCAGGCACTGAAGGACAAAGCGTTGTTGACTTTCCTCATCTGTGTTTCCCAGTGCGGTCCAATTCACGGTGGTTTCCAAGCGCCTCCTGGAGGAGAAAACACATGAGGGTGCGGTCAGGGTTCTCTGCTGACAGACTTACCTTGGGGAAGAAAGAGAAGCTCTGGAGATGGATCATGGCCGTGACTGCACGTCAAGGAGAATCTCCTTGATGACACTGAGGCCCACGTCGAGATAGACTAAATGTGGTCCAATTAAAAGGTGTCTATTTTACCACATTTTTTAAAACAAAACAAAACAAAACAAAACAAAACAAAAAGATGGAAAAGAAGACAGGGGTACAGGCACCAGTGTTACATGTCTGACGGGGAGCATCTATTCTTCAAAGCTTGCAGCTGTACACGTAGGTTTTAGAATGTCTGTCAGCAGTGGACATGATCTTAGAGTGGGCTGTGCAGATAGACCTTTCCAGGTCACGTAATTGGATTAAGTTAATTGCAATTAAGGTACAGGTAACTGATTAGGTTAGGGTACGTTCCATGTCAGGTGACCAGAGGCAGTATAAAAGGCAGCCTGGAAAGCAGAGGTCCCTCTCCGCCCCTTCCTCCGTCGTCCTGGATGCTGCATCGCTTCCAGCGGGGCTGCTCCAGCACCTGCCCATCTCAGCGCCAGCCGGGGAAAGCAAGTAGACGCGTAATTTCAGGTTAGTTTCACTGAACTATTGTTTTTTTCACGCAATCCCTGAGGGGTGTGGGGGTGGGGGGAAGAGACACAGGAGGCCGAAAGAAACCGATCACACTGGGGCTTGCTGGTGGGGAAGGATGTGTTCTCGTTACTAGTAATTCTTGCAACAGAAAATGAGAAAACATATCCGTCTCCACATGTGGGATAAGACCAAGATGGGAATGCGAAAAGAAATGTACTGCAGCATGCTGAATTGGTGGGTAAATGGAAAAAGGACTTTGGAAAAAAGGGTGGTTTGCCCTTCAGCCGTGTAAGACGTCGATGCGATGTGGCACTTGTTCCCCGTTTGTTCAGATGAATTCGTGTGGTATGCGTAAAATACCAGAAAAAATAAATAAGTAAAGAGGGGCTGGAGCTAAAGCCAAAAGGTAGAACAGGAAAGACCATCACCTGCTAGTGTGGTAGAGAGGAAGGTAACTTCTCTCTATGAATTTGTGTTTGGAAGTTGCCTAATGAAATGGCCAGAGTAGCGATTCAAGTTGTCACAGGAAGCATCCCTTATCCCTGACTTCAAACAGACCTGCCAAAGGGTGGCGCAAGCCATGCCCTGTGTCTTCGATCATTCTGTCCGTCAAGGGAGATAGAATCACCGTGTCTTCTACCGGAGTGAATCGTGAGAGACCTAAGTCCAGTCTCCAGAATCAGTTGCTTGTTTGGGGTTGAAAGCTCAACTCCCCATACCTAGGCCACGGGCCCTGTGGCAGGTGCGGTTTACTCTTGGACTAGGTAGTCATGGCAGAGGAACACACAGTATCCGAGGATGCACACAGCACATTGTGTTCTACAGATTTGACCGACTGGTGGTGAGGTCTCCTCATGACCACACCGGCAGGGAGTTAGCAGGTGGCTTCCTGTGGGTGTGTGAATATCCAATGTGCTTAACCATCGACATGTGTGTGTTTGTGTGTGTTTCAGGTGACCCAACAGTCAACCCCTGAAAAAGGCGGTCACAAAACCCCCAGGCGACGAAGATGATGGCACGTCGGGACCCCAAATCTTGGGCCAAGAGACTGGTGAGAGCCCAGACCCTCCAGAAGCAGCGGAGGGCCCCAGTTGGGCCAAGGGCTCCCCCGCCCGATGAAGAAGATCCCAGGGTAAGTCTAGCCCTGGATCTCTTGGGTATCGGGGTGGGGGTGGGGACGGGGGGAGGGGGTGTCACACGGTCCTCAGAGACTGGGTTGGATTCCAAAGAGCTCTGTCACCACCACCCAGGTTGCTTTTCCCATCCAAGGTGGGCGTGGCTTGGGACCTTCTCCCCGGCCCGATAGGTCCCTTGAGAGACTCTTGGGGGCAACCTCCCTTTCTACTTAGAGTCCTGTGTAGCCACGTTTGGCTGTGTTGTTGACTTCGGGTTCACCGTCGTGCCCCTTGGAACCTTGAGTCCTTCCTTTCAGAGTTCCTCCGTCACGTGGGCTTTGGGAGGGAACATCGTATCCGAACTCTCCCAGCACTTAACGGCCCCCATGCCGGTGTCCCCTCTTTGGAATCCTTATTCAGCTCTGAATTCACAATCCGTCCCAATGTGGACGTGGGATCGCTGCCTGTGGCTTCAGCTCACTCACCGACATCACTTCCTTTCCACCCACAGCTCAAGTGCAAAAACTGCGGGGCCTTTGGCCACACGGCCAGAAGTACCAGGTGCCCCATGAAGTGCTGGAAGGCAGCCCTGGTTCCAGCGACCTTGGGGAAAAAGGAAGGGAAGGAAAACCTGAAACCATGGAAGCCCCAGGTTGAAGCCAACCCGGGGCCCTTGAACAAGGATAAGGGAGAGAAGGAAGAGAGACCAAGGTGAGCAGTGGGAGGGGTTTTCACCACTCTTAGGGTACTGCCTCCTAAGGACATGGTGTCTCTGCACCTGCACACCGTGTGCCTTTCCGTCTCCGGGCCAGGGAAGGAACGCTGCAGAGAAATAGGCCGGAGCTCCGTGTCCTCCGGGGTTCCACACCCAAGAGCTCCTTTGGCTCTGGGAGATTCAGGGACGGGGAGAGGCGGGGGCGCTTCGTGCAGGTTCCCCACGACAGGGGGAAAAGCGATGGAATCCAAATCACAGTCCTTAGTTGGGAAGCCTAGAGGGCCACCTGGGGGACGGGAAGGTTGGCACGTGAGGGAAGGTGCAGAGGCGGAAAGGGCACCAGATGTCCATTTCTGTATCACAAAACACGGAACGGGGCTGGGCCCCACACAGGGTTCTCCCTGTCTCCTGGGGAAAACCAGGAGAACAGAAAACCTTTTTCTGTTCTGCAGGCAACAAGACCCGCAGAGGAAGGCTCTCCTCCACATATTTTCTGGGAAACCTCCAGAGAAGCCGCTGCCGAATCGAAAAGGATCCACGGAATCTTCTGATTATCTGAGGGTGAGTGTCACCCCGGGCCCCTGGTCCTTTTCTCCTCTAGGTCACCCTGGTTGATTTCCTTTCAGCTTCCCGTCTGCGGGAGGAAATCGGGGAACCCCTCTTTCTTGCCTTCTTGGGGTCAGGGACTCCACGATCCTTCCAGGTCAATTTGATTCCAGGCGAAGGCATCTGAAGATGCCGTATTTCCTGTTGCTTTCTTTCTGTCCAATTATGGCAAGCCTGCCAACAACATGTTCCTAGCGGCATGAGGAAATTAGTCCCTCAGAGGCCCCAAACGTGGAGAAGGCTAAACCCAGGAACATGCATGTGTTCAGAGAAGACGTCCTGAGTACCCTTGAGCCACCAACCTGCCTTCGGAAGGGCCTCAGTCCGTTCCACTTCATGGAAGGCTGAGTGGAGGCGCTTTGATCCAGTTAATGCCCAAGACGCGATCTTTTGAACAATGGTGTGCTTAGATCAGCTACACATAGCTCGAGAGCGCATCTTTCATGTGTCTTGTCCTGATCAGCACTCAAGTGGAGGGTCTGTCCCTACTTCCAAGGACCGCCTGTCGATACTGTACTAAGAATTTCATGGCGTGTGCACCTTGTCTTTGGATGTGCTTGATTTTCACGTTGGCTCCATGCGGAGGAACTTCTAACCTGTGTTGTTTCCTCTCTTTCAGGTTGCAAGCGGGCCAATGCCGGTCCACACAACCAGTAAGAGGCCGCGCCTGGGCCCTGTCCTCGCTGATCGCTCAGCTACCGAAACGTCTGACAGGGGCTCCGTCTTGGCTTCGCCGTCTCCCCTCAGAAAAGCCAGTCTGAGCTCCTCCTCAAGTCTTGGACCAAAGGAAAGACAGACAGGGGCTGCGGCCGACATCCCTCAGCCTGCAGTCAGGCAGCAGGGCCCCGAGCCTCTCCTCGTGGTGAAGCCGACACACAGCAGCCCTGAGGGTGGCTGCCGAGAAGTTCCCCAGGCTGCCTCCAAAACCCACGGCCTGCTCCAGGCCATCAGACCCCAGGCACAGGACAAACGTCCTGCGGTGACCTCACAGCCCTGCCCGCCAGCCGCCACACACAGCTTGGGCCTAGGCTCCAATCTCAGCTTCGGGCCAGGAGCCAAGAGACCTGCCCAGGCTCGGATTCAGGCTTGCCTGAACTTCCCCAAGAAACCGAGACTGGGTCCCTTCCAGATCCCCGAAAGCGCCATCCAGGGAGGTGAGCTGGGGGCCCCGGAGAATCTCCAACCTCCGCCAGCCGCAACCGAACTTGGACCAAGTACGTCGCCCCAGATGGGCAGGAGGACACCCGCCCAGGTGCCCAGCGTCGACCGGCAGCCTCCGCACAGCAGACCTTGCCTGCCTACTGCCCAGGCCTGCACCATGTCCCATCACCCAGCGGCCAGCCATGATGGGGCCCAGCCTCTCACAGTGCTCTTCCGGAGACTGGAAAACGGACGCTGGAGCTCCAGCCTCCTGGCGGCCCCCTCATTTCACTCTCCTGAGAAGCCGGGAGCCTTCCTCGCTCAGAGCCCTCATGTGTCAGAGAAGTCTGAGGGTCCCCGTGTTCGTGTCCCACCGAGCGTCCTCTATGAGGACCTTCAGGTTTCCTCCTCCTCAGAGGACAGCGATTCTGACCTGGAGTGAGACTGCAGGTGGCAGGGGCTCCTTGGCCTCCAGCTCCCGTGACTTGGAGGGGACTGTGGGACTGAGGAGTGCAGAGCAGAGAGCAGACTCTGTGCGGTGACTCCGAAGCTCCCCGGCTGTGGCGCTTCTGTGGATGTGGGAGCCCAGGCCAGGCAGGGAGCAGATGCAGGGACTCTGCCTCATTGAATTCTGGTGAGGGACGTTGTAGTTCGCGTGGTTCTCCGGAAACGCGCCAGGAAAAGCTTCCGTGCCAGAGATTCGTTGCCTCAGAAACTGCGTGACGCGCAGGAGTCAGACTTCCGCTGGGACGTCAATAGGAAACTGGGGAATTACTGTGTATTTGCTCTCTAGATGACTGAATAAGGGAAAAGTTAGGGAACCCTGAGAGGTGCAGCCCTTCCGCTGTGCCCCGCCCTGAGAGCAGTGTTTCGGACGCTGGGAAGCGTGCTGTGCAGAGCGCTCTCGGGGTCTTTCCTCAGCCTCGAAAACTGGGCTGTGGAATGCCTTTGTACATGTGTGTGTTTAATTGGTTTTGAAGTGAATAAAATTCTCAAAAAGATGACATATTGTCATTTGACTCTCATTCCGTGTTTGTGTTTAACTGATTTTCCGAGTGAAGGGGTGGCCTGCCCCTCCACACCTGTGGGTGTTTCTAGTCGGGTGGGATGAGAGACGGAGAGAAGAAATAAGACACAGAGACAAAGTATAGGGAGACAACAGTGGGTCCAAGGGACCGGCACTCAGCACACCAAGGACCTGCACCGGCACCGGCCTCTGAGTTCCCTCAGTTTTTATTGATTATGATTTTCATTATTTCAGCAAAAAGGAATGTAGTAGGAGAGCAGGGTGATAATAAGGAGAAGGTCAACAACAAACAAACAAAAAAAAACCACACGTGAGCCAAAGAATCTATATCATGACTAAGTTCAAGGGAAGGTACTATGCCTGGACGTGCACGTAGGCCAGATTTATGTTTCTCTCCACCCAAACATCTCAGCGGAGTAAAGAATAACTAGGCAGCATTACTGCCAACACGTCTCGCCTCCCGCCACAGGGCAGCTTTTCTCCGAGCTCAGAGTTGAACAAATGTACGATCGGGCTTTACACCGAGACATTCAGTTCCCAGGGGCAAGCAGGAGACAGTGGCCTTCCTGCATCTCAACTGCAAGAGGCTTTCCTCTTTGACTAATCCACCTCAGCACAGACCCATTACGGGTGTCAGGCTGGGGGACAGTCAGGTCTTTCCCATCCCACGAGGCCATATTTCAGACTGTCACATGGGGAGAAACCTTGGACAATACCCTGTTTTCAAGGGCAGAGGTCCCTGTGGCTTTCCACGGTGCATTGTGCCCCTGGTTTATTGAGACTAGAGAATGGCAATGACTTTTACCAAGTATACTGCTCGTAAACATTTGGTTAACAAGGCACGCCCTGCACAGCCCTAGATCCCTTAAGCCTCGATGTTATACAACACAGGTTTTTGTGAGCTCCAAGTTGGGTCAAAGGGGCCGCGGCAAAGCTACAAATGATCAACATCTCAGCAAAGCAATTGTTTAAAGTACAGGTCTTTTTCAAAATGGAGTCTCTTATGTCTTCCCCTTCTACATAGACACAGTGACAGTCTGATCTCCCTTTCTTTACCCTACATCCAAGGGCTTGAACATTTCTTGACTTGTTGGCAATCCAAATCGTTATGTCTCCGAAACAGAGTTGACTGAGGGGACCGCAGGGCTGGGCAGGACCTTTGACTTCGTATACAACCACAGGAGCAAGAAAACCTCAGCCCCACTCTACTAACACGCACCTAGTAAAATTCCGCCAACCGAATCTCACCCACGCTAACACGTGGGGAGCGTTGCTTGCACCACGAGTCCCCATTTGGCTCAACCGCCGATGCCAAGTGTGTGGTTCCAGTTGCGACGGCCCCCCGTGAAGTGGCTTCCGGATGTGCGAATGAACCAGGCAGAGTTTCACTGGCCAAATAGACCCCAGCAAAGCTGAAGTCAACTCCCACATTTGGGATGTACTTCAGAGGTAAAACATTCATCCCGTCTTCTTTCCGGATGTCTGACACCGTGGTTCTCCCCCTGATCCTAAGAGTAGCTGAGGTAGAGACTCACTGAAAGATCTAGGCAGGGAGATCCCATCATGCACAGGCTCTCTCCATTCTCTGACCTGGGAACAACTCTGAGCAGGATTCCACATCTAGGGGGCCTCGGAACTGAGCGGGATTTTCTGAGACACACCAAATGGCTGCTCCCTTTCCGCCGCTGTTGAGGGTCGTTATCTGGATTATCCAGATCACCTAGAAAGTATCCGTATCCAGAATCAATAAGATCAACTCTCTGCTCCTCTGACAGCAGAAGGAGCAGGACCATAAGGAACCAAAGAGCGTGGAAGGAAACGATGTGACAGGAAAGCTCAGAGAACGGCCACAGGGGGTCGTCAGCAGGCCTTCCCACCTGAATCATGAATAATTAATGAAGCGCAAATCAAAGGGGACTCGAGTTTCAGCAGGAGCAATTCATCCAACGGGAGATCGCCGGAGGGCCAACACGATTGAGAGACTGGGAGCCGGGTGCAGTGTCAAAGGGGACGCGACTGGTTCCAAAGCTCAAGAACACCATGGGGTCACTTGGGCTACGTGAGAAAATGCCCCAGTGTGCTGGTTCATCATTCCGACTCCTGCCTGTCTCTTCCCGTCCAAGGAACATGGACCCTAAGTCGTGCAGCTGCAGATGACCATGGGCAGAATTAGGGGCCGTGGCACAAAAGTTCACCGACACGGGAGTTCCACAGAAGGTGCGGTGGATCTTCGCAAATCCAGAGACATGGCAATGGGACCCAGGGAATTAGAGCCTCACAGGCGTCCGGGACACTTTTCAGGCATAATGCCTGGAGTCGCAAGACGAGCTGAAAAAGGAGCCAGGCACTGAAGGACAAAGCGTTGTTGACTTTCCTCATCTGTGTTTCCCAGTGCGGTCCAATTCACGGTGGTTTCCAAGCGCCTCCTGGAGGAGAAAACACATGAGGGTGCGGTCAGGGTTCTCTGCTGACAGACTTACCTTGGGGAAGAAAGAGAAGCTCTGAAGATGGATCATGGCCGTGACTGCACGTCAAGGAGAATCTCCTTGATGACACTGAGGCCCACGTCGAGATAGACTAAATGTGGTCCAATTAAAAGGTGTCTATTTTACCACATTTTTTAAAAACAAAACAAAACAAAACAAAACAAAAAGATGGAAAAGAAGACAGGGGTACAGGCACCAGTGTTACATGTCTGACGGGGAGCATCTATTCTTCAAAGCTTGCAGCTGTACACGTAGGTTTTAGAATGTCTGTCAGCAGTGGACATGATCTTAGAGTGGGCTGTGCAGATAGACCTTTCCAGGTCACGTAATTGGATTAAGTTAATTGCAATTAAGGTACAGGTAACTGATTAGGTTAGGGTACGTTCCATGTCAGGTGACCAGAGGCAGTATAAAAGGCAGCCTGGAAAGCAGAGGTCCCTCTCCGCCCCTTCCTCCGTCGTCCTGGATGCTGCATCGCTTCCAGTGGGGCTGCTCCAGCACCTGCCCATCTCAGCGCCAGCCGGGGAAAGCAAGTAGACGCGTAATTTCAGGTTAGTTTCACTGAACTATTGTTTTTTTCACGCAATCCCTGAGGGGTGTGGGGGTGGGGGGAAGAGACACAGGAGGCCGAAAGAAACCGATCACACTGGGGCTTGCTGGTGGGGAAGGATGTGTTCTCGTTACTAGTAATTCTTGCAACAGAAAACGAGAAAACATATCCGTCTCCACATGTGGGATAAGACCAAGATGGGAATGCGAAAAGAAATGTACTGCAGCATGCTGAATTGGTGGGTAAATGGAAAAAGGACTTTGGAAAAAAGGGTGGTTTGCCCTTCAGCCGTGTAAGACGTCGATGCGATGTGGCACTTGTTCCCCGTTTGTTCAGATGAATTCGTGTGGTATGCGTAAAATACCAGAAAAAATAAATAAGTAAAGAGGGGCTGGAGCTAAAGCCAAAAGGTAGAACAGGAAAGACCATCACCTGCTAGTGTGGTAGAGAGGAAGGTAACTTCTCTCTATGAATTTGTGTTTGGAAGTTGCCTAATGAAATGGCCAGAGTAGCGATTCAAGTTGTCACAGGAAGCATCCCTTATCCCTGACTTCAAACAGACCTGCCAAAGGGTGGCGCAAGCCATGCCCTGTGTCTTCGATCATTCTGTCCGTCAAGGGAGATAGAATCACCGTGTCTTCTACCGGAGTGAATCATGAGAGACCTAAGTCCAGTCTCCAGAATCAGTTGCTTGTTTGGGGTTGAAAGCTCAACTCCCCATACCTAGGCCACGGGCCCTGTGGCAGGTGCGGTTTACTCTTGGACTAGGTAGTCATGGCAGAGGAACACACAGTATCCGAGGATGCACACAGCACATTGTGTTCTACAGATTTGACCGACTGGTGGTGAGGTCTCCTCATGACCACACTGGCAGGGAGTTAGCAGGTGGCTTCCTGTGGGTGTGTGAATATCCAATGTGCTTAACCATCGACATGTGTGTGTTTGTGTGTGTTTCAGGTGACCCAACAGTCAACCCCTGAAAAAGGCGGTCACAAAACCCCCAGGCGACGAAGATGATGGCACGTCGGGACCCCAAATCTTGGGCCAAGAGACTGGTGAGAGCCCAGACCCTCCAGAAGCAGCGGAGGGCCCCAGTTGGGCCAAGGGCTCCCCCGCCCGATGAAGAAGATCCCAGGGTAAGTCTAGCCCTGGATCTCTTGGGTATCGGGGTGGGGGTGGGGACGGGGGGAGGGGATGTCACACGGTCCTCAGAGACTGGGTTGGATTCCAAAGAGCTCTGTCACCACCACCCAGGTTGCTTTTCCCATCCAAGGTGGGCGTGGCTTGGGACCTTCTCCCCGGCCCGATAGGTCCCTTGAGAGACTCTTGGGGGCAACCTCCCTTTCTACTTAGAGTCCTGTGTAGCCACGTTTGGCTGTGTTGTTGACTTCGGGTTCACCGTCGTGCCCCTTGGAACCTTGAGTCCTTCCTTTCAGAGTTCCTCCGTCACGTGGGCTTTGGGAGGGAACATCGTATCCGAACTCTCCCAGCACTTAACGGCCCCCATGCCGGTGTCCCCTCTTTGGAATCCTTATTCAGCTCTGAATTCACAATCCGTCCCAATGTGGACGTGGGATCGCTGCCTGTGGCTTCAGCTCACTCACCGACATCACTTCCTTTCCACCCACAGCTCAAGTGCAAAAACTGCGGGGCCTTTGGCCACACGGCCAGAAGTACCAGGTGCCCCATGAAGTGCTGGAAGGCAGCCCTGGTTCCAGCGACCTTGGGGAAAAAGGAAGGGAAGGAAAACCTGAAACCATGGAAGCCCCAGGTTGAAGCCAACCCGGGGCCCTTGAACAAGGATAAGGGAGAGAAGGAAGAGAGACCAAGGTGAGCAGTGGGAGGGGTTTTCACCACTCTTAGGGTACTGCCTCCTAAGGACATGGTGTCTCTGCACCTGCACACCGTGTGCCTTTCCGTCTCCGGGCCAGGGAAGGAACGCTGCAGAGAAATAGGCCGGAGCTCCGTGTCCTCCGGGGTTCCACACCCAGGAGCTCCTTTGGCTCTGGGAGAATCAGGGACGGGGAGAGGCGGGGGCGCTTCGTGCAGGTTCCCCACGACAGGGGGAAAAGCGATGGAATCCAAATCACAGTCCTTAGTTGGGAAGCCTAGAGGGCCACCTGGGGGACGGGAAGGTTGGCACGTGAGGGAAGGTGCAGAGGCGGAAAGGGCACCAGATGTCCATTTCTGTATCACAAAACACGGAACGGGGCTGGGCCCCACACAGGGTTCTCCCTGTCTCCTGGGGAAAACCAGGGGGCACGGCCTGACCTTTTTCTGTTCTGCAGGCAACAAGACCCGCAGAGGAAGGCTCTCCTCCACATATTTTCTGGGAAACCTCCAGAGAAGCCGCTGCCGAATCGAAAAGGATCCACGGAATCTTCTGATTATCTGAGGGTGAGTGTCACCCCGGGCCCCTGGTCCTTTTCTCCTCTAGGTCACCCTGGTTGATTTCCTTTCAGCTTCCCGTCTGCGGGAGGAAATCGGGGAACCCCTCTTTCTTGCCTTCTTGGGGTCAGGGACTCCACGATCCTTCCAGGTCAATTTGATTCCAGGCGAAGGCATCTGAAGATGCCGTATTTCCTGTTGCTTTCTTTCTGTCCAATTATGGCAAGCCTGCCAACAACATGTTCCTAGCGGCATGAGGAAATTAGTCCCTCAGAGGCCCCAAACGTGGAGAAGGCTAAACCCAGGAACATGCATGTGTTCAGAGAAGACGTCCTGAGTACCCTTGAGCCACCAACCTGCCTTCGGAAGGGCCTCAGTCCGTTCCACTTCATGGAAGGCTGAGTGGAGGCGCTTTGATCCAGTTAATGCCCAAGACGCGATCTTTTGAACAATGGTGTGCTTAGATCAGCTACACATAGCTCGAGAGCGCATCTTTCATGTGTCTTGTCCTGATCAGCACTCAAGTGGAGGGTCTGTCCCTACTTCCAAGGACCGCCTGTCGATACTGTACTAAGAATTTCATGGCGTGTGCACCTTGTCTTTGGATGTGCTTGATTTTCACGTTGGCTCCATGCGGAGGAACTTCTAACCTGTGTTGTTTCCTCTCTTTCAGGTTGCAAGCGGGCCAATGCCGGTCCACACAACCAGTAAGAGGCCGCGCCTGGGCCCTGTCCTCGCTGATCGCTCAGCTACCGAAACGTCTGACAGGGGCTCCGTCTTGGCTTCGCCGTCTCCCCTCAGAAAAGCCAGTCTGAGCTCCTCCTCAAGTCTTGGACCAAAGGAAAGACAGACAGGGGCTGCGGCCGACATCCCTCAGCCTGCAGTCAGGCAGCAGGGCCCCGAGCCTCTCCTCGTGGTGAAGCCGACACACAGCAGCCCTGAGGGTGGCTGCCGAGAAGTTCCCCAGGCTGCCTCCAAAACCCACGGCCTGCTCCAGGCCATCAGACCCCAGGCACAGGACAAACGTCCTGCGGTGACCTCACAGCCCTGCCCGCCAGCCGCCACACACAGCTTGGGCCTAGGCTCCAATCTCAGCTTCGGGCCAGGAGCCAAGAGACCTGCCCAGGCTCGGATTCAGGCTTGCCTGAACTTCCCCAAGAAACCGAGACTGGGTCCCTTCCAGATCCCCGAAAGCGCCATCCAGGGAGGTGAGCTGGGGGCCCCGGAGAATCTCCAACCTCCGCCAGCCGCAACCGAACTTGGACCAAGTACGTCGCCCCAGATGGGCAGGAGGACACCCGCCCAGGTGCCCAGCGTCGACCGGCAGCCTCCGCACAGCAGACCTTGCCTGCCTACTGCCCAGGCCTGCACCATGTCCCATCACCCAGCGGCCAGCCATGATGGGGCCCAGCCTCTCACAGTGCTCTTCCGGAGACTGGAAAACGGACGCTGGAGCTCCAGCCTCCTGGCGGCCCCCTCATTTCACTCTCCTGAGAAGCCGGGAGCCTTCCTCGCTCAGAGCCCTCATGTGTCAGAGAAGTCTGAGGGTCCCCGTGTTCGTGTCCCACCGAGCGTCCTCTATGAGGACCTTCAGGTTTCCTCCTCCTCAGAGGACAGCGATTCTGACCTGGAGTGAGACTGCAGGTGGCAGGGGCTCCTTGGCCTCCAGCTCCCGTGACTTGGAGGGGACTGTGGGACTGAGGAGTGCAGAGCAGAGAGCAGACTCTGTGCGGTGACTCCGAAGCTCCCCGGCTGTGGCGCTTCTGTGGATGTGGGAGCCCAGGCCAGGCAGGGAGCAGATGCAGGGACTCTGCCTCATTGAATTCTGGTGAGGGACGTTGTAGTTCGCGTGGTTCTCCGGAAACGCGCCAGGAAAAGCTTCCGTGCCAGAGATTCGTTGCCTCAGAAACTGCGTGACGCGCAGGAGTCAGACTTCCGCTGGGACGTCAATAGGAAACTGGGGAATTACTGTGTATTTGCTCTCTAGATGACTGAATAAGGGAAAAGTTAGGGAACCCTGAGAGGTGCAGCCCTTCCGCTGTGCCCCGCCCTGAGAGCAGTGTTTCGGACGCTGGGAAGCGTGCTGTGCAGAGCGCTCTCGGGGTCTTTCCTCAGCCTCGAAAACTGGGCTGTGGAATGCCTTTGTACATGTGTGTGTTTAATTGGTTTTGAAGTGAATAAAATTCTCAAAAAGATGACATATTGTCTTTTGACTCTCATTCCGTGTTTGTGTTTAACTGATTTTCCGAGTGAAGGGGTGGCCTGCCCCTCCACACCTGTGGGTGTTTCTAGTCGGGTGGGATGAGAGACGGAGAGAAGAAATAAGACACAGAGACAAAGTATAGGGAGACAACAGTGGGTCCAGGGGACCGGCACTCAGCACACCAAGGACCTGCACCGGCACCGGCCTCTGAGTTCCCTCAGTTTTTATTGATTATGATTTTCATTATTTCAGCAAAAAGGAATGTAGTAGGAGAGCAGGGTGATAATAAGGAGAAGGTCAACAACAAACAAACAAAAAAAAACCACACGTGAGCCAAAGAATCTATATCATGACTAAGTTCAAGGGAAGGTACTATGCCTGGACGTGCACGTAGGCCAGATTTATGTTTCTCTCCACCCAAACATCTCAGCGGAGTAAAGAATAACTAGGCAGCATTACTGCCAACACGTCTCGCCTCCCGCCACAGGGCAGCTTTTCTCCGAGCTCAGAGTTCAACAAATGTACGATCGGGCTTTACACCGAGACATTCAGTTCCCAGGGGCAAGCAGGAGACAGTGGCCTTCCTGCATCTCAACTGCAAGAGGCTTTCCTCTTTGACTAATCCACCTCAGCACAGACCCATTACGGGTGTCAGGCTGGGGGACAGTCAGGTCTTTCCCATCCCACGAGGCCATATTTCAGACTGTCACATGGGGAGAAACCTTGGACAATACCCTGCTTTCAAGGGCAGAGGTCCCTGTGGCTTTCCACGGTGCATTGTGCCCCTGGTTTATTGAGACTAGAGAATGGCAATGACTTTTACCAAGTATACTGCTCGTAAACATTTGGTTAACAAGGCACGCCCTGCACAGCCCTAGATCCCTTAAGCCTCGATGTTATACAACACAGGTTTTTGTGAGCTCCAAGTTGGGTCAAAGGGGCCGCGGCAAAGCTACAAATGATCAACATCTCAGCAAAGCAATTGTTTAAAGTACAGGTCTTTTTCAAAATGGAGTCTCTTATGTCTTCCCCTTCTACATAGACACAGTGACAGTCTGATCTCCCTTTCTTTACCCTACATCCAAGGGCTTGAACATTTCTTGACTTGTTGGCAATCCAAATCGTTATGTCTCCGAAACAGAGTTGACTGAGGGGACCGCAGGGCTGGGCAGGACCTTTGACTTCGTATACAACCACAGGAGCAAGAAAACCTCAGCCCCACTCTACTAACACGCACCTAGTAAAATTCCGCCAACCGAATCTCACCCACGCTAACACGTGGGGAGCGTTGCTTGCACCACGAGTCCCCATTTGGCTCAACCGCCGATGCCAAGTGTGTGGTTCCAGTTGCGACGGCCCCCCGTGAAGTGGCTTCCGGATGTGCGAATGAACCAGGCAGAGTTTCACTGGCCAAATAGACCCCAGCAAAGCTGAAGTCAACTCCCACATTTGGGATGTACTTCAGAGGTAAAACATTCATCCCGTCTTCTTTCCGGATGTCTGACACCGTGGTTCTCCCCCTGATCCTAAGAGTAGCTGAGGTAGAGACTCACTGAAAGATCTAGGCAGGGAGATCCCATCATGCACAGGCTCTCTCCATTCTCTGACCTGGGAACAACTCTGAGCAGGATTCCACATCTAGGGGGCCTCGGAACTGAGCGGGATTTTCTGAGACACACCAAATGGCTGCTCCCTTTCCGCCGCTGTTGAGGGTCGTTATCTGGATTATCCAGATCACCTAGAAAGTATCCGTATCCAGAATCAATAAGATCAACTCTCTGCTCCTCTGACAGCAGAAGGAGCAGGACCATAAGGAACCAAAGAGCGTGGAAGGAAACGATGTGACAGGAAAGCTCAGAGAACGGCCACAGGGGGTCGTCAGCAGGCCTTCCAACCTGAATCATGAATAATTAATGAAGCGCAAATCAAAGGGGACTCGAGTTTCAGCAGGAGCAATTCATCCAACGGGAGATCGCCGGAGGGCCAACACGATTGAGAGACTGGGAGCCGGGTGCAGTGTCAAAGGGGACGCGACTGGTTCCAAAGCTCAAGAACACCATGGGGTCACTTGGGCTACGTGAGAAAATGCCCCAGTGTGCTGGTTCATCATTCCGACTCCTGCCTGTCTCTTCCCGTCCAAGGAACATGGACCCTAAGTCGTGCAGCTGCAGATGACCATGGGCAGAATTAGGGGCCGTGGCACAAAAGTTCACCGACACGGGAGTTCCACAGAAGGTGCGGTGGATCTTCGCAAATCCAGAGACACGGCAATGGGACCCAGGGAATTAGAGCCTCACAGGCGTCCGGGACACTTTTCAGGCATAATGCCTGGAGTCGCAAGACGAGCTGAAAAAGGAGCCAGGCACTGAAGGACAAAGCGTTGTTGACTTTCCTCATCTGTGTTTCCCAGTGCGGTCCAATTCACGGTGGTTTCCAAGCGCCTCCTGGAGGAGAAAACACATGAGGGTGCGGTCAGGGTTCTCTGCTGACAGACTTACCTTGGGGAAGAAAGAGAAGCTCTGAAGATGGATCATGGCCGTGACTGCACGTCAAGGAGAATCTCCTTGATGACACTGAGGCCCACGTCGAGATAGACTAAATGTGGTCCAATTAAAAGGTGTCTATTTTACCACATTTTTTAAAACAAAACAAAACAAAACAAAACAAAACAAAAAGATGGAAAAGAAGACAGGGGTACAGGCACCAGTGTTACATGTCTGACGGGGAGCATCTATTCTTCAAAGCTTGCAGCTGTACACGTAGGTTTTAGAATGTCTGTCAGCAGTGGACATGATGTTAGAGTGGGCTGTGCAGATAGACCTTTCCAGGTCACGTAATTGGATTAAGTTAATTGCAATTAAGGTACAGGTAACTGATTAGGTTAGGGTACGTTCCATGTCAGGTGACCAGAGGCAGTATAAAAGGCAGCCTGGAAAGCAGAGGTCCCTCTCCGCCCCTTCCTCCGTCGTCCTGGATGCTGCATCGCTTCCAGCGGGGCTGCTCCAGCACCTGCCCATCTCAGCGCCAGCCGGGGAAAGCAAGTAGACGCGTAATTTCAGGTTAGTTTCACTGAACTATTGTTTTTTTCACGCAATCCCTGAGGGGTGTGGGGGTGGGGGGAAGAGACACAGGAGGCCGAAAGAAACCGATCACACTGGGGCTTGCTGGTGGGGAAGGATGTGTTCTCGTTACTAGTAATTCTTGCAACAGAAAACGAGAAAACATATCCGTCTCCACATGTGGGATAAGACCAAGATGGGAATGCGAAAAGAAATGTACTGCAGCATGCTGAATTGGTGGGTAAATGGAAAAAGGACTTTGGAAAAAAGGGTGGTTTGCCCTTCAGCCGTGTAAGACGTCGATGCGATGTGGCACTTGTTCCCCGTTTGTTCAGATGAATTCGTGTGGTATGCGTAAAATACCAGAAAAAATAAATAAGTAAAGAGGGGCTGGAGCTAAAGCCAAAAGGTAGAACAGGAAAGACCATCACCTGCTAGTGTGGTAGAGAGGAAGGTAACTTCTCTCTATGAATTTGTGTTTGGAAGTTGCCTAATGAAATGGCCAGAGTAGCGATTCAAGTTGTCACAGGAAGCATCCCTTATCCCTGACTTCAAACAGACCTGCCAAAGGGTGGCGCAAGCCATGCCCTGTGTCTTCGATCATTCTGTCCGTCAAGGGAGATAGAATCACCGCGTCTTCTACCGGAGTGAATCGTGAGAGACCTAAGTCCAGTCTCCAGAATCAGTTGCTTGTTTGGGGTTGAAAGCTCAACTCCCCATACCTAGGCCACGGGCCCTGTGGCAGGTGCGGTTTACTCTTGGACTAGGTAGTCATGGCAGAGGAACACACAGTATCCGAGGATGCACACAGCACATTGTGTTCTACAGATTTGACCGACTGGTGGTGAGGTCTCCTCATGACCACACCGGCAGGGAGTTAGCAGGTGGCTTCCTGTGGGTGTGTGAATATCCAATGTGCTTAACCATCGACATGTGTGTGTTTGTGTGTGTTTCAGGTGACCCAACAGTCAACCCCTGAAAAAGGCGGTCACAAAACCCCCAGGCGACGAAGATGATGGCACGTCGGGACCCCAAATCTTGGGCCAAGAGACTGGTGAGAGCCCAGACCCTCCAGAAGCAGCGGAGGGCCCCAGTTGGGCCAAGGGCTCCCCCGCCCGATGAAGAAGATCCCAGGGTAAGTCTAGCCCTGGATCTCTTGGGTATCGGGGTGGGGGTGGGGACGGGGGGAGGGGATGTCACACGGTCCTCAGAGACTGGGTTGGATTCCAAAGAGCTCTGTCACCACCACCCAGGTTGCTTTTCCCATCCAAGGTGGGCGTGGCTTGGGACCTTCTCCCCGGCCCGATAGGTCCCTTGAGAGACTCTTGGGGGCAACCTCCCTTTCTACTTAGAGTCCTGTGTAGCCACGTTTGGCTGTGTTGTTGACTTCGGGTTCACCGTCGTGCCCCTTGGAACCTTGAGTCCTTCCTTTCAGAGTTCCTCCGTCACGTGGGCTTTGGGAGGGAACATCGTATCCGAACTCTCCCAGCACTTAACGGCCCCCATGCCGGTGTCCCCTCTTTGGAATCCTTATTCAGCTCTGAATTCACAATCCGTCCCAATGTGGACGTGGGATCGCTGCCTGTGGCTTCAGCTCACTCACCGACATCACTTCCTTTCCACCCACAGCTCAAGTGCAAAAACTGCGGGGCCTTTGGCCACACGGCCAGAAGTACCAGGTGCCCCATGAAGTGCTGGAAGGCAGCCCTGGTTCCAGCGACCTTGGGGAAAAAGGAAGGGAAGGAAAACCTGAAACCATGGAAGCCCCAGGTTGAAGCCAACCCGGGGCCCTTGAACAAGGATAAGGGAGAGAAGGAAGAGAGACCAAGGTGAGCAGTGGGAGGGGTTTTCACCACTCTTAGGGTACTGCCTCCTAAGGACATGGTGTCTCTGCACCTGCACACCGTGTGCCTTTCCGTCTCCGGGCCAGGGAAGGAACGCTGCAGAGAAATAGGCCGGAGCTCCGTGTCCTCCCGGGTTCCACACCCAGGAGCTCCTTTGGCTCTGGGAGATTCAGGGACGGGGAGAGGCGGGGGCGCTTCGTGCAGGTTCCCCACGACAGGGGGAAAAGCGATGGAATCCAAATCACAGTCCTTAGTTGGGAAGCCTAGAGGGCCACCTGGGGGACGGGAAGGTTGGCACGTGAGGGAAGGTGCAGAGGCGGAAAGGGCACCAGATGTCCATTTCTGTATCACAAAACACGGAACGGGGCTGGGCCCCACACAGGGTTCTCCCTGTCTCCTGGGGAAAACCAGGGGGCACGGCCTGACCTTTTTCTGTTCTGCAGGCAACAAGACCCGCAGAGGAAGGCTCTCCTCCACATATTTTCTGGGAAACCTCCAGAGAAGCCGCTGCCGAATCGAAAAGGATCCACGGAATCTTCTGATTATCTGAGGGTGAGTGTCACCCCGGGCCCCTGGTCCTTTTCTCCTCTAGGTCACCCTGGTTGATTTCCTTTCAGCTTCCCGTCTGCGGGAGGAAATCGGGGAACCCCTCTTTCTTGCCTTCTTGGGGTCAGGGACTCCACGATCCTTCCAGGTCAATTTGATTCCAGGCGAAGGCATCTGAAGATGCCGTATTTCCTGTTGCTTTCTTTCTGTCCAATTATGGCAAGCCTGCCAACAACATGTTCCTAGCGGCATGAGGAAATTAGTCCCTCAGAGGCCCCAAACGTGGAGAAGGCTAAACCCAGGAACATGCATGTGTTCAGAGAAGACGTCCTGAGTACCCTTGAGCCACCAACCTGCCTTCGGAAGGGCCTCAGTCCGTTCCACTTCATGGAAGGCTGAGTGGAGGCGCTTTGATCCAGTTAATGCCCAAGACGCGATCTTTTGAACAATGGTGTGCTTAGATCAGCTACACATAGCTCGAGAGCGCATCTTTCATGTGTCTTGTCCTGATCAGCACTCAGGTGGAGGGTCTGTCCCTACTTCCAAGGACCGCCTGTCGATACTGTACTAAGAATTTCATGGCGTGTGCACCTTGTCTTTGGATGTGCTTGATTTTCACGTTGGCTCCATGCGGAGGAACTTCTAACCTGTGTTGTTTCCTCTCTTTCAGGTTGCAAGCGGGCCAATGCCGGTCCACACAACCAGTAAGAGGCCGCGCCTGGGCCCTGTCCTCGCTGATCGCTCAGCTACCGAAACGTCTGACAGGGGCTCCGTCTTGGCTTCGCCGTCTCCCCTCAGAAAAGCCAGTCTGAGCTCCTCCTCAAGTCTTGGACCAAAGGAAAGACAGACAGGGGCTGCGGCCGACATCCCTCAGCCTGCAGTCAGGCATCAGGGCCCCGAGCCTCTCCTCGTGGTGAAGCCGACACACAGCAGCCCTGAGGGTGGCTGCCGAGAAGTTCCCCAGGCTGCCTCCAAAACCCACGGCCTGCTCCAGGCCATCAGACCCCAGGCACAAGACATACGTCCTGCGGTGACCTCACAGCCCTGCCCGCCAGCCGCCACACACAGCTTGGGCCTAGGCTCCAATCTCAGCTTCGGGCCAGGAGCCAAGAGACCTGCCCAGGCTCGGATTCAGGCTTGCCTGAACTTCCCCAAGAAACCGAGACTGGGTCCCTTCCAGATCCCCGAAAGCGCCATCCAGGGAGGTGAGCTGGGGTCCCCGGAGAATCTCCAACCTCCGCCAGCCGCAACCGAACTTGGACCAAGTACGTCGCCCCAGATGGGCAGGAGGACACCCGCCCAGGTGCCCAGCGTCGACCGGCAGCCTCCGCACAGCAGACCTTGCCTGCCTACTGCCCAGGCCTGCACCATGTCCCATCACCCAGCGGCCAGCCATGATGGGGCCCAGCCTCTCACAGTGCTCTTCCGGAGACTGGAAAACGGACGCTGGAGCTCCAGCCTCCTGGCGGCCCCCTCATTTCACTCTCCTGAGAAGCCGGGAGCCTTCCTCGCTCAGAGCCCTCATGTGTCAGAGAAGTCTGAGGGTCCCCGTGTTCGTGTCCCACCGAGCGTCCTCTATGAGGACCTTCAGGTTTCCTCCTCCTCAGAGGACAGCGATTCTGACCTGGAGTGAGACTGCAGGTGGCAGGGGCTCCTTGGCCTCCAGCTCCCGTGACTTGGAGGGGACTGTGGGACTGAGGAGTGCAGAGCAGAGAGCAGACTCTGTGCGGTGACTCCGAAGCTCCCCGGCTGTGGCGCTTCTGTGGATGTGGGAGCCCAGGCCAGGCAGGGAGCAGATGCAGGGACTCTGCCTCATTGAATTCTGGTGAGGGACGTTGTAGTTCGCGTGGTTCTCCGGAAACGCGCCAGGAAAAGCTTCCGTGCCAGAGATTCGTTGCCTCAGAAACTGCGTGACGCGCAGGAGTCAGACTTCCGCTGGGACGTCAATAGGAAACTGGGGAATTACTGTGTATTTGCTCTCTAGATGACTGAATAAGGGAAAAGTTAGGGAACCCTGAGAGGTGCAGCCCTTCCGCTGTGCCCCGCCCTGAGAGCAGTGTTTCGGACGCTGGGAAGCGTGCTGTGCAGAGCGCTCTCGGGGTCTTTCCTCAGCCTCGAAAACTGGGCTGTGGAATGCCTTTGTACATGTGTGTGTTTAATTGGTTTTGAAGTGAATAAAATTCTCAAAAAGATGACATATTGTCTTTTGACTCTCATTCCGTGTTTGTGTTTAACTGATTTTCCGAGTGAAGGGGTGGCCTGCCCCTCCACACCTGTGGGTGTTTCTAGTCGGGTGGGATGAGAGACGGAGAGAAGAAATAAGACACAGAGACAAAGTATAGGGAGACAACAGTGGGTCCAGGGGACCGGCACTCAGCACACCAAGGACCTGCACCGGCACCGGCCTCTGAGTTCCCTCAGTTTTTATTGATTATGATTTTCATTATTTCAGCAAAAAGGAATGTAGTAGGAGAGCAGGGTGATAATAAGGAGAAGGTCAACAACAACAAAACAAAAAACAAAAAAAAAAAACACACACGTGAGCCAAAGAATCTATATCATGACTAAGTTCAAGGGAAGGTACTATGCCTGGACATGCACGTAGGCCAGATTTATGTTTCTCTCCACCCAAACATCTCAGCGGAGTAAAGAATAACAAGGCAGCATTACTGCCAACACGTCTCGCCTCCCGCCACAGGGCAGCTTTTCTCCGAGCTCAGAGTTGAACAAATGTACGATCGGGCTTTACACCGAGACATTCAGTTCCCAGGGGCAAGCAGGAGACAGTGGCCTTCCTGCATCTCA
Organism: Pan troglodytes; assembly: GCF_028858775.2. Lineage (NCBI taxonomy): Eukaryota > Metazoa > Chordata > Mammalia > Primates > Hominidae > Pan > Pan troglodytes. The sequence continues at coordinate 18,531,004 of NC_072405.2, forward strand.
ACTGCAAGAGGCTTTCCTCTTTGACTAATCCACCTCAGCACAGACCCATTACGGGTGTCAGGCTGGGGGACAGTCAGGTCTTTCCCATCCCACGAGGCCATATTTCAGACTGTCACATGGGGAGAAACCTTGGACAATACCCTGCTTTCAAGGGCAGAGGTCCCTGTGGCTTTCCACGGTGCATTGTGCCCCTGGTTTATTGAGACTAGAGAATGGCAATGACTTTTACCAAGTATACTGCTCGTAAACATTTGGTTAACAAGGCACGCCCTGCACAGCCCTAGATCCCTTAAGCCTCGATGTTATACAACACAGGTTTTTGTGAGCTCCAAGTTGGGTCAAAGGGGCCGCGGCAAAGCTACAAATGATCAACATCTCAGCAAAGCAATTGTTTAAAGTACAGGTCTTTTTCAAAATGGAGTCTCTTATGTCTTCCCCTTCTACATAGACACAGTGACAGTCTGATCTCCCTTTCTTTACCCTACATCCAAGGGCTTGAACATTTCTTGACTTGTTGGCAATCCAAATCGTTATGTCTCCGAAACAGAGTTGACTGAGGGGACCGCAGGGCTGGGCAGGACCTTTGACTTCGTATACAACCACAGGAGCAAGAAAACCTCAGCCCCACTCTACTAACACGCACCTAGTAAAATTCCGCCAACCGAATCTCACCCACGCTAACACGTGGGGAGCGTTGCTTGCACCACGAGTCCCCATTTGGCTCAACCGCCGATGCCAAGTGTGTGGTTCCAGTTGCGACGGCCCCCCGTGAAGTGGCTTCCGGATGTGCGAATGAACCAGGCAGAGTTTCACTGGCCAAATAGACCCCAGCAAAGCTGAAGTCAACTCCCACATTTGGGATGTACTTCAGAGGTAAAACATTCATCCCGTCTTCTTTCCGGATGTCTGACACCGTGGTTCTCCCCCTGATCCTAAGAGTAGCTGAGGTAGAGACTCACTGAAAGATCTAGGCAGGGAGATCCCATCATGCACAGGCTCTCTCCATTCTCTGACCTGGGAACAACTCTGAGCAGGATTCCACATCTAGGGGGCCTCGGAACTGAGCGGGATTTTCTGAGACACACCAAATGGCTGCTCCCTTTCCGCCGCTGTTGAGGGTCGTTATCTGGATTATCCAGATCACCTAGAAAGTATCCGTATCCAGAATCAATAAGATCAACTCTCTGCTCCTCTGACAGCAGAAGGAGCAGGACCATAAGGAACCAAAGAGCGTGGAAGGAAACGATGTGACAGGAAAGCTCAGAGAACGGCCACAGGGGGTCGTCAGCAGGCCTTCCAACCTGAATCATGAATAATTAATGAAGCGCAAATCAAAGGGGACTCGAGTTTCAGCAGGAGCAATTCATCCAACGGGAGATCGCCGGAGGGCCAACACGATTGAGAGACTGGGAGCCGGGTGCAGTGTCAAAGGGGACGCGACTGGTTCCAAAGCTCAAGAACACCATGGGGTCACTTGGGCTACGTGAGAAAATGCCCCAGTGTGCTGGTTCATCATTCCGACTCCTGCCTGTCTCTTCCCGTCCAAGGAACATGGACCCTAAGTCGTGCAGCTGCAGATGACCATGGGCAGAATTAGGGGCCGTGGCACAAAAGTTCACCGACACGGGAGTTCCACAGAAGGTGCGGTGGATCTTCGCAAATCCAGAGACATGGCAATGGGACCCAGGGAATTAGAGCCTCACAGGCGTCCGGGACACTTTTCAGGCATAATGCCTGGAGTCGCAAGACGAGCTGAAAAAGGAGCCAGGCACTGAAGGACAAAGCGTTGTTGACTTTCCTCATCTGTGTTTCCCAGTGCGGTCCAATTCACGGTGGTTTCCAAGCGCCTCCTGGAGGAGAAAACACATGAGGGTGCGGTCAGGGTTCTCTGCTGACAGACTTACCTTGGGGAAGAAAGAGAAGCTCTGAAGATGGATCATGGCCGTGACTGCACGTCAAGGAGAATCTCCTTGATGACACTGAGGCCCACGTCGAGATAGACTAAATGTGGTCCAATTAAAAGGTGTCTATTTTACCACATTTTTTAAAACAAAACAAAACAAAACAAAACAAAACAAAAAGATGGAAAAGAAGACAGGGGTACAGGCACCAGTGTTACATGTCTGACGGGGAGCATCTATTCTTCAAAGCTTGCAGCTGTACACGTAGGTTTTAGAATGTCTGTCAGCAGTGGACATGATGTTAGAGTGGGCTGTGCAGATAGACCTTTCCAGGTCACGTAATTGGATTAAGTTAATTGCAATTAAGGTACAGGTAACTGATTAGGTTAGGGTACGTTCCATGTCAGGTGACCAGAGGCAGTATAAAAGGCAGCCTGGAAAGCAGAGGTCCCTCTCCGCCCCTTCCTCCGTCGTCCTGGATGCTGCATCGCTTCCAGCGGGGCTGCTCCAGCACCTGCCCATCTCAGCGCCAGCCGGGGAAAGCAAGTAGACGCGTAATTTCAGGTTAGTTTCACTGAACTATTGTTTTTTTCACGCAATCCCTGAGGGGTGTGGGGGTGGGGGGAAGAGACACAGGAGGCCGAAAGAAACCGATCACACTGGGGCTTGCTGGTGGGGAAGGATGTGTTCTCGTTACTAGTAATTCTTGCAACAGAAAACGAGAAAACATATCCGTCTCCACATGTGGGATAAGACCAAGATGGGAATGCGAAAAGAAATGTACTGCAGCATGCTGAATTGGTGGGTAAATGGAAAAAGGACTTTGGAAAAAAGGGTGGTTTGCCCTTCAGCCGTGTAAGACGTCGATGCGATGTGGCACTTGTTCCCCGTTTGTTCAGATGAATTCGTGTGGTATGCGTAAAATACCAGAAAAAATAAATAAGTAAAGAGGGGCTGGAGCTAAAGCCAAAAGGTAGAACAGGAAAGACCATCACCTGCTAGTGTGGTAGAGAGGAAGGTAACTTCTCTCTATGAATTTGTGTTTGGAAGTTGCCTAATGAAATGGCCAGAGTAGCGATTCAAGTTGTCACAGGAAGCATCCCTTATCCCTGACTTCAAACAGACCTGCCAAAGGGTGGCGCAAGCCATGCCCTGTGTCTTCGATCATTCTGTCCGTCAAGGGAGATAGAATCACCGCGTCTTCTACCGGAGTGAATCGTGAGAGACCTAAGTCCAGTCTCCAGAATCAGTTGCTTGTTTGGGGTTGAAAGCTCAACTCCCCATACCTAGGCCACGGGCCCTGTGGCAGGTGCGGTTTACTCTTGGACTAGGTAGTCATGGCAGAGGAACACACAGTATCCGAGGATGCACACAGCACATTGTGTTCTACAGATTTGACCGACTGGTGGTGAGGTCTCCTCATGACCACACCGGCAGGGAGTTAGCAGGTGGCTTCCTGTGGGTGTGTGAATATCCAATGTGCTTAACCATCGACATGTGTGTGTTTGTGTGTGTTTCAGGTGACCCAACAGTCAACCCCTGAAAAAGGCGGTCACAAAACCCCCAGGCGACGAAGATGATGGCACGTCGGGACCCCAAATCTTGGGCCAAGAGACTGGTGAGAGCCCAGACCCTCCAGAAGCAGCGGAGGGCCCCAGTTGGGCCAAGGGCTCCCCCGCCCGATGAAGAAGATCCCAGGGTAAGTCTAGCCCTGGATCTCTTGGGTATCGGGGTGGGGGTGGGGACGGGGGGAGGGGATGTCACACGGTCCTCAGAGACTGGGTTGGATTCCAAAGAGCTCTGTCACCACCACCCAGGTTGCTTTTCCCATCCAAGGTGGGCGTGGCTTGGGACCTTCTCCCCGGCCCGATAGGTCCCTTGAGAGACTCTTGGGGGCAACCTCCCTTTCTACTTAGAGTCCTGTGTAGCCACGTTTGGCTGTGTTGTTGACTTCGGGTTCACCGTCGTGCCCCTTGGAACCTTGAGTCCTTCCTTTCAGAGTTCCTCCGTCACGTGGGCTTTGGGAGGGAACATCGTATCCGAACTCTCCCAGCACTTAACGGCCCCCATGCCGGTGTCCCCTCTTTGGAATCCTTATTCAGCTCTGAATTCACAATCCGTCCCAATGTGGACGTGGGATCGCTGCCTGTGGCTTCAGCTCACTCACCGACATCACTTCCTTTCCACCCACAGCTCAAGTGCAAAAACTGCGGGGCCTTTGGCCACACGGCCAGAAGTACCAGGTGCCCCATGAAGTGCTGGAAGGCAGCCCTGGTTCCAGCGACCTTGGGGAAAAAGGAAGGGAAGGAAAACCTGAAACCATGGAAGCCCCAGGTTGAAGCCAACCCGGGGCCCTTGAACAAGGATAAGGGAGAGAAGGAAGAGAGACCAAGGTGAGCAGTGGGAGGGGTTTTCACCACTCTTAGGGTACTGCCTCCTAAGGACATGGTGTCTCTGCACCTGCACACCGTGTGCCTTTCCGTCTCCGGGCCAGGGAAGGAACGCTGCAGAGAAATAGGCCGGAGCTCCGTGTCCTCCCGGGTTCCACACCCAGGAGCTCCTTTGGCTCTGGGAGATTCAGGGACGGGGAGAGGCGGGGGCGCTTCGTGCAGGTTCCCCACGACAGGGGGAAAAGCGATGGAATCCAAATCACAGTCCTTAGTTGGGAAGCCTAGAGGGCCACCTGGGGGACGGGAAGGTTGGCACGTGAGGGAAGGTGCAGAGGCGGAAAGGGCACCAGATGTCCATTTCTGTATCACAAAACACGGAACGGGGCTGGGCCCCACACAGGGTTCTCCCTGTCTCCTGGGGAAAACCAGGAGAACAGAAAACCTTTTTCTGTTCTGCAGGCAACAAGACCCGCAGAGGAAGGCTCTCCTCCACATATTTTCTGGGAAACCTCCAGAGAAGCCGCTGCCGAATCGAAAAGGATCCACGGAATCTTCTGATTATCTGAGGGTGAGTGTCACCCCGGGCCCCTGGTCCTTTTCTCCTCTAGGTCACCCTGGTTGATTTCCTTTCAGCTTCCCGTCTGCGGGAGGAAATCGGGGAACCCCTCTTTCTTGCCTTCTTGGGGTCAGGGACTCCACGATCCTTCCAGGTCAATTTGATTCCAGGCGAAGGCATCTGAAGATGCCGTATTTCCTGTTGCTTTCTTTCTGTCCAATTATGGCAAGCCTGCCAACAACATGTTCCTAGCGGCATGAGGAAATTAGTCCCTCAGAGGCCCCAAACGTGGAGAAGGCTAAACCCAGGAACATGCATGTGTTCAGAGAAGACGTCCTGAGTACCCTTGAGCCACCAACCTGCCTTCGGAAGGGCCTCAGTCCGTTCCACTTCATGGAAGGCTGAGTGGAGGCGCTTTGATCCAGTTAATGCCCAAGACGCGATCTTTTGAACAATGGTGTGCTTAGATCAGCTACACATAGCTCGAGAGCGCATCTTTCATGTGTCTTGTCCTGATCAGCACTCAAGTGGAGGGTCTGTCCCTACTTCCAAGGACCGCCTGTCGATACTGTACTAAGAATTTCATGGCGTGTGCACCTTGTCTTTGGATGTGCTTGATTTTCACGTTGGCTCCATGCGGAGGAACTTCTAACCTGTGTTGTTTCCTCTCTTTCAGGTTGCAAGCGGGCCAATGCCGGTCCACACAACCAGTAAGAGGCCGCGCCTGGGCCCTGTCCTCGCTGATCGCTCAGCTACCGAAACGTCTGACAGGGGCTCCGTCTTGGCTTCGCCGTCTCCCCTCAGAAAAGCCAGTCTGAGCTCCTCCTCAAGTCTTGGACCAAAGGAAAGACAGACAGGGGCTGCGGCCGACATCCCTCAGCCTGCAGTCAGGCAGCAGGGCCCCGAGCCTCTCCTCGTGGTGAAGCCGACACACAGCAGCCCTGAGGGTGGCTGCCGAGAAGTTCCCCAGGCTGCCTCCAAAACCCACGGCCTGCTCCAGGCCATCAGACCCCAGGCACAGGACAAACGTCCTGCGGTGACCTCACAGCCCTGCCCGCCAGCCGCCACACACAGCTTGGGCCTAGGCTCCAATCTCAGCTTCGGGCCAGGAGCCAAGAGACCTGCCCAGGCTCGGATTCAGGCTTGCCTGAACTTCCCCAAGAAACCGAGACTGGGTCCCTTCCAGATCCCCGAAAGCGCCATCCAGGGAGGTGAGCTGGGGGCCCCGGAGAATCTCCAACCTCCGCCAGCCGCAACCGAACTTGGACCAAGTACGTCGCCCCAGATGGGCAGGAGGACACCCGCCCAGGTGCCCAGCGTCGACCGGCAGCCTCCGCACAGCAGACCTTGCCTGCCTACTGCCCAGGCCTGCACCATGTCCCATCACCCAGCGGCCAGCCATGATGGGGCCCAGCCTCTCACAGTGCTCTTCCGGAGACTGGAAAACGGACGCTGGAGCTCCAGCCTCCTGGCGGCCCCCTCATTTCACTCTCCTGAGAAGCCGGGAGCCTTCCTCGCTCAGAGCCCTCATGTGTCAGAGAAGTCTGAGGGTCCCCGTGTTCGTGTCCCACCGAGCGTCCTCTATGAGGACCTTCAGGTTTCCTCCTCCTCAGAGGACAGCGATTCTGACCTGGAGTGAGACTGCAGGTGGCAGGGGCTCCTTGGCCTCCAGCTCCCGTGACTTGGAGGGGACTGTGGGACTGAGGAGTGCAGAGCAGAGAGCAGACTCTGTGCGGTGACTCCGAAGCTCCCCGGCTGTGGCGCTTCTGTGGATGTGGGAGCCCAGGCCAGGCAGGGAGCAGATGCAGGGACTCTGCCTCATTGAATTCTGGTGAGGGACGTTGTAGTTCGCGTGGTTCTCCGGAAACGCGCCAGGAAAAGCTTCCGTGCCAGAGATTCGTTGCCTCAGAAACTGCGTGACGCGCAGGAGTCAGACTTCCGCTGGGACGTCAATAGGAAACTGGGGAATTACTGTGTATTTGCTCTCTAGATGACTGAATAAGGGAAAAGTTAGGGAACCCTGAGAGGTGCAGCCCTTCCGCTGTGCCCCGCCCTGAGAGCAGTGTTTCGGACGCTGGGAAGCGTGCTGTGCAGAGCGCTCTCGGGGTCTTTCCTCAGCCTCGAAAACTGGGCTGTGGAATGCCTTTGTACATGTGTGTGTTTAATTGGTTTTGAAGTGAATAAAATTCTCAAAAAGATGACATATTGTCATTTGACTCTCATTCCGTGTTTGTGTTTAACTGATTTTCCGAGTGAAGGGGTGGCCTGCCCCTCCACACCTGTGGGTGTTTCTAGTCGGGTGGGATGAGAGACGGAGAGAAGAAATAAGACACAGAGACAAAGTATAGGGAGACAACAGTGGGTCCAAGGGACCGGCACTCAGCACACCAAGGACCTGCACCGGCACCGGCCTCTGAGTTCCCTCAGTTTTTATTGATTATGATTTTCATTATTTCAGCAAAAAGGAATGTAGTAGGAGAGCAGGGTGATAATAAGGAGAAGGTCAACAACAAACAAACAAAAAAAAACCACACGTGAGCCAAAGAATCTATATCATGACTAAGTTCAAGGGAAGGTACTATGCCTGGACGTGCACGTAGGCCAGATTTATGTTTCTCTCCACCCAAACATCTCAGCGGAGTAAAGAATAACTAGGCAGCATTACTGCCAACACGTCTCGCCTCCCGCCACAGGGCAGCTTTTCTCCGAGCTCAGAGTTGAACAAATGTACGATCGGGCTTTACACCGAGACATTCAGTTCCCAGGGGCAAGCAGGAGACAGTGGCCTTCCTGCATCTCAACTGCAAGAGGCTTTCCTCTTTGACTAATCCACCTCAGCACAGACCCATTACGGGTGTCAGGCTGGGGGACAGTCAGGTCTTTCCCATCCCACGAGGCCATATTTCAGACTGTCACATGGGGAGAAACCTTGGACAATACCCTGTTTTCAAGGGCAGAGGTCCCTGTGGCTTTCCACGGTGCATTGTGCCCCTGGTTTATTGAGACTAGAGAATGGCAATGACTTTTACCAAGTATACTGCTCGTAAACATTTGGTTAACAAGGCACGCCCTGCACAGCCCTAGATCCCTTAAGCCTCGATGTTATACAACACAGGTTTTTGTGAGCTCCAAGTTGGGTCAAAGGGGCCGCGGCAAAGCTACAAATGATCAACATCTCAGCAAAGCAATTGTTTAAAGTACAGGTCTTTTTCAAAATGGAGTCTCTTATGTCTTCCCCTTCTACATAGACACAGTGACAGTCTGATCTCCCTTTCTTTACCCTACATCCAAGGGCTTGAACATTTCTTGACTTGTTGGCAATCCAAATCGTTATGTCTCCGAAACAGAGTTGACTGAGGGGACCGCAGGGCTGGGCAGGACCTTTGACTTCGTATACAACCACAGGAGCAAGAAAACCTCAGCCCCACTCTACTAACACGCACCTAGTAAAATTCCGCCAACCGAATCTCACCCACGCTAACACGTGGGGAGCGTTGCTTGCACCACGAGTCCCCATTTGGCTCAACCGCCGATGCCAAGTGTGTGGTTCCAGTTGCGACGGCCCCCCGTGAAGTGGCTTCCGGATGTGCGAATGAACCAGGCAGAGTTTCACTGGCCAAATAGACCCCAGCAAAGCTGAAGTCAACTCCCACATTTGGGATGTACTTCAGAGGTAAAACATTCATCCCGTCTTCTTTCCGGATGTCTGACACCGTGGTTCTCCCCCTGATCCTAAGAGTAGCTGAGGTAGAGACTCACTGAAAGATCTAGGCAGGGAGATCCCATCATGCACAGGCTCTCTCCATTCTCTGACCTGGGAACAACTCTGAGCAGGATTCCACATCTAGGGGGCCTCGGAACTGAGCGGGATTTTCTGAGACACACCAAATGGCTGCTCCCTTTCCGCCGCTGTTGAGGGTCGTTATCTGGATTATCCAGATCACCTAGAAAGTATCCGTATCCAGAATCAATAAGATCAACTCTCTGCTCCTCTGACAGCAGAAGGAGCAGGACCATAAGGAACCAAAGAGCGTGGAAGGAAACGATGTGACAGGAAAGCTCAGAGAACGGCCACAGGGGGTCGTCAGCAGGCCTTCCAACCTGAATCATGAATAATTAATGAAGCGCAAATCAAAGGGGACTCGAGTTTCAGCAGGAGCAATTCATCCAACGGGAGATCGCCGGAGGGCCAACACGATTGAGAGACTGGGAGCCGGGTGCAGTGTCAAAGGGGACGCGACTGGTTCCAAAGCTCAAGAACACCATGGGGTCACTTGGGCTACGTGAGAAAATGCCCCAGTGTGCTGGTTCATCATTCCGACTCCTGCCTGTCTCTTCCCGTCCAAGGAACATGGACCCTAAGTCGTGCAGCTGCAGATGACCATGGGCAGAATTAGGGGCCGTGGCACAAAAGTTCACCGACACGGGAGTTCCACAGAAGGTGCGGTGGATCTTCGCAAATCCAGAGACATGGCAATGGGACCCAGGGAATTAGAGCCTCACAGGCGTCCGGGACACTTTTCAGGCATAATGCCTGGAGTCGCAAGACGAGCTGAAAAAGGAGCCAGGCACTGAAGGACAAAGCGTTGTTGACTTTCCTCATCTGTGTTTCCCAGTGCGGTCCAATTCACGGTGGTTTCCAAGCGCCTCCTGGAGGAGAAAACACATGAGGGTGCGGTCAGGGTTCTCTGCTGACAGACTTACCTTGGGGAAGAAAGAGAAGCTCTGAAGATGGATCATGGCCGTGACTGCACGTCAAGGAGAATCTCCTTGATGACACTGAGGCCCACGTCGAGATAGACTAAATGTGGTCCAATTAAAAGGTGTCTATTTTACCACATTTTTTAAAAACAAAACAAAACAAAACAAAACAAAAAGATGGAAAAGAAGACAGGGGTACAGGCACCAGTGTTACATGTCTGACGGGGAGCATCTATTCTTCAAAGCTTGCAGCTGTACACGTAGGTTTTAGAATGTCTGTCAGCAGTGGACATGATCTTAGAGTGGGCTGTGCAGATAGACCTTTCCAGGTCACGTAATTGGATTAAGTTAATTGCAATTAAGGTACAGGTAACTGATTAGGTTAGGGTACGTTCCATGTCAGGTGACCAGAGGCAGTATAAAAGGCAGCCTGGAAAGCAGAGGTCCCTCTCCGCCCCTTCCTCCGTCGTCCTGGATGCTGCATCGCTTCCAGTGGGGCTGCTCCAGCACCTGCCCATCTCAGCGCCAGCCGGGGAAAGCAAGTAGACGCGTAATTTCAGGTTAGTTTCACTGAACTATTGTTTTTTTCACGCAATCCCTGAGGGGTGTGGGGGTGGGGGGAAGAGACACAGGAGGCCGAAAGAAACCGATCACACTGGGGCTTGCTGGTGGGGAAGGATGTGTTCTCGTTACTAGTAATTCTTGCAACAGAAAACGAGAAAACATATCCGTCTCCACATGTGGGATAAGACCAAGATGGGAATGCGAAAAGAAATGTACTGCAGCATGCTGAATTGGTGGGTAAATGGAAAAAGGACTTTGGAAAAAAGGGTGGTTTGCCCTTCAGCCGTGTAAGACGTCGATGCGATGTGGCACTTGTTCCCCGTTTGTTCAGATGAATTCGTGTGGTATGCGTAAAATACCAGAAAAAATAAATAAGTAAAGAGGGGCTGGAGCTAAAGCCAAAAGGTAGAACAGGAAAGACCATCACCTGCTAGTGTGGTAGAGAGGAAGGTAACTTCTCTCTATGAATTTGTGTTTGGAAGTTGCCTAATGAAATGGCCAGAGTAGCGATTCAAGTTGTCACAGGAAGCATCCCTTATCCCTGACTTCAAACAGACCTGCCAAAGGGTGGCGCAAGCCATGCCCTGTGTCTTCGATCATTCTGTCCGTCAAGGGAGATAGAATCACCGTGTCTTCTACCGGAGTGAATCATGAGAGACCTAAGTCCAGTCTCCAGAATCAGTTGCTTGTTTGGGGTTGAAAGCTCAACTCCCCATACCTAGGCCACGGGCCCTGTGGCAGGTGCGGTTTACTCTTGGACTAGGTAGTCATGGCAGAGGAACACACAGTATCCGAGGATGCACACAGCACATTGTGTTCTACAGATTTGACCGACTGGTGGTGAGGTCTCCTCATGACCACACTGGCAGGGAGTTAGCAGGTGGCTTCCTGTGGGTGTGTGAATATCCAATGTGCTTAACCATCGACATGTGTGTGTTTGTGTGTGTTTCAGGTGACCCAACAGTCAACCCCTGAAAAAGGCGGTCACAAAACCCCCAGGCGACGAAGATGATGGCACGTCGGGACCCCAAATCTTGGGCCAAGAGACTGGTGAGAGCCCAGACCCTCCAGAAGCAGCGGAGGGCCCCAGTTGGGCCAAGGGCTCCCCCGCCCGATGAAGAAGATCCCAGGGTAAGTCTAGCCCTGGATCTCTTGGGTATCGGGGTGGGGGTGGGGACGGGGGGAGGGGATGTCACACGGTCCTCAGAGACTGGGTTGGATTCCAAAGAGCTCTGTCACCACCACCCAGGTTGCTTTTCCCATCCAAGGTGGGCGTGGCTTGGGACCTTCTCCCCGGCCCGATAGGTCCCTTGAGAGACTCTTGGGGGCAACCTCCCTTTCTACTTAGAGTCCTGTGTAGCCACGTTTGGCTGTGTTGTTGACTTCGGGTTCACCGTCGTGCCCCTTGGAACCTTGAGTCCTTCCTTTCAGAGTTCCTCCGTCACGTGGGCTTTGGGAGGGAACATCGTATCCGAACTCTCCCAGCACTTAACGGCCCCCATGCCGGTGTCCCCTCTTTGGAATCCTTATTCAGCTCTGAATTCACAATCCGTCCCAATGTGGACGTGGGATCGCTGCCTGTGGCTTCAGCTCACTCACCGACATCACTTCCTTTCCACCCACAGCTCAAGTGCAAAAACTGCGGGGCCTTTGGCCACACGGCCAGAAGTACCAGGTGCCCCATGAAGTGCTGGAAGGCAGCCCTGGTTCCAGCGACCTTGGGGAAAAAGGAAGGGAAGGAAAACCTGAAACCATGGAAGCCCCAGGTTGAAGCCAACCCGGGGCCCTTGAACAAGGATAAGGGAGAGAAGGAAGAGAGACCAAGGTGAGCAGTGGGAGGGGTTTTCACCACTCTTAGGGTACTGCCTCCTAAGGACATGGTGTCTCTGCACCTGCACACCGTGTGCCTTTCCGTCTCCGGGCCAGGGAAGGAACGCTGCAGAGAAATAGGCCGGAGCTCCGTGTCCTCCGGGGTTCCACACCCAGGAGCTCCTTTGGCTCTGGGAGAATCAGGGACGGGGAGAGGCGGGGGCGCTTCGTGCAGGTTCCCCACGACAGGGGGAAAAGCGATGGAATCCAAATCACAGTCCTTAGTTGGGAAGCCTAGAGGGCCACCTGGGGGACGGGAAGGTTGGCACGTGAGGGAAGGTGCAGAGGCGGAAAGGGCACCAGATGTCCATTTCTGTATCACAAAACACGGAACGGGGCTGGGCCCCACACAGGGTTCTCCCTGTCTCCTGGGGAAAACCAGGGGGCACGGCCTGACCTTTTTCTGTTCTGCAGGCAACAAGACCCGCAGAGGAAGGCTCTCCTCCACATATTTTCTGGGAAACCTCCAGAGAAGCCGCTGCCGAATCGAAAAGGATCCACGGAATCTTCTGATTATCTGAGGGTGAGTGTCACCCCGGGCCCCTGGTCCTTTTCTCCTCTAGGTCACCCTGGTTGATTTCCTTTCAGCTTCCCGTCTGCGGGAGGAAATCGGGGAACCCCTCTTTCTTGCCTTCTTGGGGTCAGGGACTCCACGATCCTTCCAGGTCAATTTGATTCCAGGCGAAGGCATCTGAAGATGCCGTATTTCCTGTTGCTTTCTTTCTGTCCAATTATGGCAAGCCTGCCAACAACATGTTCCTAGCGGCATGAGGAAATTAGTCCCTCAGAGGCCCCAAACGTGGAGAAGGCTAAACCCAGGAACATGCATGTGTTCAGAGAAGACGTCCTGAGTACCCTTGAGCCACCAACCTGCCTTCGGAAGGGCCTCAGTCCGTTCCACTTCATGGAAGGCTGAGTGGAGGCGCTTTGATCCAGTTAATGCCCAAGACGCGATCTTTTGAACAATGGTGTGCTTAGATCAGCTACACATAGCTCGAGAGCGCATCTTTCATGTGTCTTGTCCTGATCAGCACTCAAGTGGAGGGTCTGTCCCTACTTCCAAGGACCGCCTGTCGATACTGTACTAAGAATTTCATGGCGTGTGCACCTTGTCTTTGGATGTGCTTGATTTTCACGTTGGCTCCATGCGGAGGAACTTCTAACCTGTGTTGTTTCCTCTCTTTCAGGTTGCAAGCGGGCCAATGCCGGTCCACACAACCAGTAAGAGGCCGCGCCTGGGCCCTGTCCTCGCTGATCGCTCAGCTACCGAAACGTCTGACAGGGGCTCCGTCTTGGCTTCGCCGTCTCCCCTCAGAAAAGCCAGTCTGAGCTCCTCCTCAAGTCTTGGACCAAAGGAAAGACAGACAGGGGCTGCGGCCGACATCCCTCAGCCTGCAGTCAGGCAGCAGGGCCCCGAGCCTCTCCTCGTGGTGAAGCCGACACACAGCAGCCCTGAGGGTGGCTGCCGAGAAGTTCCCCAGGCTGCCTCCAAAACCCACGGCCTGCTCCAGGCCATCAGACCCCAGGCACAGGACAAACGTCCTGCGGTGACCTCACAGCCCTGCCCGCCAGCCGCCACACACAGCTTGGGCCTAGGCTCCAATCTCAGCTTCGGGCCAGGAGCCAAGAGACCTGCCCAGGCTCGGATTCAGGCTTGCCTGAACTTCCCCAAGAAACCGAGACTGGGTCCCTTCCAGATCCCCGAAAGCGCCATCCAGGGAGGTGAGCTGGGGGCCCCGGAGAATCTCCAACCTCCGCCAGCCGCAACCGAACTTGGACCAAGTACGTCGCCCCAGATGGGCAGGAGGACACCCGCCCAGGTGCCCAGCGTCGACCGGCAGCCTCCGCACAGCAGACCTTGCCTGCCTACTGCCCAGGCCTGCACCATGTCCCATCACCCAGCGGCCAGCCATGATGGGGCCCAGCCTCTCACAGTGCTCTTCCGGAGACTGGAAAACGGACGCTGGAGCTCCAGCCTCCTGGCGGCCCCCTCATTTCACTCTCCTGAGAAGCCGGGAGCCTTCCTCGCTCAGAGCCCTCATGTGTCAGAGAAGTCTGAGGGTCCCCGTGTTCGTGTCCCACCGAGCGTCCTCTATGAGGACCTTCAGGTTTCCTCCTCCTCAGAGGACAGCGATTCTGACCTGGAGTGAGACTGCAGGTGGCAGGGGCTCCTTGGCCTCCAGCTCCCGTGACTTGGAGGGGACTGTGGGACTGAGGAGTGCAGAGCAGAGAGCAGACTCTGTGCGGTGACTCCGAAGCTCCCCGGCTGTGGCGCTTCTGTGGATGTGGGAGCCCAGGCCAGGCAGGGAGCAGATGCAGGGACTCTGCCTCATTGAATTCTGGTGAGGGACGTTGTAGTTCGCGTGGTTCTCCGGAAACGCGCCAGGAAAAGCTTCCGTGCCAGAGATTCGTTGCCTCAGAAACTGCGTGACGCGCAGGAGTCAGACTTCCGCTGGGACGTCAATAGGAAACTGGGGAATTACTGTGTATTTGCTCTCTAGATGACTGAATAAGGGAAAAGTTAGGGAACCCTGAGAGGTGCAGCCCTTCCGCTGTGCCCCGCCCTGAGAGCAGTGTTTCGGACGCTGGGAAGCGTGCTGTGCAGAGCGCTCTCGGGGTCTTTCCTCAGCCTCGAAAACTGGGCTGTGGAATGCCTTTGTACATGTGTGTGTTTAATTGGTTTTGAAGTGAATAAAATTCTCAAAAAGATGACATATTGTCTTTTGACTCTCATTCCGTGTTTGTGTTTAACTGATTTTCCGAGTGAAGGGGTGGCCTGCCCCTCCACACCTGTGGGTGTTTCTAGTCGGGTGGGATGAGAGACGGAGAGAAGAAATAAGACACAGAGACAAAGTATAGGGAGACAACAGTGGGTCCAGGGGACCGGCACTCAGCACACCAAGGACCTGCACCGGCACCGGCCTCTGAGTTCCCTCAGTTTTTATTGATTATGATTTTCATTATTTCAGCAAAAAGGAATGTAGTAGGAGAGCAGGGTGATAATAAGGAGAAGGTCAACAACAAACAAACAAAAAAAAACCACACGTGAGCCAAAGAATCTATATCATGACTAAGTTCAAGGGAAGGTACTATGCCTGGACGTGCACGTAGGCCAGATTTATGTTTCTCTCCACCCAAACATCTCAGCGGAGTAAAGAATAACTAGGCAGCATTACTGCCAACACGTCTCGCCTCCCGCCACAGGGCAGCTTTTCTCCGAGCTCAGAGTTGAACAAATGTACGATCGGGCTTTACACCGAGACATTCAGTTCCCAGGGGCAAGCAGGAGACAGTGGCCTTCCTGCATCTCAACTGCAAGAGGCTTTCCTCTTTGACTAATCCACCTCAGCACAGACCCATTACGGGTGTCAGGCTGGGGGACAGTCAGGTCTTTCCCATCCCACGAGGCCATATTTCAGACTGTCACATGGGGAGAAACCTTGGACAATACCCTGCTTTCAAGGGCAGAGGTCCCTGTGGCTTTCC
Organism: Pan troglodytes; assembly: GCF_028858775.2. NCBI lineage: Eukaryota > Metazoa > Chordata > Mammalia > Primates > Hominidae > Pan > Pan troglodytes. The sequence continues at coordinate 18,546,471 of NC_072405.2, forward strand.
ACGGTGCATTGTGCCCCTGGTTTATTGAGACTAGAGAATGGCAATGACTTTTACCAAGTATACTGCTCGTAAACATTTGGTTAACAAGGCACGCCCTGCACAGCCCTAGATCCCTTAAGCCTCGATGTTATACAACACAGGTTTTTGTGAGCTCCAAGTTGGGTCAAAGGGGCCGCGGCAAAGCTACAAATGATCAACATCTCAGCAAAGCAATTGTTTAAAGTACAGGTCTTTTTCAAAATGGAGTCTCTTATGTCTTCCCCTTCTACATAGACACAGTGACAGTCTGATCTCCCTTTCTTTACCCTACATCCAAGGGCTTGAACATTTCTTGACTTGTTGGCAATCCAAATCGTTATGTCTCCGAAACAGAGTTGACTGAGGGGACCGCAGGGCTGGGCAGGACCTTTGACTTCGTATACAACCACAGGAGCAAGAAAACCTCAGCCCCACTCTACTAACACGCACCTAGTAAAATTCCGCCAACCGAATCTCACCCACGCTAACACGTGGGGAGCGTTGCTTGCACCACGAGTCCCCATTTGGCTCAACCGCCGATGCCAAGTGTGTGGTTCCAGTTGCGACGGCCCCCCGTGAAGTGGCTTCCGGATGTGCGAATGAACCAGGCAGAGTTTCACTGGCCAAATAGACCCCAGCAAAGCTGAAGTCAACTCCCACATTTGGGATGTACTTCAGAGGTAAAACATTCATCCCGTCTTCTTTCCGGATGTCTGACACCGTGGTTCTCCCCCTGATCCTAAGAGTAGCTGAGGTAGAGACTCACTGAAAGATCTAGGCAGGGAGATCCCATCATGCACAGGCTCTCTCCATTCTCTGACCTGGGAACAACTCTGAGCAGGATTCCACATCTAGGGGGCCTCGGAACTGAGCGGGATTTTCTGAGACACACCAAATGGCTGCTCCCTTTCCGCCGCTGTTGAGGGTCGTTATCTGGATTATCCAGATCACCTAGAAAGTATCCGTATCCAGAATCAATAAGATCAACTCTCTGCTCCTCTGACAGCAGAAGGAGCAGGACCATAAGGAACCAAAGAGCGTGGAAGGAAACGATGTGACAGGAAAGCTCAGAGAACGGCCACAGGGGGTCGTCAGCAGGCCTTCCCACCTGAATCATGAATAATTAATGAAGCGCAAATCAAAGGGGACTCGAGTTTCAGCAGGAGCAATTCATCCAACGGGAGATCGCCGGAGGGCCAACACGATTGAGAGACTGGGAGCCGGGTGCAGTGTCAAAGGGGACGCGACTGGTTCCAAAGCTCAAGAACACCATGGGGTCACTTGGGCTACGTGAGAAAATGCCCCAGTGTGCTGGTTCATCATTCCGACTCCTGCCTGTCTCTTCCCGTCCAAGGAACATGGACCCTAAGTCGTGCAGCTGCAGATGACCATGGGCAGAATTAGGGGCCGTGGCACAAAAGTTCACCGACACGGGAGTTCCACAGAAGGTGCGGTGGATCTTCGCAAATCCAGAGACACGGCAATGGGACCCAGGGAATTAGAGCCTCACAGGCGTCCGGGACACTTTTCAGGCATAATGCCTGGAGTCGCAAGACGAGCTGAAAAAGGAGCCAGGCACTGAAGGACAAAGCGTTGTTGACTTTCCTCATCTGTGTTTCCCAGTGCGGTCCAATTCACGGTGGTTTCCAAGCGCCTCCTGGAGGAGAAAACACATGAGGGTGCGGTCAGGGTTCTCTGCTGACAGACTTACCTTGGGGAAGAAAGAGAAGCTCTGAAGATGGATCATGGCCGTGACTGCACGTCAAGGAGAATCTCCTTGATGACACTGAGGCCCACGTCGAGATAGACTAAATGTGGTCCAATTAAAAGGTGTCTATTTTACCACATTTTTTAAAACAAAACAAAACAAAACAAAACAAAACAAAACAAAAAGATGGAAAAGAAGACAGGGGTACAGGCACCAGTGTTACATGTCTGACGGGGAGCATCTATTCTTCAAAGCTTGCAGCTGTACACGTAGGTTTTAGAATGTCTGTCAGCAGTGGACATGATGTTAGAGTGGGCTGTGCAGATAGACCTTTCCAGGTCACGTAATTGGATTAAGTTAATTGCAATTAAGGTACAGGTAACTGATTAGGTTAGGGTACGTTCCATGTCAGGTGACCAGAGGCAGTATAAAAGGCAGCCTGGAAAGCAGAGGTCCCTCTCCGCCCCTTCCTCCGTCGTCCTGGATGCTGCATCGCTTCCAGCGGGGCTGCTCCAGCACCTGCCCATCTCAGCGCCAGCCGGGGAAAGCAAGTAGACGCGTAATTTCAGGTTAGTTTCACTGAACTATTGTTTTTTTCACGCAATCCCTGAGGGGTGTGGGGGTGGGGGGAAGAGACACAGGAGGCCGAAAGAAACCGATCACACTGGGGCTTGCTGGTGGGGAAGGATGTGTTCTCGTTACTAGTAATTCTTGCAACAGAAAACGAGAAAACATATCCGTCTCCACATGTGGGATAAGACCAAGATGGGAATGCGAAAAGAAATGTACTGCAGCATGCTGAATTGGTGGGTAAATGGAAAAAGGACTTTGGAAAAAAGGGTGGTTTGCCCTTCAGCCGTGTAAGACGTCGATGCGATGTGGCACTTGTTCCCCGTTTGTTCAGATGAATTCGTGTGGTATGCGTAAAATACCAGAAAAAATAAATAAGTAAAGAGGGGCTGGAGCTAAAGCCAAAAGGTAGAACAGGAAAGACCATCACCTGCTAGTGTGGTAGAGAGGAAGGTAACTTCTCTCTATGAATTTGTGTTTGGAAGTTGCCTAATGAAATGGCCAGAGTAGCGATTCAAGTTGTCACAGGAAGCATCCCTTATCCCTGACTTCAAACAGACCTGCCAAAGGGTGGCGCAAGCCATGCCCTGTGTCTTCGATCATTCTGTCCGTCAAGGGAGATAGAATCACCGCGTCTTCTACCGGAGTGAATCGTGAGAGACCTAAGTCCAGTCTCCAGAATCAGTTGCTTGTTTGGGGTTGAAAGCTCAACTCCCCATACCTAGGCCACGGGCCCTGTGGCAGGTGCGGTTTACTCTTGGACTAGGTAGTCATGGCAGAGGAACACACAGTATCCGAGGATGCACACAGCACATTGTGTTCTACAGATTTGACCGACTGGTGGTGAGGTCTCCTCATGACCACACCGGCAGGGAGTTAGCAGGTGGCTTCCTGTGGGTGTGTGAATATCCAATGTGCTTAACCATCGACATGTGTGTGTTTGTGTGTGTTTCAGGTGACCCAACAGTCAACCCCTGAAAAAGGCGGTCACAAAACCCCCAGGCGACGAAGATGATGGCACGTCGGGACCCCAAATCTTGGGCCAAGAGACTGGTGAGAGCCCAGACCCTCCAGAAGCAGCGGAGGGCCCCAGTTGGGCCAAGGGCTCCCCCGCCCGATGAAGAAGATCCCAGGGTAAGTCTAGCCCTGGATCTCTTGGGTATCGGGGTGGGGGTGGGGACGGGGGGAGGGGATGTCACACGGTCCTCAGAGACTGGGTTGGATTCCAAAGAGCTCTGTCACCACCACCCAGGTTGCTTTTCCCATCCAAGGTGGGCGTGGCTTGGGACCTTCTCCCCGGCCCGATAGGTCCCTTGAGAGACTCTTGGGGGCAACCTCCCTTTCTACTTAGAGTCCTGTGTAGCCACGTTTGGCTGTGTTGTTGACTTCGGGTTCACCGTCGTGCCCCTTGGAACCTTGAGTCCTTCCTTTCAGAGTTCCTCCGTCACGTGGGCTTTGGGAGGGAACATCGTATCCGAACTCTCCCAGCACTTAACGGCCCCCATGCCGGTGTCCCCTCTTTGGAATCCTTATTCAGCTCTGAATTCACAATCCGTCCCAATGTGGACGTGGGATCGCTGCCTGTGGCTTCAGCTCACTCACCGACATCACTTCCTTTCCACCCACAGCTCAAGTGCAAAAACTGCGGGGCCTTTGGCCACACGGCCAGAAGTACCAGGTGCCCCATGAAGTGCTGGAAGGCAGCCCTGGTTCCAGCGACCTTGGGGAAAAAGGAAGGGAAGGAAAACCTGAAACCATGGAAGCCCCAGGTTGAAGCCAACCCGGGGCCCTTGAACAAGGATAAGGGAGAGAAGGAAGAGAGACCAAGGTGAGCAGTGGGAGGGGTTTTCACCACTCTTAGGGTACTGCCTCCTAAGGACATGGTGTCTCTGCACCTGCACACCGTGTGCCTTTCCGTCTCCGGGCCAGGGAAGGAACGCTGCAGAGAAATAGGCCGGAGCTCCGTGTCCTCCCGGGTTCCACACCCAGGAGCTCCTTTGGCTCTGGGAGATTCAGGGACGGGGAGAGGCGGGGGCGCTTCGTGCAGGTTCCCCACGACAGGGGGAAAAGCGATGGAATCCAAATCACAGTCCTTAGTTGGGAAGCCTAGAGGGCCACCTGGGGGACGGGAAGGTTGGCACGTGAGGGAAGGTGCAGAGGCGGAAAGGGCACCAGATGTCCATTTCTGTATCACAAAACACGGAACGGGGCTGGGCCCCACACAGGGTTCTCCCTGTCTCCTGGGGAAAACCAGGGGGCACGGCCTGACCTTTTTCTGTTCTGCAGGCAACAAGACCCGCAGAGGAAGGCTCTCCTCCACATATTTTCTGGGAAACCTCCAGAGAAGCCGCTGCCGAATCGAAAAGGATCCACGGAATCTTCTGATTATCTGAGGGTGAGTGTCACCCCGGGCCCCTGGTCCTTTTCTCCTCTAGGTCACCCTGGTTGATTTCCTTTCAGCTTCCCGTCTGCGGGAGGAAATCGGGGAACCCCTCTTTCTTGCCTTCTTGGGGTCAGGGACTCCACGATCCTTCCAGGTCAATTTGATTCCAGGCGAAGGCATCTGAAGATGCCGTATTTCCTGTTGCTTTCTTTCTGTCCAATTATGGCAAGCCTGCCAACAACATGTTCCTAGCGGCATGAGGAAATTAGTCCCTCAGAGGCCCCAAACGTGGAGAAGGCTAAACCCAGGAACATGCATGTGTTCAGAGAAGACGTCCTGAGTACCCTTGAGCCACCAACCTGCCTTCGGAAGGGCCTCAGTCCGTTCCACTTCATGGAAGGCTGAGTGGAGGCGCTTTGATCCAGTTAATGCCCAAGACGCGATCTTTTGAACAATGGTGTGCTTAGATCAGCTACACATAGCTCGAGAGCGCATCTTTCATGTGTCTTGTCCTGATCAGCACTCAGGTGGAGGGTCTGTCCCTACTTCCAAGGACCGCCTGTCGATACTGTACTAAGAATTTCATGGCGTGTGCACCTTGTCTTTGGATGTGCTTGATTTTCACGTTGGCTCCATGCGGAGGAACTTCTAACCTGTGTTGTTTCCTCTCTTTCAGGTTGCAAGCGGGCCAATGCCGGTCCACACAACCAGTAAGAGGCCGCGCCTGGGCCCTGTCCTCGCTGATCGCTCAGCTACCGAAACGTCTGACAGGGGCTCCGTCTTGGCTTCGCCGTCTCCCCTCAGAAAAGCCAGTCTGAGCTCCTCCTCAAGTCTTGGACCAAAGGAAAGACAGACAGGGGCTGCGGCCGACATCCCTCAGCCTGCAGTCAGGCATCAGGGCCCCGAGCCTCTCCTCGTGGTGAAGCCGACACACAGCAGCCCTGAGGGTGGCTGCCGAGAAGTTCCCCAGGCTGCCTCCAAAACCCACGGCCTGCTCCAGGCCATCAGACCCCAGGCACAAGACATACGTCCTGCGGTGACCTCACAGCCCTGCCCGCCAGCCGCCACACACAGCTTGGGCCTAGGCTCCAATCTCAGCTTCGGGCCAGGAGCCAAGAGACCTGCCCAGGCTCGGATTCAGGCTTGCCTGAACTTCCCCAAGAAACCGAGACTGGGTCCCTTCCAGATCCCCGAAAGCGCCATCCAGGGAGGTGAGCTGGGGTCCCCGGAGAATCTCCAACCTCCGCCAGCCGCAACCGAACTTGGACCAAGTACGTCGCCCCAGATGGGCAGGAGGACACCCGCCCAGGTGCCCAGCGTCGACCGGCAGCCTCCGCACAGCAGACCTTGCCTGCCTACTGCCCAGGCCTGCACCATGTCCCATCACCCAGCGGCCAGCCATGATGGGGCCCAGCCTCTCACAGTGCTCTTCCGGAGACTGGAAAACGGACGCTGGAGCTCCAGCCTCCTGGCGGCCCCCTCATTTCACTCTCCTGAGAAGCCGGGAGCCTTCCTCGCTCAGAGCCCTCATGTGTCAGAGAAGTCTGAGGGTCCCCGTGTTCGTGTCCCACCGAGCGTCCTCTATGAGGACCTTCAGGTTTCCTCCTCCTCAGAGGACAGCGATTCTGACCTGGAGTGAGACTGCAGGTGGCAGGGGCTCCTTGGCCTCCAGCTCCCGTGACTTGGAGGGGACTGTGGGACTGAGGAGTGCAGAGCAGAGAGCAGACTCTGTGCGGTGACTCCGAAGCTCCCCGGCTGTGGCGCTTCTGTGGATGTGGGAGCCCAGGCCAGGCAGGGAGCAGATGCAGGGACTCTGCCTCATTGAATTCTGGTGAGGGACGTTGTAGTTCGCGTGGTTCTCCGGAAACGCGCCAGGAAAAGCTTCCGTGCCAGAGATTCGTTGCCTCAGAAACTGCGTGACGCGCAGGAGTCAGACTTCCGCTGGGACGTCAATAGGAAACTGGGGAATTACTGTGTATTTGCTCTCTAGATGACTGAATAAGGGAAAAGTTAGGGAACCCTGAGAGGTGCAGCCCTTCCGCTGTGCCCCGCCCTGAGAGCAGTGTTTCGGACGCTGGGAAGCGTGCTGTGCAGAGCGCTCTCGGGGTCTTTCCTCAGCCTCGAAAACTGGGCTGTGGAATGCCTTTGTACATGTGTGTGTTTAATTGGTTTTGAAGTGAATAAAATTCTCAAAAAGATGACATATTGTCTTTTGACTCTCATTCCGTGTTTGTGTTTAACTGATTTTCCGAGTGAAGGGGTGGCCTGCCCCTCCACACCTGTGGGTGTTTCTAGTCGGGTGGGATGAGAGACGGAGAGAAGAAATAAGACACAGAGACAAAGTATAGGGAGACAACAGTGGGTCCAGGGGACCGGCACTCAGCACACCAAGGACCTGCACCGGCACCGGCCTCTGAGTTCCCTCAGTTTTTATTGATTATGATTTTCATTATTTCAGCAAAAAGGAATGTAGTAGGAGAGCAGGGTGATAATAAGGAGAAGGTCAACAACAACAAAACAAAAAACAAAAAAAAAAAACACACACGTGAGCCAAAGAATCTATATCATGACTAAGTTCAAGGGAAGGTACTATGCCTGGACATGCACGTAGGCCAGATTTATGTTTCTCTCCACCCAAACATCTCAGCGGAGTAAAGAATAACAAGGCAGCATTACTGCCAACACGTCTCGCCTCCCGCCACAGGGCAGCTTTTCTCCGAGCTCAGAGTTGAACAAATGTACGATCGGGCTTTACACCGAGACATTCAGTTCCCAGGGGCAAGCAGGAGACAGTGGCCTTCCTGCATCTCAACTGCAAGAGGCTTTCCTCTTTGACTAATCCACCTCAGCACAGACCCATTACGGGTGTCAGGCTGGGGGACAGTCAGGTCTTTCCCATCCCACGAGGCCATATTTCAGACTGTCACATGGGGAGAAACCTTGGACAATACCCTGCTTTCAAGGGCAGAGGTCCCTGTGGCTTTCCACGGTGCATTGTGCCCCTGGTTTATTGAGACTAGAGAATGGCAATGACTTTTACCAAGTATACTGCTCGTAAACATTTGGTTAACAAGGCACGCCCTGCACAGCCCTAGATCCCTTAAGCCTCGATGTTATACAACACAGGTTTTTGTGAGCTCCAAGTTGGGTCAAAGGGGCCGCGGCAAAGCTACAAATGATCAACATCTCAGCAAAGCAATTGTTTAAAGTACAGGTCTTTTTCAAAATGGAGTCTCTTATGTCTTCCCCTTCTACATAGACACAGTGACAGTCTGATCTCCCTTTCTTTACCCTACATCCAAGGGCTTGAACATTTCTTGACTTGTTGGCAATCCAAATCGTTATGTCTCCGAAACAGAGTTGACTGAGGGGACCGCAGGGCTGGGCAGGACCTTTGACTTCGTATACAACCACAGGAGCAAGAAAACCTCAGCCCCACTCTACTAACACGCACCTAGTAAAATTCCGCCAACCGAATCTCACCCACGCTAACACGTGGGGAGCGTTGCTTGCACCACGAGTCCCCATTTGGCTCAACCGCCGATGCCAAGTGTGTGGTTCCAGTTGCGACGGCCCCCCGTGAAGTGGCTTCCGGATGTGCGAATGAACCAGGCAGAGTTTCACTGGCCAAATAGACCCCAGCAAAGCTGAAGTCAACTCCCACATTTGGGATGTACTTCAGAGGTAAAACATTCATCCCGTCTTCTTTCCGGATGTCTGACACCGTGGTTCTCCCCCTGATCCTAAGAGTAGCTGAGGTAGAGACTCACTGAAAGATCTAGGCAGGGAGATCCCATCATGCACAGGCTCTCTCCATTCTCTGACCTGGGAACAACTCTGAGCAGGATTCCACATCTAGGGGGCCTCGGAACTGAGCGGGATTTTCTGAGACACACCAAATGGCTGCTCCCTTTCCGCCGCTGTTGAGGGTCGTTATCTGGATTATCCAGATCACCTAGAAAGTATCCGTATCCAGAATCAATAAGATCAACTCTCTGCTCCTCTGACAGCAGAAGGAGCAGGACCATAAGGAACCAAAGAGCGTGGAAGGAAACGATGTGACAGGAAAGCTCAGAGAACGGCCACAGGGGGTCGTCAGCAGGCCTTCCAACCTGAATCATGAATAATTAATGAAGCGCAAATCAAAGGGGACTCGAGTTTCAGCAGGAGCAATTCATCCAACGGGAGATCGCCGGAGGGCCAACACGATTGAGAGACTGGGAGCCGGGTGCAGTGTCAAAGGGGACGCGACTGGTTCCAAAGCTCAAGAACACCATGGGGTCACTTGGGCTACGTGAGAAAATGCCCCAGTGTGCTGGTTCATCATTCCGACTCCTGCCTGTCTCTTCCCGTCCAAGGAACATGGACCCTAAGTCGTGCAGCTGCAGATGACCATGGGCAGAATTAGGGGCCGTGGCACAAAAGTTCACCGACACGGGAGTTCCACAGAAGGTGCGGTGGATCTTCGCAAATCCAGAGACATGGCAATGGGACCCAGGGAATTAGAGCCTCACAGGCGTCCGGGACACTTTTCAGGCATAATGCCTGGAGTCGCAAGACGAGCTGAAAAAGGAGCCAGGCACTGAAGGACAAAGCGTTGTTGACTTTCCTCATCTGTGTTTCCCAGTGCGGTCCAATTCACGGTGGTTTCCAAGCGCCTCCTGGAGGAGAAAACACATGAGGGTGCGGTCAGGGTTCTCTGCTGACAGACTTACCTTGGGGAAGAAAGAGAAGCTCTGAAGATGGATCATGGCCGTGACTGCACGTCAAGGAGAATCTCCTTGATGACACTGAGGCCCACGTCGAGATAGACTAAATGTGGTCCAATTAAAAGGTGTCTATTTTACCACATTTTTTAAAACAAAACAAAACAAAACAAAACAAAACAAAAAGATGGAAAAGAAGACAGGGGTACAGGCACCAGTGTTACATGTCTGACGGGGAGCATCTATTCTTCAAAGCTTGCAGCTGTACACGTAGGTTTTAGAATGTCTGTCAGCAGTGGACATGATGTTAGAGTGGGCTGTGCAGATAGACCTTTCCAGGTCACGTAATTGGATTAAGTTAATTGCAATTAAGGTACAGGTAACTGATTAGGTTAGGGTACGTTCCATGTCAGGTGACCAGAGGCAGTATAAAAGGCAGCCTGGAAAGCAGAGGTCCCTCTCCGCCCCTTCCTCCGTCGTCCTGGATGCTGCATCGCTTCCAGCGGGGCTGCTCCAGCACCTGCCCATCTCAGCGCCAGCCGGGGAAAGCAAGTAGACGCGTAATTTCAGGTTAGTTTCACTGAACTATTGTTTTTTTCACGCAATCCCTGAGGGGTGTGGGGGTGGGGGGAAGAGACACAGGAGGCCGAAAGAAACCGATCACACTGGGGCTTGCTGGTGGGGAAGGATGTGTTCTCGTTACTAGTAATTCTTGCAACAGAAAACGAGAAAACATATCCGTCTCCACATGTGGGATAAGACCAAGATGGGAATGCGAAAAGAAATGTACTGCAGCATGCTGAATTGGTGGGTAAATGGAAAAAGGACTTTGGAAAAAAGGGTGGTTTGCCCTTCAGCCGTGTAAGACGTCGATACGATGTGGCACTTGTTCCCCGTTTGTTCAGATGAATTCGTGTGGTATGCGTAAAATACCAGAAAAAATAAATAAGTAAAGAGGGGCTGGAGCTAAAGCCAAAAGGTAGAACAGGAAAGACCATCACCTGCTAGTGTGGTAGAGAGGAAGGTAACTTCTCTCTATGAATTTGTGTTTGGAAGTTGCCTAATGAAATGGCCAGAGTAGCGAGTCAAGTTGTCACAGGAAGCATCCCTTATCCCTGACTTCAAACAGACCTGCCAAAGGGTGGCGCAAGCCATGCCCTGTGTCTTCGATCATTCTGTCCGTCAAGGGAGATAGAATCACCGCGTCTTCTACCGGAGTGAATCGTGAGAGACCTAAGTCCAGTCTCCAGAATCAGTTGCTTGTTTGGGGTTGAAAGCTCAACTCCCCATACCTAGGCCACGGGCCCTGTGGCAGGTGCGGTTTACTCTTGGACTAGGTAGTCATGGCAGAGGAACACACAGTATCCGAGGATGCACACAGCACATTGTGTTCTACAGATTTGACCGACTGGTGGTGAGGTCTCCTCATGACCACACCGGCAGGGAGTTAGCAGGTGGCTTCCTGTGGGTGTGTGAATATCCAATGTGCTTAACCATCGACATGTGTGTGTTTGTGTGTGTTTCAGGTGACCCAACAGTCAGCCCCTGAAAAAGGCGGTCACAAAACCCCCAGGCGACGAAGATGATGGCACGTCGGGACCCCAAATCTTGGGCCAAGAGGCTGGTGAGAGCCCAGACCCTCCAGAAGCAGCGGAGGGCCCCAGTTGGGCCAAGGGCTCCCCCGCCCGATGAAGAAGATCCCAGGGTAAGTCTAGCCCTGGATCTCTTGGGTATCGGGGTGGGGGTGGGGACGGGGGGAGGGGTTGTCACACGGTCCTCAGAGACTGGGTTGGATTCCAAAGAGCTCTGTCACCACCACCCAGGTTGCTTTTCCCATCCAAGGTGGGCGTGGCTTGGGACCTTCTCCCCGGCCCGATAGGTCCCTTGAGAGACTCTTGGGGGCAACCTCCCTTTCTACTTAGAGTCCTGTGTAGCCACGTTTGGCTGTGTTGTTGACTTCGGGTTCACCGTCGTGCCCCTTGGAACCTTGAGTCCTTCCTTTCAGAGTTCCTCCGTCACGTGGGCTTTGGGAGGGAACATCGTATCCGAACTCTCCCAGCTCTTAACGGCCCCCATGCCGGTGTCCCCTCTTTGGAATCCTTATTCAGCTCTGAATTCACAATCCGTCCCAATGTGGACGTGGGATCGCTGCCTGTGGCTTCAGCTCACTCACCGACATCACTTCCTTTCCACCCACAGCTCAAGTGCAAAAACTGCGGGGCCTTTGGCCACACGGCCAGAAGTACCAGGTGCCCCATGAAGTGCTGGAAGGCAGCCCTGGTTCCAGCGACCTTGGGGAAAAAGGAAGGGAAGGAAAACCTGAAACCATGGAAGCCCCAGGTTGAAGCCAACCCGGGGCCCTTGAACAAGGATAAGGGAGAGAAGGAAGAGAGACCAAGGTGAGCAGTGGGAGGGGTTTTCACCACTCTTAGGGTACTGCCTCCTAAGGACATGGTGTCTCTGCACCTGCACACCGTGTGCCTTTCCGTCTCCGGGCCAGGGAAGGAACGCTGCAGAGAAATAGGCCGGAGCTCCGTGTCCTCCGGGGTTCCACACCCAGGAGCTCCTTTGGCTCTGGGAGATTCAGGGACGGGGAGAGGCGGGGGCGCTTCGTGCAGGTTCCCCACGACAGGGGGAAAAGCGATGGAATCCAAATCACAGTCCTTAGTTGGGAAGCCTAGAGGGCCACCTGGGGGACGGGAAGGTTGGCACGTGAGGGAAGGTGCAGAGGCGGAAAGGGCACCAGATGTCCATTTCTGTATCACAAAACACGGAACGGGGCTGGGCCCCACACAGGGTTCTCCCTGTCTCCTGGGGAAAACCAGGAGAACAGAAAACCTTTTTCTGTTCTGCAGGCAACAAGACCCGCAGAGGAAGGCTCTCCTCCACATATTTTCTGGGAAACCTCCAGAGAAGCCGCTGCCGAATCGAAAAGGATCCACGGAATCTTCTGATTATCTGAGGGTGAGTGTCACCCCGGGCCCCTGGTCCTTTTCTCCTCTAGGTCACCCTGGTTGATTTCCTTTCAGCTTCCCGTCTGCGGGAGGAAATCGGGGAACCCCTCTTTCTTGCCTTCTTGGGGTCAGGGACTCCACGATCCTTCCAGGTCAATTTGATTCCAGGCGAAGGCATCTGAAGATGCCGTATTTCCTGTTGCTTTCTTTCTGTCCAATTATGGCAAGCCTGCCAACAACATGTTCCTAGCGGCATGAGGAAATTAGTCCCTCAGAGGCCCCAAACGTGGAGAAGGCTAAACCCAGGAACATGCATGTGTTCAGAGAAGACGTCCTGAGTACCCTTGAGCCACCAACCTGCCTTCGGAAGGGCCTCAGTCCGTTCCACTTCATGGAAGGCTGAGTGGAGGCGCTTTGATCCAGTTAATGCCCAAGACGCGATCTTTTGAACAATGGTGTGCTTAGATCAGCTACACATAGCTCGAGAGCGCATCTTTCATGTGTCTTGTCCTGATCAGCACTCAAGTGGAGGGTCTGTCCCTACTTCCAAGGACCGCCTGTCGATACTGTACTAAGAATTTCATGGCGTGTGCACCTTGTCTTTGGATGTGCTTGATTTTCACGTTGGCTCCATGCGGAGGAACTTCTAACCTGTGTTGTTTCCTCTCTTTCAGGTTGCAAGCGGGCCAATGCCGGTCCACACAACCAGTAAGAGGCCGCGCCTGGGCCCTGTCCTCGCTGATCGCTCAGCTACCGAAACGTCTGACAGGGGCTCCGTCTTGGCTTCGCCGTCTCCCCTCAGAAAAGCCAGTCTGAGCTCCTCCTCAAGTCTTGGACCAAAGGAAAGACAGACAGGGGCTGCGGCCGACATCCCTCAGCCTGCAGTCAGGCAGCAGGGCCCCGAGCCTCTCCTCGTGGTGAAGCCGACACACAGCAGCCCTGAGGGTGGCTGCCGAGAAGTTCCCCAGGCTGCCTCCAAAACCCACGGCCTGCTCCAGGCCATCAGACCCCAGGCACAGGACAAACGTCCTGCGGTGACCTCACAGCCCTGCCCGCCAGCCGCCACACACAGCTTGGGCCTAGGCTCCAATCTCAGCTTCGGGCCAGGAGCCAAGAGACCTGCCCAGGCTCGGATTCAGGCTTGCCTGAACTTCCCCAAGAAACCGAGACTGGGTCCCTTCCAGATCCCCGAAAGCGCCATCCAGGGAGGTGAGCTGGGGGCCCCGGAGAATCTCCAACCTCCGCCAGCCGCAACCGAACTTGGACCAAGTACGTCGCCCCAGATGGGCAGGAGGACACCCGCCCAGGTGCCCAGCGTCGACCGGCAGCCTCCGCACAGCAGACCTTGCCTGCCTACTGCCCAGGCCTGCACCATGTCCCATCACCCAGCGGCCAGCCATGATGGGGCCCAGCCTCTCACAGTGCTCTTCCGGAGACTGGAAAACGGACGCTGGAGCTCCAGCCTCCTGGCGGCCCCCTCATTTCACTCTCCTGAGAAGCCGGGAGCCTTCCTCGCTCAGAGCCCTCATGTGTCAGAGAAGTCTGAGGGTCCCCGTGTTCGTGTCCCACCGAGCGTCCTCTATGAGGACCTTCAGGTTTCCTCCTCCTCAGAGGACAGCGATTCTGACCTGGAGTGAGACTGCAGGTGGCAGGGGCTCCTTGGCCTCCAGCTCCCGTGACTTGGAGGGGACTGTGGGACTGAGGAGTGCAGAGCAGAGAGCAGACTCTGTGCGGTGACTCCGAAGCTCCCCGGCTGTGGCGCTTCTGTGGATGTGGGAGCCCAGGCCAGGCAGGGAGCAGATGCAGGGACTCTGCCTCATTGAATTCTGGTGAGGGACGTTGTAGTTCGCGTGGTTCTCCGGAAACGCGCCAGGAAAAGCTTCCGTGCCAGAGATTCGTTGCCTCAGAAACTGCGTGACGCGCAGGAGTCAGACTTCCGCTGGGACGTCAATAGGAAACTGGGGAATTACTGTGTATTTGCTCTCTAGATGACTGAATAAGGGAAAAGTTAGGGAACCCTGAGAGGTGCAGCCCTTCCGCTGTGCCCCGCCCTGAGAGCAGTGTTTCGGACGCTGGGAAGCGTGCTGTGCAGAGCGCTCTCGGGGTCTTTCCTCAGCCTCGAAAACTGGGCTGTGGAATGCCTTTGTACATGTGTGTGTTTAATTGGTTTTGAAGTGAATAAAATTCTCAAAAAGATGACATATTGTCTTTTGACTCTCATTCCGTGTTTGTGTTTAACTGATTTTCCGAGTGAAGGGGTGGCCTGCCCCTCCACACCTGTGGGTGTTTCTAGTCGGGTGGGATGAGAGACGGAGAGAAGAAATAAGACACAGAGACAAAGTATAGGGAGACAACAGTGGGTCCAGGGGACCGGCACTCAGCACACCAAGGACCTGCACCGGCACCGGCCTCTGAGTTCCCTCAGTTTTTATTGATTATGATTTTCATTATTTCAGCAAAAAGGAATGTAGTAGGAGAGCAGGGTGATAATAAGGAGAAGGTCAACAGCAACAAAAACAAAAACAAAAAAAAAAAACACACACGTGAGCCAAAGAATCTATATCATGACTAAGTTCAAGGGAAGGTACTATGCCTGGACATGCACGTAGGCCAGATTTATGTTTCTCTCCACCCAAACATCTCAGCGGAGTAAAGAATAACAAGGCAGCATTACTGCCAACACGTCTCGCCTCCCGCCACAGGGCAGCTTTTCTCCGAGCTCAGAGTTGAACAAATGTACGATCGGGCTTTACACCGAGACATTCAGTTCCCAGGGGCAAGCAGGAGACAGTGGCCTTCCTGCATCTCAACTGCAAGAGGCTTTCCTCTTTGACTAATCCACCTCAGCACAGACCCATTACGGGTGTCAGGCTGGGGGACAGTCAGGTCTTTCCCATCCCACGAGGCCATATTTCAGACTGTCACATGGGGAGAAACCTTGGACAATACCCTGCTTTCAAGGGCAGAGGTCCCTGTGGCTTTCCACGGTGCATTGTGCCCCTGGTTTATTGAGACTAGAGAATGGCAATGACTTTTACCAAGTATACTGCTCGTAAACATTTGGTTAACAAGGCACGCCCTGCACAGCCCTAGATCCCTTAAGCCTCGATGTTATACAACACAGGTTTTTGTGAGCTCCAAGTTGGGTCAAAGGGGCCGCGGCAAAGCTACAAATGATCAACATCTCAGCAAAGCAATTGTTTAAAGTACAGGTCTTTTTCAAAATGGAGTCTCTTATGTCTTCCCCTTCTACATAGACACAGTGACAGTCTGATCTCCCTTTCTTTACCCTACATCCAAGGGCTTGAACATTTCTTGACTTGTTGGCAATCCAAATCGTTATGTCTCCGAAACAGAGTTGACTGAGGGGACCGCAGGGCTGGGCAGGACCTTTGACTTCGTATACAACCACAGGAGCAAGAAAACCTCAGCCCCACTCTACTAACACGCACCTAGTAAAATTCCGCCAACCGAATCTCACCCACGCTAACACGTGGGGAGCGTTGCTTGCACCACGAGTCCCCATTTGGCTCAACCGCCGATGCCAAGTGTGTGGTTCCAGTTGCGACGGCCCCCCGTGAAGTGGCTTCCGGATGTGCGAATGAACCAGGCAGAGTTTCACTGGCCAAATAGACCCCAGCAAAGCTGAAGTCAACTCCCACATTTGGGATGTACTTCAGAGGTAAAACATTCATCCCGTCTTCTTTCCGGATGTCTGACACCGTGGTTCTCCCCCTGATCCTAAGAGTAGCTGAGGTAGAGACTCACTGAAAGATCTAGGCAGGGAGATCCCATCATGCACAGGCTCTCTCCATTCTCTGACCTGGGAACAACTCTGAGCAGGATTCCACATCTAGGGGGCCTCGGAACTGAGCGGGATTTTCTGAGACACACCAAATGGCTGCTCCCTTTCCGCCGCTGTTGAGGGTCGTTATCTGGATTATCCAGATCACCTAGAAAGTATCCGTATCCAGAATCAATAAGATCAACTCTCTGCTCCTCTGACAGCAGAAGGAGCAGGACCATAAGGAACCAAAGAGCGTGGAAGGAAACGATGTGACAGGAAAGCTCAGAGAACGGCCACAGGGGGTCGTCAGCAGGCCTTCCCACCTGAATCATGAATAATTAATGAAGCGCAAATCAAAGGGGACTCGAGTTTCAGCAGGAGCAATTCATCCAACGGGAGATCGCCGGAGGGCCAACACGATTGAGAGACTGGGAGCCGGGTGCAGTGTCAAAGGGGACGCGACTGGTTCCAAAGCTCAAGAACACCATGGGGTCACTTGGGCTACGTGAGAAAATGCCCCAGTGTGCTGGTTCATCATTCCGACTCCTGCCTGTCTCTTCCCGTCCAAGGAACATGGACCCTAAGTCGTGCAGCTGCAGATGACCATGGGCAGAATTAGGGGCCGTGGCACAAAAGTTCACCGACACGGGAGTTCCACAGAAGGTGCGGTGGATCTTCGCAAATCCAGAGACATGGCAATGGGACCCAGGGAATTAGAGCCTCACAGGCGTCCGGGACACTTTTCAGGCATAATGCCTGGAGTCGCAAGACGAGCTGAAAAAGGAGCCAGGCACTGAAGGACAAAGCGTTGTTGACTTTCCTCATCTGTGTTTCCCAGTGCGGTCCAATTCACGGTGGTTTCCAAGCGCCTCCTGGAGGAGAAAACACATGAGGGTGCGGTCAGGGTTCTCTGCTGACAGACTTACCTTGGGGAAGAAAGAGAAGCTCTGAAGATGGATCATGGCCGTGACTGCACGTCAAGGAGAATCTCCTTGATGACACTGAGGCCCACGTCGAGATAGACTAAATGTGGTCCAATTAAAAGGTGTCTATTTTACCACATTTTTTAAAACAAAACAAAACAAAACAAAACAAAAAGATGGAAAAGAAGACAGGGGTACAGGCACCAGTGTTACATGTCTGACGGGGAGCATCTATTCTTCAAAGCTTGCAGCTGTACACGTAGGTTTTAGAATGTCTGTCAGCAGTGGACATGATCTTAGAGTGGGCTGTGCAGATAGACCTTTCCAGGTCACGTAATTGGATTAAGTTAATTGCAATTAAGGTACAGGTAACTGATTAGGTTAGGGTACGTTCCATGTCAGGTGACCAGAGGCAGTATAAAAGGCAGCCTGGAAAGCAGAGGTCCCTCTCCGCCCCTTCCTCCGTCGTCCTGGATGCTGCATCGCTTCCAGCGGGGCTGCTCCAGCACCTGTCCATCTCAGCGCCAGCCGGGGAAAGCAAGTAGACGTGTAATTTCAGGTTAGTATCACTGAACTATTGTTTTTTTCACGCAATCCCTGAGGGGTGTGGGGGTGGGGGGAAGAGACACAGGAGGCCGAAAGAAACCGATCACACTGGGGCTTGCTGGTGGGGAAGGATGTGTTCTCGTTACTAGTAATTCTTGCAACAGAAAACGAGAAAACATATCCGTCTCCACATGTGGGATAAGACCAAGATGGGAATGCGAAAAGAAATGTACTGCAGCATGCTGAATTGGTGGGTAAATGGAAAAAGGACTTTGGAAAAAAGGGTGGTTTGCCCTTCAGCCGTGTAAGACGTCGATACGATGTGGCACTTGTTCCCCGTTTGTTCAGATGAATTCGTGTGGTATGCGTAAAATACCAGAAAAAATAAATAAGTAAAGAGGGGCTGGAGCTAAAGCCAAAAGGTAGAACAGGAAAGACCATCACCTGCTAGTGTGGTAGAGAGGAAGGTAACTTCTCTCTATGAATTTGTGTTTGGAAGTTGCCTAATGAAATGGCCAGAGTAGCGAGTCAAGTTGTCACAGGAAGCATCCCTTATCCCTGACTTCAAACAGACCTGCCAAAGGGTGGCGCAAGCCATGCCCTGTGTCTTCGATCATTCTGTCCGTCAAGGGAGATAGAATCACCGCGTCTTCTACCGGAGTGAATCGTGAGAGACCTAAGTCCAGTCTCCAGAATCAGTTGCTTGTTTGGGGTTGAAAGCTCAACTCCCCATACCTAGGCCACGGGCCCTGTGGCAGGTGCGGTTTACTCTTGGACTAGGTAGTCATGGCAGAGGAACACACAGTATCCGAGGATGCACACAGCACATTGTGTTCTACAGATTTGACCGACTGGTGGTGAGGTCTCCTCATGACCACACCGGCAGGGAGTTAGCAGGTGGCTTCCTGTGGGTGTGTGAATATCCAATGTGCTTAACCATCGACATGTGTGTGTTTGTGTGTGTTTCAGGTGACCCAACAGTCAGCCCCTGAAAAAGGCGGTCACAAAACCCCCAGGCGACGAAGATGATGGCACGTCGGGACCCCAAATCTTGGGCCAAGAGGCTGGTGAGAGCCCAGACCCTCCAGAAGCAGCGGAGGGCCCCAGTTGGGCCAAGGGCTCCCCCGCCCGATGAAGAAGATCCCAGGGTAAGTCTAGCCCTGGATCTCTTGGGTATCGGGGTGGGGGTGGGGACGGGGGGAGGGGGTGTCACACGGTCCTCAGAGACTGGGTTGGATTCCAAAGAGCTCTGTCACCACCACCCAGGTTGCTTTTCCCATCCAAGGTGGGCGTGGCTTGGGACCTTCTCCCCGGCCCGATAGGTCCCTTGAGAGACTCTTGGGGGCAACCTCCCTTTCTACTTAGAGTCCTGTGTAGCCACGTTTGGCTGTGTTGTTGACTTCGGGTTCACCGTCGTGCCCCTTGGAACCTTGAGTCCTTCCTTTCAGAGTTCCTCCGTCACGTGGGCTTTGGGAGGGAACATCGTATCCGAACTCTCCCAGCACTTAACGGCCCCCATGCCGGTGTCCCCTCTTTGGAATCCTTATTCAGCTCTGAATTCACAATCCGTCCCAATGTGGACGTGGGATCGCTGCCTGTGGCTTCAGCTCACTCACCGACATCACTTCCTTTCCACCCACAGCTCAAGTGCAAAAACTGCGGGGCCTTTGGCCACACGGCCAGAAGTACCAGGTGCCCCATGAAGTGCTGGAAGGCAGCCCTGGTTCCAGCGACCTTGGGGAAAAAGGAAGGGAAGGAAAACCTGAAACCATGGAAGCCCCAGGTTGAAGCCAACCCGGGGCCCTTGAACAAGGATAAGGGAGAGAAGGAAGAGAGACCAAGGTGAGCAGTGGGAGGGGTTTTCACCACTCTTAGGGTACTGCCTCCTAAGGACATGGTGTCTCTGCACCTGCACACCGTGTGCCTTTCCGTCTCCGGGCCAGGGAAGGAACGCTGCAGAGAAATAGGCCGGAGCTCCGTGTCCTCCGGGGTTCCACACCCAGGAGCTCCTTTGGCTCTGGGAGATTCAGGGACGGGGAGAGGCGGGGGCGCTTCGTGCAGGTTCCCCACGACAGGGGGAAAAGCGATGGAATCCAAATCACAGTCCTTAGTTGGGAAGCCTAGAGGGCCACCTGGGGGACGGGAAGGTTGGCACGTGAGGGAAGGTGCAGAGGCGGAAAGGGCACCAGATGTCCATTTCTGTATCACAAAACACGGAACGGGGCTGGGCCCCACACAGGGTTCTCCCTGTCTCCTGGGGAAAACCAGGAGAACAGAAAACCTTTTTCTGTTCTGCAGGCAACAAGACCCGCAGAGGAAGGCTCTCCTCCACATATTTTCTGGGAAACCTCCAGAGAAGCCGCTGCCGAATCGAAAAGGATCCACGGAATCTTCTGATTATCTGAGGGTGAGTGTCACCCCGGGCCCCTGGTCCTTTTCTCCTCTAGGTCACCCTGGTTGATTTCCTTTCAGCTTCCCGTCTGCGGGAGGAAATCGGGGAACCCCTCTTTCTTGCCTTCTTGGGGTCAGGGACTCCACGATCCTTCCAGGTCAATTTGATTCCAGGCGAAGGCATCTGAAGATGCCGTATTTCCTGTTGCTTTCTTTCTGTCCAATTATGGCAAGCCTGCCAACAACATGTTCCTAGCGGCATGAGGAAATTAGTCCCTCAGAGGCCCCAAACGTGGAGAAGGCTAAACCCAGGAACATGCATGTGTTCAGAGAAGACGTCCTGAGTACCCTTGAGCCACCAACCTGCCTTCGGAAGGGCCTCAGTCCGTTCCACTTCATGGAAGGCTGAGTGGAGGCGCTTTGATCCAGTTAATGCCCAAGACGCGATCTTTTGAACAATGGTGTGCTTAGATCAGCTACACATAGCTCGAGAGCGCATCTTTCATGTGTCTTGTCCTGATCAGCACTCAAGTGGAGGGTCTGTCCCTACTTCCAAGGACCGCCTGTCGATACTGTACTAAGAATTTCATGGCGTGTGCACCTTGTCTTTGGATGTGCTTGATTTTCACGTTGGCTCCATGCGGAGGAACTTCTAACCTGTGTTGTTTCCTCTCTTTCAGGTTGCAAGCGGGCCAATGCCGGTCCACACAACCAGTAAGAGGCCGCGCCTGGGCCCTGTCCTCGCTGATCGCTCAGCTACCGAAACGTCTGACAGGGGCTCCGTCTTGGCTTCGCCGTCTCCCCTCAGAAAAGCCAGTCTGAGCTCCTCCTCAAGTCTTGGACCAAAGGAAAGACAGACAGGGGCTGCGGCCGACATCCCTCAGCCTGCAGTCAGGCAGCAGGGCCCCGAGCCTCTCCTCGTGGTGAAGCCGACACACAGCAGCCCTGAGGGTGGCTGCCGAGAAGTTCCCCAGGCTGCCTCCAAAACCCACGGCCTGCTCCAGGCCATCAGACCCCAGGCACAGGACAAACGTCCTGCGGTGACCTCACAGCCCTGCCCGCCAGCCGCCACACACAGCTTGGGCCTAGGCTCCAATCTCAGCTTCGGGCCAGGAGCCAAGAGACCTGCCCAGGCTCGGATTCAGGCTTGCCTGAACTTCCCCAAGAAACCGAGACTGGGTCCCTTCCAGATCCCCGAAAGCGCCATCCAGGGAGGTGAGCTGGGGGCCCCGGAGAATCTCCAACCTCCGCCAGCCGCAACCGAACTTGGACCAAGTACGTCACCCCAGATGGGCAGGAGGACACCCGCCCAGGTGCCCAGCGTCGACCGGCAGCCTCCGCACAGCAGACCTTGCCTGCCTACTGCCCAGGCCTGCACCATGTCCCATCACCCAGCGGCCAGCCATGATGGGGCCCAGCCTCTCACAGTGCTCTTCCGGAGACTGGAAAACGGACGCTGGAGCTCCAGCCTCCTGGCGGCCCCCTCATTTCACTCTCCTGAGAAGCCGGGAGCCTTCCTCGCTCAGAGCCCTCATGTGTCAGAGAAGTCTGAGGGTCCCCGTGTTCGTGTCCCACCGAGCGTCCTCTATGAGGACCTTCAGGTTTCCTCCTCCTCAGAGGACAGCGATTCTGACCTGGAGTGAGACTGCAGGTGGCAGGGGCTCCTTGGCCTCCAGCTCCCGTGACTTGGAGGGGACTGTGGGACTGAGGAGTGCAGAGCAGAGAGCAGACTCTGTGCGGTGACTCCGAAGCTCCCCGGCTGTGGCGCTTCTGTGGATGTGGGAGCCCAGGCCAGGCAGGGAGCAGATGCAGGGACTCTGCCTCATTGAATTCTGGTGAGGGACGTTGTAGTTCGCGTGGTTCTCCGGAAACGCGCCAGGAAAAGCTTCCGTGCCAGAGATTCGTTGCCTCAGAAACTGCGTGACGCGCAGGAGTCAGACTTCCGCTGGGACGTCAATAGGAAACTGGGGAATTACTGTGTATTTGCTCTCTAGATGACTGAATAAGGGAAAAGTTAGGGAACCCTGAGAGGTGCAGCCCTTCCGCTGTGCCCCGCCCTGAGAGCAGTGTTTCGGACGCTGGGAAGCGTGCTGTGCAGAGCGCTCTCGGGGTCTTTCCTCAGCCTCGAAAACTGGGCTGTGGAATGCCTTTGTACATGTGTGTGTTTAATTGGTTTTGAAGTGAATAAAATTCTCAAAAAGATGACATATTGTCTTTTGACTCTCATTCCGTGTTTGTGTTTAACTGATTTTCCGAGTGAAGGGGTGGCCTGCCCCTCCACACCTGTGGGTGTTTCTAGTCGGGTGGGATGAGAGACGGAGAGAAGAAATAAGACACAGAGACAAAGTATAGGGAGACAACAGTGGGTCCAGGGGACCGGCACTCAGCACACCAAGGACCTGCACCGGCACCGGCCTCTGAGTTCCCTCAGTTTTTATTGATTATGATTTTCATTATTTCAGCAAAAAGGAATGTAGTAGGAGAGCAGGGTGATAATAAGGAGAAGGTCAACAACAACAACAAAAACAAACAAACAAAAAAAAACACACACGTGAGCCAAAGAATCTATATCATGACTAAGTTCAGGGGAACGTACTATGCCTGGACATGCACGTAGGCCAGATTTATGTTTCTCTCCACCCAAACATCTCAGCGGAGTAAAGAATAACAAGGCAGCATTACTGCCAACACGTCTCGCCTCCCGCCACAGGGCAGCTTTTCTCCGAGCTCAGAGTTGAACAAATGTACGATCGGGCTTTACACCGAGACATTCAGTTCCCAGGGGCAAGCAGGAGACAGTGGCCTTCCTGCATCTCAACTGCAAGAGGCTTTCCTCTTTGACTAATCCACCTCAGCACAGACCCATTACGGGTGTCAGGCTGGGGGACAGTCAGGTCTTTCCCATCCCACGAGGCCATATTTCAGACTGTCACATGGGGAGAAACCTTGGACAATACCCTGTTTTCAAGGGCAGAGGTCCCTGTGGCTTTCCACGGTGCATTGTGCCCCTGGTTTATTGAGACTAGAGAATGGCAATGACTTTTACCAAGTATACTGCTCGTAAACATTTGGTTAACAAGGCACGCCCTGCACAGCCCTAGATCCCTTAAGCCTCGATGTTATACAACACAGGTTTTTGTGAGCTCCAAGTTGGGTCAAAGGGGCCGCGGCAAAGCTACAAATGATCAACATCTCAGCAAAGCAATTGTTTAAAGTACAGGTCTTTTTCAAAATGGAGTCTCTTATGTCTTCCCCTTCTACATAGACACAGTGACAGTCTGATCTCCCTTTCTTTACCCTACATCCAAGGGCTTGAACATTTCTTGACTTGTTGGCAATCCAAATCGTTATGTCTCCGAAACAGAGTTGACTGAGGGGACCGCAGGGCTGGGCAGGACCTTTGACTTCGTATACAACCACAGGAGCAAGAAAACCTCAGCCCCACTCTACTAACACGCACCTAGTAAAATTCCGCCAACCGAATCTCACCCACGCTAACACGTGGGGAGCGTTGCTTGCACCACGAGTCCCCATTTGGCTCAACCGCCGATGCCAAGTGTGTGGTTCCAGTTGCGACGGCCCCCCGTGAAGTGGCTTCCGGATGTGCGAATGAACCAGGCAGAGTTTCACTGGCCAAATAGACCCCAGCAAAGCTGAAGTCAACTCCCACATTTGGGATGTACTTCAGAGGTAAAACATTCATCCCGTCTTCTTTCCGGATGTCTGACACCGTGGTTCTCCCCCTGATCCTAAGAGTAGCTGAGGTAGAGACTCACTGAAAGATCTAGGCAGGGAGATCCCATCATGCACAGGCTCTCTCCATTCTCTGACCTGGGAACAACTCTGAGCAGGATTCCACATCTAGGGGGCCTCGGAACTGAGCGGGATTTTCTGAGACACACCAAATGGCTGCTCCCTTTCCGCCGCTGTTGAGGGTCGTTATCTGGATTATCCAGATCACCTAGAAAGTATCCGTATCCAGAATCAATAAGATCAACTCTCTGCTCCTCTGACAGCAGAAGGAGCAGGACCATAAGGAACCAAAGAGCGTGGAAGGAAACGATGTGACAGGAAAGCTCAGAGAACGGCCACAGGGGGTCGTCAGCAGGCCTTCCCACCTGAATCATGAATAATTAATGAAGCGCAAATCAAAGGGGACTCGAGTTTCAGCAGGAGCAATTCATCCAACGGGAGATCGCCGGAGGGCCAACACGATTGAGAGACTGGGAGCCGGGTGCAGTGTCAAAGGGGACGCGACTGGTTCCAAAGCTCAAGAACACCATGGGGTCACTTGGGCTACGTGAGAAAATGCCCCAGTGTGCTGGTTCATCATTCCGACTCCTGCCTGTCTCTTCCCGTCCAAGGAACATGGACCCTAAGTCGTGCAGCTGCAGATGACCATGGGCAGAATTAGGGGCCGTGGCACAAAAGTTCACCGACACGGGAGTTCCACAGAAGGTGCGGTGGATCTTCGCAAATCCAGAGACATGGCAATGGGACCCAGGGAATTAGAGCCTCACAGGCGTCCGGGACACTTTTCAGGCATAATGCCTGGAGTCGCAAGACGAGCTGAAAAAGGAGCCAGGCACTGAAGGACAAAGCGTTGTTGACTTTCCTCATCTGTGTTTCCCAGTGCGGTCCAATTCACGGTGGTTTCCAAGCGCCTCCTGGAGGAGAAAACACATGAGGGTGCGGTCAGGGTTCTCTGCTGACAGACTTACCTTGGGGAAGAAAGAGAAGCTCTGAAGATGGATCATGGCCGTGACTGCACGTCAAGGAGAATCTCCTTGATGACACTGAGGCCCACGTCGAGATAGACTAAATGTGGTCCAATTAAAAGGTGTCTATTTTACCACATTTTTTTAAAACAAAACAAAACAAAACAAAACAAAACAAAAAGATGGAAAAGAAGACAGGGGTACAGGCACCAGTGTTACATGTCTGACGGGGAGCATCTATTCTTCAAAGCTTGCAGCTGTACACGTAGGTTTTAGAATGTCTGTCAGCAGTGGACATGATCTTAGAGTGGGCTGTGCAGATAGACCTTTCCAGGTCACGTAATTGGATTAAGTTAATTGCAATTAAGGTACAGGTAACTGATTAGGTTAGGGTACGTTCCATGTCAGGTGACCAGAGGCAGTATAAAAGGCAGCCTGGAAAGCAGAGGTCCCTCTCCGCCCCTTCCTCCGTCGTCCTGGATGCTGCATCGCTTCCAGCGGGGCTGCTCCAGCACCTGCCCATCTCAGCGCCAGCCGGGGAAAGCAAGTAGACGTGTAATTTCAGGTTAGTTTCACTGAACTATTGTTTTTTTCACGCAATCCCTGAGGGGTGTGGGGGTGGGGGGAAGAGACACAGGAGGCCGAAAGAAACCGATCACACTGGGGCTTGCTGGTGGGGAAGGATGTGTTCTCGTTACTAGTAATTCTTGCAACAGAAAACGAGAAAACATATCCGTCTCCACATGTGGGATAAGACCAAGATGGGAATGCGAAAAGAAATGTACTGCAGCATGCTGAATTGGTGGGTAAATGGAAAAAGGACTTTGGAAAAAAGGGTGGTTTGCCCTTCAGCCGTGTAAGACGTCGATACGATGTGGCACTTGTTCCCCGTTTGTTCAGATGAATTCGTGTGGTATGCGTAAAATACCAGAAAAAATAAATAAGTAAAGAGGGGCTGGAGCTAAAGCCAAAAGGTAGAACAGGAAAGACCATCACCTGCTAGTGTGGTAGAGAGGAAGGTAACTTCTCTCTATGAATTTGTGTTTGGAAGTTGCCTAATGAAATGGCCAGAGTAGCGAGTCAAGTTGTCACAGGAAGCATCCCTTATCCCTGACTTCAAACAGACCTGCCAAAGGGTGGCGCAAGCCATGCCCTGTGTCTTCGATCATTCTGTCCGTCAAGGGAGATAGAATCACCGCGTCTTCTACCGGAGTGAATCGTGAGAGACCTAAGTCCAGTCTCCAGAATCAGTTGCTTGTTTGGGGTTGAAAGCTCAACTCCCCATACCTAGGCCACGGGCCCTGTGGCAGGTGCGGTTTACTCTTGGACTAGGTAGTCATGGCAGAGGAACACACAGTATCCGAGGATGCACACAGCACATTGTGTTCTACAGATTTGACCGACTGGTGGTGAGGTCTCCTCATGACCACACCGGCAGGGAGTTAGCAGGTGGCTTCCTGTGGGTGTGTGAATATCCAATGTGCTTAACCATCGACATGTGTGTGTTTGTGTGTGTTTCAGGTGACCCAACAGTCAACCCCTGAAAAAGGCGGTCACAAAACCCCCAGGCGACGAAGATGATGGCACGTCGGGACCCCAAATCTTGGGCCAAGAGGCTGGTGAGAGCCCAGACCCTCCAGAAGCAGCGGAGGGCCCCAGTTGGGCCAAGGGCTCCCCCGCCCGATGAAGAAGATCCCAGGGTAAGTCTAGCCCTGGATCTCTTGGGTATCGGGGTGGGGGTGGGGACGGGGGGAGGGGGTGTCACACGGTCCTCAGAGACTGGGTTGGATTCCAAAGAGCTCTGTCACCACCACCCAGGTTGCTTTTCCCATCCAAGGTGGGCGTGGCTTGGGACCTTCTCCCCGGCCCGATAGGTCCCTTGAGAGACTCTTGGGGGCAACCTCCCTTTCTACTTAGAGTCCTGTGTAGCCACGTTTGGCTGTGTTGTTGACTTCGGGTTCACCGTCGTGCCCCTTGGAACCTTGAGTCCTTCCTTTCAGAGTTCCTCCGTCACGTGGGCTTTGGGAGGGAACATCGTATCCGAACTCTCCCAGCACTTAACGGCCCCCATGCCGGTGTCCCCTCTTTGGAATCCTTATTCAGCTCTGAATTCACAATCCGTCCCAATGTGGACGTGGGATCGCTGCCTGTGGCTTCAGCTCACTCACCGACATCACTTCCTTTCCACCCACAGCTCAAGTGCAAAAACTGCGGGGCCTTTGGCCACACGGCCAGAAGTACCAGGTGCCCCATGAAGTGCTGGAAGGCAGCCCTGGTTCCAGCGACCTTGGGGAAAAAGGAAGGGAAGGAAAACCTGAAACCATGGAAGCCCCAGGTTGAAGCCAACCCGGGGCCCTTGAACAAGGATAAGGGAGAGAAGGAAGAGAGACCAAGGTGAGCAGTGGGAGGGGTTTTCACCACTCTTAGGGTACTGCCTCCTAAGGACATGGTGTCTCTGCACCTGCACACCGTGTGCCTTTCCGTCTCCGGGCCAGGGAAGGAACGCTGCAGAGAAATAGGCCGGAGCTCCGTGTCCTCCGGGGTTCCACACCCAGGAGCTCCTTTGGCTCTGGGAGATTCAGGGACGGGGAGAGGCGGGGGCGCTTCGTGCAGGTTCCCCACGACAGGGGGAAAAGCGATGGAATCCAAATCACAGTCCTTAGTTGGGAAGCCTAGAGGGCCACCTGGGGGACGGGAAGGTTGGCACGTGAGGGAAGGTGCAGAGGCGGAAAGGGCACCAGATGTCCATTTCTGTATCACAAAACACGGAACGGGGCTGGGCCCCACACAGGGTTCTCCCTGTCTCCTGGGGAAAACCAGGGGGCACGGCCTGACCTTTTTCTGTTCTGCAGGCAACAAGACCCGCAGAGGAAGGCTCTCCTCCACATATTTTCTGGGAAACCTCCAGAGAAGCCGCTGCCGAATCGAAAAGGATCCACGGAATCTTCTGATTATCTGAGGGTGAGTGTCACCCCGGGCCCCTGGTCCTTTTCTCCTCTAGGTCACCCTGGTTGATTTCCTTTCAGCTTCCCGTCTGCGGGAGGAAATCGGGGAACCCCTCTTTCTTGCCTTCTTGGGGTCAGGGACTCCACGATCCTTCCAGGTCAATTTGATTCCAGGCGAAGGCATCTGAAGATGCCGTATTTCCTGTTGCTTTCTTTCTGTCCAATTATGGCAAGCCTGCCAACAACATGTTCCTAGCGGCATGAGGAAATTAGTCCCTCAGAGGCCCCAAACGTGGAGAAGGCTAAACCCAGGAACATGCATGTGTTCAGAGAAGACGTCCTGAGTACCCTTGAGCCACCAACCTGCCTTCGGAAGGGCCTCAGTCCGTTCCACTTCATGGAAGGCTGAGTGGAGGCGCTTTGATCCAGTTAATGCCCAAGACGCGATCTTTTGAACAATGGTGTGCTTAGATCAGCTACACATAGCTCGAGAGCGCATCTTTCATGTGTCTTGTCCTGATCAGCACTCAAGTGGAGGGTCTGTCCCTACTTCCAAGGACCGCCTGTCGATACTGTACTAAGAATTTCATGGCGTGTGCACCTTGTCTTTGGATGTGCTTGATTTTCACGTTGGCTCCATGCGGAGGAACTTCTAACCTGTGTTGTTTCCTCTCTTTCAGGTTGCAAGCGGGCCAATGCCGGTCCACACAACCAGTAAGAGGCCGCGCCTGGGCCCTGTCCTCGCTGATCGCTCAGCTACCGAAACGTCTGACAGGGGCTCCGTCTTGGCTTCGCCGTCTCCCCTCAGAAAAGCCAGTCTGAGCTCCTCCTCAAGTCTTGGACCAAAGGAAAGACAGACAGGGGCTGCGGCCGACATCCCTCAGCCTGCAGTCAGGCAGCAGGGCCCCGAGCCTCTCCTCGTGGTGAAGCCGACACACAGCAGCCCTGAGGGTGGCTGCCGAGAAGTTCCCCAGGCTGCCTCCAAAACCCACGGCCTGCTCCAGGCCATCAGACCCCAGGCACAGGACAAACGTCCTGCGGTGACCTCACAGCCCTGCCCGCCAGCCGCCACACACAGCTTGGGCCTAGGCTCCAATCTCAGCTTCGGGCCAGGAGCCAAGAGACCTGCCCAGGCTCGGATTCAGGCTTGCCTGAACTTCCCCAAGAAACCGAGACTGGGTCCCTTCCAGATCCCCGAAAGCGCCATCCAGGGAGGTGAGCTGGGGGCCCCGGAGAATCTCCAACCTCCGCCAGCCGCAACCGAACTTGGACCAAGTACGTCACCCCAGATGGGCAGGAGGACACCCGCCCAGGTGCCCAGCGTCGACCGGCAGCCTCCGCACAGCAGACCTTGCCTGCCTACTGCCCAGGCCTGCACCATGTCCCATCACCCAGCGGCCAGCCATGATGGGGCCCAGCCTCTCACAGTGCTCTTCCGGAGACTGGAAAACGGACGCTGGAGCTCCAGCCTCCTGGCGGCCCCCTCATTTCACTCTCCTGAGAAGCCGGGAGCCTTCCTCGCTCAGAGCCCTCATGTGTCAGAGAAGTCTGAGGGTCCCCGTGTTCGTGTCCCACCGAGCGTCCTCTATGAGGACCTTCAGGTTTCCTCCTCCTCAGAGGACAGCGATTCTGACCTGGAGTGAGACTGCAGGTGGCAGGGGCTCCTTGGCCTCCAGCTCCCGTGACTTGGAGGGGACTGTGGGACTGAGGAGTGCAG
Source organism: Pan troglodytes (assembly GCF_028858775.2). Classification (NCBI taxonomy): domain Eukaryota; kingdom Metazoa; phylum Chordata; class Mammalia; order Primates; family Hominidae; genus Pan; species Pan troglodytes. Next base: position 18,575,837 of record NC_072405.2, read on the forward strand.
AGCAGAGAGCAGACTCTGTGCGGTGACTCCGAAGCTCCCCGGCTGTGGCGCTTCTGTGGATGTGGGAGCCCAGGCCAGGCAGGGAGCAGATGCAGGGACTCTGCCTCATTGAATTCTGGTGAGGGACGTTGTAGTTCGCGTGGTTCTCCGGAAACGCGCCAGGAAAAGCTTCCGTGCCAGAGATTCGTTGCCTCAGAAACTGCGTGACGCGCAGGAGTCAGACTTCCGCTGGGACGTCAATAGGAAACTGGGGAATTACTGTGTATTTGCTCTCTAGATGACTGAATAAGGGAAAAGTTAGGGAACCCTGAGAGGTGCAGCCCTTCCGCTGTGCCCCGCCCTGAGAGCAGTGTTTCGGACGCTGGGAAGCGTGCTGTGCAGAGCGCTCTCGGGGTCTTTCCTCAGCCTTGAAAACTGGGCTGTGGAATGCCTTTGTACATGTGTGTGTTTAATTGGTTTTGAAGTGAATAAAATTCTCAAAAAGATGACATATTGTCTTTTGACTCTCATTCCGTGTTTGTGTTTAACTGATTTTCCGAGTGAAGGGGTGGCCTGCCCCTCCACACCTGTGGGTGTTTCTAGTCGGGTGGGATGAGAGACGGAGAGAAGAAATAAGACACAGAGACAAAGTATAGGGAGACAACAGTGGGTCCAGGGGACCGGCACTCAGCACACCAAGGACCTGCACCGGCACCGGCCTCTGAGTTCCCTCAGTTTTTATTGATTATGATTTTCATTATTTCAGCAAAAAGGAATGTAGTAGGAGAGCAGGGTGATAATAAGGAGAAGGTCAACAACAACAACAAAAACAAACAAACAAAAAAAAACACACACGTGAGCCAAAGAATCTATATCATGACTAAGTTCAGGGGAACGTACTATGCCTGGACATGCACGTAGGCCAGATTTATGTTTCTCTCCACCCAAACATCTCAGCGGAGTAAAGAATAACAAGGCAGCATTACTGCCAACACGTCTCGCCTCCCGCCACAGGGCAGCTTTTCTCCGAGCTCAGAGTTGAACAAATGTACGATCGGGCTTTACACCGAGACATTCAGTTCCCAGGGGCAAGCAGGAGACAGTGGCCTTCCTGCATCTCAACTGCAAGAGGCTTTCCTCTTTGACTAATCCACCTCAGCACAGACCCATTACGGGTGTCAGGCTGGGGGACAGTCAGGTCTTTCCCATCCCACGAGGCCATATTTCAGACTGTCACATGGGGAGAAACCTTGGACAATACCCTGCTTTCAAGGGCAGAGGTCCCTGTGGCTTTCCACGGTGCATTGTGCCCCTGGTTTATTGAGACTAGAGAATGGCAATGACTTTTACCAAGTATACTGCTCGTAAACATTTGGTTAACAAGGCACGCCCTGCACAGCCCTAGATCCCTTAAGCCTCGATGTTATACAACACAGGTTTTTGTGAGCTCCAAGTTGGGTCAAAGGGGCCGCGGCAAAGCTACAAATGATCAACATCTCAGCAAAGCAATTGTTTAAAGTACAGGTCTTTTTCAAAATGGAGTCTCTTATGTCTTCCCCTTCTACATAGACACAGTGACAGTCTGATCTCCCTTTCTTTACCCTACATCCAAGGGCTTGAACATTTCTTGACTTGTTGGCAATCCAAATCGTTATGTCTCCGAAACAGAGTTGACTGAGGGGACCGCAGGGCTGGGCAGGACCTTTGACTTCGTATACAACCACAGGAGCAAGAAAACCTCAGCCCCACTCTACTAACACGCACCTAGTAAAATTCCGCCAACCGAATCTCACCCACGCTAACACGTGGGGAGCGTTGCTTGCACCACGAGTCCCCATTTGGCTCAACCGCCGATGCCAAGTGTGTGGTTCCAGTTGCGACGGCCCCCCGTGAAGTGGCTTCCGGATGTGCGAATGAACCAGGCAGAGTTTCACTGGCCAAATAGACCCCAGCAAAGCTGAAGTCAACTCCCACATTTGGGATGTACTTCAGAGGTAAAACATTCATCCCGTCTTCTTTCCGGATGTCTGACACCGTGGTTCTCCCCCTGATCCTAAGAGTAGCTGAGGTAGAGACTCACTGAAAGATCTAGGCAGGGAGATCCCATCATGCACAGGCTCTCTCCATTCTCTGACCTGGGAACAACTCTGAGCAGGATTCCACATCTAGGGGGCCTCGGAACTGAGCGGGATTTTCTGAGACACACCAAATGGCTGCTCCCTTTCCGCCGCTGTTGAGGGTCGTTATCTGGATTATCCAGATCACCTAGAAAGTATCCGTATCCAGAATCAATAAGATCAACTCTCTGCTCCTCTGACAGCAGAAGGAGCAGGACCATAAGGAACCAAAGAGCGTGGAAGGAAACGATGTGACAGGAAAGCTCAGAGAACGGCCACAGGGGGTCGTCAGCAGGCCTTCCCACCTGAATCATGAATAATTAATGAAGCGCAAATCAAAGGGGACTCGAGTTTCAGCAGGAGCAATTCATCCAACGGGAGATCGCCGGAGGGCCAACACGATTGAGAGACTGGGAGCCGGGTGCAGTGTCAAAGGGGACGCGACTGGTTCCAAAGCTCAAGAACACCATGGGGTCACTTGGGCTACGTGAGAAAATGCCCCAGTGTGCTGGTTCATCATTCCGACTCCTGCCTGTCTCTTCCCGTCCAAGGAACATGGACCCTAAGTCGTGCAGCTGCAGATGACCATGGGCAGAATTAGGGGCCGTGGCACAAAAGTTCACCGACACGGGAGTTCCACAGAAGGTGCGGTGGATCTTCGCAAATCCAGAGACATGGCAATGGGACCCAGGGAATTAGAGCCTCACAGGCGTCCGGGACACTTTTCAGGCATAATGCCTGGAGTCGCAAGACGAGCTGAAAAAGGAGCCAGGCACTGAAGGACAAAGCGTTGTTGACTTTCCTCATCTGTGTTTCCCAGTGCGGTCCAATTCACGGTGGTTTCCAAGCGCCTCCTGGAGGAGAAAACACATGAGGGTGCGGTCAGGGTTCTCTGCTGACAGACTTACCTTGGGGAAGAAAGAGAAGCTCTGAAGATGGATCATGGCCGTGACTGCACGTCAAGGAGAATCTCCTTGATGACACTGAGGCCCACGTCGAGATAGACTAAATGTGGTCCAATTAAAAGGTGTCTATTTTACCACATTTTTTTAAAACAAAACAAAACAAAACAAAACAAAACAAAACAAAAAGATGGAAAAGAAGACAGGGGTACAGGCACCAGTGTTACATGTCTGACGGGGAGCATCTATTCTTCAAAGCTTGCAGCTGTACACGTAGGTTTTAGAATGTCTGTCAGCAGTGGACATGATCTTAGAGTGGGCTGTGCAGATAGACCTTTCCAGGTCACGTAATTGGATTAAGTTAATTGCAATTAAGGTACAGGTAACTGATTAGGTTAGGGTACGTTCCATGTCAGGTGACCAGAGGCAGTATAAAAGGCAGCCTGGAAAGCAGAGGTCCCTCTCCGCCCCTTCCTCCGTCGTCCTGGATGCTGCATCGCTTCCAGCGGGGCTGCTCCAGCACCTGCCCATCTCAGCGCCAGCCGGGGAAAGCAAGTAGACGTGTAATTTCAGGTTAGTTTCACTGAACTATTGTTTTTTTCACGCAATCCCTGAGGGGTGTGGGGGTGGGGGGAAGAGACACAGGAGGCCGAAAGAAACCGATCACACTGGGGCTTGCTGGTGGGGAAGGATGTGTTCTCGTTACTAGTAATTCTTGCAACAGAAAACGAGAAAACATATCCGTCTCCACATGTGGGATAAGACCAAGATGGGAATGCGAAAAGAAATGTACTGCAGCATGCTGAATTGGTGGGTAAATGGAAAAAGGACTTTGGAAAAAAGGGTGGTTTGCCCTTCAGCCGTGTAAGACGTCGATACGATGTGGCACTTGTTCCCCGTTTGTTCAGATGAATTCGTGTGGTATGCGTAAAATACCAGAAAAAATAAATAAGTAAAGAGGGGCTGGAGCTAAAGCCAAAAGGTAGAACAGGAAAGACCATCACCTGCTAGTGTGGTAGAGAGGAAGGTAACTTCTCTCTATGAATTTGTGTTTGGAAGTTGCCTAATGAAATGGCCAGAGTAGCGAGTCAAGTTGTCACAGGAAGCATCCCTTATCCCTGACTTCAAACAGACCTGCCAAAGGGTGGCGCAAGCCATGCCCTGTGTCTTCGATCATTCTGTCCGTCAAGGGAGATAGAATCACCGCGTCTTCTACCGGAGTGAATCGTGAGAGACCTAAGTCCAGTCTCCAGAATCAGTTGCTTGTTTGGGGTTGAAAGCTCAACTCCCCATACCTAGGCCACGGGCCCTGTGGCAGGTGCGGTTTACTCTTGGACTAGGTAGTCATGGCAGAGGAACACACAGTATCCGAGGATGCACACAGCACATTGTGTTCTACAGATTTGACCGACTGGTGGTGAGGTCTCCTCATGACCACACCGGCAGGGAGTTAGCAGGTGGCTTCCTGTGGGTGTGTGAATATCCAATGTGCTTAACCATCGACATGTGTGTGTTTGTGTGTGTTTCAGGTGACCCAACAGTCAACCCCTGAAAAAGGCGGTCACAAAACCCCCAGGCGACGAAGATGATGGCACGTCGGGACCCCAAATCTTGGGCCAAGAGGCTGGTGAGAGCCCAGACCCTCCAGAAGCAGCGGAGGGCCCCAGTTGGGCCAAGGGCTCCCCCGCCCGATGAAGAAGATCCCAGGGTAAGTCTAGCCCTGGATCTCTTGGGTATCGGGGTGGGGGTGGGGACGGGGGGAGGGGGTGTCACACGGTCCTCAGAGACTGGGTTGGATTCCAAAGAGCTCTGTCACCACCACCCAGGTTGCTTTTCCCATCCAAGGTGGGCGTGGCTTGGGACCTTCTCCCCGGCCCGATAGGTCCCTTGAGAGACTCTTGGGGGCAACCTCCCTTTCTACTTAGAGTCCTGTGTAGCCACGTTTGGCTGTGTTGTTGACTTCGGGTTCACCATCGTGCCCCTTGGAACCTTGAGTCCTTCCTTTCAGAGTTCCTCCGTCACGTGGGCTTTGGGAGGGAACATCGTATCCGAACTCTCCCAGCACTTAACGGCCCCCATGCCGGTGTCCCCTCTTTGGAATCCTTATTCAGCTCTGAATTCACAATCCGTCCCAATGTGGACGTGGGATCGCTGCCTGTGGCTTCAGCTCACTCACCGACATCACTTCCTTTCCACCCACAGCTCAAGTGCAAAAACTGCGGGGCCTTTGGCCACACGGCCAGAAGTACCAGGTGCCCCATGAAGTGCTGGAAGGCAGCCCTGGTTCCAGCGACCTTGGGGAAAAAGGAAGGGAAGGAAAACCTGAAACCATGGAAGCCCCAGGTTGAAGCCAACCCGGGGCCCTTGAACAAGGATAAGGGAGAGAAGGAAGAGAGACCAAGGTGAGCAGTGGGAGGGGTTTTCACCACTCTTAGGGTACTGCCTCCTAAGGACATGGTGTCTCTGCACCTGCACACCGTGTGCCTTTCCGTCTCCGGGCCAGGGAAGGAACGCTGCAGAGAAATAGGCCGGAGCTCCGTGTCCTCCGGGGTTCCACACCCAGGAGCTCCTTTGGCTCTGGGAGATTCAGGGACGGGGAGAGGCGGGGGCGCTTCGTGCAGGTTCCCCACGACAGGGGGAAAAGCGATGGAATCCAAATCACAGTCCTTAGTTGGGAAGCCTAGAGGGCCACCTGGGGGACGGGAAGGTTGGCACGTGAGGGAAGGTGCAGAGGCGGAAAGGGCACCAGATGTCCATTTCTGTATCACAAAACACGGAACGGGGCTGGGCCCCACACAGGGTTCTCCCTGTCTCCTGGGGAAAACCAGGGGGCACGGCCTGACCTTTTTCTGTTCTGCAGGCAACAAGACCCGCAGAGGAAGGCTCTCCTCCACATATTTTCTGGGAAACCTCCAGAGAAGCCGCTGCCGAATCGAAAAGGATCCACGGAATCTTCTGATTATCTGAGGGTGAGTGTCACCCCGGGCCCCTGGTCCTTTTCTCCTCTAGGTCACCCTGGTTGATTTCCTTTCAGCTTCCCGTCTGCGGGAGGAAATCGGGGAACCCCTCTTTCTTGCCTTCTTGGGGTCAGGGACTCCACGATCCTTCCAGGTCAATTTGATTCCAGGCGAAGGCATCTGAAGATGCCGTATTTCCTGTTGCTTTCTTTCTGTCCAATTATGGCAAGCCTGCCAACAACATGTTCCTAGCGGCATGAGGAAATTAGTCCCTCAGAGGCCCCAAACGTGGAGAAGGCTAAACCCAGGAACATGCATGTGTTCAGAGAAGACGTCCTGAGTACCCTTGAGCCACCAACCTGCCTTCGGAAGGGCCTCAGTCCGTTCCACTTCATGGAAGGCTGAGTGGAGGCGCTTTGATCCAGTTAATGCCCAAGACGCGATCTTTTGAACAATGGTGTGCTTAGATCAGCTACACATAGCTCGAGAGCGCATCTTTCATGTGTCTTGTCCTGATCAGCACTCAAGTGGAGGGTCTGTCCCTACTTCCAAGGACCGCCTGTCGATACTGTACTAAGAATTTCATGGCGTGTGCACCTTGTCTTTGGATGTGCTTGATTTTCACGTTGGCTCCATGCGGAGGAACTTCTAACCTGTGTTGTTTCCTCTCTTTCAGGTTGCAAGCGGGCCAATGCCGGTCCACACAACCAGTAAGAGGCCGCGCCTGGGCCCTGTCCTCGCTGATCGCTCAGCTACCGAAACGTCTGACAGGGGCTCCGTCTTGGCTTCGCCGTCTCCCCTCAGAAAAGCCAGTCTGAGCTCCTCCTCAAGTCTTGGACCAAAGGAAAGACAGACAGGGGCTGCGGCCGACATCCCTCAGCCTGCAGTCAGGCAGCAGGGCCCCGAGCCTCTCCTCGTGGTGAAGCCGACACACAGCAGCCCTGAGGGTGGCTGCCGAGAAGTTCCCCAGGCTGCCTCCAAAACCCACGGCCTGCTCCAGGCCATCAGACCCCAGGCACAGGACAAACGTCCTGCGGTGACCTCACAGCCCTGCCCGCCAGCCGCCACACACAGCTTGGGCCTAGGCTCCAATCTCAGCTTCGGGCCAGGAGCCAAGAGACCTGCCCAGGCTCGGATTCAGGCTTGCCTGAACTTCCCCAAGAAACCGAGACTGGGTCCCTTCCAGATCCCCGAAAGCGCCATCCAGGGAGGTGAGCTGGGGGCCCCGGAGAATCTCCAACCTCCGCCAGCCGCAACCGAACTTGGACCAAGTACGTCACCCCAGATGGGCAGGAGGACACCCGCCCAGGTGCCCAGCGTCGACCGGCAGCCTCCGCACAGCAGACCTTGCCTGCCTACTGCCCAGGCCTGCACCATGTCCCATCACCCAGCGGCCAGCCATGATGGGGCCCAGCCTCTCACAGTGCTCTTCCGGAGACTGGAAAACGGACGCTGGAGCTCCAGCCTCCTGGCGGCCCCCTCATTTCACTCTCCTGAGAAGCCGGGAGCCTTCCTCGCTCAGAGCCCTCATGTGTCAGAGAAGTCTGAGGGTCCCCGTGTTCGTGTCCCACCGAGCGTCCTCTATGAGGACCTTCAGGTTTCCTCCTCCTCAGAGGACAGCGATTCTGACCTGGAGTGAGACTGCAGGTGGCAGGGGCTCCTTGGCCTCCAGCTCCCGTGACTTGGAGGGGACTGTGGGACTGAGGAGTGCAGAGCAGAGAGCAGACTCTGTGCGGTGACTCCGAAGCTCCCCGGCTGTGGCGCTTCTGTGGATGTGGGAGCCCAGGCCAGGCAGGGAGCAGATGCAGGGACTCTGCCTCATTGAATTCTGGTGAGGGACGTTGTAGTTCGCGTGGTTCTCCGGAAACGCGCCAGGAAAAGCTTCCGTGCCAGAGATTCGTTGCCTCAGAAACTGCGTGACGCGCAGGAGTCAGACTTCCGCTGGGACGTCAATAGGAAACTGGGGAATTACTGTGTATTTGCTCTCTAGATGACTGAATAAGGGAAAAGTTAGGGAACCCTGAGAGGTGCAGCCCTTCCGCTGTGCCCCGCCCTGAGAGCAGTGTTTCGGACGCTGGGAAGCGTGCTGTGCAGAGCGCTCTCGGGGTCTTTCCTCAGCCTCGAAAACTGGGCTGTGGAATGCCTTTGTACATGTGTGTGTTTAATTGGTTTTGAAGTGAATAAAATTCTCAAAAAGATGACATATTGTCTTTTGACTCTCATTCCGTGTTTGTGTTTAACTGATTTTCCGAGTGAAGGGGTGGCCTGCCCCTCCACACCTGTGGGTGTTTCTAGTCGGGTGGGATGAGAGACGGAGAGAAGAAATAAGACACAGAGACAAAGTATAGGGAGACAACAGTGGGTCCAGGGGACCGGCACTCAGCACACCAAGGACCTGCACCGGCACCGGCCTCTGAGTTCCCTCAGTTTTTATTGATTATGATTTTCATTATTTCAGCAAAAAGGAATGTAGTAGGAGAGCAGGGTGATAATAAGGAGAAGGTCAACAACAACAACAAAAACAAACAAACAAAAAAAAACACACACGTGAGCCAAAGAATCTATATCATGACTAAGTTCAGGGGAACGTACTATGCCTGGACATGCACGTAGGCCAGATTTATGTTTCTCTCCACCCAAACATCTCAGCGGAGTAAAGAATAACAAGGCAGCATTACTGCCAACACGTCTCGCCTCCCGCCACAGGGCAGCTTTTCTCCGAGCTCAGAGTTGAACAAATGTACGATCGGGCTTTACACCGAGACATTCAGTTCCCAGGGGCAAGCAGGAGACAGTGGCCTTCCTGCATCTCAACTGCAAGAGGCTTTCCTCTTTGACTAATCCACCTCAGCACAGACCCATTACGGGTGTCAGGCTGGGGGACAGTCAGGTCTTTCCCATCCCACGAGGCCATATTTCAGACTGTCACATGGGGAGAAACCTTGGACAATACCCTGCTTTCAAGGGCAGAGGTCCCTGTGGCTTTCCACGGTGCATTGTGCCCCTGGTTTATTGAGACTAGAGAATGGCAATGACTTTTACCAAGTATACTGCTCGTAAACATTTGGTTAACAAGGCACGCCCTGCACAGCCCTAGATCCCTTAAGCCTCGATGTTATACAACACAGGTTTTTGTGAGCTCCAAGTTGGGTCAAAGGGGCCGCGGCAAAGCTACAAATGATCAACATCTCAGCAAAGCAATTGTTTAAAGTACAGGTCTTTTTCAAAATGGAGTCTCTTATGTCTTCCCCTTCTACATAGACACAGTGACAGTCTGATCTCCCTTTCTTTACCCTACATCCAAGGGCTTGAACATTTCTTGACTTGTTGGCAATCCAAATCGTTATGTCTCCGAAACAGAGTTGACTGAGGGGACCGCAGGGCTGGGCAGGACCTTTGACTTCGTATACAACCACAGGAGCAAGAAAACCTCAGCCCCACTCTACTAACACGCACCTAGTAAAATTCCGCCAACCGAATCTCACCCACGCTAACACGTGGGGAGCGTTGCTTGCACCACGAGTCCCCATTTGGCTCAACCGCCGATGCCAAGTGTGTGGTTCCAGTTGCGACGGCCCCCCGTGAAGTGGCTTCCGGATGTGCGAATGAACCAGGCAGAGTTTCACTGGCCAAATAGACCCCAGCAAAGCTGAAGTCAACTCCCACATTTGGGATGTACTTCAGAGGTAAAACATTCATCCCGTCTTCTTTCCGGATGTCTGACACCGTGGTTCTCCCCCTGATCCTAAGAGTAGCTGAGGTAGAGACTCACTGAAAGATCTAGGCAGGGAGATCCCATCATGCACAGGCTCTCTCCATTCTCTGACCTGGGAACAACTCTGAGCAGGATTCCACATCTAGGGGGCCTCGGAACTGAGCGGGATTTTCTGAGACACACCAAATGGCTGCTCCCTTTCCGCCGCTGTTGAGGGTCGTTATCTGGATTATCCAGATCACCTAGAAAGTATCCGTATCCAGAATCAATAAGATCAACTCTCTGCTCCTCTGACAGCAGAAGGAGCAGGACCATAAGGAACCAAAGAGCGTGGAAGGAAACGATGTGACAGGAAAGCTCAGAGAACGGCCACAGGGGGTCGTCAGCAGGCCTTCCCACCTGAATCATGAATAATTAATGAAGCGCAAATCAAAGGGGACTCGAGTTTCAGCAGGAGCAATTCATCCAACGGGAGATCGCCGGAGGGCCAACACGATTGAGAGACTGGGAGCCGGGTGCAGTGTCAAAGGGGACGCGACTGGTTCCAAAGCTCAAGAACACCATGGGGTCACTTGGGCTACGTGAGAAAATGCCCCAGTGTGCTGGTTCATCATTCCGACTCCTGCCTGTCTCTTCCCGTCCAAGGAACATGGACCCTAAGTCGTGCAGCTGCAGATGACCATGGGCAGAATTAGGGGCCGTGGCACAAAAGTTCACCGACACGGGAGTTCCACAGAAGGTGCGGTGGATCTTCGCAAATCCAGAGACATGGCAATGGGACCCAGGGAATTAGAGCCTCACAGGCGTCCGGGACACTTTTCAGGCATAATGCCTGGAGTCGCAAGACGAGCTGAAAAAGGAGCCAGGCACTGAAGGACAAAGCGTTGTTGACTTTCCTCATCTGTGTTTCCCAGTGCGGTCCAATTCACGGTGGTTTCCAAGCGCCTCCTGGAGGAGAAAACACATGAGGGTGCGGTCAGGGTTCTCTGCTGACAGACTTACCTTGGGGAAGAAAGAGAAGCTCTGAAGATGGATCATGGCCGTGACTGCACGTCAAGGAGAATCTCCTTGATGACACTGAGGCCCACGTCGAGATAGACTAAATGTGGTCCAATTAAAAGGTGTCTATTTTACCACATTTTTTTAAAACAAAACAAAACAAAACAAAACAAAACAAAACAAAAAGATGGAAAAGAAGACAGGGGTACAGGCACCAGTGTTACATGTCTGACGGGGAGCATCTATTCTTCAAAGCTTGCAGCTGTACACGTAGGTTTTAGAATGTCTGTCAGCAGTGGACATGATCTTAGAGTGGGCTGTGCAGATAGACCTTTCCAGGTCACGTAATTGGATTAAGTTAATTGCAATTAAGGTACAGGTAACTGATTAGGTTAGGGTACGTTCCATGTCAGGTGACCAGAGGCAGTATAAAAGGCAGCCTGGAAAGCAGAGGTCCCTCTCCGCCCCTTCCTCCGTCGTCCTGGATGCTGCATCGCTTCCAGCGGGGCTGCTCCAGCACCTGCCCATCTCAGCGCCAGCCGGGGAAAGCAAGTAGACGTGTAATTTCAGGTTAGTTTCACTGAACTATTGTTTTTTTCACGCAATCCCTGAGGGGTGTGGGGGTGGGGGGAAGAGACACAGGAGGCCGAAAGAAACCGATCACACTGGGGCTTGCTGGTGGGGAAGGATGTGTTCTCGTTACTAGTAATTCTTGCAACAGAAAACGAGAAAACATATCCGTCTCCACATGTGGGATAAGACCAAGATGGGAATGCGAAAAGAAATGTACTGCAGCATGCTGAATTGGTGGGTAAATGGAAAAAGGACTTTGGAAAAAAGGGTGGTTTGCCCTTCAGCCGTGTAAGACGTCGATACGATGTGGCACTTGTTCCCCGTTTGTTCAGATGAATTCGTGTGGTATGCGTAAAATACCAGAAAAAATAAATAAGTAAAGAGGGGCTGGAGCTAAAGCCAAAAGGTAGAACAGGAAAGACCATCACCTGCTAGTGTGGTAGAGAGGAAGGTAACTTCTCTCTATGAATTTGTGTTTGGAAGTTGCCTAATGAAATGGCCAGAGTAGCGAGTCAAGTTGTCACAGGAAGCATCCCTTATCCCTGACTTCAAACAGACCTGCCAAAGGGTGGCGCAAGCCATGCCCTGTGTCTTCGATCATTCTGTCCGTCAAGGGAGATAGAATCACCGCGTCTTCTACCGGAGTGAATCGTGAGAGACCTAAGTCCAGTCTCCAGAATCAGTTGCTTGTTTGGGGTTGAAAGCTCAACTCCCCATACCTAGGCCACGGGCCCTGTGGCAGGTGCGGTTTACTCTTGGACTAGGTAGTCATGGCAGAGGAACACACAGTATCCGAGGATGCACACAGCACATTGTGTTCTACAGATTTGACCGACTGGTGGTGAGGTCTCCTCATGACCACACCGGCAGGGAGTTAGCAGGTGGCTTCCTGTGGGTGTGTGAATATCCAATGTGCTTAACCATCGACATGTGTGTGTTTGTGTGTGTTTCAGGTGACCCAACAGTCAACCCCTGAAAAAGGCGGTCACAAAACCCCCAGGCGACGAAGATGATGGCACGTCGGGACCCCAAATCTTGGGCCAAGAGGCTGGTGAGAGCCCAGACCCTCCAGAAGCAGCGGAGGGCCCCAGTTGGGCCAAGGGCTCCCCCGCCCGATGAAGAAGATCCCAGGGTAAGTCTAGCCCTGGATCTCTTGGGTATCGGGGTGGGGGTGGGGACGGGGGGAGGGGGTGTCACACGGTCCTCAGAGACTGGGTTGGATTCCAAAGAGCTCTGTCACCACCACCCAGGTTGCTTTTCCCATCCAAGGTGGGCGTGGCTTGGGACCTTCTCCCCGGCCCGATAGGTCCCTTGAGAGACTCTTGGGGGCAACCTCCCTTTCTACTTAGAGTCCTGTGTAGCCACGTTTGGCTGTGTTGTTGACTTCGGGTTCACCGTCGTGCCCCTTGGAACCTTGAGTCCTTCCTTTCAGAGTTCCTCCGTCACGTGGGCTTTGGGAGGGAACATCGTATCCGAACTCTCCCAGCACTTAACGGCCCCCATGCCGGTGTCCCCTCTTTGGAATCCTTATTCAGCTCTGAATTCACAATCCGTCCCAATGTGGACGTGGGATCGCTGCCTGTGGCTTCAGCTCACTCACCGACATCACTTCCTTTCCACCCACAGCTCAAGTGCAAAAACTGCGGGGCCTTTGGCCACACGGCCAGAAGTACCAGGTGCCCCATGAAGTGCTGGAAGGCAGCCCTGGTTCCAGCGACCTTGGGGAAAAAGGAAGGGAAGGAAAACCTGAAACCATGGAAGCCCCAGGTTGAAGCCAACCCGGGGCCCTTGAACAAGGATAAGGGAGAGAAGGAAGAGAGACCAAGGTGAGCAGTGGGAGGGGTTTTCACCACTCTTAGGGTACTGCCTCCTAAGGACATGGTGTCTCTGCACCTGCACACCGTGTGCCTTTCCGTCTCCGGGCCAGGGAAGGAACGCTGCAGAGAAATAGGCCGGAGCTCCGTGTCCTCCCGGGTTCCACACCCAGGAGCTCCTTTGGCTCTGGGAGATTCAGGGACGGGGAGAGGCGGGGGCGCTTCGTGCAGGTTCCCCACGACAGGGGGAAAAGCGATGGAATCCAAATCACAGTCCTTAGTTGGGAAGCCTAGAGGGCCACCTGGGGGACGGGAAGGTTGGCACGTGAGGGAAGGTGCAGAGGCGGAAAGGGCACCAGATGTCCATTTCTGTATCACAAAACACGGAACGGGGCTGGGCCCCACACAGGGTTCTCCCTGTCTCCTGGGGAAAACCAGGGGGCACGGCCTGACCTTTTTCTGTTCTGCAGGCAACAAGACCCGCAGAGGAAGGCTCTCCTCCACATATTTTCTGGGAAACCTCCAGAGAAGCCGCTGCCGAATCGAAAAGGATCCACGGAATCTTCTGATTATCTGAGGGTGAGTGTCACCCCGGGCCCCTGGTCCTTTTCTCCTCTAGGTCACCCTGGTTGATTTCCTTTCAGCTTCCCATCTGCGGGAGGAAATCGGGGAACCCCTCTTTCTTGCCTTCTTGGGGTCAGGGACTCCACGATCCTTCCAGGTCAATTTGATTCCAGGCGAAGGCATCTGAAGATGCCGTATTTCCTGTTGCTTTCTTTCTGTCCAATTATGGCAAGCCTGCCAACAACATGTTCCTAGCGGCATGAGGAAATTAGTCCCTCAGAGGCCCCAAACGTGGAGAAGGCTAAACCCAGGAACATGCATGTGTTCAGAGAAGACGTCCTGAGTACCCTTGAGCCACCAACCTGCCTTCGGAAGGGCCTCAGTCCGTTCCACTTCATGGAAGGCTGAGTGGAGGCGCTTTGATCCAGTTAATGCCCAAGACGCGATCTTTTGAACAATGGTGTGCTTAGATCAGCTACACATAGCTCGAGAGCGCATCTTTCATGTGTCTTGTCCTGATCAGCACTCAAGTGGAGGGTCTGTCCCTACTTCCAAGGACCGCCTGTCGATACTGTACTAAGAATTTCATGGCGTGTGCACCTTGTCTTTGGATGTGCTTGATTTTCACGTTGGCTCCATGCGGAGGAACTTCTAACCTGTGTTGTTTCCTCTCTTTCAGGTTGCAAGCGGGCCAATGCCGGTCCACACAACCAGTAAGAGGCCGCGCCTGGGCCCTGTCCTCGCTGATCGCTCAGCTACCGAAACGTCTGACAGGGGCTCCGTCTTGGCTTCGCCGTCTCCCCTCAGAAAAGCCAGTCTGAGCTCCTCCTCAAGTCTTGGACCAAAGGAAAGACAGACAGGGGCTGCGGCCGACATCCCTCAGCCTGCAGTCAGGCAGCAGGGCCCCGAGCCTCTCCTCGTGGTGAAGCCGACACACAGCAGCCCTGAGGGTGGCTGCCGAGAAGTTCCCCAGGCTGCCTCCAAAACCCACGGCCTGCTCCAGGCCATCAGACCCCAGGCACAGGACAAACGTCCTGCGGTGACCTCACAGCCCTGCCCGCCAGCCGCCACACACAGCTTGGGCCTAGGCTCCAATCTCAGCTTCGGGCCAGGAGCCAAGAGACCTGCCCAGGCTCGGATTCAGGCTTGCCTGAACTTCCCCAAGAAACCGAGACTGGGTCCCTTCCAGATCCCCGAAAGCGCCATCCAGGGAGGTGAGCTGGGGGCCCCGGAGAATCTCCAACCTCCGCCAGCCGCAACCGAACTTGGACCAAGTACGTCGCCCCAGATGGGCAGGAGGACACCCGCCCAGGTGCCCAGCGTCGACCGGCAGCCTCCGCACAGCAGACCTTGCCTGCCTACTGCCCAGGCCTGCACCATGTCCCATCACCCAGCGGCCAGCCATGATGGGGCCCAGCCTCTCACAGTGCTCTTCCGGAGACTGGAAAACGGACGCTGGAGCTCCAGCCTCCTGGCGGCCCCCTCATTTCACTCTCCTGAGAAGCCGGGAGCCTTCCTCGCTCAGAGCCCTCATGTGTCAGAGAAGTCTGAGGGTCCCCGTGTTCGTGTCCCACCGAGCGTCCTCTATGAGGACCTTCAGGTTTCCTCCTCCTCAGAGGACAGCGATTCTGACCTGGAGTGAGACTGCAGGTGGCAGGGGCTCCTTGGCCTCCAGCTCCCGTGACTTGGAGGGGACTGTGGGACTGAGGAGTGCAGAGCAGAGAGCAGACTCTGTGCGGTGACTCCGAAGCTCCCCGGCTGTGGCGCTTCTGTGGATGTGGGAGCCCAGGCCAGGCAGGGAGCAGATGCAGGGACTCTGCCTCATTGAATTCTGGTGAGGGACGTTGTAGTTCGCGTGGTTCTCCGGAAACGCGCCAGGAAAAGCTTCCGTGCCAGAGATTCGTTGCCTCAGAAACTGCGTGACGCGCAGGAGTCAGACTTCCGCTGGGACGTCAATAGGAAACTGGGGAATTACTGTGTATTTGCTCTCTAGATGACTGAATAAGGGAAAAGTTAGGGAACCCTGAGAGGTGCAGCCCTTCCGCTGTGCCCCGCCCTGAGAGCAGTGTTTCGGACGCTGGGAAGCGTGCTGTGCAGAGCGCTCTCGGGGTCTTTCCTCAGCCTCGAAAACTGGGCTGTGGAATGCCTTTGTACATGTGTGTGTTTAATTGGTTTTGAAGTGAATAAAATTCTCAAAAAGATGACATATTGTCTTTTGACTCTCATTCCGTGTTTGTGTTTAACTGATTTTCCGAGTGAAGGGGTGGCCTGCCCCTCCACACCTGTGGGTGTTTCTAGTCGGGTGGGATGAGAGACGGAGAGAAGAAATAAGACACAGAGACAAAGTATAGGGAGACAACAGTGGGTCCAGGGGACCGGCACTCAGCACACCAAGGACCTGCACCGGCACCGGCCTCTGAGTTCCCTCAGTTTTTATTGATTATGATTTTCATTATTTCAGCAAAAAGGAATGTAGTAGGAGAGCAGGGTGATAATAAGGAGAAGGTCAACAACAACAACAAAAACAAACAAACAAAAAAAAACACACACGTGAGCCAAAGAATCTATATCATGACTAAGTTCAGGGGAACGTACTATGCCTGGACATGCACGTAGGCCAGATTTATGTTTCTCTCCACCCAAACATCTCAGCGGAGTAAAGAATAACAAGGCAGCATTACTGCCAACACGTCTCGCCTCCCGCCACAGGGCAGCTTTTCTCCGAGCTCAGAGTTGAACAAATGTACGATCGGGCTTTACACCGAGACATTCAGTTCCCAGGGGCAAGCAGGAGACAGTGGCCTTCCTGCATCTCAACTGCAAGAGGCTTTCCTCTTTGACTAATCCACCTCAGCACAGACCCATTACGGGTGTCAGGCTGGGGGACAGTCAGGTCTTTCCCATCCCACGAGGCCATATTTCAGACTGTCACATGGGGAGAAACCTTGGACAATACCCTGCTTTCAAGGGCAGAGGTCCCTGTGGCTTTCCACGGTGCATTGTGCCCCTGGTTTATTGAGACTAGAGAATGGCAATGACTTTTACCAAGTATACTGCTCGTAAACATTTGGTTAACAAGGCACGCCCTGCACAGCCCTAGATCCCTTAAGCCTCGATGTTATACAACACAGGTTTTTGTGAGCTCCAAGTTGGGTCAAAGGGGCCGCGGCAAAGCTACAAATGATCAACATCTCAGCAAAGCAATTGTTTAAAGTACAGGTCTTTTTCAAAATGGAGTCTCTTATGTCTTCCCCTTCTACATAGACACAGTGACAGTCTGATCTCCCTTTCTTTACCCTACATCCAAGGGCTTGAACATTTCTTGACTTGTTGGCAATCCAAATCGTTATGTCTCCGAAACAGAGTTGACTGAGGGGACCGCAGGGCTGGGCAGGACCTTTGACTTCGTATACAACCACAGGAGCAAGAAAACCTCAGCCCCACTCTACTAACACGCACCTAGTAAAATTCCGCCAACCGAATCTCACCCACGCTAACACGTGGGGAGCGTTGCTTGCACCACGAGTCCCCATTTGGCTCAACCGCCGATGCCAAGTGTGTGGTTCCAGTTGCGACGGCCCCCCGTGAAGTGGCTTCCGGATGTGCGAATGAACCAGGCAGAGTTTCACTGGCCAAATAGACCCCAGCAAAGCTGAAGTCAACTCCCACATTTGGGATGTACTTCAGAGGTAAAACATTCATCCCGTCTTCTTTCCGGATGTCTGACACCGTGGTTCTCCCCCTGATCCTAAGAGTAGCTGAGGTAGAGACTCACTGAAAGATCTAGGCAGGGAGATCCCATCATGCACAGGCTCTCTCCATTCTCTGACCTGGGAACAACTCTGAGCAGGATTCCACATCTAGGGGGCCTCGGAACTGAGCGGGATTTTCTGAGACACACCAAATGGCTGCTCCCTTTCCGCCGCTGTTGAGGGTCGTTATCTGGATTATCCAGATCACCTAGAAAGTATCCGTATCCAGAATCAATAAGATCAACTCTCTGCTCCTCTGACAGCAGAAGGAGCAGGACCATAAGGAACCAAAGAGCGTGGAAGGAAACGATGTGACAGGAAAGCTCAGAGAACGGCCACAGGGGGTCGTCAGCAGGCCTTCCCACCTGAATCATGAATAATTAATGAAGCGCAAATCAAAGGGGACTCGAGTTTCAGCAGGAGCAATTCATCCAACGGGAGATCGCCGGAGGGCCAACACGATTGAGAGACTGGGAGCCGGGTGCAGTGTCAAAGGGGACGCGACTGGTTCCAAAGCTCAAGAACACCATGGGGTCACTTGGGCTACGTGAGAAAATGCCCCAGTGTGCTGGTTCATCATTCCGACTCCTGCCTGTCTCTTCCCGTCCAAGGAACATGGACCCTAAGTCGTGCAGCTGCAGATGACCATGGGCAGAATTAGGGGCCGTGGCACAAAAGTTCACCGACACGGGAGTTCCACAGAAGGTGCGGTGGATCTTCGCAAATCCAGAGACATGGCAATGGGACCCAGGGAATTAGAGCCTCACAGGCGTCCGGGACACTTTTCAGGCATAATGCCTGGAGTCGCAAGACGAGCTGAAAAAGGAGCCAGGCACTGAAGGACAAAGCGTTGTTGACTTTCCTCATCTGTGTTTCCCAGTGCGGTCCAATTCACGGTGGTTTCCAAGCGCCTCCTGGAGGAGAAAACACATGAGGGTGCGGTCAGGGTTCTCTGCTGACAGACTTACCTTGGGGAAGAAAGAGAAGCTCTGAAGATGGATCATGGCCGTGACTGCACGTCAAGGAGAATCTCCTTGATGACACTGAGGCCCACGTCGAGATAGACTAAATGTGGTCCAATTAAAAGGTGTCTATTTTACCACATTTTTTTTAAAACAAAACAAAACAAAACAAAACAAAACAAAAAGATGGAAAAGAAGACAGGGGTACAGGCACCAGTGTTACATGTCTGACGGGGAGCATCTATTCTTCAAAGCTTGCAGCTGTACACGTAGGTTTTAGAATGTCTGTCAGCAGTGGACATGATGTTAGAGTGGGCTGTGCAGATAGACCTTTCCAGGTCACGTAATTGGATTAAGTTAATTGCAATTAAGGTACAGGTAACTGATTAGGTTAGGGTACGTTCCATGTCAGGTGACCAGAGGCAGTATAAAAGGCAGCCTGGAAAGCAGAGGTCCCTCTCCGCCCCTTCCTCCGTCGTCCTGGATGCTGCATCGCTTCCAGCGGGGCTGCTCCAGCACCTGCCCATCTCAGCGCCAGCCGGGGAAAGCAAGTAGACGTGTAATTTCAGGTTAGTTTCACTGAACTATTGTTTTTTTCACGCAATCCCTGAGGGGTGTGGGGGTGGGGGGAAGAGACACAGGAGGCCGAAAGAAACCGATCACACTGGGGCTTGCTGGTGGGGAAGGATGTGTTCTCGTTACTAGTAATTCTTGCAACAGAAAACGAGAAAACATATCCGTCTCCACATGTGGGATAAGACCAAGATGGGAATGCGAAAAGAAATGTACTGCAGCATGCTGAATTGGTGGGTAAATGGAAAAAGGACTTTGGAAAAAAGGGTGGTTTGCCCTTCAGCCGTGTAAGACGTCGATACGATGTGGCACTTGTTCCCCGTTTGTTCAGATGAATTCGTGTGGTATGCGTAAAATACCAGAAAAAATAAATAAGTAAAGAGGGGCTGGAGCTAAAGCCAAAAGGTAGAACAGGAAAGACCATCACCTGCTAGTGTGGTAGAGAGGAAGGTAACTTCTCTCTATGAATTTGTGTTTGGAAGTTGCCTAATGAAATGGCCAGAGTAGCGAGTCAAGTTGTCACAGGAAGCATCCCTTATCCCTGACTTCAAACAGACCTGCCAAAGGGTGGCGCAAGCCATGCCCTGTGTCTTCGATCATTCTGTCCGTCAAGGGAGATAGAATCACCGCGTCTTCTACCGGAGTGAATCGTGAGAGACCTAAGTCCAGTCTCCAGAATCAGTTGCTTGTTTGGGGTTGAAAGCTCAACTCCCCATACCTAGGCCACGGGCCCTGTGGCAGGTGCGGTTTACTCTTGGACTAGGTAGTCATGGCAGAGGAACACACAGTATCCGAGGATGCACACAGCACATTGTGTTCTACAGATTTGACCGACTGGTGGTGAGGTCTCCTCATGACCACACCGGCAGGGAGTTAGCAGGTGGCTTCCTGTGGGTGTGTGAATATCCAATGTGCTTAACCATCGACATGTGTGTGTTTGTGTGTGTTTCAGGTGACCCAACAGTCAACCCCTGAAAAAGGCGGTCACAAAACCCCCAGGCGACGAAGATGATGGCACGTCGGGACCCCAAATCTTGGGCCAAGAGGCTGGTGAGAGCCCAGACCCTCCAGAAGCAGCGGAGGGCCCCAGTTGGGCCAAGGGCTCCCCCGCCCGATGAAGAAGATCCCAGGGTAAGTCTAGCCCTGGATCTCTTGGGTATCGGGGTGGGGGTGGGGACGGGGGGAGGGGGTGTCACACGGTCCTCAGAGACTGGGTTGGATTCCAAAGAGCTCTGTCACCACCACCCAGGTTGCTTTTCCCATCCAAGGTGGGCGTGGCTTGGGACCTTCTCCCCGGCCCGATAGGTCCCTTGAGAGACTCTTGGGGGCAACCTCCCTTTCTACTTAGAGTCCTGTGTAGCCACGTTTGGCTGTGTTGTTGACTTCGGGTTCACCGTCGTGCCCCTTGGAACCTTGAGTCCTTCCTTTCAGAGTTCCTCCGTCACGTGGGCTTTGGGAGGGAACATCGTATCCGAACTCTCCCAGCACTTAACGGCCCCCATGCCGGTGTCCCCTCTTTGGAATCCTTATTCAGCTCTGAATTCACAATCCGTCCCAATGTGGACGTGGGATCGCTGCCTGTGGCTTCAGCTCACTCACCGACATCACTTCCTTTCCACCCACAGCTCAAGTGCAAAAACTGCGGGGCCTTTGGCCACACGGCCAGAAGTACCAGGTGCCCCATGAAGTGCTGGAAGGCAGCCCTGGTTCCAGCGACCTTGGGGAAAAAGGAAGGGAAGGAAAACCTGAAACCATGGAAGCCCCAGGTTGAAGCCAACCCGGGGCCCTTGAACAAGGATAAGGGAGAGAAGGAAGAGAGACCAAGGTGAGCAGTGGGAGGGGTTTTCACCACTCTTAGGGTACTGCCTCCTAAGGACATGGTGTCTCTGCACCTGCACACCGTGTGCCTTTCCGTCTCCGGGCCAGGGAAGGAACGCTGCAGAGAAATAGGCCGGAGCTCCGTGTCCTCCGGGGTTCCACACCCAGGAGCTCCTTTGGCTCTGGGAGATTCAGGGACGGGGAGAGGCGGGGGCGCTTCGTGCAGGTTCCCCACGACAGGGGGAAAAGCGATGGAATCCAAATCACAGTCCTTAGTTGGGAAGCCTAGAGGGCCACCTGGGGGACGGGAAGGTTGGCACGTGAGGGAAGGTGCAGAGGCGGAAAGGGCACCAGATGTCCATTTCTGTATCACAAAACACGGAACGGGGCTGGGCCCCACACAGGGTTCTCCCTGTCTCCTGGGGAAAACCAGGAGAACAGAAAACCTTTTTCTGTTCTGCAGGCAACAAGACCCGCAGAGGAAGGCTCTCCTCCACATATTTTCTGGGAAACCTCCAGAGAAGCCGCTGCCGAATCGAAAAGGATCCACGGAATCTTCTGATTATCTGAGGGTGAGTGTCACCCCGGGCCCCTGGTCCTTTTCTCCTCTAGGTCACCCTGGTTGATTTCCTTTCAGCTTCCCGTCTGCGGGAGGAAATCGGGGAACCCCTCTTTCTTGCCTTCTTGGGGTCAGGGACTCCACGGTCCTTCCAGGTCAATTTGATTCCAGGCGAAGGCATCTGAAGATGCCGTATTTCCTGTTGCTTTCTTTCTGTCCAATTATGGCAAGCCTGCCAACAACATGTTCCTAGCGGCATGAGGAAATTAGTCCCTCAGAGGCCCCAAACGTGGAGAAGGCTAAACCCAGGAACATGCATGTGTTCAGAGAAGACGTCCTGAGTACCCTTGAGCCACCAACCTGCCTTCGGAAGGGCCTCAGTCCGTTCCACTTCATGGAAGGCTGAGTGGAGGCGCTTTGATCCAGTTAATGCCCAAGACGCGATCTTTTGAACAATGGTGTGCTTAGATCAGCTACACATAGCTCGAGAGCGCATCTTTCATGTGTCTTGTCCTGATCAGCACTCAGGTGGAGGGTCTGTCCCTACTTCCAAGGACCGCCTGTCGATACTGTACTAAGAATTTCATGGCGTGTGCACCTTGTCTTTGGATGTGCTTGATTTTCACGTTGGCTCCATGCGGAGGAACTTCTAACCTGTGTTGTTTCCTCTCTTTCAGGTTGCAAGCGGGCCAATGCCGGTCCACACAACCAGTAAGAGGCCGCGCCTGGGCCCTGTCCTCGCTGATCGCTCAGCTACCGAAACGTCTGACAGGGGCTCCGTCTTGGCTTCGCCGTCTCCCCTCAGAAAAGCCAGTCTGAGCTCCTCCTCAAGTCTTGGACCAAAGGAAAGACAGACAGGGGCTGCGGCCGACATCCCTCAGCCTGCAGTCAGGCAGCAGGGCCCCGAGCCTCTCCTTGTGGTGAAGCCGACACACAGCAGCCCTGAGGGTGGCTGCCGAGAAGTTCCCCAGGCTGCCTCCAAAACCCACGGCCTGCTCCAGGCCATCAGACCCCAGGCACAGGACAAACGTCCTGCGGTGACCTCACAGCCCTGCCCGCCAGCCGCCACACACAGCTTGGGCCTAGGCTCCAATCTCAGCTTCGGGCCAGGAGCCAAGAGACCTGCCCAGGCTCGGATTCAGGCTTGCCTGAACTTCCCCAAGAAACCGAGACTGGGTCCCTTCCAGATCCCCGAAAGCGCCATCCAGGGAGGTGAGCTGGGGGCCCCGGAGAATCTCCAACCTCCGCCAGCCGCAACCGAACTTGGACCAAGTACGTCGCCCCAGATGGGCAGGAGGACACCCGCCCAGGTGCCCAGCGTCGACCGGCAGCCTCCGCACAGCAGACCTTGCCTGCCTACTGCCCAGGCCTGCACCACGTCCCATCACCCAGCGGCCAGCCATGATGGGGCCCAGCCTCTCACAGTGCTCTTCCGGAGACTGGAAAACGGACGCTGGAGCTCCAGCCTCCTGGCGGCCCCCTCATTTCACTCTCCTGAGAAGCCGGGAGCCTTCCTCGCTCAGAGCCCTCATGTGTCAGAGAAGTCTGAGGGTCCCCGTGTTCGTGTCCCACCGAGCGTCCTCTATGAGGACCTTCAGGTTTCCTCCTCCTCAGAGGACAGCGATTCTGACCTGGAGTGAGACTGCAGGTGGCAGGGGCTCCTTGGCCTCCAGCTCCCGTGACTTGGAGGGGACTGTGGGACTGAGGAGTGCAGAGCAGAGAGCAGACTCTGTGCGGTGACTCCGAAGCTCCCCGGCTGTGGCGCTTCTGTGGATGTGGGAGCCCAGGCCAGGCAGGGAGCAGATGCAGGGACTCTGCCTCATTGAATTCTGGTGAGGGACGTTGTAGTTCGCGTGGTTCTCCGGAAACGCGCCAGGAAAAGCTTCCGTGCCAGAGATTCGTTGCCTCAGAAACTGCGTGACGCGCAGGAGTCAGACTTCCGCTGGGACGTCAATAGGAAACTGGGGAATTACTGTGTATTTGCTCTCTAGATGACTGAATAAGGGAAAAGTTAGGGAACCCTGAGAGGTGCAGCCCTTCCGCTGTGCCCCGCCCTGAGAGCAGTGTTTCGGACGCTGGGAAGCGTGCTGTGCAGAGCGCTCTCGGGGTCTTTCCTCAGCCTCGAAAACTGGGCTGTGGAATGCCTTTGTACATGTGTGTGTTTAATTGGTTTTGAAGTGAATAAAATTCTCAAAAAGATGACATATTGTCTTTTGACTCTCATTCCGTGTTTGTGTTTAACTGATTTTCCGAGTGAAGGGGTGGCCTGCCCCTCCACACCTGTGGGTGTTTCTAGTCGGGTGGGATGAGAGACGGAGAGAAGAAATAAGACACAGAGACAAAGTATAGGGAGACAACAGTGGGTCCAGGGGACCGGCACTCAGCACACCAAGGACCTGCACCGGCACCGGCCTCTGAGTTCCCTCAGTTTTTATTGATTATGATTTTCATTATTTCAGCAAAAAGGAATGTAGTAGGAGAGCAGGGTGATAATAAGGAGAAGGTCAACAACAACAACAAAAACAAACAAACAAAAAAAAACACACACGTGAGCCAAAGAATCTATATCATGACTAAGTTCAGGGGAACGTACTATGCCTGGACATGCACGTAGGCCAGATTTATGTTTCTCTCCACCCAAACATCTCAGCGGAGTAAAGAATAACAAGGCAGCATTACTGCCAACACGTCTCGCCTCCCGCCACAGGGCAGCTTTTCTCCGAGCTCAGAGTTGAACAAATGTACGATCGGGCTTTACACCGAGACATTCAGTTCCCAGGGGCAAGCAGGAGACAGTGGCCTTCCTGCATCTCAACTGCAAGAGGCTTTCCTCTTTGACTAATCCACCTCAGCACAGACCCATTACGGGTGTCAGGCTGGGGGACAGTCAGGTCTTTCCCATCCCACGAGGCCATATTTCAGACTGTCACATGGGGAGAAACCTTGGACAATACCCTGCTTTCAAGGGCAGAGGTCCCTGTGGCTTTCCACGGTGCATTGTGCCCCTGGTTTATTGAGACTAGAGAATGGCAATGACTTTTACCAAGTATACTGCTCGTAAACATTTGGTTAACAAGGCACGCCCTGCACAGCCCTAGATCCCTTAAGCCTCGATGTTATACAACACAGGTTTTTGTGAGCTCCAAGTTGGGTCAAAGGGGCCGCGGCAAAGCTACAAATGATCAACATCTCAGCAAAGCAATTGTTTAAAGTACAGGTCTTTTTCAAAATGGAGTCTCTTATGTCTTCCCCTTCTACATAGACACAGTGACAGTCTGATCTCCCTTTCTTTACCCTACATCCAAGGGCTTGAACATTTCTTGACTTGTTGGCAATCCAAATCGTTATGTCTCCGAAACAGAGTTGACTGAGGGGACCGCAGGGCTGGGCAGGACCTTTGACTTCGTATACAACCACAGGAGCAAGAAAACCTCAGCCCCACTCTACTAACACGCACCTAGTAAAATTCCGCCAACCGAATCTCACCCACGCTAACACGTGGGGAGCGTTGCTTGCACCACGAGTCCCCATTTGGCTCAACCGCCGATGCCAAGTGTGTGGTTCCAGTTGCGACGGCCCCCCGTGAAGTGGCTTCCGGATGTGCGAATGAACCAGGCAGAGTTTCACTGGCCAAATAGACCCCAGCAAAGCTGAAGTCAACTCCCACATTTGGGATGTACTTCAGAGGTAAAACATTCATCCCGTCTTCTTTCCGGATGTCTGACACCGTGGTTCTCCCCCTGATCCTAAGAGTAGCTGAGGTAGAGACTCACTGAAAGATCTAGGCAGGGAGATCCCATCATGCACAGGCTCTCTCCATTCTCTGACCTGGGAACAACTCTGAGCAGGATTCCACATCTAGGGGGCCTCGGAACTGAGCGGGATTTTCTGAGACACACCAAATGGCTGCTCCCTTTCCGCCGCTGTTGAGGGTCGTTATCTGGATTATCCAGATCACCTAGAAAGTATCCGTATCCAGAATCAATAAGATCAACTCTCTGCTCCTCTGACAGCAGAAGGAGCAGGACCATAAGGAACCAAAGAGCGTGGAAGGAAACGATGTGACAGGAAAGCTCAGAGAACGGCCACAGGGGGTCGTCAGCAGGCCTTCCCACCTGAATCATGAATAATTAATGAAGCGCAAATCAAAGGGGACTCGAGTTTCAGCAGGAGCAATTCATCCAACGGGAGATCGCCGGAGGGCCAACACGATTGAGAGACTGGGAGCCGGGTGCAGTGTCAAAGGGGACGCGACTGGTTCCAAAGCTCAAGAACACCATGGGGTCACTTGGGCTACGTGAGAAAATGCCCCAGTGTGCTGGTTCATCATTCCGACTCCTGCCTGTCTCTTCCCGTCCAAGGAACATGGACCCTAAGTCGTGCAGCTGCAGATGACCATGGGCAGAATTAGGGGCCGTGGCACAAAAGTTCACCGACACGGGAGTTCCACAGAAGGTGCGGTGGATCTTCGCAAATCCAGAGACATGGCAATGGGACCCAGGGAATTAGAGCCTCACAGGCGTCCGGGACACTTTTCAGGCATAATGCCTGGAGTCGCAAGACGAGCTGAAAAAGGAGCCAGGCACTGAAGGACAAAGCGTTGTTGACTTTCCTCATCTGTGTTTCCCAGTGCGGTCCAATTCACGGTGGTTTCCAAGCGCCTCCTGGAGGAGAAAACACATGAGGGTGCGGTCAGGGTTCTCTGCTGACAGACTTACCTTGGGGAAGAAAGAGAAGCTCTGAAGATGGATCATGGCCGTGACTGCACGTCAAGGAGAATCTCCTTGATGACACTGAGGCCCACGTCGAGATAGACTAAATGTGGTCCAATTAAAAGGTGTCTATTTTACCACATTTTTTTAAAACAAAACAAAACAAAACAAAACAAAACAAAACAAAAAGATGGAAAAGAAGACAGGGGTACAGGCACCAGTGTTACATGTCTGACGGGGAGCATCTATTCTTCAAAGCTTGCAGCTGTACACGTAGGTTTTAGAATGTCTGTCAGCAGTGGACATGATCTTAGAGTGGGCTGTGCAGATAGACCTTTCCAGGTCACGTAATTGGATTAAGTTAATTGCAATTAAGGTACAGGTAACTGATTAGGTTAGGGTACGTTCCATGTCAGGTGACCAGAGGCAGTATAAAAGGCAGCCTGGAAAGCAGAGGTCCCTCTCCGCCCCTTCCTCCGTCGTCCTGGATGCTGCATCGCTTCCAGCGGGGCTGCTCCAGCACCTGCCCATCTCAGCGCCAGCCGGGGAAAGCAAGTAGACGTGTAATTTCAGGTTAGTTTCACTGAACTATTGTTTTTTTCACGCAATCCCTGAGGGGTGTGGGGGTGGGGGGAAGAGACACAGGAGGCCGAAAGAAACCGATCACACTGGGGCTTGCTGGTGGGGAAGGATGTGTTCTCGTTACTAGTAATTCTTGCAACAGAAAACGAGAAAACATATCCGTCTCCACATGTGGGATAAGACCAAGATGGGAATGCGAAAAGAAATGTACTGCAGCATGCTGAATTGGTGGGTAAATGGAAAAAGGACTTTGGAAAAAAGGGTGGTTTGCCCTTCAGCCGTGTAAGACGTCGATACGATGTGGCACTTGTTCCCCGTTTGTTCAGATGAATTCGTGTGGTATGCGTAAAATACCAGAAAAAATAAATAAGTAAAGAGGGGCTGGAGCTAAAGCCAAAAGGTAGAACAGGAAAGACCATCACCTGCTAGTGTGGTAGAGAGGAAGGTAACTTCTCTCTATGAATTTGTGTTTGGAAGTTGCCTAATGAAATGGCCAGAGTAGCGATTCAAGTTGTCACAGGAAGCATCCCTTATCCCTGACTTCAAACAGACCTGCCAAAGGGTGGCGCAAGCCATGCCCTGTGTCTTCGATCATTCTGTCCGTCAAGGGAGATAGAATCACCGTGTCTTCTACCGGAGTGAATCGTGAGAGACCTAAGTCCAGTCTCCAGAATCAGTTGCTTGTTTGGGGTTGAAAGCTCAACTCCCCATACCTAGGCCACGGGCCCTGTGGCAGGTGCGGTTTACTCTTGGACTAGGTAGTCATGGCAGAGGAACACACAGTATCCGAGGATGCACACAGCACATTGTGTTCTACAGATTTGACCGACTGGTGGTGAGGTCTCCTCATGACCACACTGGCAGGGAGTTAGCAGGTGGCTTCCTGTGGGTGTGTGAATATCCAATGTGCTTAACCATCGACATGTGTGTGTTTGTGTGTGTTTCAGGTGACCCAACAGTCAACCCCTGAAAAAGGCGGTCACAAAACCCCCAGGCGACGAAGATGATGGCACGTCGGGACCCCAAATCTTGGGCCAAGAGACTGGTGAGAGCCCAGACCCTCCAGAAGCAGCGGAGGGCCCCAGTTGGGCCAAGGGCTCCCCCGCCCGATGAAGAAGATCCCAGGGTAAGTCTAGCCCTGGATCTCTTGGGTATCGGGGTGGGGGTGGGGACGGGGGGAGGGGATGTCACACGGTCCTCAGAGACTGGGTTGGATTCCAAAGAGCTCTGTCACCACCACCCAGGTTGCTTTTCCCATCCAAGGTGGGCGTGGCTTGGGACCTTCTCCCCGGCCCGATAGGTCCCTTGAGAGACTCTTGGGGGCAACCTCCCTTTCTACTTAGAGTCCTGTGTAGCCACGTTTGGCTGTGTTGTTGACTTCGGGTTCACCGTCGTGCCCCTTGGAACCTTGAGTCCTTCCTTTCAGAGTTCCTCCGTCACGTGGGCTTTGGGAGGGAACATCGTATCCGAACTCTCCCAGCACTTAACGGCCCCCATGCCGGTGTCCCCTCTTTGGAATCCTTATTCAGCTCTGAATTCACAATCCGTCCCAATGTGGACGTGGGATCGCTGCCTGTGGCTTCAGCTCACTCACCGACATCACTTCCTTTCCACCCACAGCTCAAGTGCAAAAACTGCGGGGCCTTTGGCCACACGGCCAGAAGTACCAGGTGCCCCATGAAGTGCTGGAAGGCAGCCCTGGTTCCAGCGACCTTGGGGAAAAAGGAAGGGAAGGAAAACCTGAAACCATGGAAGCCCCAGGTTGAAGCCAACCCGGGGCCCTTGAACAAGGATAAGGGAGAGAAGGAAGAGAGACCAAGGTGAGCAGTGGGAGGGGTTTTCACCACTCTTAGGGTACTGCCTCCTAAGGACATGGTGTCTCTGCACCTGCACACCGTGTGCCTTTCCGTCTCCGGGCCAGGGAAGGAACGCTGCAGAGAAATAGGCCGGAGCTCCGTGTCCTCCGGGGTTCCACACCCAGGAGCTCCTTTGGCTCTGGGAGATTCAGGGACGGGGAGAGGCGGGGGCGCTTCGTGCAGGTTCCCCACGACAGGGGGAAAGGCGATGGAATCCAAATCACAGTCCTTAGTTGGGAAGCCTAGAGGGCCACCTGGGGGACGGGAAGGTTGGCACGTGAGGGAAGGTGCAGAGGCGGAAAGGGCACCAGATGTCCATTTCTGTATCACAAAACACGGAACGGGGCTGGGCCCCACACAGGGTTCTCCCTGTCTCCTGGGGAAAACCAGGAGAACAGAAAACCTTTTTCTGTTCTGCAGGCAACAAGACCCGCAGAGGAAGGCTCTCCTCCACATATTTTCTGGGAAACCTCCAGAGAAGCCGCTGCCGAATCGAAAAGGATCCACGGAATCTTCTGATTATCTGAGGGTGAGTGTCACCCCGGGCCCCTGGTCCTTTTCTCCTCTAGGTCACCCTGGTTGATTTCCTTTCAGCTTCCCGTCTGCGGGAGGAAATCGGGGAACCCCTCTTTCTTGCCTTCTTGGGGTCAGGGACTCCACGATCCTTCCAGGTCAATTTGATTCCAGGCGAAGGCATCTGAAGATGCCGTATTTCCTGTTGCTTTCTTTCTGTCCAATTATGGCAAGCCTGCCAACAACATGTTCCTAGCGGCATGAGGAAATTAGTCCCTCAGAGGCCCCAAACGTGGAGAAGGCTAAACCCAGGAACATGCATGTGTTCAGAGAAGACGTCCTGAGTACCCTTGAGCCACCAACCTGCCTTCGGAAGGGCCTCAGTCCGTTCCACTTCATGGAAGGCTGAGTGGAGGCGCTTTGATCCAGTTAATGCCCAAGACGCGATCTTTTGAACAATGGTGTGCTTAGATCAGCTACACATAGCTCGAGAGCGCATCTTTCATGTGTCTTGTCCTGATCAGCACTCAAGTGGAGGGTCTGTCCCTACTTCCAAGGACCGCCTGTCGATACTGTACTAAGAATTTCATGGCGTGTGCACCTTGTCTTTGGATGTGCTTGATTTTCACGTTGGCTCCATGCGGAGGAACTTCTAACCTGTGTTGTTTCCTCTCTTTCAGGTTGCAAGCGGGCCAATGCCGGTCCACACAACCAGTAAGAGGCCGCGCCTGGGCCCTGTCCTCGCTGATCGCTCAGCTACCGAAACGTCTGACAGGGGCTCCGTCTTGGCTTCGCCGTCTCCCCTCAGAAAAGCCAGTCTGAGCTCCTCCTCAAGTCTTGGACCAAAGGAAAGACAGACAGGGGCTGCGGCCGACATCCCTCAGCCTGCAGTCAGGCAGCAGGGCCCCGAGCCTCTCCTCGTGGTGAAGCCGACACACAGCAGCCCTGAGGGTGGCTGCCGAGAAGTTCCCCAGGTTGCCTCCAAAACCCACGGCCTGCTCCAGGCCATCAGACCCCAGGCACAGGACAAACGTCCTGCGGTGACCTCACAGCCCTGCCCGCCAGCCGCCACACACAGCTTGGGCCTAGGCTCCAATCTCAGCTTCGGGCCAGGAGCCAAGAGACCTGCCCAGGCTCGGATTCAGGCTTGCCTGAACTTCCCCAAGAAACCGAGACTGGGTCCCTTCCAGATCCCCGAAAGCGCCATCCAGGGAGGTGAGCTGGGGGCCCCGGAGAATCTCCAACCTCCGCCAGCCGCAACCGAACTTGGACCAAGTACGTCGCCCCAGATGGGCAGGAGGACACCCGCCCAGGTGCCCAGCGTCGACCGGCAGCCTCCGCACAGCAGACCTTGCCTGCCTACTGCCCAGGCCTGCACCATGTCCCATCACCCAGCGGCCAGCCATGATGGGGCCCAGCCTCTCACAGTGCTCTTCCGGAGACTGGAAAACGGACGCTGGAGCTCCAGCCTCCTGGCGGCCCCCTCATTTCACTCTCCTGAGAAGCCGGGAGCCTTCCTCGCTCAGAGCCGTCATGTATCAGAGAAGTCTGAGGGTCCCCGTGTTCGTGTCCCACCGAGCGTCCTCTATGAGGACCTTCAGGTTTCCTCCTCCTCAGAGGACAGCGATTCTGACCTGGAGTGAGACTGCAGGTGGCAGGGGCTCCTTGGCCTCCAGCTCCCGTGACTTGGAGGGGACTGTGGGACTGAGGAGTGCAGAGCAGAGAGCAGACTCTGTGCGGTGACTCCGAAGCTCCCCGGCTGTGGCGCTTCTGTGGATGTGGGAGCCCAGGCCAGGCAGGGAGCAGATGCAGGGACTCTGCCTCATTGAATTCTGGTGAGGGACGTTGTAGTTCGCGTGGTTCTCCGGAAACGCGCCAGGAAAAGCTTCCGTGCCAGAGATTCGTTGCCTCAGAAACTGCGTGACGCGCAGGAGTCAGACTTCCGCTGGGACGTCAATAGGAAACTGGGGAATTACTGTGTATTTGCTCTCTAGATGACTGAATAAGGGAAAAGTTAGGGAACCCTGAGAGGTGCAGCCCTTCCGCTGTGCCCCGCCCTGAGAGCAGTGTTTCGGACGCTGGGAAGCGTGCTGTGCAGAGCGCTCTCGGGGTCTTTCCTCAGCCTCGAAAACTGGGCTGTGGAATGCCTTTGTACATGTGTGTGTTTAATTGGTTTTGAAGTGAATAAAATTCTCAAAAAGATGACATATTGTCTTTTGACTCTCATTCCGTGTTTGTGTTTAACTGATTTTCCGAGTGAAGGGGTGGCCTGCCCCTCCACACCTGTGGGTGTTTCTAGTCGGGTGGGATGAGAGACGGAGAGAAGAAATAAGACACAGAGACAAAGTATAGGGAGACAACAGTGGGTCCAGGGGACCGGCACTCAGCACACCAAGGACCTGCACCGGCACCGGCCTCTGAGTTCCCTCAGTTTTTATTGATTATGATTTTCATTATTTCAGCAAAAAGGAATGTAGTAGGAGAGCAGGGTGATAATAAGGAGAAGGTCAACAACAACAACAAAAACAAACAAACAAAAAAAAACACACACGTGAGCCAAAGAATCTATATCATGACTAAGTTCAGGGGAACGTACTATGCCTGGACATGCACGTAGGCCAGATTTATGTTTCTCTCCACCCAAACATCTCAGCGGAGTAAAGAATAACAAGGCAGCATTACTGCCAACACGTCTCGCCTCCCGCCACAGGGCAGCTTTTCTCCGAGCTCAGAGTTGAACAAATGTACGATCGGGCTTTACACCGAGACATTCAGTTCCCAGGGGCAAGCAGGAGACAGTGGCCTTCCTGCATCTCAACTGCAAGAGGCTTTCCTCTTTGACTAATCCACCTCAGCACAGGCCCATTACCGGTGTCAGGCTGGGGGACAGTCAGGTCTTTCCCATCCCACGAGGCCATATTTCAGACTGTCACATGGGGAGAAACCTTGGACAATACCCTGTTTTCAAGGGCAGAGGTCCCTGTGGCTTTCCACGGTGCGTTGTGCCCCTGGTTTATTGAGACTAGAGAATGGCAATGACTTTTACCAAGTATACTGCTCGTAAACATTTGGTTAACAAGGCACGCCCTGCACAGCCCTAGACCCCTTAAGCCTCGATGTTATACAACACAGGTTTTTGTGAGCTCCAAGTTGGGTCAAAGGGGCCGCGGCAAAGCTACAAATGATCAACATCTCAGCAAAGCAATTGTTTAAAGTACAGGTCTTTTTCAAAATGGAGTCTCTTATGTCTTCCCCTTCTACATAGACACAGTGACAGTCTGATCTCCCTTTCTTTACCCTACATCCAAGGGCTTGAACATTTCTTGACTTGTTGGCAATCCAAATCGTTATGTCTCCGAAACAGAGTTGACTGAGGGGACCGCAGGGCTGGGCAGGACCTTTGACTTCGTATACAACCACAGGAGCAAGAAAACCTCAGCCCCACTCTACTAACACGCACCTAGTAAAATTCCGCCAACCGAATCTCACCCACGCTAACACGTGGGGAGCGTTGCTTGCACCACGAGTCCCCATTTGGCTCAACCGCCGATGCCAAGTGTGTGGTTCCAGTTGCGACGGCCCCCCGTGAAGTGGCTTCCGGATGTGCGAATGAACCAGGCAGAGTTTCACTGGCCAAATAGACCCCAGCAAAGCTGAAGTCAACTCCCACATTTGGGATGTACTTCAGAGGTAAAACATTCATCCCGTCTTCTTTCCGGATGTCTGACACCGTGGTTCTCCCCCTGATCCTAAGAGTAGCTGAGGTAGAGACTCACTGAAAGATCTAGGCAGGGAGATCCCATCATGCACAGGCTCTCTCCATTCTCTGACCTGGGAACAACTCTGAGCAGGATTCCACATCTAGGGGGCCTCGGAACTGAGCGGGATTTTCTGAGACACACCAAATGGCTGCTCCCTTTCCGCCGCTGTTGAGGGTCGTTATCTGGATTATCCAGATCACCTAGAAAGTATCCGTATCCAGAATCAATAAGATCAACTCTCTGCTCCTCTGACAGCAGAAGGAGCAGGACCATAAGGAACCAAAGAGCGTGGAAGGAAACGATGTGACAGGAAAGCTCAGAGAACGGCCACAGGGGGTCGTCAGCAGGCCTTCCCACCTGAATCATGAATAATTAATGAAGCGCAAATCAAAGGGGACTCGAGTTTCAGCAGGAGCAATTCATCCAACGGGAGATCGCCGGAGGGCCAACACGATTGAGAGACTGGGAGCCGGGTGCAGTGTCAAAGGGGACGCGACTGGTTCCAAAGCTCAAGAACACCATGGGGTCACTTGGGCTACGTGAGAAAATGCCCCAGTGTGCTGGTTCATCATTCCGACTCCTGCCTGTCTCTTCCCGTCCAAGGAACATGGACCCTAAGTCGTGCAGCTGCAGATGACCATGGGCAGAATTAGGGGCCGTGGCACAAAAGTTCACCGACACGGGAGTTCCACAGAAGGTGCGGTGGATCTTCGCAAATCCAGAGACATGGCAATGGGACCCAGGGAATTAGAGCCTCACAGGCGTCCGGGACACTTTTCAGGCATAATGCCTGGAGTCGCAAGACGAGCTGAAAAAGGAGCCAGGCACTGAAGGACAAAGCGTTGTTGACTTTCCTCATCTGTGTTTCCCAGTGCGGTTCAATTCACGGTGGTTTCCAAGCGCCTCCTGGAGGAGAAAACACATGAGGGTGCGGTCAGGGTTCTCTGCTGACAGACTTACCTTGGGGAAGAAAGAGAAGCTCTGAAGATGGATCATGGCCGTGACTGCACGTCAAGGAGAATCTCCTTGATGACACTGAGGCCCACGTCGAGATAGACTAAATGTGGTCCAATTAAAAGGTGTCTATTTTACCACATTTTTTTAAAACAAAACAAAACAAAACAAAACAAAACAAAACAAAAAGATGGAAAAGAAGACAGGGGTACAGGCACCAGTGTTACATGTCTGACGGGGAGCATCTATTCTTCAAAGCTTGCAGCTGTACACGTAGGTTTTAGAATGTCTGTCAGCAGTGGACATGATGTTAGAGTGGGCTGTGCAGATAGACCTTTCCAGGTCACGTAATTGGATTAAGTTAATTGCAATTAAGGTACAGGTAACTGATTAGGTTAGGGTACGTTCCATGTCAGGTGACCAGAGGCAGTATAAAAGGCAGCCTGGAAAGCAGAGGTCCCTCTCCGCCCCTTCCTCCGTCGTCCTGGATGCTGCATCGCTTCCAGCGGGGCTGCTCCAGCACCTGCCCATCTCAGCGCCAGCCGGGGAAAGCAAGTAGACGTGTAATTTCAGGTTAGTTTCACTGAACTATTGTTTTTTTCACGCAATCCCTGAGGGGTGTGGGGGTGGGGGGAAGAGACACAGGAGGCCGAAAGAAACCGATCACACTGGGGCTTGCTGGTGGGGAAGGATGTGTTCTCGTTACTAGTAATTCTTGCAACAGAAAACGAGAAAACATATCCGTCTCCACATGTGGGATAAGACCAAGATGGGAATGCGAAAAGAAATGTACTGCAGCATGCTGAATTGGTGGGTAAATGGAAAAAGGACTTTGGAAAAAAGGGTGGTTTGCCCTTCAGCCGTGTAAGACGTCGATACGATGTGGCACTTGTTCCCCGTTTGTTCAGATGAATTCGTGTGGTATGCGTAAAATACCAGAAAAAATAAATAAGTAAAGAGGGGCTGGAGCTAAAGCCAAAAGGTAGAACAGGAAAGACCATCACCTGCTAGTGTGGTAGAGAGGAAGGTAACTTCTCTCTATGAATTTGTGTTTGGAAGTTGCCTAATGAAATGGCCAGAGTAGCGATTCAAGTTGTCACAGGAAGCATCCCTTATCCCTGACTTCAAACAGACCTGCCAAAGGGTGGCGCAAGCCATGCCCTGTGTCTTCGATCATTCTGTCCGTCAAGGGAGATAGAATCACCGTGTCTTCTACCGGAGTGAATCGTGAGAGACCTAAGTCCAGTCTCCAGAATCAGTTGCTTGTTTGGGGTTGAAAGCTCAACTCCCCATACCTAGGCCACGGGCCCTGTGGCAGGTGCGGTTTACTCTTGGACTAGGTAGTCATGGCAGAGGAACACACAGTATCCGAGGATGCACACAGCACATTGTGTTCTACAGATTTGACCGACTGGTGGTGAGGTCTCCTCATGACCACACCGGCAGGGAGTTAGCAGGTGGCTTCCTGTGGGTGTGTGAATATCCAATGTGCTTAACCATCGACATGTGTGTGTTTGTGTGTGTTTCAGGTGACCCAACAGTCAACCCCTGAAAAAGGCGGTCACAAAACCCCCAGGCGACGAAGATGATGGCACGTCGGGACCCCAAATCTTGGGCCAAGAGGCTGGTGAGAGCCCAGACCCTCCAGAAGCAGCGGAGGGCCCCAGTTGGGCCAAGGGCTCCCCCGCCCGATGAAGAAGATCCCAGGGTAAGTCTAGCCCTGGATCTCTTGGGTATCGGGGTGGGGGTGGGGACGGGGGGAGGGGGTGTCACACGGTCCTCAGAGACTGGGTTGGATTCCAAAGAGCTCTGTCACCACCACCCAGGTTGCTTTTCCCATCCAAGGTGGGCGTGGCTTGGGACCTTCTCCCCGGCCCGATAGGTCCCTTGAGAGACTCTTGGGGGCAACCTCCCTTTCTACTTAGAGTCCTGTGTAGCCACGTTTGGCTGTGTTGTTGACTTCGGGTTCACCGTCGTGCCCCTTGGAACCTTGAGTCCTTCCTTTCAGAGTTCCTCCGTCACGTGGGCTTTGGGAGGGAACATCGTATCCGAACTCTCCCAGCACTTAACGGCCCCCATGCCGGTGTCCCCTCTTTGGAATCCTTATTCAGCTCTGAATTCACAATCCGTCCCAATGTGGACGTGGGATCGCTGCCTGTGGCTTCAGCTCACTCACCGACATCACTTCCTTTCCACCCACAGCTCAAGTGCAAAAACTGCGGGGCCTTTGGCCACACGGCCAGAAGTACCAGGTGCCCCATGAAGTGCTGGAAGGCAGCCCTGGTTCCAGCGACCTTGGGGAAAAAGGAAGGGAAGGAAAACCTGAAACCATGGAAGCCCCAGGTTGAAGCCAACCCGGGGCCCTTGAACAAGGATAAGGGAGAGAAGGAAGAGAGACCAAGGTGAGCAGTGGGAGGGGTTTTCACCACTCTTAGGGTACTGCCTCCTAAGGACATGGTGTCTCTGCACCTGCACACCGTGTGCCTTTCCGTCTCCGGGCCAGGGAAGGAACGCTGCAGAGAAATAGGCCGGAGCTCCGTGTCCTCCGGGGTTCCACACCCAGGAGCTCCTTTGGCTCTGGGAGATTCAGGGACGGGGAGAGGCGGGGGCGCTTCGTGCAGGTTCCCCACGACAGGGGGAAAGGCGATGGAATCCAAATCACAGTCCTTAGTTGGGAAGCCTAGAGGGCCACCTGGGGGACGGGAAGGTTGGCACGTGAGGGAAGGTGCAGAGGCGGAAAGGGCACCAGATGTCCATTTCTGTATCACAAAACACGGAACGGGGCTGGGCCCCACACAGGGTTCTCCCTGTCTCCTGGGGAAAACCAGGAGAACAGAAAACCTTTTTCTGTTCTGCAGGCAACAAGACCCGCAGAGGAAGGCTCTCCTCCACATATTTTCTGGGAAACCTCCAGAGAAGCCGCTGCCGAATCGAAAAGGATCCACGGAATCTTCTGATTATCTGAGGGTGAGTGTCACCCCGGGCCCCTGGTCCTTTTCTCCTCTAGGTCACCCTGGTTGATTTCCTTTCAGCTTCCCGTCTGCGGGAGGAAATCGGGGAACCCCTCTTTCTTGCCTTCTTGGGGTCAGGGACTCCACGATCCTTCCAGGTCAATTTGATTCCAGGCGAAGGCATCTGAAGATGCCGTATTTCCTGTTGCTTTCTTTCTGTCCAATTATGGCAAGCCTGCCAACAACATGTTCCTAGCGGCATGAGGAAATTAGTCCCTCAGAGGCCCCAAACGTGGAGAAGGCTAAACCCAGGAACATGCATGTGTTCAGAGAAGACGTCCTGAGTACCCTTGAGCCACCAACCTGCCTTCGGAAGGGCCTCAGTCCGTTCCACTTCATGGAAGGCTGAGTGGAGGCGCTTTGATCCAGTTAATGCCCAAGACGCGATCTTTTGAACAATGGTGTGCTTAGATCAGCTACACATAGCTCGAGAGCGCATCTTTCATGTGTCTTGTCCTGATCAGCACTCAAGTGGAGGGTCTGTCCCTACTTCCAAGGACCGCCTGTCGATACTGTACTAAGAATTTCATGGCGTGTGCACCTTGTCTTTGGATGTGCTTGATTTTCACGTTGGCTCCATGCGGAGGAACTTCTAACCTGTGTTGTTTCCTCTCTTTCAGGTTGCAAGCGGGCCAATGCCGGTCCACACAACCAGTAAGAGGCCGCGCCTGGGCCCTGTCCTCGCTGATCGCTCAGCTACCGAAACGTCTGACAGGGGCTCCGTCTTGGCTTCGCCGTCTCCCCTCAGAAAAGCCAGTCTGAGCTCCTCCTCAAGTCTTGGACCAAAGGAAAGACAGACAGGGGCTGCGGCCGACATCCCTCAGCCTGCAGTCAGGCAGCAGGGCCCCGAGCCTCTCCTCGTGGTGAAGCCGACACACAGCAGCCCTGAGGGTGGCTGCCGAGAAGTTCCCCAGGTTGCCTCCAAAACCCACGGCCTGCTCCAGGCCATCAGACCCCAGGCACAGGACAAACGTCCTGCGGTGACCTCACAGCCCTGCCCGCCAGCCGCCACACACAGCTTGGGCCTAGGCTCCAATCTCAGCTTCGGGCCAGGAGCCAAGAGACCTGCCCAGGCTCGGATTCAGGCTTGCCTGAACTTCCCCAAGAAACCGAGACTGGGTCCCTTCCAGATCCCCGAAAGCGCCATCCAGGGAGGTGAGCTGGGGGCCCCGGAGAATCTCCAACCTCCGCCAGCCGCAACCGAACTTGGACCAAGTACGTCGCCCCAGATGGGCAGGAGGACACCCGCCCAGGTGCCCAGCGTCGACCGGCAGCCTCCGCACAGCAGACCTTGCCTGCCTACTGCCCAGGCCTGCACCATGTCCCATCACCCAGCGGCCAGCCATGATGGGGCCCAGCCTCTCACAGTGCTCTTCCGGAGACTGGAAAACGGACGCTGGAGCTCCAGCCTCCTGGCGGCCCCCTCATTTCACTCTCCTGAGAAGCCGGGAGCCTTCCTCGCTCAGAGCCGTCATGTATCAGAGAAGTCTGAGGGTCCCCGTGTTCGTGTCCCACCGAGCGTCCTCTATGAGGACCTTCAGGTTTCCTCCTCCTCAGAGGACAGCGATTCTGACCTGGAGTGAGACTGCAGGTGGCAGGGGCTCCTTGGCCTCCAGCTCCCGTGACTTGGAGGGGACTGTGGGACTGAGGAGTGCAGAGCAGAGAGCAGACTCTGTGCGGTGACTCCGAAGCTCCCCGGCTGTGGCGCTTCTGTGGATGTGGGAGCCCAGGCCAGGCAGGGAGCAGATGCAGGGACTCTGCCTCATTGAATTCTGGTGAGGGACGTTGTAGTTCGCGTGGTTCTCCGGAAACGCGCCAGGAAAAGCTTCCGTGCCAGAGATTCGTTGCCTCAGAAACTGCGTGACGCGCAGGAGTCAGACTTCCGCTGGGACGTCAATAGGAAACTGGGGAATTACTGTGTATTTGCTCTCTAGATGACTGAATAAGGGAAAAGTTAGGGAACCCTGAGAGGTGCAGCCCTTCCGCTGTGCCCCGCCCTGAGAGCAGTGTTTCGGACGCTGGGAAGCGTGCTGTGCAGAGCGCTCTCGGGGTCTTTCCTCAGCCTCGAAAACTGGGCTGTGGAATGCCTTTGTACATGTGTGTGTTTAATTGGTTTTGAAGTGAATAAAATTCTCAAAAAGATGACATATTGTCTTTTGACTCTCATTCCGTGTTTGTGTTTAACTGATTTTCCGAGTGAAGGGGTGGCCTGCCCCTCCACACCTGTGGGTGTTTCTAGTCGGGTGGGATGAGAGACGGAGAGAAGAAATAAGACACAGAGACAAAGTATAGGGAGACAACAGTGGGTCCAGGGGACCGGCACTCAGCACACCAAGGACCTGCACTGGCACCGGCCTCTGAGTTCCCTCAGTTTTTATTGATTATGATTTTCATTATTTCAGCAAAAAGGAATGTAGTAGGAGAGCAGGGTGATAATAAGGAGAAGGTCAACAACAACAACAAAAACAAACAAACAAAAAAAAACACACACGTGAGCCAAAGAATCTATATCATGACTAAGTTCAGGGGAACGTACTATGCCTGGACATGCACGTAGGCCAGATTTATGTTTCTCTCCACCCAAACATCTCAGCGGAGTAAAGAATAACAAGGCAGCATTACTGCCAACACGTCTCGCCTCCCGCCACAGGGCAGCTTTTCTCCGAGCTCAGAGTTGAACAAATGTACGATCGGGCTTTACACCGAGACATTCAGTTCCCAGGGGCAAGCAGGAGACAGTGGCCTTCCTGCATCTCAACTGCAAGAGGCTTTCCTCTTTGACTAATCCACCTCAGCACAGGCCCATTACCGGTGTCAGGCTGGGGGACAGTCAGGTCTTTCCCATCCCACGAGGCCATATTTCAGACTGTCACATGGGGAGAAACCTTGGACAATACCCTGTTTTCAAGGGCAGAGGTCCCTGTGGCTTTCCACGGTGCGTTGTGCCCCTGGTTTATTGAGACTAGAGAATGGCAATGACTTTTACCAAGTATACTGCTCGTAAACATTTGGTTAACAAGGCACGCCCTGCACAGCCCTAGACCCCTTAAGCCTCGATGTTATACAACACAGGTTTTTGTGAGCTCCAAGTTGGGTCAAAGGG
The DNA here is from genome assembly GCF_028858775.2 of Pan troglodytes. NCBI lineage: Eukaryota > Metazoa > Chordata > Mammalia > Primates > Hominidae > Pan > Pan troglodytes. The sequence continues at coordinate 18,615,613 of NC_072405.2, forward strand.
GCCGCGGCAAAGCTACAAATGATCAACATCTCAGCAAAGCAATTGTTTAAAGTACAGGTCTTTTTCAAAATGGAGTCTCTTATGTCTTCCCCTTCTACATAGACACAGTGACAGTCTGATCTCCCTTTCTTTACCCTACATCCAAGGGCTTGAACATTTCTTGACTTGTTGGCAATCCAAATCGTTATGTCTCCGAAACAGAGTTGACTGAGGGGACCGCAGGGCTGGGCAGGACCTTTGACTTCGTATACAACCACAGGAGCAAGAAAACCTCAGCCCCACTCTACTAACACGCACCTAGTAAAATTCCGCCAACCGAATCTCACCCACGCTAACACGTGGGGAGCGTTGCTTGCACCACGAGTCCCCATTTGGCTCAACCGCCGATGCCAAGTGTGTGGTTCCAGTTGCGACGGCCCCCCGTGAAGTGGCTTCCGGATGTGCGAATGAACCAGGCAGAGTTTCACTGGCCAAATAGACCCCAGCAAAGCTGAAGTCAACTCCCACATTTGGGATGTACTTCAGAGGTAAAACATTCATCCCGTCTTCTTTCCGGATGTCTGACACCGTGGTTCTCCCCCTGATCCTAAGAGTAGCTGAGGTAGAGACTCACTGAAAGATCTAGGCAGGGAGATCCCATCATGCACAGGCTCTCTCCATTCTCTGACCTGGGAACAACTCTGAGCAGGATTCCACATCTAGGGGGCCTCGGAACTGAGCGGGATTTTCTGAGACACACCAAATGGCTGCTCCCTTTCCGCCGCTGTTGAGGGTCGTTATCTGGATTATCCAGATCACCTAGAAAGTATCCGTATCCAGAATCAATAAGATCAACTCTCTGCTCCTCTGACAGCAGAAGGAGCAGGACCATAAGGAACCAAAGAGCGTGGAAGGAAACGATGTGACAGGAAAGCTCAGAGAACGGCCACAGGGGGTCGTCAGCAGGCCTTCCCACCTGAATCATGAATAATTAATGAAGCGCAAATCAAAGGGGACTCGAGTTTCAGCAGGAGCAATTCATCCAACGGGAGATCGCCGGAGGGCCAACACGATTGAGAGACTGGGAGCCGGGTGCAGTGTCAAAGGGGACGCGACTGGTTCCAAAGCTCAAGAACACCATGGGGTCACTTGGGCTACGTGAGAAAATGCCCCAGTGTGCTGGTTCATCATTCCGACTCCTGCCTGTCTCTTCCCGTCCAAGGAACATGGACCCTAAGTCGTGCAGCTGCAGATGACCATGGGCAGAATTAGGGGCCGTGGCACAAAAGTTCACCGACACGGGAGTTCCACAGAAGGTGCGGTGGATCTTCGCAAATCCAGAGACATGGCAATGGGACCCAGGGAATTAGAGCCTCACAGGCGTCCGGGACACTTTTCAGGCATAATGCCTGGAGTCGCAAGACGAGCTGAAAAAGGAGCCAGGCACTGAAGGACAAAGCGTTGTTGACTTTCCTCATCTGTGTTTCCCAGTGCGGTTCAATTCACGGTGGTTTCCAAGCGCCTCCTGGAGGAGAAAACACATGAGGGTGCGGTCAGGGTTCTCTGCTGACAGACTTACCTTGGGGAAGAAAGAGAAGCTCTGAAGATGGATCATGGCCGTGACTGCACGTCAAGGAGAATCTCCTTGATGACACTGAGGCCCACGTCGAGATAGACTAAATGTGGTCCAATTAAAAGGTGTCTATTTTACCACATTTTTTTAAAACAAAACAAAACAAAACAAAACAAAACAAAAAGATGGAAAAGAAGACAGGGGTACAGGCACCAGTGTTACATGTCTGACGGGGAGCATCTATTCTTCAAAGCTTGCAGCTGTACACGTAGGTTTTAGAATGTCTGTCAGCAGTGGACATGATGTTAGAGTGGGCTGTGCAGATAGACCTTTCCAGGTCACGTAATTGGATTAAGTTAATTGCAATTAAGGTACAGGTAACTGATTAGGTTAGGGTACGTTCCATGTCAGGTGACCAGAGGCAGTATAAAAGGCAGCCTGGAAAGCAGAGGTCCCTCTCCGCCCCTTCCTCCGTCGTCCTGGATGCTGCATCGCTTCCAGCGGGGCTGCTCCAGCACCTGCCCATCTCAGCGCCAGCCGGGGAAAGCAAGTAGACGTGTAATTTCAGGTTAGTTTCACTGAACTATTGTTTTTTTCACGCAATCCCTGAGGGGTGTGGGGGTGGGGGGAAGAGACACAGGAGGCCGAAAGAAACCGATCACACTGGGGCTTGCTGGTGGGGAAGGATGTGTTCTCGTTACTAGTAATTCTTGCAACAGAAAACGAGAAAACATATCCGTCTCCACATGTGGGATAAGACCAAGATGGGAATGCGAAAAGAAATGTACTGCAGCATGCTGAATTGGTGGGTAAATGGAAAAAGGACTTTGGAAAAAAGGGTGGTTTGCCCTTCAGCCGTGTAAGACGTCGATACGATGTGGCACTTGTTCCCCGTTTGTTCAGATGAATTCGTGTGGTATGCGTAAAATACCAGAAAAAATAAATAAGTAAAGAGGGGCTGGAGCTAAAGCCAAAAGGTAGAACAGGAAAGACCATCACCTGCTAGTGTGGTAGAGAGGAAGGTAACTTCTCTCTATGAATTTGTGTTTGGAAGTTGCCTAATGAAATGGCCAGAGTAGCGATTCAAGTTGTCACAGGAAGCATCCCTTATCCCTGACTTCAAACAGACCTGCCAAAGGGTGGCGCAAGCCATGCCCTGTGTCTTCGATCATTCTGTCCGTCAAGGGAGATAGAATCACCGTGTCTTCTACCGGAGTGAATCGTGAGAGACCTAAGTCCAGTCTCCAGAATCAGTTGCTTGTTTGGGGTTGAAAGCTCAACTCCCCATACCTAGGCCACGGGCCCTGTGGCAGGTGCGGTTTACTCTTGGACTAGGTAGTCATGGCAGAGGAACACACAGTATCCGAGGATGCACACAGCACATTGTGTTCTACAGATTTGACCGACTGGTGGTGAGGTCTCCTCATGACCACACCGGCAGGGAGTTAGCAGGTGGCTTCCTGTGGGTGTGTGAATATCCAATGTGCTTAACCATCGACATGTGTGTGTTTGTGTGTGTTTCAGGTGACCCAACAGTCAACCCCTGAAAAAGGCGGTCACAAAACCCCCAGGCGACGAAGATGATGGCACGTCGGGACCCCAAATCTTGGGCCAAGAGGCTGGTGAGAGCCCAGACCCTCCAGAAGCAGCGGAGGGCCCCAGTTGGGCCAAGGGCTCCCCCGCCCGATGAAGAAGATCCCAGGGTAAGTCTAGCCCTGGATCTCTTGGGTATCGGGGTGGGGGTGGGGACGGGGGGAGGGGGTGTCACACGGTCCTCAGAGACTGGGTTGGATTCCAAAGAGCTCTGTCACCACCACCCAGGTTGCTTTTCCCATCCAAGGTGGGCGTGGCTTGGGACCTTCTCCCCGGCCCGATAGGTCCCTTGAGAGACTCTTGGGGGCAACCTCCCTTTCTACTTAGAGTCCTGTGTAGCCACGTTTGGCTGTGTTGTTGACTTCGGGTTCACCGTCGTGCCCCTTGGAACCTTGAGTCCTTCCTTTCAGAGTTCCTCCGTCACGTGGGCTTTGGGAGGGAACATCGTATCCGAACTCTCCCAGCACTTAACGGCCCCCATGCCGGTGTCCCCTCTTTGGAATCCTTATTCAGCTCTGAATTCACAATCCGTCCCAATGTGGACGTGGGATCGCTGCCTGTGGCTTCAGCTCACTCACCGACATCACTTCCTTTCCACCCACAGCTCAAGTGCAAAAACTGCGGGGCCTTTGGCCACACGGCCAGAAGTACCAGGTGCCCCATGAAGTGCTGGAAGGCAGCCCTGGTTCCAGCGACCTTGGGGAAAAAGGAAGGGAAGGAAAACCTGAAACCATGGAAGCCCCAGGTTGAAGCCAACCCGGGGCCCTTGAACAAGGATAAGGGAGAGAAGGAAGAGAGACCAAGGTGAGCAGTGGGAGGGGTTTTCACCACTCTTAGGGTACTGCCTCCTAAGGACATGGTGTCTCTGCACCTGCACACCGTGTGCCTTTCCGTCTCCGGGCCAGGGAAGGAACGCTGCAGAGAAATAGGCCGGAGCTCCGTGTCCTCCGGGGTTCCACACCCAGGAGCTCCTTTGGCTCTGGGAGATTCAGGGACGGGGAGAGGCGGGGGCGCTTCGTGCAGGTTCCCCACGACAGGGGGAAAAGCGATGGAATCCAAATCACAGTCCTTAGTTGGGAAGCCTAGAGGGCCACCTGGGGGACGGGAAGGTTGGCACGTGAGGGAAGGTGCAGAGGCGGAAAGGGCACCAGATGTCCATTTCTGTATCACAAAACACGGAACGGGGCTGGGCCCCACACAGGGTTCTCCCTGTCTCCTGGGGAAAACCAGGAGAACAGAAAACCTTTTTCTGTTCTGCAGGCAACAAGACCCGCAGAGGAAGGCTCTCCTCCACATATTTTCTGGGAAACCTCCAGAGAAGCCGCTGCCGAATCGAAAAGGATCCACGGAATCTTCTGATTATCTGAGGGTGAGTGTCACCCCGGGCCCCTGGTCCTTTTCTCCTCTAGGTCACCCTGGTTGATTTCCTTTCAGCTTCCCGTCTACGGGAGGAAATCGGGGAACCCCTCTTTCTTGCCTTCTTGGGGTCAGGGACTCCACGATCCTTCCAGGTCAATTTGATTCCAGGCGAAGGCATCTGAAGATGCCGTATTTCCTGTTGCTTTCTTTCTGTCCAATTATGGCAAGCCTGCCAACAACATGTTCCTAGCGGCATGAGGAAATTAGTCCCTCAGAGGCCCCAAACGTGGAGAAGGCTAAACCCAGGAACATGCATGTGTTCAGAGAAGACGTCCTGAGTACCCTTGAGCCACCAACCTGCCTTCGGAAGGGCCTCAGTCCGTTCCACTTCATGGAAGGCTGAGTGGAGGCGCTTTGATCCAGTTAATGCCCAAGACGCGATCTTTTGAACAATGGTGTGCTTAGATCAGCTACACATAGCTCGAGAGCGCATCTTTCATGTGTCTTGTCCTGATCAGCACTCAGGTGGAGGGTCTGTCCCTACTTCCAAGGACCGCCTGTCGATACTGTACTAAGAATTTCATGGCGTGTGCACCTTGTCTTTGGATGTGCTTGATTTTCACGTTGGCTCCATGCGGAGGAACTTCTAACCTGTGTTGTTTCCTCTCTTTCAGGTTGCAAGCGGGCCAATGCCGGTCCACACAACCAGTAAGAGGCCGCGCCTGGGCCCTGTCCTCGCTGATCGCTCAGCTACCGAAACGTCTGACAGGGGCTCCGTCTTGGCTTCGCCGTCTCCCCTCAGAAAAGCCAGTCTGAGCTCCTCCTCAAGTCTTGGACCAAAGGAAAGACAGACAGGGGCTGCGGCCGACATCCCTCAGCCTGCAGTCAGGCAGCAGGGCCCCGAGCCTCTCCTCGTGGTGAAGCCGACACACAGCAGCCCTGAGGGTGGCTGCCGAGAAGTTCCCCAGGTTGCCTCCAAAACCCACGGCCTGCTCCAGGCCATCAGACCCCAGGCACAGGACAAACGTCCTGCGGTGACCTCACAGCCCTGCCCGCCAGCCGCCACACACAGCTTGGGCCTAGGCTCCAATCTCAGCTTCGGGCCAGGAGCCAAGAGACCTGCCCAGGCTCGGATTCAGGCTTGCCTGAACTTCCCCAAGAAACCGAGACTGGGTCCCTTCCAGATCCCCGAAAGCGCCATCCAGGGAGGTGAGCTGGGGGCCCCGGAGAATCTCCAACCTCCGCCAGCCGCAACCGAACTTGGACCAAGTACGTCGCCCCAGATGGGCAGGAGGACACCCGCCCAGGTGCCCAGCGTCGACCGGCAGCCTCCGCACAGCAGACCTTGCCTGCCTACTGCCCAGGCCTGCACCATGTCCCATCACCCAGCGGCCAGCCATGATGGGGCCCAGCCTCTCACAGTGCTCTTCCGGAGACTGGAAAACGGACGCTGGAGCTCCAGCCTCCTGGCGGCCCCCTCATTTCACTCTCCTGAGAAGCCGGGAGCCTTCCTCGCTCAGAGCCGTCATGTATCAGAGAAGTCTGAGGGTCCCCGTGTTCGTGTCCCACCGAGCGTCCTCTATGAGGACCTTCAGGTTTCCTCCTCCTCAGAGGACAGCGATTCTGACCTGGAGTGAGACTGCAGGTGGCAGGGGCTCCTTGGCCTCCAGCTCCCGTGACTTGGAGGGGACTGTGGGACTGAGGAGTGCAGAGCAGAGAGCAGACTCTGTGCGGTGACTCCGAAGCTCCCCGGCTGTGGCGCTTCTGTGGATGTGGGAGCCCAGGCCAGGCAGGGAGCAGATGCAGGGACTCTGCCTCATTGAATTCTGGTGAGGGACGTTGTAGTTCGCGTGGTTCTCCGGAAACGCGCCAGGAAAAGCTTCCGTGCCAGAGATTCGTTGCCTCAGAAACTGCGTGACGCGCAGGAGTCAGACTTCCGCTGGGACGTCAATAGGAAACTGGGGAATTACTGTGTATTTGCTCTCTAGATGACTGAATAAGGGAAAAGTTAGGGAACCCTGAGAGGTGCAGCCCTTCCGCTGTGCCCCGCCCTGAGAGCAGTGTTTCGGACGCTGGGAAGCGTGCTGTGCAGAGCGCTCTCGGGGTCTTTCCTCAGCCTCGAAAACTGGGCTGTGGAATGCCTTTGTACATGTGTGTGTTTAATTGGTTTTGAAGTGAATAAAATTCTCAAAAAGATGACATATTGTCTTTTGACTCTCATTCCGTGTTTGTGTTTAACTGATTTTCCGAGTGAAGGGGTGGCCTGCCCCTCCACACCTGTGGGTGTTTCTAGTCGGGTGGGATGAGAGACGGAGAGAAGAAATAAGACACAGAGACAAAGTATAGGGAGACAACAGTGGGTCCAGGGGACCGGCACTCAGCACACCAAGGACCTGCACCGGCACCGGCCTCTGAGTTCCCTCAGTTTTTATTGATTATGATTTTCATTATTTCAGCAAAAAGGAATGTAGTAGGAGAGCAGGGTGATAATAAGGAGAAGGTCAACAACAACAACAAAAACAAACAAACAAAAAAAAACACACACGTGAGCCAAAGAATCTATATCATGACTAAGTTCAGGGGAACGTACTATGCCTGGACATGCACGTAGGCCAGATTTATGTTTCTCTCCACCCAAACATCTCAGCGGAGTAAAGAATAACAAGGCAGCATTACTGCCAACACGTCTCGCCTCCCGCCACAGGGCAGCTTTTCTCCGAGCTCAGAGTTGAACAAATGTACGATCGGGCTTTACACCGAGACATTCAGTTCCCAGGGGCAAGCAGGAGACAGTGGCCTTCCTGCATCTCAACTGCAAGAGGCTTTCCTCTTTGACTAATCCACCTCAGCACAGGCCCATTACCGGTGTCAGGCTGGGGGACAGTCAGGTCTTTCCCATCCCACGAGGCCATATTTCAGACTGTCACATGGGGAGAAACCTTGGACAATACCCTGTTTTCAAGGGCAGAGGTCCCTGTGGCTTTCCACGGTGCGTTGTGCCCCTGGTTTATTGAGACTAGAGAATGGCAATGACTTTTACCAAGTATACTGCTCGTAAACATTTGGTTAACAAGGCACGCCCTGCACAGCCCTAGACCCCTTAAGCCTCGATGTTATACAACACAGGTTTTTGTGAGCTCCAAGTTGGGTCAAAGGGGCCGCGGCAAAGCTACAAATGATCAACATCTCAGCAAAGCAATTGTTTAAAGTACAGGTCTTTTTCAAAATGGAGTCTCTTATGTCTTCCCCTTCTACATAGACACAGTGACAGTCTGATCTCCCTTTCTTTACCCTACATCCAAGGGCTTGAACATTTCTTGACTTGTTGGCAATCCAAATCGTTATGTCTCCGAAACAGAGTTGACTGAGGGGACCGCAGGGCTGGGCAGGACCTTTGACTTCGTATACAACCACAGGAGCAAGAAAACCTCAGCCCCACTCTACTAACACGCACCTAGTAAAATTCCGCCAACCGAATCTCACCCACGCTAACACGTGGGGAGCGTTGCTTGCACCACGAGTCCCCATTTGGCTCAACCGCCGATGCCAAGTGTGTGGTTCCAGTTGCGACGGCCCCCCGTGAAGTGGCTTCCGGATGTGCGAATGAACCAGGCAGAGTTTCACTGGCCAAATAGACCCCAGCAAAGCTGAAGTCAACTCCCACATTTGGGATGTACTTCAGAGGTAAAACATTCATCCCGTCTTCTTTCCGGATGTCTGACACCGTGGTTCTCCCCCTGATCCTAAGAGTAGCTGAGGTAGAGACTCACTGAAAGATCTAGGCAGGGAGATCCCATCATGCACAGGCTCTCTCCATTCTCTGACCTGGGAACAACTCTGAGCAGGATTCCACATCTAGGGGGCCTCGGAACTGAGCGGGATTTTCTGAGACACACCAAATGGCTGCTCCCTTTCCGCCGCTGTTGAGGGTCGTTATCTGGATTATCCAGATCACCTAGAAAGTATCCGTATCCAGAATCAATAAGATCAACTCTCTGCTCCTCTGACAGCAGAAGGAGCAGGACCATAAGGAACCAAAGAGCGTGGAAGGAAACGATGTGACAGGAAAGCTCAGAGAACGGCCACAGGGGGTCGTCAGCAGGCCTTCCCACCTGAATCATGAATAATTAATGAAGCGCAAATCAAAGGGGACTCGAGTTTCAGCAGGAGCAATTCATCCAACGGGAGATCGCCGGAGGGCCAACACGATTGAGAGACTGGGAGCCGGGTGCAGTGTCAAAGGGGACGCGACTGGTTCCAAAGCTCAAGAACACCATGGGGTCACTTGGGCTACGTGAGAAAATGCCCCAGTGTGCTGGTTCATCATTCCGACTCCTGCCTGTCTCTTCCCGTCCAAGGAACATGGACCCTAAGTCGTGCAGCTGCAGATGACCATGGGCAGAATTAGGGGCCGTGGCACAAAAGTTCACCGACACGGGAGTTCCACAGAAGGTGCGGTGGATCTTCGCAAATCCAGAGACATGGCAATGGGACCCAGGGAATTAGAGCCTCACAGGCGTCCGGGACACTTTTCAGGCATAATGCCTGGAGTCGCAAGACGAGCTGAAAAAGGAGCCAGGCACTGAAGGACAAAGCGTTGTTGACTTTCCTCATCTGTGTTTCCCAGTGCGGTCCAATTCACGGTGGTTTCCAAGCGCCTCCTGGAGGAGAAAACACATGAGGGTGCGGTCAGGGTTCTCTGCTGACAGACTTACCTTGGGGAAGAAAGAGAAGCTCTGAAGATGGATCATGGCCGTGACTGCACGTCAAGGAGAATCTCCTTGATGACACTGAGGCCCACGTCGAGATAGACTAAATGTGGTCCAATTAAAAGGTGTCTATTTTACCACATTTTTTTAAAACAAAACAAAACAAAACAAAACAAAACAAAAAGATGGAAAAGAAGACAGGGGTACAGGCACCAGTGTTACATGTCTGACGGGGAGCATCTATTCTTCAAAGCTTGCAGCTGTACACGTAGGTTTTAGAATGTCTGTCAGCAGTGGACATGATGTTAGAGTGGGCTGTGCAGATAGACCTTTCCAGGTCACGTAATTGGATTAAGTTAATTGCAATTAAGGTACAGGTAACTGATTAGGTTAGGGTACGTTCCATGTCAGGTGACCAGAGGCAGTATAAAAGGCAGCCTGGAAAGCAGAGGTCCCTCTCCGCCCCTTCCTCCGTCGTCCTGGATGCTGCATCGCTTCCAGCGGGGCTGCTCCAGCACCTGCCCATCTCAGCGCCAGCCGGGGAAAGCAAGTAGACGTGTAATTTCAGGTTAGTTTCACTGAACTATTGTTTTTTTCACGCAATCCCTGAGGGGTGTGGGGGTGGGGGGAAGAGACACAGGAGGCCGAAAGAAACCGATCACACTGGGGCTTGCTGGTGGGGAAGGATGTGTTCTCGTTACTAGTAATTCTTGCAACAGAAAACGAGAAAACATATCCGTCTCCACATGTGGGATAAGACCAAGATGGGAATGCGAAAAGAAATGTACTGCAGCATGCTGAATTGGTGGGTAAATGGAAAAAGGACTTTGGAAAAAAGGGTGGTTTGCCCTTCAGCCGTGTAAGACGTCGATACGATGTGGCACTTGTTCCCCGTTTGTTCAGATGAATTCGTGTGGTATGCGTAAAATACCAGAAAAAATAAATAAGTAAAGAGGGGCTGGAGCTAAAGCCAAAAGGTAGAACAGGAAAGACCATCACCTGCTAGTGTGGTAGAGAGGAAGGTAACTTCTCTCTATGAATTTGTGTTTGGAAGTTGCCTAATGAAATGGCCAGAGTAGCGATTCAAGTTGTCACAGGAAGCATCCCTTATCCCTGACTTCAAACAGACCTGCCAAAGGGTGGCGCAAGCCATGCCCTGTGTCTTCGATCATTCTGTCCGTCAAGGGAGATAGAATCACCGTGTCTTCTACCGGAGTGAATCGTGAGAGACCTAAGTCCAGTCTCCAGAATCAGTTGCTTGTTTGGGGTTGAAAGCTCAACTCCCCATACCTAGGCCACGGGCCCTGTGGCAGGTGCGGTTTACTCTTGGACTAGGTAGTCATGGCAGAGGAACACACAGTATCCGAGGATGCACACAGCACATTGTGTTCTACAGATTTGACCGACTGGTGGTGAGGTCTCCTCATGACCACACCGGCAGGGAGTTAGCAGGTGGCTTCCTGTGGGTGTGTGAATATCCAATGTGCTTAACCATCGACATGTGTGTGTTTGTGTGTGTTTCAGGTGACCCAACAGTCAACCCCTGAAAAAGGCGGTCACAAAACCCCCAGGCGACGAAGATGATGGCACGTCGGGACCCCAAATCTTGGGCCAAGAGGCTGGTGAGAGCCCAGACCCTCCAGAAGCAGCGGAGGGCCCCAGTTGGGCCAAGGGCTCCCCCGCCCGATGAAGAAGATCCCAGGGTAAGTCTAGCCCTGGATCTCTTGGGTATCGGGGTGGGGGTGGGGACGGGGGGAGGGGGTGTCACACGGTCCTCAGAGACTGGGTTGGATTCCAAAGAGCTCTGTCACCACCACCCAGGTTGCTTTTCCCATCCAAGGTGGGCGTGGCTTGGGACCTTCTCCCCGGCCCGATAGGTCCCTTGAGAGACTCTTGGGGGCAACCTCCCTTTCTACTTAGAGTCCTGTGTAGCCACGTTTGGCTGTGTTGTTGACTTCGGGTTCACCGTCGTGCCCCTTGGAACCTTGAGTCCTTCCTTTCAGAGTTCCTCCGTCACGTGGGCTTTGGGAGGGAACATCGTATCCGAACTCTCCCAGCACTTAACGGCCCCCATGCCGGTGTCCCCTCTTTGGAATCCTTATTCAGCTCTGAATTCACAATCCGTCCCAATGTGGACGTGGGATCGCTGCCTGTGGCTTCAGCTCACTCACCGACATCACTTCCTTTCCACCCACAGCTCAAGTGCAAAAACTGCGGGGCCTTTGGCCACACGGCCAGAAGTACCAGGTGCCCCATGAAGTGCTGGAAGGCAGCCCTGGTTCCAGCGACCTTGGGGAAAAAGGAAGGGAAGGAAAACCTGAAACCATGGAAGCCCCAGGTTGAAGCCAACCCGGGGCCCTTGAACAAGGATAAGGGAGAGAAGGAAGAGAGACCAAGGTGAGCAGTGGGAGGGGTTTTCACCACTCTTAGGGTACTGCCTCCTAAGGACATGGTGTCTCTGCACCTGCACACCGTGTGCCTTTCCGTCTCCGGGCCAGGGAAGGAACGCTGCAGAGAAATAGGCCGGAGCTCCGTGTCCTCCGGGGTTCCACACCCAGGAGCTCCTTTGGCTCTGGGAGATTCAGGGACGGGGAGAGGCGGGGGCGCTTCGTGCAGGTTCCCCACGACAGGGGGAAAAGCGATGGAATCCAAATCACAGTCCTTAGTTGGGAAGCCTAGAGGGCCACCTGGGGGACGGGAAGGTTGGCACGTGAGGGAAGGTGCAGAGGCGGAAAGGGCACCAGATGTCCATTTCTGTATCACAAAACACGGAACGGGGCTGGGCCCCACACAGGGTTCTCCCTGTCTCCTGGGGAAAACCAGGAGAACAGAAAACCTTTTTCTGTTCTGCAGGCAACAAGACCCGCAGAGGAAGGCTCTCCTCCACATATTTTCTGGGAAACCTCCAGAGAAGCCGCTGCCGAATCGAAAAGGATCCACGGAATCTTCTGATTATCTGAGGGTGAGTGTCACCCCGGGCCCCTGGTCCTTTTCTCCTCTAGGTCACCCTGGTTGATTTCCTTTCAGCTTCCCGTCTACGGGAGGAAATCGGGGAACCCCTCTTTCTTGCCTTCTTGGGGTCAGGGACTCCACGATCCTTCCAGGTCAATTTGATTCCAGGCGAAGGCATCTGAAGATGCCGTATTTCCTGTTGCTTTCTTTCTGTCCAATTATGGCAAGCCTGCCAACAACATGTTCCTAGCGGCATGAGGAAATTAGTCCCTCAGAGGCCCCAAACGTGGAGAAGGCTAAACCCAGGAACATGCATGTGTTCAGAGAAGACGTCCTGAGTACCCTTGAGCCACCAACCTGCCTTCGGAAGGGCATCAGTCCGTTCCACTTCATGGAAGGCTGAGTGGAGGCGCTTTGATCCAGTTAATGCCCAAGACGCGATCTTTTGAACAATGGTGTGCTTAGATCAGCTACACATAGCTCGAGAGCGCATCTTTCATGTGTCTTGTCCTGATCAGCACTCAGGTGGAGGGTCTGTCCCTACTTCCAAGGACCGCCTGTCGATACTGTACTAAGAATTTCATGGCGTGTGCACCTTGTCTTTGGATGTGCTTGATTTTCACGTTGGCTCCATGCGGAGGAACTTCTAACCTGTGTTGTTTCCTCTCTTTCAGGTTGCAAGCGGGCCAATGCCGGTCCACACAACCAGTAAGAGGCCGCGCCTGGGCCCTGTCCTCGCTGATCGCTCAGCTACCGAAACGTCTGACAGGGGCTCCGTCTTGGCTTCGCCGTCTCCCCTCAGAAAAGCCAGTCTGAGCTCCTCCTCAAGTCTTGGACCAAAGGAAAGACAGACAGGGGCTGCGGCCGACATCCCTCAGCCTGCAGTCAGGCAGCAGGGCCCCGAGCCTCTCCTCGTGGTGAAGCCGACACACAGCAGCCCTGAGGGTGGCTGCCGAGAAGTTCCCCAGGCTGCCTCCAAAACCCACGGCCTGCTCCAGGCCATCAGACCCCAGGCACAGGACAAACGTCCTGCGGTGACCTCACAGCCCTGCCCGCCAGCCGCCACACACAGCTTGGGCCTAGGCTCCAATCTCAGCTTCGGGCCAGGAGCCAAGAGACCTGCCCAGGCTCGGATTCAGGCTTGCCTGAACTTCCCCAAGAAACCGAGACTGGGTCCCTTCCAGATCCCCGAAAGCGCCATCCAGGGAGGTGAGCTGGGGGCCCCGGAGAATCTCCAACCTCCGCCAGCCGCAACCGAACTTGGACCAAGTACGTCGCCCCAGATGGGCAGGAGGACACCCGCCCAGGTGCCCAGCGTCGACCGGCAGCCTCCGCACAGCAGACCTTGCCTGCCTACTGCCCAGGCCTGCACCATGTCCCATCACCCAGCGGCCAGCCATGATGGGGCCCAGCCTCTCACAGTGCTCTTCCGGAGACTGGAAAACGGACGCTGGAGCTCCAGCCTCCTGGCGGCCCCCTCATTTCACTCTCCTGAGAAGCCGGGAGCCTTCCTCGCTCAGAGCCCTCATGTGTCAGAGAAGTCTGAGGGTCCCCGTGTTCGTGTCCCACCGAGCGTCCTCTATGAGGACCTTCAGGTTTCCTCCTCCTCAGAGGACAGCGATTCTGACCTGGAGTGAGACTGCAGGTGGCAGGGGCTCCTTGGCCTCCAGCTCCCGTGACTTGGAGGGGACTGTGGGACTGAGGAGTGCAGAGCAGAGAGCAGACTCTGTGCGGTGACTCCGAAGCTCCCCGGCTGTGGCGCTTCTGTGGATGTGGGAGCCCAGGCCAGGCAGGGAGCAGATGCAGGGACTCTGCCTCATTGAATTCTGGTGAGGGACGTTGTAGTTCGCGTGGTTCTCCGGAAACGCGCCAGGAAAAGCTTCCGTGCCAGAGATTCGTTGCCTCAGAAACTGCGTGACGCGCAGGAGTCAGACTTCCGCTGGGACGTCAATAGGAAACTGGGGAATTACTGTGTATTTGCTCTCTAGATGACTGAATAAGGGAAAAGTTAGGGAACCCTGAGAGGTGCAGCCCTTCCGCTGTGCCCCGCCCTGAGAGCAGTGTTTCGGACGCTGGGAAGCGTGCTGTGCAGAGCGCTCTCGGGGTCTTTCCTCAGCCTCGAAAACTGGGCTGTGGAATGCCTTTGTACATGTGTGTGTTTAATTGGTTTTGAAGTGAATAAAATTCTCAAAAAGATGACATATTGTCTTTTGACTCTCATTCCGTGTTTGTGTTTAACTGATTTTCCGAGTGAAGGGGTGGCCTGCCCCTCCACACCTGTGGGTGTTTCTAGTCGGGTGGGATGAGAGACGGAGAGAAGAAATAAGACACAGAGACAAAGTATAGGGAGACAACAGTGGGTCCAGGGGACCGGCACTCAGCACACCAAGGACCTGCACCGGCACCGGCCTCTGAGTTCCCTCAGTTTTTATTGATTATGATTTTCATTATTTCAGCAAAAAGGAATGTAGTAGGAGAGCAGGGTGATAATAAGGAGAAGGTCAACAACAACAAAAACAAAACAAACAAAAAAAAAACACACACGTGAGCCAAAGAATCTATATCATGACTAAGTTCAAGGGAAGGTACTATGCCTGGACATGCACGTAGGCCAGATTTATGTTTCTCTCCACCCAAACATCTCAGCGGAGTAAAGAATAACAAGGCAGCATTACTGCCAACACGTCTCGCCTCCCGCCACAGGGCAGCTTTTCTCCGAGCTCAGAGTTGAACAAATGTACGATCGGGCTTTACACCGAGACATTCAGTTCCCAGGGGCAAGCAGGAGACAGTGGCCTTCCTGCATCTCAACTGCAAGAGGCTTTCCTCTTTGACTAATCCACCTCAGCACAGACCCATTACGGGTGTCAGGCTGGGGGACAGTCAGGTCTTTCCCATCCCACGAGGCCATATTTCAGACTGTCACATGGGGAGAAACCTTGGACAATACCCTGCTTTCAAGGGCAGAGGTCCCTGTGGCTTTCCACGGTGCATTGTGCCCCTGGTTTATTGAGACTAGAGAATGGCAATGACTTTTACCAAGTATACTGCTCGTAAACATTTGGTTAACAAGGCACGCCCTGCACAGCCCTAGATCCCTTAAGCCTCGATGTTATACAACACAGGTTTTTGTGAGCTCCAAGTTGGGTCAAAGGGGCCGCGGCAAAGCTACAAATGATCAACATCTCAGCAAAGCAATTGTTTAAAGTACAGGTCTTTTTCAAAATGGAGTCTCTTATGTCTTCCCCTTCTACATAGACACAGTGACAGTCTGATCTCCCTTTCTTTACCCTACATCCAAGGGCTTGAACATTTCTTGACTTGTTGGCAATCCAAATCGTTATGTCTCCGAAACAGAGTTGACTGAGGGGACCGCAGGGCTGGGCAGGACCTTTGACTTCGTATACAACCACAGGAGCAAGAAAACCTCAGCCCCACTCTACTAACACGCACCTAGTAAAATTCCGCCAACCGAATCTCACCCACGCTAACACGTGGGGAGCGTTGCTTGCACCACGAGTCCCCATTTGGCTCAACCGCCGATGCCAAGTGTGTGGTTCCAGTTGCGACGGCCCCCCGTGAAGTGGCTTCCGGATGTGCGAATGAACCAGGCAGAGTTTCACTGGCCAAATAGACCCCAGCAAAGCTGAAGTCAACTCCCACATTTGGGATGTACTTCAGAGGTAAAACATTCATCCCGTCTTCTTTCCGGATGTCTGACACCGTGGTTCTCCCCCTGATCCTAAGAGTAGCTGAGGTAGAGACTCACTGAAAGATCTAGGCAGGGAGATCCCATCATGCACAGGCTCTCTCCATTCTCTGACCTGGGAACAACTCTGAGCAGGATTCCACATCTAGGGGGCCTCGGAACTGAGCGGGATTTTCTGAGACACACCAAATGGCTGCTCCCTTTCCGCCGCTGTTGAGGGTCGTTATCTGGATTATCCAGATCACCTAGAAAGTATCCGTATCCAGAATCAATAAGATCAACTCTCTGCTCCTCTGACAGCAGAAGGAGCAGGACCATAAGGAACCAAAGAGCGTGGAAGGAAACGATGTGACAGGAAAGCTCAGAGAACGGCCACAGGGGGTCGTCAGCAGGCCTTCCCACCTGAATCATGAATAATTAATGAAGCGCAAATCAAAGGGGACTCGAGTTTCAGCAGGAGCAATTCATCCAACGGGAGATCGCCGGAGGGCCAACACGATTGAGAGACTGGGAGCCGGGTGCAGTGTCAAAGGGGACGCGACTGGTTCCAAAGCTCAAGAACACCATGGGGTCACTTGGGCTACGTGAGAAAATGCCCCAGTGTGCTGGTTCATCATTCCGACTCCTGCCTGTCTCTTCCCGTCCAAGGAACATGGACCCTAAGTCGTGCAGCTGCAGATGACCATGGGCAGAATTAGGGGCCGTGGCACAAAAGTTCACCGACACGGGAGTTCCACAGAAGGTGCGGTGGATCTTCGCAAATCCAGAGACATGGCAATGGGACCCAGGGAATTAGAGCCTCACAGGCGTCCGGGACACTTTTCAGGCATAATGCCTGGAGTCGCAAGACGAGCTGAAAAAGGAGCCAGGCACTGAAGGACAAAGCGTTGTTGACTTTCCTCATCTGTGTTTCCCAGTGCGGTCCAATTCACGGTGGTTTCCAAGCGCCTCCTGGAGGAGAAAACACATGAGGGTGCGGTCAGGGTTCTCTGCTGACAGACTTACCTTGGGGAAGAAAGAGAAGCTCTGAAGATGGATCATGGCCGTGACTGCACGTCAAGGAGAATCTCCTTGATGACACTGAGGCCCACGTCGAGATAGACTAAATGTGGTCCAATTAAAAGGTGTCTATTTTACCACATTTTTTTAAAACAAAACAAAACAAAACAAAACAAAACAAAAAGATGGAAAAGAAGACAGGGGTACAGGCACCAGTGTTACATGTCTGACGGGGAGCATCTATTCTTCAAAGCTTGCAGCTGTACACGTAGGTTTTAGAATGTCTGTCAGCAGTGGACATGATGTTAGAGTGGGCTGTGCAGATAGACCTTTCCAGGTCACGTAATTGGATTAAGTTAATTGCAATTAAGGTACAGGTAACTGATTAGGTTAGGGTACGTTCCATGTCAGGTGACCAGAGGCAGTATAAAAGGCAGCCTGGAAAGCAGAGGTCCCTCTCCGCCCCTTCCTCCGTCGTCCTGGATGCTGCATCGCTTCCAGCGGGGCTGCTCCAGCACCTGCCCATCTCAGCGCCAGCCGGGGAAAGCAAGTAGACGTGTAATTTCAGGTTAGTTTCACTGAACTATTGTTTTTTTCACGCAATCCCTGAGGGGTGTGGGGGTGGGGGGAAGAGACACAGGAGGCCGAAAGAAACCGATCACACTGGGGCTTGCTGGTGGGGAAGGATGTGTTCTCGTTACTAGTAATTCTTGCAACAGAAAACGAGAAAACATATCCGTCTCCACATGTGGGATAAGACCAAGATGGGAATGCGAAAAGAAATGTACTGCAGCATGCTGAATTGGTGGGTAAATGGAAAAAGGACTTTGGAAAAAAGGGTGGTTTGCCCTTCAGCCGTGTAAGACGTCGATACGATGTGGCACTTGTTCCCCGTTTGTTCAGATGAATTCGTGTGGTATGCGTAAAATACCAGAAAAAATAAATAAGTAAAGAGGGGCTGGAGCTAAAGCCAAAAGGTAGAACAGGAAAGACCATCACCTGCTAGTGTGGTAGAGAGGAAGGTAACTTCTCTCTATGAATTTGTGTTTGGAAGTTGCCTAATGAAATGGCCAGAGTAGCGAGTCAAGTTGTCACAGGAAGCATCCCTTATCCCTGACTTCAAACAGACCTGCCAAAGGGTGGCGCAAGCCATGCCCTGTGTCTTCGATCATTCTGTCCGTCAAGGGAGATAGAATCACCGCGTCTTCTACCGGAGTGAATCGTGAGAGACCTAAGTCCAGTCTCCAGAATCAGTTGCTTGTTTGGGGTTGAAAGCTCAACTCCCCATACCTAGGCCACGGGCCCTGTGGCAGGTGCGGTTTACTCTTGGACTAGGTAGTCATGGCAGAGGAACACACAGTATCCGAGGATGCACACAGCACATTGTGTTCTACAGATTTGACCGACTGGTGGTGAGGTCTCCTCATGACCACACCGGCAGGGAGTTAGCAGGTGGCTTCCTGTGGGTGTGTGAATATCCAATGTGCTTAACCATCGACATGTGTGTGTTTGTGTGTGTTTCAGGTGACCCAACAGTCAACCCCTGAAAAAGGCGGTCACAAAACCCCCAGGCGACGAAGATGATGGCACGTCGGGACCCCAAATCTTGGGCCAAGAGGCTGGTGAGAGCCCAGACCCTCCAGAAGCAGCGGAGGGCCCCAGTTGGGCCAAGGGCTCCCCCGCCCGATGAAGAAGATCCCAGGGTAAGTCTAGCCCTGGATCTCTTGGGTATCGGGGTGGGGGTGGGGACGGGGGGAGGGGGTGTCACACGGTCCTCAGAGACTGGGTTGGATTCCAAAGAGCTCTGTCACCACCACCCAGGTTGCTTTTCCCATCCAAGGTGGGCGTGGCTTGGGACCTTCTCCCCGGCCCGATAGGTCCCTTGAGAGACTCTTGGGGGCAACCTCCCTTTCTACTTAGAGTCCTGTGTAGCCACGTTTGGCTGTGTTGTTGACTTCGGGTTCACCGTCGTGCCCCTTGGAACCTTGAGTCCTTCCTTTCAGAGTTCCTCCGTCACGTGGGCTTTGGGAGGGAACATCGTATCCGAACTCTCCCAGCACTTAACGGCCCCCATGCCGGTGTCCCCTCTTTGGAATCCTTATTCAGCTCTGAATTCACAATCCGTCCCAATGTGGACGTGGGATCGCTGCCTGTGGCTTCAGCTCACTCACCGACATCACTTCCTTTCCACCCACAGCTCAAGTGCAAAAACTGCGGGGCCTTTGGCCACACGGCCAGAAGTACCAGGTGCCCCATGAAGTGCTGGAAGGCAGCCCTGGTTCCAGCGACCTTGGGGAAAAAGGAAGGGAAGGAAAACCTGAAACCATGGAAGCCCCAGGTTGAAGCCAACCCGGGGCCCTTGAACAAGGATAAGGGAGAGAAGGAAGAGAGACCAAGGTGAGCAGTGGGAGGGGTTTTCACCACTCTTAGGGTACTGCCTCCTAAGGACATGGTGTCTCTGCACCTGCACACCGTGTGCCTTTCCGTCTCCGGGCCAGGGAAGGAACGCTGCAGAGAAATAGGCCGGAGCTCCGTGTCCTCCGGGGTTCCACACCCAGGAGCTCCTTTGGCTCTGGGAGATTCAGGGACGGGGAGAGGCGGGGGCGCTTCGTGCAGGTTCCCCACGACAGGGGGAAAAGCGATGGAATCCAAATCACAGTCCTTAGTTGGGAAGCCTAGAGGGCCACCTGGGGGACGGGAAGGTTGGCACGTGAGGGAAGGTGCAGAGGCGGAAAGGGTACCAGATGTCCATTTCTGTATCACAAAACACGGAACGGGGCTGGGCCCCACACAGGGTTCTCCCTGTCTCCTGGGGAAAACCAGGAGAACAGAAAACCTTTTTCTGTTCTGCAGGCAACAAGACCCGCAGAGGAAGGCTCTCCTCCACATATTTTCTGGGAAACCTCCAGAGAAGCCGCTGCCGAATCGAAAAGGATCCACGGAATCTTCTGATTATCTGAGGGTGAGTGTCACCCCGGGCCCCTGGTCCTTTTCTCCTCTAGGTCACCCTGGTTGATTTCCTTTCAGCTTCCCGTCTGCGGGAGGAAATCGGGGAACCCCTCTTTCTTGCCTTCTTGGGGTCAGGGACTCCACGATCCTTCCAGGTCAATTTGATTCCAGGCGAAGGCATCTGAAGATGCCGTATTTCCTGTTGCTTTCTTTCTGTCCAATTATGGCAAGCCTGCCAACAACATGTTCCTAGCGGCATGAGGAAATTAGTCCCTCAGAGGCCCCAAACGTGGAGAAGGCTAAACCCAGGAACATGCATGTGTTCAGAGAAGACGTCCTGAGTACCCTTGAGCCACCAACCTGCCTTCGGAAGGGCCTCAGTCCGTTCCACTTCATGGAAGGCTGAGTGGAGGCGCTTTGATCCAGTTAATGCCCAAGACGCGATCTTTTGAACAATGGTGTGCTTAGATCAGCTACACATAGCTCGAGAGCGCATCTTTCATGTGTCTTGTCCTGATCAGCACTCAGGTGGAGGGTCTGTCCCTACTTCCAAGGACCGCCTGTCGATACTGTACTAAGAATTTCATGGCGTGTGCACCTTGTCTTTGGATGTGCTTGATTTTCACGTTGGCTCCATGCGGAGGAACTTCTAACCTGTGTTGTTTCCTCTCTTTCAGGTTGCAAGCGGGCCAATGCCGGTCCACACAACCAGTAAGAGGCCGCGCCTGGGCCCTGTCCTCGCTGATCGCTCAGCTACCGAAACGTCTGACAGGGGCTCCGTCTTGGCTTTGCCGTCTCCCCTCAGAAAAGCCAGTCTGAGCTCCTCCTCAAGTCTTGGACCAAAGGAAAGACAGACAGGGGCTGCGGCCGACATCCCTCAGCCTGCAGTCAGGCAGCAGGGCCCCGAGCCTCTCCTCGTGGTGAAGCCGACACACAGCAGCCCTGAGGGTGGCTGCCGAGAAGTTCCCCAGGCTGCCTCCAAAACCCACGGCCTGCTCCAGGCCATCAGACCCCAGGCACAAGACATACGTCCTGCGGTGACCTCACAGCCCTGCCCGCCAGCCGCCACACACAGCTTGGGCCTAGGCTCCAATCTCAGCTTCGGGCCAGGAGCCAAGAGACCTGCCCAGGCTCGGATTCAGGCTTGCCTGAACTTCCCCAAGAAACCGAGACTGGGTCCCTTCCAGATCCCCGAAAGCGCCATCCAGGGAGGTGAGCTGGGGGCCCCGGAGAATCTCCAACCTCCGCCAGCCGCAACCGAACTTGGACCAAGTACGTCGCCCCAGATGGGCAGGAGGACACCCGCCCAGGTGCCCAGCGTCGACCGGCAGCCTCCGCACAGCAGACCTTGCCTGCCTACTGCCCAGGCCTGCACCATGTCCCATCACCCAGCGGCCAGCCATGATGGGGCCCAGCCTCTCACAGTGCTCTTCCGGAGACTGGAAAACGGACGCTGGAGCTCCAGCCTCCTGGCGGCCCCCTCATTTCACTCTCCTGAGAAGCCGGGAGCCTTCCTCGCTCAGAGCCCTCATGTGTCAGAGAAGTCTGAGGGTCCCCGTGTTCGTGTCCCACCGAGCGTCCTCTATGAGGACCTTCAGGTTTCCTCCTCCTCAGAGGACAGCGATTCTGACCTGGAGTGAGACTGCAGGTGGCAGGGGCTCCTTGGCCTCCAGCTCCCGTGACTTGGAGGGGACTGTGGGACTGAGGAGTGCAGAGCAGAGAGCAGACTCTGTGCGGTGACTCCGAAGCTCCCCGGCTGTGGCGCTTCTGTGGATGTGGGAGCCCAGGCCAGGCAGGGAGCAGATGCAGGGACTCTGCCTCATTGAATTCTGGTGAGGGACGTTGTAGTTCGCGTGGTTCTCCGGAAACACGCCAGGAAAAGCTTCCGTGCCAGAGATTCGTTGCCTCAGAAACTGCGTGACGCGCAGGAGTCAGACTTCCGCTGGGACGTCAATAGGAAACTGGGGAATTACTGTGTATTTGCTCTCTAGATGACTGAATAAGGGAAAAGTTAGGGAACCCTGAGAGGTGCAGCCCTTCCGCTGTGCCCCGCCCTGAGAGCAGTGTTTCGGACGCTGGGAAGCGTGCTGTGCAGAGCGCTCTCGGGGTCTTTCCTCAGCCTCGAAAACTGGGCTGTGGAATGCCTTTGTACATGTGTGTGTTTAATTGGTTTTGAAGTGAATAAAATTCTCAAAAAGATGACATATTGTCTTTTGACTCTCATTCCGTGTTTGTGTTTAACTGATTTTCCGAGTGAAGGGGTGGCCTGCCCCTCCACACCTGTGGGTGTTTCTAGTCGGGTGGGATGAGAGACGGAGAGAAGAAATAAGACACAGAGACAAAGTATAGGGAGACAACAGTGGGTCCAGGGGACCGGCACTCAGCACACCAAGGACCTGCACCGGCACCGGCCTCTGAGTTCCCTCAGTTTTTATTGATTATGATTTTCATTATTTCAGCAAAAAGGAATGTAGTAGGAGAGCAGGGTGATAATAAGGAGAAGGTCAACAACAACAAAACAAAAAACAAACAAAAAAAAAACACACACGTGAGCCAAAGAATCTATATCATGACTAAGTTCAAGGGAAGGTACTATGCCTGGACATGCACGTAGGCCAGATTTATGTTTCTCTCCACCCAAACATCTCAGCGGAGTAAAGAATAACAAGGCAGCATTACTGCCAACACGTCTCGCCTCCCGCCACAGGGCAGCTTTTCTCCGAGCTCAGAGTTGAACAAATGTACGATCGGGCTTTACACCGAGACATTCAGTTCCCAGGGGCAAGCAGGAGACAGTGGCCTTCCTGCATCTCAACTGCAAGAGGCTTTCCTCTTTGACTAATCCACCTCAGCACAGACCCATTACGGGTGTCAGGCTGGGGGACAGTCAGGTCTTTCCCATCCCACGAGGCCATATTTCAGACTGTCACATGGGGAGAAACCTTGGACAATACCCTGCTTTCAAGGGCAGAGGTCCCTGTGGCTTTCCACGGTGCATTGTGCCCCTGGTTTATTGAGACTAGAGAATGGCAATGACTTTTACCAAGTATACTGCTCGTAAACATTTGGTTAACAAGGCACGCCCTGCACAGCCCTAGATCCCTTAAGCCTCGATGTTATACAACACAGGTTTTTGTGAGCTCCAAGTTGGGTCAAAGGGGCCGCGGCAAAGCTACAAATGATCAACATCTCAGCAAAGCAATTGTTTAAAGTACAGGTCTTTTTCAAAATGGAGTCTCTTATGTCTTCCCCTTCTACATAGACACAGTGACAGTCTGATCTCCCTTTCTTTACCCTACATCCAAGGGCTTGAACATTTCTTGACTTGTTGGCAATCCAAATCGTTATGTCTCCGAAACAGAGTTGACTGAGGGGACCGCAGGGCTGGGCAGGACCTTTGACTTCGTATACAACCACAGGAGCAAGAAAACCTCAGCCCCACTCTACTAACACGCACCTAGTAAAATTCCGCCAACCGAATCTCACCCACGCTAACACGTGGGGAGCGTTGCTTGCACCACGAGTCCCCATTTGGCTCAACCGCCGATGCCAAGTGTGTGGTTCCAGTTGCGACGGCCCCCCGTGAAGTGGCTTCCGGATGTGCGAATGAACCAGGCAGAGTTTCACTGGCCAAATAGACCCCAGCAAAGCTGAAGTCAACTCCCACATTTGGGATGTACTTCAGAGGTAAAACATTCATCCCGTCTTCTTTCCGGATGTCTGACACCGTGGTTCTCCCCCTGATCCTAAGAGTAGCTGAGGTAGAGACTCACTGAAAGATCTAGGCAGGGAGATCCCATCATGCACAGGCTCTCTCCATTCTCTGACCTGGGAACAACTCTGAGCAGGATTCCACATCTAGGGGGCCTCGGAACTGAGCGGGATTTTCTGAGACACACCAAATGGCTGCTCCCTTTCCGCCGCTGTTGAGGGTCGTTATCTGGATTATCCAGATCACCTAGAAAGTATCCGTATCCAGAATCAATAAGATCAACTCTCTGCTCCTCTGACAGCAGAAGGAGCAGGACCATAAGGAACCAAAGAGCGTGGAAGGAAACGATGTGACAGGAAAGCTCAGAGAACGGCCACAGGGGGTCGTCAGCAGGCCTTCCCACCTGAATCATGAATAATTAATGAAGCGCAAATCAAAGGGGACTCGAGTTTCAGCAGGAGCAATTCATCCAACGGGAGATCGCCGGAGGGCCAACACGATTGAGAGACTGGGAGCCGGGTGCAGTGTCAAAGGGGACGCGACTGGTTCCAAAGCTCAAGAACACCATGGGGTCACTTGGGCTACGTGAGAAAATGCCCCAGTGTGCTGGTTCATCATTCCGACTCCTGCCTGTCTCTTCCCGTCCAAGGAACATGGACCCTAAGTCGTGCAGCTGCAGATGACCATGGGCAGAATTAGGGGCCGTGGCACAAAAGTTCACCGACACGGGAGTTCCACAGAAGGTGCGGTGGATCTTCGCAAATCCAGAGACATGGCAATGGGACCCAGGGAATTAGAGCCTCACAGGCGTCCGGGACACTTTTCAGGCATAATGCCTGGAGTCGCAAGACGAGCTGAAAAAGGAGCCAGGCACTGAAGGACAAAGCGTTGTTGACTTTCCTCATCTGTGTTTCCCAGTGCGGTCCAATTCACGGTGGTTTCCAAGCGCCTCCTGGAGGAGAAAACACATGAGGGTGCGGTCAGGGTTCTCTGCTGACAGACTTACCTTGGGGAAGAAAGAGAAGCTCTGAAGATGGATCATGGCCGTGACTGCACGTCAAGGAGAATCTCCTTGATGACACTGAGGCCCACGTCGAGATAGACTAAATGTGGTCCAATTAAAAGGTGTCTATTTTACCACATTTTTTTTAAAACAAAACAAAAAGATGGAAAAGAAGACGGGGTACAGGCACCAGTGTTACATGTCTGACGGGGAGCATCTATTCTTCAAAGCTTGCAGCTGTACACGTAGGTTTTAGAATGTCTGTCAGCAGTGGACATGATGTTAGAGTGGGCTGTGCAGATAGACCTTTCCAGGTCACGTAATTGGATTAAGTTAATTGCAATTAAGGTACAGGTAACTGATTAGGTTAGGGTACGTTCCATGTCAGGTGACCAGAGGCAGTATAAAAGGCAGCCTGGAAAGCAGAGGTCCCTCTCCGCCCCTTCCTCCGTCGTCCTGGATGCTGCATCGCTTCCAGCGGGGCTGCTCCAGCACCTGCCCATCTCAGCGCCAGCCGGGGAAAGCAAGTAGACGTGTAATTTCAGGTTAGTTTCACTGAACTATTGTTTTTTTCACGCAATCCCTGAGGGGTGTGGGGGTGGGGGGAAGAGACACAGGAGGCCGAAAGAAACCGATCACACTGGGGCTTGCTGGTGGGGAAGGATGTGTTCTCGTTACTAGTAATTCTTGCAACAGAAAACGAGAAAACATATCCGTCTCCACATGTGGGATAAGACCAAGATGGGAATGCGAAAAGAAATGTACTGCAGCATGCTGAATTGGTGGGTAAATGGAAAAAGGACTTTGGAAAAAAGGGTGGTTTGCCCTTCAGCCGTGTAAGACGTCGATACGATGTGGCACTTGTTCCCCGTTTGTTCAGATGAATTCGTGTGGTATGCGTAAAATACCAGAAAAAATAAATAAGTAAAGAGGGGCTGGAGCTAAAGCCAAAAGGTAGAACAGGAAAGACCATCACCTGCTAGTGTGGTAGAGAGGAAGGTAACTTCTCTCTATGAATTTGTGTTTGGAAGTTGCCTAATGAAATGGCCAGAGTAGCGAGTCAAGTTGTCACAGGAAGCATCCCTTATCCCTGACTTCAAACAGACCTGCCAAAGGGTGGCGCAAGCCATGCCCTGTGTCTTCGATCATTCTGTCCGTCAAGGGAGATAGAATCACCGCGTCTTCTACCGGAGTGAATCGTGAGAGACCTAAGTCCAGTCTCCAGAATCAGTTGCTTGTTTGGGGTTGAAAGCTCAACTCCCCATACCTAGGCCACGGGCCCTGTGGCAGGTGCGGTTTACTCTTGGACTAGGTAGTCATGGCAGAGGAACACACAGTATCCGAGGATGCACACAGCACATTGTGTTCTACAGATTTGACCGACTGGTGGTGAGGTCTCCTCATGACCACACCGGCAGGGAGTTAGCAGGTGGCTTCCTGTGGGTGTGTGAATATCCAATGTGCTTAACCATCGACATGTGTGTGTTTGTGTGTGTTTCAGGTGACCCAACAGTCAACCCCTGAAAAAGGCGGTCACAAAACCCCCAGGCGACGAAGATGATGGCACGTCGGGACCCCAAATCTTGGGCCAAGAGGCTGGTGAGAGCCCAGACCCTCCAGAAGCAGCGGAGGGCCCCAGTTGGGCCAAGGGCTCCCCCGCCCGATGAAGAAGATCCCAGGGTAAGTCTAGCCCTGGATCTCTTGGGTATCGGGGTGGGGGTGGGGACGGGGGGAGGGGGTGTCACACGGTCCTCAGAGACTGGGTTGGATTCCAAAGAGCTCTGTCACCACCACCCAGGTTGCTTTTCCCATCCAAGGTGGGCGTGGCTTGGGACCTTCTCCCCGGCCCGATAGGTCCCTTGAGAGACTCTTGGGGGCAACCTCCCTTTCTACTTAGAGTCCTGTGTAGCCACGTTTGGCTGTGTTGTTGACTTCGGGTTCACCGTCGTGCCCCTTGGAACCTTGAGTCCTTCCTTTCAGAGTTCCTCCGTCACGTGGGCTTTGGGAGGGAACATCGTATCCGAACTCTCCCAGCACTTAACGGCCCCCATGCCGGTGTCCCCTCTTTGGAATCCTTATTCAGCTCTGAATTCACAATCCGTCCCAATGTGGACGTGGGATCGCTGCCTGTGGCTTCAGCTCACTCACCGACATCACTTCCTTTCCACCCACAGCTCAAGTGCAAAAACTGCGGGGCCTTTGGCCACACGGCCAGAAGTACCAGGTGCCCCATGAAGTGCTGGAAGGCAGCCCTGGTTCCAGCGACCTTGGGGAAAAAGGAAGGGAAGGAAAACCTGAAACCATGGAAGCCCCAGGTTGAAGCCAACCCGGGGCCCTTGAACAAGGATAAGGGAGAGAAGGAAGAGAGACCAAGGTGAGCAGTGGGAGGGGTTTTCACCACTCTTAGGGTACTGCCTCCTAAGGACATGGTGTCTCTGCACCTGCACACCGTGTGCCTTTCCGTCTCCGGGCCAGGGAAGGAACGCTGCAGAGAAATAGGCCGGAGCTCCGTGTCCTCCGGGGTTCCACACCCAGGAGCTCCTTTGGCTCTGGGAGATTCAGGGACGGGGAGAGGCGGGGGCGCTTCGTGCAGGTTCCCCACGACAGGGGGAAAAGCGATGGAATCCAAATCACAGTCCTTAGTTGGGAAGCCTAGAGGGCCACCTGGGGGACGGGAAGGTTGGCACGTGAGGGAAGGTGCAGAGGCGGAAAGGGCACCAGATGTCCATTTCTGTATCACAAAATACGGAACGGGGCTGGGCCCCACACAGGGTTCTCCCTGTCTCCTGGGGAAAACCAGGAGAACAGAAAACCTTTTTCTGTTCTGCAGGCAACAAGACCCGCAGAGGAAGGCTCTCCTCCACATATTTTCTGGGAAACCTCCAGAGAAGCCGCTGCCGAATCGAAAAGGATCCACGGAATCTTCTGATTATCTGAGGGTGAGTGTCACCCCGGGCCCCTGGTCCTTTTCTCCTCTAGGTCACCCTGGTTGATTTCCTTTCAGCTTCCCGTCTGCGGGAGGAAATCGGGGAACCCCTCTTTCTTGCCTTCTTGGGGTCAGGGACTCCACGATCCTTCCAGGTCAATTTGATTCCAGGCGAAGGCATCTGAAGATGCCGTATTTCCTGTTGCTTTCTTTCTGTCCAATTATGGCAAGCCTGCCAACAACATGTTCCTAGCGGCATGAGGAAATTAGTCCCTCAGAGGCCCCAAACGTGGAGAAGGCTAAGCCCAGGAACATGCATGTGTTCAGAGAAGACGTCCTGAGTACCCTTGAGCCACCAACCTGCCTTCGGAAGGGCCTCAGTCCGTTCCACTTCATGGAAGGCTGAGTGGAGGCGCTTTGATCCAGTTAATGCCCAAGACGCGATCTTTTGAACAATGGTGTGCTTAGATCAGCTACACATAGCTCGAGAGCGCATCTTTCATGTGTCTTGTCCTGATCAGCACTCAAGTGGAGGGTCTGTCCCTACTTCCAAGGACCGCCTGTCGATACTGTACTAAGAATTTCATGGCGTGTGCACCTTGTCTTTGGATGTGCTTGATTTTCACGTTGGCTCCATGCGGAGGAACTTCTAACCTGTGTTGTTTCCTCTCTTTCAGGTTGCAAGCGGGCCAATGCCGGTCCACACAACCAGTAAGAGGCCGCGCCTGGGCCCTGTCCTCGCTGATCGCTCAGCTACCGAAACGTCTGACAGGGGCTCCGTCTTGGCTTCGCCGTCTCCCCTCAGAAAAGCCAGTCTGAGCTCCTCCTCAAGTCTTGGACCAAAGGAAAGACAGACAGGGGCTGCGGCCGACATCCCTCAGCCTGCAGTCAGGCAGCAGGGCCCCGAGCCTCTCCTCGTGGTGAAGCCGACACACAGCAGCCCTGAGGGTGGCTGCCGAGAAGTTCCCCAGGCTGCCTCCAAAACCCACGGCCTGCTCCAGGCCATCAGACCCCAGGCACAAGACATACGTCCTGCGGTGACCTCACAGCCCTGCCCGCCAGCCGCCACACACAGCTTGGGCCTAGGCTCCAATCTCAGCTTCGGGCCAGGAGCCAAGAGACCTGCCCAGGCTCGGATTCAGGCTTGCCTGAACTTCCCCAAGAAACCGAGACTGGGTCCCTTCCAGATCCCCGAAAGCGCCATCCAGGGAGGTGAGCTGGGGGCCCCGGAGAATCTCCAACCTCCGCCAGCCGCAACCGAACTTGGACCAAGTACGTCGCCCCAGATGGGCAGGAGGACACCCGCCCAGGTGCCCAGCGTCGACCGGCAGCCTCCGCACAGCAGACCTTGCCTGCCTACTGCCCAGGCCTGCACCATGTCCCATCACCCAGCGGCCAGCCATGATGGGGCCCAGCCTCTCACAGTGCTCTTCCGGAGACTGGAAAACGGACGCTGGAGCTCCAGCCTCCTGGCGGCCCCCTCATTTCACTCTCCTGAGAAGCCGGGAGCCTTCCTCGCTCAGAGCCCTCATGTGTCAGAGAAGTCTGAGGGTCCCCGTGTTCGTGTCCCACCGAGCGTCCTCTATGAGGACCTTCAGGTTTCCTCCTCCTCAGAGGACAGCGATTCTGACCTGGAGTGAGACTGCAGGTGGCAGGGGCTCCTTGGCCTCCAGCTCCCGTGACTTGGAGGGGACTGTGGGACTGAGGAGTGCAGAGCAGAGAGCAGACTCTGTGCGGTGACTCCGAAGCTCCCCGGCTGTGGCGCTTCTGTGGATGTGGGAGCCCAGGCCAGGCAGGGAGCAGATGCAGGGACTCTGCCTCATTGAATTCTGGTGAGGGACGTTGTAGTTCGCGTGGTTCTCCGGAAACGCGCCAGGAAAAGCTTCCGTGCCAGAGATTCGTTGCCTCAGAAACTGCGTGACGCGCAGGAGTCAGACTTCCGCTGGGACGTCAATAGGAAACTGGGGAATTACTGTGTATTTGCTCTCTAGATGACTGAATAAGGGAAAAGTTAGGGAACCCTGAGAGGTGCAGCCCTTCCGCTGTGCCCCGCCCTGAGAGCAGTGTTTCGGACGCTGGGAAGCGTGCTGTGCAGAGCGCTCTCGGGGTCTTTCCTCAGCCTCGAAAACTGGGCTGTGGAATGCCTTTGTACATGTGTGTGTTTAATTGGTTTTGAAGTGAATAAAATTCTCAAAAAGATGACATATTGTCTTTTGACTCTCATTCCGTGTTTGTGTTTAACTGATTTTCCGAGTGAAGGGGTGGCCTGCCCCTCCACACCTGTGGGTGTTTCTAGTCGGGTGGGATGAGAGACGGAGAGAAGAAATAAGACACAGAGACAAAGTATAGGGAGACAACAGTGGGTCCAGGGGACCGGCACTCAGCACACCAAGGACCTGCACCGGCACCGGCCTCTGAGTTCCCTCAGTTTTTATTGATTATGATTTTCATTATTTCAGCAAAAAGGAATGTAGTAGGAGAGCAGGGTGATAATAAGGAGAAGGTCAACAACAACAAAAACAAAACAAACAAAAAAAAAAAACACACACGTGAGCCAAAGAATCTATATCATGACTAAGTTCAAGGGAAGGTACTATGCCTGGACATGCACGTAGGCCAGATTTATGTTTCTCTCCACCCAAACATCTCAGCGGAGTAAAGAATAACAAGGCAGCATTACTGCCAACACGTCTCGCCTCCCGCCACAGGGCAGCTTTTCTCCGAGCTCAGAGTTGAACAAATGTACGATCGGGCTTTACACCGAGACATTCAGTTCCCAGGGGCAAGCAGGAGACAGTGGCCTTCCTGCATCTCAACTGCAAGAGGCTTTCCTCTTTGACTAATCCACCTCAGCACAGACCCATTACGGGTGTCAGGCTGGGGGACAGTCAGGTCTTTCCCATCCCACGAGGCCATATTTCAGACTGTCACATGGGGAGAAACCTTGGACAATACCCTGCTTTCAAGGGCAGAGGTCCCTGTGGCTTTCCACGGTGCATTGTGCCCCTGGTTTATTGAGACTAGAGAATGGCAATGACTTTTACCAAGTATACTGCTCGTAAACATTTGGTTAACAAGGCACGCCCTGCACAGCCCTAGATCCCTTAAGCCTCGATGTTATACAACACAGGTTTTTGTGAGCTCCAAGTTGGGTCAAAGGGGCCGCGGCAAAGCTACAAATGATCAACATCTCAGCAAAGCAATTGTTTAAAGTACAGGTCTTTTTCAAAATGGAGTCTCTTATGTCTTCCCCTTCTACATAGACACAGTGACAGTCTGATCTCCCTTTCTTTACCCTACATCCAAGGGCTTGAACATTTCTTGACTTGTTGGCAATCCAAATCGTTATGTCTCCGAAACAGAGTTGACTGAGGGGACCGCAGGGCTGGGCAGGACCTTTGACTTCGTATACAACCACAGGAGCAAGAAAACCTCAGCCCCACTCTACTAACACGCACCTAGTAAAATTCCGCCAACCGAATCTCACCCACGCTAACACGTGGGGAGCGTTGCTTGCACCACGAGTCCCCATTTGGCTCAACCGCCGATGCCAAGTGTGTGGTTCCAGTTGCGACGGCCCCCCGTGAAGTGGCTTCCGGATGTGCGAATGAACCAGGCAGAGTTTCACTGGCCAAATAGACCCCAGCAAAGCTGAAGTCAACTCCCACATTTGGGATGTACTTCAGAGGTAAAACATTCATCCCGTCTTCTTTCCGGATGTCTGACACCGTGGTTCTCCCCCTGATCCTAAGAGTAGCTGAGGTAGAGACTCACTGAAAGATCTAGGCAGGGAGATCCCATCATGCACAGGCTCTCTCCATTCTCTGACCTGGGAACAACTCTGAGCAGGATTCCACATCTAGGGGGCCTCGGAACTGAGCGGGATTTTCTGAGACACACCAAATGGCTGCTCCCTTTCCGCCGCTGTTGAGGGTCGTTATCTGGATTATCCAGATCACCTAGAAAGTATCCGTATCCAGAATCAATAAGATCAACTCTCTGCTCCTCTGACAGCAGAAGGAGCAGGACCATAAGGAACCAAAGAGCGTGGAAGGAAACGATGTGACAGGAAAGCTCAGAGAACGGCCACAGGGGGTCGTCAGCAGGCCTTCCCACCTGAATCATGAATAATTAATGAAGCGCAAATCAAAGGGGACTCGAGTTTCAGCAGGAGCAATTCATCCAACGGGAGATCGCCGGAGGGCCAACACGATTGAGAGACTGGGAGCCGGGTGCAGTGTCAAAGGGGACGCGACTGGTTCCAAAGCTCAAGAACACCATGGGGTCACTTGGGCTACGTGAGAAAATGCCCCAGTGTGCTGGTTCATCATTCCGACTCCTGCCTGTCTCTTCCCGTCCAAGGAACATGGACCCTAAGTCGTGCAGCTGCAGATGACCATGGGCAGAATTAGGGGCCGTGGCACAAAAGTTCACCGACACGGGAGTTCCACAGAAGGTGCGGTGGATCTTCGCAAATCCAGAGACATGGCAATGGGACCCAGGGAATTAGAGCCTCACAGGCGTCCGGGACACTTTTCAGGCATAATGCCTGGAGTCGCAAGACGAGCTGAAAAAGGAGCCAGGCACTGAAGGACAAAGCGTTGTTGACTTTCCTCATCTGTGTTTCCCAGTGCGGTCCAATTCACGGTGGTTTCCAAGCGCCTCCTGGAGGAGAAAACACATGAGGGTGCGGTCAGGGTTCTCTGCTGACAGACTTACCTTGGGGAAGAAAGAGAAGCTCTGAAGATGGATCATGGCCGTGACTGCACGTCAAGGAGAATCTCCTTGATGACACTGAGGCCCACGTCGAGATAGACTAAATGTGGTCCAATTAAAAGGTGTCTATTTTACCACATTTTTTTAAAACAAAACAAAACAAAACAAAACAAAACAAAACAAAAAGATGGAAAAGAAGACAGGGGTACAGGCACCAGTGTTACATGTCTGACGGGGAGCATCTATTCTTCAAAGCTTGCAGCTGTACACGTAGGTTTTAGAATGTCTGTCAGCAGTGGACATGATGTTAGAGTGGGCTGTGCAGATAGACCTTTCCAGGTCACGTAATTGGATTAAGTTAATTGCAATTAAGGTACAGGTAACTGATTAGGTTAGGGTACGTTCCATGTCAGGTGACCAGAGGCAGTATAAAAGGCAGCCTGGAAAGCAGAGGTCCCTCTCCGCCCCTTCCTCCGTCGTCCTGGATGCTGCATCGCTTCCAGCGGGGCTGCTCCAGCACCTGCCCATCTCAGCGCCAGCCGGGGAAAGCAAGTAGACGTGTAATTTCAGGTTAGTTTCACTGAACTATTGTTTTTTTCACGCAATCCCTGAGGGGTGTGGGGGTGGGGGGAAGAGACACAGGAGGCCGAAAGAAACCGATCACACTGGGGCTTGCTGGTGGGGAAGGATGTGTTCTCGTTACTAGTAATTCTTGCAACAGAAAACGAGAAAACATATCCGTCTCCACATGTGGGATAAGACCAAGATGGGAATGCGAAAAGAAATGTACTGCAGCATGCTGAATTGGTGGGTAAATGGAAAAAGGACTTTGGAAAAAAGGGTGGTTTGCCCTTCAGCCGTGTAAGACGTCGATACGATGTGGCACTTGTTCCCCGTTTGTTCAGATGAATTCGTGTGGTATGCGTAAAATACCAGAAAAAATAAATAAGTAAAGAGGGGCTGGAGCTAAAGCCAAAAGGTAGAACAGGAAAGACCATCACCTGCTAGTGTGGTAGAGAGGAAGGTAACTTCTCTCTATGAATTTGTGTTTGGAAGTTGCCTAATGAAATGGCCAGAGTAGCGAGTCAAGTTGTCACAGGAAGCATCCCTTATCCCTGACTTCAAACAGACCTGCCAAAGGGTGGCGCAAGCCATGCCCTGTGTCTTCGATCATTCTGTCCGTCAAGGGAGATAGAATCACCGCGTCTTCTACCGGAGTGAATCGTGAGAGACCTAAGTCCAGTCTCCAGAATCAGTTGCTTGTTTGGGGTTGAAAGCTCAACTCCCCATACCTAGGCCACGGGCCCTGTGGCAGGTGCGGTTTACTCTTGGACTAGGTAGTCATGGCAGAGGAACACACAGTATCCGAGGATGCACACAGCACATTGTGTTCTACAGATTTGACCGACTGGTGGTGAGGTCTCCTCATGACCACACCGGCAGGGAGTTAGCAGGTGGCTTCCTGTGGGTGTGTGAATATCCAATGTGCTTAACCATCGACATGTGTGTGTTTGTGTGTGTTTCAGGTGACCCAACAGTCAACCCCTGAAAAAGGCGGTCACAAAACCCCCAGGCGACGAAGATGATGGCACGTCGGGACCCCAAATCTTGGGCCAAGAGGCTGGTGAGAGCCCAGACCCTCCAGAAGCAGCGGAGGGCCCCAGTTGGGCCAAGGGCTCCCCCGCCCGATGAAGAAGATCCCAGGGTAAGTCTAGCCCTGGATCTCTTGGGTATCGGGGTGGGGGTGGGGACGGGGGGAGGGGGTGTCACACGGTCCTCAGAGACTGGGTTGGATTCCAAAGAGCTCTGTCACCACCACCCAGGTTGCTTTTCCCATCCAAGGTGGGCGTGGCTTGGGACCTTCTCCCCGGCCCGATAGGTCCCTTGAGAGACTCTTGGGGGCAACCTCCCTTTCTACTTAGAGTCCTGTGTAGCCACGTTTGGCTGTGTTGTTGACTTCGGGTTCACCGTCGTGCCCCTTGGAACCTTGAGTCCTTCCTTTCAGAGTTCCTCCGTCACGTGGGCTTTGGGAGGGAACATCGTATCCGAACTCTCCCAGCACTTAACGGCCCCCATGCCGGTGTCCCCTCTTTGGAATCCTTATTCAGCTCTGAATTCACAATCCGTCCCAATGTGGACGTGGGATCGCTGCCTGTGGCTTCAGCTCACTCACCGACATCACTTCCTTTCCACCCACAGCTCAAGTGCAAAAACTGCGGGGCCTTTGGCCACACGGCCAGAAGTACCAGGTGCCCCATGAAGTGCTGGAAGGCAGCCCTGGTTCCAGCGACCTTGGGGAAAAAGGAAGGGAAGGAAAACCTGAAACCATGGAAGCCCCAGGTTGAAGCCAACCCGGGGCCCTTGAACAAGGATAAGGGAGAGAAGGAAGAGAGACCAAGGTGAGCAGTGGGAGGGGTTTTCACCACTCTTAGGGTACTGCCTCCTAAGGACATGGTGTCTCTGCACCTGCACACCGTGTGCCTTTCCGTCTCCGGGCCAGGGAAGGAACGCTGCAGAGAAATAGGCCGGAGCTCCGTGTCCTCCGGGGTTCCACACCCAGGAGCTCCTTTGGCTCTGGGAGATTCAGGGACGGGGAGAGGCGGGGGCGCTTCGTGCAGGTTCCCCACGACAGGGGGAAAAGCGATGGAATCCAAATCACAGTCCTTAGTTGGGAAGCCTAGAGGGCCACCTGGGGGACGGGAAGGTTGGCACGTGAGGGAAGGTGCAGAGGCGGAAAGGGCACCAGATGTCCATTTCTGTATCACAAAACACGGAACGGGGCTGGGCCCCACACAGGGTTCTCCCTGTCTCCTGGGGAAAACCAGGAGAACAGAAAACCTTTTTCTGTTCTGCAGGCAACAAGACCCGCAGAGGAAGGCTCTCCTCCACATATTTTCTGGGAAACCTCCAGAGAAGCCGCTGCCGAATCGAAAAGGATCCACGGAATCTTCTGATTATCTGAGGGTGAGTGTCACCCCGGGCCCCTGGTCCTTTTCTCCTCTAGGTCACCCTGGTTGATTTCCTTTCAGCTTCCCGTCTGCGGGAGGAAATCGGGGAACCCCTCTTTCTTGCCTTCTTGGGGTCAGGGACTCCACGATCCTTCCAGGTCAATTTGATTCCAGGCGAAGGCATCTGAAGATGCCGTATTTCCTGTTGCTTTCTTTCTGTCCAATTATGGCAAGCCTGCCAACAACATGTTCCTAGCGGCATGAGGAAATTAGTCCCTCAGAGGCCCCAAACGTGGAGAAGGCTAAACCCAGGAACATGCATGTGTTCAGAGAAGACGTCCTGAGTACCCTTGAGCCACCAACCTGCCTTCGGAAGGGCATCAGTCCGTTCCACTTCATGGAAGGCTGAGTGGAGGCGCTTTGATCCAGTTAATGCCCAAGACGCGATCTTTTGAACAATGGTGTGCTTAGATCAGCTACACATAGCTCGAGAGCGCATCTTTCATGTGTCTTGTCCTGATCAGCACTCAGGTGGAGGGTCTGTCCCTGCTTCCAAGGACCGCCTGTCGATACTGTACTAAGAATTTCATGGCGTGTGCACCTTGTCTTTGGATGTGCTTGATTTTCACGTTGGCTCCATGCGGAGGAACTTCTAACCTGTGTTGTTTCCTCTCTTTCAGGTTGCAAGCGGGCCAATGCCGGTCCACACAACCAGTAAGAGGCCGCGCCTGGGCCCTGTCCTCGCTGATCGCTCAGCTACCGAAACGTCTGACAGGGGCTCCGTCTTGGCTTCGCCGTCTCCCCTCAGAAAAGCCAGTCTGAGCTCCTCCTCAAGTCTTGGACCAAAGGAAAGACAGACAGGGGCTGCGGCCGACATCCCTCAGCCTGCAGTCAGGCAGCAGGGCCCCGAGCCTCTCCTCGTGGTGAAGCCGACACACAGCAGCCCTGAGGGTGGCTGCCGAGAAGTTCCCCAGGCTGCCTCCAAAACCCACGGCCTGCTCCAGGCCATCAGACCCCAGGCACAAGACATACGTCCTGCGGTGACCTCACAGCCCTGCCCGCCAGCCGCCACACACAGCTTGGGCCTAGGCTCCAATCTCAGCTTCGGGCCAGGAGCCAAGAGACCTGCCCAGGCTCGGATTCAGGCTTGCCTGAACTTCCCCAAGAAACCGAGACTGGGTCCCTTCCAGATCCCCGAAAGCGCCATCCAGGGAGGTGAGCTGGGGGCCCCGGAGAATCTCCAACCTCCGCCAGCCGCAACCGAACTTGGACCAAGTACGTCGCCCCAGATGGGCAGGAGGACACCCGCCCAGGTGCCCAGCGTCGACCGGCAGCCTCCGCACAGCAGACCTTGCCTGCCTACTGCCCAGGCCTGCACCATGTCCCATCACCCAGCGGCCAGCCATGATGGGGCCCAGCCTCTCACAGTGCTCTTCCGGAGACTGGAAAACGGACGCTGGAGCTCCAGCCTCCTGGCGGCCCCCTCATTTCACTCTCCTGAGAAGCCGGGAGCCTTCCTCGCTCAGAGCCCTCATGTGTCAGAGAAGTCTGAGGGTCCCCGTGTTCGTGTCCCACCGAGCGTCCTCTATGAGGACCTTCAGGTTTCCTCCTCCTCAGAGGACAGCGATTCTGACCTGGAGTGAGACTGCAGGTGGCAGGGGCTCCTTGGCCTCCAGCTCCCGTGACTTGGAGGGGACTGTGGGACTGAGGAGTGCAGAGCAGAGAGCAGACTCTGTGCGGTGACTCCGAAGCTCCCCGGCTGTGGCGCTTCTGTGGATGTGGGAGCCCAGGCCAGGCAGGGAGCAGATGCAGGGACTCTGCCTCATTGAATTCTGGTGAGGGACGTTGTAGTTCGCGTGGTTCTCCGGAAACGCGCCAGGAAAAGCTTCCGTGCCAGAGATTCGTTGCCTCAGAAACTGCGTGACGCGCAGGAGTCAGACTTCCGCTGGGACGTCAATAGGAAACTGGGGAATTACTGTGTATTTGCTCTCTAGATGACTGAATAAGGGAAAAGTTAGGGAACCCTGAGAGGTGCAGCCCTTCCGCTGTGCCCCGCCCTGAGAGCAGTGTTTCGGACGCTGGGAAGCGTGCTGTGCAGAGCGCTCTCGGGGTCTTTCCTCAGCCTCGAAAACTGGGCTGTGGAATGCCTTTGTACATGTGTGTGTTTAATTGGTTTTGAAGTGAATAAAATTCTCAAAAAGATGACATATTGTCTTTTGACTCTCATTCCGTGTTTGTGTTTAACTGATTTTCCGAGTGAAGGGGTGGCCTGCCCCTCCACACCTGTGGGTGTTTCTAGTCGGGTGGGATGAGAGACGGAGAGAAGAAATAAGACACAGAGACAAAGTATAGGGAGACAACAGTGGGTCCAGGGGACCGGCACTCAGCACACCAAGGACCTGCACCGGCACCGGCCTCTGAGTTCCCTCAGTTTTTATTGATTATGATTTTCATTATTTCAGCAAAAAGGAATGTAGTAGGAGAGCAGGGTGATAATAAGGAGAAGGTCAACAACAACAAAAACAAAACAAAAAAAAAAAACACACACGTGAGCCAAAGAATCTATATCATGACTAAGTTCAAGGGAAGGTACTATGCCTAGACATGCACGTAGGCCAGATTTATGTTTCTCTCCACCCAAACATCTCAGCGGAGTAAAGAATAACAAGGCAGCATTACTGC
The DNA here is from genome assembly GCF_028858775.2 of Pan troglodytes. Lineage (NCBI taxonomy): Eukaryota > Metazoa > Chordata > Mammalia > Primates > Hominidae > Pan > Pan troglodytes. The sequence goes on from NC_072405.2 coordinate 18,653,422, forward strand.
CAACACGTCTCGCCTCCCGCCACAAGGCAGCTTTTCTCCGAGCTCAGAGTTGAACAAATGTACGATCGGGCTTTACACCGAGACATTCAGTTCCCAGGGGCAAGCAGGAGACAGTGGCCTTCCTGCATCTCAACTGCAAGAGGCTTTCCTCTTTGACTAATCCACCTCAGCACAGACCCATTACGGGTGTCAGGCTGGGGGACAGTCAGGTCTTTCCCATCCCACGAGGCCATATTTCAGACTGTCACATGGGGAGAAACCTTGGACAATACCCTGCTTTCAAGGGCAGAGGTCCCTGTGGCTTTCCACGGTGCATTGTGCCCCTGGTTTATTGAGACTAGAGAATGGCAATGACTTTTACCAAGTATACTGCTCGTAAACATTTGGTTAACAAGGCACGCCCTGCACAGCCCTAGATCCCTTAAGCCTCGATGTTATACAACACAGGTTTTTGTGAGCTCCAAGTTGGGTCAAAGGGGCCGCGGCAAAGCTACAAATGATCAACATCTCAGCAAAGCAATTGTTTAAAGTACAGGTCTTTTTCAAAATGGAGTCTCTTATGTCTTCCCCTTCTACATAGACACAGTGACAGTCTGATCTCCCTTTCTTTACCCTACATCCAAGGGCTTGAACATTTCTTGACTTGTTGGCAATCCAAATCGTTATGTCTCCGAAACAGAGTTGACTGAGGGGACCGCAGGGCTGGGCAGGACCTTTGACTTCGTATACAACCACAGGAGCAAGAAAACCTCAGCCCCACTCTACTAACACGCACCTAGTAAAATTCCGCCAACCGAATCTCACCCACGCTAACACGTGGGGAGCGTTGCTTGCACCACGAGTCCCCATTTGGCTCAACCGCCGATGCCAAGTGTGTGGTTCCAGTTGCGACGGCCCCCCGTGAAGTGGCTTCCGGATGTGCGAATGAACCAGGCAGAGTTTCACTGGCCAAATAGACCCCAGCAAAGCTGAAGTCAACTCCCACATTTGGGATGTACTTCAGAGGTAAAACATTCATCCCGTCTTCTTTCCGGATGTCTGACACCGTGGTTCTCCCCCTGATCCTAAGAGTAGCTGAGGTAGAGACTCACTGAAAGATCTAGGCAGGGAGATCCCATCATGCACAGGCTCTCTCCATTCTCTGACCTGGGAACAACTCTGAGCAGGATTCCACATCTAGGGGGCCTCGGAACTGAGCGGGATTTTCTGAGACACACCAAATGGCTGCTCCCTTTCCGCCGCTGTTGAGGGTCGTTATCTGGATTATCCAGATCACCTAGAAAGTATCCGTATCCAGAATCAATAAGATCAACTCTCTGCTCCTCTGACAGCAGAAGGAGCAGGACCATAAGGAACCAAAGAGCGTGGAAGGAAACGATGTGACAGGAAAGCTCAGAGAACGGCCACAGGGGGTCGTCAGCAGGCCTTCCCACCTGAATCATGAATAATTAATGAAGCGCAAATCAAAGGGGACTCGAGTTTCAGCAGGAGCAATTCATCCAACGGGAGATCGCCGGAGGGCCAACACGATTGAGAGACTGGGAGCCGGGTGCAGTGTCAAAGGGGACGCGACTGGTTCCAAAGCTCAAGAACACCATGGGGTCACTTGGGCTACGTGAGAAAATGCCCCAGTGTGCTGGTTCATCATTCCGACTCCTGCCTGTCTCTTCCCGTCCAAGGAACATGGACCCTAAGTCGTGCAGCTGCAGATGACCATGGGCAGAATTAGGGGCCGTGGCACAAAAGTTCACCGACACGGGAGTTCCACAGAAGGTGCGGTGGATCTTCGCAAATCCAGAGACATGGCAATGGGACCCAGGGAATTAGAGCCTCACAGGCGTCCGGGACACTTTTCAGGCATAATGCCTGGAGTCGCAAGACGAGCTGAAAAAGGAGCCAGGCACTGAAGGACAAAGCGTTGTTGACTTTCCTCATCTGTGTTTCCCAGTGCGGTCCAATTCACGGTGGTTTCCAAGCGCCTCCTGGAGGAGAAAACACATGAGGGTGCGGTCAGGGTTCTCTGCTGACAGACTTACCTTGGGGAAGAAAGAGAAGCTCTGAAGATGGATCATGGCCGTGACTGCACGTCAAGGAGAATCTCCTTGATGACACTGAGGCCCACGTCGAGATAGACTAAATGTGGTCCAATTAAAAGGTGTCTATTTTACCACATTTTTTTAAAACAAAACAAAACAAAACAAAACAAAACAAAAAGATGGAAAAGAAGACAGGGGTACAGGCACCAGTGTTACGTGTCTGACGGGGAGCATCTATTCTTCAAAGCTTGCAGCTGTACACGTAGGTTTTAGAATGTCTGTCAGCAGTGGACATGATCTTAGAGTGGGCTGTGCAGATAGACCTTTCCAGGTCACGTAATTGGATTAAGTTAATTGCAATTAAGGTACAGGTAACTGATTAGGTTAGGGTACGTTCCATGTCAGGTGACCAGAGGCAGTATAAAAGGCAGCCTGGAAAGCAGAGGTCCCTCTCCTCCCCTTCCTCCGTCGTCCTGGATGCTGCATCGCTTCCAGCGGGGCTGCTCCAGCACCTGCCCATCTCAGCGCCAGCCGGGGAAAGCAAGTAGACGTGTAATTTCAGGTTAGTTTCACTGAACTATTGTTTTTTTCACGCAATCCCTGAGGGGTGTGGGGGTGGGGGGAAGAGACACAGGAGGCCGAAAGAAACCGATCACACTGGGGCTTGCTGGTGGGGAAGGATGTGTTCTCGTTACTAGTAATTCTTGCAACAGAAAACGAGAAAACATATCCGTCTCCACATGTGGGATAAGACCAAGATGGGAATGCGAAAAGAAATGTACTGCAGCATGCTGAATTGGTGGGTAAATGGAAAAAGGACTTTGGAAAAAAGGGTGGTTTGCCCTTCAGCCGTGTAAGACGTCGATGCGATGTGGCACTTGTTCCCCGTTTGTTCAGATGAATTCGTGTGGTATGCGTAAAATACCAGAAAAAATAAATAAGTAAAGAGGGGCTGGAGCTAAAGCCAAAAGGTAGAACAGGAAAGACCATCACCTGCTAGTGTGGTAGAGAGGAAGGTAACTTCTCTCTATGAATTTGTGTTTGGAAGTTGCCTAATGAAATGGCCAGAGTAGCGAGTCAAGTTGTCACAGGAAGCATCCCTTATCCCTGACTTCAAACAGACCTGCCAAAGGGTGGCGCAAGCCATGCCCTGTGTCTTCGATCATTCTGTCCGTCAAGGGAGATAGAATCACCGCGTCTTCTACCGGAGTGAATCGTGAGAGACCTAAGTCCAGTCTCCAGAATCAGTTGCTTGTTTGGGGTTGAAAGCTCAACTCCCCATACCTAGGCCACGGGCCCTGTGGCATGTGCGGTTTACTCTTGGACTAGGTAGTCATGGCAGAGGAACACACAGTATCCGAGGATGCACACAGCACATTGTGTTCTACAGATTTGACCGACTGGTGGTGAGGTCTCCTCATGACCACACCGGCAGGGAGTTAGCAGGTGGCTTCCTGTGGGTGTGTGAATATCCAATGTGCTTAACCATCGACATGTGTGTGTTTGTGTGTGTTTCAGGTGACCCAACAGTCAACCCCTGAAAAAGGCGGTCACAAAACCCCCAGGCGACGAAGATGATGGCACGTCGGGACCCCAAATCTTGGGCCAAGAGGCTGGTGAGAGCCCAGACCCTCCAGAAGCAGCGGAGGGCCCCAGTTGGGCCAAGGGCTCCCCCGCCCGATGAAGAAGATCCCAGGGTAAGTCTAGCCCTGGATCTCTTGGGTATCGGGGTGGGGGTGGGGACGGGGGGAGGGGGTGTCACACGGTCCTCAGAGACTGGGTTGGATTCCAAAGAGCTCTGTCACCACCACCCAGGTTGCTTTTCCCATCCAAGGTGGGCGTGGCTTGGGACCTTCTCCCCGGCCCGATAGGTCCCTTGAGAGACTCTTGGGGGCAACCTCCCTTTCTACTTAGAGTCCTGTGTAGCCACGTTTGGCTGTGTTGTTGACTTCGGGTTCACCGTCGTGCCCCTTGGAACCTTGAGTCCTTCCTTTCAGAGTTCCTCCGTCACGTGGGCTTTGGGAGGGAACATCGTATCCGAACTCTCCCAGCACTTAACGGCCCCCATGCCGGTGTCCCCTCTTTGGAATCCTTATTCAGCTCTGAATTCACAATCCGTCCCAATGTGGACGTGGGATCGCTGCCTGTGGCTTCAGCTCACTCACCGACATCACTTCCTTTCCACCCACAGCTCAAGTGCAAAAACTGCGGGGCCTTTGGCCACACGGCCAGAAGTACCAGGTGCCCCATGAAGTGCTGGAAGGCAGCCCTGGTTCCAGCGACCTTGGGGAAAAAGGAAGGGAAGGAAAACCTGAAACCATGGAAGCCCCAGGTTGAAGCCAACCCGGGGCCCTTGAACAAGGATAAGGGAGAGAAGGAAGAGAGACCAAGGTGAGCAGTGGGAGGGGTTTTCACCACTCTTAGGGTACTGCCTCCTAAGGACATGGTGTCTCTGCACCTGCACACCGTGTGCCTTTCCGTCTCCGGGCCAGGGAAGGAACGCTGCAGAGAAATAGGCCGGAGCTCCGTGTCCTCCGGGGTTCCACACCCAGGAGCTCCTTTGGCTCTGGGAGATTCAGGGACGGGGAGAGGCGGGGGCGCTTCGTGCAGGTTCCCCACGACAGGGGGAAAAGCGATGGAATCCAAATCACAGTCCTTAGTTGGGAAGCCTAGAGGGCCACCTGGGGGACGGGAAGGTTGGCACGTGAGGGAAGGTGCAGAGGCGGAAAGGGCACCAGATGTCCATTTCTGTATCACAAAACACGGAACGGGGCTGGGCCCCACACAGGGTTCTCCCTGTCTCCTGGGGAAAACCAGGAGAACAGAAAACCTTTTTCTGTTCTGCAGGCAACAAGACCCGCAGAGGAAGGCTCTCCTCCACATATTTTCTGGGAAACCTCCAGAGAAGCCGCTGCCGAATCGAAAAGGATCCACGGAATCTTCTGATTATCTGAGGGTGAGTGTCACCCCGGGCCCCTGGTCCTTTTCTCCTCTAGGTCACCCTGGTTGATTTCCTTTCAGCTTCCCGTCTGCGGGAGGAAATCGGGGAACCCCTCTTTCTTGCCTTCTTGGGGTCAGGGACTCCACGATCCTTCCAGGTCAATTTGATTCCAGGCGAAGGCATCTGAAGATGCCGTATTTCCTGTTGCTTTCTTTCTGTCCAATTATGGCAAGCCTGCCAACAACATGTTCCTAGCGGCATGAGGAAATTAGTCCCTCAGAGGCCCCAAACGTGGAGAAGGCTAAACCCAGGAACATGCATGTGTTCAGAGAAGACGTCCTGAGTACCCTTGAGCCACCAACCTGCCTTCGGAAGGGCCTCAGTCCGTTCCACTTCATGGAAGGCTGAGTGGAGGCGCTTTGATCCAGTTAATGCCCAAGACGCGATCTTTTGAACAATGGTGTGCTTAGATCAGCTACACATAGCTCGAGAGCGCATCTTTCATGTGTCTTGTCCTGATCAGCACTCAAGTGGAGGGTCTGTCCCTACTTCCAAGGACCGCCTGTCGATACTGTACTAAGAATTTCATGGCGTGTGCACCTTGTCTTTGGATGTGCTTGATTTTCACGTTGGCTCCATGCGGAGGAACTTCTAACCTGTGTTGTTTCCTCTCTTTCAGGTTGCAAGCGGGCCAATGCCGGTCCACACAACCAGTAAGAGGCCGCGCCTGGGCCCTGTCCTCGCTGATCGCTCAGCTACCGAAACGTCTGACAGGGGCTCCGTCTTGGCTTCGCCGTCTCCCCTCAGAAAAGCCAGTCTGAGCTCCTCCTCAAGTCTTGGACCAAAGGAAAGACAGACAGGGGCTGCGGCCGACATCCCTCAGCCTGCAGTCAGGCAGCAGGGCCCCGAGCCTCTCCTCGTGGTGAAGCCGACACACAGCAGCCCTGAGGGTGGCTGCCGAGAAGTTCCCCAGGCTGCCTCCAAAACCCACGGCCTGCTCCAGGCCATCAGACCCCAGGCACAAGACATACGTCCTGCGGTGACCTCACAGCCCTGCCCGCCAGCCGCCACACACAGCTTGGGCCTAGGCTCCAATCTCAGCTTCGGGCCAGGAGCCAAGAGACCTGCCCAGGCTCGGATTCAGGCTTGCCTGAACTTCCCCAAGAAACCGAGACTGGGTCCCTTCCAGATCCCCGAAAGCGCCATCCAGGGAGGTGAGCTGGGGGCCCCGGAGAATCTCCAACCTCCGCCAGCCGCAACCGAACTTGGACCAAGTACGTCGCCCCAGATGGGCAGGAGGACACCCGCCCAGGTGCCCAGCGTCGACCGGCAGCCTCCGCACAGCAGACCTTGCCTGCCTACTGCCCAGGCCTGCACCATGTCCCATCACCCAGCGGCCAGCCATGATGGGGCCCAGCCTCTCACAGTGCTCTTCCGGAGACTGGAAAACGGACGCTGGAGCTCCAGCCTCCTGGCGGCCCCCTCATTTCACTCTCCTGAGAAGCCGGGAGCCTTCCTCGCTCAGAGCCCTCATGTGTCAGAGAAGTCTGAGGGTCCCCGTGTTCGTGTCCCACCGAGCGTCCTCTATGAGGACCTTCAGGTTTCCTCCTCCTCAGAGGACAGCGATTCTGACCTGGAGTGAGACTGCAGGTGGCAGGGGCTCCTTGGCCTCCAGCTCCCGTGACTTGGAGGGGACTGTGGGACTGAGGAGTGCAGAGCAGAGAGCAGACTCTGTGCGGTGACTCCGAAGCTCCCCGGCTGTGGCGCTTCTGTGGATGTGGGAGCCCAGGCCAGGCAGGGAGCAGATGCAGGGACTCTGCCTCATTGAATTCTGGTGAGGGACGTTGTAGTTCGCGTGGTTCTCCGGAAACGCGCCAGGAAAAGCTTCCGTGCCAGAGATTCGTTGCCTCAGAAACTGCGTGACGCGCAGGAGTCAGACTTCCGCTGGGACGTCAATAGGAAACTGGGGAATTACTGTGTATTTGCTCTCTAGATGACTGAATAAGGGAAAAGTTAGGGAACCCTGAGAGGTGCAGCCCTTCCGCTGTGCCCCGCCCTGAGAGCAGTGTTTCGGACGCTGGGAAGCGTGCTGTGCAGAGCGCTCTCGGGGTCTTTCCTCAGCCTCGAAAACTGGGCTGTGGAATGCCTTTGTACATGTGTGTGTTTAATTGGTTTTGAAGTGAATAAAATTCTCAAAAAGATGACATATTGTCTTTTGACTCTCATTCCGTGTTTGTGTTTAACTGATTTTCCGAGTGAAGGGGTGGCCTGCCCCTCCACACCTGTGGGTGTTTCTAGTCGGGTGGGATGAGAGACGGAGAGAAGAAATAAGACACAGAGACAAAGTATAGGGAGACAACAGTGGGTCCAGGGGACCGGCACTCAGCACACCAAGGACCTGCACCGGCACCGGCCTCTGAGTTCCCTCAGTTTTTATTGATTATGATTTTCATTATTTCAGCAAAAAGGAATGTAGTAGGAGAGCAGGGTGATAATAAGGAGAAGGTCAACAAAAAAAAAAAAAAAAAAAAAAAAACAAAAAAAACACACACGTGAGCCAAAGAATCTATATCATGACTAAGTTCAAGGGAAGGTACTATGCCTGGACATGCACGTAGGCCAGATTTATGTTTCTCTCCACCCAAACATCTCAGCGGAGTAAAGAATAACAAGGCAGCATTACTGCCAACACGTCTCGCCTCCCGCCACAGGGCAGCTTTTCTCCGAGCTCAGAGTTGAACAAATGTACGATCGGGCTTTACACCGAGACATTCAGTTCCCAGGGGCAAGCAGGAGACAGTGGCCTTCCTGCATCTCAACTGCAAGAGGCTTTCCTCTTTGACTAATCCACCTCAGCACAGGCCCATTACCGGTGTCAGGCTGGGGGACAGTCAGGTCTTTCCCATCCCACGAGGCCATATTTCAGACTCTCACATGGGGAGAAACCTTGGACAATATCCTGCTTTCAAGGGCAGAGGTCCCTGTGGCTTTCCACGGTGCGTTGTGCCCCTGGTTTATTGAGACTAGAGAATGGCAATGACTTTTACCAAGTATACTGCTTGTAAACATTTGGTTAACATGGTGCGTCCTGCACACCCCTATATCCCTTAAGCCTCGATTTTACACAACACAGGTTTTTGTGAGCTCCAAGTTGGGTCAAAGGGGCCGCGGCAAAGCTACAAATGATCAACATCTCAGCAAAGCAATTGTTTAAAGTACAGGTCTTTTTCAAAATGGAGTCTCTTATGTCTTCCCCTTCTACATAGACACAGTGACAGTCTGATCTCCCTTTCTTTACCCTACATCCAAGGGCTTGAACATTTCTTGACTTGTTGGCAATCCAAATCGTTATGTCTCCGAAACAGAGTTGCCTGAGGGGACCGCAGGGCTGGGCAGGACCTTTGACTTCGTATACATCCACAGGAGCAAGAAAACCTCAGCCCCACGCTACCAACACGCACCTAATAAAATTCCGCCAATCGAATCTCACGCCCGCTAACACGTGGGGAGCGTTGCTTGCACCACGAGTCCCCATTTGGCTCAACCGCCGATGCCAAGTGTGTGGTTCCAGTTGCGACGGCCCCCCGTGAAGTGGCTTCTGGATGTGCGAATGAACCAGGCAGAGTTTCCCTGGCCAAATAGACCCCAGCAAAGCTGAAGTTAACTCCCACATTTGGGATGTACTTCAGAGGTAAAACATTCATCCCGTCTTCTTCCCGGATGTCTGACACCATGGTTCTCCCCCTGATCCTAAGAGTAGCTGAGGTAGAGACTCACTGAAAGATCTAGGCAGGGAGATCCCATCATGCACAGGCTCTCTCCATTCTCTGACCTGGGAACAACTCTGAGCAGGATTCCACATCTAGGAGGCCTCGGAAGTGAGCGGGATTTTCTGAGACACACCAAATGGCTGCTCGCTTTCCGCCGCTGTTGAGGGTCGTTATCTGGATTATCCAGATCACCTAGAAAGTATCCGTATCCAGAATCAATAAGATCGACTCTCTGCTCCTCTGACAGCAGAAGGAGCAGGACCATAAGGAACCAAAGAGCGTGGAAGGAAACGATGTGACAGGAAAGCTCAGAGAACGGCCACAGGGGGTCGTCAGCAGGCCTTCCCACCTGAATCATGAATAATTAATGAAGCGCAAATCAAAGGGGACTCGAGTTTCAGCAGGAGCAATTCATCCAACGGGAGATCGCCGGAGGGCCAACACGATTGAGAGACTGGGAGCCGGGTGCAGTGTCAAAGGGGACGCGACTGGTTCCAAAGCTCGAGAAGACCATGGGGTCACTTGGGCTACATGAGAAAATGCCCCAGTGTGCTGGTTCACCATTCCGACTCCTGCCTGTCTCTTCCGGTCCAAGGATCTTAGAACCTCACTTGTGTTATCCAGTTGTCATTCTTTTTTTAGATACATATGCAGTGATACACTACTGTAACTATTTTTTTAATTTATATTTAGGCCTCTCCTCATAAGATACTTTATGCAAGAGCCTTTCCATTGTGTTTCAAAACACAGTAGCATCTCACTCTACACACCTGACATGCCTGGTTACTGTTTTATCCAACATGTTTGAAATCAGCAGTGTGATTGCCTTTTTTTTTCTACACGAAGGAGATAGAAACTTGTCTGTCCTCCTCAAAGTTATGGCCCTGCATTTTCACAAAGAAATGCTGCCCTAATCATGAAATTTATTCTATAGGTATATGAAATACAAACCAAAAATTGAAAACAAAACTTAGTAATGGCAAGTGGTAATGTAAACTTGATGAGCCAGAGCAGAAGCGTGTCTCACTTCGAAGCAATCACAGCAGTCACCACTATTTCATCGTATAATTTCAGTATTTATTGAAAAGTATTGGCCTGGGGAGTGTTGGGAACCTGAACAAAGACAAGGACCGGGTCACAGCACGGAGAAAATGGTGAAAATATCAGGGCATACATACAGTATCACGCTTAGGAATTATTATCCATACATCAGACCAATGACTACATGGACACCAGCAATCAAGGGGCTGTGTTAGCCCTGGGATTGAGCAGAGTTCTTCAGGTGAATTTTCACGCCACTGAAAGCATGCTGAAAGCAGAACCCTCACGTTGAGGAGTAAGGGATTCGATTGAGTGTGGTTGCATTTAAGAGGTTGAATATGGAAGAGAAATTCTAAGGGACACTGTGTGCCAAGTGAAATGGGAGCACTTTATTTAAACACCTTGCAGTTCTTCGTCTCCCTGCAGCATCTGGGATCCTCTGCTAGTGAGCACAATGGATCATGATGGGAAACAGCAAAGGGGAAGCAAGAGGTTCCTGGAATTACTCTCCCTCCACATTTTAGGGCATGCACTGACTGAGGATTTGGCCAATCTCTGATCTATCAATGTAAGTGGTGGATCTTGGCTACATCCCTTCTTGAAAAGACATCTTTATGCTCCGGTTGGAGAACTATGGTGAACCCTGTGGCAGACCTGAGTGCTGGACTTGGTGAAGGGTGCATAGGTCTGAGGCAGGAGTTGGGCAAAGTCTCCATCCTATACAGGCTGAAGCTGAGATTGGCTGGTCTAGGGAATCCCACTGGACTAGGTGTGGTTGGTAAAGGGTAGGGCACAGAGGAGAAAGTATGCAATGCACAGTAGGATTATTGAAAGAGAAGGGCTGAGCCAAGCAACATGGTTTTCTTGGGATCTCATCAAGGGCTGGTGACATACGGGTTCTGCCTCCCCCTCTTCTGCAGGTGAGCGAGGCACATTGTCTCTTTCATGTCTGAGGTGTCTCTGTCTTGAACATGGAACTCCAAGGTGAAGTCATCCACAGAGTGCTAGATGTAATCGATCTGCAGAGGGAACTGCAGGCCATCCAGTGACCTCAGGACATGCTCAGGCACGACCACAAATACACTGTTACCCAGGATCAGGGCAGGGCTCTCTGTGGGGACAGGATGAGGACATACTCTTCCAGGCTCAGTGTGAGTTCTGTCCCTTGTTCTGGGACCACGATGATGAACGTCTCTGTGCTGGAATTCTGCTGCTGCTGTGGAAAGACAGCCCTCAGTCCACTGCCTTCAAAAAAGACTGCAAATGATGCTCCTGGGGAGGGAGCTGGAGCAGCTTCACCCTCTACAACTTTAAAATACAAATTCCCTCCTAGAAGTGGCAGTCATGCTGACCCTGCTGAATGCACCACCACTGGATGTGTCTTGTGGCCTGGAGATTATGCAACATAGTCCTATCTTTGCTATCCATGAACATAGGGAGTTACCTGGGGTGATTCCAGGCCTGGAATGAATTCATGTGAGGAATTCTTTGAAGTAAGGGTGTTTCTGCATCTGTGGTGAGACCACAGTGAGGGAGGTTAAGGCTCCCCATCTTTTTTTCTTCTTTCTTTCTTTCCAGACACAGGAGATAATCAACAAAGACCAGGCTCCCTTTTAAATCCAATAAGAAACATTTTACAACCTACTCCCTCTCAAGTCTACTATCTGAAGGTTCCTCTGCACAGTAAAACTTGGCCTCCCCACCTCTTTATCTTAACCTAAAGATTTCCTTTCAATAGATCCCTGGTCTTAGATAAACTCATCCAATTATCAACCAGATAATTTTTAAATCTACCTATAAGCTGGAAGCCCCCCTCCTTCAAGTTGTCCCACTTTTCTGGATCAAATCAACGTATTTCTTAAATGCACTTAGTTGAAGTCATGTCTCCCTAAAATGTATAAAACCAAGCTGCACCCTGATCACCTTGGACACACGTTCTCAGAACCTCCTGAGGGCTGGGTCACATGACATGGTCAATCATATTTGGCTCAGAATAAATATCTCCAAATATTTTGCAGAGTATGACTCTTTTCCTCAACAAGGTCATGATGATTAGGGTCAAAATTCACCGATATGAAGGACAGCCCCAATTTCTTGACTCAGAGAAATAAAGCAAGAGAAAACACGTGGAGGAGGAAGAGGAGGAGAGGAGAACCTGGAGCTCCCGCCTGCCCCTGGGTGAGTCCTGGAGGTGGAAGGAGAGGTACTTGATCCTGAGTTGGCCCCAGCTCCACCTGAAACAGAACCCTGGAGTGCCACTCCCTGAATGCGGCCCAGCTCTACCCAGGTTAGACACTCCCTTGCCCTAGAGCCTGGGTCCTCCCTGGCCCCTGCTACCACTGCTTCCTCAGAGCCCAGGCCCAGTGCACCACATCTGCCTCTGCACGGCTCTGGGAGGGCTGCACCAAGGACAATCTAGTCTCAGAGGGGACTTCCTGGACACAGGCGGGTCCTGACACCCTGAGGGCACAGAGGAGAATGGCCTTCACAGGGGCTGCTGTCTTGGGCCTCACAGAAGCGGCCTCTCCAGCGACCAGACTCAAAACCTACCCAGAGGCCCAGGCTGGTGAGGATGCCGTGGCTGGGCCTTTCATGTGGATGAAGGCAGTTCCCACCTCAGCCAACGTCCAAAACCCCGAGGAGAATCAAACCTGAAAGAGTCCCTGTCCTCCTTCCCAGAGGGGAAAGGCAGTTCCTGAAACCTCAGTAGAAGAGAAAATGCTGTGAGGGTTCAAGGGACCAAGGACGCCCTTCCCAGGCCAGCAAGGCCAGAGTAGGAGGAAGCTGCACCCACCTCCAGGGGACATGTGAGGTTTTAGAGGGTCAGGCAAGTCAAGGGCAAACGCCCTGAACTCCCCGCAGGGTCATGAGCACTCCCCACCTACTGGAGTTGGGCTCCAGAAGGCCAGGACATTATCCCTGCATCTCCCCTGCCTCCAGGACTCAGGCCTGAGCTCCCAGGTTGGCCAGGAAAAGCTAGTGGTAGCTCTAGCTGGCCATGGACATACAGGCTGGGACATGCAGGCCAACAAAGAGGTGCTGGGACCTCAAGAGAACTTCTAGACTTTCTAGACACTCCAGAGACACAGAGACATCCAGGCAGGACAGGGAGAGCCTGGAAGCAGCTGTGAGCAAGTGCAGGTGCCCGTCCCAACACACAGAGCTAAGCTCTGTTCAACCATTTTCTAAGCCAGACCAATCCCAGGGCCCAGAGGTGCAAACAGTGACCCCACTCAGGACTTGGAAGGAGGAGCACAGGAAAAGCTCCAAATTGGCCAAAAAAACTGTCAGAAATGTGGCAGTTATTTCATAAGTACATGAATAATAAACCCAAACAATGGAAAACAAAACTAAACAAAGGCAAATGTGAACGGAAACGTGATGAGTGAGAGCAGGAGAGTGTCTCAGTTGGAAGCAAACACAGCAGTCACCACTACTTCATTCAATGACGTCAAGATTTATTCAAAAGCATTGGCCTGGGGAGTGTAGGGAACCTGGACTAAGACAAGGAATGGGGCACAGCTTGGAGAAAAAGGGGAGAGTCTCAGGGCAGAAATAGAGCATCAGCCTTAGGAATTATTTATTGTGGCATCAGACCAATGACTACAAGGACATCAGCATGCAAGGGCAGTATTAGCCCCCGGGAGTGAGCAGCTGTCTTCAGATGAACTTTCAGACCACGTCATGCTGGAAGCAGAACTCTCACATGGAGCAGTCAGGGATTCGATTGAGTGTGGTTGGATGTATGTGCTTAAATAGGAAGAGAAAGTCTAAGGGACAGTGTGTGTGAAGTGAAATGTGAATGTTTTATTTGAACTCCCTGCGGTTCTCCCCCTCCCTGCAGCATCTGGAGCCCTCTGCTGTTGAAGACAGTGGGTGTTGATGGGAAACAGCAAAGGGGAAGCAAGCGGTCCTTGGAATTACTTTCTCTCCACATTTCAGGGAATGCACTGACTAAGGACTTGGACAATCTCTGACCTATCAATGCAGGGGGTGACTCTTGGTTAAATCACTTCCTAAAGAGACATCTCTGTGCCCTGCTGGGAGGCCTATGGTGAACCCTGTGATAGATCTGGGGACCAGGAGTTGGTGAAGGGGGCATACGGCTGAGGGAGGAGGTGCACAGTAGCTCCATACCATGCAGGCTGAAACTGGAGTTGGCTGGTCTAGGGTGTCCCACGGGACTAGATGTGGGTGGTAGAGGGTAGCGTTGGGGGAAGGCTGCCAGACAGCATGGAATGCACAATGGGGTTACTAGAAGAAAAGGGCTGATCCCAGCTTTGTGGTTTGCTGGGGATATCATCAAGGGCTGGTGATATAGGGGTGCTGCCTCCCGTTCTTCTGCAGGTGAAAGAGGCACATTCTCTCCTTTCATGTCTGAGATGTCTCCATCTTGAGCATGGCACTCCAAGCTGAAGTCATCAACGGAAGGCATGATGTACTGGATCTGCACAGGGGACTGCAGGCCATCTTGTGACCTCAGGATATGCCAGGAACAATCACAAGGACTGTGTTCTCCACGGTCAGCTGCAGCGCTGTCTCTGGGGCCAAGATGAGGATGACCTCTTCCAGGCTCAACCTCACTTCTGTCCCTTGTTCTAGGACTATGATGAGCTCCTCATTGCTGGAATCCTGCTGCACCCGTGAAAAGATGGCCGTCAGTATTCTCCAAAAAGGCTGCAAATGATGCTGATGTGGAGAGAGTTGCCAGGAGCTTCACCCTCTACAAGTTTAAAATACACTCCCTCCCAGAATTGACTCTCATGCTGACCCACCTAAATGTACATCCACTGGATGTCTCTTGAGCCTGAAGAGTGTGCAGCACTGTCCAATCTTTGCCATGCAAGGACATATGAACTTATCTGGGGAGGTTTCTGGGACGGGCATGAATTCTGGTGTGGAGCTCCTGGAATTGAGGGTGTTTTGCAATCTTTGCCATGCAATGACATAATAACTTACCTGGGGAGGTTCCAGGGACTGGCCTGAATTCAGTGTGGAGCTCCTGGAATTGAGGGTGTTTTTGCACCTGCAGAGAGATCACAATGAGGGAGGTTAAGGCTCTTCCAGCAAGAGTCTCTTGGATTTCAGAATATGACCTTCAGAAATCCACAACCCAGCATAGGCCAGCCTCAGGACACCAGCCCCCATCAATCAAGCATGACTTTCCACTCATCCTGCAGAAAGCACCCTCTCCTTTTATAAGATTGTGAGACATGACACTGACCTCCAGGCAGGGAGATCTTAAGAAATATCAGGGAAATTTGCCTTACCTATATTGGTACCCTGCTCCACTTGGCGACGTTTGGGTGGATTCATTTGTGTGGTAGCCAAGCTGCAGGACAGAAAGGGATCCGTTAGTCTTCCACACAGAGTCTAATTCTCACAAGCCCAAAACTCCATTTATCATCCAGCACACATTCTTTCTGTGTTCCTCAGTCAAGTGCACTTGTGTTGGGCTCCAAATCCTACCTGCATCCCATAAGTCCTAATGCTCATCTCCCACCCTCAACTTTTCTAATGGCTTTTCCTATCGGTGAATGTGTGTGATAAGGGATGGTGACCACAGGAAACAGTTTGCTTTCTCAGGAGCTCATCCACCTGAGAAGGGACATCTAATTTGGTCTGAGGACTTTCAGGGAAGACGTTGTTATTTCAGGTATCTGAGCACCGTGTCTGTGCAGTTACAGTGTGAATGGAGTGAGAGATGATGGGAAATGTTTCATTTTCTAATGAGCACAGGGAAGAAATTTAGATGATGCCCACAGTTTACCTGTCTCCGCACAAGAGGTGACTTTCATTTAGAGAGGGAACATAGATCGACAGTGGGAGGAAACCTGAGATGAGCCCCCTGACAGGTCCAGAAACCCCCATGCTGGCAGGATCCTATGGCCTCCACTGTGGGTCTCATGTCTCCGGCAGGTGTTCTAAATTTATAACGTTCAATGTCATGGCAGGCCAGGGTGCTTTCTCTGCCCTAGTTTGACCCTTTATCACACATTCACACCACACACACACAAATGCACACAGTCACACATAGTCACATGGCAACCTCCTGGCAACCCAAGGTAAACACACACTAACATACCTGCTCTCTCCTTCATTGACATTCTGCGATTCTGTCCAGGAATCACTAAGGCTTCTTTGGCGCCAGTAACCATACATGGTAAAGGTTCTCTAGACTCACTTGTATCAGAAAATTTCAATCTTAATCTTATTTTCTTATAAATCTATACAGTATATGACTTGATCTTTTACTTTTCCTGAAGAAGATGATCAGCTCAGCACATCCAGAACATGGAATAGTGTGCCCTGGCCTGGGACAGGTCGAATGACGCTATGGTAGAATGAAATCTTGGGCAAATCCCAAAAGTTTTATAATAGAGAGAGCTGTGGGCTCCCTTTGTCTCTCTTTGTCTATTTCATCTATCCCACTATTTCTTGCCCACGTAACTTTCACTATTTTTTTCAACACCTTCTACAAAGCTTCTAGAACTCTTTCACTATCACTGCTTTTCAAAATCCATCAGAGACAGCTTCCCAATTCTCAATGTTACCTTCTTTTTCAACCTCACTCTCCCTAGCTCCCTGGCTCTCTGGTTCTCTTTTGGCCTCTCTTTTTCTCCTTATCCCCTGGCTTCACATCTACATTCACAAGAAGAGAATGAAGAAGCCCCCTTCCCAATAAGAGTATGCCTTACACTGGGACTCCAAAATCTAAGCACACCCTGACAGGCACAGCCAGTGGAATGAGATCTGGGACGGAAGATCACAAGGCGTCACAGGACTGTGGCCGGTGATGTCCAAGCAGAGGGGGTTCTGGGGCCTCCCCGAGTCTGTGACTAAGGAAAGGCCTGAGGGCAGCAGGGCAGTGTCCCAAGAGACGCGAGGATGAAGGAGGGGTGCGGGCAGGGTGGAGGGCCTTAGAAGACTACTGATGTCTAAGAAATCCCGAAGCCAGCGGGAGGTTGCGGCCTTCCTCCTCCTGGCTTTGCCCACAAAGGGCCGCGAGGGGTGAGAATCCACTTCCGAGTGGGGACTTAGACGGGGCACTGGGTGGGGAGGGGAGAGGGTGAAAAGACAAAAGACACAAAAGCTTGTCGGGGCACCAACCTCCCAGCGTCTGACAGCGACGTAGGGCTACTGCGGCTGAGACACGTAGGTGCGGGGATTGTGACGTCGGCAGTGACACCAGACGCCAGAACCTAGGAGTGGAGGATGGTGACACGGAGTTGTGAACAGAAAATATCAAAGTCCACTCCAGGAAAGGGGCTTTTCATCCGGAAAATCTGCATCCGGGTCCGCCGGAACCTGCGGTCTCAGGATGGGGTAGTGGGCCAGAAAGAGGGCAGAACCAGTGTGGACCAGGCCTGAGCTTCCCTGCTCTGTCCCCAGGGTGTATCGGGATCTGTCCCCACTTCCGGCCAGTGCAGCCTTGGTCTCCGCGTTTGCCACAACGCGAGTGTTTTACGTGCAGAAGGGCTAGGCTTCTTCCACCAGCTGCAAGTTGAATGTTTCCGATACTTTATGGTCAGGGTAGTCAGACCACTTACAGTGGTGGATGACCCGGTTCATTCTGGACAAATTAAAAACAGTTTAGGAGGCTGGGTGCGGTGGCTCGCACCTGGAATCCCAGCACTTTGGGATGCTGAGGTGGGCAGAGTTTGAGACCAGCCTGGGCAACAGAGCAAGACCTTGTTTTCCACAAAAATACAAAAACTTAGCCAGGTGTGGTGGTGGATGCCTGTGGCCCCAGCTCCTCCAGAGGCTGAAGCATGAGAATCACTTGAGCCCAGGAGGTCGAGGCTGCAGTGAGCCGTGATGGGGCCACTGCACTCCAGGCGGAGCAACAGAACGAGACCCTGTCTCAAACCAAACCAAACAAAACAATAACAACAAAAGTTTATGGCAGAAGTTCTTCTTCCTCTCTAGCGTGAGTGGGTGGAGCTGCACATCTTGGGTGGAGCTGCACATCTTGAGTGGAGCAGGTCGTGGCGCCTTCACTACCCAGGGACCCCTGGCTGGAGGTGGCTGGACCAGGACCCCCACCAGCCCAGTCAGAACGGTCCATTTATTGTCAGAACTACAGTGTGAATTGCCACAGTTGGCCGGTGGGGAGCGTGCAAATTCACACCAAGGATGAGGAATGTATGTTCCTTTTCTATTCCTCATTCACCCGGGAGGCAGGGACAAAAGCAAGGGCTCTGTTCCAGGGACTTCTTGGGCCAGGACCTGAGCTGGGCCCAGGAGGCCAGAATCATTGCTTTAAAAGAACAAAAGTTACTGTGTATATTAATAAATTCCTTTATCCATCTTTATATTTAATGTGTTCTTTTCACATTTCTTAAGATGAATCATAAATCTGAATTCCTTTGAGACAAATGTGGATGACATTCCCTAATTTTCTTAGGTAATCGTTTTAGAATATATTGTAATTTCACATATTTCAGTGTTCTCAGAGCTATTTGAAAAAATATTTTTAATTTAAAATATGGGATAGTTTAATGTTTTGTTTTCTGTTTCAGAGTATTTTGTGTCAACTATGGATATTGAGGCATGTAAAATGCGTACCTTTTAGGAAATACATGATTTTGTTTAGAACTAATGAAAAATTAAATGTTCAATATTTCCATGGACATTTACCAAGGGATGTCTACTCTCACACAAGAACATTTTTTAAAATAGCAAAACTGCATTTTCAATTTTCAGTAGCCTCATTAATATCCTTAATAAATGTTAAAGTGAAATATGTAAGTTAGCATTTCATTTTCTACATTTTCTGATTTTCCTTTTTCTTAAGTGCATGCTAGCTGGATTTTGGAAAGACCAAATCCCAACTGTTCACACTGCAAAGATTTCTCAAAGATTATTTCCAAACGAGGGTACCCTTCGGGTTTTCCCATAACTAATACCAGTTTCTTTAAATTTTAAGTTTTTTTAAAACAATATATCAATATTTTGATTCAAAACGGACTTAAAATTTGAATAGCTTCCCTTAGGTAATTGAACAGAAAGAACACTGGGATTCATCAGGGTACTTGGGGGATCAGCCCTGCTCACTGCTTCTCCAGATTTCCAGAGCTAAGTTTGTTTCCCCTGAGCTGAGCTCATACCTCCCATAACTGCTGGGAAGTGGACACAGATTAAGGAGCCAGGATTGTATGCAATTTCAGTTGAAGAAATTCATACATCTGAGCCTTCCCATTTAGTTTTTCTGCAGCTCCCTCTCTCTTCACATAGGAGCCAAGTAATGTAGCTCTGCCTGTATGTACCGTTCAGACACTTCGACCTTCTCTACCAAATATTTTGTTTTTTGGTTTCTACAAAATATGAGTTTGGGGTGTCTTCAAATAGACTGAATTGATTCCTCTTGAGTCTGCATGGGACACACATTGTCTACATTTGGAAGCCCCTTACGAGAAACTAACCCACTAAATGAAAGTCTGGGTAAATTAAGGTCTGCTCACTGTGTCTCTGAGTCTCTGATTCCTTGCCTAGAAAATGGATCTGATAAAAGCTGAGGAGTGGGCTGGGTGCGGTGGCTCACTCCTGTAATCCCAGCACTTTGGGAGGCCGAGGCGGGTGGATCACGAGGTCAGGAGATCGAGACCATTCTGGCTAACGCTGTGAAACCCCGTCTGTACTAAAAGTACAAAAAATTAGCCGGGCGTAGTGGCGGGTGCCTGTAGTCCCAGCTACTCAGGAGGCTGAGGCAGGAGAATGGCGTGAGACGGAAGGCGGAGCTTGCAGTGAGCCGAGATCGCACCACTGCACTCCAGCCTGGGTGACAGAGCAAGACTCAAGAAAAAAAAAAAAAAAAAAAAAATGCTGAGAAGTGAAAAAAATGACAATGCATTGAAGCATAATTTTTAAAATTATGATTTATTATTACTATCTAAAACAAGATTTTCCTGTCCTACCTTAGAAAATTTCCTTAGCTTTTCCAGAAGAAACTACAACCCTACCAAAGCACAATGGTTGTAGGAAGGCTGTTTGATTGGGTCACTAAGAAGTCCTGACGAGAAGATGGTCCATCTAAAATGCAATGCAGTGTATATAAGGCAACATGTGTCCATATCACTTCCTGGGCATAACCAGCCCTACCTCCTCAGAGGGGATCTGATCCTAATGCACATGCATCTCCTTGGACAAAGGTAGGGAGTCTGATTCAGAGCTGCTCCAAAGCCTGTCCATGCAGAAGACTTTATACCTGTAGTTCTTGTTCCTACCTTGAATGTGAAGGAGTACACTCAGTTTCAGAGTGAGAGTTTTGATCTCTGTAAGTTCTATTTGAAAAGACCGGGGGTTGACAAAAAAAAAAAAAAAAAAAAAAAAAAAAAAGAGGTACAGCCAAGGATTGGAATAAAGTCATAGGAACAGAGACAAGCCCAGAAGAGCAGCAGTATTGAAGGACAATGGGTTAGGTTGCTAAGATTGATGGTGATCCTTATAAGTCAGCCCCTGTTACACTGTTTGCCTTGGGTCCACAGAGCTTTGTCATAGCTCTCTCTTGTAAGTTTCTTAAAATCACTAAAGAGGCTTGCTTGAACTCAGGTGTCTGAGATCAGCCTGAGCAATAGAGTAACCCCTCATCTCTACTAAAATAAAAAAAATTTAGCCAGACATGGTGGCATGTGCCTGTAATCATAGCTATGATGGTGCCACTGCACTCCAGACTGGAAACAGAATGAGATCCTGTCTCAAAAAAAAAAAAAAAAAAAAAAAAAATCAGGAAAGTGCCCCATTTTCTACTACTCAGATCCTGTTCAGTTTCAGTGATGAAGCAGAGGTGGATCAAGACACCTGGAGCACCTCTTACTGCAGTTCATCTAAGTCAGCCTTTACCTGGCCCGCTCTGCAGTTCACACAGCCGGAAGGGCTTGTGCACGGGTTAGAAGACTACAGTTCTCTCTGTCATCAGTTTTCCTGGTTTCTCATACAGCCCCTTCTCCACATATAGATAGTGGAGATTTTGCCCAGGGGATTCCCTCAAGGTCTCAGTTTCATTAAGCTTGTCAAGGCTTCCACAGATTGTTTTGCCACCTAGTGAGACTTGTTTCGAAAAAAAAAAAAAAAGTGAAATGGGAAAAAAATTAAGTGGCAAATGAGAATGATAATAGTCCTCACAGGTGAAGGTGTCCATACAGACAGAAGATAGGTGGCTTCATTTTGGTCAGCAGCTCACCTGGGCCAGTGAAATGTCTTTGTTTGGATAAAAAGGACCTTTCTATACCTCGATATAGACAATCAGGGACAGAAGTGCACCATATGAGCAGAATGGCTTTCATAAGAGAACAGAGAGTCCTTAACATTTTCGGTTCAGTTCCCCAGAAGAATGAAAGTGAGCAGTTTTGAATGGAAATAATTGTCAAATGGGAACATAAACTACAAATATATTGGCAACAAAGGAAGTTTAGCAGCAATACTCCTTCAGTTTCAGTTAAAGTGATTTACGCTAAGTTGATAAACCAGTTGGTTTAAATGGTCACAAGACATTTTGTCTGTGAAACCTCTCTGGACCCCAATGACTCCAGTCGTAATTAGTCTAAATGCACATGTTCTAAACTCCCACAGGTCTCGGATCAGGCTGTAGAACTTAATACATGGAATGTTCATTTGCTGTACATGTGTCTGTCTACCCAATAAAGTTTGAGCTTCTGTTCCTGGGGTTGAGCAAGGTGAACCACTTGGTCATGCCCTCTCCATACCTCTTTTACAAATGGAAAAGTGCAACACAGTGATATGCCACTGGACATGAAGGCAGCAATCCTGCATTTGAGCCTGAATCTATTTCTGCAACTAACTGGAGGTATGGGACAGAGATCAATGGATCTCAGATGCTTCTGTGTTCAGTGATCAACAGGTCTCAAATGTCACTGTGCAGGAGACTTAATTGGAAAAGTCATTTTACAAATTTAAATTCTTAAGAGATCCCCATTTGAAAGTGTTAGAGTGGGGCATAGAGCTCTAATTATAAGTATTCTAGGCTAGTTACACTGACTATAATTAACCAATATAGTTCTGGAAGCAGGGACTTAAGTGATCTCTAAGGCTACTTCTAGTTCTAATATTTGAGTGTTCTAAGGATTCGTAGACATCTGAATATAAATCTTAGACTAATTTTTATGGTTTGTCAATTCACATGGGTGTGTGTATGCTCATGTGTGTGCTCATAAATCATGAAAAAGTAGAACTATTCCTTTACTTCATGCAAAGTTCAATCCACAAATTATAAGTAAATTTTAGATAATTGGCAGTGAGGATGAATTTCTTAACACCAAGTATGACAGAGTAAGAGCAGAGGCTGAAGATAATAAGGCACTGATCTAGAACAACATCAGTGAGGAGAAAGAGGGAAGGAGATAATTGCATTAAGATTTACAGGGATTAATAAGCAATTTATGCAGATTAATGTCATGAGTAAATTGTGTGACTTATTCAGAAAAGTAAGCATTCCTGAGTAAACCTCTACTTTTAACCTGAATGTCAAGTAAACGATAGCAATATTTTCTAAGATTTAGAATATTAAATGAAGGTCAGATTTGGAAGCAAACCAATAAATTGCAATAAAGACATTACCTTTGAAGTGCCTATCAGAAATCCGCTTAGAGTAGCTCAGTAAACTTAAATTGGATACATAAGTAGTGGAAGGTTGAAAAGGCACAGAGATAACCATACAAAAGAGATATCGCCTTTTAACATACAGGAACAAAGGAGTAAAGTTACTCTCAGGGGCTAGCGCTCAAAATTATCTTACTTGTATGCAGCTAGAGCTTGAACCTGTGAGGAGAAGACACAGTACCAGGCGCCCATGTCTCCTAGTGGGTTACACCACATAAGTCATGCTTAAAATTGGAAGGGAGCAATGTTCAATGACTGATGTGCAGGCAAATGAGGCAGAGGCACTTGATAGCCAGTGTTCAGACTTCTGAGGAGGAGACATGGTCCAACAGGTGCTTGGATAGACAAGGTGCATAGAAAAGCAGATTGTAGCTCAGCCGGTCCTCTTACAACCAAGGAGGTAGAGCTAGGATGCTGCTGGTCCTTTTCTGGCATATTTGTGGGGCTGCTAAGAAAGTGGAAAGAATATAAAGCCTGAAGCCTAGAGCCAACCATCTGCTGCTATTGGAATGGGGCTGACAAAAACGGCATAGGAACAGATGCCTTCACTCTTTGTCTTGTTTTCCACTCTCCTGCTAATACCTTTCATTAAAGGTGCTAACAAGAAGCTAACTGGCCAAGCAGTATGACAAATGCTGTTTTCAGAGTCCCAGCACAGCACCACAGAGCAGAGTAAAGAAATCATAAAAGTAAAGAAGTAACACCACGTCATTAGTCCATAAAGAGTGGGAACCATGAGAATGGAGGAGATTGTTTGGAGATAACACGTATAATAAGAAGAGAATGAAACATAGGTGAAAGCAATCCTAGCCAAGAGAATATGAGGAACAGTCAGCAAAGAAGACTGAGAATGTGTGGAGAAGACAAAGAGAAATGTCCAGCAGACAAACATTCCCATGGCCAGAAAAGAAAGAAATTAAGGTGCAGGAGATAGATCACCTTGTAAAATGTTTCAGAAAGGGCCTGAAGGATGAATACTGGCCATAGGTCAATGGAGTTGGCCCTGGTAATTTATTAAGAGAAAAACTACTATTAACTGACTAAGGAGGTACCTGGTACCTTTATAAAGAGAAATTCCAGTAGTATAATGAGAGCTAAAATAATCTTCTTCTTCTTCCTCTTCTTCTTCTTGTTCTTCTTCTTGTTCTTCTTGTTCTTGTTCTTGTTCTTCTTCTTCTTCTTCTTCTTCTTCTTCTTCTTCTTCTTCTTCTTCTTCTTCTTCTTCTTTCTTCTTCTCCTTCTTCTTCTTTTGAAACAGGTTCTCTTTTTTTTTTTTTTTTTTGAGACAGAGTCTCCCCCTGTCACTCAGGCTGGAGTGCAATGGCATGATCAGGCTCACTGCAGCCTCAACTTCCAGGGCTCAGCCCCCAAGCAATTGGGACTATGGGTGTGAGCCACTATACCGGGCTTTTCTTTTCTTTTTTTTTTTTTTGAGACGTAGACTTGCTCTTGTCACCCAGGCTGGAGTGCAATGGCATGATCTTGGCTCACTGCAACCTCTGCCTCCCGGGTTCAAGCGATTCCCCTGTCTCAGACTCCCAAGGAGCTGGGATTACAGATGCATGCCACCACGCCTGGCTGCTTTTTGTATTTTTAGTAGAGACGGGGTTTCACCAGGTTGGTCAAGCTGGTCTCAAACTCCTGACCTTGTGATTTGCCCACCTCGGCCCCCCAAAGTGCTGGGATTACAGGCGTGAGCCACTGTGCCCAGCCTAAATTTTTAAATTTTTGTAGAGATGGGGTCTCCCTATGTTGCCCAGGCTGGTCTCGAACTCCTGGGCTCAAAGGATCCTCCTGTCTTGGCCTCCCAAAGTGCTGAAATTGCAGGCATGAGCCTCCATGCCTGGCTTTAAGAGATTTCTATAGGTTGAGAAGGAAATAGGGTATAAAAACACTGGAGACAGGAAATGTATGCTATATTTCAAGTCATTTGACTGACAGAGAAAGAAGAGGACATATTAAAAATGAAGAAACGAGAAAGTCTGAACACACTTAGATTCTCAAAGGCAGTTAGTTTTATCTGAGACAATGTTTAAGGAATTTCTAGGGAAAATGCAGAACAGAAAAATCCTCTGATTGAAACAGATAACTTTACATATTTTCCTCCAGCATAGTTTTCAGAATAAGAAAATTAGCACCATGAAGACAAGTGGCAATACCAGAAGATCTTTCAAAAACACATTTTATTTTTTATTTTAAAACATTTTACACGTTGTCTTGTTCCAGATTTTTTTTTCTCCTTTATTTACATCTCTACAGGAAGCCAGCTTAACTGAATAGAGAAGGACATTTTCTAGAGCAGCGCAGAGGGATTTTACTTCTTCTGTTCTGGGATGGTGTACTATAAATCTTCTACGATGAAATGGTCTGTGATATATGCTTTCTTCTGCTAGAAAGCTGGGACTCCAAATTTTGGCAAATTAGGGAAAAGGCAAGCCTCAGTTTGCCATTGTTATGCTCTGAAAGGGCAGGGTTTGCAGGATTACAAAAGAGATTCTTAGAAAGTGTCTTTTTTTCTTTCTATGGTTTTTTTTTTTTTTTTTTCAGTTTGTTTCAATTTCTTCCTCCATTTAACTGTTCACCTGAACCCGCTGAGAAACATTCCATCTTTAGGACTGCCTTTTGTTGTTCTATTATCTTCCAGCATCCTATTTTGTGGACATGCTAAGCAGACAAGTCCAGAAAGCCCGAAGTTGAAATATAAATGTGACTAAGTCAGTAACTGTATAATCTTCTTCAGTCTCACTCTCCTCATTTGTAATAAGGGCACTGAATTCGATGACCTTTGGGGAACTTACTGCTTCAGAAACCCATGATTTGATCAATTCTCACTGCAAATGGCCAGAATGAAGATGTTGCTCAAGCTACAGCCAACTTGAATTTTGATATGGGTGCATTTCATTCTAAAACTTGATGTTTTAGATCGAACAGGTAAATGAACAAGAATCTAAACAGTTCCTACCTATAAAAGAGAGAAAGGAGTACATGACAGTGATACTGCTGAAGCAGCCACAATGAGCATCTAGCAGGTATTCCGTTTACTGAGAGGTTCAATCTGCTCACATTATAGATACCAGAATCTTGGCACAGAGGGCCCAATGTCCTACATCTGTTTAAAGCCAGAGCTATAACTTTAGAACTCAATTCACCTGAGTGCCAGTCCAACCATTCCATTCCATCTCTTTTATCTGTGTATTCAATGGCTCACTTTTATATAAAGTAAAAGAAATCATTAATAGGCCGTGTGTCAGGAACTGAGAGTGCAAAGGTCAACAAGATATAGTGTCTGCCTGGAAGAAGTTCACAGCCTAGGAAGGGTATCTCCTTGTAGCACTGGGAACTGGACAGACATGGCTTCAGATAATCCAAACTTTGCAGATCAAAGAGAGATGGTCCAGAGAGATTTATCCCACTGATATAGCAGCCAGAGAATCTTCACCTCTTTGTTTCTTGCAGCTGGTGCTTAGTTTTTAATGTTTCTTTCTGTTTTTGCAGCAAAATGGTGCTAATTCAGCTCTACAGCCCCCAGTCTTTACTTCAAAGGTAAGACATTCGGCTTCACAGTGACCTTCCATTCTCTTACTAATTAGTGCTCTATGAATTGCTGTCCTGGCTAAGTAAAGAAAGCAATTTGTCTTCAGTTATCTAGTAATTAGTAACTGTAAGATAAAATTACATCGCCCAGGCCAAATTCAGACTTCCTCATTACCATAACTCCTAGAGACACAGACTATAAACCTAGAAATTAGAAAAATCAGATGTTATCTGAACAGTCATGTCTGAGCTCAGACCCCTGGTACAATATAATCAATGTCCTTATTAAATAGCCAATTGGAAAAAAACAGAAAAGATTTTCATATGTCAAAATCATATCTAGCTTGTACAGAAACAGAATGTTTCTTCCAAGGAAGATGACAAAATACTTTCTAATTCCAATGAACGATCCTTACCAACAGATTTTTTTCCCCCTGTATCCAAATAGTCTCTGATTTATAGCAAAAGTTAAAGATTGTTCTGTTACATTATAGGCAGGCCAATAGTAGATCATATGCCCTGGCATATGATGTCGGAGTCTCACAGTTTTAGGTAGAAAGATAAACAACATGATGCTAGTCCTTCTCAATTTACTGTGCAAAGAACACCAATGGAATCGTGTATTTAGCTCTGGCAAGCAAATTTAGAGAGACATAGGCAATGTGTATTCATTCATAACAGAGATTAGGTTGAAGAGGAAAAAATATGTCAAAACAGGAATCTTTTTTAATTGGTAAGATACACTCTTAGGAAAAAATAGTGGAAGAAGTAGCAGTTCTTCTCAAAAGGAGTAATGTTTATTCCTGGAAATAACAACTTTGGGGGAGAAACAGTACATATTAGCTGCCATATATCTGAAATATTATCATGTGGAATATATTTTGTTAGTGCCAAGTTAAGGCAAAGACTAATGGAAAGAAATTGCAGGGACTTAGATTTCTGCTCAAATTAAGGAGAAATTTTTGAATAGTCCAAAGTTGAACTTGGGATACTGTGAACTACAGATCACTTAAATTTATCAGGCATCTGGACAATCAATTGAGACACACACACGCACACACACACACACACACACACACACACACACACATATATATATATATATATATATATATATATATATATATATATATACATGTATAGGGTGTTCAATACTGAATTAGGGCAGAGAACAAAAAAATAAGTAGAAGAACAAATGACCAACAATGGTAAACTCTAACATAGCATAGAGTATGTGCCTGCCACTGCTCAAGCAGTTATACAGAGAGATTGTTAAACTGTCCCAAAGCAGTCATTTTTACCTTCAGACTTTTAGTCATAGAACCTCTGGGTTTAGCTGGACACATGAATACTTAGGTAATCACATCAGCTCCTAGCTTCCTATTTCTATATGTCCACATGAACAAATTTGGAAAAATGAAAAAGGAGTGGAATGATGTGAGCTGCTTCTATGTAATCTTAATCAGGTTCTATACTTTCTAACCCTGCCTGTTAGAATATCCTTGGAACCAAATAAAATGGTCAACTGTTTAGGATGGCAGGGTTGACCTTCAGCCCAAATCACAACATAACTTGGTGAAAAAGAACCCTCTACCCTCACCTAGTCAACTTAGCTATTTTTGGACTTTTACATGAAAGAAAAATAAGGTTTTGTCTTTCTTCAGTCATTCTATCATTAAGATTCTTTATTATAACAAGTTAGTTTCTAATTAATATAACAAGTTTATTCATCTTCAAAACAATGCTATTATTATTATCATTTATAGAATGGAAAGTAAAACACAGGGTGCATACAGCTTATAAAGATTAGCACTGAGATCCAAACTCATATAGTTTGGCCTAATAACCTATGTTTATTACCTTTTATATTGATCATTAAATTCACTTCTAACTCTGAGATTCTATGTGATTATGGTGATGGTGGTGGTTCTAATCTGTGCCCAAACTATGCTTATTATTGTAATTCAAATACATCTGAGATGAGTTTTGTGGACAGGGAGCTATTAGGCATCCACATCTATAGACTGATCTGAATAAATTGGAGTACTGATTAAAGTGGATGGAGAAGACAATTTTAAATGAGTTTATCTATTCTGGAGCATTGTCTGACATCTACAAAAAGATGCTGAGGGCAGAAAATTGGGAACTGATTTTACAACTGAGACTTTCATGGAGTCACTGAAACTTTCATGGGGACATTGTTCCCTGGCTCTGTTCTTTAGTTCTAGTCTTGCCTATTTCCAAATGTGCAAAACAAATACTACTTCCCAGGAAGCCTTTCTGCATTTCCTAGTTAGAACCAAGTTTCCACATCTATGACTTCTCTTTATACTTTGCATCTTTTATGGCACTTGTGAAAACTGTTTCATATTAAAGTTATTTGTGAATTTTCCTGTCTCATTGATATACTTACTTATACATGTTAAATGTATTGAAAGCTTATTTACCACTACAAGCAACCTATTTTCGAACAACACAGAAGGAATAGACTAATAACTTCAAGCAAATTAAGGTCAATGTCCATGCTTTATATTTTTACCTCTTCGTTTTACCTACCTTTATCATAGTGGACAGAACAATTTCTTACAATTGGTTAGCACACATTCAATATCTATTGGTTTTCTAGGACTACTGAGGACAGAATGTGTAATAAAGGAAAGTAGAAATTCAGGAGCCATGAAGGAACAGACAGGGGGCTTCATGATGCATGGAGAACCTCTAATAGGAAAAGCTTCACAACAGAAGGAACGAAGGATAGTTGAGGAGGTATGGACATAAACATTTCTTAGGAACAGAGTCGTGGTTGTATGAAGCAAAGAGAATCTCAAAGACGCAAAGACTTAAGAGAATAGTAAGCAAGATGTTAGTTTAGTGGTTTTAATGGCATAATTTTCAACCAGTGTGTGAAAGCCAAAAAGTCTAAAATAATGTATGGATAAGAGATTTGGACCGACGACTCAGACATGAAAAAAAATTAGCTGTCTAAGAATCTAGTAACATAACTTTAGTTTAATTTAGATTACAAAGGCTGTACTTCCCTAACTTAACAAATATGTTTGGCATTTCCTTGGATAATCTTTTCTTTCTTTCTTTCTTTCTTTCTTTCTTTTTTTTTTTTTTTTTTCATTTTAAAGAAATCACTTTAGAATATGCTGGCCAGGCGCGGTGGCTCATGCCTGTAATCCCAGGGCTCTGGGAGGCCGAGGAGGGCGGATCATGAAGTCAGGACATCAAGACCATCCTGGCTAACATGGTGAAACCCCGTCTCTACTAAAAATACAAAAAAATTAGCCGGGCGTGGTGGCGGGTGCGTGTAGTCCCAGCTACTCGGGAGGCTGAGGCAGAAGAATGGCATGAACCTGGGAGGCGGAGCTTGCAGTGAGCCGAGATCGCACCACTGCACTCCAGCCTGGGCGACAGAGCGAGACTCCGTCTCAAAAGAAAAAAAAAAAAGAATGTGCTGAACCTGCGTTGCAGATTACAAAAGAAGGAAAGAGATCTAAAAGTACAAAGAAGTCTGAATTCCTTGGCAGAGCTGTTAGGGAAGTTGACTAGAAACTATTATGGATGGAGATGGTCCCGGTCAATGTGGTCCCATTGTTTTGTGTCTGAGCTCAGGAAAAGATTTTCAGTGACTGGTTTGCCTTGGAACCTTCAACTTTGTAAAAGTTGAGCTTTCATCTCAAAAGACAGATCCTGAGCAGACTGTCATCTCTACTTCTAGAAGAATTTCCCTCTTACCTTGGAAAATTTGAGCAAGAAGAATGAGAGCAGCAAAAATAAAGAAAAATATTTTCATGGCTCCAGGCATCAGTGGAGAGCTGATGAAGGAAGTGCAGTAGCTGGAATCAAGCTCTTTTATCAAGGGGCATTGATTAAAATATGTTCTACTGCTCTGAAGGGACTGGAAGTCATCCTCGATTTGTAATGTTCATTGGGAACATACTATTTTCCATGCTCCATTGATTAATGTGTGGGCTGATGGATCAGATTTTAACTAAACCACATTTGTGGGAAACAAACGCAGAGAACCCTGCCTTTCTGCCTGGAATATTCTATTCTGTGTCTCTGCTTAGACTTCTCTCATTTTTCCTTCAAGTCTTATCTCAAGTATTACCATGTCTATAAGATATATAGCCACCACGCTTTTCCTAGTACATGATTTTACATAAAATCTATTCTTAAAATAATAATTAAAACAAACACACAAAAACCTTTAATTTTAAGTTCAGGAGTACGTGTGCAGGTTTTCTTTCTTTTTCTTTTCTTTTTTTTTTTTTGACAGGGTCTCACTATATTGCGTGGAGTGCTGTTGCTTAAGGAGAAAAGGGTTAATCCATTGAAAATACATAAAAACCATTAACATGTTTTTATATTATTTGATTTAATTAAAGGGAGAAATAGACACTTCTATATTCATAGTAGAAAATTTTTACACCACTCTCTCAGCAACTGATAGAACACAGGGAAAAATTAGCAAAGTCATGCATGATCTGAACAATACCACCATTCCACTGACTGCATTGATATTTATAGAACACATCATAAGACAACTGCAAAATACACATTTTTTCAAGTACATATGATACATTCATAAAAATGAACCATATGCTAGGCCATAAAACAAATATTGATGTGTTTACACACATTTAAATTCTTCAGAGTATATTTCTCACCACAAGGGGATTAAATTGGAAATCTATAAAATAAGCTATTTAGGATATTTTCAAATATGTGGAAATAAAGCAACATAATTCTAGATTGTGTTTGTATCAAAGAATAAATAATGAGAATAATTGGAAAGCATTTCTATATATCGAATTTTGTGGAGCACAACAAAACTATGACTTCGAAAGAAATTTGTATCCAAATACTTATTGTAGAAAAGAAGAAATGTTTAAATCTATGACTTAAAATTATGCTCTAAGAACCTTAGAAAAGGGAACAATGTAAGCCCAAGTATGCAGAATAAGTGAAAAAGAAGTTATCACTACAGATCCAAGAAACATTAAACTAATATAAAAATGTTGTCAACAGGTATATGCCAAAACACTTCACAACTTACATAAAATAAAAAAATTCTCTCAAAAATTTAACTTACCAAAATTGGCACAAGAATTAGCAGAAAATATAAGTATTTCTGTATCTCTTAAAGAAAGTAAGTGTGTTATTAAATGAAGAATGGCTTCTGCTTAAGATATAGAAAAACGTAAAGAAGATCATCCCACATGAAACAAATACACAGGAAAACACACGGCAGACTGCAAATATTCAGTTTCTTGAACTCATTGGAAAGCTAAGGTCACAAATCAGCCACCTGCCTAGAAATATAAGAAAAGACAGGAACCTCCAAAAAATAAAGACCATGAGTGCTTGCTTACCTGAAGCAGATTACCCCCAGAATATGATTTAAAAGATTTCAGGTAAAGTCTGTAGAGAATTGCTAAGAGCAAGCATAAACTAGAGAAACAATATAAATGTCTGGGGTCACAGACAAAAGAGAAGTTCACACCAACTTCTAATGTCTTCTCCATAGACTCAGTAGGTGCTTACAAAAAAGATTAGAGTATTTCATGATGTAAGTTGGCTGAGGGGAACAGTAGCAACTGTGAGAAAGAACGAAAGCTTGCAAGAATCTTTCTCTTTTATGGAAAAGAAAGTCTTAATTTCTTAATTAAGAAACTGAGGGAAGAACAACAGTTGTTTGTATGGCACTGGTGAATGAACAATCTAAAAAAATGCAAAACGAAATATTAAAGCTAGGAGAACTAGGAGAAGGGAGCACATTAAAAAACAAAAACAAAGAACATCCTCTACCTTTGTCAACAGAGAAGGCATACATGCCTCCTGCCTTTAGAAAGATGACAGAATAACTGCAGCAAACTTCTCATCAAAAAATATGCAAGCCAGGACAGGTGTGGTGGTTCACGCCTGTAATCCCAGCACTTTGGGAGGCCAAGGTGGGCAGATCACCTGAGCCAGGAGTTTAGTTCGAGACTAGCCTGGGCAACATAATGAGACCCCTATCTCTACAAAACATACGAAAATTAACTGGACATGGTGGCAGGCACCTGTGGTCCCAGCCACTCAGGAGGCTGAGGTGGGAGGATCATTTGAGCCCCGGAGGCAGAGGATGGGGTGAGCCGAGATCATACCACTGCACTGCAGCCTGAGCTTCAGAGTGAGACCCTGTCTGAAAAAAAAAAATCGAGGCAAAATAAAATAGAGTAACATCTTTACAATGTTCCAGTGGAGCCATTTGGCCCTGGGTTTTACTATGTGGGATTTTTGTTAGTGTTATTATTATCAATTCATGCACTTTATTTGTTATAGGTCCATTGTAGACTTTCTATTTCTTCTTGAATTAGGTTTGATATGTATGCATTTCTAGGCATTTATTCATCTAGGTTATCAAAATTGTTGCCATAAAATTGTTTATAGTATTCCTTAATAATATTAAAAAATACTTTCGTAAGATCTTTTGTAAAATTTCTCTTTCACTCATGATTTTAGTAATATGAGTATTCTCTTTTTTTCTTAGTCAGTCTAGTTAGAGGCTTGCCAATTTTGTTGATCATTTCAAAAAATAAATTTTTGTTGTGTTGATTTATTCTATTGTTTTCTTAGTCTCTATTTCATTTATTTCCGTGCTAATATTTATTATTTTCTTCCTTCTGCTTGCTTTGGGTTTAGCTGGCTCTTCCTTAATTTTCTTGAGATGGAAGATAATTTACTGATTTTAAATCTATCTTCTTTGTAAATATAGGCATTTACAACCATACATTTTCCTTTAAGCATTGTTTTAGCTGCATCTCACAGTTTTGGTAAGTTGCTGTTGTGTTGTATATTTTAAAGTGTTTGGGGGTTCTCTTTAAAGTATTTTCTACATTCCCTTATGTTTTCTGCTTTGACCCATCATTTATTCACATTTATGCTGTTTAATTTCCACATAGTTGTGACTTTCCCAAATTTCTTTCTATTATCCCATTTTGTTCAGAGAACATACTTTGTATGATTCCTATCCTTTTAAATGTATTGAGGAGCTTGTATTTTAATCTAACATACAGTCTATTCTAAAGAATATTTCATGTGAACAGAAGAAGAATGTGTATTTTGCTGTAATTGGTGCAGTGTTCCACAGATGGCTTTGAGGTCATTGTTTTACAGTGCTATTCAAATCTTGTATTTCCTTGCTAATCTTTTTTCTAGTTGTTTTGTCTATTATTAAAAGTGGTATATTAAAGTCTCCTGCTATTACTGTTGACTTGTCTATTTCTCCCTTCAATTCTGTCAATTTTCCCTTCAGGTATTTTGGCACTCTGTTGTTAGGTGCATGTGTTTATACTTGTTATATTATCGTGATAGATTAACTTGCTAACATTACAAAATGCCCTTCTTCATCTTTAGTACCGATTTTGTCTTAAAGTTTGTTTTGTGCACTGTTGGTATAGCCACTACAGCTCTCCTTTGGTTATTGTTTGTATGGCAAATCTCTTTCCATCCTTTTACTTTCAGTCTCTTTGTTTCCATGAATCTAAAGTGTAAAGAAAAAGTGTTCCTGGACCAAACTGAGAGTTGGGCTGCTATTTCTCACAGCCCAATAACAAGATGCAAATAAACTCGGGAGGAAGAGAGTTTTTATTTCTGCAACCAGTTATAGGGAGAAGTCCTGGAAATTATCGCCAGACCAACTTAAAATTACAAAGTTTCCCAGAGCTTATATACCTTCCAAGCTATATGTTTATGTGTAAGTGTGCATTCATCTAAAGACATAAGTTATTAACTTCTTTTAATCTATAACTAAGGTCTGAGTCCCGAAGACCTTCCTCTGGAGCCTCAGTAAATGTACTTAATCTAAATGGGTCCAGGTGCTGGGGTTATTACCCTTACCTTGTCGCCTGCTAAATCACTGATATTTGGGGAGTTCCTTCAGACCTCTGTAAACTTGTTTAATCCTAAACGGGTCCTGTTAAGAACTCCTTCATTAGTTTGTCATGCTTTAAGGTCCAGGAAAGGCCTAAGCAAAACTCTTAGTGGGCTTTTGTTACATTCCAGCCTTTATATCAGGGCACTGGCTTTTTAAGCTTTTAATATTTAACTTAACCCCTCAGTGGATACTAAAGCAGTTGTTATGGAGTCTTGCGTTAGTGAGACTTGGCCTGCCATGAAAGGGAACAATTTGTGACTAGGTGAGCACCTGTGGGAGGTGTCCTCTGCAGCTGCCATCTGGATGCTACATGAGGTCATTAGTGAGGTAATATCAGGGCACAGCTACTGGTCTACCACTCTGTATGACTCTGAGACACTCACAAGAATCTTTCATTAAAAGAAACTTCAACTAGGTTCCAGAGCATTTTTTTAAGATAAAGCAATGCAGTATTTGGAATGAGTAAGTAGTATTCCAGTTTCATGGTGTTCTGTAAGCTAGCAGCTGCATTTGCACTGTGGAGACCTGGGGAGGAAGACCATCTGCCAGCAGAAAATTACTGTGAACTGGACTCTTAAGACCAAATACCCCACTTCCCACTTCCCTGGGGTAATTCCTGTATAAATGAGGGAAACACTCTAGGTTTCTTGAGGGCTGTGTTTCAAATCTCTTTTGGAAAACAGTGGATCATATGTAAATACAGTGAATCTAAAAATTGAACCAATCAAGCATTAAAAGGGTTCCCCCAATGGATAGTTCCATAGAAAGAATTTAATATGTACAGATAAAGTGTTGGAAAAGATGACAATGCAAAGCGGGAGCAATGAGGCAACCCTACTGATAGTCACAGCAGAAATCTCCTACTGCCCTAAGGTTTGAGAAAAAATGGAAGGATTTGTGTGAGCCTGGGAGCAGCACTGGCTGGCAGAAGCTAAACTTGCGGTGGGACTGCCAGGTGAGTGCAGAAGACAGAAAAGCAGCGGCCTTGCTGAGCAGGAAAAGCCACTGCTGGAAAAGAGAGGGAGTCGGGGAGAAATTCACATTGTCCTTCCTTCTTCAATCTCCCATTCTCGTAGGAAACACGTTGACCAAAACTAGCCAGAAGTCAGGAAGCCTGGAAAATGTAGTTTGCAACTAATAGTTCCCATTTTACTCAGCAAAGCAGAAAAAAACAAGGAACAGATTTGAGCACAAAGAGACAAATAATAGGCCCAAATATTAAACAAAACATTGTTTAATCTCATACATTAAAACTAAGTAACCAAGTTCAAGTCACTGGTCATAGGGCTGGTAATTTTGGCCTTTATTTTGTGAAGCTGGATTTTATTTCACAAGGCAAAATTAGACAGTCAACCATTTATGCACATTCTGTGTTGAACATTTTAAGTTAATCTCTAATCATTTTCTTTCACAGGTAAATACACCATAAGTACTAGAATCAATGAATGATAATATTTAGACAAACCAAGAAATAATGTGAATATAAAAATAATGTATTATATTTGATAGAATTATTATTCCATTAACATAGTTAGTACATATAGATGGATACGTAAAACATGACAGCAATGTGCACAGCAGTTACTGGATCCTAGCTATGGCTCTGAAGAATTAACAGCCTCTTGAGCCTCAATATTTTCAAATGTAAATAGGAGTAATAAAACCTACCTCATAAGGTAATCATGAGTCATATGAGAGAAGTATGGAAAATACTTCATAAATTGTAAGGTACTCTACATATACATAGTAGTGGTATCTGATTGAGCAGATACTAGGTACACACTCATGTCTTGATGTTTTTTAAAGGTCATCTCGCCCAGCATGGTGGCTCATGCCTATAATCCTAGCACTTTTGGAGGCCAAGGCGAGCAGATCACCTGAGGTCAGGAGATCGAGACCAGCCTTGCCAACATGGTGAAACCTCATCTCTAGTAAAAATACAAAAATTAGCCAGGCATGGCGGTGTGCGCCTGTAGTCCCAGCTATTTGGGAGGCTGAAGCAGGAGAATTGCTTGAACCCGGGAGGTGGAGGTTGCAGTGAGCCAAGATCGAGCCACTGCACTCCAGCCTGGGCGACAGAGTGAGACTCCTTCTCAAAAAAAAAAAAAGAAAAAAAGTCATCTTTAAAAAATAAGCAATAAAACGAAACAAAGGGAGAAAGAAATGAGAATGATTCTGAGACTCACTCACTGTGTGATTTGGATAAGCCACATAACTTCTCTTGAACTTCTTTGAATATCCAGGTCTGCTTCTAAGGCCAGAAGTGTGCTGGTCTGGTTTGTCAGATCCTCTGTCTGCAGCAGAGAAAGTTCAGCCTGCAATTTCCATCGGGCTTCTCATTCTCCAAGCACTCCTTCCTGCATTTTCCCCGACCAAGCTTGCACGACTCACAGACAGCAAACTCACCTGTGCCAAGAAAGAGCTGCTGAGGGAGCTTTCCAGGAAATGTCTAGAAATGGGGAACATGTCAAAGACCACCAAAAAAAAAAAAAAAGGGACAGTTCGTACGTATGATTGCAAAGAATATTTTCAAGAATCAGCCCAGATTTTTCAAAAATAGTTTCTGCTTTTTGCAGTAGGGAGTTGGGGAGAGTTAATTTTTAAGCAACAGATCATCGCAATTCCTACTCTCCAAGTGTTTATAATCTTGCAGGGATCAAAAGTAAACCACAGACAGACAAAGAGACATACATATTACAGAACTATAAAAATACATACCTGATATGACTGTGAAGTTTACTGGACAAAAAATGGGAGGGGTATATTGTGGTTTTTTAAAGATCCTTGAAGATCAACTCTAGTTTGGGCCTAGTAACCGGCAGGTTAAGGTCCATATTCTCATTTGTCCAGTGGCCATTCTAGAAGCACCTGACTGCATTTTTAAATCAGTTTAGGGATCAAATGGAATATTATATGTAAATATTTTCATGATAATAATACCTACCACATAGGACTGTTTTGAGGATTACATGACAAAGTCCATGTAAAGTTTTTAGCAGGATGCCTGGTACAGAGCAAACACTCAAGGACTAGTAGCAACCTTAATATTTCTCACTTTGAAATTCTGTCTAAAACCATTTCAACTTTGTCTACAATATTTCTTTTAGTTTTGTTTACAATGTCCTTTCTTTCTGTATAATATGACTTCAAAGAAAAAGAAAAGATCTGGGGGCTATTTGTTATGAATAGCTTTTCTGCAATGGTGCTGAGTTTTCATTGAGGCAACCTCTCTCTTTAATTTGAGCTTCCTTCAACTAACCTCATGCATTTGTGACATATATTATTACCAGACTTAGCAGCAGAGCTTGCAAGAGATGGGCAGGCATGTTCACAGAGCAGTGCTAATTGGCTGGTACAAGAATAAATCTAAGAACTTGGTTTAGTGAGCACCAACAGCTAATGGGAAAAGCCACTGAGTCCAAATCTCTATGGCCAAATTACAGTCCAGTCACAAAGATATTTTTCTGTGAAATCAAAAATATCCAAATATTATACTTGGAACAAGAGAAAGAGAAGAAGATAAGTTAGTGAACTGATTTTTCAGACAATTCTATTTCTGCCACTATCTCTGTCCCCTCTTTGCCTCCAGACATCAGAGAAAGCTAACAGCGGCAGAGTTCCTAAGAGAAAAAATAATTATATACAAGAGATTTAACTTACCTGATGGAAATGGTTGGGAAAAATCAAGTCCTGCCTGGCACCCTAAATTCAAAACAAAATACATTTTGAAAATTAAAATCAACACAGGAATTAACACTGTATAAAACACTCCCAACTTCACATGTGACATAGCATAACAGGAGACAGTAGATCACAGAGTTGCAATCTTTATTCTGTTTCTCAAGGCCAGCATTCCAGGTAACCAGCAAAAACAAATTACAAAAAAAAAATACACTCTATGCTGTTTGCTCTTAGTAAATGTCACTGTAGGTCTAAGAAATTCCCATGACAGGTGCCATGAGAGCTTGACCATTAAGGTCAAACATGGAAGAATCAACAGGCTTTATAATCTGCCCAATCAAAATCCCATCCATTTTTACTTACCTGATGACAGTTGAACCAAAATGAAGAACATAGCAAATAGAAAAAAAAATGTCTTCTTGATCAGGGCCATCTTTTAGGGAAGACTCTTCAGAATAGAGATTGGGATTTCCTTGAGAAGACCCAAATGAGAGGCTCATTTTTATTTAAAAGTAATGGGGAGATGCTCTTGATCCGTGAAGTGAATCAATAAAACACAATTATATGCTCCATTTCCCAGGATAAAGGGATGATATCATGGATAATAACCCTTGGCATCCAGAAAGCCTTTTATTTTGGGGAGTCTAACTGGTGTAGTGGAAAGAACACCAGGCTAGAGGTTGAAAGAGCAGGGGCCATGTGAGTTTCCACCATACTAATGCAGGGGCCAGAAGATAGTGACCCCTTTCATCTCTTCCAGCTTCTGTTTTCTGGGAGAAAATAAGAAGCCACTTGCAAATTCTGCCTGCCTCTCAAGGTGTTGTAAGAATCTAGTATGATTATAATGCAAAAGTGTTTTGAATATGTGGAATGCTTGGAAGGAGGCCTGGTACCATGTAAGAACTCAATAAATGTGGACTCTCACTTTTCTAGCTTTCATTTTTATTCTCTACAAGTATCACAGGGAGAAAAGGAGGGGTAGCAATCATTTTGTCAAGTTAGCTCTAAAACCCCTTTCCTGTAAGATATCACCTCATGCACCAAAGCCATAATTACTGCATATTTTAAAATCATTAAGGACATGAGTATTGGCCCAGATGGGTGGCTTATGTCTATTATCGTAGCTTTTGGGAGCCTAAGGCAGGTAGATTGCTTGAGCCCAGGTGTCTAGGGCAAGGCATGATGGTTACCAGCCCCTTGCTGCACCAACAGTGCCATGGTACAGGTGAGCAGCATGGCAGGACCAAGCACGAAAAGCGTGCAGCATACAGCAAGATTCACATTTTTTAACAAATATATGCTTAGGTCAAGCCCTTTGCCAAGTTTACAAAGCTCAAAAAGACTGAATCTGGAATTCAGATTCCACTTCACTACGGTTCATCAGCTCTTAACTGAAGTATTGAGATATTGTATAATTACTCCCATTTTACATATGAGTAAACCAAAGCTGTTCAGGAACACAGCCAGGATTAGAAACCAAACTACTGGACTCCAGATTTTTTTATTTTTTCTGTGTCTGCCCTACTCTGTCCTCCCTTCATCCCCACTTTCCTTCTTGAAAACTTTCCAGAATCAGAAAAATGATGAGCTGTAGACTGAGTGACACCCACTGAGGTTGGGTGGGCTCTGCGCAGCAGAGCATGGAAATCCTCTCGTTTCTGCTAAGCCTCACTGATCAAGATGTTACTTGGTCTGGAGAAATGTATAAATGTGGGTGTTTGCTGCTCTTTCCTCATGGACACGGTGCTGATCTCTCAAGACCCACCCAGTCATGAGGACTTTCCTCTTTCTCTTTGCCGTGCTCTTCTTTCTGACCCCAGGTAAAATGGGCATCTTTACAGGGAAGGTGATCGGAGGTGGTGTCCCAGAGACAGGGTCCGCTTCAGTGAATGCCTGGGCGTGATCAACCCATCTACTACAAGAGGTGATATCCCCCAACGCCTCTTCTGTAATTCCTTTGCATTTTACATTGTTATCTAGGAGGGGCTCTCACAGGTTTGAAAGAATAAAAGAAGGCCAGGAAAGATGCCTTTTGGCATCCCATCTCATGCTCACTAACAAAAACAAAAATTGAGAAAAAATTAAAAACAAGGACAGCAGTCTATGAACCTTTTAAAATGTAGTTATGGTAGAGATTGAGACAGGTAAGGAGAAGGGACAGGTAAGGATCTGAGCTTAGAGACACCTATGCACTCATGCCAGTCATGGCAACAGGTAAAGCAGCATAACTTGGACTGCCATTTCTTGATCACATATCATGAATCCAAGTACTGTGATGAGAGCTTCACATAAAATGCATCTAGTCTTCCAGTGCCAGCGCCTTTAAGGAAAACTCTGTCTTACCCCTAATTTAATGGAAGTTAGAGAAAATCTTTTTGGGTTCGAAGGTCCATTTTACAAATTTTATTACAGATGCAGAAATTGTGCCTCAGATGGGCTCAGTGCTTCTCAGAGTCTTATAGATAACCAAAACAAAGCCAGGGTAGGAGCCCAAAACCAACTGTCTTGCCACAGTAAGAGGCATTAAAGACACCCTTCCCATATCAAAACTCTCTTCATTTTCTCCTGCTCCTGGGAATCTCCAGTGGCTCCAATTGTATCCTCTTCAAAATTAAGGCTTAAGACCAGGCTCATGTGAGCCTCCAGAGAGCTGAAGAAAGGGATTCTCAGAGCCCACAGTAAGTCCCAATTTGTGCCAGATACCAGTGATATACGATCTCAGGTATAATGCTCAACTTTTCACATCAGCTGCTCATAGCTCTGGTCTGTTTTGTGACAAGCCTGTGAGAGTAGATTCTGTGTCAAAACACGAGGATCTAGGACCCACAGTGACCTATGCCGTATTCAGGCCACTGGTTTTGATATGCACATTCGAAACTGGCCAGAGGTATCTTTTTCAGATCACTCATACTTATTATATAATAAGTCAAAAAAAAGATGTTATATACTACAAAATTATCTGTTAGATAAAACTATAATTATAAAAGTATAATTAGTTACTATAATTATTATGTAATTACAGATACTTATCTATAATTACATAATGCTTGTTATATAATTATTAGATAATCTAATAATTATCTATTAGATATACTAGAGTATAATACTATAATATAATAGTATTAGAGAAAATCTTTTTGGTTTAGTATAGTATTATAGTATAGCATAGTATATACTATAATTATTTACTGATGTTACAGTATGGTATTTTACTAGTATTATATACTATATAGTATTGTACTAGTATATATTTTATATATATATATATATATATATTTTTTTTTTTTTTTTTGAGATAGAGTCTCACTCTGTTCCCCGGGCTGGAGTGCAGTTTCACAATCTCAGCTCACTGCAACCTCTGCCACCTGGGTTCATGCGATTCTCCTGCCTCAGCCTCCTGAGTAGCTGGGATTACAGGCATGTGCCACCTTGCCTGGCTAATTTTTTGTATTTTTAGTAGAGACGGGGTTTCACCGTGTTGGTCAGCCTGGTCTCGATCTCCTGACCTCGTGATCCACCCTCCTCAGCCTCCCAAAGTGCTGGGATTATAGGTGTGAGACACTGCACCTGGCCAGATACTATATTATACTAGTATATTATTACTAGTAGTATTATATATTAGTATGTAGTATAGTATATATACTAGTATAATGCTCTAGTATATAGTATAGTATACATACTAGTATAATACTCTAGTATATAGCATAGTATACATACTAGTATAATACTCTAGTATATAGTATAGTGTATATACTAGTATAATACACTAGTATATAGTATAGTGTATATACTAGTATAATACACTAATATATAGTATAGTATAT
Source organism: Pan troglodytes (assembly GCF_028858775.2). NCBI lineage: Eukaryota > Metazoa > Chordata > Mammalia > Primates > Hominidae > Pan > Pan troglodytes. Next base: position 18,694,794 of record NC_072405.2, read on the forward strand.
ATACTATTATAATACTCTGGTATATAGTATAGTATATATACTAGTATAATACTCTAGTATATAGTATAGTATATACTACTACTATGATAATATAGTATATATACTATATTATCATAGTAGTAGTATATACTAGTACATAGTATAGTGTACATACTAGTATAATACACTAGTATATAGTATAGTATACTAGTATAATACACTAGTATATAGTATAGTATACTAGTATAATACACTAGTATATAGTATATATACTACTATTACACACTAGTATATAGTATAGTATATATACTAGTATAATACTATAGTATACACTATTATACCAGTATATACTATAATACTAGTATTTTTATAGTATATACTAAGCTATACTATGATACTATACTAAAGCAAAAAGATTTTATCTGAATACCACGCTATAGTCTATAGTATAGTATTATATTAGTATCTGCCTTACAGTAGGGCAGAGAGAACATAGACCCCTGCCAGTGAGAGCCAGAGTTCATCGAGCTTTGAAACAGTGGAGTATTTTCACTTATGAACTGATGTGCTGATCCTGGATAATCACTAGTGCATATGCTGGCACTAATCCACCTGGCGGTAAGTTTTACGTAGATTTGAATTAGGCACCTTTATATGTTGACATTAAATGTATATACATTATAGTATAGACATTAAATGCAATCTCTGTACATCTGATGCCTTCATTATATATACACAAATTGGGCAGCTCTAAAATGTTGATCCTGATAAGACGTGCTGTCTGTCCTTAACTTGAAGCGGGCTGCTCTTGGGACTGCTACTGATAAAGCCCTAAGGTGGGAACTGGAATTCTCCGCAAAATGAACTGAGAAAATCTTAGAAAAACATTCCCAACATGCTGCACCCTCCTTCTCTAAAGCACAAGTTTTCCGCAGTCGTTGCTTTGGTGAATATGGAGGAGAAATCAGGCTGAGCCTTCCAAGCAAGTTTCTATGTACCACAGTAAATTCATTCTCTTTTTATATCTTTATCCCTTCCTTTGCTCTGGTCTGGAGCTATCTCCTCAGTCTCAGCTCTTGCTCTACTCTCACCAAGTAGCAGCCTCTGAGAGTGCACTAGGAAAATTAGCAGCCTCTGGGAGTGTTTATGGGAACAAGTTGATAATTATCCCCAACAGATTTCGATTAAAGAACCATAGCTTACATTTCCCAAAGCTCCTACACAGCTTGGTCTCAAATGCTGGAAGACAAATGTATTCTTTACGGTATTTCACCCTGTGTGACTATGAGACTGAAATATCAGATAAAAATCAGGTCCCCTACCATCTCATCTACCGGTAGGATATGGCACTATGACAGCTTGTGAAAAAATCTTCACCAAGTAGTCATACAACTGTATCTGGTAAACATACATGTCTGAAAAGGGAATTAATCCAAATGGCTCCTTCCCTCGTGTAGCCAAGAATGCATTTTTTGATGAGAAATGCAACAAACTTAAAGGGACATGCAAGAACAATTGCGGGAAAAATGAAGAACTTATTGCTCTCTGCCAGAAGTCTCTGAAATGCTGTCGGACCATCCAGCCATGTGGGAGCATTATAGATTAATGCAGAAGATTTAGGTTTCCAGAGAAGCATACATAACCGAGCTTCTTTTTACTCTTGCCTCTGCTGTAGGCAGACACTTTAATAAAAATAAATGACTGTCTTTGCTCAGTTTGTCAAGTGTTTCATTTAGAAAGGAGAACAACACTGCCTGACCTTGATGCTCCCTCCATCCCGGTTTATTTTTCTATCATTCTGGAGTAGATAAATTGTCCCAAAGCCATCTGATATTTTTCTTAAAAGAGGACTAGAAGAGACTAGAAATCAACAAATCTCTAGCTTGTACTCAATCTAGTAAGTTGGCGCTTACTAACCTATTGACATGAAAGAAGTAAACAAAAGAAAATAAAGAAAAGAGAGAGAGGGAGGTGGAAAGAAGATGAATAGGTAGAGAAATGAGCACACTTTTTTTTAATACCAAACAAAATTTTATTCTTTTTTTTCCTTTTCTTTTTATTATACTTTAAGTTCTAGGGTACATGTGCACAATGTGCAGGTTTGTTACATATGTATACGTGTGCCATGTTGGTGTGCTGCACCCATTAACTCATCATTTACATTAGGTATATCTCCTAATGCTATCCCTCCCCCCTCCCCCCACCCCACAACAGGCCCCGGTGTGTGATGTTCCCCTTCCTGTGTCCAAGTGTTCTCATTGTTCAATTCCCACCTATGAGTGAGAACATGCGGTGTTTGGTTTTTTGTCCTTGAAACTGGAAACCATCATTCTCATCAAACTATCGCAAGAGCACACTTTTTAAAAATTTTTACCATCATGCCATATGCCCACATAAATGAGCATACGTTTACATGAATAGCTACATGAACGACAAATTGATGGATAGGCGGTCCATTTATCAAAGACTTTTATGTGTCACACACACACCTGTCTAAATTAATCATCATGACTCCATGTCTTTAATTGGGGCTAGTTAAATATTTTCTATAGACTTGTTCTCTACACGTAAGTCTGAGATAAAATTTGCTGACAGGCAAGGGAGTCATAATTACCTCTATGAGTCTCAGTAACTCCAGTGATTTAGACCCTCTTCCCCAAATCACTGCCTACGATTTTCCTAGGAACTGGCTGACAGTTTACCTTCTGATTCTAAGCCTCAAAATTACTGTTATGGTGGGAATGTGTTCTTCCAAAATTAATGCTGAAGCCTAATCCCCACTCTGGTGATTAACAGATGAGGCCTTTGAGGAGGTGATTAAGCCTCAAGGGCCCTGCCCTCATGAATGGAATTAGCACCCTTATAAAAGAGGTTGAAAGAAACTGCCTTGCTCCTTCCACCATGGGAGGACACAGCGTTTGTCTCTTCTGCGATGTGAAGGCTGAGCAACAAGGTGCTATCTTGAAAGCACAAACTGGGTCCTCAGGATATAATAAATCTTTTGAGGTCTTCCAGCCCCTAAAACTGTAAGTAATAAATTTCTATTGTTTATAAATCACCCAGTATAAGATATTTTATTATAGCAGCATGAATGGACTGAGACAATTACTTAGTTTAAGTAAGAATTTCCTATCATGTTTCCAGTGCTTAAGAGTTAGTTTTGGTTTCCTGCTGGCTCAGAAATCTTGCCTTAACTCCCCTTTAATTTTTCAAAGTCGAAAGATTTAATTCTATTAGAATCAATAACCCTTTCATGAAAAGGAAGTTTTAGTTACACTTTCTATTTTGAGATAATTGTAGATTCCTCTACAGTTCCAAAAATAATAATAATAATGCAGAGAGATACCCAGATCTTTTACTCTATTTTCCTCAATAGAAACATCTTTGTAAAACCATAGTGCAATATCACAACCAGGTTATTGACACTGATGCATAACATTTCCATTATCAGGAGGACTTCTCATGTTACCCTTTCAGAGCCACTCTCTTCCCTCACACCTCCACCTCCGTCTTAACCCCTGTATAAGTGATTTCTTCTCCATTTCTACAATTTCGCCCTTTTAGGAATGCCATATAAATGGAATGTATATATCCTTATTAGACTGGCTTTTTTCAGTCAGCATAACTTTCTGGGGATTCATCCAGGTTGTTGCATTTATCAATAGCTCTTTCCTTCTTATTGTCGGGCAGTATTCCAGGATACGGATGAACCACAGTTTGTTTAATCACTCCCTCATCGTAGGCCATCTCTCTCTCTCTTTCTCTCCCTCCCTCTTTTCCCCCACTTCATTGCCTCCTCTTCTCCTCTCTACCTCTCCTTCTCTTTCTCTTTTGCATAGGGATATCTAATTGTTCAAGCACCATTTGTTGAGAAGACTATTCTTCCTCCATTACCTTTGCTTCTTTGATAGAGAGGAGTTGCTTTGATCTTTTCTGAGCTATCCATTCTGTTGTGTTTCTCTGTTTGATCTATTTATTTATTGCTTCACCACTCCCACACTGCCTTCATCATTGCAGTTTTTTAGTGAGTCTTGATATAAGGTAGTGTAAGTTCACTGTATTAACCCATTTTCACATTGCTATAAATAAATATCCGAGATGGGGTAATTTATGAAGAAAAAGAGGTTTAATGGACTTACAGTTCCACACAGTTGGGGAGGTCTCACGATCATGACTCAAGGCAAAGGAGGAGCAAGATATGTCTTACATGGTGACAGGAAAGACAGCGTGTGCAGGGGAACTGACCTTTATAAAACCATCAGATCTTGTGAGACTTACTCATTTTCATGAGAAAAGCACAGAAAAAAAAACCCCGCATGATTCATTTATTTCTCACCATGTCCCTCCCATGACTCATGGGGATTATGGGAGCAAGAACCCAAGATGAGATTTAGATGGGGACAGAAACCCTATCATCCACCAACCTTGTTCTTTCCAGTATTGTATTGATGATTCTAGGTCTTTTGAATCAGTTTGGAAATGTCAACAGCATATCTTGCTAAAAGTTTGACTGGGATTATATTTAATCTATAGATCAAGTTGTAAATATTGACATCTTAACGTTAAATTCTCTATTATACGAACACAGAATATTTCTCTTGTTAAAATAATTAAATGAGAGGCGATTAGACTGCGGGAGCTTCAGTGCACTCGGTTTCTACATAAGCAAACTAAAACCCAACTCGGTTTGAATGGTAAAAGAAAACTTTAACCAATCAGAAACCACCAACTAACCTCTAACAAGGGAATGGAATGATTCGAATAAGGCTTATACTCCATCTTAACCAATTAGATGTTTAATTTGCCTTTCTTCCATTTTCACCCTATAAAAGCCTTTTCCTCGTGCCTCTTTGCGTGAGCCCCAAAAGACTTGTGATTTGGAGCCTGCCCGATTCTTAAATTGATATCTGCTCAAAAGAAAACTCTAAGATTTTTATGTGCCTAAGTTTATTTTTTAATACTTCTGTTGTCAGAAGAGGGACCCAAAGAAGCCCTGATAATGGTTCCTGGGACAATGAGTAGCCAGATGTAGTTACCAGCTGAGCCGGTTTTTCTCACCGCTTTCTCTCTGTGTCTGGATCCAGCAGAAACTGGACTGGGTGCAACAGAAGGACTTAAGAAGGTAGGGTTTAGGGAAGACAAAGAATCATGAGTTCATCTGTATCCAGGTAGTCTGGAACCTCTCCATCTGGGACTCTAGCTACGTTCATGTATAAAAATTATGGACCCAGAACCTGTGTTTTTCTAAATAAATGTGTAAACTTTACTAAAGACAACTTAGAATTACACTGGTCACAGTGAAGAAATTTTAACCTAAACAGTTATTCATCTATAAGCTACATTGAAAGAGAAGTGATCTTAAATGCCTCAAAAAAAATGAGATATGTTTTTAATTGGCATGCAGAAGCTTCTAAAAGACTAAGCAAATCAAAACTTGCCTTTCTTAAAGACTCTTTACAAAAGGCAAATTAAAACCTTAAGCACTTAATCAGTGATGATAAAAAATTGTACATTGACTCACTCAACTCTCAATGCTCCTTCTTTTCCTCCTGTCTCTCTTCTTCCTCTGCCTAATTACTCTGATTCCACTACCCTCTTCACTCAGCTGCCTTTCTACTCTGAAGATGAGAAGCAAGTTAGGAAAATTCCTTCTAAAGTTAGTTCCTCAGATCAACTGTGTCTGCCTTCTTTAATTACCTTTATGTCTTGGTCAAAATCCGAACTGACAGAAATAGTGAAAGACTTCCCTAACCCAAAGGAAAACCCCCAGGAATTTGCTGAGGAATTTAGAATCCTCATTTAAACATACAATCTATGACTTCCTGATCTTTGTCAATTTATCCACATGATACTGGGACCTGGTCAAGCCTGCAAATAGAGGCGATGGTTGAATGGGACTAACCTGAGGATGATATTAAGGATCTTATGTCTCAGACAGCTGCAAGGGATGAACAAAAAAGAGGCAGGGGAAAAGGAAGCATTCTATAATCTTATAAGTAAATCTCATCTTTACCTGAGCCTGTGTGTCCCTGCACTGTGACTGTCACAAGAAATTTTTTTTTTTAAATCTCTGTCACCAGGCTGGAGTACAGTGGCATGGTCTTGGCTCACTTCAACCTCCTCCTCCCAGGTTCAGTGACTCTTCTGCCTCAGCCTCCCAAGTAGCTGGGACTACAGGTGTGTACCACCACACCTGGCTAATTTTTGTACTTTTTAAGTAGAGATGGGGTTTCACCATATTGGGCAGGCTGGTCTTGAACTTCTGACCTTGTGATCTGCCCACCTTGGCCTCCCAGAGTGCTGGGGTTACAAGCATGAGCCACCGTGCCCGGCTCTCAAGAAATTCTTAGCTACCCCCATCCCTCAAGTGAGACAGGAAGGTCAGATGGGGCTGGAATAGGGAAACATCTTCCCTTCCAGGTGGGATATGGCTCGAGTAAAATCGTTTTTCCTGCAGAGGAGGAGGCTTTGGTTATGGGGAATCCTCTGGACATGTTTCACAATATCACTCTTCCCTTCTCCTTTCAGGGCAATGAGGGCTTCCATTCTGGCTCTTCACCATGATAACCTTGGGGGCTCCCTGGATTTAAAACCCAGGAAAGCAGGGGTTGAGAAGGGAGAGCCTTTGACCATGGTCTCTAGCAGTTTTTCACTCTCCTAAATGTCCACGTTTGGCCTCCAGCAAGTTGTCGAAGTCACCGTAAGTGTTCCTGCTAGTTTATGGTTACAGAGCTTCCATTCCAGGTTAGCTCATCTCAGCTGTGACTCCAGATTTCCACGCAATGGGTTTGCCTGGAGCCCTCAGTTCCCTAATGGGTCCAAGAAAAGTCATTGATTTTTCCATTTATTTGCCTTTTTTTTTCTTTTTTTAAGGAGTAAAGTAGTTACTTTCAGTCTTTTTACTTGTAGCGACCTAAACCAGAACTCTGAAATACTTTATAAGGACTCAGCAAATAAAGCTTTTATTATTTTTTTCTCCTAAGAAGATATAGGATTTCTTTTGAAGTTTGGTTATTCAGTCCCTGTATATGAATTACTTTTTTTTTCTTTTTTGAAGAATTGCTGAATATTTATTATCATCAGAATTTTTCAGTTTTCTTCAGAATCCTGGTCACATAGATGACCTTGAATATTGGCTGATGTTTTTCCCTTGAAGCTCATCATCAAAAATTACTAAAGCCTGACATGTGGCAGGCTAGGAGGGTCCCATGGATCCTGCACATTTGTGCTTGCTGTGTGTCTGCTGTGAGGAGAGTATCCGACGGCCTCTACGTGGTGCACGTTTGTAACCTGCGGCAGGATTCCCATGGCTACCACTCTTGCCCTGGCTGCTTCCAGGCAGTGAATGAGCACAATGTGGACTAGAGCTGGGCCATGTCTGCTGGTGTAGGACAGTCTTTGCCCTGGGGTTCCCCACTGGCAATGCTGAAATTTTCTGCACTGTAGTCTGAGGCTCCCCCGACTCCAAACCTTTTCACAGGTGTTAATTGACATCATGTTCTGAAGACTTTCCCTACTCAATCTTGCTCCCTCTCCCCTTCATCTTTTTATTTTGAATTTTTATTTTATTTTATTTTTTTCAGAGACAAGGTTTTGCTGTATTGCCTACTACACTGGAGTGCAGTAGTGCCATCATAGCTTACTGCAACCTCGAGCTTCTGGGCTCAAGAGACCCCCCTGCCTCAGCCTCCCAAGTAGCTGGGACTACAGGGACACACCACCATCCCTGGCTAATTTTCTTTTTGTGTAGAGACGGGGTCTCTCTATGCCGTCCATGATGGACTCAAACCCCTGAGCTCACATGATCCTCCTCCCTCGCTCAGCCTCCCCAAGTGCTGAGATTTACAGGTGTGAGCCACTGCGCCTGGCCCCCCTTTATCTTTCACAGGCATTTCCCAATAAATTTATTTCCTTTCTAATTCCTGTTGATAAATGCTTCATGGAGCACCCAAACTGGCATAGTTTATGATTTCTGATGTTCTATTCTATTCCGTTACTGTGAAAGGAGACCTGGTTTTCCATCACATTCTCCCCTAAGTGAGAACTCTGGGGAAGACACACTGACTGCTAGATTTTGCTTAGGATGTGCAAGCAACGTATGTCTGTCAGGCTTTGTCTAATCTGTGTTCTAGAATAAGGGGAGCTTATTCGAGAATGTCAACTTCCAAGATTGGACGTTTTTACTTTCTCTAAAATACTTCATTTTAGAGAAATGAAGTATTTTTTTTTCTTAAAATAAAATTATCTGGTGTTTTCCCTAAGGGCAAATGCCAGGAGCATATGCTCTATATGTTTTGCCTCGGGTGGGGTTGGGGTTAAATCCAGGGAGCATATACCCCGGGTTGAGGGCCAGGGGTATGCTCTCTGGAAGGTTATGTTTTATTTGAAGCCATTGTTAGAAATACAGCTTTCTCATGAATTGTCTCCTTTTAACCTCTCTTCTCATTCTTGTCCTCCTTTTCACCTAAGCCCTAAGTGAGCCTGATGCTCTGTGGTTACAATCCCACCCTTGGACAATGCCTGCCATCAAGTATTCCCTGTTGTCACTTGTCATCCTCATCCTACACTCTTTCTATCACAGAAGTGTGCTGGGACCTTTCATGCATTTATGACCTCCCCACGCTCCATGCCATTCTTCTCTTTGACATTGTATGTTTGTTTCAATGTTTACTTCAGAGAGGTATTGGGGGCTATGGACTTCAATTCCATTAGCCACATCACAATTTTCAACAAGAATCTCCTGACTGAAATGTACTGAAATGGAAGAGAAAGTCCTCTCACCAGAATTGAGGAATGTCAAGGCTGGAAGGTATCTTAGAGATCATCTAATCCAGTTCTTGCTTCAGAAACGATTCAGGGAAGCAAGTGAAGTGACTTGGACTTTACCTATGGTAATACTGTCTCCCCACCCTCAACACTGCCCAGCTGGCATTTCTGTAGCCCCAACACCTCCCCCACACTGTGCCTTGGTGAGTGTTCACCAAGGAACGCTGCATTTTGATAAGCCTCAGTAATCAAGAGCAGCCTCTGCCCATAAATACACCTGCCCTGCTCCTGCCTGGGGTGATTCCCTCCGACTTGCGTCTGCTTCTCGCCAGCAGCCCCAGCATTATGCAGAGACTTGTGCTGCTATTAGCCATTTCTCTTCTACTCTATCAAGATCTTCCAGGTAAAAAGGGACTCTCAGCTGGAAATATACACAGTTGCTGGGGATGACAGGGGGAGAAGAAAAACATTTGATTTAGAAAATAAATCCTGAAGGATGGAGTAACCTTCTTCAATCTCAGCCTTTTTTCTCTTTGCTTTCATTGGGTCCATTAGTAAAATGCAGTATGTGGCAGTCCTTGTATGCACCTTATAGCCACGAGGCTTACTAGCTCAAGGAGGAAAAAAGAAATGTAGGTATCAGGAGTCCTAGATGTCCTTGGCGCCCTGGCCACACACGGTAACAATTCCTCATGGAATCCTCAGCGATGAGGACTCACTAGCCATGCTTGTTCCATTGCAGGGCAGCAGCAATTATTCATTGTTGATTTTGTAGAATAAGATGCCTTCCCCCATCCTCCTCCTTCTGAACAACTTTACTCTGCACAGAAAGGGCGCCTACTCATCCTCCTAAATTTTGCAACTTTTCATATCAAGTCAGATGATTAGGATTAAAGGGGATGCAGTGATTTCAGTAGGCAAGAACGTAATTTACTGACAACACAAATAGCAGGTGCCTTTGAACTCTGCTCAGGAAATTTTAGACTGAGATGTCAGCAATCTTCTGACTCCTACGTTAATCTATGTCCCCAGAAGCATGTATTTCTTAATATATTTGCAATGGATGTGAGAGAGCACCTAATCTAATTCCCTTCTTTTACAAGCTGAGCAGCATTCTCTATAGTACAGTGAGAGAAAATAAGATTTTTAGAGTTGCTTAACAAGTCTAGCAGTGCTGGGACGAAACCAATTGTTTTGACTCGTAGAAGCCATCAGATCTTCTCTTCCAAGCTGCTCAGTCAATTTTATGGGGCTTTGACAGACACCCAGCACCCATCTTTTTACCCTTCCAGGCTGTGCCTCCACTGTGATTCAGATGGGTTAATGATTTTTTTTTCAGAGGGTACCTGTTTAGGTTAACTCTTCCTTTTTCTTTCTTCCCGTGTCATTTCCCAAAGACACTTCTGTGAAATTCTGCTATGAGCATGTTCCAGGTCTGTTAAAATATGTTAGCAATTTATCAAAGAACAGGTTTTCTTCAACCTTTGATCCCAAGACAAAGAACTTGGGATGGAAAGCCTGGGTCAGGGATCCCTCCAGATCCCGAAGAATGCACCGCAGAGCTGGCTGCCATTATCCACACTTGGCTGCTGAGGGCTGGGTCAGACTGTCCTCTGCAGTTGAATTCTGAGAAAGACCATTAGCAGGAAGAGGATTAGGGAGGGAAGTGGCAGAAGTGGGTGAGGGTGAATGACATGCGCTGCCTGCCTCTTCTCCTGCCACCCCTGCTTTGGGTAAGTTTGGCTGTCACACACTGTCAGCCCCTCAGATACCCACAGGGACTGGGGATGGGTGCTGTCAACCAAAAATAAAATTCTAAGACCCCTCCCCAACCATCCAAATGGACTCCCTCCTCAGCCAGGGCTCTTAAAATTTAATCTGAAAGTCTGCTTCAGGCCATGAAAGGAAGTGGGGGTTGGACATGCCTCATTACACTTTCCATCATGAACATCAACACAGACTTTAAGTGTGATAAGAAACATTTTACAGCCTGTTCTCTCTGAAGCCTGCTATCTAAAAGCATCAACTGCATGATACAACTTTGGCCTCCACAATACAACCTCTTGTCGCAACCCAAACATTCCTGTCTATTGATCCCAGGTCTTTAGACAAACTCAATCAATTGTCAACCAGAAAATGTTTAAATTTACCTATAGCCTGGAAGACCACCTGCCACACACTCCCACTGCACCCCCACAGACCCCCGCCACCCCCACTTTGAATTGTCCCACCTTTCTGTACCAAACCAATGTAAATCAGCCAGGTGTAGTGGCTCACACCTGTAATCTCAGCATTTTGGGAGGCTGAGGTCTGCAGATCACTTGAGGTCAGGAGTTCGAGACTGGCCTGGCCAACATGGTGAAACCTCATCTCTACTAAAAATACAAAAATTAGCTGGGTGTGGTGGTGCATGTCTGTAATTCCAGCTACTCAGGAGGCGGAGGCAGGAGAATCGCTTGAACCCAAGAGGTGGAGGTTGCAGTGAGCTGAGATCGTGCCATTGCACTCTACCCTGGGCGACAGAGCAAGACTCTGTCTCAAAAAAAAAAAAAAAAAAAGAAAAAAAAAAAAGCAAATCACATGTATTGATTGATGTATTATGTCTCCCCAAAATGTATAAAAGCAAGTAAGCTGTATCACAACCACCTTGGGCTCATGTCCTTAGGACCTCCTGAGGTTGTGTCACAGGTGTGTCCTCAACCTTGACAAAATAAACTTTCTACATTAACTAAGACCTGAGACCTGTCTAAGATTTTCTGGGTCTGTAGAGCAGAGGAGGAAAATTGCTTATGCAAGAAAGAAACTAGTGTAGTGTAGTCTACCCTGGAATGTATTTGTTGCTTAGGATATATTTATTACTCAGCCTTAGTGTATGGACTGTATTCTCCCTTTTGCATTCTGTTTACTCAGACTATAAGACATACCAACTAGGTTTTTGTTCCAGCTTTGACACATAAGTTGCTGTGTGACCTCAGATTAGTCACTTTCCTTCTCTGAGCCTTAATTCCCATCTCTAAATAGATGGCCTGTGAGGGCTTGTTTGAAACTGACAGTCTAACATTTTAAAGGTTGTGTTCTCTTCCTAGTCTATTCTTCTTCTCCCCTAACGCTAAGCTTCGTTTTCCCTGAGCGAGCATGCTGTCCTCTTTTTCCTCCTCTAACTCCAGGTTGTAAAGTGACCTGCCACAGATATGTCAGAAGGCACATATCTGCTACTCAACCTCCACCTACTCCCTCATCATGATACACACTGCAGCCCACCTCACTCCTTTCTTCATTGCCTTGTACTGTGACCACAAGGGCTTGCTTTTGAATGAAGCCTACAGCAAAACAGTCTTTCCTCATCACCCACTGTGGGGCCATTCCAAATATTAACCCCTTCAATATCCTATCAAGCACATGAATTGGTCAAACTGCCTTTTAGTCCTCACCTACATCCTGGACAAAGAACCTTGATACCTAAGCATCAGAAACAGGAGGCTTCTCTTTACCAGAACAAATGAAAGACATAAAACCCTGGTGCAAGGATTAGCAGCCCGTTTCTGCTTTGTAGAAAAGGAACAGATGCAACAGGGGAGAAGGACTTAAGGCTAAGATGAAATTAGGACTCTTGGGCCCCGACTTCTGCAAAGAGGTCCATTTGCAGCCCTGACTCTCCTCTCCCCAGGGTTCCTCTGACACCCTCCCCCAAGCCTGACTCCTGCTGAGTTTGCTAGAGAACCTCTCGCAAAGCTCTCTCCAGCGAGACTCTCTCGGTCCACCTTACACCGTCCTCCCTACCATCAGCCTTGCTTCTGGGTTTTCCTGATATCTCTGTAAGATCCTATCAGTGTGGCATGTGAGATAATGAGTTTTACAAAGCTGCTTTCAGCCTCAGAGAGCGCACCCTGAGACTGAGAAGCTAAATCCATGTCTCCTGAAAACTGCTCTGGGCCAACGGCCGAACAATCAGGATTCTGCTCCTTTCTAGTTTCCTCCGCTCTACTTGCAACCATTCTAGTTTATTCTGGTCTAGTCTATCCAATCATTTACTCACCACGTCCTTACTGAGAACAGGCTACGTTCCTCGTAGCAGTTACACAATGGTAAGCAACATAAACATGGGCCTCATTGTCAGGGAGCTCATAGTTCGAATGAGAATAGCAAATAACAAAATATACATACATATATACATATCTATATCTATATCTATGTTTGTATGTATCTCTCTATATATATGTATATACATATACCTATATAGATACATAGATATATAACTACAACTTGCGATACGTGATATAAAAGAATAACGAATGCATAGGGAGAAAAATACTTTTGGGGCATTTCAATACACGAAGAGGACAGAGAAAGATTTGCCCAATATTGGGAACTTAAGGTTGAGACATAAAAGTTCAAAGAATCCACTTATGGGAAGGAAGAAAAACCTTCCAGGCAGAGGGGACAGTGCACGTGAAGGTACTAGGATAGCAAAGAGTAAGCTCACATGGAACAGAAGGGAAGCCGGCGAGAGTTTCATGGACAGAGTGAGGGCCACATTGGAAAAGCATGAGTCTGAAAAAGTGGCCCAAGATCAGATCACGATTGCTTTGGAGACCCAGTAAGGGGCTTGGAGAGATTTAATAAAGTAAACAATAGAAAACTTGTAGGGATTTTGAAAATAGCTGTGACATGGAATGATGTACATTTTCAAATACAATCCATGCTGGTTGGGAATCAGAAGGTCAAGTCAATCATCTAGGAAAGTGGAGGAGGATGGGGGTCCAGGAAAACCTCTACCACCATGCACTAGCATTCTCTATCCCCCTCCGAAAACACCTTCTGCCAAAGCCTTGCCTTTTGGTGCCAGTAAGGAATTAATGACAGTGCCATATCCCGTTATCTAGTGAGAAGCGAATTTGAATTGGACAGAATATGTGGTTATGGGACTGCCCGTTGCCGGAAGAAATGTCGCAGCCAAGAATACAGAATTGGAAGATGTCCCAACACCTATGCATGCTGTTTGAGAAAATGGGATGAGAGCTTACTGAATCGTACAAAACCCTGAAACGCAGTAGTGCTGGTCCCTAGAGTCGCTGGAAGTAGGACCTCAGTAGCTTTCCTTCCTGCGGCCTAGCAGCAAGGGCATCCCCATTGCAACCACGGGTTCAGTTATCAAAGAAGGTTTGCTGAGCTTCCACTCAATGCAAAGCCAATATAGGAGACTGAAGAAGAATACAGGCTGGAAAGCCGCCTCTGGTTGTGATAATGGAGAATAACAATGGGAGTTAAGCATGAGTTTCAACACTTTATAAGTTGAACAAAAAATATGTCTACCTAATCAGCTATAAACCTAAGAAAAACATCATTTTTATCCTGATAATATCGGTTTTCTTTTCCGATCGAAAGTTTTGCTCAGGAGTTATATATATCGTGTGTTAATTAAAATGTAAAGTAAATCAATGTTAAGTGTGCCTTGTTTAGAATACACTATATTTCAAAACATAGACCTCTGAGGAGAAAAACAAAAGAGGTGATGTGTGATGACAAGCTTGGGAACCCATTGGAGCTTAAGGGGTTGATCAAGTGGGCGTCTGTGGAGGGTCCCATCCAGCAGAGGGCAGCAGAGAGCAGCCCTGCGCTGAGCTGTGGATTCTTGATCCTGAAAACCTGTAAAGAAAGGTGAGTGATGAAACATTTGACCTGCCTGCCTTTCCTGTCCAAACCAAATTTTAAGGTAGTCAAAAGCTTCTCTCTTCGAAAGCAGTCCAGCTAATAAATGAGGAGTGTCGCCATTTTGCAAACACATAGGGAAACAGGGATCTAGCCAAGGAATGTCAACAGCGATTCAAATAAGCCAGAAAGACAACCTGCTACCCTGTGCTTCCTAATAGAAGGACATAATGCCACGTACGAGCTTCTAGTCATGGTAAGCAGCATCATGCTCACCTTGTCAGGGTGGAAACTGAGGCTGGATTGTGCCCTTTCTACCAAAACAGTGTAATGGCCCTTCGCGTAGGCATCGCCCAGCCTCAATATGTGGTTAGTCTTGTTTCATCCCTTGATAACTCTCTCCTAGATTATCTCAAATAAAAATAAATTATTTCAAAGGTGCCCATTTGAAAATACTCTAGAAGGTGTAACTCAGGGGGAAAGAACTCGTTTTGTAAAATAGAACCCCAATACTATTATCACCCCTGGAAAAAATCAGCATTCATTCCTAAATACAATTTAACAGCCAATCTGTATTCAAATGACCCTGAGCATTTCATAAATGCCTTTTTAAGAGTTGATTTATTAGAATCTGGATCCTGGAAGGTCCACTTACTGCCTCAGGTTGTTTACCTCCAAGGCCTCTTGCACAGATGGTGATGTGTACTTCTATTCCATCTATAAAATATTGTGCTGAAAATTGAGTGCCTATCTGGGCAAGCCCCTAGGTCTCAACACTGCAATTACAGGAAAAGAAGAAACTACTGAACCACGCCCAAGGATGCCACACTCCAAATGCAACATACAGAACACGCTATAAGACAATGTGACATTTATTTTAGTCTTATATTTTTTTAGACTCTTTTCATTATTCTCATATTTTGTATTTTATAAAATACTTTTAATACATAATCTCCTTTGATCCTCACCATAAACTCTTGAATTAGGCATGGTAAGTGTCAACATCCTCACCTTTTAGGCACTGTTACTAAGGTTCAGACGGATTAGTGGTTTTCCTAACACTGGCCACGATATTAGGCAAGACCAGGCCTAGACCCCACATCTCAAGTGCAATTCAGAGGCAGCACAGCATGGCATGTACAAATACACAAAGCCTGGAATCCCAGCTCTACTGCTTAGCAGGTGACCTTGGGAAGGTGACTTATTTGACTTGTACCTTGATTTCCCTTCCTGCCATATGGCCATTCTGCCCAACAACACTTACAAACAGAGATCCAACTGCTGACCCTGTGCTACAATTATTTTTTGTCTCCTTTTAAAATGTAATTTGATGCCTTGCCAAGAGAAGCCATCTTGTACTTCCCAATGTAAATATAGAGCAAAGCAAGGGACTTCTACAGACTTTAATCAAGGCCACCCGCCGTAGTGGCCAGAGAGACAATAACAAGCAGAAAGCAAAGCTATCTCATTGTCAGATAACGTAGAAAGCCTTGTATCGTGGTCTTCACTGAAGAGCCCTGGGTTTGGCTTGCCGTCCTGGTGTCCTATTGTTTTGCTCTCTAAAGAGGCTGGATTCTGAAACAGCGCCCCCTCCCGCCCTCAGGTGTAATTCACATAGTCATATTAATGAACTGCTATCCTCAGCACTTAACGACATCACAAAGTCACACTACTTTAATTTCAGGGCTTTACAGTAAAAGAACAAAGATAGATTGTTCTATTTTATTGTTTCCAGAATTGGCAGGAAATATTTAATAATTTGTACCTGATGCACTACAAACACAATCAGAAACCCAATAACATTGCTACTTATCTTCTATCTGCAAAGGATGGATACAGATCTGAAGTCTGTAGTTCATAATGAATGATCAGTAACCCTTTGAAATGTGCCTAATGAAAATCAACAGAAGGAAGGATTGTTTGGATATTTTTCACTTTTTAATTTATGCGTTTTTTATTATTTGAAGTTGAGAGAGAGAGACAGAGATTGACAGAGAAAATCTCTGGGTGAGCAAATCACCACCCAGGTCCTTACTTAAATATCCAAAAGAGCAGAACTTGAAATTTTCAACGTGCAGGAGTTAAGGTTTTCCACACTGGCATATTCTCTTTCTTGCCTCCCAAGAGACATCCCATTAAATCCTGGAAAATATGACTGTGTAAAGGGGAAACATATTGCAGCCAAGTCTGTGCTCAGAAGTTGCTATAGAATCAACTTTCTCTTGCATTAACACATGACCCAAAGAAAATTAGCCTGGAAGAGTCTCACAGGTGAGTGAAGCAGAGATTCCTATGTAGATTTTCTTATTCCTGAATTTTAGATTGTGATATGTCCACAAGGACTGCTGGGACCTCACTTTCATAGGCACAGAGGGCCCTGTGGGTAAAAATAGGTGGGGTCCTGAGTCTTCCCAACATGACAAAGTCAAAGACAGACACATGGTGAGTGGTAGAGCTGCCTTTGTGGCTGAATCCGAGAGAAAAAATGATCAACCTCTAAGGACTGGGAAGGGGCTGAAATGCTTTCCAGTTATGAGAAATTACACACAAAATAATAAAAGCATCATGGCACCGTGGAGAAAAGATACTATTCCCGTGAAAAACTACATTTCTTCTTATGTGTGTGACCACCATGAACTCCTGCTCTTCCCCAAACAAATTTGTTGCCTTTCCCTTTAACTTTGAGCACCCCTTTGTTTATTTACATGGACTCCATTCTGTTAATAGTGTCTGCAGTGCATAGCCTCCTCCAGATCTTTAGTCTTTAATTAACACATATAGACACATCGCTTTTTCTCTCATCCTCCATTTCCTCTTCTTAAAATATTGGTTAGGTCTCTAAGACAGTTTTCATTTCCAAAATGTTATGATTGTTTCGTCAGAATTGCCAACCTCGGCCAGGCAGGGTGGCTCACGCCTGTAATCCCAGCACTTTGGGAGGCAGAGGTGGGAGGATCACTTGAGGTCAGGAGTTCAAGACCAGCCTGGCCAACATGGTGAAAACCCGATCTCTACTAAAAATACAAAAATTAGCTGGGCGTGGTGGCAGGCACCTGTAATCCTAGCTACTCAGGAGGCTGAGGCAGGAGAGTCGCTTGAACCGGGGAGGCGGAGGTTGCAGTGAGCTGAGATGGTGCCGCTGCACTCCAGCTTGGGCAACAATGCCAGACTCCGTCTCAAGAAAAAGAATAGGCAATCTCAACAGATTTATTTAAACTTATAACAATACCATGTTTTTATTACCAAAACTAAATTGTGTTTATGCCTTAGCGCTCATGAAAGGATTTCCTGTGTTCTTTTATATGCTGCCTTAAGAGCATTCTTGGGATGGCTGAAATGGCTACAGATCAAATTGACTTCTGAAAACACAATTCATTTTGTGATTCTGTGCATGAAAAAGAAACAAAATACCAAGGAATATTTTTGCACAATTCTCAAAGCTACTTCTTTTACCACAATCCAAAAGCAGTTTTCTCTCCTATCATGTAATTCTTCCTGACTGCTTTTTCCAAAGAAGACTCTAATATTTGTGTCTTTTCCATATATCAGTTATTTTCCCTAGAGGGGAATCTGTGCCTCTGTAAATGGCGTTCTAGTTGGTCTTACAGACTTGTTAGCATGTTACAATCTCAGACTTAAGAATAAGAAAATCTGCATAGGAATCTTTGCTTCGCTCTTCTGTGAGTCTCCTCCAGAGAAACTTTCACTGGGTCATTTAGTAATGCAAAAGAAGAGTCTAAATTTGATTCTGCAGAGAACTTCTGATTCCAAACTGGGCTACAATAGGGTTTTCCTTCTCGCATTCATATTTTCCAGGATTTACCAGGATGCTACTTGGGAAGCAAGAAGGAGGATGTGCCGATGTGGAAAATCTCACTCCCTGCACGTGTGTGCAATTTCCAATAAGATCCTTCAGGAATATGTATTTGCAGAACTTCTTATTTGACAATAAAATCTTGATCATTTTACTTTAGCCCACCTACTTAGTCCAAACGAATCAAGATACCACATACTAAGCAGCTTTAAAAAAAAGAATATGATTTATTGATTGAATGGACCAAAAAAAACTTGAAACAATTATTAGAATATTCTATAATGGGTTCTGCCATCCTCCCCCTCAGGATGGATGTGGCTTTTAGCAAGAGAATTATTCAAAGACTTTTTTAGGACACAGAAATCTGGCAGAAGAGGACAGGAGCTGAGAGCATTGTTGTGTTAGGCCAGATGTAACATTAATTGCCTTTATTACGACTTCACCAGCTTTTGCCTGTCAAAGAGCAGAACTAGGCTTTCCCGGCTGCTCTTTTTTAAGATTGTTCTTTTCAGAAGCATGGAAGAGGGGGCTTACTTTATCTCAAGACGTAGACAAAGGAAGTGAGATCTAACTATTTTTGGCTCAGTTTCTTCATTTAAATTATTTCAAATAATTCTAACGACTTAAAAGAAGATTCCGTTACCTGGGTGGTAATTACTCAAATGCTGTTATATTTTAAGTCATGATTTTGATTAATGATTCATTACTATTAATATCTGAATGGTGGAATAGGCTTGTTTTTGTTTTCTTTCCTTTTATAGAGAAGATAAAAATATATAGAAATAAGTTACCAATATACTCCAAAATTTCCATCGCTGTTATAAAAGATCCACATTCCAAGTTTAAATAATTACAAATACAACTGTAAGAAGTTGCTATTGAACTAGAGTATAAAAAATACCCAAAGTATGTAGATGAGCGAATCAATCTTCATTTAGGGTTGAGGTAGAGCAGCTGTCTACCTCCTTTCTTGACTGTCTATGTTCTTCCAACATCCAATTATCAGAATTTGATGCAGTAAGTGATTAAAGAAACTTATCATGGGCCAGTTGTCACCTAACTCCGCAGTGTTGCCCTGTGCTCTTGGAATTGGAAGACTTCCTAATTCCTTAAAGTGAAAGGATGTGAATGATGCTCCTGCTCTCCCTGACCAGCACCTCATGCTTTGCAGTGGAGAATCTGTCCTGAGACCCAAAAGATAGTGGCCTCCGCATTGTGCTGCCAGGGCAGCTGCTATGTGCACCTGTCCGCAGCTGCAAACCTTCCGCCCTTTGTTGGTGCTTCAGCGGATGCCCAGGTCTCTATTGTCATTGCTGCCTCTTTCTCCATTTGCTTCCAGCTTTCTCCAGGTAGAGAGTAAGTATTTTTATTTACACAAATGACCTAAGTTGTTTTCTCTGTCTGGATTAAAATATACATGCAAATGAGACATATGAGATAAGCACTATCTTTTCCAGACATCACTGATGTTACATTGGATGTTATGTGAATACAAAACTCTTCAACCAAAGCCTTCTTCACTTTAGTTAAGTCCAGAGCAGACTGTCTGGGTTACATGCATACCTGAGCTAATGCAGCCAAGTAAGAAACACACACTTGGTTAAAATGCTTAAAAAGATGAAGGAGAAGGGAAGACAAGTCCTCTGCTTGGATATCACTAGAGGAGAAAACCCAGACTCAAACACAGATTTTTTTTTCTTTTTTAAAAGAATTGAATTGGACCCAGTGACATCAACAGGAGGTGTGTGGGGGTAAAGAGAATGGAAAGCGGAGAGAAAAATCAAGACAACTCAAATAAGTTAAAATAGAAAGGAGGGGGGTCCAAAGTGAGGAAGGAGAAGTGGAGGGGACCAAGAAACAGGGAGAGAGACTCAGAGAGGAGAAGAAAAAGAAAAGAACATTTTGAGCAGCCTTGGAACTCTCTGTATAACTTCAGGAAGGGATAGTTTGTAAAACCAGGTCCTACCTGTTATGTTGTGTCTTATGCATGATTTTTTAACACTAAAATAAAAACGCTCAGCCAACAGGATAGAATCGACATGGCAGTTTATTTATGTCCCTGTTCTTATGAACATTAGGGGGCTTTTGAGAAGCGTTTGAGGACATTGGCAACTTTATGATACTTATGTTTGTTCTGCCCCTCCATGCCTTTCATCTTTCTGTTTCTCTCTGTTCTTCCTTATTCACCAAACCCACCCAAGATATTCAGGCATATTATTTACTTCCTGAAATATGTGTCTCAAGTGTTTGTTCCACCAGCAGTGGGATAGTAGCGTGTCCACATTGTCCTTTGAGAATGAGAAGTCATCCTGGAGCACAGCTCTTCCCACGCTCCGGGCCCACACACCCAGCCTCACTCCATCAAAGGAGCCCCGCTGCCTGCCCACCCACCCTGGGTGCTTTCTGGCTTGCAGTGCTCTTGGCAGACATGAGGCAACGATTGCTCCCGTCCGTCACCAGCCTTCTCCTTGTGGCCCTGCTGTTTCCAGGTAAAATGGAAAGGTGACCCGGGTCTGGGTGCCAGAATCTCTCTGCAATGGTCATCTGAGGTATGGGAGTCCAGGCTGGACAGGGAGAGATGAAGTCCTTGGAGCATGTATTCCTGGTGGAGCTTTGGGTACGAGTCTCTGAACTGGGTTCATAAATGGCACTCTGAATTGGCTGATGGCACTTGCTTCCCAGGGAAGAGTGTCCCTCCCCGATTCCATTTTCTTATCCTTTTAACATTCCCCTTTCCCTTACAGAGAAGAACATTACATTTTAGGGAATCTTAACAACTGCATTAGTGACACTTGAAATAAATTCTCTGGCTGTGCTGGCTTTGAGGAGGTTCTCAGACTCACCGTTCATGGCATACATTTCTTACACTTCATTCACCTTCTCTCTCTACACATAGGTGCATACAACGCATGTGCACAAATGTGCACACAGACGGAACACTAGCACCCCTCCCAACTCCCCCACCCAATCACCCATGCTCACTCACCTGGTAGACTGTAGGTGCCTCATGCTGACGAGTCTGCCAGGCGGAGGCCTCAGAGCATCCTCAGACGTGTGTTTCCACTTGCACAGGATCGTCTCAAGCCAGACATGTGAACCACTCAGCCACTGAGGCTCTCGGAGAACTCAGGGAAAGAGCCCCTGGGCAAGGCACAAACGGGTTTCAGCTGCTACGCCACGCAGTGAAACGGGACCTCTTACCACCGCGCACCCCACCTTACCAAGGTGAGTCAGGGACCAACACGTGCAACAAGTGCATCCACTGGGGAGACGTAGAGGGAACAAATAGATGGGAAGATGTCTGTGCTGGTCGGGGTGGGTGAGCAGTCATTGTTTGGGGAAGACATGGTGCGGGTGCATTGGGCTGCCCTGCCTGTCAGGGAGACCACGGGGTCTCACAGCTTCCCCTGGGGCTGGATCATTGAGGGCCTTGTGGAACGTGGGAGTATTGAGGGGCCAAAAGGCAATTTATCTGAAGCCACGTCTGTAATTGCTGGCTTCCTCCAAGAACAGGAGCCAGAGGAGACACTGGTGGAAACATGGCCTCCTGCCAGGTTGCAGCCCCATGCCCTTAGCTTTGAAGGTCATTCCCGTTCAAGGAATTTACTGAATACCTACTAAGTTTCAGGTGTCCATTGAGGTCTGGGAAATGCTTCCTGAGGATGCTGGCAGAGAATAGACTGTATTGTCAGTCTACTCAGGCAAGGAGGTAGCAGGAAATGGCAAGGGACAATTGAGCCCACAGCCACTCTTCTGGACTCTTCCAGAAGGGCCAGGCTTCTGGTCAGCCCCCGAACCCCTGGGCAGGACCAGCTTCAAATCCAAAAGAGCCTGGAAGAGCCTGTAGTTTCCAAGATGCTTCTTTAATGCCAAGCTGATTGCTGACCCTAAGACAGGGAAAACTAGGTTAGCAGATCAGTGGGCAAGAGCAAGAAAGACAGGAGGGTGTTGGCAAATTGCTGTGACATCCAGCAAATAAAGTCCTGCTGAATTTGATGCCTGCAGCATCCTACCCAACCTCCCATCCCTTTCTAATTGGCCCACAGTTCCAAAGGACTCATTCATCTGGATCTCCTCCCAAGGGAAGGGAAAAAGAAAACTCAATTATTACACAACAAATATAAACAGGTGCAATAGTAGGCGTGTGTTATTTAGTCTAACAGTATTCCTATGAGACAGGATTATTCCTTCCTTTGGTTAAAGGAGATTTAGTGGGGCAGAGCTATATATCTGGAGTTGATGTTTTAGTTTGGAACTTGAAGCTATTAACTATGGAAAGCTGTTTCATATCCATCCCACCCCCACCCTGTCCCTCATGGCTCAAATGACCACTGTTTGATTCTGGAGATGGTCTTAAGAAGCTAATGTTGGATTTTTTCTTTTTTTAATGCAGAACCTGCATCAGATTTAAAAGTTGTTGACTTCAGGAGAAGTGAAGGCTTCTGCCAAGAATACTGTAATTATATGGAAACACAAGTAGGCTACTGCCCTAAAAAGAAAGACGCCTGCTGTTTACATTAAAACTGATGTTGCTGATATAGAAACAAAGCTCTGCCACTTACCTGTTCTCCGGGGCCACGTTGTCCAATCAGGTGCAGGTTTTTTGCGGAAGTGTCTGAGCAGCAGGGAGCGGAGATATTGCCACTTGTGCCAGACAGTTCAAATATTTTATTGTGGCAAGATAAATGACAAAAATGCTACCTGTGATCTTACAGAAGATGACTTAGCTTGACATGAACCGAATTTTCAAAATCACACAATTTGTGCTAGTAAATGTGGATATCATAAACTTTTATTAGAAAGAATTAAAATAATTTGTTCTTTTATTTAAAAACTATTTTTTGAATACCTACTTCTATTCTAGGTACTGTGCAATGGAGTCCATTCTATTCTAAGTACTGTGAAATGTAGTTGAGGTGTTACGTGTGTGGTCAAACCCATTCTCCATCAGCCCCATCATCTCCTACCTGCAAGCCAGTTCGAAGCCCTGTTCTCTAGCAGCAGCTGAGAGAGTGTGCAGGCAAATGCCTTCTGGGGAGATACTGAGAGCTGGGAGTTACTGCCTGTTCTCTTTGTGCTAAGCCTGGAAGAATACCCTCTGGAAGTCCTCTTGTGCCCCTTTAAAACTACCCATTTGTTCTCTGTGGCCTTAGAAGACACAAAATGCAGAGACCCATTTATGACCCGATGGTGCTGTGCAATTCTAGGCTTTTGGTGTCCTGAACAAAGAACTGGATGTGATACTCAGACAGCAAAGCAAGCAGCAAAAGTGTGTGAAGCGCAGTATTACATTCCCGGAGAGGGGATAGTGGGCTGACTTCTGCCAAATGAGATTAGCATGGCTTCGGTGTACCTTGGGTCTTTTTATGCGTTTTTTTTCCTTCTCTTCGCAAGGCTGCCTGATCTTTTGCCGGTGCCTGCCTTTTGATAGATAGGTGTGTTGCTTAGTTACTTTAGCCTGTGCGGGCTTGTGCATTGTCTCCATCCCATAATTTTAACTACATGCATGATAGGTAGTCCATATGCATGAGCTTTAATGAGCTGATTATCATACAGCATCCTGTTAAGGATACTTTTTCTCTTTAATGCCTATCTCTGAAGAGCTGCCCCTTCCTGGTTTGATGTGGATCTTGCTGGCCATGGGGTCCTTGCTCTCTTCTTTATCTCACTTTTTCTTTTGGCTGCTTCACTTCTGCCTTTCATCTTGCTTCTTGCTCACCCACCCCTTCACCTTGCTTCTGTTTCTGCTTTTATTCACTCTATCCTTTATCCAACTTCCAATTTCCTCTGCAATTCTCCTGCCTCACATTAACTTCTAGAGATAAGTGATTTAGGAGCCAGTCCCCCAGGTGGCAGCTATAAAACTGTGCTTGAAGTATTCTCCTTCAAGGGAGAAGCTGGAGACCTGGATTTCTTGCTGGAGCTAGTCGAGAGGAGCAGGCGCAGTGCCTAGCTATACCTCTGTTCAGGCTCCCACAGGTCTACTGTTCACCCTGCCCCTTTGGCTCCCAGATACAGACCCAGAAGTCAACCCTCAGGCAGCAGATGGGAAAATGGGTAGATAAACCCCTTGCAGGTAGAAACCGGGAGGTGGGCATTTACCTGCCTGCTCTGGCCTCAGCCCAGGGAGAGAGCTGCCAAAAGTGCTTGCAAATCTGTGTCCCACCATCTCTTTGGTGTCTGTGGTTTAGGGAGACCTGCAGATGCCCAGCTCTATCAACCCTGAGCTGGGTGATTTAGGAGCCAAATCCCTGGGTGGGAAGCATAAAGGTCAGGGTACTATATGTGTGGTCCAAACCCTTCACTCCTCAGGGAGAAGCTAGGAGTTGGGACTTCCTTACCAATTAATTGTAAGGTGTTATGCCTGGGATAGGGATTGTGCGGGGAGTGTGTCTCAGCTCTTCCCACCTGTTTTCACATGAATATTTTCTCAGTTGCTTGATGTGTAGTAGTCTTTCAATTAGTCCATGGTTTTCTCTCAGAAAGAACCGATCTGTGTGTTGATATTTCTTTGGTATATCCGTGGAAGGAAGGAAAGGCTGGAGCCTCTTAGTCCACCATCTTGCAGATATCAGTCTGGCACACCCTTGATTACTGTGTAGTTGAGCGTTTTTTCGTTTGTTTATTGATCATTTTTTCTCTTCTGTAAAATTTAATAGTTTTACTGGGTTACTACTTTCTTTTCTTTTTTTTTTTTTTTTGAGATAGAGTTTCACCCTTGTTGCCCAGGCTGGAGTGCAATGGTGCGATTTTGGCTCACCACAACCTCCACCTCCCGGGTTCAAGCGATTCTCCCAGGTTCAAGCAATTCTCCTGCCTCAGCCTTCCTAAGTAGCTGGGATTATGGGTGTCCACCACCATGCCCGGCTAATTTTGTATTTTTAGTAGAGACGGGGTTTCTCCATGTTGATCAGGCTGGTCTCAAACTCCCGACCTCAGGTGATCTGTCCGCCTCGGCCTCCCAAAGTGCTGGAATTACAGGCGTGAGCCACCGCGCCCGGCCAGGTTACCGCTTTATTCTTATCCATGTACATGTGCTCCTTTTATATCTAACCTTACATATTCTTTCCTCCATCAATTATCTTCCCTTTCTCTGGAATGCCTCCGGCTTAAACCCCAGTTATCCTTGAAATATCCTCTCATTATCTTTCAACCATAATTTTCATGCTTTTCCCTTTTGTTCTCTACTTTGCAGATATTTATTTTTATATCAGTTTCTCTTTCTGTAGAGCCCTTCTTTTTTTTTTTTTTTTTTTTTTTTTACTATTTTTGGATTTTGAAGTTCAGTTATTAGATTTTTAATTATTTTTAAATAGTCTTATGTTTGCAAATAGTCTCTTTCTTTCTCAACGTGTGACTTTCTCATGGGATCTAATTCTCATTTTGCTTACCACAGTTTCTCAAATCTCATTAGGAATAAATACATATTGATTGTTTTAAAACTGCATTTTTTCATTGAAATCGCACATATTCCAGTTCAGTTAAGTCTCTTCCAGTTTCTAAAAGTGCTGACTTCACTTCTGCTAGTTTTACACTGACCGCTAACATCTGCTTGGTCATGCAGACCAGCTGTTGCAGGATTGCTTTGGTAGGGTAAGCAAGCGAGTGAGAGGTGGCACAGAATGAATGTGGGTAGAATCTGCTGTTTGTCTTAAACTTTTCTGTAGGGTATCTCTACTTAAAAGAAGTTTCATGGATGTCTTTAATAAATAAATAGGGAAGAAATAATGATATTTGCCTAATCTGTCCATAAAATCTTCATCAGTGATAATTATTTTAGGCTCAAGTTAATTAATAATAAACTGCACATCACAAAACTCTGAGCTCATTATTCTCTTTGCAGCTTTCTTTAATCCCCATAAATTAAAACTTCCTGCAAATATTGTTATGTATTAGATTGCTACAAAAGTAATTGTGGTTTTTGCCATTGAAAATAACGGTCAAAACCGCAATTACTTTTGCACCAACCTAAATATAAGCATCTGGGTAAGAATCAGGATCCTGGGGCTCAGCATAGGAAAGAAACTAGGTACACAGAGCCCTTTACAGAATGCCACCTTTCCAGGCTTTTTTTCTGAACAAAGATGTTCCTTAATCAACTTATATATGGGCACACTCACACGGGGCTGATAGCCACGGATAATGAAGGTATATGAAACTAGTCCTCACATACAAAACCAGAAGCACTGGTAACTTAAATAACCTCTTTGTAAAGCAATCTCAATATGTATGTAAGATATAAAATACTTGTTCTCATTGTTTCAGTTATTCTGCTCAGAAATTATCCTGGGAAATAAAAAATACTTTGAGAAACCAAAAAAAAAAAAAACTCTAAAAAGTTCAAAATGGAGCACTACATTAGCAAACTACAATAAATCTACTCAGAGATATTACATATTCCTTAGGTATAATAAATATAACACAGTGAAAAACCATCAAAATGCATAACATTTTCAAAATACTTATATGTCCTAAAAATTATGATACCAATGTTCACATATTTGATATAAAATTAACTGTGAAAAGTATGCTTAAAAACAATAAAGTTTCTAATGTTAAAATTATTGGTGATTTTTAGATATTTGCACCTTTAAAAATACCATCAAGTTATTGCATTACTCTTAAATGTTAAATATACATTTGTAAGAACAAAATTAATGTGCCTAAAAATAAACATATATATGTATATACAAAGATATCACTTAATTATAAGCAAAGACATTCTGTTGTAGACTTAAGTTGCATCCAGAAACTCACAGAGTTAACATAAGAAAGCGCTTCCTGGGCAGTAAGATGATAAGACTCCTTGTTTGCATAGCGGTGAGTAAAAATAAAAAAAAATTTTATAAAAAGATGATATGACATTTAAAGCATGTTACCCAGGGAGATTTTGGAGCCTACCTGGGATTCATAAAAAACAGGTAGAAACTGATTTTTTTTTCCTCTCATTCTTTGATATTATAATATTTGCAGTGCTGGGTTGGGGACAAGGGGAGGGAGAGCATTAGGACAAATACCTAATGCATGTGGGGCTTAGAATATAGATGACGGGTTGATGGGTGCAGAAAACCACCATGGCACATGCATATCTACGTAACAAACCTGCACGTTCTGCACATGTATCACAGAACTTAAAGTAAAATAAAATAAAAATAAATAAAAATTACAGACATTAAAAAGAAAATGTGCCATCCTGCTTGGAGACAACTGAATAAATATAATGGGTTCTCAAGGTCAGTCCTGA
The DNA here is from genome assembly GCF_028858775.2 of Pan troglodytes. Taxonomy (NCBI): domain Eukaryota; kingdom Metazoa; phylum Chordata; class Mammalia; order Primates; family Hominidae; genus Pan; species Pan troglodytes. The sequence goes on from NC_072405.2 coordinate 18,722,246, forward strand.
GCCAGCAATTCCATTAGTTATGCATTCTTTGTTCTCACAGCAGCTTTTTAGTACAGGCCCCTGAGCCCTGATGAGGTTGTATGGCCACCAGTTTTACGCAGTGGGAAGAGGTCCTTAGACAGGAGCTTGCTGGAGGCTGTCTCAGAACGCCCTGCAGCACACCTGACTGCCTTGTATTCCACTCTGCACGCCCACCTTCCGCGCAGCGTCCTTCCCTCCCCTGCACCCCAGCAGCTTTCCCCGGGATTTGATCCTTCTGACTCATCCATTGCTCAGAGAGTCCCCATCATCAGGAAGCCTGTCTTCTCTTCAATGCCTGAGGTTTGCAGGACAAGGAACAGGTGGGCAGGCTCAGTCAATTCCACCCCATTGCACCTCGTGTGACATAAATAATGGGCGCTTCTAATCTTTTCTTCCTGTCCCTACATGTGGTCGTCACTGCAACTCTGCAGGCTTGACCTGCTCTCACCTGGCTTATTTTTACCTCTTTGGGTCATGGGAAATGACCTTCTGCACCCAGGGAATCTCCCTTAGTTGATAAGACCAAAATGGAAATAAATAATAAGACCAAAATGGGAAGTTAGTGTGCCTTCATAAAGAGAGATTAAATTCATGAACACAAACCCTGCCTCTTTCTTGAAAACCCAAAATACATAAATAAATAAAACCTCCGGAGCAAGAGGAGTAACATTAGCATTGCCCATGAGGATAAAAAAGTGGGGAGAAACCCCAGCTGACTTTTTCATCATCCCAAAAGGAGACACCAGTAAGCAGCCACTGGATTTGCCAGCTGTGCACATTTCATATATATGGAATCATACAATATGTGGTATTTTGTGCCTAGCTTATTTTACTTAATGTGAGATTTTCAAAGTTCCTCCATGTTGGAGAATGTGGCATTACTTCTTTTCCTTTTGTGACTAAATAATATTGCATTGCATGGATGCGCCACACTTTGCTTACACATTCATCAACTGATGCACATTTGCATTGCTTCCACCGTTGACACTTGTGACTAATTCTGCTATGAACACTACACTCATGTACAGGTTGCTGTTTGAACACCTATTTTCACTGCTTGTATGTATACACCTAGGAGTTGAATTGCTAGGCCATATTGGTAACTCATATTGTTTAACTTTCTGAGGAACTGCCAGACTTTTCCACAGCAGCTGCACCACTGTACATTCCCAGCAGCAACATATGAAGGTTACAATTTCTCCACATCCTCACCAACACTTGCTGTTTTCAAAAATTTTGTTTTGTTTTGTTTCATTTTGAGACAGAGTCTCGCTCTGGCGCCCAGGCTGGAGTGCAGTGGCCCGATCTCAGCTCACTGCAACTTCCGCCTCCCGGGTTCAAGCGATTCTCCTGCCTCAGCCTCCTGAGTAGCTGGGATTACAGGCGCCCACCAGCATGCCTAGCTAATTGCCCGGCTAATTTTTGTATTTTTAGTAGAGATGGAGTTTCACCATATTGGCCAGGCTGGTCTTGAACTCCCGACCTTGTGATCCACCAGCCTTGGCCTCCCAAAGTGCTGGGATTACAGGTGTGAGCCACTGCTTCTGAAGTTTTATTTTTTTTATGACTGTCCTAGTAGATGTGAAGTGATATTTCATTGTGGTTTTGATTTGCATTTTTCTAATGACTAATGATATTGAGCATCTTTCGTGTGCTTGCTGGTCATTTGAATTTCTTCTTTGGAAAAATCTATTTAAGTCCTTTGTCCATTTTTAAGTGTGTTGTTTGTCTTTTTGTTGTTGAATTGTATCAATATTTTTTAAAATACAGAAACATTTTTTCTACTATCAAATGTTTGCAAACCCAAAGTTATCTTTCCTCTCTTCTCCTTACACTCTTCTTTTCCATTCATGAGTATGATGCACATCAGAATAATTAGCTTGTGTGTTGGGACAAATTGAACTCTATTTCCTTTCAACTATGCAATTATATGAACCTATGAACCTATAACCAGATATTAACAAAATTAGCCAATACGCGTGATTTTCTAGTTTGATTTCTTTGAAATGATATGCCTTATTCTTCAGAATTATCCACAAAATAGTTCCGTGGGGATTGCTTTCTGGGTCTGTGATTTGGAAATGGATTCAAGTCTGGAGGAGAAGGTACATGATAAAATTTAGTACTATTAATTTATTTCTCCCCCAAATGAATTTATTTTCCAACATAGTTTATTGTTTCCAAACTATATAGAAATTTTCTAAACTATAATTTCACAATGATTTGATCAGTAACTGCACTACTAGAAAAAATATGCCATCCACCTTTACCTTGGATCCTTTCCAAATAACGTATAGTATAAATAGAAAGAATGAATGTAAAGTATAAAATATGCATTTTATTGTTTTATCTATAAGTCATCTTAGTGACTTTTAAAAAATGACTCAAATTTTTGAATATCCACACTCAGTGTTTTTATCAAACAATGGTTCATGTATCATACAGCCACTTTGTCCATGCACAGGATACATTCAGAATTGTCATTATTCCTTGGGACCCTTGAACTTAGGGTATCATCTTGGTGTGGAAGCCAATTTCCCTAAGGGGCAAATGAAACTGCTTTTCTTTCTTTCTTTTTTTTTTTTTTTAATGAGAGATTTCAGAGATATCTTCAGAACAAATGCTCCACAGAGAAAGAATTTCACATTTTAATCGACTTTTTAAAGTACTGAGTTGGACCCTCACAAATATTCATAACTATTTTACAATTACTTAGTACATAGCTAACATTCAAGGTAACTTTTTCTCTCTCTCTTTTTTTTTTGGTGGAGGGTCAAAAGCAGCTTGGAGTGCCCAATTTTCCCTAAAGTCTTAACTTCAAAGGTGATTTTGCAAGGTACAGAAAGGTCTGTGAGTCAGAGAGTCCCTGCCAGGGCACATTGTCCTGCTTAATCTCTCCAGAGGTGGAAAGTTCAAAATGAACACCCAGCCCCTGCCTCTTTGAGATGCTCACACTGTTCACCCATGCAGAAATTCCAAGACCACTGCTTGATGTCTCTTTTTCAAAATCCATGTCTAGGTAAGACTCATGGTGAGATATGGTTGTTGTAGACTGGTTAAATAATGCAGAAGACAGCTTGCAGAAAATATGATGTGTCTAATCTGAAGAATAACAAAGCTCTGCAAGCTATAACAAGTAATATAGGAAAGTCCAGAATGATATCTAGAGTCTGCTATTGTTTACATAAAAATGGGGTATGGATTCATCTCTGCTTCCATACACATGGGACACCTCTGGAAGGATTAATAAGAAGCTAACAGCAATTGTTATGAAGCCCAGGGGGATAGGAGAGAAGACATCCTTCTCACTTGCCCCTTTTGCTTAAGAGAATTTTAAGGGAAATAAATCTAAGTGATCCTGGGACTAAAATCAAATAGGGGCAAAATGTGCAGCTTTATCCACTGTGTGTTTTAATACCACATATTATATAAACCCACACACAAAAATATCATGTCCTTGCAGATTCTGTTTTCACAACTCCCAGCACCCCAGAGCCCACAAACCTCCCTCCAGCCCAGGATGACACAGCCCTGTGGTTGCCGGGGGCTCTCTGCATCCCTCACTAGACTGTCACCTCCGACAGCGGATAACTTCATCAAATGAGAGAAGAGCCTGTCCTCTTCCTCCAAAGTAGACAATATCCTGGCTCTTCATAAATAGGTGAATTTTGCCAAATTTTTGGAATAATGTGGTATGTTGTCTCTGTTTTTTTTTTCTTTCAGCATAGCGTTTGTGAGGTTCATCCACGTTGTTGTACACATCTTCTTGTTTTTCTATTCTTGTTGTGGTGTGGAAATACATTGTGTTTTGTTGTTGTCATAATACACTATTTGGTTGCATTCTCTTGGCTGCAAGGAAATGTGCTACAATGAACGTTCGTGCACATGTCTCCTAATGCACGTGGGCCTATGTTTCTGTTGGTAGATGGGAGTCATGTTGCTGGGAAATAAGCTAATTATCTGCTCAACTGTGGTGGACACCGCAGCTTTCTGAAGGCGGAAAATATATCTTTACACAACCATGTCTCTAGCACCTAGCACAGGGCTTGGCACTAAGTAGCCACACCTCAACGTTGGTTCACTTTCATCTTCAATATCCGTATATGGAATTATTGGTTGATCCCTGCTTCTCTGAATATCCGGAAGCCAGTCTATTTTTAGGCAGAAAGGGAAGAGTAGTCAGTAACCTTCTGCCCACAGCCTTACTCAGTAGAGCAGATAAATATGCTCATGCTGATCAGTATTCCCAAAAACCTATAAATGTCCCATTTTGTGCCTTCTCCGCTCCATTTCATTCCATCATTCATCATATTTGCTCTCCTTCACGGGAGGGCAGGGAGGTTCAACGGACCTTAAAACATGAAGGTCTTTTTTCTGTTTGCTGTTCTCTTTTGTTTGGTCCAAACAAACTCAGGTAAATGTCTCCTGGTTAGCCCTGGGGAAGGTAGTGCAGGAATTCCATTTATGTGTGTGTCTATATGGACAGTGGGTAGGTGTGTCTGTATGTTGTTAGTGGATGCAGGTGGGCCACTGTGGGGCTCAGTCTTGGACAATTTTGATCTCCCCTGTGAAGTTTTTTAAAAGCTAAATAAGTGTTATAAAGGTCTTGACACAAGACAAAGGGGTATGCTTGCTCTGATACAAGTGGCAAGCACTCACTGCAGTCTGAGAAAAGTTTTCAGAAGGAAGTTATAGTCATATGAATGTCAGAGCTGGAAGGGAATCAGAGATTGTCTATAGCAGCCCCATGCTCTACAAAAAGAAAACCAAAGTCCAGAGAAAGTGTTAATTTACCACTGTGCAATGAATCTTTATGGTCATAGTAGGTCTTCAAACTTATAATATTCCCCCTGCTTGCACATAGAACACATTTTACAGATGGGCAAGCTGAAGTGTAACCAGTTAAATGAGTTGTCTAAGGAGACATAATGAGATCTTGGAAGAAGTAAGACCAGAATCCAGGTCTCCACGCTTCCAGGCTGGGGGCTCTTCTGTCTTGACTAAAGGTGGACCCCCCACCTTCTTCACTTTGCCGTCTCCTCCAAGCTGTGACAGGGCTGAGATGATACAGAATCAGGGATTAGACCCCGTTTGGAGGTTGGATGTTGTACAAGAGTGTTTTCCTAATCACGCAAGACCAACACTGTGCTGTTGTTGTTGTTGCTGCTGTTGTTGCTGCTGTTTAAAGTCATCGTACGTGGCATTTGCAGATCTGACATAAGTAAGATCTTTCTTTCAACCATCTCTTGCCCAATGTCCTGTTGTTATAAAAATTTAGGTGGTCATTTGTGACTTACAAGCCCACAGGTCCTGGTGAGGAGAGAGGTTTTATTTTCTCCTTTTCGTTGTAGGACATAAAACTAAAAATTGGGCCATAAGTTGAGAATGGGTTAATACCTCTAATTTCCTTAGAGACCAAGACCTGTCCTATTCTGGACCACTTCTGTTTTCCAAAACTTCCTTTGTTTCCTTCTAGTGCACATCTCTCACCAGGAGGCTCGAGGACCCTCATTTAAGATCTGCGTGGGCTTTTTAGGGCCTAGATGGGCCAGGTGAGCATTCATAAAACACACCCTATCATCCTCCTGGCAACATTTCAGATATAAATTATCGTTCCTGTTTTAAAGCTAAGAGGCCAAAGTTCGGTTAAACTGGGGCTTGTCCAAAAATACTTAGCCTTGTCAGAATATATAACCCTTGGCAGTGGGCTGGGGTCATCTTCTATTCTCTGCACTATATGAGTTAAATGTCAACTCTCTTCTGTTGTATCCATAGGGGATGTTCCACTGGGAATTAGAAATACCATCTGCCGTATGCAGCAAGGGATCTGCAGACTTTTTTTCTGCCATTCTGGTGAGAAAAAGCGTGACATTTGCTCTGATCCCTGGAATAGGTGTTGCGTATCAAATACAGATGAAGAAGGAAAAGAGAAACCAGAGATGGATGGCAGATCTGGGATCTAAAATATAAGCTCCCGGAAGGCAGGGATGTTGAAGTATCCCAAGGGCTTAAAGGAATGTGTAGCTTATAGTAGGTGTTCAATAAATATTTGTTGAATGAATTTAGCACCAAAGGTGAAGAGCTGATAAAAGACATTTTTTTAACTTCCTTACTTCTCCGTGTACTGCCTTTTCAAAGGGGTCTCAGAATTTTGTGATATTCCACTTTCCTTTCCTAATCAAGGGAATGTCTCTTAAGTATCTGGAGATGGGAACCGACTAGAAACCAAGCTCCAAACTGATTTTCAGAGAGACATAAATGCAACCAATCTGCTGCTCTGTTTTCCATCTGATGACATCTTTCTTACCACACCCAGCACTAGCCTTCTCCTGCTTATTCACCCAGAGGGTAATGCACCTTATCCCTTTTCCCTTTATGCCTCCTCAAGCAATAACACCAACAGGTCACATTTCAGTAGGATAGTATTGTTTTCAAGCATTTACTCTTAGGCTATTTCAATTTATTAATACAACAAGCTGATAGTGTGTATAATAGGGGGTAAGCGGGTCCATTTTAGGAATGAAAGAAAAACGAAAATCATCAGGTGAAGCACATTTCCCCCAGGCTAGCAATTCATAAATGGCATTCTCAGTATGCCTATCAGCCAGCATTCATTCTTCTATGATCCTTCTAAAAAACATATTTCTGTGTAATTGGAGCAAGGCAGGGCCCCTGTTCATGGAGATTCCTGAATGCTTAGCTGCCTTTTGCCTTTCTCTGGATCCTGCTTGAATTTGTTGAATACTAGTTCCAATGGTAGTGAATACCAATTACAAGCAAGGAATTTAAAAAATAATAAAAACAAACGTGCTGAGAGATAGAGACCACATGCCAAGCTTTTTCCTGACTGACAGGTGGCTTGGGAAGATGCTCTGTGTTCCTCTTTCTGTCGCTGCCTGAGTCCAGTGTGCTCCTGAATGAGCTGAGGTGCTGTAAAGAGCCCTCTAGAATGTATACTTTGGGGCTACAGTCTCAATTCCCAGCTCAAGTTGCAATGAATATTTGTCATCTTGCCTTTGGCCTCTCGCAGCCTCTTCTAAACTCACTCTTGTTTTTTTTTTTCTTTTCTAAATGCAATCAGACAGACCTCTGGAAGTGCACAGAGTAAGTCTCTCTTAGGCACAGGCACCTCTGCAGGGCTCTCTGTCATGCCTCTAGAGGGGAGAGCCATTGTTCCATCCCTGAAGGGAATGACTTCCTGAAGGGCATTGGCCCCTATTAGCCTTGGCTCAGAGTGAAACGCAGCAAACGTGCATGCCTCAGAACTGGCAGACACATTCTCAGCCAGGAGTGCCACCAGCCCACACCAGCAGATCTGTGTACCAGAAACACAAAATAAAATGAAGGGCCACTGGGGGGCTGGAGCCTGGTTCCATAAGGATGGGACTTCTGAGCAGGTGCCGTTAGACAGCAGCCCCTTCTTTTGGCCTCATGTTCCTCAGAAATGAAATGAAGGAGCTGGGCTCGATCTCAGACCCCATCAGAGCACAGCAGCCTGGGGGTGTGGAAGCAGAGCCTCACCCAAGGACCAAGGGGTCTCCACCAGGTGAGATGGGGAGGATGGGAACCCCGTCCCTCCCTGCCAGGGTGCTGCAGGTGAGAACCCCCAGGGAGCCCTCCGCAGAGTCCAGGGCCAGCCAGCAGGGCACTCGCGTGGGCCCTAGGCTGTACTATTTAATATTTTTAAGGTGGACCTTGGGCCTGGGCTGATCTAAATTGTAGAAAATGTCATCTCCCTCTTATGTAAAATTTCTCCAAAGGAAGTGTTTGTCCACCTGTAAGGCATGGTAAAAAACTGGTACCTATGGCATTGCCCAGCACAAAACAGGCTGTCTGGGAGTGTTTGCTGAGGCTTCCGGGAAGCAAACATGGAAGGGAAGGGAAGGGAAGGGAAGGGAAGGGAAGGGGAGGGGAAGGGAAAGGAAGGGAGGGGAGGGAAGGTGGTGCAGGCTCCTGGAGTCCTCAGTGGTGAGCTCCGGAGTTGCTCTGTTCCCTTTTTAATTTTTGTTTACTTTTTGGCTGTTTTTTCTTTTTCTTTTTCTTTTTTTCAATGTAAAGTGTCTCTGTAAGGCCTGAGAATGAATCTGACTGGATCAGCCCAGAGACCAAGTGAGAGCCCCCAAAACTGGGGCTTACTTTCTTGTTCCGCCCCTCTGGGATATTGGGCAGATCTCCATAGCATCCCTGTCCCCATCTGTAAAGTGACAGGATTGAACTCCGTCCTAAAATGTCCTGGAGTGGTTCTAAGACAGAATCCCCAAAACGCTCTTTTTCAAAGCCTGAAAGGCTTGGGTCAGGCAGGCATCCCGGCAATACCAACACCTACCACGCGGGGGCGCGCTGCCCTTCCAGTGCCTGCAGATGGGATTTTTTTTTTTTTTTTTTTTGAGCACTTGTTCTGAAGCTGGGCACTGGGCTAAGGACAGGAGCAGCTGGGGTCACCGCAGGGGAGAGCCAGGGCGCCCAGGTTACCAACGCTTCTGGCCTGAATCTCATGGCACTGATTACAGTGCCTCATTCGTCTCTGTCCTGCACAGGGTACCATTGACGCCAGGGGGGTGGAAATGAATTAAGTTCAGACTGAATCAGCAGGGATATTTATTGAGGCATTGTCAGGCATCTGCTCTTATTTGGGAACAGGGACAGGCCAGCAGCACAGACAACGCTGTGGATAAGAAGAGTAGAGCCTCTTCCTGCCTCCTGTCTTCTGGAGTTGTGACCGCAGGGTGGCCCAGGTGGATCGGCCTCAGAGGCCAGGAGGCAGCTCTCTGCAGCCGAAGAGCAGGAGCTTCACCCACGGTCTGTGGCTCTGACTAAGCCTGGACTGCCTCTCGGCTGTGCTCCGTGGACTGGCTCCCCAGGGATCCATGTGAGAGACCGGAGTATGATCCTCAGTGCGAGGACAAATAAAAGTAGTGATTACGTCCACCCCATCCTGCCCTCCGTCCAGATCTGTTTTCAATTTGAGGATTCACCTGCCTTGTCCTTGCTAAGACACCTTCAGCCTGTGGTCAGGGGAAGCTGGGAAGAGGTGCTGGGAGACCCAGGACATTGCCAGTTGCTTCTCTGGCTGGCACTCAGAGGTGCGTGAACCCTCTGCCAACCCCAAGAGGGGCAGGAGGGTGCCTGGTGGTGGGCCGGAGCTCCAGCCAGCCAGCCGGGGCAGAAGGACTAGGCCTGGTCCAATGGGGGCCCAGGATGTTTTTCTTGGCAAATCCTCATACTTTTCACATAGCTCTTTCTTCTGAGATAAGTATGATAATCTCCACTGTATCTCTAAGGAATCAGCTTCCTGATATGACACAGTAACGAGGAATGACAGAGCTGTTCCCTCCTAGTACTCAAATTGGCTCGAATTTCAACCCCACTCTGAAGCTTTCCTGGCCCTCTACCCGCATTCCTGCCTGGCATTATCAATTGGTCTACGTCTCTGCCCCTCAGACACTTCGGTGCATCCTATCATAGGGTCTAGTCACTCTGTTGCCATCATTTATTTACATATTTATAGTCCTCCCACTAGACCTTGAGCTCCTCAAGGACAGGGCCTGGTACATAAATACTCATATTTACATCTTTAGTAACCAGTGAAGAACAATAAATATGAAATAGAGGAAGGAATGAGTGAATTAACCTAAGCCTCAAACACTGGTCTTCTTCAGTGTACCACTACTGTCCTTTTTAATCCAAGCACTGGGGCAGATTTCACCAGGGGATGCTGGGAAACCCCACTGCGATCGCGGCCACATCCTAGTCACAGCCTGAAGCCCGCATCCTTGTCTTATCTCTCACAATCCCCTGGTTTCACCGCCTTCTTCCTCTCCTCATTCCAGCCACTCCCCGTCCCATTGGGGTACTCGTCTCTACAATCGGTCAGAAGGTGGGGCAAAGCCTTTATTAGCTCTCCTTTATTATAGGGCTTCACAACAGAACTTGTAACCCCTTCATTTTCAGGGGCTTAACACTTACCCCACAGGAGGCAGCAGAGCTAACAGGGAGGCTCGATGTGTTGGGGCTGGAGAAGTGAAGAGTCCCCTGGCCCCTGAGTCTCCACACTGAGCATCTGCCTCTGACAGCATGACATGTGTATCTTCTGTCCCTCCCTCATGGAATCATAGACAGAAAAGGGACCCAGGATGTCACTAAATTGAAGCCATGCCCCAGTGAGCCTCATGGCATCCTGGAAAAAGCCCTGAACTAGGAATGAAAATGCCTGCGTCCTTGTCCTATGTCTGCCGTCCTTGACCTCACTGAGCTTTGGCCCTTCCTTGATAATTTGAACACACGCTGTTTGCTCTTTGATTTTGAAAACAAAGGATACACGAAATTCCTTATGAACCATACAGTATTGGGACTGTACAGGTGATTCATTTTATTAACTAATAATTGAATCTTCTTGATTCAAATAAGATACAGCAAATGTGATTTGAGATAGTTGTCAACCTGGAAAGAGTACATATTGCATTTTAACATCATACAGGTGGAGTAATTTAGTGACTAAAATACACACATGCAGATACATGTATAATTTACACATAGTGTCTCACTATGCAATTATAGCCAGAATGGATTTTTTTTTTTTTTTTTTTTTTTTTTTTTTTTTTTTTTTAGACTGAGTCTCACTCCGTCACCCAGGCTGGAGTGCAATGGTGCAATCTTGGCTCACCGCAACCTCCGCCTCCCAGGTTCAAGGGATACTCCTGCCTCAACCTTCCCAAGTAGTTGGAATTACAGATGTGCGCACCTGAACCTGGCTAGTTTTTAAATTTTTAGTAGAGACGGTGTTTCACCATGTTGGCCAGCTGGTCTCGAACTCCTGACCTCAGGTGATCCACCCTCCTTGGCCTCCCAAAGTGCTGGGATTACAGGCATCACCCACCGCGACTGGCCTAGAATGGATTTTTAAACCACCCATGCATGAGCCAATCTCCCACATAAGCTCAAAGTCTAAACCTTTTAGAGTTGGTCTGGGCTCTTCAGATCAAGGCAGTCAGGCCTGTCTTGCCACCTCTTGGAACACTTGAATGTGAATAATCGTCACAGAAAGGTGAGGCTCTTGTCCTGCCACCCATCTCTAAAGGTGATTTATTATCACCAAATCCCACCCCCATGACAATCCTGTGCTGGGCGATATGAGCAGGTCCATCCCACCGAAACTCCTCCAAGCCCCTATCCTTCCTCACATGAGGCAGAGACGGGCAGCATAGCTCTCCCAGGCTGATTATCGACCACTTGAAAATGGCTCTCTGTTAACATACTGCAACAATAAAGGGGTAAGATGGATTTTTAACAAAACAAAGAAGGAAACCTTTCAAAATACTACTCTTGCAGGACCATAGGCTATGTGCTTTAACAATAACACTGCAATACCTCAGAATACTAAAATTCCTCTTTTGGAATTGCCTTCCACATCCCCCTCTATGCACACAAATAATGTCATCTGTTCGGAATGAATTAAGAAATTCACCCAAAATTATAAAAGAAATTCACCCAAGGTCCTCGGCTTCCTCCCTCACTCTGCAGAGAAGCAAGGGTCCGCCACACTGAGAAGACCATAAATGGCGTCTCTAAAATCCTGACGGTCCTCGGGATGGCGGGATGCCAGAGGTTCAAGCTTTTTCCAAGATTCCTCCCCATGGGATGCCATGGGTGTGTTAGATCACCTGCAGATTGTTCTACAGGTGACTCCACTGGAAGCTTAGTCACAGGTCTCGCCTGCAGGGAAACATGTGCCTGTCCTGCCTAAATCTGAGAATGCACACAAAGGAGTAGCCCACCCTATAGACAGGCTAGCAAGGGCTTCGTGGTCACTGTGGTTACCCAGAGGGAGGCCCCTGGGATGGGACACAAGCGCCGGCACAGACAAGGCCCAGGCAGATGGAGAGCTCAGACCAGATCTGTCCAGCATACAGGTATAGAAGAACTCTGCTGCTAAACTCCCAGGGGTCCAAGTACCTCCTGCAGGTAGACCTAGCAACACCACCTCTCCCAGCTCGTTGGAGCTTACTGAATGCTTTCTCCACTCCAGCTTCTATGCCGAGCACTGCCCATGCATTGATCCCAGGTCATCTATGGAGTGGCATGAATATGCCTACACTGCAGATGAGATACTTAAGACTCAGAAATGTGAAGTCACTTACCCAGAGCCACACAGCCGGGAGCCAGCAGACTTTTACCATGTCTATTTTAAGGTTTAAGAGGCATGTCTGCACGAAGCAAGTTAATGGTGGACCCTGATGGGCCCCCAACCTGGTGCACTTTCCCTTATGCCACATGGTTCCTATGCCATAGAATATAGGAGACATGCTGTTCACCCACAACGTCACTTCTAGCTCTCCCTCTCTTAATAAATAGTGCTTGTGACAATCACTGTGGTCATAACAAGGATAACAGAAGACCATGCGTTAAGAATTGCTTTTTATGTTTTACACTTGATCTGCAATGAAGTGGTTATTATTACTTGGACATGAAGAAGTGGAAACTCACCCAAGTTAAGAAACTTGCCCAAGAGCACACAGCTGGTAAAGTGGAAGAAAGGGGCGGAGTCTCCTATTCTCGCTGTGGTGGGAATGTGTGAAAGGAGTTGGGGTTTCTGCGAAATGCATGTGTTCCTGGATTTGGGCAAGGTGGAAAATGACTTGTGAGCTTTGCTCCATGCCGCTCTGGGAAGCCATCTCAAGGTATTTCACAGCTCACCTCAAGACTAAGAGATAAGGGACCCCTGCCCTGTCTCAGGAGAAGGAAGCAGACAGGAGCCTGGCAAGATGGTCCTGGAAGGAGGGAGATTTGTGTCTGTCCCAGCAGTGGGTATTGGGAGAAGCTGGTGGATGATTTTACACTCAAAAGTCTCCATCCCTTTGATCCATGTTAGCATAGCAGGCTTCTCCTCCTGTCATTTGAACTTCCAAGGAGAGGTTTGAATCCACTGTTCATCATATTTCCCACTCAAAAATATAAATGGAACTAGAGGCACAGTTCCATGCCTCTAGACACTGGCTTAAGCCTGTTGTCAGGCCTTGAATTGCCAGCTTCTCGTGTCCTGGGACTCCAATGCAGGGCTGCAGGGAGAGAGAAGGGTCAGGCTCAGACATGAGACCCATCACTACAGGAGGCTCCCCTGGTCCCCGAGTGGGTCTGCATGGTGCAGAAAAGCAAGAGAGAAGCATAAATTCAATGTAGCAGAGCGAACTGGCTTCCTTCCTATGGTAGGATCCTGGGTACAGCATGGAAACTGAAAATGACAAGTGGGAAAGACTCAATGAGCAAGCACAGGGAGGCCAGCAGAGAGCAAAGCCAGGTCCCAGGCCCTGGGCATGGATTCAGCCACTGGTTTTGGTCTAAAAGCAAGATGGAGACATCCAAACCAAAGCCAGGTGGCCCGTAAAGGGGCGATGGGCACCAGACAGGAAGGAGGTCAAGAGCCTCCCTGACGCTGAGCCTGGTGCTCCCAGGCCTCCCTAGGTACCAGGCTGACTGTCCTGAAGCCTAGTCTGACCCCCGCATTGACTGCCTAAACCCCATCACAAGCTGCTCACTGTCCTCCTGGTTAGCCCCAAACTTCCCAATAGGGTCCCCAAGACCCCTTGTATAGAAGCCCCTGCTAAACTCCCCAGCCAGAACTGCTGCCTTGTTCATCTCCAACCAGCCCAAAGTATTTTTTCTTGTTGTTGTTTCTTGAAACAGGGACTCACTCTGTTGCTCAGGCTGGAGTGCAGTGGCACTGTTACCGCTTATTGCAGCCTCCACCTCCTGGGCTCAAGTGCTCCTCCCACCTTAGCCTCCCAAATACCTGGGACCACAGGCATGCACCATTGCACACTGCTAGTTTTTTTAGGTGTTGAGCCACCACTTCCAGCCCCAAGGTATTTTAAATTCCTGAACTCACATGCTTTTTATTTTCCAGTTTTGTACCCTCTGGTTCCTACACCTGGGACGTTGCTCACATTTTCCCCTGTTCACCCTTTAGCTTGCAGCTCTGACTACACTTTCTCCGGGAAGCTGACACTCAGGCCCGAATGTGGCTGGCTGCCGCTCCTGTGACTCCTCCACTGCTGGGCCCACCTGGAGCTGGAGTCTGTCACCATTCAACTGCCTCCTGTGTCTGCTGTCCTCTACAGACTCCTGTGCCACCCAGAGCCTGTGACCTGTGCACCATTTATTTTCCTGAATATTTAGCTCGATGCCTATGTTTGTGGAAAGAAGGAGGAAACGGAGGGAGGAATGAAAGTGGGAGTAAGGAAGGAAGAAATGAAGGAAGGAAGTTAAGGACTAGCCCAGTGGCTGGCACCCGGAAGAGTGACAGATCAGCCCCACCAGAATGTGGGGAGAGTCAAAGGGACTCTGTCCTCCCTTCCTGCCTCCCAGTTGACTCAGTGCCTAGATCCTGGGTGGGGGAGCCCATGGAGGGAAGCATCAGCTGCAAGGCCGGGTAGAGGGGCAGCAATGGGGGGACCAGGTGACAAAGAGACTCTCAGCCTCTCTGTAGGATTGACCAGGCATGTGGTAGTGCCTGGAAGTGGGGAAAGTTGCTACAGCTGAAGAAGTCTTGGAAGGCAGCATTTTGCCATCATTGTGCTTCTCCATCCTTCTTCCCCTAAAGGGGGGTGTCTTTCTATCCAATTCCTCCCACAAGACTCACGTGTCCTCTTCCAGGTGAGGAAAGCCTGGCAGACTCTAGCATGACTGGGAGTAAAGGTGGCTGGGCAATCTCAGCACCAGGAATGCACATTCACACCACGAGACAGGGCAAAGGCTAGGTCCCTTCCCGGCAGGGGGATGCGCCAGCCTCGGGCTTCCTGGAATTCTCATCTGCCTGACCAGCTGATGGCAGAGTCACGGTGACTCACAGGACTGAATATTCAGCTGCGATGTTCGATGCTAGGTGTGGTGCACGTCACAGGTGAGCAAAACCAAAGGAACTGGAAAAGCTTCACATTTGAGTTTACCATTGTCACTGAGTTGTTGTTACAGGGAGGAGCCTGAGGTGCAGACGGTATCAGCTACAGGCCAGGTTGTGTCTCTAAGCCAGATGAGTGTCCTCATCCTTAAGGAGTCATCTTCCTCTAATCCTCTGGTTCTCATCCCCATCTCGGCTGCTTTTGAAAATT
This sequence comes from Pan troglodytes, assembly GCF_028858775.2. Taxonomy (NCBI): domain Eukaryota; kingdom Metazoa; phylum Chordata; class Mammalia; order Primates; family Hominidae; genus Pan; species Pan troglodytes. The sequence continues at coordinate 18,737,371 of NC_072405.2, forward strand.
AAATATTATGCCAAGGCACCTCCTGCAGTGACGTGACTTCCTTGTCTGGGGTGGATCTTTAGCTGTTATTATTAAGATACCTCATTGTGTTCATTCTGCATCCAGAGCCCAGAACCATTGCTTGAAGTACAGAGTTGTGGTTCTTCCTGAACAAAGTGTTTCTGGGTCCTCCTATGTGTTGTGAGCGTTGCCTGGAACCGAGGCCCTGCTGGGGGTCATGGTCTTCTGCTGTGGTCACCTCCATGTAAAAGGTGATGCCCTCTCTCCAGGAGCACACAGGAGGGTTGCAGTGGACCACAGTCACCCTCCCCTGACCAAAAGTTCCCTCAAACTCCCTCACACTTTTGTACGAGACCTATGCAGTACAAACAGAACATTTTATCAAAGTTTCTGGAGATTTCATCAAAGAAGGGCAACAAATTAAAGTCTGGAAAATTAATGCTTTTCCCAGATTCCAAAAGGGAAGTTTCTTTGCTTAGGTCCTTTAAAAGGCCAGTGGGCTCTTACATGTTCCAGCCTCAGTCTCTTGACCCCAAGTTGTCCTCCTCCTTCATTCACCCTCCTTCTCTCCTTCACTGCTTGGGAGTGCAGTCTTGCTTCACTGCTCTCCTTTGCTCCCTCCCTCCCACCTGCCAGCAGTGAGGACACCACTTGATTGTTCCAGCACCTCTTTCCCTTCGCTTAAACAGGCTGGAGCAGTCACTGAGAATAGCAGCAGGAATATCATGGGTATCTAGTGACACCCAAGCTCCAGAGAACATTAGGCCTGAGGGGCTGAGTTCTCTAAAATGCCTTGTCTACTGGGTACTGGTCCAACCCTCAGGCTGTCTCCATGCATGCCCACCAGGGTGAGTGCCAACAAACTTATATCTTAGCTCATGAACCTGTTAGATAGAACATCTGTACAACTCCCCAGGACAAATGTTAGGTTCTGAGGACAGTACAGTCTCAACCCCAAGTGAAGAAAGAAATATTTCCCTGAGTACTCAGATGCTTCTCACCTCCCCAAGAGCTAGGATCTCATTGTTCACCAAAGTAGCATTTGATTTCTTTCCTGCTCCACCTCATGCCTTCTTGGATCATTAAGGTACACTGTCACCCTCTTTTTGTATCTCAGGAGGTGTTGAACTTGGATTCTTCAAGTTAGGATCAAATTAAATATTTTTTTTCTTCCTGGAAAAAAGGAAAAAAAGGTAAGAAGAAGTTGGAACCTTGAAAAAAGAACAAATAGATTGCAGGGTAGGGAAAGAAACAGCTGTCTCATTTATTTGGCTGAGTAGCCTTTATGGAAATAAAAATAGAGAAAAAGACTTCCTTTTCAAAGAAGCTGTCCCCAGGAAATGGAGAAATGCCAAAAACCACCTCTGTGCACATGCTCGTATCAGAGATGAATAGAGAAGAGGAGGGTACTGATTTCCACTCCTATAATCTTCCGTCTCCAAAAACTAGATAAAGAGATTTCATTGTGTTTTTGAGAAAAACTAAAACACATTTTTGGTTTGCCATTGCACAGAATGGCATGAGGAACTCAAAGTCTGACTTAAAGAAGATGCTCAGTTTTGAGATTGAATTAATGGGCAACTGCTCAAAGATGTGATATTCTTAAATACACTCTGAGATCTGAAGTTAACAAAGAGAAAAAAAATAGTGCATTGATTTTATAAGCAAAGTAACTACAAACACTAAAGAAAAACAATTAACAACATGACAATAGTAAGTCATTACCTATCACTTTGAATGTAAATGGATTAAATTTTCTAATCAAAACATGTAAAGTGGTTGAATGTATCAAAAAGCAAGGTCCAACTATATGCTGTCTACAACAGACTCACTTTAGCTAGAAGGCCTCACATTGGCTGAAAGTAAAGGGATGGGAAAAATATTCCATGCCAGTGGTAATCAAAAAGAGCAAGAGTGGCTGTTCCTACATCAGATAAAAGAGACTTTAAGTCAAAAACTGTAACAAGAGACAAATAAAGTTATTATATAATGATAAAGTGGTCAATTCATCAAGAAAATAAAACAATTATAAATATATAAAGCAAAGATTTAGAGAACTGAAAGGAGTAACAGCAATTCAGTAATATCAGAGACTTCAACACCCCACTTTCAACATTGGATAAGTCATCTAGAAAGAAACACAATAAAGAAACAGTGGACTTGAACAACACTAAAGACCAAACGGACCTGACAGACATATACTGAACATTCTATTCAACAGCAGAATACACATTCTTCTCAATGGCACGTAGAATATTCTCCAGAGTAGATAACATGTGAGGCCACAAAACAAGTTAACAAATTTAAGAAGATTAACATCATATGAAGTATGTTTTACCAACCACAATGGTATGAAACTAGAAATGTCTGTGTGTATGTAGAAGTGTGTGTCTTTTTCTGTAAAGAGGGAGGGATAAGATGTATTCTAGATGTAAGGAAGAGAGAGAAGAACATAAGAGCTCTAATGTTCTAACATAAGAATATGTGGCTCTGATCTGGGATTTCCCTGAAGTTTGCGTGAGCGGGACTTGTGGATCTAGATGTTATCACATCACAGAACTTTGCAAAGGCCATATTGAACTAAAAATTGGCCAGTGTCCTGGACCCAAGATACAAGCAGATGGTAAAAGAACATAATTTCTCTGTTTTAGGGAAGATCTCAAAATAAGCATCATTCAAGTGGTTCCCCAAAGTCCATCAGAGCCAGGCCAGTGAGAGATATTAAGGAATTGGCTACTGCAGTGCATTGGAGCACTCATGTACTATGTAAAGAAGCTGTCCCCAACCTTTTTGGCACCAGGGACTAGCTTTGTAGAAGACAATTTTTCCATGGACCAAGGTGGGGGAGATGGTTTTGGAATGATTCAAGTGCATTACATTTATTGTGCACTTTATTTCTATTATTACATTGTAACATACAGTGAAATAATTATACAACTCATCATAGTGTAGAATCAGTGGGAGCCCTGAGCTTGTTTTCCTGCAACTAAAGAGCTCTATCTGGGGGTGATAGGAGAGAGTGACAGATCATCAGGCATTAGATTCTTATAAGAAACATGCAACCTAGATCCCTGGCACGCACAGTTCACAATAGGGTCCGCACTCCTATGAGAATCTAATGCTGCCACTTATCTGACAGGAGGTGGGGCTCAGGTGGTAATGCAAGTGATGAGGAGCAGCTTTAAATACAGATGAAGCTTCGCTCACTTGCCTGTCACCCACCTCATGCTGTGTGGCACAGTTCCTAACAGTCCAGGGACTGGTACTGGTCCATGGCCCAGAGGTTGGGGACCTGTGATGTAACGGGACAAGAGATTTTTGGATAAATCTTAGTGTTACATGTAGAAACGTGGGCCCTGGTGGTTTAATCATTGAATTTTTCTGAGGAAGTCAGAAAACTGAATTTTTATACAAAATTTTTAGTTTTTTAAATGTTGACACCTAATATCAAAATACGTCGATGGACTATATTTTACTCATGGGCTTCCAATTCAAGACTCTGGTTTAGACGCAGGAATCAGCTTGACTCAATTCAATGAACCATGAAGACTTAGACCTGTAATGACCTCAGAAATCCATGATTCCTTTCCCTTTTGTAGGCAGAATAAAAAATGGAAGGGCTAGACTTGGTCAACAGTTAGTCTAAATTTACGTAGTAAATTTGTAAAAAAACTGGGATTGAAACATAGGTCTCTAAATCTCTTCCATTCTTTGCACTATACCTCACTATATTTGTTATCCATTGCTACATAACAAATTATCCCAAAAATTAGTGGATGAAAACGAGAAACATTGTTATCTCACACATTCTGTGGATTGTAGAAACCAGGCATGGCCCAGCTGGGTGCTTCTAGATCAAGCTCAGTCATGAAGTCGCAGTTAAGCTGTCAGCCAGGGCTGCAGTTGTATCTGAAGCCTACACAGGGAAGGATCTACTTCCATAAACTCACTCACATGGTTATTGGAGGGAGTTAGTTCCCTGTGGGCTGGTATATTAAGAGCCTTAGTGACTGCCTAGCTGTTGGCCAGAGAAGCCCCTCAGTTCATTGCCTTGTAGGTCTCTCCATAGGGCGACTCAAAACATGGAAGCAGGCTTCCACAAGAGCAAGAAGAGTGAGAAGGCATCCAAAACTGAACCCACAGCCTTTTTATAGCTTACTCTCATGACTTCTGAGATTAGGTTATAATCTATTGCTTCATAGACTTATAATCTATTTATTAGAAATGAGTGAATGAGGCCAGCTCATAATCAAAAGGAGCGGCTTACACCAGAGCATGAATAACAGCATTTCACAAAGACAGGAATCCTTGGCAGCAATCGTAGAGGCTTCCTGCCACACTCAGTGTCTCATAAATTTATGCCAGGGATCAGAAAACTATGGACTACTGGCTAAATCCAGTTGCCACCCAGTTTTATAAATACATTTTTATTGGAACAAAGCCACGGCCATTTGTTTATGTATTGTTTATGACTGCTTCTGTACTATAGCTGCAGAATTAAGTAGTTGCAACAGAAGCCACATGGCCAGCAATGCCTAGAAATATTTACTGTCTAGCCCTTTACAGAAAAGGTTTGCTGGCCCCTAATATACGCAATCATAAAACCTCTTGAAAAATAGGGAAGAGGAGATTGAGTCAGAGATGTCAAATTCATCATTTTATTGAATTTTTCTTGGTGCTCTAGCACCATAAATACCATGCTATGTAATTTTATAAGGCAGTTAGCTGGAAATTCTCAAAACAGGAGTAGCCTTGTGGTCTGAGCCAAGTGGGTGAGGTGTAGCTTCCATTCCCCAAGCCCTCTCTCATTTATTCTCCACCACATATAATCATTTACCTTTCCACTGGGAAACCCCACACCAAAAACCTTTGACAGAAACATTGATATAAAATATAACTACAATAACCTGAATAATAAAGCAAGTAGTTAGCATAATCTGTGAGCCTGATGGTCCTGGGCTTCAAATTTTAGAAAGTTATTTCATTTGTCTTAGCCTTAGTTTCCTAATCTTTTTTTTTTTTTTGAAACAGAGTTTTGCTGTCACCCAGGCTGGAGTGCAATGGTGTGATCTGGGCTCACTGCAACCTCCACCTCCCAGGTTCAAGCAACTTTTCTGCCTCAGCCTCCCAAGTAGCTAAGATTACAGGTGCCCACCACCACTTCCAGCTAATTTTTGTATTTTCAATAGACACAGGGTTTCACCATGTTGGCCAGGCTTGTCTCAAACTCTTGACCTCAGGTGATCCACCCACCTTGACCTCCCAAAGTGCTAGGATTACAGGTGTGAGCCACTGTGCCTCCTCCTTCTCCTTAAGTAAAAATTCTGATACCTACTTTATGCCTTTTTTTGTCAGAGAAATGCATTAAAGCACCAATTGCCATGCCAGGTACGTAATAACAGCTCCATAGATACTAGCCACCATGTGCAAATCATTTAATAGTCATCCATGGCCTATTACCACATCAGTCAATAGGCTCATCTCAATTACCAGTTCTGAAGAAAGGATAGTGGCAGATGACCTGTTTTAACAAAAAAGTCCCCTGGGTCACACCTTTTGCCTTGGATGCATCACTTCCCCACCTCTGCTGCCAGCCCATTGATGAGTTGACCTCATGATTGTTTTGTAAGAGCCATCTGTCCCCTAAAAGTCCTCCCTGAGGAAGCAGCCATCAGAACTGTGTAGGCTGGTGGCCAGAGGTAGTATAGGGTGTGTTTTTACTGGGACAGGGCCATGATTAAATAGAAAGAACCTGGTTGGAGTTACACAGGCTAAACAGAAGGTGAGGTACTATTACGCACTTCATTCTATTTGTGGCGAAAATATTGCTGCCAAATGGGTAGAAAAATGTCTTTAGGGTAGCTTTATATGAATTTCTCATACACTTATCCCCTCCTTGATTTTGCCTATAGGAATTAGGAGAGTCAGTCCCCATCTTGTCAAGCATGATTTTAGAAACTCTGGGAAAGGCATGCAACCCCACATCACTGCTAAGCCTATAAATTCCTAAACTAGTTTGAGCCTGTTTTAAAAAGATGCCATATGTTAAGCCTGGCTCTCTCTCCATAGCATGTCTCCCTCAGTGCCTGCTGGCATCACCACTTTAATTCTAATTGATGGGACCGCCACCTACCCTGTCCCCTGAACAGTATCCCTAGGCTGCCTCCTCTCTTAATTCCTTCTCTCATGCTCAACCATTGTATTAACTCTTGATTGCTTCTTCTAGATGGCTCTGGCACTCAGGTCTGCCTTTCTCCCACTGGCATCCAAAACACAGCAGCCCTGAGTTCAGCTCTTGGTCTTCTGGCCTTCAGTCTCGTAAGCCTCTGCTCCACCCTCCATATCATATCTGCACCAAAGCATGATACCAGCATTCCCTAAAGGCAAGGGTTACTGGGGGCCATTGCAGTGGCTGCCTGCCACACTCAGTATCTCACGAATTTATTTATGTTTTGTTAAACCATAAGTGTGTTCAGATTGTTCTCATGTTGTAAATCATTTGTTGTCTTTGCATTAGCTGCTAGTGTTCTCTCCCTATTTCCTTGCTCTTCTGGAAGTATTTCTTCTTTGTGATATTCATCCTGAGCATCCTAGGAGATACTCTAGGATTTGAAAATAATTCTTATTATCTAAAGGGTGAAAGCAACATAGGACTTGAGTATGTACTTTCTCATTAACATAAGGACATAAATGAAAAGACACCATCTATTAAAGATAATAAGAAATGTTCACAAATAGTATATGGCATTCATTATGGAACTTGGTAGAAGCTCCAAGTGTCATGCAAAATGCGCTCTGCAGAACTGCAGAGGAGGGAGGGATCACTTTCAACTGGGGTGACTGTGATCATGAGGAACTGGTATTTGCGTTGGTCCCTGAAAATTATGCAAACCACTTTGTAGAAAGAATTGGCTGATGCCTGTAAACCCAGCACTTTGGGAGCCCGAGGAGGGCAGGTCCCTGGAGATCAGGAGTTCAAGACCAGCCTGGCCAATGTGGTGCAACCCTGTCTCTACTAAAAATACAAAAATTAGCTGGGCATGGAGGCACAAACTTATAGTCCCAGCTATTTGGGAGGCTGAGGTGGGAGAATCGCTTGAACCCGGGAGGTGAAGGTTGCAGTGAGCCAAGACTGCGCCACTTCACTCCAGCCTGGGAGACGGGGTGAGATTCTGTCTCAAAAAAAAAAAAAAAAAAGAAAGAAGAGTCAGAAAGAATCTAGTTTCCAGCATCTATCACCAAGCAATCTGGAGAGTGAAGTTGATATTTACAGAAAAAGTGATGTAAAGATTGGTTGAGAACATTGGGGAAATGGTCCAGACTAGAGATGAAGATGGAAGGTAGCTGCATGCAGGCATAGATAACCACATCCCAAAGATCATATGAAGCCAGCAGAGGCCCACGAGTAAGCATCTGGAATACAGTTAGGAGCATGGGAGCATCAACAGGCCTTTCCCCATTTGGGAAATGCAGATAAGTGTATCAACATTATTAAATTACTGCATGATTCAAATGAAATAAATGCAAGTAAATTGCTTAGCACAGTGTCTAGAACATAATATGTACTCAATAAATCTGTTACAATGACTTGACGATGATCATGAGGAGGAGGATCATTATCATCATCATCATTATGATTGCCATGAAAATGTTAAATTCTTGAAGATGCTCCCTTTTGGGGACTTCAGGGACAGGAGAAGGAGGAAAAGTTCCATGATGAATCAAAGGCAGTAATGGGAAGGATAGGAGGAGACAATGGAAAGCGGATGTCTGTTATATCGTGTTACTGTCAGCTTGTATCTTTTTCCATTAGACTGGGAAATAGTGAAAATTCAGAGCCTAGAGGGTGAATATTGTTTATCTTTCTTTCCTGCACAGCACCAGGTCCTAAGACCCTAATACAGAGCAGATGTCCATGAAGTTCTCTGGACGTTGAATTGAAATCGAGGGATAGGTTTCTGAAAGTGGCCTTATGAGGCACATGTTGCAAAATGGTCAGGTTGGAAGATTACAGACAAAAAACTCACTGAGCTGGGGATGTAAAAGGCTTGGCTGGACTTAGGAAGAGTAGTTTGGACAGATTTCTTGAGACGCTAGGATGCAAAGAATTTAGGGACAATGGGGTGATGGAAAAGGGTACACACCTAAGTATAGACCACTACACATGAGTGTAGACTACCAGTAGTCAAGGGATGACTCTGAGAGCAGGCAGAGAAATGACTGGACATCCTGGCTTCAGGTCACAATGCTGCCATTCACTACAGCATGTCATTCAACCTCTCTGAGCCTCAGTGTCCTCATCTATAAAATTGGAAAAATGTCTGCCTTTATTTGTATAACTTATATAATGGTGGTTGTGACAAGATTAATGGCTGCAAAGGAGAATGGCTCAGCCAAACTTCATCTTAGACTATGTCAAGATGAAGAAGAGTTGACATCCTGGATTCCCGTGCTGGGAGCCCATGCCAGAGTCTTGATATCGTTAACCGAGGGTCACGTGGGTGATACTTGGGTGATACATGGGTCACATGGTAATTTGCAATGTACAAGTCAATTTCACACCATTAACTCATAGGGCTTTCACTGTGACCTAAACAGGAAATGTACTGCTCTCTGTGCTTTGTTGCTGAGTTACAGATGCTCACAGAGCTTAGGTAATTTATTCAGGTAAACCCACGCCATACACAGTAGGGCTGAGTGATGGCCCAGTGACGCCTCACTTCAGACCTGGTGTTTGTCTTCTACATAGCTCTGCCCTTCAGCCACAAACTTGGACCAATCACATCTCGGCTCCACATTTTAAGAACAGGATTTAAAAAATAATAATTAAAGGAAAGTCTGACATGAACAAAGGTGATAAATAACTAAATTTTCTCTTCCTCGCTCAACCTAATCAAAATTGTCGAAATGCTGGCTGTGAGAGCTACAAGGAAACCAAGCACATGGGTACAAAAATTTGCAGGATCTGCAGTTCCAAGCGCTGTGACTCAGAGCCCAGGGGCAGGGAGTGACAAGACCCAGCTCTCGTTAGTGTTGTGAGGCTTCAGACACATGAATCTATTCACCCAACTATTAGACAGCACACGTGTACTTGTTATCATTTGAGAGGCTAAAAGTATTTATGACATGAAAAGGATTATAATAAGCCAAAAAGAGGGCAATTCACAGTTATCAGTGGCTCCCTGGAGTAGAGAAGTAAATTACACAGTCTCTCTCTTCTATTGTTTGAAATTTTACCATAAAAATGCATTACTTTTATAATTTTCTTAAAACACGTAAGTCCCTCTCAAAACGGATTTTGTGTGTCTGGAGTATGTCCAAACTTGAAAAGGCTGATTGTCACAGCCCAATCTCCAATTTCCAGCTCCCAAATTAGTTGACAAGAAAAAGTGGCACTTTTTCCTCCCCAAGGAACCTTTATGAAATAGTGGTGTTGCCATAAAAATGCCTCCCAGTCTATGAAGGAACAGGTTAGACCAGGGGTTCACCTGTGGAAGTCTATTCTCCATGTGGAAAAGCAAGTCATCTCCAGCGTCTGACTGTCTTCACCCCAGGCTGAGGGCTGGTGCTAATCCTCTACAACACCCAATGCCATCGTTATCTCTGACATAGTAAGACTGTGAAGTCAGCACCCATCCCACCCACACTCACCTCCTTCCCCCATTTATAAATATCTCCAATTGCTTCGTCTGAAATCATGAACTTGAGAGGAAAGTTAGATTTTAAAAAGAAGCATCTACATATCTAAAGTCTTAAATCTGCTGATTGAGCTCCACTCTTGGCTCAAAGAGTTATCTTTGAGTTATGATGAGTTATCTTTCTTCTACGTTTCTGCAGCCCTGTGCTTGAAATCTTCCTATGACTCCCATTAGAATCCATCCTAAATTTATCATTTGACTGTCTGCCCATCTACCTGGCCCTACATGGAGCTTCTGGAGAGAAAGAACCAAGACTGGTCCCTCTTGGTATCTCATCCACTTCACCCTCACCTATGCTGAAAACATGATACTTGTCCCTTCCTATAGTATGTGTTCAGAGTTTTCTTACTGAATCTGACAGGTGTGGTGCACCCAAATTCTGAACACACACTCCCAGAACTAACACACCCTTGATCCTTAGTGGATCCGTTATAATTGCATTCACACGAAGCAGCAGCTAGGAGACATCACGGTGACTTCAGCTCCCAATTGAATTGTCATTGACTTACTTAGTTCCCAATTGATAGTCAACCAAATACAACCCATCCATTGGATTCCTGAACATTTAAGTTTAATAGCTGTTTTTTTTTTTTTCTTTTTTAGCATTTTTCCCTCTAAACGTTGAATCTATATGCAGGGGAAATCATCTGGCCCCTGGACTGCCTTGAATGCTCCTGAGTCAAGAGTAACTTGAGGTCTTAAATGTCTATTCTGAAGCCCCTCTTTTGCACAGGGACAGTCATTGACTAGGAGGAGATGCCAGTCTATTAAATCTATCATCCCAGCATCCTCTTTCTCTGATGAAGTAAAATTAAACACCTTCTTTACTCATAAATTTGGTAGGTTTTAGACAATGATGAAGAATCGGACATGGGCCGCACACAGTGGCTCATACCAGTAATCCCAGCAATTTAGGAGGCTGAAGCAGGAGGATTGCTTGAGCCCAGGAGTTCACATCTGGGCTTGAAACCAGTCTGGGCAGCATAGTGAGACCCCATTTTATTTTCTACAGAAAATTTAAAATCTAGCCATGTGTGGAGGTATGCGTTTGTGGTCCCAGCTACTCAGGGGGCTGAAGTGGGAGGACCTCTTAAGCCTGACAGCTCAAGCTGCTGTGAGCTGTAATCATGCCACTGCACTCCAGCCTGCACAACAAAGTGAGACTCTGTCTCTCAAAAAAAAAAAAAAATGAAAGAATGAGACATGTTTCACTCAAATTATAGCACCCCATCATAGGCCAAGGGCCAGGCGGTCAGCTAACCTTGAATGTAGCCCATTTTCCTCCCTTACCTCACTACCAAAAAGCCAGTCCTATTGCCAGGTATTGAATATGTCCAGGGCTGGATTTATTTGGTCCCCAGGAGGGTCTTAGACTCTCCCAGCATTTTAGGAAGAGGAAAAAAGCTCCAAAGTAGCAAAGTACAGACAAGTCAGCCCCTAGTCACATGCCCTGAGACTATTCTCCAAAGGGGGCATTCTTGCCCATGCCAGCCCTATCTGTACCCACACCCCAATCCGACCCACACCCAGACAAGCCCCTGGAGTCCAGAGAGCACCCGGACAGCCACAAATCCATAGGGAGCTCTGCCTTACCATTGGGTTCCTAATTAACTGAGTGAGTGGGTGTGTTCTGCATGGCGAGAGGCATTGGAATGATGCATCAGAAAACATGTCATAATGTCATCACTGTAATATGACAAGAATTGCAGCCGTGGCTGGAACCTTTATAAAGTGACCAAGCACACCTTTTCATCCAGTCTCAGCGTGGGGTGAAGCCTGGCAGCTATGAGGATCCATTATCTTCTGTTTGCTTTGCTCTTCCTGTTTTTGGTGCCTGTTCCAGGTAAGATGGGCTGGGAAATCTAAAGATTGAGCTAATTGAGAATATATAATTCAGAGTCAGTATTTCTCCATCCGTCAGAGTGCTTTGGACCAAGCAGATTTGTTATATGGGAACTAGGCATCACCATTTTTTTTTCAGACAAGAATCATTAAGAGGCCAAGTGCGGCGGCTCATGCCTGTAATCTCAACATTTTGGGAGGCCGAGGTGGGCAGATCACGAGGTCAGGAGTTCAAGACCAGCCTGGCCAAGATGGTGAAACCCCGTCTCTACTAAAAATACAAAAATTATCTGGGCACGGTGGCAGGCACCTGTAATCCCAGCTACTCGGGAGGCTGAGGCAGAGAATTGCTTAAACCTGGCAGGCGGAGGTTGCAGTAAGCCGAGATCATGCCACTGAACTCCAGACTGGGTGACAGGGTGAGAGTACACCTCAAAAAAAAAAAATCATTAAGAAACTAAATAGCTCCCCAAAGGTATCTCTTTCCCCAACTCTTCAAGGGAAGATTATTATACCAGCTGATGAGACATGAATCAGACATAAAATTTTAATATAGCAGGAAAGATTGATTTACTCTGAGAATAGAAGCACAGGCTCCTGTTTTACTAAGTGCGGTGGTTGGAGGTGGAATGTTTGTGCTACCTCTGAGGACACCACAGCCTCAGCACCCCCACTGTTCCTGCGGCAGTCACAGGGTCACACCACTTCCCCGGTGCCACTGTGGGTCCACAGCTGAGCTGCAGCCTTAGAAACATTGTCTATGGGTTGTTTAGTCATACCTTTATTTTCCTCCTGATTTTATAGAAAAAGGAAAAAGAAACAAAAGAATACAAGAAAAGCAAGAGATGAGTTATTTGAGGAATTCCAGAAGCCTTGTATGTGTACTAAAAGCCTTCCTAAAACCTTTCTGTGTGTGCTATTTTGTCATTGCAGGTCATGGAGGAATCATAAACACATTGCAGAAATATTATTGCAGAGTCAGAGGCGGCCGGTGTGCTGTGCTCACCTGCCTTCCAAAGGAGGAACAGATCGGCAAGTGCTCGACGCGTGGCCGAAAATGCTGCCGAAGAAAGAAATAAGAACCCTGAAACATGACGAGAGTGTTGTAAAGTGTGGAAATGCCTTCTTAAAGTTTATAAAAGTAAAATCAAATTACATTCTTTTTTAAAAAAAAATTAGGAGCTTGATTTTTTTTTTTTTAAATCTGGATATTTTGGTACTTGTTTCCAAACAGACAACTCAGAAAATCTTAAGGACTCACCTGTCATTCAAAGAAAGTAGAATCTCTGGAGAAATCTATAAGGGAGCCCGACCTTATTATCCAAGGGTTACCAGGTTCTATTCCTCCTTTGTGAATGTTATGCCCCAGTGAAGTTGGACTATTCACTCTCTTGGAATATGCCCTTTGCTTTCATGTCATCCAAGCCTTGGGCCTTTTCAGTCCCTCTACCCCAAATGGCATCTCTCCACCAAATCTATCTCTAAGGTTTTCATGCATCCCTCAGGGGCTATCCCAATTCCTTCCAAAAACTTTGTCTTCAGAGAAATAAGGAAACTGGCTCTTCCTCAGATATTCACTTTGCTTTCTCTCACCGATGCCTCTGCTCTGGTTGACCTCATGTCTGCCTCACTCCTCCAACTTCATCTCTAAACTTTAAACTGTCCTTCAGGGACTGTCTCACATTTTATCTCCACCTTAAAAACACAGGTGATTTCCCAAATGCTTACAGTCTTTCCTCTGGTTCACCACAGGGTTCTGACTTGAGTCCTCCATCTACAACCCTTGCTTGGTTTTTACATTGTGTACACTGACATATTGCCAATCTCCATATTAGATTTTGTGAGCCTTAAAAGCAAGGAGTTTGTCTTAATTCTTCCTGTAGTGCTTGTAAAGTGCCCTGAGCATGAAGGCTGCTCAACAAGTATTTATTGAATTGAAGTACATTCAAATGATTTATTGATTGAATTATCTTTAATCATTCAAATGATTTGGAGGTACTGCAGTTTAACTATCTAGTGCTCTCTCAACGTTGACACAGAAGGATTCCAGCAAATGGAGTGTGTGGTTTTTCATACCTGACACCAGACCCCAGTTATGGCTCCATGTATGGAGAAAAGACAATACAACAAGGCTCTTAGGAAGAAAGGCTCAAGGGCCCAAAAAGATGAGACTGCTCCTCACTTTCCATCCAAAATGGACTCACTGCTATGGGAATCTCCCTCTGACAGCAGACAAAAGGGAACCTGTCAAGATGCGTGACAGCTGTGTTCAGACATCGGATAATAAGCAGTGCAACAGACCAATTAAGTGAGACTTTCGATTGCCCCCAGCTCACTACAGCAGCAGGGTGCAGACCACAGCACACAGAAGAAGACTCAAACGAAGTCCAGCAATCCTGAAGCATTGAAGAGACTGAAATCAAACTTCCCAAAGCACAGAACACCCCCACTTCCAGGGCAGAATAGCAGAGAGAGGGTACCTAGAAGGAAGCAAGGCCCCGAAGTGTTGGTGGTGGGGGCAGGGACACATGGTAAATCTTCAGTCCTGGGCTGTGTTTTCATGTGAGCACGCTTGGGGTAAGACTTCACAAGGCTAGAGGCAAACAAAAACACCCAAAAGGGATTGGATAACAATTTTAGGAGCACTAAAGGCTGGAAAAATTTTCATTCCCACTAGCAAAGTGGAGAGACTGCAGAGTCCTTGGGCAACTAACACATTAGTAGTAGTGCTATTTGGCTCTAGATTAAATTGTTCTGCAACCACTCTAACAAATTTTTTTCTAAACCATTCTTGAAAGGACCAGACTGATCTATAAGACACTTAAATGTGGGACAGAATAAAGCCTAACATTCTTCAAAGAAAAACAACTAAATCCATCACTCAACAATTTGTGCTTTATAGCACACTGAATCTAATAAAAAATTAGCTGCTATGCAGGAAAATATGGTCATAATCAAGAGAAAAATCATTCAGTAAAAACAGATCCAGAAATGACAAGGATACTAGGATCAGCAAAAAAAGATATAAATGAGCTATTATAAATGTTATAAATATGTCCAAGTTTGAAGAGAAAAACTGTTCATGATGAGTGAGAGATATAAAGAAACAAATGGAATTTCCAGAGATTAAAAATAAACATCTGAGTAAAAGATACTATGAATTGGATTGTGGCATATATTCCAAAATAAAGATCAGTAAACCTGAGTTTATATTACTACAAATGAATGAAGAAATAGTGCAAAGAGAGGAGAAAAGGGCTGGAAAATAATAAGCAGTGACCTGTGCAGAAACATCAAGCAATCTAGCAACTATGTGTGTTTAGACAGCCAGGCGCGGTGGCTCACGCCTGTAATCCCAACACTTTGAGAGGCTGAGGAGGGTGGATCACAAGGTCAGGAGTTCAAGACCAGTCTGGCCAATATGGTGAAACCCCATCTCTACTAAAAATACAAAAATTAGCTGGGTGTGGTGGCGTGCACCTGTAATCCCAGCTACTCTGGAGGCTGAGGCAGGAGAATCGCTTAAACCTGGGAGGCAGAGGTTGCAGTAAGCCGAGATCATGCCACTGCACTCCAGCCTGGGTGACAGAGCAAGACTCCATCTCGAATTAAAAAAAAAAAGTTTTGAGAGAGAGGATAGAGCTAAGGAAGGAATGGCCTATTGTTTTCCAAATTTGGTGAGACTATAAACACACAAATTTACCACATGAAGACATCCAAGTTGAAACATGAAACATGAAGAAAACCACATGAAACATATCATAATCAAATTATTTTAAAACAGTAATAAAAATAAAATTTTAAAAGCAGCCTGAGGGCGGGCACAGCGGCTCATGCCTGTAATCCCAGCACTTTGGGAGGCCAAGGCGAGCGGATCACCTGAGGTCAGCAGTTTGAGACCAGCCTGGCCAACATGGTGAAACCCTGTCTCTACTAAAAAAAAAATACAAAAATTAGCCAGGCATGGTGGCATGCACCTATAATCCTAGGTTACTCGAGAAGCTGAGGCAGGAGAATTTCTTGAACCCAGGAGGCGGAGATGGCAGTGAGCCGAGATCACCCTACTGTACTCCAGCCTGAGTAACAGAGAGAGACTGCATCTCAAAAACAAAAATAAAACTAAAAAGCAGTCTGAAAGGAGACATATTACTTACAGAAGAACAAAACATAAGTGATATCTTCAAAAGCCGAAAGAAAAAAAATGTCCTTTTAGAAATCCACCCCAGCAAAAGTATATTTCTAAAAAAAGGGTAAACACATAATCAAATAATAAGTAAAGGCATTTTCCAGTAACAACAATAAAAGCTAAGAGAATTCCTCACCAGCCAGTCTGTACTATAAAATGCAAAGATAAGTTTTTTGGCAGAAAGGGAAGATGCTAGGTAGAAATTTGATTCCATATGATGAAAAGAGCATGCTGTGAACATTCTAGAAGCTCCTTAAAGAGAGAGATTGTCAGTTCAGTAAAAAGCAAGACCCAACTACATGCTGTCTATAAAAACCCACTTTATATATAAACTTTAAGAACAAACTTAGAGTAAAAATAAAAGGATGGAAAGAGATATAGTATGAAAACATTAGTATAAAGAAAATAGGATTGGCTATACTGGCTCATTGACATAAATTAGGGTAGATTTTAGAGCAAGGGGTATTATCAGTAATAGGGAGAGATATTTTTCCTAATGATAAAGTGGTTACATCACCAAGAACAGATATTAATATTAAATCAGTGTGTGCCCCTAATAACAGAATTTTGAAATTCTTAAAGAAAAATCAATAGACATTAAAGAAATAGACAAATTAGCAATTGCAATTAGACAATTCAACACTTCTCTTCCTGTAAGAGATTTTTTAAAGCAGACAAAATATTAGTAAAGGTAGAGAAGACTTGAGCAACGCTACCATCCAGCACAATCTATTTGAGATTTATAGAACACTCTACCAAATAACAGCAGAATGCATTAAAATATTACCCAATAGAGCTCATACTAATCTATGAAACGTCTCAAAAAATCAACATAGTTTAAAGTTATACAAAAGACAGTGTCTATCTACAGTGGAATTTACAAAACTATCAATACAGAAAGTCATCTGGAAAAATCTCCATATATTGGGACATCAATGAACATGTCTCTAAGTGGTCCAGAGGAGAAATCACAAGATACTTTAGAAAATATGTTGAACTGATAGAAAATGAAACCATAACATACCAAAATTTGTGGAAGTGCCACTAAAGTGGCTCTTGGAGACAAATTTATAATTAAATGCTATTATGATAGAAAGCAGAAAAGCTCACAAATAAACAATTTAAGATTCCACTGTAAGAAACAGTAAGGGAAAAGGGAACAAACTAAACCCAAAGTAAATAAGAAAAAGAAAAAAAAGAGAAAAAGAAAAAGTGAATAAAAAGAAACTGGACATGAAAAACATTAAAAATTAGTAAATAAAAGCTGATTCTTTGAGAGGATCCGTACAATTGTGAGAACTCTCAATAGGTTCGTTAAGGGGTAAAGAAATTACTGTAAGTCTCAGGTGCACACCCAGGCTTCAGGCAGGCAGGAAACAGATTACATCTGCGTTTTAGGGTCATATAGACGAGCCGCCACGAGGTGGCAGTAACTGCGCACTCATTCCCTCACCTCCTGCAACAACAGGCCAGGCCAGGCTCTGGACTCACCACTCAGCTCAGAAGATGGGAGAGGGTGACAGTAGCTCCATGGACTTTGGCTTTAGGCAGAGCGTTACTGTAGCTTTGGGGTTGTAGGAGGTTGAAGAGGGGAGGTTATCAGGACACCATGATGATTGTGTGGCGCTGGTTAGGAACATGGGCTTTGAAGAGAGGGGGATTTTATTTCAAATTGCATCTTTGCCACTTAGTAGCCAGGTGACCTTGAACGTGTCCTCCAACCTTTCCATGCCCCAGGACCTGCCTCTGTAAACTTGTGTAATACCTACCTGGCAGGCTTGTTTCTGAGGATTTAATAAGATAACTAATATAAAAATGGCCATAGCAGGGCTGGCTGCAAAATTCCTAAGTTTCAGTGCGAAATGGAAATGCAGGGTACCATGGTTTAAAGAGCAGAAAAAGAAAGTGTAATGAAAGGCAGTAGGATATTAAGCTTTTTCAAACAAATATTTTTCATTGTTTGAAAAATGTAATAGTTATACAGGAGTAATGACAGAATCTTACAAATCTCCACCAGAAATTAATTTCATAGTTTTAATAGAATAAAAATACTACTTTATTAATTGGATTTAGATGAATCATACAATTTTTCTGGCCCACTTTTCTGTCAAATAATATATTAAGACAACAAACTTTATACCTTGAGCAACTTCATTTTATCTTTTGGGAAGAATCTGCTGAAGCAACTGTTTCTGGAATATATTCCAAGCTGTGACAACATGTGGATAAATTATTTTGAAACAGATTTTAGTATATCTGGAGCTGGTGATTCTTGTGAAACAATTTGTCTCAAAAGATTTAACTCTTTAAACAAATCAGTTTCATGTAAATTTGAATCTAATTTTAAGTGTCAATTTCTCCAGCGGAATTTTGATGCATCTTCTGACATGTTCTGTAAGTTGCAGAGGCCCACAGCAGACCAATATGGCATCATGATTTGTAACTTATTCAAAACCCCTGTTTATGAATTCTATTGCTATGTATATATTAACAAGAAAAACTTAATTTTTAAAATTGCCCTGCTTGTTAATAATTGATTAATCAGAAGGGTTTTTTTGTTTGTTTGTTTTTTGTTTTTTGACAAGGTCTGTATTTTTCAGGCTGGAGTGCAGTGGTATGATCATTGCTCACTACAGCCTCAAACTCCTGGACTCATGTAATCCTCATACCTCAGCCTCCCAAGAAGCTAAGGCTACGATCATGTGACACTGTGGCCAGCTAATCTTTATTATCTTTATTATCATTATTTGTAGAGATGGTGTCTGGTTATACTGCCCAAGCTAGTATCCAACACCTGGCCTCAAGGAATCCTCTGACCTGAACCTCACAACGTGCTGGGATAACAGGCGTGAACCACCATGCCTGGCCCATCAGAAGTTTTATACAAATATAGCATCCTTCTCTGTTGAATCTGACTATTATTACATGTTTAATTTCCATTTCTGAGCCTTGGATAATGCCTTAAAGAATTCTAAACTCTCTGAAGAATTCCAAGAACTTCCTGGTATACTTTATTGCAATGTCCATGGGCACACTTTTGTTTTGTGCTTCTCTCCTCCCAGTTTGCTATCTGAGCACCTATGGTTCCTGTCTCAGTGCTCAGGTCAGGGGGTAAATCTTTGTGCAGAAGCTCCAAGGATGACTCTGAGAATGCACAGGCACAGAGGTGTCAGTGCTGCCTCCACACAGAGACCCTCCATTCACCCCAGGGCTGAGGACACCTGCTGCTGCTGCTGCTGCTGCCACCTCCCATCCCAGTCCAGATGTGCCTGGGCTGCTCCAAGATTGCCTATGCTCAGGACAGCAAAGCTCTAGAACGTCCCTGGGCCTGAGCCTGCCCACCTTGTCTTCCCTCATAGCCACTCTGCCCATGTGCCTGCTCCATTGTCCTCAGTAAGCTTCACTTACAAAACACAAGTTCAAAGAAAAAACTAAGAAAGTCAGGGAGCTATCAGCAGAGCCTGACACCAGGTACCGGCCCTTCTCAGAGCAGATTCCTGTGTCACTGCCCTGCCTTCAAGCCCATGAAGCTGGCTCTGCCTCCAGAATTGAGAACCAGTAAAACTGCTTCTGTTACTTAACATTGAGGATATAATGCAGAGAAACTTTGTTTTCTAAATCATAGAGATGAGAGAGTTTGCTTTCTGGGAGCCTATCTATAAGAATGAGGCTTCCCACTCTTGCCTGGGGAACTGAACCATTTTGCCACAAAGAAACAGCCTGAAATTCTCTCCCCAGTTATAGAGAGAGGTTTGGGGACACAGCACAGGTCATGTTTCATTAAAAGACAGCATAGTGAGTCTATTTGTCAGTTAGACTTGATGGTTCCCATTTTACACACAACCTGGCTTTGCTTTTAGCTCATTAAGAAAAAGAAAAGTCATGTATATTTTACCAAATCTTGACATGTCCCCAAATCCTAGAATTGCTGCATCTCTGGTTTTGGTGAAGAGCCCCATGGTTCTGCCAGTGGATGGTCTTCCTTGCTGAAGCAAGATCATAACCCTACCTTTAAAACAAAGATGACCCTCTATTGGTCCTTATCAAACACACTTCATCACTAGGATGAACACAGCTGTGAAGGAGTCACACTGGGCTGTGCCAGGAGAAAAGAAGCAGCTGCAACCATAGGAATCTTCATGGGAACAGTCAGCCCAGCTGTCCTTGAACAACCAGGCACATATTCCCTAAGCCTTGGTGGCTTCTTCCCCAGGGACATAGGTGCTGCATTTCACAGTGACTTTCCTATTTCAGAGTAATTTCACCTCCTTCTCTAACAAGGCCTCACAAATGTACTGAGATCTAGAGAGGACAACAAGTGAAAAACCACAGTGCTATCGGTGGTTCCTGGGATTGGAACCAGTGTGTAGGAAAAATTCACTCTCTTTTATGGGTGAGTTTTTAAATGTGAGTGTATTACTTTTATAATAATAATGTTAAGCATAGTAGTCATTAAGAATGTATCGATCAGGAATGAAGTCACACGTGAAAAAGATGGCAACCAGTCCCTTAATTCAAACTCTAAGCCCCAATAAGGTTCTTCTCATAGTACCATGACATTTCCTTAAGAATATTTGCTCAACAAATTAAGAGACATGACAACCTGATTTGATGTGCAAATCTAGATTAAACATGTATCCAGAAACATCAACAGCCATGAATCCATGGTTGGAACAATTGGAGAAATGTGAAATATTGACAAGATAATAAATAACATTGAGGAACTAGTTTTCTTAATGTGTGTAAATTGTATTGTGTTTGATGTGGGAATGTCTGCTCATATGTAAGAGATTCTGCTGAGATAATTACAGTGAAGTGTCATGATGTTTGCGTCTTTCTTTTTTAACTTTAAACAAATTTTTAGTACACAAAGGTTGTCACATAATTGGAAGTTTCTCTACTTTGTACACAATTATTCTCACTCTGCACAGAAAGGCTGCTTAACTTCTCATTTGGTGGTTGCAAGCACTAAAATCCTGATTTTAACAGAATAGACTACTATTCATTTTTACTAAAAAATGCCTCAGTGATTTAAGTTGAAAACAGTACATCAGTACATGGCTCTTGTACTCAGTGTCAGGAATGTACAAGATCTTTCTATTCAAAAATACAAACTAAATTATCTGTAGGCATGGATGACAGCTGTAAACCATTATGTATTTTGTCAGTTGAAACCAGTAACTGATGGTTATAGTGGTTTCTTAAACATCAGCCAGCCTTTTCTTCATTTTCTCCAACTGACTTCTCTGAAGTTATTGGTGAGGAACACTGCCTTGGGCTTCCTATCACAATTCATTAATAAAGGTAAAGCACTATTCTAGGAATTAGAACAGGCCACCTCCCATTCCACACATTGCACCCATTCCAGGGCTGTTCCCTTCTTTAGGAATTTCTGTGACTACAACAGCTGCTGTAGTTAGTAGAGAGGCCATGCCAGCAGCATCCAATAAAGCAGTTCTCACAACCTTTGTTGGGTCAATAATGTCTTTTTCCACCATATTCATGACATCTCCTAACACAGTATCATAACCAACTTCTGAGGAACTTTGCATAATTTTCTCAGCTATCAAAAATCCATCAATACCTGCATTCTTAGCAATTGTCATTGCTGGAATTTTGAGTGTTCTTTTAATAATTTCTACACCAATTATTTTATCTTCATTAGCTGGAGTGAATGAGTCCAAGGCTGGAATGCATCGAAGCAGGGCACAACCCCGTCCCTAAACAATGCCTTCTTCAACAGCAGCTCTTGTAGCATTAAGTGCACCTGTAACTCTGTCTTTCTCTTCATTCACTTCAACATCACTTGTCCCACCAACCTTCAGCACAGCTACTCCATCTGAAAGTTTCTCCATTCAGTTTTTCCTTTTCGTATTCACTAGTTGTGACATCTGACTGGTCAATGATTTCTTGAACACATTTTTCAATTTGAGACTTGTTACCTTTTCCTTTTAAGAGCATGGCATCATCTTTGATCACAGTGACCTCTCCAACTTCTCCTACGTCACGAGGCTGAACGTCTTCAAGATTTAGTGTCAGCCCTCTTCTCCAAACACTGTACCACCAGTAGCAATAACCGTATCTTTAAGCTGGTTCTTTCTATTGTCACCAAACCCTGGAGCTTTGACTGCCACAACCTGAAGACCAACCTTTATCCTATTCAGGATGAGTGTAGTTACAGCTTCTCCATCAATGTCTTCAGCAATTATGACCAAAGGCTTACAGTAAGCATTGGCAATTTCAAGAGCAGGTACAATGGACTGGACACTAGAAATTTTCTTTTCATGCAACAGAACATAGGCATCCTGGAATTCACATTTCTCACCTTTTGATGTATTAATAAAGTATGGAGAAATATATCCTCGGTCAAATTTTCATGCCTTCAATAATTTCTAATTCACCAGTCAGTGTTTTTCCATCCTTTACTGTGATGATGCCCTTTCTTCCAAACTTTTTCATTGCATCAGAGATGATGTTACCAATTTCTTTGTCTCCATTTGCAGAAATTGTAGCAACCTGCGCAATTTCTTCAGGTTTGGTCACCGGTTTAGACTGCTTTTTAAGTTCTGCAATTATAGCATCAACAGCTAACATCATACCTCTCTTGATTTCCACTGGATTAGCACATTTGCTAACCTTCTGGAAGCCTTATTTGGAAATAGAGCATACCAGTACATCAGCAGTGATAGTGCCATCCCCCAGTCTCTTCATTTGTGTTATTGGCAACATCTTGGACAAGTTTAGCTCCAATGCTTTTATATTTATCCTTTAAGTCAATTGACTTTGCATCAGTCACACCATCTTTTGTTACTTTGGGACTTCCCCAGCTATGTTCAATAATTACTGTTCTTCCCTTTGGCCCCATTGTAATGGCTACAGCATCGACAAAAAGTCTACACTTTGAAGCATTAAGGCTCGGACATCAGCACCAAATTTTACATCTTTACCATCACTTCAAGTGAGGTGAGGAGCCAGTAGCCTGGACACTGGTCTCATCTGGTGAAAGACTGTGGGTAATGGAAGCATTTTTGTGGGGTGGTGGCAGGACATGCGCATGGCGAGGCAGGTCATTAGCAGCAAGTGAGAGCTGCCTCTTACGTTCTAAAGGTGACATAGAAAATATACAAAAATAAATAAATAAATTATTAATTTAGGCAGAGCACATAAAGGCTTTATTGCATATTCCATTTCTCTGTATGCTTTCTTCACCAGGAAGAAATAGTTTTAGTGTCAGGAATGAATGAGTCTGCCCCTCAATTCCAGCCTGCTCAACACACAAGGAAACAAAGCCCTGACAATCAGAGTGACTCCCTGGTGACTAAGCTCCAGTCCTGGATGCATATTTGTTTAGCAGTTCTGACAGCATCTGACCCAGCCCTCTCTTTGCATACCCCATCAGAGCCTTCTTCTTTTTTTTTTTCTTTGAGACTGAGTCTTGCTCTGTCGGAAGCGATTCCCGTGCCTCAGCCTCCCAAATACCTGGAATTATAGACGTAAGCCATCATGCCTGGCTAATTTTTGTATTCTTCATGGAAATGGGGTTTTGCCATGTTGGTCAAATTGGTCTCACACTCCTGACCTCATGTGATCCACCTGCCTCAGCCTCCCAAAGTGCTGGGATGACAGGTGTAAGCCACCATGCTAGGCTCAGAAATTTCCTTTTATAAAAATGTCATTAAGGATCTTGGCTGCACAATATTGTTACCAGCTTCCTTTAAATCCACCTCTGGCCTGCCAGGAATCAGGTTTCTTCAGAACCTGATATTTTAAATGAAGAGGTCAGGCAGGTCATGAGGAAAGCCTCATTGTCCCCATGTCTCTGTCACTGCTGTACCCCTGAGACATCACAGACATGGACACTGGGGCCTGCTTGTTTCTCAAACTGCCCTTAGATTGAAAGAGCGAGGAACCAGGATGAATGCCACTCATTTTCCCGAGAAAGGCCCTCTCCTGAATGCCCGGGATGGGGCTCTGTCCATTGCCTGGGGCCGCCAATTGCTACTCTGGGTTACGGAGGAAGGACAGGGTCCTGAGAGACACCAGAGACCTCACACAGCCCTGAAAACATGGGGCTCCTTCAAAAGTGTTTCCCATCACCAACAGGGAGACCACGTGGAGGCCTTGCAGCCCCACTCGGTGCTTCTCCACCAAATCCCAATGGCAGTGAGCTCCCTTCACGCTGACGTCTGTGGAAAGCAGAGAAAGCCCTGGCTCCCAAAGCCCTGAAGTCCTGTGGAGCTGACATTCCCTGAGTGACGGTGTGAATGGAAGGAACTCAAGTGCGGGTGGTAGGCCACCTCCTGGCCCAGGCCTGGGTGAACTCTGAGGGGACACATGTAGTCACAATCCCACCCTCCCATTCTCCTTCTCAGAGGAAGGAAGTGGGCATCCATCTGCCTCATCTCTCTCCCGTGGGGAAGATGGGGAGTTTCAGGGGAACTTTCACATAAATTTCACCAGCTCAGATCTCCTGTGAGGATGGGGCCCACCATGCTCCCGGTGCTGCCAGAGGCCCTGAGCCCCTCCAGGGTCCCTGGGTTTGAGCCAGCCCTGTATCATCCCCAGGAGCTGAATGTCTGAGAAATGGATAGAATTAGATGGAAAGAGCTCTCAATTTGGCCTGAGACTGTCCCCAGATACTCAGGAAAAACAGGACGTCCCACAGAGTGGGCAGCAGGTGAGTGGCAGGTTATAGGTCCTGAGGTTGAGTTTGTTCTCACGTGAGACAGACCCAGCCCCTCACTCCATTCACACACTGGGTTTTAAATGGTTCAAGATAAGATGAATTTTCTGGTCCCAAGAGCAGGAGGAAGGGATTTTCTGGGGTTTCCTGAGTCCAGATTTGCATAAGATCTCCTGAGTGTGCATTGTTCTTTGAGGACCATTCTCTGACTCACCAGGTAAGTGGCTGAATCCTAATCTCTGTAATGAGCATTGCACCCAATACCAGTTCTGAACTCTACCTGGTGACCAGGGACCAGGACCTTTATAAAGTGGAAGGCTTGATGTCCTCCCCAGACTCAGCTCCTGGTGAAGCTCCCAGCCATCAGCCATGAGGGTCTTGTATCTCCTCTTCTCGTTCCTCTTCATATTCCTGATGCCTCTTCCAGGTGAGATGGGCCAGGGAAATAGGAGGGTTAGCCAAATGGAAGAATGGCGTAGAAGTTCTCTGTCTCCTCTCATTCCCCTCCACCTATCTCTCCCTCATCCCTCTCTCTCCTTCCTCTCTCTCTGTGTCCCCTCTATCCTTTTCTCCTGCTTCTCTCTCTTCTTCCCTCTCTCTCTTTTTTTCTGTCTTTCTTTTTCCTCTCTCCCTAGAGCATGTCTTTCTTTCTTTCTCTTTCCTTTCTTCTACCCACACTTTTAGACTGAGTAGACTGAATGCCCTATTTAATTGAACCAAGCATTGCTTCCTTCAATAGAAAAGGAGTTTGAGAACCCAATGGACACCTCACTCGTTCTTCTAAGCCAATATGAAGGAGCCCAATAGCTTGTAAATCTCATCTATTCACTGCTTTCCATGCTACAACTGCTAAGACTATGGTTGAAACCTGTTAGGTGACTTTTTAAACAAAAGGCAGAAATTTTTATTTTATCTAAAAAAAGTAGTATAGAATGCCATTTTCTAAATTTTTATATTTAAAGGGTAGATACTGCAACCTAGAGAATTCTAGATAATCTTAAGGCCCAAACTATACTGTGAGAACTACTGCAGCAGACACTCTGCCCCCAGGACTTTTCTGATCAGAGGCCCTGAGAACAGTCCCTGCCACTAGGCCACTGCAGGTTCACAGGACAGGGACAGCCCATTGAAACCAACTTTTAAACCTGGATGCCTAACCTTCATTTTCTCCTTGATATTATGAAAATAAAATAAAAACCATGAAAGGATAAAAGAGGGAGAGTGGAAGGGAAGGATGGAGAAAGGGAAAAAGAAAATTTGAGAATAAATCCTAAAACAATTAATCTAATAGATATCATATTGTGAAATCCTCATTTTACCAATCTTATTTATGAGTCCTGGGTTTTGTGAGAACAATGGGGTTCTGAGAGGCACCACAGACCTCATATTTTCCAAAACCTAGAACAGTATAATGAAGGAAGGCAGGGAGGCAGGGAGGCAGGGAGGCAGGGAGGCAGGCAGGCGGGGAGGGAGGGAGGGAAGGAGGGAAGGAGGGAGGGATAAAAAAAGAAGAATGAGGTTGAAACCAGGACTTAGATATTAGAAACAAGCCATTACAAAATTTATTTCTATGGTTAATTGTGGTTTTCAACTGTAAGTTACTTGGTGTTAATTTCCTATTAAACAATTTCAGTAAGTTGCATCTTTTTATCCCATCTCAGATCAAATACTTAACAGACTAAATGATTTGAAAAAGCAAAAGTTTACTGGCTTGTGTGTGTTAAAATGGAGGTATGGTGGCTTTGATATTATCTTCTTGTGGTGGAGCTGAATTCACAAGAGATCGTTGCTGAGCTCCTACCAGACCCCACCTGGAGGCCCCAGTCACTCAGGAGAGATCAGGGTCTTTCACAATCAGGTTCTACAAAAATAAACATCCCCCAAACCACAGCAGTGCCAGTTTCCATGACAGAAACTTAGATCCAAATGACTGACTCACGTCTCATTATCATGATGGAAAAGCCCAGGCTTGAGAAAGAAGCCCGCTGCGGATTTACTCAAGGCGATACTGACACAGGGTTTGTGTTTTTCCAACATGAGTTTTGAGTTCTTACACGCTGTTTGCTCTTTTTGTGTGTTTTTTCCCTGTTAGGTGTTTTTGGTGGTATAAGCGATCCTGTTACCTGCCTTAAGAGTGGAGCCATATGTCATCCAGTCTTTTGCCCTAGAAGATATAAACAAATTGGCACCTGTGGTCTCCCTGGAACAAAATGCTGCAAAAAGCCATGAGGAGACCAAGAAACTGCTGTGGCTGATGCGGATTCAGAAAGGGCTCCCTCATCAGAGACGTGCGACATGTAAACCAAATTAAACTATGGTGTCCAAAGATACGGAATCTTTATCCTAGTAATTTTGGTCATTGGGTGATGTTGGTTTGGGCAGGCCATCTCTAATATCCTTGAAACACCTTTTTCTGCTCTCCAGGCAGGGGTCAGAGATGCCACAGTGGGGCTTGGAGTGCTTTCCAGGGTCACAGGCATCTGTATTCTTTGGATTCCTTGACCTTCCCCATTTATTCCCGGCATTTTCCTAAAACGTGTGCTTTGCTCCTCCTGCATCCTCCCCTTGCATGCCCTCACCTACCCCACATCTTCCCTAAAAAAAGCAAGCCCAACTCAAAGACCAGTTCCCTCATGGAATCATAGTGGATCTGCCAAGGGAGGGGATGCCCAGTCCTCTGTTCTTCACAAGGACTCCCTTCTCCTGGCTAAGGTTTCTTATGCAATTATGCCTCCTACGGAGGTGCGTGAATTTTCAATTCTCCATTTAGCTATGAGATTTCTACTAGTGTGGACTTTGTCTTATTCATTTATGTGCTGGCCATTCATAAACTATTTCATTAATTGGATGGCAAAATGCAGTTGTACAAGGGTTTCCTTACATACAAACTTAATAGGATCCAAGTAAATGCTGTTAAAAACAAGTCTCTTTGAGGGCACAATTAAATGAGGACAATATG
The DNA here is from genome assembly GCF_028858775.2 of Pan troglodytes. Classification (NCBI taxonomy): domain Eukaryota; kingdom Metazoa; phylum Chordata; class Mammalia; order Primates; family Hominidae; genus Pan; species Pan troglodytes. The sequence goes on from NC_072405.2 coordinate 18,764,739, forward strand.
GCATGGGACACAAGCAGAGGGGAGCAAACCTCAAGAAGAAAGACGCATCGACTCTAAGGGGGAGCATCAAGATAGCTCCCTGGCCCTGCTCTCTCTCCTTGGGAGGGTTTGGTCCTTAAATCATGAACTCTGTGGGTGTATCCTAGACGCATAAGAAGCTCTCTATTTCTTCACATTAGCTCTGCACTGAATGTGCATATCATCTACGTCTGGGAAAATGCACCTTAGTTCCAAAATAATCCATTGTCTTTCCTAATCTCAAGATTGAAAAAAGTAACCAGACCTTGTTAGAGTAAAAGCATTTTTATCTGGATATAGATTTTATCCAGACGTGATGACAGAGCCAGGACTAGGGCGAAGCGAGGGAGGCTCTGGCCTCAGGTATAAAATGTAAGCACTAAGATATCCTGTACTTAAGATAGATGATCTTATAATGCGATAGATTTTTAAAAAATAATATTCATGAAAAAATCACCATAATTAACAAACTCTCCAAAATTTAAATCAAGACAGGGTCTAATCCTGTGATTGTCCAACTCAGTCGCACTCACCTACCTTGATGCCAGGATAGTCAGACCCTGCCTTTATTTAGTCATTTAATATTCATCGTGTATACATTGTTATTTTGAATAAATTAGTGGATTTCTTGATTCCTGGAAGCATATATCATTTGACTGTATAAAAGAAGTGAAGCTTCACACACACACAAAAAGTAAAAGTCACCATGACAATGACATTCATTCCTATGTTCTAGGGGAAACAGCACAACTCTCTTAGGAAGAAACTCTCCTTTTATTTAAGAAGGCCCTTTAATGGCTGTTTAGGTCTTGGAAGATAGGACACCTGACTGCATCTGTGAAATAGAGATACAATTCATAAGCGCTAAATCATTCTACAATTCTAAAAATAAAATGTTAAAGGTTTCTTGGCCCTCAGAGATTAACAATGAAAGGAATTCTGGGTTCCAAAAGAGCAGGTATACCTGTAACATCAGGGCACAAAGTAGTCTGTAGAGGTTATTACCAAGAGTGGCTGAACTCTTTAGCTAGAATGCACTCTGATTTCTATTCTTATTTTTAACAGTTCTGTGCATTAACCACCGTCATTATCCTTATGTTTTTGCAAAACTGTGTCTCAATCAATGGCTGTGTATTTGAAAATTCTTGGAAAAGGGGGAAAGCCTCAGTAATTCTTAATGCGAAGCTACAAAGAAAATGGGTAGTTGGTTGTAGGAGTGAGGTGGAGGTGGCCAGAGAATGTCACACAGAAGACAGAAATAAGAATTTGCACAAGATATTAGGAGCATAAGCACCTGTAGGGAGTTCTGAGAAACATTTGGCTGTCTACACTAATGAGGAATGGGAGCTGGAGCTGTTTAATTTGGATGGTCAAAAATAGGATAACTCCGGGAGTTTACAGAATTCACAGAATCCATTCCAAACAAGTGAGCTTGCAAGTCATACTCTAAGTCCCTGAACCTGTGAACTCATGACATAACAGAATAAAATTGTTCCCATTTCATCGTGCCTGAAGACTCATAAGAAAAAAAAAAGGTATTAATTTTAAATACTGAAGCTCATTCATCATTTTATTGAATTCACCTGGCTACAAAATTAGCAACTGATCTTGTTCCAACTATATTTAAAGCAGATGAAGAAACTCTCCAAAGAACAGGGTTTGTCTGTGACTAGTCTAGGTAGAGTTTACTTTCGACACATCCTCTTGGTGTTTTCAGAGCTTTTTGAATATGTGGAATAATATCATTGCTTTGAGCAGATTTTCAGCCATTAGTTCTTCAGTTATTGCTGCTGTCCCTCTCTCCTTTCTCTTCCTGGAAATAGAATTGTCTAGATAGATAGAGAATTGGTCCAAAAGTAATTGTGGTTTTTGCCTTTAAAGGTAATGGCAAAAACTGCAATTACTTTTGCACCAACCATACGTATGTACACAAACACATATGCAATATGTGTGTATTGCATATATATTCAATACAAACACACAGACACACATATACAAAGCATCCTTTTACTGTGTCTTCACATATACATTTATGCCATTTTTTGTATTTTTCATTATTTTATATCTCTGCACTTCAACCTGAAAATTTTCCACTGACTTGTATTCTTACTTTTTTTTTTTTTTTTTTTTTGAAACAGAGCCTTGCTCTGTCACCCAGGCTGGAGTAAAGTGGTGTGATCTCAACTCAACTGCAACCTCTGCTTCCCAGGTTCAAGCAATTCTCCTGCCTCAGCCTTCTGAGTAACTGGGATTACAGGTGCCCTCTACCACATCCAGTTAATTTTTTTTTTTTTTTTGTATTTTTGGTAGAGATAGAATATCACCATGTTGGCCAGCCTGGTCTTGAACTCCTGGCCTCAAGTGATTCGCCTGCCTTGGCCTCTCAAAGTGTTGGGATTACAGGCATGAGCCACCGCGCCCAGCCCACTGACCTGTGTTTTAATTCTTGGATCCTCTACTCTGCTCTGGTCACTTTGCTATTAATCCCATCTATTTTGATATTGACTTCACATATTGTATCAAGTACTAGAATTCAATTATTTAATATTTTTACATAAGACAGGAGAGTCTATTCAAAAATGAAAAGGGTCAGACATGTTTCAGATGCCCCAGCCTTCTTGGGATATGGGCTTTTTCATGCTAACATCTGTCTCTTAATGAATCCAAAATGGAGGAGTGTTTGCTTTTAAAAGAATACATTTCAGTGAAGGTCTTGATCAAAGAGAGATAATTAAAAAAACACTAAAGAAACATCAAAAAGATCTAATTGTAGGGTATCTGGGGAATGATAACACATCCAGGAAACTTTTTCTGAGAGACCTGTGATAGAACCTTAAATGTACTTTTCTTTGTTTTGCTCTCATATGTGAGCAACTTAGAAGAAACATGTATTTGTTTGTATTAATCCTACATGACTAGGGTTGACAGATTTAGCAAATAAAAGTATAGGGACACTCAGTTAAATGTGAGTTTTAGATAAACAACATCCAGTTTATTGTGGCATTATCTATCTCATACTATTTGGGATTAAATACACTAAAAAGTTCTTCATGGTTTTTCTGAAAGCCAAATTGAACTTGGCCTCCTATATTCATCTAATAACACTATGAATCACTGAAAACATTTTTTCTTTAAAGATATTTTTCTTGGCGAAAGTATTTATTACGTCACTGAATTTTATTTTACTAGGTGTAGCAGGCGTAATAACGGCATCCCAAAGATGTCCATGTCCTTATCCCTAGAACCTGGGATTATGTTACACTTTATGGCAAATAAGAACTAAGACAGCAGATAGAATAGTTGGCTAATATGCTGACTTTAAAACCGGGAGATTAACTTAGATCATGTGAATGAGACCAACGTAATCCAAGAATCCTTAAATGTGGAAAAGAAAGGCAGAACAGTCAGTGTCTGGGTGATGCGATGTGGGAAAGACTCAACAGCCATTGCTGGATTTGAAGATGAAGGAAGGATCCACAAACCAAGGAACATGGGCAGCCTCTCAGATTTGAAAAGGCAAAGAAGAAAAAAAAAAAAAAAAAGGAAAGCAAACAGCTTCTTAGAACCTCTGGAAAGGAACAAGGTCCTACGGACACTTTGATTTTTCATGTTTGATCCCCCAAACAGCAAGATAATTTGTGTTGGTTTAGGTCACTAAGCTTATGACAATTTGCTTAGAAACAGAACACAAATACAATTGCTCCTCAGTATCCATGGGGGATTGGTTCCAGGACCCCCTGTGTATACCAAATGCCTCAGATGCTCAAGTCCCTGATATAAAAGAGTAGTAATTTCATATAATCTTCACACTCCTTGCATATACTTTAAATCATTCCTAGATTTCTTGTAACACTGAACACAATGTAAATGCTAAGTAAGTAGGAGTTATGCTGTATTTCCTAGAAAATAATGGCAAGAGAAAAAGGCCTGTGCATGCTCAATTCAGACACAATGTTTTCGTAGAATGTTTCCTGATGTGGAACACACGAACAGGAAGGGCCTACTGGTTTCAAGTTATAAACTGAGCACAAAATTAGTAACACAAAAAAGCTAAGGCTACATTTCTGTAATGGAGAACAAAGATGAAAACCTACCAACATTTTACGGAATTTTATGTATATCTTTCTCAAATTCTGAAGGCTTATATGAAAAGACAATGAGGCTCTCGGGAAGAAGGGACAAAGACTGAAAAAGTTGAGCCTGTTCCTCAGTTTCCATCCAAACGGACTCACTGCTATGGGAATTGCCCTCCTACAGTAGACAAGATGGAACTAGTCAGCAGGTGTGAGACAGCTGTGTTCACATATTGGATAATAAGCAGTGCAACAAACAAATAAAGTAGGATGTCCTTTTGCCCCTAGCTCTCTATAGGGCCAGGTTACAGGCCACAGCACAGGGAGGAAGACTCACATGGAGACCAGCACGCTGTAGCATTGAGGAGACCAAGGTCAAAGCTCACACAGCACGATACGCCCTGTGTCAGTCTGTGTGTGTTGCTCTAAAGGAATACCTGAGGTGGGATAATACTTCAGGAAAGGAAGTTATTTGGCTCACTATTTTTGGCTGTGTGAGAAGCATGGTGCCTGCATCCGCTCCTTGTTAGGACTCCATAAGCCTTCAGTCATAGTGGAAAGACAAGTGGGAGCAGGAATATCACGTGGTAAGAGTGGAGCGAGAGGGTGCAAGGAGGTCCCAGACTCTTTTAAACAACTACATGTTGTATGAACTCGGAGCAAGAACTCACTCATTTTTGTGATGAAAGCAGTTAGTCATTCATTAGGGTTTCACCCCCACAACCCAAACACTTCCCACCAGATTCCACTTCCAACACTGAGGATTAGATTTCAGCAGGAGGTTTCGAGGGGACTAACATCTGAAAAATATTATTCTTCCTCTGGCCCCTCAAATCTCATGTCCTTCTCACATTGCAAAATGCAATCATCCCTTCCCAATCACTCCCCAAAGTTTTAACTACTTCCAGCATTAACTTAATCAAAAGTCCAAAGTTCAAAATCTCATCCCCTGAGACTCAAATTCCTTCCGCCTTTTAGCCTGTACTATCAAAAACAAGTTATGTACTTCCACGTTACAATGATGGTACAGGCATTGGCTAAACACTACCATTCTAAAAGGCAGAAATTGGCCAATAAAAGGGATTACAGGCCCCACACATGTCAGAAACTCAGCAGGGCAGCTATTAAACCTCAAAGTTCCAAAATAATTCCTGATTCCATGTCCTTTATTCTGCTGTGAGGGTGGGCTCTGAAGACCTTGGGCTGCTCTGCCCCTGTGGCTTTACAGGGTGCAGCCCACATGGCTCCTGTCACAGGTCAGAATCTGATGCCCATGGCTCTTCCATGCTGAGGGTACAAGCTGTCAACGGTGCTACTATTCTCAGGTCTGGAGGGCAGTGTTCCCCTTCCCTCAGCTCCACTAGGCAATGCCCCACTGGGGACACTGTGTGGGGAATCCAACCCCACGTTTCCCCTTAGCACTGCCCTGGTAGAGTTTTTCTCTTGGTACTCTCCCTCGGCAGCAGTTTTCTGCCTGGAGAACCAGACTTTGCCACACATCCTCTGAAATCTCAGTGGAAGCTGCCAAGCCTCCTTCCTTTTTGCACTCTGCAGACTTGCAGGCTTAGCACCACATGAACGCTGCCAAGACGTTCTGGCTTTCACCCACTGAAGCAGTGGCCAATCTGTACATTAGGCCCTTTGAGCTGAGGCTGGAGGCTGGGCAGCCAGGATGTGTCTTGAGGCTGAGCAGGGCAGCTGTGCCTGGGTCTGGCCACTGAAACCATTCTTTCCTCCTAGGCCTGTGGGCTGTGGTGGGAGGGAATGCCTCAAAGTTTTCAAAAATGCCTTGTAAGCCTTTTCCCCATTGTCTTGGCTATTAGCACTTGGCTCCTTCTCAGTCATGCACATCTCTCTAGCAAGTGGTTTCTCCACAGCCCCTTACAGTCCTCTTCTGAAAATGCTTTTTCTTTCTCTACTAAATTTCTAGGCTGCAAATTTTCCACATTTTTATGCTTTGCTTCTTTCATGCGCGTCCGTGTGAAGAGACCACCAAACAGGCTTTGTGTGAGCAACATGGCTGTTTATTTCACCTGGGTGCAGGCGGGCTGAGTCTGAAAAGAGAGTCAGCAAAGGGAGATAAGGATGGGGCCATTTTATAGGATTTGGGTAGGTAAAGGAAAATTACAGTCAAAGGGGTTTTGTTCTCTGGTGGGCAGGAGTGGGGGTTGCAAGGTGCTCAGTGGGATTGCTTTTTGAGCCAGGATGAGCCAGGAAAAGGACTTTCACAAGGTAATGTCATCACTAAAGGCAAGGACCGGCCATTCACACTTCTTTTGTGGTGGAATGTCATCCGTTAAGTTGGGGCAGGGCATATTCACTTCTTTTGTGATTCTTCAGTTACTTCAGGCCATCTGGGCATGTACGTGCAAGTCACAGGGGATGCGATGGCTTGGCTTGGGCTAAGAGGCCTGACATTCCTGCCTTCTTATATTAATAAGGAAAATAAAACAAAATAGTGTTGAAGTGTTGGGGCGGTGAAAATTTTTGGGGGGTGGTATGGAGAGAGAATGGGCGATGTTTCTCAGGGCTGCTTCAAGCGGGATTAGGGGCGGCGTGGGAATCTAGAGTGGGAGAGATTAAGCTGAAGGGAGGTCTTGTGGTAAGGCGTGATATTGTGGTGATGTAAGAAGAAACATTTGTCATGTAGAATTATTGGTGATGGCCTGGATACGCTTTTGGATGAATTGAGAAACTAAATGGAATAACAGAAGGAGAAAAACAGGTATAAAAGGTCTAAGAATTGGGACGACTCAGGATATCTGATTAGAGAGTGCCTAAGGAGACTCATCATAGTCCTCCCAGCAAAGATTATTTATTTACTTCAAGAGTTAAAAGCGGCAGTTTGGGGATAGCAGCAGGAGATATCAGCTGTGATGGCTTGGAAAAACTGTGTAAAACGGCAGTGTAAACAAGAGCAGGGCATGTATGAGTAGTTGAGAACGGTGAATAGGAGTATGACTAGACAGAAGATAGTAGGGATGACAAGTTTTTTGGGGCACAGTTTAAGTTGGTCTGGTGTCTGGAATGAGACTGGGGCCTAATAAAAAGGAGCATCTATACAGGAGCTTAAATGGGCTGTACCCTGTAGCATTCCGAGGACAGGCCTGAATTCTGAGATGGGAAAGTGCTAAAAGTATTGTCCAGTCCTTTTTGGTGGCTGAGCTTGGTGAGGTGTGTTTTAAAAAGACTTTTAGTCCGTTCTACTTTTCTTGAAGATGGAGGACTGTAAGGGATATAAAGGTTTCACTGAATACTAAGAGCCTGAAAAACTGCTTGGCTGATTTGACTAATAAAGGCTCATCTGTTATCAGACTGTATGGAGGTGGGAAGGCTAAACTGAGAAATTATGTCTGACAGAACCAAAGAAATGACTGTGGTGGCCTTCTCAGACCCTGTAGGAAAGGTCTCTACCTATCCAGTGAAAGTATCTACCTAGACTAAGAGGTATTTTAGTTATCTGACTCAGGGAATGTTGAGTAAAGCTAACTTGCCAGTCCCGGGTGGGGCAAATCCTCGAGCTTGATGTGTAGGGAAGGGAGGGGGCCTGAATAATCCCTGAGGAGTAGTAGAATAGCAGATGGAACACTGAGAAGTTATTTCCTTCCTTGAGGATAGATTTCCACGATGGAAAGGAAATAACAGGTTCTAAGAGGCGGGCTAGTGGCTTGTACTATAGTATAACCTGCTTTTGCTGGTGTGTGGCAATTAGGCCTGGTGGAACTGCCATCAATAAATAAAGCGTGATCAGGGTGAGGAACAGGAAAGAAGCAAATATGGGGAAATGGGGTGAATATCAGGTGGATCAGAGAGATACAGTCATGGGGGTCAGGTGTGGTATCAGGAATAATGTGGGAGGCCAGATTGAAGTCCGGGCCAGGAACAATGGTAACTGTGGGACTTAAAGAGTGAGTACAGCTGAAGGAGCCGGGGAGCAGAAAGTATATAAGTCAGGTATGAGGAAGAAAATAGATTTTGGAAGTTATGAGAACTGTAGAGAGGGAGTTGAGCATAGTTTGTGATTTTGAGGGCCTCTATAACTATTAAAGCAGTGGCAGCCACTGCACACAGACATGAGGGCTAGACTAAAACAGTAAGGTCAAGTTGTTTGCACAGAAAGGCTACAGGGTGCTGTCCTGGCTCTTGTGTAAGAATTCTGACTGCACTAACTATGCCTAGGAAGGAAAGGAGTTGTTTTGTAAGGGATTGTGGTTTGGGAGATTAATCGGACATGATCAGCAGGGAAAGAACATATGTTTTCATGAGAACTATGCTGAGATAGGTAACAGATGAGGATGACATTTGGGCTTGACTGAAGTAATGGGGGCTGTCTATGAAGCCTTGCGGCAGTACAGCCTAGGTAATTTGCTGAGCCTGATGGGTGTCAGGGTCAGTCTAAGTGAAAGCGAAGAGAGGTTGAGACAAGGGGTGCAGGGGAATAGTGAAAAAGCATCTTTAAGATCAAGCACAGAATAGTGAGTTGTGGAGGAAGGTATTGAGGACAAAAGAGTGTACGGGTTGGACACCACAGGGGGGATAGGCAAACCAATTTGGTTCATAAGGTGCAGATCCTGAACTAACTTGTAAGGCTTGTCTGGTTTTAGGACAGGTAAAATGGGGGAATTGTGAGGAGAGTTTATAGGATTTAAAAGGCCATGCTGTAGCAGGTGAGTGATAACAGGCTTTAATCTTTTTAAAGCATGCTGCGGGATGGGATATTGGTGTTGAGTGGGGTAAGGGTGATTAGGTTTTAATGAGATGGTAAGGGGTGCATGATCGGTCGCCAAGGAGGGAGTAGAGGTAGCTTATACTTGTGGGTTAAGGTCGGGGGTTACAAGAGGACGCAAAGGAGACTTTGGATTGGGAAGAAGGGCGGCCATGAGATATAGCTGTAGTCCAGGAATAGTCAGGGAAGCAGATAATTTAGTTAAATTGTCTCGGCCTAATAAGGGAACTGGGCAGGTGGGGATAACTAAAAAGGAGTGCTTAAAAGAGTATTGTCTAAGTTGGCACCAGAGTTGGGGAGTTTTAAGAGGTTTAGAAGCCTGGCCATCAATACTCACAAGAGTTATGGAGTCAAGAGAAGCAGGCCCTTGAAAAGAAGGTAATGTGGAGTGGGTAGCCACCGTAATGATTAAGAAGGGGACGGAATTACCCGCCACTGTGAGAGTTACTCGAAGTTCGGCGTCCGTGATGGTCTAGGGGGCTTCCGAGGCGATCGGGCAGTGTCAGTCTTCAGCCACTAAGCGGAGAAGATCTCTGAAGGAGTCAGTCAGAGAGCCTTGGGCCAGAGTTCCAGGGGCTGTGGGAATGGCTGCCAGGTGAGTTGAACAGTCCGGTTTTCAGTGGGGTCCCACACAGATGGGACGCGGCTTAGGAGGAATCCCGGGCTGTGGGCATTCCTTGGCCCAGTGGCCAGATTTTGGCCTATGTAGCAAGCTCCTGGGGGAGGAGGTTCTGGAGGACTGCCTGGCTGCTGTGATTCAGGCATTTGGAAGTTCTTGTGTGCTGGAGATGTGGCTGGGGTTTGTCTCACAGTGGAGGCAACGAATTGCAACTTTTTTCTGTTATTGTACACCTTGAAGGTGAGGTTAATTAAGTCCTGTTGTGGGGTTTGAGGGCCAGATTCCAATTTTTGGAGTTTTATTTAATGTTGGGAGCAGATTGGGTAATAAAATGTATATTGAGAATAAGACGGCCTTTTGACATTTTAGGGTCTAGGGCTGTAAAGCATCTCAGGGTTGCTGCCAAATGAGCCATGAACTGGGCTGGGTTTTTATATTTGATGAAAAAGAGCCTAAACGCTTCTGATTTGGGATAAAGAAAAAGGAGCATTAACCTTGACTATGTCTTTGGCTCCAGCCACCTTTTTAAGAGTAAATTGCTGGGCAGGTGGAGGAGGGCTAGTCACGGAAGGAAACTGTAAGCCGGACCAGGTGTGAGGAGGGGAGGTGATAAAAAGATTATAGGGTGGAGGAGCAGAGGCTGAGGAAGAATTGGGATGTAGCTTGGCCTGGTGAGGAGCAGCCTGGGGAGGAAGGGAGATGTCAGATTGGTCTGTAGAAAAGGAAGATTAGAAAGACTCAGCGGCACTTGGGGTTGGTACTGAGGGGACAGGCGGGAGGGAAAGAATGAAGATTTGGTATGAGTTGCACTGGGCACAGAGACTAGGAGGGACTGATGTGTAAAAGAATGCCTGGACATCAGGCACCTGAGACCATTTGCCTATTTTACAACAAGAATTATTTAGATCTTGTAGGATGGAAAAATTCAAAGTGCCATTTTCTGGCTATTTGGAACTACTGTCGAGTTTGTATTGGGGTCAAGTGGCATTGCAGAAGAACATAAGGCATTTAGGTTTTAGGTCAGGTGTGACTTGAAGAGGTTTTAAGTTTTTGAGAACACAGGCCAAGGGAGTAGAAGGAAGAATGGAGCATGGAAGGTTGCCCATAGTGAAGGAAGCAAGCCTAGAGAAAAGAGAGAGTAGAGAAATGGAAGGAAGGGGTTTGGGGGTTCTTACCTTCCAGAAAAGTGGGAAAAGGGGTTGGGGCACAGAGATAAGAGGTCACGGCATGGAAATAAGGGATTGGGGTGCAGAGATATGAGGTTGAGGCACTGAAATAAGGGATTGGGGCACAGAGATAAGAGGTTAGGGTGCAGAGATAAGGGATTGAGGCACAGAGATAAGAGGTCGGAGTGCAGAAATAAGGGATTGGGGTGTAGAGATAAGAGGTTGGGGCATGGAAATAAGGGATTGGGGTGCAGAGATAAGGGGCTGGGGCGTGGAAATAAGGGATTGGGTGTTCTTGCCCCATAGAAAAGCGGGACTTGCCGCCAAGGGTGAAGAAGAAGGGGTTGAGGGGTACTTGCCCCTCTCCCAGAAAAGCAGAGAAGGGGTAGAGACAAGGCGAGAAGGAGTTGAGGTACTTGCCCCTTCCCCAGAAAAGCGGGAATTGCCGCTAAGGGTGAAGGACCAAGGCAGGTGTTCCTGCATGGTCAGACACCCTTGAAACGTGGGTGTATAATCAGAGAGGCATCCCTGCAATGATTAAACACCAAGGGAAGGCTGCCTTCCCAGTCCGTGACCAGTGCCGGAGTTTTGGGTCCATGGAAAAAATGTGTCTCCTTTGTCTCTTCCAGAAAATGAAAGGAATTGAAATTAAGAGAAGGGAGAGATTGAAGAGTGGAAAGGAGAAAGTGGTTGAGGGACAGTGAGAGAGGTTGCAGGAGAGAGTAAGAAGAGGCCGCTTACCTGATTTAAAATTGGTGAGATGTTCCTTGGGCTGGTCGGTCTGAGGACCTGAGGTCATAGGTGGATCTTCTCACAGAGCAAAAAACAGGAGTACAGGGGATTGATCTCCCAAGGGAGGTCCCCCAATCCAAGTCACGGCACCAAATTTCATGTGCGTCCGTGTGAAGAGACCACCAAACAGGCTTTGTGTGAGCAACATGGCTGTTTATTTCACCTGAGTGCAGGCGGGCTGAGTCCAAAAAGGGAGTCAGTGAAGGGAGAAAAGGGTGGGGCTGTTTTATAGGATTTGGGTAGGTAAAGGAAAAATACAGTCAAAAGGGGTTTGTTCTCTGGCGGGCAGGAGTAGGGGTTGCAAGGTGCTCAGTGGGGGTGCTTTTTGAGACAGGATGAGCCAGGAAAAGGACTTTCACAAGGTAATGTCATCACTTAAGGCAAGGACCGGCCATTTACACTTCTTTTGTGGTGGAATGTCATCTGTTAAGGTGGGGCAGGGCATATTCACTTCTTTTGTGATTCTTCAGTTACTTCAGGCCATCTGGGCGTATACGTGCAAGTCACAGGGGATGCGATGGCTTGGCTTGGGCTGAGACGCCTGACAGCTTCTCCTTTAAGTATAAGTTCCAAATTTAAAGCATTTCTTTGCTCCTGTATCTTATTGCAAGCTTGTAGAAGCAGCTACATATCTTGAATACTTTGCTCCTTGGAAATTACTTAGACCAGATGCTCTGGCTAATCACTCTAAAGTTCAACTTTCCACAAATCCCTAGGACGTGAACACAATGCAGCCAAGCTCTTGACTGGGGTGTAACAATGGGGACCCTTGCTCTAATTCCCAGTAACTTCCACTTTTCCATCTAACAACTTGATAGCCTGGACTTCACTGTCCATATCTCTGTGAGCATTTTGGTCACGTACATTTAACAAGTTTCTAAAGAGTTCCAAACTTTCCCTCATCTTCCTATCTTTTGCTGGGCCCTACAAACTCTTTCAACCTCTGCCAGTACCCAGTGACAAAGCCACTTCCATATTTTCAGCTGTCTTTACAGCAATGCCCCCTGCACTGTACCAATTTTCTGTGTCAGTTTGTTTTTACTCCTATAAAGGAATACCTAATGCTGGGTAATTCATAAGGAAAAGAAGTTTATTTTGGCTCCTTATTCTGTAGGCTGTATGAGTAGCATGGTGACATCATCTGCTCCTTTTGAGGCCTCAGAAGGCTTCCTTTTGTGTAGCAAGGGGAAGGGGGAGCAGGAGTATCACAAGCCAGGAGAAGGAGCCAGAGTTGGGGAGGTGCCACACTGTGTGAAACAACCAGATCTCCCATGACTCAAAGAAGGAACTCACAGATTATCTCCAGGACAGCACCAAGCCATTCATGAGGGATCCACCCCAATGACCCCAACACCTCCTGCCAGGTCCCACCTCCAAGACTGGGGATTACATTTCAACATAGTATTTGGAAAGTACAAACATCCAACCTGTATCAGACCCCAATTTCCAGTGCATATATCAGAGAGTGGGCTACTGAAAGGAAGCATTGATCTTGAGTGTTGGAGAAGAGAAGAATGCCTTCACTCTTGGGCTATGTTATGATGTGTGCACACTTGGGCTAAGACTTCCCCAGGCCAGAAAAAAGTAAAAACTCCATAAGGGAGTGAACGGCATTTTCAGGAGGACAGACAAGTCTTGAAAACTTTGCATCCCCACAGCAAAGTGGAGAGAACTCGGAACCTCAGAAAGCCATCAGCAAGTAGTGGTGCTAGTTAGCTCTAGATTAAACTGCTCTGCAACTGCTTCAAGAAATTTTCAAGCCATTCCTGAAAAAACCAAATGAACGTATAGAACCCCCAAAATGAACCAGATGATGTCTAGCATTCTTTGGGGAAAAAAAACAACCAAAACTGTTACTCAACAATTCAAGCTGTCCAGGCGTGGCAGTTCATGACTGTAATCTCAGCACTTTTGGAAGCCAAGACAGGTGAATCACTTGAGGGCATGAGCTCGAGACCAGCCAGGCCAACCTATGCCTACTAAAAATAGAAAAATTATCTGGGCATGGTGGCACAGGCCTGTAGTCCCAGGTACTCAGGAGGCTGAGGCAAGAGAATTGCTTAAACCAGGGAGGCAGAGGTTGCAGTGATCTGAGATTGCACCACTGCATTCCAGCCTGGGCAACAGAGCAAGACCCTGTTTCCAAATTAAAAAAAAAAAAATAGGCTTTATAATATACTGAATCCAATCAAAAATTTCCAAGCATGAAAAGAAGTAGGAAAATACAGCCCATAACTAGGAGAAAAGTCATTCAGTAAAAACAGACCCAATAATGACAAAGGTACTAGGATCAGAAAAGGGAACGTAAAGGAGCTATTATAAAAGTTATAAATATGTCAAAGGCTGAAGAGAAAACCTTTTTGATGAGGAGGAACACATAAAAAGAACCAAATGGGCCTTCCAGCAATAAAACAAAATGATCATGAGAACAAAAAATTTTCTGAATTGGATTAATGACATATGACAGTATAGAAGAAAGGATCAGTAAGCCTGAGTCTACATTAACACAAACAAATGAAAAAAATGAAGCAAAGGGAGAAAAAAAAAACTCTGGATGAAAAATAAACAGTGCACTTCGTAGAAATATCAAGCAATCTAGCACCTATGTGTGTTTGAAGGCAGAAAGAAGTTCCAGGAGAAAGCATAAAGTTAATGAAATAATAGCCTATTTTTATAAATTTGGTGAGACTGGAAACATACAAATTCGCTATTGAAAGACATCCAAGAAGAATAATTATTTAAAAAAAAACAGAACAAGAATATCATAATTATACAAGTTCATTTTCACACTGCTATAAAGAACTACCTGAGACTGGATAATTATAAATAAAAGAGGTTTCATTGACTCCCAGTTATGCAGGATTAACAGAAAGCATGGCTAGGAGGCCTCAGGAATCTCACAATCGCGATGGAAGGTGAAGCAGAAGCAAGCAAGTCTTCCACAGTGTCAGACGAAAGAGAGAGGGAGAGAGAGAGAGAGGAAGAGAGACAGAGCACAAGAGTAAGCACAGAAGGAAACTGCCATTTATAAAACCATCACATCTCTTGAGAATTCACTCACTATCATGAGAACAGCAAGGCAGAAATCACCTCCCCATGATCCAATCACCTCCCACCAGGTCCCGCCCCCCCGACACTGGGGATTATGGGATTATAATTCCAGATGAGATTTGAGTAGGGACACAGAGCCAAACCATATCAATAATCAAATTGTTTTGAATCAAAAATAATGAGAAAATCTTAAAAGCATGCTGAGAGAAGACACTGCTTACAGAAGTAGAAAAAATAAAGTGACATATTTAAGTACCAAAAGAAGAAAAATAAGTCAACATAGGACCCTGACAAACAAAAATACATTTCTAGATTAATGCTAAACACATATTCCAGTAATAAGTAAAGGCATTTTCTTTTCCTTTTTTTTTTTTTTTTTTTGAGACGGAGTCTCGCTGTCACGCAGACTGGAGTGCAATGGTGTGATCTCGGCTCACTGCAAGCTCCGCCTCCCGGTTTCATGCCATTCTCCTGCCTCAGCCTCCCGAGTAGCTGGGACTACAGGCGCCCGCCACCATGCCCGGTTAATTTTTTTCGTATTTGTAGTAGAGATAGGGTTTCACCGTATTAGCCAGGATGGTCTGGATCTCCTGACCTCGTGATCCGCCCACCTCGGACTCCCAAAGTGCTGGGATTACAGGCGTGACCCACCGCGTAAAGGCATTTTCTAATGACAATAACAAAAACTAAGAGAATTCCTCACTAGCAAACTTGTAGTATAAAACAAGACCCAAATACACGCTGTCTATAAAAACCCAATGTCTTTATCAAATATAAGGACAAAGATAGGTTGATAGTAAAGGGACAGAAAGAGTTATAGTATGGAAACATTAATCTAATGAAAACAGAATTAGCTGTATCGGCTAACTGACTATAAATCAAAGTAGATTTTACAGCAAGGTGTATTATTACTGATAAAGAGCCTATGTTTTCCAGTGATAAAGTTGTTAAATCACCAAGAACACATATCATTATTATTAAATTAGTATGCACCTAATAAGAGAATCTCAGAATTTTTAAAAAGAAATTGATAGAACTAAGAGAAGAAGTTGAAAAATTAAGAATTACCATTGAATATTTCAACACTTTTTTCTTTGAAATAGTTTTTTTTAGCAGCAAAGTATAAATAAAGATAGAGAGAACTTGAACAACAGTATCATCCATTATGACCTATATAAGCTTTACAGGACACTCCTCCCAATAACAGTAAAATGCATTAAAATATTATCTAAGAGAGCTCATATTGGACTAAGAAACAAAAAAATCAAAACAATTTAAAGTCATATGAAGCATAATGTCTATCCACAGTGGAATGTATGAAGTTGTGACTAAAGGAAAATAGCTGGAAAATTCCTCACATATTTGGACATTACTCAACATATTTCTAATGAGTCAAAGGAGAAATTTAAAAATATTTTCACATGACAGCAAATGGAAACATAACATACCAAAATTTGTGGCAATACAACAAAAGCAGTGCTTGGAGGGAAATTGATAACATTAACTGCTATTATGATGGGAAGTCGAAAGCTCAGAAATAGACAATCTAATATTCCATTGTAAAAAACCTGGGGAAAAAAGAACTAATTAAGCTGAAAGTAAATAGGAAAACGAGTGAATAAAAAAGAATGTGGACACAAAAGAGAATATTAAAAATAAATAAATGAAAGCTACTTGCTTGAGAGAATGCATAAAATTGTGAGAACTCTCGATAGGTTCCTTAAGGGGAAAAAGGAAATTACTGGAAGTCTCAGGTGCACACCCAGGCTTCAGGCAGGCAGGAAACAGATTAGATCTCCGTTTCAGGGTCATGTAGTCAAGCCGCCACGAGGTGGCAGTAACTGCGCGCTCATTCCCTCACCTCCTGCAAGGCCAGGCCAGGCTGTGGACTCACCGCTCAGCTCAGGAGATGGGAGAGGGTGACAGTAGCCCCGTGGACTCTGGCCTTAGGCAGAGCGTTACTGTAGCTTTGGGGTTGTAAGAGGATGAAGAGGGGAGGTTATCAGGACACCATGGTGATTGTGTAGTGCTGGTTAGGAACATGGGCTTTGAAGAGAGAGGGATTTTATTTCAAATTCCATCTCTGCCACTTAGTAGTCAGATGACCTTGAACATGTCCTCTAACCTTTCTAGGCCCCAGGACCTGCCTCTGTAAACTTGGGTAATAACCCCCTGGCATGTTTGCTTCTGAGGATTAAATGAGATAACTTGTATAAAAATGGCCACGGCAGGGCTGGCTGCAAAATTCCCAAGGCTCAGTGCAAAATGGAAATGCAGGGTGCCTTGTTCAAAGAGCAGCAGAAGAAAGTGTCATGAAAGGCAGGAGGATATTCAGCTTTCTCAAGCCAGTATTTTTTATCGTTTGAAAAATGTAATAGGGATAATACTTCTAGAAGAGTAAGAACAGAATCATATAAATCCCCACCAGAAACCAGTGTCACAGTTTTAATAGAATAAATAATAATACTTTATTAATTGGATCTAGATGAATGAAACAATTTTTCTGGCCAACTTTTCTATCAATTAGTTTATTAGGTCATCAAACTTTATACCTTGAGCAACTTCATTTTTTCTTCTGAAAAGAATCTGCTGAAGCAATTGTTTCTGGAATATTATCTAAACTCTGACAATATTGGGATAAACTATTTTGACACAAATTTTAGTATATCTGTAGCTGGTGGTTCTTGTGGAGCTATTTTTTTCAAAGGATTTAACTGTTTAAGCAAATCAGTTTTATGGAAGTTTGAATTTAATTTTAAGTGTAAATTTCTCCAATGGAATTTTGATGCATCTTCTGACATGTTCTGTAAGTTGCAGAGGCCCACAGCAGACCAAATGTGGCATCATGATTTGTAACTTACTCAAAACTCCTTTTTATGAATTCTATTGTTGTATCTTTAACAAGAAGAACTGAAGTTTTAAAATTGCTCTACTTGTTAATAATTGATTGATCAGAAGTGTTCTTTTCTTTTCTTTTCTTTTTGAGGTAGGGTCTCCATCTGTTGACATGATCATGGCTCACTGCAGCCTCAGACTCCTGAACTCGTATGATCCTCCTACCTCAGCCTCCCAAGTAGCTAGGACTACGGGCATGTGCCACTGTGCTCAGCTAATCTTTTTTTTTTTTTTTTTTTTTTTTTTAATGTTGGGGTCTAACTATACTGCCCACTGTAGTGCCTATGGTGGTCTCCAACAACTGGCTTCAAACAGTCCTCTAACCAGAGCTTCACAATGTGCTGGGATAACAGGTGTGACCCACCGTGCCTGTCCCATCAGAAGTTTTGTGACTATCATTATATATTTAATTTATATTTCTGAGCCTTGGATAACTCCTTGAAGAACTCTAAACTCTCTGAGGAATTCCAAGAACTCCCTGGCATACTATTTCACAATGTCCATGGGCACACTTTTGTTTTGTGATTCTCTCCTCCCAATTTGCTATCTGAGCACCTATGATTCCTGTCCCGGTGCTCAGGTCAGGGGGTAAATATTCGTGCAGAAGCTCCAAGGATGACTCTGAGAATGCACAGGCACAGAGGTGTCAGTGCTGCCTCCACACAGAGACCCTCCTTTCACCCCAGGGCTGAGGACACCTGCTGCTGCTGCTGCCACCTCCCATCCTGGTCCGTTGCCATCTTCCTTCCCAGTCGAGATGTGCCTGGGCCGCTCCAAGGCACCCGTGCTCAGGGCAGCAAGCTCCAGCATGTGGCCTTCATGTCACTGGGCCTGAGCCTGCCCACCTTGTCCCCCCTCATAGCCACTCTGCTCATGTGCCTGCTCCATTGTCTCAGTGGGCTTCACTTACAAAATGAAGTTCAAAGAAAAAAAACTAAGGTCAAGAGGGTGTCGGCAGAGCCTGCTACCAGGCACTGGCCCTTCCGAGGGCAGGTCCCTGTGTCACTGCCCAGCCCTCAAGCCCATGAAGCTGGTCCTGGCTCCAGAATTGAGAGCCAGTAACACTGCTTCTGTTATTTATCATTGAGGACACAATGCAGAGAAACTTTGCTTTCTAAACTTATAGATATGAGAGACTTTGCTTTCTGGGAGCCTATCTAAAGGAATGCCCACTCTTGCCTGGGGAAATGAACCACTTTGCCACAGAAAACAGCCCCTGGTTTGGGAAAAAAACCCATATCTGTGCTGGTGGATAGTCTTCCTTGCTGAAGCAAGATAATAACCCTACCTTTAAGACAAAAGTGCTCCTCCCTTGATCTTTATCAAACACACTTTATCACCAGGATGAACACTGCTCTGAAGGAGTCACATCGGGCTGTGCCAGGAAAAAAGAAATAGCTGCAACCATAGGAATCTTCATGGGAACAGTCAGCCCAGCTGTCCTTGAGCAACCAGGCCCATGTTCCCTAAGCCTTGGTGGCTTCTTCCCCAGGGACACAGAGGTGCTGCATTTCACAGTGACTTTCCTATTTCAGAGCAATTTCACCTCCTTCTCTAACAAGGCCTCACAAATGTCCTGAGAGCTAGAAAGGACAACAAGTGTAAAACCACAGTGCTATCGGTGGTTCCTGGGATTGCAACGGGATTGTAGGAGAAATTCACTCTCTTCTATGGGTTAGTTTTTAAATGCAAGTGTATTACTTTTATAATAATCATGTTAAGTACAGCAGTCATTAAGGACATATCAATCAGGAGTGATGCCACACATGAAAAAGATGGGAACCACTCTCTTAACTCAAACTCTTATTTACATATAAGAGTTATGTAATAACTCCAGTAAGGCCCCTTGCCACGTACCATGGCATTTCCTTAAGAACGTTTACTCAACAAGGAAAGAGGCGTGAGAACCTAATTCGATGTGTGAATCTGGATTGAACATGTACCCAGAAAACTCAACAGCCACGAAGCTATTCTTGGAACAATTTCAATGTCTATGCACTGACTTCTGTTTTGCAATAATTTACTGACACTTTGCTTCCTGAGCACCTACGGCTGCTGTCCCAGTGTTCAGGCCAGGGAAATTTTCTTGTTAATGTGCATAAATGATAGTGTGATTGATGCAGGAATTTTTTTCTTATTTATAAGAGATCCATGCTGAGATAATTAGGGTGAAATGTCATGACATTTTCCTGTTACTTTCAAAAGGTGACAGCGACATAGAAAGTATATTTTTAAAATTATTTATTAATTTAGACAGAGCACATATGTGCTTTTTTTTTTTTTTTCATTCAGTTTTTCTATTTGGCTTCCTTGGCCAGGAATAGTTTTAGTGTCAGGAAATGAATGAGTCTGCCCCTCAATTCCAGCCTGCTCAGCACAGAGGAAAACAAAGTTCTGACAAAGGGAGTGACTCCCTGCTGAGTCAGCTGCAGCCCCGGATTCAGATTCCTTTAGCAGTTCTAAGGGCACCCAACCCAGCCCTCTCTTTGCCTACCCCATCGGAAACTTCCTTTCATGATAAGAAAGACATTAAAGATCTTGTTCATAGAATCCATTGCAGCTTTCTTTAAAAACACCCCTGGCCTGCCTCAAACTGTGAATTCTTAAAGTGTGACATTTAAAATGTAGACCATGGCTCAAGGCTCATTGTCCCCATGGCTGTCACCGCTAAACCTCGGTGTCATCGCTACACCTGACACTGGGGCCTGCTTGTCTCTCAAACTTCCCTTGGATCCAAAGAGGGAGGAACCAGGATGAATGCCACTTATTTTCCCTTGAAAAGCCCCACCCCTGAGCATCTGACACCAGGGGCTCTGTCCATTGCCTGTGGCCACCAATTGCTACTCTGGGTTATGGAGGAAGGACAGGGTCCTGAGAGTCCCCAGAGACCTTGCACAGCTCTGAAAACACAGGGCTTCTGCAGAAGTGGGTCCCATCACCAACAGGGAGACTGTCAGACCTCTGAGCCCAAGCTAAGCCATCATATCCCCTGTGACCTGCACGTATACATCCAGATGGCCTGAAGTAACTGAAGAATCACAAAAGAAGTGAAAATGGACTGTTCATGCCTTAACTGATGACATTACCTTATGAAATTCCTTGGCCTGGCTCATCCTGGCTCAAAAGCTCCCTCACTGAGCAACTTGTGACCTCCACCCCTGCCAGCCAGAGAACAACCCCCTTTGACTGTAATTTTCCATTACCTACTCAAATCCTGTAAAACGGCCCCACCCCTATCTCCCTTCGCTGACTCAGCCCACCTGCACCCAGGTGATTAAAAAGCTTTATTGCTCACATAAAGCCTGTTTGGTGGTCTCTTCACATGGATGCACGTGAAAGAGACCACGTGGAGGCCTTGCACCCCCACTCCGTGCTTCTCTACCAAATCCCAACAGCATTGAGCTCACTTAGCACTGACATCTGTGGAAAGCAGGGAAAGCCCTGGCTCCCAAAGCCCTGAGGTCCTGTGGAGCTGACATTCCCTGAGTGATGGTGTGAACGGAGGGAACTCAAGTGTGGGTGGTAGGCCACCTCCTGGCCTGGGCCTGGGTGGACTCTGAGGGGACACATGTAGTCACAATCCCACCCTCCCATTCTCCTTCTCAGAGGAAGGAAGTGGGCACCCATCTGCCTCATCTCTGTCCCATGGTGATGACAGAGAATTTCAGGGGACCTTTCACATGAATTTCACCAGCTCAGATCTGTGAGGATGGGGCCCACCATGCTCCTGGTGCTGCCAGAAGCCGTGAGCCCCTCCCAGGTCCCTGGGTTTGAGCCAGCCCTGTATCATCCCCAGGAGCTGAATGTCCCAGCAATGGATAGAACTAGATGGAACTGGCTCCCAGTTTGGCCTGAGACTGTCCCTAGACATTCAGGAAAAACAGGACATCCCACAGAGCAGGCAGGTGATCTCCAGTTCACAGACCCTGAGTCTGTTCCCCTGTAAGAAAGACCTTGCCCCTCATTCCATTCACATCCCAGGTCCCAAATGGTACAAGACAGAAAGAAGCCCTGGTCATATGAGCAGAACGAGGGGATGTTCTGGGGTTTCTTGTGTCCAAATTTGCATAAGAGCTCCTGGGTATACTTTTTTCTCAGAGGGCCATTTGTCTGATGCCCCCAGTAAGGTGGTCAGTTTCAATCACTGTAATTACTGACGTGGTAGGCAATACCTGTTCCAAATTCTGCCCAGTGACCAGGGGCCAAGACCTGTTTAGATGGAAGGCTTGGTGTCCTCCCCAGCCTCAGCTCATGGTGAAGCTCCCAGCCATCACCCATAAGGGTCCTTATCTTCTCTTCTCATTCCGCTTCATATTCCTGATGCCTCTTCCACATGAGATGAGTCAGGGAAATAGGAGGCTTGGAAAAGTGGAAAAATGGGGTAGAGGCTCTCTCTTGCCTCTCTCTCACCTCTTTCTCTCTCATCCAAGTACTAATTAGGCCCACTCCTGCTTAGCTTACAAGATCAGAGGAGGTCAAACATGTTCAAGGTGCTATGGCCGTAGACACTCTCTCTCTTTTTCTCTGTCTCTCATGTCTATATCTCTCCTTTGTCTCCTTTCTCTGCCTCTTGTATTTCTCTCAGTGTCAGGGCACTCCCTCTCTCCCTGTCTCCCCTACAGCTTGACTCCCTTTGTCCCTTTCTCTCTTTCTTCTACTATCACTTCTAGACTGAGTAGATTGCATGCCTTGCTTTGTTGAACCAAACTCCATTTCCTTCAATATGAAAGGAGTTTAAGAGCTTCATGGCTGCCTCACTCCCTCTTCTAAGCCAGAGGGGCCCAGTAGCCTGTAAATCTCATCTCCTCCCTGATCTTCACTCTATGACTGCTAAAACTATGGTTGAAAACTGTCAGGTGACTTTTATTTTTCAATAAAAGTGAGAAATTTTGATTTTATCCAAAGAAGTAAGTACAGAATGTCATTTTTTAAATTTTTATATTTAAAGTGTAGATTTGAGTGACCTAGAGAATTTCAGGTAGTGATAAGGCGCAGCCTGTACTTTGGGAAGTTGTGTTTGGGACACTGGCCCTTCGTCTTTTCAGATGGAAGGCCCCGGAAAACACTTGCCCTCTGTGGCTGCTCTAGGTTCACAGAACAAAAATGCCTATTGAAAGCCACTTTTAAAATGGAATGCCTAATTTTATTTTCTCCTTGATATTATAAGAATAAAACAAAACGGTGAAGGAAGAAAAGGAGAGTGGAAGGGAGGAAGGGAGAGAGAAAGATACTTTGAGACTAAGACCTGAGATATCTAATCTGATAGAAATTACATAGAAAAAGCCTCATTTTATCCATATTGTTTATGGGTTTTGGGTTACAGAGGAGCAGCAGGGCTCCTGGAGGCACAGACACTGGGCGATATTCCACCACTTAGGAGAGTATGAAGGAAGAGACAAAAGGGAGGATAGGAGGAAAGGAAGGAGGGAGGACAAATGGAAGGGTGAGCTTGAGAACAGAATTTAGAGATTAGAAACAATTCATTACAAAGGTTTATTTCTACTGTTAATTATTGTTTTTAATTGTAATCTACTTTCTTTTATTTGTCTTTTTTTATTCAGAGCTCCCCTCCCCCTGCCCCTCCTTGCCCCTCCTTGCCCCTCCTTTTTTTTTTTTTTTTTTCTTTTTTTTTTCTGAGACAGAGGCTTGCTCTGTCACCCAGGCTGGAGTGCAATGGCATGATCTCAGCTCACTGCAACCTCTGCCTCCCAGGTTCAAGTGATTCTCCTGCCTCAGCCTCCTGAGTAGCTGGGATTACAGGTACCCACCACCATGCCCAGTTAATTTTTGTATTTTTAGTAGAGACAGGGTTTCACCAGGTTGGCCAGGCTGGTCTCAAACTCCTGACCTCAGGTGATCCCCCCACCTAGGCCTCCCAAAGTACTGGGATTAGAGGCGTGAGCCACTGGGCCCGGCCCTAAGTTACTTTCATATTAAATTCACATTAAACAATTTCCACCATTTGAGCCACATCTTTTTCTTCCATCTCATTTTAAAAACTTAACGGACTTCATGATTTGGAAAGCAGAGGTTACTGGCCTGTGTGTGTAAATGGAGGTAGGGTAGCTTTGAGGTTATTTTTGTGTGGTGGAGCTGAATTCTCAAGAAATCCTTGTTGAGCTGCTACCTGAGCCCATCTGGAGGCCCCAGTCACTTAGCAGAGATCGGTCTTTCACATTCTGGTTCCAGGAACTAAACATTCCCAAACCACGGCAGGGCCAGCCTCCTTTTAAGAAACTTAGGTTCACGTCATCATTCACTCATGTCTCATGATCATGATGGAAAATCCCAGGCTTGGAAAAGAAACTCACCAGAGATTTATTCAAGACAACACCAACACAGGCTTTGTGCTTTTCTGACATGGGGTTTTGAATTCTAACACCCTATCACTCCTATTGTCCTTTGATTTGCTTATTGTTTATTGCTTCTGGGATTTTTTTCTTTTTTTTCTTTTCCTTTCTTTAGGTTTTTCTAAAGATATAAGAAATCCTGCCAGCTGACACAGGAATAAAGGTGTGTGTGTGTTCTGAATATTTGCTCTAGAAGCTTGAAACAGATTGGCACCTATGGCCATGACAGAATAAAATGCTGCAAAAAGTAACGAGGAGTCCAAGAAGCTTCTGTGACTAATGTGGATTCAGAAAGGGCTCACTCAGCAGAGACGTGCCACATGTAAACCAAATTAAGCTACGGTGTTCGAAGACATGGAATCTTTATCCTAGTAATTGTAATTGTGATTGTGTAATGTTGGTTTCGGACAAGCGAATCTCTGACATCCTGGGAATGTCCTTCCCAGCTCTCCAGACCAGGGGTCAGGGATGGCACAGGAGGAGTTTTTTGGGTTGCTCCTCCAGTAACCCAAAACCAACAGGAGCAACGGGATGTTAGAATTCAAAACCCCATGTCAGAAAGGCACAAAGTCTGTGTCAATATCATCTTGAATAAATCCACGGTGAGTTTCTTTTCCAAACCTGAGCTTTTCCATCATGATCATGAGATGTGAGTGAATAATTATGAGTCATAAGTTTCTGACAAGGAGACTGGCACTGCTGTGATTTGGGGGAGGCTTAGTGACAGCTGTTCCCTTTAGGTCCCTTCACCTTCCCCAATTATTCCCATTGTTTTCCTATAACTGTGCTTTGCTCCTCCTACTTCCTCTCTTTGCGTGCCCTCACCTACCCCACATCTTCCTGGAAGACTGTGCCTCATTAATGTCCCAACTCAGAGACCTCTTTCCTCCTGGAATCAGGGTGATCCACTAAGGAGGGAACGCCCTATCCTCCTGTTCTTCACAAGCACTCCCTCCTTCTGGTTTAGCCTGCTTATGCAATTGTGCTTCCTGCTCATGTGGATAATTTTTTACTTCTCCAATAGTCTATGAGCTCTCTACAGGTATAGACTTTCTCTTATTCATGTATGTAGTGGTCATTGAGGAAGAGGTGTTACTTCATAAATTATTATACATTTAATGGCAAAATTGAGTTGCACAAAGCATTTCCTCACATCTAGACATAATTTTAATTCATGTAATAGCTCTTAAAAACAGGTCCTTTTTGAAGGTACAGTTAAATGAGGGCAATATAGCACAGAACACAATGAGAGGAGAGCAAACCTCAAGAAGAAAGACAGTATAGACTCTGAGGGGAAGCATCAAGATGTCTGCCTAGCCCTGCCCTCTCTCGTTGGGCAGTTTAACTCGTTTGATAGTTAAATCGTGAACTCTGCAGGTATACCCTACATGTCTATGAAGCTCTCTGCTTCTTGATATTAACTTTTCTCTTAATGTGCATACCATCAACCTCTAGCTAAATGCATTTTTGTCTAAAATAATCCATTGGATTTCCTAGAGTATCAAGATTGGAAAAAAAAAATCAGACCTAGAGATTTTTTGTAGATCCTTTAACCAGGCCAAGAGGTGAGGGAGGCACTGGATGCAGGTGCAGAATTTGGGGATCAAAAAATTCTGCACTCAAGATAAGTGATCTTATAATGCATGTTTTTTTTTTTTTTTTGTAAAAAAAAAATTGATTCAAAAGTAACACATGATCTAGAAAATATTCAAGTTTTCAA
Organism: Pan troglodytes; assembly: GCF_028858775.2. Lineage (NCBI taxonomy): Eukaryota > Metazoa > Chordata > Mammalia > Primates > Hominidae > Pan > Pan troglodytes. Next base: position 18,790,149 of record NC_072405.2, read on the forward strand.
TAAGGACAGAATCTAATCCTGCTATTGTCCAACTCAAACTTACCCACCTCACCTTGGTCCCAGGCCTGTCCGATAGTCTTATTTATTTAATCATTTCATTTAGTTTTTATAATATGTGACATTTTTAGTTTGAATGAATTTGTTGCTCTCCTGGTGCCTTGAAGTTTAAGTAGAGTTTACATTATATATCCCATGATATTTGCAATGTCCATATACTAAAAAGTTATTCACAGACATTTTTCTCCTTAAAGACAATTTTTGTGGCCAAAGTATTTATTTGCTACACTGAGTTTTATTTTACTAGGTGTAGTAGGCATACTAATGGCCTCCCAAAGATGTCCATGTCCCAATTCCTAGAACCTATGATTATGCTTCTTTACATAGCAGATAAGAATTAATGTCAGCAGACAGAATTAAAGTTGCTAATCAGCTGACTTTCAAATAGGGAGGTTATCTTAGATTAGGTGAATGAGACCAATGTAATCAAAAGGATCATTAAATTTGGAAAGAGACAGAACAGTCAGTGTCTTCATGATGTGATGTTAGAATGACTTGACAGGCATTGCTGGCTTTGAGATGAAGAAGCCACAGGCCAAGGAAGTTGGGCAGCTTCTAAAGCTTGAAAATGCAAAACAAAACAAAAAAGCAAACAAAGATTCTCACTTAGAGACTCTAGGAAGGAACACAGTCTTGCTGACACCTTGATTTTGGATATTTTATTCCCCCAAACTGTAAGATAATTAATTAGCATTGTTTAAAGCCACTAAGGTTAATGACAATTTACTACTTCAGCAGTAATTAACAAATATAGTTGCTCCTTGGTATCCGGGGGGGATTGGTTTCAGGTCCTCTGTGGATATGAAATTCCTCAGATGCTGAAGTCCTTGATATAAAATGGCATGGGTATTGTCATATAACCTTTGCATTTCCTCCTATGTACTTTACATCATCTCTAGATTACCTGTAAATCCTAAATCGATGTAAATGCTAAGTAAATGGGTGTTAACTTATATTGTTTAGGGAATAATGACCAAAAAAAGCCTGTATATGTTCAGACCAGACACATTTTTTTTTCCTGAGTATTTTCAGATCAACACAGAGGGTCGACTATATCCTAGTTTCAAATCATGAATTGAGCATAAAATTAGTAACACAAAAGACCTAAGCCTACATTTGTTTAATGGAGAAAAAATGATGAAAAACTCGCAACAAGTTACTGAACTTTCTATGTTTTTTTCCTAGAAATGAGCAAGGCTCATATGATAACTCTTCCTCCCTCAGAAGGCACTCTGAGCTCGGTATTACATGAATAGCCCATTTATTTCAGATCTGTAGCTTGCAATTTATTGTGAACAGATTCAGTCTTAAGTGAGGGTGAAAGACATATGTCTCCATTCCGTGATTTCATATCTCCAGGATATTCCTACACCAAAAGCACTTCCTCCATAGAATTTGCAAAGAGTAAATATGTACTGTCAGAGATTTATTCTTATGGTTCAAAGTCTAATTCTTTATTAATCAATCACACACCTACAAAGTGCTATTCTTAAAAAAAAACAAAACAAAACAAAACAAAAAACCCCAAAAACAGCAAATTACTGCCTTGCAAAACATCAGGTTGCCTTTAATGCCTTCAATCCTCATCTGAGTTCCAGAAGTGAAAGATCATAATCCATAAAAACCTGAGGTCAAAAATGTACGTTCTTAGAATCTGCATTTGTGTAGAAAGTGTCAGACTCTTAAGAAGGTAGCAATCTTGGCTGGTCACTTGGCTGGTCAGCCACCAGCTATGAATGTCGGTTACCTGCTCTTCACGTTGCCATTTTTATCCTTGTTGCCTGCTCCAGATAAGAGGGAGCTGAGAAACAAGAAGGTTGACATAAATTGAGGTTAGATTGTAGTTTATTACTAATTCTTTCTCTAGACCAGATAGACTATTTGAACAGTTTGTGAAAACTAAGCACCTTCCCTTTAACATTGAAGGTACGTATAGCTTTAGAGGAGGTTTCAGAGTTTTATGTGTTCATGGCCCAACCTAACAGACTGAAATTACCTGTGATGATCCCATCACTTTTTCTTGGCAAGACTGGGGTGCCTATATTTAAGGGATAAGTGCCATTTTAAATGGAAGTAAAATGATTAATTTTATTTCAAGAATAGAAATTCTGGCTATCTCTTCACTAGTATATCCTTTTATAATTAAATGGAAGAGTTTTGGGGCACCTAGAGAGGCTCATAATATGCCTGGGGCACTTTATACAGTGAACCCTTGCCATAAGTGCCCCATGTGGTCTCTTCACTGTTCTCCATCACAACTTTGGCTTTCAGATGACTTTAGCTTCGCTATTCCTTTATTTTGTCCTGGCATGTATTGAAAGAGAAGTTAAAAAGAAAAAGACAGGGCACTGAAAGAGAGAGAGAGAGAAAGAATGGTAAGAAAAGACAGAAGGGATGGAAAAAGGAAGAAGGAAAGGGAGGGGGAAAGGAGAGGGAGGAAAGCAGGGTGGGAGGAATAAAGAAAAGGGAGGGAAGGAAGGAGAGAGGAAAGGAGGGAACAAAGGTGGGAAGGGTAAAGAGGGAAGAAGAGAGAAAGGGTCGTAGATCGCATTTCCTTGCTTACTCATAGACAGTACTTGTATTAGTCCATTTCACACCACTATAAAGAACTGAGTAATTTATTAAAAAAAAAAAAGGTAGGCTTAATTGACACACATTTCCGCAGGGTTGGGGAGGCCTGAGGAAACTTACAATCATGGCAGAAGGCAAAGAGGAAGTAGGCACATCTTACATGGCAGCAGGAGAGAGAGAGAAGAGGGAAGTACCATTTTTAAACCATCAGATTTCATGAGAACTCACTCACTATTACAAGAACAGCATGGGAGAAACTGCCTCCACGATCTAATCACCTCCCACCAGATCCCTCCCTTGACATGTGGGGATTACAATTGGAGATGAGATTTGGGTGGAGACACAGAGCCAAATCGCATCAGGACTACAGCAATTCTTTCTCTCACCTAATCTATCTCTTATTCCCTTCTACTGCATCTATACCAACTAAAAGAAAAACACTTATTGGACACACAAGAGCTGTCATCTTTTGTATTTGCCCAGCTTTTCAGGGAAAGCCTATGAAAGGGGTGCTACACAGTCCCCACATCCTACCACCCTTCTTTCCCTCACTGCCACTCAAACCTGACTTCTGTCAATAGGATCACAATGCCTTCTGCGTGACCTCACTAAGGCCTGCCTCTGCCCGTTGATATGACCCTTAATTATGTGGTCACTGGAGCTGCTCTCAGGTGTCCTTGCCCCAAGGGACATACAGCACACAGCCTGTGGAGGGTGGAGGAACCAACTGCAAGGTGGGTTTCCAGTAGGGCCAACTGGGGTTAAAGAAGGGGTGGGAGGCAATAAAGAGGCTTGCTTTCAGGGTGTAAGTGTAGGAGACAGGAATGTAGAAAACAGATTTCAGCCTCCACTTTACTTTCTAGTGGTATTATTATTATTATTATCAGTATTATTATCACCATCATTATTTGCTGTGGTTTGAGTGTTTGTGTCTCTCCCCCAAAATTCATGCTGAAATCTAATCCCCAATGCAATGTATTAAGAAGCGGAACATTTGGGAAGTGATTAGGGAGCACTGACCTTTACCCACTTGGCCCACTATGACCCACCTGATGCAGACTTTCCCCCTTTGTTAGGGAAGTGCAATTCAGACAACCTTTTATGCACGACCCTGTTCATTCTCTAAACCTCAAGCTCTATTGCTGTCAAACAGACAGAACTAGTTTATCTCACTAGAGATGTGTTCCTTTATTCAAAAAATATTATCTTTCTTTTTTAGCAAGAAAGACTGTAAAATAAGCAAAAGTTTTGATTGTGGATAGTTCAAATCCCAGCTCAATCACTAGTTGTATAACCTGCATTGACTTGCTCAGAGAAAATTCCTATCTCATATAAAAGTTATGTCAACTAAGATACCACTTTCAAGATTCGTGGTACGTGATAGGTGTTCAAGAATGTTCATTCTTACTGGAGTGACAGAGGAGTTTCTATATTATTTTATTAAATTATGTAAACTTAAGTTATGCTAACATTTAATAAGTGAAATTCTGTGTGTTCCTACAATTTTAGGCCTTATCTAAGACCAACTTTCTCCCACACCCAAAATGGCCAAAGTTTCCCTACCAGCCTCTAATTCCATGGGCCCTAAAAGGAAAAGTTGTCCTTATTAAGTTTTAAATTTTAGGGATTTTTTGGAGACATTCCAGGCCTTATGGAGGAAAGTAGTATCTTGTGTGATTTCAGGTATCCAGAAGTTGACTTAAAAGTTCCTCTTACTGGTTAGGTTCATTTGCATTTCTCTAATGACCAATGATGATGAGCTTTTTTTCATGTTTGTTGGCTGCATAAATATCTTTTTCTGAGAAATGTCAGTTCACATCCTTTGCCCACTTTTTGATGGGGTTGAAACTCTTGTGGTGATCCTAGTTAAAACACAAATCTGTGTGGATAGGTATTGGGTAGCAATTGACTCCTCCTAAGATTTTTTATTTTTCTGAGACAAACAGTAGGAAGTTGACACTATAGCCATCACCAAATAAACAGGAGACACTGGAGCTTTGAAAGGTTGAATTATTTGCACAAGATCACTCAGTTGATGAATGGCAGAGCAAAAGTTTTGAAACCAGAGTTATCTGACTTTAGAGCTCTTTTATTCTTAGGTACAAAAAAAAATTGTCTCTATTTTTGCAAAGACCACAGCTTACATCAGAGCTTGGCTGATTTCTCTGATGTCTACATCTCAGCAACAATCTACCTTTTGGCTTCTCAACACATACTGATTATTAATGTAGGGTGACCAGTGTTAGAGAAGTCGAAAGGTCTGCATCCCTGAGTTTCCTCCCTGCCTTCCTTCCTTCTTTTCTTCCTTCCTTTCTGCCTTAGTCCATTTGGGATGCTATTAAAAAGTAACATAAACAGGGTGGCTTATAAAGAGCAGAAGTTTACTTCTCACAGTTCTCGAGGTTGGAAGTCCAAGATCAAGACACCGGCATAGGTGTCTGGAGAGAGCTCGCTTCCTTCTCTGTGTTGTTATGTGAAGAAAGGTACAAACGAGCTCCTTCAGGCCTCTTTTTATAAGGGCAGCAATCCCATCACAAGGGCTTCAGCTCCATGACTTAATCACCTCCTCAAAGCCTGCACCTTGTAATATCATCACCACCTTGGGGGTTGGCATTTCAACAGATGAATGGGTAGACACAAATATTCAAACATTCAGGCCACAGCACTTCCTTACCTCCTTCTTCCGTCCATCAATTTATTCATTCATGTATTGATTCTTTCATTCAAGTTTCATCTGTTTAAACAAATACGTGAGTACCTCATCTCTGCTAGGTACTTCTCAGGGGCTGAGGAAGTAAGGTAATCAGACAGTGCCTGTTACTTTAGAAGCTCACAGTGTAGAGAAGGAGAGAGATGTAGAAACAATATAAAGCAACACAGATGTGGGGGGGAAAGAGACAAGGAGGAATTTCAGTGTTTTACCTTGTATACTTTCTGCTGTTTAATTCCTTTACCATAAGAATGCATTGCACTACATAGATTAAGAAATTCTTTGGCCCCTAATGTGTCACCTAGTTGTAATCTATGCAAAACTTTGACATGGTAAGAGCCTGCCTAGAATTATCGCTTTTAACCAGGTAGCAGAAAAAAAAAAAAAAAAAAAAAAAAAAAAAAAAAAAAAAATCAAACATTGAACTCAACCAAGGAAAAAAGGTAATTTCCATTTACAGAATTTCTTCTCCTTTTTTAGCTTCTAAAATGGGTAGTTTTCCAAAAAACTATATGCTCTCATTTATAAGTGGGAGCTAGGATATGAGTACAAAAAGGCATACAGAGTGATATGATGGATTTTACAGACTCAGAAGGCCGCAGGGCTAGGGATACAAAACTACATATTAGGTACAATGTACTCTACTCAGGTGACAGGTGTACTAAAATCTCAGAATTCACCACTATATAATTCATCCATGTAACAAAAAACTATCTGTACCCCAAAAACTACTGAAATTTGAAAAGAAGAGAGAGAATTTAACCTCTCCTTAATGATTCATGTAGCACTGTCGATCTTGAAATAATGTAATGTCAGTGGTATTAAATATTGGTTAATTTAATCCATAGATGTGTGGAAAGAGGCAGTTGACAGAAAGTAATCTTGCATGAATTCAAAATGCAATTTTAATCAAAATGCAATTTTAAAATAGATGCACTTACATGGTCTGGCATTAAAAATAAACTTCTTTATAGAATGGAAGAAATAAAAAATTTTTAAAGGGTGGTTTTCTTTATATTTCCAAAGGGAAAGTTGATAGATGCAGGGACATGAAATGAATGAGGATAAATGAATAAATGGATGAATCCTCAAAATCACTATTTTATAATAATTTAATCTGGGGAAAAAAAGGCACCAAACCTCAGAGCCATAAGCAGAAATGAAAATCCACCAGAAAATGCAAAATTATTGTGAAGACTTTCTATTTGAATAGGAGGCAACTTGGATCTGTAATCATGAGTCCATAGATGGAACATTCTCAGGTTACACCCATGCCATAATTTGAACATTTGAATCAGGAATGCAAGCTTTTTCTCTCTAGCTGAATTGTTGTCGTTGTTGTTGTTGTTCTTCTTTTTAAATTTTGCAGTGATTTACTTTGAGTGGAGTCATTTGCTCTTGAGAAGAAGCATCACCACTAAAGGATGCTTTATTTTATTTCTGAAAGGCATTTGCAGGTAGCTCAGCAGATCTGTTTTGCCACTTTTGTATCATGCCCTTGTGTGCTTAGCCACATACATGTAGAAATTGGCTAAAATGAAACAAAAGTGCAATAAACTGCTGCTTCTGGATTTAAGTATTAGTTACCCAAAATTATTTCAAAAAAGATCCATTTACTCTATGTATGTTCATTTTTTAAAAATTTCAACTTATTTTAGATACAGTAGGTACATGCGCAGATTTGTTACATGGGAATATGTTATTATGCGGTGGTTTGGAGTATGGATCTCATTACTCTGGTACTGAACATAGTACCAGATAGGTAGTTTTTTAACCCAACTCCTCCCTCCACCCTCTAGTAGTTCACAGTGTCTATAATTCCCATATTTATGTCCATGTCTGCTCAATGCTTAGCTCTTATTTATAAGTGAGAATGTGCAATATTTGGTTTTCTATTCCTGTGTTAGTTTCCCAGCTGAATTCAAACTCATTCCCAGATGACTTGGCCTCCTCAATTGATGTACACTGAAGAAAGAGCCACCTTCAGGCTGCAAGGTCATCGTATAATCCTGACCACTCATTTCCCATCATGACGCTGCTGTTCCTTCTCTTTCTCTTTCTTGGATGTCTGATACAAACAGCCTCAGGTAAGCTACAAGTCCACCTGGAGGATGATGAAGTGGATGCCCTTGGAGCTGACGTAGGCCAAATTGATTGATCAGCCAATGATGCACTGAAATATGGAATAACTGAACAGCTGCATAGCTGAGAAAAACACAGCATGTACAACAAATTTCATTTTACAAATCAGGAGAGAGAAGCTTAAAGAAATTTAAAATTTTTTCCCAAGATTACATTCATCTAGTTGTTGCAATAGATACCAGACATAACTAACAATTGTGATAGATAACATTAATAGTAGGCATCACAGCTTACAAACCATTTCCATGTGAATCAAAGCAATGGCAACGACAACACTAATACTAATAACAAATAATGCTGACCACTTTCTCTTTACCAGACATCACGGCAAAGATGTGTTGTGTTTTTTTGTTTCTTTGTTTGTTTGTTTGTTTTTGAGACAGAGTCTAGCTCTGTAGGCCAGGCTGCAGTGCAGTGGCACAATTTCAACTCACTGCAACTCTGCCTCCTGGGCTCAAGCAATTCTCCTGCCTCAGCCTCCCGAGTAGCTGGGATTACAGGCATGCGCCTCCATGCCCGGCTAATTTTGTTTTTAGTAGAGATGGAGTTTCTCCATGTTGGTCAGGCTGGTCTTGAACTCCCGACCTCGGGTGATCTGCCCCCCTCAGCCTTCCAAAGTGCTGGGATTACAGGCATGAGTCAGGTGGCTTTCTCAAGTGCCAGCAGTGACAGTGGTGAGCTAGGTAGATAGGCATGCCCTCAAGACCCTGGGAGGCATGTGTAGCATCAGCAATTGCAGTAGTCATAGCAGGTCAACTCTCGTGACCCCAGATGGCATGTGCAGACACCAACAGTCATGGCAACATGATGGACAGAGTAGTCCTCAGGCTTTCACCTGGTGCAAATATGTGGGCACTGGTGGCAGCGGTTATGGCAGGCTGGGAAGTCCTATCCTTAGGCTCTCAGGAGACACACAGGTACTTGATGGTGATAGGCATGGTGGATTAATCCCCAGGCTCCCAGACAATGTGCACAGGCACCACCAGGCTGGGTGGGCTCATACTCAGGTCACAAGAAGGCATGCACAGGTGCCAATGACAGAGAGCAGTGTGGGTTGATCCCCAGCGTCCTGGACAACGAGCTTGGGTAGTGGTAGTGACAGCAATGGGTGGGATGGGCCTGTGCTCTGGCCCTGGAATAGTGCCCAGGCAGGCGAGTCCCCAGGTCCCCTGAGGATGCCTGCAGGTGTGCAGTGGCCCTGCTCCTGGGGGTCAGGATTGCTGTCAGTATCAGTGGTCCTGGGAAGGTGACTCTCCACTTGTGAAGAGTGCCTGCTTCAGCTCCCTTTGCACTGGGGGCAGCCTCCCTAGTGAATGGCACAGCCACTTCCCTGGAGTGTAGGACACTGTGTAGGCTAGAGTGATGGGGACCAAGCTACACTGGTGAGTTCAGCTGGTATTGTGACTCTGCAGGCCTCTGGATGGACATGAGGGAATGTCACTGAGGGTCCAGAGATGTGGAGAAGCAGGGGCTGTTGGGCCCCAGGGCAGGATGTAGTCTTTTGGGGGCTGGGCTCTCAAATTGGCACTGTGCCACAGCTGCCTGTGTCTGGGGGTGGGTGCAGACGATCCAGTGCCAACTCCTTCTCTGGGACAATGACCACCACATAGACTCCAGGCAGCTCCCTATAGTAGTCTCAGGGCCTGCGAGGGCTGAGAGACTGTCCCTTGGCTAGGATTGCAGTGTCCACAGTGGGAATATGGACCACTGGAGCTGTCTTTTTTACCTTTTCACCACACTGGAGAGCCTGTCCTGGCTTTAAGCTGATTCTGGCTGGGATGCTGCTTCATTTTCCTTTCCTTCCATACCTCAGAGATTCCTTGTCACTTTGCTGCTGTATTCTAGTGCCCTCTTTCATGCCCTCTTAAGGTATGATTATCTACTTGCTGTTTTGGTCTTTCTTTGGGAGGACACAGTGCCTGGTACCTCTAGTCAGCCATCTTGAAGACCACCTCCTAGCAATGAGAGGATAATATTCTATGTGATGGCTTTAATATATGTGTCCAAACTGCTTCTTTTCTAGGGAAGCACTTACTCTAAGAAATAAATGTTATATAGTGCAAAAATATATTAAAGGGTCCATTGGTGATGCAGTTTCAAGAGTGCACTGAGGAAAACTTGGCACTTCCATAGAGTTGAGTTGGTTGGAATATATCTCAATCTCTGAGATTTTGAACCCAATGTTTTGAACTTTTTGAGATTTCAAGTAGTCCATGTGACATAACTTAACATTGTTTCTTGGCCAAATCAGGCATAGTGAAAAATAAAATCCAGCTAATATACTTTTAAATATCTTGATTCTATACTCTTTCAATGACCAAGGGGAGGCCCCCCACTACTTTACACAAAAAAGAAAACTCTATGAATGAGAATCTCTTCACACAAAGCCACTAAAGTTGTGTCTAAATGGAGCAAAATTGTGACAGGTGGTAAAAGCACTCAGTGGCTGTTGTAGGCAGAATAATGTCCCCTCTGTCTCCCACCAAAGCTATCCACATTCTAACTCCTGGGTCCTGTGAATGTGCCACCTTGTAAGGCAAAGGGGAATTGAGGTTTCATGTGAAATTAAGGCTGTTAATCAGCTGACCTTAAAATAGGGAGATTATCTTAGATTATCCAGGTGGGCCCAATGTAATCATGAGTCCTAAAAAATGGAAGAGTGGGGAGAAGATGAATTCAGAATGATGGAATGTGAGGACTCAATGCTCCATTGCTGGCTTTGAAAATGGATGAAGGAAGCTATGGTGCCCAGGAGTAACCTGCCATTGCTGGGATAAAGGTGCAGGAAGAAAACTGCAGAGCTTCCAGAAGAAAGCTCAGCCCTGCTGACACCTTGATGTTGGCCCACTGAGATCCATCTGAAACCTGCAGCCTATAGAACCGTCAGATAATGCATTTGTGTTGCTTTAAGCCACTAAGTTTGTTGTAATTTATGATAGCAGCCATAAGAAGCCAATACAGTGTTTTAAAAGATGGAAGAAAATGCTGAATGATTATGCCCAGTGAAAGCTGGGAAGTAAAGGAATTCCCTGAATCTTGGCCAGGCATACATATACAGACCCAGGGAATTGCCTCCGAAAAGGGTGCTGAAGAAATTGCCTTTAATCTGAGTGCAACTCTTTTTATAATTTAGATTTCTGGTGAAGTCTGGTTGACGTGATTGTGCAATTTTCCCATGTGCTGCACCTTTATCAGGGAGAGACAGACCCCCGCAAGGCTGCATGGAATAGGATGGCGCATTTTCCCAGTAAAAAAGGGGAGTGGTCTTCCCACACGCAGGGTGAAGGGTTACAGTGCTAGACAAAAGCAATAGGTATGGTTGAAAGTTCCCCCACCCTGCTGTAGGTCATTTTCAACTAAGAGCTCATCTAGATGGGATAGAAGGATACTGGAAACCAAATAGTAATCAAGTCATAACATGTAATATAAACTTATTTTTTTCTTTTCTTTCTTTTTTTTTTTTTTTTTTTTTTGAGACATTGTCTTGCTCTGTCACCCAGGCTGGAGTGCAGTGTCGGGATCTCGGCTCACTGCAGCCTCCACCTCATGGGTTCAAGTGATTCTCCTGCTTCAGCCTCCTGAGTAGCTGGGATTACAGGTGCCCACCACCATGCCTGGCTAAATTTTTTGTATTTTAAAAAGAGACAGGGTTTCACCATGTTGGCCAGAATGGTCTTGATCTCCTGACCTCACGATCCACCCACCTTGGCCTCCCAAAGTGCTAGGATTACAGGCATGAGTCACCGCACCCAGCCAGTAATATAAACTTTTAAAAGAGGTTTTGTGCTGGTTGGTTTTGGTTTATTCTTTTTTGAGGATTCAATAATAATCCCTGTGAGAAAAATGGAGAGAGGGAAAGGGAGACAGGGAGACAGGGAGAGGCAGAGAGAAAAAAGAGAACCTAAAACCTCCAGAAAACAACAGGCTTCAGTCCTTTTTGGGTGTAGTGCTCTCAATTCTTGGTTGATGCCCCAGAGGCAGGCAGCAGGGTCAGCTATTTAAACATCTCCCAACATGGATTTCTGTTTCGAGGCAAAAGTCCCGACAGGAGCCATTTGGACTATCACAGATCTCCTTGAATTTGCCCCTGGCTACATGCAGAAGAGGGTTATTGTAACCATTCATCAGTCTTTCTTTACTTTGTATTGAATTATATGGACGTAGGGGGCAGTGCCTGAAAATAATCTTGTGTGGATTTGTGTGTGTGTGTGTGTGTGTGTGTGTGTTATTTGATTTCTTAAACACTTAAAAATCTGCTATCACACAAAAATTTGGATTTTTTGATGTTCTTGAAAAATCTGAGAATATTGGGTGCACCTACATGACAAAAGGCTGGAGGTGAGTAGCCCGCTCCCCTTTACAAGTTCTAGAGCATGCAAGTTTCAGTTTATTTCTTCCTTATTATCTTCTAACACTGATGGGAGATTTCAGCCTTTTAAAAAAATATAATGTCCTGTACTATGGATTTTCCTGGAGTGAAAGAGAAGAAAATCTCTTTTGGCTCATCTGTTTTTATTCCTACACACACACACACACTCTCTCTCTATATATATGATAGATTATAATAGATGTATCTTTCAAAAGTAGAACTGAAATATAGACCTAAAAGATAATATACTTTAATTGTTAGAGAGGATATTTTTCTTGTGGAAGGGAACAATATTCCTATGTGTTTAATACACAAATATATCTGTGCCAGTACTTGTTACACCCTGAGACTTCACTCACTACTTATGTCTCTGGCACTGGTCTTTGAGGTTGCAATTTTTCTCTAGAAACCATTGCATATATTAAGAGTGAAACATTCAAAGTCTTCTTAAAGGCTCAAAAACTATACTTGTTGAAAACATTGAATAGTATTTCATTTATGTCCTAAGATATCACTGCTCTGGGAATAGGCCACACACTCTGAGGTATTTAGTTTGAAAAGTGTTTTAATTCTGAACAGTCTTTGTATGTAACACAGAGCACCTTTTCCATGATAACTTCTTGGCAATAAGAGAGGTATAAAAACCAGCACATTTTTTTTTTTCTATTCTGGAACACAAAAGCCAATTCTAGAATAGCTTTCAATCAGTACAGCAATTTTAATAAACATTCAATAAATGCCTATTTAATTGAACTGAAATCCAAATGTATTAGATTCAATTAAACTTTTCAATGGTCACAAAGCAGTTAGTGGATTGATGTGAAGACCAAATATATGCAACATCATATTTATATCTGTAATGCAAATTGGGAAATACAGGTCATGCTTTTCTGAAGACAATGGTAATTCTAAATGTTGACCACTTGGTAGAAACAAGCTGAAATCTGAGTTTTTTGATCCCTGAGCTTTCCATCTCTTCCTTTTATCTGTAAGTAGTCAGCTACTATGTATAGTAGTACCCAAGCCCACTGGCCTTCTGCTAAAATTGGCCCTTTGCAGCTGGAAGAGTCATAAGAGATTAGTATAGTGTAGAGGATGAACCACTGACCTGACTTGTGATATGTGATAAATCACTCTTGAACATCCCTCTGTGGTAGTACTTCTTGCATTCTACTACAGGTGGTGTTTTCCCATCTGACCTCAATTCTTGATAATGAATTTCTTGAGGGCAGGAATAGTATCTTATTCTCCTCTGTATGTATATTCCAGAATCTGATTAAAGTCTTGGCTTATAATAGCTATTCAGTAAATGATTGTGGAATAATTGATTAAAATACAGCTATTTTCTAACTTGCAATATGTTTGTGCGGAAATTTGTTGTTACTCTCAGTTCACAGCTCTTTGAATCATGTGTACTATTTTACTATACCTGATTCTATTGAGCATTATATTTTCAAACCACTTTTCAAGAAACTTAATACAGAACTACCATTTGACCCAGTAATCTCACTACTGGGTGTATATCCAAAGGAAAATAAATCAGTCTTGTAAAAAGACCTAAATTTGTATGTTCATCACAGTGGTATTCACAGTAGCAAAGGTATGGAATCAAACTAGGTGTTCATCAACAGTGGATTGAATAAAGAAAATGTAGTACATATATGTCACTGAATACTATGCGGCCATAAAAAGAACAAAATTGTGTCCTTTTCAGCAACACGGATGTAGCTGGAGGACTTTATTCTAAGCAAATTAGCTCAGGAACAGGAAGACAAATACCACGTATTCTCAGTTATAAGGGGGAGCCGAGCAATGAGTGCACATGGATATAAAAATGGGAACAAGAGAGATTGGGTCTTACCAGGAGGGGAGGGAGAGGGAGTAAAGTCTGAAAAGCTACCCTTTGGGTACACCCTACCTGCGTGACAGTTATTCATACCCCAAACCTCAATATCACACAATATACCCATGTAACAAATCTGCACATGCACTCCCTGAATCTAAAATAAAGGTTGAAATTATTTTTAAAAATTGAAATTACAAAAGGCTTTTTAAAATTATGATGTACCATTGTTCATTTGTAAGAATTCAAGTAACATTAGGGATTTTAAAAATCTTTCGTTTTCATTTGTTCTTTGCTTGTAAACCTTGTGTATTGCATGTTGTGGACACTGTGTCTTTTCCAGTCATTTGCTTTAGGAACAAAAGATAGAGTTACAATGAACATAGGCTGTCTTGTCTAGTCACTTACCTTAAAGATGAGGAAATAAGCTGATGGAAAGGAAGAAACTTGCCCAAGATTACCCAGTGATCGAGTGAGGCAGATGATAGGGACAGCACTAAGGCTTGGTATTCTGAGCCTCATTCTATTTTCCACTCTTGCCCTCTCTCTGTGTCCTCCTCTCCTCTCTAGCCTTCTACAAAAAGTTGGCAGTTCTGCTTCAATGTCTACCTAAGGACATCCAGAGGAGATGCCACCTTTCATTAGGCTGCATTCTTTAGCACCATCCTGTGTTTTCTTCTCCAGTCTTGTTGCATCCCATTTTTGACTGTGAGTAATGCTACTGCCTGTGCTGTTCTATCCAATTAGTTGCTTCTATTTTGATTGAGTGACAGTGAAAACAAAACAAAACAAAATTTGTTTATCCAAATTTGGAATTTTTAAACCTTGATTAAAAACATTGATTTTCTGGGGTTATATATGTAAGACACATATTTTAAAATATTTTTAACTGATTAAAAAAAATCAAACCCATGTATTTAGCCAGGGTGACTATTTAACAAGTATTAGTGAGACAGGACTTCAGTAATGCCACAAGGATAATAATCTTATATCAGTCCCCGATGTTGTGTGCTACCGAGTTAATATAATTGGATATGGTATCACCTTTTTTCAGGCTATAGAAAGTCATACAAAGGAACAGCACAACAGAACTCCAGGGTAGGATGTATAGGGAAAGCCAGGATATTAAAACAAAGCATTGACTCTGACATTTACCCCACTGTTGGGAAAAGCAGTTCAGTTTCCAGGGCCTTAATTTTTTTCTCTATAAAACAGCAAAAAAGAGGCAATAAGTTGCTTATTCATCCTTGAATACACATGTTCAGGAGTTCCAGAAAATTTTCGAATCTACTTTGGGTGTCTGGTAACCACCTTGGGTAAATCCAAGAAGTCCTATACACACTTCTCCAAAGCATGTCTGTGCAAAGGGGCCTTATACCTGTAATTAATGTTCGCATGCTGAATGCAGTAGGCTATGCTCTGGTGTGGGATCATCCCTGGTTCCTGTGTTTAAATTCTACATTACAAGACTAGATGCTGAGAAGGAAGAGGGAAAGCCAGGGATGGAGATGGAGACTTAAGGGGAAAAGTCAAGCCCCAGGGACCAACAGTATTGGGGAGCAATAGGTTAAAGATTTCTTAGATTATAATAATATTTTCAAAGAGACTTCTTCCACCAATCCCTTCTGTCTGAGCCTACCACAGCTTTGGCATAGCTCTTATGCCAGTTCTTAGGATAACTAACTTTTGCCGAAAGAAACTAGAGGAGTTTGGAGACAAAAATTTAGTAGAATAATGCCTGATTTTTAATTTTTGAGGTCTAGTAACTGCTAGTAAACTTGCCTAATTTGGAGATGGAATAAGAGGGTTTGAAAGACTTGAAACACCACTGACTTCATTTAACTGAGTTGCTATGGAGAATTAACGAATTAGATGGCTGCAGGCCTCTCAGCCAATGAGTCTTCCAGATTTCCTGAGACCCCCTTTTCTGGTCATAGGTGATGGTGATTTCTCTTTGAGTATTGAATCCATGTAAGGTGTTAGGCACTCTACTCTTACCAAGTTTATTTTGTTATCTGGTAGAACTTGGCTCATAAAGAAGAAAATGGTGAAAAGGAGGACAGCAATCCTCACGGCTGAAGAAAGAAGAAAGTTTGGCTTCATTTCCAGGAGGCAGAGAAAACTTCCATCTGAGGCTCTCTAGCACCAGTGGAATGTCTCTATTTGGATAATAAAAGTCTTTCTGTACCTCATTAGGGATATTCATAGATAGAGGTGTTCTATGCACGCAAAATTGCTTTTATGGGAAGACTGAGAATCCTTTTTTTTATTGGGCAGCCAGTTCATTAGAATGATGTGGGTGCACAGTTTTGGCCAGAAAACCTTGTTAGATGGGGACATAAGCTACAAACATTTTCGCAAAAGATGAAAGTTTATGAACAAACAACCATATATATTGTTACAATAAATTAGACTGTGTTGAGAAACCAGTTGGTTTCATTAATGACCAGACATTTTGTTAGTGAACACTTCCCAGACTTTACTAGCTAAGAATTAATCACCCCACTTGCTCCTGGTCTGAAATTCCAAAGTGCTTTGTCTATGTTACAGTACTTACTGCCTTGTATGTTAGATTAGTGAATGTATATTTGCCTCATCCACTACTGTATGAATTTCTTGCTTGCTAGGACAAGGCTATATTCCTCAGAACTGAGGAGGGAGTTGAATCATGTGGCTATTTATTCTCAAATCCTCTTCACCAAGTGGAACAAAACAACAGCGAAAGACCACCGCCCATGGAGGCAGGAGGTCTGGATTTGGGTTCTAGATCTCTAGATCTATTACTAACTGGAGGTATGGATATAGTCAGGAAAATTGTCTTCCTTAGGTGCTTCCTTGATAGCACCTATAAAGGTCAAGATCTATTGGATCTAGATCAGGGGATTCTCAATCATTACTATGCAGAAAATCAACTGGGAGAGTTACTTTGCAATACAGATGCTTAGTACCGTCTCATGATATTTTTATTTTTTTAAAAAAATTGGTCAAGTATTTTTCATTAAATAATGTAAACTTTCTTAGTCTACATCTAATAAAACTCCCACCAGCATACAAATACATTGAATGGTATTAGCAGCAGAATCTTTAAATAAAGTAACCATACACAACTATTAGGCCACCTTTTTTTCATTGCTTATTATTTCATGCTATTTGTCACCATTGTCATCATAATCAGCCTCATCCTACATTGTTGAACACCCATCATGGACCATATGGCATAAACATTTTTCCTACTCATAAAGGAGCATATGTTCTCTATATGTATATAAAATTAATGTCTGAACAAAGTGGTTTAAACAAGGCAGAAGTTTGTTTCTCCCTCACTTAAATCTATAGTTCTACCTACCATGGCTAGTACAGATACTTGCCAAATTCATTAGGGACACAGGCCCCTTCCAGCTCTCTGTTCTGCTATACTTTAGAAGAGGTTCTAGTTTGGCTGCTAAATCCCCACCTATCATTTTTGAATTCCAGGCAGCAGGAAGGAAAAAAGCCAAGAGAGAAAAACAAGGGAACTTCTACCCCTCCTTTTAAGTTTTTTAACCAACCCCCTCTTGTTTTTTTTTATCCAACTTTGTTGAGCTATGATTACATTTAAAAAGCTGTACATATTTAAGGTGTACATCTCAGTGAGTTTGGGGATAAGTATACACCATGAACACATCACTACCATCAAGATTATAAACATATCCTTCCCCTCCCTAAGTCCCCCCCCTTTATTATTATTTTTTTTTTTTGGTAAGAAATATTGGTAAGAATACAAAATCTACCCTTTTAGCAAATTTTAAGTATGTAATACAGTATTCTTAGCTGTAAGCACTATGCTGTAAACGAGACCTCCAGAACTTACTTACGTGGTGTATCTGAAACTTTGTGCTCTAACCACATCTACCCATTTCCCCAGCACCACGGCCCCTGGCAACCACCATTCTACTCTCTGCTTTTGTGAGTTTGTCTATTTTAGATTTCAAATACAAGTGAAATCATATAGTAATTGTCATTCTGTGGTTGGCCTATTTCATATAACGTAATGCCCTCCAAGTCCATCCATGTTGTCACAAATGACAGGGTTTCGTTATTATGTAACACTGAACAATATTCCATTGCATATATGTATTAGCCATTTATCCTGATACTGTCTCTCCACCTGCCTCCCAACAGGCCCCAGTGTGTGTTGTTCCCCTCCTAATATCCATGTGTTCTCACCGTTCTGCTCCCACTTGTAAGTTAGAACGTGCAGTGTTTGGTTTTCTGTTCGTGGGTTAGTTTGCTGAGAATAATGGCTTCCAGCTCCATTCATGTTCCTACAAAGAACATGATCTCATTCCTTTTTATGGCTGCATAGTATTCCATGGTGTATACGTACCACATTTTCTTTATCCAGTCTGTCACTGATGGACATTTGGGTTGATTCCATGTCTTTGCTATTGTGAATAGTGCTGCAATGAACATATGTGTACATGTATCTTTATGATAGAATGATTTATATTCCTTTGGGTATATACCCAGTAATGGGATTGCTGGGTCAAGTGATAGCTCTGGTTGTAGGTCTTTGAGGAATCACCATGCTGTCTTCCACAATAGTTGAACTAATTTACATTCCCACCAACAGTGTAAAAGTGTTCTTATATCTCAACAGCCTCATCAGCAGGTAGTTTTATTTTAAAAATTTTTGAGAAACCTTCATACTGTTATCTGAAATGGACATAGTAATTTATATTTCCACCACAAGTATACAAAGGTTATCTTTTCTCCACAACCTCACTAATACTTGTTATACATCTTTTTGATAATAGCTACTCTATCAGGTGATATTTCATGGTGGTTTTTATTTACATCCCCCTGATGATTAGAGATGGTAAGAATTTTTTCATATATTTGTTGGCCATTTGTATCTGTTCTTCTGGGAAATGTCTACTCAGATCTTTGCATATTTTTTTTTTTTGAGATGGAGTCTCGCTGTGTCACACAGGCTGGAGTGCAGTGGCGTGATCTCGGCTCGGTGTAAGCTCCGCCACCTAGGTTCATGCCATTCTCCTGCCTCAGCCTCCCAAGTAGCTGGGACTACAGGCACCCGCCACCATGCCCAGCTAATTTTTTGTATTTTTTTTTTTCCAGTGGAGACAGGGTTTCACAGTGTTAGCCAGATCTTTGCTCATTTAAAAAAAAAAATTCAACTTTTATTTTAGATTCAGGAGATGCATGTGCAGGTTTTTACATTGGCACATTGTGTGATGCTGAGGAGTATGAATAATCTTGTAACCCAGATGGAAAACATAATACCCAATAGATAGTTTTTCAGGCCTTTGTCCCCACCTTCCCTTCCCCCTCTAGGAGTCCCCAGTATCTGTTGTTCCTATCTTTACATCCATGTGTAACCAATGCTTTGTTCTCACTTATAACTAAGAACATATGGTATTTGGTTTTCTCTTCCTGCATTATTTTATAATAATGGCCTCCAGCTGCATCCATGTTGGTGCAAAGGACATAATTTTTTTATGGTTGTGTTGTATTCCATGGTGTACATATACTTTATTTTCTCTATCCACTGTAACATTGATGGGCATCTAGGTTGATTCCATGTCTTTACTATTGCAAATAATGCTATAATAAATATATGAGTGCACACGTCTTTATGGTAGAACAATTTATTTTCTTTTGGAAGCAAGCGTCAGTCCCCGTGGCTGCTGTCAAGGGCCAGTGTTGAGTGCCTGCAGCTTTTCCAGGCTCAGGGTGCAAGCTGTCAGTGGATCTACCATTCTAGGGTCTGGAGGATGGTGGCTGTCTTCTCAGAGCTCCAATAGGCAGTGCCCCAGTGTGGACTCTGTGGGGGCTCCAACCCCACACTTTCCTCTGCACTGCTGTAGTAGACATTCGCCATGAAGTCTCCATCCCAGCAGACTTGTACTGGACATACAGGCTTTTCCATACATCTTTAGAAATCCAGGCAAAGGCTTCTGATATGGTTTGGCTCCGTGTCCCCGCCCAAATCTCACCTCAAATTGTACTCCCATAATTCCCACATGTTGTGAGGGGACACAGCGGTGATAACTGAATCATGGGGGCAGTTTCTCCCATGCTGTTCTCGTGGTAGTGAATAAGTCTCACGAGTTCTGATGGTTTGATAAGGGGAAACCAGTTTTGCTTGGCTGTCATTCTCTCACTTGCCTGCTGTGATGTAAGACATGCCTTTTGTCTTCTGCCTCCCCCCAGCCATGCAGAACTGTAAGTCCAATTAAACCTCTTTCTTTTGTAAATTGCCCAGTCTCAGGTACACCTTTATCAGCAGTGTACTCCTGTACTTTGTGCACCTGCAGGTTTAATACCGGATTGAAATTGCCAAGGCTTGTGGCTTGCACCCTCTAAAGTGGTGGCCCAAACTATGTCTGGGGCCCTTTTAGCCATGGCTGGAGCTGGAGTGGCTGAGACCTAGAATGCTGTGAGCACTGTCCTGTGCTTGCACTGGGCCCAGCCCACAAAACCATTCTTCCCTCCTAGGCCTCCAGGCCTTTGAGGGGAGGGGCTGCCACCAGCCAAGGTCTCTGAAATGTCTTTGAGGCCCTTTCTTCATTGTCTTCTATTAGCATCTGCTTTCCTTTTAGTTACCCAAATTTCTGCAGCCTGCTTGAATTTCAGACAATACCAGTGGTCTTACAAGTACTACATGACCATTATAACACTTCCTGACTTCATTTCTGCAATATATTTTATTTTTTTACATCATGATGAACATTAAAACTTTTTATATCTATTCACCTTCCATTTGTTTTCAAGTCCAGTTTACCTCCAAAGAATTTTAGAATATAGAGTCTCCATAAGACTCTAGTTTGTCTGGTTTCTTGCTGTATCCCTTGACTGCGAATGCTTTCTAGTACATATAATACACTCAAAAGAACTTATGAATAAAAAAAGGAATTAATGTTCATATTTTTCCTTCATAATAGCCTTAACTCTTTGGTTTCCAACTTTATGTGAGGGTTTTTAGTAGTAGTCTCAAAAATCCAATCAAATTGAACAGGGAGTGTCTCCAGAATGAAGTTTTTGATTAGATTCAGTGTCTGTGCAATCAGGGCATGTCTCTTGGAATGTAGTGGTGATTCGGTTTATTAATTTTTTTTTTCATATATAAGGGGAGGCCAATCAGAGGATGCATTTTCCCAGAGAAGGAGCATCTGAAGAGTTTAAGACCTTGGGGAAAGAGAGTCTTGCTGCTTGCTTGTGGGACTTGCCTTGGAAGGTAGATAAGTTCACTGCATCCTACAACTTTTTATTTCTGGTGAGTTCTCCAAGCACTGAGATGTAAACTGGCCTCATTCCCCTACAATGATACTGTTACCAGTAGAAGAGATTCCTGTTACTGGCAGCATAGCTGCATGGGTCCATAAGCAACTTCAGTCCTTGCCTCCTCAGAAGAAAGAATTCGACTGAAGGGCATACAGTGGAAAAAGAGACTGAGCGGTAAGTTTCAGAGCAGGAGTGGAAGTTTATTTAAAAAGGCTTTAGAACAGGAAGGAGAGGAGAATTCTCTTGGAAGAGACCGGAGCAGATGGCTGAAGGTCGAAGAAAGAAAAGAGAAGAGCCTTTAACCTTGATCCTGTGATGGGTTTGCCTCTTTCCCATGATTCTTCCTTTAAGGAGAGTTTCCAGCATGCACAGTGCTTTCTTACCCTTTGAAATTGAGCATGCACGGTGTGTTTAGGGAGTTATATGCAGGCCTATCTGAAGCTTTCTTTCCTTTTCCGGTGGAGTGTGCCCCCAGAAGATTATGCTTTGCCATTTTTGTCTCTTAACATGCATGCCCAAGAAGCTGCTTCTTCCTGGGGTCTGCATTTAATTCACATTTTTGATGTTAACAGGTGTAGACCATCAGGAAATGGCCTCTCTCTGGTGCTGCCTAATTATCATTTTTAGAGAGGCAATGTGATAATTGACAGGCCATCACCTGACATTTCTAGTGGGTAGGGGAAGAGCCCTCTCCTGCCCTGCTCATGCTCTTCTACCTGTAACAAGACAAGCCTTGTATATCATTAGACATTTGTCCCATCAAGGCAGCATCTCATTATTACATTTTATTGTGTGAATTGTTACTTCACATTCTCATATTCTGTGTTCACTATTTGTGTGCCTTTTCCATTTTTGTTTTGACCATATCTCATTATTTTAACTGCCTCCTCCAAGATTCTAGATCTGCATTGGCCAATATAGTAACTACTAGTCACATGTGACTGTAAACTGTAAATAAATTATAATTAAATAACTAAATGGCATATCCTTAGTAGTAATAGCCAATGTTCTGGCCAATCTAGAAATTCTGTAACTACATATGTGTGGTAGTTACTGCATTGGACAATGCAGATATAGAGAATTTCTTTCATCACAGAAAATCGTGTTGGGCCTGTTGGCTACCACTTATTTTTAAATTCTATTTGTGTGGTTTATAGTTAAATTATATTTTGCTTCTCTATATTCATATCCTTTCACAGATTTTCTCAAGTAATTTTTAAATTTCATTCATTTACCTTATTGAGGTAAGTACTTAGATTACTTTTTTAAAATAATGTACAGCAAATAATTTTTCCATCGATATTGTTTTAGCTTTATTGTATTGGTACTTTTACGTGCTATATTCAGGTATTATTATTTTTCATAACGTACTTTAAAAATTGTGCCAAGTTTATTTAAAATAGATTTCTCCCTTGATTTTCAGATGTTAGATTCTGTCTTCCATTGCTGTATTTTAATTTAATTTAATTTTATTGTATGTAAATATGTTGCATATTCCTTTTTTTAAAATGTGAGATATTTCCTCTCTCCTGTTACACAAACTTTGTATGCAGTGTTCATTATGCACTTTAAAAATAAATATTTTCTTTCAGGGCATGGTGCTTTCACACATAAAACCTTAGAATAATTTTAAATTCCATTGCACTTTCACCATTCCTGAACTGCTTTGAATATATTGGATGTTGGAAGCCATGAGAGGCTTGCAATCCTATCAAGATAATACGATTTTCCATTTATAGTGTAATCTGACGTGCAATCCCGTCAAGATAATAGGATTTTCCATTTATAGTGTAATCTGATATATATTTGTTTTGGTTTCATACTTTAAAAAAATCTATTCTCTTTTACTCTGTGGTGATCTTTGCTTTTCTATTTGTTCATTGCTAGAATGTGAGCTGCTGTTTCCCTAGCATCTGAGATGTCATTCAATATTGTATAGCACTGGTGTTGAGAATTGAGAGAATCTACTAAATAGTAGCACTTTTCGAGACTGCAGTTCTGAATTTAAGGACGGGAAAGGACAGGCAAAACAATATAGACATCAGCTATTTTTACTGAAGATCTGTTGGAGAACATGGTTGTGTTGTCCAGGAACTTAAGACCTAATAATGCATTCCTAATACTTCACTAAGTTGTGTCTAAATAGCCGTGAAGGGGCTAGGAAGTCACAAGTCGGCCTCTTAATTTTTACGGGTGCCCTTAAAATATTAAGATAACATTGAGGATGCAGAATGGTTCCTTCCTCTTGACTTTTTAAGAGATCTGGGCCGGGCACGGTGGCTCACGCCTATAATCCCAACACTTTGAGAGGCGGAGGCTGGCGGATCACCTGAGGTCAGGAGTTCCAAACCAGCTCGACCAAAATGGAGAAACCCCGTCTCGACTAAAAATACAAAATTAGCCGAGCACGATGGCGCATGCCTGTCATCCCAGCTACTCAGGAGGCTGAGGCTGGAGAATTGCTTGAACCCGGGAGGTGGAGGTTGCGGTGAGCCTAGATCGCGTCACTGCACTCCAGCCTGGGCAACAAGAGTGATACTCCGCCAAAAAAAAAAAAAAAAAAAAAAAAAAAAAAAAAAAAAATAGAGAGAGAGAGAGAGAGACATCTGGAGGGAGAAACTAAGCTGTGCAGGCTCTCATCTTGAAGTCACCAAATACATAAGTTGTTATTTCTGCTGTGGTGAAAAGTTTGTCAATACATTTTTTTCCATGAATTAATGAAAATTTTAGACTCATAAGTTTTTAAAAGTTTCTCCTAAAGATTGCTTGTGTATGTATGTGTTTTAAAATATATTTAATCTCTACATCTTGAAATAGTTTTTATAGATACCACACAAAAGTCCTTTATGAAATAAGTATGCTTTAACTTTCTTATAGTATTTGTCCTTTTTTTTGTCCCTGGCACAGTCTGTATATGACCAGTTACATGACTTTTCGTTCATGTTTGGGTTATCATTACACACAAATATTCTCTAAAGCCCAAATCTTATTTTGATATTCGAGGAAGAGTTTACATGGTAGTAATATTAAGGGTTACAGCTGGTTTCACTGAAGCTTTGTAGGCATTCTCTAATATCTTATTTTTTTGAAGGAATATCTGTTCTGCTTGAATTATAGACTACATAATACATGTACTGTCAGGTACATTCATGGAAGGGACAGGCAGATGGAGTCATATGTTACTGGAATCTTGATGAACAGATGTAGAAAATAGTCCAAGGAATAAGAAAAAAGTTGATATTGAAAAGTGCTTGTTGAAGTATGTAAATGTGCATTAAATGTGGCAGTAAAAATAGACACAATGATGTTTGGGAACTGGGGTCTAAATGCTGGAGTCCCCAGAATCATAGAGAACCTTGGTTAGGGGAGTAATTTTGTCAAAAAGCAAGAAGAGGCAGTGACAGGCAGAATACAATTAAAAGTATTGCTGGGCCATTTTCTAATTTTGTAATTTTGTCATATTGTTCAAACCCTGTTGATCATTTATTAAATTGGTAAATAAATTATAATCAGCAGGGTTATTATGAGGGTTAAATAAGGAAATATATGTACATCTGTAAGCACAATGTCACAATTAATACAAAGTTACCCTTTTTATTTTTCCTGGACTTCATGTACAAATGGGTCAGTAAATTTTTTGTTTATGACACATAATTATCACTTGCACATAAAATATACTTAATTATTTTTATATTTTTAGCAGGGAAATAATACATGCATGTTTCCCCCATCTCAAACACATACATTCATATAAACATATGCACCTATATACCTACATATCTATGTACGAATATATACATGGACATCGGTATTTCTCAGCAAATATGTATCATGATAATCAGAGATATTGCAGCTAACAAAGAGTAATATAAACCATGATTGCAAGAATTTTAGATACCATGTTAGTAAAACATCAGATTGAGCTGCTAAATTTCTCCCACCCCTAAGTCGTTTTGTATTTTCTGAGCATCCTAGAGGATTGTGACTGTATACACAGGACAGAAACACCATGACTCAGGGTACTCCTGCTAATTTCCGATGCAGGAGATTTTAAGGGCTAGATTAGCAGGATGGGAGTGTTGACCCTCTAAGTGAAATAAATCCCTCAATTGATTATCCCCTTCCTAAAACAGATTTTTTTTTTGAGACAGAGTCTCACTCTGTTGCCCTAGCTGGAGTGCAGTGGTGGGATCTCGGCTCACTGTAATCTCTGCCTTCCGTGTTCAAGAGATTCTCCTGCTTCAGCTTCCTGAGTAGCTGGGATTACAGGCAAGCACCACCATACCCAGTTAATTTTTGTATTTTTAGTAAAGACGGGGTTTCACCATGTTGGCCAGGCTAGTCTCAAACCCTTGACCTCAGGTAATCCACGTGCCTTGGCCTCCCAAAGCGCTGGGATTACAGGCATGAGCCACCACACTCCACCCTAAAACAGATTCTTACGTATTTCCAAGTTCCAAGGGGAAATACAAAAGTCAGAGTTGAGTGAAAATAAAAGTGGAGTAAGGCTTCAGAAGGCTGTGGTGGGTGTTGGAGAAACATTGCTAGGGCATAAAGCTGGGATAATAAAATCTGAGAAATCCCAGTGTTTATCTATAGGTGGAAATCATATTCCACATGTGGATGGAGTCAGGGATCCCTGTGTTTTAAAATCAGTGAGGGAATTGAATATCTGGACTTGTGCCAATTAACATACAAAACTCCGTGCTTTTGATGTTCTCATTCACAAGATATCTGTGTTCCTTCTTTATTAGCAACCATAGTCATAGGCTTCTTAATTTTGACCATGGGAAAAGAAGAGAGGCCTCTGTGTGTTTGTGTCTGTTGGTTAGGCTGTGGTGCAGCTGGTGTCACACTTCAGTGAAAGTCTGGCTTTTCATCACAGATTGATGTGAAAATTGTGCACAAAACTGGTGTCTCACATGTTCTTTCTCCAACCTCAGCTTTTCTTAGTGCCTAAAGTGTCTGCAAGTGGAAATCCAGAGGAAGACAGAGAGAAACTGAGTTCCTGACAATGCATTCACTAGTGAGTAGGGGATGCCTCTTTCTACTGAAATTATACCCATATTGCTGGCAAATGGGCAGTTTTCTCCAATTTGCATGGGTGTTTCATTTTTATTCTTTTTGTTTGTTTGTTTTTATGATGTAAAATCCACCCCGCCTGGGTGTTCCAAATGCAGTCAGGAGGCTTTCAGGTATCTGGCCCCCCATTAAGTTTTCTCAGGACTCTAGGTTGGGTATCGTGTGTCAAAGACTCCTAAATTATCAATATAATTTCTAATATTACACTACTTTATTCCAGCCCCTATTAAGGCTATTTACAAAAAAAGACATGAGAGGTTTCATTCATATATTTCTTTTTCTTCTATCCATCCTATAATCTCATAGGGAAATAATTGACCCATTAACTGTACTGTTGGCTGAAATAGACTTAGGATTGTGATGAATGCAGGCGATAGAGATGAGTGAAGAGCAGAACATCACAGCCCAACAATGAGTCTGATGTTCTAGCAGCTGAGTTCAATAAATCCAGTGTGATAGGACTTGGGCAAGAGCTGTGCAGTGTTGAGGGAAAAGAAGAG
This sequence comes from Pan troglodytes, assembly GCF_028858775.2. NCBI lineage: Eukaryota > Metazoa > Chordata > Mammalia > Primates > Hominidae > Pan > Pan troglodytes. The sequence goes on from NC_072405.2 coordinate 18,816,707, forward strand.
TTTGATAAAATGTATTTGAGCTTTTAAAAACTTTGTGAAAGGACAACTAAAGAAGTCATTATTATTCTTATCCCCATTCACTTTACCTTTTGGTAATTAACCTTTTTGCCTTCTGGTAAGTGAAAGTAACATATAAGAAATATAATTATTTAATTATGGTTGCACACTCAGAAGAAGGAATATGGTAGATAGAGTACAATTTAGGGTTCTGTGGAAATGCTTTATAAGGGCTGGTTAGAAAAAAAACAATGAAGAGGCTTTTTAAATCTTTGAACAAGTGAAGTGAGAAGGTAAATTTAAAAGAGAAACAATGATAACTGATGTTTGGATTGTCGAGAGAAAGTTGAGAACAGGAGGCTTCATATCACAGGAATCATCAGACTAAGATTTCCTCAGTATAGCAGCCTCAGCAGTCTTGTCTTGTGCTGCTAGACTGTCTTTAAGCCTTGTCATGAACACCTGAATTATATAACATTAGAGAGACTACATATATGAATTGAATCCTATATTCTGCATAAAGCTTGTTCAGTTCTGAAGAATGCTGGAGTCTGGTTCATTACTTTCTAACTTTTTAGTGAATAAGGGACCAATGACTTATATTTAATAAATATTTGCTAGATAGGAAACACGTTTTCTATTAGTTCATTAGATTATTCAAAACACATCATAGGTCTTTTAACCATTTGATTGGTGAGAAACCTGTGGTTCATCTGGAGAAATAATTTATTTCATCACAGTCTTGCTTAAAAAGTAGTAAATCATAGTTATATGCCTTGTGACAAATCTGTAATTTACTTGAAATTCATGGTAAATTTCATTTTATTTATGAATGTTCAAGTGAAAATTTTATAATCAGTTATGTAGAGGTGATCAACACATTACTGAAAAATGTCTGGGTTATATTATGCCACACCTCATGCGATATTTCTTTATAGTAAAGTTTAATGGATTCAGAGTGGGTATATCTCTGTGAGTGAATCTGAAATGCAGATACCAGCTTAGTACTGAGAATGAACTGGCTGGAACCCAAAACACTGAGTATTCTGCATACCCAGCTGCTAGCTATGTCATCTCAGCCTTCCTCTTCCGGACAGTGAAAGGAATTTCTCTGTCTAAACTAAAATGTCTGTGATGTTTTAGAAGAAAGTGACTTTTGAAGATGTAGCTATTGACTTCACCCAGGAAGAGTGGGCCATGATGGACACATCCAAGAGAAAGCTGTACAGAGATGTGATGCTGGAAAATATCAGTCACCTGGTGTCCCTCGGTGAGTCCCTCAACATTCACGTACATGTGTAGATGCACATTCAGTCATTCATTCAATAAGTGTTAGAACAGCTTCCCCATATCTCACTCTAATCTCTTCTCTGATTCTCTCACAGATCTCATCCAAAAAAGGTTTGAACTCTCTAAATCTATCTGAAATAAATATCTTTCTTTTTATTTTATTTTATTTTATTTTATTTAGTTTGTCACTCAATTAGAGTGTAGTCTTGACAAGGATTTCATGGTTTCTTTGGTACTCAGTCTCTAATACTCGTAACAGACCTGGGAACTTAATGAATGTTTTCAGTGTATTAAATTAAATATTTTCTAAATAACTCTTCTGCTTTAGTCTATGCTTAGGCTGAGACCAATTAGTGAAAACAATAGCAATATCTTTTCCATATAGAACACCAATTATTTTTGTAAATCGAATTTTTTTTGTTGTGCGTGAGAATAATAATAAACACACTGTGCAGAGATTTAATTACTCTCTTTCTGAAAAAATTGTGTATTATGCATTGCGTCTTGGAACTTAGGCATGGACTCAGCATTCATAGGTCCTGACTGTTTTGAATTTCCTTTTCTTGATGGCCCTTTGGTTTGGATTTATTTTCTAGTCTCATATTGGGTCAGAAAAATCCTGGGGAGTTTTCTGTGTTCTAGGTCTTGTGGCCTGAGCTGACCTTCACTGTTTTTATTCTTCCTTGATAGCCTGCCTTACACTTGGTGATAATGCACATTTATTGACAGTGAACTCAAAACACATGTATTCTTTCCACTAGCAGGGTACCAGATAAGCAAATCCTATATAATTTTGCAGCTGGAGCAAGGAAAAGAGCTGTGGCGGGAAGGAAGAGAATTTCTTCAAGACCAGAATCCAGGTAAGCAACAGGGTCCTGTGCTCTAATAGGAGGAGTTGCTTTGTCAATGAATAATATCAGTTGAATATTAATTAGTGGTTTTATTAAATGAGTGATAATTTCTAAAATGTAGGTTAGGCTACTGGAGCAGAATTCCTTAGATGTTATTATCATTTTGTTCATGTGTCAGATGCTACTCTTGTGTCCTCTTTTTTTTCTTTTCTTTCACTTTTGGGAAAAGGATAATTCATATACTTGGCTGGGGTTAAACTTTCATATGCTGACTCTTTTCCTGATATCCCTGTGAAGACTATCCCTCTTTTTACCTGCCTGATATCTCATCTCCATTTTAACTCTTTTCACATTTTAATTTTAAAAATCTTTTCTAATTTCTGACACTGTACAATCTATTTCTTCATTCAAGTAGTTTCTTCATTTGACACACTTGCCACATCTAAGTGTCAATTTTTGAAAAAAGTACGTGGGCCTTGGGGCTTTTCAAACAATTTTATTACCATAATACCAATGTAACAATTTATTTTTCAATTATTTCAGACAGGGAAAGTGCCCTTAAGAAAACACACATGATATCCATGCATCCTATCACCAGAAAAGACGCCTCCACCAGTATGACAATGGTAAGTTTTATAGCTGTGTACACCAGTCATCTAAGTTAAAGACATGGTAATGGGTTAAGTTAGTAATGAAGCACAATCACCTGAGTGTAATTAGGCTGGCATTAAGTGCTTTCTAAGCAAAAAAAAATTGGATACTTTGAATTTAGTGAATACATTGACCTGTGTTCTAAACCATAACATGAGATCTCTAAAACAGAACAAGTGCATATACATTGCTCATGCCCAGACATTGAAAGATATTGATATCAACACAATTATGCAATAACTCTGCAGTTGAGATGTTACAGAAGAGAACATATCTGTGTCTGCAGGAGATAACGTGTATGCAAATGTCAATCGAGAAAAATGACAAGACAAGTCTCAATCATTTTAGGAGATTTATTTGCCAAAGTTAAGGACATGCATCCAGGGGACAGGTGTATGCCTTTCTCCAAAGATGATTTTGAAGGCTCCAAATTTAAAGGGGAAAGGGTGGGATATTGAGAAGTACACAATTTTCATGTAAAAGGTGGGTAGAAAAAATAGTCATTCATGCATTTTTCTGGCTCAGTGAATCTGGATTTTTTTAGATAAGATGACATAAACAAATGAGGCAGAGGAATAATGCAGGAAAGCTGCATTTTACATAAGACAACATAGACAAAATGGGGCAGGGAAACAATCAGATATGCATTTGTGTCTGGTGAACTGGGGATGACTGCACCTGTAAAGACAAGTTATCAGTTTGCATTGCCATGGTGCAATTTTAAGAGCTCATGAGGAATTTCCTCATGGGCAAAATATGGGGGAGGCGTGTAGCCTTTCATCTTGTAGCCATATTATTTAGGAACCAGAAGGGGGAGGCAGGCTTGTGTGACCCAGTTCCCAGATTGATTTTTCCCTTTGGTTAAATGAGTTTAGGGTCCCAAAATTTAATTTCCTTTCACACAAGAAACATTGGAAAGCTTTCAACTGGGGTCTACCACTGAATGGTTGGTCTAGGATTCAAAGGTAGTGAAATGAATGTATAGATATATGTGGGTAAACCATTAAGAGCTTTTAATCTTTGCCCCAAAGGAGAATTCTCTCATTCTGGAGGATCCTTTTGAATGTAATGATTCAGGAGAAGATTGCACTCACAGTTCCACAATAACTCAGTGTTCGTTAACTCATAGTGGAAAGAAACCCTATGTCAGCAAACAGTGTGGAAAATCCCTTCGTAATCTTTTGTCCACTGAACCACATAAACAAATTCATACTAAAGGTAAATCATATCAGTGTAATCTATGTGAAAAGGCCTATACTAATTGCTTCCACCTTAGACGGCACTAGATGACTCACACTGGGGAGAGGCCATATGCATGTCATCTATGTAGAAAAGCCTTCACTCAGTGTTCTCACCTTAGAAGACATGAGAAAACTCACACGGGACAGAGACCATATAAGTGTCATCAATATGGGAAAGCCTTTATTCAATCCTTTAACCTTCAAAGACATGAGAGAACTCACCTTGGAAAAAAGTGTTATGAATGTGATAAAAGTGGGAAAGCCTTTAGTCAAAGCTCTGGCTTTAGAGGAAACAAAATAATTCACACTGGAGAGAAACCACACGCTTGTCTACTATGTGGGAAGGCCTTCAGTCTGTCTTCCGACCTTAGATGACATGAGAGAACACGCACTGGAGAAAAGGCATATGAATGCCTTTTATGTGGGCAAGCCTTCAGACAATGTACTAATCTTAAAGAGCATCAGAAAATTCACCCTGGAGAGAAAATTATAAACTTCTTCAGAACATATTCTGACTTTAGATGACACGGTGTTAGGAATGACGAAGGTAAGGAATGTGGAAGAGACTTCAGCTGTAGTTGTAGCATCTAAACATGCCGAAGGACTCACATTTTGAAGAAATACTGTAATCAACATGGAAGATACTTCAGTTACCTTTATTCTTCAGTCCACATCAATAAATTCATATGGAAGAGAAATTGTATGACATGTATGTACCAAAGACTTGTTAGTGATCTGAGCATAAGTGACATGAGAGAGCTGAAACTGTCAATATAATCAACTAAAAGTGTTCAGCAACAGCTATAACTTAAAACATGTGGGACTTTCAGGTAGAGAATCTCTAACTCTGAATTCAGTGTGAAAATGTTTTTATTTGCAATTTATTGTCAAATAACATGAGAAAACTTTACTTGGATGAACCCTTTATTTCTATTTTCTGTGAATAAACATTCAGCCAAGCACAGGCTTGATGTTCACAAGAGAAGAGTGATAAAATGCTGCTAAAATGGAAAATAAGAGAGGAAAGCCTTCATGAGCTAAATAAGAAGGGAAAATCTTTCCAAGGGCAATGAATTCTCTTGGAATACCAAATACTTCTTACTGGAGAAGTTATGCAATGAAAAATCATGAGAAATCCTTTCTTCATAGAGCTACACTTGTGGCACATGTGAGATTTCTCACTGGACAAAACATGGTTAGCATCTTGAAAGGAGAAAATTCTTTAGTGGTAATTCATTTCTTAGTTGACATTGAGTTTCTCACATTGAGGAGCTATCAAACTTGAAAATCACTGTGGAGAAACCTGATAGATTTCTCATCAGAAAAGTGAGTCAAGAAGGTGGACCCCTAGAAAAAACTCTTAACACATACTTTAGCAAAATAATTCAGAAATTTGAGAAAATATCTATTCATAAAAATGTGGCATGTAAATGCATAATAGCAAAGTGACCAGGGAATAAATTGAGTGCAGAATTATGTAAGAAATCTCATTAAACTTTTCCAAAAGACCAATACTTACAAATATTGAAAGAATACAATCTGTTGTTGAACAAACTTAGTATGTTGGCGAAGCCCTTGTTTCATTTATGCAGCCCTAACAAATCGATTTGCATCTGCACTCCTTGGGTGAGATTCTTGGTCGAGATTCTACCCCAACTTCTGAGTCTCCCCAGTCTTCAACAGCTCTTTCCTCACAGCTCACCTCCCTTTACTTCAACGTCCACCAAAACCACTTGTTTCCATCCAACCCTCGAGTTGACACACCAGGGATCTTCAGCCCCACTTGCTAGATTTCTCAGTGTGTCATTGCATAGATTTAGCAGGGAAATGGAGGCTGTATCAAAGACACCTTGTATATGCATTTGGGTGTCCGCAGCCCTTTCCTCTGTCTCTAAGCAGTTACCTGGGATCAGAGAATAAGGCAGCTCTTCTCTTCTATCCCTCAGAAGGCTCTTGAAATTTTGTCCCTGGACCCTCTCTAACTGGAAGTAGCAGTTCATCTCATGACACCCCACATTTTATTCCGGTAAGTCCTGAGTTATTACACAGAGACAGACACAGCTGTGCTCCTTTTACTGCAGTCCAGAAGATAAAACACCAGCATGATAAAACAGCTGAACCTGTCAGCCACCTTGCAAGCCTTTCCTATATTTGATTCAATGTACTTTTCCTGAAGCAAAATGAAAGTTCTCACAGAGGGGCCCTCCTCTGCCTTGTCCTCAGAATTGGAAAATGTATTGTCCGTGAAGGAGCCTCACCACTGAACTTAAAACTCAAGAGAAAATGTTTCCTGAATATCAAGTGGGATGACTTGAAATTTTGCCAAACAGGCACAATCTTAATATGATCGGCCTTACTAAGGCTAAATGGCCTTATCCATGGTTGAAATTGACACATCATTATATTTTAAAATCTCCACAAGTGATTGATTTTACTCTGCAGCCAGGGTTGATGTCAAGTGTGAGGATAATGAGCAAGAAATTCAAGCCCTTGGCAAACTGGTTGGAGAGGTAACGACTGTGTCCAGGCAGAGCTCATATCATTATTTATTGTTTAATCTATTTAATTAAATATGTAATTTACCCACAAACTGTGGCTGACCTTATATGTACTCCTGAACCCCATTAAGATGTACTATTTGTGCTGTGAAATTCTATGGGATTTGACAAATGCATGGTGGCAGATCTCCAGCCATTATTAAAGTGTAACACAGAATGCTTCTCTTATTCAAGCTCGTCTTCCCTCCACATAGAGGGAATCACTCGGCTTTTGTATACTGATTTTTGGATTTGCTTCTTTATTTCCATCTTCTTTAATTAAAGCAGAAGATATCGTACTCAATTTCCATTTGATCTTCCAAAAGAAAAGTACTGAATAATCTACACCTGAATTTCAGTGATTCAGACTCAGGTCCACCGCTAAGGCCAAACGTCCTGTGCTGCCACCTCATGGCCGACAGAGGGCAATGAAACCCATCTTTCCGGCCATGCCGGGCGCATGCGCGGTCTGCCTCCCGCGACGGGCCGGGTCTCCAGGGAGGACCTGAGTTTTCCTCACCCATGGTCAGGGAAGCGCCATCGCCCTGGCTTTGAGGCTGGGGCCTCCGGGGAGGTTCCGGTAGGGGCTTTGGACAGGCCGCTCTTTTTGCAAGGCCTGAGACGGCCGGCCCTGCGCAGGCCGCCCTATTCCGCGCCCTCAGGACGTCAGTATCCGCCTGAGGCCGGATACCCCCTCTGGGCCCGGATGCCCCCGCTGGGACCGGAGCATCCTCGGCGCTGCCCTCCCAGAGCCCCGCAGAGGCTGAGGTGGCGCGGGGGCGGCCCTGGCTCCGCGAAAAGCGGCGGCAGCGAGGGCTGGAGGACCCGGGCTACGGGGCTCCGGGGCGTCTGGCCTGGTTGGGACTGAGCCCATCCAGGGACTGGGACTCTGGGATTCTGTTGTAGGTGGATCTGGGGCAGGCTCAGGACCAAGTCCCTCTCCTTCCACCAAGGAGCGCCCAGAGGCCGGCGGGAGCTCCAGGTTCACCTCCTCCTCCTCCAGGTGTTTACTTTTCCTTTATTTCTGTGAGGCCAGAAATTGTCGCCATCCTTCACATCAGTGAATAGGGACCCTAACACTCATTACCTCAGGTTCATTGTTATTGCCATTAACAGTGTTGGTGGCATTATCACTAAGATCATCGTTGTTGTTACTATTGTCATTCATGATTATTAGCAGATGTGTTCATCATTTTGTCTCACTATGCATATATATATATATATATATATATATATATATATATATATATTTGGGATTGGTTTTGTATGACGTTGAATTGAGCTTCTTTAATCTTGACCAGTGTTGTCAGATTTCTGAAGAGCATTCCGGAGGACATCTCCTGCCTTTCAGCGCAGCCACAGAATTTCGTGGGCACAGGAGAGCACCTAGAATATTCCCCTTTCATTGCACAGCAGCTTTGGGAAATAGTGGCTGCCTGGCTCTGAGATGACGTAGAAAAGACTGGATACTGGGGCAAGTTTTAGCACCTCCACTGGTGTTTTTATGAAGCTAAGAGCACTGTCTCCCAAGTAGACTTAGAATAAAATCTGATGGCTCTAAAGGGCTATGGCTGCCCTTCCTGGGACTTCCTGGGAACCTTTAAACCTTCTGTGGTTCTTGGAGTAGGTAGGTTGCCAAGTCTGTTCCTCATATGGTAGCACCAGTCTTTTCTGGGCCAACAAGAGCACTTAGAATGTTTCCAGAAGCTCAGGCATGCCATCTCTGTTCCTCCCTTCTGTTCAGTGGCAATTCCCTGGGTCCCTGGCTGTCATAGAACGTCCTGCAGAAGGTTGGGCTTGGGTGACTTCCTGGCCAGCCTTCTCAGGCAGTCATCTTTGAAAACCTTGAAGAGACTCACAGAGGCCATTCACTGATATTTCATGACTGCAAGTGGGGTTTCTGGATCCTTGAGTTTACTTGGAATATTTGAATGGCTCTGAATGGCCAAGAAACTCTCCCTGGTCTTAGAAGCTGCCAAAAGCTATTACTGGGCCTCTGAAGAGACTTTTAAATTTTTCCAAGTACATTTGGGCATAGGAAACTTTTCCAGGTCTAGCTGAGCCAGCTCAGGTCGAGTCCTGAAAAACTGGTGGGTATTGGGTGAACTCATCTTATGAAAGAGCAATTGGTGGCAAAGCTGGGTCTCCAGGACAGCTGTGTGTGTATATGTCTGTAGAACATGCCTTGTAGTCATCTTTGGTAACTGAACACCATTTGTGAATGGATAAACTATATTCATTGCTGTACAATCATGAAAAATCCATATTAACAATGGCAGTAATAAAAATATTGATGGATATTAACAGGAATAATGATCATCATGATACTAGTACTAATGGTTTTAATAGTGATAATAATACTAACCCTATGGACTTGGGGCATATAAGTTTTCCATAAGTGGATAATAGGCATAAATATTTGGCTGTGTAGGGTTATTTCAAGTCCCAAAAAGCAAGGATGAACATCTAGAACGAGAAGAAAAACAATCTGGAAGTTAGTATGTGCACACCTGGGGACTCCTGTGTTAACTTCTGGTGTTTCAGCCTAAGAGAGAATGTTAATATAACCCTGGTCCTGGAACACCATGCTGACCAACACCTACGAGCTTTCAGGAGATAAGACAGCTGGCTGATGGGGCAGGGATCCAGAGAAGGCACGGGTCCACACCTGCACATGTTGCCCAGTGGCAGAGTTCATGACAAGCAATAAGCCCCAGGACAATGTCATTCCCAGCCACCTGGCTGTCATCTGTCTTTCATGGCCCTTCTCTACTGGTACCTCTAGACATTGGCATGTCCTCCAGAGGCTGTAGGAGGGCATGATACTCAGTACTCTCCCACCTGCAGGAGGCAAGAAAGATGGAAACAGCTAAATACCATGGCTTCTGGATTTTTTTTGGTGGGCATGGCATATTTTGCATTTGCTTTAACAATGTTGGAACCCAGTCAGTGGCTTGCAATACAGATCTAGATGACTGTGGACACCTGTAGAGATTTTGACAATTTCCAGAAGGTCACAAGTTCTTGGACTTTTTCATGAGTTCTTTGACTGAAAAGGTGGTTCAAAGAGCTTCTATAATGACTTAGAAAATGTTGTAGAGGCCAGGTGCGGCGCCTTATGCCTGTAATCCCAGCACTTTGGGAGGCCAAGGCAGGTGGATCATGAGGTCAGGAGTTTGAGACCAGTCTGACTAACATGGTGAAACCCCCTCTCTACTAAAACTACAAAAATTAGTCGGGCGTGGTGACACGCACCTGTAATCACAGCTACTCAGGAGGCTGAGGCAGGAGAATCGCTTGAACCTGGGAGTCTGAGGTTGCAGCGAGCCAAGATCATGACACTGGACTCCAGCCTGAGTGACGGAGCGAGACTCTATCTCAAAAAATAAATAAATAAATAAATAAAAAGGAAAAAAAAGAAAATGTTGCAGACACTCTGGTTAACAGGTAGGCCCTCTCCTGCCACTCCAGATAAAAGTTTCTTGGCCACAAACCTGATTTAGCAATATCCCTTCATCTTAGGTGGTTAACAGAAAGCCATTCATGACCTATCCAAGCATAGATAGGGGATTTGACTTAGAAAACTGTTAGGTGGACTAGTTGGTGAAAGAAAGTGCATTCTAGGGCTCACAGTCCTACACATAGAGTTGCTATCACATAAAGCATATTTACGAATTCTTTCTGAGCCCATGGCAAGATGAGGGTGCACTTCATCAGTCTCCTATGCTGGTATGAATAGGTACCTGCCTGAAAAATAAAAGAATAATTCAGGAAGCCCATTCTTCTACAGGACACCAAGCAGTACAGTAGGAGTCCTGGGGTTTCTGTGGTATTTATGTTTTAAGGTTGTCTTTTAATCATCTTCAGCAAATTCAACAGTCTTCAGGAACATAAAACAATTATTCAACATTGCATAAAAATGACCACAAATATATCCATGATAAAGAACTGTACCAATATAATAATAACATTAATAACAGTCATAATGGTGGTGATATAAATGTCAATTTAATGAAGAGAATAATAAAAAAGCAGATATTTAAGAACATATTCCTGTAAGCCTGTGACAATGTTCCCATATGAACCCTCATGTTATTGATTAGATGGAGAAGCTTAGGGCTACATCTTGAAATATCTTCTGTGATGGCAAAGAAGAGTGGCAGTAGGGAGAATAATTCTGAGCCACATGAGAGCATGGGCAAAAGTGGAGATACCTGTGCCATGTGGAAATACATTACAAATGGACTATGGCAAAGGGTCTGGCCAGAGTCTTGCCTGACACAGGTCGTACAAAAGCCTTCAGTAGTTCACCCCAAGAAATAGCTGGTCCAGGCTGTAGATGAGAGGCACCGGGCAGACAGATCCACACACGCCTCCTGAGTCTCAGAAGTCTGGTGTGCATGGAACATTAATCCCCTAGCCTACTGAGACTTCACCTCCCGGCTGGTCTTCTACCATCTGATTCTTGAGCCCCATCACGTTAGTGTCATCTCCATACTGGAATTGCCAACAATATCTGATGGAGGGTTTCACCCTGGATACTTGGTACTGGCAATGTATGAAATACCAGAAGGGAGGCTCCAGGGCTTCCATAGAAGACACATTCAAAAGTTACTCAGGTGATCAAATGGTCATCTCAGAGATTTTCAGTAGAACTGCAGCATTTTGTCAATACCTGAGTGAATGCAGAAACTATCCAGAGACACGGGCATTCTAGGAAGCTCCCTGTGTAAATCAAATACAAGGAATATCTACTTCTGGGCTCAAAAGCTAACTTAGAGAAAAAAAAAGTGAGATGCTGGCAGAAGGCAAATAAGTCCACTTCAGTTCCCAAGAGAAAATTGGTTCTGTAACCTCTGAGTTTATTTAGAAAAATTTCGGAGCCTCAGGAAGACCGAGTATATCATTCCTGATGTTTCCAGGACAGATTGGACTGCTTAGGCCTTTGGGAATATTCTAAGTCCTCTCAGGTTTCCATGGGAGACTGTAACTCTACTCCTAGAGCTCACACCACCCCCGAGCAAGCTCATTGTTTTCTAAATATGACAAGGAAGCCCATCCAGGGTATGCTTGTATTGGTGAGTTTCACTTTGGAATGGCAGGAGAAGACTGAGAATGATACATCCTGAGTTCACTTGGTAAAGGTAGGGGAGCCAAGAAGTCCAGATCTGGAGAGCACCTGAAACACCAGATGGCAGAAGGACAGTAAGGAGGTAAAGTCAGCTATGGAGTTGGAGCTTCATGTTTACTGCATGTAGGATTCTGAGTTCCAGGACTGATGGGCTGGTGGGGATCAGAGACGTGTCTTCCTTGCAGGGAGCCAGGCCAAACCAGCCATCTGGTTGCACTACTGAAAGCTTTTGTGTACCCAGTTGTGGGCAGGACACAAATCACAGTCCCTTCACCTCTGGCTGGTAGTTCTTGATGAGAGAGTTTTGCACACAAATGTTCATTTTAGTCCATGGTCTCCTGCGGCTTGCTTTTCTTTCACCTCCTGTTTTTGATGTTTGCCATCATGGAACACATTTCATAGAGAAATTCTTTGACTCTGACTCCAAATTACACAAGGAGGACTCAATTTGTGAAGTTTTCATATGTTTAGGGGAAGCTCCACATTAATTTTTGTATCCTTATGTTTATATTGTCACCAGTATTAAAATTCGTACTATTTAGGCCATTGTGTTCATTATCATGATTATTAATTATTTTTCCTTTATCATTTCTTTTTATTGGTTAATTTTTGTGGCAGCTGTTATATAACAATCACTAGAGTTTCCCTATTCATGAAAGATGTCCAAGTTAATGGAGATAACTGGGAGTGTTACTTTACAGGTATGTAAATACAGATAATCTTGGCTGGACTGTGGCTATATTGTCTGGTGTCCCTTTGAGGGTGAAGCCTCTTGTATTATTCTAAGTGATCTCTGGAGAAAGCAACTGTCTCATAATTGCAGGGATGACTTGAGAAGGCATCCTGAGCCTATGCAGAAATGCAGAAACACTTCCATGATCTAAACAACCTATGTGAAGGCCTGAAAGCCAAAGCAAGATCCTCTTATTACAAAGCTGTCCAACAAAAAGTTTTCCAAGTAACACTGGAGGTCCATCAGTCACTCTTCCAGGTCTGGAAATGCCGGAAATGTCCTCCTTGGTCCTTCTGAGAGTCAAGATCTTTTCAAAATCACCTCAGGAGCCACAGAACCACTCCATCCTACCTGAAATTGCAGGATGACTCTTCTTTTGACCAGAGTCTCAAAAATATATTCGTTGATAGTTTTGATTCCTGGGAGCCTCCATTGCTTGCAAAAGATGTGCCAGGGACTAGACATTTTCTGTCTCCTCACTTGTCCGGGGAAGACTGAAGTTTTACTGAAACACACAGATGGGAATCTGACCCTCTGAGCAGCCTCAGGATTTTCTAAGTCTTCCAAGCAGAGTGGAAATACTGGTGAGGACCCATTGCACCCCCTGATGGTCTGGAATCACATAGGATGATGCTTTCAAACAACTCTAGGTGGAGATACATTTTCTGAGATATTCCAAGGAGGAGGGACACAATTGGACCAGATGTTAGAAGGAGAGCTGAGCATTAAGTGCCTATGTAGTGTTTGCAGCTTGGTGTCCCATGCAGAATGGGAATCTGGGCCCTGGTGTTAGAATTCAGTGTAATTCTGGGTTCCTGCTTTCCTTCCAGGAAATCCCACTTCCAACTGGATGTCTGGATGAACTACTGAAAGCTGCTGAGTGTCCTGCGGCAGGTGAGCTGTGGCCAGAGCCCAAGGATGAAGGGGGCTCCCTTGCTCTGTGACTGGGAAGAGGAAGCCTGAGGTGTAGCAGGCTCTGGCCCCAGAAGTATGGAAAAAATGAGGTAGGGAAGGAGGGGACCTCAGGAGAAGACTGAGGTCTACAGAATCCCAGGGTCAAGGGGATGGTACGGTGTCCTGGCACTGTCCTTGATGTTCCAAGAGGGGTGAGAATCCATCTCCTGAGTAAAAACTTCACATGGGGTGAGGAGGGGAGGCCAAGACAGCGACCAGCCTTACAGCAATTTTAACCAGAAATGGACACAGACCCTGGACCCCATCACAGGAGTGCAGGCCTAGGACTGTCTCCAGGTGATGCATAGCTCCCTTGTCAGGTTAGTGGGTGCAGGGATTGTGACGTCTGCAGGGGTGTGGAAGGCTGGGCAACAGGAGCAGCTTACTGGGCTGGACCAGAAATACTGAACTTCTTTTCCGTCAGTGAAATCCGCTTCTGGGTCAGAAAAAACTGCGAGTTCTAGAGGGGCAGGGCCTAGGAGGAGGTCAGGTCCTGAGCCTTCCTGATTTGACGCCCTCCCACCCCCTGTGTTTCTGGGTATGTCCTCACTTCCACCCAGTGGATCCTGAGTCTCTTCCTTTGAGTCCCTGTGAGTGTGTTGTGTGCAGTGGGGCCGGGCAGCTTCATCCACTGCACGTTAAATGTTTCCAATACTTTCCGGCCAAAGCTTAGAGTTGTCAGACCACTGACTTTGAATGTTGATCTGGTTCCTTGTGGAACAGAGTCATAGCTATTGAAGTTTAAAGTCACTTTCCTGCGTGGATGGTGAAGAGGCAGGCCGTTCAGGCATAACTGCCCTCAGGCCTGGAGGGCTGTGGAGGTCACCGTGGGCGGTGGGTGGATCCGGAACCTCTGTGGCTCTAGACTTTCAACTATTTCATTTTTTCTTTTGTAGTTTTTGTTTGTTGCTTGCTTTTTTACAATGGGAACTAGAATGTAAGATGCCAAACTCAGCCTGTGGGGAACATGGATTTTCACAACAGCAACCACAGAGTATGGTTTCCATTTCTATTCCCTGTTCATGTGGGAGGCAGAGAAGGAAATCAGGTGCTCAGTTCCAGGGACATCACAGGACTAGGACATGTGCAGTGAGGGTGGAAGGCAGAGGCATTGCTTTAGGAGAATAAAATTACTGCATGCACACACATATGTATGTATATGGATGTATGTACACAAACATGCATATTTATAGATTCTGTTCTCCTTCTGTCTATATAATTTTCTTTATTTCACACTTGATATGATTTCTAAATTTAAATACCTTTGAGACAAATGTGAATTGTGAAGGGATTTAAAAATGTCAGTGAAAAATGGAATTAACAATAAAAATATAAATATAAACTTTATTTCTCAATATAAGCTCTACTGAGGTCCAGACACTCCATTAAGGGATGATCCCAGCCATTCAGTCCATTGCTAAAGAACTGAGGGTAACGGGAATTTAACCGTATCAATGCAGTCTTCTATTATTAACTAAAGAAAAATGGGTGTCCTTTACAGTTATTTTAAGATTAGGGAAAAAAAGGTCAGAAGAAACCAAATCAGGACTGTAATGTTGATGCCTAATAATTTCCCATGAAAACTCTTGCAAAATTACCCATGTTTGATGAGAGGAAGGAACAGAAGTGTTGTTGTGGTGCAGAGGGACTCTCTAGTGAAGCTTTACAGGGCGCTTTTCTGCAAAAGTATTTGGTAATTTTCTCTAAGAACTCTCCTAGTAAGCAGATGTTATGGTGCTTTAATCTTACAGAAAGTCAACAAGCAAAATGCCTTGAGCATCCCAAAACCTCCATGGCTTTTGCTTTTGAGAAATTTGCTTTTGCTTTGACTGGACCACTTCTACCTCTTGGTAGCCATTGCTTGAATTGTGCTTTGTCTTCAGGATCTTATTGATAAAGCCAGTTTCACTCCCTGTTATAATTCTTCAAAATAATGCTTCAGGATCTTGATTCCGCTTGCTCAGAATAGTCACTAATAGCTCTGCTTTTGTCCACTGCTGATCTAGACACAAGGGTATTTGGGACTCATCAAATGTAAAGTTTCTCAACTTTCACGTTATAGTCAGTATTGTGTAAGCTGAACCAATTGAGATGTCTGTGGTGTTGGCTATAATATCTCTTGTTAATTGTCAACCCTCCTCAGTTAGGGCATAGAAACGATTTTTTTCTCAAAAATTGGTATGGATGTCCCTCCTCTGTTGACTTCATCTTCAACATTGTGTTATCTCTTCTTAGAATAAGGTATCCATTTGTAAATGACTGATTCTTGAGGTCATTTTTCCCACAGACTTTTCTTAAAGAATAATTTATTTCACCATTTTTTGTACCCCAGCTTCACCGTAAATTTGATGTTTGTTCTTGCTTCAGGTTTGACAGAATTCATGTTGCTGCCATAGAGGGGCTCTTTTCAAACTGATGTCTTAAATCTTGTTCAGATATGTTAAAACAAGGCCAGGCACGGTGGCTCACGCCTGTAATCCCTGCATTTTGGAAGGTTAGAAAAAATGAAGTTTTTTAAAATTTTATTTTATTTCATTTTAAGTTCTGGGATACATGTGCATGATATGCAGGTTTGTTACATAGGTAAATGTGTGCCATGGTGGTTTGCTGTACCTATCAACCCATCACCTAGGTATTCAGCCCACATGCATTAGCTATTTATCCTGATGCACTCCCTCCTCACTCACCCCCAGACAGACTCTGGTGTATGTTGTTCCCCTCCCTGTGTCTATGTTCTGTCATTGTTCACCTCCCACTTATAAGTGAGAACATGTGTATTTGGTTTTCTGTTCCTGCATTAGTTTGCTGAGAATAATGACTTCCAGCTTCATCCATGTCCCTGCAAAGGACATGATCTCATTCCTTTTTATGGCTGCATAGTATTCCATGGTGTATATGTATCACAGTTTCTGTATCCAGTCTATCATTGATGGGCATTTGGGTTGATTCTGTCTTTTCTATTGTGAATAGTGCTGCAATGAACATACTTATGCATGTATCTTTATAATACAAGAATTTATATTCCTTTGGGTATAAACCCAGTAATGGGATTGCTGGGTCAAATGGTATTTCTGATTTTAGGTCTTTGAAAAATCACCACAGTCTTCCACAGTGGTTGAACTAACTTACATTCGAACCAACAGTGTAAAAATGTTCCTATTTCCCCACAGTCTCACCAGCATCTGTTGTTTTTTGACTTTTTAATAATCACTATTCTGACTGGCATGAGATTGTATCTCACTGCGGTTTTGATTTGTATTTCTCTAATGATCAGTAATGTTGGGCTTTTTTTCATGTTTGTTGGCTGCATAAATGTCTTCTTTTGAGAAGTGTCTGTTCATGTCCTTAGCTCACTTTTGAAATTTTTAAATTTTTATTTTTTAAGACAGAGTCTTGCTCTGTCATTCAGAGTGGAGTTCAGTGGCACAATCTCGGGTCACTGCAACCTCTGCCTCCCAGATTCAGGCGATTCTTCTCTCTCAGGCTCTTGAGTAGTTGGGATTACAGGCCCGCATCACTACATCCGGCTAATTTATTGTATTTTCAGTAGAGATGTGGTTTCACCAGCTTGGCCAGGCTGATCTTGAATTCCTGGCCTCAAGTTATGTGCCCACTTCACCCTCCCAAATGGCTGGGATTACAGGCATGAGCCACTGTACCCAGCTTTTGCCCACTTTTATATGGGGTTGGATTTTTTACAGCTTTGGGTTTTACATTTAAGTCTTTAATCCATTTTCAGTTCATTCCTGTATAAAGGTATAAGGAAGGGGTACAGTTTCAGTTTTCTGCATATGTCTAGCCAGTTTTTCAAGCACCATTTATTATTAAACAGGGAATCTTTTCCCCATCGCTTGTTTTCATCAAAAATAAAATGGTTGAAGATGTGCAGTCTTATTTCTGATATATCTATTCCATTCCATAGGTCTATGTGTCTGTTTTGTACCACTACCATGCTGTTGGGTAACTGTAGCCTTGTAATACATTTTGAATTCAGGTAGCGTGATGCCTCTAACTTTGTTATTTTGCCTTAGGATTCTCCTGGGTATATGGGGTCTTTTTTCATTCCATATGAATTTTGAAGTAGTTTTTGCTAATTCTGTAAAGAATGTCCAAGGTAGTTTATGGGAATAGCATTGAATCTATGAATTACTTTGGGAAATATGGTATTTTCATGATATTGATTCTTCTTACACATGAGCATGGAATGTTTTTCCATTTGTTTGTGCCCTCTCTTATTTCCTTGAGTAGTGGTTGGTAGTTCTCCTTGAAGAGGTCCTTCACTTGCCTTGTTAGCTGCATTCCTAGGTATTTTATACTCTTTTCAGCAATTGTAAATGGGAACTCATTTGTGATTTGGCTCTCTTCTTGTCTGTTGTTTGTGTAAAAGAATGCTTGTGATTTTTGCACACTGATTTTGTATCTTGAGACTTTACTGAGATGCTGATAAGCTTAAGCATCTTTTGGGCTGAGATGATGGGATTTTATAGATATAGGATCATGTCATCTGCAAACAAAGACAGTTCAACTTCCTCTTTTACTATTTGAATATGCTTTATTTCTTTCTTTTGCCTGATTTCCTTGGCCAGAACTTCCAGTACTATATTGAGTAGGAGTGGTGAGAGAGTGCATCCTTGCCTTGTGCCGAATATCAAACGGAATGCTTCCAGCTTTTACCTATTCATTATGATATTGGCTGTGGGTTTTTCATAAATGGCTCTTATTATTTTGAGATATGTTCCATCAATACCTAGTTTCATGAGGTTTTTAACTTAAAGGAATGTTGAATTTTATCAAAGATCTTTTCTGAGTCTACTGAAATAATCATGGGGTTTTAGTCTATAGTTCTGTTTACATGGTGAATTACATTTATTGATTTGTGTATGTTGAACCAGCCCTGCACCAAAGGGATAAAGCTGACTTGATCTTGGTGGATAAGCTTTTTGATATGTTGCTGGATTTGGTTTGCCACTACTATATCGACAAATTTTGCATCAAAGTTTATCAGAAATATTAAACTAAAGTCTAGTAAATACATTGAAAATAATAAAAGTCTGATCAAAGGACTAAATATGAATCCTAAGTGTTCTCACAGCTTCTTTATAGAGTAAAAGCATAGTCACACCAAATGAACTTCGCAAGAAACTGTATAGAGTCTGAGATGTTGTCTGAACTACCAGTTACTCATTGTGAGGTGGGACTGCACTAACAATATTTGGTGCAAAATTTCATGTGATGGAAGCTGAGATGTGCTGCAGTTTCAGAGGGACAGAATTCTGGTGTATCTCCCATTGGCCTATGAGGAATGAAGATTTAGGCACTGAGGGTTTTGTCAAAATTTATAAGATGTAAGAAATGGGGACGTCTTTAGGCCATGAGGCAAGGCCTACAGGTGTAAAGAAATAGCTTCTGACCCAGGGTTCATGAAGTCAGCATAGTGTCAGAGGCGAGGGTGGATTGAGCATAGTATGGTCTTTGGAACCCTTCCTTCCCCTTATTTGTTCACAGGCCAGGGATGTGCACCCAGGGGGCATCTCGGGCCTGATGAGCAGAGTCCTAAAGAGACTGGGGTTGCTCAACTTTGATCACTGTACCTGACGAGAAAGGGACCATGAAATCTAATCAGCAAATAGAGAAAAGGAAGGGGCCATTTCCCACAATCATTTCCACGGAAACACCACGTCGGATAAATAAGTCTGACTGCAGGACAGGGACTGTGCTTCAGAGACGCAGCTTTCGCAGCTGGACGAATGACCCAGAAATTCCCCAAATGCCATTTTTAAACACACCAAATGAGATTTAGTTCAGGGCTTTCTGAATTTATTTCAGTTGAATACACACACTCCTGTGTTTGCTTTCCTTTATTATCAATACAGCTTCGTTCCAGATGACTTACATGCCAGTGGGAAAATTTTCCGTTTCCACTCATGGGAAGTGGGCACCGTGAAACAGGCAAGTCGGTCTGTCTGTTTCCGGCGTTATGTGGGTTCCAGCAAGAGCACAAGTCCCAGGGCGCCTGAGGTCCATTCAGGAACCAATGTAAAAACGGCGAGCCCGGGTAAGAAAGAAGAGCACCGTTCTTATCTTCCAAATGCATTCCAGTTTCCACTATTCAAGGTGGCGCGAATGATCCACGGATGTCCCACATGAGCCAAATTTCACCTTCTCATGCCGACCAACAACTGACGAATGAAACACACCCCAAGAGAAAATACGAAACCGAGTCCCCTGCAATAACCTCACACGCAAACCTACACGTCGGTAGGTCATATTCAGAAATACACACTGAATGTCATCTATCATGAACACAAACACTCAGACAGTCCCTCCAGAGGTTCGGAAGACTCACGACCCCAAAACTCGATGTTTCCCATATGCGGGCTCATCCTGAGATGTAGCCATCACTATCCAGTTGTCCCTGTTGTAGAGACAGAAACTTGGGCTCCTCATTAGTTTATGTAGGATTGACGGTGTTCGTGTTTGTGTGTGTGTGTGTGTGTTTGCGTGCGCGCTTCTGGGTGTAGTTATGTTATGTGTGTGTGTGTGTGTGTGTGTGTGTGTGTGTGCACCCCTACGTGTGGGTCGGTACTTGCACTGAGATCACTGGCACACAAGCAGAGCCCTCTTGCTGTGTTTGTTCTTCCCTTTGGATCTCCTGGTCCTCCCTTGCAGGGAAGAGAGTGTGCCAGTGTTCATGGACTCCTGATCTGTCGGGGTCGTCGAAGAGAGGTTTAGCAGGGAGCTTTGCTGTTCAGGATGACGGTTCTTCATCCCACACTTGTATTTGGATTGATGAATCACAAGTACGTTGGGAGGCAGGGTACCTTCGACTTTTCTGACGTTGAACTCAGGCTTCGTTTTGTTTTGCTCTTGAAGGAATTTCCAGTGGTCTAAGGTGCTTTCCTGAGTGGCTCTTTCCACCAAGTGCTCGTCCAACTCGGGTGCCTGGAGGCAGGGGTGGTCTCTCTTGAGCTCTCCTTGCGTTGCTCGCCTGTGTGTGTCTTCAGTGCCAAGGGCTCTTGGTTCCCTGCCTCTTGACACACTCTCACTGTGTCTTTCCCATTCACTCTTCTGGATGTAAAAGAGGACATAGGCCTGTTGACTCAGGACAGAAGTGATGCTAGAGGCGGTGACCTCGGCATCATCCATTTTATACCACTGGCCTTCTTGAGCTTTGACATAAGAGAAGTAATGTCCGTTGTGACAACTCCACCCAGCGTGGACCAGCACAGCATAGAGGACATAGACAAGGGGTCCTGTGTTCTGCTGAGACATGTATGGCTGCATGTCAAGGCACTCAGGATAGTGCACATTCTTGGCAAGTTTGCTGCCTGTGACATCGGAGAATCTCTTCAATACAAGGATGAGGACCTTGGCAGAAGTGTGTAAAGTTAACGTCTTGGAGGCCGGCGCCCTCTGGAGACAAAGACCACAATGATAGGCATTCTCTCCATTGAGTTCTTCGGGCTTCCCCAACTGTTCCAAAGCTTGCTTGACACTCTGAGCTGCCTGGATATCCAGGGCGATGTCCAGGTAAGGGTCAAAAGTGTCTGAAATGCCGTGGCAGTGGAGACACTTGATTTGAGATCTCCAGTAGCCTCCAAATATTTGGTGGATGAGGGTGGTGTCCTTAGAGTGATGATCTACCTGCTTGTGCCCGGGAAGGCATGCCTTTTTCATGGCATCCACAGTGAACATGAGAAATTCATGGGCATCTTCCTGCTTGCCTCTATGGAAGTCAGCAGCCAATGCCTGTGAGGGCTGGATGACACGGCCAGGAATGTGGAGGGCCCGTGTGATGTGAGCTTGCATAGTACAGAGCATGCAGCCCTTGTGACGATGACACGTTGGAGAGTGCTCCCGGGACAGCATGTAGTTGGCAAGGGGCGGTGTGTACGTCAGGCACTGCAGGGAAGCGTTCACGTAGCAGGTATTTCCCATACTCTGGAGCCCAGCCCCCACCGCAGCAGGTCTCCTGCTACTCAGAGGAAGCTTCTCCCTGGGAGCAAGCTGTCTTGCCACAGGAGCCAAATCATCACAGAGGTCGACACGGGTCTCAGATGAGAGTGGTGACTTCTCAGGGAGAGAAGTCCGCTGGATTTCAGCCAAAGCTGCATCTGGCCGAGAAGATGTGAGTTTTGAAAAGTGGTTGAACTGCCACTCACCTCCCAAGGAGAGTGAGTCGTCCTCCATGTCGACTGGAACAAGGATCACAAGGTTTTTCTGCTGGGAACGCAGGTTGCAGAAAGACGCTATCTCTTCCGAGAGAGTCTTCAAATGACGAGCTCTCTGGCCGCATCAGCCCTTCTATAACTCACCCCCACCAACCGCGAACACCCCACCCTCTCCTCAGGTGCGCGATAAACCAATCAAATATCAGCACTCAATTCAGGAATGAGTCACAGGGTGTGTCCCCTTGCGTCGCTGGGAATTCAACAGACACAGTCCACATCATGACTTCCAGAACACCTGAATCAAATTACTCCTCAGGATGATAGGCACATATAATGTGAGTGTAACCGGGTTGGGACAGTGGTCACACAGTTGCCTTATTTTAGGTAAAGCAATGGCAGGGAAGAAATCTTTACCTAGGAAACAGTGTGAGTGTGTGTGTGTGAGTGTGTTTGTGTGTGTGGGGGGGAGGGGCGTGTGTTTGTGTGTGTGTGTGTTTGTGCTGGGATGAACTTCCAAGCATGTACTTTTGGCAGCTGCCATCATCCTCTCAGCGACGGAAGGACAAGAAGTCGGAAGTGCGCTTTCTGACCTGAGAATAGTCAATGAAGTATAATATTTAGCACAGCGTATTTTCTTCCCTAATGAGAAAGGAGAGATCCGTGGAATCTAACAGACCTTCCAGCGATAACCTTTCCACGTTGAGCCTATCGATTCTCTATCCGAGTGAAATTAGCTGCCAGTGGAGAACAAGACAAGTCTTTGCATGAAATGCTCTTGTGGAAGCTAGATTGCCAAATAATAAAGCATCAAATGGTAGAAACATGCACTGAAGTTTGAAGAGATACTCAGTGCACAAAGTAGACTGTGAAAGACTTTGGGGAAATCATGCAATCACCGAGAGACTAATTGATGACAATCCCCAAATTTATGTTTGCCAGAAAAGAGAGACGGTCCTGACATTGTATAGTGAGTGGTTTCGGACGTGCCACGGCAGTTTAAGAAAACATGAAACAAAAAACTTGAGAAATCAGAAGGTATCCCAGCTATAACCTTTTGTTTATTAAAGAATTGATGAAAATCAAAAGAACGTATCTCACAGCATGTGTGATAATATTTCCATACGTATGTGATAATGGATCAACGTTTCATAGAGATGAAATAAAAAGTTCTAATTTTGACAAAAGCAAACAAGGAAAATTATACCGTAGAAAAGCCCGGGTGACGGAAGTGAGGCCCTGTCTCAAGAAGAAACATCGGAGACGTTTAAAAGCAGGGAGTGAAACAGAGGATAGCATACCATTTGTAATACTGGCCCTTGTTTCAGTGGGAAAAGGCAAAAATAAGCCGTGTATATCCTGGATTCTCGCATCGATTGTTCAGGATCGGAGATGTTGCCTCCATTTCCAGTTATGCATTGTATGGTGGAATTGTAGTTCGCACATTTGGTGCCAAAATTGTAATGCTGACGAAAGTGGACATGTTCCCTGAAGTAAGAGGGACAGAAATTGGGTGTGTCTTCCGGCTGTCTGGCTTACCAGGAATGAAGATCCTGGCTCTAGGGATTTTCCCAACATGTCTTAGACAGTAAGGAACAGGGCAGAATTGAGGCCCGGCGCCAAGGCCTCTAGGTGTAAAGAAACAGCCCTGGCTTCAGGGCCCATGAAATTAGGATGATTTTAAGGAGGATGATGGAATGAGAGGACTGTGACCTTTGGCCCCGTTTCTTTCCCTTGTCTTTTCATGGGCCAGGTGTGCTCCATCAGAAGGCTTCCTGTGCCGGATGTAAAGTGTCCTGGGGGAAGAAAAGAGCACTGCTTAGAAAGATGCTCCACAGGGAGAAAGGAGCCACCATTTTCAGGAGAATGATCCCCAGAAGCATGAGCAATGCAGATGCCGAGGCTTCACACAAGACCCTGGAGGGTCTTATTCCTGCAGCCGGGACCTGGGCATCGGTGTGCTTTAATGCTCATAACCGATTTTGAGGGGAGCCCAATCGATAAGCTGTCTGCCAGTCATGCTCATCACACCGTAGTTTTCACACACGTCACACGGAGACCCTGTTCGTATGCACATTTGGGTGCTTGAGCAGGGCTGCGCCCAGGATTCTGTGGTTCTACGGAGCCCTGAGTTGTGCCCTGGGCAGCTTTCCTCTGGGGTTGGTCAACTTTGATCACTGTACCTGACGAGAAAGGGACCATGAAATCTAATCAGCAGATAGAGAAAAGGAAGGGGCCATTTCCCACAATCATTTCCACGGAAACACCACGTCGGATAAATAAGTCTGACTGCAGGACAGGGACTGTGCTTCAGAGACGCAGCTTTCGCAGCTGGACGAATGACCCAGAAATTCCCCAAATGCCATTTTTAAACACACCAAATGAGATTTAGTTCAGGGCTTTCTGAATTTATTTCAGTTGAATACACACACTCCTGTGTTTGCTTTCCTTTATTATCAATACAGCTTCGTTCCAGATGACTTAAATGCCAGTGGGAAAATTTTCCGTTTCGACTCATGGGAAGTGGGCACCGTGAAACAGGCAAGTCGGTCTGTCTGTTTCCGGCGTTATGTGGGTTCCAGCAAGAGCACAAGTCCCAGGGCGCCTGAGGTCCATTCAGGAACCAATGTAAAAACGGCGAGCCCGGGTAAGAAAGAAGAGCACCGTTCTTATCTTCCAAATGCATTCCAGTTTCCACTATTCAAGGTGGCGAGAATGATCCACGGATGTCCCACATGAGCCAAATTTCACCTTCTCATGCCGACCAACAACTGACGAATGAAACACACCCCAAGAGAAAATACGAAACCGAGTCCCCTGCAATAACCTCACACGCAAACCTACACGTCGGTAGGTCATATTCAGAAATACACACTGAATGTCATCTATCATGAACACAAACACTCAGACAGTCCCTCCAGAGGTTCGGAAGACTCACGACCCCAAAACTCGATGTTTCCCATATGCGGGCTCATCCTGAGATGTAGCCATCACTATCCAGTTGTCCCTGTTGTAGAGACAGAAACTTGGGCTCCTCATTAGTTTATGTAGGATTGACGGTGTTCGTGTTTGTGTGTGTGTGTGTGTGTTTGCGGGCGCGCTTCTGGGTGTAGTTATGTGTGTGTGTGTGTGTGTGTGTGTGCGCGCACCCCTACGTGTGGGTCGGTACTTGCACTGAGATCACTGGCACACAAGCAGAGCCCTCTTGCTGTGTTTGTTCTTCCCTTTGGATCTCCTGGTCCTCCCTTGCAGGGAAGCGAGTGTGCCAGTGTTCATGGACTCCTGATCTGTCGGGGTCGTCGAAGAGAGGTTTAGCAGGGAGCTTTGCTGTTCAGGATGACGGTTCTTCATCCCACACTTGTATTTGGATTGATGAATCACAAGTACGTTGGGAGGCAGGGTACCTTCGACTTTTCTGACGTTGAACTCAGGCTTCGTTTTGTTTTGCTCTTGAAGGAATTTCCAGTGGTCTAAGGTGCTTTCCTGAGTGGCTCTTTCCACCAAGTGCTCGTCCAACTCGGGTGCCTGGAGGCAGGGGTGGTCTCTCTTGAGCTCTCCTTGCGTTGCTCGCCTGTGTGTGTCTTCAGCGCCAAGGGCTCTTGGTTCCCTGCCTCTTGACACACTCTCACTGTGTCTTTCCCATTCACTCTTCTGGATGTAAAAGAGGACATAGGCCTGTTGACTCAGGACAGAAGTGATGCTAGAGGCGGTGACCTCGGCATCATCCATTTTATACCACTGGCCTTCTTGAGCTTTGACATAAGAGAAGTAATGTCCGTTGTGACAACTCCACCCAGCGTGGACCAGCACAGCATAGAGGACATAGACAAGGGGTCCTGTGTTCTGCTGAGACATGTATGGCTGCATGTCAAGGCACTCAGGATAGTGCACATTCTTGGCAAGTTTGCTGCCTGTGACATCGGAGAATCTCTTCAATACAAGGATGAGGACCTTGGCAGAAGTGTGTAAAGTTAACGTCTTGGAGGCCGGCGCCCTCTGGAGACAAAGACCACAACGATAGGCATTCTCTCCATTGAGTTCTTCGGGCTTCCCCAACTGTTCCAAAGCTTGCTTGACACTCTGAGCTGCCTGGATATCCAGGGCGATGTCCAGGTAAGGGTCAAAAGTGTCTGAAATGCCGTGGCAGTGGAGACACTTGATTTGAGATCTCCAGTAGCCTCCAAATATTTGGTGGATGAGGGTGGTGTCCTTAGAGTGATGATCTACCTGCTTGTGCCCGGGAAGGCATGCCTTTTTCATGGCATCCACAGTGAACATGAGAAATTCATGGGCATCTTCCTGCTTGCCTCTATGGAAGTCAGCAGCCAATGCCTGTGAGGGCTGGATGACACGGCCAGGAATGTGGAGGGCCCGTGTGATGTGAGCTTGCATAGTACAGAGCATGCAGCCCTTGTGACGATGACACGTTGGAGAGTGCTCCCGGGACAGCATGTAGTTGGCAAGGGGCGGTGTGTACGTCAGGCACTGCAGGGAAGCGTTCACGTAGCAGGTATTTCCCATATTCTGGAGCCCAGCCCCCACCGCAGCAGGTCTCCTGCTACTCAGAGGAAGCTTCTCCCTGGGAGCAAGCTGTCTTGCCACAGGAGCCAAATCATCACAGAGGTCGACACGGGTCTCAGATGAGAGTGGTGACTTCTCAGGGAGAGAAGTCCGCTGGATTTCAGCCAAAGCTGCATCTGGCCGAGAAGATGTGAGTTTTGAAAAGTGGTTGAACTGCCACTCACCTCCCAAGGAGAGTGAGTCGTCCTCCATGTCGACTGGAACAAGGATCACAAGGTTTTTCTGCTGGGACCGCAGGTTGCAGAAAGACGCTATCTCTTCCGAGAGAGTCTTCAAATGACGAGCTCTCTGGCCGCATCAGCCCTTCTATAACTCACCCCCACCAACCGCGAACACCCCACCCTCTCCTCAGGTGCGCGATAAACCAATCAAATATCAGCACTCAATTCAGGAATGAGTCACAGGGTGTGTCCCCTTGCGTCGCTGGGAATTCAACAGACACAGTCCACATCATGACTTCCAGGACACCTGAATCAAATTACTCCTCAGGATGATAGGCACATATAATGTGAGTGTAACCGGGTTGGGACAGTGGCCACACAGTTGCCTTATTTTAGGTAAAGCAATGGCAGGGAAGAAATCTTTACCTAGGAAACAGTGTGAGTGTGTGTGTGTGAGTGTGTTTGTGTGTGTGTGGGGGAGGGGCGTGTGTGTGTGTGTGTGTGTGTTTGTGCTGGGATGAACTTCCAAGTATGTACTTTTGGCAGCTGCCATCATCCTCTCAGCGACGGAAGGACAAGAAGTCGGAAGTGCGCATTCTGACCTGAGAATAGTCAATGAAGTATAATATTTAGCACAGCGTATTTTCTTCCCTAATGAGAAAGGAGAGATCCGTGGAATCTAACAGACCTTCCAGCGATAACCTTTCCACGTTGAGCCTATCGATTCTCTATCCGAGTGAAATTAGCTGCCAGTGGAGAACAAGACAAGTCTTTGCATGAAATGCTCTTGTGGAAGCTAGATTGCCAAATAATAAAGCATCAAATGGTAGAAACATGCACTGAAGTTTGAAGAGATACTCAGTGCACAAAGTAGACTGTGAAAGACTTTGGGGAAATCATGCAATCACCGAGAGACTAATTGATGACAATCCCCAAATTTATGTTTGCCAGAAAAGAGAGACGGTCCTGACATTGTATAGTGAGTGGTTTCGGACGTGCCACGGCAGTTTAAGAAAACGTGAAACAAAAAACTTGAGAAATCAGAAGGTATCCCAGCTATAACCTTTTGTTTATTAAAGAATTGATGAAAATCAAAAGAACGTATCTCACAGCATGTGTGATAATATTTCCATACGTATGTGATAATGGATCAACGTTTCATAGAGATGAAATAAAAAGTTCTAATTTTGACAAAAGCAAACAAGGAAAATTATACCGTAGAAAAGCCCGGGTGACGGAAGTGAGGCCCTGTCTCAAGAAGAAACATCGGAGACGTTTAAAAGCAGGGAGTGAAACAGAGGATAGCATACCATTTGTAATACTGGCCCTTGTTCCAGTGGGAAAAGGCAAAAATAAGCCGTGTATATCCTGGATTCTCGCATCGATTGTTCAGGATCGGAGATGTTGCCTCCATTTCCAGTTATGCATTGTATGGTGGAATTGCAGTTCGCACATTTGGTGCCAAAATTGTAATGCTGACGAAAGTGGACATGTTCCCTGAAGTAAGAGGGACAGAAATTGGGTGTGTCTTCCGGCTGTCTGGCTTACCAGGAATGAAGATCCTGGCTCTAGGGATTTTCCCAACATGTCTTAGACAGTAAGGAACAGGGCAGAATTGAGGCCCGGCGCCAAGGCCTCTAGGTGTAAAGAAACAGCCCTGGCTTCAGGGCCCATGAAATTAGGATGATTTTAAGGAGGATGATGGAATGAGAGGACTGTGACCTTTGGCCCCGTTTCTTTCCCTTGTCTTTTCATGGGCCAGGTGTGCTCCATCAGAAGGCTTCCTGTGCCGGATGTAAAGTGTCCTGGGGGAAGAAAAGAGCACTGCTTAGAAAGATGCTCCACAGGGAGAAAGGAGCCACCATTTTCAGGAGAATGATCCCCAGAAGCATGAGCAATGCAGATGCCGAGGCTTCACACAAGACCCTGGAGGGTCTTATTCCTGCAGCCGGGACCTGGGCATCGGTGTGCTTTAACGCTCATAACCGATTTTGAGGGGAGCCCAATCGATAAGCTGTCTCCCAGTCATGCTCATCACACCGTAGTTTTCACACACGTCACACGGAGACCCTGTTAGTATGCACATTTGGGTGCTTGAGCAGGGCTGCGCCCAAGATTCTGTGGTTCTACGGAGCCCTGAGTTGTGCCCTGGGCAGCTTTCCTCTGGGGTTGGTCAACTTTGATCACTGCACCTGACGAGAAAGGGACCATGAAATCTAATCAGCAAATAGAGAAAAGGAAGGGGCCATTTCCCACAATCATTTCCACGGAAACACCACGTCGGATAAATAAGTCTGACTGCAGGACAGGGACTGTGCTTCAGAGACGCAGCTTTCGCAGCTGGACGAATGACCCAGAAATTCCCCAAATGCCATTTTTAAACACCCCAAATGAGATTTAGTTCAGGGCTTTCTGAATTTATTTCAGTTGAATACACACACTCCTGTGTTTGCTTTCCTTTATTATCAATACAGCTTCGTTCCAGATGACTTACATGCCAGTGGGAAAATTTTCCGTTTCCACTCATGGGAAGTGGGCACCGTGAAACAGGCAAGTCGGTCTGTCTGTTTCCGGCGTTATGTGGGTTCCAGCAAGAGCAC
The DNA here is from genome assembly GCF_028858775.2 of Pan troglodytes. Classification (NCBI taxonomy): domain Eukaryota; kingdom Metazoa; phylum Chordata; class Mammalia; order Primates; family Hominidae; genus Pan; species Pan troglodytes. The sequence continues at coordinate 18,845,602 of NC_072405.2, forward strand.
AAGTCCCAGGGCGCCTGAGGTCCATTCAGGAACCAATGTAAAAACGGCGAGCCCGGGTAAGAAAGAAGAGCACCGTTCTTATCTTCCAAATGCATTCCAGTTTCCACTATTCAAGGTGGCGAGAATGATCCACGGATGTCCCACATGAGCCAAATTTCACCTTCTCATGCCGACCAACAACTGACGAATGAAACACACCCCAAGAGAAAATACGAAACCGAGTCCCCTGCAATAACCTCACACGCAAACCTACACGTCGGTAGGTCATATTCAGAAATACACACTGAATGTCATCTATCATGAACACAAACACTCAGACAGTCCCTCCAGAGGTTCGGAAGACTCACGACCCCAAAACTCGATGTTTCCCATATGCGGGCTCATCCTGAGATGTAGCCATCACTATCCAGTTGTCCCTGTTGTAGAGACAGAAACTTGGGCTCCTCATTAGTTTATGTAGGATTGACGGTGTTCGTGTTTGTGTGTGTGTGTGTGTGTGTGTGTTTGCGTGCGCGCTTCTGGGTGTAGTTATGTGTGTGTGTGTGTGTGTGTGTGTGTGTGTGCGCACCCCTACGTGTGGGTCGGTACTTGCACTGAGATCACTGGCACACAAGCAGAGCCCTCTTGCTGTGTTTGTTCTTCCCTTTGGATCTCCTGGTCCTCCCTTGCAGGGAAGCGAGTGTGCCAGTGTTCATGGACTCCTGATCTGTCGGGGTCGTCGAAGAGAGGTTTAGCAGGGAGCTTTGCTGTTCAGGATGACGGTTCTTCATCCCACACTTGTATTTGGATTGATGAATCACAAGTACGTTGGGAGGCAGGGTACCTTCGACTTTTCTGACGTTGAACTCAGGCTTCGTTTTGTTTTGCTCTTGAAGGAATTTCCAGTGGTCTAAGGTGCTTTCCTGAGTGGCTCTTTCCACCAAGTGCTCGTCCAACTCGGGTGCCTGGAGGCAGGGGTGGTCTCTCTTGAGCTCTCCTTGCGTTGCTCGCCTGTGTGTGTCTTCAGCGCCAAGGGCTCTTGGTTCCCTGCCTCTTGACACACTCTCACTGTGTCTTTCCCATTCACTCTTCTGGATGTAAAAGAGGACATAGGCCTGTTGACTCAGGACAGAAGTGATGCTAGAGGCGGTGACCTCGGCATCATCCATTTTATACCACTGGCCTTCTTGAGCTTTGACATAAGAGAAGTAATGTCCGTTGTGACAACTCCACCCAGCGTGGACCAGCACAGCATAGAGGACATAGACAAGGGGTCCTGTGTTCTGCTGAGACATGTATGGCTGCATGTCAAGGCACTCAGGATAGTGCACATTCTTGGCAAGTTTGCTGCCTGTGACATCGGAGAATCTCTTCAATACAAGGATGAGGACCTTGGCAGAAGTGTGTAAAGTTAACGTCTTGGAGGCCGGCGCCCTCTGGAGACAAAGACCACAACGATAGGCATTCTCTCCATTGAGTTCTTCGGGCTTCCCCAACTGTTCCAAAGCTTGCTTGACACTCTGAGCTGCCTGGATATCCAGGGCGATGTCCAGGTAAGGGTCAAAAGTGTCTGAAATGCCGTGGCAGTGGAGACACTTGATTTGAGATCTCCAGTAGCCTCCAAATATTTGGTGGATGAGGGTGGTGTCCTTAGAGTGATGATCTACCTGCTTGTGCCCGGGAAGGCATGCCTTTTTCATGGCATCCACAGTGAACATGAGAAATTCATGGGCATCTTCCTGCTTGCCTCTATGGAAGTCAGCAGCCAATGCCTGTGAGGGCTGGATGACACGGCCAGGAATGTGGAGGGCCCGTGTGATGTGAGCTTGCATAGTACAGAGCATGCAGCCCTTGTGACGATGACACGTTGGAGAGTGCTCCCGGGACAGCATGTAGTTGGCAAGGGGCGGTGTGTACGTCAGGCACTGCAGGGAAGCGTTCACGTAGCAGGTATTTCCCATATTCTGGAGCCCAGCCCCCACCGCAGCAGGTCTCCTGCTACTCAGAGGAAGCTTCTCCCTGGGAGCAAGCTGTCTTGCCACAGGAGCCAAATCATCACAGAGGTCGACACGGGTCTCAGATGAGAGTGGTGACTTCTCAGGGAGAGAAGTCCGCTGGATTTCAGCCAAAGCTGCATCTGGCCGAGAAGATGTGAGTTTTGAAAAGTGGTTGAACTGCCACTCACCTCCCAAGGAGAGTGAGTCGTCCTCCATGTCGACTGGAACAAGGATCACAAGGTTTTTCTGCTGGGACCGCAGGTTGCAGAAAGACGCTATCTCTTCCGAGAGAGTCTTCAAATGACGAGCTCTCTGGCCGCATCAGCCCTTCTATAACTCACCCCCACCAACCGCGAACACCCCACCCTCTCCTCAGGTGCGCGATAAACCAATCAAATATCAGCACTCAATTCAGGAATGAGTCACAGGGTGTGTCCCCTTGCGTCGCTGGGAATTCAACAGACACAGTCCACATCATGACTTCCAGGACACCTGAATCAAATTACTCCTCAGGATGATAGGCACATATAATGTGAGTGTAACCGGGTTGGGACAGTGGCCACACAGTTGCCTTATTTTAGGTAAAGCAATGGCAGGGAAGAAATCTTTACCTAGGAAACAGTGTGAGTGTGTGTGTGTGAGTGTGTTTGTGTGTGTGTGGGGGAGGGGCGTGTGTGTGTGTGTGTGTGTGTTTGTGCTGGGATGAACTTCCAAGTATGTACTTTTGGCAGCTGCCATCATCCTCTCAGCGACGGAAGGACAAGAAGTCGGAAGTGCGCTTTCTGACCTGAGAATAGTCAATGAAGTATAATATTTAGCACAGCGTATTTTCTTCCCTAATGAGAAAGGAGAGATCCGTGGAATCTAACAGACCTTCCAGCGATAACCTTTCCACGTTGAGCCTATCGATTCTCTATCCGAGTGAAATTAGCTGCCAGTGGAGAACAAGACAAGTCTTTGCATGAAATGCTCTTGTGGAAGCTAGATTGCCAAATAATAAAGCATCAAATGGTAGAAACATGCACTGAAGTTTGAAGAGATACTCAGTGCACAAAGTAGACTGTGAAAGACTTTGGGGAAATCATGCAATCACCGAGAGACTAATTGATGACAATCCCCAAATTTATGTTTGCCAGAAAAGAGAGACGGTCCTGACATTGTATAGTGAGTGGTTTCGGACGTGCCACGGCAGTTTAAGAAAACGTGAAACAAAAAACTTGAGAAATCAGAAGGTATCCCAGCTATAACCTTTTGTTTATTAAAGAATTGATGAAAATCAAAAGAACGTATCTCACAGCATGTGTGATAATATTTCCATACGTATGTGATAATGGATCAACGTTTCATAGAGATGAAATAAAAAGTTCTAATTTTGACAAAAGCAAACAAGGAAAATTATACCGTAGAAAAGCCCGGGTGACGGAAGTGAGGCCCTGTCTCAAGAAGAAACATCGGAGACGTTTAAAAGCAGGGAGTGAAACAGAGGATAGCATACCATTTGTAATACTGGCCCTTGTTCCAGTGGGAAAAGGCAAAAATAAGCCGTGTATATCCTGGATTCTCGCATCGATTGTTCAGGATCGGAGATGTTGCCTCCATTTCCAGTTATGCATTGTATGGTGGAATTGCAGTTCGCACATTTGGTGCCAAAATTGTAATGCTGACGAAAGTGGACATGTTCCCTGAAGTAAGAGGGACAGAAATTGGGTGTGTCTTCCGGCTGTCTGGCTTACCAGGAATGAAGATCCTGGCTCTAGGGATTTTCCCAACATGTCTTAGACAGTAAGGAACAGGGCAGAATTGAGGCCCGGCGCCAAGGCCTCTAGGTGTAAAGAAACAGCCCTGGCTTCAGGGCCCATGAAATTAGGATGATTTTAAGGAGGATGATGGAATGAGAGGACTGTGACCTTTGGCCCCGTTTCTTTCCCTTGTCTTTTCATGGGCCAGGTGTGCTCCATCAGAAGGCTTCCTGTGCCGGATGTAAAGTGTCCTGGGGGAAGAAAAGAGCACTGCTTAGAAAGATGCTCCACAGGGAGAAAGGAGCCACCATTTTCAGGAGAATGATCCCCAGAAGCATGAGCAATGCAGATGCCGAGGCTTCACACAAGACCCTGGAGGGTCTTATTCCTGCAGCCGGGACCTGGGCATCGGTGTGCTTTAACGCTCATAACCGATTTTGAGGGGAGCCCAATCGATAAGCTGTCTCCCAGTCATGCTCATCACACCGTAGTTTTCACACACGTCACACGGAGACCCTGTTAGTATGCACATTTGGGTGCTTGAGCAGGGCTGCGCCCAAGATTCTGTGGTTCTACGGAGCCCTGAGTTGTGCCCTGGGCAGCTTTCCTCTGGGGTTGGTCAACTTTGATCACTGCACCTGACGAGAAAGGGACCATGAAATCTAATCAGCAAATAGAGAAAAGGAAGGGGCCATTTCCCACAATCATTTCCACGGAAACACCACGTCGGATAAATAAGTCTGACTGCAGGACAGGGACTGTGCTTCAGAGACGCAGCTTTCGCAGCTGGACGAATGACCCAGAAATTCCCCAAATGCCATTTTTAAACACCCCAAATGAGATTTAGTTCAGGGCTTTCTGAATTTATTTCAGTTGAATACACACACTCCTGTGTTTGCTTTCCTTTATTATCAATACAGCTTCGTTCCAGATGACTTACATGCCAGTGGGAAAATTTTCCGTTTCCACTCATGGGAAGTGGGCACCGTGAAACAGGCAAGTCGGTCTGTCTGTTTCCGGCGTTATGTGGGTTCCAGCAAGAGCACAAGTCCCAGGGCGCCTGAGGTCCATTCAGGAACCAATGTAAAAACGGCGAGCCCGGGTAAGAAAGAAGAGCACCGTTCTTATCTTCCAAATGCATTCCAGTTTCCACTATTCAAGGTGGCGAGAATGATCCACGGATGTCCCACATGAGCCAAATTTCACCTTCTCATGCCGACCAACAACTGACGAATGAAACACACCCCAAGAGAAAATACGAAACCGAGTCCCCTGCAATAACCTCACACGCAAACCTACACGTCGGTAGGTCATATTCAGAAATACACACTGAATGTCATCTATCATGAACACAAACACTCAGACAGTCCCTCCAGAGGTTCGGAAGACTCACGACCCCAAAACTCGATGTTTCCCATATGCGGGCTCATCCTGAGATGTAGCCATCACTATCCAGTTGTCCCTGTTGTAGAGACAGAAACTTGGGCTCCTCATTAGTTTATGTAGGATTGACGGTGTTCGTGTTTGTGTGTGTGTGTGTGTGTGTGTGTTTGCGTGCGCGCTTCTGGGTGTAGTTATGTGTGTGTGTGTGTGTGTGTGTGTGTGTGTGTGCGCACCCCTACGTGTGGGTCGGTACTTGCACTGAGATCACTGGCACACAAGCAGAGCCCTCTTGCTGTGTTTGTTCTTCCCTTTGGATCTCCTGGTCCTCCCTTGCAGGGAAGCGAGTGTGCCAGTGTTCATGGACTCCTGATCTGTCGGGGTCGTCGAAGAGAGGTTTAGCAGGGAGCTTTGCTGTTCAGGATGACGGTTCTTCATCCCACACTTGTATTTGGATTGATGAATCACAAGTACGTTGGGAGGCAGGGTACCTTCGACTTTTCTGACGTTGAACTCAGGCTTCGTTTTGTTTTGCTCTTGAAGGAATTTCCAGTGGTCTAAGGTGCTTTCCTGAGTGGCTCTTTCCACCAAGTGCTCGTCCAACTCGGGTGCCGGGAGGCAGGGGTGGTCTCTCTTGAGCTCTCCTTGCGTTGCTCGCCTGTGTGTGTCTTCAGCGCCAAGGGCTCTTGGTTCCCTGCCTCTTGACACACTCTCACTGTGTCTTTCCCATTCACTCTTCTGGATGTAAAAGAGGACATAGGCCTGTTGACTCAGGACAGAAGTGATGCTAGAGGCGGTGACCTCGGCATCATCCATTTTATACCACTGGCCTTCTTGAGCTTTGACATAAGAGAAGTAATGTCCGTTGTGACAACTCCACCCAGCGTGGACCAGCACAGCATAGAGGACATAGACAAGGGGTCCTGTGTTCTGCTGAGACATGTATGGCTGCATGTCAAGGCACTCAGGATAGTGCACATTCTTGGCAAGTTTGCTGCCTGTGACATCGGAGAATCTCTTCAATACAAGGATGAGGACCTTGGCAGAAGTGTGTAAAGTTAACGTCTTGGAGGCCGGCGCCCTCTGGAGACAAAGACCACAACGATAGGCATTCTCTCCATTGAGTTCTTCGGGCTTCCCCAACTGTTCCAAAGCTTGCTTGACACTCTGAGCTGCCTGGATATCCAGGGCGATGTCCAGGTAAGGGTCAAAAGTGTCTGAAATGCCGTGGCAGTGGAGACACTTGATTTGAGATCTCCAGTAGCCTCCAAATATTTGGTGGATGAGGGTGGTGTCCTTAGAGTGATGATCTACCTGCTTGTGCCCGGGAAGGCATGCCTTTTTCATGGCATCCACAGTGAACATGAGAAATTCATGGGCATCTTCCTGCTTGCCTCTATGGAAGTCAGCAGCCAATGCCTGTGAGGGCTGGATGACACGGCCAGGAATGTGGAGGGCCCGTGTGATGTGAGCTTGCATAGTACAGAGCATGCAGCCCTTGTGACGATGACACGTTGGAGAGTGCTCCCGGGACAGCATGTAGTTGGCAAGGGGCGGTGTGTACGTCAGGCACTGCAGGGAAGCGTTCACGTAGCAGGTATTTCCCATACTCTGGAGCCCAGCCCCCACCGCAGCAGGTCTCCTGCTACTCAGAGGAAGCTTCTCCCTGGGAGCAAGCTGTCTTGCCACAGGAGCCAAATCATCACAGAGGTCGACACGGGTCTCAGATGAGAGTGGTGACTTCTCAGGGAGAGAAGTCCGCTGGATTTCAGCCAAAGCTGCATCTGGCCGAGAAGATGTGAGTTTTGAAAAGTGGTTGAACTGCCACTCACCTCCCAAGGAGAGTGAGTCGTCCTCCATGTCGACTGGAACAAGGATCACAAGGTTTTTCTGCTGGGACCGCAGGTTGCAGAAAGACGCTATCTCTTCCGAGAGAGTCTTCAAATGACGAGCTCTCTGGCCGCATCAGCCCTTCTATAACTCACCCCCACCAACCGCGAACACCCCACCCTCTCCTCAGGTGCGCGATAAACCAATCAAATATCAGCACTCAATTCAGGAATGAGTCACAGGGTGTGTCCCCTTGCGTCGCTGGGAATTCAACAGACACAGCCCACATCATGACTTCCAGAACACCTGAATCAAATTACTCCTCAGGATGATAGGCACATATAATATGAGTGTAACCGGGTTGGGACAGTGGCCACACAGTTGCCTTATTTTAGGTAAAGCAATGGCAGGGAAGAAATCTTTACCTAGGAAACAGTGTGAGTGTGTGTGTGTGAGTGTGTTTGTGTGTGTGGGGGGGAGGGGCGTGTGTGTGTGTGTGTGTGTGTGTTTGTGCTGGGATGAACTTCCAAGTATGTACTTTTGGCAGCTGCCATCATCCTCTCAGCGACGGAAGGACAAGAAGTCGGAAGTGCGCTTTCTGACCTGAGAATAGTCAATGAAGTATAATATTGAGCACAGCGTATTTTCTTCCCTAATGAGAAAGGAGAGATCCGTGGAATCTAACAGACCTTCCAGCGATAACCTTTCCACGTTGAGCCTATCGATTCTCTATCCGAGTGAAATTAGCTGCCAGTGGAGAACAAGACAAGTCTTTGCATGAAATGCTCTTGTGGAAGCTAGATTGCCAAATAATAAAGCATCAAATGGTAGAAACATGCACTGAAGTTTGAAGAGATACTCAGTGCACAAAGTAGACTGTGAAAGACTTTGGGGAAATCATGCAATCACCGAGAGACTAATTGTTGACAATCCGCAAATTTATGTTTGCCAGAAAAGAGAGACGGTCCTGACATTGTATAGTGAGTGGTTTCGGACGTGCCACGGCAGTTTAAGACAACATGAAACAAAAAACTTGAGAAATCAGAAGGTCTCCCAGCTATAACCTTTTGTTTATTAAAGAATTGATGAAAATCAAAAGAACGTATCTCACAGCATGTGTGATAATATTTCCATACGTATGTGATAATGGATCAACGTTTCATAGAGATGAAATAAAAAGTTCTAATTTTGACAAAAGCAAACAAGGAAAATTATACCGTAGAAAAGCCCGGGTGACGGAAGTGAGGCCCTGTCTCAAGAAGAAACATCGGAGACGTTTAAAAGCAGGGAGTGAAACAGAGGATAGCATACCATTTTTAATACTGGCCCTCGTTTCAGTGGGAAAAGGCAAAAATAAGCCGTGTATATCCTGGATTCTCGCATCGATTGTTCAGGATCGGAGATGTTGCCTCCATTTCCAGTTATGCATTGTATGGTGGAATTGCAGTTCGCACATTTGGTGCCAAAATTGTAATGCTGACGAAAGTGGACATGTTCCCTGAAGTAAGAGGGTCAGAATTTGGGTGTGTCTTCCGGCTGTCTGGCTTACCAGGAATGAAGATCCTGGCTCTAGGGATTTTCCCAACATGTCTTAGACAGTAAGGAACAGGGCAGAATTGAGGCCCGGCGCTAAGGCCTCTAGGTGTAAAGAAACAGCCCTGGCTTCAGGGCCCATGAAATTAGGATGATTTTAAGGAGGATGATGGAATGAGAGGACTGTGACCTTTGGCCCCGTTTCTTTCCCTTGTCTTTTCATGGGCCAGGTGTGCTCCATCAGAAGGCTTCCTGTGCCGGATGTAAAGTGTCCTGGGGGAAGAAAAGAGCACTGCTTAGAAAGATGCTCCACAGGGAGAAAGGAGCCACCATTTTCAGGAGAATGATCCCCAGAAGCATGAGCAATGCAGATGCCGAGGCTTCACACAAGACCCTGGAGGGTCTTATTCCTGCAGCCGGGACCTGGGCATCGGTGTGCTTTAACGCTCATAACCGATTTTGAGGGGAGCCCAATCGATAAGCTGTCTGCCAGTCATGCTCATCACACCGTAGTTTTCACACACGTCACACGGAGACCCTGTTCGTATGCACATTTGGGTGCTTGAGCAGGGCTGCGCCCAAGATTCTGTGGTTCTACGGAGCCCTGAGTTGTGCCCTGGGCAGCTTTCCTCTGGGGTTGGTCAACTTTGATCACTGTACCTGACGAGAAAGGGACCATGAAATCTAATCAGCAAATAGAGAAAAGGAAGGGGCCATTTCCCACAATCATTTCCACGGAAACACCACGTCGGATAAATAAGTCTGACTGCAGGACAGGGACTGTGCTTCAGAGACGCAGCTTTCGCAGCTGGACGAATGACCCAGAAATTCCCCAAATGCCATTTTTAAACACACCAAATGAGATTTAGTTCAGGGCTTTCTGAATTTATTTCAGTTGAATACACACACTCCTGTGTTTGCTTTCCTTTATTATCAATACAGCTTCGTTCCAGATGACTTACATGCCAGTGGGAAAATTTTCCGTTTCCACTCATGGGAAGTGGGCACCGTGAAACAGGCAAGTCGGTCTGTCTGTTTCCGGCGTTATGTGGGTTCCAGCAAGAGCACAAGTCCCAGGGCGCCTGAGGTCCATTCAGGAACCAATGTAAAAACGGCGAGCCCGGGTAAGAAAGAAGAGCACCGTTCTTATCTTCCAAATGCATTCCAGTTTCCACTATTCAAGGTGGCGAGAATGATCCACGGATGTCCCACATGAGCCAAATTTCACCTTCTCATGCCGACCAACAACTGACGAATGAAACACACCCCAAGAGAAAATACGAAACCGAGTCCCCTGCAATAACCTCACACGCAAACCTACACGTCGGTAGGTCATATTCAGAAATACACACTGAATGTCATCTATCATGAACACAAACACTCAGACAGTCCCTCCAGAGGTTCGGAAGACTCACGACCCCAAAACTCGATGTTTCCCATATGCGGGCTCATCCTGAGATGTAGCCATCACTATCCAGTTGTCCCTGTTGTAGAGACAGAAACTTGGGCTCCTCATTAGTTTATGTAGGATTGACGGTGTTCGTGTTTGTGTGTGTGTGTGTGTGTGTGTTTGCGTGCGCGCTTCTGGGTGTAGTTATGTGTGTGTGTGTGTGTGTGTGTGTGCACCCCTACGTGTGGGTCGGTACTTGCACTGAGATCACTGGCACACAAGCAGAGCCCTCTTGCTGTGTTTGTTCTTCCCTTTGGATCTCCTGGTCCTCCCTTGCAGGGAAGCGAGTGTGCCAGTGTTCATGGACTCCTGATCTGTCGGGGTCGTCGAAGAGAGGTTTAGCAGGGAGCTTTGCTGTTCAGGATGACGGTTCTTCATCCCACACTTGTATTTGGATTGATGAATCACAAGTACGTTGGGAGGCAGGGTACCTTCGACTTTTCTGACGTTGAACTCAGGCTTCGTTTTGTTTTGCTCTTGAAGGAATTTCCAGTGGTCTAAGGTGCTTTCCTGAGTGGCTCTTTCCACCAAGTGCTCGTCCAACTCGGGTGCCTGGAGGCAGGGGTGGTCTCTCTTGAGCTCTCCTTGCGTTGCTCGCCTGTGTGTGTCTTCAGCGCCAAGGGCTCTTGGTTCCCTGCCTCTTGACACACTCTCACTGTGTCTTTCCCATTCACTCTTCTGGATGTAAAAGAGGACATAGGCCTGTTGACTCAGGACAGAAGTGATGCTAGAGGCGGTGACCTCGGCATCATCCATTTTATACCACTGGCCTTCTTGAGCTTTGACATAAGAGAAGTAATGTCCGTTGTGACAACTCCACCCAGCGTGGACCAGCACAGCATAGAGGACATAGACAAGGGGTCCTGTGTTCTGCTGAGACATGTATGGCTGCATGTCAAGGCACTCAGGATAGTGCACATTCTTGGCAAGTTTGTTGCCTGTGACATCGGAGAATCTCTTCAATACAAGGATGAGGACCTTGGCAGAAGTGTGTAAAGTTAACGTCTTGGAGGCCGGCGCCCTCTGGAGACAAAGACCACAACGATAGGCATTCTCTCCATTGAGTTCTTCGGGCTTCACCAACTGTTCCAAAGCTTGCTTGACACTCTGAGCTGCCTGGATATCCAGGGCGATGTCCAGGTAAGGGTCAAAAGTGTCTGAAATGCCGTGGCAGTGGAGACACTTGATTTGAGATCTCCAGTAGCCTCCAAATATTTGGTGGATGAGGGTGGTGTCCTTAGAGTGATGATCTACCTGCTTGTGCCCGGGAAGGCATGCCTTTTTCATGGCATCCACAGTGAACATGAGAAATTCATGGGCATCTTCCTGCTTGCCTCTATGGAAGTCAGCAGCCAATGCCTGTGAGGGCTGGATGACACGGCCAGGAATGTGGAGGGCCCGTGTGATGTGAGCTTGCATAGTACAGAGCATGCAGCCCTTGTGACGATGACACGTTGGAGAGTGCTCCCGGGACAGCATGTAGTTGGCAAGGGGCGGTGTGTACGTCAGGCACTGCAGGGAAGCGTTCACGTAGCAGGTATTTCCCATATTCTGGAGCCCAGCCCCCACCGCAGCAGGTCTCCTGCTACTCAGAGGAAGCTTCTCCCTGGGAGCAAGCTGTCTTGCCACAGGAGCCAAATCATCACAGAGGTCGACACGGGTCTCAGATGAGAGTGGTGACTTCTCAGGGAGAGAAGTCCGCTGGATTTCAGCCAAAGCTGCATCTGGCCGAGAAGATGTGAGTTTTGAAAAGTGGTTGAACTGCCACTCACCTCCCAAGGAGAGTGAGTCGTCCTCCATGTCGACTGGAACAAGGATCACAAGGTTTTTCTGCTGGGACCGCAGGTTGCAGAAAGACGCTATCTCTTCCGAGAGAGTCTTCAAATGACGAGCTCTCTGGCCGCATCAGCCCTTCTATAACTCACCCCCACCAACCGCGAACACCCCACCCTCTCCTCAGGTGCGCGATAAACCAATCAAATAACAGCACTCAATTCAGGAATGAGTCACAGGGTGTGTCCCCTTGCGTCGCTGGGAATTCAACAGACACAGCCCACATCATGACTTCCAGAACACCTGAATCAAATTACTCCTCAGGATGATAGGCACATATAATATGAGTGTAACCGGGTTGGGACAGTGGCCACACAGTTGCCTTATTTTAGGTAAAGCAATGGCAGGGAAGAAATCTTTACCTAGGAAACAGTGTGAGTGTGTGTGTGTGAGTGTGTTTGTGTGTGTGTGGGGGAGGGGCGTGTGTGTGTGTGTGTGTGTGTGTTTGTGCTGGGATGAACTTCCAAGTATGTACTTTTGGCAGCTGCCATCATCCTCTCAGCGACGGAAGGACAAGAAGTCGGAAGTGCGCTTTCTGACCTGAGAATAGTCAATGAAGTATAATATTTAGCACAGCGTATTTTCTTCCCTAATGAGAAAGGAGAGATCCGTGGAATCTAACAGACCTTCCAGCGATAACCTTTCCACGTTGAGCCTATCGATTCTCTATCCGAGTGAAATTAGCTGCCAGTGGAGAACAAGACAAGTCTTTGCATGAAATGCTCTTGTGGAAGCTAGATTGCCAAATAATAAAGCATCAAATGGTAGAAACATGCACTGAAGTTTGAAGAGATACTCAGTGCACAAAGTAGACTGTGAAAGACTTTGGGGAAATCATGCAATCACCGAGAGACTAATTGATGACAATCCCCAAATTTATGTTTGCCAGAAAAGAGAGACGGTCCTGACATTGTATAGTGAGTGGTTTCGGACGTGCCACGGCAGTTTAAGAAAACATGAAACAAAAAACTTGAGAAATCAGAAGGTATCCCAGCTATAACCTTTTGTTTATTAAAGAATTGATGAAAATCAAAAGAACGTATCTCACAGCATGTGTGATAATATTTCCATACGTATGTGATAATGGATCAACGTTTCATAGAGATGAAATAAAAAGTTCTAATTTTGACAAAAGCAAACAAGGAAAATTATACCGTAGAAAAGCCCGGGTGACGGAAGTGAGGCCCTGTCTCAAGAAGAAACATCGGAGACGTTTAAAAGCAGGGAGTGAAACAGAGGATAGCATACCATTTGTAATACTGGCCCTTGTTTCAGTGGGAAAAGGCAAAAATAAGCCGTGTATATCCTGGATTCTCGCATCGATTGTTCAGGATCGGAGATGTTGCCTCCATTTCCAGTTATGCATTGTATGGTGGAATTGTAGTTCGCACATTTGGTGCCAAAATTGTAATGCTGACGAAAGTGGACATGTTCCCTGAAGTAAGAGGGACAGAAATTGGGTGTGTCTTCCGGCTGTCTGGCTTACCAGGAATGAAGATCCTGGCTCTAGGGATTTTCCCAACATGTCTTAGACAGTAAGGAACAGGGCAGAATTGAGGCCCGGCGCCAAGGCCTCTAGGTGTAAAGAAACAGCCCTGGCTTCAGGGCCCATGAAATTAGGATGATTTTAAGGAGGATGATGGAATGAGAGGACTGTGACCTTTGGCCCCGTTTCTTTCCCTTGTCTTTTCATGGGCCAGGTGTGCTCCATCAGAAGGCTTCCTGTGCCGGATGTAAAGTGTCCTGGGGGAAGAAAAGAGCACTGCTTAGAAAGATGCTCCACAGGGAGAAAGGAGCCACCATTTTCAGGAGAATGATCCCCAGAAGCATGAGCAATGCAGATGCCGAGGCTTCACACAAGACCCTGGAGGGTCTTATTCCTGCAGCCGGGACCTGGGCATCGGTGTGCTTTAATGCTCATAACCGATTTTGAGGGGAGCCCAATCGATAAGCTGTCTGCCAGTCATGCTCATCACACCGTAGTTTTCACACACGTCACACGGAGACCCTGTTCGTATGCACATTTGGGTGCTTGAGCAGGGCTGCGCCCAGGATTCTGTGGTTCTACGGAGCCCTGAGTTGTGCCCTGGGCAGCTTTCCTCTGGGGTTGGTCAACTTTGATCACTGTACCTGACGAGAAAGGGACCATGAAATCTAATCAGCAGATAGAGAAAAGGAAGGGGCCATTTCCCACAATCATTTCCACGGAAACACCACGTCGGATAAATAAGTCTGACTGCAGGACAGGGACTGTGCTTCAGAGACGCAGCTTTCGCAGCTGGACGAATGACCCAGAAATTCCCCAAATGCCATTTTTAAACACACCAAATGAGATTTAGTTCAGGGCTTTCTGAATTTATTTCAGTTGAATACACACACTCCTGTGTTTGCTTTCCTTTATTATCAATACAGCTTCGTTCCAGATGACTTAAATGCCAGTGGGAAAATTTTCCGTTTCGACTCATGGGAAGTGGGCACCGTGAAACAGGCAAGTCGGTCTGTCTGTTTCCGGCGTTATGTGGGTTCCAGCAAGAGCACAAGTCCCAGGGCGCCTGAGGTCCATTCAGGAACCAATGTAAAAACGGCGAGCCCGGGTAAGAAAGAAGAGCACCGTTCTTATCTTCCAAATGCATTCCAGTTTCCACTATTCAAGGTGGCGAGAATGATCCACGGATGTCCCACATGAGCCAAATTTCACCTTCTCATGCCGACCAACAACTGACGAATGAAACACACCCCAAGAGAAAATACGAAACCGAGTCCCCTGCAATAACCTCACACGCAAACCTACACGTCGGTAGGTCATATTCAGAAATACACACTGAATGTCATCTATCATGAACACAAACACTCAGACAGTCCCTCCAGAGGTTCGGAAGACTCACGACCCCAAAACTCGATGTTTCCCATATGCGGGCTCATCCTGAGATGTAGCCATCACTATCCAGTTGTCCCTGTTGTAGAGACAGAAACTTGGGCTCCTCATTAGTTTATGTAGGATTGACGGTGTTCGTGTTTGTGTGTGTGTGTGTGTGTTTGCGGGCGCGCTTCTGGGTGTAGTTATGTGTGTGTGTGTGTGTGTGTGTGTGCGCGCACCCCTACGTGTGGGTCGGTACTTGCACTGAGATCACTGGCACACAAGCAGAGCCCTCTTGCTGTGTTTGTTCTTCCCTTTGGATCTCCTGGTCCTCCCTTGCAGGGAAGCGAGTGTGCCAGTGTTCATGGACTCCTGATCTGTCGGGGTCGTCGAAGAGAGGTTTAGCAGGGAGCTTTGCTGTTCAGGATGACGGTTCTTCATCCCACACTTGTATTTGGATTGATGAATCACAAGTACGTTGGGAGGCAGGGTACCTTCGACTTTTCTGACGTTGAACTCAGGCTTCGTTTTGTTTTGCTCTTGAAGGAATTTCCAGTGGTCTAAGGTGCTTTCCTGAGTGGCTCTTTCCACCAAGTGCTCGTCCAACTCGGGTGCCTGGAGGCAGGGGTGGTCTCTCTTGAGCTCTCCTTGCGTTGCTCGCCTGTGTGTGTCTTCAGCGCCAAGGGCTCTTGGTTCCCTGCCTCTTGACACACTCTCACTGTGTCTTTCCCATTCACTCTTCTGGATGTAAAAGAGGACATAGGCCTGTTGACTCAGGACAGAAGTGATGCTAGAGGCGGTGACCTCGGCATCATCCATTTTATACCACTGGCCTTCTTGAGCTTTGACATAAGAGAAGTAATGTCCGTTGTGACAACTCCACCCAGCGTGGACCAGCACAGCATAGAGGACATAGACAAGGGGTCCTGTGTTCTGCTGAGACATGTATGGCTGCATGTCAAGGCACTCAGGATAGTGCACATTCTTGGCAAGTTTGCTGCCTGTGACATCGGAGAATCTCTTCAATACAAGGATGAGGACCTTGGCAGAAGTGTGTAAAGTTAACGTCTTGGAGGCCGGCGCCCTCTGGAGACAAAGACCACAACGATAGGCATTCTCTCCATTGAGTTCTTCGGGCTTCCCCAACTGTTCCAAAGCTTGCTTGACACTCTGAGCTGCCTGGATATCCAGGGCGATGTCCAGGTAAGGGTCAAAAGTGTCTGAAATGCCGTGGCAGTGGAGACACTTGATTTGAGATCTCCAGTAGCCTCCAAATATTTGGTGGATGAGGGTGGTGTCCTTAGAGTGATGATCTACCTGCTTGTGCCCGGGAAGGCATGCCTTTTTCATGGCATCCACAGTGAACATGAGAAATTCATGGGCATCTTCCTGCTTGCCTCTATGGAAGTCAGCAGCCAATGCCTGTGAGGGCTGGATGACACGGCCAGGAATGTGGAGGGCCCGTGTGATGTGAGCTTGCATAGTACAGAGCATGCAGCCCTTGTGACGATGACACGTTGGAGAGTGCTCCCGGGACAGCATGTAGTTGGCAAGGGGCGGTGTGTACGTCAGGCACTGCAGGGAAGCGTTCACGTAGCAGGTATTTCCCATATTCTGGAGCCCAGCCCCCACCGCAGCAGGTCTCCTGCTACTCAGAGGAAGCTTCTCCCTGGGAGCAAGCTGTCTTGCCACAGGAGCCAAATCATCACAGAGGTCGACACGGGTCTCAGATGAGAGTGGTGACTTCTCAGGGAGAGAAGTCCGCTGGATTTCAGCCAAAGCTGCATCTGGCCGAGAAGATGTGAGTTTTGAAAAGTGGTTGAACTGCCACTCACCTCCCAAGGAGAGTGAGTCGTCCTCCATGTCGACTGGAACAAGGATCACAAGGTTTTTCTGCTGGGAACGCAGGTTGCAGAAAGACGCTATCTCTTCCGAGAGAGTCTTCAAATGACGAGCTCTCTGGCCACATCAGCCCTTCTATAACTCACCCCCACCAACCGCGAACACCCCACCCTCTCCTCAGGTGCGCGATAAACCAATCAAATATCAGCACTCAATTCAGGAATGAGTCACAGGGTGTGTCCCCTTGCGTCGCTGGGAATTCAACAGACACAGTCCACATCATGACTTCCAGAACACCTGAATCAAATTACTCCTCAGGATGATAGGCACATATAATGTGAGTGTAACCGGGTTGGGACAGTGGCCACACAGTTGCCTTATTTTAGGTAAAGCAATGGCAGGGAAGAAATCTTTACCTAGGAAACAGTGTGAGTGTGTGTGTGTGAGTGTGTTTGTGTGTGTGGGGGGGAGGGGCGTGTGTTTGTGTGTGTGTGTGTTTGTGCTGGGATGAACTTCCAAGCATGTACTTTTGGCAGCTGCCATCATCCTCTCAGCGACGGAAGGACAAGAAGTCGGAAGTGCGCTTTCTGACCTGAGAATAGTCAATGAAGTATAATATTTAGCACAGCGTATTTTCTTCCCTAATGAGAAAGGAGAGATCCGTGGAATCTAACAGACCTTCCAGCGATAACCTTTCCACGTTGAGCCTATCGATTCTCTATCCGAGTGAAATTAGCTGCCAGTGGAGAACAAGACAAGTCTTTGCATGAAATGCTCTTGTGGAAGCTAGATTGCCAAATAATAAAGCATCAAATGGTAGAAACATGCACTGAAGTTTGAAGAGATACTCAGTGCACAAAGTAGACTGTGAAAGACTTTGGGGAAATCATGCAATCACCGAGAGACTAATTGATGACAATCCCCAAATTTATGTTTGCCAGAAAAGAGAGACGGTCCTGACATTGTATAGTGAGTGGTTTCGGACGTGCCACGGCAGTTTAAGAAAACATGAAACAAAAAACTTGAGAAATCAGAAGGTATCCCAGCTATAACCTTTTGTTTATTAAAGAATTGATGAAAATCAAAAGAACGTATCTCACAGCATGTGTGATAATATTTCCATACGTATGTGATAATGGATCAACGTTTCATAGAGATGAAATAAAAAGTTCTAATTTTGACAAAAGCAAACAAGGAAAATTATACCGTAGAAAAGCCCGGGTGACGGAAGTGAGGCCCTGTCTCAAGAAGAAACATCGGAGACGTTTAAAAGCAGGGAGTGAAACAGAGGATAGCATACCATTTGTAATACTGGCCCTTGTTTCAGTGGGAAAAGGCAAAAATAAGCCGTGTATATCCTGGATTCTCGCATCGATTGTTCAGGATCGGAGATGTTGCCTCCATTTCCAGTTATGCATTGTATGGTGGAATTGTAGTTCGCAGATTTGGTGCCAAAATTGTAATGCTGACGAAAGTGGACATGTTCCCTGAAGTAAGAGGGACAGAAATTGGGTGTGTCTTCCGGCTGTCTGGCTTACCAGGAATGAAGATCCTGGCTCTAGGGATTTTCCCAACATGTCTTAGACAGTAAGGAACAGGGCAGAATTGAGGCCCGGCGCCAAGGCCTCTAGGTGTAAAGAAACAGCCCTGGCTTCAGGGCCCATGAAATTAGGATGATTTTAAGGAGGATGATGGAATGAGAGGACTGTGACCTTTGGCCCCGTTTCTTTCCCTTGTCTTTTCATGGGCCAGGTGTGCTCCATCAGAAGGCTTCCTGTGCCGGATGTAAAGTGTCCTGGGGGAAGAAAAGAGCACTGCTTAGAAAGATGCTCCACAGGGAGAAAGGAGCCACCATTTTCAGGAGAATGATCCCCAGAAGCATGAGCAATGCAGATGCCGAGGCTTCACACAAGACCCTGGAGGGTCTTATTCCTGCAGCCGGGACCTGGGCATCGGTGTGCTTTAATGCTCATAACCGATTTTGAGGGGAGCCCAATCGATAAGCTGTCTGCCAGTCATGCTCATCACACCGTAGTTTTCACACACGTCACACGGAGACCCTGTTCGTATGCACATTTGGGTGCTTGAGCAGGGCTGCGCCCAGGATTCTGTGGTTCTACGGAGCCCTGAGTTGTGCCCTGGGCAGCTTTCCTCTGGGGTTGGTCAACTTTGATCACTGTACCTGACGAGAAAGGGACCATGAAATCTAATCAGCAGATAGAGAAAAGGAAGGGGCCATTTCCCACAATCATTTCCACGGAAACACCACGTCGGATAAATAAGTCTGACTGCAGGACAGGGACTGTGCTTCAGAGACGCAGCTTTCGCAGCTGGACGAATGACCCAGAAATTCCCCAAATGCCATTTTTAAACACACCAAATGAGATTTAGTTCAGGGCTTTCTGAATTTATTTCAGTTGAATACACACACTCCTGTGTTTGCTTTCCTTTATTATCAATACAGCTTCGTTCCAGATGACTTAAATGCCAGTGGGAAAATTTTCCGTTTCGACTCATGGGAAGTGGGCACCGTGAAACAGGCAAGTCGGTCTGTCTGTTTCCGGCGTTATGTGGGTTCCAGCAAGAGCACAAGTCCCAGGGCGCCTGAGGTCCATTCAGGAACCAATGTAAAAACGGCGAGCCCGGGTAAGAAAGAAGAGCACCGTTCTTATCTTCCAAATGCATTCCAGTTTCCACTATTCAAGGTGGCGAGAATGATCCACGGATGTCCCACATGAGCCAAATTTCACCTTCTCATGCCGACCAACAACTGACGAATGAAACACACCCCAAGAGAAAATACGAAACCGAGTCCCCTGCAATAACCTCACACGCAAACCTACACGTCGGTAGGTCATATTCAGAAATACACACTGAATGTCATCTATCATGAACACAAACACTCAGACAGTCCCTCCAGAGGTTCGGAAGACTCACGACCCCAAAACTCGATGTTTCCCATATGCGGGCTCATCCTGAGATGTAGCCATCACTATCCAGTTGTCCCTGTTGTAGAGACAGAAACTTGGGCTCCTCATTAGTTTATGTAGGATTGACGGTGTTCGTGTTTGTGTGTGTGTGTGTGTGTTTGCGGGCGCGCTTCTGGGTGTAGTTATGTGTGTGTGTGTGTGTGTGTGTGTGCGCGCACCCCTACGTGTGGGTCGGTACTTGCACTGAGATCACTGGCACACAAGCAGAGCCCTCTTGCTGTGTTTGTTCTTCCCTTTGGATCTCCTGGTCCTCCCTTGCAGGGAAGCGAGTGTGCCAGTGTTCATGGACTCCTGATCTGTCGGGGTCGTCGAAGAGAGGTTTAGCAGGGAGCTTTGCTGTTCAGGATGACGGTTCTTCATCCCACACTTGTATTTGGATTGATGAATCACAAGTACGTTGGGAGGCAGGGTACCTTCGACTTTTCTGACGTTGAACTCAGGCTTCGTTTTGTTTTGCTCTTGAAGGAATTTCCAGTGGTCTAAGGTGCTTTCCTGAGTGGCTCTTTCCACCAAGTGCTCGTCCAACTCGGGTGCCTGGAGGCAGGGGTGGTCTCTCTTGAGCTCTCCTTGCGTTGCTCGCCTGTGTGTGTCTTCAGCGCCAAGGGCTCTTGGTTCCCTGCCTCTTGACACACTCTCACTGTGTCTTTCCCATTCACTCTTCTGGATGTAAAAGAGGACATAGGCCTGTTGACTCAGGACAGAAGTGATGCTAGAGGCGGTGACCTCGGCATCATCCATTTTATACCACTGGCCTTCTTGAGCTTTGACATAAGAGAAGTAATGTCCGTTGTGACAACTCCACCCAGCGTGGACCAGCACAGCATAGAGGACATAGACAAGGGGTCCTGTGTTCTGCTGAGACATGTATGGCTGCATGTCAAGGCACTCAGGATAGTGCACATTCTTGGCAAGTTTGCTGCCTGTGACATCGGAGAATCTCTTCAATACAAGGATGAGGACCTTGGCAGAAGTGTGTAAAGTTAACGTCTTGGAGGCCGGCGCCCTCTGGAGACAAAGACCACAACGATAGGCATTCTCTCCATTGAGTTCTTCGGGCTTCCCCAACTGTTCCAAAGCTTGCTTGACACTCTGAGCTGCCTGGATATCCAGGGCGATGTCCAGGTAAGGGTCAAAAGTGTCTGAAATGCCGTGGCAGTGGAGACACTTGATTTGAGATCTCCAGTAGCCTCCAAATATTTGGTGGATGAGGGTGGTGTCCTTAGAGTGATGATCTACCTGCTTGTGCCCGGGAAGGCATGCCTTTTTCATGGCATCCACAGTGAACATGAGAAATTCATGGGCATCTTCCTGCTTGCCTCTATGGAAGTCAGCAGCCAATGCCTGTGAGGGCTGGATGACACGGCCAGGAATGTGGAGGGCCCGTGTGATGTGAGCTTGCATAGTACAGAGCATGCAGCCCTTGTGACGATGACACGTTGGAGAGTGCTCCCGGGACAGCATGTAGTTGGCAAGGGGCGGTGTGTACGTCAGGCACTGCAGGGAAGCGTTCACGTAGCAGGTATTTCCCATATTCTGGAGCCCAGCCCCCACCGCAGCAGGTCTCCTGCTACTCAGAGGAAGCTTCTCCCTGGGAGCAAGCTGTCTTGCCACAGGAGCCAAATCATCACAGAGGTCGACACGGGTCTCAGATGAGAGTGGTGACTTCTCAGGGAGAGAAGTCCGCTGGATTTCAGCCAAAGCTGCATCTGGCCGAGAAGATGTGAGTTTTGAAAAGTGGTTGAACTGCCACTCACCTCCCAAGGAGAGTGAGTCGTCCTCCATGTCGACTGGAACAAGGATCACAAGGTTTTTCTGCTGGGACCGCAGGTTGCAGAAAGACGCTATCTCTTCCGAGAGAGTCTTCAAATGACGAGCTCTCTGGCCGCATCAGCCCTTCTATAACTCACCCCCACCAACCGCGAACACCCCACCCTCTCCTCAGGTGCGTGATAAACCAATCAAATATCAGCACTCAATTCAGGAATGAGTCACAGGGTGTGTCCCCTTGCGTCGCTGGGAATTCAAAAGACACAGTCCACATCATGACTTCCAGAACACCTGAATCAAATTACTCCTCAGGATGATAGGCACATATAATGTGAGTGTAACCGGGTTGGGACAGTGGCCACACAGTTGCCTTATTTTAGGTAAAGCAATGGCAGGGAAGAAATCTTTACCTAGGAAACAGTGTGAGTGTGTGTGTGTGAGTGTGTTTGTGTGTGTGGGGGGGAGGGGCGTGTGTGTGTGTGTGTGTGTGTTTGTGCTGGGATGAACTTCCAAGTATGTACTTTTGGCAGCTGCCATCATCCTCTCAGCGACGGAAGGACAAAAAGTCGGAAGTGCGCTTTCTGACCTGAGAATAGTCAATGAAGTATAATATTTAGCACAGCGTATTTTCTTCCCTAATGAGAAAGGAGAGATCCGTGGAATCTAACAAACCTTCCAGCGATAACCTTTCCACGTTGAGCCTATCGATTCTCTATCCGAGTGAAATTAGCTGCCAGTGGAGAACAAGACAAGTCTTTGCATGAAATGCTCTTGTGGAAGCTAGATTGCCAAATAATAAAGCATCAAATGGTAGAAACATGCACTGAAGTTTGAAGAGATACTCAGTGCACAAAGTAGACTGTGAAAGACTTTGGGGAAATCATGCAATCACCGAGAGACTAATTGATGACAATCCCCAAATTTATGTTTGCCAGAAAAGGGAGACGGTCCTGACATTGTATAGTGAGTGGTTTCGGACGTGCCACGGCAGTTTAAGAAAACATGAAACAAAAAACTTGAGAAATCAGAAGGTATCCCAGCTATAACCTTTTGTTTATTAAAGAATTGATGAAAATCAAAAGAACGTATCTCACAGCATGTGTGATAATATTTCCATACGTATGTGATAATGGATCAACGTTTCATAGAGATGAAATAAAAAGTTCTAATTTTGACAAAAGCAAACAAGGAAAATTATACCGTAGAAAAGCCCGGGTGACGGAAGTGAGGCCCTGTCTCAAGAAGAAACATCGGAGACGTTTAAAAGCAGGGAGTGAAACAGAGGATAGCATACCATTTGTAATACTGGCCCTTGTTCCAGTGGGAAAAGGCAAAAATAAGCCGTGTATATCCTGGATTCTCGCATCGATTGTTCAGGATCGGAGATGTTGCCTCCATTTCCAGTTATGCATTGTATGGTGGAATTGCAGTTCGCACATTTGGTGCCAAAATTGTAATGCTGACGAAAGTGGACATGTTCCCTGAAGTAAGAGGGACAGAAATTGGGTGTGTCTTCCGGCTGTCTGGCTTACCAGGAATGAAGATCCTGGCTCTAGGGATTTTCCCAACATGTCTTAGACAGTAAGGAACAGGGCAGAATTGAGGCCCGGCGCCAAGGCCTCTAGGTGTAAAGAAACAGCCCTGGCTTCAGGGCCCATGAAATTAGGATGATTTTAAGGAGGATGATGGAATGAGAGGACTGTGACCTTTGGCCCCGTTTCTTTCCCTTGTCTTTTCATGGGCCAGGTGTGCTCCATCAGAAGGCTTCCTGTGCCGGATGTAAAGTGTCCTGGGGGAAGAAAAGAGCACTGCTTAGAAAGATGCTCCACAGGGAGAAAGGAGCCACCATTTTCAGGAGAATGATCCCCAGAAGCATGAGCAATGCAGATGCCGAGGCTTCACACAAGACCCTGGAGGGTCTTATTCCTGCAGCCGGGACCTGGGCATCGGTGTGCTTTAATGCTCATAACCGATTTTGAGGGGAGCCCAATCGATAAGCTGTCTCCCAGTCATGCTCATCACACCGTAGTTTTCACACACGTCACACGGAGACCCTGTTCGTATGCACATTTGGGTGCTTGAGCAGGGCTGCGCCCAAGATTCTGTGGTTCTACGGAGCCCTGAGTTGTGCCCTGGGCAGCTTTCCTCTGGGGTTGGTCAACTTTGATCACTGCACCTGACGAGAAAGGGACCATGAAATCTAATCAGCAAATAGAGAAAAGGAAGGGGCCATTTCCCACAATCATTTCCACGGAAACACCACGTCGGATAAATAAGTCTGACTGCAGGACAGGGACTGTGCTTCAGAGACGCAGCTTTCACAGCTGGACGAATGACCCAGAAATTCCCCAAATGCCATTTTTAAACACACCAAATGAGATTTAGTTCAGGGCTTTCTGAACTTATTTCAGTTGAATACACACACTCCTGTGTTTGCTTTCCTTTATTATCAATACAGCTTCGTTCCAGATGACTTACATGCCAGTGGGAAAATTTTCCGTTTCCACTCATGGGAAGTGGGCACCGTGAAACAGGCAAGTCGGTCTGTCTGTTTCCGGCGTTATGTGGGTTCCAGCAAGAGCACAAGTCCCAGGGCGCCTGAGGTCCATTCAGGAACCAATGTAAAAACGGCGAGCCCGGGTAAGAAAGAAGAGCACCGTTCTTATCTTCCAAATGCATTCCAGTTTCCACTATTCAAGGTGGCGAGAATGATCCACGGATGTCCCACATGAGCCAAATTTCACCTTCTCATGCCGACCAACAACTGACGAATGAAACACACCCCAAGAGAAAATACGAAACCGAGTCCCCTGCAATAACCTCACACGCAAACCTACACGTCGGTAGGTCATATTCAGAAATACACACTGAATGTCATCTATCATGAACACAAACACTCAGACAGTCCCTCCAGAGGTTCGGAAGACTCACGACCCCAAAACTCGATGTTTCCCATATGCGGGCTCATCCTGAGATGTAGCCATCACTATCCAGTTGTCCCTGTTGTAGAGACAGAAACTTGGGCTCCTCATTAGTTTATGTAGGATTGACGGTGTTCGTGTTTGTGTGTGTGTGTGTGTGTGTTTGCGTGCGCGCTTCTGGGTGTAGTTATGTGTGTGTGTGTGTGTGTGTGTGTGTGTGTGCGCACCCCTACGTGTGGGTCGGTACTTGCACTGAGATCACTGGCACACAAGCAGAGCCCTCTTGCTGTGTTTGTTCTTCCCTTTGGATCTCCTGGTCCTCCCTTGCAGGGAAGCGAGTGTGCCAGTGTTCATGGACTCCTGATCTGTCGGGGTCGTCGAAGAGAGGTTTAGCAGGGAGCTTTGCTGTTCAGGATGACGGTTCTTCATCCCACACTTGTATTTGGATTGATGAATCACAAGTACGTTGGGAGGCAGGGTACCTTCGACTTTTCTGACGTTGAACTCAGGCTTCGTTTTGTTTTGCTCTTGAAGGAATTTCCAGTGGTCTAAGGTGCTTTCCTGAGTGGCTCTTTCCACCAAGTGCTCGTCCAACTCGGGTGCCTGGAGGCAGGGGTGGTCTCTCTTGAGCTCTCCTTGCGTTGCTCGCCTGTGTGTGTCTTCAGCGCCAAGGGCTCTTGGTTCCCTGCCTCTTGACACACTCTCACTGTGTCTTTCCCATTCACTCTTCTGGATGTAAAAGAGGACATAGGCCTGTTGACTCAGGACAGAAGTGATGCTAGAGGTGGTGACCTCGGCATCATCCATTTTATACCACTGGCCTTCTTGAGCTTTGACATAAGAGAAGTAATGTCCGTTGTGACAACTCCACCCAGCGTGGACCAGCACAGCATAGAGGACATAGACAAGGGGTCCTGTGTTCTGCTGAGACATGTATGGCTGCATGTCAAGGCACTCAGGATAGTGCACATTCTTGGGAAGTTTGCTGCCTGTGACATCGGAGAATCTCTTCAATACAAGGATGAGGACCTTGGCAGAAGTGTGTAAAGTTAACGTCTTGGAGGCCGGCGCCCTCTGGAGACAAAGACCACAACGATAGGCATTCTCTCCATTGAGTTCTTCGGGCTTCCCCAACTGTTCCAAAGCTTGCTTGACACTCTGAGCTGCCTGGATATCCAGGGCGATGTCCAGGTAAGGGTCAAAAGTGTCTGAAATGCCGTGGCAGTGGAGACACTTGATTTGAGATCTCCAGTAGCCTCCAAATATTTGGTGGATGAGGGTGGTGTCCTTAGAGTGATGATCTACCTGCTTGTGCCCGGGAAGGCATGCCTTTTTCATGGCATCCACAGTGAACATGAGAAATTCATGGGCATCTTCCTGCTTGCCTCTATGGAAGTCAGCAGCCAATGCCTGTGAGGGCTGGATGACACGGCCAGGAATGTGGAGGGCCCGTGTGATGTGAGCTTGCATAGTACAGAGCATGCAGCCCTTGTGACGATGACACGTTGGAGAGTGCTCCCGGGACAGCATGTAGTTGGCAAGGGGCGGTGTGTACGTCAGGCACTGCAGGGAAGCGTTCACGTAGCAGGTATTTCCCATATTCTGGAGCCCAGCCCCTACCGCAGCAGGTCTCCTGCTACTCAGAGGAAGCTTCTCCCTGGGAGCAAGCTGTCTTGCCACAGGAGCCAAATCATCACAGAGGTCGACACGGGTCTCAGATGAGAGTGGTGACTTCTCAGGGAGAGAAGTCCGCTGGATTTCAGCCAAAGCTGCATCTGGCCGAGAAGATGTGAGTTTTGAAAATGGTTGAAGTGCCCCTCACCTCCCAAGGAGAGTGAGTCGTCCTCCATGTCGACTGGAACAAGGATCACAAGGTTTTTCTGCTGGGACCGCAGGTTGCAGAAAGACGCTATCTCTTCCGAGAGAGTCTTCAAATGACGAGCTCTCTGGCCGCATCAGCCCTTCTATAACTCACCCCCACCAACCGCGAACACCCCACCCTCTCCTCAGGTGCGCGATAAACCAATCAAATATCAGCACTCAATTCAGGAATGAGTCACAGGGTGTGTCCCCTTGCGTCGCTGGGAATTCAACAGACACAGCCCACATCATGACTTCCAGGACACCTGAATCAAATTACTCCTCAGGATGATAGGCACATATAATATGAGTGTAACCGGGTTGGGACAGTGGCCACACAGTTGCCTTATTTTAGGTAAAGCAATGGCAGGGAAGAAATCTTTACCTAGGAAACAGTGTGAGTGTGTGTGTGTGAGTGTGTTTGTGTGTGTGTGGGGGGCGTGTGTGTGTGTGTGTGTGTGTGTTTGTGCTGGGATGAACTTCCAAGTATGTACTTTTGGCAGCTGCCATCATCCTCTCAGCGACGGAAGGACAAAAAGTCGGAAGTGCGCTTTCTGACCTGAGAATAGTCAATGAAGTATAATATTTAGCACAGCGTATTTTCTTCCCTAATGAGAAAGGAGAGATCCGTGGAATCTAACAGACCTTCCAGCGATAACCTTTCCACGTTGAGCCTATCGATTCTCTATCCGAGTGAAATTAGCTGCCAGTGGAGAACAAGACAAGTCTTTGCATGAAATGCTCTTGTGGAAGCTAGATTGCCAAATAATAAAGCATCAAATGGTAGAAACATGCACTGAAGTTTGAAGAGATACTCAGTGCACAAAGTAGACTGTGAAAGACTTTGGGGAAATCATGCAATCACCGAGAGACTAATTGATGACAATCCCCAAATTTATGTTTGCCAGAAAAGAGAGACGGTCCTGACATTGTATAGTGAGTGGTTTCGGACGTGCCACGGCAGTTTAAGAAAACATGAAACAAAAAACTTGAGAAATCAGAAGGTATCCCAGCTATAACCTTTTGTTTATTAAAGAATTGATGAAAATCAAAAGAACGTATCTCACAGCATGTGTGATAATATTTCCATACGTATGTGATAATGGATCAACGTTTCACAGAGATGAAATAAAAAGTTCTAATTTTGACAAAAGCAAACAAGGAAAATTATACCGTAGAAAAGCCCGGGTGACGGAAGTGAGGCCCTGTCTCAAGAAGAAACATCGGAGACGTTTAAAAGCAGGGAGTGAAACAGAGGATAGCATACCATTTGTAATACTGGCCCTTGTTCCAGTGGGAAAAGGCAAAAATAAGCCGTGTATATCCTGGATTCTCGCATCGATTGTTCAGGATCGGAGATGTTGCCTCCATTTCCAGTTATGCATTGTATGGTGGAATTGCAGTTCGCACATTTGGTGCCAAAATTGTAATGCTGACGAAAGTGGACATGTTCCCTGAAGTAAGAGGGACAGAAATTGGGTGTGTCTTCCGGCTGTCTGGCTTACCAGGAATGAAGATCCTGGCTCTAGGGATTTTCCCAACATGTCTTAGACAGTAAGGAACAGGGCAGAATTGAGGCCCGGCGCCAAGGCCTCTAGGTGTAAAGAAACAGCCCTGGCTTCAGGGCCCATGAAATTAGGATGATTTTAAGGAGGATGATGGAATGAGAGGACTGTGACCTTTGGCCCCGTTTCTTTCCCTTGTCTTTTCATGGGCCAGGTGTGCTCCATCAGAAGGCTTCCTGTGCCGGATGTAAAGTGTCCTGGGGGAAGAAAAGAGCACTGCTTAGAAAGATGCTCCACAGGGAGAAAGGAGCCACCATTTTCAGGAGAATGATCCCCAGAAGCATGAGCAATGCAGATGCCGAGGCTTCACACAAGACCCTGGAGGGTCTTATTCCTGCAGCCGGGACCTGGGCATCGGTGTGCTTTAATGCTCATAACCGATTTTGAGGGGAGCCCAATCGATAAGCTGTCTCCCAGTCATGCTCATCACACCGTAGTTTTCACACACGTCACACGGAGACCCTGTTCGTATGCACATTTGGGTGCTTGAGCAGGGCTGCGCCCAAGATTCTGTGGTTCTACGGAGCCCTGAGTTGTGCCCTGGGCAGCTTTCCTCTGGGGTTGGTCAACTTTGATCACTGCACCTGACGAGAAAGGGACCATGAAATCTAATCAGCAAATAGAGAAAAGGAAGGGGCCATTTCCCACAATCATTTCCACGGAAACACCACGTCGGATAAATAAGTCTGACTGCAGGACAGGGACTGTGCTTCAGAGACGCAGCTTTCGCAGCTGGACGAATGACCCAGAAATTCCCCAAATGCCATTTTTAAACACACCAAATGAGATTTAGTTCAGGGCTTTCTGAATTTATTTCAGTTGAATACACACACTCCTGTGTTTGCTTTCCTTTATTATCAATACAGCTTCGTTCCAGATGACTTACATGCCAGTGGGAAAATTTTCCGTTTCCACTCATGGGAAGTGGGCACCGTGAAACAGGCAAGTCGGTCTGTCTGTTTCCGGCGTTATGTGGGTTCCAGCAAGAGCACAAGTCCCAGGGCGCCTGAGGTCCATTCAGGAACCAATGTAAAAACGGCGAGCCCGGGTAAGAAAGAAGAGCACCGTTCTTATCTTCCAAATGCATTCCAGTTTCCACTATTCAAGGTGGCGAGAATGATCCACGGATGTCCCACATGAGCCAAATTTCACCTTCTCATGCCGACCAACAACTGACGAATGAAACACACCCCAAGAGAAAATACGAAACCGAGTCCCCTGCAATAACCTCACACGCAAACCTACACGTCGGTAGGTCATATTCAGAAATACACACTGAATGTCATCTATCATGAACACAAACACTCAGACAGTCCCTCCAGAGGTTCGGAAGACTCACGACCCCAAAACTCGATGTTTCCCATATGCGGGCTCATCCTGAGATGTAGCCATCACTATCCAGTTGTCCCTGTTGTAGAGACAGAAACTTGGGCTCCTCATTAGTTTATGTAGGATTGACGGTGTTCGTGTTTGTGTGTGTGTGTGTGTGTTTGCGTGCGCGCTTCTGGGTGTAGTTATGTGTGTGTGTGTGTGTGTGTGTGCACCCCTACGTGTGGGTCGGTACTTGCACTGAGATCACTGGCACACAAGCAGAGCCCTCTTGCTGTGTTTGTTCTTCCCTTTGGATCTCCTGGTCCTCCCTTGCAGGGAAGCGAGTGTGCCAGTGTTCATGGACTCCTGATCTGTCGGGGTCGTCGAAGAGAGGTTTAGCAGGGAGCTTTGCTGTTCAGGATGACGGTTCTTCATCCCACACTTGTATTTGGATTGATGAATCACAAGTACGTTGGGAGGCAGGGTACCTTCGACTTTTCTGACGTTGAACTCAGGCTTCGTTTTGTTTTGCTCTTGAAGGAATTTCCAGTGGTCTAAGGTGCTTTCCTGAGTGGCTCTTTCCACCAAGTGCTCGTCCAACTCGGGTGCCTGGAGGCAGGGGTGGTCTCTCTTGAGCTCTCCTTGCGTTGCTCGCCTGTGTGTGTCTTCAGCGCCAAGGGTTCTTGGTTCCCTGCCTCTTGACACACTCTCACTGTGTCTTTCCCATTCACTCTTCTGGATGTAAAAGAGGACATAGGCCTGTTGACTCAGGACAGAAGTGATGCTAGAGGCGGTGACCTCGGCATCATCCATTTTATACCACTGGCCTTCTTGAGCTTTGACATAAGAGAAGTAATGTCCGTTGTGACAACTCCACCCAGCGTGGACCAGCACAGCATAGAGGACATAGACAAGGGGTCCTGTGTTCTGCTGAGACATGTATGGCTGCATGTCAAGGCACTCAGGATAGTGCACATTCTTGGCAAGTTTGCTGCCTGTGACATCGGAGAATCTCTTCAATACAAGGATGAGGACCTTGGCAGAAGTGTGTAAAGTTAACGTCTTGGAGGCCGGCGCCCTCTGGAGACAAAGACCACAATGATAGGCATTCTCTCCATTGAGTTCTTCGGGCTTCACCAACTGTTCCAAAGCTTGCATGACACTCTGAGCTGCCTGGATATCCAGGGCGATGTCCAGGTAAGGGTCAAAAGTGTCTGAAATGCCGTTGCAGTAGAGACACTAGATTTGAGATCTCCAGTAGCCTCCAAATATTTGGTGGATGAGGGTGGTGTCCTTAGAGTGATGATCTACCTGCTTGTGCCCGGGAAGGCATGCCTTTTTCATGGCATCCACAGTGAACATGAGAAATTCATGGGCATCTTCCTGCTTGCCTCTATGGAAGTCAGCAGCCAATGCCTGTGAGGGCTGGATGACACGGCCAGGAATGTGGAGGGCCCGTGTGATGTGAGCTTGCATAGTACAGAGCATGCAGCCCTTGTGACGATGACACGTTGGAGAGTGCTCCCGGGACAGCATGTAGTTGGCAAGGGGCGGTGTGTACGTCAGGCACTGCAGGGAAGCGTTCACGTAGCAGGTATTTCCCATATTCTGGAGCCCAGCCCCCACCGCAGCAGGTCTCCTGCTACTCAGAGGAAGCTTCTCCCTGGGAGCAAGCTGTCTTGCCACAGGAGCCAAATCATCACAGAGGTCGACACGGGTCTCAGATGAGAGTGGTGACTTCTCAGGGAGAGAAGTCCGCTGGATTTCAGCCAAAGCTGCATCTGGCCGAGAAGATGTGAGTTTTGAAAAGTGGTTGAACTGCCACTCACCTCCCAAGGAGAGTGAGTCGTCCTCCATGTCGACTGGAACAAGGATCACAAGGTTTTTCTGCTGGGACCGCAGGTTGCAGAAAGACGCTATCTCTTCCGAGAGAGTCTTCAAATGACGAGCTCTCTGGCCGCATCAGCCCTTCTATAACTCACCCCCACCAACCGCGAACACCCCACCCTCTCCTCAGGTGCGCGATAAACCAATCAAATATCAGCACTCAATTCAGGAATGAGTCACAGGGTGTGTCCCCTTGCGTCGCTGGGAATTCAACAGACACAGCCCACATCATGACTTCCAGGACACCTGAATCAAATTACTCCTCAGGATGATAGGCACATATAATATGAGTGTAACCGGGTTGGGACAGTGGCCACACAGTTGCCTTATTTTAGGTAAAGCAATGGCAGGGAAGAAATCTTTACCTAGGAAACAGTGTGAGTGTGTGTGTGTGAGTGTGTTTGTGTGTGTGTGGGGGGCGTGTGTGTGTGTGTGTGTGTGTGTTTGTGCTGGGATGAACTTCCAAGTATGTACTTTTGGCAGCTGCCATCATCCTCTCAGCGACGGAAGGACAAAAAGTCGGAAGTGCGCTTTCTGACCTGAGAATAGTCAATGAAGTATAATATTTAGCACAGCGTATTTTCTTCCCTAATGAGAAAGGAGAGATCCGTGGAATCTAACAGACCTTCCAGCGATAACCTTTCCACGTTGAGCCTATCGATTCTCTATCCGAGTGAAATTAGCTGCCAGTGGAGAACAAGACAAGTCTTTGCATGAAATGCTCTTGTGGAAGCTAGATTGCCAAATAATAAAGCATCAAATGGTAGAAACATGCACTGAAGTTTGAAGAGATACTCAGTGCACAAAGTAGACTGTGAAAGACTTTGGGGAAATCATGCAATCACCGAGAGACTAATTGATGACAATCCCCAAATTTATGTTTGCCAGAAAAGAGAGACGGTCCTGACATTGTATAGTGAGTGGTTTCGGACGTGCCACGGCAGTTTAAGAAAACATGAAACAAAAAACTTGAGAAATCAGAAGGTATCCCAGCTATAACCTTTTGTTTATTAAAGAATTGATGAAAATCAAAAGAACGTATCTCACAGCATGTGTGATAATATTTCCATACGTATGTGATAATGGATCAACGTTTCACAGAGATGAAATAAAAAGTTCTAATTTTGACAAAAGCAAACAAGGAAAATTATACCGTAGAAAAGCCCGGGTGACGGAAGTGAGGCCCTGTCTCAAGAAGAAACATCGGAGACGTTTAAAAGCAGGGAGTGAAACAGAGGAT
The DNA here is from genome assembly GCF_028858775.2 of Pan troglodytes. Lineage (NCBI taxonomy): Eukaryota > Metazoa > Chordata > Mammalia > Primates > Hominidae > Pan > Pan troglodytes. The sequence continues at coordinate 18,877,583 of NC_072405.2, forward strand.
AGCATACCATTTGTAATACTGGCCCTTGTTCCAGTGGGAAAAGGCAAAAATAAGCCGTGTATATCCTGGATTCTCGCATCGATTGTTCAGGATCGGAGATGTTGCCTCCATTTCCAGTTATGCATTGTATGGTGGAATTGCAGTTCGCACATTTGGTGCCAAAATTGTAATGCTGACGAAAGTGGACATGTTCCCTGAAGTAAGAGGGACAGAAATTGGGTGTGTCTTCCGGCTGTCTGGCTTACCAGGAATGAAGATCCTGGCTCTAGGGATTTTCCCAACATGTCTTAGACAGTAAGGAACAGGGCAGAATTGAGGCCCGGCGCCAAGGCCTCTAGGTGTAAAGAAACAGCCCTGGCTTCAGGGCCCATGAAATTAGGATGATTTTAAGGAGGATGATGGAATGAGAGGACTGTGACCTTTGGCCCCGTTTCTTTCCCTTGTCTTTTCATGGGCCAGGTGTGCTCCATCAGAAGGCTTCCTGTGCCGGATGTAAAGTGTCCTGGGGGAAGAAAAGAGCACTGCTTAGAAAGATGCTCCACAGGGAGAAAGGAGCCACCATTTTCAGGAGAATGATCCCCAGAAGCATGAGCAATGCAGATGCCGAGGCTTCACACAAGACCCTGGAGGGTCTTATTCCTGCAGCCGGGACCTGGGCATCGGTGTGCTTTAATGCTCATAACCGATTTTGAGGGGAGCCCAATCGATAAGCTGTCTCCCAGTCATGCTCATCACACCGTAGTTTTCACACACGTCACACGGAGACCCTGTTCGTATGCACATTTGGGTGCTTGAGCAGGGCTGCGCCCAAGATTCTGTGGTTCTACGGAGCCCTGAGTTGTGCCCTGGGCAGCTTTCCTCTGGGGTTGGTCAACTTTGATCACTGCACCTGACGAGAAAGGGACCATGAAATCTAATCAGCAAATAGAGAAAAGGAAGGGGCCATTTCCCACAATCATTTCCACGGAAACACCACGTCGGATAAATAAGTCTGACTGCAGGACAGGGACTGTGCTTCAGAGACGCAGCTTTCGCAGCTGGACGAATGACCCAGAAATTCCCCAAATGCCATTTTTAAACACACCAAATGAGATTTAGTTCAGGGCTTTCTGAATTTATTTCAGTTGAATACACACACTCCTGTGTTTGCTTTCCTTTATTATCAATACAGCTTCGTTCCAGATGACTTACATGCCAGTGGGAAAATTTTCCGTTTCCACTCATGGGAAGTGGGCACCGTGAAACAGGCAAGTCGGTCTGTCTGTTTCCGGCGTTATGTGGGTTCCAGCAAGAGCACAAGTCCCAGGGCGCCTGAGGTCCATTCAGGAACCAATGTAAAAACGGCGAGCCCGGGTAAGAAAGAAGAGCACCGTTCTTATCTTCCAAATGCATTCCAGTTTCCACTATTCAAGGTGGCGAGAATGATCCACGGATGTCCCACATGAGCCAAATTTCACCTTCTCATGCCGACCAACAACTGACGAATGAAACACACCCCAAGAGAAAATACGAAACCGAGTCCCCTGCAATAACCTCACACGCAAACCTACACGTCGGTAGGTCATATTCAGAAATACACACTGAATGTCATCTATCATGAACACAAACACTCAGACAGTCCCTCCAGAGGTTCGGAAGACTCACGACCCCAAAACTCGATGTTTCCCATATGCGGGCTCATCCTGAGATGTAGCCATCACTATCCAGTTGTCCCTGTTGTAGAGACAGAAACTTGGGCTCCTCATTAGTTTATGTAGGATTGACGGTGTTCGTGTTTGTGTGTGTGTGTGTGTGTTTGCGTGCGCGCTTCTGGGTGTAGTTATGTGTGTGTGTGTGTGTGTGTGTGCACCCCTACGTGTGGGTCGGTACTTGCACTGAGATCACTGGCACACAAGCAGAGCCCTCTTGCTGTGTTTGTTCTTCCCTTTGGATCTCCTGGTCCTCCCTTGCAGGGAAGCGAGTGTGCCAGTGTTCATGGACTCCTGATCTGTCGGGGTCGTCGAAGAGAGGTTTAGCAGGGAGCTTTGCTGTTCAGGATGACGGTTCTTCATCCCACACTTGTATTTGGATTGATGAATCACAAGTACGTTGGGAGGCAGGGTACCTTCGACTTTTCTGACGTTGAACTCAGGCTTCGTTTTGTTTTGCTCTTGAAGGAATTTCCAGTGGTCTAAGGTGCTTTCCTGAGTGGCTCTTTCCACCAAGTGCTCGTCCAACTCGGGTGCCTGGAGGCAGGGGTGGTCTCTCTTGAGCTCTCCTTGCGTTGCTCGCCTGTGTGTGTCTTCAGCGCCAAGGGTTCTTGGTTCCCTGCCTCTTGACACACTCTCACTGTGTCTTTCCCATTCACTCTTCTGGATGTAAAAGAGGACATAGGCCTGTTGACTCAGGACAGAAGTGATGCTAGAGGCGGTGACCTCGGCATCATCCATTTTATACCACTGGCCTTCTTGAGCTTTGACATAAGAGAAGTAATGTCCGTTGTGACAACTCCACCCAGCGTGGACCAGCACAGCATAGAGGACATAGACAAGGGGTCCTGTGTTCTGCTGAGACATGTATGGCTGCATGTCAAGGCACTCAGGATAGTGCACATTCTTGGCAAGTTTGCTGCCTGTGACATCGGAGAATCTCTTCAATACAAGGATGAGGACCTTGGCAGAAGTGTGTAAAGTTAACGTCTTGGAGGCCGGCGCCCTCTGGAGACAAAGACCACAATGATAGGCATTCTCTCCATTGAGTTCTTCGGGCTTCACCAACCGTTCCAAAGCTTGCATGACACTCTGAGCTGCCTGGATATCCAGGGCGATGTCCAGGTAAGGGTCAAAAGTGTCTGAAATGCCGTGGCAGTAGAGACACTTGATTTGAGATCTCCAGTAGCCTCCAAATATTTGGTGGATGAGGGTGGTGTCCTTAGAGTGATGATCTACCTGCTTGTGCCCGGGAAGGCATGCCTTTTTCATGGCATCCACAGTGAACATGAGAAATTCATGGGCATCTTCCTGCTTGCCTCTATGGAAGTCAGCAGCCAATGCCTGTGAGGGCTGGATGACACGGCCAGGAATGTGGAGGGCCCGTGTGATGTGAGCTTGCATAGTACAGAGCATGCAGCCCTTGTGACGATGACACGTTGGAGAGTGCTCCCGGGACAGCATGTAGTTGGCAAGGGGCGGTGTGTACGTCAGGCACTGCAGGGAAGCGTTCACGTAGCAGGTATTTCCCATATTCTGGAGCCCAGCCCCCACCGCAGCAGGTCTCCTGCTACTCAGAGGAAGCTTCTCCCTGGGAGCAAGCTGTCTTGCCACAGGAGCCAAATCATCACAGAGGTCGACACGGGTCTCAGATGAGAGTGGTGACTTCTCAGGGAGAGAAGTCCGCTGGATTTCAGCCAAAGCTGCATCTGGCCGAGAAGATGTGAGTTTTGAAAAGTGGTTGAACTGCCACTCACCTCCCAAGGAGAGTGAGTCGTCCTCCATGTCGACTGGAACAAGGATCACAAGGTTTTTCTGCTGGGACCGCAGGTTGCAGAAAGACGCTATCTCTTCCGAGAGAGTCTTCAAATGACGAGCTCTCTGGCCGCATCAGCCCTTCTATAACTCACCCCCACCAACCGCGAACACCCCACCCTCTCCTCAGGTGCGCGATAAACCAATCAAATATCAGCACTCAATTCAGGAATGAGTCACAGGGTGTGTCCCCTTGCGTCGCTGGGAATTCAACAGACACAGCCCACATCATGACTTCCAGGACACCTGAATCAAATTACTCCTCAGGATGATAGGCACATATAATATGAGTGTAACCGGGTTGGGACAGTGGCCACACAGTTGCCTTATTTTAGGTAAAGCAATGGCAGGGAAGAAATCTTTACCTAGGAAACAGTGTGAGTGTGTGTGTGTGAGTGTGTTTGTGTGTGTGTGTGGGGGGCGTGTGTGTGTGTGTGTGTGTGTGTGTTTGTGCTGGGATGAACTTCCAAGTATGTACTTTTGGCAGCTGCCATCATCCTCTCAGCGACGGAAGGACAAAAAGTCGGAAGTGCGCTTTCTGACCTGAGAATAGTCAATGAAGTATAATATTTAGCACAGCGTATTTTCTTCCCTAATGAGAAAGGAGAGATCCGTGGAATCTAACAGACCTTCCAGCGATAACCTTTCCACGTTGAGCCTATCGATTCTCTATCCGAGTGAAATTAGCTGCCAGTGGAGAACAAGACAAGTCTTTGCATGAAATGCTCTTGTGGAAGCTAGATTGCCAAATAATAAAGCATCAAATGGTAGAAACATGCACTGAAGTTTGAAGAGATACTCAGTGCACAAAGTAGACTGTGAAAGACTTTGGGGAAATCATGCAATCACCGAGAGACTAATTGATGACAATCCCCAAATTTATGTTTGCCAGAAAAGAGAGACGGTCCTGACATTGTATAGTGAGTGGTTTCGGACGTGCCACGGCAGTTTAAGAAAACGTGAAACAAAAAACTTGAGAAATCAGAAGGTATCCCAGCTATAACCTTTTGTTTATTAAAGAATTGATGAAAATCAAAAGAACGTATCTCACAGCATGTGTGATAATATTTCCATACGTATGTGATAATGGATCAACGTTTCATAGAGATGAAATAAAAAGTTCTAATTTTGACAAAAGCAAACAAGGAAAATTATACCGTAGAAAAGCCCGGGTGACGGAAGTGAGGCCCTGTCTCAAGAAGAAACATCGGAGACGTTTAAAAGCAGGGAGTGAAACAGAGGATAGCATACCATTTGTAATACTGGCCCTTGTTCCAGTGGGAAAAGGCAAAAATAAGCCGTGTATATCCTGGATTCTCGCATCGATTGTTCAGGATCGGAGATGTTGCCTCCATTTCCAGTTATGCATTGTATGGTGGAATTGCAGTTCGCACATTTGGTGCCAAAATTGTAATGCTGACGAAAGTGGACATGTTCCCTGAAGTAAGAGGGACAGAAATTGGGTGTGTCTTCCGGCTGTCTGGCTTACCAGGAATGAAGATCCTGGCTCTAGGGATTTTCCCAACATGTCTTAGACAGTAAGGAACAGGGCAGAATTGAGGCCCGGCGCCAAGGCCTCTAGGTGTAAAGAAACAGCCCTGGCTTCAGGGCCCATGAAATTAGGATGATTTTAAGGAGGATGATGGAATGAGAGGACTGTGACCTTTGGCCCCGTTTCTTTCCCTTGTCTTTTCATGGGCCAGGTGTGCTCCATCAGAAGGCTTCCTGTGCCGGATGTAAAGTGTCCTGGGGGAAGAAAAGAGCACTGCTTAGAAAGATGCTCCACAGGGAGAAAGGAGCCACCATTTTCAGGAGAATGATCCCCAGAAGCATGAGGAATGCAGATGCCGAGGCTTCACACAAGACCCTGGAGGGTCTTATTCCTGCAGCCGGGACCTGGGCATCGGTGTGCTTTAATGCTCATAACCGATTTTGAGGGGAGCCCAATCGATAAGCTGTCTGCCAGTCATGCTCATCACACCGTAGTTTTCACACATGTCACACGGAGACCCTGTTCGTATGCACATTTGGGTGCTTGAGCAGGGCTGCGCCCAAGATTCTGTGGTTCTACGGAGCCCTGAGTTGTGCCCTGGGCAGCTTTCCTCTGGGGTTGGTCAACTTTGATCACTGCACCTGACGAGAAAGGGACCATGAAATCTAATCAGCAAATAGAGAAAAGGAAGGGGCCATTTCCCACAATCATTTCCACGGAAACACCACGTCGGATAAATAAGTCTGACTGCAGGACAGGGACTGTGCTTCAGAGACGCAGCTTTCGCAGCTGGACGAATGACCCAGAAATTCCCCAAATGCCATTTTTAAACACACCAAATGAGATTTAGTTCAGGGCTTTCTGAATTTATTTCAGTTGAATACACACACTCCTGTGTTTGCTTTCCTTTATTATCAATACAGCTTCGTTCCAGATGACTTACATGCCAGTGGGAAAATTTTCCGTTTCGACTCATGGGAAGTGGGCACCGTGAAACAGGCAAGTCGGTCTGTCTGTTTCCGGCGTTATGTGGGTTCCAGCAAGAGCACAAGTCCCAGGGCGCCTGAGGTCCATTCAGGAACCAATGTAAAAACGGCGAGCCCGGGTAAGAAAGAAGAGCACCGTTCTTATCTTCCAAATGCATTCCAGTTTCCACTATTCAAGGTGGCGAGAATGATCCACGGATGTCCCACATGAGCCAAATTTCACCTTCTCATGCCGACCAACAACTGACGAATGAAACACACCCCAAGAGAAAATACGAAACCGAGTCCCCTGCAATAACCTCACACGCAAACCTACACGTCGGTAGGTCATATTCAGAAATACACACTGAATGTCATCTATCATGAACACAAACACTCAGACAGTCCCTCCAGAGGTTCGGAAGACTCACGACCCCAAAACTCGATGTTTCCCATATGCGGGCTCATCCTGAGATGTAGCCATCACTATCCAGTTGTCCCTGTTGTAGAGACAGAAACTTGGGCTCCTCATTAGTTTATGTAGGATTGACGGTGTTCGTGTTTGTGTGTGTGTGTGTGTGTGTGTGTTTGCGTGCGCGCTTCTGGGTGTAGTTATGTGTGTGTGTGTGTGTGTGTGTGTGTGTGTGTGTGCGCACCCCTACGTGTGGGTCGGTACTTGCACTGAGATCACTGGCACACAAGCAGAGCCCTCTTGCTGTGTTTGTTCTTCCCTTTGGATCTCCTGGTCCTCCCTTGCAGGGAAGCGAGTGTGCCAGTGTTCATGGACTCCTGATCTGTCGGGGTCGTCGAAGAGAGGTTTAGCAGGGAGCTTTGCTGTTCAGGATGACGGTTCTTCATCCCACACTTGTATTTGGATTGATGAATCACAAGTACGTTGGGAGGCAGGGTACCTTCGACTTTTCTGACGTTGAACTCAGGCTTCGTTTTGTTTTGCTCTTGAAGGAATTTCCAGTGGTCTAAGGTGCTTTCCTGAGTGGCTCTTTCCACCAAGTGCTCGTCCAACTCGGGTGCCTGGAGGCAGGGGTGGTCTCTCTTGAGCTCTCCTTGCGTTGCTCGCCTGTGTGTGTCTTCAGTGCCAAGGGCTCTTGGTTCCCTGCCTCTTGACACACTCTCACTGTGTCTTTCCCATTCACTCTTCTGGATGTAAAAGAGGACATAGGCCTGTTGACTCAGGACAGAAGTGATGCTAGAGGCGGTGACCTCGGCATCATCCATTTTATACCACTGGCCTTCTTGAGCTTTGACATAAGAGAAGTAATGTCCGTTGTGACAACTCCACCCAGCGTGGACCAGCACAGCATAGAGGACATAGACAAGGGGTCCTGTGTTCTGCTGAGACATGTATGGCTGCATGTCAAGGCACTCAGGATAGTGCACATTCTTGGCAAGTTTGCTGCCTGTGACATCGGAGAATCTCTTCAATACAAGGATGAGGACCTTGGCAGAAGTGTGTAAAGTTAACGTCTTGGAGGCCGGCGCCCTCTGGAGACAAAGACCACAACGATAGGCATTCTCTCCATTGAGTTCTTCGGGCTTCCCCAACTGTTCCAAAGCTTGCTTGACACTCTGAGCTGCCTGGATATCCAGGGCGATGTCCAGGTAAGGGTCAAAAGTGTCTGAAATGCCGTGGCAGTGGAGACACTTGATTTGAGATCTCCAGTAGCCTCCAAATATTTGGTGGATGAGGGTGGTGTCCTTAGAGTGATGATCTACCTGCTTGTGCCCGGGAAGGCATGCCTTTTTCATGGCATCCACAGTGAACATGAGAAATTCATGGGCATCTTCCTGCTTGCCTCTATGGAAGTCAGCAGCCAATGCCTGTGAGGGCTGGATGACACGGCCAGGAATGTGGAGGGCCCGTGTGATGTGAGCTTGCATAGTACAGAGCATGCAGCCCTTGTGACGATGACACGTTGGAGAGTGCTCCCGGGACAGCATGTAGTTGGCAAGGGGCGGTGTGTACGTCAGGCACTGCAGGGAAGCGTTCACGTAGCAGGTATTTCCCATATTCTGGAGCCCAGCCCCCACCGCAGCAGGTCTCCTGCTACTCAGAGGAAGCTTCTCCCTGGGAGCAAGCTGTCTTGCCACAGGAGCCAAATCATCACAGAGGTCGACACGGGTCTCAGATGAGAGTGGTGACTTCTCAGGGAGAGAAGTCCGCTGGATTTCAGCCAAAGCTGCATCTGGCCGAGAAGATGTGAGTTTTGAAAAGTGGTTGAACTGCCACTCACCTCCCAAGGAGAGTGAGTCGTCCTCCATGTCGACTGGAACAAGGATCACAAGGTTTTTCTGCTGGGAACGCAGGTTGCAGAAAGACGCTATCTCTTCCGAGAGAGTCTTCAAATGACGAGCTCTCTGGCCACATCAGCCCTTCTATAACTCACCCCCACCAACCGCGAACACCCCACCCTCTCCTCAGGTGCGCGATAAACCAATCAAATATCAGCACTCAATTCAGGAATGAGTCACAGGGTGTGTCCCCTTGCGTCGCTGGGAATTCAACAGACACAGTCCACATCATGACTTCCAGAACACCTGAATCAAATTACTCCTCAGGATGATAGGCACATATAATGTGAGTGTAACCGGGTTGGGACAGTGGCCACACAGTTGCCTTATTTTAGGTAAAGCAATGGCAGGGAAGAAATCTTTACCTAGGAAACAGTGTGAGTGTGTGTGTGTGAGTGTGTTTGTGTGTGTGGGGGGGAGGGGCGTGTGTTTGTGTGTGTGTGTGTTTGTGCTGGGATGAACTTCCAAGCATGTACTTTTGGCAGCTGCCATCATCCTCTCAGCGACGGAAGGACAAGAAGTCGGAAGTGCGCTTTCTGACCTGAGAATAGTCAATGAAGTATAATATTTAGCACAGCGTATTTTCTTCCCTAATGAGAAAGGAGAGATCCGTGGAATCTAACAGACCTTCCAGCGATAACCTTTCCACGTTGAGCCTATCGATTCTCTATCCGAGTGAAATTAGCTGCCAGTGGAGAACAAGACAAGTCTTTGCATGAAATGCTCTTGTGGAAGCTAGATTGCCAAATAATAAAGCATCAAATGGTAGAAACATGCACTGAAGTTTGAAGAGATACTCAGTGCACAAAGTAGACTGTGAAAGACTTTGGGGAAATCATGCAATCACCGAGAGACTAATTGATGACAATCCCCAAATTTATGTTTGCCAGAAAAGAGAGACGGTCCTGACATTGTATAGTGAGTGGTTTCGGACGTGCCACGGCAGTTTAAGAAAACATGAAACAAAAAACTTGAGAAATCAGAAGGTATCCCAGCTATAACCTTTTGTTTATTAAAGAATTGATGAAAATCAAAAGAACGTATCTCACAGCATGTGTGATAATATTTCCATACGTATGTGATAATGGATCAACGTTTCATAGAGATGAAATAAAAAGTTCTAATTTTGACAAAAGCAAACAAGGAAAATTATACCGTAGAAAAGCCCGGGTGACGGAAGTGAGGCCCTGTCTCAAGAAGAAACATCGGAGACGTTTAAAAGCAGGGAGTGAAACAGAGGATAGCATACCATTTGTAATACTGGCCCTTGTTTCAGTGGGAAAAGGCAAAAATAAGCCGTGTATATCCTGGATTCTCGCATCGATTGTTCAGGATCGGAGATGTTGCCTCCATTTCCAGTTATGCATTGTATGGTGGAATTGTAGTTCGCAGATTTGGTGCCAAAATTGTAATGCTGACGAAAGTGGACATGTTCCCTGAAGTAAGAGGGACAGAAATTGGGTGTGTCTTCCGGCTGTCTGGCTTACCAGGAATGAAGATCCTGGCTCTAGGGATTTTCCCAACATGTCTTAGACAGTAAGGAACAGGGCAGAATTGAGGCCCGGCGCCAAGGCCTCTAGGTGTAAAGAAACAGCCCTGGCTTCAGGGCCCATGAAATTAGGATGATTTTAAGGAGGATGATGGAATGAGAGGACTGTGACCTTTGGCCCCGTTTCTTTCCCTTGTCTTTTCATGGGCCAGGTGTGCTCCATCAGAAGGCTTCCTGTGCCGGATGTAAAGTGTCCTGGGGGAAGAAAAGAGCACTGCTTAGAAAGATGCTCCACAGGGAGAAAGGAGCCACCATTTTCAGGAGAATGATCCCCAGAAGCATGAGCAATGCAGATGCCGAGGCTTCACACAAGACCCTGGAGGGTCTTATTCCTGCAGCCGGGACCTGGGCATCGGTGTGCTTTAATGCTCATAACCGATTTTGAGGGGAGCCCAATCGATAAGCTGTCTGCCAGTCATGCTCATCACACCGTAGTTTTCACACACGTCACACGGAGACCCTGTTCGTATGCACATTTGGGTGCTTGAGCAGGGCTGCGCCCAGGATTCTGTGGTTCTACGGAGCCCTGAGTTGTGCCCTGGGCAGCTTTCCTCTGGGGTTGGTCAACTTTGATCACTGTACCTGACGAGAAAGGGACCATGAAATCTAATCAGCAGATAGAGAAAAGGAAGGGGCCATTTCCCACAATCATTTCCACGGAAACACCACGTCGGATAAATAAGTCTGACTGCAGGACAGGGACTGTGCTTCAGAGACGCAGCTTTCGCAGCTGGACGAATGACCCAGAAATTCCCCAAATGCCATTTTTAAACACACCAAATGAGATTTAGTTCAGGGCTTTCTGAATTTATTTCAGTTGAATACACACACTCCTGTGTTTGCTTTCCTTTATTATCAATACAGCTTCGTTCCAGATGACTTAAATGCCAGTGGGAAAATTTTCCGTTTCGACTCATGGGAAGTGGGCACCGTGAAACAGGCAAGTCGGTCTGTCTGTTTCCGGCGTTATGTGGGTTCCAGCAAGAGCACAAGTCCCAGGGCGCCTGAGGTCCATTCAGGAACCAATGTAAAAACGGCGAGCCCGGGTAAGAAAGAAGAGCACCGTTCTTATCTTCCAAATGCATTCCAGTTTCCACTATTCAAGGTGGCGAGAATGATCCACGGATGTCCCACATGAGCCAAATTTCACCTTCTCATGCCGACCAACAACTGACGAATGAAACACACCCCAAGAGAAAATACGAAACCGAGTCCCCTGCAATAACCTCACACGCAAACCTACACGTCGGTAGGTCATATTCAGAAATACACACTGAATGTCATCTATCATGAACACAAACACTCAGACAGTCCCTCCAGAGGTTCGGAAGACTCACGACCCCAAAACTCGATGTTTCCCATATGCGGGCTCATCCTGAGATGTAGCCATCACTATCCAGTTGTCCCTGTTGTAGAGACAGAAACTTGGGCTCCTCATTAGTTTATGTAGGATTGACGGTGTTCGTGTTTGTGTGTGTGTGTGTGTGTTTGCGGGCGCGCTTCTGGGTGTAGTTATGTGTGTGTGTGTGTGTGTGTGTGTGCGCGCACCCCTACGTGTGGGTCGGTACTTGCACTGAGATCACTGGCACACAAGCAGAGCCCTCTTGCTGTGTTTGTTCTTCCCTTTGGATCTCCTGGTCCTCCCTTGCAGGGAAGCGAGTGTGCCAGTGTTCATGGACTCCTGATCTGTCGGGGTCGTCGAAGAGAGGTTTAGCAGGGAGCTTTGCTGTTCAGGATGACGGTTCTTCATCCCACACTTGTATTTGGATTGATGAATCACAAGTACGTTGGGAGGCAGGGTACCTTCGACTTTTCTGACGTTGAACTCAGGCTTCGTTTTGTTTTGCTCTTGAAGGAATTTCCAGTGGTCTAAGGTGCTTTCCTGAGTGGCTCTTTCCACCAAGTGCTCGTCCAACTCGGGTGCCTGGAGGCAGGGGTGGTCTCTCTTGAGCTCTCCTTGCGTTGCTCGCCTGTGTGTGTCTTCAGCGCCAAGGGCTCTTGGTTCCCTGCCTCTTGACACACTCTCACTGTGTCTTTCCCATTCACTCTTCTGGATGTAAAAGAGGACATAGGCCTGTTGACTCAGGACAGAAGTGATGCTAGAGGCGGTGACCTCGGCATCATCCATTTTATACCACTGGCCTTCTTGAGCTTTGACATAAGAGAAGTAATGTCCGTTGTGACAACTCCACCCAGCGTGGACCAGCACAGCATAGAGGACATAGACAAGGGGTCCTGTGTTCTGCTGAGACATGTATGGCTGCATGTCAAGGCACTCAGGATAGTGCACATTCTTGGCAAGTTTGCTGCCTGTGACATCGGAGAATCTCTTCAATACAAGGATGAGGACCTTGGCAGAAGTGTGTAAAGTTAACGTCTTGGAGGCCGGCGCCCTCTGGAGACAAAGACCACAACGATAGGCATTCTCTCCATTGAGTTCTTCGGGCTTCCCCAACTGTTCCAAAGCTTGCTTGACACTCTGAGCTGCCTGGATATCCAGGGCGATGTCCAGGTAAGGGTCAAAAGTGTCTGAAATGCCGTGGCAGTGGAGACACTTGATTTGAGATCTCCAGTAGCCTCCAAATATTTGGTGGATGAGGGTGGTGTCCTTAGAGTGATGATCTACCTGCTTGTGCCCGGGAAGGCATGCCTTTTTCATGGCATCCACAGTGAACATGAGAAATTCATGGGCATCTTCCTGCTTGCCTCTATGGAAGTCAGCAGCCAATGCCTGTGAGGGCTGGATGACACGGCCAGGAATGTGGAGGGCCCGTGTGATGTGAGCTTGCATAGTACAGAGCATGCAGCCCTTGTGACGATGACACGTTGGAGAGTGCTCCCGGGACAGCATGTAGTTGGCAAGGGGCGGTGTGTACGTCAGGCACTGCAGGGAAGCGTTCACGTAGCAGGTATTTCCCATATTCTGGAGCCCAGCCCCCACCGCAGCAGGTCTCCTGCTACTCAGAGGAAGCTTCTCCCTGGGAGCAAGCTGTCTTGCCACAGGAGCCAAATCATCACAGAGGTCGACACGGGTCTCAGATGAGAGTGGTGACTTCTCAGGGAGAGAAGTCCGCTGGATTTCAGCCAAAGCTGCATCTGGCCGAGAAGATGTGAGTTTTGAAAAGTGGTTGAACTGCCACTCACCTCCCAAGGAGAGTGAGTCGTCCTCCATGTCGACTGGAACAAGGATCACAAGGTTTTTCTGCTGGGACCGCAGGTTGCAGAAAGACGCTATCTCTTCCGAGAGAGTCTTCAAATGACGAGCTCTCTGGCCGCATCAGCCCTTCTATAACTCACCCCCACCAACCGCGAACACCCCACCCTCTCCTCAGGTGCGCGATAAACCAATCAAATATCAGCACTCAATTCAGGAATGAGTCACAGGGTCTGTCCCCTTGCGTCGCTGGGAATTCAACAGACACAGTCCACATCATGACTTCCAGAACACCTGAATCAAATTACTCCTCAGGATGATAGGCACATATAATGTGAGTGTAACCGGGTTGGGACAGTGGCCACACAGTTGCCTTATTTTAGGTAAAGCAATGGCAGGGAAGAAATCTTTACCTAGGAAACAGTGTGAGTGTGTGTGTGTGAGTGTGTTTGTGTGTGTGGGGGGGAGGGGCGTGTGTGTGTGTGTGTGTGTGTTTGTGCTGGGATGAACTTCCAAGTATGTACTTTTGGCAGCTGCCATCATCCTCTCAGCGACGGAAGGACAAGAAGTCGGAAGTGCGCTTTCTGACCTGAGAATAGTCAATGAAGTATAATATTTAGCACAGCGTATTTTCTTCCCTAATGAGAAAGGAGAGATCCGTGGAATCTAACAGACCTTCCAGCGATAACCTTTCCACGTTGAGCCTATCGATTCTCTATCCGAGTGAAATTAGCTGCCAGTGGAGAACAAGACAAGTCTTTGCATGAAATGCTCTTGTGGAAGCTAGATTGCCAAATAATAAAGCATCAAATGGTAGAAACATGCACTGAAGTTTGAAGAGATACTCAGTGCACAAAGTAGACTGTGAAAGACTTTGGGGAAATCATGCAATCACCGAGAGACTAATTGATGACAATCCCCAAATTTATGTTTGCCAGAAAAGAGAGACGGTCCTGACATTGTATAGTGAGTGGTTTCGGACGTGCCACGGCAGTTTAAGAAAACGTGAAACAAAAAACTTGAGAAATCAGAAGGTATCCCAGCTATAACCTTTTGTTTATTAAAGAATTGATGAAAATCAAAAGAACGTATCTCACAGCATGTGTGATAATATTTCCATACGTATGTGATAATGGATCAACGTTTCATAGAGATGAAATAAAAAGTTCTAATTTTGACAAAAGCAAACAAGGAAAATTATACCGTAGAAAAGCCCGGGTGACGGAAGTGAGGCCCTGTCTCAAGAAGAAACATCGGAGACGTTTAAAAGCAGGGAGTGAAACAGAGGATAGCATACCATTTTTAATACTGGCCCTTGTTCCAGTGGGAAAAGGCAAAAATAAGCCGTGTATATCCTGGATTCTCGCATCGATTGTTCAGGATCGGAGATGTTGCCTCCATTTCCAGTTATGCATTGTATGGTGGAATTGCAGTTCGCACATTTGGTGCCAAAATTGTAATGCTGACGAAAGTGGACATGTTCCCTGAAGTAAGAGGGACAGAAATTGGGTGTGTCTTCCGGCTGTCTGGCTTACCAGGAATGAAGATCCTGGCTCTAGGGATTTTCCCAACATGTCTTAGACAGTAAGGAACAGGGCAGAATTGAGGCCCGGCGCCAAGGCCTCTAGGTGTAAAGAAACAGCCCTGGCTTCAGGGCCCATGAAATTAGGATGATTTTAAGGAGGATGATGGAATGAGAGGACTGTGACCTTTGGCCCCGTTTCTTTCCCTTGTCTTTTCATGGGCCAGGTGTGCTCCATCAGAAGGCTTCCTGTGCCGGATGTAAAGTGTCCTGGGGGAAGAAAAGAGCACTGCTTAGAAAGATGCTCCACAGGGAGAAAGGAGCCACCATTTTCAGGAGAATGATCCCCAGAAGCATGAGGAATGCAGATGCCGAGGCTTCACACAAGACCCTGGAGGGTCTTATTCCTGCAGCCGGGACCTGGGCATCGGTGTGCTTTAATGCTCATAACCGATTTTGAGGGGAGCCCAATCGATAAGCTGTCTGCCAGTCATGCTCATCACACCGTAGTTTTCACACATGTCACACGGAGACCCTGTTCGTATGCACATTTGGGTGCTTGAGCAGGGCTGCGCCCAAGATTCTGTGGTTCTACGGAGCCCTGAGTTGTGCCCTGGGCAGCTTTCCTCTGGGGTTGGTCAACTTTGATCACTGCACCTGACGAGAAAGGGACCATGAAATCTAATCAGCAAATAGAGAAAAGGAAGGGGCCATTTCCCACAATCATTTCCACGGAAACACCACGTCGGATAAATAAGTCTGACTGCAGGACAGGGACTGTGCTTCAGAGACGCAGCTTTCGCAGCTGGACGAATGACCCAGAAATTCCCCAAATGCCATTTTTAAACACACCAAATGAGATTTAGTTCAGGGCTTTCTGAATTTATTTCAGTTGAATACACACACTCCTGTGTTTGCTTTCCTTTATTATCAATACAGCTTCGTTCCAGATGACTTACATGCCAGTGGGAAAATTTTCCGTTTCCACTCATGGGAAGTGGGCACCGTGAAACAGGCAAGTCGGTCTGTCTGTTTCCGGCGTTATGTGGGTTCCAGCAAGAGCACAAGTCCCAGGGCGCCTGAGGTCCATTCAGGAACCAATGTAAAAACGGCGAGCCCGGGTAAGAAAGAAGAGCACCGTTCTTATCTTCCAAATGCATTCCAGTTTCCACTATTCAAGGTGGCGAGAATGATCCACGGATGTCCCACATGAGCCAAATTTCACCTTCTCATGCCGACCAACAACTGACGAATGAAACACACCCCAAGAGAAAATACGAAACCGAGTCCCCTGCAATAACCTCACACGCAAACCTACACGTCGGTAGGTCATATTCAGAAATACACACTGA
This sequence comes from Pan troglodytes, assembly GCF_028858775.2. Taxonomy (NCBI): domain Eukaryota; kingdom Metazoa; phylum Chordata; class Mammalia; order Primates; family Hominidae; genus Pan; species Pan troglodytes. Next base: position 18,893,430 of record NC_072405.2, read on the forward strand.
ATGTCATCTATCATGAACACAAACACTCAGACAGTCCCTCCAGAGGTTCGGAAGACTCACGACCCCAAAACTCGATGTTTCCCATATGCGGGCTCATCCTGAGATGTAGCCATCACTATCCAGTTGTCCCTGTTGTAGAGACAGAAACTTGGGCTCCTCATTAGTTTATGTAGGATTGACGGTGTTCGTGTTTGTGTGTGTGTGTGTGTGTGTGTGTTTGCGTGCGCGCTTCTGGGTGTAGTTATGTGTGTGTGTGTGTGTGTGTGTGTGTGTGTGTGTGCGCACCCCTACGTGTGGGTCGGTACTTGCACTGAGATCACTGGCACACAAGCAGAGCCCTCTTGCTGTGTTTGTTCTTCCCTTTGGATCTCCTGGTCCTCCCTTGCAGGGAAGCGAGTGTGCCAGTGTTCATGGACTCCTGATCTGTCGGGGTCGTCGAAGAGAGGTTTAGCAGGGAGCTTTGCTGTTCAGGATGACGGTTCTTCATCCCACACTTGTATTTGGATTGATGAATCACAAGTACGTTGGGAGGCAGGGTACCTTCGACTTTTCTGACGTTGAACTCAGGCTTCGTTTTGTTTTGCTCTTGAAGGAATTTCCAGTGGTCTAAGGTGCTTTCCTGAGTGGCTCTTTCCACCAAGTGCTCGTCCAACTCGGGTGCCTGGAGGCAGGGGTGGTCTCTCTTGAGCTCTCCTTGCGTTGCTCGCCTGTGTGTGTCTTCAGCGCCAAGGGCTCTTGGTTCCCTGCCTCTTGACACACTCTCACTGTGTCTTTCCCATTCACTCTTCTGGATGTAAAAGAGGACATAGGCCTGTTGACTCAGGACAGAAGTGATGCTAGAGGCGGTGACCTCGGCATCATCCATTTTATACCACTGGCCTTCTTGAGCTTTGACATAAGAGAAGTAATGTCCGTTGTGACAACTCCACCCAGCGTGGACCAGCACAGCATAGAGGACATAGACAAGGGGTCCTGTGTTCTGCTGAGACATGTATGGCTGCATGTCAAGGCACTCAGGATAGTGCACATTCTTGGCAAGTTTGCTGCCTGTGACATCGGAGAATCTCTTCAATACAAGGATGAGGACCTTGGCAGAAGTGTGTAAAGTTAACGTCTTGGAGGCCGGCGCCCTCTGGAGACAAAGACCACAACGATAGGCATTCTCTCCATTGAGTTCTTCGGGCTTCCCCAACTGTTCCAAAGCTTGCTTGACACTCTGAGCTGCCTGGATATCCAGGGCGATGTCCAGGTAAGGGTCAAAGGTGTCTGAAATGCCGTGGCAGTAGAGACACTTGATTTGAGATCTCCAGTAGCCTCCAAATATTTGGTGGATGAGGGTGGTGTCCTTAGAGTGATGATCTACCTGCTTGTGCCCGGGAAGGCATGCCTTTTTCATGGCATCCACAGTGAACATGAGAAATTCATGGGCATCTTCCTGCTTGCCTCTATGGAAGTCAGCAGCCAATGCCTGTGAGGGCTGGATGACACGGCCAGGAATGTGGAGGGCCCGTGTGATGTGAGCTTGCATAGTACAGAGCATGCAGCCCTTGTGACGATGACACGTTGGAGAGTGCTCCCGGGACAGCATGTAGTTGGCAAGGGGCGGTGTGTACGTCAGGCACTGCAGGGAAGCGTTCACGTAGCAGGTATTTCCCATATTCTGGAGCCCAGCCCCCACCGCAGCAGGTCTCCTGCTACTCAGAGGAAGCTTCTCCCTGGGAGCAAGCTGTCTTGCCACAGGAGCCAAATCATCACAGAGGTCGACACGGGTCTCAGATGAGAGTGGTGACTTCTCAGGGAGAGAAGTCCGCTGGATTTCAGCCAAAGCTGCATCTGGCCGAGAAGATGTGAGTTTTGAAAAGTGGTTGAACTGCCACTCACCTCCCAAGGAGAGTGAGTCGTCCTCCATGTCGACTGGAACAAGGATCACAAGGTTTTTCTGCTGGGACCGCAGGTTGCAGAAAGACGCTATCTCTTCCGAGAGAGTCTTCAAATGACGAGCTCTCTGGCCGCATCAGCCCTTCTATAACTCACCCCCACCAACCGCGAACACCCCACCCTCTCCTCAGGTGCGTGATAAACCAATCAAATATCAGCACTCAATTCAGGAATGAGTCACAGGGTGTGTCCCCTTGCGTCGCTGGGAATTCAAAAGACACAGTCCACATCATGACTTCCAGAACACCTGAATCAAATTACTCCTCAGGATGATAGGCACATATAATGTGAGTGTAACCGGGTTGGGACAGTGGCCACACAGTTGCCTTATTTTAGGTAAAGCAATGGCAGGGAAGAAATCTTTACCTAGGAAACAGTGTGAGTGTGTGTGTGTGAGTGTGTTTGTGTGTGTGGGGGGGAGGGGCGTGTGTGTGTGTGTGTGTGTGTTTGTGCTGGGATGAACTTCCAAGTATGTACTTTTGGCAGCTGCCATCATCCTCTCAGCGACGGAAGGACAAAAAGTCGGAAGTGCGCTTTCTGACCTGAGAATAGTCAATGAAGTATAATATTTAGCACAGCGTATTTTCTTCCCTAATGAGAAAGGAGAGATCCGTGGAATCTAACAAACCTTCCAGCGATAACCTTTCCACGTTGAGCCTATCGATTCTCTATCCGAGTGAAATTAGCTGCCAGTGGAGAACAAGACAAGTCTTTGCATGAAATGCTCTTGTGGAAGCTAGATTGCCAAATAATAAAGCATCAAATGGTAGAAACATGCACTGAAGTTTGAAGAGATACTCAGTGCACAAAGTAGACTGTGAAAGACTTTGGGGAAATCATGCAATCACCGAGAGACTAATTGATGACAATCCCCAAATTTATGTTTGCCAGAAAAGGGAGACGGTCCTGACATTGTATAGTGAGTGGTTTCGGACGTGCCACGGCAGTTTAAGAAAACATGAAACAAAAAACTTGAGAAATCAGAAGGTATCCCAGCTATAACCTTTTGTTTATTAAAGAATTGATGAAAATCAAAAGAACGTATCTCACAGCATGTGTGATAATATTTCCATACGTATGTGATAATGGATCAACGTTTCATAGAGATGAAATAAAAAGTTCTAATTTTGACAAAAGCAAACAAGGAAAATTATACCGTAGAAAAGCCCGGGTGACGGAAGTGAGGCCCTGTCTCAAGAAGAAACATCGGAGACGTTTAAAAGCAGGGAGTGAAACAGAGGATAGCATACCATTTGTAATACTGGCCCTTGTTCCAGTGGGAAAAGGCAAAAATAAGCCGTGTATATCCTGGATTCTCGCATCGATTGTTCAGGATCGGAGATGTTGCCTCCATTTCCAGTTATGCATTGTATGGTGGAATTGCAGTTCGCACATTTGGTGCCAAAATTGTAATGCTGACGAAAGTGGACATGTTCCCTGAAGTAAGAGGGACAGAAATTGGGTGTGTCTTCCGGCTGTCTGGCTTACCAGGAATGAAGATCCTGGCTCTAGGGATTTTCCCAACATGTCTTAGACAGTAAGGAACAGGGCAGAATTGAGGCCCGGCGCCAAGGCCTCTAGGTGTAAAGAAACAGCCCTGGCTTCAGGGCCCATGAAATTAGGATGATTTTAAGGAGGATGATGGAATGAGAGGACTGTGACCTTTGGCCCCGTTTCTTTCCCTTGTCTTTTCATGGGCCAGGTGTGCTCCATCAGAAGGCTTCCTGTGCCGGATGTAAAGTGTCCTGGGGGAAGAAAAGAGCACTGCTTAGAAAGATGCTCCACAGGGAGAAAGGAGCCACCATTTTCAGGAGAATGATCCCCAGAAGCATGAGCAATGCAGATGCCGAGGCTTCACACAAGACCCTGGAGGGTCTTATTCCTGCAGCCGGGACCTGGGCATCGGTGTGCTTTAATGCTCATAACCGATTTTGAGGGGAGCCCAATCGATAAGCTGTCTCCCAGTCATGCTCATCACACCGTAGTTTTCACACACGTCACACGGAGACCCTGTTCGTATGCACATTTGGGTGCTTGAGCAGGGCTGCGCCCAAGATTCTGTGGTTCTACGGAGCCCTGAGTTGTGCCCTGGGCAGCTTTCCTCTGGGGTTGGTCAACTTTGATCACTGCACCTGACGAGAAAGGGACCATGAAATCTAATCAGCAAATAGAGAAAAGGAAGGGGCCATTTCCCACAATCATTTCCACGGAAACACCACGTCGGATAAATAAGTCTGACTGCAGGACAGGGACTGTGCTTCAGAGACGCAGCTTTCACAGCTGGACGAATGACCCAGAAATTCCCCAAATGCCATTTTTAAACACACCAAATGAGATTTAGTTCAGGGCTTTCTGAACTTATTTCAGTTGAATACACACACTCCTGTGTTTGCTTTCCTTTATTATCAATACAGCTTCGTTCCAGATGACTTACATGCCAGTGGGAAAATTTTCCGTTTCCACTCATGGGAAGTGGGCACCGTGAAACAGGCAAGTCGGTCTGTCTGTTTCCGGCGTTATGTGGGTTCCAGCAAGAGCACAAGTCCCAGGGCGCCTGAGGTCCATTCAGGAACCAATGTAAAAACGGCGAGCCCGGGTAAGAAAGAAGAGCACCGTTCTTATCTTCCAAATGCATTCCAGTTTCCACTATTCAAGGTGGCGAGAATGATCCACGGATGTCCCACATGAGCCAAATTTCACCTTCTCATGCCGACCAACAACTGACGAATGAAACACACCCCAAGAGAAAATACGAAACCGAGTCCCCTGCAATAACCTCACACGCAAACCTACACGTCGGTAGGTCATATTCAGAAATACACACTGAATGTCATCTATCATGAACACAAACACTCAGACAGTCCCTCCAGAGGTTCGGAAGACTCACGACCCCAAAACTCGATGTTTCCCATATGCGGGCTCATCCTGAGATGTAGCCATCACTATCCAGTTGTCCCTGTTGTAGAGACAGAAACTTGGGCTCCTCATTAGTTTATGTAGGATTGACGGTGTTCGTGTTTGTGTGTGTGTGTGTGTGTGTTTGCGTGCGCGCTTCTGGGTGTAGTTATGTGTGTGTGTGTGTGTGTGTGTGTGTGTGTGCGCACCCCTACGTGTGGGTCGGTACTTGCACTGAGATCACTGGCACACAAGCAGAGCCCTCTTGCTGTGTTTGTTCTTCCCTTTGGATCTCCTGGTCCTCCCTTGCAGGGAAGCGAGTGTGCCAGTGTTCATGGACTCCTGATCTGTCGGGGTCGTCGAAGAGAGGTTTAGCAGGGAGCTTTGCTGTTCAGGATGACGGTTCTTCATCCCACACTTGTATTTGGATTGATGAATCACAAGTACGTTGGGAGGCAGGGTACCTTCGACTTTTCTGACGTTGAACTCAGGCTTCGTTTTGTTTTGCTCTTGAAGGAATTTCCAGTGGTCTAAGGTGCTTTCCTGAGTGGCTCTTTCCACCAAGTGCTCGTCCAACTCGGGTGCCTGGAGGCAGGGGTGGTCTCTCTTGAGCTCTCCTTGCGTTGCTCGCCTGTGTGTGTCTTCAGCGCCAAGGGCTCTTGGTTCCCTGCCTCTTGACACACTCTCACTGTGTCTTTCCCATTCACTCTTCTGGATGTAAAAGAGGACATAGGCCTGTTGACTCAGGACAGAAGTGATGCTAGAGGTGGTGACCTCGGCATCATCCATTTTATACCACTGGCCTTCTTGAGCTTTGACATAAGAGAAGTAATGTCCGTTGTGACAACTCCACCCAGCGTGGACCAGCACAGCATAGAGGACATAGACAAGGGGTCCTGTGTTCTGCTGAGACATGTATGGCTGCATGTCAAGGCACTCAGGATAGTGCACATTCTTGGGAAGTTTGCTGCCTGTGACATCGGAGAATCTCTTCAATACAAGGATGAGGACCTTGGCAGAAGTGTGTAAAGTTAACGTCTTGGAGGCCGGCGCCCTCTGGAGACAAAGACCACAACGATAGGCATTCTCTCCATTGAGTTCTTCGGGCTTCCCCAACTGTTCCAAAGCTTGCTTGACACTCTGAGCTGCCTGGATATCCAGGGCGATGTCCAGGTAAGGGTCAAAAGTGTCTGAAATGCCGTGGCAGTGGAGACACTTGATTTGAGATCTCCAGTAGCCTCCAAATATTTGGTGGATGAGGGTGGTGTCCTTAGAGTGATGATCTACCTGCTTGTGCCCGGGAAGGCATGCCTTTTTCATGGCATCCACAGTGAACATGAGAAATTCATGGGCATCTTCCTGCTTGCCTCTATGGAAGTCAGCAGCCAATGCCTGTGAGGGCTGGATGACACGGCCAGGAATGTGGAGGGCCCGTGTGATGTGAGCTTGCATAGTACAGAGCATGCAGCCCTTGTGACGATGACACGTTGGAGAGTGCTCCCGGGACAGCATGTAGTTGGCAAGGGGCGGTGTGTACGTCAGGCACTGCAGGGAAGCGTTCACGTAGCAGGTATTTCCCATATTCTGGAGCCCAGCCCCTACCGCAGCAGGTCTCCTGCTACTCAGAGGAAGCTTCTCCCTGGGAGCAAGCTGTCTTGCCACAGGAGCCAAATCATCACAGAGGTCGACACGGGTCTCAGATGAGAGTGGTGACTTCTCAGGGAGAGAAGTCCGCTGGATTTCAGCCAAAGCTGCATCTGGCCGAGAAGATGTGAGTTTTGAAAATGGTTGAAGTGCCCCTCACCTCCCAAGGAGAGTGAGTCGTCCTCCATGTCGACTGGAACAAGGATCACAAGGTTTTTCTGCTGGGACCGCAGGTTGCAGAAAGACGCTATCTCTTCCGAGAGAGTCTTCAAATGACGAGCTCTCTGGCCGCATCAGCCCTTCTATAACTCACCCCCACCAACCGCGAACACCCCACCCTCTCCTCAGGTGCGCGATAAACCAATCAAATATCAGCACTCAATTCAGGAATGAGTCACAGGGTGTGTCCCCTTGCGTCGCTGGGAATTCAACAGACACAGCCCACATCATGACTTCCAGGACACCTGAATCAAATTACTCCTCAGGATGATAGGCACATATAATATGAGTGTAACCGGGTTGGGACAGTGGCCACACAGTTGCCTTATTTTAGGTAAAGCAATGGCAGGGAAGAAATCTTTACCTAGGAAACAGTGTGAGTGTGTGTGTGTGAGTGTGTTTGTGTGTGTGTGGGGGGCGTGTGTGTGTGTGTGTGTGTGTGTTTGTGCTGGGATGAACTTCCAAGTATGTACTTTTGGCAGCTGCCATCATCCTCTCAGCGACGGAAGGACAAAAAGTCGGAAGTGCGCTTTCTGACCTGAGAATAGTCAATGAAGTATAATATTTAGCACAGCGTATTTTCTTCCCTAATGAGAAAGGAGAGATCCGTGGAATCTAACAGACCTTCCAGCGATAACCTTTCCACGTTGAGCCTATCGATTCTCTATCCGAGTGAAATTAGCTGCCAGTGGAGAACAAGACAAGTCTTTGCATGAAATGCTCTTGTGGAAGCTAGATTGCCAAATAATAAAGCATCAAATGGTAGAAACATGCACTGAAGTTTGAAGAGATACTCAGTGCACAAAGTAGACTGTGAAAGACTTTGGGGAAATCATGCAATCACCGAGAGACTAATTGATGACAATCCCCAAATTTATGTTTGCCAGAAAAGAGAGACGGTCCTGACATTGTATAGTGAGTGGTTTCGGACGTGCCACGGCAGTTTAAGAAAACATGAAACAAAAAACTTGAGAAATCAGAAGGTATCCCAGCTATAACCTTTTGTTTATTAAAGAATTGATGAAAATCAAAAGAACGTATCTCACAGCATGTGTGATAATATTTCCATACGTATGTGATAATGGATCAACGTTTCACAGAGATGAAATAAAAAGTTCTAATTTTGACAAAAGCAAACAAGGAAAATTATACCGTAGAAAAGCCCGGGTGACGGAAGTGAGGCCCTGTCTCAAGAAGAAACATCGGAGACGTTTAAAAGCAGGGAGTGAAACAGAGGATAGCATACCATTTGTAATACTGGCCCTTGTTCCAGTGGGAAAAGGCAAAAATAAGCCGTGTATATCCTGGATTCTCGCATCGATTGTTCAGGATCGGAGATGTTGCCTCCATTTCCAGTTATGCATTGTATGGTGGAATTGCAGTTCGCACATTTGGTGCCAAAATTGTAATGCTGACGAAAGTGGACATGTTCCCTGAAGTAAGAGGGACAGAAATTGGGTGTGTCTTCCGGCTGTCTGGCTTACCAGGAATGAAGATCCTGGCTCTAGGGATTTTCCCAACATGTCTTAGACAGTAAGGAACAGGGCAGAATTGAGGCCCGGCGCCAAGGCCTCTAGGTGTAAAGAAACAGCCCTGGCTTCAGGGCCCATGAAATTAGGATGATTTTAAGGAGGATGATGGAATGAGAGGACTGTGACCTTTGGCCCCGTTTCTTTCCCTTGTCTTTTCATGGGCCAGGTGTGCTCCATCAGAAGGCTTCCTGTGCCGGATGTAAAGTGTCCTGGGGGAAGAAAAGAGCACTGCTTAGAAAGATGCTCCACAGGGAGAAAGGAGCCACCATTTTCAGGAGAATGATCCCCAGAAGCATGAGCAATGCAGATGCCGAGGCTTCACACAAGACCCTGGAGGGTCTTATTCCTGCAGCCGGGACCTGGGCATCGGTGTGCTTTAATGCTCATAACCGATTTTGAGGGGAGCCCAATCGATAAGCTGTCTCCCAGTCATGCTCATCACACCGTAGTTTTCACACACGTCACACGGAGACCCTGTTCGTATGCACATTTGGGTGCTTGAGCAGGGCTGCGCCCAAGATTCTGTGGTTCTACGGAGCCCTGAGTTGTGCCCTGGGCAGCTTTCCTCTGGGGTTGGTCAACTTTGATCACTGCACCTGACGAGAAAGGGACCATGAAATCTAATCAGCAAATAGAGAAAAGGAAGGGGCCATTTCCCACAATCATTTCCACGGAAACACCACGTCGGATAAATAAGTCTGACTGCAGGACAGGGACTGTGCTTCAGAGACGCAGCTTTCGCAGCTGGACGAATGACCCAGAAATTCCCCAAATGCCATTTTTAAACACACCAAATGAGATTTAGTTCAGGGCTTTCTGAATTTATTTCAGTTGAATACACACACTCCTGTGTTTGCTTTCCTTTATTATCAATACAGCTTCGTTCCAGATGACTTACATGCCAGTGGGAAAATTTTCCGTTTCCACTCATGGGAAGTGGGCACCGTGAAACAGGCAAGTCGGTCTGTCTGTTTCCGGCGTTATGTGGGTTCCAGCAAGAGCACAAGTCCCAGGGCGCCTGAGGTCCATTCAGGAACCAATGTAAAAACGGCGAGCCCGGGTAAGAAAGAAGAGCACCGTTCTTATCTTCCAAATGCATTCCAGTTTCCACTATTCAAGGTGGCGAGAATGATCCACGGATGTCCCACATGAGCCAAATTTCACCTTCTCATGCCGACCAACAACTGACGAATGAAACACACCCCAAGAGAAAATACGAAACCGAGTCCCCTGCAATAACCTCACACGCAAACCTACACGTCGGTAGGTCATATTCAGAAATACACACTGAATGTCATCTATCATGAACACAAACACTCAGACAGTCCCTCCAGAGGTTCGGAAGACTCACGACCCCAAAACTCGATGTTTCCCATATGCGGGCTCATCCTGAGATGTAGCCATCACTATCCAGTTGTCCCTGTTGTAGAGACAGAAACTTGGGCTCCTCATTAGTTTATGTAGGATTGACGGTGTTCGTGTTTGTGTGTGTGTGTGTGTGTTTGCGTGCGCGCTTCTGGGTGTAGTTATGTGTGTGTGTGTGTGTGTGTGTGCACCCCTACGTGTGGGTCGGTACTTGCACTGAGATCACTGGCACACAAGCAGAGCCCTCTTGCTGTGTTTGTTCTTCCCTTTGGATCTCCTGGTCCTCCCTTGCAGGGAAGCGAGTGTGCCAGTGTTCATGGACTCCTGATCTGTCGGGGTCGTCGAAGAGAGGTTTAGCAGGGAGCTTTGCTGTTCAGGATGACGGTTCTTCATCCCACACTTGTATTTGGATTGATGAATCACAAGTACGTTGGGAGGCAGGGTACCTTCGACTTTTCTGACGTTGAACTCAGGCTTCGTTTTGTTTTGCTCTTGAAGGAATTTCCAGTGGTCTAAGGTGCTTTCCTGAGTGGCTCTTTCCACCAAGTGCTCGTCCAACTCGGGTGCCTGGAGGCAGGGGTGGTCTCTCTTGAGCTCTCCTTGCGTTGCTCGCCTGTGTGTGTCTTCAGCGCCAAGGGTTCTTGGTTCCCTGCCTCTTGACACACTCTCACTGTGTCTTTCCCATTCACTCTTCTGGATGTAAAAGAGGACATAGGCCTGTTGACTCAGGACAGAAGTGATGCTAGAGGCGGTGACCTCGGCATCATCCATTTTATACCACTGGCCTTCTTGAGCTTTGACATAAGAGAAGTAATGTCCGTTGTGACAACTCCACCCAGCGTGGACCAGCACAGCATAGAGGACATAGACAAGGGGTCCTGTGTTCTGCTGAGACATGTATGGCTGCATGTCAAGGCACTCAGGATAGTGCACATTCTTGGCAAGTTTGCTGCCTGTGACATCGGAGAATCTCTTCAATACAAGGATGAGGACCTTGGCAGAAGTGTGTAAAGTTAACGTCTTGGAGGCCGGCGCCCTCTGGAGACAAAGACCACAATGATAGGCATTCTCTCCATTGAGTTCTTCGGGCTTCACCAACTGTTCCAAAGCTTGCATGACACTCTGAGCTGCCTGGATATCCAGGGCGATGTCCAGGTAAGGGTCAAAAGTGTCTGAAATGCCGTTGCAGTAGAGACACTAGATTTGAGATCTCCAGTAGCCTCCAAATATTTGGTGGATGAGGGTGGTGTCCTTAGAGTGATGATCTACCTGCTTGTGCCCGGGAAGGCATGCCTTTTTCATGGCATCCACAGTGAACATGAGAAATTCATGGGCATCTTCCTGCTTGCCTCTATGGAAGTCAGCAGCCAATGCCTGTGAGGGCTGGATGACACGGCCAGGAATGTGGAGGGCCCGTGTGATGTGAGCTTGCATAGTACAGAGCATGCAGCCCTTGTGACGATGACACGTTGGAGAGTGCTCCCGGGACAGCATGTAGTTGGCAAGGGGCGGTGTGTACGTCAGGCACTGCAGGGAAGCGTTCACGTAGCAGGTATTTCCCATATTCTGGAGCCCAGCCCCCACCGCAGCAGGTCTCCTGCTACTCAGAGGAAGCTTCTCCCTGGGAGCAAGCTGTCTTGCCACAGGAGCCAAATCATCACAGAGGTCGACACGGGTCTCAGATGAGAGTGGTGACTTCTCAGGGAGAGAAGTCCGCTGGATTTCAGCCAAAGCTGCATCTGGCCGAGAAGATGTGAGTTTTGAAAAGTGGTTGAACTGCCACTCACCTCCCAAGGAGAGTGAGTCGTCCTCCATGTCGACTGGAACAAGGATCACAAGGTTTTTCTGCTGGGACCGCAGGTTGCAGAAAGACGCTATCTCTTCCGAGAGAGTCTTCAAATGACGAGCTCTCTGGCCGCATCAGCCCTTCTATAACTCACCCCCACCAACCGCGAACACCCCACCCTCTCCTCAGGTGCGCGATAAACCAATCAAATATCAGCACTCAATTCAGGAATGAGTCACAGGGTGTGTCCCCTTGCGTCGCTGGGAATTCAACAGACACAGCCCACATCATGACTTCCAGGACACCTGAATCAAATTACTCCTCAGGATGATAGGCACATATAATATGAGTGTAACCGGGTTGGGACAGTGGCCACACAGTTGCCTTATTTTAGGTAAAGCAATGGCAGGGAAGAAATCTTTACCTAGGAAACAGTGTGAGTGTGTGTGTGTGAGTGTGTTTGTGTGTGTGTGGGGGGCGTGTGTGTGTGTGTGTGTGTGTGTTTGTGCTGGGATGAACTTCCAAGTATGTACTTTTGGCAGCTGCCATCATCCTCTCAGCGACGGAAGGACAAAAAGTCGGAAGTGCGCTTTCTGACCTGAGAATAGTCAATGAAGTATAATATTTAGCACAGCGTATTTTCTTCCCTAATGAGAAAGGAGAGATCCGTGGAATCTAACAGACCTTCCAGCGATAACCTTTCCACGTTGAGCCTATCGATTCTCTATCCGAGTGAAATTAGCTGCCAGTGGAGAACAAGACAAGTCTTTGCATGAAATGCTCTTGTGGAAGCTAGATTGCCAAATAATAAAGCATCAAATGGTAGAAACATGCACTGAAGTTTGAAGAGATACTCAGTGCACAAAGTAGACTGTGAAAGACTTTGGGGAAATCATGCAATCACCGAGAGACTAATTGATGACAATCCCCAAATTTATGTTTGCCAGAAAAGAGAGACGGTCCTGACATTGTATAGTGAGTGGTTTCGGACGTGCCACGGCAGTTTAAGAAAACATGAAACAAAAAACTTGAGAAATCAGAAGGTATCCCAGCTATAACCTTTTGTTTATTAAAGAATTGATGAAAATCAAAAGAACGTATCTCACAGCATGTGTGATAATATTTCCATACGTATGTGATAATGGATCAACGTTTCACAGAGATGAAATAAAAAGTTCTAATTTTGACAAAAGCAAACAAGGAAAATTATACCGTAGAAAAGCCCGGGTGACGGAAGTGAGGCCCTGTCTCAAGAAGAAACATCGGAGACGTTTAAAAGCAGGGAGTGAAACAGAGGATAGCATACCATTTGTAATACTGGCCCTTGTTCCAGTGGGAAAAGGCAAAAATAAGCCGTGTATATCCTGGATTCTCGCATCGATTGTTCAGGATCGGAGATGTTGCCTCCATTTCCAGTTATGCATTGTATGGTGGAATTGCAGTTCGCACATTTGGTGCCAAAATTGTAATGCTGACGAAAGTGGACATGTTCCCTGAAGTAAGAGGGACAGAAATTGGGTGTGTCTTCCGGCTGTCTGGCTTACCAGGAATGAAGATCCTGGCTCTAGGGATTTTCCCAACATGTCTTAGACAGTAAGGAACAGGGCAGAATTGAGGCCCGGCGCCAAGGCCTCTAGGTGTAAAGAAACAGCCCTGGCTTCAGGGCCCATGAAATTAGGATGATTTTAAGGAGGATGATGGAATGAGAGGACTGTGACCTTTGGCCCCGTTTCTTTCCCTTGTCTTTTCATGGGCCAGGTGTGCTCCATCAGAAGGCTTCCTGTGCCGGATGTAAAGTGTCCTGGGGGAAGAAAAGAGCACTGCTTAGAAAGATGCTCCACAGGGAGAAAGGAGCCACCATTTTCAGGAGAATGATCCCCAGAAGCATGAGCAATGCAGATGCCGAGGCTTCACACAAGACCCTGGAGGGTCTTATTCCTGCAGCCGGGACCTGGGCATCGGTGTGCTTTAATGCTCATAACCGATTTTGAGGGGAGCCCAATCGATAAGCTGTCTCCCAGTCATGCTCATCACACCGTAGTTTTCACACACGTCACACGGAGACCCTGTTCGTATGCACATTTGGGTGCTTGAGCAGGGCTGCGCCCAAGATTCTGTGGTTCTACGGAGCCCTGAGTTGTGCCCTGGGCAGCTTTCCTCTGGGGTTGGTCAACTTTGATCACTGCACCTGACGAGAAAGGGACCATGAAATCTAATCAGCAAATAGAGAAAAGGAAGGGGCCATTTCCCACAATCATTTCCACGGAAACACCACGTCGGATAAATAAGTCTGACTGCAGGACAGGGACTGTGCTTCAGAGACGCAGCTTTCGCAGCTGGACGAATGACCCAGAAATTCCCCAAATGCCATTTTTAAACACACCAAATGAGATTTAGTTCAGGGCTTTCTGAATTTATTTCAGTTGAATACACACACTCCTGTGTTTGCTTTCCTTTATTATCAATACAGCTTCGTTCCAGATGACTTACATGCCAGTGGGAAAATTTTCCGTTTCCACTCATGGGAAGTGGGCACCGTGAAACAGGCAAGTCGGTCTGTCTGTTTCCGGCGTTATGTGGGTTCCAGCAAGAGCACAAGTCCCAGGGCGCCTGAGGTCCATTCAGGAACCAATGTAAAAACGGCGAGCCCGGGTAAGAAAGAAGAGCACCGTTCTTATCTTCCAAATGCATTCCAGTTTCCACTATTCAAGGTGGCGAGAATGATCCACGGATGTCCCACATGAGCCAAATTTCACCTTCTCATGCCGACCAACAACTGACGAATGAAACACACCCCAAGAGAAAATACGAAACCGAGTCCCCTGCAATAACCTCACACGCAAACCTACACGTCGGTAGGTCATATTCAGAAATACACACTGAATGTCATCTATCATGAACACAAACACTCAGACAGTCCCTCCAGAGGTTCGGAAGACTCACGACCCCAAAACTCGATGTTTCCCATATGCGGGCTCATCCTGAGATGTAGCCATCACTATCCAGTTGTCCCTGTTGTAGAGACAGAAACTTGGGCTCCTCATTAGTTTATGTAGGATTGACGGTGTTCGTGTTTGTGTGTGTGTGTGTGTGTTTGCGTGCGCGCTTCTGGGTGTAGTTATGTGTGTGTGTGTGTGTGTGTGTGCACCCCTACGTGTGGGTCGGTACTTGCACTGAGATCACTGGCACACAAGCAGAGCCCTCTTGCTGTGTTTGTTCTTCCCTTTGGATCTCCTGGTCCTCCCTTGCAGGGAAGCGAGTGTGCCAGTGTTCATGGACTCCTGATCTGTCGGGGTCGTCGAAGAGAGGTTTAGCAGGGAGCTTTGCTGTTCAGGATGACGGTTCTTCATCCCACACTTGTATTTGGATTGATGAATCACAAGTACGTTGGGAGGCAGGGTACCTTCGACTTTTCTGACGTTGAACTCAGGCTTCGTTTTGTTTTGCTCTTGAAGGAATTTCCAGTGGTCTAAGGTGCTTTCCTGAGTGGCTCTTTCCACCAAGTGCTCGTCCAACTCGGGTGCCTGGAGGCAGGGGTGGTCTCTCTTGAGCTCTCCTTGCGTTGCTCGCCTGTGTGTGTCTTCAGCGCCAAGGGTTCTTGGTTCCCTGCCTCTTGACACACTCTCACTGTGTCTTTCCCATTCACTCTTCTGGATGTAAAAGAGGACATAGGCCTGTTGACTCAGGACAGAAGTGATGCTAGAGGCGGTGACCTCGGCATCATCCATTTTATACCACTGGCCTTCTTGAGCTTTGACATAAGAGAAGTAATGTCCGTTGTGACAACTCCACCCAGCGTGGACCAGCACAGCATAGAGGACATAGACAAGGGGTCCTGTGTTCTGCTGAGACATGTATGGCTGCATGTCAAGGCACTCAGGATAGTGCACATTCTTGGCAAGTTTGCTGCCTGTGACATCGGAGAATCTCTTCAATACAAGGATGAGGACCTTGGCAGAAGTGTGTAAAGTTAACGTCTTGGAGGCCGGCGCCCTCTGGAGACAAAGACCACAATGATAGGCATTCTCTCCATTGAGTTCTTCGGGCTTCACCAACTGTTCCAAAGCTTGCATGACACTCTGAGCTGCCTGGATATCCAGGGCGATGTCCAGGTAAGGGTCAAAAGTGTCTGAAATGCCGTGGCAGTAGAGACACTTGATTTGAGATCTCCAGTAGCCTCCAAATATTTGGTGGATGAGGGTGGTGTCCTTAGAGTGATGATCTACCTGCTTGTGCCCGGGAAGGCATGCCTTTTTCATGGCATCCACAGTGAACATGAG
This sequence comes from Pan troglodytes, assembly GCF_028858775.2. Lineage (NCBI taxonomy): Eukaryota > Metazoa > Chordata > Mammalia > Primates > Hominidae > Pan > Pan troglodytes. The sequence continues at coordinate 18,909,089 of NC_072405.2, forward strand.
AAATTCATGGGCATCTTCCTGCTTGCCTCTATGGAAGTCAGCAGCCAATGCCTGTGAGGGCTGGATGACACGGCCAGGAATGTGGAGGGCCCGTGTGATGTGAGCTTGCATAGTACAGAGCATGCAGCCCTTGTGACGATGACACGTTGGAGAGTGCTCCCGGGACAGCATGTAGTTGGCAAGGGGCGGTGTGTACGTCAGGCACTGCAGGGAAGCGTTCACGTAGCAGGTATTTCCCATATTCTGGAGCCCAGCCCCCACCGCAGCAGGTCTCCTGCTACTCAGAGGAAGCTTCTCCCTGGGAGCAAGCTGTCTTGCCACAGGAGCCAAATCATCACAGAGGTCGACACGGGTCTCAGATGAGAGTGGTGACTTCTCAGGGAGAGAAGTCCGCTGGATTTCAGCCAAAGCTGCATCTGGCCGAGAAGATGTGAGTTTTGAAAAGTGGTTGAACTGCCACTCACCTCCCAAGGAGAGTGAGTCGTCCTCCATGTCGACTGGAACAAGGATCACAAGGTTTTTCTGCTGGGACCGCAGGTTGCAGAAAGACGCTATCTCTTCCGAGAGAGTCTTCAAATGACGAGCTCTCTGGCCGCATCAGCCCTTCTATAACTCACCCCCACCAACCGCGAACACCCCACCCTCTCCTCAGGTGCGCGATAAACCAATCAAATATCAGCACTCAATTCAGGAATGAGTCACAGGGTGTGTCCCCTTGCGTCGCTGGGAATTCAACAGACACAGCCCACATCATGACTTCCAGGACACCTGAATCAAATTACTCCTCAGGATGATAGGCACATATAATATGAGTGTAACCGGGTTGGGACAGTGGCCACACAGTTGCCTTATTTTAGGTAAAGCAATGGCAGGGAAGAAATCTTTACCTAGGAAACAGTGTGAGTGTGTGTGTGTGAGTGTGTTTGTGTGTGTGTGTGGGGGGCGTGTGTGTGTGTGTGTGTGTGTGTGTTTGTGCTGGGATGAACTTCCAAGTATGTACTTTTGGCAGCTGCCATCATCCTCTCAGCGACGGAAGGACAAAAAGTCGGAAGTGCGCTTTCTGACCTGAGAATAGTCAATGAAGTATAATATTTAGCACAGCGTATTTTCTTCCCTAATGAGAAAGGAGAGATCCGTGGAATCTAACAGACCTTCCAGCGATAACCTTTCCACGTTGAGCCTATCGATTCTCTATCCGAGTGAAATTAGCTGCCAGTGGAGAACAAGACAAGTCTTTGCATGAAATGCTCTTGTGGAAGCTAGATTGCCAAATAATAAAGCATCAAATGGTAGAAACATGCACTGAAGTTTGAAGAGATACTCAGTGCACAAAGTAGACTGTGAAAGACTTTGGGGAAATCATGCAATCACCGAGAGACTAATTGATGACAATCCCCAAATTTATGTTTGCCAGAAAAGAGAGACGGTCCTGACATTGTATAGTGAGTGGTTTCGGACGTGCCACGGCAGTTTAAGAAAACATGAAACAAAAAACTTGAGAAATCAGAAGGTATCCCAGCTATAACCTTTTGTTTATTAAAGAATTGATGAAAATCAAAAGAACGTATCTCACAGCATGTGTGATAATATTTCCATACGTATGTGATAATGGATCAACGTTTCACAGAGATGAAATAAAAAGTTCTAATTTTGACAAAAGCAAACAAGGAAAATTATACCGTAGAAAAGCCCGGGTGACGGAAGTGAGGCCCTGTCTCAAGAAGAAACATCGGAGACGTTTAAAAGCAGGGAGTGAAACAGAGGATAGCATACCATTTTTAATACTGGCCCTTGTTTCAGTGGGAAAAGGCAAAAATAAGCCGTGTATATCCTGGATTCTCGCATCGATTGTTCAGGATCGGAGATGTTGCCTCCATTTCCAGTTATGCATTGTATGGTGGAATTGCAGTTCGCACATTTGGTGCCAAAATTGTAATGCTGACGAAAGTGGACATGTTCCCTGAAGTAAGAGGGACAGAAATTGGGTGTGTCTTCCGGCTGTCTGGCTTACCAGGAATGAAGATCCTGGCTCTAGGGATTTTCCCAACATGTCTTAGACAGTAAGGAACAGGGCAGAATTGAGGCCCGGCGCCAAGGCCTCTAGGTGTAAAGAAACAGCCCTGGCTTCAGGGCCCATGAAATTAGGATGATTTTAAGGAGGATGATGGAATGAGAGGACTGTGACCTTTGGCCCCGTTTCTTTCCCTTGTCTTTTCATGGGCCAGGTGTGCTCCATCAGAAGGCTTCCTGTGCCGGATGTAAAGTGTCCTGGGGGAAGAAAAGAGCACTGCTTAGAAAGATGCTCCACAGGGAGAAAGGAGCCACCATTTTCAGGAGAATGATCCCCAGAAGCATGAGCAATGCAGATGCCGAGGCTTCACACAAGACCCTGGAGGGTCTTATTCCTGCAGCCGGGACCTGGGCATCGGTGTGCTTTAATGCTCATAACCGATTTTGAGGGGAGCCCAATCGATAAGCTGTCTGCCAGTCATGCTCATCACACCGTAGTTTTCACACACGTCACACGGAGACCCTGTTCGTATGCACATTTGGGTGCTTGAGCAGGGCTGCGCCCAGGATTCTGTGGTTCTACGGAGCCCTGAGTTGTGCCCTGGGCAGCTTTCCTCTGGGGTTGGTCAACTTTGATCACTGCACCTGACGAGAAAGGGACCATGAAATCTAATCAGCAAATAGAGAAAAGGAAGGGGCCATTTCCCACAATCATTTCCACGGAAACACCACGTCGGATAAATAAGTCTGACTGCAGGACAGGGACTGTGCTTCAGAGACGCAGCTTTCGCAGCTGGACGAATGACCCAGAAATTCCCCAAATGCCATTTTTAAACACACCAAATGAGATTTAGTTCAGGGCTTTCTGAATTTATTTCAGTTGAATACACACACTCCTGTGTTTGCTTTCCTTTATTATCAATACAGCTTCGTTCCAGATGACTTACATGCCAGTGGGAAAATTTTCTGTTTCCACTCATGGGAAGTGGGCACCGTGAAACAGGCAAGTCGGTCTGTCTGTTTCCGGCGTTATGTGGGTTCCAGCAAGAGCACAAGTCCCAGGGCGCCTGAGGTCCATTCAGGAACCAATGTAAAAACGGCGAGCCCGGGTAAGAAAGAAGAGCACCGTTCTTATCTTCCAAATGCATTCCAGTTTCCACTATTCAAGGTGGCGAGAATGATCCACGGATGTCCCACATGAGCCAAATTTCACCTTCTCATGCCGACCAACAACTGACGAATGAAACACACCCCAAGAGAAAATACGAAACCGAGTCCCCTGCAATAACCTCACACGCAAACCTACACGTCGGTAGGTCATATTCAGAAATACACACTGAATGTCATCTATCATGAACACAAACACTCAGACAGTCCCTCCAGAGGTTCGGAAGACTCACGACCCCAAAACTCGATGTTTCCCATATGCGGGCTCATCCTGAGATGTAGCCATCACTATCCAGTTGTCCCTGTTGTAGAGACAGAAACTTGGGCTCCTCATTAGTTTATGTAGGATTGACGGTGTTCGTGTTTGTGTGTGTGTGTGTTTGCGTGCGCGCTTCTGGGTGTAGTTATGTGTGTGTGTGTGTGTGTGTGTGTGCACCCCTACGTGTGGGTCGGTACTTGCACTGAGATCACTGGCACACAAGCAGAGCCCTCTTGCTGTGTTTGTTCTTCCCTTTGGATCTCCTGGTCCTCCCTTGCAGGGAAGCGAGTGTGCCAGTGTTCATGGACTCCTGATCTGTCGGGGTCGTCGAAGAGAGGTTTAGCAGGGAGCTTTGCTGTTCAGGATGACGGTTCTTCATCCCACACTTGTATTTGGATTGATGAATCACAAGTACGTTGGGAGGCAGGGTACCTTCGACTTTTCTGACGTTGAACTCAGGCTTCGTTTTGTTTTGCTCTTGAAGGAATTTCCAGTGGTCTAAGGTGCTTTCCTGAGTGGCTCTTTCCACCAAGTGCTCGTCCAACTCGGGTGCCTGGAGGCAGGGGTGGTCTCTCTTGAGCTCTCCTTGCGTTGCTCGCCTGTGTGTGTCTTCAGCGCCAAGGGTTCTTGGTTCCCTGCCTCTTGACACACTCTCACTGTGTCTTTCCCATTCACTCTTCTGGATGTAAAAGAGGACATAGGCCTGTTGACTCAGGACAGAAGTGATGCTAGAGGCGGTGACCTCGGCATCATCCATTTTATACCACTGGCCTTCTTGAGCTTTGACATAAGAGAAGTAATGTCCGTTGTGACAACTCCACCCAGCGTGGACCAGCACAGCATAGAGGACATAGACAAGGGGTCCTGTGTTCTGCTGAGACATGTATGGCTGCATGTCAAGGCACTCAGGATAGTGCACATTCTTGGCAAGTTTGCTGCCTGTGACATCGGAGAATCTCTTCAATACAAGGATGAGGACCTTGGCAGAAGTGTGTAAAGTTAACGTCTTGGAGGCCGGCGCCCTCTGGAGACAAAGACCACAATGATAGGCATTCTCTCCATTGAGTTCTTCGGGCTTCACCAACTGTTCCAAAGCTTGCATGACACTCTGAGCTGCCTGGATATCCAGGGCGATGTCCAGGTAAGGGTCAAAAGTGTCTGAAATGCCGTGGCAGTAGAGACACTTGATTTGAGATCTCCAGTAGCCTCCAAATATTTGGTGGATGAGGGTGGTGTCCTTAGAGTGATGATCTACCTGCTTGTGCCCGGGAAGGCATGCCTTTTTCATGGCATCCACAGTGAACATGAGAAATTCATGGGCATCTTCCTGCTTGCCTCTATGGAAGTCAGCAGCCAATGCCTGTGAGGGCTGGATGACACGGCCAGGAATGTGGAGGGCCCGTGTGATGTGAGCTTGCATAGTACAGAGCATGCAGCCCTTGTGACGATGACACGTTGGAGAGTGCTCCCGGGACAGCATGTAGTTGGCAAGGGGCGGTGTGTACGTCAGGCACTGCAGGGAAGCGTTCACGTAGCAGGTATTTCCCATATTCTGGAGCCCAGCCCCCACCGCAGCAGGTCTCCTGCTACTCAGAGGAAGCTTCTCCCTGGGAGCAAGCTGTCTTGCCACAGGAGCCAAATCATCACAGAGGTCGACACGGGTCTCAGATGAGAGTGGTGACTTCTCAGGGAGAGAAGTCCGCTGGATTTCAGCCAAAGCTGCATCTGGCCGAGAAGATGTGAGTTTTGAAAAGTGGTTGAACTGCCACTCACCTCCCAAGGAGAGTGAGTCGTCCTCCATGTCGACTGGAACAAGGATCACAAGGTTTTTCTGCTGGGACCGCAGGTTGCAGAAAGACGCTATCTCTTCCGAGAGAGTCTTCAAATGACGAGCTCTCTGGCCGCATCAGCCCTTCTATAACTCACCCCCACCAACCGCGAACACCCCACCCTCTCCTCAGGTGCGCGATAAACCAATCAAATATCAGCACTCAATTCAGGAATGAGTCACAGGGTGTGTCCCCTTGCGTCGCTGGGAATTCAACAGACACAGCCCACATCATGACTTCCAGGACACCTGAATCAAATTACTCCTCAGGATGATAGGCACATATAATATGAGTGTAACCGGGTTGGGACAGTGGCCACACAGTTGCCTTATTTTAGGTAAAGCAATGGCAGGGAAGAAATCTTTACCTAGGAAACAGTGTGAGTGTGTGTGTGTGAGTGTGTTTGTGTGTGTGTGTGGGGGGCGTGTGTGTGTGTGTGTGTGTGTGTGTTTGTGCTGGGATGAACTTCCAAGTATGTACTTTTGGCAGCTGCCATCATCCTCTCAGCGACGGAAGGACAAAAAGTCGGAAGTGCGCTTTCTGACCTGAGAATAGTCAATGAAGTATAATATTTAGCACAGCGTATTTTCTTCCCTAATGAGAAAGGAGAGATCCGTGGAATCTAACAGACCTTCCAGCGATAACCTTTCCACGTTGAGCCTATCGATTCTCTATCCGAGTGAAATTAGCTGCCAGTGGAGAACAAGACAAGTCTTTGCATGAAATGCTCTTGTGGAAGCTAGATTGCCAAATAATAAAGCATCAAATGGTAGAAACATGCACTGAAGTTTGAAGAGATACTCAGTGCACAAAGTAGACTGTGAAAGACTTTGGGGAAATCATGCAATCACCGAGAGACTAATTGATGACAATCCCCAAATTTATGTTTGCCAGAAAAGAGAGACGGTCCTGACATTGTATAGTGAGTGGTTTCGGACGTGCCACGGCAGTTTAAGAAAACATGAAACAAAAAACTTGAGAAATCAGAAGGTATCCCAGCTATAACCTTTTGTTTATTAAAGAATTGATGAAAATCAAAAGAACGTATCTCACAGCATGTGTGATAATATTTCCATACGTATGTGATAATGGATCAACGTTTCACAGAGATGAAATAAAAAGTTCTAATTTTGACAAAAGCAAACAAGGAAAATTATACCGTAGAAAAGCCCGGGTGACGGAAGTGAGGCCCTGTCTCAAGAAGAAACATCGGAGACGTTTAAAAGCAGGGAGTGAAACAGAGGATAGCATACCATTTTTAATACTGGCCCTTGTTTCAGTGGGAAAAGGCAAAAATAAGCCGTGTATATCCTGGATTCTCGCATCGATTGTTCAGGATCGGAGATGTTGCCTCCATTTCCAGTTATGCATTGTATGGTGGAATTGCAGTTCGCACATTTGGTGCCAAAATTGTAATGCTGACGAAAGTGGACATGTTCCCTGAAGTAAGAGGGACAGAAATTGGGTGTGTCTTCCGGCTGTCTGGCTTACCAGGAATGAAGATCCTGGCTCTAGGGATTTTCCCAACATGTCTTAGACAGTAAGGAACAGGGCAGAATTGAGGCCCGGCGCCAAGGCCTCTAGGTGTAAAGAAACAGCCCTGGCTTCAGGGCCCATGAAATTAGGATGATTTTAAGGAGGATGATGGAATGAGAGGACTGTGACCTTTGGCCCCGTTTCTTTCCCTTGTCTTTTCATGGGCCAGGTGTGCTCCATCAGAAGGCTTCCTGTGCCGGATGTAAAGTGTCCTGGGGGAAGAAAAGAGCACTGCTTAGAAAGATGCTCCACAGGGAGAAAGGAGCCACCATTTTCAGGAGAATGATCCCCAGAAGCATGAGCAATGCAGATGCCGAGGCTTCACACAAGACCCTGGAGGGTCTTATTCCTGCAGCCGGGACCTGGGCATCGGTGTGCTTTAATGCTCATAACCGATTTTGAGGGGAGCCCAATCGATAAGCTGTCTCCCAGTCATGCTCATCACACCGTAGTTTTCACACACGTCACACGGAGACCCTGTTCGTATGCACATTTGGGTGCTTGAGCAGGGCTGCGCCCAAGATTCTGTGGTTCTACGGAGCCCTGAGTTGTGCCCTGGGCAGCTTTCCTCTGGGGTTGGTCAACTTTGATCACTGCACCTGACGAGAAAGGGACCATGAAATCTAATCAGCAAATAGAGAAAAGGAAGGGGCCATTTCCCACAATCATTTCCACGGAAACACCACGTCGGATAAATAAGTCTGACTGCAGGACAGGGACTGTGCTTCAGAGACGCAGCTTTCGCAGCTGGACGAATGACCCAGAAATTCCCCAAATGCCATTTTTAAACACACCAAATGAGATTTAGTTCAGGGCTTTCTGAATTTATTTCAGTTGAATACACACACTCCTGTGTTTGCTTTCCTTTATTATCAATACAGCTTCGTTCCAGATGACTTACATGCCAGTGGGAAAATTTTCCTTTTCGACTCATGGGAAGTGGGCACCGTGAAACAGGCAAGTCGGTCTGTCTGTTTCCGGCGTTATGTGGGTTCCAGCAAGAGCACAAGTCCCAGGGCGCCTGAGGTCCATTCAGGAACCAATGTAAAAACGGCGAGCCCGGGTAAGAAAGAAGAGCACCGTTCTTATCTTCCAAATGCATTCCAGTTTCCACTATTCAAGGTGGCGAGAATGATCCACGGATGTCCCACATGAGCCAAATTTCACCTTCTCATGCCGACCAACAACTGACGAATGAAACACACCCCAAGAGAAAATACGAAACCGAGTCCCCTGCAATAACCTCACACGCAAACCTACACGTCGGTAGGTCATATTCAGAAATACACACTGAATGTCATCTATCATGAACACAAACACTCAGACAGTCCCTCCAGAGGTTCGGAAGACTCACGACCCCAAAACTCGATGTTTCCCATATGCGGGCTCATCCTGAGATGTAGCCATCACTATCCAGTTGTCCCTGTTGTAGAGACAGAAACTTGGGCTCCTCATTAGTTTATGTAGGATTGACGGTGTTCGTGTTTGTGTGTGTGTGTGTGTGTTTGCGTGCGCGCTTCTGGGTGTAGTTATGTGTGTGTGTGTGTGTGTGTGTGCACCCCTACGTGTGGGTCGGTACTTGCACTGAGATCACTGGCACACAAGCAGAGCCCTCTTGCTGTGTTTGTTCTTCCCTTTGGATCTCCTGGTCCTCCCTTGCAGGGAAGCGAGTGTGCCAGTGTTCATGGACTCCTGATCTGTCGGGGTCGTCGAAGAGAGGTTTAGCAGGGAGCTTTGCTGTTCAGGATGACGGTTCTTCATCCCACACTTGTATTTGGATTGATGAATCACAAGTACGTTGGGAGGCAGGGTACCTTCGACTTTTCTGACGTTGAACTCAGGCTTCGTTTTGTTTTGCTCTTGAAGGAATTTCCAGTGGTCTAAGGTGCTTTCCTGAGTGGCTCTTTCCACCAAGTGCTCGTCCAACTCGGGTGCCTGGAGGCAGGGGTGGTCTCTCTTGAGCTCTCCTTGCGTTGCTCGCCTGTGTGTGTCTTCAGCGCCAAGGGTTCTTGGTTCCCTGCCTCTTGACACACTCTCACTGTGTCTTTCCCATTCACTCTTCTGGATGTAAAAGAGGACATAGGCCTGTTGACTCAGGACAGAAGTGATGCTAGAGGCGGTGACCTCGGCATCATCCATTTTATACCACTGGCCTTCTTGAGCTTTGACATAAGAGAAGTAATGTCCGTTGTGACAACTCCACCCAGCGTGGACCAGCACAGCATAGAGGACATAGACAAGGGGTCCTGTGTTCTGCTGAGACATGTATGGCTGCATGTCAAGGCACTCAGGATAGTGCACATTCTTGGCAAGTTTGCTGCCTGTGACATCGGAGAATCTCTTCAATACAAGGATGAGGACCTTGGCAGAAGTGTGTAAAGTTAACGTCTTGGAGGCCGGCGCCCTCTGGAGACAAAGACCACAATGATAGGCATTCTCTCCATTGAGTTCTTCGGGCTTCACCAACTGTTCCAAAGCTTGCATGACACTCTGAGCTGCCTGGATATCCAGGGCGACGTCCAGGTAAGGGTCAAAAGTGTCTGAAATGCCGTGGCAGTAGAGACACTTGATTTGAGATCTCCAGTAGCCTCCAAATATTTGGTGGATGAGGGTGGTGTCCTTAGAGTGATGATCTACCTGCTTGTGCCCGGGAAGGCATGCCTTTTTCATGGCATCCACAGTGAACATGAGAAATTCATGGGCATCTTCCTGCTTGCCTCTATGGAAGTCAGCAGCCAATGCCTGTGAGGGCTGGATGACACGGCCAGGAATGTGGAGGGCCCGTGTGATGTGAGCTTGCATAGTACAGAGCATGCAGCCCTTGTGACGATGACACGTTGGAGAGTGCTCCCGGGACAGCATGTAGTTGGCAAGGGGCGGTGTGTACGTCAGGCACTGCAGGGAAGCGTTCACGTAGCAGGTATTTCCCATATTCTGGAGCCCAGCCCCCACCGCAGCAGGTCTCCTGCTACTCGGAGGAAGCTTCTCCCTGGGAGCAAGCTGTCTTGCCACAGGAGCCAAATCATCACAGAGGTCGACACGGGTCTCAGATGAGAGTGGTGACTTCTCAGGGAGAGAAGTCCGCTGGATTTCAGCCAAAGCTGCATCTGGCCGAGAAGATGTGAGTTTTGAAAAGTGTTTGAAGTGCCCCTCACATCCCAAGGAGAGTGAGTCGTCCTCCATGTCGACTGGAACAAGGATCACAAGGTTTTTCTGCTGGGACCGCAGGTTGCAGAAAGACGCTATCTCTTCCGAGAGAGTCTTCAAATGACGAGCTCTCTGGCCGCATCAGCCCTTCTATAACTCACCCCCACCAACCGCGAACACCCCACCCTCTCCTCAGGTGCGCGATAAACCAATCAAATATCAGCACTCAATTCAGGAATGAGTCACAGGGTGTGTCCCCTTGCGTCGCTGGGAATTCAACAGACACAGCCCACATCATGACTTCCAGGACACCTGAATCAAATTACTCCTCAGGATGATAGGCACATATAATATGAGTGTAACCGGGTTGGGACAGTGGCCACACAGTTGCCTTATTTTAGGTAAAGCAATGGCAGGGAAGAAATCTTTACCTAGGAAACAGTGTGAGTGTGTGTGTGTGAGTGTGTTTGTGTGTGTGTGTGGGGGGCGTGTGTGTGTGTGTGTGTGTGTGTTTGTGCTGGGATGAACTTCCAAGTATGTACTTTTGGCAGCTGCCATCATCCTCTCAGCGACGGAAGGACAAAAAGTCGGAAGTGCGCTTTCTGACCTGAGAATAGTCAATGAAGTATAATATTTAGCACAGCGTATTTTCTTCCCTAATGAGAAAGGAGAGATCCGTGGAATCTAACAGACCTTCCAGCGATAACCTTTCCACGTTGAGCCTATCGATTCTCTATCCGAGTGAAATTAGCTGCCAGTGGAGAACAAGACAAGTCTTTGCATGAAATGCTCTTGTGGAAGCTAGATTGCCAAATAATAAAGCATCAAATGGTAGAAACATGCACTGAAGTTTGAAGAGATACTCAGTGCACAAAGTAGACTGTGAAAGACTTTGGGGAAATCATGCAATCACCGAGAGGCTAATTGATGACAATCCCCAAATTTATGTTTGCCAGAAAAGAGAGACGGTCCTGACATTGTATAGTGAGTGGTTTCGGACGTGCCACGGCAGTTTAAGAAAACATGAAACAAAAAACTTGAGAAATCAGAAGGTATCCCAGCTATAACCTTTTGTTTATTAAAGAATTGATGAAAATCAAAAGAACGTATCTCACAGCATGTGTGATAATATTTCCATACGTATGTGATAATGGATCAACGTTTCACAGAGATGAAATAAAAAGTTCTAATTTTGACAAAAGCAAACAAGGAAAATTATACCGTAGAAAAGCCCGGGTGACGGAAGTGAGGCCCTGTCTCAAGAAGAAACATCGGAGACGTTTAAAAGCAGGGAGTGAAACAGAGGATAGCATACCATTTGTAATACTGGCCCTTGTTTCAGTGGGAAAAGGCAAAAATAAGCCGTGTATATCCTGGATTCTCGCATCGATTGTTCAGGATCGGAGATGTTGCCTCCATTTCCAGTTATGCATTGTATGGTGGAATTGCAGTTCGCACATTTGGTGCCAAAATTGTAATGCTGACGAAAGTGGACATGTTCCCTGAAGTAAGAGGGACAGAAATTGGGTGTGTCTTCCGGCTGTCTGGCTTACCAGGAATGAAGATCCTGGCTCTAGGGATTTTCCCAACATGTCTTAGACAGTAAGGAACAGGGCAGAATTGAGGCCCGGCGCCAAGGCCTCTAGGTGTAAAGAAACAGCCCTGGCTTCAGGGCCCATGAAATTAGGATGATTTTAAGGAGGATGATGGAATGAGAGGACTGTGACCTTTGGCCCCGTTTCTTTCCCTTGTCTTTTCATGGGCCAGGTGTGCTCCATCAGAAGGCTTCCTGTGCCGGATGTAAAGTGTCCTGGGGGAAGAAAAGAGCACTGCTTAGAAAGATGCTCCACAGGGAGAAAGGAGCCACCATTTTCAGGAGAATGATCCCCAGAAGCATGAGCAATGCAGATGCCGAGGCTTCACACAAGACCCTGGAGGGTCTTATTCCTGCAGCCGGGACCTGGGCATCGGTGTGCTTTAATGCTCATAACCGATTTTGAGGGGAGCCCAATCGATAAGCTGTCTCCCAGTCATGCTCATCACACCGTAGTTTTCACACACGTCACACGGAGACCCTGTTCGTATGCACATTTGGGTGCTTGAGCAGGGCTGCGCCCAAGATTCTGTGGTTCTACGGAGCCCTGAGTTGTGCCCTGGGCAGCTTTCCTCTGGGGTTGGTCAACTTTGATCACTGCACCTGACGAGAAAGGGACCATGAAATCTAATCAGCAAATAGAGAAAAGGAAGGGGCCATTTCCCACAATCATTTCCACGGAAACACCACGTCGGATAAATAAGTCTGACTGCAGGACAGGGACTGTGCTTCAGAGACGCAGCTTTCGCAGCTGGACGAATGACCCAGAAATTCCCCAAATGCCATTTTTAAACACACCAAATGAGATTTAGTTCAGGGCTTTCTGAATTTATTTCAGTTGAATACACACACTCCTGTGTTTGCTTTCCTTTATTATCAATACAGCTTCGTTCCAGATGACTTACATGCCAGTGGGAAAATTTTCCTTTTCGACTCATGGGAAGTGGGCACCGTGAAACAGGCAAGTCGGTCTGTCTGTTTCCGGCGTTATGTGGGTTCCAGCAAGAGCACAAGTCCCAGGGCGCCTGAGGTCCATTCAGGAACCAATGTACAAACGGCGAGCCCGGGTAAGAAAGAAGAGCACCGTTCTTATCTTCCAAATGCATTCCAGTTTCCACTATTCAAGGTGGCGAGAATGATCCACGGATGTCCCACATGAGCCAAATTTCACCTTCTCATGCCGACCAACAACTGACGAATGAAACACACCCCAAGAGAAAATACGAAACCGAGTCCCCTGCAATAACCTCACACGCAAACCTACACGTCGGTAGGTCATATTCAGAAATACACACTGAATGTCATCTATCATGAACACAAACACTCAGACAGTCCCTCCAGAGGTTCGGAAGACTCACGACCCCAAAACTCGATGTTTCCCATATGCGGGCTCATCCTGAGATGTAGCCATCACTATCCAGTTGTCCCTGTTGTAGAGACAGAAACTTGGGCTCCTCATTAGTTTATGTAGGATTGACGGTGTTCGTGTTTGTGTGTGTGTGTGTGTGTTTGCGTGCGCGCTTCTGGGTGTAGTTATGTGTGTGTGTGTGTGTGTGTGTGCACCCCTACGTGTGGGTCGGTACTTGCACTGAGATCACTGGCACACAAGCAGAGCCCTCTTGCTGTGTTTGTTCTTCCCTTTGGATCTCCTGGTCCTCCCTTGCAGGGAAGCGAGTGTGCCAGTGTTCATGGACTCCTGATCTGTCGGGGTCGTCGAAGAGAGGTTTAGCAGGGAGCTTTGCTGTTCAGGATGACGGTTCTTCATCCCACACTTGTATTTGGATTGATGAATCACAAGTACGTTGGGAGGCAGGGTACCTTCGACTTTTCTGACGTTGAACTCAGGCTTCGTTTTGTTTTGCTCTTGAAGGAATTTCCAGTGGTCTAAGGTGCTTTCCTGAGTGGCTCTTTCCACCAAGTGCTCGTCCAACTCGGGTGCCTGGAGGCAGGGGTGGTCTCTCTTGAGCTCTCCTTGCGTTGCTCGCCTGTGTGTGTCTTCAGCGCCAAGGGTTCTTGGTTCCCTGCCTCTTGACACACTCTCACTGTGTCTTTCCCATTCACTCTTCTGGATGTAAAAGAGGACATAGGCCTGTTGACTCAGGACAGAAGTGATGCTAGAGGCGGTGACCTCGGCATCATCCATTTTATACCACTGGCCTTCTTGAGCTTTGACATAAGAGAAGTAATGTCCGTTGTGACAACTCCACCCAGCGTGGACCAGCACAGCATAGAGGACATAGACAAGGGGTCCTGTGTTCTGCTGAGACATGTATGGCTGCATGTCAAGGCACTCAGGATAGTGCACATTCTTGGCAAGTTTGCTGCCTGTGACATCGGAGAATCTCTTCAATACAAGGATGAGGACCTTGGCAGAAGTGTGTAAAGTTAACGTCTTGGAGGCCGGCGCCCTCTGGAGACAAAGACCACAATGATAGGCATTCTCTCCATTGAGTTCTTCGGGCTTCACCAACTGTTCCAAAGCTTGCATGACACTCTGAGCTGCCTGGATATCCAGGGCGATGTCCAGGTAAGGGTCAAAAGTGTCTGAAATGCCGTGGCAGTAGAGACACTTGATTTGAGATCTCCAGTAGCCTCCAAATATTTGGTGGATGAGGGTGGTGTCCTTAGAGTGATGATCTACCTGCTTGTGCCCGGGAAGGCATGCCTTTTTCATGGCATCCACAGTGAACATGAGAAATTCATGGGCATCTTCCTGCTTGCCTCTATGGAAGTCAGCAGCCAATGCCTGTGAGGGCTGGATGACACGGCCAGGAATGTGGAGGGCCCGTGTGATGTGAGCTTGCATAGTACAGAGCATGCAGCCCTTGTGACGATGACACGTTGGAGAGTGCTCCCGGGACAGCATGTAGTTGGCAAGGGGCGGTGTGTACGTCAGGCACTGCAGGGAAGCGTTCACGTAGCAGGTATTTCCCATATTCTGGAGCCCAGCCCCCACCGCAGCAGGTCTCCTGCTACTCAGAGGAAGCTTCTCCCTGGGAGCAAGCTGTCTTGCCACAGGAGCCAAATCATCACAGAGGTCGACACGGGTCTCAGATGAGAGTGGTGACTTCTCAGGGAGAGAAGTCCGCTGGATTTCAGCCAAAGCTGCATCTGGCCGAGAAGATGTGAGTTTTGAAAAGTGGTTGAAGTGCCCCTCACCTCCCAAGGAGAGTGAGTCGTCCTCCATGTCGACTGGAACAAGGATCACAAGGTTTTTCTGCTGGGACCGCAGGTTGCAGAAAGACGCTATCTCTTCCGAGAGAGTCTTCAAATGACGAGCTCTCTGGCCGCATCAGCCCTTCTATAACTCACCCCCACCAACCGCGAACACCCCACCCTCTCCTCAGGTGCGCGATAAACCAATCAAATATCAGCACTCAATTCAGGAATGAGTCACAGGGTGTGTCCCCTTGCGTCGCTGGGAATTCAACAGACACAGCCCACATCATGACTTCCAGGACACCTGAATCAAATTACTCCTCAGGATGATAGGCACATATAATATGAGTGTAACCGGGTTGGGACAGTGGCCACACAGTTGCCTTATTTTAGGTAAAGCAATGGCAGGGAAGAAATCTTTACCTAGGAAACAGTGTGAGTGTGTGTGTGTGAGTGTGTTTGTGTGTGTGTGTGGGGGGCGTGTGTGTGTGTGTGTGTGTGTGTTTGTGCTGGGATGAACTTCCAAGTATGTACTTTTGGCAGCTGCCATCATCCTCTCAGCGACGGAAGGACAAAAAGTCGGAAGTGCGCTTTCTGACCTGAGAATAGTCAATGAAGTATAATATTTAGCACAGCGTATTTTCTTCCCTAATGAGAAAGGAGAGATCCGTGGAATCTAACAGACCTTCCAGCGATAACCTTTCCACGTTGAGCCTATCGATTCTCTATCCGAGTGAAATTAGCTGCCAGTGGAGAACAAGACAAGTCTTTGCATGAAATGCTCTTGTGGAAGCTAGATTGCCAAATAATAAAGCATCAAATGGTAGAAACATGCACTGAAGTTTGAAGAGATACTCAGTGCACAAAGTAGACTGTGAAAGACTTTGGGGAAATCATGCAATCACCGAGAGACTAATTGATGACAATCCCCAAATTTATGTTTGCCAGAAAAGAGAGACGGTCCTGACATTGTATAGTGAGTGGTTTCGGATGTGCCACGGCAGTTTAAGAAAACATGAAACAAAAAACTTGAGAAATCAGAAGGTATCCCAGCTATAACCTTTTGTTTATTAAAGAATTGATGAAAATCAAAAGAACGTATCTCACAGCATGTGTGATAATATTTCCATACGTATGTGATAATGGATCAACGTTTCACAGAGATGAAATAAAAAGTTCTAATTTTGACAAAAGCAAACAAGGAAAATTATACCGTAGAAAAGCCCGGGTGACGGAAGTGAGGCCCTGTCTCAAGAAGAAACATCGGAGACGTTTAAAAGCAGGGAGTGAAACAAAGGATAGCATACCATTTGTAATACTGGCCCTTGTTTCAGTGGGAAAAGGCAAAAATAAGCCGTGTATATCCTGGATTCTCGCATCGATTGTTCAGGATCGGAGATGTTGCCTCCATTTCCAGTTATGCATTGTATGGTGGAATTGCAGTTCGCACATTTGGTGCCAAAATTGTAATGCTGACGAAAGTGGACATGTTCCCTGAAGTAAGAGGGACAGAAATTGGGTGTGTCTTCCGGCTGTCTGGCTTACCAGGAATGAAGATCCTGGCTCTAGGGATTTTCCCAACATGTCTTAGACAGTAAGGAACAGGGCAGAATTGAGGCCCGGCGCCAAGGCCTCTAGGTGTAAAGAAACAGCCCTGGCTTCAGGGCCCATGAAATTAGGATGATTTTAAGGAGGATGATGGAATGAGAGGACTGTGACCTTTGGCCCCGTTTCTTTCCCTTGTCTTTTCATGGGCCAGGTGTGCTCCATCAGAAGGCTTCCTGTGCCGGATGTAAAGTGTCCTGGGGGAAGAAAAGAGCACTGCTTAGAAAGATGCTCCACAGGGAGAAAGGAGCCACCATTTTCAGGAGAATGATCCCCAGAAGCATGAGCAATGCAGATGCCGAGGCTTCACACAAGACCCTGGAGGGTCTTATTCCTGCAGCCGGGACCTGGGCATCGGTGTGCTTTAATGCTCATAACCGATTTTGAGGGGAGCCCAATCGATAAGCTGTCTCCCAGTCATGCTCATCACACCGTAGTTTTCACACACGCCACACGGAGACCCTGTTCGTATGCACATTTGGGTGCTTGAGCAGGGCTGCGCCCAAGATTCTGTGGTTCTACGGAGCCCTGAGTTGTGCCCTGGGCAGCTTTCCTCTGGGGTTGGTCAACTTTGATCACTGCACCTGACGAGAAAGGGACCATGAAATCTAATCAGCAAATAGAGAAAAGGAAGGGGCCATTTCCCACAATCATTTCCACGGAAACACCACGTCGGATAAATAAGTCTGACTGCAGGACAGGGACTGTGCTTCAGAGACGCAGCTTTCGCAGCTGGACGAATGACCCAGAAATTCCCCAAATGCCATTTTTAAACACACCAAATGAGATTTAGTTCAGGGCTTTCTGAATTTATTTCAGTTGAATACACACACTCCTGTGTTTGCTTTCCTTTATTATCAATACAGCTTCGTTCCAGATGACTTACATGCCAGTGGGAAAATTTTCCGTTTCGACTCATGGGAAGTGGGCACCGTGAAACAGGCAAGTCGGTCTGTCTGTTTCCGGCGTTATGTGGGTTCCAGCAAGAGCACAAGTCCCAGGGCGCCTGAGGTCCATTCAGGAACCAATGTAAAAACGGCGAGCCCGGGTAAGAAAGAAGAGCACCGTTCTTATCTTCCAAATGCATTCCAGTTTCCACTATTCAAGGTGGCGAGAATGATCCACGGATGTCCCACATGAGCCAAATTTCACCTTCTCATGCCGACCAACAACTGACGAATGAAATACACCCCAAGAGAAAATACGAAACCGAGTCCCCTGCAATAACCTCACACGCAAACCTACACGTCGGTAGGTCATATTCAGAAATACACACTGAATGTCATCTATCATGAACACAAACACTCAGACAGTCCCTCCAGAGGTTCGGAAGACTCACGACCCCAAAACTCGATGTTTCCCATATGCGGGCTCATCCTGAGATGTAGCCATCACTATCCAGTTGTCCCTGTTGTAGAGACAGAAACTTGGGCTCCTCATTAGTTTATGTAGGATTGACGGTGTTCGTGTTTGTGTGTGTGTGTGTGTGTTTGCGTGCGCGCTTCTGGGTGTAGTTATGTGTGTGTGTGTGTGTGTGTGTGCACCCCTACGTGTGGGTCGGTACTTGCACTGAGATCACTGGCACACAAGCAGAGCCCTCTTGCTGTGTTTGTTCTTCCCTTTGGATCTCCTGGTCCTCCCTTGCAGGGAAGCGAGTGTGCCAGTGTTCATGGACTCCTGATCTGTCGGGGTCGTCGAAGAGAGGTTTAGCAGGGAGCTTTGCTGTTCAGGATGACGGTTCTTCATCCCACACTTGTATTTGGATTGATGAATCACAAGTACGTTGGGAGGCAGGGTACCTTCGACTTTTCTGACGTTGAACTCAGGCTTCGTTTTGTTTTGCTCTTGAAGGAATTTCCAGTGGTCTAAGGTGCTTTCCTGAGTGGCTCTTTCCACCAAGTGCTCGTCCAACTCGGGTGCCTGGAGGCAGGGGTGGTCTCTCTTGAGCTCTCCTTGCGTTGCTCGCCTGTGTGTGTCTTCAGTGCCAAGGGCTCTTGGTTCCCTGCCTCTTGACACACTCTCACTGTGTCTTTCCCATTCACTCTTCTGGATGTAAAAGAGGACATAGGCCTGTTGACTCAGGACAGAAGTGATGCTAGAGGCGGTGACCTCGGCATCATCCATTTTATACCACTGGCCTTCTTGAGCTTTGACATAAGAGAAGTAATGTCCGTTGTGACAACTCCACCCAGCGTGGACCAGCACAGCATAGAGGACATAGACAAGGGGTCCTGTGTTCTGCTGAGACATGTATGGCTGCATGTCAAGGCACTCAGGATAGTGCACATTCTTGGCAAGTTTGCTGCCTGTGACATCGGAGAATCTCTTCAATACAAGGATGAGGACCTTGGCAGAAGTGTGTAAAGTTAACGTCTTGGAGGCCGGCGCCCTCTGGAGACAAAGACCACAATGATAGGCATTCTCTCCATTGAGTTCTTCGGGCTTCACCAACTGTTCCAAAGCTTGCATGACACTCTGAGCTGCCTGGATATCCAGGGCGATGTCCAGGTAAGGGTCAAAAGTGTCTGAAATGCCGTGGCAGTAGAGACACTTGATTTGAGATCTCCAGTAGCCTCCAAATATTTGGTGGATGAGGGTGGTGTCCTTAGAGTGATGATCTACCTGCTTGTGCCCGGGAAGGCATGCCTTTTTCATGGCATCCACAGTGAACATGAGAAATTCATGGGCATCTTCCTGCTTGCCTCTATGGAAGTCAGCAGCCAATGCCTGTGAGGGCTGGATGACACGGCCAGGAATGTGGAGGGCCCGTGTGATGTGAGCTTGCATAGTACAGAGCATGCAGCCCTTGTGACGATGACACGTTGGAGAGTGCTCCCGGGACAGCATGTAGTTGGCAAGGGGCGGTGTGTACGTCAGGCACTGCAGGGAAGCGTTCACGTAGCAGGTATTTCCCATATTCTGGAGCCCAGCCCCCACCGCAGCAGGTCTCCTGCTACTCAGAGGAAGCTTCTCCCTGGGAGCAAGCTGTCTTGCCACAGGAGCCAAATCATCACAGAGGTCGACACGGGTCTCAGATGAGAGTGGTGACTTCTCAGGGAGAGAAGTCCGCTGGATTTCAGCCAAAGCTGCATCTGGCCGAGAAGATGTGAGTTTTGAAAAGTGGTTGAACTGCCACTCACCTCCCAAGGAGAGTGAGTCGTCCTCCATGTCGACTGGAACAAGGATCACAAGGTTTTTCTGCTGGGACCGCAGGTTGCAGAAAGACGCTATCTCTTCCGAGAGAGTCTTCAAATGACGAGCTCTCTGGCCGCATCAGCCCTTCTATAACTCACCCCCACCAACCGCGAACACCCCACCCTCTCCTCAGGTGCGCGATAAACCAATCAAATATCAGCACTCAATTCAGGAATGAGTCACAGGGTGTGTCCCCTTGCGTCGCTGGGAATTCAACAGACACAGCCCACATCATGACTTCCAGGACACCTGAATCAAATTACTCCTCAGGATGATAGGCACATATAATATGAGTGTAACCGGGTTGGGACAGTGGCCACACAGTTGCCTTATTTTAGGTAAAGCAATGGCAGGGAAGAAATCTTTACCTAGGAAACAGTGTGAGTGTGTGTGTGTGAGTGTGTTTGTGTGTGTGTGTGGGGGGCGTGTGTGTGTGTGTGTGTGTGTGTGTTTGTGCTGGGATGAACTTCCAAGTATGTACTTTTGGCAGCTGCCATCATCCTCTCAGCGACGGAAGGACAAAAAGTCGGAAGTGCGCTTTCTGACCTGAGAATAGTCAATGAAGTATAATATTTAGCACAGCGTATTTTCTTCCCTAATGAGAAAGGAGAGATCCGTGGAATCTAACAGACCTTCCAGCGATAACCTTTCCACGTTGAGCCTATCGATTCTCTATCCGAGTGAAATTAGCTGCCAGTGGAGAACAAGACAAGTCTTTGCATGAAATGCTCTTGTGGAAGCTAGATTGCCAAATAATAAAGCATCAAATGGTAGAAACATGCACTGAAGTTTGAAGAGATACTCAGTGCACAAAGTAGACTGTGAAAGACTTTGGGGAAATCATGCAATCACCGAGAGACTAATTGATGACAATCCCCAAATTTATGTTTGCCAGAAAAGAGAGACGGTCCTGACATTGTATAGTGAGTGGTTTCGGACGTGCCACGGCAGTTTAAGAAAACATGAAACAAAAAACTTGAGAAATCAGAAGGTATCCCAGCTATAACCTTTTGTTTATTAAAGAATTGATGAAAATCAAAAGAACGTATCTCACAGCATGTGTGATAATATTTCCATACGTATGTGATAATGGATCAACGTTTCACAGAGATGAAATAAAAAGTTCTAATTTTGACAAAAGCAAACAAGGAAAATTATACCGTAGAAAAGCCCGGGTGACGGAAGTGAGGCCCTGTCTCAAGAAGAAACATCGGAGACGTTTAAAAGCAGGGAGTGAAACAGAGGATAGCATACCATTTGTAATACTGGCCCTTGTTTCAGTGGGAAAAGGCAAAAATAAGCCGTGTATATCCTGGATTCTCGCATCGATTGTTCAGGATCGGAGATGTTGCCTCCATTTCCAGTTATGCATTGTATGGTGGAATTGCAGTTCGCACATTTGGTGCCAAAATTGTAATGCTGACGAAAGTGGACATGTTCCCTGAAGTAAGAGGGACAGAAATTGGGTGTGTCTTCCGGCTGTCTGGCTTACCAGGAATGAAGATCCTGGCTCTAGGGATTTTCCCAACATGTCTTAGACAGTAAGGAACAGGGCAGAATTGAGGCCCGGCGCCAAGGCCTCTAGGTGTAAAGAAACAGCCCTGGCTTCAGGGCCCATGAAATTAGGATGATTTTAAGGAGGATGATGGAATGAGAGGACTGTGACCTTTGGCCCCGTTTCTTTCCCTTGTCTTTTCATGGGCCAGGTGTGCTCCATCAGAAGGCTTCCTGTGCCGGATGTAAAGTGTCCTGGGGGAAGAAAAGAGCACTGCTTAGAAAGATGCTCCACAGGGAGAAAGGAGCCACCATTTTCAGGAGAATGATCCCCAGAAGCATGAGCAATGCAGATGCCGAGGCTTCACACAAGACCCTGGAGGGTCTTATTCCTGCAGCCGGGACCTGGGCATCGGTGTGCTTTAATGCTCATAACCGATTTTGAGGGGAGCCCAATCGATAAGCTGTCTCCCAGTCATGCTCATCACACCGTAGTTTTCACACACGTCACACGGAGACCCTGTTCGTATGCACATTTGGGTGCTTGAGCAGGGCTGCGCCCAAGATTCTGTGGTTCTACGGAGCCCTGAGTTGTGCCCTGGGCAGCTTTCCTCTGGGGTTGGTCAACTTTGATCACTGCACCTGACGAGAAAGGGACCATGAAATCTAATCAGCAAATAGAGAAAAGGAAGGGGCCATTTCCCACAATCATTTCCACGGAAACACCACGTCGGATAAATAAGTCTGACTGCAGGACAGGGACTGTGCTTCAGAGACGCAGCTTTCGCAGCTGGACGAATGACCCAGAAATTCCCCAAATGCCATTTTTAAACACACCAAATGAGATTTAGTTCAGGGCTTTCTGAATTTATTTCAGTTGAATACACACACTCCTGTGTTTGCTTTCCTTTATTATCAATACAGCTTCGTTCCAGATGACTTACATGCCAGTGGGAAAATTTTCCGTTTCCACTCATGGGAAGTGGGCACCGTGAAACAGGCAAGTCGGTCTGTCTGTTTCCGGCGTTATGTGGGTTCCAGCAAGAGCACAAGTCCCAGGGCGCCTGAGGTCCATTCAGGAACCAATGTAAAAACGGCGAGCCCGGGTAAGAAAGAAGAGCACCGTTCTTATCTTCCAAATGCATTCCAGTTTCCACTATTCAAGGTGGCGAGAATGATCCACGGATGTCCCACATGAGCCAAATTTCACCTTCTCATGCCGACCAACAACTGACGAATGAAACACACCCCAAGAGAAAATACGAAACCGAGTCCCCTGCAATAACCTCACACGCAAACCTACACGTCGGTAGGTCATATTCAGAAATACACACTGAATGTCATCTATCATGAACACAAACACTCAGACAGTCCCTCCAGAGGTTCGGAAGACTCACGACCCCAAAACTCGATGTTTCCCATATGCGGGCTCATCCTGAGATGTAGCCATCACTATCCAGTTGTCCCTGTTGTAGAGACAGAAACTTGGGCTCCTCATTAGTTTATGTAGGATTGACGGTGTTCGTGTTTGTGTGTGTGTGTGTGTGTTTGCGTGCGCGCTTCTGGGTGTAGTTATGTGTGTGTGTGTGTGTGTGTGTGTGCACCCCTACGTGTGGGTCGGTACTTGCACTGAGATCACTGGCACACAAGCAGAGCCCTCTTGCTGTGTTTGTTCTTCCCTTTGGATCTCCTGGTCCTCCCTTGCAGGGAAGCGAGTGTGCCAGTGTTCATGGACTCCTGATCTGTCGGGGTCGTCGAAGAGAGGTTTAGCAGGGAGCTTTGCTGTTCAGGATGACGGTTCTTCATCCCACACTTGTATTTGGATTGATGAATCACAAGTACGTTGGGAGGCAGGGTACCTTCGACTTTTCTGACGTTGAACTCAGGCTTCGTTTTGTTTTGCTCTTGAAGGAATTTCCAGTGGTCTAAGGTGCTTTCCTGAGTGGCTCTTTCCACCAAGTGCTCGTCCAACTCGGGTGCCTGGAGGCAGGGGTGGTCTCTCTTGAGCTCTCCTTGCGTTGCTCGCCTGTGTGTGTCTTCAGCGCCAAGGGTTCTTGGTTCCCTGCCTCTTGACACACTCTCACTGTGTCTTTCCCATTCACTCTTCTGGATGTAAAAGAGG
Organism: Pan troglodytes; assembly: GCF_028858775.2. Taxonomy (NCBI): domain Eukaryota; kingdom Metazoa; phylum Chordata; class Mammalia; order Primates; family Hominidae; genus Pan; species Pan troglodytes. The sequence continues at coordinate 18,932,206 of NC_072405.2, forward strand.
ACATAGGCCTGTTGACTCAGGACAGAAGTGATGCTAGAGGCGGTGACCTCGGCATCATCCATTTTATACCACTGGCCTTCTTGAGCTTTGACATAAGAGAAGTAATGTCCGTTGTGACAACTCCACCCAGCGTGGACCAGCACAGCATAGAGGACATAGACAAGGGGTCCTGTGTTCTGCTGAGACATGTATGGCTGCATGTCAAGGCACTCAGGATAGTGCACATTCTTGGCAAGTTTGCTGCCTGTGACATCGGAGAATCTCTTCAATACAAGGATGAGGACCTTGGCAGAAGTGTGTAAAGTTAACGTCTTGGAGGCCGGCGCCCTCTGGAGACAAAGACCACAATGATAGGCATTCTCTCCATTGAGTTCTTCGGGCTTCACCAACTGTTCCAAAGCTTGCATGACACTCTGAGCTGCCTGGATATCCAGGGCGATGTCCAGGTAAGGGTCAAAAGTGTCTGAAATGCCGTGGCAGTAGAGACACTTGATTTGAGATCTCCAGTAGCCTCCAAATATTTGGTGGATGAGGGTGGTGTCCTTAGAGTGATGATCTACCTGCTTGTGCCCGGGAAGGCATGCCTTTTTCATGGCATCCACAGTGAACATGAGAAATTCATGGGCATCTTCCTGCTTGCCTCTATGGAAGTCAGCAGCCAATGCCTGTGAGGGCTGGATGACACGGCCAGGAATGTGGAGGGCCCGTGTGATGTGAGCTTGCATAGTACAGAGCATGCAGCCCTTGTGACGATGACACGTTGGAGAGTGCTCCCGGGACAGCATGTAGTTGGCAAGGGGCGGTGTGTACGTCAGGCACTGCAGGGAAGCGTTCACGTAGCAGGTATTTCCCATATTCTGGAGCCCAGCCCCCACCGCAGCAGGTCTCCTGCTACTCAGAGGAAGCTTCTCCCTGGGAGCAAGCTGTCTTGCCACAGGAGCCAAATCATCACAGAGGTCGACACGGGTCTCAGATGAGAGTGGTGACTTCTCAGGGAGAGAAGTCCGCTGGATTTCAGCCAAAGCTGCATCTGGCCGAGAAGATGTGAGTTTTGAAAAGTGGTTGAACTGCCACTCACCTCCCAAGGAGAGTGAGTCGTCCTCCATGTCGACTGGAACAAGGATCACAAGGTTTTTCTGCTGGGACCGCAGGTTGCAGAAAGACGCTATCTCTTCCGAGAGAGTCTTCAAATGACGAGCTCTCTGGCCGCATCAGCCCTTCTATAACTCACCCCCACCAACCGCGAACACCCCACCCTCTCCTCAGGTGCGCGATAAACCAATCAAATATCAGCACTCAATTCAGGAATGAGTCACAGGGTGTGTCCCCTTGCGTCGCTGGGAATTCAACAGACACAGCCCACATCATGACTTCCAGGACACCTGAATCAAATTACTCCTCAGGATGATAGGCACATATAATATGAGTGTAACCGGGTTGGGACAGTGGCCACACAGTTGCCTTATTTTAGGTAAAGCAATGGCAGGGAAGAAATCTTTACCTAGGAAACAGTGTGAGTGTGTGTGTGTGAGTGTGTTTGTGTGTGTGTGTGGGGGGCGTGTGTGTGTGTGTGTGTGTGTGTGTTTGTGCTGGGATGAACTTCCAAGTATGTACTTTTGGCAGCTGCCATCATCCTCTCAGCGACGGAAGGACAAAAAGTCGGAAGTGCGCTTTCTGACCTGAGAATAGTCAATGAAGTATAATATTTAGCACAGCGTATTTTCTTCCCTAATGAGAAAGGAGAGATCCGTGGAATCTAACAGACCTTCCAGCGATAACCTTTCCACGTTGAGCCTATCGATTCTCTATCCGAGTGAAATTAGCTGCCAGTGGAGAACAAGACAAGTCTTTGCATGAAATGCTCTTGTGGAAGCTAGATTGCCAAATAATAAAGCATCAAATGGTAGAAACATGCACTGAAGTTTGAAGAGATACTCAGTGCACAAAGTAGACTGTGAAAGACTTTGGGGAAATCATGCAATCACCGAGAGACTAATTGATGACAATCCCCAAATTTATGTTTGCCAGAAAAGAGAGACGGTCCTGACATTGTATAGTGAGTGGTTTCGGACGTGCCACGGCAGTTTAAGAAAACATGAAACAAAAAACTTGAGAAATCAGAAGGTATCCCAGCTATAACCTTTTGTTTATTAAAGAATTGATGAAAATCAAAAGAACGTATCTCACAGCATGTGTGATAATATTTCCATACGTATGTGATAATGGATCAACGTTTCACAGAGATGAAATAAAAAGTTCTAATTTTGACAAAAGCAAACAAGGAAAATTATACCGTAGAAAAGCCCGGGTGACGGAAGTGAGGCCCTGTCTCAAGAAGAAACATCGGAGACGTTTAAAAGCAGGGAGTGAAACAGAGGATAGCATACCATTTGTAATACTGGCCCTTGTTCCAGTGGGAAAAGGCAAAAATAAGCCGTGTATATCCTGGATTCTCGCATCGATTGTTCAGGATCGGAGATGTTGCCTCCATTTCCAGTTATGCATTGTATGGTGGAATTGCAGTTCGCACATTTGGTGCCTAAATTGTAATGCTGACGAAAGTGGACATGTTCCCTGAAGTAAGAGGGACAGAAATTGGGTGTGTCTTCCGGCTGTCTGGCTTACCAGGAATGAAGATCCTGGCTCTAGGGATTTTCCCAACATGTCTTAGACAGTAAGGAACAGGGCAGAATTGAGGCCCGGCGCCAAGGCCTCTAGGTGTAAAGAAACAGCCCTGGCTTCAGGGCCCATGAAATTAGGATGATTTTAAGGAGGATGATGGAATGAGAGGACTGTGACCTTTGGCCCCGTTTCTTTCCCTTGTCTTTTCATGGGCCAGGTGTGCTCCATCAGAAGGCTTCCTGTGCCGGATGTAAAGTGTCCTGGGGGAAGAAAAGAGCACTGCTTAGAAAGATGCTCCACAGGGAGAAAGGAGCCACCATTTTCAGGAGAATGATCCCCAGAAGCATGAGCAATGCAGATGCCGAGGCTTCACACAAGACCCTGGAGGGTCTTATTCCTGCAGCCGGGACCTGGGCATCGGTGTGCTTTAATGCTCATAACCGATTTTGAGGGGAGCCCAATCGATAAGCTGTCTCCCAGTCATGCTCATCACACCGTAGTTTTCACACACGCCACACGGAGACCCTGTTCGTATGCACATTTGGGTGCTTGAGCAGGGCTGCGCCCAAGATTCTGTGGTTCTACGGAGCCCTGAGTTGTGCCCTGGGCAGCTTTCCTCTGGGGTTGGTCAACTTTGATCACTGCACCTGACGAGAAAGGGACCATGAAATCTAATCAGCAAATAGAGAAAAGGAAGGGGCCATTTCCCACAATCATTTCCACGGAAACACCACGTCGGATAAATAAGTCTGACTGCAGGACAGGGACTGTGCTTCAGAGACGCAGCTTTCGCAGCTGGACGAATGACCCAGAAATTCCCCAAATGCCATTTTTAAACACACCAAATGAGATTTAGTTCAGGGCTTTCTGAATTTATTTCAGTTGAATACACACACTCCTGTGTTTGCTTTCCTTTATTATCAATACAGCTTCGTTCCAGATGACTTACATGCCAGTGGGAAAATTTTCCGTTTCGACTCATGGGAAGTGGGCACCGTGAAACAGGCAAGTCGGTCTGTCTGTTTCCGGCGTTATGTGGGTTCCAGCAAGAGCACAAGTCCCAGGGCGCCTGAGGTCCATTCAGGAACCAATGTACAAACGGCGAGCCCGGGTAAGAAAGAAGAGCACCGTTCTTATCTTCCAAATGCATTCCAGTTTCCACTATTCAAGGTGGCGAGAATGATCCACGGATGTCCCACATGAGCCAAATTTCACCTTCTCATGCCGACCAACAACTGACGAATGAAACACACCCCAAGAGAAAATACGAAACCGAGTCCCCTGCAATAACCTCACACGCAAACCTACACGTCGGTAGGTCATATTCAGAAATACACACTGAATGTCATCTATCATGAACACAAACACTCAGACAGTCCCTCCAGAGGTTCGGAAGACTCACGACCCCAAAACTCGATGTTTCCCATATGCGGGCTCATCCTGAGATGTAGCCATCACTATCCAGTTGTCCCTGTTGTAGAGACAGAAACTTGGGCTCCTCATTAGTTTATGTAGGATTGACGGTGTTCGTGTTTGTGTGTGTGTGTGTGTGTTTGCGTGCGCGCTTCTGGGTGTAGTTATGTGTGTGTGTGTGTGTGTGTGTGCACCCCTACGTGTGGGTCGGTACTTGCACTGAGATCACTGGCACAGAAGCAGAGCCCTCTTGCTGTGTTTGTTCTTCCCTTTGGATCTCCTGGTCCTCCCTTGCAGGGAAGCGAGTGTGCCAGTGTTCATGGACTCCTGATCTGTCGGGGTCGTCGAAGAGAGGTTTAGCAGGGAGCTTTGCTGTTCAGGATGACGGTTCTTCATCCCACACTTGTATTTGGATTGATGAATCACAAGTACGTTGGGAGGCAGGGTACCTTCGACTTTTCTGACGTTGAACTCAGGCTTCGTTTTGTTTTGCTCTTGAAGGAATTTCCAGTGGTCTAAGGTGCTTTCCTGAGTGGCTCTTTCCACCAAGTGCTCGTCCAACTCGGGTGCCTGGAGGCAGGGGTGGTCTCTCTTGAGCTCTCCTTGCGTTGCTCGCCTGTGTGTGTCTTCAGTGCCAAGGGCTCTTGGTTCCCTGCCTCTTGACACACTCTCACTGTGTCTTTCCCATTCACTCTTCTGGATGTAAAAGAGGACATAGGCCTGTTGACTCAGGACAGAAGTGATGCTAGAGGCGGTGACCTCGGCATCATCCATTTTATACCACTGGCCTTCTTGAGCTTTGACATAAGAGAAGTAATGTCCGTTGTGACAACTCCACCCAGCGTGGACCAGCACAGCATAGAGGACATAGACAAGGGGTCCTGTGTTCTGCTGAGACATGTATGGCTGCATGTCAAGGCACTCAGGATAGTGCACATTCTTGGCAAGTTTGCTGCCTGTGACATCGGAGAATCTCTTCAATACAAGGATGAGGACCTTGGCAGAAGTGTGTAAAGTTAACGTCTTGGAGGCCGGCGCCCTCTGGAGACAAAGACCACAATGATAGGCATTCTCTCCATTGAGTTCTTCGGGCTTCACCAACTGTTCCAAAGCTTGCATGACACTCTGAGCTGCCTGGATATCCAGGGCGATGTCCAGGTAAGGGTCAAAAGTGTCTGAAATGCCGTGGCAGTAGAGACACTTGATTTGAGATCTCCAGTAGCCTCCAAATATTTGGTGGATGAGGGTGGTGTCCTTAGAGTGATGATCTACCTGCTTGTGCCCGGGAAGGCATGCCTTTTTCATGGCATCCACAGTGAACATGAGAAATTCATGGGCATCTTCCTGCTTGCCTCTATGGAAGTCAGCAGCCAATGCCTGTGAGGGCTGGATGACACGGCCAGGAATGTGGAGGGCCCGTGTGATGTGAGCTTGCATAGTACAGAGCATGCAGCCCTTGTGACGATGACACGTTGGAGAGTGCTCCCGGGACAGCATGTAGTTGGCAAGGGGCGGTGTGTACGTCAGGCACTGCAGGGAAGCGTTCACGTAGCAGGTATTTCCCATATTCTGGAGCCCAGCCCCCACCGCAGCAGGTCTCCTGCTACTCAGAGGAAGCTTCTCCCTGGGAGCAAGCTGTCTTGCCACAGGAGCCAAATCATCACAGAGGTCGACACGGGTCTCAGATGAGAGTGGTGACTTCTCAGGGAGAGAAGTCCGCTGGATTTCAGCCAAAGCTGCATCTGGCCGAGAAGATGTGAGTTTTGAAAAGTGGTTGAACTGCCACTCACCTCCCAAGGAGAGTGAGTCGTCCTCCATGTCGACTGGAACAAGGATCACAAGGTTTTTCTGCTGGGACCGCAGGTTGCAGAAAGACGCTATCTCTTCCGAGAGAGTCTTCAAATGACGAGCTCTCTGGCCGCATCAGCCCTTCTATAACTCACCCCCACCAACCGCGAACACCCCACCCTCTCCTCAGGTGCGCGATAAACCAATCAAATATCAGCACTCAATTCAGGAATGAGTCACAGGGTGTGTCCCCTTGCGTCGCTGGGAATTCAACAGACACAGCCCACATCATGACTTCCAGGACACCTGAATCAAATTACTCCTCAGGATGATAGGCACATATAATATGAGTGTAACCGGGTTGGGACAGTGGCCACACAGTTGCCTTATTTTAGGTAAAGCAATGGCAGGGAAGAAATCTTTACCTAGGAAACAGTGTGAGTGTGTGTGTGTGAGTGTGTTTGTGTGTGTGTGTGGGGGGCGTGTGTGTGTGTGTGTGTGTGTGTGTTTGTGCTGGGATGAACTTCCAAGTATGTACTTTTGGCAGCTGCCATCATCCTCTCAGCGACGGAAGGACAAAAAGTCGGAAGTGCGCTTTCTGACCTGAGAATAGTCAATGAAGTATAATATTTAGCACAGCGTATTTTCTTCCCTAATGAGAAAGGAGAGATCCGTGGAATCTAACAGACCTTCCAGCGATAACCTTTCCACGTTGAGCCTATCGATTCTCTATCCGAGTGAAATTAGCTGCCAGTGGAGAACAAGACAAGTCTTTGCATGAAATGCTCTTGTGGAAGCTAGATTGCCAAATAATAAAGCATCAAATGGTAGAAACATGCACTGAAGTTTGAAGAGATACTCAGTGCACAAAGTAGACTGTGAAAGACTTTGGGGAAATCATGCAATCACCGAGAGACTAATTGATGACAATCCCCAAATTTATGTTTGCCAGAAAAGAGAGACGGTCCTGACATTGTATAGTGAGTGGTTTCGGACGTGCCACGGCAGTTTAAGAAAACATGAAACAAAAAACTTGAGAAATCAGAAGGTATCCCAGCTATAACCTTTTGTTTATTAAAGAATTGATGAAAATCAAAAGAACGTATCTCACAGCATGTGTGATAATATTTCCATACGTATGTGATAATGGATCAACGTTTCACAGAGATGAAATAAAAAGTTCTAATTTTGACAAAAGCAAACAAGGAAAATTATACCGTAGAAAAGCCCGGGTGACGGAAGTGAGGCCCTGTCTCAAGAAGAAACATCGGAGACGTTTAAAAGCAGGGAGTGAAACAGAGGATAGCATACCATTTTTAATACTGGCCCTTGTTCCAGTGGGAAAAGGCAAAAATAAGCCGTGTATATCCTGGATTCTCGCATCGATTGTTCAGGATCAGAGATGTTGCCTCCATTTCCAGTTATGCATTGTATGGTGGAATTGCAGTTCGCACATTTGGTGCCAAAATTGTAATGCTGACGAAAGTGGACATGTTCCCTGAAGTAAGAGGGACAGAAATTGGGTGTGTCTTCCGGCTGTCTGGCTTACCAGGAATGAAGATCCTGGCTCTAGGGATTTTCCCAACATGTCTTAGACAGTAAGGAACAGGGCAGAATTGAGGCCCGGCGCCAAGGCCTCTAGGTGTAAAGAAACAGCCCTGGCTTCAGGGCCCATGAAATTAGGATGATTTTAAGGAGGATGATGGAATGAGAGGACTGTGACCTTTGGCCCCGTTTCTTTCCCTTGTCTTTTCATGGGCCAGGTGTGCTCCATCAGAAGGCTTCCTGTGCCGGATGTAAAGTGTCCTGGGGGAAGAAAAGAGCACTGCTTAGAAAGATGCTCCACAGGGAGAAAGGAGCCACCATTTTCAGGAGAATGATCCCCAGAAGCATGAGCAATGCAGATGCCGAGGCTTCACACAAGACCCTGGAGGGTCTTATTCCTGCAGCCGGGACCTGGGCATCGGTGTGCTTTAATGCTCATAACCGATTTTGAGGGGAGCCCAATCGATAAGCTGTCTCCCAGTCATGCTCATCACACCGTAGTTTTCACACACGCCACACGGAGACCCTGTTCGTATGCACATTTGGGTGCTTGAGCAGGGCTGCGCCCAAGATTCTGTGGTTCTACGGAGCCCTGAGTTGTGCCCTGGGCAGCTTTCCTCTGGGGTTGGTCAACTTTGATCACTGCACCTGACGAGAAAGGGACCATGAAATCTAATCAGCAAATAGAGAAAAGGAAGGGGCCATTTCCCACAATCATTTCCACGGAAACACCACGTCGGATAAATAAGTCTGACTGCAGGACAGGGACTGTGCTTCAGAGACGCAGCTTTCGCAGCTGGACGAATGACCCAGAAATTCCCCAAATGCCATTTTTAAACACACCAAATGAGATTTAGTTCAGGGCTTTCTGAATTTATTTCAGTTGAATACACACACTCCTGTGTTTGCTTTCCTTTATTATCAATACAGCTTCGTTCCAGATGACTTACATGCCAGTGGGAAAATTTTCCGTTTCCACTCATGGGAAGTGGGCACCGTGAAACAAGCAAGTCGGTCTGTCTGTTTCCGGCGTTATGTGGGTTCCAGCAAGAGCACAAGTCCCAGGGCGCCTGAGGTCCATTCAGGAACCAATGTAAAAACGGCGAGCCCGGGTAAGAAAGAAGAGCACCGTTCTTATCTTCCAAATGCATTCCAGTTTCCACTATTCAAGGTGGCGAGAATGATCCACGGATGTCCCACATGAGCCAAATTTCACCTTCTCATGCCGACCAACAACTGACGAATGAAACACACCCCAAGAGAAAATACGAAACCGAGTCCCCTGCAATAACCTCACACGCAAACCTACACGTCGGTAGGTCATATTCAGAAATACACACTGAATGTCATCTATCATGAACACAAACACTCAGACAGTCCCTCCAGAGGTTCGGAAGACTCACGACCCCAAAACTCGATGTTTCCCATATGCGGGCTCATCCTGAGATGTAGCCATCACTATCCAGTTGTCCCTGTTGTAGAGACAGAAACTTGGGCTCCTCATTAGTTTATGTAGGATTGACGGTGTTCGTGTTTGTGTGTGTGTGTGTGTGTTTGCGTGCGCGCTTCTGGGTGTAGTTATGTGTGTGTGTGTGTGTGTGTGTGCACCCCTACGTGTGGGTCGGTACTTGCACTGAGATCACTGGCACACAAGCAGAGCCCTCTTGCTGTGTTTGTTCTTCCCTTTGGATCTCCTGGTCCTCCCTTGCAGGGAAGCGAGTGTGCCAGTGTTCATGGACTCCTGATCTGTCGGGGTCGTCGAAGAGAGGTTTAGCAGGGAGCTTTGCTGTTCAGGATGACGGTTCTTCATCCCACACTTGTATTTGGATTGATGAATCACAAGTACGTTGGGAGGCAGGGTACCTTCGACTTTTCTGACGTTGAACTCAGGCTTCGTTTTGTTTTGCTCTTGAAGGAATTTCCAGTGGTCTAAGGTGCTTTCCTGAGTGGCTCTTTCCACCAAGTGCTCGTCCAACTCGGGTGCCTGGAGGCAGGGGTGGTCTCTCTTGAGCTCTCCTTGCGTTGCTCGCCTGTGTGTGTCTTCAGTGCCAAGGGCTCTTGGTTCCCTGCCTCTTGACACACTCTCACTGTGTCTTTCCCATTCACTCTTCTGGATGTAAAAGAGGACATAGGCCTGTTGACTCAGGACAGAAGTGATGCTAGAGGCGGTGACCTCGGCATCATCCATTTTATACCACTGGCCTTCTTGAGCTTTGACATAAGAGAAGTAATGTCCGTTGTGACAACTCCACCCAGCGTGGACCAGCACAGCATAGAGGACATAGACAAGGGGTCCTGTGTTCTGCTGAGACATGTATGGCTGCATGTCAAGGCACTCAGGATAGTGCACATTCTTGGCAAGTTTGCTGCCTGTGACATCGGAGAATCTCTTCAATACAAGGATGAGGACCTTGGCAGAAGTGTGTAAAGTTAACGTCTTGGAGGCCGGCGCCCTCTGGAGACAAAGACCACAATGATAGGCATTCTCTCCATTGAGTTCTTCGGGCTTCACCAACTGTTCCAAAGCTTGCATGACACTCTGAGCTGCCTGGATATCCAGGGCGATGTCCAGGTAAGGGTCAAAAGTGTCTGAAATGCCGTGGCAGTAGAGACACTTGATTTGAGATCTCCAGTAGCCTCCAAATATTTGGTGGATGAGGGTGGTGTCCTTAGAGTGATGATCTACCTGCTTGTGCCCGGGAAGGCATGCCTTTTTCATGGCATCCACAGTGAACATGAGAAATTCATGGGCATCTTCCTGCTTGCCTCTATGGAAGTCAGCAGCCAATGCCTGTGAGGGCTGGATGACACGGCCAGGAATGTGGAGGGCCCGTGTGATGTGAGCTTGCATAGTACAGAGCATGCAGCCCTTGTGACGATGACACGTTGGAGAGTGCTCCCGGGACAGCATGTAGTTGGCAAGGGGCGGTGTGTACGTCAGGCACTGCAGGGAAGCGTTCACGTAGCAGGTATTTCCCATATTCTGGAGCCCAGCCCCCACCGCAGCAGGTCTCCTGCTACTCAGAGGAAGCTTCTCCCTGGGAGCAAGCTGTCTTGCCACAGGAGCCAAATCATCACAGAGGTCGACACGGGTCTCAGATGAGAGTGGTGACTTCTCAGGGAGAGAAGTCCGCTGGATTTCAGCCAAAGCTGCATCTGGCCGAGAAGATGTGAGTTTTGAAAAGTGGTTGAACTGCCACTCACCTCCCAAGGAGAGTGAGTCGTCCTCCATGTCGACTGGAACAAGGATCACAAGGTTTTTCTGCTGGGACCGCAGGTTGCAGAAAGACGCTATCTCTTCCGAGAGAGTCTTCAAATGACGAGCTCTCTGGCCGCATCAGCCCTTCTATAACTCACCCCCACCAACCGCGAACACCCCACCCTCTCCTCAGGTGCGCGATAAACCAATCAAATATCAGCACTCAATTCAGGAATGAGTCACAGGGTGTGTCCCCTTGCGTCGCTGGGAATTCAACAGACACAGCCCACATCATGACTTCCAGGACACCTGAATCAAATTACTCCTCAGGATGATAGGCACATATAATATGAGTGTAACCGGGTTCGGACAGTGGCCACACAGTTGCCTTATTTTAGGTAAAGCAATGGCAGGGAAGAAATCTTTACCTAGGAAACAGTGTGAGTGTGTGTGTGTGAGTGTGTTTGTGTGTGTGTGTGGGGGGCGTGTGTGTGTGTGTGTGTGTGTGTTTGTGCTGGGATGAACTTCCAAGTATGTACTTTTGGCAGCTGCCATCATCCTCTCAGCGACGGAAGGACAAAAAGTCGGAAGTGCGCTTTCTGACCTGAGAATAGTCAATGAAGTATAATATTTAGCACAGCGTATTTTCTTCCCTAATGAGAAAGGAGAGATCCGTGGAATCTAACAGACCTTCCAGCGATAACCTTTCCACGTTGAGCCTATCGATTCTCTATCCGAGTGAAATTAGCTGCCAGTGGAGAACAAGACAAGTCTTTGCATGAAATGCTCTTGTGGAAGCTAGATTGCCAAATAATAAAGCATCAAATGGTAGAAACATGCACTGAAGTTTGAAGAGATACTCAGTGCACAAAGTAGACTGTGAAAGACTTTGGGGAAATCATGCAATCACCGAGAGACTAATTGATGACAATCCCCAAATTTATGTTTGCCAGAAAAGAGAGACGGTCCTGACATTGTATAGTGAGTGGTTTCGGACGTGCCACGGCAGTTTAAGAAAACATGAAACAAAAAACTTGAGAAATCAGAAGGTATCCCAGCTATAACCTTTTGTTTATTAAAGAATTGATGAAAATCAAAAGAACGTATCTCACAGCATGTGTGATAATATTTCCATACGTATGTGATAATGGATCAACGTTTCACAGAGATGAAATAAAAAGTTCTAATTTTGACAAAAGCAAACAAGGAAAATTATACCGTAGAAAAGCCCGGGTGACGGAAGTGAGGCCCTGTCTCAAGAAGAAACATCGGAGACGTTTAAAAGCAGGGAGTGAAACAGAGGATAGCATACCATTTTTAATACTGGCCCTTGTTCCAGTGGGAAAAGGCAAAAATAAGCCGTGTATATCCTGGATTCTCGCATCGATTGTTCAGGATCAGAGATGTTGCCTCCATTTCCAGTTATGCATTGTATGGTGGAATTGCAGTTCGCACATTTGGTGCCAAAATTGTAATGCTGACGAAAGTGGACATGTTCCCTGAAGTAAGAGGGACAGAAATTGGGTGTGTCTTCCGGCTGTCTGGCTTACCAGGAATGAAGATCCTGGCTCTAGGGATTTTCCCAACATGTCTTAGACAGTAAGGAACAGGGCAGAATTGAGGCCCGGCGCCAAGGCCTCTAGGTGTAAAGAAACAGCCCTGGCTTCAGGGCCCATGAAATTAGGATGATTTTAAGGAGGATGATGGAATGAGAGGACTGTGACCTTTGGCCCCGTTTCTTTCCCTTGTCTTTTCATGGGCCAGGTGTGCTCCATCAGAAGGCTTCCTGTGCCGGATGTAAAGTGTCCTGGGGGAAGAAAAGAGCACTGCTTAGAAAGATGCTCCACAGGGAGAAAGGAGCCACCATTTTCAGGAGAATGATCCCCAGAAGCATGAGCAATGCAGATGCCGAGGCTTCACACAAGACCCTGGAGGGTCTTATTCCTGCAGCCGGGACCTGGGCATCGGTGTGCTTTAATGCTCATAACCGATTTTGAGGGGAGCCCAATCGATAAGCTGTCTCCCAGTCATGCTCATCACACCGTAGTTTTCACACACGCCACACGGAGACCCTGTTCGTATGCACATTTGGGTGCTTGAGCAGGGCTGCGCCCAAGATTCTGTGGTTCTACGGAGCCCTGAGTTGTGCCCTGGGCAGCTTTCCTCTGGGGTTGGTCAACTTTGATCACTGCACCTGACGAGAAAGGGACCATGAAATCTAATCAGCAAATAGAGAAAAGGAAGGGGCCATTTCCCACAATCATTTCCACGGAAACACCACGTCGGATAAATAAGTCTGACTGCAGGACAGGGACTGTGCTTCAGAGACGCAGCTTTCGCAGCTGGACGAATGACCCAGAAATTCCCCAAATGCCATTTTTAAACACACCAAATGAGATTTAGTTCAGGGCTTTCTGAATTTATTTCAGTTGAATACACACACTCCTGTGTTTGCTTTCCTTTATTATCAATACAGCTTCGTTCCAGATGACTTACATGCCAGTGGGAAAATTTTCCGTTTCCACTCATGGGAAGTGGGCACCGTGAAACAGGCAAGTCGGTCTGTCTGTTTCTGGCGTTATGTGGGTTCCAGCAAGAGCACAAGTCCCAGGGCGCCTGAGGTCCATTCAGGAACCAATGTAAAAACGGCGAGCCCGGGTAAGAAAGAAGAGCACCGTTCTTATCTTCCAAATGCATTCCAGTTTCCACTATTCAAGGTGGCGAGAATGATCCACGGATGTCCCACATGAGCCAAATTTCACCTTCTCATGCCGACCAACAACTGACGAATGAAACACACCCCAAGAGAAAATACGAAACCGAGTCCCCTGCAATAACCTCACACGCAAACCTACACGTCGGTAGGTCATATTCAGAAATACACACTGAATGTCATCTATCATGAACACAAACACTCAGACAGTCCCTCCAGAGGTTCGGAAGACTCACGACCCCAAAACTCGATGTTTCCCATATGCGGGCTCATCCTGAGATGTAGCCATCACTATCCAGTTGTCCCTGTTGTAGAGACAGAAACTTGGGCTCCTCATTAGTTTATGTAGGATTGACGGTGTTCGTGTTTGTGTGTGTGTGTGTTTGCGTGCGCGCTTCTGGGTGTAGTTATGTGTGTGTGTGTGTGTGTGTGTGCACCCCTACGTGTGGGTCGGTACTTGCACTGAGATCACTGGCACACAAGCAGAGCCCTCTTGCTGTGTTTGTTCTTCCCTTTGGATCTCCTGGTCCTCCCTTGCAGGGAAGCGAGTGTGCCAGTGTTCATGGACTCCTGATCTGTCGGGGTCGTCGAAGAGAGGTTTAGCAGGGAGCTTTGCTGTTCAGGATGACGGTTCTTCATCCCACACTTGTATTTGGATTGATGAATCACAAGTACGTTGGGAGGCAGGGTACCTTCGACTTTTCTGACGTTGAACTCAGGCTTCGTTTTGTTTTGCTCTTGAAGGAATTTCCAGTGGTCTAAGGTGCTTTCCTGAGTGGCTCTTTCCACCAAGTGCTCGTCCAACTCGGGTGCCTGGAGGCAGGGGTGGTCTCTCTTGAGCTCTCCTTGCGTTGCTCGCCTGTGTGTGTCTTCAGCGCCAAGGGTTCTTGGTTCCCTGCCTCTTGACACACTCTCACTGTGTCTTTCCCATTCACTCTTCTGGATGTAAAAGAGGACATAGGCCTGTTGACTCAGGACAGAAGTGATGCTAGAGGCGGTGACCTCGGCATCATCCATTTTATACCACTGGCCTTCTTGAGCTTTGACATAAGAGAAGTAATGTCCGTTGTGACAACTCCACCCAGCGTGGACCAGCACAGCATAGAGGACATAGACAAGGGGTCCTGTGTTCTGCTGAGACATGTATGGCTGCATGTCAAGGCACTCAGGATAGTGCACATTCTTGGCAAGTTTGCTGCCTGTGACATCGGAGAATCTCTTCAATACAAGGATGAGGACCTTGGCAGAAGTGTGTAAAGTTAACGTCTTGGAGGCCGGCGCCCTCTGGAGACAAAGACCACAATGATAGGCATTCTCTCCATTGAGTTCTTCGGGCTTCACCAACTGTTCCAAAGCTTGCATGACACTCTGAGCTGCCTGGATATCCAGGGCGATGTCCAGGTAAGGGTCAAAAGTGTCTGAAATGCCGTGGCAGTAGAGACACTTGATTTGAGATCTCCAGTAGCCTCCAAATATTTGGTGGATGAGGGTGGTGTCCTTAGAGTGATGATCTACCTGCTTGTGCCCGGGAAGGCATGCCTTTTTCATGGCATCCACAGTGAACATGAGAAATTCATGGGCATCTTCCTGCTTGCCTCTATGGAAGTCAGCAGCCAATGCCTGTGAGGGCTGGATGACACGGCCAGGAATGTGGAGGGCCCGTGTGATGTGAGCTTGCATAGTACAGAGCATGCAGCCCTTGTGACGATGACACGTTGGAGAGTGCTCCCGGGACAGCATGTAGTTGGCAAGGGGCGGTGTGTACGTCAGGCACTGCAGGGAAGCGTTCACGTAGCAGGTATTTCCCATATTCTGGAGCCCAGCCCCCACCGCAGCAGGTCTCCTGCTACTCAGAGGAAGCTTCTCCCTGGGAGCAAGCTGTCTTGCCACAGGAGCCAAATCATCACAGAGGTCGACACGGGTCTCAGATGAGAGTGGTGACTTCTCAGGGAGAGAAGTCCGCTGGATTTCAGCCAAAGCTGCATCTGGCCGAGAAGATGTGAGTTTTGAAAAGTGGTTGAACTGCCACTCACCTCCCAAGGAGAGTGAGTCGTCCTCCATGTCGACTGGAACAAGGATCACAAGGTTTTTCTGCTGGGACCGCAGGTTGCAGAAAGACGCTATCTCTTCCGAGAGAGTCTTCAAATGACGAGCTCTCTGGCCGCATCAGCCCTTCTATAACTCACCCCCACCAACCGCGAACACCCCACCCTCTCCTCAGGTGCGCGATAAACCAATCAAATATCAGCACTCAATTCAGGAATGAGTCACAGGGTGTGTCCCCTTGCGTCGCTGGGAATTCAACAGACACAGCCCACATCATGACTTCCAGGACACCTGAATCAAATTACTCCTCAGGATGATAGGCACATATAATATGAGTGTAACCGGGTTGGGACAGTGGCCACACAGTTGCCTTATTTTAGGTAAAGCAATGGCAGGGAAGAAATCTTTACCTAGGAAACAGTGTGAGTGTGTGTGTGTGAGTGTGTTTGTGTGTGTGTGTGGGGGGCGTGTGTGTGTGTGTGTGTGTGTGTGTTTGTGCTGGGATGAACTTCCAAGTATGTACTTTTGGCAGCTGCCATCATCCTCTCAGCGACGGAAGGACAAAAAGTCGGAAGTGCGCTTTCTGACTTGAGAATAGTCAATGAAGTATAATATTTAGCACAGCGTATTTTCTTCCCTAATGAGAAAGGAGAGATCCGTGGAATCTAACAGACCTTCCAGCGATAACCTTTCCACGTTGAGCCTATCGATTCTCTATCCGAGTGAAATTAGCTGCCAGTGGAGAACAAGACAAGTCTTTGCATGAAATGCTCTTGTGGAAGCTAGATTGCCAAATAATAAAGCATCAAATGGTAGAAACATGCACTGAAGTTTGAAGAGATACTCAGTGCACAAAGTAGACTGTGAAAGACTTTGGGGAAATCATGCAATCACCGAGAGGCTAATTGATGACAATCCCCAAATTTATGTTTGCCAGAAAAGAGAGACGGTCCTGACAATGTATAGTGAGTGGTTTCGGACGTGCCACGGCAGTTTAAGAAAACATGAAACAAAAAACTTGAGAAATCAGAAGGTATCCCAGCTATAACCTTTTGTTTATTAAAGAATTGATGAAAATCAAAAGAACGTATCTCACAGCATGTGTGATAATATTTCCATACGTATGTGATAATGGATCAACGTTTCACAGAGATGAAATAAAAAGTTCTAATTTTGACAAAAGCAAACAAGGAAAATTATACCGTAGAAAAGCCCGGGTGACGGAAGTGAGGCCCTGTCTCAAGAAGAAACATCGGAGACGTTTAAAAGCAGGGAGTGAAACAGAGGATAGCATACCATTTGTAATACTGGCCCTTGTTTCAGTGGGAAAAGGCAAAAATAAGCCGTGTATATCCTGGATTCTCGCATCGATTGTTCAGGATCGGAGATGTTGCCTCCATTTCCAGTTATGCATTGTATGGTGGAATTGCAGTTCGCACATTTGGTGCCAAAATTGTAATGCTGACGAAAGTGGACATGTTCCCTGAAGTAAGAGGGACAGAAATTGGGTGTGTCTTCCGGCTGTCTGGCTTACCAGGAATGAAGATCCTGGCTCTAGGGATTTTCCCAACATGTCTTAGACAGTAAGGAACAGGGCAGAATTGAGGCCCGGCGCCAAGGCCTCTAGGTGTAAAGAAACAGCCCTGGCTTCAGGGCCCATGAAATTAGGATGATTTTAAGGAGGATGATGGAATGAGAGGACTGTGACCTTTGGCCCCGTTTCTTTCCCTTGTCTTTTCATGGGCCAGGTGTGCTCCATCAGAAGGCTTCCTGTGCCGGATGTAAAGTGTCCTGGGGGAAGAAAAGAGCACTGCTTAGAAAGATGCTCCACAGGGAGAAAGGAGCCACCATTTTCAGGAGAATGATCCCCAGAAGCATGAGCAATGCAGATGCCGAGGCTTCACACAAGACCCTGGAGGGTCTTATTCCTGCAGCCGGGACCTGGGCATCGGTGTGCTTTAATGCTCATAACCGATTTTGAGGGGAGCCCAATCGATAAGCTGTCTCCCAGTCATGCTCATCACACCGTAGTTTTCACACACGTCACACGGAGACCCTGTTCGTATGCACATTTGGGTGCTTGAGCAGGGCTGCGCCCAAGATTCTGTGGTTCTACGGAGCCCTGAGTTGTGCCCTGGGCAGCTTTCCTCTGGGGTTGGTCAACTTTGATCACTGCACCTGACGAGAAAGGGACCATGAAATCTAATCAGCAAATAGAGAAAAGGAAGGGGCCATTTCCCACAATCATTTCCACGGAAACACCACGTCGGATAAATAAGTCTGACTGCAGGACAGGGACTGTGCTTCAGAGACGCAGCTTTCGCAGCTGGACGAATGACCCAGAAATTCCCCAAATGCCATTTTTAAACACACCAAATGAGATTTAGTTCAGGGCTTTCTGAATTTATTTCAGTTGAATACACACACTCCTGTGTTTGCTTTCCTTTATTATCAATACAGCTTCGTTCCAGATGACTTACATGCCAGTGGGAAAATTTTCCGTTTCCACTCATGGGAAGTGGGCACCGTGAAACAGGCAAGTCGGTCTGTCTGTTTCCGGCGTTATGTGGGTTCCAGCAAGAGCACAAGTCCCAGGGCGCCTGAGGTCCATTCAGGAACCAATGTAAAAACGGCGAGCCCGGGTAAGAAAGAAGAGCACCGTTCTTATCTTCCAAATGCATTCCAGTTTCCACTATTCAAGGTGGCGAGAATGATCCACGGATGTCCCACATGAGCCAAATTTCACCTTCTCATGCCGACCAACAACTGACGAATGAAACACACCCCAAGAGAAAATACGAAACCGAGTCCCCTGCAATAACCTCACACGCAAACCTACACGTCGGTAGGTCATATTCAGAAATACACACTGAATGTCATCTATCATGAACACAAACACTCAGACAGTCCCTCCAGAGGTTCGGAAGACTCACGACCCCAAAACTCGATGTTTCCCATATGCGGGCTCATCCTGAGATGTAGCCATCACTATCCAGTTGTCCCTGTTGTAGAGACAGAAACTTGGGCTCCTCATTAGTTTATGTAGGATTGACGGTGTTCGTGTTTGTGTGTGTGTGTGTGTGTTTGCGTGCGCGCTTCTGGGTGTAGTTATGTGTGTGTGTGTGTGTGTGTGTGTGTGTGTGTGCACCCCTACGTGTGGGTCGGTACTTGCACTGAGATCACTGGCACAGAAGCAGAGCCCTCTTGCTGTGTTTGTTCTTCCCTTTGGATCTCCTGGTCCTCCCTTGCAGGGAAGCGAGTGTGCCAGTGTTCATGGACTCCTGATCTGTCGGGGTCGTCGAAGAGAGGTTTAGCAGGGAGCTTTGCTGTTCAGGATGACGGTTCTTCATCCCACACTTGTATTTGGATTGATGAATCACAAGTACGTTGGGAGGCAGGGTACCTTCGACTTTTCTGACGTTGAACTCAGGCTTCGTTTTGTTTTGCTCTTGAAGGAATTTCCAGTGGTCTAAGGTGCTTTCCTGAGTGGCTCTTTCCACCAAGTGCTCGTCCAACTCGGGTGCCTGGAGGCAGGGGTGGTCTCTCTTGAGCTCTCCTTGCGTTGCTCGCCTGTGTGTGTCTTCAGCGCCAAGGGCTCTTGGTTCCCTGCCTCTTGACACACTCTCACTGTGTCTTTCCCATTCACTCTTCTGGATGTAAAAGAGGACATAGGCCTGTTGACTCAGGACAGAAGTGATGCTAGAGGCGGTGACCTCGGCATCATCCATTTTATACCACTGGCCTTCTTGAGCTTTGACATAAGAGAAGTAATGTCCGTTGTGACAACTCCACCCAGCGTGGACCAGCACAGCATAGAGGACATAGACAAGGGGTCCTGTGTTCTGCTGAGACATGTATGGCTGCATGTCAAGGCACTCAGGATAGTGCACATTCTTGGCAAGTTTGCTGCCTGTGACATCGGAGAATCTCTTCAATACAAGGATGAGGACCTTGGCAGAAGTGTGTAAAGTTAACGTCTTGGAGGCCGGCGCCCTCTGGAGACAAAGACCACAATGATAGGCATTCTCTCCATTGAGTTCTTCGGGCTTCACCAACTGTTCCAAAGCTTGCATGACACTCTGAGCTGCCTGGATATCCAGGGCGATGTCCAGGTAAGGGTCAAAAGTGTCTGAAATGCCGTGGCAGTAGAGACACTTGATTTGAGATCTCCAGTAGCCTCCAAATATTTGGTGGATGAGGGTGGTGTCCTTAGAGTGATGATCTACCTGCTTGTGCCCGGGAAGGCATGCCTTTTTCATGGCATCCACAGTGAACATGAGAAATTCATGGGCATCTTCCTGCTTGCCTCTATGGAAGTCAGCAGCCAATGCCTGTGAGGGCTGGATGACACGGCCAGGAATGTGGAGGGCCCGTGTGATGTGAGCTTGCATAGTACAGAGCATGCAGCCCTTGTGACGATGACACGTTGGAGAGTGCTCCCGGGACAGCATGTAGTTGGCAAGGGGCGGTGTGTACGTCAGGCACTGCAGGGAAGCGTTCACGTAGCAGGTATTTCCCATATTCTGGAGCCCAGCCCCCACCGCAGCAGGTCTCCTGCTACTCAGAGGAAGCTTCTCCCTGGGAGCAAGCTGTCTTGCCACAGGAGCCAAATCATCACAGAGGTCGACACGGGTCTCAGATGAGAGTGGTGACTTCTCAGGGAGAGAAGTCCGCTGGATTTCAGCCAAAGCTGCATCTGGCCGAGAAGATGTGAGTTTTGAAAAGTGGTTGAACTGCCACTCACCTCCCAAGGAGAGTGAGTCGTCCTCCATGTCGACTGGAACAAGGATCACAAGGTTTTTCTGCTGGGACCGCAGGTTGCAGAAAGACGCTATCTCTTCCGAGAGAGTCTTCAAATGACGAGCTCTCTGGCCGCATCAGCCCTTCTATAACTCACCCCCACCAACCGCGAACACCCCACCCTCTCCTCAGGTGCGCGATAAACCAATCAAATATCAGCACTCAATTCAGGAATGAGTCACAGGGTGTGTCCCCTTGCGTCGCTGGGAATTCAACAGACACAGCCCACATCATGACTTCCAGGACACCTGAATCAAATTACTCCTCAGGATGATAGGCACATATAATATGAGTGTAACCGGGTTGGGACAGTGGCCACACAGTTGCCTTATTTTAGGTAAAGCAATGGCAGGGAAGAAATCTTTACCTAGGAAACAGTGTGAGTGTGTGTGTGTGAGTGTGTTTGTGTGTGTGTGGGGGGGGCGTGTGTGTGTGTGTGTGTGTGTGTGTTTGTGCTGGGATGAACTTCCAAGTATGTACTTTTGGCAGCTGCCATCATCCTCTCAGCGACGGAAGGACAAAAAGTCGGAAGTGCGCTTTCTGACCTGAGAATAGTCAATGAAGTATAATATTTAGCACAGCGTATTTTCTTCCCTAATGAGAAAGGAGAGATCCGTGGAATCTAACAGACCTTCCAGCGATAACCTTTCCACGTTGAGCCTATCGATTCTCTATCCGAGTGAAATTAGCTGCCAGTGGAGAACAAGACAAGTCTTTGCATGAAATGCTCTTGTGGAAGCTAGATTGCCAAATAATAAAGCATCAAATGGTAGAAACATGCACTGAAGTTTGAAGAGATACTCAGTGCACAAAGTAGACTGTGAAAGACTTTGGGGAAATCATGCAATCACCGAGAGGCTAATTGATGACAATCCCCAAATTTATGTTTGCCAGAAAAGAGAGACGGTCCTGACATTGTATAGTGAGTGGTTTCGGACGTGCCACGGCAGTTTAAGAAAACATGAAACAAAAAACTTGAGAAATCAGAAGGTATCCCAGCTATAACCTTTTGTTTATTAAAGAATTGATGAAAATCAAAAGAACGTATCTCACAGCATGTGTGATAATATTTCCATACGTATGTGATAATGGATCAACGTTTCACAGAGATGAAATAAAAAGTTCTAATTTTGACAAAAGCAAACAAGGAAAATTATACCGTAGAAAAGCCCGGGTGACGGAAGTGAGGCCCTGTCTCAAGAAGAAACATCGGAGACGTTTAAAAGCAGGGAGTGAAACAGAGGATAGCATACCATTTGTAATACTGGCCCTTGTTTCAGTGGGAAAAGGCAAAAATAAGCCGTGTATATCCTGGATTCTCGCATCGATTGTTCAGGATCGGAGATGTTGCCTCCATTTCCAGTTATGCATTGTATGGTGGAATTGCAGTTCGCACATTTGGTGCCAAAATTGTAATGCTGACGAAAGTGGACATGTTCCCTGAAGTAAGAGGGACAGAAATTGGGTGTGTCTTCCGGCTGTCTGGCTTACCAGGAATGAAGATCCTGGCTCTAGGGATTTTCCCAACATGTCTTAGACAGTAAGGAACAGGGCAGAATTGAGGCCCGGCGCCAAGGCCTCTAGGTGTAAAGAAACAGCCCTGGCTTCAGGGCCCATGAAATTAGGATGATTTTAAGGAGGATGATGGAATGAGAGGACTGTGACCTTTGGCCCCGTTTCTTTCCCTTGTCTTTTCATGGGCCAGGTGTGCTCCATCAGAAGGCTTCCTGTGCCGGATGTAAAGTGTCCTGGGGGAAGAAAAGAGCACTGCTTAGAAAGATGCTCCACAGGGAGAAAGGAGCCACCATTTTCAGGAGAATGATCCCCAGAAGCATGAGCAATGCAGATGCCGAGGCTTCACACAAGACCCTGGAGGGTCTTATTCCTGCAGCCGGGACCTGGGCATCGGTGTGCTTTAATGCTCATAACCGATTTTGAGGGGAGCCCAATCGATAAGCTGTCTCCCAGTCATGCTCATCACACCGTAGTTTTCACACACGCCACACGGAG
Source organism: Pan troglodytes (assembly GCF_028858775.2). Lineage (NCBI taxonomy): Eukaryota > Metazoa > Chordata > Mammalia > Primates > Hominidae > Pan > Pan troglodytes. Next base: position 18,954,342 of record NC_072405.2, read on the forward strand.
ACCCTGTTCGTATGCACATTTGGGTGCTTGAGCAGGGCTGCGCCCAAGATTCTGTGGTTCTACGGAGCCCTGAGTTGTGCCCTGGGCAGCTTTCCTCTGGGGTTGGTCAACTTTGATCACTGCACCTGACGAGAAAGGGACCATGAAATCTAATCAGCAAATAGAGAAAAGGAAGGGGCCATTTCCCACAATCATTTCCACGGAAACACCACGTCGGATAAATAAGTCTGACTGCAGGACAGGGACTGTGCTTCAGAGACGCAGCTTTCGCAGCTGGACGAATGACCCAGAAATTCCCCAAATGCCATTTTTAAACACACCAAATGAGATTTAGTTCAGGGCTTTCTGAATTTATTTCAGTTGAATACACACACTCCTGTGTTTGCTTTCCTTTATTATCAATACAGCTTCGTTCCAGATGACTTACATGCCAGTGGGAAAATTTTCCGTTTCCACTCATGGGAAGTGGGCACCGTGAAACAGGCAAGTCGGTCTGTCTGTTTCCGGCGTTATGTGGGTTCCAGCAAGAGCACAAGTCCCAGGGCGCCTGAGGTCCATTCAGGAACCAATGTAAAAACGGCGAGCCCGGGTAAGAAAGAAGAGCACCGTTCTTATCTTCCAAATGCATTCCAGTTTCCACTATTCAAGGTGGCGAGAATGATCCACGGATGTCCCACATGAGCCAAATTTCACCTTCTCATGCCGACCAACAACTGACGAATGAAACACACCCCAAGAGAAAATACGAAACCGAGTCCCCTGCAATAACCTCACACGCAAACCTACACGTCGGTAGGTCATATTCAGAAATACACACTGAATGTCATCTATCATGAACACAAACACTCAGACAGTCCCTCCAGAGGTTCGGAAGACTCACGACCCCAAAACTCGATGTTTCCCATATGCGGGCTCATCCTGAGATGTAGCCATCACTATCCAGTTGTCCCTGTTGTAGAGACAGAAACTTGGGCTCCTCATTAGTTTATGTAGGATTGACGGTGTTCGTGTTTGTGTGTGTGTGTGTGTGTTTGCGTGCGCGCTTCTGGGTGTAGTTATGTGTGTGTGTGTGTGTGTGTGTGTGTGTGTGTGTGTGTGTGCACCCCTACGTGTGGGTCGGTACTTGCACTGAGATCACTGGCACACAAGCAGAGCCCTCTTGCTGTGTTTGTTCTTCCCTTTGGATCTCCTGGTCCTCCCTTGCAGGGAAGCGAGTGTGCCAGTGTTCATGGACTCCTGATCTGTCGGGGTCGTCGAAGAGAGGTTTAGCAGGGAGCTTTGCTGTTCAGGATGACGGTTCTTCATCCCACACTTGTATTTGGATTGATGAATCACAAGTACGTTGGGAGGCAGGGTACCTTCGACTTTTCTGACGTTGAACTCAGGCTTCGTTTTGTTTTGCTCTTGAAGGAATTTCCAGTGGCCTAAGGTGCTTTCCTGAGTGGCTCTTTCCACCAAGTGCTCGTCCAACTCGGGTGCCTGGAGGCAGGGGTGGTCTCTCTTGAGCTCTCCTTGCGTTGCTCGCCTGTGTGTGTCTTCAGCGCCAAGGGCTCTTGGTTCCCTGCCTCTTGACACACTCTCACTGTGTCTTTCCCATTCACTCTTCTGGATGTAAAAGAGGACATAGGCCTGTTGACTCAGGACAGAAGTGATGCTAGAGGCGGTGACCTCGGCATCATCCATTTTATACCACTGGCCTTCTTGAGCTTTGACATAAGAGAAGTAATGTCCGTTGTGACAACTCCACCCAGCGTGGACCAGCACAGCATAGAGGACATAGACAAGGGGTCCTGTGTTCTGCTGAGACATGTATGGCTGCATGTCAAGGCACTCAGGATAGTGCACATTCTTGGCAAGTTTGTTGCCTGTGACATCGGAGAATCTCTTCAATACAAGGATGAGGACCTTGGCAGAAGTGTGTAAAGTTAACGTCTTGGAGGCCGGCGCCCTCTGGAGACAAAGACCACAATGATAGGCATTCTCTCCATTGAGTTCTTCGGGCTTCACCAACTGTTCCAAAGCTTGCTTGACACTCTGAGCTGCCTGGATATCCAGGGCGATGTCCAGGTAAGGGTCAAAAGTGTCTGAAATGCCGTGGCAGTAGAGACACTTGATTTGAGATCTCCAGTAGCCTCCAAATATTTGGTGGATGAGGGTGGTGTCCTTAGAGTGATGATCTACCTGCTTGTGCCCGGGAAGGCATGCCTTTTTCATGGCATCCACAGTGAACATGAGAAATTCATGGGCATCTTCCTGCTTGCCTCTATGGAAGTCAGCAGCCAATGCCTGTGAGGGCTGGATGACACGGCCAGGAATGTGGAGGGCCCGTGTGATGTGAGCTTGCATAGTACAGAGCATGCAGCCCTTGTGACGATGACACGTTGGAGAGTGCTCCCGGGACAGCATGTAGTTGGCAAGGGGCGGTGTGTACGTCAGGCACTGCAGGGAAGCGTTCACGTAGCAGGTATTTCCCATATTCTGGAGCCCAGCCCCCACCGCAGCAGGTCTCCTGCTACTCAGAGGAAGCTTCTCCCTGGGAGCAAGCTGTCTTGCCACAGGAGCCAAATCATCACAGAGGTCGACACGGGTCTCAGATGAGAGTGGTGACTTCTCAGGGAGAGAAGTCCGCTGGATTTCAGCCAAAGCTGCATCTGGCCGAGAAGATGTGAGTTTTGAAAAGTGGTTGAACTGCCACTCACCTCCCAAGGAGAGTGAGTCGTCCTCCATGTCGACTGGAACAAGGATCACAAGGTTTTTCTGCTGGGACCGCAGGTTGCAGAAAGACGCTATCTCTTCCGAGAGAGTCTTCAAATGACGAGCTCTCTGGCCGCATCAGCCCTTCTATAACTCACCCCCACCAACCGCGAACACCCCACCCTCTCCTCAGGTGCGCGATAAACCAATCAAATATCAGCACTCAATTCAGGAATGAGTCACAGGGTGTGTCCCCTTGCGTCGCTGGGAATTCAACAGACACAGCCCACATCATGACTTCCAGGACACCTGAATCAAATTACTCCTCAGGATGATAGGCACATATAATATGAGTGTAACCGGGTTGGGACAGTGGCCACACAGTTGCCTTATTTTAGGTAAAGCAATGGCAGGGAAGAAATCTTTACCTAGGAAACAGTGTGAGTGTGTGTGTGTGAGTGTGTTTGTGTGTGTGTGGGGGGGGCGTGTGTGTGTGTGTGTGTGTGTGTGTTTGTGCTGGGATGAACTTCCAAGTATGTACTTTTGGCAGCTGCCATCATCCTCTCAGCGACGGAAGGACAAAAAGTCGGAAGTGCGCTTTCTGACCTGAGAATAGTCAATGAAGTATAATATTTAGCACAGCGTATTTTCTTCCCTAATGAGAAAGGAGAGATCCGTGGAATCTAACAGACCTTCCAGCGATAACCTTTCCACGTTGAGCCTATCGATTCTCTATCCGAGTGAAATTAGCTGCCAGTGGAGAACAAGACAAGTCTTTGCATGAAATGCTCTTGTGGAAGCTAGATTGCCAAATAATAAAGCATCAAATGGTAGAAACATGCACTGAAGTTTGAAGAGATACTCAGTGCACAAAGTAGACTGTGAAAGACTTTGGGGAAATCATGCAATCACCGAGAGGCTAATTGATGACAATCCCCAAATTTATGTTTGCCAGAAAAGAGAGACGGTCCTGACATTGTATAGTGAGTGGTTTCGGACGTGCCACGGCAGTTTAAGAAAACATGAAACAAAAAACTTGAGAAATCAGAAGGTATCCCAGCTATAACCTTTTGTTTATTAAAGAATTGATGAAAATCAAAAGAACGTATCTCACAGCATGTGTGATAATATTTCCATACGTATGTGATAATGGATCAACGTTTCACAGAGATGAAATAAAAAGTTCTAATTTTGACAAAAGCAAACAAGGAAAATTATACCGTAGAAAAGCCCGGGTGACGGAAGTGAGGCCCTGTCTCAAGAAGAAACATCGGAGACGTTTAAAAGCAGGGAGTGAAACAGAGGATAGCATACCATTTGTAATACTGGCCCTTGTTTCAGTGGGAAAAGGCAAAAATAAGCCGTGTATATCCTGGATTCTCGCATCGATTGTTCAGGATCGGAGATGTTGCCTCCATTTCCAGTTATGCATTGTATGGTGGAATTGCAGTTCGCACATTTGGTGCCAAAATTGTAATGCTGACGAAAGTGGACATGTTCCCTGAAGTAAGAGGGACAGAAATTGGGTGTGTCTTCCGGCTGTCTGGCTTACCAGGAATGAAGATCCTGGCTCTAGGGATTTTCCCAACATGTCTTAGACAGTAAGGAACAGGGCAGAATTGAGGCCCGGCGCCAAGGCCTCTAGGTGTAAAGAAACAGCCCTGGCTTCAGGGCCCATGAAATTAGGATGATTTTAAGGAGGATGATGGAATGAGAGGACTGTGACCTTTGGCCCCGTTTCTTTCCCTTGTCTTTTCATGGGCCAGGTGTGCTCCATCAGAAGGCTTCCTGTGCCGGATGTAAAGTGTCCTGGGGGAAGAAAAGAGCACTGCTTAGAAAGATGCTCCACAGGGAGAAAGGAGCCACCATTTTCAGGAGAATGATTCCCAGAAGCATGAGCAATGCAGATGCCGAGGCTTCACACAAGACCCTGGAGGGTCTTATTCCTGCAGCCGGGACCTGGGCATCGGTGTGCTTTAATGCTCATAACCGATTTTGAGGGGAGCCCAATCGATAAGCTGTCTCCCAGTCATGCTCATCACACCGTAGTTTTCACACACGCCACACGGAGACCCTGTTCGTATGCACATTTGGGTGCTTGAGCAGGGCTGCGCCCAAGATTCTGTGGTTCTACGGAGCCCTGAGTTGTGCCCTAGGCAGCTTTCCTCTGGGGTTGGTCAACTTTGATCACTGCACCTGACGAGAAAGGGACCATGAAATCTAATCAGCAAATAGAGAAAAGGAAGGGGCCATTTCCCACAATCATTTCCACGGAAACACCACGTCGGATAAATAAGTCTGACTGCAGGACAGGGACTGTGCTTCAGAGACGCAGCTTTCGCAGCTGGACGAATGACCCAGAAATTCCCCAAATGCCATTTTTAAACACACCAAATGAGATTTAGTTCAGGGCTTTCTGAATTTATTTCAGTTGAATACACACACTCCTGTGTTTGCTTTCCTTTATTATCAATACAGCTTCGTTCCAGATGACTTACATGCCAGTGGGAAAATTTTCCGTTTCCACTCATGGGAAGTGGGCACCGTGAAACAGGCAAGTCGGTCTGTCTGTTTCCGGCGTTATGTGGGTTCCAGCAAGAGCACAAGTCCCAGGGCGCCTGAGGTCCATTCAGGAACCAATGTAAAAACGGCGAGCCCGGGTAAGAAAGAAGAGCACCGTTCTTATCTTCCAAATGCATTCCAGTTTCCACTATTCAAGGTGGCGAGAATGATCCACGGATGTCCCACATGAGCCAAATTTCACCTTCTCATGCCGACCAACAACTGACGAATGAAACACACCCCAAGAGAAAATACGAAACCGAGTCCCCTGCAATAACCTCACACGCAAACCTACACGTCGGTAGGTCATATTCAGAAATACACACTGAATGTCATCTATCATGAACACAAACACTCAGACAGTCCCTCCAGAGGTTCGGAAGACTCACGACCCCAAAACTCGATGTTTCCCATATGCGGGCTCATCCTGAGATGTAGCCATCACTATCCAGTTGTCCCTGTTGTAGAGACAGAAACTTGGGCTCCTCATTAGTTTATGTAGGATTGACGGTGTTCGTGTTTGTGTGTGTGTGTGTGTGTTTGCGTGCGCGCTTCTGGGTGTAGTTATGTGTGTGTGTGTGTGTGTGTGTGTGTGTGTGCACCCCTACGTGTGGGTCGGTACTTGCACTGAGATCACTGGCACACAAGCAGAGCCCTCTTGCTGTGTTTGTTCTTCCCTTTGGATCTCCTGGTCCTCCCTTGCAGGGAAGCGAGTGTGCCAGTGTTCATGGACTCCTGATCTGTCGGGGTCGTCGAAGAGAGGTTTAGCAGGGAGCTTTGCTGTTCAGGATGACGGTTCTTCATCCCACACTTGTATTTGGATTGATGAATCACAAGTACGTTGGGAGGCAGGGTACCTTCGACTTTTCTGACGTTGAACTCAGGCTTCGTTTTGTTTTGCTCTTGAAGGAATTTCCAGTGGCCTAAGGTGCTTTCCTGAGTGGCTCTTTCCACCAAGTGCTCGTCCAACTCGGGTGCCTGGAGGCAGGGGTGGTCTCTCTTGAGCTCTCCTTGCGTTGCTCGCCTGTGTGTGTCTTCAGCGCCAAGGGCTCTTGGTTCCCTGCCTCTTGACACACTCTCACTGTGTCTTTCCCATTCACTCTTCTGGATGTAAAAGAGGACATAGGCCTGTTGACTCAGGACAGAAGTGATGCTAGAGGCGGTGACCTCGGCATCATCCATTTTATACCACTGGCCTTCTTGAGCTTTGACATAAGAGAAGTAATGTCCGTTGTGACAACTCCACCCAGCGTGGACCAGCACAGCATAGAGGACATAGACAAGGGGTCCTGTGTTCTGCTGAGACATGTATGGCTGCATGTCAAGGCACTCAGGATAGTGCACATTCTTGGCAAGTTTGTTGCCTGTGACATCGGAGAATCTCTTCAATACAAGGATGAGGACCTTGGCAGAAGTGTGTAAAGTTAACGTCTTGGAGGCCGGCGCCCTCTGGAGACAAAGACCACAATGATAGGCATTCTCTCCATTGAGTTCTTCGGGCTTCACCAACTGTTCCAAAGCTTGCATGACACTGTGAGCTGCCTGGATATCCAGGGCGATGTCCAGGTAAGGGTCAAAAGTGTCTGAAATGCCGTGGCAGTAGAGACACTTGATTTGAGATCTCCAGTAGCCTCCAAATATTTGGTGGATGAGGGTGGTGTCCTTAGAGTGATGATCTACCTGCTTGTGCCCGGGAAGGCATGCCTTTTTCATGGCATCCACAGTGAACATGAGAAATTCATGGGCATCTTCCTGCTTGCCTCTATGGAAGTCAGCAGCCAATGCCTGTGAGGGCTGGATGACACGGCCAGGAATGTGGAGGGCCCGTGTGATGTGAGCTTGCATAGTACAGAGCATGCAGCCCTTGTGACGATGACACGTTGGAGAGTGCTCCCGGGACAGCATGTAGTTGGCAAGGGGCGGTGTGTACGTCAGGCACTGCAGGGAAGCGTTCACGTAGCAGGTATTTCCCATATTCTGGAGCCCAGCCCCCACCGCAGCAGGTCTCCTGCTACTCAGAGGAAGCTTCTCCCTGGGAGCAAGCTGTCTTGCCACAGGAGCCAAATCATCACAGAGGTCGACACGGGTCTCAGATGAGAGTGGTGACTTCTCAGGGAGAGAAGTCCGCTGGATTTCAGCCAAAGCTGCATCTGGCCGAGAAGATGTGAGTTTTGAAAAGTGGTTGAACTGCCACTCACCTCCCAAGGAGAGTGAGTCGTCCTCCATGTCGACTGGAACAAGGATCACAAGGTTTTTCTGCTGGGACCGCAGGTTGCAGAAAGACGCTATCTCTTCCGAGAGAGTCTTCAAATGACGAGCTCTCTGGCCGCATCAGCCCTTCTATAACTCACCCCCACCAACCGCGAACACCCCACCCTCTCCTCAGGTGCGCGATAAACCAATCAAATATCAGCACTCAATTCAGGAATGAGTCACAGGGTGTGTCCCCTTGCGTCGCTGGGAATTCAACAGACACAGCCCACATCATGACTTCCAGGACACCTGAATCAAATTACTCCTCAGGATGATAGGCACATATAATATGAGTGTAACCGGGTTGGGACAGTGGCCACACAGTTGCCTTATTTTAGGTAAAGCAATGGCAGGGAAGAAATCTTTACCTAGGAAACAGTGTGAGTGTGTGTGTGTGAGTGTGTTTGTGTGTGTGTGTGGGGGGCGTGTGTGTGTGTGTGTGTGTGTGTGTTTGTGCTGGGATGAACTTCCAAGTATGTACTTTTGGCAGCTGCCATCATCCTCTCAGCGACGGAAGGACAAAAAGTCGGAAGTGCGCTTTCTGACTTGAGAATAGTCAATGAAGTATAATATTTAGCACAGCGTATTTTCTTCCCTAATGAGAAAGGAGAGATCCGTGGAATCTAACAGACCTTCCAGCGATAACCTTTCCACGTTGAGCCTATCGATTCTCTATCCGAGTGAAATTAGCTGCCAGTGGAGAACAAGACAAGTCTTTGCATGAAATGCTCTTGTGGAAGCTAGATTGCCAAATAATAAAGCATCAAATGGTAGAAACATGCACTGAAGTTTGAAGAGATACTCAGTGCACAAAGTAGACTGTGAAAGACTTTGGGGAAATCATGCAATCACCGAGAGGCTAATTGATGACAATCCCCAAATTTATGTTTGCCAGAAAAGAGAGACGGTCCTGACAATGTATAGTGAGTGGTTTCGGACGTGCCACGGCAGTTTAAGAAAACATGAAACAAAAAACTTGAGAAATCAGAAGGTATCCCAGCTATAACCTTTTGTTTATTAAAGAATTGATGAAAATCAAAAGAACGTATCTCACAGCATGTGTGATAATATTTCCATACGTATGTGATAATGGATCAACGTTTCACAGAGATGAAATAAAAAGTTCTAATTTTGACAAAAGCAAACAAGGAAAATTATACCGTAGAAAAGCCCGGGTGACGGAAGTGAGGCCCTGTCTCAAGAAGAAACATCGGAGACGTTTAAAAGCAGGGAGTGAAACAGAGGATAGCATACCATTTGTAATACTGGCCCTTGTTTCAGTGGGAAAAGGCAAAAATAAGCCGTGTATATCCTGGATTCTCGCATCGATTGTTCAGGATCGGAGATGTTGCCTCCATTTCCAGTTATGCATTGTATGGTGGAATTGCAGTTCGCACATTTGGTGCCAAAATTGTAATGCTGACGAAAGTGGACATGTTCCCTGAAGTAAGAGGGACAGAAATTGGGTGTGTCTTCCGGCTGTCTGGCTTACCAGGAATGAAGATCCTGGCTCTAGGGATTTTCCCAACATGTCTTAGACAGTAAGGAACAGGGCAGAATTGAGGCCCGGCGCCAAGGCCTCTAGGTGTAAAGAAACAGCCCTGGCTTCAGGGCCCATGAAATTAGGATGATTTTAAGGAGGATGATGGAATGAGAGGACTGTGACCTTTGGCCCCGTTTCTTTCCCTTGTCTTTTCATGGGCCAGGTGTGCTCCATCAGAAGGCTTCCTGTGCCGGATGTAAAGTGTCCTGGGGGAAGAAAAGAGCACTGCTTAGAAAGATGCTCCACAGGGAGAAAGGAGCCACCATTTTCAGGAGAATGATCCCCAGAAGCATGAGCAATGCAGATGCCGAGGCTTCACACAAGACCCTGGAGGGTCTTATTCCTGCAGCCGGGACCTGGGCATCGGTGTGCTTTAATGCTCATAACCGATTTTGAGGGGAGCCCAATCGATAAGCTGTCTCCCAGTCATGCTCATCACACCGTAGTTTTCACACACGTCACACGGAGACCCTGTTCGTATGCACATTTGGGTGCTTGAGCAGGGCTGCGCCCAAGATTCTGTGGTTCTACGGAGCCCTGAGTTGTGCCCTGGGCAGCTTTCCTCTGGGGTTGGTCAACTTTGATCACTGCACCTGACGAGAAAGGGACCATGAAATCTAATCAGCAAATAGAGAAAAGGAAGGGGCCATTTCCCACAATCATTTCCACGGAAACACCACGTCGGATAAATAAGTCTGACTGCAGGACAGGGACTGTGCTTCAGAGACGCAGCTTTCGCAGCTGGACGAATGACCCAGAAATTCCCCAAATGCCATTTTTAAACACACCAAATGAGATTTAGTTCAGGGCTTTCTGAATTTATTTCAGTTGAATACACACACTCCTGTGTTTGCTTTCCTTTATTATCAATACAGCTTCGTTCCAGATGACTTACATGCCAGTGGGAAAATTTTCCGTTTCCACTCATGGGAAGTGGGCACCGTGAAACAGGCAAGTCGGTCTGTCTGTTTCCGGCGTTATGTGGGTTCCAGCAAGAGCACAAGTCCCAGGGCGCCTGAGGTCCATTCAGGAACCAATGTAAAAACGGCGAGCCCGGGTAAGAAAGAAGAGCACCGTTCTTATCTTCCAAATGCATTCCAGTTTCCACTATTCAAGGTGGCGAGAATGATCCACGGATGTCCCACATGAGCCAAATTTCACCTTCTCATGCCGACCAACAACTGACGAATGAAACACACCCCAAGAGAAAATACGAAACCGAGTCCCCTGCAATAACCTCACACGCAAACCTACACGTCGGTAGGTCATATTCAGAAATACACACTGAATGTCATCTATCATGAACACAAACACTCAGACAGTCCCTCCAGAGGTTCGGAAGACTCACGACCCCAAAACTCGATGTTTCCCATATGCGGGCTCATCCTGAGATGTAGCCATCACTATCCAGTTGTCCCTGTTGTAGAGACAGAAACTTGGGCTCCTCATTAGTTTATGTAGGATTGACGGTGTTCGTGTTTGTGTGTGTGTGTGTGTGTTTGCGTGCGCGCTTCTGGGTGTAGTTATGTGTGTGTGTGTGTGTGTGTGTGTGTGTGTGCACCCCTACGTGTGGGTCGGTACTTGCACTGAGATCACTGGCACACAAGCAGAGCCCTCTTGCTGTGTTTGTTCTTCCCTTTGGATCTCCTGGTCCTCCCTTGCAGGGAAGCGAGTGTGCCAGTGTTCATGGACTCCTGATCTGTCGGGGTCGTCGAAGAGAGGTTTAGCAGGGAGCTTTGCTGTTCAGGATGACGGTTCTTCATCCCACACTTGTATTTGGATTGATGAATCACAAGTACGTTGGGAGGCAGGGTACCTTCGACTTTTCTGACGTTGAACTCAGGCTTCGTTTTGTTTTGCTCTTGAAGGAATTTCCAGTGGTCTAAGGTGCTTTCCTGAGTGGCTCTTTCCACCAAGTGCTCGTCCAACTCGGGTGCCTGGAGGCAGGGGTGGTCTCTCTTGAGCTCTCCTTGCGTTGCTCGCCTGTGTGTGTCTTCAGCGCCAAGGGCTCTTGGTTCCCTGCCTCTTGACACACTCTCACTGTGTCTTTCCCATTCACTCTTCTGGATGTAAAAGAGGACATAGGCCTGTTGACTCAGGACAGAAGTGATGCTAGAGGCGGTGACCTCGGCATCATCCATTTTATACCACTGGCCTTCTTGAGCTTTGACATAAGAGAAGTAATGTCCGTTGTGACAACTCCACCCAGCGTGGACCAGCACAGCATAGAGGACATAGACAAGGGGTCCTGTGTTCTGCTGAGACATGTATGGCTGCATGTCAAGGCACTCAGGATAGTGCACATTCTTGGCAAGTTTGCTGCCTGTGACATCGGAGAATCTCTTCAATACAAGGATGAGGACCTTGGCAGAAGTGTGTAAAGTTAACGTCTTGGAGGCCGGCGCCCTCTGGAGACAAAGACCACAATGATAGGCATTCTCTCCATTGAGTTCTTCGGGCTTCACCAACTGTTCCAAAGCTTGCATGACACTCTGAGCTGCCTGGATATCCAGGGCGATGTCCAGGTAAGGGTCAAAAGTGTCTGAAATGCCGTGGCAGTAGAGACACTTGATTTGAGATCTCCAGTAGCCTCCAAATATTTGGTGGATGAGGGTGGTGTCCTTAGAGTGATGATCTACCTGCTTGTGCCCGGGAAGGCATGCCTTTTTCATGGCATCCACAGTGAACATGAGAAATTCATGGGCATCTTCCTGCTTGCCTCTATGGAAGTCAGCAGCCAATGCCTGTGAGGGCTGGATGACACGGCCAGGAATGTGGAGGGCCCGTGTGATGTGAGCTTGCATAGTACAGAGCATGCAGCCCTTGTGACGATGACACGTTGGAGAGTGCTCCCGGGACAGCATGTAGTTGGCAAGGGGCGGTGTGTACGTCAGGCACTGCAGGGAAGCGTTCACGTAGCAGGTATTTCCCATATTCTGGAGCCCAGCCCCCACCGCAGCAGGTCTCCTGCTACTCAGAGGAAGCTTCTCCCTGGGAGCAAGCTGTCTTGCCACAGGAGCCAAATCATCACAGAGGTCGACACGGGTCTCAGATGAGAGTGGTGACTTCTCAGGGAGAGAAGTCCGCTGGATTTCAGCCAAAGCTGCATCTGGCCGAGAAGATGTGAGTTTTGAAAAGTGGTTGAACTGCCACTCACCTCCCAAGGAGAGTGAGTCGTCCTCCATGTCGACTGGAACAAGGATCACAAGGTTTTTCTGCTGGGACCGCAGGTTGCAGAAAGACGCTATCTCTTCCGAGAGAGTCTTCAAATGACGAGCTCTCTGGCCGCATCAGCCCTTCTATAACTCACCCCCACCAACCGCGAACACCCCACCCTCTCCTCAGGTGCGCGATAAACCAATCAAATATCAGCACTCAATTCAGGAATGAGTCACAGGGTGTGTCCCCTTGCGTCGCTGGGAATTCAACAGACACAGCCCACATCATGACTTCCAGGACACCTGAATCAAATTACTCCTCAGGATGATAGGCACATATAATATGAGTGTAACCGGGTTGGGACAGTGGCCACACAGTTGCCTTATTTTAGGTAAAGCAATGGCAGGGAAGAAATCTTTACCTAGGAAACAGTGTGAGTGTGTGTGTGTGAGTGTGTTTGTGTGTGTGTGGGGGGGGCGTGTGTGTGTGTGTGTGTGTGTGTGTTTGTGCTGGGATGAACTTCCAAGTATGTACTTTTGGCAGCTGCCATCATCCTCTCAGCGACGGAAGGACAAAAAGTCGGAAGTGCGCTTTCTGACCTGAGAATAGTCAATGAAGTATAATATTTAGCACAGCGTATTTTCTTCCCTAATGAGAAAGGAGAGATCCGTGGAATCTAACAGACCTTCCAGCGATAACCTTTCCACGTTGAGCCTATCGATTCTCTATCCGAGTGAAATTAGCTGCCAGTGGAGAACAAGACAAGTCTTTGCATGAAATGCTCTTGTGGAAGCTAGATTGCCAAATAATAAAGCATCAAATGGTAGAAACATGCACTGAAGTTTGAAGAGATACTCAGTGCACAAAGTAGACTGTGAAAGACTTTGGGGAAATCATGCAATCACCGAGAGGCTAATTGATGACAATCCCCAAATTTATGTTTGCCAGAAAAGAGAGACGGTCCTGACATTGTATAGTGAGTGGTTTCGGACGTGCCACGGCAGTTTAAGAAAACATGAAACAAAAAACTTGAGAAATCAGAAGGTATCCCAGCTATAACCTTTTGTTTATTAAAGAATTGATGAAAATCAAAAGAACGTATCTCACAGCATGTGTGATAATATTTCCATACGTATGTGATAATGGATCAACGTTTCACAGAGATGAAATAAAAAGTTCTAATTTTGACAAAAGCAAACAAGGAAAATTATACCGTAGAAAAGCCCGGGTGACGGAAGTGAGGCCCTGTCTCAAGAAGAAACATCGGAGACGTTTAAAAGCAGGGAGTGAAACAGAGGATAGCATACCATTTGTAATACTGGCCCTTGTTTCAGTGGGAAAAGGCAAAAATAAGCCGTGTATATCCTGGATTCTCGCATCGATTGTTCAGGATCGGAGATGTTGCCTCCATTTCCAGTTATGCATTGTATGGTGGAATTGCAGTTCGCACATTTGGTGCCAAAATTGTAATGCTGACGAAAGTGGACATGTTCCCTGAAGTAAGAGGGACAGAAATTGGGTGTGTCTTCCGGCTGTCTGGCTTACCAGGAATGAAGATCCTGGCTCTAGGGATTTTCCCAACATGTCTTAGACAGTAAGGAACAGGGCAGAATTGAGGCCCGGCGCCAAGGCCTCTAGGTGTAAAGAAACAGCCCTGGCTTCAGGGCCCATGAAATTAGGATGATTTTAAGGAGGATGATGGAATGAGAGGACTGTGACCTTTGGCCCCGTTTCTTTCCCTTGTCTTTTCATGGGCCAGGTGTGCTCCATCAGAAGGCTTCCTGTGCCGGATGTAAAGTGTCCTGGGGGAAGAAAAGAGCACTGCTTAGAAAGATGCTCCACAGGGAGAAAGGAGCCACCATTTTCAGGAGAATGATTCCCAGAAGCATGAGCAATGCAGATGCCGAGGCTTCACACAAGACCCTGGAGGGTCTTATTCCTGCAGCCGGGACCTGGGCATCGGTGTGCTTTAATGCTCATAACCGATTTTGAGGGGAGCCCAATCGATAAGCTGTCTCCCAGTCATGCTCATCACACCGTAGTTTTCACACACGCCACACGGAGACCCTGTTCGTATGCACATTTGGGTGCTTGAGCAGGGCTGCGCCCAAGATTCTGTGGTTCTACGGAGCCCTGAGTTGTGCCCTGGGCAGCTTTCCTCTGGGGTTGGTCAACTTTGATCACTGCACCTGACGAGAAAGGGACCATGAAATCTAATCAGCAAATAGAGAAAAGGAAGGGGCCATTTCCCACAATCATTTCCACGGAAACACCACGTCGGATAAATAAGTCTGACTGCAGGACAGGGACTGTGCTTCAGAGACGCAGCTTTCGCAGCTGGACGAATGACCCAGAAATTCCCCAAATGCCATTTTTAAACACACCAAATGAGATTTAGTTCAGGGCTTTCTGAATTTATTTCAGTTGAATACACACACTCCTGTGTTTGCTTTCCTTTATTATCAATACAGCTTCGTTCCAGATGACTTACATGCCAGTGGGAAAATTTTCCGTTTCCACTCATGGGAAGTGGGCACCGTGAAACAGGCAAGTCGGTCTGTCTGTTTCCGGCGTTATGTGGGTTCCAGCAAGAGCACAAGTCCCAGGGCGCCTGAGGTCCATTCAGGAACCAATGTAAAAACGGCGAGCCCGGGTAAGAAAGAAGAGCACCGTTCTTATCTTCCAAATGCATTCCAGTTTCCACTATTCAAGGTGGCGAGAATGATCCACGGATGTCCCACATGAGCCAAATTTCACCTTCTCATGCCGACCAACAACTGACGAATGAAACACACCCCAAGAGAAAATACGAAACCGAGTCCCCTGCAATAACCTCACACGCAAACCTACACGTCGGTAGGTCATATTCAGAAATACACACTGAATGTCATCTATCATGAACACAAACACTCAGACAGTCCCTCCAGAGGTTCGGAAGACTCACGACCCCAAAACTCGATGTTTCCCATATGCGGGCTCATCCTGAGATGTAGCCATCACTATCCAGTTGTCCCTGTTGTAGAGACAGAAACTTGGGCTCCTCATTAGTTTATGTAGGATTGACGGTGTTCGTGTTTGTGTGTGTGTGTGTGTGTTTGCGTGCGCGCTTCTGGGTGTAGTTATGTGTGTGTGTGTGTGTGTGTGTGTGTGTGTGTGCACCCCTACGTGTGGGTCGGTACTTGCACTGAGATCACTGGCACACAAGCAGAGCCCTCTTGCTGTGTTTGTTCTTCCCTTTGGATCTCCTGGTCCTCCCTTGCAGGGAAGCGAGTGTGCCAGTGTTCATGGACTCCTGATCTGTCGGGGTCGTCGAAGAGAGGTTTAGCAGGGAGCTTTGCTGTTCAGGATGACGGTTCTTCATCCCACACTTGTATTTGGATTGATGAATCACAAGTACGTTGGGAGGCAGGGTACCTTCGACTTTTCTGACGTTGAACTCAGGCTTCGTTTTGTTTTGCTCTTGAAGGAATTTCCAGTGGCCTAAGGTGCTTTCCTGAGTGGCTCTTTCCACCAAGTGCTCGTCCAACTCGGGTGCCTGGAGGCAGGGGTGGTCTCTCTTGAGCTCTCCTTGCGTTGCTCGCCTGTGTGTGTCTTCAGCGCCAAGGGCTCTTGGTTCCCTGCCTCTTGACACACTCTCACTGTGTCTTTCCCATTCACTCTTCTGGATGTAAAAGAGGACATAGGCCTGTTGACTCAGGACAGAAGTGATGCTAGAGGCGGTGACCTCGGCATCATCCATTTTATACCACTGGCCTTCTTGAGCTTTGACATAAGAGAAGTAATGTCCGTTGTGACAACTCCACCCAGCGTGGACCAGCACAGCATAGAGGACATAGACAAGGGGTCCTGTGTTCTGCTGAGACATGTATGGCTGCATGTCAAGGCACTCAGGATAGTGCACATTCTTGGCAAGTTTGTTGCCTGTGACATCGGAGAATCTCTTCAATACAAGGATGAGGACCTTGGCAGAAGTGTGTAAAGTTAACGTCTTGGAGGCCGGCGCCCTCTGGAGACAAAGACCACAATGATAGGCATTCTCTCCATTGAGTTCTTCGGGCTTCACCAACTGTTCCAAAGCTTGCATGACACTGTGAGCTGCCTGGATATCCAGGGCGATGTCCAGGTAAGGGTCAAAAGTGTCTGAAATGCCGTGGCAGTAGAGACACTTGATTTGAGATCTCCAGTAGCCTCCAAATATTTGGTGGATGAGGGTGGTGTCCTTAGAGTGATGATCTACCTGCTTGTGCCCGGGAAGGCATGCCTTTTTCATGGCATCCACAGTGAACATGAGAAATTCATGGGCATCTTCCTGCTTGCCTCTATGGAAGTCAGCAGCCAATGCCTGTGAGGGCTGGATGACACGGCCAGGAATGTGGAGGGCCCGTGTGATGTGAGCTTGCATAGTACAGAGCATGCAGCCCTTGTGACGATGACACGTTGGAGAGTGCTCCCGGGACAGCATGTAGTTGGCAAGGGGCGGTGTGTACGTCAGGCACTGCAGGGAAGCGTTCACGTAGCAGGTATTTCCCATATTCTGGAGCCCAGCCCCCACCGCAGCAGGTCTCCTGCTACTCAGAGGAAGCTTCTCCCTGGGAGCAAGCTGTCTTGCCACAGGAGCCAAATCATCACAGAGGTCGACACGGGTCTCAGATGAGAGTGGTGACTTCTCAGGGAGAGAAGTCCGCTGGATTTCAGCCAAAGCTGCATCTGGCCGAGAAGATGTGAGTTTTGAAAAGTGGTTGAACTGCCACTCACCTCCCAAGGAGAGTGAGTCGTCCTCCATGTCGACTGGAACAAGGATCACAAGGTTTTTCTGCTGGGACCGCAGGTTGCAGAAAGACGCTATCTCTTCCGAGAGAGTCTTCAAATGACGAGCTCTCTGGCCGCATCAGCCCTTCTATAACTCACCCCCACCAACCGCGAACACCCCACCCTCTCCTCAGGTGCGCGATAAACCAATCAAATATCAGCACTCAATTCAGGAATGAGTCACAGGGTGTGTCCCCTTGCGTCGCTGGGAATTCAACAGACACAGCCCACATCATGACTTCCAGGACACCTGAATCAAATTACTCCTCAGGATGATAGGCACATATAATATGAGTGTAACCGGGTTGGGACAGTGGCCACACAGTTGCCTTATTTTAGGTAAAGCAATGGCAGGGAAGAAATCTTTACCTAGGAAACAGTGTGAGTGTGTGTGTGTGAGTGTGTTTGTGTGTGTGTGTGGGGGGCGTGTGTGTGTGTGTGTGTGTGTGTGTTTGTGCTGGGATGAACTTCCAAGTATGTACTTTTGGCAGCTGCCATCATCCTCTCAGCGACGGAAGGACAAAAAGTCGGAAGTGCGCTTTCTGACTTGAGAATAGTCAATGAAGTATAATATTTAGCACAGCGTATTTTCTTCCCTAATGAGAAAGGAGAGATCCGTGGAATCTAACAGACCTTCCAGCGATAACCTTTCCACGTTGAGCCTATCGATTCTCTATCCGAGTGAAATTAGCTGCCAGTGGAGAACAAGACAAGTCTTTGCATGAAATGCTCTTGTGGAAGCTAGATTGCCAAATAATAAAGCATCAAATGGTAGAAACATGCACTGAAGTTTGAAGAGATACTCAGTGCACAAAGTAGACTGTGAAAGACTTTGGGGAAATCATGCAATCACCGAGAGGCTAATTGATGACAATCCCCAAATTTATGTTTGCCAGAAAAGAGAGACGGTCCTGACAATGTATAGTGAGTGGTTTCGGACGTGCCACGGCAGTTTAAGAAAACATGAAACAAAAAACTTGAGAAATCAGAAGGTATCCCAGCTATAACCTTTTGTTTATTAAAGAATTGATGAAAATCAAAAGAACGTATCTCACAGCATGTGTGATAATATTTCCATACGTATGTGATAATGGATCAACGTTTCACAGAGATGAAATAAAAAGTTCTAATTTTGACAAAAGCAAACAAGGAAAATTATACCGTAGAAAAGCCCGGGTGACGGAAGTGAGGCCCTGTCTCAAGAAGAAACATCGGAGACGTTTAAAAGCAGGGAGTGAAACAGAGGATAGCATACCATTTGTAATACTGGCCCTTGTTTCAGTGGGAAAAGGCAAAAATAAGCCGTGTATATCCTGGATTCTCGCATCGATTGTTCAGGATCGGAGATGTTGCCTCCATTTCCAGTTATGCATTGTATGGTGGAATTGCAGTTCGCACATTTGGTGCCAAAATTGTAATGCTGACGAAAGTGGACATGTTCCCTGAAGTAAGAGGGACAGAAATTGGGTGTGTCTTCCGGCTGTCTGGCTTACCAGGAATGAAGATCCTGGCTCTAGGGATTTTCCCAACATGTCTTAGACAGTAAGGAACAGGGCAGAATTGAGGCCCGGCGCCAAGGCCTCTAGGTGTAAAGAAACAGCCCTGGCTTCAGGGCCCATGAAATTAGGATGATTTTAAGGAGGATGATGGAATGAGAGGACTGTGACCTTTGGCCCCGTTTCTTTCCCTTGTCTTTTCATGGGCCAGGTGTGCTCCATCAGAAGGCTTCCTGTGCCGGATGTAAAGTGTCCTGGGGGAAGAAAAGAGCACTGCTTAGAAAGATGCTCCACAGGGAGAAAGGAGCCACCATTTTCAGGAGAATGATCCCCAGAAGCATGAGCAATGCAGATGCCGAGGCTTCACACAAGACCCTGGAGGGTCTTATTCCTGCAGCCGGGACCTGGGCATCGGTGTGCTTTAATGCTCATAACCGATTTTGAGGGGAGCCCAATCGATAAGCTGTCTCCCAGTCATGCTCATCACACCGTAGTTTTCACACACGTCACACGGAGACCCTGTTCGTATGCACATTTGGGTGCTTGAGCAGGGCTGCGCCCAAGATTCTGTGGTTCTACGGAGCCCTGAGTTGTGCCCTGGGCAGCTTTCCTCTGGGGTTGGTCAACTTTGATCACTGCACCTGACGAGAAAGGGACCATGAAATCTAATCAGCAAATAGAGAAAAGGAAGGGGCCATTTCCCACAATCATTTCCACGGAAACACCACGTCGGATAAATAAGTCTGACTGCAGGACAGGGACTGTGCTTCAGAGACGCAGCTTTCGCAGCTGGACGAATGACCCAGAAATTCCCCAAATGCCATTTTTAAACACACCAAATGAGATTTAGTTCAGGGCTTTCTGAATTTATTTCAGTTGAATACACACACTCCTGTGTTTGCTTTCCTTTATTATCAATACAGCTTCGTTCCAGATGACTTACATGCCAGTGGGAAAATTTTCCGTTTCCACTCATGGGAAGTGGGCACCGTGAAACAGGCAAGTCGGTCTGTCTGTTTCCGGCGTTATGTGGGTTCCAGCAAGAGCACAAGTCCCAGGGCGCCTGAGGTCCATTCAGGAACCAATGTAAAAACGGCGAGCCCGGGTAAGAAAGAAGAGCACCGTTCTTATCTTCCAAATGCATTCCAGTTTCCACTATTCAAGGTGGCGAGAATGATCCACGGATGTCCCACATGAGCCAAATTTCACCTTCTCATGCCGACCAACAACTGACGAATGAAACACACCCCAAGAGAAAATACGAAACCGAGTCCCCTGCAATAACCTCACACGCAAACCTACACGTCGGTAGGTCATATTCAGAAATACACACTGAATGTCATCTATCATGAACACAAACACTCAGACAGTCCCTCCAGAGGTTCGGAAGACTCACGACCCCAAAACTCGATGTTTCCCATATGCGGGCTCATCCTGAGATGTAGCCATCACTATCCAGTTGTCCCTGTTGTAGAGACAGAAACTTGGGCTCCTCATTAGTTTATGTAGGATTGACGGTGTTCGTGTTTGTGTGTGTGTGTGTGTGTTTGCGTGCGCGCTTCTGGGTGTAGTTATGTGTGTGTGTGTGTGTGTGTGTGTGTGTGTGCACCCCTACGTGTGGGTCGGTACTTGCACTGAGATCACTGGCACACAAGCAGAGCCCTCTTGCTGTGTTTGTTCTTCCCTTTGGATCTCCTGGTCCTCCCTTGCAGGGAAGCGAGTGTGCCAGTGTTCATGGACTCCTGATCTGTCGGGGTCGTCGAAGAGAGGTTTAGCAGGGAGCTTTGCTGTTCAGGATGACGGTTCTTCATCCCACACTTGTATTTGGATTGATGAATCACAAGTACGTTGGGAGGCAGGGTACCTTCGACTTTTCTGACGTTGAACTCAGGCTTCGTTTTGTTTTGCTCTTGAAGGAATTTCCAGTGGTCTAAGGTGCTTTCCTGAGTGGCTCTTTCCACCAAGTGCTCGTCCAACTCGGGTGCCTGGAGGCAGGGGTGGTCTCTCTTGAGCTCTCCTTGCGTTGCTCGCCTGTGTGTGTCTTCAGCGCCAAGGGCTCTTGGTTCCCTGCCTCTTGACACACTCTCACTGTGTCTTTCCCATTCACTCTTCTGGATGTAAAAGAGGACATAGGCCTGTTGACTCAGGACAGAAGTGATGCTAGAGGCGGTGACCTCGGCATCATCCATTTTATACCACTGGCCTTCTTGAGCTTTGACATAAGAGAAGTAATGTCCGTTGTGACAACTCCACCCAGCGTGGACCAGCACAGCATAGAGGACATAGACAAGGGGTCCTGTGTTCTGCTGAGACATGTATGGCTGCATGTCAAGGCACTCAGGATAGTGCACATTCTTGGCAAGTTTGCTGCCTGTGACATCGGAGAATCTCTTCAATACAAGGATGAGGACCTTGGCAGAAGTGTGTAAAGTTAACGTCTTGGAGGCCGGCGCCCTCTGGAGACAAAGACCACAATGATAGGCATTCTCTCCATTGAGTTCTTCGGGCTTCACCAACTGTTCCAAAGCTTGCATGACACTCTGAGCTGCCTGGATATCCAGGGCGATGTCCAGGTAAGGGTCAAAAGTGTCTGAAATGCCGTGGCAGTAGAGACACTTGATTTGAGATCTCCAGTAGCCTCCAAATATTTGGTGGATGAGGGTGGTGTCCTTAGAGTGATGATCTACCTGCTTGTGCCCGGGAAGGCATGCCTTTTTCATGGCATCCACAGTGAACATGAGAAATTCATGGGCATCTTCCTGCTTGCCTCTATGGAAGTCAGCAGCCAATGCCTGTGAGGGCTGGATGACACGGCCAGGAATGTGGAGGGCCCGTGTGATGTGAGCTTGCATAGTACAGAGCATGCAGCCCTTGTGACGATGACACGTTGGAGAGTGCTCCCGGGACAGCATGTAGTTGGCAAGGGGCGGTGTGTACGTCAGGCACTGCAGGGAAGCGTTCACGTAGCAGGTATTTCCCATATTCTGGAGCCCAGCCCCCACCGCAGCAGGTCTCCTGCTACTCAGAGGAAGCTTCTCCCTGGGAGCAAGCTGTCTTGCCACAGGAGCCAAATCATCACAGAGGTCGACACGGGTCTCAGATGAGAGTGGTGACTTCTCAGGGAGAGAAGTCCGCTGGATTTCAGCCAAAGCTGCATCTGGCCGAGAAGATGTGAGTTTTGAAAAGTGGTTGAACTGCCACTCACCTCCCAAGGAGAGTGAGTCGTCCTCCATGTCGACTGGAACAAGGATCACAAGGTTTTTCTGCTGGGACCGCAGGTTGCAGAAAGACGCTATCTCTTCCGAGAGAGTCTTCAAATGACGAGCTCTCTGGCCGCATCAGCCCTTCTATAACTCACCCCCACCAACCGCGAACACCCCACCCTCTCCTCAGGTGCGCGATAAACCAATCAAATATCAGCACTCAATTCAGGAATGAGTCACAGGGTGTGTCCCCTTGCGTCGCTGGGAATTCAACAGACACAGCCCACATCATGACTTCCAGGACACCTGAATCAAATTACTCCTCAGGATGATAGGCACATATAATATGAGTGTAACCGGGTTGGGACAGTGGCCACACAGTTGCCTTATTTTAGGTAAAGCAATGGCAGGGAAGAAATCTTTACCTAGGAAACAGTGTGAGTGTGTGTGTGTGAGTGTGTTTGTGTGTGTGTGGGGGGGGCGTGTGTGTGTGTGTGTGTGTGTGTGTTTGTGCTGGGATGAACTTCCAAGTATGTACTTTTGGCAGCTGCCATCATCCTCTCAGCGACGGAAGGACAAAAAGTCGGAAGTGCGCTTTCTGACCTGAGAATAGTCAATGAAGTATAATATTTAGCACAGCGTATTTTCTTCCCTAATGAGAAAGGAGAGATCCGTGGAATCTAACAGACCTTCCAGCGATAACCTTTCCACGTTGAGCCTATCGATTCTCTATCCGAGTGAAATTAGCTGCCAGTGGAGAACAAGACAAGTCTTTGCATGAAATGCTCTTGTGGAAGCTAGATTGCCAAATAATAAAGCATCAAATGGTAGAAACATGCACTGAAGTTTGAAGAGATACTCAGTGCACAAAGTAGACTGTGAAAGACTTTGGGGAAATCATGCAATCACCGAGAGGCTAATTGATGACAATCCCCAAATTTATGTTTGCCAGAAAAGAGAGACGGTCCTGACATTGTATAGTGAGTGGTTTCGGACGTGCCACGGCAGTTTAAGAAAACATGAAACAAAAAACTTGAGAAATCAGAAGGTATCCCAGCTATAACCTTTTGTTTATTAAAGAATTGATGAAAATCAAAAGAACGTATCTCACAGCATGTGTGATAATATTTCCATACGTATGTGATAATGGATCAACGTTTCACAGAGATGAAATAAAAAGTTCTAATTTTGACAAAAGCAAACAAGGAAAATTATACCGTAGAAAAGCCCGGGTGACGGAAGTGAGGCCCTGTCTCAAGAAGAAACATCGGAGACGTTTAAAAGCAGGGAGTGAAACAGAGGATAGCATACCATTTGTAATACTGGCCCTTGTTTCAGTGGGAAAAGGCAAAAATAAGCCGTGTATATCCTGGATTCTCGCATCGATTGTTCAGGATCGGAGATGTTGCCTCCATTTCCAGTTATGCATTGTATGGTGGAATTGCAGTTCGCACATTTGGTGCCAAAATTGTAATGCTGACGAAAGTGGACATGTTCCCTGAAGTAAGAGGGACAGAAATTGGGTGTGTCTTCCGGCTGTCTGGCTTACCAGGAATGAAGATCCTGGCTCTAGGGATTTTCCCAACATGTCTTAGACAGTAAGGAACAGGGCAGAATTGAGGCCCGGCGCCAAGGCCTCTAGGTGTAAAGAAACAGCCCTGGCTTCAGGGCCCATGAAATTAGGATGATTTTAAGGAGGATGATGGAATGAGAGGACTGTGACCTTTGGCCCCGTTTCTTTCCCTTGTCTTTTCATGGGCCAGGTGTGCTCCATCAGAAGGCTTCCTGTGCCGGATGTAAAGTGTCCTGGGGGAAGAAAAGAGCACTGCTTAGAAAGATGCTCCACAGGGAGAAAGGAGCCACCATTTTCAGGAGAATGATCCCCAGAAGCATGAGCAATGCAGATGCCGAGGCTTCACACAAGACCCTGGAGGGTCTTATTCCTGCAGCCGGGACCTGGGCATCGGTGTGCTTTAATGCTCATAACCGATTTTGAGGGGAGCCCAATCGATAAGCTGTCTCCCAGTCATGCTCATCACACCGTAGTTTTCACACACGCCACACGGAGACCCTGTTCGTATGCACATTTGGGTGCTTGAGCAGGGCTGCGCCCAAGATTCTGTGGTTCTACGGAGCCCTGAGTTGTGCCCTGGGCAGCTTTCCTCTGGGGTTGGTCAACTTTGATCACTGCACCTGACGAGAAAGGGACCATGAAATCTAATCAGCAAATAGAGAAAAGGAAGGGGCCATTTCCCACAATCATTTCCACGGAAACACCACGTCGGATAAATAAGTCTGACTGCAGGACAGGGACTGTGCTTCAGAGACGCAGCTTTCGCAGCTGGACGAATGACCCAGAAATTCCCCAAATGCCATTTTTAAACACACCAAATGAGATTTAGTTCAGGGCTTTCTGAATTTATTTCAGTTGAATACACACACTCCTGTGTTTGCTTTCCTTTATTATCAATACAGCTTCGTTCCAGATGACTTACATGCCAGTGGGAAAATTTTCCGTTTCCACTCATGGGAAGTGGGCACCGTGAAACAGGCAAGTCGGTCTGTCTGTTTCCGGCGTTATGTGGGTTCCAGCAAGAGCACAAGTCCCAGGGCGCCTGAGGTCCATTCAGGAACCAATGTAAAAACGGCGAGCCCGGGTAAGAAAGAAGAGCACCGTTCTTATCTTCCAAATGCATTCCAGTTTCCACTATTCAAGGTGGCGAGAATGATCCACGGATGTCCCACATGAGCCAAATTTCACCTTCTCATGCCGACCAACAACTGACGAATGAAACACACCCCAAGAGAAAATACGAAACCGAGTCCCCTGCAATAACCTCACACGCAAACCTACACGTCGGTAGGTCATATTCAGAAATACACACTGAATGTCATCTATCATGAACACAAACACTCAGACAGTCCCTCCAGAGGTTCGGAAGACTCACGACCCCAAAACTCGATGTTTCCCATATGCGGGCTCATCCTGAGATGTAGCCATCACTATCCAGTTGTCCCTGTTGTAGAGACAGAAACTTGGGCTCCTCATTAGTTTATGTAGGATTGACGGTGTTCGTGTTTGTGTGTGTGTGTGTGTGTTTGCGTGCGCGCTTCTGGGTGTAGTTATGTGTGTGTGTGTGTGTGTGTGTGTGCACCCCTACGTGTGGGTCGGTACTTGCACTGAGATCACTGGCACACAAGCAGAGCCCTCTTGCTGTGTTTGTTCTTCCCTTTGGATCTCCTGGTCCTCCCTTGCAGGGAAGCGAGTGTGCCAGTGTTCATGGACTCCTGATCTGTCGGGGTCGTCGAAGAGAGGTTTAGCAGGGAGCTTTGCTGTTCAGGATGACGGTTCTTCATCCCACACTTGTATTTGGATTGATGAATCACAAGTACGTTGGGAGGCAGGGTACCTTCGACTTTTCTGACGTTGAACTCAGGCTTCGTTTTGTTTTGCTCTTGAAGGAATTTCCAGTGGTCTAAGGTGCTTTCCTGAGTGGCTCTTTCCACCAAGTGCTCGTCCAACTCGGGTGCCTGGAGGCAGGGGTGGTCTCTCTTGAGCTCTCCTTGCGTTGCTCGCCTGTGTGTGTCTTCAGTGCCAAGGGCTCTTGGTTCCCTGCCTCTTGACACACTCTCACTGTGTCTTTCCCATTCACTCTTCTGGATGTAAAAGAGGACATAGGCCTGTTGACTCAGGACAGAAGTGATGCTAGAGGCGGTGACCTCGGCATCATCCATTTTATACCACTGGCCTTCTTGAGCTTTGACATAAGAGAAGTAATGTCCGTTGTGACAACTCCACCCACCGTGGACCAGCACAGCATAGAGGACATAGACAAGGGGTCCTGTGTTCTGCTGAGACATGTATGGCTGCATGTCAAGGCACTCAGGATAGTGCACATTCTTGGCAAGTTTGCTGCCTGTGACATCGGAGAATCTCTTCAATACAAGGATGAGGACCTTGGCAGAAGTGTGTAAAGTTAACGTCTTGGAGGCCGGCGCCCTCTGGAGACAAAGACCACAATGATAGGCATTCTCTCCATTGAGTTCTTCGGGCTTCACCAACTGTTCCAAAGCTTGCATGACACTCTGAGCTGCCTGGATATCCAGGGCGATGTCCAGGTAAGGGTCAAAAGTGTCTGAAATGCCGTGGCAGTAGAGACACTTGATTTGAGATCTCCAGTAGCCTCCAAATATTTGGTGGATGAGGGTGGTGTCCTTAGAGTGATGATCTACCTGCTTGTGCCCGGGAAGGCATGCCTTTTTCATGGCATCCACAGTGAACATGAGAAATTCATGGGCATCTTCCTGCTTGCCTCTATGGAAGTCAGCAGCCAATGCCTGTGAGGGCTGGATGACACGGCCAGGAATGTGGAGGGCCCGTGTGATGTGAGCTTGCATAGTACAGAGCATGCAGCCCTTGTGACGATGACACGTTGGAGAGTGCTCCCGGGACAGCATGTAGTTGGCAAGGGGCGGTGTGTACGTCAGGCACTGCAGGGAAGCGTTCACGTAGCAGGTATTTCCCATATTCTGGAGCCCAGCCCCCACCGCAGCAGGTCTCCTGCTACTCAGAGGAAGCTTCTCCCTGGGAGCAAGCTGTCTTGCCACAGGAGCCAAATCATCACAGAGGTCGACACGGGTCTCAGATGAGAGTGGTGACTTCTCAGGGAGAGAAGTCCGCTGGATTTCAGCCAAAGCTGCATCTGGCCGAGAAGATGTGAGTTTTGAAAAGTGGTTGAACTGCCACTCACCTCCCAAGGAGAGTGAGTCGTCCTCCATGTCGACTGGAACAAGGATCACAAGGTTTTTCTGCTGGGACCGCAGGTTGCAGAAAGACGCTATCTCTTCCGAGAGAGTCTTCAAATGACGAGCTCTCTGGCCGCATCAGCCCTTCTATAACTCACCCCCACCAACCGCGAACACCCCACCCTCTCCTCAGGTGCGCGATAAACCAATCAAATATCAGCACTCAATTCAGGAATGAGTCACAGGGTGTGTCCCCTTGCGTCGCTGGGAATTCAACAGACACAGCCCACATCATGACTTCCAGGACACCTGAATCAAATTACTCCTCAGGATGATAGGCACATATAATATGAGTGTAACCGGGTTGGGACAGTGGCCACACAGTTGCCTTATTTTAGGTAAAGCAATGGCAGGGAAGAAATCTTTACCTAGGAAACAGTGTGAGTGTGTGTGTGTGAGTGTGTTTGTGTGTGTGTGTGGGGGGCGTGTGTGTGTGTGTGTGTGTGTGTGTTTGTGCTGGGATGAACTTCCAAGTATGTACTTTTGGCAGCTGCCATCATCCTCTCAGCGACGGAAGGACAAAAAGTCGGAAGTGCGCTTTCTGACCTGAGAATAGTCAATGAAGTATAATATTTAGCACAGCGTATTTTCTTCCCTAATGAGAAAGGAGAGATCCGTGGAATCTAACAGACCTTCCAGCGATAACCTTTCCACGTTGAGCCTATCGATTCTCTATCCGAGTGAAATTAGCTGCCAGTGGAGAACAAGACAAGTCTTTGCATGAAATGCTCTTGTGGAAGCTAGATTGCCAAATAATAAAGCATCAAATGGTAGAAACATGCACTGAAGTTTGAAGAGATACTCAGTGCACAAAGTAGACTGTGAAAGACTTTGGGGAAATCATGCAATCACCGAGAGACTAATTGATGACAATCCCCAAATTTATGTTTGCCAGAAAAGAGAGACGGTCCTGACATTGTATAGTGAGTGGTTTCGGACGTGCCACGGCAGTTTAAGAAAACATGAAACAAAAAACTTGAGAAATCAGAAGGTATCCCAGCTATAACCTTTTGTTTATTAAAGAATTGATGAAAATCAAAAGAACGTATCTCACAGCATGTGTGATAATATTTCCATACGTATGTGATAATGGATCAACGTTTCACAGAGATGAAATAAAAAGTTCTAATTTTGACAAAAGCAAACAAGGAAAATTATACCGTAGAAAAGCCCGGGTGACGGAAGTGAGGCCCTGTCTCAAGAAGAAACATCGGAGACGTTTAAAAGCAGGGAGTGAAACAGAGGATAGCATACCATTTGTAATACTGGCCCTTGTTTCAGTGGGAAAAGGCAAAAATAAGCCGTGTATATCCTGGATTCTCGCATCGATTGTTCAGGATCGGAGATGTTGCCTCCATTTCCAGTTATGCATTGTATGGTGGAATTGCAGTTCGCACATTTGGTGCCAAAATTGTAATGCTGACGAAAGTGGACATGTTCCCTGAAGTAAGAGGGACAGAAATTGGGTGTGTCTTCCGGCTGTCTGGCTTACCAGGAATGAAGATCCTGGCTCTAGGGATTTTCCCAACATGTCTTAGACAGTAAGGAACAGGGCAGAATTGAGGCCCGGCGCCAAGGCCTCTAGGTGTAAAGAAACAGCCCTGGCTTCAGGGCCCATGAAATTAGGATGATTTTAAGGAGGATGATGGAATGAGAGGACTGTGACCTTTGGCCCCGTTTCTTTCCCTTGTCTTTTCATGGGCCAGGTGTGCTCCATCAGAAGGCTTCCTGTGCCGGATGTAAAGTGTCCTGGGGGAAGAAAAGAGCACTGCTTAGAAAGATGCTCCACAGGGAGAAAGGAGCCACCATTTTCAGGAGAATGATCCCCAGAAGCATGAGCAATGCAGATGCCGAGGCTTCACACAAGACCCTGGAGGGTCTTATTCCTGCAGCCGGGACCTGGGCATCGGTGTGCTTTAATGCTCATAACCGATTTTGAGGGGAGCCCAATCGATAAGCTGTCTCCCAGTCATGCTCATCACACCGTAGTTTTCACACACGTCACACGGAGACCCTGTTCGTATGCACATTTGGGTGCTTGAGCAGGGCTGCGCCCAAGATTCTGTGGTTCTACGGAGCCCTGAGTTGTGCCCTGGGCAGCTTTCCTCTGGGGTTGGTCAACTTTGATCACTGCACCTGACGAGAAAGGGACCATGAAATCTAATCAGCAAATAGAGAAAAGGAAGGGGCCATTTCCCACAATCATTTCCACGGAAACACCACGTCGGATAAATAAGTCTGACTGCAGGACAGGGACTGTGCTTCAGAGACGCAGCTTTCGCAGCTGGACGAATGACCCAGAAATTCCCCAAATGCCATTTTTAAACACACCAAATGAGATTTAGTTCAGGGCTTTCTGAATTTATTTCAGTTGAATACACACACTCCTGTGTTTGCTTTCCTTTATTATCAATACAGCTTCGTTCCAGATGACTTACATGCCAGTGGGAAAATTTTCCGTTTCCACTCATGGGAAGTGGGCACCGTGAAACAGGCAAGTCGGTCTGTCTGTTTCCGGCGTTATGTGGGTTCCAGCAAGAGCACAAGTCCCAGGGCGCCTGAGGTCCATTCAGGAACCAATGTAAAAACGGCGAGCCCGGGTAAGAAAGAAGAGCACCGTTCTTATCTTCCAAATGCATTCCAGTTTCCACTATTCAAGGTGGCGAGAATGATCCACGGATGTCCCACATGAGCCAAATTTCACCTTCTCATGCCGACCAACAACTGACGAATGAAACACACCCCAAGAGAAAATACGAAACCGAGTCCCCTGCAATAACCTCACACGCAAACCTACACGTCGGTAGGTCATATTCAGAAATACACACTGAATGTCATCTATCATGAACACAAACACTCAGACAGTCCCTCCAGAGGTTCGGAAGACTCACGACCCCAAAACTCGATGTTTCCCATATGCGGGCTCATCCTGAGATGTAGCCATCACTATCCAGTTGTCCCTGTTGTAGAGACAGAAACTTGGGCTCCTCATTAGTTTATGTAGGATTGACGGTGTTCGTGTTTGTGTGTGTGTGTGTGTGTGTGTTTGCGTGCGCGCTTCTGGGTGTAGTTATGTGTGTGTGTGTGTGTGTGTGTGTGTGTGTGTGTGTGCACCCCTACGTGTGGGTCGGTACTTGCACTGAGATCACTGGCACACAAGCAGAGCCCTCTTGCTGTGTTTGTTCTTCCCTTTGGATCTCCTGGTCCTCCCTTGCAGGGAAGCGAGTGTGCCAGTGTTCATGGACTCCTGATCTGTCGGGGTCGTCGAAGAGAGGTTTAGCAGGGAGCTTTGCTGTTCAGGATGACGGTTCTTCATCCCACACTTGTATTTGGATTGATGAATCACAAGTACGTTGGGAGGCAGGGTACCTTCGACTTTTCTGACGTTGAACTCAGGCTTCGTTTTGTTTTGCTCTTGAAGGAATTTCCAGTGGTCTAAGGTGCTTTCCTGAGTGGCTCTTTCCACCAAGTGCTCGTCCAACTCGGGTGCCTGGAGGCAGGGGTGGTCTCTCTTGAGCTCTCCTTGCGTTGCTCGCCTGTGTGTGTCTTCAGTGCCAAGGGCTCTTGGTTCCCTGCCTCTTGACACACTCTCACTGTGTCTTTCCCATTCACTCTTCTGGATGTAAAAGAGGACATAGGCCTGTTGACTCAGGACAGAAGTGATGCTAGAGGCGGTGACCTCGGCATCATCCATTTTATACCACTGGCCTTCTTGAGCTTTGACATAAGAGAAGTAATGTCCGTTGTGACAACTCCACCCAGCGTGGACCAGCACAGCATAGAGGACATAGACAAGGGGTCCTGTGTTCTGCTGAGACATGTATGGCTGCATGTCAAGGCACTCAGGATAGTGCACATTCTTGGCAAGTTTGCTGCCTGTGACATCGGAGAATCTCTTCAATACAAGGATGAGGACCTTGGCAGAAGTGTGTAAAGTTAACGTCTTGGAGGCCGGCGCCCTCTGGAGACAAAGACCACAATGATAGGCATTCTCTCCATTGAGTTCTTCGGGCTTCACCAACTGTTCCAAAGCTTGCATGACACTCTGAGCTGCCTGGATATCCAGGGCGATGTCCAGGTAAGGGTCAAAAGTGTCTGAAATGCCGTGGCAGTAGAGACACTTGATTTGAGATCTCCAGTAGCCTCCAAATATTTGGTGGATGAGGGTGGTGTCCTTAGAGTGATGATCTACCTGCTTGTGCCCGGGAAGGCATGCCTTTTTCATGGCATCCACAGTGAACATGAGAAATTCATGGGCATCTTCCTGCTTGCCTCTATGGAAGTCAGCAGCCAATGCCTGTGAGGGCTGGATGACACGGCCAGGAATGTGGAGGGCCCGTGTGATGTGAGCTTGCATAGTACAGAGCATGCAGCCCTTGTGACGATGACACGTTGGAGAGTGCTCCCGGGACAGCATGTAGTTGGCAAGGGGCGGTGTGTACGTCAGGCACTGCAGGGAAGCGTTCACGTAGCAGGTATTTCCCATATTCTGGAGCCCAGCCCCCACCGCAGCAGGTCTCCTGCTACTCAGAGGAAGCTTCTCCCTGGGAGCAAGCTGTCTTGCCACAGGAGCCAAATCATCACAGAGGTCGACACGGGTCTCAGATGAGAGTGGTGACTTCTCAGGGAGAGAAGTCCGCTGGATTTCAGCCAAAGCTGCATCTGGCCGAGAAGATGTGAGTTTTGAAAAGTGGTTGAACTGCCACTCACCTCCCAAGGAGAGTGAGTCGTCCTCCATGTCGACTGGAACAAGGATCACAAGGTTTTTCTGCTGGGAACGCAGGTTGCAGAAAGACGCTATCTCTTCCGAGAGAGTCTTCAAATGACGAGCTCTCTGGCCGCATCAGCCCTTCTATAACTCACCCCCACCAACCGCGAACACCCCACCCTCTCCTCAGGTGCGCGATAAACCAATCAAATATCAGCACTCAATTCAGGAATGAGTCACAGGGTGTGTCCCCTTGCATCGCTGGGAATTCAACAGACACAGCCCACATCATGACTTCCAGGACACCTGAATCAAATTACTCCTCAGGATGATAGGCACATATAATATGAGTGTAACCGGGTTGGGACAGTGGCCACACAGTTGCCTTATTTTAGGTAAAGCAATGGCAGGGAAGAAATCTTTACCTAGGAAACAGTGTGAGTGTGTGTGTGTGAGTGTGTTTGTGTGTGTGTGTGGGGGGCGTGTGTGTGTGTGTGTGTGTGTGTGTTTGTGCTGGGATGAACTTCCAAGTATGTACTTTTGGCAGCTGCCATCATCCTCTCAGCGACGGAAGGACAAAAAGTCGGAAGTGCGCTTTCTGACCTGAGAATAGTCAATGAAGTATAATATTTAGCACAGCGTATTTTCTTCCCTAATGAGAAAGGAGAGATCCGTGGAATCTAACAGACCTTCCAGCGATAACCTTTCCACGTTGAGCCTATCGATTCTCTATCCGAGTGAAATTAGCTGCCAGTGGAGAACAAGACAAGTCTTTGCATGAAATGCTCTTGTGGAAGCTAGATTGCCAAATAATAAAGCATCAAATGGTAGAAACATGCACTGAAGTTTGAAGAGATACTCAGTGCACAAAGTAGACTGTGAAAGACTTTGGGGAAATCATGCAATCACCGAGAGACTAATTGATGACAATCCCCAAATTTATGTTTGCCAGAAAAGAGAGACGGTCCTGACATTGTATAGTGAGTGGTTTCGGACGTGCCACGGCAGTTTAAGAAAACATGAAACAAAAAACTTGAGAAATCAGAAGGTATCCCAGCTATAACCTTTTGTTTATTAAAGAATTGATGAAAATCAAAAGAACGTATCTCACAGCATGTGTGATAATATTTCCATACGTATGTGATAATGGATCAACGTTTCACAGAGATGAAATAAAAAGTTCTAATTTTGACAAAAGCAAACAAGGAAAATTATACCGTAGAAAAGCCCGGGTGACGGAAGTGAGGCCCTGTCTCAAGAAGAAACATCGGAGACGTTTAAAAGCAGGGAGTGAAACAGAGGATAGCATACCATTTTTAATACTGGCCCTTGTTTCAGTGGGAAAAGGCAAAAATAAGCCGTGTATATCCTGGATTCTCGCATCGATTGTTCAGGATCGGAGATGTTGCCTCCATTTCCAGTTATGCATTGTATGGTGGAATTGCAGTTCGCACATTTGGTGCCAAAATTGTAATGCTGACGAAAGTGGACATGTTCCCTGAAGTAAGAGGGACAGAAATTGGGTGTGTCTTCCGGCTGTCTGGCTTACCAGGAATGAAGATCCTGGCTCTAGGGATTTTCCCAACATGTCTTAGACAGTAAGGAACAGGGCAGAATTGAGGCCCGGCGCCAAGGCCTCTAGGTGTAAAGAAACAGCCCTGGCTTCAGGGCCCATGAAATTAGGATGATTTTAAGGAGGATGATGGAATGAGAGGACTGTGACCTTTGGCCCCGTTTCTTTCCCTTGTCTTTTCATGGGCCAGGTGTGCTCCATCAGAAGGCTTCCTGTGCCGGATGTAAAGTGTCCTGGGGGAAGAAAAGAGCACTGCTTAGAAAGATGCTCCACAGGGAGAAAGGAGCCACCATTTTCAGGAGAATGATCCCCAGAAGCATGAGCAATGCAGATGCCGAGGCTTCACACAAGACCCTGGAGGGTCTTATTCCTGCAGCCGGGACCTGGGCATCGGTGTGCTTTAATGCTCATAACCGATTTTGAGGGGAGCCCAATCGATAAGCTGTCTGCCAGTCATGCTCATCACACCGTAGTTTTCACACACGTCACACGGAGACCCTGTTCGTATGCACATTTGGGTGCTTGAGCAGGGCTGCGCCCAAGATTCTGTGGTTCTACGGAGCCCTGAGTTGTGCCCTGGGCAGCTTTCCTCTGGGGTTGGTCAACTTTGATCACTGCACCTGACGAGAAAGGGACCATGAAATCTAATCAGCAAATAGAGAAAAGGAAGGGGCCATTTCCCACAATCATTTCCACGGAAACACCACGTCGGATAAATAAGTCTGACTGCAGGACAGGGACTGTGCTTCAGAGACGCAGCTTTCGCAGCTGGACGAATGACCCAGAAATTCCCCAAATGCCATTTTTAAACACACCAAATGAGATTTAGTTCAGGGCTTTCTGAATTTATTTCAGTTGAATACACACACTCCTGTGTTTGCTTTCCTTTATTATCAATACAGCTTCGTTCCAGATGACTTACATGCCAGTGGGAAAATTTTCCGTTTCCACTCATGGGAAGTGGGCACCGTGAAACAGGCAAGTCGGTCTGTCTGTTTCCGGCGTTATGTGGGTTCCAGCAAGAGCACAAGTCCCAGGGCGCCTGAGGTCCATTCAGGAACCAATGTAAAAACGGCGAGCCCGGGTAAGAAAGAAGAGCACCGTTCTTATCTTCCAAATGCATTCCAGTTTCCACTATTCAAGGTGGCGAGAATGATCCACGGATGTCCCACATGAGCCAAATTTCACCTTCTCATGCCGACCAACAACTGACGAATGAAACACACCCCAAGAGAAAATACGAAACCGAGTCCCCTGCAATAACCTCACACGCAAACCTACACGTCGGTAGGTCATATTCAGAAATACACACTGAATGTCATCTATCATGAACACAAACACTCAGACAGTCCCTCCAGAGGTTCGGAAGACTCACGACCCCAAAACTCGATGTTTCCCATATGCGGGCTCATCCTGAGATGTAGCCATCACTATCCAGTTGTCCCTGTTGTAGAGACAGAAACTTGGGCTCCTCATTAGTTTATGTAGGATTGACGGTGTTCGTGTTTGTGTGTGTGTGTGTGTGTTTGCGTGCGCGCTTCTGGGTGTAGTTATGTGTGTGTGTGTGTGTGTGTGTACACCCCTACGTGTGGGTCGGTACTTGCACTGAGATCACTGGCACACAAGCAGAGCCCTCTTGCTGTGTTTGTTCTTCCCTTTGGATCTCCTGGTCCTCCCTTGCAGGGAAGCGAGTGTGCCAGTGTTCATGGACTCCTGATCTGTCGGGGTCGTCGAAGAGAGGTTTAGCAGGGAGCTTTGCTGTTCAGGATGACGGTTCTTCATCCCACACTTGTATTTGGATTGATGAATCACAAGTACGTTGGGAGGCAGGGTACCTTCGACTTTTCTGACGTTGAACTCAGGCTTCGTTTTGTTTTGCTCTTGAAGGAATTTCCAGTGGTCTAAGGTGCTTTCCTGAGTGGCTCTTTCCACCAAGTGCTCGTCCAACTCGGGTGCCTGGAGGCAGGGGTGGTCTCTCTTGAGCTCTCCTTCCGTTGCTCGCCTGTGTGTGTCTTCAGTGCCAAGGGCTCTTGGTTCCTGCCTCTTGACACACTCTCACTGTGTCTTTCCCATTCACTCTTCTGGATGTAAAAGAGGACATAGGCCTGTTGACTCAGGACAGAAGTGATGCTAGAGGCGGTGACCTCGGCATCATCCATTTTATACCACTGGCCTTCTTGAGCTTTGACATAAGAGAAGTAATGTCCGTTGTGACAACTCCACCCAGCGTGGACCAGCACAGCATAGAGGACATAGACAAGGGGTCCTGTGTTCTGCTGAGACATGTATGGCTGCATGTCAAGGCACTCAGGATAGTGCACATTCTTGGCAAGTTTGCTGCCTGTGACATCGGAGAATCTCTTCAATACAAGGATGAGGACCTTGGCAGAAGTGTGTAAAGTTAACGTCTTGGAGGCCGGCGCCCTCTGGAGACAAAGACCACAATGATAGGCATTCTCTCCATTGAGTTCTTCGGGCTTCACCAACTGTTCCAAAGCTTGCTTGACACTCTGAGCTGCCTGGATATCCAGGGCGATGTCCAGGTAAGGGTCAAAAGTGTCTGAAATGCCGTGGCAGTAGAGACACTTGATTTGAGATCTCCAGTAGCCTCCAAATATTTGGTGGATGAGGGTGGTGTCCTTAGAGTGATGATCTACCTGCTTGTGCCCGGGAAGGCATGCCTTTTTCATGGCATCCACAGTGAACATGAGAAATTCATGGGCATCTTCCTGCTTGCCTCTATGGAAGTCAGCAGCCAATGCCTGTGAGGGCTGGATGACACGGCCAGGAATGTGGAGGGCCCGTGTGATGTGAGCTTGCATAGTACAGAGCATGCAGCCCTTGTGACGATGACACGTTGGAGAGTGCTCCCGGGACAGCATGTAGTTGGCAAGGGGCGGTGTGTACGTCAGGCACTGCAGGGAAGCGTTCACGTAGCAGGTATTTCCCATATTCTGGAGCCCAGCCCCCACCGCAGCAGGTCTCCTGCTACTCAGAGGAAGCTTCTCCCTGGGAGCAAGCTGTCTTGCCACAGGAGCCAAATCATCACAGAGGTCGACACGGGTCTCAGATGAGAGTGGTGACTTCTCAGGGAGAGAAGTCCGCTGGATTTCAGCCAAAGCTGCATCTGGCCGAGAAGATGTGAGTTTTGAAAAGTGGTTGAACTGCCACTCACCTCCCAAGGAGAGTGAGTCGTCCTCCATGTCGACTGGAACAAGGATC
Source organism: Pan troglodytes (assembly GCF_028858775.2). Taxonomy (NCBI): domain Eukaryota; kingdom Metazoa; phylum Chordata; class Mammalia; order Primates; family Hominidae; genus Pan; species Pan troglodytes. Next base: position 18,990,370 of record NC_072405.2, read on the forward strand.
ACAAGGTTTTTCTGCTGGGAACGCAGGTTGCAGAAAGACGCTATCTCTTCCGAGAGAGTCTTCAAATGACGAGCTCTCTGGCCGCATCAGCCCTTCTATAACTCACCCCCACCAACCGCGAACACCCCACCCTCTCCTCAGGTGCGTGATAAACCAATCAAATATCAGCACTCAATTCAGGAATGAGTCACAGGGTGTGTCCCCTTGCGTCGCTGGGAATTCAACAGACACAGCCCACATCATGACTTCCAGGACACCTGAATCAAATTACTCCTCAGGATGATAGGCACATATAATATGAGTGTAACCGGGTTGGGACAGTGGCCACACAGTTGCCTTATTTTAGGTAAAGCAATGGCAGGGAAGAAATCTTTACCTAGGAAACAGTGTGAGTGTGTGTGTGTGAGTGTGTTTGTGTGTGTGTGGGGGGGCGTGTGTGTGTGTGTGTGTGTGTGTGTTTGTGCTGGGATGAACTTCCAAGTATGTACTTTTGGCAGCTGCCATCATCCTCTCAGCGACGGAAGGACAAAAAGTCGGAAGTGCGCTTTCTGACCTGAGAATAGTCAATGAAGTATAATATTTAGCACAGCGTATTTTCTTCCCTAATGAGAAAGGAGAGATCCGTGGAATCTAACAGACCTTCCAGCGATAACCTTTCCACGTTGAGCCTATCGATTCTCTATCCGAGTGAAATTAGCTGCCAGTGGAGAACAAGACAAGTCTTTGCATGAAATGCTCTTGTGGAAGCTAGATTGCCAAATAATAAAGCATCAAATGGTAGAAACATGCACTGAAGTTTGAAGAGATACTCAGTGCACAAAGTAGACTGTGAAAGACTTTGGGGAAATCATGCAATCACCGAGAGACTAATTGATGACAATCCCCAAATTTATGTTTGCCAGAAAAGAGAGACGGTCCTGACATTGTATAGTGAGTGGTTTCGGACGTGCCACGGCAGTTTAAGAAAACATGAAACAAAAAACTTGAGAAATCAGAAGGTATCCCAGCTATAACCTTTTGTTTATTAAAGAATTGATGAAAATCAAAAGAACGTATCTCACAGCATGTGTGATAATATTTCCATACGTATGTGATAATGGATCAACGTTTCACAGAGATGAAATAAAAAGTTCTAATTTTGACAAAAGCAAACAAGGAAAATTATACCGTAGAAAAGCCCGGGTGACGGAAGTGAGGCCCTGTCTCAAGAAGAAACATCGGAGACGTTTAAAAGCAGGGAGTGAAACAGAGGATAGCATACCATTTTTAATACTGGCCCTTGTTTCAGTGGGAAAAGGCAAAAATAAGCCGTGTATATCCTGGATTCTCGCATCGATTGTTCAGGATCGGAGATGTTGCCTCCATTTCCAGTTATGCATTGTATGGTGGAATTGCAGTTCGCACATTTGGTGCCAAAATTGTAATGCTGACGAAAGTGGACATGTTCCCTGAAGTAAGAGGGACAGAAATTGGGTGTGTCTTCCGGCTGTCTGGCTTACCAGGAATGAAGATCCTGGCTCTAGGGATTTTCCCAACATGTCTTAGACAGTAAGGAACAGGGCAGAATTGAGGCCCGGCGCCAAGGCCTCTAGGTGTAAAGAAACAGCCCTGGCTTCAGGGCCCATGAAATTAGGATGATTTTAAGGAGGATGATGGAATGAGAGGACTGTGACCTTTGGCCCCGTTTCTTTCCCTTGTCTTTTCATGGGCCAGGTGTGCTCCATCAGAAGGCTTCCTGTGCCGGATGTAAAGTGTCCTGGGGGAAGAAAAGAGCACTGCTTAGAAAGATGCTCCACAGGGAGAAAGGAGCCACCATTTTCAGGAGAATGATCCCCAGAAGCATGAGCAATGCAGATGCCGAGGCTTCACACAAGACCCTGGAGGGTCTTATTCCTGCAGCCGGGACCTGGGCATCGGTGTGCTTTAATGCTCATAACCGATTTTGAGGGGAGCCCAATCGATAAGCTGTCTCCCAGTCATGCTCATCACACCGTAGTTTTCACACACGTCACACGGAGACCCTGTTCGTATGCACATTTGGGTGCTTGAGCAGGGCTGCGCCCAAGATTCTGTGGTTCTACGGAGCCCTGAGTTGTGCCCTGGGCAGCTTTCCTCTGGGGTTGGTCAACTTTGATCACTGTACCTGACGAGAAAGGGACCATGAAATCTAATCAGCAAATAGAGAAAAGGAAGGGGCCATTTCCCACAATCATTTCCACGGAAACACCACGTCGGATAAATAAGTCTGACTGCAGGACAGGGACTGTGCTTCAGAGACGCAGCTTTCGCAGCTGGACGAATGACCCAGAAATTCCCCAAATGCCATTTTTAAACACACCAAATGAGATTTAGTTCAGGGCTTTCTGAATTTATTTCAGTTGAATACACACACTCCTGTGTTTGCTTTCCTTTATTATCAATACAGCTTCGTTCCAGATGACTTACATGCCAGTGGGAAAATTTTCCGTTTCCACTCATGGGAAGTGGGCACCGTGAAACAGGCAAGTCGGTCTGTCTGTTTCCGGCGTTATGTGGGTTCCAGCAAGAGCACAAGTCCCAGGGCGCCTGAGGTCCATTCAGGAACCAATGTAAAAACGGCGAGCCCGGGTAAGAAAGAAGAGCACCGTTCTTATCTTCCAAATGCATTCCAGTTTCCACTATTCAAGGTGGCGAGAATGATCCACGGATGTCCCACATGAGCCAAATTTCACCTTCTCATGCCGACCAACAACTGACGAATGAAACACACCCCAAGAGAAAATACGAAACCGAGTCCCCTGCAATAACCTCACACGCAAACCTACACGTCGGTAGGTCATATTCAGAAATACACACTGAATGTCATCTATCATGAACACAAACACTCAGACAGTCCCTCCAGAGGTTCGGAAGACTCACGACCCCAAAACTCGATGTTTCCCATATGCGGGCTCATCCTGAGATGTAGCCATCACTATCCAGTTGTCCCTGTTGTAGAGACAGAAACTTGGGCTCCTCATTAGTTTATGTAGGATTGACGGTGTTCGTGTTTGTGTGTGTGTGTGTGTGTTTGCGTGCGCGCTTCTGGGTGTAGTTATGTGTGTGTGTGTGTGTGTGTGTGCACCCCTACGTGTGGGTCGGTACTTGCACTGAGATCACTGGCACACAAGCAGAGCCCTCTTGCTGTGTTTGTTCTTCCCTTTGGATCTCCTGGTCCTCCCTTGCAGGGAAGCGAGTGTGCCAGTGTTCATGGACTCCTGATCTGTCGGGGTCGTCGAAGAGAGGTTTAGCAGGGAGCTTTGCTGTTCAGGATGACGGTTCTTCATCCCACACTTGTATTTGGATTGATGAATCAGAAGTACGTTGGGAGGCAGGGTACCTTCGACTTTTCTGACGTTGAACTCAGGCTTCGTTTTGTTTTGCTCTTGAAGGAATTTCCAGTGGTCTAAGGTGCTTTCCTTAGTGGCTCTTTCCACCAAGTGCTCGTCCAACTCGGGTGCCTGGAGGCAGGGGTGGTCTCTCTTGAGCTCTCCTTGCGTTGCTCGCCTGTGTGTGTCTTCAGTGCCAAGGGCTCTTGGTTCCCTGCCTCTTGACACACTCTCACTGTGTCTTTCCCATTCACTCTTCTGGATGTAAAAGAGGACATAGGCCTGTTGACTCAGGACAGAAGTGATGCTAGAGGCGGTGACCTCGGCATCATCCATTTTATACCACTGGCCTTCTTGAGCTTTGACATAAGAGAAGTAATGTCCGTTGTGACAACTCCACCCAGCGTGGACCAGCACAGCATAGAGGACATAGACAAGGGGTCCTGTGTTCTGCTGAGACATGTATGGCTGCATGTCAAGGCACTCAGGATAGTGCACATTCTTGGCAAGTTTGCTGCCTGTGACATCGGAGAATCTCTTCAATACAAGGATGAGGACCTTGGCAGAAGTGTGTAAAGTTAACGTCTTGGAGGCCGGCGCCCTCTGGAGACAAAGACCACAATGATAGGCATTCTCTCCATTGAGTTCTTCGGGCTTCACCAACTGTTCCAAAGCTTGCTTGACACTCTGAGCTGCCTGGATATCCAGGGCGATGTCCAGGTAAGGGTCAAAAGTGTCTGAAATGCCGTGGCAGTAGAGACACTTGATTTGAGATCTCCAGTAGCCTCCAAATATTTGGTGGATGAGGGTGGTGTCCTTAGAGTGATGATCTACCTGCTTGTGCCCGGGAAGGCATGCCTTTTTCATGGCATCCACAGTGAACATGAGAAATTCATGGGCATCTTCCTGCTTGCCTCTATGGAAGTCAGCAGCCAATGCCTGTGAGGGCTGGATGACACGGCCAGGAATGTGGAGGGCCCGTGTGATGTGAGCTTGCATAGTACAGAGCATGCAGCCCTTGTGACGATGACACGTTGGAGAGTGCTCCCGGGACAGCATGTAGTTGGCAAGGGGCGGTGTGTACGTCAGGCACTGCAGGGAAGCGTTCACGTAGCAGGTATTTCCCATATTCTGGAGCCCAGCCCCCACCGCAGCAGGTCTCCTGCTACTCAGAGGAAGCTTCTCCCTGGGAGCAAGCTGTCTTGCCACAGGAGCCAAATCATCACAGAGGTCGACACGGGTCTCAGATGAGAGTGGTGACTTCTCAGGGAGAGAAGTCCGCTGGATTTCAGCCAAAGCTGCATCTGGCCGAGAAGATGTGAGTTTTGAAAAGTGGTTGAACTGCCACTCACCTCCCAAGGAGAGTGAGTCGTCCTCCATGTCGACTGGAACAAGGATCACAAGGTTTTTCTGCTGGGAACGCAGGTTGCAGAAAGACGCTATCTCTTCCGAGAGAGTCTTCAAATGACGAGCTCTCTGGCCGCATCAGCCCTTCTATAACTCACCCCCACCAACCGCGAACACCCCACCCTCTCCTCAGGTGCGTGATAAACCAATCAAATATCAGCACTCAATTCAGGAATGAGTCACAGGGTGTGTCCCCTTGCGTCGCTGGGAATTCAACAGACACAGCCCACATCATGACTTCCAGGACACCTGAATCAAATTACTCCTCAGGATGATAGGCACATATAATATGAGTGTAACCGGGTTGGGACAGTGGCCACACAGTTGCCTTATTTTAGGTAAAGCAATGGCAGGGAAGAAATCTTTACCTAGGAAACAGTGTGAGTGTGTGTGTGTGAGTGTGTTTGTGTGTGTGTGGGGGGGGGCGTGTGTGTGTGTGTGTGTGTGTGTGTGTTTGTGCTGGGATGAACTTCCAAGTATGTACTTTTGGCAGCTGCCATCATCCTCTCAGCGACGGAAGGACAAAAAGTCGGAAGTGCGCTTTCTGACCTGAGAATAGTCAATGAAGTATAATATTTAGCACAGCGTATTTTCTTCCCTAATGAGAAAGGAGAGATCCGTGGAATCTAACAGACCTTCCAGCGATAACCTTTCCACGTTGAGCCTATCGATTCTCTATCCGAGTGAAATTAGCTGCCAGTGGAGAACAAGACAAGTCTTTGCATGAAATGCTCTTGTGGAAGCTAGATTGCCAAATAATAAAGCATCAAATGGTAGAAACATGCACTGAAGTTTGAAGAGATACTCAGTGCACAAAGTAGACTGTGAAAGACTTTGGGGAAATCATGCAATCACCGAGAGACTAATTGATGACAATCCCCAAATTTATGTTTGCCAGAAAAGAGAGACGGTCCTGACATTGTATAGTGAGTGGTTTCGGACGTGCCACGGCAGTTTAAGAAAACATGAAACAAAAAACTTGAGAAATCAGAAGGTATCCCAGCTATAACCTTTTGTTTATTAAAGAATTGATGAAAATCAAAAGAACGTATCTCACAGCATGTGTGATAATATTTCCATACGTATGTGATAATGGATCAACGTTTCACAGAGATGAAATAAAAAGTTCTAATTTTGACAAAAGCAAACAAGGAAAATTATACCGTAGAAAAGCCCGGGTGACGGAAGTGAGGCCCTGTCTCAAGAAGAAACATCGGAGACGTTTAAAAGCAGGGAGTGAAACAGAGGATAGCATACCATTTGTAATACTGGCCCTTGTTTCAGTGGGAAAAGGCAAAAATAAGCCGTGTATATCCTGGATTCTCGCATCGATTGTTCAGGATCGGAGATGTTGCCTCCATTTCCAGTTATGCATTGTATGGTGGAATTGCAGTTCGCACATTTGGTGCCAAAATTGTAATGCTGACGAAAGTGGACATGTTCCCTGAAGTAAGAGGGACAGAAATTGGGTGTGTCTTCCGGCTGTCTGGCTTACCAGGAATGAAGATCCTGGCTCTAGGGATTTTCCCAACATGTCTTAGACAGTAAGGAACAGGGCAGAATTGAGGCCCGGCGCCAAGGCCTCTAGGTGTAAAGAAACAGCCCTGGCTTCAGGGCCCATGAAATTAGGATGATTTTAAGGAGGATGATGGAATGAGAGGACTGTGACCTTTGGCCCCGTTTCTTTCCCTTGTCTTTTCATGGGCCAGGTGTGCTCCATCAGAAGGCTTCCTGTGCCGGATGTAAAGTGTCCTGGGGGAAGAAAAGAGCACTGCTTAGAAAGATGCTCCACAGGGAGAAAGGAGCCACCATTTTCAGGAGAATGATCCCCAGAAGCATGAGCAATGCAGATGCCGAGGCTTCACACAAGACCCTGGAGGGTCTTATTCCTGCAGCCGGGACCTGGGCATCGGTGTGCTTTAATGCTCATAACCGATTTTGAGGGGAGCCCAATCGATAAGCTGTCTCCCAGTCATGCTCATCACACCGTAGTTTTCACACACGTCACACGGAGACCCTGTTCGTATGCACATTTGGGTGCTTGAGCAGGGCTGCGCCCAAGATTCTGTGGTTCTACGGAGCCCTGAGTTGTGCCCTGGGCAGCTTTCCTCTGGGGTTGGTCAACTTTGATCACTGTACCTGACGAGAAAGGGACCATGAAATCTAATCAGCAAATAGAGAAAAGGAAGGGGCCATTTCCCACAATCATTTCCACGGAAACACCACGTCGGATAAATAAGTCTGACTGCAGGACAGGGACTGTGCTTCAGAGACGCAGCTTTCGCAGCTGGACGAATGACCCAGAAATTCCCCAAATGCCATTTTTAAACACACCAAATGAGATTTAGTTCAGGGCTTTCTGAATTTATTTCAGTTGAATACACACACTCCTGTGTTTGCTTTCCTTTATTATCAATACAGCTTCGTTCCAGATGACTTACATGCCAGTGGGAAAATTTTCCGTTTCCACTCATGGGAAGTGGGCACCGTGAAACAGGCAAGTCGGTCTGTCTGTTTCCGGCGTTATGTGGGTTCCAGCAAGAGCACAAGTCCCAGGGCGCCTGAGGTCCATTCAGGAACCAATGTAAAAACGGCGAGCCCGGGTAAGAAAGAAGAGCACCGTTCTTATCTTCCAAATGCATTCCAGTTTCCACTATTCAAGGTGGCGAGAATGATCCACGGATGTCCCACATGAGCCAAATTTCACCTTCTCATGCCGACCAACAACTGACGAATGAAACACACCCCAAGAGAAAATACGAAACCGAGTCCCCTGCAATAACCTCACACGCAAACCTACACGTCGGTAGGTCATATTCAGAAATACACACTGAATGTCATCTATCATGAACACAAACACTCAGACAGTCCCTCCAGAGGTTCGGAAGACTCACGACCCCAAAACTCGATGTTTCCCATATGCGGGCTCATCCTGAGATGTAGCCATCACTATCCAGTTGTCCCTGTTGTAGAGACAGAAACTTGGGCTCCTCATTAGTTTATGTAGGATTGACGGTGTTCGTGTTTGTGTGTGTGTGTGTGTGTTTGCGTGCGCGCTTCTGGGTGTAGTTATGTGTGTGTGTGTGTGTGTGTGTGCACCCCTACGTGTGGGTCGGTACTTGCACTGAGATCACTGGCACACAAGCAGAGCCCTCTTGCTGTGTTTGTTCTTCCCTTTGGATCTCCTGGTCCTCCCTTGCAGGGAAGCGAGTGTGCCAGTGTTCATGGACTCCTGATCTGTCGGGGTCGTCGAAGAGAGGTTTAGCAGGGAGCTTTGCTGTTCAGGATGACGGTTCTTCATCCCACACTTGTATTTGGATTGATGAATCAGAAGTACGTTGGGAGGCAGGGTACCTTCGACTTTTCTGACGTTGAACTCAGGCTTCGTTTTGTTTTGCTCTTGAAGGAATTTCCAGTGGTCTAAGGTGCTTTCCTGAGTGGCTCTTTCCACCAAGTGCTCGTCCAACTCGGGTGCCTGGAGGCAGGGGTGGTCTCTCTTGAGCTCTCCTTGCGTTGCTCGCCTGTGTGTGTCTTCAGTGCCAAGGGTTCTTGGTTCCCTGCCTCTTGACACACTCTCACTGTGTCTTTCCCATTCACTCTTCTGGATGTAAAAGAGGACATAGGCCTGTTGACTCAGGACAGAAGTGATGCTAGAGGCGGTGACCTCGGCATCATCCATTTTATACCACTGGCCTTCTTGAGCTTTGACATAAGAGAAGTAATGTCCGTTGTGACAACTCCACCCAGCGTGGACCAGCACAGCATAGAGGACATAGACAAGGGGTCCTGTGTTCTGCTGAGACATGTATGGCTGCATGTCAAGGCACTCAGGATAGTGCACATTCTTGGCAAGTTTGCTGCCTGTGACATCGGAGAATCTCTTCAATACAAGGATGAGGACCTTGGCAGAAGTGTGTAAAGTTAACGTCTTGGAGGCCGGCGCCCTCTGGAGACAAAGACCACAATGATAGGCATTCTCTCCATTGAGTTCTTCGGGCTTCACCAACTGTTCCAAAGCTTGCATGACACTCTGAGCTGCCTGGATATCCAGGGCGATGTCCAGGTAAGGGTCAAAAGTGTCTGAAATGCCGTGGCAGTAGAGACACTTGATTTGAGATCTCCAGTAGCCTCCAAATATTTGGTGGATGAGGGTGGTGTCCTTAGAGTGATGATCTACCTGCTTGTGCCCGGGAAGGCATGCCTTTTTCATGGCATCCACAGTGAACATGAGAAATTCATGGGCATCTTCCTGCTTGCCTCTATGGAAGTCAGCAGCCAATGCCTGTGAGGGCTGGATGACACGGCCAGGAATGTGGAGGGCCCGTGTGATGTGAGCTTGCATAGTACAGAGCATGCAGCCCTTGTGACGATGACACGTTGGAGAGTGCTCCCGGGACAGCATGTAGTTGGCAAGGGGCGGTGTGTACGTCAGGCACTGCAGGGAAGCGTTCACGTAGCAGGTATTTCCCATATTCTGGAGCCCAGCCCCCACCGCAGCAGGTCTCCTGCTACTCAGAGGAAGCTTCTCCCTGGGAGCAAGCTGTCTTGCCACAGGAGCCAAATCATCACAGAGGTCGACACGGGTCTCAGATGAGAGTGGTGACTTCTCAGGGAGAGAAGTCCGCTGGATTTCAGCCAAAGCTGCATCTGGCCGAGAAGATGTGAGTTTTGAAAAGTGGTTGAACTGCCACTCACCTCCCAAGGAGAGTGAGTCGTCCTCCATGTCGACTGGAACAAGGATCACAAGGTTTTTCTGCTGGGACCGCAGGTTGCAGAAAGACGCTATCTCTTCTGAGAGAGTCTTCAAATGACGAGCTCTCTGGCCGCATCAGCCCTTCTATAACTCACCCCCACCAACCGCGAACACCCCACCCTCTCCTCAGGTGCGCGATAAACCAATCAAATATCAGCACTCAATTCAGGAATGAGTCACAGGGTGTGTCCCCTTGCGTCGCTGGGAATTCAACAGACACAGCCCACATCATGACTTCCAGGACACCTGAATCAAATTACTCCTCAGGATGATAGGCACATATAATATGAGTGTAACCGGGTTGGGACAGTGGCCACACAGTTGCCTTATTTTAGGTAAAGCAATGGCAGGGAAGAAATCTTTACCTAGGAAACAGTGTGAGTGTGTGTGTGTGAGTGTGTTTGTGTGTGTGTGGGGGGGGCGTGTGTGTGTGTGTGTGTGTGTGTGTTTGTGCTGGGATGAACTTCCAAGTATGTACTTTTGGCAGCTGCCATCATCCTCTCAGCGACGGAAGGACAAAAAGTCGGAAGTGCGCTTTCTGACCTGAGAATAGTCAATGAAGTATAATATTTAGCACAGCGTATTTTCTTCCCTAATGAGAAAGGAGAGATCCGTGGAATCTAACAGACCTTCCAGCGATAACCTTTCCACGTTGAGCCTATCGATTCTCTATCCGAGTGAAATTAGCTGCCAGTGGAGAACAAGACAAGTCTTTGCATGAAATGCTCTTGTGGAAGCTAGATTGCCAAATAATAAAGCATCAAATGGTAGAAACATGCACTGAAGTTTGAAGAGATACTCAGTGCACAAAGTAGACTGTGAAAGACTTTGGGGAAATCATGCAATCACCGAGAGGCTAATTGATGACAATCCCCAAATTTATGTTTGCCAGAAAAGAGAGACGGTCCTGACATTGTATAGTGAGTGGTTTCGGACGTGCCACGGCAGTTTAAGAAAACATGAAACAAAAAACTTGAGAAATCAGAAGGTATCCCAGCTATAACCTTTTGTTTATTAAAGAATTGATGAAAATCAAAAGAACGTATCTCACAGCATGTGTGATAATATTTCCATACGTATGTGATAATGGATCAACGTTTCACAGAGATGAAATAAAAAGTTCTAATTTTGACAAAAGCAAACAAGGAAAATTATACCGTAGAAAAGCCCGGGTGACGGAAGTGAGGCCCTGTCTCAAGAAGAAACATCGGAGACGTTTAAAAGCAGGGAGTGAAACAGAGGATAGCATACCATTTGTAATACTGGCCCTTGTTTCAGTGGGAAAAGGCAAAAATAAGCCGTGTATATCCTGGATTCTCGCATCGATTGTTCAGGATCGGAGATGTTGCCTCCATTTCCAGTTATGCATTGTATGGTGGAATTGCAGTTCGCACATTTGGTGCCAAAATTGTAATGCTGACGAAAGTGGACATGTTCCCTGAAGTAAGAGGGACAGAAATTGGGTGTGTCTTCCGGCTGTCTGGCTTACCAGGAATGAAGATCCTGGCTCTAGGGATTTTCCCAACATGTCTTAGACAGTAAGGAACAGGGCAGAATTGAGGCCCGGCGCCAAGGCCTCTAGGTGTAAAGAAACAGCCCTGGCTTCAGGGCCCATGAAATTAGGATGATTTTAAGGAGGATGATGGAATGAGAGGACTGTGACCTTTGGCCCCGTTTCTTTCCCTTGTCTTTTCATGGGCCAGGTGTGCTCCATCAGAAGGCTTCCTGTGCCGGATGTAAAGTGTCCTGGGGGAAGAAAAGAGCACTGCTTAGAAAGATGCTCCACAGGGAGAAAGGAGCCACCATTTTCAGGAGAATGATCCCCAGAAGCATGAGCAATGCAGATGCCGAGGCTTCACACAAGACCCTGGAGGGTCTTATTCCTGCAGCCGGGACCTGGGCATCGGTGTGCTTTAACGCTCATAACCGATTTTGAGGGGAGCCCAATCGATAAGCTGTCTGCCAGTCATGCTCATCACACCGTAGTTTTCACACACGTCACACGGAGACCCTGTTCGTATGCACATTTGGGTGCTTGAGCAGGGCTGCGCCCAAGATTCTGTGGTTCTACGGAGCCCTGAGTTGTGCCCTGGGCAGCTTTCCTCTGGGGTTGGTCAACTTTGATCACTGTACCTGACGAGAAAGGGACCATGAAATCTAATCAGCAAATAGAGAAAAGGAAGGGGCCATTTCCCACAATCATTTCCACGGAAACACCACGTCGGATAAATAAGTCTGACTGCAGGACAGGGACTGTGCTTCAGAGACGCAGCTTTCGCAGCTGGACGAATGACCCAGAAATTCCCCAAATGCCATTTTTAAACACCCCAAATGAGATTTAGTTCAGGGCTTTCTGAATTTATTTCAGTTGAATACACACACTCCTGTGTTTGCTTTCCTTTATTATCAATACAGCTTCGTTCCAGATGACTTACATGCCAGTGGGAAAATTTTCCGTTTCCACTCATGGGAAGTGGGCACCGTGAAACAGGCAAGTCGGTCTGTCTGTTTCCGGCGTTATGTGGGTTCCAGCAAGAGCACAAGTCCCAGGGCGCCTGAGGTCCATTCAGGAACCAATGTAAAAACGGCGAGCCCGGGTAAGAAAGAAGAGCACCGTTCTTATCTTCCAAATGCATTCCAGTTTCCACTATTCAAGGTGGCGAGAATGATCCACGGATGTCCCACATGAGCCAAATTTCACCTTCTCATGCCGACCAACAACTGACGAATGAAACACACCCCAAGAGAAAATACGAAACCGAGTCCCCTGCAATAACCTCACACGCAAACCTACACGTCGGTAGGTCATATTCAGAAATACACACTGAATGTCATCTATCATGAACACAAACACTCAGACAGTCCCTCCAGAGGTTCGGAAGACTCACGACCCCAAAACTCGATGTTTCCCATATGCGGGCTCATCCTGAGATGTAGCCATCACTATCCAGTTGTCCCTGTTGTAGAGACAGAAACTTGGGCTCCTCATTAGTTTATGTAGGATTGACGGTGTTCGTGTTTGTGTGTGTGTGTGTGTGTTTGCGTGCGCGCTTCTGGGTGTAGTTATGTGTGTGTGTGTGTGTGTGTGTGCACCCCTACGTGTGGGTCGGTACTTGCACTGAGATCACTGGCACACAAGCAGAGCCCTCTTGCTGTGTTTGTTCTTCCCTTTGGATCTCCTGGTCCTCCCTTGCAGGGAAGCGAGTGTGCCAGTGTTCATGGACTCCTGATCTGTCGGGGTCGTCGAAGAGAGGTTTAGCAGGGAGCTTTGCTGTTCAGGATGACGGTTCTTCATCCCACACTTGTATTTGGATTGATGAATCACAAGTACGTTGGGAGGCAGGGTACCTTCGACTTTTCTGACGTTGAACTCAGGCTTCGTTTTGTTTTGCTCTTGAAGGAATTTCCAGTGGTCTAAGGTGCTTTCCTGAGTGGCTCTTTCCACCAAGTGCTCGTCCAACTCGGGTGCCTGGAGGCAGGGGTGGTCTCTCTTGAGCTCTCCTTGCGTTGCTCGCCTGTGTGTGTCTTCAGTGCCAAGGGTTCTTGGTTCCCTGCCTCTTGACACACTCTCACTGTGTCTTTCCCATTCACTCTTCTGGATGTAAAAGAGGACATAGGCCTGTTGACTCAGGACAGAAGTGATGCTAGAGGCGGTGACCTCGGCATCATCCATTTTATACCACTGGCCTTCTTGAGCTTTGACATAAGAGAAGTAATGTCCGTTGTGACAACTCCACCCAGCGTGGACCAGCACAGCATAGAGGACATAGACAAGGGGTCCTGTGTTCTGCTGAGACATGTATGGCTGCATGTCAAGGCACTCAGGATAGTGCACATTCTTGGCAAGTTTGCTGCCTGTGACATCGGAGAATCTCTTCAATACAAGGATGAGGACCTTGGCAGAAGTGTGTAAAGTTAACGTCTTGGAGGCCGGCGCCCTCTGGAGACAAAGACCACAATGATAGGCATTCTCTCCATTGAGTTCTTCGGGCTTCACCAACTGTTCCAAAGCTTGCATGACACTCTGAGCTGCCTGGATATCCAGGGCGATGTCCAGGTAAGGGTCAAAAGTGTCTGAAATGCCGTGGCAGTAGAGACACTTGATTTGAGATCTCCAGTAGCCTCCAAATATTTGGTGGATGAGGGTGGTGTCCTTAGAGTGATGATCTACCTGCTTGTGCCCGGGAAGGCATGCCTTTTTCATGGCATCCACAGTGAACATGAGAAATTCATGGGCATCTTCCTGCTTGCCTCTATGGAAGTCAGCAGCCAATGCCTGTGAGGGCTGGATGACACGGCCAGGAATGTGGAGGGCCCGTGTGATGTGAGCTTGCATAGTACAGAGCATGCAGCCCTTGTGACGATGACACGTTGGAGAGTGCTCCCGGGACAGCATGTAGTTGGCAAGGGGCGGTGTGTACGTCAGGCACTGCAGGGAAGCGTTCACGTAGCAGGTATTTCCCATATTCTGGAGCCCAGCCCCCACCGCAGCAGGTCTCCTGCTACTCAGAGGAAGCTTCTCCCTGGGAGCAAGCTGTCTTGCCACAGGAGCCAAATCATCACAGAGGTCGACACGGGTCTCAGATGAGAGTGGTGACTTCTCAGGGAGAGAAGTCCGCTGGATTTCAGCCAAAGCTGCATCTGGCCGAGAAGATGTGAGTTTTGAAAAGTGGTTGAACTGCCACTCACCTCCCAAGGAGAGTGAGTCGTCCTCCATGTCGACTGGAACAAGGATCACAAGGTTTTTCTGCTGGGACCGCAGGTTGCAGAAAGACGCTATCTCTTCTGAGAGAGTCTTCAAATGACGAGCTCTCTGGCCGCATCAGCCCTTCTATAACTCACCCCCACCAACCGCGAACACCCCACCCTCTCCTCAGGTGCGCGATAAACCAATCAAATATCAGCACTCAATTCAGGAATGAGTCACAGGGTGTGTCCCCTTGCGTCGCTGGGAATTCAACAGACACAGCCCACATCATGACTTCCAGGACACCTGAATCAAATTACTCCTCAGGATGATAGGCACATATAATATGAGTGTAACCGGGTTGGGACAGTGGCCACACAGTTGCCTTATTTTAGGTAAAGCAATGGCAGGGAAGAAATCTTTACCTAGGAAACAGTGTGAGTGTGTGTGTGTGAGTGTGTTTGTGTGTGTGTGGGGGGGGCGTGTGTGTGTGTGTGTGTGTGTGTGTTTGTGCTGGGATGAACTTCCAAGTATGTACTTTTGGCAGCTGCCATCATCCTCTCAGCGACGGAAGGACAAAAAGTCGGAAGTGCGCTTTCTGACCTGAGAATAGTCAATGAAGTATAATATTTAGCACAGCGTATTTTCTTCCCTAATGAGAAAGGAGAGATCCGTGGAATCTAACAGACCTTCCAGCGATAACCTTTCCACGTTGAGCCTATCGATTCTCTATCCGAGTGAAATTAGCTGCCAGTGGAGAACAAGACAAGTCTTTGCATGAAATGCTCTTGTGGAAGCTAGATTGCCAAATAATAAAGCATCAAATGGTAGAAACATGCACTGAAGTTTGAAGAGATACTCAGTGCACAAAGTAGACTGTGAAAGACTTTGGGGAAATCATGCAATCACCGAGAGACTAATTGATGACAATCCCCAAATTTATGTTTGCCAGAAAAGAGAGACGGTCCTGACATTGTATAGTGAGTGGTTTCGGACGTGCCACGGCAGTTTAAGAAAACATGAAACAAAAAACTTGAGAAATCAGAAGGTATCCCAGCTATAACCTTTTGTTTATTAAAGAATTGATGAAAATCAAAAGAACGTATCTCACAGCATGTGTGATAATATTTCCATACGTATGTGATAATGGATCAACGTTTCACAGAGATGAAATAAAAAGTTCTAATTTTGACAAAAGCAAACAAGGAAAATTATACCGTAGAAAAGCCCGGGTGACGGAAGTGAGGCCCTGTCTCAAGAAGAAACATCGGAGACGTTTAAAAGCAGGGAGTGAAACAGAGGATAGCATACCATTTGTAATACTGGCCCTTGTTTCAGTGGGAAAAGGCAAAAATAAGCCGTGTATATCCTGGATTCTCGCATCGATTGTTCAGGATCGGAGATGTTGCCTCCATTTCCAGTTATGCATTGTATGGTGGAATTGCAGTTCGCACATTTGGTGCCAAAATTGTAATGCTGACGAAAGTGGACATGTTCCCTGAAGTAAGAGGGACAGAAATTGGGTGTGTCTTCCGGCTGTCTGGCTTACCAGGAATGAAGATCCTGGCTCTAGGGATTTTCCCAACATGTCTTAGACAGTAAGGAACAGGGCAGAATTGAGGCCCGGCGCCAAGGCCTCTAGGTGTAAAGAAACAGCCCTGGCTTCAGGGCCCATGAAATTAGGATGATTTTAAGGAGGATGATGGAATGAGAGGACTGTGACCTTTGGCCCCGTTTCTTTCCCTTGTCTTTTCATGGGCCAGGTGTGCTCCATCAGAAGGCTTCCTGTGCCGGATGTAAAGTGTCCTGGGGGAAGAAAAGAGCACTGCTTAGAAAGATGCTCCACAGGGAGAAAGGAGCCACCATTTTCAGGAGAATGATCCCCAGAAGCATGAGCAATGCAGATGCCGAGGCTTCACACAAGACCCTGGAGGGTCTTATTCCTGCAGCCGGGACCTGGGCATCGGTGTGCTTTAACGCTCATAACCGATTTTGAGGGGAGCCCAATCGATAAGCTGTCTGCCAGTCATGCTCATCACACCGTAGTTTTCACACACGTCACACGGAGACCCTGTTCGTATGCACATTTGGGTGCTTGAGCAGGGCTGCGCCCAAGATTCTGTGGTTCTACGGAGCCCTGAGTTGTGCCCTGGGCAGCTTTCCTCTGGGGTTGGTCAACTTTGATCACTGTACCTGACGAGAAAGGGACCATGAAATCTAATCAGCAAATAGAGAAAAGGAAGGGGCCATTTCCCACAATCATTTCCACGGAAACACCACGTCGGATAAATAAGTCTGACTGCAGGACAGGGACTGTGCTTCAGAGACGCAGCTTTCGCAGCTGGACGAATGACCCAGAAATTCCCCAAATGCCATTTTTAAACACACCAAATGAGATTTAGTTCAGGGCTTTCTGAATTTATTTCAGTTGAATACACACACTCCTGTGTTTGCTTTCCTTTATTATCAATACAGCTTCGTTCCAGATGACTTACATGCCAGTGGGAAAATTTTCCGTTTCGACTCATGGGAAGTGGGCACCGTGAAACAGGCAAGTCGGTCTGTCTGTTTCCGGCGTTATGTGGGTTCCAGCAAGAGCACAAGTCCCAGGGCGCCTGAGGTCCATTCAGGAACCAATGTAAAAACGGCGAGCCCGGGTAAGAAAGAAGAGCACCGTTCTTATCTTCCAAATGCATTCCAGTTTCCACTATTCAAGGTGGCGAGAATGATCCACGGATGTCCCACATGAGCCAAATTTCACCTTCTCATGCCGACCAACAACTGACGAATGAAACACACCCCAAGAGAAAATACGAAACCGAGTCCCCTGCAATAACCTCACACGCAAACCTACACGTCGGTAGGTCATATTCAGAAATACACACTGAATGTCATCTATCATGAACACAAACACTCAGACAGTCCCTCCAGAGGTTCGGAAGACTCACGACCCCAAAACTCGATGTTTCCCATATGCGGGCTCATCCTGAGATGTAGCCATCACTATCCAGTTGTCCCTGTTGTAGAGACAGAAACTTGGGCTCCTCATTAGTTTATGTAGGATTGACGGTGTTCGTGTTTGTGTGTGTGTGTTTGTGTGTGTTTGCGTGCGCGCTTCTGGGTGTAGTTATGTGTGTGTGTGTGTGTGTGTGTGTGTGTGTGTGCACCCCTACGTGTGGGTCGGTACTTGCACTGAGATCACTGGCACACAAGCAGAGCCCTCTTGCTGTGTTTGTTCTTCCCTTTGGATCTCCTGGTCCTCCCTTGCAGGGAAGCGAGTGTGCCAGTGTTCATGGACTCCTGATCTGTCGGGGTCGTCGAAGAGAGGTTTAGCAGGGAGCTTTGCTGTTCAGGATGACGGTTCTTCATCCCACACTTGTATTTGGATTGATGAATCAGAAGTACGTTGGGAGGCAGGGTACCTTCGACTTTTCTGACGTTGAACTCAGGCTTCGTTTTGTTTTGCTCTTGAAGGAATTTCCAGTGGTCTAAGGTGCTTTCCTTAGTGGCTCTTTCCACCAAGTGCTCGTCCAACTCGGGTGCCTGGAGGCAGGGGTGGTCTCTCTTGAGCTCTCCTTGCGTTGCTCGCCTGTGTGTGTCTTCAGTGCCAAGGGTTCTTGGTTCCCTGCCTCTTGACACACTCTCACTGTGTCTTTCCCATTCACTCTTCTGGATGTAAAAGAGGACATAGGCCTGTTGACTCAGGACAGAAGTGATGCTAGAGGCGGTGACCTCGGCATCATCCATTTTATACCACTGGCCTTCTTGAGCTTTGACATAAGAGAAGTAATGTCCGTTGTGACAACTCCACCCAGCGTGGACCAGCACAGCATAGAGGACATAGACAAGGGGTCCTGTGTTCTGCTGAGACATGTATGGCTGCATGTCAAGGCACTCAGGATAGTGCACATTCTTGGCAAGTTTGCTGCCTGTGACATCGGAGAATCTCTTCAATACAAGGATGAGGACCTTGGCAGAAGTGTGTAAAGTTAACGTCTTGGAGGCCGGCGCCCTCTGGAGACAAAGACCACAATGATAGGCATTCTCTCCATTGAGTTCTTCGGGCTTCACCAACTGTTCCAAAGCTTGCATGACACTCTGAGCTGCCTGGATATCCAGGGCGATGTCCAGGTAAGGGTCAAAAGTGTCTGAAATGCCGTGGCAGTAGAGACACTTGATTTGAGATCTCCAGTAGCCTCCAAATATTTGGTGGATGAGGGTGGTGTCCTTAGAGTGATGATCTACCTGCTTGTGCCCGGGAAGGCATGCCTTTTTCATGGCATCCACAGTGAACATGAGAAATTCATGGGCATCTTCCTGCTTGCCTCTATGGAAGTCAGCAGCCAATGCCTGTGAGGGCTGGATGACACGGCCAGGAATGTGGAGGGCCCGTGTGATGTGAGCTTGCATAGTACAGAGCATGCAGCCCTTGTGACGATGACACGTTGGAGAGTGCTCCCGGGACAGCATGTAGTTGGCAAGGGGCGGTGTGTACGTCAGGCACTGCAGGGAAGCGTTCACGTAGCAGGTATTTCCCATATTCTGGAGCCCAGCCCCCACCGCAGCAGGTCTCCTGCTACTCAGAGGAAGCTTCTCCCTGGGAGCAAGCTGTCTTGCCACAGGAGCCAAATCATCACAGAGGTCGACACGGGTCTCAGATGAGAGTGGTGACTTCTCAGGGAGAGAAGTCCGCTGGATTTCAGCCAAAGCTGCATCTGGCCGAGAAGATGTGAGTTTTGAAAAGTGGTTGAACTGCCACTCACCTCCCAAGGAGAGTGAGTCGTCCTCCATGTCGACTGGAACAAGGATCACAAGGTTTTTCTGCTGGGACCGCAGGTTGCAGAAAGACGCTATCTCTTCCGAGAGAGTCTTCAAATGACGAGCTCTCTGGCCGCATCAGCCCTTCTATAACTCACCCCCACCAACCGCGAACACCCCACCCTCTCCTCAGGTGCGCGATAAACCAATCAAATATCAGCACTCAATTCAGGAATGAGTCACAGGGTGTGTCCCCTTGCGTCGCTGGGAATTCAACAGACACAGCCCACATCATGACTTCCAGGACACCTGAATCAAATTACTCCTCAGGATGATAGGCACATATAATATGAGTGTAACCGGGTTGGGACAGTGGCCACACAGTTGCCTTATTTTAGGTAAAGCAATGGCAGGGAAGAAATCTTTACCTAGGAAACAGTGTGAGTGTGTGTGTGTGAGTGTGTTTGTGTGTGTGTGTGGGGGGCGTGTGTGTGTGTGTGTGTGTGTGTGTTTGTGCTGGGATGAACTTCCAAGTATGTACTTTTGGCAGCTGCCATCATCCTCTCAGCGACGGAAGGACAAAAAGTCGGAAGTGCGCTTTCTGACCTGAGAATAGTCAATGAAGTATAATATTTAGCACAGCGTATTTTCTTCCCTAATGAGAAAGGAGAGATCCGTGGAATCTAACAGACCTTCCAGCGATAACCTTTCCACGTTGAGCCTATCGATTCTCTATCCGAGTGAAATTAGCTGCCAGTGGAGAACAAGACAAGTCTTTGCATGAAATGCTCTTGTGGAAGCTAGATTGCCAAATAATAAAGCATCAAATGGTAGAAACATGCACTGAAGTTTGAAGAGATACTCAGTGCACAAAGTAGACTGTGAAAGACTTTGGGGAAATCATGCAATCACCGAGAGGCTAATTGATGACAATCCCCAAATTTATGTTTGCCAGAAAAGAGAGACGGTCCTGACATTGTATAGTGAGTGGTTTCGGACGTGCCACGGCAGTTTAAGAAAACATGAAACAAAAAACTTGAGAAATCAGAAGGTATCCCAGCTATAACCTTTTGTTTATTAAAGAATTGATGAAAATCAAAAGAACGTATCTCACAGCATGTGTGATAATATTTCCATACGTATGTGATAATGGATCAACGTTTCACAGAGATGAAATAAAAAGTTCTAATTTTGACAAAAGCAAACAAGGAAAATTATACCGTAGAAAAGCCCGGGTGACGGAAGTGAGGCCCTGTCTCAAGAAGAAACATCGGAGACGTTTAAAAGCAGGGAGTGAAACAGAGGATAGCATACCATTTGTAATACTGGCCCTTGTTTCAGTGGGAAAAGGCAAAAATAAGCCGTGTATATCCTGGATTCTCGCATCGATTGTTCAGGATCGGAGATGTTGCCTCCATTTCCAGTTATGCATTGTATGGTGGAATTGCAGTTCGCACATTTGGTGCCAAAATTGTAATGCTGACGAAAGTGGACATGTTCCCTGAAGTAAGAGGGACAGAAATTGGGTGTGTCTTCCGGCTGTCTGGCTTACCAGGAATGAAGATCCTGGCTCTAGGGATTTTCCCAACATGTCTTAGACAGTAAGGAACAGGGCAGAATTGAGGCCCGGCGCCAAGGCCTCTAGGTGTAAAGAAACAGCCCTGGCTTCAGGGCCCATGAAATTAGGATGATTTTAAGGAGGATGATGGAATGAGAGGACTGTGACCTTTGGCCCCGTTTCTTTCCCTTGTCTTTTCATGGGCCAGGTGTGCTCCATCAGAAGGCTTCCTGTGCCGGATGTAAAGTGTCCTGGGGGAAGAAAAGAGCACTGCTTAGAAAGATGCTCCACAGGGAGAAAGGAGCCACCATTTTCAGGAGAATGATCCCCAGAAGCATGAGCAATGCAGATGCCGAGGCTTCACACAAGACCCTGGAGGGTCTTATTCCTGCAGCCGGGACCTGGGCATCGGTGTGCTTTAACGCTCATAACCGATTTTGAGGGGAGCCCAATCGATAAGCTGTCTGCCAGTCATGCTCATCACACCGTAGTTTTCACACACGTCACACGGAGACCCTGTTCGTATGCACATTTGGGTGCTTGAGCAGGGCTGCGCCCAAGATTCTGTGGTTCTACGGAGCCCTGAGTTGTGCCCTGGGCAGCTTTCCTCTGGGGTTGGTCAACTTTGATCACTGTACCTGACGAGAAAGGGACCATGAAATCTAATCAGCAAATAGAGAAAAGGAAGGGGCCATTTCCCACAATCATTTCCACGGAAACACCACGTCGGATAAATAAGTCTGACTGCAGGACAGGGACTGTGCTTCAGAGACGCAGCTTTCGCAGCTGGACGAATGACCCAGAAATTCCCCAAATGCCATTTTTAAACACACCAAATGAGATTTAGTTCAGGGCTTTCTGAATTTATTTCAGTTGAATACACACACTCCTGTGTTTGCTTTCCTTTATTATCAATACAGCTTCGTTCCAGATGACTTACATGCCAGTGGGAAAATTTTCCGTTTCGACTCATGGGAAGTGGGCACCGTGAAACAGGCAAGTCGGTCTGTCTGTTTCCGGCGTTATGTGGGTTCCAGCAAGAGCACAAGTCCCAGGGCGCCTGAGGTCCATTCAGGAACCAATGTAAAAACGGCGAGCCCGGGTAAGAAAGAAGAGCACCGTTCTTATCTTCCAAATGCATTCCAGTTTCCACTATTCAAGGTGGCGAGAATGATCCACGGATGTCCCACATGAGCCAAATTTCACCTTCTCATGCCGACCAACAACTGACGAATGAAACACACCCCAAGAGAAAATACGAAACCGAGTCCCCTGCAATAACCTCACACGCAAACCTACACGTCGGTAGGTCATATTCAGAAATACACACTGAATGTCATCTATCATGAACACAAACACTCAGACAGTCCCTCCAGAGGTTCGGAAGACTCACGACCCCAAAACTCGATGTTTCCCATATGCGGGCTCATCCTGAGATGTAGCCATCACTATCCAGTTGTCCCTGTTGTAGAGACAGAAACTTGGGCTCCTCATTAGTTTATGTAGGATTGACGGTGTTCGTGTTTGTGTGTGTGTGTGTGTGTTTGCGTGCGCGCTTCTGGGTGTAGTTATGTGTGTGTGTGTGTGTGTGTGTGTGTGTGTTTGTGTGTGCACCCCTACGTGTGGGTCGGTACTTGCACTGAGATCACTGGTACACAAGCAGAGCCCTCTTGCTGTGTTTGTTCTTCCCTTTGGATCTCCTGGTCCTCCCTTGCAGGGAAGCGAGTGTGCCAGTGTTCATGGACTCCTGATCTGTCGGGGTCGTCGAAGAGAGGTTTAGCAGGGAGCTTTGCTGTTCAGGATGACGGTTCTTCATCCCACACTTGTATTTGGATTGATGAATCACAAGTACGTTGGGAGGCAGGGTACCTTCGACTTTTCTGACGTTGAACTCAGGCTTCGTTTTGTTTTGCTCTTGAAGGAATTTCCAGTGGTCTAAGGTGCTTTCCTGAGTGGCTCTTTCCACCAAGTGCTCGTCCAACTCGGGTGCCTGGAGGCAGGGGTGGTCTCTCTTGAGCTCTCCTTGCGTTGCTCGCCTGTGTGTGTCTTCAGTGCCAAGGGCTCTTGGTTCCCTGCCTCTTGACACACTCTCACTGTGTCTTTCCCATTCACTCTTCTGGATGTAAAAGAGGACATAGGCCTGTTGACTCAGGACAGAAGTGATGCTAGAGGCGGTGACCTCGGCATCATCCATTTTATACCACTGGCCTTCTTGAGCTTTGACATAAGAGAAGTAATGTCCGTTGTGACAACTCCACCCAGCGTGGACCAGCACAGCATAGAGGACATAGACAAGGGGTCCTGTGTTCTGCTGAGACATGTATGGCTGCATGTCAAGGCACTCAGGATAGTGCACATTCTTGGCAAGTTTGCTGCCTGTGACATCGGAGAATCTCTTCAATACAAGGATGAGGACCTTGGCAGAAGTGTGTAAAGTTAACGTCTTGGAGGCCGGCGCCCTCTGGAGACAAAGACCACAATGATAGGCATTCTCTCCATTGAGTTCTTCGGGCTTCACCAACTGTTCCAAAGCTTGCTTGACACTCTGAGCTGCCTGGATATCCAGGGCGATGTCCAGGTAAGGGTCAAAAGTGTCTGAAATGCCGTGGCAGTAGAGACACTTGATTTGAGATCTCCAGTAGCCTCCAAATATTTGGTGGATGAGGGTGGTGTCCTTAGAGTGATGATCTACCTGCTTGTGCCCGGGAAGGCATGCCTTTTTCATGGCATCCACAGTGAACATGAGAAATTCATGGGCATCTTCCTGCTTGCCTCTATGGAAGTCAGCAGCCAATGCCTGTGAGGGCTGGATGACACGGCCAGGAATGTGGAGGGCCCGTGTGATGTGAGCTTGCATAGTACAGAGCATGCAGCCCTTGTGACGATGACACGTTGGAGAGTGCTCCCGGGACAGCATGTAGTTGGCAAGGGGCGGTGTGTACGTCAGGCACTGCAGGGAAGCATTCACGTAGCAGGTATTTCCCATATTCTGGAGCCCAGCCCCCACCGCAGCAGGTCTCCTGCTACTCAGAGGAAGCTTCTCCCTGGGAGCAAGCTGTCTTGCCACAGGAGCCAAATCATCACAGAGGTCGACACGGGTCTCAGATGAGAGTGGTGACTTCTCAGGGAGAGAAGTCCGCTGGATTTCAGCCAAAGCTGCATCTGGCCGAGAAGATGTGAGTTTTGAAAAGTGGTTGAACTGCCACTCACCTCCCAAGGAGAGTGAGTCGTCCTCCATGTCGACTGGAACAAGGATCACAAGGTTTTTCTGCTGGGACCGCAGGTTGCAGAAAGACGCTATCTCTTCCGAGAGAGTCTTCAAATGACGAGCTCTCTGGCCGCATCAGCCCTTCTATAACTCACCCCCACCAACCGCGAACACCCCACCCTCTCCTCAGGTGCGCGATAAACCAATCAAATATCAGCACTCAATTCAGGAATGAGTCACAGGGTGTGTCCCCTTGCGTCGCTGGGAATTCAACAGACACAGCCCACATCATGACTTCCAGGACACCTGAATCAAATTACTCCTCAGGATGATAGGCACATATAATATGAGTGTAACCGGGTTGGGACAGTGGCCACACAGTTGCCTTATTTTAGGTAAAGCAATGGCAGGGAAGAAATCTTTACCTAGGAAACAGTGTGAGTGTGTGTGTGTGAGTGTGTTTGTGTGTGTGTGTGTGGGGCGTGTGTGTGTGTGTGTGTGTGTGTGTTTGTGCTGGGATGAACTTCCAAGTATGTACTTTTGGCAGCTGCCATCATCCTCTCAGCGACGGAAGGACAAAAAGTCGGAAGTGCGCTTTCTGACCTGAGAATAGTCAATGAAGTATAATATTTAGCACAGCGTATTTTCTTCCCTAATGAGAAAGGAGAGATCCGTGGAATCTAACAGACCTTCCAGCGATAACCTTTCCACGTTGAGCCTATCGATTCTCTATCCGAGTGAAATTAGCTGCCAGTGGAGAACAAGACAAGTCTTTGCATGAAATGCTCTTGTGGAAGCTAGATTGCCAAATAATAAAGCATCAAATGGTAGAAACATGCACTGAAGTTTGAAGAGATACTCAGTGCACAAAGTAGACTGTGAAAGACTTTGGGGAAATCATGCAATCACCGAGAGACTAATTGATGACAATCCCCAAATTTATGTTTGCCAGAAAAGAGAGACGGTCCTGACATTGTATAGTGAGTGGTTTCGGACGTGCCACGGCAGTTTAAGAAAACATGAAACAAAAAACTTGAGAAATCAGAAGGTATCCCAGCTATAACCTTTTGTTTATTAAAGAATTGATGAAAATCAAAAGAACGTATCTCACAGCATGTGTGATAATATTTCCATACGTATGTGATAATGGATCAACGTTTCACAGAGATGAAATAAAAAGTTCTAATTTTGACAAAAGCAAACAAGGAAAATTATACCGTAGAAAAGCCCGGGTGACGGAAGTGAGGCCCTGTCTCAAGAAGAAACATCGGAGACGTTTAAAAGCAGGGAGTGAAACAGAGGATAGCATACCATTTGTAATACTGGCCCTTGTTTCAGTGGGAAAAGGCAAAAATAAGCCGTGTATATCCTGGATTCTCGCATCGATTGTTCAGGATCGGAGATGTTGCCTCCATTTCCAGTTATGCATTGTATGGTGGAATTGCAGTTCGCACATTTGGTGCCAAAATTGTAATGCTGACGAAAGTGGACATGTTCCCTGAAGTAAGAGGGACAGAAATTGGGTGTGTCTTCCGGCTGTCTGGCTTACCAGGAATGAAGATCCTGGCTCTAGGGATTTTCCCAACATGTCTTAGACAGTAAGGAACAGGGCAGAATTGAGGCCCGGCGCCAAGGCCTCTAGGTGTAAAGAAACAGCCCTGGCTTCAGGGCCCATGAAATTAGGATGATTTTAAGGAGGATGATGGAATGAGAGGACTGTGACCTTTGGCCCCGTTTCTTTCCCTTGTCTTTTCATGGGCCAGGTGTGCTCCATCAGAAGGCTTCCTGTGCCGGATGTAAAGTGTCCTGGGGGAAGAAAAGAGCACTGCTTAGAAAGATGCTCCACAGGGAGAAAGGAGCCACCATTTTCAGGAGAATGATCCCCAGAAGCATGAGCAATGCAGATGCCGAGGCTTCACACAAGACCCTGGAGGGTCTTATTCCTGCAGCCGGGACCTGGGCATCGGTGTGCTTTAATGCTCATAACCGATTTTGAGGGGAGCCCAATCGATAAGCTGTCTGCCAGTCATGCTCATCACACCGTAGTTTTCACACACGTCACACGGAGACCCTGTTCGTATGCACATTTGGGTGCTTGAGCAGGGCTGCGCCCAAGATTCTGTGGTTCTACGGAGCCCTGAGTTGTGCCCTGGGCAGCTTTCCTCTGGGGTTGGTCAACTTTGATCACTGTACCTGACGAGAAAGGGACCATGAAATCTAATCAGCAGATAGAGAAAAGGAAGGGGCCATTTCCCACAATCATTTCCACGGAAACACCACGTCGGATAAATAAGTCTGACTGCAGGACAGGGACTGTGCTTCAGAGACGCAGCTTTCGCAGCTGGACGAATGACCCAGAAATTCCCCAAATGCCATTTTTAAACACCCCAAATGAGATTTAGTTCAGGGCTTTCTGAATTTATTTCAGTTGAATACACACACTCCTGTGTTTGCTTTCCTTTATTATCAATACAGCTTCGTTCCAGATGACTTACATGCCAGTGGGAAAATTTTCCGTTTCCACTCATGGGAAGTGGGCACCGTGAAACAGGCAAGTCGGTCTGTCTGTTTCCGGCGTTATGTGGGTTCCAGCAAGAGCACAAGTCCCAGGGCGCCTGAGGTCCATTCAGGAACCAATGTAAAAACGGCGAGCCCGGGTAAGAAAGAAGAGCACCGTTCTTATCTTCCAAATGCATTCCAGTTTCCACTATTCAAGGTGGCGAGAATGATCCACGGATGTCCCACATGAGCCAAATTTCACCTTCTCATGCCGACCAACAACTGACGAATGAAACACACCCCAAGAGAAAATACGAAACCGAGTCCCCTGCAATAACCTCACACGCAAACCTACACGTCGGTAGGTCATATTCAGAAATACACACTGAATGTCATCTATCATGAACACAAACACTCAGACAGTCCCTCCAGAGGTTCGGAAGACTCACGACCCCAAAACTCGATGTTTCCCATATGCGGGCTCATCCTGAGATGTAGCCATCACTATCCAGTTGTCCCTGTTGTAGAGACAGAAACTTGGGCTCCTCATTAGTTTATGTAGGATTGACGGTGTTCGTGTTTGTGTGTGTGTGTGTGTGTTTGCGTGCGCGCTTCTGGGTGTAGTTATGTGTGTGTGTGTGTGTGTGTGTACACCCCTACGTGTGGGTCGGTACTTGCACTGAGATCACTGGCACACAAGCAGAGCCCTCTTGCTGTGTTTGTTCTTCCCTTTGGATCTCCTGGTCCTCCCTTGCAGGGAAGCGAGTGTGCCAGTGTTCATGGACTCCTGATCTGTCGGGGTCGTCGAAGAGAGGTTTAGCAGGGAGCTTTGCTGTTCAGGATGACGGTTCTTCATCCCACACTTGTATTTGGATTGATGAATCACAAGTACGTTGGGAGGCAGGGTACCTTCGACTTTTCTGACGTTGAACTCAGGCTTCGTTTTGTTTTGCTCTTGAAGGAATTTCCAGTGGTCTAAGGTGCTTTCCTGAGTGGCTCTTTCCACCAAGTGCTCGTCCAACTCGGGTGCCTGGAGGCAGGGGTGGTCTCTCTTGAGCTCTCCTTGCGTTGCTCGCCTGTGTGTGTCTTCAGTGCCAAGGGCTCTTGGTTCCCTGCCTCTTGACACACTCTCACTGTGTCTTTCCCATTCACTCTTCTGGATGTAAAAGAGGACATAGGCCTGTTGACTCAGGACAGAAGTGATGCTAGAGGCGGTGACCTCGGCATCATCCATTTTATACCACTGGCCTTCTTGAGCTTTGACATAAGAGAAGTAATGTCCGTTGTGACAACTCCACCCAGCGTGGACCAGCACAGCATAGAGGACATAGACAAGGGGTCCTGTGTTCTGCTGAGACATGTATGGCTGCATGTCAAGGCACTCAGGATAGTGCACATTCTTGGCAAGTTTGCTGCCTGTGACATCGGAGAATCTCTTCAATACAAGGATGAGGACCTTGGCAGAAGTGTGTAAAGTTAACGTCTTGGAGGCCGGCGCCCTCTGGAGACAAAGACCACAATGATAGGCATTCTCTCCATTGAGTTCTTCGGGCTTCACCAACTGTTCCAAAGCTTGCTTGACACTCTGAGCTGCCTGGATATCCAGGGCGATGTCCAGGTAAGGGTCAAAAGTGTCTGAAATGCCGTGGCAGTAGAGACACTTGATTCGAGATCTCCAGTAGCCTCCAAATATTTGGTGGATGAGGGTGGTGTCCTTAGAGTGATGATCTACCTGCTTGTGCCCGGGAAGGCATGCCTTTTTCATGGCATCCACAGTGAACATGAGAAATTCATGGGCATCTTCCTGCTTGCCTCTATGGAAGTCAGCAGCCAATGCCTGTGAGGGCTGGATGACACGGCCAGGAATGTGGAGGGCCCGTGTGATGTGAGCTTGCATAGTACAGAGCATGCAGCCCTTGTGACGATGACACGTTGGAGAGTGCTCCCGGGACAGCATGTAGTTGGCAAGGGGCGGTGTGTACGTCAGGCACTGCAGGGAAGCGTTCACGTAGCAGGTATTTCCCATATTCTGGAGCCCAGCCCCCACCGCAGCAGGTCTCCTGCTACTCAGAGGAAGCTTCTCCCTGGGAGCAAGCTGTCTTGCCACAGGAGCCAAATCATCACAGAGGTCGACACGGGTCTCAGATGAGAGTGGTGACTTCTCAGGGAGAGAAGTCCGCTGGATTTCAGCCAAAGCTGCATCTGGCCGAGAAGATGTGAGTTTTGAAAAGTGGTTGAACTGCCACTCACCTCCCAAGGAGAGTGAGTCGTCCTCCATGTCGACTGGATCAAGGATCACAAGGTTTTTCTCCTGGGAACGCAGGTTGCAGAAAGACGCTATCTCTTCGGAGAGAGTCTTCAAATGACGAGCTCTCTGGCCGCATCAGCCCTTCTATAACTCACCCCCACCAACCGCGAACACCCCACCCTCTCCTCAGGTGCGCGATAAACCAATCAAATATCAGCACTCAATTCAGGAATGAGTCACAGGGTGTGTCTCCTTGCGTCGCTGGGAATTCAACAGACACAGCCCACATCATGACTTCCAGGACACCTGAATCAAATTACTCCTCAGGATGATAGGCACATATAATATGAGTGTAACCGGGTTGGGACAGTGGCCACACAGTTGCCTTATTTTAGGTAAAGCAATGGCAGGGAAGAAATCTTTACCTAGGAAACAGTGTGAGTGTGTGTGTGTGAGTCTGTTTGTGTGTGTGTGTGGGGGGCGTGTGTGTGTGTGTGTGTGTGTGTGTTTGTGCTGGGATGAACTTCCAAGTATGTACTTTTGGCAGCTGCCATCATCCTCTCAGCGACGGAAGGACAAAAAGTCGGAAGTGCGCTTTCTGACCTGAGAATAGTCAATGAAGTATAATATTTAGCACAGCGTATTTTCTTCCCTAATGAGAAAGGAGAGATCCGTGGAATCTAACAGACCTTCCAGCGATAACCTTTCCACGTTGAGCCTATCGATTCTCTATCCGAGTGAAATTAGCTGCCAGTGGAGAACAAGACAAGTCTTTGCATGAAATGCTCTTGTGGAAGCTAGATTGCCAAATAATAAAGCATCAAATGGTAGAAACATGCACTGAAGTTTGAAGAGATACTCAGTGCACAAAGTAGACTGTGAAAGACTTTGGGGAAATCATGCAATCACCGAGAGACTAATTGATGACAATCCCCAAATTTATGTTTGCCAGAAAAGAGAGACGGTCCTGACATTGTATAGTGAGTGGTTTCGGACGTGCCACGGCAGTTTAAGAAAACATGAAACAAAAAACTTGAGAAATCAGAAGGTATCCCAGCTATAACCTTTTGTTTATTAAAGAATTGATGAAAATCAAAAGAACGTATCTCACAGCATGTGTGATAATATTTCCATACGTATGTGATAATGGATCAACGTTTCACAGAGATGAAATAAAAAGTTCTAATTTTGACAAAAGCAAACAAGGAAAATTATACCGTAGAAAAGCCCGGGTGACGGAAGTGAGGCCCTGTCTCAAGAAGAAACATCGGAGACGTTTAAAAGCAGGGAGTGAAACAGAGGATAGCATACCATTTGTAATACTGGCCCTTGTTTCAGTGGGAAAAGGCAAAAATAAGCCGTGTATATCCTGGATTCTCGCATCGATTGTTCAGGATCGGAGATGTTGCCTCCATTTCCAGTTATGCATTGTATGGTGGAATTGCAGTTCGCACATTTGGTGCCAAAATTGTAATGCTGACGAAAGTGGACATGTTCCCTGAAGTAAGAGGGACAGAAATTGGGTGTGTCTTCCGGCTGTCTGGCTTACCAGGAATGAAGATCCTGGCTCTAGGGATTTTCCCAACATGTCTTAGACAGTAAGGAACAGGGCAGAATTGAGGCCCGGCGCCAAGGCCTCTAGGTGTAAAGAAACAGCCCTGGCTTCAGGGCCCATGAAATTAGGATGATTTTAAGGAGGATGATGGAATGAGAGGACTGTGACCTTTGGCCCCGTTTCTTTCCCTTGTCTTTTCATGGGCCAGGTGTGCTCCATCAGAAGGCTTCCTGTGCCGGATGTAAAGTGTCCTGGGGGAAGAAAAGAGCACTGCTTAGAAAGATGCTCCACAGGGAGAAAGGAGCCACCATTTTCAGGAGAATGATCCCCAGAAGCATGAGCAATGCAGATGCCGAGGCTTCACACAAGACCCTGGAGGGTCTTATTCCTGCAGCCGGGACCTGGGCATCGGTGTGCTTTAATGCTCATAACCGATTTTGAGGGGAGCCCAATCGATAAGCTGTCTGCCAGTCATGCTCATCACACCGTAGTTTTCACACACGTCACACGGAGACCCTGTTCGTATGCACATTTGGGTGCTTGAGCAGGGCTGCGCCCAAGATTCTGTGGTTCTACGGAGCCCTGAGTTGTGCCCTGGGCAGCTTTCCTCTGGGGTTGGTCAACTTTGATCACTGTACCTGACGAGAAAGGGACCATGAAATCTAATCAGCAGATAGAGAAAAGGAAGGGGCCATTTCCCACAATCATTTCCACGGAAACACCACGTCGGATAAATAAGTCTGACTGCAGGACAGGGACTGTGCTTCAGAGACGCAGCTTTCGCAGCTGGACGAATGACCCAGAAATTCCCCAAATGCCATTTTTAAACACCCCAAATGAGATTTAGTTCAGGGCTTTCTGAATTTATTTCAGTTGAATACACACACTCCTGTGTTTGCTTTCCTTTATTATCAATACAGCTTCGTTCCAGATGACTTACATGCCAGTGGGAAAATTTTCCGTTTCCACTCATGGGAAGTGGGCACCGTGAAACAGGCAAGTCGGTCTGTCTGTTTCCGGCGTTATGTGGGTTCCAGCAAGAGCACAAGTCCCAGGGCGCCTGAGGTCCATTCAGGAACCAATGTAAAAACGGCGAGCCCGGGTAAGAAAGAAGAGCACCGTTCTTATCTTCCAAATGCATTCCAGTTTCCACTATTCAAGGTGGCGAGAATGATCCACGGATGTCCCACATGAGCCAAATTTCACCTTCTCATGCCGACCAACAACTGACGAATGAAACACACCCCAAGAGAAAATACGAAACCGAGTCCCCTGCAATAACCTCACACGCAAACCTACACGTCGGTAGGTCATATTCAGAAATACACACTGAATGTCATCTATCATGAACACAAACACTCAGACAGTCCCTCCAGAGGTTCGGAAGACTCACGACCCCAAAACTCGATGTTTCCCATATGCGGGCTCATCCTGAGATGTAGCCATCACTATCCAGTTGTCCCTGTTGTAGAGACAGAAACTTGGGCTCCTCATTAGTTTATGTAGGATTGACGGTGTTCGTGTTTGTGTGTGTGTGTGTGTGTTTGCGTGCGCGCTTCTGGGTGTAGTTATGTGTGTGTGTGTGTGTGTGTGTACACCCCTACGTGTGGGTCGGTACTTGCACTGAGATCACTGGCACACAAGCAGAGCCCTCTTGCTGTGTTTGTTCTTCCCTTTGGATCTCCTGGTCCTCCCTTGCAGGGAAGCGAGTGTGCCAGTGTTCATGGACTCCTGATCTGTCGGGGTCGTCGAAGAGAGGTTTAGCAGGGAGCTTTGCTGTTCAGGATGACGGTTCTTCATCCCACACTTGTATTTGGATTGATGAATCACAAGTACGTTGGGAGGCAGGGTACCTTCGACTTTTCTGACGTTGAACTCAGGCTTCGTTTTGTTTTGCTCTTGAAGGAATTTCCAGTGGTCTAAGGTGCTTTCCTGAGTGGCTCTTTCCACCAAGTGCTCGTCCAACTCGGGTGCCTGGAGGCAGGGGTGGTCTCTCTTGAGCTCTCCTTGCGTTGCTCGCCTGTGTGTGTCTTCAGTGCCAAGGGCTCTTGGTTCCCTGCCTCTTGACACACTCTCACTGTGTCTTTCCCATTCACTCTTCTGGATGTAAAAGAGGACATAGGCCTGTTGACTCAGGACAGAAGTGATGCTAGAGGCGGTGACCTCGGCATCATCCATTTTATACCACTGGCCTTCTTGAGCTTTGACATAAGAGAAGTAATGTCCGTTGTGACAACTCCACCCAGCGTGGACCAGCACAGCATAGAGGACATAGACAAGGGGTCCTGTGTTCTGCTGAGACATGTATGGCTGCATGTCAAGGCACTCAGGATAGTGCACATTCTTGGCAAGTTTGCTGCCTGTGACATCGGAGAATCTCTTCAATACAAGGATGAGGACCTTGGCAGAAGTGTGTAAAGTTAACGTCTTGGAGGCCGGCGCCCTCTGGAGACAAAGACCACAATGATAGGCATTCTCTCCATTGAGTTCTTCGGGCTTCACCAACTGTTCCAAAGCTTGCTTGACACTCTGAGCTGCCTGGATATCCAGGGCGTTGTCCAGGTAAGGGTCAAAAGTGTCTGAAATGCCGTGGCAGTAGAGACACTTGATTTGAGATCTCCAGTAGCCTCCAAATATTTGGTGGATGAGGGTGGTGTCCTTAGAGTGATGATCTACCTGCTTGTGCCCGGGAAGGCATGCCTTTTTCATGGCATCCACAGTGAACATGAGAAATTCATGGGCATCTTCCTGCTTGCCTCTATGGAAGTCAGCAGCCAATGCCTGTGAGGGCTGGATGACACGGCCAGGAATGTGGAGGGCCCGTGTGATGTGAGCTTGCATAGTACAGAGCATGCAGCCCTTGTGACGATGACACGTTGGAGAGTGCTCCCGGGACAGCATGTAGTTGGCAAGGGGCGGTGTGTACGTCAGGCACTGCAGGGAAGCGTTCACGTAGCAGGTATTTCCCATATTCTGGAGCCCAGCCCCCACCGCAGCAGGTCTCCTGCTACTCAGAGGAAGCTTCTCCCTGGGAGCAAGCTGTCTTGCCACAGGAGCCAAATCATCACAGAGGTCGACACGGGTCTCAGATGAGAGTGGTGACTTCTCAGGGAGAGAAGTCCGCTGGATTTCAGCCAAAGCTGCATCTGGCCGAGAAGATGTGAGTTTTGAAAAGTGGTTGAACTGCCACTCACCTCCCAAGGAGAGTGAGTCGTCCTCCATGTCGACTGGAACAAGGATCACAAGGTTTTTCTCCTGGGAACGCAGGTTGCAGAAAGACGCTATCTCTTCCGAGAGAGTCTTCAAATGACGAGCTCTCTGGCCGCATCAGCCCTTCTATAACTCACCCCCACCAACCGCGAACACCCCACCCTCTCCTCAGGTGCGCGATAAACCAATCAAATATCAGCACTCAATTCAGGAATGAGTCACAGGGTGTGTCTCCTTGCGTCGCTGGGAATTCAACAGACACAGCCCACATCATGACTTCCAGGACACCTGAATCAAATTACTCCTCATTATGATAGGCACATATCATATGAGTGTAACCGGGTTGGGACAGTGGCCACACAGTTGCCTTATTTTAGGTAAAGCAATGGCAGGGAAGAAATCTTTACCTAGGAAACAGTGTGAGTGTGTGTGTGTGAGTGTGTTTGTGTGTGTGTGGGGGGGGCGTGTGTGTGTGTGTGTGTGTGTGTGTGTGTTTGTGCTGGGATGAATTTACAAGTATGTACTTTTGGCAGCTGCCATCATCCTCTCAGCGACGGAAGGACAAAAAGTCGGAAGTGCGCTTTCTGACCTGAGAATAGTCAATGAAGTATAATATTTAGCACAGCGTATTTTCTTCCCTAATGAGAAAGGAGAGATCCGTGGAATCTAACAGACCTTCCAGCGATAACCTTTCCACGTTGAGCCTATCGATTCTCTATCCGAGTGAAATTAGCTGCCAGTGGAGAACAAGACAAGTCTTTG
This sequence comes from Pan troglodytes, assembly GCF_028858775.2. Classification (NCBI taxonomy): domain Eukaryota; kingdom Metazoa; phylum Chordata; class Mammalia; order Primates; family Hominidae; genus Pan; species Pan troglodytes. Next base: position 19,024,362 of record NC_072405.2, read on the forward strand.
CATGAAATGCTCTTGTGGAAGCTAGATTGCCAAATAATAAAGCATCAAATGGTAGAAACATGCACTGAAGTTTGAAGAGATACTCAGTGCACAAAGTAGACTGTGAAAGACTTTGGGGAAATCATGCAATCACCGAGAGACTAATTGATGACAATCCCCAAATTTATGTTTGCCAGAAAAGAGAGACGGTCCTGACATTGTATAGTGTGGTTTCGGACGTGCCACGGCAGTTTAAGAAAACATGAAACAAAAAACTTGAGAAATCAGAAGGTATCCCAGCTATAACCTTTTGTTTATTAAAGAATTGATGAAAATCAAAAGAACGTATCTCACAGCATGTGTGATAATATTTCCATACGTATGTGATAATGGATCAACGTTTCACAGAGATGAAATAAAAAGTTCTAATTTTGACAAAAGCAAACAAGGAAAATTATACCGTAGAAAAGCCCGGGTGACGGAAGTGAGGCCCTGTCTCAAGAAGAAACATCGGAGACGTTTAAAAGCAGGGAGTGAAACAGAGGATAGCATACCATTTGTAATACTGGCCCTTGTTTCAGTGGGAAAAGGCAAAAATAAGCCGTGTATATCCTGGATTCTCGCATCGATTGTTCAGGATCGGAGATGTTGCCTCCATTTCCAGTTATGCATTGTATGGTGGAATTGCAGTTCGCACATTTGGTGCCAAAATTGTAATGCTGACGAAAGTGGACATGTTCCCTGAAGTAAGAGGGACAGAAATTGGGTGTGTCTTCCGGCTGTCTGGCTTACCAGGAATGAAGATCCTGGCTCTAGGGATTTTCCCAACATGTCTTAGACAGTAAGGAACAGGGCAGAATTGAGGCCCGGCGCCAAGGCCTCTAGGTGTAAAGAAACAGCCCTGGCTTCAGGGCCCATGAAATTAGGATGATTTTAAGGAGGATGATGGAATGAGAGGACTGTGACCTTTGGCCCCGTTTCTTTCCCTTGTCTTTTCATGGGCCAGGTGTGCTCCATCAGAAGGCTTCCTGTGCCGGATGTAAAGTGTCCTGGGGGAAGAAAAGAGCACTGCTTAGAAAGATGCTCCACAGGGAGAAAGGAGCCACCATTTTCAGGAGAATGATCCCCAGAAGCATGAGCAATGCAGATGCCGAGGCTTCACACAAGACCCTGGAGGGTCTTATTCCTGCAGCCGGGACCTGGGCATCGGTGTGCTTTAATGCTCATAACCGATTTTGAGGGGAGCCCAATCGATAAGCTGTCTCCCAGTCATGCTCATCACACCGTAGTTTTCACACACGTCACACGGAGACCCTGTTCGTATGCACATTTGGGTGCTTGAGCAGGGCTGCGCCCAAGATTCTGTGGTTCTACGGAGCCCTGAGTTGTGCCCTGGGCAGCTTTCCTCTGGGGTTGGTCAACTTTGATCACTGTACCTGACGAGAAAGGGACCATGAAATCTAATCAGCAGATAGAGAAAAGGAAGGGGCCATTTCCCACAATCATTTCCACGGAAACACCACGTCGGATAAATAAGTCTGACTGCAGGACAGGGACTGTGCTTCAGAGACGCAGCTTTCGCAGCTGGACGAATGACCCAGAAATTCCCCAAATGCCATTTTTAAACACCCCAAATGAGATTTAGTTCAGGGCTTTCTGAATTTATTTCAGTTGAATACACACACTCCTGTGTTTGCTTTCCTTTATTATCAATACAGCTTCGTTCCAGATGACTTACATGCCAGTGGGAAAATTTTCCGTTTCCACTCATGGGAAGTGGGCACCGTGAAACAGGCAAGTCGGTCTGTCTGTTTCCGGCGTTATGTGGGTTCCAGCAAGAGCACAAGTCCCAGGGCGCCTGAGGTCCATTCAGGAACCAATGTAAAAACGGCGAGCCCGGGTAAGAAAGAAGAGCACCGTTCTTATCTTCCAAATGCATTCCAGTTTCCACTATTCAAGGTGGCGAGAATGATCCACGGATGTCCCACATGAGCCAAATTTCACCTTCTCATGCCGACCAACAACTGACGAATGAAACACACCCCAAGAGAAAATACGAAACCGAGTCCCCTGCAATAACCTCACACGCAAACCTACACGTCGGTAGGTCATATTCAGAAATACACACTGAATGTCATCTATCATGAACACAAACACTCAGACAGTCCCTCCAGAGGTTCGGAAGACTCACGACCCCAAAACTCGATGTTTCCCATATGCGGGCTCATCCTGAGATGTAGCCATCACTATCCAGTTGTCCCTGTTGTAGAGACAGAAACTTGGGCTCCTCATTAGTTTATGTAGGATTGACGGTGTTCGTGTTTGTGTGTGTGTGTGTGTGTTTGCGTGCGCGCTTCTGGGTGTAGTTATGTGTGTGTGTGTGTGTGTGTGTACACCCCTACGTGTGGGTCGGTACTTGCACTGAGATCACTGGCACACAAGCAGAGCCCTCTTGCTGTGTTTGTTCTTCCCTTTGGATCTCCTGGTCCTCCCTTGCAGGGAAGCGAGTGTGCCAGTGTTCATGGACTCCTGATCTGTCGGGGTCGTCGAAGAGAGGTTTAGCAGGGAGCTTTGCTGTTCAGGATGACGGTTCTTCATCCCACACTTGTATTTGGATTGATGAATCACAAGTACGTTGGGAGGCAGGGTACCTTCGACTTTTCTGACGTTGAACTCAGGCTTCGTTTTGTTTTGCTCTTGAAGGAATTTCCAGTGGTCTAAGGTGCTTTCCTGAGTGGCTCTTTCCACCAAGTGCTCGTCCAACTCGGGTGCCTGGAGGCAGGGGTGGTCTCTCTTGAGCTCTCCTTGCGTTGCTCGCCTGTGTGTGTCTTCAGTGCCAAGGGCTCTTGGTTCCCTGCCTCTTGACACACTCTCACTGTGTCTTTCCCATTCACTCTTCTGGATGTAAAAGAGGACATAGGCCTGTTGACTCAGGACAGAAGTGATGCTAGAGGCGGTGACCTCGGCATCATCCATTTTATACCACTGGCCTTCTTGAGCTTTGACATAAGAGAAGTAATGTCCGTTGTGACAACTCCACCCAGCGTGGACCAGCACAGCATAGAGGACATAGACAAGGGGTCCTGTGTTCTGCTGAGACATGTATGGCTGCATGTCAAGGCACTCAGGATAGTGCACATTCTTGGCAAGTTTGCTGCCTGTGACATCGGAGAATCTCTTCAATACAAGGATGAGGACCTTGGCAGAAGTGTGTAAAGTTAACGTCTTGGAGGCCGGCGCCCTCTGGAGACAAAGACCACAATGATAGGCATTCTCTCCATTGAGTTCTTCGGGCTTCACCAACTGTTCCAAAGCTTGCTTGACACTCTGAGCTGCCTGGATATCCAGGGCGATGTCCAGGTAAGGGTCAAAAGTGTCTGAAATGCCGTGGCAGTAGAGACACTTGATTCGAGATCTCCAGTAGCCTCCAAATATTTGGTGGATGAGGGTGGTGTCCTTAGAGTGATGATCTACCTGCTTGTGCCCGGGAAGGCATGCCTTTTTCATGGCATCCACAGTGAACATGAGAAATTCATGGGCATCTTCCTGCTTGCCTCTATGGAAGTCAGCAGCCAATGCCTGTGAGGGCTGGATGACACGGCCAGGAATGTGGAGGGCCCGTGTGATGTGAGCTTGCATAGTACAGAGCATGCAGCCCTTGTGACGATGACACGTTGGAGAGTGCTCCCGGGACAGCATGTAGTTGGCAAGGGGCGGTGTGTACGTCAGGCACTGCAGGGAAGCGTTCACGTAGCAGGTATTTCCCATATTCTGGAGCCCAGCCCCCACCGCAGCAGGTCTCCTGCTACTCAGAGGAAGCTTCTCCCTGGGAGCAAGCTGTCTTGCCACAGGAGCCAAATCATCACAGAGGTCGACACGGGTCTCAGATGAGAGTGGTGACTTCTCAGGGAGAGAAGTCCGCTGGATTTCAGCCAAAGCTGCATCTGGCCGAGAAGATGTGAGTTTTGAAAAGTGGTTGAACTGCCACTCACCTCCCAAGGAGAGTGAGTCGTCCTCCATGTCGACTGGATCAAGGATCACAAGGTTTTTCTCCTGGGAACGCAGGTTGCAGAAAGACGCTATCTCTTCCGAGAGAGTCTTCAAATGACGAGCTCTCTGGCCGCATCAGCCCTTCTATAACTCACCCCCACCAACCGCGAACACCCCACCCTCTCCTCAGGTGCGCGATAAACCAATCAAATATCAGCACTCAATTCAGGAATGAGTCACAGGGTGTGTCTCCTTGCGTCGCTGGGAATTCAACAGACACAGCCCACATCATGACTTCCAGGACACCTGAATCAAATTACTCCTCAGGATGATAGGCACATATAATATGAGTGTAACCGGGTTGGGACAGTGGCCACACAGTTGCCTTATTTTAGGTAAAGCAATGGCAGGGAAGAAATCTTTACCTAGGAAACAGTGTGAGTGTGTGTGTGTGAGTCTGTTTGTGTGTGTGTGTGGGGGGCGTGTGTGTGTGTGTGTGTGTGTGTGTTTGTGCTGGGATGAACTTCCAAGTATGTACTTTTGGCAGCTGCCATCATCCTCTCAGCGACGGAAGGACAAAAAGTCGGAAGTGCGCTTTCTGACCTGAGAATAGTCAATGAAGTATAATATTTAGCACAGCGTATTTTCTTCCCTAATGAGAAAGGAGAGATCCGTGGAATCTAACAGACCTTCCAGCGATAACCTTTCCACGTTGAGCCTATCGATTCTCTATCCGAGTGAAATTAGCTGCCAGTGGAGAACAAGACAAGTCTTTGCATGAAATGCTCTTGTGGAAGCTAGATTGCCAAATAATAAAGCATCAAATGGTAGAAACATGCACTGAAGTTTGAAGAGATACTCAGTGCACAAAGTAGACTGTGAAAGACTTTGGGGAAATCATGCAATCACCGAGAGACTAATTGATGACAATCCCCAAATTTATGTTTGCCAGAAAAGAGAGACGGTCCTGACATTGTATAGTGAGTGGTTTCGGACGTGCCACGGCAGTTTAAGAAAACATGAAACAAAAAACTTGAGAAATCAGAAGGTATCCCAGCTATAACCTTTTGTTTATTAAAGAATTGATGAAAATCAAAAGAACGTATCTCACAGCATGTGTGATAATATTTCCATACGTATGTGATAATGGATCAACGTTTCACAGAGATGAAATAAAAAGTTCTAATTTTGACAAAAGCAAACAAGGAAAATTATACCGTAGAAAAGCCCGGGTGACGGAAGTGAGGCCCTGTCTCAAGAAGAAACATCGGAGACGTTTAAAAGCAGGGAGTGAAACAGAGGATAGCATACCATTTGTAATACTGGCCCTTGTTTCAGTGGGAAAAGGCAAAAATAAGCCGTGTATATCCTGGATTCTCGCATCGATTGTTCAGGATCGGAGATGTTGCCTCCATTTCCAGTTATGCATTGTATGGTGGAATTGCAGTTCGCACATTTGGTGCCAAAATTGTAATGCTGACGAAAGTGGACATGTTCCCTGAAGTAAGAGGGACAGAAATTGGGTGTGTCTTCCGGCTGTCTGGCTTACCAGGAATGAAGATCCTGGCTCTAGGGATTTTCCCAACATGTCTTAGACAGTAAGGAACAGGGCAGAATTGAGGCCCGGCGCCAAGGCCTCTAGGTGTAAAGAAACAGCCCTGGCTTCAGGGCCCATGAAATTAGGATGATTTTAAGGAGGATGATGGAATGAGAGGACTGTGACCTTTGGCCCCGTTTCTTTCCCTTGTCTTTTCATGGGCCAGGTGTGCTCCATCAGAAGGCTTCCTGTGCCGGATGTAAAGTGTCCTGGGGGAAGAAAAGAGCACTGCTTAGAAAGATGCTCCACAGGGAGAAAGGAGCCACCATTTTCAGGAGAATGATCCCCAGAAGCATGAGCAATGCAGATGCCGAGGCTTCACACAAGACCCTGGAGGGTCTTATTCCTGCAGCCGGGACCTGGGCATCGGTGTGCTTTAATGCTCATAACCGATTTTGAGGGGAGCCCAATCGATAAGCTGTCTGCCAGTCATGCTCATCACACCGTAGTTTTCACACACGTCACACGGAGACCCTGTTCGTATGCACATTTGGGTGCTTGAGCAGGGCTGCGCCCAAGATTCTGTGGTTCTACGGAGCCCTGAGTTGTGCCCTGGGCAGCTTTCCTCTGGGGTTGGTCAACTTTGATCACTGTACCTGACGAGAAAGGGACCATGAAATCTAATCAGCAGATAGAGAAAAGGAAGGGGCCATTTCCCACAATCATTTCCACGGAAACACCACGTCGGATAAATAAGTCTGACTGCAGGACAGGGACTGTGCTTCAGAGACGCAGCTTTCGCAGCTGGACGAATGACCCAGAAATTCCCCAAATGCCATTTTTAAACACCCCAAATGAGATTTAGTTCAGGGCTTTCTGAATTTATTTCAGTTGAATACACACACTCCTGTGTTTGCTTTCCTTTATTATCAATACAGCTTCGTTCCAGATGACTTACATGCCAGTGGGAAAATTTTCCGTTTCCACTCATGGGAAGTGGGCACCGTGAAACAGGCAAGTCGGTCTGTCTGTTTCCGGCGTTATGTGGGTTCCAGCAAGAGCACAAGTCCCAGGGCGCCTGAGGTCCATTCAGGAACCAATGTAAAAACGGCGAGCCCGGGTAAGAAAGAAGAGCACCGTTCTTATCTTCCAAATGCATTCCAGTTTCCACTATTCAAGGTGGCGAGAATGATCCACGGATGTCCCACATGAGCCAAATTTCACCTTCTCATGCCGACCAACAACTGACGAATGAAACACACCCCAAGAGAAAATACGAAACCGAGTCCCCTGCAATAACCTCACACGCAAACCTACACGTCGGTAGGTCATATTCAGAAATACACACTGAATGTCATCTATCATGAACACAAACACTCAGACAGTCCCTCCAGAGGTTCGGAAGACTCACGACCCCAAAACTCGATGTTTCCCATATGCGGGCTCATCCTGAGATGTAGCCATCACTATCCAGTTGTCCCTGTTGTAGAGACAGAAACTTGGGCTCCTCATTAGTTTATGTAGGATTGACGGTGTTCGTGTTTGTGTGTGTGTGTGTGTGTTTGCGTGCGCGCTTCTGGGTGTAGTTATGTGTGTGTGTGTGTGTGTGTGTACACCCCTACGTGTGGGTCGGTACTTGCACTGAGATCACTGGTACACAAGCAGAGCCCTCTTGCTGTGTTTGTTCTTCCCTTTGGATCTCCTGGTCCTCCCTTGCAGGGAAGCGAGTGTGCCAGTGTTCATGGACTCCTGATCTGTCGGGGTCGTCGAAGAGAGGTTTAGCAGGGAGCTTTGCTGTTCAGGATGACGGTTCTTCATCCCACACTTGTATTTGGATTGATGAATCACAAGTACGTTGGGAGGCAGGGTACCTTCGACTTTTCTGACGTTGAACTCAGGCTTCGTTTTGTTTTGCTCTTGAAGGAATTTCCAGTGGTCTAAGGTGCTTTCCTGAGTGGCTCTTTCCACCAAGTGCTCGTCCAACTCGGGTGCCTGGAGGCAGGGGTGGTCTCTCTTGAGCTCTCCTTGCGTTGCTCGCCTGTGTGTGTCTTCAGTGCCAAGGGCTCTTGGTTCCCTGCCTCTTGACACACTCTCACTGTGTCTTTCCCATTCACTCTTCTGGATGTAAAAGAGGACATAGGCCTGTTGACTCAGGACAGAAGTGATGCTAGAGGCGGTGACCTCGGCATCATCCATTTTATACCACTGGCCTTCTTGAGCTTTGACATAAGAGAAGTAATGTCCGTTGTGACAACTCCACCCAGCGTGGACCAGCACAGCATAGAGGACATAGACAAGGGGTCCTGTGTTCTGCTGAGACATGTATGGCTGCATGTCAAGGCACTCAGGATAGTGCACATTCTTGGCAAGTTTGCTGCCTGTGACATCGGAGAATCTCTTCAATACAAGGATGAGGACCTTGGCAGAAGTGTGTAAAGTTAACGTCTTGGAGGCCGGCGCCCTCTGGAGACAAAGACCACAATGATAGGCATTCTCTCCATTGAGTTCTTCGGGCTTCACCAACTGTTCCAAAGCTTGCTTGACACTCTGAGCTGCCTGGATATCCAGGGCGTTGTCCAGGTAAGGGTCAAAAGTGTCTGAAATGCCGTGGCAGTAGAGACACTTGATTTGAGATCTCCAGTAGCCTCCAAATATTTGGTGGATGAGGGTGGTGTCCTTAGAGTGATGATCTACCTGCTTGTGCCCGGGAAGGCATGCCTTTTTCATGGCATCCACAGTGAACATGAGAAATTCATGGGCATCTTCCTGCTTGCCTCTATGGAAGTCAGCAGCCAATGCCTGTGAGGGCTGGATGACACGGCCAGGAATGTGGAGGGCCCGTGTGATGTGAGCTTGCATAGTACAGAGCATGCAGCCCTTGTGACGATGACACGTTGGAGAGTGCTCCCGGGACAGCATGTAGTTGGCAAGGGGCGGTGTGTACGTCAGGCACTGCAGGGAAGCGTTCACGTAGCAGGTATTTCCCATATTCTGGAGCCCAGCCCCCACCGCAGCAGGTCTCCTGCTACTCAGAGGAAGCTTCTCCCTGGGAGCAAGCTGTCTTGCCACAGGAGCCAAATCATCACAGAGGTCGACACGGGTCTCAGATGAGAGTGGTGACTTCTCAGGGAGAGAAGTCCGCTGGATTTCAGCCAAAGCTGCATCTGGCCGAGAAGATGTGAGTTTTGAAAAGTGGTTGAACTGCCACTCACCTCCCAAGGAGAGTGAGTCGTCCTCCATGTCGACTGGAACAAGGATCACAAGGTTTTTCTCCTGGGAACGCAGGTTGCAGAAAGACGCTATCTCTTCCGAGAGAGTCTTCAAATGACGAGCTCGCTGGCCGCATCAGCCCTTCTATAACTCACCCCCACCAACCGCGAACACCCCACCCTCTCCTCAGGTGCGCGATAAACCAATCAAATATCAGCACTCAATTCAGGAATGAGTCACAGGGTGTGTCTCCTTGCGTCGCTGGGAATTCAACAGACACAGCCCACATCATGACTTCCAGGACACCTGAATCAAATTACTCCTCATTATGATAGGCACATATAATATGAGTGTAACCGGGTTGGGACAGTGGCCACACAGTTGCCTTATTTTAGGTAAAGCAATGGCAGGGAAGAAATCTTTACCTAGGAAACAGTGTGAGTGTGTGTGTGTGAGTGTGTTTGTGTGTGTGTGTGGGGGGCGTGTGTGTGTGTGTGTGTGTGTGTGTGTGTGTTTGTGCTGGGATGAATTTACAAGTATGTACTTTTGGCAGCTGCCATCATCCTCTCAGCGACGGAAGGACAAAAAGTCGGAAGTGCGCTTTCTGACCTGAGAATAGTCAATGAAGTATAATATTTAGCACAGCGTATTTTCTTCCCTAATGAGAAAGGAGAGATCCGTGGAATCTAACAGACCTTCCAGCGATAACCTTTCCACGTTGAGCCTATCGATTCTCTATCCGAGTGAAATTAGCTGCCAGTGGAGAACAAGACAAGTCTTTGCATGAAATGCTCTTGTGGAAGCTAGATTGCCAAATAATAAAGCATCAAATGGTAGAAACATGCACTGAAGTTTGAAGAGATACTCAGTGCACAAAGTAGACTGTGAAAGACTTTGGGGAAATCATGCAATCACCGAGAGACTAATTGATGACAATCCCCAAATTTATGTTTGCCAGAAAAGAGAGACGGTCCTGACATTGTATAGTGTGGTTTCGGACGTGCCACGGCAGTTTAAGAAAACATGAAACAAAAAACTTGAGAAATCAGAAGGTATCCCAGCTATAACCTTTTGTTTATTAAAGAATTGATGAAAATCAAAAGAACGTATCTCACAGCATGTGTGATAATATTTCCATACGTATGTGATAATGGATCAACGTTTCACAGAGATGAAATAAAAAGTTCTAATTTTGACAAAAGCAAACAAGGAAAATTATACCGTAGAAAAGCCCGGGTGACGGAAGTGAGGCCCTGTCTCAAGAAGAAACATCGGAGACGTTTAAAAGCAGGGAGTGAAACAGAGGATAGCATACCATTTGTAATACTGGCCCTTGTTTCAGTGGGAAAAGGCAAAAATAAGCCGTGTATATCCTGGATTCTCGCATCGATTGTTCAGGATCGGAGATGTTGCCTCCATTTCCAGTTATGCATTGTATGGTGGAATTGCAGTTCGCACATTTGGTGCCAAAATTGTAATGCTGACGAAAGTGGACATGTTCCCTGAAGTAAGAGGGACAGAAATTGGGTGTGTCTTCCGGCTGTCTGGCTTACCAGGAATGAAGATCCTGGCTCTAGGGATTTTCCCAACATGTCTTAGACAGTAAGGAACAGGGCAGAATTGAGGCCCGGCGCCAAGGCCTCTAGGTGTAAAGAAACAGCCCTGGCTTCAGGGCCCATGAAATTAGGATGATTTTAAGGAGGATGATGGAATGAGAGGACTGTGACCTTTGGCCCCGTTTCTTTCCCTTGTCTTTTCATGGGCCAGGTGTGCTCCATCAGAAGGCTTCCTGTGCCGGATGTAAAGTGTCCTGGGGGAAGAAAAGAGCACTGCTTAGAAAGATGCTCCACAGGGAGAAAGGAGCCACCATTTTCAGGAGAATGATCCCCAGAAGCATGAGCAATGCAGATGCCGAGGCTTCACACAAGACCCTGGAGGGTCTTATTCCTGCAGCCGGGACCTGGGCATCGGTGTGCTTTAATGCTCATAACCGATTTTGAGGGGAGCCCAATCGATAAGCTGTCTCCCAGTCATGCTCATCACACCGTAGTTTTCACACACGTCACACGGAGACCCTGTTCGTATGCACATTTGGGTGCTTGAGCAGGGCTGCGCCCAAGATTCTGTGGTTCTACGGAGCCCTGAGTTGTGCCCTGGGCAGCTTTCCTCTGGGGTTGGTCAACTTTGATCACTGTACCTGACGAGAAAGGGACCATGAAATCTAATCAGCAAATAGAGAAAAGGAAGGGGCCATTTCCCACAATCATTTCCACGGAAAAACCACGTCGGATAAATAAGTCTGACTGCAGGACAGGGACTGTGCTTCAGAGACGCAGCTTTCGCAGCTGGACGAATGACCCAGAAATTCCCCAAATGCCATTTTTAAACACACCAAATGAGATTTAGTTCAGGGCTTTCTGAATTTATTTCAGTTGAATACACACACTCCTGTGTTTGCTTTCCTTTATTATCAATACAGCTTCGTTCCAGATGACTTACATGCCAGTGGGAAAATTTTCCGTTTCGACTCATGGGAAGTGGGCACCGTGAAACAGGCAAGTCGGTCTGTCTGTTTCCGGCGTTATGTGGGTTCCAGCAAGAGCACAAGTCCCAGGGCGCCTGAGGTCCATTCAGGAACCAATGTAAAAACGGCGAGCCCGGGTAAGAAAGAAGAGCACCGTTCTTATCTTCCAAATGCATTCCAGTTTCCACTATTCAAGGTGGCGAGAATGATCCACGGATGTCCCACATGAGCCAAATTTCACCTTCTCATGCCGACCAACAACTGACGAATGAAACACACCCCAAGAGAAAATACGAAACCGAGTCCCCTGCAATAACCTCACACGCAAACCTACACGTCGGTAGGTCATATTCAGAAATACACACTGAATGTCATCTATCATGAACACAAACACTCAGACAGTCCCTCCAGAGGTTCGGAAGACTCACGACCCCAAAACTCGATGTTTCCCATATGCGGGCTCATCCTGAGATGTAGCCATCACTATCCAGTTGTCCCTGTTGTAGAGACAGAAACTTGGGCTCCTCATTAGTTTATGTAGGATTGACGGTGTTCGTGTTTGTGTGTGTGTGTGTGTGTTTGCGTGCGCGCTTCTGGGTGTAGTTATGTGTGTGTGTGTGTGTGTGTGTGCACCCCTACGTGTGGGTCGGTACTTGCACTGAGATCACTGGCACACAAGCAGAGCCCTCTTGCTGTGTTTGTTCTTCCCTTTGGATCTCCTGGTCCTCCCTTGCAGGGAAGCGAGTGTGCCAGTGTTCATGGACTCCTGATCTGTCGGGGTCGTCGAAGAGAGGTTTAGCAGGGAGCTTTGCTGTTCAGGATGACGGTTCTTCATCCCACACTTGTATTTGGATTGATGAATCACAAGTACGTTGGGAGGCAGGGTACCTTCGACTTTTCTGACGTTGAACTCAGGCTTCGTTTTGTTTTGCTCTTGAAGGAATTTCCAGTGGTCTAAGGTGCTTTCCTGAGTGGCTCTTTCCACCAAGTGCTCGTCCAACTCGGGTGCCTGGAGGCAGGGGTGGTCTCTCTTGAGCTCTCCTTGCGTTGCTCGCCTGTGTGTGTCTTCAGTGCCAAGGGCTCTTGGTTCCCTGCCTCTTGACACACTCTCACTGTGTCTTTCCCATTCACTCTTCTGGATGTAAAAGAGGACATAGGCCTGTTGACTCAGGACAGAAGTGATGCTAGAGGCGGTGACCTCGGCATCATCCATTTTATACCACTGGCCTTCTTGAGCTTTGACATAAGAGAAGTAATGTCCGTTGTGACAACTCCACCCAGCGTGGACCAGCACAGCATAGAGGACATAGACAAGGGGTCCTGTGTTCTGCTGAGACATGTATGGCTGCATGTCAAGGCACTCAGGATAGTGCACATTCTTGGCAAGTTTGCTGCCTGTGACATCGGAGAATCTCTTCAATACAAGGATGAGGACCTTGGCAGAAGTGTGTAAAGTTAACGTCTTGGAGGCCGGCGCCCTCTGGAGACAAAGACCACAATGATAGGCATTCTCTCCATTGAGTTCTTCGGGCTTCACCAACTGTTCCAAAGCTTGCATGACACTCTGAGCTGCCTGGATATCCAGGGCGATGTCCAGGTAAGGGTCAAAAGTGTCTGAAATGCCGTGGCAGTAGAGACACTTGATTTGAGATCTCCAGTAGCCTCCAAATATTTGGTGGATGAGGGTGGTGTCCTTAGAGTGATGATCTACCTGCTTGTGCCCGGGAAGGCATGCCTTTTTCATGGCATCCACAGTGAACATGAGAAATTCATGGGCATCTTCCTGCTTGCCTCTATGGAAGTCAGCAGCCAATGCCTGTGAGGGCTGGATGACACGGCCAGGAATGTGGAGGGCCCGTGTGATGTGAGCTTGCATAGTACAGAGCATGCAGCCCTTGTGACGATGACACGTTGGAGAGTGCTCCCGGGACAGCATGTAGTTGGCAAGGGGCGGTGTGTACGTCAGGCACTGCAGGGAAGCGTTCACGTAGCAGGTATTTCCCATATTCTGGAGCCCAGCCCCCACCGCAGCAGGTCTCCTGCTACTCAGAGGAAGCTTCTCCCTGGGAGCAAGCTGTCTTGCCACAGGAGCCAAATCATCACAGAGGTCGACACGGGTCTCAGATGAGAGTGGTGACTTCTCAGGGAGATAAGTCCGCTGGATTTCAGCCAAAGGTGCATCTGGCCGAGAAGATGTGAGTTTTGAAAAGTGGTTGAAGTGCCACTCACCTCCCAAGGAGAGTGAGTCGTCCTCCATGTCGACTGGAACAAGGATCACAAGGTTTTTCTGCTGGGACCGCAGGTTGCAGAAAGACACTATCTCTTCCGAGAGAGTCTTCAAATGACGAGCTCTCTGGCCGCATCAGCCCTTCTATAACTCACCCCCACCAACCGCGAACACCCCACCCTCTCCTCAGGTGCGCGATAAACCAATCAAATATCAGCACTCAATTCAGGAATGAGTCACAGGGTGTGTCCCCTTGCGTCGCTGGGAATTCAACAGACACAGCCCACATCATGACTTCCAGAACACCTGAATCAAATTACTCCTCAGGATGATAGGCACATATAATATGAGTGTAACCGGGTTGGGACAGTGGCCACACAGTTGCCTTATTTTAGGTAAAGCAATGGCAGGGAAGAAATCTTTACCTAGGAAACAGTGTGAGTGTGTGTGTGTGAGTGTGTTTGTGTGTGGGGGGGAGGGGAGTGTGTGTGTGTGTGTGTGTGTGTGTGTTTGTGCTGGGATGAACTTCCAAGTATGTACTTTTGGCAGCTGCCATCATCCTCTCAGCGACGGAAGGACAAGAAGTCGGAAGTGCACTTTCTGACCTGAGAATAGTCAATGAAGTATAATATTTAGCACAGCGTATTTCCTTCCCTAATGAGAAAGGAGAGATCCGTGGAATCTAACAGACCTTGCAGCGATAACCTTTCCACGTTGAGCCTATCGATTCTCTATCCGAGTGAAATTAGCTGCCAGTGGAGAACAAGACAAGTCTTTGCATGAAATGGTCTTGTGGAAGCTAGATTGCCAAATAATAAAGCATCAAATGGTAGAAACATGCACTGAAGTTTGAAGAGATACTCAGTGCACAAAGTAGACTGTTAAAGACTTTGGGGAAATCATGCAATCACCGAGAGACTAATTTTTGACAATCCGCAAATTTATGTTTGCCAGAAAAGAGAGACGGTCCTGACATTGTATAGTGAGTGGTTTCGGACGTGCCACGGCAGTTTAAGACAACATGAAACAAAAAACTTGAGAAATCAGAAGGTATCCCAGCTATAACCTTTTGTTTATTAAAGAATTGATGAAAATCAAAAGAACGTATCTCACAGCATGTGTGATAATATTTCCATACGTATGTGATAATGGATCAACGTTTCACAGAGATGAAATAAAAAGTTCTAATTTTGACAAAAGCAAACAAGGAAAATTATACCGTAGAAAAGCCCGGGTGACGGAAGTGAGGCCCTGTCTCAAGAAGAAACATCGGAGACGTTTAAAAGCAGGGAGTGAAACAGAGGATAGCATACCATTTGTAATACTGGCCCTTGTTTCAGTGGGAAAAGGCAAAAATAAGCCGTGTATATCCTGGATTCTCGCATCGATTGTTCAGGATCGGAGATGTTGCCTCCATTTCCAGTTATGCATTGTATGGTGGAATTGCAGTTCGCACATTTGGTGCCAAAATTGTAATGCTGACGAAAGTGGACATGTTCCCTGAAGTAAGAGGGACAGAAATTGGGTGTGTCTTCCGGCTGTCTGGCTTACCAGGAATGAAGATCCTGGCTCTAGGGATTTTCCCAACATGTCTTAGACAGTAAGGAACAGGGCAGAATTGAGGCCCGGCGCCAAGGCCTCTAGGTGTAAAGAAACAGCCCTGGCTTCAGGGCCCATGAAATTAGGATGATTTTAAGGAGGATGATGGAATGAGAGGACTGTGACCTTTGGCCCCGTTTCTTTCCCTTGTCTTTTCATGGGCCAGGTGTGCTCCATCAGAAGGCTTCCTGTGCCGGATGTAAAGTGTCCTGGGGGAAGAAAAGAGCACTGCTTAGAAAGATGCTCCACAGGGAGAAAGGAGCCACCATTTTCAGGAGAATGATCCCCAGAAGCATGAGCAATGCAGATGCCGAGGCTTCACACAAGACCCTGGAGGGTCTTATTCCTGCAGCCGGGACCTGGGCATCGGTGTGCTTTAATGCTCATAACCGATTTTGAGGGGAGCCCAATCGATAAGCTGTCTCCCAGTCATGCTCATCACACCGTAGTTTTCACACACGTCACACGGAGACCCTGTTCGTATGCACATTTGGGTGCTTGAGCAGGGCTGCGCCCAAGATTCTGTGGTTCTACGGAGCCCTGAGTTGTGCCCTGGGCAGCTTTCCTCTGGGGTTGGTCAACTTTGATCACTGTACCTGACGAGAAAGGGACCATGAAATCTAATCAGCAAATAGAGAAAAGGAAGGGGCCATTTCCCACAATCATTTCCACGGAAAAACCACGTCGGATAAATAAGTCTGACTGCAGGACAGGGACTGTGCTTCAGAGACGCAGCTTTCGCAGCTGGACGAATGACCCAGAAATTCCCCAAATGCCATTTTTAAACACACCAAATGAGATTTAGTTCAGGGCTTTCTGAATTTATTTCAGTTGAATACACACACTCCTGTGTTTGCTTTCCTTTATTATCAATACAGCTTCGTTCCAGATGACTTACATGCCAGTGGGAAAATTTTCCGTTTCGACTCATGGGAAGTGGGCACCGTGAAACAGGCAAGTCGGTCTGTCTGTTTCCGGCGTTATGTGGGTTCCAGCAAGAGCACAAGTCCCAGGGCGCCTGAGGTCCATTCAGGAACCAATGTAAAAACGGCGAGCCCGGGTAAGAAAGAAGAGCACCGTTCTTATCTTCCAAATGCATTCCAGTTTCCACTATTCAAGGTGGCGAGAATGATCCACGGATGTCCCACATGAGCCAAATTTCACCTTCTCATGCCGACCAACAACTGACGAATGAAACACACCCCAAGAGAAAATACGAAACCGAGTCCCCTGCAATAACCTCACACGCAAACCTACAGGTCGGTAGGTCATATTCAGAAATACACACTGAATGTCATCTATCATGAACACAAACACTCAGACAGTCCCTCCAGAGGTTCGGAAGACTCACGACCCCAAAACTCGATGTTTCCCATATGCGGGCTCATCCTGAGATGTAGCCATCACTATCCAGTTGTCCCTGTTGTAGAGACAGAAACTTGGGCTCCTCATTAGTTTATGTAGGATTGACGGTGTTCGTGTTTGTGTGTGTGTGTGTGTGTTTGCGTGCGCGCTTCTGGGTGTAGTTATGTGTGTGTGTGTGTGTGTGTGTGCACCCCTACGTGTGGGTCGGTACTTGCACTGAGATCACTGGCACACAAGCAGAGCCCTCTTGCTGTGTTTGTTCTTCCCTTTGGATCTCCTGGTCCTCCCTTGCAGGGAAGCGAGTGTGCCAGTGTTCATGGACTCCTGATCTGTCGGGGTCGTCGAAGAGAGGTTTAGCAGGGAGCTTTGCTGTTCAGGATGACGGTTCTTCATCCCACACTTGTATTTGGATTGATGAATCACAAGTACGTTGGGAGGCAGGGTACCTTCGACTTTTCTGACGTTGAACTCAGGCTTCGTTTTGTTTTGCTCTTGAAGGAATTTCCAGTGGTCTAAGGTGCTTTCCTGAGTGGCTCTTTCCACCAAGTGCTCGTCCAACTCGGGTGCCTGGAGGCAGGGGTGGTCTCTCTTGAGCTCTCCTTGCGTTGCTCGCCTGTGTGTGTCTTCAGTGCCAAGGGCTCTTGGTTCCCTGCCTCTTGACACACTCTCACTGTGTCTTTCCCATTCACTCTTCTGGATGTAAAAGAGGACATAGGCCTGTTGACTCAGGACAGAAGTGATGCTAGAGGCGGTGACCTCGGCATCATCCATTTTATACCACTGGCCTTCTTGAGCTTTGACATAAGAGAAGTAATGTCCGTTGTGACAACTCCACCCAGCGTGGACCAGCACAGCATAGAGGACATAGACAAGGGGTCCTGTGTTCTGCTGAGACATGTATGGCTGCATGTCAAGGCACTCAGGATAGTGCACATTCTTGGCAAGTTTGCTGCCTGTGACATCGGAGAATCTCTTCAATACAAGGATGAGGACCTTGGCAGAAGTGTGTAAAGTTAACGTCTTGGAGGCCGGCGCCCTCTGGAGACAAAGACCACAATGATAGGCATTCTCTCCATTGAGTTCTTCGGGCTTCACCAACTGTTCCAAAGCTTGCATGACACTCTGAGCTGCCTGGATATCCAGGGCGATGTCCAGGTAAGGGTCAAAAGTGTCTGAAATGCCGTGGCAGTAGAGACACTTGATTTGAGATCTCCAGTAGCCTCCAAATATTTGGTGGATGAGGGTGGTGTCCTTAGAGTGATGATCTACCTGCTTGTGCCCGGGAAGGCATGCCTTTTTCATGGCATCCACAGTGAACATGAGAAATTCATGGGCATCTTCCTGCTTGCCTCTATGGAAGTCAGCAGCCAATGCCTGTGAGGGCTGGATGACACGGCCAGGAATGTGGAGGGCCCGTGTGATGTGAGCTTGCATAGTACAGAGCATGCAGCCCTTGTGACGATGACACGTTGGAGAGTGCTCCCGGGACAGCATGTAGTTGGCAAGGGGCGGTGTGTACGTCAGGCACTGCAGGGAAGCGTTCACGTAGCAGGTATTTCCCATATTCTGGAGCCCAGCCCCCACCGCAGCAGGTCTCCTGCTACTCAGAGGAAGCTTCTCCCTGGGAGCAAGCTGTCTTGCCACAGGAGCCAAATCATCACAGAGGTCGACACGGGTCTCAGATGAGAGTGGTGACTTCTCAGGGAGATAAGTCCGCTGGATTTCAGCCAAAGGTGCATCTGGCCGAGAAGATGTGAGTTTTGAAAAGTGGTTGAAGTGCCACTCACCTCCCAAGGAGAGTGAGTCGTCCTCCATGTCGACTGGAACAAGGATCACAAGGTTTTTCTGCTGGGACCGCAGGTTGCAGAAAGACACTATCTCTTCCGAGAGAGTCTTCAAATGACGAGCTCTCTGGCCGCATCAGCCCTTCTATAACTCACCCCCACCAACCGCGAACACCCCACCCTCTCCTCAGGTGCGCGATAAACCAATCAAATATCAGCACTCAATTCAGGAATGAGTCACAGGGTGTGTCCCCTTGCGTCGCTGGGAATTCAACAGACACAGCCCACATCATGACTTCCAGAACACCTGAATCAAATTACTCCTCAGGATGATAGGCACATATAATATGAGTGTAACCGGGTTGGGACAGTGGCCACACAGTTGCCTTATTTTAGGTAAAGCAATGGCAGGGAAGAAATCTTTACCTAGGAAACAGTGTGAGTGTGTGTGTGTGAGTGTGTTTGTGTGTGGGGGGGAGGGGAGTGTGTGTGTGTGTGTGTGTGTGTGTGTTTGTGCTGGGATGAACTTCCAAGTATGTACTTTTGGCAGCTGCCATCATCCTCTCAGCGACGGAAGGACAAGAAGTCGGAAGTGCACTTTCTGACCTGAGAATAGTCAATGAAGTATAATATTTAGCACAGCGTATTTCCTTCCCTAATGAGAAAGGAGAGATCCGTGGAATCTAACAGACCTTGCAGCGATAACCTTTCCACGTTGAGCCTATCGATTCTCTATCCGAGTGAAATTAGCTGCCAGTGGAGAACAAGACAAGTCTTTGCATGAAATGGTCTTGTGGAAGCTAGATTGCCAAATAATAAAGCATCAAATGGTAGAAACATGCACTGAAGTTTGAAGAGATACTCAGTGCACAAAGTAGACTGTTAAAGACTTTGGGGAAATCATGCAATCACCGAGAGACTAATTGTTGACAATCCGCAAATTTATGTTTGCCAGAAAAGAGAGACGGTCCTGACATTGTATAGTGAGTGGTTTCGGACGTGCCACGGCAGTTTAAGACAACATGAAACAAAAAACTTGAGAAATCAGAAGGTATCCCAGCTATAACCTTTTGTTTATTAAAGAATTGATGAAAATCAAAAGAACGTATCTCACAGCATGTGTGATAATATTTCCATACGTATGTGATAATGGATCAACGTTTCATAGAGATGAAATAAAAAGTTCTAATTTTGACAAAAGCAAACAAGGAAAATTATACCGTAGAAAAGCCCGGGTGACGGAAGTGAGGCCCTGTCTCAAGAAGAAACATCGGAGACGTTTAAAAGCAGGGAGTGAAACAGAGGATAGCATACCATTTGTAATACTGGCCCTTGTTTCAGTGGGAAAAGGCAAAAATAAGCCGTGTATATCCTGGATTCTCGCATCGATTGTTCAGGATCGGAGATGTTGCCTCCATTTCCAGTTATGCATTGTATGGTGGAATTGCAGTTCGCACATTTGGTGCCAAAATTGTTATGCTGACGAAAGTGGACATGTTCCCTGAAGTAAGAGGGACAGAAATTGGGTGTGTCTTCCGGCTGTCTGGCTTACCAGGAATGAAGATCCTGGCTCTAGGGATTTTCCCAACATGTCTTAGACAGTAAGGAACAGGGCAGAATTGAGGCCCGGCGCCAAGGCCTCTAGGTGTAAAGAAACAGCCCTGGCTTCAGGGCCCATGAAATTAGGATGATTTTAAGGAGGATGATGGAATGAGAGGACTGTGACCTTTGGCCCCGTTTCTTTCCCTTGTCTTTTCATGGGCCAGGTGTGCTCCATCAGAAGGCTTCCTGTGCCGGATGTAAAGTGTCCTGGGGGAAGAAAAGAGCACTGCTTAGAAAGATGCTCCACAGGGAGAAAGGAGCCACCATTTTCAGGAGAATGATCCCCAGAAGCATGAGCAATGCAGATGCCGAGGCTTCACACAAGACCCTGGAGGGTCTTATTCCTGCAGCCGGGACCTGGGCATCGGTGTGCTTTAATGCTCATAACCGATTTTGAGGGGAGCCCAATCGATAAGCTGTCTGCCAGTCATGCTCATCACATCGTAGTTTTCACACACGTCACACGGAGACCCTGTTCGTATGCACATTTGGGTGCTTGAGCAGGGCTGCGCCCAAGATTCTGTGGTGCTACGGAGACCTGAGTTGTGCCCTGGGCAGCTTTCCTCTGGGGTTGGTCAACTATGATCACTGCACCTGACGAGAAAGGGACCATGAAATCTAATCAGCAAATAGAGAAAAGGAAGGGGCCATTTCCCACAATCATTTCCACGGAAACACCACGTCGGATAAATAAGTCTGACTGCAGGACAGGGACTGTGCTTCAGAGACGCAGCTTTCGCAGCTGGATGAATGACCCAGAAATTCCCCAAATGCCATTTTTAAACACACCAAATGAGATTTAGTTCAGGGCTTTCTGAATTTATTTCAGTTGAATACACACACTCCTGTGTTTGCTTTCCTTTATTATCAATACAGCTTCGTTCCAGATGACTTACATGCCAGTGGGAAAATTTTCCGTTTCGACTCATGGGAAGTGGGCACCGTGAAACAGGCAAGTCGGTCTGTCTGTTTCCGGCGTTATGTGGGTTCCAGCAAGAGCACAAGTCCCAGGGCGCCTGAGGTCCATTCAGGAACCAATGTAAAAACGGCGAGCCCGGGTAAGAAAGAAGAGCACCGTTCTTATCTTCCAAATGCATTCCAGTTTCCACTATTCAAGGTGGCGAGAATGATCCACGGATGTCCCACATGAGCCAAATTTCACCTTCTCATGCCGACCAACAACTGACGAATGAAACACACCCCAAGAGAAAATACGAAACCGAGTCCCCTGCAATAACCTCACACGCAAACCTACACGTCGGTAGGTCATATTCAGAAATACACACTGAATGTCATCTATCATGAACACAAACACTCAGACAGTCCCTCCAGAGGTTCGGAAGACTCACGACCCCAAAACTCGATGTTTCCCATATGCGGGCTCATCCTGAGATGTAGCCATCACTATCCAGTTGTCCCTGTTGTAGAGACAGAAACTTGGGCTCCTCATTAGTTTATGTAGGATTGACGGTGTTCGTGTTTGTGTGTGTGTGTGTGTGTGTGTGTTTGCGTGCGCGCTTCTGGGTGTAGTTATGTGTGTGTGTGTGTGTGTGTGTGTGCACCCCTACGTGTGGGTCGGTACTTGCACTGAGATCACTGGCACACAAGCAGAGCCCTCTTGCTGTGTTTGTTCTTCCCTTTGGATCTCCTGGTCCTCCCTTGCAGGGAAGCGAGTGTGCCAGTGTTCATGGACTCCTGATCTGTCGGGGTCGTCGAAGAGAGGTTTAGCAGGGAGCTTTGCTGTTCAGGATGACGGTTCTTCATCCCACACTTGTATTTGGATTGATGAATCACAAGTACGTTGGGAGGCAGGGTACCTTCGACTTTTCTGACGTTGAACTCAGGCTTCGTTTTGTTTTGCTCTTGAAGGAATTTCCAGTGGTCTAAGGTGCTTTCCTGAGTGGCTCTTTCCACCAAGTGCTCGTCCAACTCGGGTGCCTGGAGGCAGGGGTGGTCTCTCTTGAGCTCTCCTTGCGTTGCTCGCCTGTGTGTGTCTTCAGCGCCAAGGGCTCTTGGTTCCCTGCCTCTTGACACACTCTCACTGTGTCTTTCCCATTCACTCTTCTGGATGTAAAAGAGGACATAGGCCTGTTGACTCAGGACAGAAGTGATGCTAGAGGCGGTGACCTCGGCATCATCCATTTTATACCACTGGCCTTCTTGAGCTTTGACATAAGAGAAGTAATGTCCGTTGTGACAACTCCACCCAGCGTGGACCAGCACAGCATAGAGGACATAGACAAGGGGTCCTGTGTTCTGCTGAGACATGTATGGCTGCATGTCAAGGCACTCAGGATAGTGCACATTCTTGGCAAGTTTGCTGCCTGTGACATCGGAGAATCTCTTCAATACAAGGATGAGGACCTTGGCAGAAGTGTGTAAAGTTAACGTCTTGGAGGCCGGCGCCCTCTGGAGACAAAGACCACAATGATAGGCATTCTCTCCATTGAGTTCTTCGGGCTTCACCAACTGTTCCAAAGCTTGCTTGACACTCTGAGCTGCCTGGATATCCAGGGCGATGTCCAGGTAAGGGTCAAAAGTGTCTGAAATGCCGTGGCAGTGGAGACACTTGATTTGAGATCTCCAGTAGCCTCCAAATATTTGGTGGATGAGGGTGGTGTCCTTAGAGTGATGATCTACCTGCTTGTGCCCGGGAAGGCATGCCTTTTTCATGGCATCCACAGTGAACATGAGAAATTCATGGGCATCTTCCTGCTTGCCTCTATGGAAGTCAGCAGCCAATGCCTGTGAGGGCTGGATGACACGGCCAGGAATGTGGAGGGCCCGTGTGATGTGAGCTTGCATAGTACAGAGCATGCAGCCCTTGTGACGATGACACGTTGGAGAGTGCTCCCGGGACAGCATGTAGTTGGCAAGGGGCGGTGTGTACGTCAGGCACTGCAGGGAAGCGTTCACGTAGCAGGTATTTCCCATATTCTGGAGCCCAGCCCCCACCGCAGCAGGTCTCCTGCTACTCAGAGGAAGCTTCTCCCTGGGAGCAAGCTGTCTTGCCACAGGAGCCAAATCATCACAGAGGTCGACACGGGTCTCAGATGAGAGTGGTGACTTCTCAGGGAGAGAAGTCCGCTGGATTTCAGCCAAAGCTGCATCTGGCCGAGAAGATGTGAGTTTTGAAAAGTGGTTGAACTGCCACTCACCTCCCAAGGAGAGTGAGTCGTCCTCCATGTCGACTGGAACAAGGATCACAAGGTTTTTCTGCTGGGACCGCAGGTTGCAGAAAGACGCTATCTCTTCCGAGAGAGTCTTCAAATGACGAGCTCTCTGGCCGCATCAGCCCTTCTATAACTCACCCCCACCAACCGCGAACACCCCACCCTCTCCTCAGGTGCGCGATAAACCAATCAAATATCAGCACTCAATTCAGGAATGAGTCACAGGGTGTGTCCCCTTGCGTCGCTGGGAATTCAACAGACACAGCCCACATCATGACTTCCAGAACATCTGAATCAAATTACTCCTCAGGATGATAGGCACATATAATATGAGTGTAACCGGGTTGGGACAGTGGCCACACAGTTGCCTTATTTTAGGTAAAGCAATGGCAGGGAAGAAATCTTTACCTAGGAAACAGTGTGAGTGTGTGTGTGTGAGTGTGTTTGTGTGTGGGGGGGAGGGGCGTGTGTGTGTGTGTGTGTGTGTGTGTTTGTGCTGGGATGAACTTCCAAGTATGTACTTTTGGCAGCTGCCATCATCCTCTCAGCGACGGAAGGACAAGAAGTCGGAAGTGCACTTTCTGACCTGAGAATAGTCAATGAAGTATAATATTTAGCACAGCGTATTTTCTTCCCTAATGAGAAAGGAGAGATCCGTGGAATCTAACAGACCTTCCAGCGATAACCTTTCCACGTTGAGCCTATCGATTCTCTATCCGAGTGAAATTAGCTGCCAGTGGAGAACAAGACAAGTCTTTGCATGAAATGGTCTTGTGGAAGCTAGATTGCCAAATAATAAAGCATCAAATGGTAGAAACATGCACTGAAGTTTGAAGAGATACTCAGTGCACAAAGTAGACTGTGAAAGACTTTGGGGAAATCATGCAATCACCGAGAGACTAATTGTTGACAATCCGCAAATTTATGTTTGCCAGAAAAGAGAGACGGTCCTGACATTGTATAGTGAGTGGTTTCGGACGTGCCACGGCAGTTTAAGACAACATGAAACAAAAAACTTGAGAAATCAGAAGGTATCCCAGCTATAACCTTTTGTTTATTAAAGAATTGATGAAAATCAAAAGAACGTATCTCACAGCATGTGTGATAATATTTCCATACGTATGTGATAATGGATCAACGTTTCATAGAGATGAAATAAAAAGTTCTAATTTTGACAAAAGCAAACAAGGAAAATTATACCGTAGAAAAGCCCGGGTGACGGAAGTGAGGCCCTGTCTCAAGAAGAAACATCGGAGACGTTTAAAAGAAGGGAGTGAAACAGAGGATAGCATACCATTTGTAATACTGGCCCTTGTTTCAGTGGGAAAAGGCAAAAATAAGCCGTGTATATCCTGGATTCTCGCATCGATTGTTCAGGATCGGAGATGTTGCCTCCATTTCCAGTTATGCATTGTATGGTGGAATTGCAGTTCGCACATTTGGTGCCAAAATTGTAATGCTGACGAAAGTGGACATGTTCCCTGAAGTAAGAGGGACAGAAATTGGGTGTGTCTTCCGGCTGTCTGGCTTACCAGGAATGAAGATCCTGGCTCTAGGGATTTTCCCAACATGTCTTAGACAGTAAGGAACAGGGCAGAATTGAGGCCCGGCGCCAAGGCCTCTAGGTGTAAAGAAACAGCCCTGGCTTCAGGGCCCATGAAATTAGGATGATTTTAAGGAGGATGATGGAATGAGAGGACTGTGACCTTTGGCCCCGTTTCTTTCCCTTGTCTTTTCATGGGCCAGGTGTGCTCCATCAGAAGGCTTCCTGTGCCGGATGTAAAGTGTCCTGGGGGAAGAAAAGAGCACTGCTTAGAAAGATGCTCCACAGGGAGAAAGGAGCCACCATTTTCAGGAGAATGATCCCCAGAAGCATGAGCAATGCAGATGCCGAGGCTTCACACAAGACCCTGGAGGGTCTTATTCCTGCAGCCGGGACCTGGGCATCGGTGTGCTTTAACGCTCATAACCGATTTTGAGGGGAGCCCAATCGATAAGCTGTCTGCCAGTCATGCTCATCACACCGTAGTTTTCACACACGTCACACGGAGACCCTGTTCGTATGCACATTTGGGTGCTTGAGCAGGGCTGCGCCCAAGATTCTGTGGTTCTACGGAGCCCTGAGTTGTGCCCTGGGCAGCTTTCCTCTGGGGTTGGTCAACTTTGATCACTGCACCTGACGAGAAAGGGACCATGAAATCTAATCAGCAAATAGAGAAAAGGAAGGGGCCATTTCCCACAATCATTTCCACGGAAACACCACGTCGGATAAATAAGTCTGACTGCAGGACAGGGACTGTGCTTCAGAGACGCAGCTTTCGCAGCTGGACGAATGACCCAGAAATTCCCCAAATGCCATTTTTAAACACACCAAATGAGATTTAGTTCAGGGCTTTCTGAATTTATTTCAGTTGAATACACACACTCCTGTGTTTGCTTTCCTTTATTATCAATACAGCTTCGTTCCAGATGACTTACATGCCAGTGGGAAAATTTTCCGTTTCGACTCATGGGAAGTGGGCACCGTGAAACAGGCAAGTCGGTCTGTCTGTTTCCGGCGTTATGTGGGTTCCAGCAAGAGCACAAGTCCCAGGGCGCCTGAGGTCCATTCAGGAACCAATGTAAAAACGGCGAGCCCGGGTAAGAAAGAAGAGCACCGTTCTTATCTTCCAAATGCATTCCAGTTTCCACTATTCAAGGTGGCGAGAATGATCCACGGATGTCCCACATGAGCCAAATTTCACCTTCTCATGCCGACCAACAACTGACGAATGAAACACACCCCAAGAGAAAATACGAAACCGAGTCCCCTGCAATAACCTCACACGCAAACCTACACGTCGGTAGGTCATATTCAGAAATACACACTGAATGTCATCTATCATGAACACAAACACTCAGACAGTCCCTCCAGAGGTTCGGAAGACTCACGACCCCAAAACTCGATGTTTCCCATATGCGGGCTCATCCTGAGATGTAGCCATCACTATCCAGTTGTCCCTGTTGTAGAGACAGAAACTTGGGCTCCTCATTAGTTTATGTAGGATTGACGGTGTTCGTGTTTGTGTGTGTGTGTTTGTGTGTGTTTGCGTGCGCGCTTCTGGGTGTAGTTATGTGTGTGTGTGTGTGTGTGTGTGTGTGTGTGCACCCCTACGTGTGGGTCGGTACTTGCACTGAGATCACTGGCACACAAGCAGAGCCCTCTTGCTGTGTTTGTTCTTCCCTTTGGATCTCCTGGTCCTCCCTTGCAGGGAAGCGAGTGTGCCAGTGTTCATGGACTCCTGATCTGTCGGGGTCGTCGAAGAGAGGTTTAGCAGGGAGCTTTGCTGTTCAGGATGACGGTTCTTCATCCCACACTTGTATTTGGATTGATGAATCACAAGTACGTTGGGAGGCAGGGTACCTTCGACTTTTCTGACGTTGAACTCAGGCTTCGTTTTGTTTTGCTCTTGAAGGAATTTCCAGTGGTCTAAGGTGCTTTCCTGAGTGGCTCTTTCCACCAAGTGCTCGTCCAACTCGGGTGCCTGGAGGCAGGGGTGGTCTCTCTTGAGCTCTCCTTGCGTTGCTCGCCTGTGTGTGTCTTCAGCGCCAAGGGCTCTTGGTTCCCTGCCTCTTGACACACTCTCACTGTGTCTTTCCCATTCACTCTTCTGGATGTAAAAGAGGACATAGGCCTGTTGACTCAGGACAGAAGTGATGCTAGAGGCGGTGACCTCGGCATCATCCATTTTATACCACTGGCCTTCTTGAGCTTTGACATAAGAGAAGTAATGTCCGTTGTGACAACTCCACCCAGCGTGGACCAGCACAGCATAGAGGACATAGACAAGGGGTCCTGTGTTCTGCTGAGACATGTATGGCTGCATGTCAAGGCACTCAGGATAGTGCACATTCTTGGCAAGTTTGCTGCCTGTGACATCGGAGAATCTCTTCAATACAAGGATGAGGACCTTGGCAGAAGTGTGTAAAGTTAACGTCTTGGAGGCCGGCGCCCTCTGGAGACAAAGACCACAATGATAGGCATTCTCTCCATTGAGTTCTTCGGGCTTCCCCAACTGTTCCAAAGCTTGCTTGACACTCTGAGCTGCCTGGATATCCAGGGCGATGTCCAGGTAAGGGTCAAAAGTGTCTGAAATGCCGTGGCAGTGGAGACACTTGATTTGAGATCTCCAGTAGCCTCCAAATATTTGGTGGATGAGGGTGGTGTCCTTAGAGTGATGATCTACCTGCTTGTGCCCGGGAAGGCATGCCTTTTTCATGGCATCCACAGTGAACATGAGAAATTCATGGGCATCTTCCTGCTTGCCTCTATGGAAGTCAGCAGCCAATGCCTGTGAGGGCTGGATGACACGGCCAGGAATGTGGAGGGCCCGTGTGATGTGAGCTTGCATAGTACAGAGCATGCAGCCCTTGTGACGATGACACGTTGGAGAGTGCTCCCGGGACAGCATGTAGTTGGCAAGGGGCGGTGTGTACGTCAGGCACTGCAGGGAAGCGTTCACGTAGCAGGTATTTCCCATATTCTGGAGCCCAGCCCCCACCGCAGCAGGTCTCCTGCTACTCAGAGGAAGCTTCTCCCTGGGAGCAAGCTGTCTTGCCACAGGAGCCAAATCATCACAGAGGTCGACACGGGTCTCAGATGAGAGTGGTGACTTCTCAGGGAGAGAAGTCCGCTGGATTTCAGCCAAAGCTGCATCTGGCCGAGAAGATGTGAGTTTTGAAAAGTGGTTGAACTGCCACTCACCTCCCAAGGAGAGTGAGTCATCCTCCATGTCGACTGGAACAAGGATCACAAGGTTTTTCTGCTGGGACCGCAGGTTGCAGAAAGACGCTATCTCTTCCGAGAGAGTCTTCAAATGACGAGCTCTCTGGCCGCATCAGCCCTTCTATAACTCACCCCCACCAACCGCGAACACCCCACCCTCTCCTCAGGTGCGCGATAAACCAATCAAATATCAGCACTCAATTCAGGAATGAGTCACAGGGTGTGTCCCCTTGCGTCGCTGGGAATTCAACAGACACAGCCCACATCATGACTTCCAGAACACCTGAATCAAATTACTCCTCAGGATGATAGGCACATATAATATGAGTGTAACCGGGTTCGGACAGTGGCCACACAGTTGCCTTATTTTAGGTAAAGCAATGGCAGGGAAGAAATCTTTCCCTAGGAAACAGTGTGAGTGTGTGTGTGTGAGTGTGTTTGTGTGTGGGGGGGGAGGGGCGTGTGTGTGTGTGTGTGTGTGTGTTTGTGCTGGGATGAACTTCCAAGTATGTACTTTTGGCAGCTGCCATCATCCTCTCAGCGACGGAAGGACAAGAAGTCGGAAGTGCACTTTCTGACCTGAGAATAGTCAATGAAGTATAATATTTAGCACAGCGTATTTTCTTCCCTAATGAGAAAGGAGAGATCCGTGGAATCTAACAGACCTTCCAGCGATAACCTTTCCACGTTGAGCCTATCGATTCTCTATCCGAGTGAAATTAGCTGCCAGTGGAGAACAAGACAAGTCTTTGCATGAAATGGTCTTGTGGAAGCTAGATTGCCAAATAATAAAGCATCAAATGGTAGAAACATGCACTGAAGTTTGAAGAGATACTCAGTGCACAAAGTAGACTGTGAAAGACTTTGGGGAAATCATGCAATCACCGAGAGACTAATTGTTGACAATCCGCAAATTTATGTTTGCCAGAAAAGAGAGACGGTCCTGACATTGTATAGTGAGTGGTTTCGGACGTGCCACGGCAGTTTAAGACAACATGAAACAAAAAACTTGAGAAATCAGAAGGTATCCCAGCTATAACCTTTTGTTTATTAAAGAATTGATGAAAATCAAAAGAACGTATCTCACAGCATGTGTGATAATATTTCCATACGTATGTGATAATGGATCAACGTTTCATAGAGATGAAATAAAAAGTTCTAATTTTGACAAAAGCAAACAAGGAAAATTATACCGTAGAAAAGCCCGGGTGACGGAAGTGAGGCCCTGTCTCAAGAAGAAACATCGGAGACGTTTAAAAGCAGGGAGTGAAACAGAGGATAGCATACCATTTGTAATACTGGCCCTTGTTTCAGTGGGAAAAGGCAAAAATAAGCCGTGTATATCCTGGATTCTCGCATCGATTGTTCAGGATCGGAGATGTTGCCTCCATTTCCAGTTATGCATTGTATGGTGGAATTGCAGTTCGCACATTTGGTGCCAAAATTGTAATGCTGACGAAAGTGGACATGTTCCCTGAAGTAAGAGGGACAGAAATTGGGTGTGTCTTCCGGCTGTCTGGCTTACCAGGAATGAAGATCCTGGCTCTAGGGATTTTCCCAACATGTCTTAGACAGTAAGGAACAGGGCAGAATTGAGGCCCGGCGCCAAGGCCTCTAGGTGTAAAGAAACAGCCCTGGCTTCAGGGCCCATGAAATTAGGATGATTTTAAGGAGGATGATGGAATGAGAGGACTGTGACCTTTGGCCCCGTTTCTTTCCCTTGTCTTTTCATGGGCCAGGTGTGCTCCATCAGAAGGCTTCCTGTGCCGGATGTAAAGTGTCCTGGGGGAAGAAAAGAGCACTGCTTAGAAAGATGCTCCACAGGGAGAAAGGAGCCACCATTTTCAGGAGAATGATCCCCAGAAGCATGAGCAATGCAGATGCCGAGGCTTCACACAAGACCCTGGAGGGTCTTATTCCTGCAGCCGGGACCTGGGCATCGGTGTGCTTTAATGCTCATAACCGATTTTGAGGGGAGCCCAATCGATAAGCTGTCTGCCAGTCATGCTCATCACATCGTAGTTTTCACACACGTCACACGGAGACCCTGTTCGTATGCACATTTGGGTGCTTGAGCAGGGCTGCGCCCAAGATTCTGTGGTTCTACGGAGCCCTGAGTTGTGCCCTGGGCAGCTTTCCTCTGGGGTTGGTCAACTATGATCACTGCACCTGACGAGAAAGGGACCATGAAATCTAATCAGCAAATAGAGAAAAGGAAGGGGCCATTTCCCACAATCATTTCCACGGAAACACCACGTCGGATAAATAAGTCTGACTGCAGGACAGGGACTGTGCTTCAGAGACGCAGCTTTCGCAGCTGGACGAATGACCCAGAAATTCCCCAAATGCCATTTTTAAACACACCAAATGAGATTTAGTTCAGGGCTTTCTGAATTTATTTCAGTTGAATACACACACTCCTGTGTTTGCTTTCCTTTATTATCAATACAGCTTCGTTCCAGATGACTTACATGCCAGTGGGAAAATTTTCCGTTTCGACTCATGGGAAGTGGGCACCGTGAAACAGGCAAGTCGGTCTGTCTGTTTCCGGCGTTATGTGGGTTCCAGCAAGAGCACAAGTCCCAGGGCGCCTGAGGTCCATTCAGGAACCAATGTAAAAACGGCGAGCCCGGGTAAGAAAGAAGAGCACCGTTCTTATCTTCCAAATGCATTCCAGTTTCCACTATTCAAGGTGGCGAGAATGATCCACGGATGTCCCACATGAGCCAAATTTCACCTTCTCATGCCGACCAACAACTGACGAATGAAACACACCCCAAGAGAAAATACGAAACCGAGTCCCCTGCAATAACCTCACACGCAAACCTACACGTCGGTAGGTCATATTCAGAAATACACACTGAATGTCATCTATCATGAACACAAACACTCAGACAGTCCCTCCAGAGGTTCGGAAGACTCACGACCCCAAAACTCGATGTTTCCCATATGCGGGCTCATCCTGAGATGTAGCCATCACTATCCAGTTGTCCCTGTTGTAGAGACAGAAACTTGGGCTCCTCATTAGTTTATGTAGGATTGACGGTGTTCGTGTTTGTGTGTGTGTGTTTGTGTGTGTTTGCGTGCGCGCTTCTGGGTGTAGTTATGTGTGTGTGTGTGTGTGTGTGTGTGTGTGTGCACCCCTACGTGTGGGTCGGTACTTGCACTGAGATCACTGGCACACAAGCAGAGCCCTCTTGCTGTGTTTGTTCTTCCCTTTGGATCTCCTGGTCCTCCCTTGCAGGGAAGCGAGTGTGCCAGTGTTCATGGACTCCTGATCTGTCGGGGTCGTCGAAGAGAGGTTTAGCAGGGAGCTTTGCTGTTCAGGATGACGGTTCTTCATCCCACACTTGTATTTGGATTGATGAATCACAAGTACGTTGGGAGGCAGGGTACCTTCGACTTTTCTGACGTTGAACTCAGGCTTCGTTTTGTTTTGCTCTTGAAGGAATTTCCAGTGGTCTAAGGTGCTTTCCTGAGTGGCTCTTTCCACCAAGTGCTCGTCCAACTCGGGTGCCTGGAGGCAGGGGTGGTCTCTCTTGAGCTCTCCTTGCGTTGCTCGCCTGTGTGTGTCTTCAGCGCCAAGGGCTCTTGGTTCCCTGCCTCTTGACACACTCTCACTGTGTCTTTCCCATTCACTCTTCTGGATGTAAAAGAGGACATAGGCCTGTTGACTCAGGACAGAAGTGATGCTAGAGGCGGTGACCTCGGCATCATCCATTTTATACCACTGGCCTTCTTGAGCTTTGACATAAGAGAAGTAATGTCCGTTGTGACAACTCCACCCAGCGTGGACCAGCACAGCATAGAGGACATAGACAAGAGGTCCTGTGTTCTGCTGAGACATGTATGGCTGCATGTCAAGGCACTCAGGATAGTGCACATTCTTGGCAAGTTTGTTGCCTGTGACATCGGAGAATCTCTTCAATACAAGGATGAGGACCTTGGCAGAAGTGTGTAAAGTTAACGTCTTGGAGGCCGGCGCCCTCTGGAGACAAAGACCACAATGATAGGCATTCTCTCCATTGAGTTCTTCGGGCTTTACCAACTGTTCCAAAGCTTGCTTGACACTCTGAGCTGCCTGGATATCCAGGGCGATGTCCAGGTAAGGGTCAAAAGTGTCTGAAATGCCGTGGCAGTGGAGACACTTGATTTGAGATCTCCAGTAGCCTCCAAATATTTGGTGGATGAGGGTGGTGTCCTTAGAGTGATGATCTACCTGCTTGTGCCCGGGAAGGCATGCCTTTTTCATGGCATCCACAGTGAACATGAGAAATTCATGGGCATCTTCCTGCTTGCCTCTATGGAAGTCAGCAGCCAATGCCTGTGAGGGCTGGATGACACGGCCAGGAATGTGGAGGGCCCGTGTGATGTGAGCTTGCATAGTACAGAGCATGCAGCCCTTGTGACGATGACACGTTGGAGAGTGCTCCCGGGACAGCATGTAGTTGGCAAGGGGCGGTGTGTACGTCAGGCACTGCAGGGAAGCGTTCACGTAGCAGGTATTTCCCATATTCTGGAGCCCAGCCCCCACCGCAGCAGGTCTCCTGCTACTCAGAGGAAGCTTCTCCCTGGGAGCAAGCTGTCTTGCCACAGGAGCCAAATCATCACAGAGGTCGACACGGGTCTCAGATGAGAGTGGTGACTTCTCAGGGAGAGAAGTCCGCTGGATTTCAGCCAAAGCTGCATCTGGCCGAGAAGATGTGAGTTTTGAAAAGTGGTTGAACTGCCACTCACCTCCCAAGGAGAGTGAGTCGTCCTCCATGTCGACTGGAACAAGGATCACAAGGTTTTTCTGCTGGGACCGCAGGTTGCAGAAAGACGCTATCTCTTCCGAGAGAGTCTTCAAATGACGAGCTCTCTGGCCGCATCAGCCCTTCTATAACTCACCCCCACCAACCGCGAACACCCCACCCTCTCCTCAGGTGCGCGATAAACCAATCAAATATCAGCACTCAATTCAGGAATGAGTCACAGGGTGTGTCCCCTTGCGTCGCTGGGAATTCAACAGACACAGCCCACATCATGACTTCCAGAACATCTGAATCAAATTACTCCTCAGGATGATAGGCACATATAATATGAGTGTAACCGGGTTCGGACAGTGGCCACACAGTTGCCTTATTTTAGGTAAAGCAATGGCAGGGAAGAAATCTTTACCTAGGAAACAGTGTGAGTGTGTGTGTGTGAGTGTGTTTGTGTGTGGGGGGGAGGGGCGTGTGTGTGTGTGTGTGTGTGTGTGTTTGTGCTGGGATGAACTTCCAAGTATGTACTTTTGGCAGCTGCCATCATCCTCTCAGCGACGGAAGGACAAGAAGTCGGAAGTGCACTTTCTGACCTGAGAATAGTCAATGAAGTATAATATTTAGCACAGCGTATTTTCTTCCCTAATGAGAAAGGAGAGATCCGTGGAATCTAACAGACCTTCCAGCGATAACCTTTCCACGTTGAGCCTATCGATTCTCTATCCGAGTGAAATTAGCTGCCAGTGGAGAACAAGACAAGTCTTTGCATGAAATGGTCTTGTGGAAGCTAGATTGCCAAATAATAAAGCATCAAATGGTAGAAACATGCACTGAAGTTTGAAGAGATACTCAGTGCACAAAGTAGACTGTGAAAGACTTTGGGGAAATCATGCAATCACCGAGAGACTAATTGTTGACAATCCGCAAATTTATGTTTGCCAGAAAAGAGAGACGGTCCTGACATTGTATAGTGAGTGGTTTCGGACGTGCCACGGCAGTTTAAGACAACATGAAACAAAAAACTTGAGAAATCAGAAGGTATCCCAGCTATAACCTTTTGTTTATTAAAGAATTGATGAAAATCAAAAGAACGTATCTCACAGCATGTGTGATAATATTTCCATACGTATGTGATAATGGATCAACGTTTCATAGAGATGAAATAAAAAGTTCTAATTTTGACAAAAGCAAACAAGGAAAATTATACCGTAGAAAAGCCCGGGTGACGGAAGTGAGGCCCTGTCTCAAGAAGAAACATCGGAGACGTTTAAAAGCAGGGAGTGAAACAGAGGATAGCATACCATTTTTAATACTGGCCCTTGTTTCAGTGGGAAAAGGCAAAAATAAGCCGTGTATATCCTGGATTCTCGCATCGATTGTTCAGGATCGGAGATGTTGCCTCCATTTCCAGTTATGCATTGTATGGTGGAATTGCAGTTCGCACATTTGGTGCCAAAATTGTAATGCTGACGAAAGTGGACATGTTCCCTGAAGTAAGAGGGACAGAAATTGGGTGTGTCTTCCGGCTGTCTGGCTTACCAGGAATGAAGATCCTGGCTCTAGGGATTTTCCCAACATGTCTTAGACAGTAAGGAACAGGGCAGAATTGAGGCCCGGCGCCAAGGCCTCTAGGTGTAAAGAAACAGCCCTGGCTTCAGGGCCCATGAAATTAGGATGATTTTAAGGAGGATGATGGAATGAGAGGACTGTGACCTTTGGCCCCGTTTCTTTCCCTTGTCTTTTCATGGGCCAGGTGTGCTCCATCAGAAGGCTTCCTGTGCCGGATGTAAAGTGTCCTGGGGGAAGAAAAGAGCACTGCTTAGAAAGATGCTCCACAGGGAGAAAGGAGCCACCATTTTCAGGAGAATGATCCCCAGAAGCATGAGCAATGCAGATGCCGAGGCTTCACACAAGACCCTGGAGGGTCTTATTCCTGCAGCCGGGACCTGGGCATCGGTGTGCTTTAACGCTCATAACCGATTTTGAGGGGAGCCCAATCGATAAGCTGTCTGCCAGTCATGCTCATCACACCGTAGTTTTCACACACGTCACACGGAGACCCTGTTCGTATGCACATTTGGGTGCTTGAGCAGGGCTGCGCCCAAGATTCTGTGGTTCTACGGAGCCCTGAGTTGTGCCCTGGGCAGCTTTCCTCTGGGGTTGGTCAACTTTGATCACTGCACCTGACGAGAAAGGGACCATGAAATCTAATCAGCAAATAGAGAAAAGGAAGGGGCCATTTCCCACAATCATTTCCACGGAAACACCACGTCGGATAAATAAGTCTGACTGCAGGACAGGGACTGTGCTTCAGAGACGCAGCTTTCGCAGCTGGACGAATGACCCAGAAATTCCCCAAATGCCATTTTTAAACACACCAAATGAGATTTAGTTCAGGGCTTTCTGAATTTATTTCAGTTGAATACACACACTCCTGTGTTTGCTTTCCTTTATTATCAATACAGCTTCGTTCCAGATGACTTACATGCCAGTGGGAAAATTTTCCGTTTCGACTCATGGGAAGTGGGCACCGTGAAACAGGCAAGTCGGTCTGTCTGTTTCCGGCGTTATGTGGGTTCCAGCAAGAGCACAAGTCCCAGGGCGCCTGAGGTCCATTCAGGAACCAATGTAAAAACGGCGAGCCCGGGTAAGAAAGAAGAGCACCGTTCTTATCTTCCAAATGCATTCCAGTTTCCACTATTCAAGGTGGCGAGAATGATCCACGGATGTCCCACATGAGCCAAATTTCACCTTCTCATGCCGACCAACAACTGACGAATGAAACACACCCCAAGAGAAAATACGAAACCGAGTCCCCTGCAATAACCTCACACGCAAACCTACACGTCGGTAGGTCATATTCAGAAATACACACTGAATGTCATCTATCATGAACACAAACACTCAGACAGTCCCTCCAGAGGTTCGGAAGACTCACGACCCCAAAACTCGATGTTTCCCATATGCGGGCTCATCCTGAGATGTAGCCATCACTATCCAGTTGTCCCTGTTGTAGAGACAGAAACTTGGGCTCCTCATTAGTTTATGTAGGATTGACAGTGTTCGTGTTTGTGTGTGTGTGTGTGTGTTTGCGTGCGCGCTTCTGGGTGTAGTTATGTGTGTGTGTGTGTGTGTGCACCCCTACGTGTGGGTCGGTACTTGCACTGAGATCACTGGCACACAAGCAGAGCCCTCTTGCTGTGTTTGTTCTTCCCTTTGGATCTCCTGGTCCTCCCTTGCAGGGAAGCGAGTGTGCCAGTGTTCATGGACTCCTGATCTGTCGGGGTCGTCGAAGAGAGGTTTAGCAGGGAGCTTTGCTGTTCAGGATGACGGTTCTTCATCCCACACTTGTATTTGGATTGATGAATCACAAGTACGTTGGGAGGCAGGGTACCTTCGACTTTTCTGACGTTGAACTCAGGCTTCGTTTTGTTTTGCTCTTGAAGGAATTTCCAGTGGTCTAAGGTGCTTTCCTGAGTGGCTCTTTCCACCAAGTGCTCGTCCAACTCGGGTGCCTGGAGGCAGGGGTGGTCTCTCTTGAGCTCTCCTTGCGTTGCTCGCCTGTGTGTGTCTTCAGCGCCAAGGGCTCTTGGTTCCCTGCCTCTTGACACACTCTCACTGTGTCTTTCCCATTCACTCTTCTGGATGTAAAAGAGGACATAGGCCTGTTGACTCAGGACAGAAGTGATGCTAGAGGCGGTGACCTCGGCATCATCCATTTTATACCACTGGCCTTCTTGAGCTTTGACATAAGAGAAGTAATGTCCGTTGTGACAACTCCACCCAGCGTGGACCAGCACAGCATAGAGGACATAGACAAGGGGTCCTGTGTTCTGCTGAGACATGTATGGCTGCATGTCAAGGCACTCAGGATAGTGCACATTCTTGGCAAGTTTGCTGCCTGTGACATCGGAGAATCTCTTCAATACAAGGATGAGGACCTTGGCAGAAGTGTGTAAAGTTAACGTCTTGGAGGCCGGCGCCCTCTGGAGACAAAGACCACAATGATAGGCATTCTCTCCATTGAGTTCTTCGGGCTTCCCCAACTGTTCCAAAGCTTGCTTGACACTCTGAGCTGCCTGGATATCCAGGGCGATGTCCAGGTAAGGGTCAAAAGTGTCTGAAATGCCGTGGCAGTGGAGACACTTGATTTGAGATCTCCAGTAGCCTCCAAATATTTGGTGGATGAGGGTGGTGTCCTTAGAGTGATGATCTACCTGCTTGTGCCCGGGAAGGCATGCCTTTTTCATGGCATCCACAGTGAACATGAGAAATTCATGGGCATCTTCCTGCTTGCCTCTATGGAAGTCAGCAGCCAATGCCTGTGAGGGCTGGATGACACGGCCAGGAATGTGGAGGGCCCGTGTGATGTGAGCTTGCATAGTACAGAGCATGCAGCCCTTGTGACGATGACACGTTGGAGAGTGCTCCCGGGACAGCATGTAGTTGGCAAGGGGCGGTGTGTACGTCAGGCACTGCAGGGAAGCGTTCACGTAGCAGGTATTTCCCATATTCTGGAGCCCAGCCCCCACCGCAGCAGGTCTCCTGCTACTCAGAGGAAGCTTCTCCCTGGGAGCAAGCTGTCTTGCCACAGGAGCCAAATCATCACAGAGGTCGACACGGGTCTCAGATGAGAGTGGTGACTTCTCAGGGAGAGAAGTCCGCTGGATTTCAGCCAAAGCTGCATCTGGCCGAGAAGATGTGAGTTTTGAAAAGTGGTTGAACTGCCACTCACCTCCCAAGGAGAGTGAGTCGTCCTCCATGTCGACTGGAACAAGGATCACAAGGTTTTTCTGCTGGGACCGCAGGTTGCAGAAAGACGCTATCTCTTCCGAGAGAGTCTTCAAATGACGAGCTCTCTGGCCGCATCAGCCCTTCTATAACTCACCCCCACCAACCGCGAACACCCCACCCTCTCCTCAGGTGCGCGATAAACCAATCAAATATCAGCACTCAATTCAGGAATGAGTCACAGGGTGTGTCCCCTTGCGTCGCTGGGAATTCAACAGACACAGCCCACATCATGACTTCCAGAACACCTGAATCAAATTACTCCTCAGGATGATAGGCACATATAATATGAGTGTAACCGGGTTCGGACAGTGGCCACACAGTTGCCTTATTTTAGGTAAAGCAATGGCAGGGAAGAAATCTTTCCCTAGGAAACAGTGTGAGTGTGTGTGTGTGAGTGTGTTTGTGTGTGGGGGGGGAGGGGCGTGTGTGTGTGTGTGTGTGTGTGTTTGTGCTGGGATGAACTTCCAAGTATGTACTTTTGGCAGCTGCCATCATCCTCTCAGCGACGGAAGGACAAGAAGTCGGAAGTGCACTTTCTGACCTGAGAATAGTCAATGAAGTATAATATTTAGCACAGCGTATTTTCTTCCCTAATGAGAAAGGAGAGATCCGTGGAATCTAACAGACCTTCCAGCGATAACCTTTCCACGTTGAGCCTATCGATTCTCTATCCGAGTGAAATTAGCTGCCAGTGGAGAACAAGACAAGTCTTTGCATGAAATGGTCTTGTGGAAGCTAGATTGCCAAATAATAAAGCATCAAATGGTAGAAACATGCACTGAAGTTTGAAGAGATACTCAGTGCACAAAGTAGACTGTGAAAGACTTTGGGGAAATCATGCAATCACCGAGAGACTAATTGTTGACAATCCGCAAATTTATGTTTGCCAGAAAAGAGAGACGGTCCTGACATTGTATAGTGAGTGGTTTCGGACGTGCCACGGCAGTTTAAGACAACATGAAACAAAAAACTTGAGAAATCAGAAGGTATCCCAGCTATAACCTTTTGTTTATTAAAGAATTGATGAAAATCAAAAGAACGTATCTCACAGCATGTGTGATAATATTTCCATACGTATGTGATAATGGATCAACGTTTCATAGAGATGAAATAAAAAGTTCTAATTTTGACAAAAGCAAACAAGGAAAATTATACCGTAGAAAAGCCCGGGTGACGGAAGTGAGGCCCTGTCTCAAGAAGAAACATCGGAGACGTTTAAAAGCAGGGAGTGAAACAGAGGATAGCATACCATTTGTAATACTGGCCCTCGTTTCAGTGGGAAAAGGCAAAAATAAGCCGTGTATATCCTGGATTCTCGCATCGATTGTTCAGGATCGGAGATGTTGCCTCCATTTCCAGTTATGCATTGTATGGTGGAATTGCAGTTCGCACATTTGGTGCCAAAATTGTAATGCTGACGAAAGTGGACATGTTCCCTGAAGTAAGAGGGACAGAAATTGGGTGTGTCTTCCGGCTGTCTGGCTTACCAGGAATGAAGATCCTGGCTCTAGGGATTTTCCCAACATGTCTTAGACAGTAAGGAACAGGGCAGAATTGAGGCCCGGCGCCAAGGCCTCTAGGTGTAAAGAAACAGCCCTGGCTTCAGGGCCCATGAAATTAGGATGATTTTAAGGAGGATGATGGAATGAGAGGACTGTGACCTTTGGCCCCGTTTCTTTCCCTTGTCTTTTCATGGGCCAGGTGTGCTCCATCAGAAGGCTTCCTGTGCCGGATGTAAAGTGTCCTGGGGGAAGAAAAGAGCACTGCTTAGAAAGATGCTCCACAGGGAGAAAGGAGCCACCATTTTCAGGAGAATGATCCCCAGAAGCATGAGCAATGCAGATGCCGAGGCTTCACACAAGACCCTGGAGGGTCTTATTCCTGCAGCCGGGACCTGGGCATCGGTGTGCTTTAATGCTCATAACCGATTTTGAGGGGAGCCCAATCGATAAGCTGTCTGCCAGTCATGCTCATCACATCGTAGTTTTCACACACGTCACACGGAGACCCTGTTCGTATGCACATTTGGGTGCTTGAGCAGGGCTGCGCCCAAGATTCTGTGGTTCTACGGAGCCCTGAGTTGTGCCCTGGGCAGCTTTCCTCTGGGGTTGGTCAACTATGATCACTGCACCTGACGAGAAAGGGACCATGAAATCTAATCAGCAAATAGAGAAAAGGAAGGGGCCATTTCCCACAATCATTTCCACGGAAACACCACGTCGGATAAATAAGTCTGACTGCAGGACAGGGACTGTGCTTCAGAGACGCAGCTTTCGCAGCTGGACGAATGACCCAGAAATTCCCCAAATGCCATTTTTAAACACACCAAATGAGATTTAGTTCAGGGCTTTCTGAATTTATTTCAGTTGAATACACACACTCCTGTGTTTGCTTTCCTTTATTATCAATACAGCTTCGTTCCAGATGACTTACATGCCAGTGGGAAAATTTTCCGTTTCGACTCATGGGAAGTGGGCACCGTGAAACAGGCAAGTCGGTCTGTCTGTTTCCGGCGTTATGTGGGTTCCAGCAAGAGCACAAGTCCCAGGGCGCCTGAGGTCCATTCAGGAACCAATGTAAAAACGGCGAGCCCGGGTAAGAAAGAAGAGCACCGTTCTTATCTTCCAAATGCATTCCAGTTTCCACTATTCAAGGTGGCGAGAATGATCCACGGATGTCCCACATGAGCCAAATTTCACCTTCTCATGCCGACCAACAACTGACGAATGAAACACACCCCAAGAGAAAATACGAAACCGAGTCCCCTGCAATAACCTCACACGCAAACCTACACGTCGGTAGGTCATATTCAGAAATACACACTGAATGTCATCTATCATGAACACAAACACTCAGACAGTCCCTCCAGAGGTTCGGAAGACTCACGACCCCAAAACTCGATGTTTCCCATATGCGGGCTCATCCTGAGATGTAGCCATCACTATCCAGTTGTCCCTGTTGTAGAGACAGAAACTTGGGCTCCTCATTAGTTTATGTAGGATTGACGGTGTTCGTGTTTGTGTGTGTGTGTTTGTGTGTGTTTGCGTGCGCGCTTCTGGGTGTAGTTATGTGTGTGTGTGTGTGTGTGTGTGTGTGTGTGCACCCCTACGTGTGGGTCGGTACTTGCACTGAGATCACTGGCACACAAGCAGAGCCCTCTTGCTGTGTTTGTTCTTCCCTTTGGATCTCCTGGTCCTCCCTTGCAGGGAAGCGAGTGTGCCAGTGTTCATGGACTCCTGATCTGTCGGGGTCGTCGAAGAGAGGTTTAGCAGGGAGCTTTGCTGTTCAGGATGACGGTTCTTCATCCCACACTTGTATTTGGATTGATGAATCACAAGTACGTTGGGAGGCAGGGTACCTTCGACTTTTCTGACGTTGAACTCAGGCTTCGTTTTGTTTTGCTCTTGAAGGAATTTCCAGTGGTCTAAGGTGCTTTCCTGAGTGGCTCTTTCCACCAAGTGCTCGTCCAACTCGGGTGCCTGGAGGCAGGGGTGGTCTCTCTTGAGCTCTCCTTGCGTTGCTCGCCTGTGTGTGTCTTCAGCGCCAAGGGCTCTTGGTTCCCTGCCTCTTGACACACTCTCACTGTGTCTTTCCCATTCACTCTTCTGGATGTAAAAGAGGACATAGGCCTGTTGACTCAGGACAGAAGTGATGCTAGAGGCGGTGACCTCGGCATCATCCATTTTATACCACTGGCCTTCTTGAGCTTTGACATAAGAGAAGTAATGTCCGTTGTGACAACTCCACCCAGCGTGGACCAGCACAGCATAGAGGACATAGACAAGGGGTCCTGTGTTCTGCTGAGACATGTATGGCTGCATGTCAAGGCACTCAGGATAGTGCACATTCTTGGCAAGTTTGCTGCCTGTGACATCGGAGAATCTCTTCAATACAAGGATGAGGACCTTGGCAGAAGTGTGTAAAGTTAACGTCTTGGAGGCCGGCGCCCTCTGGAGACAAAGACCACAATGATAGGCATTCTCTCCATTGAGTTCTTCGGGCTTCACCAACTGTTCCAAAGCTTGCTTGACACTCTGAGCTGCCTGGATATCCAGGGCGATGTCCAGGTAAGGGTCAAAAGTGTCTGAAATGCCGTGGCAGTGGAGACACTTGATTTGAGATCTCCAGTAGCCTCCAAATATTTGGTGGATGAGGGTGGTGTCCTTAGAGTGATGATCTACCTGCTTGTGCCCGGGAAGGCATGCCTTTTTCATGGCATCCACAGTGAACATGAGAAATTCATGGGCATCTTCCTGCTTGCCTCTATGGAAGTCAGCAGCCAATGCCTGTGAGGGCTGGATGACACGGCCAGGAATGTGGAGGGCCCGTGTGATGTGAGCTTGCATAGTACAGAGCATGCAGCCCTTGTGACGATGACACGTTGGAGAGTGCTCCCGGGACAGCATGTAGTTGGCAAGGGGCGGTGTGTACGTCAGGCACTGCAGGGAAGCGTTCACGTAGCAGGTATTTCCCATATTCTGGAGCCCAGCCCCCACCGCAGCAGGTCTCCTGCTACTCAGAGGAAGCTTCTCCCTGGGAGCAAGCTGTCTTGCCACAGGAGCCAAATCATCACAGAGGTCGACACGGGTCTCAGATGAGAGTGGTGACTTCTCAGGGAGAGAAGTCCGCTGGATTTCAGCCAAAGCTGCATCTGGCCGAGAAGATGTGAGTTTTGAAAAGTGGTTGAACTGCCACTCACCTCCCAAGGAGAGTGAGTCGTCCTCCATGTCGACTGGAACAAGGATCACAAGGTTTTTCTGCTGGGACCGCAGGTTGCAGAAAGACGCTATCTCTTCCGAGAGAGTCTTCAAATGACGAGCTCTCTGGCCGCATCAGCCCTTCTATAACTCACCCCCACCAACCGCGAACACCCCACCCTCTCCTCAGGTGCGCGATAAACCAATCAAATATCAGCACTCAATTCAGGAATGAGTCACAGGGTGTGTCCCCTTGCGTCGCTGGGAATTCAACAGACACAGCCCACATCATGACTTCCAGAACACCTGAATCAAATTACTCCTCAGGATGATAGGCACATATAATATGAGTGTAACCGGGTTGGGACAGTGGCCACACAGTTGCCTTATTTTAGGTAAAGCAATGGCAGGGAAGAAATCTTTACCTAGGAAACAGTGTGAGTGTGTGTGTGTGAGTGTGTTTGTGTGTGGGGGGGAGGGGCGTGTGTGTGTGTGTGTGTGTGTGTTTGTGCTGGGATGAACTTCCAAGTATGTACTTTTGGCAGCTGCCATCATCCTCTCAGCGACGGAAGGACAAGAAGTCGGAAGTGCACTTTCTGACCTGAGAATAGTCAATGAAGTATAATATTTAGCACAGCGTATTTTCTTCCCTAATGAGAAAGGAGAGATCCGTGGAATCTAACAGACCTTCCAGCGATAACCTTTCCACGTTGAGCCTATCGATTCTCTATCCGAGTGAAATTAGCTGCCAGTGGAGAACAAGACAAGTCTTTGCATGAAATGGTCTTGTGGAAGCTAGATTGCCAAATAATAAAGCATCAAATGGTAGAAACATGCACTGAAGTTTGAAGAGATACTCAGTGCACAAAGTAGACTGTGAAAGACTTTGGGGAAATCATGCAATCACCGAGAGACTAATTGTTGACAATCCGCAAATTTATGTTTGCCAGAAAAGAGAGACGGTCCTGACATTGTATAGTGAGTGGTTTCGGACGTGCCACGGCAGTTTAAGAAAACATGAAACAAAAAACTTGAGAAATCAGAAGGTATCCCAGCTATAACCTTTTGTTTATTAAAGAATTGATGAAAATCAAAAGAACGTATCTCACAGCATGTGTGATAATATTTCCATACGTATGTGATAATGGATCAACGTTTCATAGAGATGAAATAAAAAGTTCTAATTTTGACAAAAGCAAACAAGGAAAATTATACCGTAGAAAAGCCCGGGTGACGGAAGTGAGGCCCTGTCTCAAGAAGAAACATCGGAGACGTTTAAAAGCAGGGAGTGAAACAGAGGATAGCATACCATTTGTAATACTGGCCCTTGTTTCAGTGGGAAAAGGCAAAAATAAGCCGTGTATATCCTGGATTCTCGCATCGATTGTTCAGGATCGGAGATGTTGCCTCCATTTCCAGTTATGCATTGTATGGTGGAATTGCAGTTCGCACATTTGGTGCCAAAATTGTAATGCTGACGAAAGTGGACATGTTCCCTGAAGTAAGAGGGACAGAAATTGGGTGTGTCTTCCGGCTGTCTGGCTTACCAGGAATGAAGATCCTGGCTCTAGGGATTTTCCCAACATGTCTTAGACAGTAAGGAACAGGGCAGAATTGAGGCCCGGCGCCAAGGCCTCTAGGTGTAAAGAAACAGCCCTGGCTTCAGGGCCCATGAAATTAGGATGATTTTAAGGAG
The DNA here is from genome assembly GCF_028858775.2 of Pan troglodytes. Classification (NCBI taxonomy): domain Eukaryota; kingdom Metazoa; phylum Chordata; class Mammalia; order Primates; family Hominidae; genus Pan; species Pan troglodytes. The sequence goes on from NC_072405.2 coordinate 19,068,049, forward strand.
GATGATGGAATGAGAGGACTGTGACCTTTGGCCCCGTTTCTTTCCCTTGTCTTTTCATGGGCCAGGTGTGCTCCATCAGAAGGCTTCCTGTGCCGGATGTAAAGTGTCCTGGGGGAAGAAAAGAGCACTGCTTAGAAAGATGCTCCACAGGGAGAAAGGAGCCACCATTTTCAGGAGAATGATCCCCAGAAGCATGAGCAATGCAGATGCCGAGGCTTCACACAAGACCCTGGAGGGTCTTATTCCTGCAGCCGGGACCTGGGCATCGGTGTGCTTTAACGCTCATAACCGATTTTGAGGGGAGCCCAATCGATAAGCTGTCTGCCAGTCATGCTCATCACACCGTAGTTTTCACACACGTCACACGGAGACCCTGTTCGTATGCACATTTGGGTGCTTGAGCAGGGCTGCGCCCAAGATTCTGTGGTTCTACGGAGCCCTGAGTTGTGCCCTGGGCAGCTTTCCTCTGGGGTTGGTCAACTTTGATCACTGTACCTGACGAGAAAGGGACCATGAAATCTAATCAGCAAATAGAGAAAAGGAAGGGGCCATTTCCCACAATCATTTCCACGGAAACACCACGTCGGATAAATAAGTCTGACTGCAGGACAGGGACTGTGCTTCAGAGACGCAGCTTTCGCAGCTGGACGAATGACCCAGAAATTCCCCAAATGCCATTTTTAAACACACCAAATGAGATTTAGTTCAGGGCTTTCTGAATTTATTTCAGTTGAATACACACACTCCTGTGTTTGCTTTCCTTTATTATCAATACAGCTTCGTTCCAGATGACTTACATGCCAGTGGGAAAATTTTCCGTTTCGACTCATGGGAAGTGGGCACCGTGAAACAGGCAAGTCGGTCTGTCTGTTTCCGGCGTTATGTGGGTTCCAGCAAGAGCACAAGTCCCAGGGCGCCTGAGGTCCATTCAGGAACCAATGTAAAAACGGCGAGCCCGGGTAAGAAAGAAGAGCACCGTTCTTATCTTCCAAATGCATTCCAGTTTCCACTATTCAAGGTGGCGAGAATGATCCACGGATGTCCCACATGAGCCAAATTTCACCTTCTCATGCCGACCAACAACTGACGAATGAAACACACCCCAAGAGAAAATACGAAACCGAGTCCCCTGCAATAACCTCACACGCAAACCTACAGGTCGGTAGGTCATATTCAGAAATACACACTGAATGTCATCTATCATGAACACAAACACTCAGACAGTCCCTCCAGAGGTTCGGAAGACTCACGACCCCAAAACTCGATGTTTCCCATATGCGGGCTCATCCTGAGATGTAGCCATCACTATCCAGTTGTCCCTGTTGTAGAGACAGAAACTTGGGCTCCTCATTAGTTTATGTAGGATTGACGGTGTTCGTGTTTGTGTGTGTGTGTGTGTGTTTGCGTGCGCGCTTCTGGGTGTAGTTATGTGTGTGTGTGTGTGTGTGTGTGTGTGTGTGCACCCCTACGTGTGGGTCGGTACTTGCACTGAGATCACTGGCACACAAGCAGAGCCCTCTTGCTGTGTTTGTTCTTCCCTTTGGATCTCCTGGTCCTCCCTTGCAGGGAAGCGAGTGTGCCAGTGTTCATGGACTCCTGATCTGTCGGGGTCGTCGAAGAGAGGTTTAGCAGGGAGCTTTGCTGTTCAGGATGACGGTTCTTCATCCCACACTTGTATTTGGATTGATGAATCACAAGTACGTTGGGAGGCAGGGTACCTTCGACTTTTCTGACGTTGAACTCAGGCTTCGTTTTGTTTTGCTGTTGAAGGAATTTCCAGTGGTCTAAGGTGCTTTCCTGAGTGGCTCTTTCCACCAAGTGCTCGTCCAACTCGGGTGCCTGGAGGCAGGGGTGGTCTCTCTTGAGCTCTCCTTGCGTTGCTCGCCTGTGTGTGTCTTCAGCGCCAAGGGCTCTTGGTTCCCTGCCTCTTGACACACTCTCACTGTGTCTTTCCCATTCACTCTTCTGGATGTAAAAGAGGACATAGGCCTGTTGACTCAGGACAGAAGTGATGCTAGAGGCGGTGACCTCGGCATCATCCATTTTATACCACTGGCCTTCTTGAGCTTTGACATAAGAGAAGTAATGTCCGTTGTGACAACTCCACCCAGCGTGGACCAGCACAGCATAGAGGACATAGACAAGGGGTCCTGTGTTCTGCTGAGACATGTATGGCTGCATGTCAAGGCACTCAGGATAGTGCACATTCTTGGCAAGTTTGCTGCCTGTGACATCGGAGAATCTCTTCAATACAAGGATGAGGACCTTGGCAGAAGTGTGTAAAGTTAACGTCTTGGAGGCCGGCGCCCTCTGGAGACAAAGACCACAATGATAGGCATTCTCTCCATTGAGTTCTTCGGGCTTCCCCAACTGTTCCAAAGCTTGCTTGACACTCTGAGCTGCCTGGATATCCAGGGCGATGTCCAGGTAAGGGTCAAAAGTGTCTGAAATGCCGTGGCAGTGGAGACACTTGATTTGAGATCTCCAGTAGCCTCCAAATATTTGGTGGATGAGGGTGGTGTCCTTAGAGTGATGATCTACCTGCTTGTGCCCGGGAAGGCATGCCTTTTTCATGGCATCCACAGTGAACATGAGAAATTCATGGGCATCTTCCTGCTTGCCTCTATGGAAGTCAGCAGCCAATGCCTGTGAGGGCTGGATGACACGGCCAGGAATGTGGAGGGCCCGTGTGATGTGAGCTTGCATAGTACAGAGCATGCAGCCCTTGTGACGATGACACGTTGGAGAGTGCTCCCGGGACAGCATGTAGTTGGCAAGGGGCGGTGTGTACGTCAGGCACTGCAGGGAAGCGTTCACGTAGCAGGTATTTCCCATATTCTGGAGCCCAGCCCCCACCGCAGCAGGTCTCCTGCTACTCAGAGGAAGCTTCTCCCTGGGAGCAAGCTGTCTTGCCACAGGAGCCAAATCATCACAGAGGTCGACACGGGTCTCAGATGAGAGTGGTGACTTCTCAGGGAGAGAAGTCCGCTGGATTTCAGCCAAAGCTGCATCTGGCCGAGAAGATGTGAGTTTTGAAAAGTGGTTGAACTGCCACTCACCTCCCAAGGAGAGTGAGTCGTCCTCCATGTCGACTGGAACAAGGATCACAAGGTTTTTCTGCTGGGACCGCAGGTTGCCGAAAGACGCTATCTCTTCCGAGAGAGTCTTCAAATGACGAGCTCTCTGGCCGCATCAGCCCTTCTATAACTCACCCCCACCAACCGCGAACACCCCACCCTCTCCTCAGGTGCGCGATAAACCAATCAAATATCAGCACTCAATTCAGGAATGAGTCACAGGGTGTGTCCCCTTGCGTCGCTGGGAATTCAACAGACACAGCCCACATCATGACTTCCAGAACACCTGAATCAAATTACTCCTCAGGATGATAGGCACATATAATATGAGTGTAACCGGGTTCGGACAGTGGCCACACAGTTGCCTTATTTTAGGTAAAGCAATGGCAGGGAAGAAATCTTTACCTAGGAAACAGTGTGAGTGTGTGTGTGTGAGTGTGTTTGTGTGTGGGGGGGGGAGGGGCGTGTGTGTGTGTGTGTGTGTGTGTTTGTGCTGGGATGAACTTCCAAGTATGTACTTTTGGCAGCTGCCATCATCCTCTCAGCGACGGAAGGACAAGAAGTCGGAAGTGCACTTTCTGACCTGAGAATAGTCAATGAAGTATAATATTTAGCACAGCGTATTTTCTTCCCTAATGAGAAAGGAGAGATCCGTGGAATCTAACAGACCTTCCAGCGATAACCTTTCCACGTTGAGCCTATCGATTCTCTATCCGAGTGAAATTAGCTGCCAGTGGAGAACAAGACAAGTCTTTGCATGAAATGGTCTTGTGGAAGCTAGATTGCCAAATAATAAAGCATCAAATGGTAGAAACATGCACTGAAGTTTGAAGAGATACTCAGTGCACAAAGTAGACTGTGAAAGACTTTGGGGAAATCATGCAATCACCGAGAGACTAATTGTTGACAATCCGCAAATTTATGTTTGCCAGAAAAGAGAGACGGTCCTGACATTGTATAGTGAGTGGTTTCGGACGTGCCACGGCAGTTTAAGACAACATGAAACAAAAAACTTGAGAAATCAGAAGGTATCCCAGCTATAACCTTTTGTTTATTAAAGAATTGATGAAAATCAAAAGAACGTATCTCACAGCATGTGTGATAATATTTCCATACGTATGTGATAATGGATCAACGTTTCATAGAGATGAAATAAAAAGTTCTAATTTTGACAAAAGCAAACAAGGAAAATTATACCGTAGAACAGCCCGGGTGACGGAAGTGAGGCCCTGTCTCAAGAAGAAACATCGGAGACGTTTAAAAGCAGGGTGTGAAACAGAGGATAGCATACCATTTGTAATACTGGCCCTTGTTTCAGTGGGAAAAGGCAAAAATAAGCCGTGTATATCCTGGATTCTCGCATCGATTGTTCAGGATCGGAGATGTTGCCTCCATTTCCAGTTATGCATTGTATGGTGGAATTGCAGTTCGCACATTTGGTGCCAAAATTGTAATGCTGACGAAAGTGGACATGTTCCCTGAAGTAAGAGGGACAGAAATTGGGTGTGTCTTCCGGCTGTCTGGCTTACCAGGAATGAAGATCCTGGCTCTAGGGATTTTCCCAACATGTCTTAGACAGTAAGGAACAGGGCAGAATTGAGGCCCGGCGCCAAGGCCTCTAGGTGTAAAGAAACAGCCCTGGCTTCAGGGCCCATGAAATTAGGATGATTTTAAGGAGGATGATGGAATGAGAGGACTGTGACCTTTGGCCCCGTTTCTTTCCCTTGTCTTTTCATGGGCCAGGTGTGCTCCATCAGAAGGCTTCCTGTGCCGGATGTAAAGTGTCCTGGGGGAAGAAAAGAGCACTGCTTAGAAAGATGCTCCACAGGGAGAAAGGAGCCACCATTTTCAGGAGAATGATCCCCAGAAGCATGAGCAATGCAGATGCCGAGGCTTCACACAAGACCCTGGAGGGTCTTATTCCTGCAGCCGGGACCTGGGCATCGGTGTGCTTTAATGCTCATAACCGATTTTGAGGGGAGCCCAATCGATAAGCTGTCTGCCAGTCATGCTCATCACATCGTAGTTTTCACACACGTCACACGGAGACCCTGTTCGTATGCACATTTGGGTGCTTGAGCAGGGCTGCGCCCAAGATTCTGTGGTTCTACGGAGCCCTGAGTTGTGCCCTGGGCAGCTTTCCTCTGGGGTTGGTCAACTATGATCACTGCACCTGACGAGAAAGGGACCATGAAATCTAATCAGCAAATAGAGAAAAGGAAGGGGCCATTTCCCACAATCATTTCCACGGAAACACCACGTCGGATAAATAAGTCTGACTGCAGGACAGGGACTGTGCTTCAGAGACGCAGCTTTCGCAGCTGGACGAATGACCCAGAAATTCCCCAAATGCCATTTTTAAACACACCAAATGAGATTTAGTTCAGGGCTTTCTGAATTTATTTCAGTTGAATACACACACTCCTGTGTTTGCTTTCCTTTATTATCAATACAGCTTCGTTCCAGATGACTTACATGCCAGTGGGAAAATTTTCCGTTTCGACTCATGGGAAGTGGGCACCGTGAAACAGGCAAGTCGGTCTGTCTGTTTCCGGCGTTATGTGGGTTCCAGCAAGAGCACAAGTCCCAGGGCGCCTGAGGTCCATTCAGGAACCAATGTAAAAACGGCGAGCCCGGGTAAGAAAGAAGAGCACCGTTCTTATCTTCCAAATGCATTCCAGTTTCCACTATTCAAGGTGGCGAGAATGATCCACGGATGTCCCACATGAGCCAAATTTCACCTTCTCATGCCGACCAACAACTGACGAATGAAACACACCCCAAGAGAAAATACGAAACCGAGTCCCCTGCAATAACCTCACACGCAAACCTACACGTCGGTAGGTCATATTCAGAAATACACACTGAATGTCATCTATCATGAACACAAACACTCAGACAGTCCCTCCAGAGGTTCGGAAGACTCACGACCCCAAAACTCGATGTTTCCCATATGCGGGCTCATCCTGAGATGTAGCCATCACTATCCAGTTGTCCCTGTTGTAGAGACAGAAACTTGGGCTCCTCATTAGTTTATGTAGGATTGACGGTGTTCGTGTTTGTGTGTGTGTGTGTGTGTGTGTGTTTGCGTGCGCGCTTCTGGGTGTAGTTATGTGTGTGTGTGTGTGTGTGTGTGTGCACCCCTACGTGTGGGTCGGTACTTGCACTGAGATCACTGGCACACAAGCAGAGCCCTCTTGCTGTGTTTGTTCTTCCCTTTGGATCTCCTGGTCCTCCCTTGCAGGGAAGCGAGTGTGCCAGTGTTCATGGACTCCTGATCTGTCGGGGTCGTCGAAGAGAGGTTTAGCAGGGAGCTTTGCTGTTCAGGATGACGGTTCTTCATCCCACACTTGTATTTGGATTGATGAATCACAAGTACGTTGGGAGGCAGGGTACCTTCGACTTTTCTGACGTTGAACTCAGGCTTCGTTTTGTTTTGCTGTTGAAGGAATTTCCAGTGGTCTAAGGTGCTTTCCTGAGTGGCTCTTTCCACCAAGTGCTCGTCCAACTCGGGTGCCTGGAGGCAGGGGTGGTCTCTCTTGAGCTCTCCTTGCGTTGCTCGCCTGTGTGTGTCTTCAGCGCCAAGGGCTCTTGGTTCCCTGCCTCTTGACACACTCTCACTGTGTCTTTCCCATTCACTCTTCTGGATGTAAAAGAGGACATAGGCCTGTTGACTCAGGACAGAAGTGATGCTAGAGGCGGTGACCTCGGCATCATCCATTTTATACCACTGGCCTTCTTGAGCTTTGACATAAGAGAAGTAATGTCCGTTGTGACAACTCCACCCAGCGTGGACCAGCACAGCATAGAGGACATAGACAAGGGGTCCTGTGTTCTGCTGAGACATGTATGGCTGCATGTCAAGGCACTCAGGATAGTGCACATTCTTGGCAAGTTTGCTGCCTGTGACATCGGAGAATCTCTTCAATACAAGGATGAGGACCTTGGCAGAAGTGTGTAAAGTTAACGTCTTGGAGGCCGGCGCCCTCTGGAGACAAAGACCACAATGATAGGCATTCTCTCCATTGAGTTCTTCGGGCTTCACCAACTGTTCCAAAGCTTGCTTGACACTCTGAGCTGCCTGGATATCCAGGGCGATGTCCAGGTAAGGGTCAAAAGTGTCTGAAATGCCGTGGCAGTGGAGACACTTGATTTGAGATCTCCAGTAGCCTCCAAATATTTGGTGGATGAGGGTGGTGTCCTTAGAGTGATGATCTACCTGCTTGTGCCCGGGAAGGCATGCCTTTTTCATGGCATCCACAGTGAACATGAGAAATTCATGGGCATCTTCCTGCTTGCCTCTATGGAAGTCAGCAGCCAATGCCTGTGAGGGCTGGATGACACGGCCAGGAATGTGGAGGGCCCGTGTGATGTGAGCTTGCATAGTACAGAGCATGCAGCCCTTGTGACGATGACACGTTGGAGAGTGCTCCCGGGACAGCATGTAGTTGGCAAGGGGCGGTGTGTACGTCAGGCACTGCAGGGAAGCGTTCACGTAGCAGGTATTTCCCATATTCTGGAGCCCAGCCCCCACCGCAGCAGGTCTCCTGCTACTCAGAGGAAGCTTCTCCCTGGGAGCAAGCTGTCTTGCCACAGGAGCCAAATCATCACAGAGGTCGACACGGGTCTCAGATGAGAGTGGTGACTTCTCAGGGAGAGAAGTCCGCTGGATTTCAGCCAAAGCTGCATCTGGCCGAGAAGATGTGAGTTTTGAAAAGTGGTTGAACTGCCACTCACCTCCCAAGGAGAGTGAGTCGTCCTCCATGTCGACTGGAACAAGGATCACAAGGTTTTTCTGCTGGGACCGCAGGTTGCCGAAAGACGCTATCTCTTCCGAGAGAGTCTTCAAATGACGAGCTCTCTGGCCGCATCAGCCCTTCTATAACTCACCCCCACCAACCGCGAACACCCCACCCTCTCCTCAGGTGCGCGATAAACCAATCAAATATCAGCACTCAATTCAGGAATGAGTCACAGGGTGTGTCCCCTTGCGTCGCTGGGAATTCAACAGACACAGCCCACATCATGACTTCCAGGACACCTGAATCAAATTACTCCTCAGGATGATAGGCACATATAATATGAGTGTAACCGGGTTGGGACAGTGGCCACACAGTTGCCTTATTTTAGGTAAAGCAATGGCAGGGAAGAAATCTTTACCTAGGAAACAGTGTGAGTGTGTGTGTGTGAGTGTGTTTGTGAGTGTGTGGGGGAGGGACGTGTGTGTGTGTGTGTGTGTGTGTGTTTGTGCTGGGATGAACTTCCAAGTATGTACTTTTGGCAGCTGCCATCATCCTCTCAGCGACGGAAGGACAAGAAGTCGGAAGTGCGCTTTCTGACCTGAGAATAGTCAATGAAGTATAATATTGAGCACAGCGTATTTTCTTCCCTAATGAGAAAGGAGAGATCCGTGGAATCTAACAGACCTTCCAGCGATAACCTTTCCACGTTGAGCCTATCGATTCTCTATCCGAGTGAAATTAGCTGCCAGTGGAGAACAAGACAAGTCTTTGCATGAAATGGTCTTGTGGAAGCTAGATTGCCAAATAATAAAGCATCAAATGGTAGAAACATGCACTGAAGTTTGAAGAGATACTCAGTGCACAAAGTAGACTGTGAAAGACTTTGGGGAAATCATGCAATCACCGAGAGACTAATTGTTGACAATCCGCAAATTTATGTTTGCCAGAAAAGAGAGACGGTCCTGACATTGTATAGTGAGTGGTTTCGGACGTGCCACGGCAGTTTAAGAAAACATGAAACAAAAAACTTGAGAAATCAGAAGGTATCCCAGCTATAACCTTTTGTTTATTAAAGAATTGATGAAAATCAAAAGAACGTATCTCACAGCATGTGTGATAATATTTCCATACGTATGTGATAATGGATCAACGTTTCATAGAGATGAAATAAAAAGTTCTAATTTTGACAAAAGCAAACAAGGAAAATTATACCGTAGAAAAGCCCGGGTGACGGAAGTGAGGCCCTGTCTCAAGAAGAAACATCGGAGACGTTTAAAAGCAGGGAGTGAAACAGAGGATAGCATACCATTTGTAATACTGGCCCTTGTTTCAGTGGGAAAAGGCAAAAATAAGCCGTGTATATCCTGGATTCTCGCATCGATTGTTCAGGATCGGAGATGTTGCCTCCATTTCCAGTTATGCATTGTATGGTGGAATTGCAGTTCGCACATTTGGTGCCAAAATTGTAATGCTGACGAAAGTGGACATGTTCCCTGAAGTAAGAGGGACAGAAATTGGGTGTGTCTTCCGGCTGTCTGGCTTACCAGGAATGAAGATCCTGGCTCTAGGGATTTTCCCAACATGTCTTAGACAGTAAGGAACAGGGCAGAATTGAGGCCCGGCGCCAAGGCCTCTAGGTGTAAAGAAACAGCCCTGGCTTCAGGGCCCATGAAATTAGGATGATTTTAAGGAGGATGATGGAATGAGAGGACTGTGACCTTTGGCCCCGTTTCTTTCCCTTGTCTTTTCATGGGCCAGGTGTGCTCCATCAGAAGGCTTCCTGTGCCGGATGTAAAGTGTCCTGGGGGAAGAAAAGAGCACTGCTTAGAAAGATGCTCCACAGGGAGAAAGGAGCCACCATTTTCAGGAGAATGATCCCCAGAAGCATGAGCAATGCAGATGCCGAGGCTTCACACAAGACCCTGGAGGGTCTTATTCCTGCAGCCGGGACCTGGGCATCGGTGTGCTTTAACGCTCATAACCGATTTTGAGGGGAGCCCAATCGATAAGCTGTCTGCCAGTCATGCTCATCACACCGTAGTTTTCACACACGTCACACGGAGACCCTGTTCGTATGCACATTTGGGTGCTTGAGCAGGGCTGCGCCCAAGATTCTGTGGTTCTACGGAGCCCTGAGTTGTGCCCTGGGCAGCTTTCCTCTGGGGTTGGTCAACTTTGATCACTGTACCTGATGAGAAAGGGACCATGAAATCTAATCAGCAAATAGAGAAAAGGAAGGGGCCATTTCCCACAATCATTTCCACGGAAACACCACGTCGGATAAATAAGTCTGACTGCAGGACAGGGACTGTGCTTCAGAGACGCAGCTTTCGCAGCTGGACGAATGACCCAGAAATTCCCCAAATGCCATTTTTAAACACACCAAATGAGATTTAGTTCAGGGCTTTCTGAATTTATTTCAGTTGAATACACACACTCCTGTGTTTGCTTTCCTTTATTATCAATACAGCTTCGTTCCAGATGACTTACATGCCAGTGGGAAAATTTTCCGTTTCGACTCATGGGAAGTGGGCACCGTGAAACAGGCAAGTCGGTCTGTCTGTTTCCGGCGTTATGTGGGTTCCAGCAAGAGCACAAGTCCCAGGGCGCCTGAGGTCCATTCAGGAACCAATGTAAAAACGGCGAGCCCGGGTAAGAAAGAAGAGCACCGTTCTTATCTTCCAAATGCATTCCAGTTTCCACTATTCAAGGTGGCGAGAATGATCCACGGATGTCCCACATGAGCCAAATTTCACCTTCTCATGCCGACCAACAACTGACGAATGAAACACACCCCAAGAGAAAATACGAAACCGAGTCCCCTGCAATAACCTCACACGCAAACCTACACGTCGGTAGGTCATATTCAGAAATACACACTGAATGTCATCTATCATGAACACAAACACTCAGACAGTCCCTCCAGAGGTTCGGAAGACTCACGACCCCAAAACTCGATGTTTCCCATATGCGGGCTCATCCTGAGATGTAGCCATCACTATCCAGTTGTCCCTGTTGTAGAGACAGAAACTTGGGCTCCTCATTAGTTTATGTAGGATTGACGGTGTTCGTGTTTGTGTGTGTGTGTGTGTGTGTGTTTGCGTGCGCGCTTCTGGGTGTAGTTATGTGTGTGTGTGTGTGTGTGTGTGTGTGTGTGTGTGCACCCCTACGTGTGGGTCGGTACTTGCACTGAGATCACTGGCACACAAGCAGAGCCCTCTTGCTGTGTTTGTTCTTCCCTTTGGATCTCCTGGTCCTCCCTTGCAGGGAAGCGAGTGTGCCAGTGTTCATGGACTCCTGATCTGTCGGGGTCGTCGAAGAGAGGTTTAGCAGGGAGCTTTGCTGTTCAGGATGACGGTTCTTCATCCCACACTTGTATTTGGATTGATGAATCACAAGTACGTTGGGAGGCAGGGTACCTTCGACTTTTCTGACGTTGAACTCAGGCTTCGTTTTGTTTTGCTCTTGAAGGAATTTCCAGTGGTCTAAGGTGCTTTCCTGAGTGGCTCTTTCCACCAAGTGCTCGTCCAACTCGGGTGCCTGGAGGCAGGGGTGGTCTCTCTTGAGCTCTCCTTGCGTTGCTCGCCTGTGTGTGTCTTCAGCGCCAAGGGCTCTTGGTTCCCTGCCTCTTGACACACTCTCACTGTGTCTTTCCCATTCACTCTTCTGGATGTAAAAGAGGACATAGGCCTGTTGACTCAGGACAGAAGTGATGCTAGAGGCGGTGACCTCGGCATCATCCATTTTATACCACTGGCCTTCTTGAGCTTTGACATAAGAGAAGTAATGTCCGTTGTGACAACTCCACCCAGCGTGGACCAGCACAGCATAGAGGACATAGACAAGGGGTCCTGTGTTCTGCTGAGACATGTATGGCTGCATGTCAAGGCACTCAGGATAGTGCACATTCTTGGCAAGTTTGCTGCCTGTGACATCGGAGAATCTCTTCAATACAAGGATGAGGACCTTGGCAGAAGTGTGTAAAGTTAACGTCTTGGAGGCCGGCGCCCTCTGGAGACAAAGACCACAATGATAGGCATTCTCTCCATTGAGTTCTTCGGGCTTCCCCAACTGTTCCAAAGCTTGCTTGACACTCTGAGCTGCCTGGATATCCAGGGCGATGTCCAGGTAAGGGTCAAAAGTGTCTGAAATGCCGTGGCAGTGGAGACACTTGATTTGAGATCTCCAGTAGCCTCCAAATATTTGGTGGATGAGGGTGGTGTCCTTAGAGTGATGATCTACCTGCTTGTGCCCGGGAAGGCATGCCTTTTTCATGGCATCCACAGTGAACATGAGAAATTCATGGGCATCTTCCTGCTTGCCTCTATGGAAGTCAGCAGCCAATGCCTGTGAGGGCTGGATGACACGGCCAGGAATGTGGAGGGCCCGTGTGATGTGAGCTTGCATAGTACAGAGCATGCAGCCCTTGTGACGATGACACGTTGGAGAGTGCTCCCGGGACAGCATGTAGTTGGCAAGGGGCGGTGTGTACGTCAGGCACTGCAGGGAAGCGTTCACGTAGCAGGTATTTCCCATATTCTGGAGCCCAGCCCCCACCGCAGCAGGTCTCCTGCTACTCAGAGGAAGCTTCTCCCTGGGAGCAAGCTGTCTTGCCACAGGAGCCAAATCATCACAGAGGTCGACACGGGTCTCAGATGAGAGTGGTGACTTCTCAGGGAGAGAAGTCCGCTGGATTTCAGCCAAAGCTGCATCTGGCCGAGAAGATGTGAGTTTTGAAAAGTGGTTGAACTGCCACTCACCTCCCAAGGAGAGTGAGTCGTCCTCCATGTCGACTGGAACAAGGATCACAAGGTTTTTCTGCTGGGACCGCAGGTTGCAGAAAGACGCTATCTCTTCCGAGAGAGTCTTCAAATGACGAGCTCTCTGGCCGCATCAGCCCTTCTATAACTCACCCCCACCAACCGCGAACACCCCACCCTCTCCTCAGGTGCGCGATAAACCAATCAAATATCAGCACTCAATTCAGGAATGAGTCACAGGGTGTGTCCCCTTGCGTCGCTGGGAATTCAACAGACACAGCCCACATCATGACTTCCAGAACACCTGAATCAAATTACTCCTCAGGATGATAGGCACATATAATATGAGTGTAACCGGGTTGGGACAGTGGCCACACAGTTGCCTTATTTTAGGTAAAGCAATGGCAGGGAAGAAATCTTTACCTAGGAAACAGTGTGAGTGTGTGTGTGTGAGTGTGTTTGTGAGTGTGTGGGGGAGGGACGTGTGTGTGTGTGTGTGTGTGTGTGTTTGTGCTGGGATGAACTTCCAAGTATGTACTTTTGGCAGCTGCCATCATCCTCTCAGCGACGGAAGGACAAGAAGTCGGAAGTGCGCTTTCTGACCTGAGAATAGTCAATGAAGTATAATATTGAGCACAGCGTATTTTCTTCCCTAATGAGAAAGGAGAGATCCGTGGAATCTAACAGACCTTCCAGCGATAACCTTTCCACGTTGAGCCTATCGATTCTCTATCCGAGTGAAATTAGCTGCCAGTGGAGAACAAGACAAGTCTTTGCATGAAATGCTCTTGTGGAAGCTAGATTGCCAAATAATAAAGCATCAAATGGTAGAAACATGCACTGAAGTTTGAAGAGATACTCAGTGCACAAAGTAGACTGTGAAAGACTTTGGGGAAATCATGCAATCACCGAGAGACTAATTGTTGACAATCCGCAAATTTATGTTTGCCAGAAAAGAGAGACGGTCCTGACATTGTATAGTGAGTGGTTTCGGACGTGCCACGGCAGTTTAAGACAACATGAAACAAAAAACTTGAGAAATCAGAAGGTCTCCCAGCTATAACCTTTTGTTTATTAAAGAATTGATGAAAATCAAAAGAACGTATCTCACAGCATGTGTGATAATATTTCCATACGTATGTGATAATGGATCAACGTTTCATAGAGATGAAATAAAAAGTTCTAATTTTGACAAAAGCAAACAAGGAAAATTATACCGTAGAAAAGCCCGGGTGACGGAAGTGAGGCCCTGTCTCAAGAAGAAACATCGGAGACGTTTAAAAGCAGGGAGTGAAACAGAGGATAGCATACCATTTTTAATACTGGCCCTCGTTTCAGTGGGAAAAGGCAAAAATAAGCCGTGTATATCCTGGATTCTCGCATCGATTGTTCAGGATCGGAGATGTTGCCTCCATTTCCAGTTATGCATTGTATGGTGGAATTGCAGTTCGCACATTTGGTGCCAAAATTGTAATGCTGACGAAAGTGGACATGTTCCCTGAAGTAAGAGGGACAGAAATTGGGTGTGTCTTCCGGCTGTCTGGCTTACCAGGAATGAAGATCCTGGCTCTAGGGATTTTCCCAACATGTCTTAGACAGTAAGGAACAGGGCAGAATTGAGGCCCGGCGCCAAGGCCTCTAGGTGTAAAGAAACAGCCCTGGCTTCAGGGCCCATGAAATTAGGATGATTTTAAGGAGGATGATGGAATGAGAGGACTGTGACCTTTGGCCCCGTTTCTTTCCCTTGTCTTTTCATGGGCCAGGTGTGCTCCATCAGAAGGCTTCCTGTGCCGGATGTAAAGTGTCCTGGGGGAAGAAAAGAGCACCGCTTAGAAAGATGCTCCACAGGGAGAAAGGAGCCACCATTTTCAGGAGAATGATCCCCAGAAGCATGAGCAATGCAGATGCCGAGGCTTCACACAAGACCCTGGAGGGTCTTATTCGTGCAGCCGGGACCAGGGCATCGGTGTGCTTTAACGCTCATAACCGATTTTGAGGGGAGCCCAATCGATAAGCTGTCTGCCAGTCATGCTCATCACACCGTAGTTTTCACACACGTCACACGGAGACCCTGTTCGTATGCACATTTGGGTGCTTGAGCAGGGCTGCGCCCAAGATTCTGTGGTTCTACGGAGCCCTGAGTTGTGCCCTGGGCAGCTTTCCTCTGGGGTTGGTCAACTTTGATCACTGTACCTGACGAGAAAGGGACCATGAAATCTAATCAGCAAATAGAGAAAAGGAAGGGGCCATTTCCCACAATCATTTCCACGGAAACACCACGTCGGATAAATAAGTCTGACTGCAGGACAGGGACTGTGCTTCAGAGACGCAGCTTTCGCAGCTGGACGAATGACCCAGAAATTCCCCAAATGCCATTTTTAAACACACCAAATGAGATTTAGTTCAGGGCTTTCTGAATTTATTTCAGTTGAATACACACACTCCTGTGTTTGCTTTCCTTTATTATCAATACAGCTTCGTTCCAGATGACTTACATGCCAGTGGGAAAATTTTCCGTTTCGACTCATGGGAAGTGGGCACCGTGAAACAGGCAAGTCGGTCTGTCTGTTTCCGGCGTTATGTGGGTTCCAGCAAGAGCACAAGTCCCAGGGCGCCTGAGGTCCATTCAGGAACCAATGTAAAAACGGCGAGCCCGGGTAAGAAAGAAGAGCACCGTTCTTATCTTCCAAATGCATTCCAGTTTCCACTATTCAAGGTGGCGAGAATGATCCACGGATGTCCCACATGAGCCAAATTTCACCTTCTCATGCCGACCAACATCTGACAAATGAAACACACCCCAAGAGAAAATACGAAACCGAGTCCCCTGCAATAACCTCACACGCAAACCTACACGTCGGTAGGTCATATTCAGAAATACACACTGAATGTCATCTATCATGAACACAAACACTCAGACAGTCCCTCCAGAGGTTCGGAAGACTCACGACCCCAAAACTCGATGTTTCCCATATGCGGGCTCATCCTGAGATGTAGCCATCACTATCCAGTTGTCCCTGTTGTAGAGACAGAAACTTGGGCTCCTCATTAGTTTATGTAGGATTGACGGTGTTCGTGTTTGTGTGTGTGTGTGTGTGTGTGTTTGCGTGCGCGCTTCTGGGTGTAGTTATGTGTGTGTGTGTGTGTGTGTGTGTGTGTGTGTGCACCCCTACGTGTGGGTCGGTACTTGCACTGAGATCACTGGCACACAAGCAGAGCCCTCTTGCTGTGTTTGTTCTTCCCTTTGGATCTCCTGGTCCTCCCTTGCAGGGAAGCGAGTGTGCCAGTGTTCATGGACTCCTGATCTGTCGGGGTCGTCGAAGAGAGGTTTAGCAGGGAGCTTTGCTGTTCAGGATGACGGTTCTTCATCCCACACTTGTATTTGGATTGATGAATCACAAGTACGTTGGGAGGCAGGGTACCTTCGACTTTTCTGACGTTGAACTCAGGCTTCGTTTTGTTTTGCTCTTGAAGGAATTTCCAGTGGTCTAAGGTGCTTTCCTGAGTGGCTCTTTCCACCAAGTGCTCGTCCAACTCGGGTGCCTGGAGGCAGGGGTGGTCTCTCTTGAGCTCTCCTTGCGTTGCTCGCCTGTGTGTGTCTTCAGCGCCAAGGGCTCTTGGTTCCCTGCCTCTTGACACACTCTCACTGTGTCTTTCCCATTCACTCTTCTGGATGTAAAAGAGGACATAGGCCTGTTGACTCAGGACAGAAGTGATGCTAGAGGCGGTGACCTCGGCATCATCCATTTTATACCACTGGCCTTCTTGAGCTTTGACATAAGAGAAGTAATGTCCGTTGTGACAACTCCACCCAGCGTGGACCAGCACAGCATAGAGGACATAGACAAGGGGTCCTGTGTTCTGCTGAGACATGTATGGCTGCATGTCAAGGCACTCAGGATAGTGCACATTCTTGGCAAGTTTGCTGCCTGTGACATCGGAGAATCTCTTCAATACAAGGATGAGGACCTTGGCAGAAGTGTGTAAAGTTAACGTCTTGGAGGCCGGCGCCCTCTGGAGACAAAGACCACAATGATAGGCATTCTCTCCATTGAGTTCTTCGGGCTTCCCCAACTGTTCCAAAGCTTGCTTGACACTCTGAGCTGCCTGGATATCCAGGGCGATGTCCAGGTAAGGGTCAATAGTGTCTGAAATGCCGTGGCAGTGGAGACACTTGATTTGAGATCTCCAGTAGCCTCCAAATATTTGGTGGATGAGGGTGGTGTCCTTAGAGTGATGATCTACCTGCTTGTGCCCGGGAAGGCATGCCTTTTTCATGGCATCCACAGTGAACATGAGAAATTCATGGGCATCTTCCTGCTTGCCTCTATGGAAGTCAGCAGCCAATGCCTGTGAGGGCTGGATGACACGGCCAGGAATGTGGAGGGCCCGTGTGATGTGAGCTTGCATAGTACAGAGCATGCAGCCCTTGTGACGATGACACGTTGGAGAGTGCTCCCGGGACAGCATGTAGTTGGCAAGGGGCGGTGTGTACGTCAGGCACTGCAGGGAAGCGTTCACGTAGCAGGTATTTCCCATATTCTGGAGCCCAGCCCCCACCGCAGCAGGTCTCCTGCTACTCAGAGGAAGCTTCTCCCTGGGAGCAAGCTGTCTTGCCACAGGAGCCAAATCATCACAGAGGTCGACACGGGTCTCAGATGAGAGTGGTGACTTCTCAGGGAGAGAAGTCCGCTGGATTTCAGCCAAAGCTGCATCTGGCCGAGAAGATGTGAGTTTTGAAAAGTGGTTGAACTGCCACTCACCTCCCAAGGAGAGTGAGTCGTCCTCCATGTCGACTGGAACAAGGATCACAAGGTTTTTCTGCTGGGACCGCAGGTTGCAGAAAGACGCTATCTCTTCCGAGAGAGTCTTCAAATGACGAGCTCTCTGGCCGCATCAGCCCTTCTATAACTCACCCCCACCAACCGCGAACACCCCACCCTCTCCTCAGGTGCGCGATAAACCAATCAAATATCAGCACTCAATTCAGGAATGAGTCACAGGGTGTGTCCCCTTGCGTCGCTGGGAATTCAACAGACACAGCCCACATCATGACTTCCAGAACACCTGAATCAAATTACTCCTCAGGATGATAGGCACATATAATATGAGTGTAACCGGGTTGGGACAGTGGCCACACAGTTGCCTTATTTTAGGTAAAGCAATGGCAGGGAAGAAATCTTTACCTAGGAAACAGTGTGAGTGTGTGTGTGTGAGTGTGTTTGTGTGTGTGTGGGGGAGGGACGTGTGTGTGTGTGTGTGTGTGTGTTTGTGCTGGGATGAACTTCCAAGTATGTACTTTTGGCAGCTGCCATCATCCTCTCAGCGACGGAAGGACAAGAAGTCGGAAGTGCGCTTTCTGACCTGAGAATAGTCAATGAAGTATAATATTTAGCACAGCGTATTTTCTTCCCTAATGAGAAAGGAGAGATCCGTGGAATCTAACAGACCTTCCAGCGATAACCTTTCCACGTTGAGCCTATCGATTCTCTATCCGAGTGAAATTAGCTGCCAGTGGAGAACAAGACAAGTCTTTGCATGAAATGCTCTTGTGGAAGCTAGATTGCCAAATAATAAAGCATCAAATGGTAGAAACATGCACTGAAGTTTGAAGAGATACTCAGTGCACAAAGTAGACTGTGAAAGACTTTGGGGAAATCATGCAATCACCGAGAGACTAATTGTTGACAATCCGCAAATTTATGTTTGCCAGAAAAGAGAGACGGTCCTGACATTGTATAGTGAGTGGTTTCGGACGTGCCACGGCAGTTTAAGACAACATGAAACAAAAAACTTGAGAAATCAGAAGGTCTCCCAGCTATAACCTTTTGTTTATTAAAGAATTGATGAAAATCAAAAGAACGTATCTCACAGCATGTGTGATAATATTTCCATACGTATGTGATAATGGATCAACGTTTCATAGAGATGAAATAAAAAGTTCTAATTTTGACAAAAGCAAACAAGGAAAATTATACCGTAGAAAAGCCCGGGTGACGGAAGTGAGGCCCTGTCTCAAGAAGAAACATCGGAGACGTTTAAAAGCAGGGAGTGAAACAGAGGATAGCATACCATTTTTAATACTGGCCCTCGTTTCAGTGGGAAAAGGCAAAAATAAGCCGTGTATATCCTGGATTCTCGCATCGATTGTTCAGGATCGGAGATGTTGCCTCCATTTCCAGTTATGCATTGTATGGTGGAATTGCAGTTCGCACATTTGGTGCCAAAATTGTAATGCTGACGAAAGTGGACATGTTCCCTGAAGTAAGAGGGACAGAAATTGGGTGTGTCTTCCGGCTGTCTGGCTTACCAGGAATGAAGATCCTGGCTCTAGGGATTTTCCCAACATGTCTTAGACAGTAAGGAACAGGGCAGAATTGAGGCCCGGCGCCAAGGCCTCTAGGTGTAAAGAAACAGCCCTGGCTTCAGGGCCCATGAAATTAGGATGATTTTAAGGAGGATGATGGAATGAGAGGACTGTGACCTTTGGCCCCGTTTCTTTCCCTTGTCTTTTCATGGGCCAGGTGTGCTCCATCAGAAGGCTTCCTGTGCCGGATGTAAAGTGTCCTGGGGGAAGAAAAGAGCACCGCTTAGAAAGATGCTCCACAGGGAGAAAGGAGCCACCATTTTCAGGAGAATGATCCCCAGAAGCATGAGCAATGCAGATGCCGAGGCTTCACACAAGACCCTGGAGGGTCTTATTCCTGCAGCCGGGACCTGGGCATCGGTGTGCTTTAACGCTCATAACCGATTTTGAGGGGAGCCCAATCGATAAGCTGTCTGCCAGTCATGCTCATCACACCGTAGTTTTCACACACGTCACACGGAGACCCTGTTCGTATGCACATTTGGGTGCTTGAGCAGGGCTGCGCCCAAGATTCTGTGGTTCTACGGAGCCCTGAGTTGTGCCCTGGGCAGCTTTCCTCTGGGGTTGGTCAACTTTGATCACTGTACCTGACGAGAAAGGGACCATGAAATCTAATCAGCAAATAGAGAAAAGGAAGGGGCCATTTCCCACAATCATTTCCACGGAAACACCACGTCGGATAAATAAGTCTGACTGCAGGACAGGGACTGTGCTTCAGAGACGCAGCTTTCGCAGCTGGACGAATGACCCAGAAATTCCCCAAATGCCATTTTTAAACACACCAAATGAGATTTAGTTCAGGGCTTTCTGAATTTATTTCAGTTGAATACACACACTCCTGTGTTTGCTTTCCTTTATTATCAATACAGCTTCGTTCCAGATGACTTACATGCCAGTGGGAAAATTTTCCGTTTCGACTCATGGGAAGTGGGCACCGTGAAACAGGCAAGTCGGTCTGTCTGTTTCCGGCGTTATGTGGGTTCCAGCAAGAGCACAAGTCCCAGGGCGCCTGAGGTCCATTCAGGAACCAATGTAAAAACGGCGAGCCCGGGTAAGAAAGAAGAGCACCGTTCTTATCTTCCAAATGCATTCCAGTTTCCACTATTCAAGGTGGCGAGAATGATCCACGGATGTCCCACATGAGCCAAATTTCACCTTCTCATGCCGACCAACAACTGACGAATGAAACACACCCCAAGAGAAAATACGAAACCGAGTCCCCTGCAATAACCTCACACGCAAACCTACACGTCGGTAGGTCATATTCAGAAATACACACTGAATGTCATCTATCATGAACACAAACACTCAGACAGTCCCTCCAGAGGTTCGGAAGACTCACGACCCCAAAACTCGATGTTTCCCATATGCGGGCTCATCCTGAGATGTAGCCATCACTATCCAGTTGTCCCTGTTGTAGAGACAGAAACTTGGGCTCCTCATTAGTTTATGTAGGATTGACGGTGTTCGTGTTTGTGTGTGTGTGTGTGTGTGTGTTTGCGTGCGCGCTTCTGGGTGTAGTTATGTGTGTGTGTGTGTGTGTGTGTGTGTGTGTGTGTGCACCCCTACGTGTGGGTCGGTACTTGCACTGAGATCACTGGCACACAAGCAGAGCCCTCTTGCTGTGTTTGTTCTTCCCTTTGGATCTCCTGGTCCTCCCTTGCAGGGAAGCGAGTGTGCCAGTGTTCATGGACTCCTGATCTGTCGGGGTCGTCGAAGAGAGGTTTAGCAGGGAGCTTTGCTGTTCAGGATGACGGTTCTTCATCCCACACTTGTATTTGGATTGATGAATCACAAGTACGTTGGGAGGCAGGGTACCTTCGACTTTTCTGACGTTGAACTCAGGCTTCGTTTTGTTTTGCTCTTGAAGGAATTTCCAGTGGTCTAAGGTGCTTTCCTGAGTGGCTCTTTCCACCAAGTGCTCGTCCAACTCGGGTGCCTGGAGGCAGGGGTGGTCTCTCTTGAGCTCTCCTTGCGGTGCTCGCCTGTGTGTGTCTTCAGCGCCAAGGGCTCTTGGTTCCCTGCCTCTTGACACACTCTCACTGTGTCTTTCCCATTCACTCTTCTGGATGTAAAAGAGGACATAGGCCTGTTGACTCAGGACAGAAGTGATGCTAGAGGCGGTGACCTCGGCATCATCCATTTTATACCACTGGCCTTCTTGAGCTTTGACATAAGAGAAGTAATGTCCGTTGTGACAACTCCACCCAGCGTGGACCAGCACAGCATAGAGGACATAGACAAGGGGTCCTGTGTTCTGCTGAGACATGTATGGCTGCATGTCAAGGCACTCAGGATAGTGCACATTCTTGGCAAGTTTGTTGCCTGTGACATCGGAGAATCTCTTCAATACAAGGATGAGGACCTTGGCAGAAGTGTGTAAAGTTAACGTCTTGGAGGCCGGCGCCCTCTGGAGACAAAGACCACAATGATAGGCATTCTCTCCATTGAGTTCTTCGGGCTTCCCCAACTGTTCCAAAGCTTGCTTGACACTCTGAGCTGCCTGGATATCCAGGGCGATGTCCAGGTAAGGGTCAAAAGTGTCTGAAATGCCGTGGCAGTGGAGACACTTGATTTGAGATCTCCAGTAGCCTCCAAATATTTGGTGGATGAGGGTGGTGTCCTTAGAGTGATGATCTACCTGCTTGTGCCCGGGAAGGCATGCCTTTTTCATGGCATCCACAGTGAACATGAGAAATTCATGGGCATCTTCCTGCTTGCCTCTATGGAAGTCAGCAGCCAATGCCTGTGAGGGCTGGATGACACGGCCAGGAATGTGGAGGGCCCGTGTGATGTGAGCTTGCATAGTACAGAGCATGCAGCCCTTGTGACGATGACACGTTGGAGAGTGCTCCCGGGACAGCATGTAGTTGGCAAGGGGCGGTGTGTACGTCAGGCACTGCAGGGAAGCGTTCACGTAGCAGGTATTTCCCATATTCTGGAGCCCAGCCCCCACCGCAGCAGGTCTCCTGCTACTCAGAGGAAGCTTCTCCCTGGGAGCAAGCTGTCTTGCCACAGGAGCCAAATCATCACAGAGGTCGACACGGGTCTCAGATGAGAGTGGTGACTTCTCAGGGAGAGAAGTCCGCTGGATTTCAGCCAAAGCTGCATCTGGCCGAGAAGATGTGAGTTTTGAAAAGTGGTTGAACTGCCACTCACCTCCCAAGGAGAGTGAGTCGTCCTCCATGTCGACTGGAACAAGGATCACAAGGTTTTTCTGCTGGGACCGCAGGTTGCCGAAAGACGCTATCTCTTCCGAAAGAGTATTCAAATGACGAGCTCTCTGGCCGCATCAGCCCTTCTATAACTCACCCCCACCAACCGCGAACACCCCACCCTCTCCTCAGGTGCGCGATAAACCAATCAAATATCAGCACTCAATTCAGGAATGAGTCACAGGGTGTGTCCCCTTGCGTCGCTGGGAATTCAACAGACACAGCCCACATCATGACTTCCAGAACACCTGAATCAAATTACTCCTCAGGATGATAGGCACTTATAATATGAGTGTAACCGGGTTGGGACAGTGGCCACACAGTTGCCTTATTTTAGGTAAAGCAATGGCAGGGAAGAAATCTTTACCTAGGAAACAGTGTGATTGTGTGTGTGTGTGTGTGTGTTTGTGTGTGGGGGGGGAGGGGCGTGTGTGTGTGTGTGTGTGTGTTTGTGCTGGGATGAACTTCCAAGTATGTACTTTTGGCAGCTGCCATCATCCTCTCAGTGACGGAAGGACAAGAAGTCGGAAGTGCGCTTTCTGACCTGAGAATAGTCAATGAAGTATAATATTTAGCACAGCGTATTTTCTTCCCTAATGAGAAAGGAGAGATCCGTGGAATCTAACAGACCTTCCAGCGATAACCTTTCCACGTTGAGCCTATCGATTCTCTATCCGAGTGAAATTAGCTGCCAGTGGAGAACAAGACAAGTCTTTGCATGAAATGCTCTTGTGGAAGCTAGATTGCCAAATAATAAAGCATCAAATGGTAGAAACATGCACTGAAGTTTGAAGAGATACTCAGTGCACAAAGTAGACTGTGAAAGACTTTGGGGAAATCATGCAATCACCGAGAGACTAATTGATGACAATCCGCAAATTTATGTTTGCCAGAAAAGAGAGACGGTCCTGACATTGTATAGTGAGTGGTTTCGGACGTGCCACGGCAGTTTAAGACAACATGAAACAAAAAACTTGAGAAATCAGAAGGTATCCCAGCTATAACCTTTTGTTTATTAAAGAATTGATGAAAATCAAAAGAACGTATCTCACAGCATGTGTGATAATATTTCCATACGTATGTGATAATGGATCAACGTTTCATAGAGATGAAATAAAAAGTTCTAATTTTGACAAAAGCAAACAAGGAAAATTATACCGTAGAAAAGCCCGGGTGACGGAAGTGAGGCCCTGTCTCAAGAAGAAACATCGGAGACGTTTAAAAGCAGGGAGTGAAACAGAGGATAGCATACCATTTTTAATACTGGCCCTTGTTTCAGTGGGAAAAGGCAAAAATAAGCCGTGTATATCCTGGATTCTCGCATCGATTGTTCAGGATCGGAGATGTTGCCTCCATTTCCAGTTATGCATTGTATGGTGGAATTGCAGTTCGCACATTTGGTGCCAAAATTGTAATGCTGACGAAAGTGGACATGTTCCCTGAAGTAAGAGGGACAGAAATTGGGTGTGTCTTCCGGCTGTCTGGCTTACCAGGAATGAAGATCCTGGCTCTAGAGATTTTCCCAACATGTCTTAGACAGTAAGGAACAGGGCAGAATTGAGGCCCGGCGCCAAGGCCTCTAGGTGTAAAGAAACAGCCCTGGCTTCAGGGCCCATGAAATTAGGATGATTTTAAGGAGGATGATGGAATGAGAGGACTGTGACCTTTGGCCCCGTTTCTTTCCCTTGTCTTTTCATGGGCCAGGTGTGCTCCATCAGAAGGCTTCCTGTGCCGGATGTAAAGTGTCCTGGGGGAAGAAAAGAGCACTGCTTAGAAAGATGCTCCACAGGGAGAAAGGAGCCACCATTTTCAGGAGAATGATCCCCAGAAGCATGAGCAATGCAGATGCCGAGGCTTCACACAAGACCCTGGAGGGTCTTATTCCTGCAGCCGGGACCTGGGCATCGGTGTGCTTTAACGCTCATAACCGATTTTGAGGGGAGCCCAGTCGATAAGCTCTCTGCCAGTCATGCTCATCACACCGTAGTTTTCACACACGTCACACGGAGACCCTGTTCGTATGCACATTTGGGTGCTTGAGCAGGGCTGCGCCCAAGATTCTGTGGTTCTACGGAGCCCTGAGTTGTGCCCTGGGCAGCTTTCCTCTGGGCTTGGTCAACCATGATCACTGCACCTGACGAGAAAGGGACCATGAAATCTAATCAGCAAATAGAGAAAAGTAAGGGGCCATTTCCCACAATCATTTCCACGGAAACACCACGTCGGATAAATAAGTCTGACTGCAGGACAGGGACTGTGTTTCAGAGACGCAGCTTTCGCAGATGGACGAATGACCCAGAAATTCCCCAAATGCCATTTTTAAACACACCAAATGAGATTTAGTTCAGGGCTTTCTGAATTTATTTCAGTTGAATACACACACTCCTGTGTTTGCTTTCCTTTATTATCAATACAGCTTCGTTCCAGATGACTTACATGCCAGTGGGAAAATTTTCCGTTTCGACTCATGGGAAGTGGGCACCGTGAAACAGGCAAGTCGGTCTGTCTGTTTCCGGCGTTATGTGGGTTCCAGCAAGAGCACAAGTCCCAGGGCGCCTGAGGTCCATTCAGGAACCAATGTACAAACGGCGAGCCCGGGTAAGAAAGAAGAGCACCGTTCTTATCTTCCAAATGCATTCCAGTTTCCACTATTCAAGGTGGCGAGAATGATCCACGGATGTCCCACATGAGCCAAATTTCACCTTCTCATGCCGACCAACAACTGACGAATGAAACACACTCCAAGAGAAAATACGAAACCGAGTCCCCTGCAATAACCTCACACGCAAACCTACACGACGGTAGGTCATATTCAGAAATACACACTGAATGTCATCTATCATGAACACAAACACTCAGTCAGTCCCTCCAGAGGTTCGGAAGACTCACGACCCCAAAACTCGATGTTTCCCATATGCGGGCTCATCCTGAGATGTAGCCATCACTATCCAGTTGTCCCTGTTGTAGAGACAGAAACTTGGGCTCCTCATTAGTTTATGTAGGATTGACGGTGTTCGTGTTTGTGTGTGTGTGTGTGTGTGTTTGCGTGCGCGCTTCTGGGTGTAGTTATGTGTGTGTGTGTGTGTGTGTGCACCCCTACGTGTGGGTCGTTACTTGCACTGAGATCACTGGCACACAGGCAGAGCCCTCTTGCTGTGTTTGTTCTTCCCTTTGGATCTCCTGGTCCTCCCTTGCAGGGAAGCGAGTGTGCCAGTGTTCATGGACTCCTGATCTGTCGGGGTCGTCGAAGAGAGGTTTAGCAGGGAGCTTTGCTGTTCAGGATGACGGTTCTTCATCCCACACTTGTATTTGGATTGATGAATCACAAGTACGTTGGGAGGCAGGGTACCTTCGACTTTTCTGACGTTGAACTCAGGCTTCGTTTTGTTTTGCTCTTGAAGGAATTTCCAGTGGTCTAAGGTGCTTTCCTGAGTGGCTCTTTCCACCAAGTGCTCGTCCAACTCGGGTGCCTGGAGGCAGGGGTGGTCTCTCTTGAGCTCTCCTTGCGTTGCTCGCCTGTGTGTGTCTTCAGCGCCAAGGGTTCTTGGTTCCCTGCCTCTTGACACACTCTCACTGTGTCTTTCCCATTCACTCTTCTGGATGTAAAAGAGGACATAGGCCTGTTGACTCAGGACAGAAGTGATGCTAGAGGCGGTGACCTCGGCATCATCCATTTTATACCACTGGCCTTCTTGAGCTTTGACATAAGAGAAGTAATGTCCGTTGTGACAACTCCACCCAGCGTGGACCAGCACAGCATAGAGGACATAGACAAGAGGTCCTGTGTTCTGCTGAGACATGTATGGCTGCATGTCAAGGCACTCAGGATAGTGCACATTCTTGGCAAGTTTGTTGCCTGTGACATCGGAGAATCTCTTCAATACAAGGATGAGGACCTTGGCAGAAATGTGTAAAGTTAACGTCTTGGAGGCCGGCGCCCTCTGGAGACAAAGACCACAATGATAGGCATTCTCTCCATTGAGTTCTTCGGGCTTCACCAACTGTTCCAAAGCTTGCTTGACACTCTGAGCTGCCTGGATATCCAGGGCGATGTCCAGGTAAGGGTCAAAAGTGTCTGAAATGCCGTGGCAGTGGAGACACTTGATTTGAGATCTCCAGTAGCCTCCAAATATTTGGTGGATGAGGGTGGTGTCCTTAGAGTGATGATCTACCTGCTTGTGCCCGGGAAGGCATGCCTTTTTCATGGCATCCACAGTGAACATGAGAAATTCATGGGCATCTTCCTGCTTGCCTCTATGGAAGTCAGCAGCCAATGCCTGTGAGGGCTGGATGACACGGCCAGGAATGTGGAGGGCCCGTGTGATGTGAGCTTGCATAGTACAGAGCATGCAGCCCTTGTGACGATGACACGTTGGAGAGTGCTCCCGGGACAGCATGTAGTTGGCAAGGGGCGGTGTGTACGTCAGGCACTGCAGGGAAGCGTTCACGTAGCAGGTATTTCCCATATTCTGGAGCCCAGCCCCCACCGCAGCAGGTCTCCTGCTACTCAGAGGAAGCTTCTCCCTGGGAGCAAGCTGTCTTGCCACAGGAGCCAAATCATCACAGAGGTCGACACGGGTCTCAGATGAGAGTGGTGACTTCTCAGGGAGAGAAGTCCGCTGGATTTCAGCCAAAGCTGCATCTGGCCGAGAAGATGTGAGTTTTGAAAAGTGGTTGAACTGCCACTCACCTCCCAAGGAGAGTGAGTCGTCCTCCATGTCGACTGGAACAAGGATCACAAGGTTTTTCTGCTGGGACCGCAGGTTGCAGAAAGACGCTATCTCTTCCGAGAGAGTCTTCAAATGACGAGCTCTCTGGCCGCATCAGCCCTTCTATAACTCACCCCCACCAACCGCGAACACCCCACCCTCTCCTCAGGTGCGCGATAAACCAATCAAATATCAGCACTCAATTCAGGAATGAGTCACAGGGTGTGTCCCCTTGCGTCGCTGGGAATTCAACAGACACAGCCCACATCATGACTTCCAGAACACCTGAATCAAATTACTCCTCAGGATGATAGGCACATATAATATGAGTGTAACCGGGTTGGGACAGTGGCCACACAGTTGCCTTATTTTAGGTAAAGCAATGGCAGGGAAGAAATCTTTACCTAGGAAACAGTGTGAGTGTGTGTGTGTGAGTGTGTTTGTGTGTGGGGGGGGAGGGGCGTGTGTGTGTGTGTGTGTGTGTTTGTGCTGGGATGAACTTCCAAGTATGTACTTTTGGCAGCTGCCATCATCCTCTCAGCGACGGAAGGACAAGAAGTCGGAAGTGCGCTTTCTGACCTGAGAATAATCAATGAAGTATAATATTTAGCACAGCGTATTTTCTTCCCTAATGAGAAAGGAGAGATCCGTGGAATCTAACAGACCTTCCAGCGATAACCTTTCCACGTTGAGCCTATCGATTCTCTATCCGAGTGAAACTAGCTGCCAGTGGAGAACAAGACAAGTCTTTGCATGGAATGCTCTTGTGGAAGCTAGATTGCCAAATAATAAAGCATCAAATGGTAGAAACATGCACTGAAGTTTGAAGAGATACTCAGTGCACAAAGTAGACTGTGAAAGACTTTGGGGAAATCATGCAATCACCGAGAGACTAATTGTTGACAATCCGCAAATTTATGTTTGCCAGAAAAGAGAGACGGTCCTGACATTGTATAGTGAGTGGTTTCGGACGTGCCACGGCAGTTTAAGACAACATGAAACAAAAAACTTGAGAAATCAGAAGGTATCCCAGCTATAACCTTTTGTTTATTAAAGAATTGATGAAAATCAAAAGAACGTATCTCACAGCATGTGTGATAATATTTCCATACGTATGTGATAATGGATCAACGTTTCATAGAGATGAAATAAAAAGTTCTAATTTTGACAAAAGCAAACAAGGAAAATTATACCGTAGAAAAGCCCGGGTGACGGAAGTGAGGCCCTGTCTCAAGAAGAAACATCGGAGACGTTTAAAAGCAGGGAGTGAAACAGAGGATAGCATACCATTTTTAATACTGGCCCTTGTTTCAGTGGGAAAAGGCAAAAATAAGCCGTGTATATCCTGGATTCTCGCATCGATTGTTCAGGATCGGAGATGTTGCCTCCATTTCCAGTTATGCATTGTATGGTGGAATTGCAGTTCGCACATTTGGTGCCAAAATTGTAATGCTGACGAAAGTGGACATGTTCCCTGAAGTAAGAGGGACTGAAATTGGGTGTGTCTTCCGGCTGTCTGTCTTACCAGGAATGAAGATCCTGGCTCTAGGAATTTTCCCAACATGTCTTAGACAGTAAGGTACAGGGCAGAAGTGAGACCCGGCGCCAAGGCCTCTAGGTGTAAAGAAACAGCTCTGGCTTCAGGACCCATGAAATTAGGATGATTTTAAGGAGGATGATGGAATGAGAGGACTGTGACCTTTGGCCCCGTTTCTTTCCCTTGTCTTTTCATGGGCCAGGTGTGCTCCATCAGAAGGCTTCCTGTGCCGGATGTAAAGTGTCCTGGGGGAAGAAAAGAGCACTGCTTAGAAAGATGCTCCACAGGGAGAAAGGAGCCACCATTTTCAGGAGAATGATCCCCAGAAGCATGAGCAATGCAGATGCCGAGGCTTCACACAAGACCCTGGAGGTTCTTCTTCCTGCAGCCGGGACCTGGGCATCGGTGTGCTTTAACGCTCATAACCGATTTTGAGGGGAGCCCAATCGATAAGCTATCTGCCAGTCATGCTCATCACACCGTAGTTTTCACACACGTCACACGGAGACCCTGTTCGTATGCACATTTGGGTGCTTGAGCAGGGCTGCGCCCAGGATTCTGTGGTTCTACGGAGCCCTGAGTTGTGCCCTGGGCAGCTTTCCTCTGGGGTTGGTCAACTTTGATCACTGTACCTGACGAGAAAGGGACCATGAAATCTAATCAGCAAATAGAGAAAAGGAAGGGGCCATTTCCCACAATCATTTCCACGGAAACACCACGTCGGATAAATAAGTCTGACTGCAGGACAGGGACTGTGCTTCAGAGACGCAGCTTTCGCAGCTGGACGAATGACCCAGAAATTCCCCAAATGCCATTTTTAAACACCCCAAATGAGATTTAGTTCAGGGCTTTCTGAATTTATTTCAGTTGAATACACACACTCCTGTGTTTGCTTTCCTTTATTATCAATACAGCTTCGTTCCAGATGACTTACATGCCAGTGGGAAAATTTTCCGTTTCCACTCATGGGAAGTGGGCACCGTGAAACAGGCAAGTCGGTCTGTCTGTTTCCGGCGTTATGTGGGTTCCAGCAAGAGCACAAGTCCCAGGGCGCCTGAGGTCCATTCAGGAACCAATGTAAAAACGGCGAGCCCGGGTAAGAAAGAAGAGCACCGTTCTTATCTTCCAAATGCATTCCAGTTTCCACTATTCAAGGTGGCGAGAATGATCCACGGATGTCCCACATGAGCCAAATTTCACCTTCTCATGCCGACCAACAACTGACGAATGAAACACACCCCAAGAGAAAATACAAAACCGAGTCCCCTGCAATAACCTCACACGCAAACCTACACGTCGGTAGGTCATATTCAGAAATACACACTGAATGTCATCTATCATGAACACAAACACTCAGACAGTCCCTCCAGAGGTTCGGAAGACTCACGACCCCAAAACTCGATGTTTCCCATATGCGGGCTCATCCTGAGATGTAGCCATCACTATCCAGTTGTCCCTGTTGTAGAGACAGAAACTTGGGCTCCTCATTAGTTTATGTAGGATTGACGGTGTTCGTGTTTGTGTGTGTGTGTGTGTGTGTTTGCGTGCGCGCTTCTGGGTGTAGTTATGTGTGTGTGTGTGTGTGTGTGTGCACCCCAACCTGTGGGTCGTTACTTGCACTGAGATCACTGGCACACAAGCAGAGCCCTCTTGCTGTGTTTGTTCTTCCCTTTGGATCTCCTGGTCCTCCCTTGCAGGGAAGCGAGTGTGCCAGTGTTCATGGACTCCTGATCTGTCGGGGTCGTCGAAGAGAGGTTTAGCAGGGAGCTTTGCTGTTCAGGATGACGGTTCTTCATCCCACACTTGTATTTGGATTGATGAATCACAAGTACGTTGGGAGGCAGGGTACCTTCGACTTTTCTGACGTTGAACTCAGGCTTCGTTTTGTTTTGCTCTTGAAGGAATTTCCAGTGGTCTAAGGTGCTTTCCTGAGTGGCTCTTTCCACCAAGTGCTCGTCCAACTCGGGTGCCTGGAGGCAGGGGTGGTCTCTCTTGAGCTCTCCTTGCGTTGCTCGCCTGTGTGTGTCTTCAGCGCCAAGGGTTCTTGGTTCCCTGCCTCTTGACACACTCTCACTGTGTCTTTCCCATTCACTCTTCTGGATGTAAAAGAGGACATAGGCCTGTTGACTCAGGACAGAAGTGATGCTAGAGGCGGTGACCTCGGCATCATCCATTTTATACCACTGGCCTTCTTGAGCTTTGACATAAGAGAAGTAATGTCCGTTGTGACAACTCCACCCAGCGTGGACCAGCACAGCATAGAGGACATAGACAAGAGGTCCTGTGTTCTGCTGAGACATGTATGGCTGCATGTCAAGGCACTCAGGATAGTGCACATTCTTGGCAAGTTTGTTGCCTGTGACATCGGAGAATCTCTTCAATACAAGGATGAGGACCTTGGCAGAAATGTGTAAAGTTAACGTCTTGGAGGCCGGCGCCCTCTGGAGACAAAGACCACAATGATAGGCATTCTCTCCATTGAGTTCTTCGGGCTTCACCAACTGTTCCAAAGCTTGCTTGACACTCTGAGCTGCCTGGATATCCAGGGCGATGTCCAGGTAAGGGTCAAAAGTGTCTGAAATGCCGTGGCAGTGGAGACACTTGATTTGAGATCTCCAGTAGCCTCCAAATATTTGGTGGATGAGGGTGGTGTCCTTAGAGTGATGATCTACCTGCTTGTGCCCGGGAAGGCATGCCTTTTTCATGGCATCCACAGTGAACATGAGAAATTCATGGGCATCTTCCTGCTTGCCTCTATGGAAGTCAGCAGCCAATGCCTGTGAGGGCTGGATGACACGGCCAGGAATGTGGAGGGCCCGTGTGATGTGAGCTTGCATAGTACAGAGCATGCAGCCCTTGTGACGATGACACGTTGGAGAGTGCTCCCGGGACAGCATGTAGTTGGCAAGGGGCGGTGTGTACGTCAGGCACTGCAGGGAAGCGTTCACGTAGCAGGTATTTCCCATATTCTGGAGCCCAGCCCCCACCGCAGCAGGTCTCCTGCTACTCAGAGGAAGCTTCTCCCTGGGAGCAAGCTGTCTTGCCACAGGAGCCAAATCATCACAGAGGTCGACACGGGTCTCAGATGAGAGTGGTGACTTCTCAGGGAGAGAAGTCCGCTGGATTTCAGCCAAAGCTGCATCTGGCCGAGAAGATGTGAGTTTTGAAAAGTGGTTGAACTGCCACTCACCTCCCAAGGAGAGTGAGTCGTCCTCCATGTCGACTGGAACAAGGATCACAAGGTTTTTCTGCTGGGACCGCAGGTTGCAGAAAGACGCTATCTCTTCCGAGAGAGTCTTCAAATGACGAGCTCTCTGGCCGCATCAGCCCTTCTATAACTCACCCCCACCAACCGCGAACACCCCACCCTCTCCTCAGGTGCGCGATAAACCAATCAAATATCAGCACTCAATTCAGGAATGAGTCACAGGGTGTGTCCCCTTGCGTCGCTGGGAATTCAACAGACACAGCCCACATCATGACTTCCAGAACACCTGAATCAAATTACTCCTCAGGATGATAGGCACATATAATATGAGTGTAACCGGGTTGGGACAGTGGCCACACAGTTGCCTTATTTTAGGTAAAGCAATGGCAGGGAAGAAATCTTTACCTAGGAAACAGTGTGAGTGTGTGTGTGTGAGTGTGTTTGTGTGTGGGGGGGGAGGGGCGTGTGTGTGTGTGTGTGTGTGTGTTTGTGCTGGGATGAACTTCCAAGTATGTACTTTTGGCAGCTGCCATCATCCTCTCAGCGACGGAAGGACAAGAAGTCGGAAGTGCGCTTTCTGACCTGAGAATAGTCAATGAAGTATAATATTTAGCACAGCGTATTTTCTTCCCTAATGAGAAAGGAGAGATCCGTGGAATCTAACAGACCTTCCAGCGATAACCTTTCCACGTTGAGCCTATCAATTCTCTATCCGAGTGAAACTAGCTGCCAGTGGAGAACAAGACAAGTCTTTGCATGAAATGCTCTTGTGGAAGCTAGATTGCCAAATAATAAAGCATCAAATGGTAGAAACATGCACTGAAGTTTGAAGAGATACTCAGTGCACAAAGTAGACTGTGAAAGACTTTGGGGAAATCATGCAATCACCGAGAGACTAATTGTTGACAATCCGCAAATTTATGTTTGCCAGAAAAGAGAGACGGTCCTGACATTGTATAGTGAGTGGTTTCGGACGTGCCACGGCAGTTTAAGACAACATGAAACAAAAAACTTGAGAAATCAGAAGGTCTCCCAGCTATAACCTTTTGTTTATTAAAGAATTGATGAAAATCAAAAGAACGTATCTCACAGCATGTGTGATAATATTTCCATACGTATGTGATAATGGATCAACGTTTCATAGAGATGAAATAAAAAGTTCTAATTTTGACAAAAGCAAACAAGGAAAATTATACCGTAGAAAAGCCCGGGTGACGGAAGTGAGGCCCTGTCTCAAGAAGAAACATCGGAGACGTTTAAAAGCAGGGAGTGAAACAGAGGATAGCATACCATTTTTAATACTGGCCCTTGTTTCAGTGGGAAAAGGCAAAAATAAGCCGTGTATATCCTGGATTCTCGCATCGATTGTTCAGGATCGGAGATGTTGCCTCCATTTCCAGTTATGCATTGTATGGTGGAATTGCAGTTCGCACATTTGGTGCCAAAACTGTAATGCTGACGAAAGTGGACATGTTCCCTGAAGTAAGAGGGACTGAAATTGGGTGTGTCTTCCGGCTGTCTGTCTTACCAGGAATGAAGATCCTGGCTCTAGGAATTTTCCCAACATGTCTTAGACAGTAAGGTACAGGGCAGAAGTGAGACCCGGCGCCAAGGCCTCTAGGTGTAAAGAAACAGCTCTGGCTTCAGGACCCATGAAATTAGGATGATTTTAAGGAGGATGATGGAATGAGAGGACTGTGACCTTTGGCCCCGTTTCTTTCCCTTGTCTTTTCATGGGCCAGGTGTGCTCCATCAGAAGGCTTCCTGTGCCGGATGTAAAGTGTCCTGGGGGAAGAAAAGAGCACTGCTTAGAAAGATGCTCCACAGGGAGAAAGGAGCCACCATTTTCAGGAGAATGATCCCCAGAAGCATGAGCAATGCAGATGCCGAGGCTTCACACAAGACCCTGGAGGGTCTTATTCCTGCAGCCGGGACCTGGGCATCGGTGTGCTTTAACGCTCATAACCGATTTTGAGGGGAGCCCAATCGATAAGCTGTCTGCCAGTCATGCTCATCACACCGTAGTTTTCACACACGTCACACGGAGACCCTGTTCGTATGCACATTTGGGTGCTTGAGCAGGGCTGCGCCCAGGATTCTGTGGTTCTACGGAGCCCTGAGTTGTGCCCTGGGCAGCTTTCCTCTGGGGTTGGTCAACTTTGATCACTGTACCTGACGAGAAAGGGACCATGAAATCTAATCAGCAAATAGAGAAAAGGAAGGGGCCATTTCCCACAATCATTTCCACGGAAACACCACGTCGGATAAATAAGTCTGACTGCAGGACAGGGACTGTGCTTCAGAGACGCAGCTTTCGCAGCTGGACGAATGACCCAGAAATTCCCCAAATGCCATTTTTAAACACCCCAAATGAGATTTAGTTCAGGGCTTTCTGAATTTATTTCAGTTGAATACACACACTCCTGTGTTTGCTTTCCTTTATTATCAATACAGCTTCGTTCCAGATGACTTACATGCCAGTGGGAAAATTTTCCGTTTCCACTCATGGGAAGTGGGCACCGTGAAACAGGCAAGTCGGTCTGTCTGTTTCCGGCGTTATGTGGGTTCCAGCAAGAGCACAAGTCCCAGGGCGCCTGAGGTCCATTCAGGAACCAATGTAAAAACGGCGAGCCCGGGTAAGAAAGAGGAGCACCGTTCTTATCTTCCAAATGCATTCCAGTTTCCACTATTCAAGGTGGCGAGAATGATCCACGGATGTCCCACATGAGCCAAATTTCACCTTCTCATGCCGACCAACAACTGACGAATGAAACACACCCCAAGAGAAAATACGAAACCGAGTCCCCTGCAATAACCTCACACGCAAACCTACACGTCGGTAGGTCATATTCAGAAACACACACTGAATGTCATCTATCATGAACACAAACACTCAGACAGTCCCTCCAGAGGTTCGGAAGACTCACGACCCCAAAACTCGATGTTTCCCATATGCGGGCTCATCCTGAGATGTAGCCATCACTATCCAGTTGTCCCTGTTGTAGAGACAGAAACTTGGGCTCCTCATTAGTTTATGTAGGATTGACGGTGTTCGTGTTTGTGTGTGTGTGTGTGTGTGTTTGCGTGCGCGCTTCTGGGTGTAGTTATGTGTGTGTGTGTGTTTGTGTGTGTGTGTGTTTGTGTGTGCACCCCTACGTGTGGGTCGGTACTTGCACTGAGATCACTGGCACACAAGCAGAGCCCTCTTGCTGTGTTTGTTCTTCCCTTTGGATCTCCTGGTCCTCCCTTGCAGGGAAGCGAGTGTGCCAGTGTTCATGGACTCCTGATCTGTCGGGGTCGTCGAAGAGAGGTTTAGCAGGGAGCTTTGCTGTTCAGGATGACGGTTCTTCATCCCACACTTGTATTTGGATTGATGAATCACAAGTACGTTGGGAGGCAGGGTACCTTCGACTTTTCTGACGTTGAACTCAGGCTTCGTTTTGTTTTGCTCTTGAAGGAATTTCCAGTGGTCTAAGGTGCTTTCCTGAGTGGCTCTTTCCACCAAGTGCTCGTCCAACTCGGGTGCCTGGAGGCAGGGGTGGTCTCTCTTGAGCTCTCCTTGCGTTGCTCGCCTGTGTGTGTCTTCAGCGCCAAGGGCTCTTGGTTCCCTGCCTCTTGACACACTCTCACTGTGTCTTTCCCATTCACTCTTCTGGATGTAAAAGAGGACATAGGCCTGTTGACTCAGGACAGAAGTGATGCTAGAGGCGGTGACCTCGGCATCATCCATTTTATACCACTGGCCTTCTTGAGCTTTGACATAAGAGAAGTAATGTCCGTTGTGACAACTCCACCCAGCGTGGACCAGCACAGCATAGAGGACATAGACAAGGGGTCCTGTGTTCTGCTGAGACATGTATGGCTGCATGTCAAGGCACTCAGGATAGTGCACATTCTTGGCAAGTTTGTTGCCTGTGACATCGGAGAATCTCTTCAATACAAGGATGAGGACCTTGGCAGAAGTGTGTAAAGTTAACGTCTTGGAGGCCGGCGCCCTCTGGAGACAAAGACCACAATGATAGGCATTCTCTCCATTGAGTTCTTCGGGCTTCACCAACTGTTCCAAAGCTTGCTTGACACTCTGAGCTGCCTGGATATCCAGGGCGATGTCCAGGTAAGGGTCAAAAGTGTCTGAAATGCCGTGGCAGTGGAGACACTTGATTTGAGATCTCCAGTAGCCTCCAAATATTTGGTGGATGAGGGTGGTGTCCTTAGAGTGATGATCTACCTGCTTGTGCCCGGGAAGGCATGCCTTTTTCATGGCATCCACAGTGAACATGAGAAATTCATGGGCATCTTCCTGCTTGCCTCTATGGAAGTCAGCAGCCAATGCCTGTGAGGGCTGGATGACACGGCCAGGAATGTGGAGGGCCCGTGTGATGTGAGCTTGCATAGTACAGAGCATGCAGCCCTTGTGACGATGACACGTTGGAGAGTGCTCCCGGGACAGCATGTAGTTGGCAAGGGGCGGTGTGTACGTCAGGCACTGCAGGGAAGCGTTCACGTAGCAGGTATTTCCCATATTCTGGAGCCCAGCCCCCACCGCAGCAGGTCTCCTGCTACTCAGAGGAAGCTTCTCCCTGGGAGCAAGCTGTCTTGCCACAGGAGCCAAATCATCACAGAGGTCGACACGGGTCTCAGATGAGAGTGGTGACTTCTCAGGGAGAGAAGTCCGCTGGATTTCAGCCAAAGCTGCATCTGGCCGAGAAGATGTGAGTTTTGAAAAGTGGTTGAACTGCCACTCACCTCCCAAGGAGAGTGAGTCGTCCTCCATGTCGACTGGAACAAGGATCACAAGGTTTTTCTGCTGGGACCGCAGGTTGCAGAAAGACGCTATCTCTTCCGAGAGAGTCTTCAAATGACGAGCTCTCTGGCCGCATCAGCCCTTCTATAACTCACCCCCACCAACCGCGAACACCCCACCCTCTCCTCAGGTGCGCGATAAACCAATCAAATATCAGCACTCAATTCAGGAATGAGTCACAGGGTGTGTCCCCTTGCGTCGCTGGGAATTCAACAGACACAGCCCACATCATGACTTCCAGAACATCTGAATCAAATTACTCCTCAGGATGATAGGCACATATAATATGAGTGTAACCGGGTTGGGACAGTGGCCACACAGTTGCCTTATTTTAGGTAAAGCAATGGCAGGGAAGAAATCTTTACCTAGGAAACAGTGTGAGTGTGTGTGTGTGAGTGTGTTTGTGTGTGGGGGGGAGGGGCGTGTGTGTGTGTGTGTGTGTGTGTGTTTGTGCTGGGATGAACTTCCAAGTATGTACTTTTGGCAGCTGCCATCATCCTCTCAGCGACGGAAGGACAAGAAGTCGGAAGTGCACTTTCTGACCTGAGAATAGTCAATGAAGTATAATATTTAGCACAGCGTATTTTCTTCCCTAATGAGAAAGGAGAGATCCGTGGAATCTAACAGACCTTCCAGCGATAACCTTTCCACGTTGAGCCTATCGATTCTCTATCCGAGTGAAATTAGCTGCCAGTGGAGAACAAGACAAGTCTTTGCATGAAATGGTCTTGTGGAAGCTAGATTGCCAAATAATAAAGCATCAAATGGTAGAAACATGCACTGAAGTTTGAAGAGATACTCAGTGCACAAAGTAGACTGTGAAAGACTTTGGGGAAATCATGCAATCACCGAGAGACTAATTGTTGACAATCCGCAAATTTATGTTTGCCAGAAAAGAGAGACGGTCCTGACATTGTATAGTGAGTGGTTTCGGACGTGCCACGGCAGTTTAAGACAACATGAAACAAAAAACTTGAGAAATCAGAAGGTATCCCAGCTATAACCTTTTGTTTATTAAAGAATTGATGAAAATCAAAAGAACGTATCTCACAGCATGTGTGATAATATTTCCATACGTATGTGATAATGGATCAACGTTTCATAGAGATGAAATAAAAAGTTCTAATTTTGACAAAAGCAAACAAGGAAAATTATACCGTAGAAAAGCCCGGGTGACGGAAGTGAGGCCCTGTCTCAAGAAGAAACATCGGAGACGTTTAAAAGCAGGGAGTGAAACAGAGGATAGCATACCATTTTTAATACTGGCCCTTGTTTCAGTGGGAAAAGGCAAAAATAAGCCGTGTATATCCTGGATTCTCGCATCGATTGTTCAGGATCGGAGATGTTGCCTCCATTTCCAGTTATGCATTGTATGGTGGAATTGCAGTTCGCACATTTGGTGCCAAAATTGTAATGCTGACGAAAGTGGACATGTTCCCTGAAGTAAGAGGGACTGAAATTGGGTGTGTCTTCCGGCTGTCTGTCTTACCAGGAATGAAGATCCTGGCTCTAGGAATTTTCCCAACATGTCTTAGACAGTAAGGTACAGGGCAGAATTGAGACCCGGCGCCAAGGCCTCTAGGTGTAAAGAAACAGCTCTGGCTTCAGGACCCATGAAATTAGGATGATTTTAAGGAGGATGATGGAATGAGAGGACTGTGACCTTTGGCCCCGTTTCTTTCCCTTGTCTTTTCATGGGCCAGGTGTGCTCCATCAGAAGGCTTCCTGTGCCGGATGTAAAGTGTCCTGGGGGAAGAAAAGAGCACTGCTTAGAAAGATGCTCCACAGGGAGAAAGGAGCCACCATTTTCAGGAGAATGATCCCCAGAAGCATGAGCAATGCAGATGCCGAGGCTTCACACAAGACCCTGGAGGGTCTTATTCCTGCAGCCGGGACCTGGGCATCGGTGTGCTTTAACGCTCATAACCGATTTTGAGGGGAGCCCAATCGATAAGCTGTCTGCCAGTCATGCTCATCACACCGTAGTTTTCACACACGTCACACGGAGACCCTGTTCGTATGCACATTTGGGTGCTTGAGCAGGGCTGCGCCCAGGATTCTGTGGTTCTACGGAGCCCTGAGTTGTGCCCTGGGCAGCTTTCCTCTGGGGTTGGTCAACTTTGATCACTGTACCTGACGAGAAAGGGACCATGAAATCTAATCAGCAAATAGAGAAAAGGAAGGGGCCATTTCCCACAATCATTTCCACGGAAACACCACGTCGGATAAATAAGTCTGACTGCAGGACAGGGACTGTGCTTCAGAGACGCAGCTTTCGCAGCTGGACGAATGACCCAGAAATTCCCCAAATGCCATTTTTAAACACCCCAAATGAGATTTAGTTCAGGGCTTTCTGAATTTATTTCAGTTGAATACACACACTCCTGTGTTTGCTTTCCTTTATTATCAATACAGCTTCGTTCCAGATGACTTACATGCCAGTGGGAAAATTTTCCGTTTCCACTCATGGGAAGTGGGCACCGTGAAACAGGCAAGTCGGTCTGTCTGTTTCCGGCGTTATGTGGGTTCCAGCAAGAGCACAAGTCCCAGGGCGCCTGAGGTCCATTCAGGAACCAATGTAAAAACGGCGAGCCCGGGTAAGAAAGAGGAGCACCGTTCTTATCTTCCAAATGCATTCCAGTTTCCACTATTCAAGGTGGCGAGAATGATCCACGGATGTCCCACATGAGCCAAATTTCACCTTCTCATGCCGACCAACAACTGACGAATGAAACACACCCCAAGAGAAAATACGAAACCGAGTCCCCTGCAATAACCTCACACGCAAACCTACACGTCGGTAGGTCATATTCAGAAACACACACTGAATGTCATCTATCATGAACACAAACACTCAGACAGTCCCTCCAGAGGTTCGGAAGACTCACGACCCCAAAACTCGATGTTTCCCATATGCGGGCTCATCCTGAGATGTAGCCATCACTATCCAGTTGTCCCTGTTGTAGAGACAGAAACTTGGGCTCCTCATTAGTTTATGTAGGATTGACGGTGTTCGTGTTTGTGTGTGTGTGTGTGTGTGTTTGCGTGCGCGCTTCTGGGTGTAGTTATGTGTGTGTGTGTG
The DNA here is from genome assembly GCF_028858775.2 of Pan troglodytes. Classification (NCBI taxonomy): domain Eukaryota; kingdom Metazoa; phylum Chordata; class Mammalia; order Primates; family Hominidae; genus Pan; species Pan troglodytes. Next base: position 19,107,550 of record NC_072405.2, read on the forward strand.
TTTGTGTGTGTGTGTGTTTGTGTGTGCACCCCTACGTGTGGGTCAGTACTTGCACTGAGATCACTGGCACACAAGCAGAGCCCTCTTGCTGTGTTTGTTCTTCCCTTTGGATCTCCTGGTCCTCCCTTGCAGGGAAGCGAGTGTGCCAGTGTTCATGGACTCCTGATCTGTCGGGGTCGTCGAAGAGAGGTTTAGCAGGGAGCTTTGCTGTTCAGGATGACGGTTCTTCATCCCACACTTGTATTTGGATTGATGAATCACAAGTACGTTGGGAGGCAGGGTACCTTCGACTTTTCTGACGTTGAACTCAGGCTTCGTTTTGTTTTGCTCTTGAAGGAATTTCCAGTGGTCTAAGGTGCTTTCCTGAGTGGCTCTTTCCACCAAGTGCTCGTCCAACTCGGGTGCCTGGAGGCAGGGGTGGTCTCTCTTGAGCTCTCCTTGCGTTGCTCGCCTGTGTGTGTCTTCAGCGCCAAGGGCTCTTGGTTCCCTGCCTCTTGACACACTCTCACTGTGTCTTTCCCATTCACTCTTCTGGATGTAAAAGAGGACATAGGCCTGTTGACTCAGGACAGAAGTGATGCTAGAGGCGGTGACCTCGGCATCATCCATTTTATACCACTGGCCTTCTTGAGCTTTGACATAAGAGAAGTAATGTCCGTTGTGACAACTCCACCCAGCGTGGACCAGCACAGCATAGAGGACATAGACAAGGGGTCCTGTGTTCTGCTGAGACATGTATGGCTGCATGTCAAGGCACTCAGGATAGTGCACATTCTTGGCAACTTTGTTGCCTGTGACATCGGAGAATCTCTTCAATACAAGGATGAGGACCTTGGCAGAAGTGTGTAAAGTTAACGTCTTGGAGGCCGGCGCCCTCTGGAGACAAAGACCACAATGATAGGCATTCTCTCCATTGAGTTCTTCGGGCTTCACCAACTGTTCCAAAGCTTGCTTGACACTCTGAGCTGCCTGGATATCCAGGGCGATGTCCAGGTAAGGGTCAAAAGTGTCTGAAATGCCGTGGCAGTGGAGACACTTGATTTGAGATCTCCAGTAGCCTCCAAATATTTGGTGGATGAGGGTGGTGTCCTTAGAGTGATGATCTACCTGCTTGTGCCCGGGAAGGCATGCCTTTTTCATGGCATCCACAGTGAACATGAGAAATTCATGGGCATCTTCCTGCTTGCCTCTATGGAAGTCAGCAGCCAATGCCTGTGAGGGCTGGATGACACGGCCAGGAATGTGGAGGGCCCGTGTGATGTGAGCTTGCATAGTACAGAGCATGCAGCCCTTGTGACGATGACACGTTGGAGAGTGCTCCCGGGACAGCATGTAGTTGGCAAGGGGCGGTGTGTACGTCAGGCACTGCAGGGAAGCGTTCACGTAGCAGGTATTTCCCATATTCTGGAGCCCAGCCCCCACCGCAGCAGGTCTCCTGCTACTCAGAGGAAGCTTCTCCCTGGGAGCAAGCTGTCTTGCCACAGGAGCCAAATCATCACAGAGGTCGACACGGGTCTCAGATGAGAGTGGTGACTTCTCAGGGAGAGAAGTCCGCTGGATTTCAGCCAAAGCTGCATCTGGCCGAGAAGATGTGAGTTTTGAAAAGTGGTTGAACTGCCACTCACCTCCCAAGGAGAGTGAGTCGTCCTCCATGTCGACTGGAACAAGGATCACAAGGTTTTTCTGCTGGGACCGCAGGTTGCAGAAAGACGCTATCTCTTCCGAGAGAGTCTTCAAATGACGAGCTCTCTGGCCGCATCAGCCCTTCTATAACTCACCCCCACCAACCGCGAACACCCCACCCTCTCCTCAGGTGCGCGATAAACCAATCAAATATCAGCACTCAATTCAGGAATGAGTCACAGGGTGTGTCCCCTTGCGTCGCTGGGAATTCAACAGACACAGCCCACATCATGACTTCCAGAACACCTGAATCAAATTACTCCTCAGGATGATAGGCACATATAATATGAGTGTAACCGGGTTGGGACAGTGGCCACACAGTTGCCTTATTTTAGGTAAAGCAATGGCAGGGAAGAAATCTTTACCTAGGAAACAGTGTGAGTGTGTGTGTGTGAGTGTGTTTGTGTGGGGGGGGGAGGGGCGTGTGTGTGTGTGTGTGTGTGTTTGTGCTGGGATGAACTTCCAAGTATGTACTTTTGGCAGCCGCCATCATCCTCTCAGCGACGGAAGGACAAGAAGTCGGAAGTGCGCTTTCTGACCTGAGAATAGTCAATGAAGTATAATATTTAGCACAGCGTATTTTCTTCCCTAATGAGAAAGGAGAGATCCGTGGAATCTAACAGACCTTCCAGCGATAACCTTTCCACGTTGAGCCTATCGATTCTCTATCCGAGTGAAACTAGCTGCCAGTGGAGAACAAGACAAGTCTTTGCATGAAATGCTCTTGTGGAAGCTAGATTGCCAAATAATAAAGCATCAAATGGTAGAAACATGCACTGAAGTTTGAAGAGATACTCAGTGCACAAAGTAGACTGTGAAAGACTTTGGGGAAATCATGCAATCACCGAGAGACTAATTGTTGACAATCCGCAAATTTATGTTTGCCAGAAAAGAGACAGGGTCCTGACATTGTATAGTGAGTGGTTTCGGACGTGCCACGGCAGTTTAAGACAACATGAAACAAAAAACTTGAGAAATCAGAAGGTATCCCAGCTATAACCTTTTGTTTATTAAAGAATTGATGAAAATCAAAAGAACGTATCTCACAGCATGTGTGATAATATTTCCATACGTATGTGATAATGGATCAACGTTTCATAGAGATGAAATAAAAAGTTCTAATTTTGACAAAAGCAAACAAGGAAAATTATACCGTAGAAAAGCCCGGGTGACGGAAGTGAGGCCCTGTCTCAAGAAGAAACATCGGAGACGTTTAAAAGCAGGGAGTGAAACAGAGGATAGCATACCATTTTTAATACTGGCCCTTGTTTCAGTGGGAAAAGGCAAAAATAAGCCGTGTATATCCTGGATTCTCGCATCGATTGTTCAGGATCGGAGATGTTGCCTCCATTTCCAGTTATGCATTGTATGGTGGAATTGCAGTTCGCACATTTGGTGCCAAAATTGTAATGCTGACGAAAGTGGACATGTTCCCTGAAGTAAGAGGGACAGAAATTGGGTGTGTCTTCCGGCTGTCTGTCTTACCAGGAATGAAGATCCTGGCTCTAGGGATTTTCCCAACATGTCTTAGACAGTAAGGAACAGGGCAGAATTGAGAACCGGCGCCAAGGCCTCTAGGTGTAAAGAAACAGCTCTGGCTTCAGGACCCATGAAATTAGGATGATTTTAAGGAGGATGATGGAATGAGAGGACTGTGACCTTTGGCCCCGTTTCTTTCCCTTGTCTTTTCATGGGCCAGGTGTGCTCCATCAGAAGGCTTCCTGTGCCGGATGTAAAGTGTCCTGGGGGAAGAAAAGAGCACTGCTTAGAAAGATGCTCCACAGGGAGAAAGGAGCCACCATTTTCAGGAGAATGATCCCCAGAAGCATGAGCAATGCAGATGCCGAGGCTTCACACAAGACCCTGGAGGGTCTTATTCCTGCAGCCGGGACCTGGGCATCGGTGTGCTTTAACGCTCATAACCGATTTTGAGGGGAGCCCAATCGATAAGCTGTCTGCCAGTCATGCTCATCACACCGTAGTTTTCACACACGTCACACGGAGACCCTGTTCGTATGCACATTTGGGTGCTTGAGCAGGGCTGCGCCCAAGATTCTGTGGTTCTACGGAGCCCTGAGTTGTGCCCTGGGCAGCTTTCCTCTGGGGTTGGTCAACTTTGATCACTGTACCTGACGAGAAAGGGACCATGAAATCTAATCAGCAAATAGAGAAAAGGAAGGGACCATTTCCCACAATCATTTCCGCGGAAAAACCACGTCGGATAAATAAGTCTGACTGCAGGACAGGGACTGTGCTTCAGAGACGCAGCTTTCGCAGCTGGACGAATGACCCAGAAATTCCCCAAATGCCATTTTTAAACACACCAAATGAGATTTAGTTCAGGGCTTTCTGAATTTATTTCAGTTGAATACACACACTCCTGTGTTTGCTTTCCTTTATTATCAATACAGCTTCGTTCCAGATGACTTACATGCCAGTGGGAAAATTTTCCGTTTCCACTCATGGGAAGTGGGCACCGTGAAACAGGCAAGTCGGTCTGTCTGTTTCCGGCGTTATGTGGGTTCCAGCAAGAGCACAAGTCCCAGGGCGCCTGAGGTCCATTCAGGAACCAATGTAAAAACGGCGAGCCCGGGTAAGAAAGAAGAGCACCGTTCTTATCTTCCAAATGCATTCCAGTTTCCACTATTCAAGGTGGCGAGAATGATCCACGGATGTCCCACATGAGCCAAATTTCACCTTCTCATGCCGACCAACAACTGACGAATGAAACACACCCCAAGAGAAAATACGAAACCGAGTCCCCTGCAATAACCTCACACGCAAACCTACACGTCGGTAGGTCATATTCAGAAATACACACTGAATGTCATCTATCATGAACACAAACACTCAGACAGTCCCTCCAGAGGTTCGGAAGACTCACGACCCCAAAACTCGATGTTTCCCATATGCGGGCTCATCCTGAGATGTAGCCATCACTATCCAGTTGTCCCTGTTGTAGAGACAGAAACTTGGGCTCCTCATTAGTTTATGTAGGATTGACGGTGTTCGTGTTTGTGTGTGTGTGTGTGTGTGTGTTTGCGTGCGCGCTTCTGGGTGTAGTTATGTGTGTGTGTGTGTGTGTGTGTGTGTGTTCACCCCTACGTGTGGGTCGGTACTTGCACTGAGATCACTGGCACACAAGCAGAGCCCTCTTGCTGTGTTTGTTCTTCCCTTTGGATCTCCTGGTCCTCCCTTGCAGGGAAGCGAGTGTGCCAGTGTTCATGGACTCCTGATCTGTCGGGGTCGTCGAAGAGAGGTTTAGCAGGGAGCTTTGCTGTTCAGGATGACGGTTCTTCATCCCACACTTGTATTTGGATTGATGAATCACAAGTACGTTGGGAGGCAGGGTACCTTCGACTTTTCTGACGTTGAACTCAGGCTTCGTTTTGTTTTGCTCTTGAAGGAATTTCCAGTGGTCTAAGGTGCTTTCCTGAGTGGCTCTTTCCACCAAGTGCTCGTCCAACTCGGGTGCCTGGAGGCAGGGGTGGTCTCTCTTGAGCTCTCCTTGCGTTGCTCGCCTGTGTGTGTCTTCAGCGCCAAGGGCTCTTGGTTCCCTGCCTCTTGACACACTCTCACTGTGTCTTTCCCATTCACTCTTCTGGATGTAAAAGAGGACATAGGCCTGTTGACTCAGGACAGAAGTGATGCTAGAGGCGGTGACCTCGGCATCATCCATTTTATACCACTGGCCTTCTTGAGCTTTGACATAAGAGAAGTAATGTCCGTTGTGACAACTCCACCCAGCGTGGACCAGCACAGCATAGAGGACATAGACAAGGGGTCCTGTGTTCTGCTGAGTCATGTATGGCTGCATGTCAAGGCACTCAGGATAGTGCACATTCTTGGCAAGTTTGCTGCCTGTGACATCGGAGAATCTCTTCAATACAAGGATGAGGACCTTGGCAGAAGTGTGTAAAGTTAACGTCTTGGAGGCCGGCGCCCTCTGGAGACAAAGACCACAATGATAGGCATTCTCTCCATTGAGTTCTTCGGGCTTCACCAACTGTTCCAAAGCTTGCTTGACACTCTGAGCTGCCTGGATATCCAGGGCGATGTCCAGGTAAGGGTCAAAAGTGTCTGAAATGCCGTGGCAGTGGAGACACTTGATTTGAGATCTCCAGTAGCCTCCAAATATTTGGTGGATGAGGGTGGTGTCCTTAGAGTGATGATCTACCTGCTTGTGCCCGGGAAGGCATGCCTTTTTCATGGCATCCACAGTGAACATGAGAAATTCATGGGCATCTTCCTGCTTGCCTCTATGGAAGTCAGCAGCCAATGCCTGTGAGGGCTGGATGACACGGCCAGGAATGTGGAGGGCCCGTGTGATGTGAGCTTGCATAGTACAGAGCATGCAGCCCTTGTGACGATGACACGTTGGAGAGTGCTCCCGGGACAGCATGTAGTTGGCAAGGGGCGGTGTGTACGTCAGGCACTGCAGGGAAGCGTTCACGTAGCAGGTATTTCCCATATTCTGGAGCCCAGCCCCCACCGCAGCAGGTCTCCTGCTACTCAGAGGAAGCTTCTCCCTGGGAGCAAGCTGTCTTGCCACAGGAGCCAAATCATCACAGAGGTCGACACGGGTCTCAGATGAGAGTGGTGATTTCTCAGGGAGAGAAGTCCGCTGGATTTCAGCCAAAGCTGCATCTGGCAGAGAAGATGTGAGTTTTGAAAAGTGGTTGAACTGCCACTCACCTCCCAAGGAGAGTGAGTCGTCCTCCATGTCGACTGGAACAAGGATCACAAGGTTTTTCTGCTGGGACCGCAGGTTGCAGAAAGACGCTATCTCTTCCGAGAGAGTCTTCAAATGACGAGCTCTCTGGCCGCATCAGCCCTTCTATAACTCACCCCCACCAACCGCGAACACCCCACCCACACCTCAGGTGCGCGATAAACCAATCAAATATCAGCACTCAATTCAGGAATGAGTCACAGGGTGTGTCCCCTTGCGTCGCTGGGAATTCAACAGACACAGCCCACATCATGACTTCCAGAACACCTGAATCAAATTACTCCTCAGGATGATAGGCACATATAATATGAGTGTAACCGGGTTGGGACAGTGGCCACACAGTTGCCTTATTTTAGGTAAAGCAATGGCAGGGAAGAAATCTTTACCTAGGAAACAGTGTGAGTGTGTGTGTGTGAGTGTGTTTGTGTGTGTGTGGGGGAGGGACGTGTGTGTGTGTGTGTGTGTGTGTTTGTGCTGGGATGAACTTCCAAGTATGTACTTTTGGCAGCTGCCATCATCCTCTCAGCGACGGAAGGACAAGAAGTCGGAAGTGCGCTTTCTGACCTGAGAATAGTCAATGAAGTATAATATTGAGCACTGCGTATTTTCTTCCCTAATGAGAAAGGAGAGATCCGTGGAATCTAACAGACCTTCCAGCGATAACCTTTCCACGTTGAGCCTATCGATTCTCTATCCGAGTGAAATTAGCTGCCAGTGGAGAACAAGACAAGTCTTTGCATGAAATGCTCTTGTGGAAGCTAGATTGCCAAATAATAAAGCATCAAATGGTAGAAACATGCACTGAAGTTTGAAGAGATACTCAGTGCACAAAGTAGACTGTGAAAGACTTTGGGGAAATCATGCAATCACCGAGAGACTAATTGTTGACAATCCGCAAATTTATGTTTGCCAGAAAAGAGAGACGGTCCTGACATTGTATAGTGAGTGGTTTCGGACGTGCCACGGCAGTTTAAGACAACATGAAACAAAAAACTTGAGAAATCAGAAGGTCTCCCAGCTATAAACTTTTGTTTATTAAAGAATTGATGAAAATCAAAAGAACGTATCTCACAGCATGTGTGATAATATTTCCATACGTATGTGATAATGGATCAACGTTTCATAGAGATGAAATAAAAAGTTCTAATTTTGACGAAAGCAAACAAGGAAAATTATACCGTAGAAAAGCCCGGGTGACGGAAGTGAGGCCCTGTCTCAAGAAGAAACATCGGAGACGTTTAAAAGCAGGGAGTGTAACAGAGGATAGCATACCATTTTTAATACTGGCCCTCGTTTCAGTGGGAAAAGGCAAAAATAAGCCGTGTATATCCTAGATTCTCGCATCGATTGTTCAGGATCGGAGATGTTGCCTCCATTTCCAGTTATGCATTGTATGGTGGAATTGCAGTTCGCACATTTGGTGCCAAAATTGTAATGCTGACGAAAGTGGACATGTTCCCTGAAGTAAGAGGGACAGAAATTGGATGTGTCTTCCGGCTGTCTGGCTTACCAGGAATGAAGATCCTGGCTCTAGGGATTTTCCCAACATGTCTTAGACAGTAAGGAACAGGGCAGAATTGAGGCCCGGCGCCAAGGCCTCTAGGTGTAAAGAAACAGCTCTGGTTTCAGGGCCCATGAAATTAGGATGATTTTAAGGAGGATGATGGAATGAGAGGACTGTGACCTTTGGCCCCGTTTCTTTCCCTTGTCTTTTCATGGGCCAGGTGTGCTCCATCAGAAGGCTTCCTGTGCCGGATGTAAAGTGTCCTGGGGGAAGAAAAGAGCACTGCTTAGAAAGATGCTCCACAGGGAGAAAGGAGCCACCATTTTCAGGAGAATGATCCCCAGAAGCATGAGCAATGCAGATGCCGAGGCTTCACACAAGACCCTGGAGGGTCTTATTCCTGCAGCCGGGACCTGGGCATCGGTGTGCTTTAACGCTCATAACCGATTTTGAGGGGAGCCCAATCGATAAGCTGTCTGCCAGTCATGCTCATCACACCGTAGTTTTCACACACGTCACACGGAGACCCTGTTCGTATGCACATTTGGGTGCTTGAGCAGGGCTGCGCCCAAGATTCTGTGGTTCTACGGAGCCCTGAGTTGTGCCCTGGGCAGCTTTCCTCTGGGGTTGGTCAACTTTGATCACTGTACCTGACGAGAAAGGGACCATGAAATCTAATCAGCAAATAGAGAAAAGGAAGGGGCCATTTCCCACAATCATTTCCACGGAAACACCACGTCGGATAAATAAGTCTGACTGCAGGACAGGGACTGTGCTTCAGAGACGCAGCTTTCGCAGCTGGACGAATGACCCAGAAATTCCCCAAATGCCATTTTTAAACACACCAAATGAGATTTAGTTCAGGGCTTTCTGAATTTATTTCAGTTGAATACACACACTCCTGTGTTTGCTTTCCTTTATTATCAATACAGCTTCGTTCCAGATGACTTACATGCCAGTGGGAAAATTTTCCGTTTCCACTCATGGGTAGTGGGCACCGTGAAACAGGCAAGTCGGTCTGTCTGTTTCCGGCGTTATGTGGGTTCCAGCAAGAGCACAAGTCCCAGGGCGCCTGAGGTCCATTCAGGAACCAATGTAAAAACGGCGAGCCCGGGTAAGAAAGAAGAGCACCGTTCTTATCTTCCAAATGCATTCCAGTTTCCACTATTCAAGGTGGCGAGAATGATCCACGGATGTCCCACATGAGCCAAATTTCACCTTCTCATGCCGACCAACAACTGACGAATGAAACACACCCCAAGAGAAAATACGAAACCGAGTCCCCTGCAATAACCTCACACGCAAACCTACACGTCGGTAGGTCATATTCAGAAATACACACTGAATGTCATCTATCATGAACACAAACACTCAGACAGTCCCTCCAGAGGTTCGGAAGACTCACGACCCCAAAACTCGATGTTTCCCATATGCGGGCTCATCCTGAGATGTAGCCATCACTATCCAGTTGTCCCTGTTGTAGAGACAGAAACTTGGGCTCCTCATTAGTTTATGTAGGATTGACGGTGTTCGTGTTTGTGTGTGTGTGTGTGTGTGTGTTTGCGTGCGCGCTTCTGGGTGTAGTTATGTGTGTGTGTGTGTGTGTGTGTGTGTGTGCACCCCTACGTGTGGGTCGGTACTTGCACTGAGATCACTGGCACACAAGCAGAGCCCTCTTGCTGTGTTTGTTCTTCCCTTTGGATCTCCTGGTCCTCCCTTGCAGGGAAGCGAGTGTGCCAGTGTTCATGGACTCCTGATCTGTCGGGGTCGTCGAAGAGAGGTTTAGCAGGGAGCTTTGCTGTTCAGGATGACGGTTCTTCATCCCACACTTGTATTTGGATTGATGAATCACAAGTACGTTGGGAGGCAGGGTACCTTCGACTTTTCTGACGTTGAACTCAGGCTTCGTTTTGTTTTGCTCTTGAAGGAATTTCCAGTGGTCTAAGGTGCTTTCCTGAGTGGCTCTTTCCACCAAGTGCTCGTCCAACTCGGGTGCCTGGAGGCAGGGGTGGTCTCTCTTGAGCTCTCCTTGCGTTGCTCGCCTGTGTGTGTCTTCAGCGCCAAGGGCTCTTGGTTCCCTGCCTCTTGACACACTCTCACTGTGTCTTTCCCATTCACTCTTCTGGATGTAAAAGAGGACATAGGCCTGTTGACTCAGGACAGAAGTGATGCTAGAGGCGGTGACCTCGGCATCATCCATTTTATACCACTGGCCTTCTTGAGCTTTGACATAAGAGAAGTAATGTCCGTTGTGACAACTCCACCCAGCGTGGACCAGCACAGCATAGAGGACATAGACAAGGGGTCCTGTGTTCTGCTGAGACATGTATGGCTGCATGTCAAGGCACTCAGGATAGTGCACATTCTTGGCAAGTTTGCTGCCTGTGACATCGGAGAATCTCTTCAATACAAGGATGAGGACCTTGGCAGAAGTGTGTAAAGTTAACGTCTTGGAGGCCGGCGCCCTCTGGAGACAAAGACCACAATGATAGGCATTCTCTCCATTGAGTTCTTCGGGCTTCACCAACTGTTCCAAAGCTTGCTTGACACTCTGAGCTGCCTGGATATCCAGGGCGATGTCCAGGTAAGGGTCAAAAGTGTCTGAAATGCCGTGGCAGTGGAGACACTTGATTTGAGATCTCCAGTAGCCTCCAAATATTTGGTGGATGAGGGTGGTGTCCTTAGAGTGATGATCTACCTGCTTGTGCCCGGGAAGGCATGCCTTTTTCATGGCATCCACAGTGAACATGAGAAATTCATGGGCATCTTCCTGCTTGCCTCTATGGAAGTCAGCAGCCAATGCCTGTGAGGGCTGGATGACACGGCCAGGAATGTGGAGGGCCCGTGTGATGTGAGCTTGCATAGTACAGAGCATGCAGCCCTTGTGACGATGACACGTTGGAGAGTGCTCCCGGGACAGCATGTAGTTGGCAAGGGGCGGTGTGTACGTCAGGCACTGCAGGGAAGCGTTCACGTAGCAGGTATTTCCCATATTCTGGAGCCCAGCCCCCACCGCAGCAGGTCTCCTGCTACTCAGAGGAAGCTTCTCCCTGAGAGCAAGCTGTCTTGCCACAGGAGCCAAATCATCACAGAGGTCGACACGGGTCTCAGATGAGAGTGGTGACTTCTCAGGGAGAGAAGTCCGCTGGATTTCAGCCAAAGCTGCATCTGGCCGAGAAGATGTGAGTTTTGAAAAGTGGTTGAACTGCCACTCACCTCCCAAGGAGAGTGAGTCGTCCTCCATGTCGACTGGAACAAGGATCACAAGGTTTTTCTGCTGGGACCGCAGGTTGCAGAAAGACGCTATCTCTTCCGAGAGAGTCTTCAAATGACGAGCTCTCTGGCCGCATCAGCCCTTCTATAACTCACCCCCACCAACCGCGAACACCCCACCCTCTCCTCAGGTGCGCGATAAACCAATCAAATAACAGCACTCAATTCAGGAATGAGTCACAGGGTGTGTCCCCTTGCGTCGCTGGGAATTCAACAGACACAGCCCACATCATGACTTCCAGAACACCTGAATCAAATTACTCCTCAGGATGATAGGCACATATAATATGAGTGTAACCGGGTTGGGACAGTGGCCACACAGTTGCCTTATTTTAGGTAAAGCAATGGCAGGGAAGAAATCTTTACCTAGGAAACAGTGTGAGTGTGTGTGTGTGAGTGTGTTTGTGTGTGTGTGGGGGAGGGGCGTGTGTGTGTGTGTGTGTGTGTTTGTGCTGGGATGAACTTCCAAGTATGTACTTTTGGCAGCTGCCATCATCCTCTCAGCGACGGAAGGACAAGAAGTCGGAAGTGCGCTTTCTGACCTGAGAATAGTCAATGAAGTATAATATTGAGCACTGCGTATTTTCTTCCCTAATGAGAAAGGAGAGATCCGTGGAATCTAACAGACCTTCCAGCGATAACCTTTCCACGTTGAGCCTATCGATTCTCTATCCGAGTGAAATTAGCTGCCAGTGGAGAACAAGACAAGTCTTTGCATGAAATGCTCTTGTGGAAGCTAGATTGCCAAATAATAAAGCATCAAATGGTAGAAACATGCACTGAAGTTTGAAGAGATACTCAGTGCACAAAGTAGACTGTGAAAGACTTTGGGGAAATCATGCAATCACCGAGAGACTAATTGTTGACAATCCGCAAATTTATGTTTGCCAGAAAAGAGAGACGGTCCTGACATTGTATAGTGAGTGGTTTCGGACGTGCCACGGCAGTTTAAGACAACATGAAACAAAAAACTTGAGAAATCAGAAGGTCTCCCAGCTATAACCTTTTGTTTATTAAAGAATTGATGAAAATCAAAAGAACGTATCTCACAGCATGTGTGATAATATTTCCATACGTATGTGATAATGGATCAACGTTTCATAGAGATGAAATAAAAAGTTCTAATTTTGACGAAAGCAAACAAGGAAAATTATACCGTAGAAAAGCCCGGGTGACGGAAGTGAGGCCCTGTCTCAAGAAGAAACATCGGAGACGTTTAAAAGCAGGGAGTGTAACAGAGGATAGCATACCATTTTTAATACTGGCCCTCGTTTCAGTGGGAAAAGGCAAAAATAAGCCGTGTATATCCTAGATTCTCGCATCGATTGTTCAGGATCGGAGATGTTGCCTCCATTTCCAGTTATGCATTGTATGGTGGAATTGCAGTTCGCACATTTGGTGCCAAAATTGTAATGCTGACGAAAGTGGACATGTTCCCTGAAGTAAGAGGGACAGAAATTGGATGTGTCTTCCGGCTGTCTGGCTTACCAGGAATGAAGATCCTGGCTCTAGGGATTTTCCCATCATGTCTTAGACAGTAAGGAACAGGGCAGAATTGAGGCCCGGCGCCAAGGCCTCTAGGTGTAAAGAAACAGCTCTGGTTTCAGGGCCCATGAAATTAGGATGATTTTAAGGAGGATGATGGAATGAGAGGACTGTGACCTTTGGCCCCGTTTCTTTCCCTTGTCTTTTCATGGGCCAGGTGTGCTCCATCAGAAGGCTTCCTGTGCCGGATGTAAAGTGTCCTGGGGGAAGAAAAGAGCACTGCTTAGAAAGATGCTCCACAGGGAGAAAGGAGCCACCATTTTCAGGAGAATGATCCCCAGAAGCATGAGCAATGCAGATGCCGAGGCTTCACACAAGACCCTGGAGGGTCTTATTCCTGCAGCCGGGACCTGGGCATCGGTGTGCTTTAACGCTCATAACCGATTTTGAGGGGAGCCCAATCGATAAGCTGTCTGCCAGTCATGCTCATCACACCGTAGTTTTCACACACGTCACACGGAGACCCTGTTCGTATGCACATTTGGGTGCTTGAGCAGGGCTGCGCCCAGGATTCTGTGGTTCTACGGAGCCCTGAGTTGTGCCCTGGGCAGCTTTCCTCTGGGGTTGGTCAACTTTGATCACTGTACCTGACGAGAAAGGGACCATGAAATCTAATCAGCAAATAGAGAAAAGGAAGGGGCCATTTCCCACAATCATTTCCACGGAAACACCACGTCGGATAAATAAGTCTGACTGCAGGACAGGGACTGTGCTTCAGAGACGCAGCTTTCGCAGCTGGACGAATGACCCAGAAATTCCCCAAATGCCATTTTTAAACACACCAAATGAGATTTAGTTCAGGGCTTTCTGAATTTATTTCAGTTGAATACACACACTCCTGTGTTTGCTTTCCTTTATTATCAATACAGCTTCGTTCCAGATGACTTACATGCCAGTGGGAAAATTTTCCGTTTCGACTCATGGGAAGTGGGCACCGTGAAACAGGCAAGTCGGTCTGTCTGTTTCCGGCGTTATGTGGGTTCCAGCAAGAGCACAAGTCCCAGGGCGCCTGAGGTCCATTCAGGAACCAAGGTAAAAACGGCGAGCCCGGGTAAGAAAGAAGAGCACCGTTCTTATCTTCCAAATGCATTCCAGTTTCCACTATTCAAAGTGGCGAGAATGATCCACGGATGTCCCACATGAGCCAAATTTCACCTTCTCATGCCGACCAACAACTGACGAATGAAACACACCCCAAGAGAAAATACGAAACCGAGTCCCCTGCAATAACCTCACACGCAAACCTACACGTCCGTAGGTCATATTCAGAAATACACACTGAATGTCATCTATCATGAACACAAACACTCAGACAGTCCCTCCAGAGGTTCGGAAGACTCACGACCCCAAAACTCGATGTTTCCCATATGCGGGCTCATCCTGAGATGTAGCCATCACTATCCAGTTGTCCCTGTTGTAGAGACAGAAACTTGGGCTCCTCATTAGTTTATGTAGGATTGACGGTGTTCGTGTTTGTGTGTGTGTGTGTGTGTGTTTGCGTGCGCGCTTCTGGGTGTAGTTATGTGTGTGTGTGTGTGTGTGTATGTGTGTGTGTGTGTGCACCCCTACGTGTGGGTCGGTACTTGCACTGAGATCACTGGCACACAAGCAGAGCCCTCTTGCTGTGTTTGTTCTTCCCTTTGGATCTCCTGGTCCTCCCTTGCAGGGAAGCGAGTGTGCCAGTGTTCATGGACTCCTGATCTGTCGGGGTCGTCGAAGAGAGGTTTAGCAGGGAGCTTTGCTGTTCAGGATGACGGTTCTTCATCCCACACTTGTATTTGGATTGATGAATCACAAGTACGTTGGGAGGCAGGGTACCTTCGACTTTTCTGACGTTGAACTCAGGCTTCGTTTTGTTTTGCTCTTGAAGGAATTTCCAGTGGTCTAAGGTGCTTTCCTGAGTGGCTCTTTCCACCAAGTGCTCGTCCAACTCGGGTGCCTGGAGGCAGGGGTGGTCTCTCTTGAGCTCTCCTTGCGTTGCTCGCCTGTGTGTGTCTTCAGCGCCAAGGGTTCTTGGTTCCCTGCCTCTTGACACACTCTCACTGTGTCTTTCCCATTCACTCTTCTGGATGTAAAAGAGGACATAGGCCTGTTGACTCAGGACAGAAGTGATGCTAGAGGCGGTGACCTCGGCATCATCCATTTTATACCACTGGCCTTCTTGAGCTTTGACATAAGAGAAGTAATGTCCGTTGTGACAACTCCACCCAGCGTGGACCAGCACAGCATAGAGGACATAGACAAGGGGTCCTGTGTTCTGCTGAGACATGTATGGCTGCATGTCAAGGCACTCAGGATAGTGCACATTCTTGGCAAGTTTGCTGCCTGTGACATCGGAGAATCTCTTCAATACAAGGATGAGGACCTTGGCAGAAGTGTGTAAAGTTAACGTCTTGGAGGCCGGCGCCCTCTGGAGACAAAGACCACAATGATAGGCATTCTCTCCATTGAGTTCTTCGGGCTTCACCAACTGTTCCAAAGCTTGCTTGACACTCTGAGCTGCCTGGATATCCAGGGCGATGTCCAGGTAAGGGTCAAAAGTGTCTGAAATGCCGTGGCAGTGGAGACACTTGATTTGAGATCTCCAGTAGCCTCCAAATATTTGGTGGATGAGGGTGGTGTCCTTAGAGTGATGATCTACCTGCTTGTGCCCGGGAAGGCATGCCTTTTTCATGGCATCCACAGTGAACATGAGAAATTCATGGGCATCTTCCTGCTTGCCTCTATGGAAGTCAGCAGCCAATGCCTGTGAGGGCTGGATGACACGGCCAGGAATGTGGAGGGCCCGTGTGATGTGAGCTTGCATAGTACAGAGCATGCAGCCCTTGTGACGATGACACGTTGGAGAGTGCTCCCGGGACAGCATGTAGTTGGCAAGGGGCGGTGTGTACGTCAGGCACTGCAGGGAAGCGTTCACGTAGCAGGTATTTCCCATATTCTGGAGCCCAGCCCCCACCGCAGCAGGTCTCCTGCTACTCAGAGGAAGCTTCTCCCTGAGAGCAAGCTGTCTTGCCACAGGAGCCAAATCATCACAGAGGTCGACACGGGTCTCAGATGAGAGTGGTGACTTCTCAGGGAGAGAAGTCCGCTGGATTTCAGCCAAAGCTGCATCTGGCCGAGAAGATGTGAGTTTTGAAAAGTGGTTGAACTGCCACTCACCTCCCAAGGAGAGTGAGTCGTCCTCCATGTCGACTGGAACAAGGATCACAAGGTTTTTCTGCTGGGACCGCAGGTTGCAGAAAGACGCTATCTCTTCCGAGAGAGTCTTCAAATGACGAGCTCTCTGGCCGCATCAGCCCTTCTATAACTCACCCCCACCAACCGCGAACACCCCACCCTCTCCTCAGGTGCGCGATAAACCAATCAAATAACAGCACTCAATTCAGGAATGAGTCACAGGGTGTGTCCCCTTGCGTCGCTGGGAATTCAGCAGACACATCCCACATCATGACTTCCAGAACACCTGAATCAAATTACTCCTCAGGATGATAGGCACATATAATATGAGTGTAACCGGGTTGGGACAGTGGCCACACAGTTGCCTTATTTTAGGTAAAGCAATGGCAGGGAAGAAATCTTTACCTAGGAAACAGTGTGAGTGTGTGTGTGTGAGTGTGTTTGTGTGTGTGTGGGGGAGGGACGTGTGTGTGTGTGTGTGTGTGTGTTTGTGCTGGGATGAACTTCCAAGTATGTACTTTTGGCAGCTGCCATCATCCTCTCAGCGACGGAAGGACAAGAAGTCGGAAGTGCGCTTTCTGACCTGAGAATAGTCAATGAAGTATAATATTTAGCACAGCGTATTTTCTTCCCTAATGAGAAAGGAGAGATCCGTGGAATCTAACAGACCTTCCAGCGATAACCTTTCCACGTTGAGCCTATCGATTCTCTATCCGAGTGAAATTAGCTGCCAGTGGAGAACAAGACAAGTCTTTGCATGAAATGCTCTTGTGGAAGCTAGATTGCCAAATAATAAAGCATCAAATGGTAGAAACATGCACTGAAGTTTGAAGAGATACTCAGTGCACAAAGTAGACTGTGAAAGACTTTGGGGAAATCATGCAATCACCGAGAGACTAATTGTTGACAATCCGCAAATTTATGTTTGCCAGAAAAGAGAGACGGTCCTGACATTGTATAGTGAGTGGTTTCGGACGTGCCACGGCAGTTTAAGACAACATGAAACAAAAAACTTGAGAAATCAGAAGGTATCCCAGCTATAACCTTTTGTTTATTAAAGAATTGATAAAAATCAAAAGAACGTATCTCACAGCATGTGTGATAATATTTCCATACGTATGTGATAATGGATCAACGTTTCATAGAGATGAAATAAAAAGTTCTAATTTTGACAAAAGCAAACAAGGAAAATTATACCGTAGAAAAGCCCGGGTGACGGAAGTGAGGCCCTGTCTCAAGAAGAAACATCGGAGACGTTTAAAAGCAGGGAGTGAAACAGAGGATAGCATACCATTTGTAATACTGGCCCTTGTTTCAGTGGGAAAAGGCAAAAATAAGCCGTGTATATCCTGGATTCTCGCATCGATTGTTCAGGATCGGAGATGTTGCCTCCATTTCCAGTTATGCATTGTATGGTGGAATTGCAGTTCGCACATTTGGTGCCAAAATTGTAATGCTGACGAAAGTGGACATGTTCCCTGAAGTAAGAGGGACAGAAATTGGGTGTGTCTTCCGGCTGTCTGGCTTACCAGGAATGAAGATCCTGGCTCTAGGGATTTTCCCAACATGTCTTAGACAGTAAGGAACAGGGCAGAATTGAGGCCCGGCGCCAAGGCCTCTAGGTGTAAAGAAACAGCCCTGGCTTCAGGGCCCATGAAATTAGGATGATTTTAAGGAGGATGATGGAATGAGAGGACTGTGACCTTTGGCCCCGTTTCTTTCCCTTGTCTTTTCATGGGCCAGGTGTGCTCCATCAGAAGGCTTCCTGTGCCGGATGTAAAGTGTCCTGGGGGAAGAAAAGAGCACTGCTTAGAAAGATGCTCCACAGGGAGAAAGGAGCCACCATTTTCAGGAGAATGATCCCCAGAAGCATGAGCAATGCAGATGCCGAGGCTTCACACAAGACCCTGGAGGGTCTTATTCCTGCAGCCGGGACCTGGGCATCGGTGTGCTTTAACGCTCATAACCGATTTTGAGGGGAGCCCAATCGATAAGCTGTCTGCCAGTCATGCTCATCACACCGTAGTTTTCACACACGTCACACGGAGACCCTGTTCGTATGCACATTTGGGTGCTTGAGCAGGGCTGCGCCCAAGATTCTGTGGTTCTACGGAGCCCTGAGTTGTGCCCTGGGCAGCTTTCCTCTGGGGTTGGTCAACTATGATCACTGCACCTGACGAGAAAGGGACCATGAAATCTAATCAGCAAATAGAGAAAAGGAAGGGGCCATTTCCCACAATCATTTCCACGGAAACACCACGTCGGATAAATAAGTCTGACTGCAGGACAGGGACTGTGCTTCAGAGACGCAGCTTTCGCAGATGGACGAATGACCCAGAAATTCCCCAAATGCCATTTTTAAACACACCAAATGAGATTTAGTTCAGGGCTTTCTGAATTTATTTCAGTTGAATACACACACTCCTGTGTTTGCTTTCCTTTATTATCAATACAGCTTCGTTCCAGATGACTTACATGCCAGTGGGAAAATTTTCCGTTTCGACTCATGGGAAGTGGGCACCGTGAAACAGGCAAGTCGGTCTGTCTGTTTCCGGCGTTATGTGGGTTCCAGCAAGAGCACAAGTCCCAGGGCGCCTGAGGTCCATTCAGGAACCAAGGTAAAAACGGCGAGCCCGGGTAAGAAAGAAGAGCACCGTTCTTATCTTCCAAATGCATTCCAGTTTCCACTATTCAAGGTGGCGAGAATGATCCACGGATGTCCCACATGAGCCAAATTTCACCTTCTCATGCCGACCAACAACTGACGAATGAAACACACCCCAAGAGAAAATACGAAACCGAGTCCCCTGCAATAACCTCACACGCAAACCTACACGTCGGTAGGTCATATTCAGAAATACACACTGAATGTCATCTATCATGAACACAAACACTCAGACAGTCCCTCCAGAGGTTCGGAAGACTCACGACCCCAAAACTCGATGTTTCCCATATGCGGGCTCATCCTGAGATGTAGCCATCACTATCCAGTTGTCCCTGTTGTAGAGACAGAAACTTGGGCTCCTCATTAGTTTATGTAGGATTGACGGTGTTCGTGTTTGTGTGTGTGTGTGTGTGTGTTTGCGTGCGCGCTTCTGGGTGTAGTTATGTGTGTGTGTGTGTGTGTGTGTGTGTGTGTGCACCCCTACGTGTGGGTCGGTACTTGCACTGAGATCACTGGCACACAAGCAGAGCCCTCCTGCTGTGTTTGTTCTTCCCTTTGGATCTCCTGGTCCTCCCTTGCAGGGAAGCGAGTGTGCCAGTGTTCATGGACTCCTGATCTGTCGGGGTCGTCGAAGAGAGGTTTAGCAGGGAGCTTTGCTGTTCAGGATGACGGTTCTTCATCCCACACTTGTATTTGGATTGATGAATCACAAGTACGTTGGGAGGCAGGGTACCTTCGACTTTTCTGACGTTGAACTCAGGCTTCGTTTTGTTTTGCTCTTGAAGGAATTTCCAGTGGTCTAAGGTGCTTTCCTGAGTGGCTCTTTCCACCAAGTGCTCGTCCAACTCGGGTGCCTGGAGGCAGGGGTGGTCTCTCTTGAGCTCTCCTTGCGTTGCTCGCCTGTGTGTGTCTTCAGCGCCAAGGGCTCTTGGTTCCCTGCCTCTTGACACACTCTCACTGTGTCTTTCCCATTCACTCTTCTGGATGTAAAAGAGGACATAGGCCTGTTGACTCAGGACAGAAGTGATGCTAGAGGCGGTGACCTCGGCATCATCCATTTTATACCACTGGCCTTCTTGAGCTTTGACATAAGAGAAGTAATGTCCGTTGTGACAACTCCACCCAGCGTGGACCAGCACAGCATAGAGGACATAGACAAGGGGTCCTGTGTTCTGCTGAGACATGTATGGCTGCATGTCAAGGCACTCAGGATAGTGCACATTCTTGGCAAGTTTGCTGCCTGTGACATCGGAGAATCTCTTCAATACAAGGATGAGGACCTTGGCAGAAGTGTGTAAAGTTAACGTCTTGGAGGCCGGCGCCCTCTGGAGACAAAGACCACAATGATAGGCATTCTCTCCATTGAGTTCTTCGGGCTTCACCAACTGTTCCAAAGCTTGCTTGACACTCTGAGCTGCCTGGATATCCAGGGCGATGTCCAGGTAAGGGTCAAAAGTGTCTGAAATGCCGTGGCAGTGGAGACACTTGATTTGAGATCTCCAGTAGCCTCCAAATATTTGGTGGATGAGGGTGGTGTCCTTAGAGTGATGATCTACCTGCTTGTGCCCGGGAAGGCATGCCTTTTTCATGGCATCCACAGTGAACATGAGAAATTCATGGGCATCTTCCTGCTTGCCTCTATGGAAGTCAGCAGCCAATGCCTGTGAGGGCTGGATGACACGGCCAGGAATGTGGAGGGCCCGTGTGATGTGAGCTTGCATAGTACAGAGCATGCAGCCCTTGTGACGATGACACGTTGGAGAGTGCTCCCGGGACAGCATGTAGTTGGCAAGGGGCGGTGTGTACGTCAGGCACTGCAGGGAAGCGTTCACGTAGCAGGTATTTCCCATATTCTGGAGCCCAGCCCCCACCGCAGCAGGTCTCCTGCTACTCAGAGGAAGCTTCTCCCTGGGAGCAAGCTGTCTTGCCACAGGAGCCAAATCATCACAGAGGTCGACACGGGTCTCAGATGAGAGTGGTGACTTCTCAGGGAGAGAAGTCCGCTGGATTTCAGCCAAAGCTGCATCTGGCCGAGAAGATGTGAGTTTTGAAAAGTGGTTGAACTGCCACTCACCTCCCAAGGAGAGTGAGTCGTCCTCCATGTCGACTGGAACAAGGATCACAAGGTTTTTCTGCTGGGACCGCAGGTTGCAGAAAGACGCTATCTCTTCCGAGAGAGTCTTCAAATGACGAGCTCTCTGGCCGCATCAGCCCTTCTATAACTCACCCCCACCAACCGCGAACACCCCACCCTCTCCTCAGGTGCGCGATAAACCAATCAAATATCAGCACTCAATTCAGGAATGAGTCACAGGGTGTGTCCCCTTGCGTCGCTGGGAATTCAACAGACACAGCCCACATCATGACTTCCAGAACACCTGAATCAAATTACTCCTCAGGATGATAGGCACATATAATATGAGTGTAACCGGGTTGGGACAGTGGCCACACAGTTGCCTTATTTTAGGTAAAGCAATGGCAGGGAAGAAATCTTTACCTAGGAAACAGTGTGAGTGTGTGTGTGTGAGTGTGTTTGTGTGTGTGGGGGGGAGGGGCGTGTGTGTGTGTGTGTGTGTGTGTTTGTGCTGGGATGAACTTCCAAGTATGTACTTTTGGCAGCTGCCATCATCCTCTCAGCGACGGAAGGACAAGAAGTCGGAAGTGTGCTTTCTGACCTGAGAATAGTCAATGAAGTATAATATTGAGCACAGCGTATTTTCTTCCCTAATGAGAAAGGAGAGATCCGTGGAATCTAACAGACCTTCCAGCGATAACCTTTCCACGTTGAGCCTATCGATTCTCTATCCGAGTGAAATTAGCTGCCAGTGGAGAACAAGACAAGTCTTTGCATGAAATGCTCTTGTGGAAGCTAGATTGCCAAATAATAAAGCATCAAATGGTAGAAACATGCACTGAAGTTTGAAGAGATACTCAGTGCACAAAGTAGACTGTGAAAGACTTTGGGGAAATCATGCAATCACCGAGAGACTAATTGTTGACAATCCGCAAATTTATGTTTGCCAGAAAAGAGAGACGGTCCTGACATTGTATAGTGAGTGGTTTCGGACGTGCCACGGCAGTTTAAGACAACATGAAACAAAAAACTTGAGAAATCAGAAGGTCTCCCAGCTATAACCTTTTGTTTATTAAAGAATTGATGAAAATCAAAAGAACGTATCTCACAGCATGTGTGATAATATTTCCATACGTATGTGATAATGGATCAACGTTTCATAGAGATGAAATAAAAAGTTCTAATTTTGACAAAAGCAAACAAGGAAAATTATACCGTAGAAAAGCCCGGGTGACGGAAGTGAGGCCCTGTCTCAAGAAGAAACATCGGAGACGTTTAAAAGCAGGGAGTGAAACAGAGGATAGCATACCATTTTTAATACTGGCCCTCGTTTCAGTGGGAAAAGGCAAAAATAAGCCGTGTATATCCTGGATTCTCGCATCGATTGTTCAGGATCGGAGATGTTGCCTCCATTTCCAGTTATGCATTGTATGGTGGAATTGCAGTTCGCACATTTGGTGCCAAAATTGTAATGCTGACGAAAGTGGACATGTTCCCTGAAGTAAGAGGGTCAGAATTTGGGTGTGTCTTCCGGCTGTCTGGCTTACCAGGAATGAAGATCCTGGCTCTAGGGATTTTCCCAACATGTCTTAGACAGTAAGGAACAGGGCAGAATTGAGGCCCGGCGCTAAGGCCTCTAGGTGTAAAGAAACAGCCCTGGCTTCAGGGCCCATGAAATTAGGATGATTTTAAGGAGGATGATGGAATGAGAGGACTGTGACCTTTGGCCCCGTTTCTTTCCCTTGTCTTTTCATGGGCCAGGTGTGCTCCATCAGAAGGCTTCCTGTGCCGGATGTAAAGTGTCCTGGGGGAAGAAAAGAGCACTGCTTAGAAAGATGCTCCACAGGGAGAAAGGAGCCACCATTTTCAGGAGAATGATCCCCAGAAGCATGAGCAATGCAGATGCCGAGGCTTCACACAAGACCCTGGAGGGTCTTATTCCTGCAGCCGGGACCTGGGCATCGGTGTGCTTTAACGCTCATAACCGATTTTGAGGGGAGCCCAATCGATAAGCTGTCTGCCAGTCATGCTCATCACACCGTAGTTTTCACACACGTCACACGGAGACCCTGTTCGTATGCACATTTGGGTGCTTGAGCAGGGCTGCGCCCAAGATTCTGTGGTTCTACGGAGCCCTGAGTTGTGCCCTGGGCAGCTTTCCTCTGGGGTTGGTCAACTTTGATCACTGTACCTGACGAGAAAGGGACCATGAAATCTAATCAGCAAATAGAGAAAAGGAAGGGGCCATTTCCCACAATCATTTCCACGGAAACACCACGTCGGATAAATAAGTCTGACTGCAGGACAGGGACTGTGCTTCAGAGACGCAGCTTTCGCAGCTGGACGAATGACCCAGAAATTCCCCAAATGCCATTTTTAAACACACCAAATGAGATTTAGTTCAGGGCTTTCTGAATTTATTTCAGTTGAATACACACACTCCTGTGTTTGCTTTCCTTTATTATCAATACAGCTTCGTTCCAGATGACTTACATGCCAGTGGGAAAATTTTCCGTTTCCACTCATGGGAAGTGGGCACCGTGAAACAGGCAAGTCGGTCTGTCTGTTTCCGGCGTTATGTGGGTTCCAGCAAGAGCACAAGTCCCAGGGCGCCTGAGGTCCATTCAGGAACCAATGTAAAAACGGCGAGCCCGGGTAAGAAAGAAGAGCACCGTTCTTATCTTCCAAATGCATTCCAGTTTCCACTATTCAAGGTGGCGAGAATGATCCACGGATGTCCCACATGAGCCAAATTTCACCTTCTCATGCCGACCAACAACTGACGAATGAAACACACCCCAAGAGAAAATACGAAACCGAGTCCCCTGCAATAACCTCACACGCAAACCTACACGTCGGTAGGTCATATTCAGAAATACACACTGAATGTCATCTATCATGAACACAAACACTCAGACAGTCCCTCCAGAGGTTCGGAAGACTCACGACCCCAAAACTCGATGTTTCCCATATGCGGGCTCATCCTGAGATGTAGCCATCACTATCCAGTTGTCCCTGTTGTAGAGACAGAAACTTGGGCTCCTCATTAGTTTATGTAGGATTGACGGTGTTCGTGTTTGTGTGTGTGTGTGTGTGTGTGTTTGCGTGCGCGCTTCTGGGTGTAGTTATGTGTGTGTGTGTGTGTGTGTGTGTGCACCCCTACGTGTGGGTCGGTACTTGCACTGAGATCACTGGCACACAAGCAGAGCCCTCCTGCTGTGTTTGTTCTTCCCTTTGGATCTCCTGGTCCTCCCTTGCAGGGAAGCGAGTGTGCCAGTGTTCATGGACTCCTGATCTGTCGGGGTCGTCGAAGAGAGGTTTAGCAGGGAGCTTTGCTGTTCAGGATGACGGTTCTTCATCCCACACTTGTATTTGGATTGATGAATCACAAGTACGTTGGGAGGCAGGGTACCTTCGACTTTTCTGACGTTGAACTCAGGCTTCGTTTTGTTTTGCTCTTGAAGGAATTTCCAGTGGTCTAAGGTGCTTTCCTGAGTGGCTCTTTCCACCAAGTGCTCGTCCAACTCGGGTGCCTGGAGGCAGGGGTGGTCTCTCTTGAGCTCTCCTTGCGTTGCTCGCCTGTGTGTGTCTTCAGCGCCAAGGGCTCTTGGTTCCCTGCCTCTTGACACACTCTCACTGTGTCTTTCCCATTCACTCTTCTGGATGTAAAAGAGGACATAGGCCTGTTGACTCAGGACAGAAGTGATGCTAGAGGCGGTGACCTCGGCATCATCCATTTTATACCACTGGCCTTCTTGAGCTTTGACATAAGAGAAGTAATGTCCGTTGTGACAACTCCACCCAGCGTGGACCAGCACAGCATAGAGGACATAGACAAGAGGTCCTGTGTTCTGCTGAGACATGTATGGCTGCATGTCAAGGCACTCAGGATAGTGCACATTCTTGGCAAGTTTGTTGCCTGTGACATCGGAGAATCTCTTCAATACAAGGATGAGGACCTTGGCAGAAGTGTGTAAAGTTAACGTCTTGGAGGCCGGCGCCCTCTGGAGACAAAGACCACAATGATAGGCATTCTCTCCATTGAGTTCTTCGGGCTTCACCAACTGTTCCAAAGCTTGCTTGACACTCTGAGCTGCCTGGATATCCAGGGCGATGTCCAGGTAAGGGTCAAAAGTGTCTGAAATGCCGTGGCAGTGGAGACACTTGATTTGAGATCTCCAGTAGCCTCCAAATATTTGGTGGATGAGGGTGGTGTCCTTAGAGTGATGATCTACCTGCTTGTGCCCGGGAAGGCATGCCTTTTTCATGGCATCCACAGTGAACATGAGAAATTCATGGGCATCTTCCTGCTTGCCTCTATGGAAGTCAGCAGCCAATGCCTGTGAGGGCTGGATGACACGGCCAGGAATGTGGAGGGCCCGTGTGATGTGAGCTTGCATAGTACAGAGCATGCAGCCCTTGTGACGATGACACGTTGGAGAGTGCTCCCGGGACAGCATGTAGTTGGCAAGGGGCGGTGTGTACGTCAGGCACTGCAGGGAAGCGTTCACGTAGCAGGTATTTCCCATATTCTGGAGCCCAGCCCCCACCGCAGCAGGTCTCCTGCTACTCAGAGGAAGCTTCTCCCTGGGAGCAAGCTGTCTTGCCACAGGAGCCAAATCATCACAGAGGTCGACACGGGTCTCAGATGAGAGTGGTGACTTCTCAGGGAGAGAAGTCCGCTGGATTTCAGCCAAAGCTGCATCTGGCCGAGAAGATGTGAGTTTTGAAAAGTGGTTGAACTGCCACTCACCTCCCAAGGAGAGTGAGTCGTCCTCCATGTCGACTGGAACAAGGATCACAAGGTTTTTCTGCTGGGACCGCAGGTTGCAGAAAGACGCTATCTCTTCCGAGAGAGTCTTCAAATGACGAGCTCTCTGGCCGCATCAGCCCTTCTATAACTCACCCCCACCAACCGCGAACACCCCACCCTCTCCTCAGGTGCGCGATAAACCAATCAAATATCAGCACTCAATTCAGGAATGAGTCACAGGGTGTGTCCCCTTGCGTCGCTGGGAATTCAACAGACACAGCCCACATCATGACTTCCAGAACACCTGAATCAAATTACTCCTCAGGATGATAGGCACATATAATATGAGTGTAACCGGGTTGGGACAGTGGCCACACAGTTGCCTTATTTTAGGTAAAGCAATGGCAGGGAAGAAATCTTTACCTAGGAAACAGTGTGAGTGTGTGTGTGTGAGTGTGTTTGTGTGTGTGGGGGGGAGGGGCGTGTGTGTGTGTGTGTGTGTGTGTTTGTGCTGGGATGAACTTCCAAGTATGTACTTTTGGCAGCTGCCATCATCCTCTCAGCGACGGAAGGACAAGAAGTCGGAAGTGTGCTTTCTGACCTGAGAATAGTCAATGAAGTATAATATTGAGCACAGCGTATTTTCTTCCCTAATGAGAAAGGAGAGATCCGTGGAATCTAACAGACCTTCCAGCGATAACCTTTCCACGTTGAGCCTATCGATTCTCTATCCGAGTGAAATTAGCTGCCAGTGGAGAACAAGACAAGTCTTTGCATGAAATGCTCTTGTGGAAGCTAGATTGCCAAATAATAAAGCATCAAATGGTAGAAACATGCACTGAAGTTTGAAGAGATACTCAGTGCACAAAGTAGACTGTGAAAGACTTTGGGGAAATCATGCAATCACCGAGAGACTAATTGTTGACAATCCGCAAATTTATGTTTGCCAGAAAAGAGAGACGGTCCTGACATTGTATAGTGAGTGGTTTCGGACGTGCCACGGCAGTTTAAGACAACATGAAACAAAAAACTTGAGAAATCAGAAGGTCTCCCAGCTATAACCTTTTGTTTATTAAAGAATTGATGAAAATCAAAAGAACGTATCTCACAGCATGTGTGATAATATTTCCATACGTATGTGATAATGGATCAACGTTTCATAGAGATGAAATAAAAAGTTCTAATTTTGACAAAAGCAAACAAGGAAAATTATACCGTAGAAAAGCCCGGGTGACGGAAGTGAGGCCCTGTCTCAAGAAGAAACATCGGAGACGTTTAAAAGCAGGGAGTGAAACAGAGGATAGCATACCATTTTTAATACTGGCCCTCGTTTCAGTGGGAAAAGGCAAAAATAAGCCGTGTATATCCTGGATTCTCGCATCGATTGTTCAGGATCGGAGATGTTGCCTCCATTTCCAGTTATGCATTGTATGGTGGAATTGCAGTTCGCACATTTGGTGCCAAAATTGTAATGCTGACGAAAGTGGACATGTTCCCTGAAGTAAGAGGGTCAGAATTTGGGTGTGTCTTCCGGCTGTCTGGCTTACCAGGAATGAAGATCCTGGCTCTAGGGATTTTCCCAACATGTCTTAGACAGTAAGGAACAGGGCAGAATTGAGGCCCGGCGCCAAGGCCTCTAGGTGTAAAGAAACAGCCCTGGCTTCAGGGCCCATGAAATTAGGATGATTTTAAGGAGGATGATGGAATGAGAGGACTGTGACCTTTGGCCCCGTTTCTTTCCCTTGTCTTTTCATGGGCCAGGTGTGCTCCATCAGAAGGCTTCCTGTGCCGGATGTAAAGTGTCCTGGGGGAAGAAAAGAGCACTGCTTAGAAAGATGCTCCACAGGGAGAAAGGAGCCACCATTTTCAGGAGAATGATCCCCAGAAGCATGAGCAATGCAGATGCCGAGGCTTCACACAAGACCCTGGAGGGTCTTATTCCTGCAGCCGGGACCTGGGCATCGGTGTGCTTTAACGCTCATAACCGATTTTGAGGGGAGCCCAATCGATAAGCTGTCTGCCAGTCATGCTCATCACACCGTAGTTTTCACACACGTCACACGGAGACCCTGTTCGTATGCACATTTGGGTGCTTGAGCAGGGCTGCGCCCAAGATTCTGTGGTTCTACGGAGCCCTGAGTTGTGCCCTGGGCAGCTTTCCTCTGGGGTTGGTCAACTTTGATCACTGTACCTGACGAGAAAGGGACCATGAAATCTAATCAGCAAATAGAGAAAAGGAAGGGGCCATTTCCCACAATCATTTCCACGGAAACACCACGTCGGATAAATAAGTCTGACTGCAGGACAGGGACTGTGCTTCAGAGACGCAGCTTTCGCAGCTGGACGAATGACCCAGAAATTCCCCAAATGCCATTTTTAAACACACCAAATGAGATTTAGTTCAGGGCTTTCTGAATTTATTTCAGTTGAATACACACACTCCTGTGTTTGCTTTCCTTTATTATCAATACAGCTTCGTTCCAGATGACTTACATGCCAGTGGGAAAATTTTCCGTTTCCACTCATGGGAAGTGGGCACCGTGAAACAGGCAAGTCGGTCTGTCTGTTTCCGGCGTTATGTGGGTTCCAGCAAGAGCACAAGTCCCAGGGCGCCTGAGGTCCATTCAGGAACCAATGTAAAAACGGCGAGCCCGGGTAAGAAAGAAGAGCACCGTTCTTATCTTCCAAATGCATTCCAGTTTCCACTATTCAAGGTGGCGAGAATGATCCACGGATGTCCCACATGAGCCAAATTTCACCTTCTCATGCCGACCAACAACTGACGAATGAAACACACCCCAAGAGAAAATACGAAACCGAGTCCCCTGCAATAACCTCACACGCAAACCTACACGTCGGTAGGTCATATTCAGAAATACACACTGAATGTCATCTATCATGAACACAAACACTCAGACAGTCCCTCCAGAGGTTCGGAAGACTCACGACCCCAAAACTCGATGTTTCCCATATGCGGGCTCATCCTGAGATGTAGCCATCACTATCCAGTTGTCCCTGTTGTAGAGACAGAAACTTGGGCTCCTCATTAGTTTATGTAGGATTGACGGTGTTCGTGTTTGTGTGTGTGTGTGTGTGTGTGTTTGCGTGCGCGCTTCTGGGTGTAGTTATGTGTGTGTGTGTGTGTGTGTGTGTGCACCCCTACGTGTGGGTCGGTACTTGCACTGAGATCACTGGCACACAAGCAGAGCCCTCCTGCTGTGTTTGTTCTTCCCTTTGGATCTCCTGGTCCTCCCTTGCAGGGAAGCGAGTGTGCCAGTGTTCATGGACTCCTGATCTGTCGGGGTCGTCGAAGAGAGGTTTAGCAGGGAGCTTTGCTGTTCAGGATGACGGTTCTTCATCCCACACTTGTATTTGGATTGATGAATCACAAGTACGTTGGGAGGCAGGGTACCTTCGACTTTTCTGACGTTGAACTCAGGCTTCGTTTTGTTTTGCTCTTGAAGGAATTTCCAGTGGTCTAAGGTGCTTTCCTGAGTGGCTCTTTCCACCAAGTGCTCGTCCAACTCGGGTGCCTGGAGGCAGGGGTGGTCTCTCTTGAGCTCTCCTTGCGTTGCTCGCCTGTGTGTGTCTTCAGCGCCAAGGGCTCTTGGTTCCCTGCCTCTTGACACACTCTCACTGTGTCTTTCCCATTCACTCTTCTGGATGTAAAAGAGGACATAGGCCTGTTGACTCAGGACAGAAGTGATGCTAGAGGCGGTGACCTCGGCATCATCCATTTTATACCACTGGCCTTCTTGAGCTTTGACATAAGAGAAGTAATGTCCGTTGTGACAACTCCACCCAGCGTGGACCAGCACAGCATAGAGGACATAGACAAGGGGTCCTGTGTTCTGCTGAGACATGTATGGCTGCATGTCAAGGCACTCAGGATAGTGCACATTCTTGGCAAGTTTGTTGCCTGTGACATCGGAGAATCTCTTCAATACAAGGATGAGGACCTTGGCAGAAGTGTGTAAAGTTAACGTCTTGGAGGCCGGCGCCCTCTGGAGACAAAGACCACAATGATAGGCATTCTCTCCATTGAGTTCTTCGGGCTTCACCAACTGTTCCAAAGCTTGCTTGACACTCTGAGCTGCCTGGATATCCAGGGCGATGTCCAGGTAAGGGTCAAAAGTGTCTGAAATGCCGTGGCAGTGGAGACACTTGATTTGAGATCTCCAGTAGCCTCCAAATATTTGGTGGATGAGGGTGGTGTCCTTAGAGTGATGATCTACCTGCTTGTGCCCGGGAAGGCATGCCTTTTTCATGGCATCCACAGTGAACATGAGAAATTCATGGGCATCTTCCTGCTTGCCTCTATGGAAGTCAGCAGCCAATGCCTGTGAGGGCTGGATGACACGGCCAGGAATGTGGAGGGCCCGTGTGATGTGAGCTTGCATAGTACAGAGCATGCAGCCCTTGTGACGATGACACGTTGGAGAGTGCTCCCGGGACAGCATGTAGTTGGCAAGGGGCGGTGTGTACGTCAGGCACTGCAGGGAAGCGTTCACGTAGCAGGTATTTCCCATATTCTGGAGCCCAGCCCCCACCGCAGCAGGTCTCCTGCTACTCAGAGGAAGCTTCTCCCTGGGAGCAAGCTGTCTTGCCACAGGAGCCAAATCATCACAGAGGTCGACACGGGTCTCAGATGAGAGTGGTGACTTCTCAGGGAGAGAAGTCCGCTGGATTTCAGCCAAAGCTGCATCTGGCCGAGAAGATGTGAGTTTTGAAAAGTGGTTGAACTGCCACTCACCTCCCAAGGAGAGTGAGTCGTCCTCCATGTCGACTGGAACAAGGATCACAAGGTTTTTCTGCTGGGACCGCAGGTTGCAGAAAGACGCTATCTCTTCCGAGAGAGTCTTCAAATGACGAGCTCTCTGGCCGCATCAGCCCTTCTATAACTCACCCCCACCAACCGCGAACACCCCACCCTCTCCTCAGGTGCGCGATAAACCAATCAAATAACAGCACTCAATTCAGGAATGAGTCACAGGGTGTGTCCCCTTGCGTCGCTGGGAATTCAACAGACACAGCCCACATCATGACTTCCAGAACACCTGAATCAAATTACTCCTCAGGATGATAGGCACATATAATATGAGTGTAACCGGGTTGGGACAGTGGCCACACAGTTGCCTTATTTTAGGTAAAGCAATGGCAGGGAAGAAATCTTTACCTAGGAAACAGTGTGAGTGTGTGTGTGTGAGTGTGTTTGTGTGTGTGTGGGGGAGGGGCGTGTGTGTGTGTGTGTGTGTGTGTTTGTGCTGGGATGAACTTCCAAGTATGTACTTTTGGCAGCTGCCATCATCCTCTCAGCGACGGAAGGACAAGAAGTCGGAAGTGCGCTTTCTGACCTGAGAATAGTCAATGAAGTATAATATTTAGCACAGCGTATTTTCTTCCCTAATGAGAAAGGAGAGATCCGTGGAATCTAACAGACCTTCCAGCGATAACCTTTCCACGTTGAGCCTATCGATTCTCTATCCGAGTGAAATTAGCTGCCAGTGGAGAACAAGACAAGTCTTTGCATGAAATGCTCTTGTGGAAGCTAGATTGCCAAATAATAAAGCATCAAATGGTAGAAACATGCACTGAAGTTTGAAGAGATACTCAGTGCACAAAGTAGACTGTGAAAGACTTTGGGGAAATCATGCAATCACCGAGAGACTAATTGTTGACAATCCGCAAATTTATGTTTGCCAGAAAAGAGAGACGGTCCTGACATTGTATAGTGAGTGGTTTCGGACGTGCCACGGCAGTTTAAGACAACATGAAACAAAAAACTTGAGAAATCAGAAGGTATCCCAGCTATAACCTTTTGTTTATTAAAGAATTGATAAAAATCAAAAGAACGTATCTCACAGCATGTGTGATAATATTTCCATACGTATGTGATAATGGATCAACGTTTCATAGAGATGAAATAAAAAGTTCTAATTTTGACAAAAGCAAACAAGGAAAATTATACCGTAGAAAAGCCCGGGTGACGGAAGTGAGGCCCTGTCTCAAGAAGAAACATCGGAGACGTTTAAAAGCAGGGAGTGAAACAGAGGATAGCATACCATTTTTAATACTGGCCCTCGTTTCAGTGGGAAAAGGCAAAAATAAGCCGTGTATATCCTGGATTCTCGCATCGATTGTTCAGGATCGGAGATGTTGCCTCCATTTCCAGTTATGCATTGTATGGTGGAATTGCAGTTCGCACATTTGGTGCCAAAATTGTAATGCTGACGAAAGTGGACATGTTCCCTGAAGTAAGAGGGACAGAATTTGGGTGTGTCTTCCGGCTGTCTGGCTTACCAGGAATGAAGATCCTTGCTCTAGGGATTTTCCCAACATGTCTTAGACAGTAAGGAACAGGGCAGAATTGAGGCCCGGCGCCAAGGCCTCTAGGTGTAAAGAAACAGCCCTGGCTTCAGGGCCCATGAAATTAGGATGATTTTAAGGAGGATGATGGAATGAGAGGACTGTGACCTTTGGCCCCGTTTCTTTCCCTTGTCTTTTCATGGGCCAGGTGTGCTCCATCAGAAGGCTT
Organism: Pan troglodytes; assembly: GCF_028858775.2. Lineage (NCBI taxonomy): Eukaryota > Metazoa > Chordata > Mammalia > Primates > Hominidae > Pan > Pan troglodytes. The sequence goes on from NC_072405.2 coordinate 19,139,491, forward strand.
CCTGTGCCGGATGTAAAGTGTCCTGGGGGAAGAAAAGAGCACTGCTTAGAAAGATGCTCCACAGGGAGAAAGGAGCCACCATTTTCAGGAGAATGATCCCCAGAAGCATGAGCAATGCAGATGCCGAGGCTTCACACAAGACCCTGGAGGGTCTTATTCCTGCAGCCGGGACCTGGGCATCGGTGTGCTTTAACGCTCATAACCGATTTTGAGGGGAGCCCAATCGATAAGCTGTCTGCCAGTCATGCTCATCACACCGTAGTTTTCACACACGTCACACGGAGACCCTGTTCGTATGCACATTTGGGTGCTTGAGCAGGGCTGCGCCCAAGATTCTGTGGTTCTACGGAGCCCTGAGTTGTGCCCTGGGCAGCTTTCCTCTGGGGTTGGTCAACTTTGATCACTGTACCTGACGAGAAAGGGACCATGAAATCTAATCAGCAAATAGAGAAAAGGAAGGGGCCATTTCCCACAATCATTTCCACGGAAACACCACGTCGGATAAATAAGTCTGACTGCAGGACAGGGACTGTGCTTCAGAGACGCAGCTTTCGCAGCTGGACGAATGACCCAGAAATTCCCCAAATGCCATTTTTAAACACACCAAATGAGATTTAGTTCAGGGCTTTCTGAATTTATTTCAGTTGAATACACACACTCCTGTGTTTGCTTTCCTTTATTATCAATACAGCTTCGTTCCAGATGACTTACATGCCAGTGGGAAAATTTTCCGTTTCCACTCATGGGAAGTGGGCACCGTGAAACAGGCAAGTCGGTCTGTCTGTTTCCGGCGTTATGTGGGTTCCAGCAAGAGCACAAGTCCCAGGGCGCCTGAGGTCCATTCAGGAACCAATGTAAAAACGGCGAGCCCGGGTAAGAAAGAAGAGCACCGTTCTTATCTTCCAAATGCATTCCAGTTTCCACTATTCAAGGTGGCGAGAATGATCCACGGATGTCCCACATGAGCCAAATTTCACCTTCTCATGCCGACCAACAACTGACGAATGAAACACAGCCCAAGAGAAAATACGAAACCGAGTCCCCTGCAATAACCTCACACGCAAACCTACACGTCGGTAGGTCATATTCAGAAATACACACTGAATGTCATCTATCATGAACACAAACACTCAGACAGTCCCTCCAGAGGTTCGGAAGACTCACGACCCCAAAACTCGATGTTTCCCATATGCGGGCTCATCCTGAGATGTAGCCATCACTATCCAGTTGTCCCTGTTGTAGAGACAGAAACTTGGGCTCCTCATTAGTTTATGTAGGATTGACGGTGTTCGTGTTTGTGTGTGTGTGTGTGTGTTTGCGTGCGCGCTTCTGGGTGTAGTTATGTGTGTGTGTGTGTGTGTGTGTGTGTGTGTGCACCCCTACGTGTGGGTCGGTACTTGCACTGAGATCACTGGCACACAAGCAGAGCCCTCTTGCTGTGTTTGTTCTTCCCTTTGGATCTCCTGGTCCTCCCTTGCAGGGAAGCGAGTGTGCCAGTGTTCATGGACTCCTGATCTGTCGGGGTCGTCGAAGAGAGGTTTAGCAGGGAGCTTTGCTGTTCAGGATGACGGTTCTTCATCCCACACTTGTATTTGGATTGATGAATCACAAGTACGTTGGGAGGCAGGGTACCTTCGACTTTTCTGACGTTGAACTCAGGCTTCGTTTTGTTTTGCTCTTGAAGGAATTTCCAGTGGTCTAAGGTGCTTTCCTGAGTGGCTCTTTCCACCAAGTGCTCGTCCAACTCGGGTGCCTGGAGGCAGGGGTGGTCTCTCTTGAGCTCTCCTTGCGTTGCTCGCCTGTGTGTGTCTTCAGCGCCAAGGGCTCTTGGTTCCCTGCCTCTTGACACACTCTCACTGTGTCTTTCCCATTCACTCTTCTGGATGTAAAAGAGGACATAGGCCTGTTGACTCAGGACAGAAGTGATGCTAGAGGCGGTGACCTCGGCATCATCCATTTTATACCACTGGCCTTCTTGAGCTTTGACATAAGAGAAGTAATGTCCGTTGTGACAACTCCACCCAGCGTGGACCAGCACAGCATAGAGGACATAGACAAGAGGTCCTGTGTTCTGCTGAGACATGTATGGCTGCATGTCAAGGCACTCAGGATAGTGCACATTCTTGGCAAGTTTGTTGCCTGTGACATCGGAGAATCTCTTCAATACAAGGATGAGGACCTTGGCAGAAGTGTGTAAAGTTAACGTCTTGGAGGCCGGCGCCCTCTGGAGACAAAGACCACAATGATAGGCATTCTCTCCATTGAGTTCTTCGGGCTTCACCAACTGTTCCAAAGCTTGCTTGACACTCTGAGCTGCCTGGATATCCAGGGCGATGTCCAGGTAAGGGTCAAAAGTGTCTGAAATGCCGTGGCAGTGGAGACACTTGATTTGAGATCTCCAGTAGCCTCCAAATATTTGGTGGATGAGGGTGGTGTCCTTAGAGTGATGATCTACCTGCTTGTGCCCGGGAAGGCATGCCTTTTTCATGGCATCCACAGTGAACATGAGAAATTCATGGGCATCTTCCTGCTTGCCTCTATGGAAGTCAGCAGCCAATGCCTGTGAGGGCTGGATGACACGGCCAGGAATGTGGAGGGCCCGTGTGATGTGAGCTTGCATAGTACAGAGCATGCAGCCCTTGTGACGATGACACGTTGGAGAGTGCTCCCGGGACAGCATGTAGTTGGCAAGGGGCGGTGTGTACGTCAGGCACTGCAGGGAAGCGTTCACGTAGCAGGTATTTCCCATATTCTGGAGCCCAGCCCCCACCGCAGCAGGTCTCCTGCTACTCAGAGGAAGCTTCTCCCTGAGAGCAAGCTGTCTTGCCACAGGAGCCAAATCATCACAGAGGTCGACACGGGTCTCAGATGAGAGTGGTGACTTCTCAGGGAGAGAAGTCCGCTGGATTTCAGCCAAAGCTGCATCTGGCCGAGAAGATGTGAGTTTTGAAAAGTGGTTGAACTGCCACTCACCTCCCAAGGAGAGTGAGTCGTCCTCCATGTCGACTGGAACAAGGATCACAAGGTTTTTCTGCTGGGACCGCAGGTTGCAGAAAGACGCTATCTCTTCCGAGAGAGTCTTCAAATGACGAGCTCTCTGGCCGCATCAGCCCTTCTATAACTCACCCCCACCAACCGCGAACACCCCACCCTCTCCTCAGGTGCGCGATAAACCAATCAAATAACAGCACTCAATTCAGGAATGAGTCACAGGGTGTGTCCCCTTGCGTCGCTGGGAATTCAACAGACACAGCCCACATCATGACTTCCAGAACACCTGAATCAAATTACTCCTCAGGATGATAGGCACATATAATATGAGTGTAACCGGGTTGGGACAGTGGCCACACAGTTGCCTTATTTTAGGTAAAGCAATGGCAGGGAAGAAATCTTTACCTAGGAAACAGTGTGAGTGTGTGTGTGTGAGTGTGTTTGTGTGTGTGTGGGGGAGGGACGTGTGTGTGTGTGTGTGTGTGTGTTTGTGCTGGGATGAACTTCCAAGTATGTACTTTTGGCAGCTGCCATCATCCTCTCAGCGACGGAAGGACAAGAAGTCGGAAGTGCGCTTTCTGACCTGAGAATAGTCAATGAAGTATAATATTTAGCACAGCGTATTTTCTTCCCTAATGAGAAAGGAGAGATCCGTGGAATCTAACAGACCTTCCAGCGATAACCTTTCCACGTTGAGCCTATCAATTCTCTATCCGAGTGAAATTAGCTGCCAGTGGAGAACAAGACAAGTCTTTGCATGAAATGCTCTTGTGGAAGCTAGATTGCCAAATAATAAAGCATCAAATGGTAGAAACATGCACTGAAGTTTGAAGAGATACTCAGTGCACAAAGTAGACTGTGAAAGACTTTGGGGAAATCATGCAATCACCGAGAGACTAATTGTTGACAATCCGCAAATTTATGTTTGCCAGAAAAGAGAGACGGTCCTGACATTGTATAGTGAGTGGTTTCGGACGTGCCACGGCAGTTTAAGACAACATGAAACAAAAAACTTGAGAAATCAGAAGGTATCCCAGCTATAACCTTTTGTTTATTAAAGAATTGATAAAAATCAAAAGAACGTATCTCACAGCATGTGTGATAATATTTCCATACGTATGTGATAATGGATCAACGTTTCATAGAGATGAAATAAAAAGTTCTAATTTTGACAAAAGCAAACAAGGAAAATTATACCGTAGAAAAGCCCGGGTGACGGAAGTGAGGCCCTGTCTCAAGAAGAAACATCGGAGACGTTTAAAAGCAGGGAGTGAAACAGAGGATAGCATACCATTTGTAATACTGGCCCTCGTTTCAGTGGGAAAAGGCAAAAATAAGCCGTGTATATCCTGGATTCTCGCATCGATTGTTCAGGATCGGAGATGTTGCCTCCATTTCCAGTTATGCATTGTATGGTGGAATTGCAGTTCGCACATTTGGTGCCAAAATTGTAATGCTGACGAAAGTGGACATGTTCCCTGAAGTAAGAGGGACAGAATTTGGGTGTGTCTTCCGGCTGTCTGGCTTACCAGGAATGAAGATCCTTGCTCTAGGGATTTTCCCAACATGTCTTAGACAGTAAGGAACAGGGCAGAATTGAGGCCCGGCGCCAAGGCCTCTAGGTGTAAAGAAACAGCCCTGGCTTCAGGGCCCATGAAATTAGGATGATTTTAAGGAGGATGATGGAATGAGAGGACTGTGACCTTTGGCCCCGTTTCTTTCCCTTGTCTTTTCATGGGCCAGGTGTGCTCCATCAGAAGGCTTCCTGTGCCGGATGTAAAGTGTCCTGGGGGAAGAAAAGAGCACTGCTTAGAAAGATGCTCCACAGGGAGAAAGGAGCCACCATTTTCAGGAGAATGATCCCCAGAAGCATGAGCAATGCAGATGCCGAGGCTTCACACAAGACCCTGGAGGGTCTTATTCCTGCAGCCGGGACCTGGGCATCGGTGTGCTTTAACGCTCATAACCGATTTTGAGGGGAGCCCAATCGATAAGCTGTCTGCCAGTCATGCTCATCACACCGTAGTTTTCACACACGTCACACGGAGACCCTGTTCGTATGCACATTTGGGTGCTTGAGCAGGGCTGCGCCCAAGATTCTGTGGTTCTACGGAGCCCTGAGTTGTGCCCTGGGCAGCTTTCCTCTGGGGTTGGTCAACTATGATCACTGCACCTGACGAGAAAGGGACCATGAAATCTAATCAGCAAATAGAGAAAAGGAAGGGGCCATTTCCCACAATCATTTCCACGGAAACACCACGTCGGATAAATAAGTCTGACTGCAGGACAGGGACTGTGCTTCAGAGACGCAGCTTTCGCAGCTGGACGAATGACCCAGAAATTCCCCAAATGCCATTTTTAAACACACCAAATGAGATTTAGTTCAGGGCTTTCTGAATTTATTTCAGTTGAATACACACACTCCTGTGTTTGCTTTCCTTTATTATCAATACAGCTTCGTTCCAGATGACTTACATGCCAGTGGGAAAATTTTCCGTTTCGACTCATGGGAAGTGGGCACCGTGAAACAGGCAAGTCGGTCTGTCTGTTTCCGGCGTTATGTGGGTTCCAGCAAGAGCACAAGTCCCAGGGCGCCTGAGGTCCATTCAGGAACCAAGGTAAAAACGGCGAGCCCGGGTAAGAAAGAAGAGCACCGTTCTTATCTTCCAAATGCATTCCAGTTTCCACTATTCAAAGTGGCGAGAATGATCCACGGATGTCCCACATGAGCCAAATTTCACCTTCTCATGCCGACCAACAACTGACGAATGAAACACACCCCAAGAGAAAATACGAAACCGAGTCCCCTGCAATAACCTCACACGCAAACCTACACGTCGGTAGGTCATATTCAGAAATACACACTGAATGTCATCTATCATGAACACAAACACTCAGACAGTCCCTCCAGAGGTTCGGAAGACTCACGACCCCAAAACTCGATGTTTCCCATATGCGGGCTCATCCTGAGATGTAGCCATCACTATCCAGTTGTCCCTGTTGTAGAGACAGAAACTTGGGCTCCTCATTAGTTTATGTAGGATTGACGGTGTTCGTGTTTGTGTGTGTGTGTGTGTGTGTGTTTGCGTGCGCGCTTCTGGGTGTAGTTATGTGTGTGTGTGTGTGTGTGTGTGTGTGTGTGTGCACCCCTACGTGTGGGTCGGTACTTGCACTGAGATCACTGGCACACAAGCAGAGCCCTCCTGCTGTGTTTGTTCTTCCCTTTGGATCTCCTGGTCCTCCCTTGCAGGGAAGCGAGTGTGCCAGTGTTCATGGACTCCTGATCTGTCGGGGTCGTCGAAGAGAGGTTTAGCAGGGAGCTTTGCTGTTCAGGATGACGGTTCTTCATCCCACACTTGTATTTGGATTGATGAATCACAAGTACGTTGGGAGGCAGGGTACCTTCGACTTTTCTGACGTTGAACTCAGGCTTCGTTTTGTTTTGCTCTTGAAGGAATTTCCAGTGGTCTAAGGTGCTTTCCTGAGTGGCTCTTTCCACCAAGTGCTCGTCCAACTCGGGTGCCTGGAGGCAGGGGTGGTCTCTCTTGAGCTCTCCTTGCGTTGCTCGCCTGTGTGTGTCTTCAGCGCCAAGGGCTCTTGGTTCCCTGCCTCTTGACACACTCTCACTGTGTCTTTCCCATTCACTCTTCTGGATGTAAAAGAGGACATAGGCCTGTTGACTCAGGACAGAAGTGATGCTAGAGGCGGTGACCTCGGCATCATCCATTTTATACCACTGGCCTTCTTGAGCTTTGACATAAGAGAAGTAATGTCCGTTGTGACAACTCCACCCAGCGTGGACCAGCACAGCATAGAGGACATAGACAAGAGGTCCTGTGTTCTGCTGAGACATGTATGGCTGCATGTCAAGGCACTCAGGATAGTGCACATTCTTGGCAAGTTTGTTGCCTGTGACATCGGAGAATCTCTTCAATACAAGGATGAGGACCTTGGCAGAAGTGTGTAAAGTTAACGTCTTGGAGGCCGGCGCCCTCTGGAGACAAAGACCACAATGATAGGCATTCTCTCCATTGAGTTCTTCGGGCTTCACCAACTGTTCCAAAGCTTGCTTGACACTCTGAGCTGCCTGGATATCCAGGGCGATGTCCAGGTAAGGGTCAAAAGTGTCTGAAATGCCGTGGCAGTGGAGACACTTGATTTGAGATCTCCAGTAGCCTCCAAATATTTGGTGGATGAGGGTGGTGTCCTTAGAGTGATGATCTACCTGCTTGTGCCCGGGAAGGCATGCCTTTTTCATGGCATCCACAGTGAACATGAGAAATTCATGGGCATCTTCCTGCTTGCCTCTATGGAAGTCAGCAGCCAATGCCTGTGAGGGCTGGATGACACGGCCAGGAATGTGGAGGGCCCGTGTGATGTGAGCTTGCATAGTACAGAGCATGCAGCCCTTGTGACGATGACACGTTGGAGAGTGCTCCCGGGACAGCATGTAGTTGGCAAGGGGCGGTGTGTACGTCAGGCACTGCAGGGAAGCGTTCACGTAGCAGGTATTTCCCATATTCTGGAGCCCAGCCCCCACCGCAGCAGGTCTCCTGCTACTCAGAGGAAGCTTCTCCCTGAGAGCAAGCTGTCTTGCCACAGGAGCCAAATCATCACAGAGGTCGACACGGGTCTCAGATGAGAGTGGTGACTTCTCAGGGAGAGAAGTCCGCTGGATTTCAGCCAAAGCTGCATCTGGCCGAGAAGATGTGAGTTTTGAAAAGTGGTTGAACTGCCACTCACCTCCCAAGGAGAGTGAGTCGTCCTCCATGTCGACTGGAACAAGGATCACAAGGTTTTTCTGCTGGGACCGCAGGTTGCAGAAAGACGCTATCTCTTCCGAGAGAGTCTTCAAATGACGAGCTCTCTGGCCGCATCAGCCCTTCTATAACTCACCCCCACCAACCGCGAACACCCCACCCTCTCCTCAGGTGCGCGATAAACCAATCAAATAACAGCACTCAATTCAGGAATGAGTCACAGGGTGTGTCCCCTTGCGTCGCTGGGAATTCAACAGACACAGCCCACATCATGACTTCCAGAACACCTGAATCAAATTACTCCTCAGGATGATAGGCACATATAATATGAGTGTAACCGGGTTGGGACAGTGGCCACACAGTTGCCTTATTTTAGGTAAAGCAATGGCAGGGAAGAAATCTTTACCTAGGAAACAGTGTGAGTGTGTGTGTGTGAGTGTGTTTGTGTGTGTGTGGGGGAGGGACGTGTGTGTGTGTGTGTGTGTGTGTTTGTGCTGGGATGAACTTCCAAGTATGTACTTTTGGCAGCTGCCATCATCCTCTCAGCGACGGAAGGACAAGAAGTCGGAAGTGCGCTTTCTGACCTGAGAATAGTCAATGAAGTATAATATTTAGCACAGCGTATTTTCTTCCCTAATGAGAAAGGAGAGATCCGTGGAATCTAACAGACCTTCCAGCGATAACCTTTCCACGTTGAGCCTATCAATTCTCTATCCGAGTGAAATTAGCTGCCAGTGGAGAACAAGACAAGTCTTTGCATGAAATGCTCTTGTGGAAGCTAGATTGCCAAATAATAAAGCATCAAATGGTAGAAACATGCACTGAAGTTTGAAGAGATACTCAGTGCACAAAGTAGACTGTGAAAGACTTTGGGGAAATCATGCAATCACCGAGAGACTAATTGTTGACAATCCGCAAATTTATGTTTGCCAGAAAAGAGAGACGGTCCTGACATTGTATAGTGAGTGGTTTCGGACGTGCCACGGCAGTTTAAGACAACATGAAACAAAAAACTTGAGAAATCAGAAGGTATCCCAGCTATAACCTTTTGTTTATTAAAGAATTGATAAAAATCAAAAGAACGTATCTCACAGCATGTGTGATAATATTTCCATACGTATGTGATAATGGATCAACGTTTCATAGAGATGAAATAAAAAGTTCTAATTTTGACAAAAGCAAACAAGGAAAATTATACCGTAGAAAAGCCCGGGTGACGGAAGTGAGGCCCTGTCTCAAGAAGAAACATCGGAGACGTTTAAAAGCAGGGAGTGAAACAGAGGATAGCATACCATTTGTAATACTGGCCCTCGTTTCAGTGGGAAAAGGCAAAAATAAGCCGTGTATATCCTGGATTCTCGCATCGATTGTTCAGGATCGGAGATGTTGCCTCCATTTCCAGTTATGCATTGTATGGTGGAATTGCAGTTCGCACATTTGGTGCCAAAATTGTAATGCTGACGAAAGTGGACATGTTCCCTGAAGTAAGAGGGACAGAATTTGGGTGTGTCTTCCGGCTGTCTGGCTTACCAGGAATGAAGATCCTTGCTCTAGGGATTTTCCCAACATGTCTTAGACAGTAAGGAACAGGGCAGAATTGAGGCCCGGCGCCAAGGCCTCTAGGTGTAAAGAAACAGCCCTGGCTTCAGGGCCCATGAAATTAGGATGATTTTAAGGAGGATGATGGAATGAGAGGACTGTGACCTTTGGCCCCGTTTCTTTCCCTTGTCTTTTCATGGGCCAGGTGTGCTCCATCAGAAGGCTTCCTGTGCCGGATGTAAAGTGTCCTGGGGGAAGAAAAGAGCACTGCTTAGAAAGATGCTCCACAGGGAGAAAGGAGCCACCATTTTCAGGAGAATGATCCCCAGAAGCATGAGCAATGCAGATGCCGAGGCTTCACACAAGACCCTGGAGGGTCTTATTCCTGCAGCCGGGACCTGGGCATCGGTGTGCTTTAACGCTCATAACCGATTTTGAGGGGAGCCCAATCGATAAGCTGTCTGCCAGTCATGCTCATCACACCGTAGTTTTCACACACGTCACACGGAGACCCTGTTCGTATGCACATTTGGGTGCTTGAGCAGGGCTGCGCCCAAGATTCTGTGGTTCTACGGAGCCCTGAGTTGTGCCCTGGGCAGCTTTCCTCTGGGGTTGGTCAACTTTGATCACTGTACCTGACGAGAAAGGGACCATGAAATCTAATCAGCAAATAGAGAAAAGGAAGGGGCCATTTCCCACAATCATTTCCACGGAAACACCACGTCGGATAAATAAGTCTGACTGCAGGACAGGGACTGTGCTTCAGAGACGCAGCTTTCGCAGCTGGACGAATGACCCAGAAATTCCCCAAATGCCATTTTTAAACACACCAAATGAGATTTAGTTCAGGGCTTTCTGAATTTATTTCAGTTGAATACACACACTCCTGTGTTTGCTTTCCTTTATTATCAATACTGCTTCGTTCCAGATGACTTACATGCCAGTGGGAAAATTTTCCGTTTCGACTCATGGGAAGTGGGCACCGTGAAACAGGCAAGTCGGTCTGTCTGTTTCCGGCGTTATGTGGGTTCCAGCAAGAGCACAAGTCCCAGGGCGCCTGAGGTCCATTCAGGAACCAATGTAAAAACGGCGAGCCCGGGTAAGAAAGAAGAGCACCGTTCTTATCTTCCAAATGCATTCCAGTTTCCACTATTCAAGGTGGCGAGAATGATCCACGGATGTCCCACATGAGCCAAATTTCACCTTCTCATGCCGACCAACAACTGACGAATGAAACACAGCCCAAGAGAAAATACGAAACCGAGTCCCCTGCAATAACCTCACACGCAAACCTACACGTCGGTAGGTCATATTCAGAAATACACACTGAATGTCATCTATCATGAACACAAACACTCAGACAGTCCCTCCAGAGGTTCGGAAGACTCACGACCCCAAAACTCGATGTTTCCCATATGCGGGCTCATCCTGAGATGTAGCCATCACTATCCAGTTGTCCCTGTTGTAGAGACAGAAACTTGGGCTCCTCATTAGTTTATGTAGGATTGACGGTGTTCGTGTTTGTGTGTGTGTGTGTGTGTGTGTTTGCGTGCGCGCTTCTGGGTGTAGTTATGTGTGTGTGTGTGTGTGTGTGCACCCCTACGTGTGGGTCGGTACTTGCACTGAGATCACTGGCACACAAGCAGAGCCCTCCTGCTGTGTTTGTTCTTCCCTTTGGATCTCCTGGTCCTCCCTTGCAGGGAAGCGAGTGTGCCAGTGTTCATGGACTCCTGATCTGTCGGGGTCGTCGAAGAGAGGTTTAGCAGGGAGCTTTGCTGTTCAGGATGACGGTTCTTCATCCCACACTTGTATTTGGATTGATGAATCACAAGTACGTTGGGAGGCAGGGTACCTTCGACTTTTCTGACGTTGAACTCAGGCTTCGTTTTGTTTTGCTCTTGAAGGAATTTCCAGTGGTCTAAGGTGCTTTCCTGAGTGGCTCTTTCCACCAAGTGCTCGTCCAACTCGGGTGCCTGGAGGCAGGGGTGGTCTCTCTTGAGCTCTCCTTGCGTTGCTCGCCTGTGTGTGTCTTCAGCGCCAAGGGCTCTTGGTTCCCTGCCTCTTGACACACTCTCACTGTGTCTTTCCCATTCACTCTTCTGGATGTAAAAGAGGACATAGGCCTGTTGACTCAGGACAGAAGTGATGCTAGAGGCGGTGACCTCGGCATCATCCATTTTATACCACTGGCCTTCTTGAGCTTTGACATAAGAGAAGTAATGTCCGTTGTGACAACTCCACCCAGCGTGGACCAGCACAGCATAGAGGACATAGACAAGGGGTCCTGTGTTCTGCTGAGACATGTATGGCTGCATGTCAAGGCACTCAGGATAGTGCACATTCTTGGCAAGTTTGCTGCCTGTGACATCGGAGAATCTCTTCAATACAAGGATGAGGACCTTGGCAGAAGTGTGTAAAGTTAACGTCTTGGAGGCCGGCGCCCTCTGGAGACAAAGACCACAATGATAGGCATTCTCTCCATTGAGTTCTTCGGGCTTCACCAACTGTTCCAAAGCTTGCTTGACACTCTGAGCTGCCTGGATATCCAGGGCGATGTCCAGGTAAGGGTCAATAGTGTCTGAAATGCCGTGGCAGTGGAGACACTTGATTTGAGATCTCCAGTAGCCTCCAAATATTTGGTGGATGAGGGTGGTGTCCTTAGAGTGATGATCTACCTGCTTGTGCCCGGGAAGGCATGCCTTTTTCATGGCATCCACAGTGAACATGAGAAATTCATGGGCATCTTCCTGCTTGCCTCTATGGAAGTCAGCAGCCAATGCCTGTGAGGGCTGGATGACACGGCCAGGAATGTGGAGGGCCCGTGTGATGTGAGCTTGCATAGTACAGAGCATGCAGCCCTTGTGACGATGACACGTTGGAGAGTGCTCCCGGGACAGCATGTAGTTGGCAAGGGGCGGTGTGTACGTCAGGCACTGCAGGGAAGCGTTCACGTAGCAGGTATTTCCCATATTCTGGAGCCCAGCCCCCACCGCAGCAGGTCTCCTGCTACTCAGAGGAAGCTTCTCCCTGGGAGCAAGCTGTCTTGCCACAGGAGCCAAATCATCACAGAGGTCGACACGGGTCTCAGATGAGAGTGGTGACTTCTCAGGGAGAGAAGTCCGCTGGATTTCAGCCAAAGCTGCATCTGGCCGAGAAGATGTGAGTTTTGAAAAGTGGTTGAACTGCCACTCACCTCCCAAGGAGAGTGAGTCGTCCTCCATGTCGACTGGAACAAGGATCACAAGGTTTTTCTGCTGGGACCGCAGGTTGCAGAAAGACGCTATCTCTTCCGAGAGAGTCTTCAAATGACGAGCTCTCTGGCCGCATCAGCCCTTCTATAACTCACCCCCACCAACCGCGAACACCCCACCCTCTCCTCAGGTGCGCGATAAACCAATCAAATATCAGCACTCAATTCAGGAATGAGTCACAGGGTGTGTCCCCTTGCGTCGCTGGGAATTCAACAGACACAGCCCACATCATGACTTCCAGGACACCTGAATCAAATTACTCCTCAGGATGATAGGCACATATAATATGAGTGTAACCGGGTTGGGACAGTGGCCACACAGTTGCCTTATTTTAGGTAAAGCAATGGCAGGGAAGAAATCTTTACCTAGGAAACAGTGTGAGTGTGTGTGTGTGAGTGTGTTTGTGTGTGTGTGGGGGAGGGGCGTGTGTGTGTGTGTGTGTGTGTTTGTGCTGGGATGAACTTCCAAGTATGTACTTTTGGCAGCTGCCATCATCCTCTCAGTGACGGAAGGACAAGAAGTCGGAAGTGCGCTTTCTGACCTGAGAATAGTCAATGAAGTATAATATTGAGCACAGCGTATTTTCTTCCCTAATGAGAAAGGAGAGATCCGTGGAATCTAACAGACCTTCCAGCGATAACCTTTCCACGTTGAGCCTATCGATTCTCTATCCGAGTGAAATTAGCTGCCAGTGGAGAACAAGACAAGTCTTTGCATGAAATGCTCTTGTGGAAGCTAGATTGCCAAATAATAAAGCATCAAATGGTAGAAACATGCACTGAAGTTTGAAGAGATACTCAGTGCACAAAGTAGACTGTGAAAGACTTTGGGGAAATCATGCAATCACCGAGAGACTAATTGTTGACAATCCGCAAATTTATGTTTGCCAGAAAAGAGAGACGGTCCTGACATTGTATAGTGAGTGGTTTCGGACGTGCCACGGCAGTTTAAGACAACATGAAACAAAAAACTTGAGAAATCAGAAGGTATCCCAGCTATAACCTTTTGTTTATTAAAGAATTGATAAAAATCAAAAGAACGTATCTCACAGCATGTGTGATAATATTTCCATACGTATGTGATAATGGATCAACGTTTCATAGAGATGAAATAAAAAGTTCTAATTTTGACAAAAGCAAACAAGGAAAATTATACCGTAGAAAAGCCCGGGTGACGGAAGTGAGGCCCTGTCTCAAGAAGAAACATCGGAGACGTTTAAAAGCAGGGAGTGAAACAGAGGATAGCATACCATTTGTAATACTGGCCCTCGTTTCAGTGGGAAAAGGCAAAAATAAGCCGTGTATATCCTGGATTCTCGCATCGATTGTTCAGGATCGGAGATGTTGCCTCCATTTCCAGTTATGCATTGTATGGTGGAATTGCAGTTCGCACATTTGGTGCCAAAATTGTAATGCTGACGAAAGTGGACATGTTCCCTGAAGTAAGAGGGACAGAATTTGGGTGTGTCTTCCGGCTGTCTGGCTTACCAGGAATGAAGATCCTTGCTCTAGGGATTTTCCCAACATGTCTTAGACAGTAAGGAACAGGGCAGAATTGAGGCCCGGCGCCAAGGCCTCTAGGTGTAAAGAAACAGCCCTGGCTTCAGGGCCCATGAAATTAGGATGATTTTAAGGAGGATGATGGAATGAGAGGACTGTGACCTTTGGCCCCGTTTCTTTCCCTTGTCTTTTCATGGGCCAGGTGTGCTCCATCAGAAGGCTTCCTGTGCCGGATGTAAAGTGTCCTGGGGGAAGAAAAGAGCACTGCTTAGAAAGATGCTCCACAGGGAGAAAGGAGCCACCATTTTCAGGAGAATGATCCCCAGAAGCATGAGCAATGCAGATGCCGAGGCTTCACACAAGACCCTGGAGGGTCTTATTCCTGCAGCCGGGACCTGGGCATCGGTGTGCTTTAACGCTCATAACCGATTTTGAGGGGAGCCCAATCGATAAGCTGTCTGCCAGTCATGCTCATCACACCGTAGTTTTCACACACGTCACACGGAGACCCTGTTCGTATGCACATTTGGGTGCTTGAGCAGGGCTGCGCCCAAGATTCTGTGGTTCTACGGAGCCCTGAGTTGTGCCCTGGGCAGCTTTCCTCTGGGGTTGGTCAACTATGATCACTGCACCTGACGAGAAAGGGACCATGAAATCTAATCAGCAAATAGAGAAAAGGAAGGGGCCATTTCCCACAATCATTTCCACGGAAACACCACGTCGGATAAATAAGTCTGACTGCAGGACAGGGACTGTGCTTCAGAGACGCAGCTTTCGCAGCTGGACGAATGACCCAGAAATTCCCCAAATGCCATTTTTAAACACACCAAATGAGATTTAGTTCAGGGCTTTCTGAATTTATTTCAGTTGAATACACACACTCCTGTGTTTGCTTTCCTTTATTATCAATACAGCTTCGTTCCAGATGACTTACATGCCAGTGGGAAAATTTTCCGTTTCGACTCATGGGAAGTGGGCACCGTGAAACAGGCAAGTCGGTCTGTCTGTTTCCGGCGTTATGTGGGTTCCAGCAAGAGCACAAGTCCCAGGGCGCCTGAGGTCCATTCAGGAACCAAGGTAAAAACGGCGAGCCCGGGTAAGAAAGAAGAGCACCGTTCTTATCTTCCAAATGCATTCCAGTTTCCACTATTCAAAGTGGCGAGAATGATCCACGGATGTCCCACATGAGCCAAATTTCACCTTCTCATGCCGACCAACAACTGACGAATGAAACACACCCCAAGAGAAAATACGAAACCGAGTCCCCTGCAATAACCTCACACGCAAACCTACACGTCGGTAGGTCATATTCAGAAATACACACTGAATGTCATCTATCATGAACACAAACACTCAGACAGTCCCTCCAGAGGTTCGGAAGACTCACGACCCCAAAACTCGATGTTTCCCATATGCGGGCTCATCCTGAGATGTAGCCATCACTATCCAGTTGTCCCTGTTGTAGAGACAGAAACTTGGGCTCCTCATTAGTTTATGTAGGATTGACGGTGTTCGTGTTTGTGTGTGTGTGTGTGTGTGTTTGCGTGCGCACTTCTGGGTGTAGTTATGTGTGTGTGTGTGTGTGTGTGTGTGTGTGCACCCCTACGTGTGGGTCGGTACTTGCACTGAGATCACTGGCACACAAGCAGAGCCCTCTTGCTGTGTTTGTTCTTCCCTTTGGATCTCCTGGTCCTCCCTTGCAGGGAAGCGAGTGTGCCAGTGTTCATGGACTCCTGATCTGTCGGGGTCGTCGAAGAGAGGTTTAGCAGGGAGCTTTGCTGTTCAGGATGACGGTTCTTCATCCCACACTTGTATTTGGATTGATGAATCACAAGTACGTTGGGAGGCAGGGTACCTTCGACTTTTCTGACGTTGAACTCAGGCTTCGTTTTGTTTTGCTCTTGAAGGAATTTCCAGTGGTCTAAGGTGCTTTCCTGAGTGGCTCTTTCCACCAAGTGCTCGTCCAACTCGGGTGCCTGGAGGCAGGGGTGGTCTCTCTTGAGCTCTCCTTGCGTTGCTCGCCTGTGTGTGTCTTCAGCGCCAAGGGCTCTTGGTTCCCTGCCTCTTGACACACTCTCACTGTGTCTTTCCCATTCACTCTTCTGGATGTAAAAGAGGACATAGGCCTGTTGACTCAGGACAGAAGTGATGCTAGAGGCGGTGACCTCGGCATCATCCATTTTATACCACTGGCCTTCTTGAGCTTTGACATAAGAGAAGTAATGTCCGTTGTGACAACTCCACCCAGCGTGGACCAGCACAGCATAGAGGACATAGACAAGAGGTCCTGTGTTCTGCTGAGACATGTATGGCTGCATGTCAAGGCACTCAGGATAGTGCACATTCTTGGCAAGTTTGTTGCCTGTGACATCGGAGAATCTCTTCAATACAAGGATGAGGACCTTGGCAGAAGTGTGTAAAGTTAACGTCTTGGAGGCCGGCGCCCTCTGGAGACAAAGACCACAATGATAGGCATTCTCTCCATTGAGTTCTTCGGGCTTCACCAACTGTTCCAAAGCTTGCTTGACACTCTGAGCTGCCTGGATATCCAGGGCGATGTCCAGGTAAGGGTCAAAAGTGTCTGAAATGCCGTGGCAGTGGAGACACTTGATTTGAGATCTCCAGTAGCCTCCAAATATTTGGTGGATGAGGGTGGTGTCCTTAGAGTGATGATCTACCTGCTTGTGCCCGGGAAGGCATGCCTTTTTCATGGCATCCACAGTGAACATGAGAAATTCATGGGCATCTTCCTGCTTGCCTCTATGGAAGTCAGCAGCCAATGCCTGTGAGGGCTGGATGACACGGCCAGGAATGTGGAGGGCCCGTGTGATGTGAGCTTGCATAGTACAGAGCATGCAGCCCTTGTGACGATGACACGTTGGAGAGTGCTCCCGGGACAGCATGTAGTTGGCAAGGGGCGGTGTGTACGTCAGGCACTGCAGGGAAGCGTTCACGTAGCAGGTATTTCCCATATTCTGGAGCCCAGCCCCCACCGCAGCAGGTCTCCTGCTACTCAGAGGAAGCTTCTCCCTGGGAGCAAGCTGTCTTGCCACAGGAGCCAAATCATCACAGAGGTCGACACGGGTCTCAGATGAGAGTGGTGACTTCTCAGGGAGAGAAGTCCGCTGGATTTCAGCCAAAGCTGCATCTGGCCGAGAAGATGTGAGTTTTGAAAAGTGGTTGAACTGCCACTCACCTCCCAAGGAGAGTGAGTCGTCCTCCATGTCGACTGGAACAAGGATCACAAGGTTTTTCTGCTGGGACCGCAGGTTGCAGAAAGACGCTATCTCTTCCGAGAGAGTCTTCAAATGACGAGCTCTCTGGCCGCATCAGCCCTTCTATAACTCACCCCCACCAACCGCGAACACCCCACCCTCTCCTCAGGTGCGCGATAAACCAATCAAATATCAGCACTCAATTCAGGAATGAGTCACAGGGTGTGTCCCCTTGCGTCGCTGGGAATTCAACAGACACAGCCCACATCATGACTTCCAGAACACCTGAATCAAATTACTCCTCAGGATGATAGGCACATATAATATGAGTGTAACCGGGTTGGGACAGTGGCCACACAGTTGCCTTATTTTAGGTAAAGCAATGGCAGGGAAGAAATCTTTACCTAGGAAACAGTGTGAGTGTGTGTGTGTGAGTGTGTTTGTGTGTGGGGGGGGAGGGACGTGTGTGTGTGTGTGTGTGTGTGTTTGTGCTGGGATGAACTTCCAAGTATGTACTTTTGGCAGCTGCCATCATCCTCTCAGCGACGGAAGGACAAGAAGTCGGAAGTGCGCTTTCTGACCTGAGAATAGTCAATGAAGTATAATATTTAGCACAGCGTATTTTCTTCCCTAATGAGAAAGGAGAGATCCGTGGAATCTAACAGACCTTCCAGCGATAACCTTTCCACGTTGAGCCTATCGATTCTCTATCCGAGTGAAATTAGCTGCCAGTGGAGAACAAGACAAGTCTTTGCATGAAATGCTCTTGTGGAAGCTAGATTGCCAAATAATAAAGCATCAAATGGTAGAAACATGCACTGAAGTTTGAAGAGATACTCAGTGCACAAAGTAGACTGTGAAAGACTTTGGGGAAATCATGCAATCACCGAGAGACTAATTGTTGACAATCCGCAAATTTATGTTTGCCAGAAAAGAGAGACGGTCCTGACATTGTATAGTGAGTGGTTTCGGACGTGCCACGGCAGTTTAAGACAACATGAAACAAAAAACTTGAGAAATCAGAAGGTATCCCAGCTATAACCTTTTGTTTATTAAAGAATTGATAAAAATCAAAAGAACGTATCTCACAGCATGTGTGATAATATTTCCATACGTATGTGATAATGGATCAACGTTTCATAGAGATGAAATAAAAAGTTCTAATTTTGACAAAAGCAAACAAGGAAAATTATACCGTAGAAAAGCCCGGGTGACGGAAGTGAGGCCCTGTCTCAAGAAGAAACATCGGAGACGTTTAAAAGCAGGGAGTGAAACAGAGGATAGCATACCATTTGTAATACTGGCCCTCGTTTCAGTGGGAAAAGGCAAAAATAAGCCGTGTATATCCTGGATTCTCGCATCGATTGTTCAGGATCGGAGATGTTGCCTCCATTTCCAGTTATGCATTGTATGGTGGAATTGCAGTTCGCACATTTGGTGCCAAAATTGTAATGCTGACGAAAGTGGACATGTTCCCTGAAGTAAGAGGGACAGAATTTGGGTGTGTCTTCCGGCTGTCTGGCTTACCAGGAATGAAGATCCTTGCTCTAGGGATTTTCCCAACATGTCTTAGACAGTAAGGAACAGGGCAGAATTGAGGCCCGGCGCCAAGGCCTCTAGGTGTAAAGAAACAGCCCTGGCTTCAGGGCCCATGAAATTAGGATGATTTTAAGGAGGATGATGGAATGAGAGGACTGTGACCTTTGGCCCCGTTTCTTTCCCTTGTCTTTTCATGGGCCAGGTGTGCTCCATCAGAAGGCTTCCTGTGCCGGATGTAAAGTGTCCTGGGGGAAGAAAAGAGCACTGCTTAGAAAGATGCTCCACAGGGAGAAAGGAGCCACCATTTTCAGGAGAATGATCCCCAGAAGCATGAGCAATGCAGATGCCGAGGCTTCACACAAGACCCTGGAGGGTCTTATTCCTGCAGCCGGGACCTGGGCATCGGTGTGCTTTAACGCTCATAACCGATTTTGAGGGGAGCCCAATCGATAAGCTGTCTGCCAGTCATGCTCATCACACCGTAGTTTTCACACACGTCACACGGAGACCCTGTTCGTATGCACATTTGGGTGCTTGAGCAGGGCTGCGCCCAAGATTCTGTGGTTCTACGGAGCCCTGAGTTGTGCCCTGGGCAGCTTTCCTCTGGGGTTGGTCAACTATGATCACTGCACCTGACGAGAAAGGGACCATGAAATCTAATCAGCAAATAGAGAAAAGGAAGGGGCCATTTCCCACAATCATTTCCACGGAAACACCACGTCGGATAAATAAGTCTGACTGCAGGACAGGGACTGTGCTTCAGAGACGCAGCTTTCGCAGCTGGACGAATGACCCAGAAATTCCCCAAATGCCATTTTTAAACACACCAAATGAGATTTAGTTCAGGGCTTTCTGAATTTATTTCAGTTGAATACACACACTCCTGTGTTTGCTTTCCTTTATTATCAATACAGCTTCGTTCCAGATGACTTACATGCCAGTGGGAAAATTTTCCGTTTCGACTCATGGGAAGTGGGCACCGTGAAACAGGCAAGTCGGTCTGTCTGTTTCCGGCGTTATGTGGGTTCCAGCAAGAGCACAAGTCCCAGGGCGCCTGAGGTCCATTCAGGAACCAAGGTAAAAACGGCGAGCCCGGGTAAGAAAGAAGAGCACCGTTCTTATCTTCCAAATGCATTCCAGTTTCCACTATTCAAAGTGGCGAGAATGATCCACGGATGTCCCACATGAGCCAAATTTCACCTTCTCATGCCGACCAACAACTGACGAATGAAACACACCCCAAGAGAAAATACGAAACCGAGTCCCCTGCAATAACCTCACACGCAAACCTACACGTCGGTAGGTCATATTCAGAAATACACACTGAATGTCATCTATCATGAACACAAACACTCAGACAGTCCCTCCAGAGGTTCGGAAGACTCACGACCCCAAAACTCGATGTTTCCCATATGCGGGCTCATCCTGAGATGTAGCCATCACTATCCAGTTGTCCCTGTTGTAGAGACAGAAACTTGGGCTCCTCATTAGTTTATGTAGGATTGACGGTGTTCGTGTTTGTGTGTGTGTGTGTGTGTGTTTGCGTGCGCGCTTCTGGGTGTAGTTATGTGTGTGTGTGTGTGTGTGTGTGTGTGTGTGTGTGTGTGCACCCCTACGTGTGGGTCGGTACTTGCACTGAGATCACTGGCACACAAGCAGAGCCCTCTTGCTGTGTTTGTTCTTCCCTTTGGATCTCCTGGTCCTCCCTTGCAGGGAAGCGAGTGTGCCAGTGTTCATGGACTCCTGATCTGTCGGGGTCGTCGAAGAGAGGTTTAGCAGGGAGCTTTGCTGTTCAGGATGACGGTTCTTCATCCCACACTTGTATTTGGATTGATGAATCACAAGTACGTTGGGAGGCAGGGTACCTTCGACTTTTCTGACGTTGAACTCAGGCTTCGTTTTGTTTTGCTCTTGAAGGAATTTCCAGTGGTCTAAGGTGCTTTCCTGAGTGGATCTTTCCACCAAGTGCTCATCCAACTCGGGTGCCTGGAGGCAGGGGTGGTCTCTCTTGAGCTCTCCTTGCGTTGCTCGCCTGTGTGTGTCTTCAGCGCCAAGGGCTCTTGGTTCCCTGCCTCTTGACACACTCTCACTGTGTCTTTCCCATTCACTCTTCTGGATGTAAAAGAGGACATAGGCCTGTTGACTCAGGACAGAAGTGATGCTAGAGGCGGTGACCTCGGCATCATCCATTTTATACCACTGGCCTTCTTGAGCTTTGACATAAGAGAAGTAATGTCCGTTGTGACAACTCCACCCAGCGTGGACCAGCACAGCATAGAGGACATAGACAAGGGGTCCTGTGTTCTGCTGAGACATGTATGGCTGCATGTCAAGGCACTCAGGATAGTGCACATTCTTGGCAAGTTTGTTGCCTGTGACATCGGAGAATCTCTTCAATACAAGGATGAGGACCTTGGCAGAAGTGTGTAAAGTTAACGTCTTGGAGGCCGGCGCCCTCTGGAGACAAAGACCACAATGATAGGCATTCTCTCCATTGAGTTCTTCGGGCTTCACCAACTGTTCCAAAGCTTGCTTGACACTCTGAGCTGCCTGGATATCCAGGGCGATGTCCAGGTAAGGGTCAAAAGTGTCTGAAATGCCGTGGCAGTGGAGACACTTGATTTGAGATCTCCAGTAGCCTCCAAATATTTGGTGGATGAGGGTGGTGTCCTTAGAGTGATGATCTACCTGCTTGTGCCCGGGAAGGCATGCCTTTTTCATGGCATCCACAGTGAACATGAGAAATTCATGGGCATCTTCCTGCTTGCCTCTATGGAAGTCAGCAGCCAATGCCTGTGAGGGCTGGATGACACGGCCAGGAATGTGGAGGGCCCGTGTGATGTGAGCTTGCATAGTACAGAGCATGCAGCCCTTGTGACGATGACACGTTGGAGAGTGCTCCCGGGACAGCATGTAGTTGGCAAGGGGCGGTGTGTACGTCAGGCACTGCAGGGAAGCGTTCACGTAGCAGGTATTTCCCATATTCTGGAGCCCAGCCCCCACCGCAGCAGGTCTCCTGCTACTCAGAGGAAGCTTCTCCCTGGGAGCAAGCTGTCTTGCCACAGGAGCCAAATCATCACAGAGGTCGACACGGGTCTCAGATGAGAGTGGTGACTTCTCAGGGAGAGAAGTCCGCTGGATTTCAGCCAAAGCTGCATCTGGCCGAGAAGATGTGAGTTTTGAAAAGTGGTTGAACTGCCACTCACCTCCCAAGGAGAGTGAGTCGTCCTCCATGTCGACTGGAACAAGGATCACAAGGTTTTTCTGCTGGGACCGCAGGTTGCAGAAAGACGCTATCTCTTCCGAGAGAGTCTTCAAATGACGAGCTCTCTGGCCGCATCAGCCCTTCTATAACTCGCCCCCACCAACCGCGAACACCCCACCCTCTCCTCAGGTGCGCGATAAACCAATCAAATATCAGCACTCAATTCAGGAATGAGTCACAGGGTGTGTCCCCTTGCGTCGCTGGGAATTCAACAGACACAGCCCACATCATGACTTCCAGAACACCTGAATCAAATTACTCCTCAGGATGATAGGCACATATAATATGAGTGTAACCGGGTTGGGACAGTGGCCACACAGTTGCCTTATTTTAGGTAAAGCAATGGCAGGGAAGAAATCTTTACCTAGGAAACAGTGTGAGTGTGTGTGTGTGAGTGTGTTTGTGTGTGTGGGGGGGAGGGACGTGTGTGTGTGTGTGTGTGTGTGTTTGTGCTGGGATGAACTTCCAAGTATGTACTTTTGGCAGCTGCCATCATCCTCTCAGCGACGGAAGGACAAGAAGTCGGAAGTGCGCTTTCTGAACTGAGAATAGTCAATGAAGTATAATATTTAGCACAGCGTATTTTCTTCCCTAATGAGAAAGGAGAGATCCGTGGAATCTAACAGACCTTCCAGCGATAACCTTTCCACGTTGAGCCTATCGATTCTCTATCCGAGTGAAATTAGCTGCCAGTGGAGAACAAGACAAGTCTTTGCATGAAATGCTCTTGTGGAAGCTAGATTGCCAAATAATAAAGCATCAAATGGTAGAAACATGCACTGAAGTTTGAAGAGATACTCAGTGCACAAAGTAGACTGTGAAAGACTTTGGGGAAATCATGCAATCACCGAGAGACTAATTGTTGACAATCCGCAAATTTATGTTTGCCAGAAAAGAGAGACGGTCCTGACATTGTATAGTGAGTGGTTTCGGACGTGCCACGGCAGTTTAAGACAACATGAAACAAAAAACTTGAGAAATCAGAAGGTATCCCAGCTATAACCTTTTGTTTATTAAAGAATTGATAAAAATCAAAAGAACGTATCTCACAGCATGTGTGATAATATTTCCATACGTATGTGATAATGGATCAACGTTTCATAGAGATGAAATAAAAAGTTCTAATTTTGACAAAAGCAAACAAGGAAAATTATACCGTAGAAAAGCCCGGGTGACGGAAGTGAGGCCCTGTCTCAAGAAGAAACATCGGAGACGTTTAAAAGCAGGGAGTGAAACAGAGGATAGCATACCATTTGTAATACTGGCCCTCGTTTCAGTGGGAAAAGGCAAAAATAAGCCGTGTATATCCTGGATTCTCGCATCGATTGTTCAGGATCGGAGATGTTGCCTCCATTTCCAGTTATGCATTGTATGGTGGAATTGCAGTTCGCACATTTGGTGCCAAAATTGTAATGCTGACGAAAGTGGACATGTTCCCTGAAGTAAGAGGGACAGAATTTGGGTGTGTCTTCCGGCTGTCTGGCTTACCAGGAATGAAGATCCTTGCTCTAGGGATTTTCCCAACATGTCTTAGACAGTAAGGAACAGGGCAGAATTGAGGCCCGGCGCCAAGGCCTCTAGGTGTAAAGAAACAGCCCTGGCTTCAGGGCCCATGAAATTAGGATGATTTTAAGGAGGATGATGGAATGAGAGGACTGTGACCTTTGGCCCCGTTTCTTTCCCTTGTCTTTTCATGGGCCAGGTGTGCTCCATCAGAAGGCTTCCTGTGCCGGATGTAAAGTGTCCTGGGGGAAGAAAAGAGCACTGCTTAGAAAGATGCTCCACAGGGAGAAAGGAGCCACCATTTTCAGGAGAATGATCCCCAGAAGCATGAGCAATGCAGATGCCGAGGCTTCACACAAGACCCTGGAGGGTCTTATTCCTGCAGCCGGGACCTGGGCATCGGTGTGCTTTAACGCTCATAACCGATTTTGAGGGGAGCCCAATCGATAAGCTGTCTGCCAGTCATGCTCATCACACCGTAGTTTTCACACACGTCACACGGGGACCCTGTTCGTATGCACATTTGGGTGCTTGAGCAGGGCTGCGCCCAAGATTCTGTGGTTCTACGGAGCCCTGAGTTGTGCCCTGGGCAGCTTTCCTCTGGGGTTGGTCAACTATGATCACTGCACCTGACGAGAAAGGGACCATGAAATCTAATCAGCAAATAGAGAAAAGGAAGGGGCCATTTCCCACAATCATTTCCACGGAAACACCACGTCGGATAAATAAGTCTGACTGCAGGACAGGGACTGTGCTTCAGAGACGCAGCTTTCGCAGCTGGACGAATGACCCAGAAATTCCCCAAATGCCATTTTTAAACACACCAAATGAGATTTAGTTCAGGGCTTTCTGAATTTATTTCAGTTGAATACACACACTCCTGTGTTTGCTTTCCTTTATTATCAATACAGCTTCGTTCCAGATGACTTACATGCCAGTGGGAAAATTTTCCGTTTCGACTCATGGGAAGTGGGCACCGTGAAACAGGCAAGTCGGTCTGTCTGTTTCCGGCGTTATGTGGGTTCCAGCAAGAGCACAAGTCCCAGGGCGCCTGAGGTCCATTCAGGAACCAAGGTAAAAACGGCGAGCCCGGGTAAGAAAGAAGAGCACCGTTCTTATCTTCCAAATGCATTCCAGTTTCCACTATTCAAAGTGGCGAGAATGATCCACGGATGTCCCACATGAGCCAAATTTCACCTTCTCATGCCGACCAACAACTGACGAATGAAACACACCCCAAGAGAAAATACGAAACCGAGTCCCCTGCAATAACCTCACACGCAAACCTACACGTCGGTAGGTCATATTCAGAAATACACACTGAATGTCATCTATCATGAACACAAACACTCAGACAGTCCCTCCAGAGGTTCGGAAGACTCACGACCCCAAAACTCGATGTTTCCCATATGCGGGCTCATCCTGAGATGTAGCCATCACTATCCAGTTGTCCCTGTTGTAGAGACAGAAACTTGGGCTCCTCATTAGTTTATGTAGGATTGACGGTGTTCGTGTTTGTGTGTGTGTGTGTGTGTGTTTGCGTGCGCGCTTCTGGGTGTAGTTATGTGTGTGTGTGTGTGTGTGTATGTGTGTGTGTGTGTGCACCCCTACGTGTGGGTCGGTACTTGCACTGAGATCACTGGCACACAAGCAGAGCCCTCTTGCTGTGTTTGTTCTTCCCTTTGGATCTCCTGGTCCTCCCTTGCAGGGAAGCGAGTGTGCCAGTGTTCATGGACTCCTGATCTGTCGGGGTCGTCGAAGAGAGGTTTAGCAGGGAGCTTTGCTGTTCAGGATGACGGTTCTTCATCCCACACTTGTATTTGGATTGATGAATCACAAGTACGTTGGGAGGCAGGGTACCTTCGACTTTTCTGACGTTGAACTCAGGCTTCGTTTTGTTTTGCTCTTGAAGGAATTTCCAGTGGTCTAAGGTGCTTTCCTGAGTGGCTCTTTCCACCAAGTGCTCGTCCAACTCGGGTGCCTGGAGGCAGGGGTGGTCTCTCTTGAGCTCTCCTTGCGTTGCTCGCCTGTGTGTGTCTTCAGCGCCAAGGGTTCTTGGTTCCCTGCCTCTTGACACACTCTCACTGTGTCTTTCCCATTCACTCTTCTGGATGTAAAAGAGGACATAGGCCTGTTGACTCAGGACAGAAGTGATGCTAGAGGCGGTGACCTCGGCATCATCCATTTTATACCACTGGCCTTCTTGAGCTTTGACATAAGAGAAGTAATGTCCGTTGTGACAACTCCACCCAGCGTGGACCAGCACAGCATAGAGGACATAGACAAGGGGTCCTGTGTTCTGCTGAGACATGTATGGCTGCATGTCAAGGCACTCAGGATAGTGCACATTCTTGGCAAGTTTGCTGCCTGTGACATCGGAGAATCTCTTCAATACAAGGATGAGGACCTTGGCAGAAGTGTGTAAAGTTAACGTCTTGGAGGCCGGCGCCCTCTGGAGACAAAGACCACAATGATAGGCATTCTCTCCATTGAGTTCTTCGGGCTTCACCAACTGTTCCAAAGCTTGCTTGACACTCTGAGCTGCCTGGATATCCAGGGCGATGTCCAGGTAAGGGTCAAAAGTGTCTGAAATGCCGTGGCAGTGGAGACACTTGATTTGAGATCTCCAGTAGCCTCCAAATATTTGGTGGATGAGGGTGGTGTCCTTAGAGTGATGATCTACCTGCTTGTGCCCGGGAAGGCATGCCTTTTTCATGGCATCCACAGTGAACATGAGAAATTCATGGGCATCTTCCTGCTTGCCTCTATGGAAGTCAGCAGCCAATGCCTGTGAGGGCTGGATGACACGGCCAGGAATGTGGAGGGCCCGTGTGATGTGAGCTTGCATAGTACAGAGCATGCAGCCCTTGTGACGATGACACGTTGGAGAGTGCTCCCGGGACAGCATGTAGTTGGCAAGGGGCGGTGTGTACGTCAGGCACTGCAGGGAAGCGTTCACGTAGCAGGTATTTCCCATATTCTGGAGCCCAGCCCCCACCGCAGCAGGTCTCCTGCTACTCAGAGGAAGCTTCTCCCTGGGAGCAAGCTGTCTTGCCACAGGAGCCAAATCATCACAGAGGTCGACACGGGTCTCAGATGAGAGTGGTGACTTCTCAGGGAGAGAAGTCCGCTGGATTTCAGCCAAAGCTGCATCTGGCCGAGAAGATGTGAGTTTTGAAAAGTGGTTGAACTGCCACTCACCTCCCAAGGAGAGTGAGTCGTCCTCCATGTCGACTGGAACAAGGATCACAAGGTTTTTCTGCTGGGACCGCAGGTTGCAGAAAGACGCTATCTCTTCCGAGAGAGTCTTCAAATGACGAGCTCTCTGGCCGCATCAGCCCTTCTATAACTCACCCCCACCAACCGCGAACACCCCACCCTCTCCTCAGGTGCGCGATAAACCAATCAAATATCAGCACTCAATTCAGGAATGAGTCACAGGGTGTGTCCCCTTGCGTCGCTGGGAATTCAACAGACACAGCCCACATCATGACTTCCAGAACACCTGAATCAAATTACTCCTCAGGATGATAGGCACATATAATATGAGTGTAACCGGGTTGGGACAGTGGCCACACAGTTGCCTTATTTTAGGTAAAGCAATGGCAGGGAAGAAATCTTTACCTAGGAAACAGTGTGAGTGTGTGTGTGTGAGTGTGTTTGTGTGTGTGGGGGGGAGGGACGTGTGTGTGTGTGTGTGTGTGTGTTTGTGCTGGGATGAACTTCCAAGTATGTACTTTTGGCAGCTGCCATCATCCTCTCAGCGACGGAAGGACAAGAAGTCGGAAGTGCGCTTTCTGACCTGAGAATAGTCAATGAAGTATAATATTTAGCACAGCGTATTTTCTTCCCTAATGAGAAAGGAGAGATCCGTGGAATCTAACAGACCTTCCAGCGATAACCTTTCCACGTTGAGCCTATCGATTCTCTATCCGAGTGAAATTAGCTGCCAGTGGAGAACAAGACAAGTCTTTGCATGAAATGCTCTTGTGGAAGCTAGATTGCCAAATAATAAAGCATCAAATGGTAGAAACATGCACTGAAGTTTGAAGAGATACTCAGTGCACAAAGTAGACTGTGAAAGACTTTGGGGAAATCATGCAATCACCGAGAGACTAATTGTTGACAATCCGCAAATTTATGTTTGCCAGAAAAGAGAGACGGTCCTGACATTGTATAGTGAGTGGTTTCGGACGTGCCACGGCAGTTTAAGAAAACATGAAACAAAAAACTTGAGAAATCAGAAGGTCTCCCAGCTATAACCTTTTGTTTATTAAAGAATTGATGAAAATCAAAAGAACGTATCTCACAGCATGTGTGATAATATTTCCATACGTATGTGATAATGGATCAACGTTTCATAGAGATGAAATAAAAAGTTCTAATTTTGACAAAAGCAAACAAGGAAAATTATACCGTAGAAAAGCCCGGGTGACGGAAGTGAGGCCCTGTCTCAAGAAGAAACATCGGAGACGTTTAAAAGCAGGGAGTGAAACAGAGGATAGCATACCATTTGTAATACTGGCCCTCGTTTCAGTGGGAAAAGGCAAAAATAAGCCGTGTATATCCTGGATTCTCGCATCGATTGTTCAGGATCGGAGATGTTGCCTCCATTTCCAGTTATGCATTGTATGGTGGAATTGCAGTTCGCACATTTGGTGCCAAAATTGTAATGCTGACGAAAGTGGACATGTTCCCTGAAGTAAGAGGGTCAGAATTTGGGTGTGTCTTCCGGCTGTCTGGCTTACCAGGAATGAAGATCCTGGCTCTAGGGATTTTCCCAACATGTCTTAGACAGTAAGGAACAGGGCAGAATTGAGGCCCGGCGCCAAGGCCTCTAGGTGTAAAGAAACAGCCCTGGCTTCAGGGCCCATGAAATTAGGATGATTTTAAGGAGGATGATGGAATGAGAGGACTGTGACCTTTGGCCCCGTTTCTTTCCCTTGTCTTTTCATGGGCCAGGTGTGCTCCATCAGAAGGCTTCCTGTGCCGGATGTAAAGTGTCCTGGGGGAAGAAAAGAGCACTGCTTAGAAAGATGCTCCACAGGGAGAAAGGAGCCACCATTTTCAGGAGAATGATCCCCAGAAGCATGAGCAATGCAGATGCCGAGGCTTCACACAAGACCCTGGAGGGTCTTATTCCTGCAGCCGGGACCTGGGCATCGGTGTGCTTTAACGCTCATAACCGATTTTGAGGGGAGCCCAATCGATAAGCTGTCTGCCAGTCATGCTCATCACACCGTAGTTTTCACACACGTCACACGGAGACCCTGTTCGTATGCACATTTGGGTGCTTGAGCAGGGCTGCGCCCAAGATTCTGTGGTTCTACGGAGCCCTGAGTTGTGCCCTGGGCAGCTTTCCTCTGGGGTTGGTCAACTTTGATCACTGCACCTGACGAGAAAGGGACCATGAAATCTAATCAGCAAATAGAGAAAAGGAAGGGGCCATTTCCCACAATCATTTCCACGGAAACACCACGTCGGATAAATAAGTCTGACTGCAGGACAGGGACTGTGCTTCAGAGACGCAGCTTTCGCAGCTGGACGAATGACCCAGAAATTCCCCAAATGCCATTTTTAAACACACCAAATGAGATTTAGTTCAGGGCCTTCTGAATTTATTTCAGTTGAATACACACACTCCTGTGTTTGCTTTCCTTTATTATCAATACAGCTTCGTTCCAGATGACTTACATGCCAGTGGGAAAATTTTCCGTTTCGACTCATGGGAAGTGGGCACCGTGAAACAGGCAAGTCGGTCTGTCTGTTTCCGGCGTTATGTGGGTTCCAGCAAGAGCACAAGTCCCAGGGCGCCTGAGGTCCATTCAGGAACCAATGTAAAAACGGCGAGCCCGGGTAAGAAAGAAGAGCACCGTTCTTATCTTCCAAATGCATTCCAGTTTCCACTATTCAAGGTGGCGAGAATGATCCACGGATGTCCCACATGAGCCAAATTTCACCTTCTCATGCCGACCAACAACTGACGAATGAAACACAGCCCAAGAGAAAATACGAAACCGAGTCCCCTGCAATAACCTCACACGCAAACCTACACGTCGGTAGGTCATATTCAGAAATACACACTGAATGTCATCTATCATGAACACAAACACTCAGACAGTCCCTCCAGAGGTTCGGAAGACTCACGACCCCAAAACTCGATGTTTCCCATATGCGGGCTCATCCTGAGATGTAGCCATCACTATCCAGTTGTCCCTGTTGTAGAGACAGAAACTTGGGCTCCTCATTAGTTTATGTAGGATTGACGGTGTTCGTGTTTGTGTGTGTGTGTGTGTGTGTGTTTGCGTGCGCGCTTCTGGGTGTAGTTATGTGTGTGTGTGTGTGTGTGTGTGTGCACCCCTACGTGTGGGTCGGTACTTGCACTGAGATCACTGGCACACAAGCAGAGCCCTCCTGCTGTGTTTGTTCTTCCCTTTGGATCTCCTGGTCCTCCCTTGCAGGGAAGCGAGTGTGCCAGTGTTCATGGACTCCTGATCTGTCGGGGTCGTCGAAGAGAGGTTTAGCAGGGAGCTTTGCTGTTCAGGATGACGGTTCTTCATCCCACACTTGTATTTGGATTGATGAATCACAAGTACGTTGGGAGGCAGGGTACCTTCGACTTTTCTGACGTTGAACTCAGGCTTCGTTTTGTTTTGCTCTTGAAGGAATTTCCAGTGGTCTAAGGTGCTTTCCTGAGTGGCTCTTTCCACCAAGTGCTCGTCCAACTTGGGTGCCTGGAGGCAGGGGTGGTCTCTCTTGAGCTCTCCTTGCGTTGCTCGCCTGTGTGTGTCTTCAGCGCCAAGGGCTCTTGGTTCCCTGCCTCTTGACACACTCTCACTGTGTCTTTCCCATTCACTCTTCTGGATGTAAAAGAGGACATAGGCCTGTTGACTCAGGACAGAAGTGATGCTAGAGGCGGTGACCTCGGCATCATCCATTTTATACCACTGGCCTTCTTGAGCTTTGACATAAGAGAAGTAATGTCCGTTGTGACAACTCCACCCAGCGTGGACCAGCACAGCATAGAGGACATAGACAAGGGGTCCTGTGTTCTGCTGAGACATGTATGGCTGCATGTCAAGGCACTCAGGATAGTGCACATTCTTGGCAAGTTTGTTGCCTGTGACATCGGAGAATCTCTTCAATACAAGGATGAGGACCTTGGCAGAAATGTGTAAAGTTAACGTCTTGGAGGCCGGCGCCCTCTGGAGACAAAGACCACAATGATAGGCATTCTCTCCATTGAGTTCTTCGGGCTTCACCAACTGTTCCAAAGCTTGCTTGACACTCTGAGCTGCCTGGATATCCAGGGCGATGTCCAGGTAAGGGTCAAAAGTGTCTGAAATGCCGTGGCAGTGGAGACACTTGATTTGAGATCTCCAGTAGCCTCCAAATATTTGGTGGATGAGGGTGGTGTCCTTAGAGTGATGATCTACCTGCTTGTGCCCGGGAAGGCATGCCTTTTTCATGGCATCCACAGTGAACATGAGAAATTCATGGGCATCTTCCTGCTTGCCTCTATGGAAGTCAGCAGCCAATGCCTGTGAGGGCTGGATGACACGGCCAGGAATGTGGAGGGCCCGTGTGATGTGAGCTTGCATAGTACAGAGCATGCAGCCCTTGTGACGATGACACGTTGGAGAGTGCTCCCGGGACAGCATGTAGTTGGCAAGGGGCGGTGTGTACGTCAGGCACTGCAGGGAAGCGTTCACGTAGCAGGTATTTCCCATATTCTGGAGCCCAGCCCCCACCGCAGCAGGTCTCCTGCTACTCAGAGGAAGCTTCTCCCTGGGAGCAAGCTGTCTTGCCACAGGAGCCAAATCATCACAGAGGTCGACACGGGTCTCAGATGAGAGTGGTGACTTCTCAGGGAGAGAAGTCCGCTGGATTTCAGCCAAAGCTGCATCTGGCCGAGAAGATGTGAGTTTTGAAAAGTGGTTGAACTGCCACTCACCTCCCAAGGAGAGTGAGTCGTCCTCCATGTCGACTGGAACAAGGATCACAAGGTTTTTCTGCTGGGACCGCAGGTTGCAGAAAGACGCTATCTCTTCCGAGAGAGTCTTCAAATGACGAGCTCTCTGGCCGCATCAGCCCTTCTATAACTCACCCCCACCAACCGCGAACACCCCACCCTCTCCTCAGGTGCGCGATAAACCAATCAAATATCAGCACTCAATTCAGGAATGAGTCACAGGGTGTGTCCCCTTGCGTCGCTGGGAATTCAACAGACACAGCCCACATCATGACTTCCAGAACACCTGAATCAAATTACTCCTCACGATGATAGGCACATATAATATGAGTGTAACCGGGTTGGGACAGTGGCCACACAGTTGCCTTATTTTAGGTAAAGCAATGGCAGGGAAGAAATCTTTACCTAGGAAACAGTGTGAGTGTGTGTGTGTGAGTGTGTTTGTGTGTGTGGGGGGGAGGGGCGTGTGTGTGTGTGTGTGTGTGTTTGTGCTGGGATGAACTTCCAAGTATGTACTTTTGGCAGCTGCAATCATCCTCTCAGCGACGGAAGGACAAGAAGTCGGAAGTGCGCTTTCTGACCTGAGAATAGTCAATGAAGTATAATATTGAGCACAGCGTATTTTCTTCCCTAATGAGAAAGGACAGATCCGTGGAATCTAACAGACCTTCCAGCGATAACCTTTCCACGTTGAGCCTATCGATTCTCTATCCGAGTGAAATTAGCTGCCAGTGGAGAACAAGACAAGTCTTTGCATGAAATGCTCTTGTGGAAGCTAGATTGCCAAGTAATAAAGCATCAAATGGTAGAAACATGCACTGAAGTTTGAAGAGATACTCAGTGCACAAAGTAGACTGTGAAAGACTTTGGGGAAATCATGCAATCACCGAGAGACTAATTGTTGACAATCCGCAAATTTATGTTTGACAGAAAAGAGAGACGGTCCTGACATTGTATAGTGAGTGGTTTCGGACGTGCGAGGGCAGTTTAAGAAAACATGAAACAAAAAACTTGAGAAATCAGAAGGTCTCCCAGCTATAACCTTTTGTTTATTAAAGAATTGATGAAAATCAAAAGAACGTATCTCACAGCATGTGTGATAATATTTCCATACGTATGTGATAATGGATCAACGTTTCATAGAGATGAAATAAAAAGTTCTAATTTTGACAAAAGCAAACAAGGAAAATTATACCGTAGAAAAGCCCGGGTGACGGAAGTGAGGCCCTGTCTCAAGAAGAAACATCGGAGACGTTTAAAAGCAGGGAGTGAAACAGAGGATAGCATACCATTTTTAATACTGGCCCTCGTTTCAGTGGGAAAAGGCAAAAATAAGCCGTGTATATCCTGGATTCTCGCATCGATTGTTCAGGATCGGAGATGTTGCCTCCATTTCCAGTTATGCATTGTATGGTGGAATTGCAGTTCGCACATTTGGTGCCAAAATTGTAATGCTGACGAAAGTGGACATGTTCCCTGAAGTAAGAGGGACAGAAATTGGGTGTGTCTTCCGGCTGTCTGGCTTACCAGGAATGAAGATCCTGGCTCTAGGGATTTTCCCAACATGTCTTAGACAGTAAGGAACAGGGCAGAATTGAGGCCCGGCGCCAAGGCCTCTAGGTGTAAAGAAACAGCTCTGGTTTCAGGACCCATGAAATTAGGATGATTTTAAGGAGGATGATGGAATGAGAGGACTGTGACCTTTGGCCCCGTTTCTTTCCCTTGTCTTTTCATGGGCCAGGTGTGCTCCATCAGAAGGCTTCCTGTGCCGGATGTAAAGTGTCCTGGGGGAAGAAAAGAGCACTGCTTAGAAAGATGCTCCACAGGGAGAAAGGAGCCACCATTTTCAGGAGAATGATCCCCAGAAGCATGAGCAATGCAGATGCCGAGGCTTCACACAAGACCCTGGAGGGTCTTATTCCTGCAGCCGGGACCTGGGCATCGGTGTGCTTTAACGCTCATAACCGATTTTGAGGGGAGCCCAATCGATAAGCTGTCTGCCAGTCATGCTCATCACACCGTAGTTTTCACACACGTCACACGGAGACCCTGTTCGTATGCACATTTGGGTGCTTGAGCAGGGCTGCGCCCAAGATTCTGTGGTTCTACGGAGCCCTGAGTTGTGCCCTGGGCAGCTTTCCTCTGGGGTTGGTCAACTTTGATCACTGTACCTGACGAGAAAGGGACCATGAAATCTAATCAGCAAATAGAGAAAAGGAAGGGGCCATTTCCCACAATCATTTCCACGGAAACACCACGTCGGATAAATAAGTCTGACTGCAGGACAGGGACTGTGCTTCAGAGACGCAGCTTTCGCAGCTGGACGAATGACCCAGAAATTCCCCAAATGCCATTTTTAAACACACCAAATGAGATTTAGTTCAGGGCTTTCTGAATTTATTTCAGTTGAATACACACACTCCTGTGTTTGCTTTCCTTTATTATCAATACAGCTTCGTTCCAGATGACTTACATGCCAGTGGGAAAATTTTCCGTTTCCACTCATGGGAAGTGGGCACCGTGAAACAGGCAAGTCGGTCTGTCTGTTTCCGGCGTTATGTGGGTTCCAGCAAGAGCACAAGTCCCAGGGCGCCTGAGGTCCATTCAGGAACCAATGTAAAAACGGCGAGCCCGGGTAAGAAAGAAGAGCACCGTTCTTATCTTCCAAATGCATTCCAGTTTCCACTATTCAAGGTGGCGAGAATGATCCACGGATGTCCCACATGAGCCAAATTTCACCTTCTCATGCCGACCAACAACTGACGAATGAAACACACCCCAAGAGAAAATACGAAACCGAGTCCCCTGCAATAACCTCACACGCAAACCTACACGTCGGTAGGTCATATTCAGAAATACACACTGAATGTCATCTATCATGAACACAAACACTCAGACAGTCCCTCCAGAGGTTCGGAAGACTCACGACCCCAAAACTCGATGTTTCCCATATGCGGGCTCATCCTGAGATGCAGCCATCACTATCCAGTTGTCCCTGTTGTAGAGACAGAAACTTGGGCTCCTCATTAGTTTATGTAGGATTGACGGTGTTCGTGTTTGTGTGTGTGTGTGTGTGTGTGTGTTTGCGTGCGCGATTCTGGGTGTAGTTGTGTGTGTGTGTGTGTGTGTGTGTGTGTGTGTGCACCCCTACGTGTGGGTCGGTACTTGCACTGAGATCACTGGCACACAAGCAGAGCCCTCTTGCTGTGTTTGTTCTTCCCTTTGGATCTCCTGGTCCTCCCTTGCAGGGAAGCGAGTGTGCCAGTGTTCATGGACTCCTGATCTGTCGGGGTCGTCGAAGAGAGGTTTAGCAGGGAGCTTTGCTGTTCAGGATGACGGTTCTTCATCCCACACTTGTATTTGGATTGATGAATCACAAGTACGTTGGGAGGCAGGGTACCTTCGACTTTTCTGACGTTGAACTCAGGCTTCGTTTTGTTTTGCTCTTGAAGGAATTTCCAGTGGTCTAAGGTGCTTTCCTGAGTGGCTCTTTCCACCAAGTGCTCGTCCAACTCGGGTGCCTGGAGGCAGGGGTGGTCTCTCTTGAGCTCTCCTTGCGTTGCTCGCCTGTGTGTGTCTTCAGCGCCAAGGGCTCTTGGTTCCCTGCCTCTTGACACACTCTCACTGTGTCTTTCCCATTCACTCTTCTGGATGTAAAAGAGGACATAGGCCTGTTGACTCAGGACAGAAGTGATGCTAGAGGCGGTGACCTCGGCATCATCCATTTTATACCACTGGCCTTCTTGAGCTTTGACATAAGAGAAGTAATGTCCGTTGTGACAACTCCACCCAGCGTGGACCAGCACAGCATAGAGGACATAGACAAGGGGTCCTGTGTTCTGCTGAGACATGTATGGCTGCATGTCAAGGCACTCAGGATAGTGCACATTCTTGGCAAGTTTGTTGCCTGTGACATCGGAGAATCTCTTCAATACAAGGATGAGGACCTTGGCAGAAGTGTGTAAAGTTAACGTCTTGGAGGCCGGCGCCCTCTGGAGACAAAGACCACAATGATAGGCATTCTCTCCATTGAGTTCTTCGGGCTTCACCAACTGTTCCAAAGCTTGCTTGACACTCTGAGCTGCCTGGATATCCAGGGCGATGTCCAGGTAAGGGTCAAAAGTGTCTGAAATGCCGTGGCAGTGGAGACACTTGATTTGAGATCTCCAGTAGCCTCCAAATATTTGGTGGATGAGGGTGGTGTCCTTAGAGTGATGATCTACCTGCTTGTGCCCGGGAAGGCATGCCTTTTTCATGGCATCCACAGTGAACATGAGAAATTCATGGGCATCTTCCTGCTTGCCTCTATGGAAGTCAGCAGCCAATGCCTGTGAGGGCTGGATGACACGGCCAGGAATGTGGAGGGCCCGTGTGATGTGAGCTTGCATAGTACAGAGCATGCAGCCCTTGTGACGATGACACGTTGGAGAGTGCTCCCGGGACAGCATGTAGTTGGCAAGGGGCGGTGTGTACGTCAGGCACTGCAGGGAAGCGTTCACGTAGCAGGTATTTCCCATATTCTGGAGCCCAGCCCCCACCGCAGCAGGTCTCCTGCTACTCAGAGGAAGCTTCTCCCTGGGAGCAAGCTGTCTTGCCACAGGAGCCAAATCATCACAGAGGTCGACACGGGTCTCAGATGAGAGTGGTGACTTCTCAGGGAGAGAAGTCCGCTGGATTTCAGCCAAAGCTGCATCTGGCCGAGAAGATGTGAGTTTTGAAAAGTGGTTGAACTGCCACTCACCTCCCAAGTAGAGTGAGTCGTCCTCCATGTCGACTGGAACAAGGATCACAAGGTTTTTCTGCTGGGACCGCAGGTTGCAGAAAGACGCTATCTCTTCCGAGAGAGTCTTCAAATGACGAGCTCTCTGGCCGCATCAGCCCTTCTATAACTCACCCCCACGAACCGCGAACACCCCACCCTCTCCTCAGGTGCGCGATAAACCAATCAAATATCAGCACTCAATTCAGGAATGAGTCACAGGGTGTGTCCCCTTGCGTCGCTGGGAATTCAACAGACACAGCCCACATCATGACTTCCAGAACACCTGAATCAAATTACTCCTCACGATGATAGGCACATATAATATGAGTGTAACCGGGTTGGGACAGTGGCCACACAGTTGCCTTATTTTAGGTAAAGCAATGGCAGGGAAGAAATCTTTACCTAGGAAACAGTGTGAGTGTGTGTGTGTGAGTGTGTTTGTGTGTGTGTGGGGGAGGGGCGTGTGTGTGTGTGTGTGTGTGTTTGTGCTGGGATGAACTTCCAAGTATGTACTTTTGGCAGCTGCAATCATCCTCTCAGCGACGGAAGGACAAGAAGTCGGAAGTGCGCTTTCTGACCTGAGAATAGTCAATGAAGTATAATATTGAGCACAGCGTATTTTCTTCCCTAATGAGAAAGGAGAGATCCGTGGAATCTAACAGACCTTCCAGCGATAACCTTTCCACGTTGAGCCTATCGATTCTCTATCCGAGTGAAATTAGCTGCCAGTGGAGAACAAGACAAGTCTTTGCATGAAATGCTCTTGTGGAAGCTAGATTGCCAAATAATAAAGCATCAAATGGTAGAAACATGCACTGAAGTTTGAAGAGATACTCAGTGCACAAAGTAGACTGTGAAAGACTTTGGGGAAATCATGCAATCACCGAGAGACTAATTGTTGACAATCCGCAAATTTATGTTTGCCAGAAAAGAGAGACGGTCCTGACATTGTATAGTGAGTGGTTTCGGACGTGCCACGGCAGTTTAAGACAACATGAAACAAAAAACTTGAGAAATCAGAAGGTCTCCCAGCTATAACCTTTTGTTTATTAAAGAATTGATGAAAATCAAAAGAACGTATCTCACAGCATGTGTGATAATATTTCCATACGTATGTGATAATGGATCAACGTTTCATAGAGATGAAATAAAAAGTTCTAATTTTGACAAAAGCAAACAAGGAAAATTATACCGTAGAAAAGCCCGGGTGACGGAAGTGAGGCCCTGTCTCAAGAAGAAACATCGGAGACGTTTAAAAGCAGGGAGTGAAACAGAGGATAGCATACCATTTGTAATACTGGCCCTCGTTTCAGTGGGAAAAGGCAAAAATAAGCCGTGTATATCCTGGATTCTCGCATCGATTGTTCAGGATCGGAGATGTTGCCTCCATTTCCAGTTATGCATTGTATGGTGGAATTGCAGTTCGCACATTTGGTGCCAAAATTGTAATGCTGACGAAAGTGGACATGTTCCCTGAAGTAAGAGGGACAGAAATTGGGTGTGTCTTCCGGCTGTCTGGCTTACCAGGAATGAAGATCCTGGCTCTAGGGATTTTCCCAACATGTCTTAGACAGTAAGGAACAGGGCAGAATTGAGGCCCGGCGCCAAGGCCTCTAGGTGTAAAGAAACAGCTCTGGTTTCAGGACCCATGAAATTAGGATGATTTTAAGGAGGATGATGGAATGAGAGGACTGTGACCTTTGGCCCCGTTTCTTTCCCTTGTCTTTTCATGGGCCAGGTGTGCTCCATCAGAAGGCTTCCTGTGCCGGATGTAAAGTGTCCTGGGGGAAGAAAAGAGCACTGCTTAGAAAGATGCTCCACAGGGAGAAAGGAGCCACCATTTTCAGGAGAATGATCCCCAGAAGCATGAGCAATGCAGATGCCGAGGCTTCACACAAGACCCTGGAGGGTCTTATTCCTGCAGCCGGGACCTGGGCATCGGTGTGCTTTAACGCTCATAACCGATTTTGAGGGGAGCCCAATCGATAAGCTGTCTGCCAGTCATGCTCATCACACCGTAGTTTTCACACACGTCACACGGAGACCCTGTTCGTATGCACATTTGGGTGCTTGAGCAGGGCTGCGCCCAAGATTCTGTGGTTCTACGGAGCCCTGAGTTGTGCCCTGGGCAGCTTTCCTCTGGGGTTGGTCAACTTTGATCACTGCACCTGACGAGAAAGGGACCATGAAATCTAATCAGCAAATAGAGAAAAGGAAGGGGCCATTTCCCACAATCATTTCCACGGAAACACCACGTCGGATAAATAAGTCTGACTGCAGGACAGGGACTGTGCTTCAGAGACGCAGCTTTCGCAGCTGGACGAATGACCCAGAAATTCCCCAAATGCCATTTTTAAACACACCAAATGAGATTTAGTTCAGGGCTTTCTGAATTTATTTCAGTTGAATACACACACTCCTGTGTTTGCTTTCCTTTATTATCAATACAGCTTCGTTCCAGATGACTTACATGCCAGTGGGAAAATTTTCCGTTTCGACTCATGGGAAGTGGGCACCGTGAAACAGGCAAGTCGGTCTGTCTGTTTCCGGCGTTATGTGGGTTCCAGCAAGAGCACAAGTCCCAGGGCGCCTGAGGTCCATTCAGGAACCAATGTAAAAACGGCGAGCCCGGGTAAGAAAGAAGAGCACCGTTCTTATCTTCCAAATGCATTCCAGTTTCCACTATTCAAGGTGGCGAGAATGATCCACGGATGTCCCACATGAGCCAAATTTCACCTTCTCATGCCGACCAACAACTGACAAATGAAACACACCCCAAGAGAAAATACGAAACCGAGTCCCCTGCAATAACCTCACACGCAAACCTACACGTCGGTAGGTCATATTCAGAAATACACACTGAATGTCATCTATCATGAACACAAACACTCAGACAGTCCCTCCAGAGGTTCGGAAGACTCACGACCCCAAAACTCGATGTTTCCCATATGCGGGCTCATCCTGAGATGTAGCCATCACTATCCAGTTGTCCCTGTTGTAGAGACAGAAACTTGGGCTCCTCATTAGTTTATGTAGGATTGACGGTGTTCGTGTTTGTGTGTGTGTGTGTGTGTTTGCGTGCGCGCTTCTGGGTGTAGTTATGTGTGTGTGTGTGTGTGTGTGTGTGTGTGCACCCCTACGTGTGGGTCGGTACTTGCACTGAGATCACTGGCACACAAGCAGAGCCCTCTTGCTGTGTTTGTTCTTCCCTTTGGATCTCCTGGTCCTCCCTTGCAGGGAAGCGAGTGTGCCAGTGTTCATGGACTCCTGATCTGTCGGGGTCGTCGAAGAGAGGTTTAGCAGGGAGCTTTGCTGTTCAGGATGACGGTTCTTCATCCCACACTTGTATTTGGATTGATGAATCACAAGTACGTTGGGAGGCAGGGTACCTTCGACTTTTCTGACGTTGAACTCAGGCTTCGTTTTGTTTTGCTCTTGAAGGAATTTCCAGTGGTCTAAGGTGCTTTCCTGAGTGGCTCTTTCCACCAAGTGCTCGTCCAACTCGGGTGCCTGGAGGCAGGGGTGGTCTCTCTTGAGCTCTCCTTGCGTTGCTCGCCTGTGTGTGTCTTCAGCGCCAAGGGCTCTTGGTTCCCTGCCTCTTGACACACTCTCACTGTGTCTTTCCCATTCACTCTTCTGGATGTAAAAGAGGACATAGGCCTGTTGACTCAGGACAGAAGCGATGCTAGAGGCGGTGACCTCGGCATCATCCATTTTATACCACTGGCCTTCATTTACCCTAAGCAGTCCTTTTAAATTTACTATCACAGACTAGGTAGAAAAGGCTGGATTCACCAGGAATAGGCATGTGTGCCATCCTATTTTCTGTTGAAAACTTTGGATAGTGTCTTTTAGCAAACAACATAAAGCATAGAATTTGACCATCCCTGACAATGTAAAAGGACCATCCACATTCTCACATGTCCATGGCTACTTTCCCACTCCTTCCCCAACCTTGAAATCCTGAATTCAAAAGAAAATATGAGAAGATATTTGGCCTCATATAAGGCAACAGGTTGCTTAAACTTTCTTGCCTATGCACATTCAAGACCTCCAGAAAATTTTCTGATCTACTTAGTATGCCTGATCATCTTCTTGGGTAAAAGCAGTAAGTCCTACACAGAATCACCAAAACCATGTCTGTTTAAGGGATCTTATACCTGTGTAATGATTGCATGCTAAATGCAGAAGGGCATGCTCTGTTGCAGGGTCATATCTGTTCATTGTGTTTAAGTTCTAATTTAGAAGACTAGTTGCTGAGGAGGAAGAGGGAAGGATAATGTTAGGAAATGGAATCAAACTTAAGGGGAAAAGTCAAGTACATGGGACCAACGGTACTGAGGCGCAATAGGTTGAAGATTTCTTAGATTATTGCAATATTTTCAAGGAGGCCCCACGAATCGTTCCTGGCTGACCCCACCAAAGCTTTGGCAGTGGCTTTATGCCAAATGTCTTAAACTAACTAACTTTTCCAAAAGAAAATAGAGGAGTTCTGGAGACCAATATTTAGTTGAATAATGCCTGATTATTTTGCTTTTGAAGTCTAGAAACTGCTAGTAAACTTGCCTAATGAATTCACATTTAGAAGTAAAGAGGGTTTCAAGCACTTGAAACACCACTGACTTCATTTCATGTGAGAGTTGCTATGGGGAGCTAATGAACTATGAGGCTGCATGTCTCTCAGCCAGTAGGTCTTCCAGATTTCCTATGTGACTCCCTTTTCTGGTCGTAGGCGATTTTGTTTTTTCTTTGAGTATTATAGCACCATAACGTGTCAGACACTCTACTCTTACCAAGTCTTACACAAAGTTTATCTTGTTATTTGGTGGAGCTAGGCTCATAAAAAAAAAAAAAGAGAATGATAAAGAGGAGGACAGCAATCCTCACGGCTGAGGAAAGAAGAAAGCTTGGCTTTATTTCCAGTAGGCAGAGAAAACTTCCATCTGTGGCTCTCTAGCACCAGTGGAATGTCTCTGTTTGGATAATAAGTGTCCTTCCATACCTCATTTGGCATATTCACAGAGATGTACTATGCACACAAAATGACCTTCATGGGACGACTGAGAGTCCATGTTTTATTGGACACTAAGTTCATTAGAATGATGTGGGTGCACAGTTTTGACCAGAAAACCTTGTTAAATGGGAACATAAGCTATAAATATTTTGGCAAAAGATTAAGGTTTATAAACAAACAACCATTTATTTTAAGTTACAACTAATTAGGCCATGTTGAGAAACCATTTAGTTTAGTTAATGATTAGACATTTTGTTAGTGAACACTTCGCAGACTTTACTAGCCCTATTAATCCCCACTTTGCTCCTGGTCTGAACCCTCACAGTGTCTTGTTTATGGTACAGTGTCTACTGCCTTGTATGTTAGATTAGTCAACGTATATTTGCCTCCTCTACTACTGCAGGAGCCTCTTGTTTGCCAGGACAGGGCTATATTCCTCAGAGTTGAGGAGGAGTTGAATCATGTGGTCATTTATTCTCAAATCCTCTTCATCAAGTGAAGCAAAACAGGACAGTAAAAGGTCACTGCACATGGAGGCAGGAGGTCTGGATTTCAGTTCTAAATCTCTAGATCTATTACTAATTGGAGGTATGGATAGAGTCAGGAAAATTTTCTTCCTTAAGTCTTGATAGCACCTATGTAGGTCCAGATCCGTTGGATCTAGATAAGGGGATTCTCAATAATTACTGTGCATAAAATCAACTGAAAGAGTTAGTTTGCAATGCAGATTCTTAGCCCCATTCTATGAAATTTTTACTGTTTTATAAATTGATAAATAATTTTTATTAGACAATGTAAATTTCCTTACTTGCACAAGCATACAAAAATATTGAATAATATTAGCAGCAGAATCTTTCAACAAAATAACTGTGTATAGCTATTAAACCACTTTGTTTCACTGCTTTTTATTTTCTTTTATTTATCACTATTGTCTTCATTATTATCGTCACACATTATTGAACACCCATCATGGACCATATGGCATAAACATTGTTTCTGCTCATAAGGAATATGTTTTCTCTACATGTTTATAAAATTAATGCCTGAATAAGTTTGCTTAAACAAAGCAGAAGTTGATTTCTTTTCACCTAAAATTAACCTGTAGTTATACCATTCAGGGCTAGTACAGATACTTTCTTATATCATTAGTGATGCAGGTCCCTTCCAGCTCTCTGCTCTGCTATACTTTAGAAAAGGTCCTAGTTTGGCTGATAAATTCCCAACTATTATTTCTGAATTCTAGACAGCAGGGAGAAAAAAGGCATGAGAGAAGGGCAAAGGAATATCTACTCTTCCTTTTTAAATTTTTTAACCAACCCCCCTTAAAAACACTTTGTTGAGACATAAATACATTCAAAAAGCTGTACCTATTTAATGTGTATATCTCAGTGAGTTTGAGAATAAGGATATATTGTGAAAGCATCACTGCCATCAAGATTATAAACATATTCAGCGCCTCCCAAAGTTCTCCCTCCCATTCTAATTATTATTTTTATTGGTAAGAATAATTAACACAAAATTCACCCTCCTATTATATTTTAAGTATGCAATACAGTATTCATAGCTATAAGCACTATGCTGTAAATTAGACTTCCTGAACTTATTTAAATGGTATATCTAAAACTTTGTACTGTAATCACACCTACAAACTTACCTGCACCACAGCTCCTGGCCAGTCTACCCTCTGCTTCTGAGTTTGATTTTTGAGATTTCAAATACAAGTGAAATCATACAGTATTTGTCATTCTGTGTTTGGTTGATTTCACATGACTTCATGCCCTTCAGATCCATCAATGTTGTCACAAATGACAGGGTTTCTTTATTATATAATACTGAATAATATTCCATTGTGCATGTATATATATATATATATATATATATAACATTAATTCAGCCGTCCATGAATGAATGATAACCTGTATGTCTTCTTCATAGATCTTGACTATTGTGAACAGTGCTGAAAGAAACATAGGAGCGCAGATATCTCTTTCACATAGTGATTTCAATGACTTCATATATATATATATATATATATATGGATATATATATGGACATATATATGGATATATATGGACCTATATATGGACCTATATATGGATATATATATATTTATATATATGGATATGTATATATATTTATATATATGGATATATATATATTTATATATATGGATATATATATATTTATATATATGGATATATATATTTATATATATAAGGATATATATATTATATGTAAAATAAGTGGGATTGCTGGAACAAAATGATATTTTTATTGTTAATTTTTTGAGAAACCTCCATACTATTATCCAAGGTGGCCATACTAATTTACATTCTCACCAGCAGTATACAAAGGTTCCCTTTTCTCCACATCCTTACCAACACTTGTTATCACCCATCTTTTTGATAATAGCTATTCTAATAGGTGTGAGGTGATATTTCTTTGTAGTTTTCATTTGCATTCCCGTGATGACTAGAGAGGGTAAGAATTGTTTATACATATGTTGTCCATTTGTATCTCCTTTTTCGAGAAATGCCTGCTCATATATCTTTGTTCATTTTTTACGTTTTTAATTTTTATTTTAGACACAGAGGATACATGTGCAGGTTTCTTACATGGATGTATTTTGTGCTGCTGAGGTTTAGAGTATGAATGATCTCATCACCCACGTAGTGAACATAATACGCAATAGGTAGTTTTTCAAGTCTTGCACCCAAACCTCCCTCCTCCCTCTAAGAATCTCCAGTGTCTGTTGTTTCCATAAAAGTGAGAGCTAAACAGTGTATAACCCAATGTTTAGCTCTCACTTATACATGAGAATATGTAGTATTTGGTTTTCTGTTCCTGTGTACCACACCACACTGGGCTAATTTTTGTATTTTTGATAATGATGTGGTAGCTTCACCATGTTGGCCAGGCTGGTCTTGAACTCCTGAGTTCATGCGATCCACCCACCTCACAAAGTGCTGACATAACAGGCATGAGCCACTGCGCCTGGCTTTTCTGAACTTTTTAAGCTTATATTAGGTTTGTGTGTTCTAGAATTTTGTATACATTTGTTTATATTATAGAACACTTTTTAGCTTAGCTTTCCCGACTCGGGATTAGAAAGATTATATTGATCCATGATCATGATGTGATTCAT
This sequence comes from Pan troglodytes, assembly GCF_028858775.2. Lineage (NCBI taxonomy): Eukaryota > Metazoa > Chordata > Mammalia > Primates > Hominidae > Pan > Pan troglodytes. The sequence goes on from NC_072405.2 coordinate 19,183,946, forward strand.
AGAGTTGATTATTCCCCTTTATTGCTAAATATTACTCTATAATATGCATATAATTTATCAGTTTCCTCTCAATAGACATTTGAGCTGTTCCCAGGCTTCAGCTATTGTTAATAGAACTCAAGGACACATTTTTAAAAGAAAAAATTTCAACCCAAAATGTCCTTTCCTTTTGGCTCTCCAATATTGTGTCAGGGTTATATTTTTGTTGTCTTGAAAATCCAATTACATTGAACAGGAGGTGTCTCTAGAATCAAGGTTCAGTATATGGGTGGTCTGGATGTGTCCTGGAATGTAGCCCTTATTAGTTTTATTAAGCATTTTCCTATATAAATTGAAATCAAGTTGAAGACTCATTTTTCTACAGTAGGACAAATAGAACAGTTTAGGACTTTGGAGAGATAGCAACTTGCTGCTTGCCTGTGCAACCCACCTCAAAATATACAACTCCTTCAACTTTTGATTTCTGGTGACTTGTCCAAACAACTAGATGTGAATTGACCTTATTCCCTTACATTACTACAAGTTGATCTTCTGCACCTGGCAAAATACAGTATAAAATTGATGAGCATACGTTTCTTTTGGTTTCATACTTTCTATTTAAAGCTATTCTTGGCTGGGCACTATGGCTCATGCCTGTAATCCCAGCAGTTTGGAAGGCCAAGATAGGTGGATCACTTGAGGCCAGGGGTTTGAGACCTGCCTGGCCAACATGATGAAAGCTGTCTTTCCGAAAAATACAAAAATTTTCTGGGTGTGGTGGCACGTGCCTGTAATCGCAGCTACTCAGGAGGCTGAGGCAAGAGAATCACTTGAACCCAGGAGGCAGAAGGTGCAGTGAGCCAAGATCCCGTCTCTGCATTCCATCCTGGGTGACAGAATTATCCCCCATCTCAAAAAATAAAAAGCTAGTCTATACTTTTCTTTTGGCGCATTATTACAACATAGAAGGCAATAAGGCAAAAGTATTGTGGGTATATTAGTGCGTATCTGTAGCACCTAGCAAAATGCCTAGCCCATAACTTGTGTTGAAAATTAAGAGAACCTTCTTCATATCACTTTTCCACACTCTAGTTCTGAATTTAAAGAAAGAAAAAGTAGGTTAGCATATATAGGTATCAGTTATTTTTATTGACAGATCATTTGGAGAACATGTTTTTGGGTGTGGGAGAAAAAAGATTCCTAACTCTCTACCCCAGAAATAATTTTGCTGACACAAAAATCAGCCAGACATTGTGGCACAGGCCTATAATCACAGCTACTTCGGAGGATGAGTTTGAGGATAAGGATACATTGTGAAAAAGGTGGGAAAATCACTTGAACACTGGAGGCAGAGATTGCAGTGAGCCAAGAGTGCCCCACTGCACTCCAGCCTAGGCAACAGAGAAAGACTCTGTCTGAAAGAAAAAAAAAGTTTTTGCTATATAGCACATAATTTTATTGTCATCTCATTTAAAATTGAATATTACATGTGGGCTGAATTCTTGTGCCTGCAGAGACATTTGCTTGTGGCTTAAAATCACTGGCTGTAGGAGGAAACTCCAGCAGAGGGCATCATAAGGATTTCATAGTGTCTATGGTCATCTTGGTAATTCCTCAGATAATTCCTGGCAATTCTGTTAGGTCTTGAACTTCACTTACTTCTTACATGTTTAATAAAAAGAAGTTCAAAACATTGCCATGGCTGTTGAATTCCCACAGGCTTGTCTTCCCTTTAAAATTCATCACATGGTTTGTACTCTTTTGCAGATATAATACGTAAGTTTGGAGGTGGATGCTTTCAGCCATTAAGTTCAAAAGTACTGCTACAAGAGCCAGGCATGGTGGCTCACACCTGTAATCCCAACCCTTTGGGAGGCCAAAGCAGGAAGATCAGGAGATCAGGAAACTGAGACCATCCTAGCAAACATGGTGAAACCCCGTCTGTACTAAAAATACAAAAATTAGGTGAGTGTGGTAGTGTGTGCCTGTAGTCCCAGCTACTCAGGAAGCCGAGGCAGGAGGATTGCTTGAACCCGGGAGGCAGAGGTTGCAGTGAGCCGAGATTGCACCTTTGCAGCACAGCCTGGTTACAGAGTGAGACTCCGTCTCCCAAAAAAAAAAAAAAAAGTACTGCTACATGGACATCCATTGTCCCAGCATCTCTGCCATAATAGCTGAGGAATTATCGAGAATGTCTGTTAATTTCTTTAACTCTAAATATGTGTTATGTCCTTTGGTCTCCTGTCATACCATAAATTGTATTATTCATAAAATGGACACTTTGTCTATAGATATTTCGTCTCAGTATGCTACATCCCTTTAGAATTTAAATATACAGTGTCTCCCAACCTGAAATTGGAAGTTTTGAAAAACCAGAAAAATGTTTTCGGACACCTTTTATTTCCAGCTGTTTTTATGTCCTCTCCTGAATCCAAATTGAGGGAAAATTCCATTCATCAGCATTTCTCCTCAACTCACAACAACCTCATCCCACTCCAGTATGATGTTTGTCCCCACAAAATGATGCACATAATTCTTGCTGGCAGTGGTAATGTCCTAAGAAAAAAAATCATGAGATGGCGTCAGACTTTACTTTATTTTCTAGCTCAGCAGAATTTGATTCCTGTCTGATAAGGAACCCTATTTTCCCTAGAAACTTTTCACTTTTGTCACAGGTTTGGTTCCCAGGGAACTGGATATAGATGAAGTTTAGTGTGCAGGATGTTTATTAGGAAGTGATGTGAGGATCCACATCTGTGGAAAGGATTGGAGGGAAGCCTTATGTGCAAAGGGAAAAGTCTAATGGCAGTGCAGCCTCACATTGTCACCTGGCCACACCGACAGAGCTGTAGAGCTAAGAAGTCCTCCCCTATTTGTTCCAACTGAATCAAATGACAAAGCCTATGTACTCCTTGCCTCCATTAATGATTGTGTGCTTGCCACTTGTGGAGGATGAGACTTTGAAGCAGGTGGCTTTCTGTGGCTGAAGAAAACCTTAAGTGTGCTGACAAAGTTTTCCAAAGAGACAGAGAATGGCATCTGCCATGTATGTTGCCCCTTTCCAAAGAGGAAGCCACAAGGGTAATGGCCTCCATTGGCTCTGTATGCAGATAGGTGGACAGTAATGTCTGTCCCTCCTGTGACCTAAGAAGAACAGATGGCAGACATGCAGCCAGGCAATTAGAGGTGACACAGTGTTAGGAGATAAACATCTGTCAGAAGTAGTGCTTCTTTGAATCAGGTGTGACACGAGCCTTGCATCCCTTGCATGGACCCCTTCCCCATTATCCTGCTGTCCTACCTCATGAAGGTGGGTGGGGCCTGGCTGGTGAGCAGTCCCAGTACCAGGTACACTTTGCCTGCAGTCTTTCCACATGAGTTCCAAGGTAGCCCATGTGATCATCCATTAACGTTGTGTTTTCCTTATGCTGCTTGTCCTTTGCCTTTGAGGAACACGTTTCATTTGACTCCGAGTGCAAACGACTCATGTGTCCCTATATCTGGACATTGTCCTTCACTTAGGGGAATCTGTAATCTCTATTGCCGTTGTTTTATTTTTACTATTAATATTATAATAATTAACATTGTCATTATTATCTTCATTGTTGATATTCAGTTATTTTTATTAATAGAGTTACCATGAATTATTATATTGTGGCTACTTACACCAAGATGAAGATAATGTATTAGTTCAGGAAGAATCTGCACTCTGAAGGCAAATAGAAGTTCCAGCTACAGACGGGCAGACGCATGCCCTCTCAATTCCTGATGGACCTCCTAGTGCCTCCTGGACCTAAGGGGCGTCCCTCAATGTTTCAAGATCCACCAAGGCAGGGATCAGCTAGTGCATTCCTGAGAAAATCCAGAATGAAGTGAGGCTCTGGAAAAATCCAAGAGTTTCCACATAATCCCAAAAAACCCTACAGGTGAACTGGATGCCACTGAAAGAGGAGTGGTCTTTGACCCAACAAAATCAACAAAATTATTTTGAAGTCAATTAGGAAACTCAGAAATCACTCTTGCTGCCATTAAGAGGATGAACAAGAGTCTGTGAATGGCATCCCTGGCATACCTGAGACTCCACAGATATTTCTATGTGGCTTCAGACAACAGAAATCTCTGTGATTTTCAGAAAGGCAGGGACAGCTCCTGCCAGCCCATCCCTCTGCAGAATGTGTTCCAGCAGATCAGTGGCATGGAACCATCATGGGCAGAACAGAGGCTCAAGGGCAGCATCCCAGGACGACCTGGGACTCTAGATAAGTTCTGAGTCCCCATGGGGGCTCAGGAAAGGTTAGTGATGACCTGGAAAGAAGGGACAGGCAGAAACCGCCCCTAAGCAATCTGCAGGATTCCAACTTCAGCAGGAAGCCAAGGACAAGCCCGTACCACACCTGCGCCCCCTGAAAACGCTGGACACAATCTCAGTCTACAGAAAGTTCCACATAGAAGTGGCTGGGAATTTTGCATTCAAGACTGAATTTTACACTGCCTCTGGACATGTGATGAGAAATTTAACATTGGTGTATCTAACTCTGACATTTTACACGAAGTGATTTTTTAAACTGTTTTAAAACAGACAAAATATAATTAAAACATATGTATTATATGTCAAAGTATGCTTCGCTGGCATCAAGTAGACTCACCTTGAGATACAATCTTGGACAACCTCCATATTCAGAATATCTACTTTTTCAAACCGAAACTCTCCAACCAAAAATCAATAACATCAAAAGTTTGCAACAACAAGCCGACGTAAAATAAATACATGAATTCTACCACAGTGAATTGGACTGCACTGGGAAACACAGATGAAGAAAGTCAACACCGCTTTGTCCTTCAGTGCCTGGCTCCCTTTTCAGCTCCTCTTTCGACACCAGACATTATGCCTGAAAAGTCTCCCGGACGCCTGTGAGGCTATAATTCCCTGGGTCCCATTGTCATTTCTCTGAATTTGCGAAGATCCACCGGACGTTCTGTGGAACCCCCATGTCGGTGAACTTTTGGGCCACGTCCCCTAATTCTGCCCACGGTCATCTAGAACTGCACGAGTTAGGGTCCGTGTTCCTTGGACGGGAAGAGACAGGCAGGATTCGGAATGATAAACCAGCACACTGGGGCATTTTCTCATGTAGCCCAAGTGACCCCATGGTGTTCTTGAGCTTTGGAACCAGTTGCGTCCCCCTTGACATTGCACCCGACTCCCAGTTTCTCAATCTTGTTGGCCCTCCTGCGATCTCCCGTTGGATGAATTGCACCTGCTGAAACCCGAGTCCCCTTTGATTTGCGATTCATTAATTATTCATGATTCAGGTTGGAAGGCCTGCTTACCACTCCCTGTGGCCGTTCTCTGAGCTTTCCGGTCACATCGTTTCCTTCCACGCTTTTTGGTTCATTGTGGTCCTGCTACTTCTGCTGTCAGAGGAGCAGAGAGTAGATCTTATTGATTCTGGATACGGATACTTTCTAGGTGATCTGGATAATCAAGATAACGAACCTCAACAGCGGCGGAAAGGGAGCAGCCATTTGGTGTGTCTCAGAAAATCCCGCTCAGTTCCGAGGATTCCTAGATATGGAATCCTGCTCAGAGTTGTTCCAAGGTCAGAGAATGGAGAGAGTCTGTGCATGATGGGATATCCCTGCCTAGATCTTTCAGTGAGTCGCTACCTCAGCTAGTCTTAGGATCAGGGGGAGAACCATGGAAAGGCCCGGTGTCAGACATCCGGAAAGAAGATGGGATGAATGTTTTACCTCTGAAGTACATCCCAAATCTGGGAGTTAACTACAGCTTTGCTGGGGTCTATTTGGTCAGTGAAACTCTGCCTGGTTCATTCGCACATCCGGAAGCCACTTCACGGGGGGCCGTCGCAACTGGAACCACACACTTGGCATCGGCGGTTGAGCCAAATGGGGACTCGTGGTTCAAGCAATGCTCCCCACGTGTTAGCGTGCGTGAGATTCGGTTTGCGGAATTTTACTAGGTGCGTGTTGGTAGAGTGGGGCTGAGGTTTTCTTGCTCCTGTGGATGTATACGAAGTCAGAGGTCCTGCCAGCCCTGCGGTCCCCTCAGTCAACTCTGTTTCGGCGACATAACGCTTTGGATTGCTAACAAGTCAAGAAATTTTCAAGCCATTGGATGTAGGGAAAAGAAACAGAGATCAGACTGTCACTGTGTCTATGTCGAAAGGGAAGACATAAGAGACTCCATTTTGAAAAAGACCTGTACTTTAAACAATTGCTTTGCTGAGATGTTGTTCATTTGTAGCTTTGCCCCAGCCGCTTTGACCCAACTTGGAGCTCATAAAAACCTGTGTTGTATAAAATCAAGGTTTAAGGGATGTAGGGCCGTGCAGGACGTGCCTTGTTAACCAAATGTTTACAAGCAGTATACTTGGTAAAAGTCATGGCCATTCTCTAGTCTTAATAAACCAGGGGCACAATGCATCGTGGAAAGCTGCAGGGACGTCTGCCCTTGAAAGCAGGGTATTGTCCAAGGTTTCTCCCCGTGCGATAGTCTGAAATATGGCCTTGTGGGATAAAAAAGACCTGACTGTCCCCTAGCCTGACACTCGTAAAGCGTCTGCGCTGAGGTGGATTAGTAAAAGAGGAAAGCCTCTTGAAGCTGAGATGGAGGAAGGCCACTGTCTGCTGCTCACCCCTGGGAACTGAATGCCTCGGTGTAAAACCCGATCGTACATATGTTCAACTCTGAGCTCGGAGAAAAGCTGCCCTGTGGCGGGAGGCGAGACATGTTGGCAGTAATGCTGCCTTGTTATTCTTTACTCCGCTGAGATGTTTGGGTGGAGAGAAACATAAATCTGGCCTACGTGCATGTCCAGGCATAGTACCTTCCCTTGAACTTACTTATGATATAGATTCATTTGCTCACATGTTTTTTTTTTTGTTGACCTTCTCCTTATTATCACCCTGCTCTCCTATTACATTCCTTTTTGCAGAAATAATGAAAATCACAATCAATTAAAACTAAGGGAACTCAGAGGCTGGTGCCGGTGCAGGTCCTTGGTGTGCTGAGTGCCGGTCCCCTGGACCCACTGTTGTTTCCCTATACTTTGCCTCTGTGTCTTATTTCTTTTCTCCGTCTCTCATCCCACCCGACTAGAAACACCCACAGGTGTGAAGGGACACGTCACCACTACACTTGGAAAATCAGTTAAACACAAACACGGAATGAGAGTCAAAAGACAATACGTCATCTTTTTGAGAATTTTATTCACTTCAAAACAAATTCAACACACATATGTACAAAGGCATTCCACAGCCCAGTTTTCGAGGCTGAGGAAAGACCCCGAGAGCGCTTTGCACAGCACGCTTCCCAGCGTCCGAAACACTGCTCTCAGGGCGGCGCACAGCGGAAGGGCTGCACCTCTAAGGGTTCCATAACTTTTCCCTTATTCACTCATCTAGAGAGCAAATACACAGTAATTCCCCAGTTTCCTATTGACGTCCCAGCGGAAGTCTGACTCCTGCGTGTCACGCAGTTTCTGAGGCAACGAATCACTGGCACGGAAGCTTTTCCTCGCGCATTTCCGGAGAACCATGCGAACTACAATGTCCCTCACCAGAATTCAATGAGGCAGAGTCCCTGCATCTGCTCCCTGCCTGGCCTGGGCTCCCACATCCACAGAAGCGCCACAGCCGAGGAGCTTCAAAGTCACCGCACAGAGTGCTCTCTGCTCTGCGCTCCTCAGTCCCACAGTCCCCTCCAAGTCACGGGAGCTGGAGGCCAAGGAGCCCCTGCCACCTGCAGTCTCACTCCAGGTCAGAATCGCTGTCCTCTGAGGAGGAGGAAACCTGAAGGTCCTCATAGAGGACGCTCGGTGGGACACGAACACAGGGACCCTCAGACTTCTCTGACACATGAGGGCTCTGAGCGAGGAAGGCTCCCGGCTTCTCAGGAGAGTGAAATGAGGGGGCCGCCAGGAGGCTGGAGCTCCAGCGTCCGTTTTCCAGTCTCCGGAAGAGCACTGTGAGAGGCTGGGCCCCATCATGGCTGGCCGCTGGGTGATGGGACATGGTGCAGGCCTGGGCAGTAGGCAGGCAAGATCTGCTGTGCGGAGGCTGCCGGTCGACGCTGGGCACCTGGGCGGGTGTCCTCCTGCCCATCTGGGGCGACGTACTTGGTCCAAGTTCGGTTGCGGCTGGCGGAGGTTGGAGATTCTCCGGGGCCCCCAGCTCACCTCCCTGGATGGCGCTTCCGGGGATCTGGAAGGGACCCAGTCTCGGTTTCTTGGTTCAGTCCGGTTCAGGCAAGCCTGAATCGGAGCCTGGGCAGGTCTCTTGGCTCCTGGCCCGAAGCTGAGATTGGAGCCTAGGCCCAAGCTGTGTGTGGCGGCTGGCGGGCAGGGCTGTGAGGTCACCGCAGGACGTTTGTCTTGTGCCTGGGGTCTGATGGCCTGGAGCAGGCCGTGGGTTTTGGAGGCAGCCTGGGGAACTTCTCGGCAGCCACCGTCAGGGCTGCTGTGTGTCGGCTTCACCACGAGGAGAGGCTCGGGGCCCTGCTGCCTGACTGCAGGCTGAGGGATGTCGGCCGCAGCCCCTGTCTGTCTTTCCTTTGGTCCAAGACTTGAGGAGGAGCTCAGACTGGCTTTTCTGAGGGGAGACGGTGAAGCCAAGACGGAGCCCTTGTCAGACGTTTCGGTAGCTGAGCGATCAGCGAGGACAGGGTCCAGGCGCGGCCTCTTACTGGTTGTGTGGACCGGCATTGGCCCGCTTGCAACCTGAAAGAGAGGAAACAACACAGGTTAGAAGTTCCACCGCATGAAGCCAACGTGAAAATCAAGCATATCCAAAGACAAGGTGCACACGCCATGAAATTCTTAGTACAGTATCGACAGGCGGTCCTTGGAAGCAGGGACAGACCGTCCACCTGAGTGCTGATCGGGACAAGACACATGAAAGATGCGCTCTCGAGCTATGTGTAGCTGATCTATGCACACCATTGTTCAAAAGATCGCGTCTTGGGCATTAACTGGATCAAAGCGCCTCCACTCAGCCTTCCATGAAGTGGAACGGACTGATGCCCTTCCGAAGGCAGGTTGGTGGCTCAAGGGTACTCAGGACGTCTTCTCTGAACACATGCATGTTCCTGGGTTTAGCCTTCTCCACGTTTGGGGCCTCTGAGGGACTAATTTCCTCATGCCGCTAGGAACATGTTGTTGGCAGGCTTGCCATAATTGGACAGAAAGAAAGCAACAGGAAATACGGCATCTTCAGATGCCTTCGCCTGGAATCAAATTGACCTGGAAGGATCGTGGAGTCCCTGACCCCAAGAAGGCAAGAAAGAGGGGTTCCCCGATTTCCTCCCGCAGACGGGAAGCTAAAAGGAAATCAACCAGGGTGACCTAGAGAAGGAAAGGATCAGGGGCCCAGGGTGACACTCACCCTCAGATAATCAGAAGATTCCGTGGACCCTTTTCGATTCGGCAGCGGCTTCTCTGGAGGTTTCCCGGAAAATATGTGGAGGAGAGCCTTCCTCTGCGGGTCTTGTTGCCTGCAGAACAGAAAAAGGTCAGGCCGAGCCCTCTGGTTTTCCCCAGGAGACAGGGAGAACCCTGTGTGGGGCCCAGCCCCATTCCGTGTTTTGTGATACAGAAATGGACATCTGGTGCCCTTTCCCCCTCTGCACCTTCCCTCGCGTGCCAACCTTCCCATCCTCCAGGTGGCCCTCTAGGCTTCCCAACTAAGGACTGTGATTTGGATTCCATCGCTTTTCCCCCTGTCGTGGGGAACCTGCACGAAGCGCCCCCGCCTCTCCCCGTCCCTGAATCTCCCAGAGCCCAAGGAGCTCCTGGGTGTGGAACCCCGGAGGACACGGAGCTCCGGCCTATTTCTCTGCAGCGTTCCTTCCCTGGCCCGGAGACGGAAAGGCACACGGTGTGCAGGTGCAGAGACACCATGTCCTTAGGAGGCAGTACCCTAAGAGTGGTGAAAACCCCTCCCACTGCTCACCTTGGTCTCTCTTCCTTCTCTCCCTTATCCTTGTTCAAGGGCCCCGGGTTGGCTTCAACCTGGGGCTTCCATGGTTTCAGGTTTTCCTTCCCTTCCTTTTTCCCCAAGGTCGCTGGAACCAGGGCTGCCTTCCAGCACTTCATGGGGCACCTGGTACTTCTGGCCGTGTGGCCAAAGGCCCCGCAGTTTTTGCACTTGAGCTGTGGGTGGAAAGGAAGTGATGTCGGTGAGTGAGCTGAAGCCACAGGCAGCGATCCCACGTCCACATCGGGACGGATTGTGAATTCAGAGCTGAATAAGGATTCCAAAGAGGGGACACCGGCATGGGGGCCGTTAAGTGCTGGGAGAGTTCGGATACGATGTTCCCTCCCAAAGCCCACGTGACGGAGGAACTCTGAAAGGAAGGACTCAAGGTTCCAAGGGGCACGATGGTGAACCCGATGTCAACAACACAGCCAAACGTGGCTACGCAGGACTCTAAGTAGAAAGGGAGGTTGCCCCCAAGAGTCTCTCAAGGGACCTATCGGGCCGGGGAGAAGGTCCCAAGCCACGCTCACCTTGGATGGGAAAAGCAACCTGGGTGGTGGTGACAGAGCTCTTTGGAATCCAACCCAGTCTCTGAGGACCGTGTGACACCCCCTCCCCCCCGTCCCCACCCCCACCCCGATACCCAAGAGATCCAGGGCTAGACTTACCCTGGGATCTTCTTCATCGGGCGGGGGAGCCCTTGGCCCAACTGGGGCCCTCCGCTGCTTCTGGAGGGTCTGGGCTCTCACCAGTCTCTTGGCCCAAGATTTGGGGTCCCGACGTGCCATCATCTTCGTCGCCTGGGGGTTTTGTGACCGCCTTTTTCAGGGGTTGACTGTTGGGTCACCTGAAACACACACAAACACACACATGTCGATGGTTAAGCACATTGGATATTCACACACCCACAGGAAGCCACCTGCTAACTCCCTGCCGGTGTGGTCATGAGGAGACCTCACCACCAGTCGGTCAAATCTGTAGAACACAATGTGCTGTGTGCATCCTCGGATACTGTGTGTTCCTCTGCCATGACTACCTAGTCCAAGAGTAAACCGCACCTGCCACAGGGCCCGTGGCCTAGGTATGGGGAGTTGAGCTTTCAACCCCAAACAAGCAACTGATTCTGGAGACTGGACTTAGGTCTCTCACGATTCACTCCGGTAGAAGACACGGTGATTCTATCTCCCTTGACGGACAGAATGATCGAAGGCACAGGGCATGGCTTGCGCCACCCTTTGGCAGGTCTGTTTGAAGTCAGGGATAAGGGATGCTTCCTGTGACAACTTGAATCGCTACTCTGGCCATTTCATTAGGCAACTTCCAAACACAAATTCATAGAGAGAAGTTACCTTCCTCTCTACCACACTAGCAGGTGATGGTCTTTCCTGTTCTACCTTTTGGCTTTAGCTCCAGCCCCTCTTTACTTATTTATTTTTTCTGGTATTTTACGCATACCACACGAATTCATCTGAACAAACGGGGAACAAGTGCCATATCGTATCGACGTCTTACACGGCTGAAGGGCAAACCACCCTTTTTTCCAAAGTCCTTTTTCCATTTACCCACCAATTCAGCATGCTGCAGTACGTTTCTTTTCGCATTCCCATCTTGGTCTTATCCCACACGTGGACACGGATATGTTTTCTCGTTTTCTGTTGCAAGAATTACTAGTAACGAGAACACATCCTACCCCACCAGCAAGCCCCAGTGTGATCGGTTTCTTTCGGCCTCCTTTGTCTCTTCCCCCCACCCCCACACCCCTCAGGGATTGCGTGCAAGAAACAATTGTTCAGTGAAACTAACCTGAAATTACATGTCTACTTTCTTTCCCCGGCTGGCGCTGAGATGGGCAGGTGCTGGAGCAGCCCCGCTGGAAGCGATGCAGCATCCAGGACGATGGAGGAAGGGGCGGAGAGGGACCTCTGCTTTCCAGGCTGCCTTTTATACTGCCACTGGTCACCTGACGTGGAACCTACCCTAACCTAATCAGTTACCTGTACCTTAATTGCAATTAACTTAATCCAATTACGTGACCTGGAAAGGTCTATCTGCACAGCCCACTCTAAGATCATGTCCACTGCTGACAGACATTCTAAAACCTACGTGTACAGCTGCAAGCTTTGAAGAATAGATGCTCCCCGTCAGACATGTAACACTGGTGCCTGTACCCCTGTCTTCTTTTCGATCTTTTTGTTTTGTTTTGTTTTGTTTTAAAAAATGTGGTAAAATAGACACCTTTTAATTGGACCACATTTAGTCTATCTCGACGTAGGCCTCAGTGTCATCAAGGAGATTCTCCTTGACATGCAGTCACGGCCATGATCCATCTTCAGAGCTTCTCTTTCTTCCCCAAGGTAAGTCTGTCAGCAGAGAACCCTGACCGCACCCTCATGTGTTTTCTCCTCCAGGAGGCGCTTGGAAACCACCGTGAATTGGACCGCACTGGGAAACACAGATGAGGAAAGTCAACAACGCTTTGTCCTTCAGTGCCTGGCTCCTTTTTCAGCTCGTCTTGCGACTCCAGGCATTATGCCTGAAAAGTGTCCCGGACGCCTGTGAGGCTCTAATTCCCTGGGTCCCATTGCCATGTCTCTGGATTTGCGAAGATCCACCGCACCTTCTGTGGAACTCCCGTGTCGGTGAACTTTTGTGCCACGGCCCCTAATTCTGCCCATGGTCATCTGCAGCTGCACGACTTAGGGTCCATGTTCCTTGGACGGGAAGAGACAGGCAGGAGTCGGAATGATGAACCAGCACACTGGGGCATTTTCTCACGTAGCCCAAGTGACCCCATGGTGTTCTTGAGCTTTGGAACCAGTCGCGTCCCCTTTGACACTGCACCCGGCTCCCAGTCTCTCAATCGTGTTGGCCCTCCGGCGATCTCCCGTTGGATGAATTGCTCCTGCTGAAACTCGAGTCCCCTTTGATTTGCGCTTCATTAATTATTCATGATTCAGGTGGGAAGGCCTGCTGACGACCCCCTGTGGCCGTTCTCTGAGCTTTCCTGTCACATCGTTTCCTTCCACGCTCTTTGGTTCCTTATGGTCCTGCTCCTTCTGCTGTCAGAGGAGCAGAGAGTCGATCTTATTGATTCTGGATACGGATACTTTCTAGGTGATCTGGATAATCCAGATAACGACCCTCAACAGCGGCGGAAAGGGAGCAGCCATTTGGTGTGTCTCAGAAAATCCCGCTCAGTTCCGAGGCCCCCTAGATGTGGAATCCTGCTCAGAGTTGTTCCCAGGTCAGAGAATGGAGAGAGCCTGTGCATGATGGGATATCCCTGCCTAGATCTTTCAGTGAGTCTCTACCTCAGCTACTCTTAGGATCAGGGGGAGAACCACGGTGTCAGACATCCGGAAAGAAGACGGGATGAATGTTTTACCTCTGAAATGCATCCCAAATGTGGGAGTTGACTTCAGCTTTGCTGGGGTCTATCTGGCCAGTGAAACTCTGCCTGGTTCATTCGCACATCCGGAAGCCACTTCACGGGGGGCCGTCGCAACTGGAACCACACACTTGGCATCGGCGGTTGAGTCAAATGGGGACTCGTGGTGCAAGCAACGCTCCCCACGTGTTAGCGTGGGTGAGATTCGGTTGGCGGAATTTTACTAGGTGCGTGTTGGTAGAGTGGGGCTGAGGTTTTCTTGCTCCTGTGGTTGTATACGAAGTCAAAGGTCCTGCCCAGCCCTGCGGTCCCCTCAGTCAACTCGGTTTCGGAGACATAACGATTTGGATTGCCAAAAAGTCAAGAAATGTTCAAGCCCTTGGATGTAGGGTAAAGAAAGGGAGATCAGACTGTCACTGTGTCTATGTAGAAGGGGAAGACATAAGAGACTCCATTTTGAAAAAGATCTGTACTTTAAACAATTGCTTTGCTGAGATGTTGATCATTTGTAGCTTTGCCGCGGCCCCTTTGACCCAACTTGGAGCTCACCAAAACCTGTGTTGTATAAAATCGAGGCTTAAGGGATCTAGGGCTGTGCAGGGCGTGCCTTGTTAACCAAATGTTTACGAGCAGTATACTTGGTAAAAGTCATTGCCATTCTCTAGTCTCAATAAACCAGGGGCACAATGCACCGTGGAAAGCCACAGGGACCTCTGCCACTGAAAGCAGGTTATTTTCCAAAGTTCCTCCCCTTTTGACATTCTGAAATATGGCCTCGTAGAATGGGAAAAACCTGACTCGCCCCCAGCCTGACACCCGTGAAAGTTCTGTGCTGAGGTGGATTCGTCAAAGAGGAAAGCCTCTTGCAGTTGAGATGGAGGACCGCCACTGTCTCCTGCAGCCCCGCTTGCCTCCCTGGCTCTTAGAAATCCCATCACAGGGGGGTGAGGCACTCCCCGCGATGCGATGTGCAATAGTCAGCCCCTCTTGCCCCCCTGGCTCCTAGGATCCCCATCGCAGGGGGATGAGGCACGCCCCGCAATGCCTGTAGTAAGAGCCAGCCCCTCTTTTCCGCCTGGCTCTTAGAACCCCCATCTCTGTGGTGTGATGCACGCCCATCGATGAGGGGATTAAGAGCACGCCCCTCTTACCCCCTGGCTCTTAGGACTCCCATCGCAGGGGTGTGAGTCACGCCCCGCGATGCGGAGAGTAAAAGCCAGCCCCTCTGGACACCCTGGTTTTTAGGATCCGCGGTGGACTCACATCCTGTTTATCATATTGTGAGTAATATCGTCTCCCGCTCTGGAGATTATGAACTGTTTCACCCACCAGTGTACACCCCGTTGTACAGAGGTTGTACAGCCGTCTGTATTGGGAGTCATATCATCCTCTTCCTCCCTGAATATGAAGAGCAGTATCACAGCGGTGTTTCTGCTCCGTGGGATATCGCGTGTCATATCCTCCTCTCCCACGTTGCAATTAGAAACAATATCAGTGTGGGCATGTTCACCTTCTGTGATACTGAAAGTAATATCATCCTCTTCCCTCCAGGATTGTGGGAACAATATCCTTGGGGGTGTCCACTTTCTGCCATATATGTAGTCATATCACCCCCTCCGCCTTGGAATGTTATTAAGGACCATCTCACACGGGGGTGTACCCTTCCTACGATGTTGGGAGTAACAGCATTCTCTTCTTCCGTTAATGTTAGGAACAAAATCACCGGGTGTATGCACACCCAGTGCTATATTGGGAGTAATGTCATACTCCACCCCCTGGAGATTATATTCGGATCAATATCACAGGCTGGGTGTACACCTACTGCGATATTGAACGTAATATCATGCTCTCTCCCTCCCTGAACATTACGAGAAATATCACAGGTGGGTGTACACCCACTGAGGTATTAGGGAGTAATATTAGTGTGAATTATCCCTTATTTTTTATGAACTTGAATATGAATGGCCGATATTAATATTAATATTAAGAAATAATTGCTAATAAAAAGTTTTCAGATTATTAATATTAATGTTAATTATTAGGAGCTAATATTACTGTTTTCTAATGAATAAGATCAATATCAGTTATTGATATCAGGCATCATTAATCATTAATATTAATCATGTATTGTTATCGTTAGTATAACTATTTAACATTAATTATCATTAGTATCGGTATTGATTTTAAAAATTATATTATTGGTTATTAATATTGATAATTATTAGTGTCAATTAATAATTGAGATTATTAATTGCGGTAAGTAGCATTGCGCCATTCCACGCCTTCCTCGGCAGCTCGTTTACGACCCAAAACGGGGACACAAATGCCCCTGAGGGAGCAGCGGTAGACTGGGATAAATGAAAATGCTCATGTGGTGGAAAGCCGTGTTTTTGGGTACCAGCCCTTCACCTGCGTCGACCTTCTCAACTGGAAAAACAGTTCACCGCCCTATACCGAGAAGCCACAAGCCCTAATTGATTTGCTCCAAACTGTTATCCAGACCCACAACCACACCTGGGCTGATTGGCACCAGTTGCTCATTTTCCTCTTTAACAGCGAAGAAAGGTGGAGAGTCCTCCCAGCAGCAACTAAGTGGCTAGAGGAACATGCAGCAGCTGATTATCAACGCCCCAAGAGTATGGAAGGACCCAGTTGCCCGGAACCGACCCCCCGTTGGACCCACATGAAAGAGAGGATATGCAAAGGCTAAACCGAGACAGGGAAGCTCTGTTCGAAGGACTAATGAGGGGAGCTCAGAAGGCCACAAACGTTAACAAGCTCTCTGAAGTCATTCAGGGAAAAGAAGAATGTCCAGCACAATTCTACGAGAGAATGTGTGAGGCCTATCATATGTATACTCCCTTTGATCCCGATAGCCCTGAAAATCAGCGCATGATTCACATGGCTTTAGTCCATCAAAACTCAGAAGACATGAGAAGAAAACTGCAGAAACAGACTGGGCTTGCAGGCATGAATCCATCCCAATTACTAGAAATAGCTAGCCAGGTGTTTGTAAACAGGGATGCAGTAAGCCGTAAGGAAAACCGCAGAGAGAATGGAAGTCAGGCCCGGCGACACGCCGACCTGTTTGTCAGCTTCAGCAATCAGAGGGGCCCCCCCAAAGAGGCAAGGGAAGGGGGGCCCTGGGAAAGAAACTCAGCTTGGCTGTCAGAGTTTGCAGCGTAACAAGTGTGCTGATTGTAAAGAAATAGGACAGTGGAAGAACAAATGCCCTGAGCTGAAAAGAAAACAAGGTGACTCAGAGCAGGAGGCCCCAGACAATGAGGAAGGGGCCGTGCTCAACCTGGAAGAAGGGTTCTTGGACTGAGGGAGACCGGGCTCAAGCGTCCCCATTCTGACTTCTGGTCAGAATGACAGTCTGGGGTGGAGACATTGACTTTCTTGTAGATAGCGGTGCTGAACATTCGCTAGTAAGCGCCCCGGTCGCCCCCTAATCCAAAAAGACTATTGAGGTCATCGGAGCCACGGGGGTTTCAGCAAAGCAAGCTTTCTGCTTGCCTCGGACTTGTACTGTAGGAGGACATAAAGTCATTCATCAGTTTTGGTACATGCCTGACTGTCTCTTGACCTTTTCGGGAAGGGACTTGCTCAGCAAGCTGAGAGCCACTGCCTCTTTCACAGAGCACGGCTCTTCACTGCTAAAGTTACCCAGAATGGGAGTCATTATGACGCTTATGGTCCCCCGAGAGGAGGAATGGAGACTTTTCTGAACTGAGCCAGACCAAGAGAGAAGACCAGCTCTGGCTAAGCAGTGGCCAAGAGTACGGGCAGAAGAGAACCCTCTGGGATTGGCCAGTTAAGACTGGGGTCCAGCCGGTGAG
This sequence comes from Pan troglodytes, assembly GCF_028858775.2. Classification (NCBI taxonomy): domain Eukaryota; kingdom Metazoa; phylum Chordata; class Mammalia; order Primates; family Hominidae; genus Pan; species Pan troglodytes. Next base: position 19,201,151 of record NC_072405.2, read on the forward strand.
GCAAAAACAGGAGCCCGTACCCAGAGAATCCCTTCAAGGTATCCAGGTCCGTCTCAAGCACCTAAGAACTTTTGGAATGATTGTTCCTTGTCAGTGTCCATGGAACACTCCCCTCCTGCCTGTTCCCAAGCCACGGACCAAGGACTACCGGCCGGTACAGGATTTGCGCTTGCTTCATCAAGCCACACTGACTTTACATCCAACAGTACCTAACTCGTCCACATTGTTGTGGTTGCCGCCAGCTGAGGACAGCTGGTTCACCAGCTTGGACCTGAAAGACGCTTTCTTTCCTATCAGATTAGCCCTTGAGAGGCAGCAGCTCTTTGCCTTTCAGTGGGAAGATCCGGAGTCACGTGTCACTACTCAGTACACTTGGACCGGACTTCCCCAAGGGTTCAAGAACTCCCCCACCATCTTTGGGGAGGCATGGGCTCGAGACCTCCAGAAGTTTCCCAGCAGAGACCTAGGCTGCGTGTTGCTCCAGTAGGTTGATGACCTTCTGCTGGGACACCCCACCGCAGTCGGGTGTGCCAAGGGAACAGATGCCCTACACCAGCACCTGGAGGACTGTGGGTAGAAGGTGTCCAAGAAGGAAGCTCAGATCTGCCGACAGCAGGTACGTTACTTGGGATTTACTATCCGACAGGGGTCGGAACGCAGCCCAGGATCAGAAAGAAAGCAGGTCATTTGCCATCTAGTGGAGCCTAAGAGCAGAAGGCAGGTGAGAGAATTCTTAGGAGCTGTGGGGCTTTGTAGACAGTGGATACCAAACTTTGCAGTATTAGCCAAGTTTTTGTATGAAGTCACGAAGGGGGCGGGGACTGGGAAACTTTGGAATGTGGATCCCAACAACAGCAAGTCTTTCATGAGTTAAAGGAAAAACTTCTGGCAGCCCCAGCCCTGAGGCTACCCGATCTGACAAAGCCTTTTCCATTGTATACATCAGAGAGAGAAAAGATGGCAGCTGGACTTTGAACCCAAACTGTGGGGCCCTGGCCGAGGCCGGTGGCCTACCTCTCTCAACAACTAGACAGGGTCTCTAAAGGATGGCCTCCCTGTTGGAGGGCCTTGGCAGCAACTGCCCTGCTAGTACAAGAAGCAAATAAGCTGACTCTTGGGCGAAACCTGAACATAAAGGCCTCCCATGCTGTGGTGACTTTTAATGAATACTAAAGAACATCATTGGCTAACGAATGCCAGACTGACCAAGTACCAAACTTTGCTCTGTGAAAATCCCCGTATAACCATTGAAGTTTGCAACATCCTACACCCCGCCACCTTGCTGCCGGTATCAGAGAGCCCTGTCGAGCCTGATTGTGTAGAAGTGTTGGACTCAATTGACTCTAGCAGACCTGATCTCCGGGACCAGCCTTGGGCATCAGTACACTGGGAAATATACGTAGATGGGAGCAGCTTCTTCAACCCCCAAGGAGAGAGAGGTGCAGGGTATGCAGTGATAACCCTGGACACGGTTGTTGAAGCCAGATCGTTGCCCCAGGCCACTTCAGCCCAGAAAGCTGAACTCATTGCTTTCACTGGGGCTTTAGAACTCAGTGAGGGTGAGACTGTCAACATTTACACTGATTCTCGGTATGTCTTTTTAACCCTTCAAGTGCATTGAGCGTGATAGAAAGAAAAGGGCCTATTGAACTCTGGGGGAAAAGACAGAAAATATCAAGAAGAAAGCCTGTAATCATTAGAAGCAGTATGGAAACCCCGCAAGGTGGCAGTTAGGCACTGCAGAGGACACCAGCAAGCTTCCCTCTTGCTGGGTTTGGGGAATTCCCGCGCTGACTCAGAGGCTCGAAAAGCAGCATCTGCCCCCTTCTGGGCATCAGTGCTCCCTCAAGCACCTGATCTTGGATCTCCTTCTTCTAAAGAAGAAAAGGACTTTCTCCAGGTAGAGGGAAGGACAAGTGATGGAGGAAGGATGGATTCGGTTACCAGATGGGAGAGTAGCTGTGCCACAGCTGCTAGGAGCTGCAGTTGTACTGGCTGTGCAAGAAACCACCCATCGAGGTCAGGAGTCACTGGAAAAGTTGTTAGGCCGGTATTTCTACATCTCGCCTTTGTCAGCCCTTGCCAAAACGGTGAGGCAGCGGTGTGTTACCTGCCAACAGCATGATGCGAGGCAAGGTCCAGCTGTTCCGCCCGGCATACGAGCTTATGGAGCAGCCCCCTTTGAAGGTCTCTAGGTAGACTTCACAGAGATGCCAAAGTGTGGAGGTAACAAGTATGTACCAGTTCTTGGGCGTACCTACTCTGGGTGGGTGGAGGCCTATCCAACACGAACTGAGAAAGCTCGTGAAGTAACCCCTGTGCTTCTTCGAGATGTGATTCCTAGATTTCGACCGCGCTTACGTATCGGTTCAGACAACGGGCCTGCGTTTTTGGCTGCCTTGATACAGAAGATGGCAAAGGTATTGGGGATCACACGGAACCTGCATGCTGCCTCCCAGCCTCAGAGTTCCGGAAAGGTGGAGCGGATGAATCGGACTATCAAAAATAGTACTATTGTCTTCCCCGCTGGATATTTAAAACAACACCACAAGGCGCGTCAAACCACCTGCTAAATTTGAGGGAAGGTTATCCTCTCCCCTCCTCCCCCGGCCCCGGATATTACAGACAACAACACAGGGGTGATGTACACCCACTGCTTTATTGGGAGTAATATCATCCTCTTCCTTCTTGGATAGTAGGAACAGTATCACACTGTGCGTGTAGGCCTGTCGTGAAATTCAATGGAATGTCATCCTGCGCCTCCCTGGATATGATGAACAATATCACGGGGAATATACAACTTCTGAGATATTGGGAGTGATATCATCCTCTCCCTTCTGGAGGTTAGGAACAATATCACAGGAGTAGTATACACCCTCTGGGATGTTGGGACTAATATCATCCTCCCGCCCACTGGATACTAAAAACCATATGATAAGGGGCGTGGACACACACTTCGATATTGGTATGAATACCATCCTCTCCCTCTTTGGATATTCGGTGCCATATTTCAGGTGGGGTATACATCGCCCGCAATATTGGAAGTAATATGATTTTCTACCCCCCCGGATATCAGAAACAATATCACTGGGGGTTGTGAACAACCCCTGCGATATTTGGAGAAATATCATCGTCTCCCCTCACGATTATTAAGAACAATATCATAGGGGTGGGGGATGTACACCCCCTTTCATATTTGATATCATCTTCTTCCCCCCTGGATATTAGGAACAATATCAGGAAGGGATGTACAGACCCTGCGACCTTTGCTGTCATATAATTGTCTCTGCCCTAGATATTAGGAAAAAATGTCACTGGGGATGTGAACAGCCCTGCGATATTGAGAGTAGTATCATCCTCTCCCCCCTTGCATATTGGGAACAACATCACAGGTGGGGTGTACTACCTCTGTGATATTGGGAGTGAAATTTTCCTCTCTTCCCCTGGACACTAGGAAGGGTATCAGAGGGGGAGGGTGTACATTCCCTGTGATATTCAACGTAACCTTATCCTCTCCCTCCCAGGGTATTCAGAACAATATTACAGGAGGGGTATACACCCCCTGCGATATTGGGAGTAATATCATCCTCTCTCCCTGTGGATATTACGAAGAGTATCACAGGGCTGTAGAAACCCCCTGAGGTACTGGGAGTAACATCATCCTCTCTCCCTCTGAATATAGGAAGATTTTCACAGGGGAGTGTACACCCCCTGCGATATTGGGAGTAAGATCATCCTCTCCACCCAGGAAATGACTAACAAGGTCACGGGGGGATGTACTCTCCCTGCGATATTGGGAGTAATGTCGTCCTCCCCAAACCTGGATGTTAGCAATGACATCACAGAGGGAGTGTACACACCCTGCCACATTGGAAGTAATATAATCCTCTCCCCATCTGGATACTGGGAAAGATATCACAGCGCGGGTATACGTTTCCTACGCTGTTGGGAGTAATAGCATTCTTTTCCTTTCTGGATATTAGGAAGAATATCACAGGGGTGCTGTACAATTACTTCGATATTGGGAGTAATATCATCCTCTATTTTCCTGGATATTGGGCACAAAACACAAAAGGGTGTACAACCCGTGCGATATTGGGAGTAATCGCATACTCTCTTTCCCTGGATGTTAGAAAACAATATCATCAGAGCTGAACACACCCCGCGATAATGGGAGTCACGTTTACTATTTCACAGGCCATTTGGAACAATATCATAGGGGGTGTTTACAAACAGGGGTGGTGTACACCCCCTGTGTTATTGGGAGTGACATCATACTCTCCACCTCCGGATATTAAGAACAATATCCCGGCGGGAGGTGGTACACCCCCAGTGATATTGCGAATAATGTCATCCTCTCCTTTCCTGGATATTAGGAAAAATATCACAGGGGGGTGTACTCCTTCTGTGATATTGGAAGCAATATCAACCTCTCCCCCGCTGGATATTAGAAAAAAAAATCTCTCATGGTATACACACACTGTGATATGAGGAGAAATATCTTCCTAGGGTATTACGAATAATTTCACAGTCTGTACACACATGGTGTACACTCAATGTGATATTAGGAGTAATATTTACCTAGTAGATAATAAATAACATCGCAGGGTGTACACCCACTTTGATATTAGCTGTAATATTTTTCTAAGTTTTTACAAATAAGATCACAGGGTGTACAAACATGGTGTACACTCACTGTGATATCAGGAGTCGTATCTCTGTGATATATTATGAATAATATCACAGGGTGTACACCCACTGTATTATTAGGAGTAAGATCTCTGTAGGATATTACAATTAAGATCACAGGGTGTAGAGCCACCGTGATATTAGGAGCAATATCTTTCTAGGATATTACAAATAATATCACAGGGTGTACGCCCACTCTACTGTCAGGAGCAATATCTCCCTAGGATATCAAAAATCCTATCACAGGGTATCCAATCTCTGCCTTCCATGTTCTAAGGGATTCTCCAGCTTCAGCCTCCCGAGTAGCTAGGGTTACCCGCCACCACACCCGGCTAATTTTTTTTTATTTTCACTGGAGATGGGGTTTCACCACGTTGGCCAGGCTGGTCTGGAACTCCTGACCTCAGATGATCCATCAGCCTCGGCTGCCCAAAGTGCTGGGATTACAGGTGTGAGCCATGGTGCTGGGCCAAGAGTTATAGATTCAATTCATTTGGAAACACAGCTCCCATTTTTGAGTGTGCATGTACTTTTATGAAAAAATTATGTCAGAAAACTGAAGGATGATAATAAATATGAAAAGTGACAGGCATGTGAAAAGGTCTTCCGATTGAGAACTATAAGTTTCGATTTCGTTTTCAGCTAATGGGGTCCTTGCTCTTGTGTCGTCCTTTTACATATTCTACATCAATGGAAGTTGTAGTACGGTGTCAGAATAAAGTAGAGTGTATTTCACGGCTTCTTAATTTCTTTCAATTAGACTGAGATCTTTTTCTGAAAGAGAGAAGGACATTTTCATTGCATTGTATTTTTTCTGAAAAGAGTAGGGCCATATTTTACGGAGATCACGGATTTGTTATATATGACGTTTTGGTCTTCTAATATTCTTCCGTGGTTTTTCTCCAAAGTAGTATGTACTGAAAGCCTCATATAGCAAAAAAGTAAATCACGTAATAATTCTGAGATTTTTGGAATTGTCACAACGGAGAAACATTGCTGGCGGTGTATGGTCCGCAAGTGTGAAGATGTTCCTTGTGAATTGCTTGCATCCAGCATTAAGGGCTGGTTTTTATCTTTTATTTTTCCAATCCTCTTTCCTTCTCAAGGTGTCCAAGACACACAGGGCCACAGAATCTCACAGGTGTCTGAGAATTCCTCCTCCTGGGACTCTCAGAGGATCCAGAACTGCAGCCGGTCCTCGCTTTGCTGTCCCTGTCCCTGTCCATGTATCTGGTCACGGTGCTGAGGAACCTGCTCAGCATCCTGGCTGTCAGCTCTGACTCCCCCCTCCACACCCCCAAGTACTTCTTCCTCTCCAACATGTGCTGGGCTGACATCGGTTTCACCTCGGCCACGGTTCCCAAGATGATTGTGGACATGCCGGCGCATAGCAGAGTCATCTCTCATGCAGTCTGCCTGACACAGATTTCTTTCTTGCTCCTTTTTCCATGTATAGAAGGCATGCTCCTGACTGTGATGGCCTATGACTGCTTTCTAGCCATCTGTTGCCCTCTGCACTACCCAGTCATCGTGAATCCTCACCTCTGTGTCTTCTTCGTTTTGGTGTCCTTTTTCCTTAGCCTGTTGGATTCCCAGCTGCACAGTTGGATTGTGTTACAATTCACCAGCATCAAGAATGTGGAAATCTCTAATTCTGTCTGTGACCCCTCTCATCTTCTCAAACTTGCTTGTTCTGACAGCGTCATCAATAGCATATTCATATATTTTGATAGTACTATGTTTGGTTTTCTTCCCATTTCAGGGATCCTTTTGTCTTACTATAAAATTTTCCCCTCCATTCTAAGGATGTCATCGTCAGATGGGAAGTATAAAGCCTTCTCCACCTATGGCTCTCACCTAGCGGCTGTTTGCTGATTTTATGGAGCAGGCATTGGCATGTACCTGGCTTCAGCTGTGTCACCACCCCCCAGGAATGGTGTGGTGGCATCAGTGATGTACGCTGTGGTCACCCTCATGCTGAACCTTTTCATCTACAGCCTGAGAAACAGGGACATACAAAGTGCCCTGCGGAGGCTGCACAGCAAAACAGTCGAATCTCATGATCTGTTCCATCCTTTTTCTTGTGTGAGTGAGAAAGGGTAACCACATTAAATCTCTACATCTGCAAATCCTGCCCCTTAGTCACATTATTTTTGTGGCTTGATGGCTTTTATTCCTTTCCGCATTTCCTTTGTGAATATTGCTTTCTTCTTTATGCCTTTAACTGGAATGGGTGAGGATTCTGGGATCCTTGGTTTATCAGAAACCTCATGACAGAATCCTCCATACCTAGGCGGCCTCTTTTAGTCTCTGAGCAATAACCTTGTCATCCAGGTGGAATCACAACCATCACTTTATATACACGAAGTCCTCACTTCGTTTCGGAATTCCCTGAAAACTGACTTTATGGAAACAATGTACAGAAGGTCCTCCAACACAACTCGTTGTTCAAAGTTGTGTAGTTATACTGTTGATGAAAAATAAGTGGTTTCACTATACATAATTTTGCTTCAAGGTGAAGTTTCCAAGAGACTTTCAAAGATGTTAAGTGAGGACATACTGTACATCAAATTCATATCCTCTTCCACAGTTCATGTGGAATTTCTTTATAAACTGCTTCTAGAGAATCTATTTAGGCAGGTTCTGTGGAGAGATCCATGTCGCCGTTCCTCAATCTTGGCTTTGAGTCAAATCACCTGGGGAGCTTACGCATGGTGAGGCCTGGGCCTCAATACTTGAGATTCTGATTTCCTTGCACCTGTGTGAGTAGGTGGATTTTTTTTTTTTTTCTTTTAAAGCACCAGACGTAGTTCCAATGACGAAGATTTTAGAGGCATGAAGCTCCAATGAATAAGAACAGAAATTAATTGTAGTATGATTTCTTCAAATATTATCTTCAAATGCATTGTCCATCAACACCACACAAATGTTTATTATGCTGTTTTTTCTTACCATTTCGCATTTTCTATTTCCTTCTTGTCTTTTTTTTTTTTTTTTTTTTGAGTCAGAGTTTCACTCTTGTTGCCCAGGCTGGAGTTCAATGGCACAGTCTCGGCTCACTGCAACCTCTGCCTCCCGTATTCAAGCAATTCTCCTGTCTCAGCCTTCCAAGTAGCTGGGATTACAGGCATGCGCTACCATGCCTGGCTATCTTTTTTTTTTTTTTTTTTTGTATTGTTAGTAGAGACAGCGTTTCTCCATTTTGGTCAGGCTGGTCTTGAACTCCCGACCTCAGGTGATCCGCCCGCTTCTGCCTCCCAAAGTACTGGGATTACAGGCATGAGCGACCGCGCCCAGCCACCACTTAGCATTTACATTTTACATTTGTTGAAGTTATAGATTTATACACACATCAATTGCTGCTTTGTTATACACTTGCATATACACAAGATGGGAAATAGAAAAGAATAAAATGGGCACAGTATCCCTGAAGTTTCACATTCCGAGACTTTAAAAATATTTGCTCTTTAGAAATTTGTTTCAATGAAGAAACTGTGGTATACACACCCAGTGAAGTATTATTCAGCCTAAAGAGGAAGAAAGTCCTCTCCACTGCAGACAAAATGGATGAGATTGCAGGTCTGTATATTAAATGAAAGAAGCCAGGCACAGAATGTCAAATATTTCATATCCTCACTTCTATGTAGGAAGAAAAAAGGAAACCTTGGCCAGGATTGGTGGCTCAGACCTGTAATCCCAGCACTCTGGGAGGCTGAGTCGCACGGATCACTTGAGTCCAGGAGTTCGAGACCCGCTTGGCCAACATGGTGAAACGCCGTCTCTACGGAAAAAACAAACAATTAGCCGGGCGTGGTGACGCATGCCTCTAGTCTCAGCTACTCGGAGGGCTGAGGCCCAAGAAGCACTTGAACTAGGGAGGCGGAGCTTGCAGTGAGCCCGGATTGTGCCTGTGTACTCCAATCTGGGCAACAGAAAGAGACTCCATCACACAACTACACAGAAAAGGAATCTCAGGAAGGTGGAAAGTATAAAGGTGGTTAGCAGACGCTAGGAAGAAAAGGGGTGGGATGGGGAATGAAGACAAGTGGATAATTGGGTCCCAAAATACAGAAGGATGGAATAAGTGAATTCTAGTGTTTGATAGTACAGTGTGAAAATTTTAGTTCTTGAATATTTCCAGATGCTTTGGTAAGAAACTTCCTTTCTCATTATGCTGGTTTTTAAGCTCTTCTCTTTCTGCTCTTGAAGTCATGCTGCTTTTTTTTGTTTGTTTGTTTTTTGTTTTGAGATGGAGTTTCACTCTTGTTGCCCAGGCTGGAGTGTCATGGTGCAATCTTGGCTCACAGCAACCTCTGTCTCCTGGGTTCAAGCGATTCTCCTGCCTCCACCTCCCGAGTAGCTGGGATTATAGGCATGCGCCTGTAGTAGAGATGGGGGTTTCTCCCTGTCGGTCAGGCTGGTCTTCAACTCCTGACCTCACGTGATCCGCCCACCTCGGCTTCCCAAAGTGCTGGGATTACAGGCGTGAGCGACCGCGCCAGGCCATGCTGTAACCTTATCTGTTGTCTGTTGTTGTTTGTTTATTTTGGAGCCCAGAAATAACTTGGTACCTGTATGTTTAAATGATTTTTAACATGAGTGGTAAGAAAGCTCATTGGTGGAAAAACAGCTTTTTCAAGAAATGGTGTTGGAGAAACTTGATTTCCACATGCAGAAGAATGAAGGTGGACCCTATGTCACACCAGGTGCAAAAATTAACACAAACTGGATCAAAGACCTCACCCCAAGCTCTAAAAGAATCATTCGCCTAAAGGAAAACATTGGCCATGCTTTCATGACATCAGATTGGGCAATGTTCTCTGGGATATGACACCAAAAGCATAGGCAACAAAAGAAAATTACATTCCTTGGATTACATCTAAATGACAGACACTTTTGTGCAGCAAAAACCACGGCGAACTGAGTGAAAAGATAACCCATGGATTAGGAAAAATATTTGCAAAGCATATATCTGAAAAGAGGCTGATATCCATCATATATAAAGAACAGCTAGAACTAAACAACAAGAAACCCAAAGCATCCCATCAACAGTGGTCAGAAGACTCGAGTAGACGTGTTCCTAAAGAAGATATCGTAATGGCCAATAAGCATCTAAAATGATGTTCAAAATCACTCATTATAGGGAAGCGCAAATCAAACCAAGAATGTGACACCACACATTAGGATGGATATGATAAACAAACAGGCATTGGTGAGACTAGAGGGAAGTAGCGATGACTGAATCTGATCGGAGGGAATGTAAAACCGTGAAGGAACGGGGAAAATAGTATGACGTCTACTGGAAAAATTAGAAACAGAATGATCGGATGTTGCCGCCGTTGCATTTGTGGGTACCTACCAAAAAGAATTACAAGCCAGGAGTGGAAGACAGATTTGTGTACACCCATATTCATAGCAGCATTATTCACAAAAGCCAAAATGTGGAAGCAACCCAAGGGTTCGTGGACAGATGAATGAAAAAGCACACTGCAGTTCCTTCACACAATGGAAGACTATTCAGCCTTCAAAAGGTAGGCACTTCTGGCCGGTGCGGTGGCTCACGCCTGTAATCGCAGCGTCTTGGAAGACCGAGACGGGCGGATCACCTGAGGTCAGGAATTCAAGACCAGCCTGGCCATCTTGGTGAAACCCTGTCTCTACTGAAAATGCAAAAAATGAGATGAGCATGGTGGCATGTGCCTATAGTCCCAGCTACTCGGGAGGATGTGGCACAAGAATCGCTGGAACCCGGGAAGCGGAGGTGAGCCCAGATTGTGCCACTGTACTCCAGCCTGTGCGACAGAGTGAGACTCCATGGAAACACAAAACAAAACAAAGTCAAACGAACAAACAAAAAACAAAAAAAAAAAAAACAGACAGGCACTTCTGACGCAGGCCGCAACATGGATGAACCTTGAAGACATTATCGTCAGTGAAATAAATAAATCCCAAAAGGTTAAACAGGCCCAGGCTCAGTGGCTCGCACCTGTAACACCAGCACTTAGGGAGGCTGAGCCAGGCGGATCACTTCAGGTCAGGAGTTCAAGAGCAGCCTGGCCAATATGGTGAAAGCTCTTCTCTATTAAAAATCCAAAAATTAGCTGGGCGTGGTGGCGCACGCCTGTAATCCCAGCTACTTGGGAGACTGAGACACAAGAATCGCTTGAACCCACGATGTGGACGTTGCAGTGAGCCGAGATCACGCCACTGCACTCCAGCCTGGGTGACAGAGAAAGACTCTGTCTCCAAAACAAAAAAATTAAACACAGTATGATTCCACTTATCTATCAAGTGTCTAGAGTAGTTAAACTCATAGAGTTGCAAACTAGAAAGGTGGCCGCCTGGGGTGGGCAAGAGAGAGGAATGGAGAGCTTGGTGAATGGGTGGAATTTCCATTTTGAAAGATAAAACTGTTCCGGAGACGATGGCGGTGATGGTTGCTAAACAATATGAACGTACTTAATGTCATTAATCTGTAAACTGAAAAACAGTGGAAATTGTAAATGTTTATACTGGCCATTCTATATGAACTTATATATATTTATAATTTTTAATATTTATACGTGGTATATTTTCCGATAATAAAAGATGAAAATTAAAGCAGTCGGATGTTTAAAAAGAAAAGAAAGAAGCGAAGAATACACACCAGCTTTCTCCTGATTAGAGGAGGAGCCCCAAAGCTTCTATAGACACTCACTTTTCTCTTCTTCTTCTTGCATTATTATGAGGAAATCCTTAGAGGTTGGGGAACTTGGGAGACTTTGGCTAATGAGGAGCTCTGTGCCTCAGCCCCCCAGGCCACAGAATAGTAAATACTCAGTCTGTGCCTCCAGCCCTGCAGTGTGAGGTTGCAGTCCTGTGGGCTCCACAGCCGTCACCTGTATCAGGAGGCTCATGTCTCACCCTGTCTTCTTGCCAGCCCTGAGGACGCAGTCTGAGCCTCCACGGTGCACCACGCAGGGAGGACAGTGGACCTGTTCTCCGTGGTCATGTCCCAGCAGAGGGGAGAGGCAGTTCAGTGAGTGTAGGGAAAAGAAAGAGAGATCAGACTCTTACTGTGTCTATGTAGAAAGGAAAGACATAAGAGACTCCATTCGGAGAAAGACCTGTACTTTCAACAATTGCTTTGCTGAGATGTTGTTAATGTGTAGCTTTGCCCCAGCCACTTTGACCCAACCTGAAGTTCACAAAAACATGTGTTGTATGAAATCAAGGTTTAAGGGATCTGGGGCTGTGCAGAACGTGCCTTGTTAACAAGATGTTTCCAAGCAGTATACTTTGTAAAAGTCGTCGCCATTCTCTAGTTTCAATAAACCAGGGGGACAATACACTGTGGAAAGCCGCAAGGAGCCCTGCCCTTGAAAGCAGGGTATTGTCCAAGGTTTCACGCCATGTGATAGTCTGAAATATGGCCTCATGGGATGAGAAAGACCTGACCGTCCCCCAGACCGACCCCCGTAAAGGGTCTGTGCTGAGGTGGATTAGTGAAAGAGGAAAGCCTCTTGCAGTTGAGAGAGAGGGAGGCCGCTGTCTCCTGCCTGCCGCTGGGAACTGAATGTCTCGGTATAAAACCCGATTGTACATTTGTTCAATTCTGAGATGGGAGAAAAACCGCCCTATGGTGAGAGGCGAGACATGTTTGCAGCAATGCTGCCTTGTCATTCTTTACTCCACTGAGATGTTTGGGTGGAGAGAAACATAAATCTGGCTTAGGTACACGTCCGGTCATAGTACCTTCCCTTGAACTTCATTATGACATAGATTCTATTGCTCACATGTTCGTTGCTGGCCTTCTCCTTATTATCACCCTGCCCTCCTACTACATTCCTTTTTGCTAAAATAATAATCAATAAAAACTGAGGGAACTCAGAGGCCTGTGCCAGTGCAGGTCCTTGGTATGCTGAGCGCTGGTCCCCTAGGCCCACTGTTGTTTCTCCATATTTTGTCTCTGTGTCTTATTTCTTTTCTCAGTCTCTTGTCCCACACGACTTGAAATACCCACAGCTGTGGAGGGGGAGGCCACACCTTCAAGTGAGTGCTGAAGGATGGTCGGGAGCCTTGTTTGTTTCCTCATCCTCAGGACAAACAGGAGAGTGTGGTGGGCAGATGGGAGGAAACCAATATGCAACTCTCTGCTCAGCAGACTGTGCAGTTTCTGTTCTTGGTTGTGCTGGGGGTCTCAGAAATCTTATTCAAAATTTTGCTTTCCTCCCCCACTGGTTGTCCTTTTCATAGACATCTCACCCATGATAGCAGGGAATCAGTCCCTCTAAACTATTCCCTAAGAACAACAAAGAGATTCTGAAGGTGATGATGAGGATAAAGAGGATGACGACAGACACCATGGCATCATGAACCCTTACTGAGGGCTTCCTAAAGGCCAGACTCTGAGCTCTGTGCTCTATGCAGCTTGTTTCATTTCATCTGCATAGTCTCCACGTTATTAGTGCACATTTCATGATGATTTTACAGACTAGAAAAAGCGCAACGGATTTTCATGTAGCTTGTACCAGATCACGAAGTCAAAAAGGGTGAAGTCCAATTTGAACCAGGCAGTCTAAGTCCAGACACATGGTATTTGGCAAGTCCTCTCCCTGCAACCATCCTGCCCTCTCAAATCCTCGTCACTCAGGCGGATGCCCCTGCTCACTGTGCCCTTCCCTTTGGGGGTTCCTTGTAGACCACAGCTAGACCAGTGGGTGCCACAATCACTGTGTCATGTATAGAAAAGGCAGCTGAGATCACATCAAGGATTCCAGAAAGAATTGGCACAGGATCATTCGGGACGCATCTCTCCCTTGTCCCGGTTCCTGGCTTTCCTTACAGCTCTCGACTTCCTCAAAGGAGTCATCAATTCGGAGTTTGGATTCCATTCCTATTGAGGAAGCTGGAAAGTTTTTCAAAAATTCTCCTCCGATGTGCCTGTGGTTAAGACCACTGAGCTCTGCTTAAAACTTTTTGAAGCTGGGCGCGGTGGCTCACGTTTGTAATCCCAGCCCTTTGGGAGGCTGAGGCACGCGAATCACAAGGCCAGGATTTCGAGACCAGCCTGGCCAACATGGTGAAACCCTGTTTCTACTAAAAATACGAAAAAAAACCCCAAAAAACAAAAAAATTAGCCAGGCATGGTGGCATACACCTGTAATCCCAGCTACTGGGGAGGCTGAGACAGGAGACTCCTTTGAAGCCGGGAGACAGAGGTTGCAGTGAATCGAGATCACGCCACTGCACTCCTGCCTGGGCAACAGAGCAAGACTCTGTCTCAAAAAAATAAATAAATAAAAATTACGAAAAAATGTGCTTGGATGGGCTTGGCAAACTTTAGCCATTAGCTCACGTACCAGTTTGGAAGGGCATACCTTCAGTCACTTCACCCTTTAATCCCTTTGCTCAAGACTAAAGTTCTGAGAGGAAGTCTAATCGGCTGAGTTGTGTCCATGTGGGCAGTGCAGGAAAGGATGCAGCGGGAGGCGGCTCCAGGGACGTCTTTGGCTTCCATCATGGGGGAGCAGGCGCCTGGATTATCCACCCTAACAAATCTGGACAAAGGAAAACGAGGTTCTCTGAGGAAGGAGACATAGAGCCCAAGGAGGTAACCAAGAGACAAATAGTGATCCTGTTTGTCATTTTCTTTTACACATGTGTGTACATTATCTTACACTTATCACTTTGTTTTCTTTCTCTCCTTTAATTGCACCCTGCTGCCAAAAGTTAAAATAAAATGAAAGTATTGAGATAGCTCAGTAAGAGACTTTTGGTCAATTGCCTTTTCATATAGTGAGCAGCTGCCCAAACAATTGTCTCTCTCACTGTGCAAATTTGCAAGCGTTTGCATGATCACTCCCAATCCCCCAACACAGAGCTGTGTTATAGCACAATTTAGTTCAGTGTTTTGCTCTCTGCAACAGGGAGATTCTCATCCATTACACGTTGCAGTAAAAACAGGGGTACCATAAGCAACCACCTCTTTCCTCAACGGTGTGATGAAAGCAAAAGCCAAGTAGCTCCATGTATCCAACTTAAAAATATAAAATTTACGCCCGTGGGCTGCAGTTGGAGCTATGGCGGCGGCAGCTGTCACTGGGCCTAGCCCGGGGTGTGGACCTGGGGACTCCCCAGAAGGGCTGGATGGGGAGGCTCACGGAGCGCCGGTGGAAGGCGCACAGGATGCTAAAGTTTTACAATGGCCTCTCGGAAGGGGAGGCGATGGGACTCCCCGCGGGGACCGACCCCCTGGACCCCACTGATCTGAACGGGGCGCACTTCGACCCGGAAGTCTACCTAGACAAGCTTCCTAGAGAGTGCCCTCTGGCCCAGCTGATGAACAGTGAGACGGACATGGTGCAGCAGATCCGGACTCTAGACAGCGACATGCAAACCCCGGTCTATGAGAACTACGATAAGTTCTCATAGACCCAGCCACAGAAATTGACAAACAGCATAAAACTGTATGAGGAATTGCAGGAGACCCAGAATTTCCCAAATAACCTTGTAAAAGAAGAACAAAGTTGGAAGACTCACAAAAAAAATACATATATATATACATATATATATAAAGTTGTGTTTTCATTCAGTTGTAAATGTTTAGTAATTTCTATTGTGATTTTTCATTTAACTCATGAAAGGATATTTTTAATTTTCCAAATGTATGCTTGTGTTTAGCTATCTTCTTGCTGTTGACTTCTAATTTTGTTGCATTATGGTCAGGAAAATGTGATCTGGACAATATCAATTGTATAGTGGATTTTGTTGAGACTTCTTTATGGCCTAATATGTGGTCAGGTTTTTTTTTTGTTTTTTGTTTTTTTTTTTTTGCTAATTTGCCACATGTGGTTGAAAGGAATGTGGATTATTTGTTTTTTTTTAGGAGAGTTTTTATTTTTAAATAGATAAGGTTCTCAGTGTAACTTAAATCTAGCTTCAATTAAAAATATGCTAGATCTCTCAAACCTTAGGATGTTAGTCAGTGTAACAATAGACTGCTGCTGAGATGAATAAACCCTGAACTCTCAGTGGGTTGACACCCATAGCATAGTCTGGTACAGGGCAGGGATTCTCCTTGAGGGCCCTTGTCCAACAGTGATTCAGAGATTCTGGAGGTTTCCATCTTTTAATTCTGCCATCTCAGAGTTTTTCACTTGTAGCCCTATGGATAGTAAGAAAGGAAACACAGCTCACACTTGCTTTTGATAACCTTGGCCCAGAAGTGATTTCTTACATTCCTATTGGTGGAAATGCAGTCACATGGTTCCAAACTAACTGCAAGTGAGGCTGGGAAATGTAGTCTTTCTGCATGTCCAGGAAGAGGAATGGTGTGAACACAGCATTGTCTTTGACACACTAAGCATGTGCTGAAGAGTTCTTACTCTTACAGGAGGTTTGTCTGTCCTGTGTAACTTTCTCAGTTTTTGCTTAGATAGTTTCAGGCGATGTTGTTTGGTGCATTCAGCTTAATGATTATTATGTCCTCTTGGCAAAGTAGTCAAGATTCCCATCAGTTTGAATGAAAGTGTTTTACAGATAGGTCAGGAAATGTTAATACTTTAAAAGGCCCTTCTATTCCTCCACTCTACAGATCAGAACAACAGAGTCCTAGAGAGAGGAGGTCATGGGTCTCACTCATGAGTGGCAGAATTGAAACCAACATGGCACTAACTTTGCCTTTCCCCCATCATGTTGTTCTCCCTCTATCTTCACTCTGCTGATTTCTTCACTTGCTCCATACAGACCTCTCATTGCCAAGTGTATAAGTGTGTCCAGAATTGCTGGGTTCTTGGTCTCACTCACTTCAAGAATGAAGCTGTGGAACCTTCTGGTGAGCGTTACAGTTCTTAAAGGTGGTGTGTCTGGAGTTTGTTCCTTCTGATGTTTGGATGTGTTCGAAGTTTCTTCCTTCTGGTGGAGTTCGTGGTCTCGCTGGCTCAGGAGTGAAGCTGCAGGCCTTCATGGTGAGTTTTACAGCTCTTAAGGCTGCACGTCTGGAGTTGTTCATTTCTCCCGGTGGGTTCATGGTCTCGCTGGCTTCAGGAGTGAAGCTGCAGACCTTCTTGGTGAGTGTTACAGATCATAAAGGCAGTGTGGACCCAAACAGTGAGCAGCAACAACATTTATTGCAAAGAGCAAAAGAACAAAGCTTTCACAGTGTGGAAGGTGACCCCAGTGGGTTGCCACTGCTGGCTCTGGCAGTCTGCTTTTATTCTCTTACCTGGCTCCACGCACATCCTGCTGATTGGTCCATTTTACAGAGAGCCTGAGTGGTCTGTTTTGATAGGGCACTAATTGGTGCGTTTACAATCCCTGAGCTAGACACAAAGGCTCCCCACGTCCCCACTAGATTAGCTAGATACAGAGTGTCCACACAAAGGTTCTCCAAGTCCCCACCCTAGTAGCTAGATACAGAGTGTTGATTGGTGCATTTACAAACCCTGAGCTAGACACAGGGTGCTGATTGGTGTGTTTACAAACCTTGAGCTAGATACAGAGTGCCAATTGGTGTATTTACAATCCCTTAGCTAGACATAAAGGTTCTACAAGTCCCCACCAGACTCAGGAGCACAGCTGGCTTCACCCAGTGGATCCAGCACAGGAGCTGCAGGTGGAGCTGCCTGCCAGTCCCCCTCCATGCGCCCACACTCTTCAGCCCTTGGGTGGTCGATGGGACTGGGCGCCGTGGAGCAGGGGGCGGTGATCATTGGGGAGGCTTTGGCCACACAGAAGCCCACTGAGGGGGGAGGCTAAGGAATGGAAGGCTGCAGGTCCCGAGCCCTGCCCCACAGGGAGGCAGCTAAGGCCCGGTGAGAAGTCAAGCACAGCAGCTGCTGGCCCAGGTTCTAAGCCCCTTGCTGCCCTGGCAGGCAAGGCCTGCCAGCAGCTCCTAGTGCACGGCCGCCAAGCCCACGCCCATCCGGAACTGCAGCTGGCAGGCAAGCAGTGCACATAGCCCCAGTTCCGGCTCATGCCTCTCCCTCCATGCCTCCCTGCAAACTAAGGGAGCCAGCTCCGACCTTGGCCAGCCCAGAAAGTGGCTCCCACCGTGCAGCCGTGGGCTGAAGGGCTCCTCAAGTGCCACCAAAGTGGGAGCCCGGGCAGAGGAGGCACCGAGAGTGAATGAGGGCTGTGAGGGCTGCCAGCACGCTGTCACTTCTCATAAGGAGTGATTAATCTGAGCTTCTCCAGAAAGTCCATTCCTGGTAGGCACTGAGAATAAGAAATCTCAGAGTATAAAAAAACATCAAGTGGTAGCACTTTTGTGAATGGCTCCCAAATTAGATCCTTTATCTTTTTTTCATTAAGCACAGTTGCAAAAAACACCCTTAGCCTGAGATGAAGCACATATTAGAGAAAGGTTCTCTCTGTAGCATTATGTATTACTTCAATGAGCATTAAAAAGAGGAGACTGGACGTGCTCTTTCTAGCTATTATTACCTCCACTATAGAGTTGACATACACAAGCTCATTATTGCATTATGTTTTATTCAACAAAATAACTCTAACGTTGAAGCTTAAATTGAATTCGCTAAAACATCTTTGTCTCCAGCATAGTGTGCCTCAAGTGTCTCCTTGGTGCCCGAATTTTCTCCAGAATTACAGTGCTGAAGCTATGGTAATGGTGAAATTATATGCAATCTGCAAAACAATGTGGCTATAACGTGGTAATTGGCCTTCCACATAATTAAAGGAACATTTCCTCATCAGAGCTGTTCCATCAGAGACCCAAAGGCTATCGTTGCACAGATCACCCACTTAGGAAAACCTTTATTCCCAGCAGCCTATAAAAATCTGCTTATGCAAACAGATTTACTTATTCAATAACATTAATGGCTTCTCATAGTTAAAAAGTCATCAATGTGATTGACCTATAATCTGTTTCCTCTGTGACCAAGTGTCATTTTTATTTTGACAGTTAGGAGCCTTTTGACTCTTTCACAGCTGGCATGAAGGCACAGGGAGGGAAATCTCCAAAACCAACAACCTGTGTATTCCCAGCCTATTAATCAATAGAAAATCACTTCAACAGGATTAGTGTCTTGTACCTGGCAGAAAGGCTCTTATGGACATTGGAACTGGACTTTTACACTTGATATGACACCTCCTTGAGTCACATTAGATTCATGTTTGATAGACTCTTGCCGAAACATTGCTCCAGGGTCTGTGCAGTAGCTAAAGCCTTTTTGTTGTTGTTGTTTTAAAAGCAGCATTAAATGTTTTCATGAAGACCTTCCCAGCAGTGATTTTATTGGGAATATGGTCTTTAGCTCTGGTCCTGAATAACTCACACTGAGGAAACCTCTATCAAGCGTTTTATTGGAAGATGTCTGATGGATGGTTGGTTTTAATAACAAATCTCTTCCCTTTTTCTGTCCCCTGTGTTCTATTCTCCTTTCTCTACACATTATTCTGGGAGGATTCACCTATTCCCAAAGTCCTTTCCTCTTTATTTCCATTCCAGAGCTCTCTGTATAACTCCAGGCTGATGAATCCAACGGCCCAGTTGTTATCTCCACTTGGCTGTCTGTCTTGCATTGACCTCGTCTTACCTTTCCTCTCCTGATTTCCTCTTCTGCCTGGGCTCACCACGTTAGATTCACACCACCATCCCCCCAGCTTCCAAATCACCTAGGTCTCATCCTTCATTCCTCCCTCTTTCTCAGTTAAGTTAGTCTACTGTCTCCTCTCCATCCCCACTGCCACAGCCTTGGTCCAGCCAACCATCTTGTCTCACTTGGTGTATTGCAGCCTCCTACCTGGTCTACTCACCTCCCACTCTCCTTCAGCCAGACTGATCTTCTTTTAGCACAAAGTGGATCATTGCTCCCCTGCCTAAAAACATCTACTGTCTCCCTTTGTCTACAGGATAAACACGACAAAGAGCCTTTAAGATTTGGCTCCAACTTACCTCTACATTAGTCACTTTTTACAATTATATGAACATCTCTCAGCTCCTTACCCTCTCACGTCTCGATTTTTGCACATGCTCTTCCCTCTGCTGGGAATGATCTTCCACACCTCTCCTATCGACCTGGCTAGTTCCTACCAATTTCTAGTCTTCAACTGAGGAGTCCTGTGGTGGAGAAGGATTTCTCACCACCTGATAGAGATTGCATGCCCACCCACCTCCGGGCTTTTTTTTTTTTTTTTTTTTTTTTTGACGGAGTCTCGCTCTGGCCACCCAGGCTGGAGTTCAGTGACGCGATCTTGGCTCACTGCAATCTCGGCATCCCGGGTTCAAGCAATTCTCCCACCTCAGCATTCTGAGTATCTGGAATTGCAGGTGATCACCACCACATCTGGCTAATTTTTTTGTATTTTTAGTAAAGACAGGATTTCACTCTGTTGGCCAGGTTGTTTTCGAACTCCTGGCCTCAAGTGATCCACTCACCTTGGCCTCCCAAAGTGCTGGGATTACAGACATGAACAACTGCACCTGGCCGATTGGGTGCCCCTTCTATGTGCTCCCATTGCCCAGGCATACTGTCACCATAACTCTTACCATTCTGAGTTGAAAATGTTTTTTTTTTTGCTTTTTATTTCTCTCATTAAATGCAAAGCTCATTGAAAAGAGGACAGTGGTTGTTCACTGTTGTACTCCTAACCTTTGACTCAGTGTCCTGAGGTTGGCTCTAGAGCTGTGCACACATGTTCAGACATTGGAGCACATCTTGTCTAGCACCTCTTTTGAGGTGGCTTAGAGAAAAGTCAGTAGGTACTTCCCCAAGGATGAAACAGAAGCTTCACCTAAAGCAGTTCTTCCACTTCAGCCTGCATTAGCATCCTCTGAGAGCTTGTTAAAAATGCAGTCTCCTAGAGCCCACTCTTCAAGAGTCGGTGAGTTGCTTCATCATCAAAATATATACAGAATTCAGCCAGTCTTCAGCGCCAGCCTGGTCTGAGCCTCTGTGGACTCCCACCTGCAGAATCTCCCTGCTGGTCTCCTTGCTTCTGCTCTTACCTTCTTATTACCCATTGAAGTATCCAGGGTGATCCTTTTTAAAAACTTTTTAAATTTTTTTGAGATGAAGTCTCACTCTGTTGCCCAGGCTGGAGTGCAGTGGTTCTATCTCAGCTCGCTGCAGCTCTACCTCCTGGGCTCAAGCCATCCTCCCACCTCAGCCTCCTGGGTAACTGGGACCAAAGACATACACCACCACACCCGGCTAATTTTTGTATTTTTTGTAAAGACACGGTCTTGCTAAGTTTCCCAGGCTAGTCTTGAACTTCTGTGTGCACCCACCTCAGCCTCCTGCATTTTTAGGAGGCCCCTCTTGTAGGGATTTTGATGCAGAGGCCTGGGTGCCTCATGTCTCCTCCCATCTCTCTCTGTCTTTCTGTCTCTGCCCTCTCTCTCTTTCTCTTTGCCTTGTAGCTGCCCTGGGAACTAGACTCTGCCTTAGGCATCCCTCTGACTCTTGTTTGCTTTTACACTGAGGCTACTTTAAGTTGCACCTTGATCTGAAGCCTTGGGCTTCTGTTCCTATTCCTTGCTTTTGTTGGAAGGGCCGTGCAGCTTCTTGACAAATTGCAAAGGTGCCTAAGAGTTTCCAAGTCCCCAAGAACCAAGCCAGATGACAAACAAAGATGCAGCCCACAGCTGGGGAGAAAGATTTCATGTCCACACAGAGACTCCAAGATGCTGAACTGAAATCCACCCCAAAACCTGTTTTCTCTCTCATTTAAGTTCAATGTCAACTGGGGGCTTGCAGGGCAAGGCTGGTGACCATTCACAGGGCAAAGATGCTTTGAAATGTCAACTGACAATCGTGTGGTGGTTGACAGATGGCACGTCAGAGCATAGATTAACATGGAAAGAGAAACTCACCCCTTTGGGGGAGTGTGTGAGGCTGGCAGCCACACAGAGGGGTTTTGCTGTGAGCTCTTGCATAGATGTAAACAACCAGGTTTTGCTTTCTGAGCCTGAGTGGAAGCATGTTCCTCCCTGCACATTGCCGCTCTGCAGCAAATGTTTATTTCTGTCGCATTGATTAAAAGTGCTTACCAGGCAGGGCGCGGTGGCTCACGCCTGTACTCCCAGCACTTTGGGAGGCCGAGGCAAGCAGATCACAAGATCAGGAGATTGAGACCATCCTGGCTAACACGGTGAAACCCCGTCTCTACGAAAAATACAAAAAATTAGCCGGGCATGGTGGCAGGCGCCTGTAGTCCCAGCTACTTGGGAGGCTGAGGCAGGAGAATGGCATGAACCCAGGAGGCGGGGCTTGCAGTGAGCCGAGATTGTGCCACTGCACTCCAGCCTGGATGACAGAGCAGGACTCCGTCTCAAAAAAAGTGCTTACCTAAGGGGTTTGAGGGCAGTGGTGTCAGTGTGAGTTATGGCTCTGCCGGCTGCCAGTGGAGCCAGCCGCTCTGCGCAGCCGTGCAAGGGCGTTTTGAAAATTGGCTCAGCCGGCCAGGAGTGACTGGATGTAAATATTGCTGCCACTACATACTGTAGCCTGATTGGGGCTGTGTTTGCAGAACCCCTAAACCACCACACTTGTTCAGGCTTAAAAATAAGCTTTATTTTTGGTTGTTTTGTTTTGTTTTATGAGATGGAGTCTTGTTCTGTCACCGGGTTGGAATGCAGTGGCATGATCTCGGCCCACTGCAACCTCTGCCTCCTGCGTTCAAGTGATTCTCCTGCCTCAGGCTCCCGAGTAGCTGGGACTACAGGCGTGTGCCATCATGGCCAGCTAATTTTTGAATTTTTAGTACAGACAGGGCTTCACCATGTTGGTCAGGATGGTTTGATCTCTTGACCTCGTGATCTGCCCGCCTTGGCTTCCCAAAGTGCTAGGATTACAGGCGTGAGCCACCATGCCTGGTCAAAAATAAACTTACTTTCTTACCTCTTCTGCTGAACTCTATTTGCTTCTTTTCTCAACTTCTGCTGAACTCTATTTTGCTTCTTTTTCCTGGATAAAGCTCTTCTTTATCCAGAAGACATTTAGCAACAAAGTTACCCAATGCCCTTCCCTAGTCTATCCTTGCAACTGGCTCTCAGTTTGGGGTGGGGGGGTGTGTAGGAGGAAATCCTTTACAGAACCAATTTACATGACTGCTTGGAGGACTCTCGCTAGCCCCAGGAGGTGTTTGCATTTTTAAATTGGTTAGTAGTGTCAGAATGTTTCATGAATAAGAGCCCAGACTCTAAGTTGGATACCCTGAATTTAAATCTCAACATGGCCACTTTGTATATAACCAGAGGTTGGATTTGGGGACCCAATGGATCTACCATAACTTGAACTTACACCAACATACACGTGAACTCCAAAATGCCTATTCTGACTAGTAGACCCTAGTCTCGCCCTAGTGCCAGTTCAGAGCCTGTGTCCAGTGATCCTGCACAGGTCCCATTAGTTCCTTTTCTCCTATTCAGTCATCCTGGTAAAAGGCTGTGTATTCCTTTGGGGGCAGGCTGGGAGAAAGATTGACAGTATTAATTTTTGGCAGTGGAGCCGAGTCCTTTCTGGAGGGGACCTGGCTTCCCATTCAGACAAGGGACTCCGAGTCTGTGAACTGGCTTATGTCTGGAAATTGACGCGGGACTGTGACTCTGTTTTTATGATTCAGATTAGACGTCTGCTCACCTGACCTAGAACTCTTCTGCAAACACAGATCAAGTAAAAATGTGGCAGGTTTCTTATCTATTTCACTTCTAGGAAAGCCACGATCAGCAGGCACCATAGGTCTCTGCGAGTCAGGCTATTCTGGTTGCAGCTTTGACTCTGCTGTCTTTTATGGTAACTGCATCCACCTTGCCTTTGGGGATTGAGTGCTCTGATCACTTGGCCCCAGCCCCTGTAGTGTGCCTATGTCACTTACCCTCTTTATACGTCAGTCACCTCCACTATAAAATGGGCATCCTCATTGCACCCACCCCCAGGGCGGCTGTGAGGTATAGATGGATTAGCATATGGTAAGTAATAGAAGAGGGTCTCAAAGCCCATGTGTCATTATCAGAATTATTTCATGACAGGGGAGAGCTGGAGGAGAGAGGAAAGAGTTGAGCAGACCCACGTGCTCTCCCACCAGTGTTTCCTGAGCACCTACTATGTGCTGCCCACTGTGAGAGCCGTTAGGGTTGAAATAGAGAGCACAGCAGTGTAGGGGCTGCCATCAGGAGCTTAGTGGGGAGACCATTGTGCAACATGGTTCCAGAGCTTGGGGTGGGGAAGCTCAGGGAGTACAGGGGCCTAGGATCTTGGGCAGAATCATGGAAAGGACACAGCCTCCCCAGCCTCTCCTGCCTCCGCTGCCTCCCTGGCCTCCTCTGCTTCCCTGGCCTCTCCTGCCTTCCTGGCTTCCCCTTCCACCCCGGCCTCCCCAGTCTCCCCTGTCTCTCCTGCTTTTGAGGTGGGCCAGGAGCTGCTGGTGCTCACTTAGCCTGTCCTGGACTCTGGGTGTAGCACTTCGATGTCCAGAAAATACCCCCGGGTTCAGCTTATCACACAGCCAAGGAAGGAGCTCCACACTGACACTAAGGGTGCATCCTGGGCTCATTCATCAGGGCATGCCTCCAAAATATTTCTCCTCGTCTCCTCCCTTTGTCCACCTGCATTGTCTCTGTGCCTGAGCCCCGGCTGGGGGTCTGCAAGGATCCCCTATCTCCTCTGCCCCTGCACGGCTGGGTCCCAGGCAATCCGTCCGCCCACCACGCCTCTCGCCCCTTGCCCAGCACGTTCCAGCCCCATAGTCCTCTTTTTGCTTCTGGGCTTTTGCACACGCTGTTCCCTCTGCCTGAACACCCTCCACTGGGCTGAGAACAACTCTCTGAGACCTCTCTCAGCTGTTGCTTCGTTTGGAACAGCCGCTGCTGCTGGCCCTCTCCCAGCTGGAAGACCGGCTAGCCTCCTGTCTTTTTCAGTTCCCATGGCCCCAGCACTTCTCCTTGGCCTCCTTTGGCCGAATTGACAAAGGCCATTCTCAATGCCTTCTCACCCAGCGCTGAGCCCCACTGGATGAAGGCAATGCCTGTCATGTTCACTGCAATATCCCCTCCCCCATCACCAAGCCTGGTCCACAGTGATGCTCAAAAAAGTTCTGTTGGTAGGCAATGCGAAGGTGCATTCATGTCATCCTGCAGGAGGAATTCTCCACGAGTTTTGAGCAGCCTCGGGTTTCCCACCACCTCCAAATCATGGAAGACACAGGGTAAGAGCAAAGACAAGGTGGCTGTGGCCGGTGTACACCCTCTCCGGGCGTCCCTTGGCTTCTCTCCTCCTTGGGCAGGGAGACCATCGGGGTACAACCTGGCTGGGGCGGGGAGGAGGTGCAAGGCCTGGCCAGAGTGGGCCTGGCCACAGGCAAGGGACAGCGACCTCCTGGGCCAGGACAGGTGAGAGCGGCGCAGGCCCCAGCCCGGCGTGGCGGCGGTGCGCGGGAGAGGCCAGCAGAGGGCGCCAGGGAGCCAGGAGCGGCCCGCGGAAGGGCCCGCGCCGGCCCCGATGCCCAGCTCCACGCTGCGCGGACCCACGGAGCCCTAGATCAGACGCCCCAGCTCCACCGAGAGGACGCTGGCGCCGGGTGCTTCTTCTTCCCCAAGTGCAGGCAGAGCCCCCGGATCCAAAGCCAGCCCTTCCGGCAGCTCCGAAGCCACTGGCAAGCCCCGAGGCAGGGATAGCCGGCCCAGGAGGGAGGAGGACGACGTTCCTCCCGAAGAGAAGAGGCTGCGGCTGTTGCTGGTGGGGGGAAGCGCACAGCCCCAGGACTGCGAGGACGGGGAGGACGCGCCGCGGCCGGGCAGGGAGGAGACCGGCACCCAGACAGGTGGCGACGGCAGAGGAGTAAGTGACGCGGGCGCGGGGGTCCGGGGGTGCCGGGGGCGCGGGGGTGCCTGCGACGCGGGGTAGAGGTGGCGGGAGGCTCCGTGACCGACCCCGGTTTGAAGTTGGGAGGGCGGCCTTCATTCTGAACCCATTTAGGCAGCACGGGCAGCCCTCCTCGCCGTGGGCGGCATCAGAGCCCCCCCTGCCCTGTCTTGGGGTTGCTCCCGGATGTTGTCTGGGAGGCTTGCTCATGGTGACATCCTCATCTCCCCGTTCACGTTACTGCATTCAGAGCTTGGGTCAGCTGGACACTGAACTCAGGTGAATTGTCTCTGAGATCCCGGGAGAAGGAGGACAGTTCTCAGGAAGGTTTTCCAGGGCCGATCACGGAAACGATGAGAAGGGAGAGGTCCTGGTCGGGAACACAATTACAGTGGCAGTGTAACGCCGGGAAACTTTATTGCGTGAAGTCCCTCTCACTCCCTCCACCTCCTTCTTTTACGTGGACTCTGCCAAAGACCAGGATACCAGAATGCAGGGGAGTGACCAAACGTAGTGGGACCTTGGGAATGCGAGTCTGAAGCCAGGCGGCTGGGGTTTCCATCCTGGTTCTGCCCCTCCTTAGCTGGCTGACATGGAACAAGCCACTTACCCTCTCTGAGCCTTACTGTCTTCAGTGGCAAATGGATCTGTCAGCAGGCCCCATTGCCTAGGGTTGTTACTGCTGAGATTAAGGGAAACTCATCCATAGAAGCACTTAGCGTTGTGCCTGGCACCTAGTGTACGGTGGATAAATGGGAGTTAGGACTAAAACTCATGCCTTGGTGTGTTTTTGCAGTGATGTTTTGTTCTGGGGTGCATCACAAGAGACAAGGTTCTTGGCTGGGCATGGTGGCTCAAGCCAGTAATCCCAGCACTTTGAGAGGTCGAAGTGAGAGGATCGCTCGAGGCCAGGAGTTTAAGACAAGATTGGGCAACGTGGTGAAGCCTCATATCAACCAAAAATAAAAAAATAAAAAATAAAGCCAGCTATGGTGGTGTGTGCCTGTAGTCCCAAGTACTTTGGAGGCTGAGGTGGGAGGATTGCTAGAGCCTGGAAGGTCGGTCTGCAGTGAGCTGTGATCATGCCACTGCACTCCAGCCTGGGTGACAAAGTGATACTCTGTTTCAAGGAAAAGAGAGAGAGAGAGAGACAGACAGACCCACAAGAGTCTTAAGCCAGAATCTTCATGTTAAAATGCTTTCTGGAGGCTAAAAGGATGATATGTTGATTATGAAATATTTAAAAGGCAGAAACCCCACTGAACTGTTTGGTCCACAGAGGGAAATGGGAATCGCATGACCTGAAGAATGATGGAGGAACTGAACAGAAACCATCCTTGTTTCCTGAATCTGAACGTGGCACCCTCTTTTCACGGTGTCTGTATCTGCTCAGTCCGGCGGCCCCTCAAAAAGAGGGAATCTGGATTTTCAAATTTAAAATTTGACCCAAAGCCCACTGCTGTCAACAATGCCCGCCAGATACATTCCTCTTCCCTTTTAGTTTCTATGGGAATACTCTCTTTGAAGAACCCATGAAGCAGTGTCAGGCTGGTGTGAGGATAAGCAGTGATTTCTTTGAGGAGGAGAGCCCGTTTCTTCACTCACAGGCCATGTCTGAGTAGATCAAGAAGAACAGAGTGCCCTTTTTTGAGATTTTGTCTGCGTAGACCAATAGCTTGGTAAAAGTGTCAAAACAATCCTCGTTCTTTAATAGCAGATTATTTTGGACTTTTCTCTGCAAGAAGCAGCATGGGCATTCAGATGCTTTTAAGGATAAAATGTTCTTTCTTATCACCAGGCCTGGTGCTCTGGATGGCTGAGGTTTTTATGTGACTTGGTGTTCCTTGGAGTGGCTCCCAGGCTGTGCTCTTGTGGTTGGGTAGCAAGGGATTTCTTTATTCGGTGGTGGCTATAGGATGTTTTAGCAGATAAATCGGGACCCCAGGAGCACTTGAGTTCCAAGTCCTGCCCTGCAGGGCATGTGTTTATGGTGGAGATGTGGGGAGGGGTGGAGGGTGGGGGGCATTGATTTCCTGCCAATATCAGAGGTTTCACAGGCTTCTTGTGTATCCACAAATACCCATCCCATTGAGAAGGCCTAGAAAACCTGGCCCTCCCCAAGCCTTTATTGACCGCTTGTGAATGATCCCAGGGTGTGTCTGACCCACAGCTCCTCCTGGAGGGAGACAAAAGTCTCTCCTAGGTATCTGGTTATCAACTTCAACCACTTGCTGAGCCTTCCCCAAGACCAGGCATCTTGTCAGAGATTTCTGTGTTGTCAGGCAGAACCGAGCATTCGAGGGTAATAACTCACTGGAGTCCCTGAAATCCCTGATGGACGCACCAGGTAAAAGCATCCAGGGTTGAAACCAGATCAGAAAGGTTATTGTCAGCCTGGGGCTCCTGTAGAGGTGCATCCACGTTGCAGGGATTTTCCTTATGCTGAGGAGAAACCTGGGTTTCTCAGCTTTGGCACAGTTACAACATTTGGGGTGAGACCATTCGTGGTGGTGGTGGGGCCGTCCTGTGTATTGAAGGATGGTTAGCAGCATCTGTGGTCTCCATCCTCTAGGTGCCATTCTACCCTCCCAGCTATGGCTACCCCAGATGTCTCCAGGTGGTTTCAAATGCTGTGGGGCAAGGGAGTGGTACGTGAGCAAAACCACTCCACTTGAGAGCCATTGGTCTACACTTGTGGAAATGTTTGAGGGTGAGAGTGTCGAGCTTGAGTCCCTGCTGTACCCTTTATGAGCAATGAGGTCTTGGAAAATTAATAGTACTCCAGGGGCCTCAGTATTCTCATCTATAAAATGTAGATAAATGAGATACACTTTCATAGGAAGGTTATATGGGATTTACTGAGATAATAAGACAGTACATGGAAAATACTTGGCATAGCATTTATTTATTTTTATTTTATTTTAAGACAGAGTCTTACTCTATTGCCCAGGCTGGAGTGCAGTGGCATGATCTCCGCTCACTGCAACCTCCATCCACCTCCTGGGCTCAAGTGATTATCCTGCCTCAGGTTCTCGAGTAACTGGGACTACAGGCGTGCGCCATCATGCCCATCTAATTCTTGAATTTTAGTAGAGACGGGGCTTCACCATGTTGGCCAGGATAGTCGGATCTCTTGACCTCGTGATCTGCCCGCCTCGGCCTTCCCAAGTGCTGGGATTACAGGCGTGAGCCACCGTGCCTGGCCAAACATAAACTTACTTTCTTACCTCTTCTGCTGAACTCTATTTGCTTCTTTTCCCAAACGTCTTTATCCAGAAGAGCTTTTAGCAACAAAGTTACCCAATGCCCTTCCCTAGTCTCTCCTTGCAACTGCCTCTTAGCAGGGGGTGGGAGGAAATCCTCGGCAGGACCAATTTACATGACTGTTTGGAGGACTCTGGCTAGACCCAGAAGGTGTTTGCATTTTTAAATTGGTTACTAGTGTCAGAATGTTTCATGAGTAAGAGCCCAGCCTCTATGTTGGACGCCGTGAATTTGAATCTCAGCATTGCCGCTTTGTATATAACCAGAGGATGGATTTGGGGACCCAATGGATCTACCATGACATGAACTTGCACCAACATTCACCTGACCTCCAAAATGCCTATTCTGACTGGTAGACCCTAGTCTCAGCCTAGTGCCAGTTCAGAGCCTGTGTCCAGTGATCTTGCACAGGTCTCATTAGTTCCTTTTCTCCTGTTCAGTCATCCTGGTAAAAGGCTGTGTATTCCCTTGGGGGCAGGCTGGGAGAAAGATTGACAGTATAAATTTTTGACAGTGGAGCAGAGTCCTTTCTGGAGGGGACCTGGCTTCCCATTCAGACAAGGGACTCCGAGTCTGTGAACTGGCTTATGTCTGGAAATTGAATGGAGAGTGTGACTGTTTTTGTGATTCAGATTAGACTTCTGCTCACATGACCTAGAACTCTTCTGCAAACACAGATCAAGTAAAAATGTGGCAGGCTTCTTATCTATTTCACTTCTAGGAATGCCAAGATCAGCAGGCACCATAGGTCTCTGCGAGTCAGGCTATTCTGGTTGCAGCTTTGACTCTGCTGTCTTTTATGGTAACTGCATCCACCTTGCCTTTGGGGATTGAGTGCTCTGATCACTTGGCCCCAGCCCCTGTAGTGTGCCTATGTCACTTACCCTCTTTATACGTCAGTCTCGTCCTCTATAAAATGGGCATCCTCATTGCACCCACCCCCAGGGCTGCTGTGAAGTATAGATGGATTAGCATATGGAAAGTAATAGAAGAGGGTCTCAAAGCCCATGTGTCGTTATCAGAATTATTTCATGACAGGGGAGAACTGGAGGAGAGAGGAAGGTGCTGAGCAGAACCATGTGCTTTCCCACCAGTGTTTCCTGAGCACCTACTATGTGCTGCCCACTGTGAGAGCTGTTAGGGTTGAAATAGGGAGCACAGCAGTGTAGGGGTCGCCATCAGGAGCTTAGTGGGGAGACCATTGTGCAACATGGTTCCAGAGCTTGGGGTGGGGAAGCTCAGGGAGTACAGGGGCCTAGGATCTTGGGCAGAATCATGGAAAGGACACAGCCTCCCCAGCCTCTCCTGCCTCCGCTGCCTCCCTGGCCTCCTCTGCTTCCCTGGCCTCTCCTGCCTTCCTGGCTTCCCCTTCCACCCCGGCCTCCCCAGTCTCCCCTGTCTCTCCTGCTTTTGAGGTGGGCCAGGAGCTGCTGGTGCTCACTTAGCCTGTCCTGGACTCTGGGTGTAGCACTTCGATGTCCAGAAAATACCTCTGGGTTCAGCTCATCACACAGCCAAGGAAGGAGCTCCACACTGACACTAAGGGTTCATCCTGGGCTCATTCATCAGGACATGCCTCCAAAATATTTCTCCTCGTCTCCTCCCTTTGTCCACCTGCATTGTCTCTGTGCCTGAGCCCCGGCTGGGGGTCTGCAAGGATCCCCTATCTCCTCTGCCCCTGCACGGCTGGGTCCCAGGCAATCTGTCCACCCACCACGCCTCTCGCACCTTGCCCAGCACGCTCCAGCCCCACAGTCCTCTTTTTGCTTCTTTCCCAGCCTCTGGGCTTTTGCACACGCTGTTCCCTCTGCCTGAACACCCTCCACTGGGCTGAGAACAACTCTCTGAGACCTCTCTCAGCTGTTGCTTCGTTTGGAACAGCCGCTGCTGCTGGCCCTCTCCCAGTTGGAAGACCGGCTAGCCTCCTGTCTTTTTCAGTTCCCATGGCCCCAGCACTTCTCCTTGGCCTCCTTTGGCCGAATTGAAAATGTTCATTCTCAGTGACTTCTCACCCAGCGCTGAGCCCCACTGGATGAAGGCAATGCCTGTCATGTTCACCACAATATCCCCTCCCCCATCACTACGTCTTGTCCACAGTGATGCTCAAAAATGATCTGTTGGTAGGCAATGGGAAGGTGCATTCATGTCATCCTGCAGGAGGAATTCTCCACGAGTTTTGAGCAGCCTCGGGTTTCCCACCACCTCCAAATCATGGAAGACACAGGGTAAGAGCAAAGACAAGGTGGCTGTGGCCGATGTCCACCCTCTCGGGGTGTCCCTTGTCTTCTCTCCTCCTTGGTCAGGGAGACCACCGGGTTGCAACCTGGCTGGCGCGGGGAGGAGATGCAGGGCCTGGCCAGAGCGGGCCTGGCCAAGGGCAAGGGCAAGGGACAGGGACCGCCTGGGCCTGAACAGGTGACAGCGGCCCAGGCCCGGGTCCGGCGTGTCCGCGGTGCACGGGAGCGGCCAGCAGTGGGCGCCAGGGAGCCAGAAGCGGCCCGAGGAGGAGCCCGCGCCGGCCCGGATGCCCAGCTCCGCGCCGCGCGGACCCAGCAAGCCCGCGCTCAGACGCCCCAGCTCCGCCGAGAGGCCGCTCGCGCCAGGTGCTTCTTCTTCCCCAAGTGCAGGCAGAGCCCCTGGAGCCATGGCAGCCCTTCCGGCAGGTCCGAAGCCACTGGCAAGCCCCGAGGCAGGGATGGCCGGCCCAGGAGGGAGGAGGACGACGTTCCTCCCTAGGAGAAGAGGCTGCGGCTGTTGCTGGAGGGGGGAAGCGCACAGCCCCAGGACTGCGAGGACGGGGAGGACGCGCCGCGGCCGGGCAGGGAGGAGACCGGCACCCAGACAGGTGGCGACGGCAGAGGAGTAAGTGACGCGGGCGCGGGGGTCCGGGGGTGCCGGGGGCGCGGAGGTGCCGGGGACGTGGGGTAGAGGCGGCGGGATTCTCCGTGGCTGGCCCCGGGTTGAAGTTGGTTACTGAGCGGCAACTCCTGCGGGCGCGGAGTGACAGCTCGTGACGGCCTCCGAGACGCCAGCTGCCCCTTCTCGGCTGTGTGGCTTCGACTTCCTGATTCTCCCACGACGTCCCTCGCTGGGAGACCCGCTGGACTCTGCGGCTAGCCAAAGGGGAGGGGGAGCCCCGCGTCCTGGGGGCTCCCAGCAGGGGAAGGGGCGGGGGTTGCCCTGGGCATCCTGTCTGGGGCATCTATCTGGGACTCTGTCGGTGCCTCTCACCTGGCGAGGGGCCTGTGGTGGGGGCAGGGGGAAGTCCCTGGCGCCAGGCTTGGCCAAGCCCTGCTCTGCTGGGCTGCGGGCTGGCGGCGCTCACGCAGCTCCTCACCTGTCCCGCATCTTCCTGGTTTTTTTTTCCCTTTCTATTTGGGCAGCGAGAATTGAGAGGAGGCAGATGGCTTCCATCCCAGAAATCGTTCTCTTTCCATCCCTACAGAGAGGGACAGAGAGGCAAAGTTCCTTGCATCCCCCGGGGCGCTGTCCCTATGAGCTCCCGGTTTCCTGCACACGTGGGCCCCTGAGTCACCGGGCCTGTGTGTGTGGGATGGGGCTGCGTGGCCAGCCTGGCCTCCTGGGGTTCACTTTCTGCTTTCCTACCCCAACTCTTCCTGTGTGGCTTTGCTGGCCTTCCACTGGGGAGGAACGTGAGTTTGGAGGGCAGATGAGGGCCCGCTGGAGAGCTGTACCCCTCAGTGAGGGCCGCCACCTTGATGGTTTTTGATGGATAATGGGGTTGACCTCTTTGTTCCTTCCACATGTTTTTATGTTTGACCATTTGCTCAGCTGAGCTTGTCTTAATAATTGGATTCGTGGTTAATGAGTCCCACATGGGAGAGAGGGCGGCCTTCATTCTGAACCCATTTAGGCAGCACGGGCAGCCCTCCTCGCCGTGGGCTGCATCAGAGCCCCACCCTGCCCAGTCTTGGGGTTGCTCCTGGATGCTGTCTGGGAGGCTTGCTCATGGTGACATCCTCATCTCCCTGTGCACGTTACCGCATTCAGAGCTTGGGTCACCTGGACACTGAGCTCAGGCGAATTTTCTCTGAGATCCCGGGAGAAGGAGGACAGTTCTCTGGAAGGTTTTCCAGGGCCGATCACGGAAAGGATGAGAAGGGAGAGGTCCTGATCAGGGACACAATTACGGTGGCAGTGTGACACCAGGAAACTTTATTGCGTAAAGTCCCTCTCACTCCCTCTACCTCCTTCTTTTACGTGGACTCTGCCAAAGACCAGGATACTAGAATGCAGTGGGGTGACCAAGCGTATTGGGACCTTGGGAACGCGAGTCTGGAGCCAGGCGGCTGGGGTTTGGATCCTGGTTCTGCCCCTCCTTCGCTGGCTGACATGGCACAAGCCACTTACCCTCTCTGAGCCTTACTGTCTTCACTGGCAAATGGATCGGTCTAGAGACCCCAGTGCCTGCGGTTGTTACTGCTGAGATTAAGGGAAACTCGTCCATAGAAGCACTTAGCATTGTGCCTGGCACATAGTGTATGGTGGATAAATGGGACTTAGGACTGAAACTCATGCCTTAGTGTGTTTTTGCAGCGATGTTTTGTTCTGGGGTGCATCACAAGAGACAAGGTCCTTGGCCAGGCGTGGTGGCTCAAGCCAATAATCCCAGCACTTTTCGAGGGCGAAGGGGGGATCACTTGAGCCCAGCAGTTTAAGACCAGCCTGGGCAACGTGGTGAAGCCTCATATCTACCAAAACAAAAACAAAAACAAAAACAAAACAAAACAAAACAAAAGCCAAGTATAGTGGTGTGTGCCTGTAGTCCCAAGTACTTTGGAGGCTGAGGTGGGAGGATTGCTAGAGCCTGGAAGGTCGGTCTGCAGTGAGCTGTGATCATGCCACTGCACTCCAGCCTGGGTGACAATGTGAGACCCTGTTTCAAGGAAAAGAGAGAGAGAGAGAGACAGAGAGACCCACAAGAGTCTTAAGCCAGAATCTCCATGTTAAAATGCTTTCTGGAGGCTAAAAGGATGATATGTTGATAATGAAATATTTAAAAGGCAGAAACCCCACTGAACTGTTTGGTCCACAGAGGGAAATGGGAATCGCATGACCTGAAGGATGATGGAGGAACTGAACAGAAACCATCCTTGTTTCCTGAATCTGAACGTGGCACCCTCTTTTCACGGTGTCTGTATTTTCTCAGTCCAGCGGCCCTTCAAAAAGAGGGAATCTTGATTTTCAAACTTAAAATTTGACCCAAAGCCCACTGCTGTCCACAATGCAAACCAGACACATTCCTCTTCCTTTTTAGTTTCTATGGGAATACACTTTCTAAAGAACCCATGAAGCAGTGTCAGGCTGGTACGAGGATCAGCAGT
Organism: Pan troglodytes; assembly: GCF_028858775.2. Taxonomy (NCBI): domain Eukaryota; kingdom Metazoa; phylum Chordata; class Mammalia; order Primates; family Hominidae; genus Pan; species Pan troglodytes. Next base: position 19,235,253 of record NC_072405.2, read on the forward strand.
GATTTCTTTGAGGAGGAGAGCCCGTTTCCTCACTCACAGGCCATGTCTGAGTGGATCAAGAAGAACAGAGTGCCCTTTTATGAGATTTTGTCTGCGTAGACCATTAGCTTGGTTAAAATGTCAAAACCATCCTTGTTCTTTAATAGCAGATTATTTTGGACTTTTCTCTGCAAGAAGCAGCATGAGCATTCAGATGCCTTTAAGGATAAAATGTTCTTTCTCATCACCAGGCCTGGTGCTCTGGATGGCTGAGGTTTTAATGTGACTTGGTGTTCCTTGGGGTGGCTCCCATACTGTGCTCTTGTGGTTGGGTGGCAAGAGGTTGCTTTATTCGGTGGTGGCTATAGGATGTTTTAGCAGATAAATCGGGACCCCAGGATCCCCAGAGTGCCAAGTCCTGCTGCAGGGCATGTGTTTATGGTGGGGACCTGGGGGGGTGGAGGGTGGGGGGCATTGATTTCCTGCCAATATCAGAAGTTTCACAGGCTTCCTTTGTATCCACAATCACCGACCCCATTGAGAAGGCCTAGAAAACCTGGCCCTCCCCAAGCCTTTATTGACAACTTGTGAATGATCCCAGGGTGTGTCTGACCTACAGCTCCTCCTGGAGGGAGAGAAAATTCTCTCCTAGGTATTTGGTTATCAACCTCAACCACTTGCTGAGCCTTCCCCAAGACCAGGCATCTTGTCAGAGATTTCTGGGTTGTCAGGCAGAACCGAGCATTCGAGGGTAATAACTCACTGGAGTCCCTGAAATCCCTGATGTACACACAAGTTGAAAGCATCCAGGGTTGAAACCAGATCAGGAAGGTTATTCTCAGCTTGGGGCTCCTGCAGAGGGATTCCTTCAGAGGTGCATCCACGTTGCAGGTATTTTCCCTTCTTGCTGAGGAGAAACCTGGGTTTCTCAGCTTTGGCACAGTCACATGAATTCGGGATCAGACCATTCATGGTGGTGGTGGTGTTGGGGAGGCCATCCTGTGTATTGTAGGATGGTTAGCAGCATCTGTGGTCTCCATCCTCTAGGTACCATTCTACCCTCCCAGTTATGGCTACCCCAGATGTCTCCAGACAGTTTCAAATGCCATGGAGCAAGGGAGTTGTACGTGAGCCAAACCACTCCAGCTGAGAGCCATTGGTCTACACTTGTGGAAATGTTTGAGGGTGAGAGTGTCAAGCTTGGGTCCCTGCTGTACTCTTTATCAGCAATGCAGTCTTGGAAAATTAATACGACTCCAGGGGCCTCAGGTTTCTCATTTATGAAATGGAGATAAATGAGATACACTTTCATAGGAAGGTTACATGGGATTTACTGAGATAATAAGACAGTACATTGAAAATGCTGGGCATAGCTTTTATTTATTTTTATTTATTTTTTTTTTGAGATGGAGTCTTACTCTGTTGCCCAGGCTGGAGTGCAGTGGCATGATCTCCGCTCACTGCAACCTCCACCTCCTGGGCTCAAGTGATCCTCGTGCCTCAGCCTCCCAAGTAGCTGGGAGTACAGTTGCCCACGACCACACCTGGCTAATTTTTGTATTTTTAGTAGAGATGGGGTTTCACCATGTTGGCCAGGCTGGTCTCAATCTCCTGACCTAAGATGATCCGCCCAGCTCGGCCTCCCAAGGTGCTGAGATCACATGTGTGAGCCACCACCCTGGGCTGGGCAAAGCATTGTAACACAGACAAAGCACAAAATACTTGGGCAATATCTTTCTACATTTGGGTTGTCTAGAGTCCATCTTCCATCCCCTTATGTACTGGTGTGGTGCGGAGCAGAATATCACCCACCTAGACTGCAGAGTGGATTTGGGTGGCATCTTGGCTTTCTGCACAAGACTTGCCTGTTCCCCACCATGTCCCCCTGGTTCTCAGGGTCCAGGATTCCAGGAAGCAGGGATGTGGGCAGGCAGGGCAGGTGGCCCACCCGGTTCACTCCCACGCTGGGGACCTGCAGAGCCAGCTCCCTGAGACAGGTTGTTTGGACCAACATCTGGGTTTCTGGATTTCCATTTGAGCACAGCTGGACTACACAGGCTGAAGCTCTGTCTGCCGAGATATAGATATTTCCCTGGTGACGATCTTTCAAGCTGACATGAAGACATGGCCACCTGCCGGAACATGTTGTGTCTGCTGTGGCGCTCTTGTAATTTGTGAGGCAGGCTCCTGAGGAATGCAGTGTGTAAGTGGGAAATGGTGGGAAGTTCTTGCATCCTCCCCTGGCCAAAAGTGCTGCCTGCACAGGTTGGTGGATGGTCCTTCGTGCAGGAAGAAGACATGAAGCACATTCCTGTTAGCTACAACAGAGAGGGGCAGGGTACACACTGGATATTTCGAGCCCATCCAGGGAAGCAAGTCTTACTATGCTGGGAGTACTTTGGAATGGGGACTGTGTTGCCCTGGGCTTTAATTATTTCAGGAACATTTAACCCCAGGGCTGGCAGGCTGGATCTTGATATGTGTTTCTCAGTTGGAAAGACTTTGGACCATACGGAGATGTCTTCTCAATTCTTTTAATTTCATTAAGGTTGTCATTTTTCTTCTCGTGGCCTCTGGATTGTGACACAGAACTCAAGGGACAGGAATGAGATGAGTTGGAGGCTGGGACAGGGGTCCCTGCCAGGGATGCTGGTGACTCACGTGACGATGTTGATGTGTGGAGTCCGGTGCCTGGTTTGGGGAATGTTCGTGGGATATGTTCCAAAGGACTGTCGGACCTATCAGGTACTGGAGGTGAATGGTCAGGTCTGATCTCAGGGCTGGCAGTGTCAGGCAAGGACAGGAAGTTGACGTTGGACTCATTGGCTGAGGTTGCTTGGGACCCAGGGGGCAATGTGTGCCAGGACAGATGGGTCTGGGGCTAGGAAGGCAGATTTGGGCTGGAGACTCGGGTTTGGGAGGCATCCCAGGTTGATAGTGGTTGAGGCTATGGAAATGACCGCGATTGCCTGGGATGAGAGTGGAGACAGACAAGATGGGGGTTTTGCTCTAAGCCTGGGGAGCCCACCTCCCAGGTTCAAGCGATTCTCCTGCCTCAGCCTCCCAAGTAGCTGGGAATGCAGGTGCACGCCACCATGCCCGAGTAACTTTTGCATTTTTAGTAGAGATGAGGTTTGGCCAGGCTGGTCTCAAACTCCTGACCTCAAGTGATCGGCCCACCTTGGCTTCCCAAAGTGCTGGGATTACAGGCATGAGCCACCATGCCTGACCATTTTTAAATATTAATTTTTATGAAATATTTTCAAGCACATTTTACTATACATTGGAAAAGTCAATCATGATTTGAAAACTTCATCAGAATCCAATCAAATGTCAATTAACCACTTAATTGTGGATAGGTAAGGAGACTATTTTGACCAAAACATATTAGAACAATTAACACTTATAGAAATAATCAATGTTTTAATGTTTTAGTTGAATTAAACCATCTTTTATATTCTGGCCGGGCACAGTGGCTTACATTTGTAATCCCAGCACTTTGGGAGGCCGAGGCTGGCGGATCACCCAAGGTCAGTAGTTCGAGAGCAGCCTGGTCAACATGCCGAAACTGTCTCTACTTAAGATACAGAAATTAGCCAGGTGTGATGGCACACACCTGTAATCCCAGCTACTTGGGAAGCTGAGGCAGGAGAATCATTTGAATCTGGGAGACAGAGGTTGCAGTCAGCCGAGATCACCCCACTGTACTTCAGCCAGCCTGGGTGACAGAGCGAGACTCTGTTTCAAAAATAAATAAATACAATAGAATTCTGAATTTTATATTTAATAATTATTTTTGTAAAGAGAATGTCTTGTTTATTGGAGTTGTTGAATTTATTGAATTGGCAAAAATTATGTACAAAAGGGTATACAACATGATGTGATTGAAGTATGTATACATTATGAAATGGCTAAATCAAGGTAAATAACATATCACCTCCCAGACTTATTTTTTTGTGGTGAGAACACTTAAAAAATCTACTCTCTTAGTGATTTCCAAGCGTATGATATGTTGTTATTAACTATAGGTACCATGTTGTCCCACGGATCTCCTGAACTTATTCTTCTCTAAAAATGACATTCTGTGTCCTTTGGCATCTGCCCACTTCCCCACTCTGGCAACCATCATTCTACTCCGCTTCTATGAATTCAACTTTTTTCTTTTATTTTTCTTTCTTTTTTTTGAGACAGTCTCCTTCTATTGCCCAGGCTGTAGTGCAGGGGTGTGATCTTGGCTCACTGCAGCCTTGACGTCCCAAGTTCAATCAATCCTCCCACCTTAGCCTCCTGAGTATCTGGGAGTACAGGCATGCACTACCATGCTCCAATGATTTTTGTATTTTTTGTAGAGATGGGCTATTGCTATGTTATGCAGGCTGGTCTCGAACTCCTGTGCTCAAGCAATCTGCCAGCCTCAACCTCCCAAAGTGCTGGGATTACAGGCATGAGCCACCATGCTTGGCTGAGTTCAACTTTTTTAGATTCCACATGTAAGTGAGATAATGTGGTATTTGTCGTTTTGTGCCTGGCTTATTTCACTTAACATAGTATCCTCCAGGCTCATCCATGTTGTCTCAAATGGCAGGATTTCCTTCTTTTCGAAGGCTGAATAGTATTCCATTGTGTACATACACTACATTGTTGCTGGAAGTTTAATGGAGGCCAGTTGGGGAAGGAGGGGGAGAAGATTCATTCTAAGTCTAGATGCTCCAGCACCCACCCAGGATGTGTGCAAGGAAGTGCAGGATGCTCCTGGTCTTGCAAACTGTGGTTTGTGGGACTGCAAAGCCCCTATCCTTCCACAGTGCTTTCTGTCTTGTTATCACATTTCCTTGGAGGAGAACCCAGCCTTGGTGGAGAGCCCTGCTCTGGCTTTGTCCCTCGGCATGAGATGGCAAAGGATGGTGCTGCTGGGAGACCCTCACGTCTGCATACTGGGGGCTGTTTGCCTTCTCCGTTCCTCCTTCAAGTATCTGAGCAGCTCCTGTGTGCCAGCTGCTGATCTACAAGACGGATCGGTCCTTGGAGATCACGCTGTAGCAGAGGAGGCAGGCTGTAGCCCACAGGCCAGAACCAGCTCCCTGCCTGTTCATACAAATAAAGTTTTATTGGAACACAGCCACACCCATTTCAGTGCATATTGTCTGTGGCTGCTTTCCTGCTACAATGGAGAGTTGAATAGTTGGGACAGAGACCTATGGCCTGCAAAGCTGAACTATTTACCATCTGGCTCTCAAGAAAAAGGGAAAAAAATGCTTATCTTTGTACCCCGACAGTCTTAGATTAAGAGGACTTGTACCACCCTGACGTCACAGGCGGCCATGAGTCCAGCGACCCCTGAAATGTACACAAGTCTGGGCTAGGGTTCCAGCAGGTGAGTCCCAATTTTGCAGATCTTTGGTATCAGGGGCACAACCCAGGATTTTGAGTGGGGTTTCCTCATCACTGTGGCTGGGCACTGGGCTAGTGTGCTTTCTGATTTTTGTATGGGGAAGAGAAAGGAGGGAGGAAATGGCAACTTGTTGCCCTGTTCTAACGTTTTCCTAAGATGGGTCTCCAGATAAGGGCTTGGGATCTCACCTTGCACAGCTTACAAAACCCAGTGAGGCCGGCTGTCTTGGCGCTGCCACTCTGAGGGATGGAGCCCCCAAATGACTAGGAAGGGAGATAAAAGAATGGTTTCTGCAAGCTCAAGAACTGGCGTTATTGAAATTAACATTTCCCCCAAGTTTTACAATGTCTAGGCATGCATATTTAAGTGTCTGCCTCAAAAGCTCTTGCTAATAACAAGATGGTGCATTTCATTTCCTTTTTTTGTTCTCTGAGCAACATGCAGCTTCCTGCACAGCCCTCCTTGCAGGCAACTGCACAGAGGTGACAGTCCTCCTGACTGCCAGCACAGATCCCCAGGGCCTCTGAGGGCCCCGTATTCTGGGGGCAGCCTTTCCCCCTTCTATTTGGCCCCAGCTGGAAGGGGTCAGATTACCCACATCCCAGTACAGGGCTCCTGCCTTAGCTTCTCTAGGGAGTCTGGCTTCCTCTGACCCTCTAGAACTCACCAGCTGAGGATCAGAGCCCCGGGGCAGGAGCCAGGGCCAGGGGGCATTGGGGGTGGTTTGAGAGTACAGTTCTGGAGGGGGGCAGGGCGGGCCAAGGGAAAGCTGCTCAGGGGAGACTGCAAAGAGATGGCAGAGTTAGGACAAGAGGGCCAGGCATGGTGGCTCACACCTGTAATCCCAGCACTTTGGGAGGCCGAGGTGGGTGGATCACCTGAGGCCAGGAGTTTGAGACTAGCCTGGCCTACATGGTGAAAGCCTGTCTCTCCTAAAAATACAATAATTAGCCAGACATGGTGACACCTATAATACCAGCTACTTGGGAAGCTGAGCCACGAGAATTGCTTGAACCCGGAAGATGGAGGTTGCAGTGAGCTGAGATTGTGCCACTGTACTCCAGCCTGGGCAACAGAGCAAGATTCCACCTCAAAAAAAAAAAAAAAAAAAAAGTCAGGACAAAAGAAGGAGGGAAGAGAAGGGAGCTGTGGGGCAGCAGCCAGGACCTTAAAGGCACAGAAGAGGAAGTTTGGATTTCCAATTCCAAAGGACATGAAGACAAAGTCACACACCTTTATTTAACCTGTTCCAGGTGAGGCTGAGCTTTGTGTATTTTCCTTGTTTTCCTTTTCCTTGTGTTCAGGCTGTTGTAGAAAGAGGTACACAGGGTCTCTGTGTGGTGCCCTGTTCTGGTGGCCTTCAGGAAGCATGGGGTGCCCTGGTTTCCTTGGCTTCGTGTCCCCCTTTCCTCCTGCTACCCCTGACTGTGCACCCCACCTTATCCCTCAGACCATCCTCCTGAATGGGCCTGGCCAGGGCTTGTGTCCTTGCTAGTCTCTAGGAAGGAAGACGCTGTGGCTTGAAAGCTTGTTGGCTTAAGTTGCAAGGTGTAGGTGCCTGGGAGGGCATGTGCATGGCCCTTTGACTGATCCATTCATGTTTTTCTTTTTTGACTCTGTTCTATGTTGTCCTGATGGAGGGGTAAGCCCCTGCCTTCTGCCTTTCCTGCCTTGGACTCTTGCAATTGGGCCAGATGAGAGGGTCCATGTGGTCTGAGAATTCAAGCAATGCAGGCCAGGCATGGTGGCTCACACCTGTTATCTCAGCACTTTTGGAGGCCAAGGCGGGTGGGCCAGGAGTTTGAGACCAGCTTGGTCAAAATAGTGAAACCCTGTCTCTACAAAAAATAGAAAAGTTAGCCGGGCTTGGTGGTGAGCACCTGTAATGCTAGTTATTTGGGAAGCTGAGGCAAGAGAAACACTGGAACCCAGAAGGAGCAAGTTGCAGTGAGGAGGAGGTTGTGGTGAGGAGGAGGTCGCAGTGAGGAGGAGGTTGCAGTGAGGAGGAGGTTGCGGTGAGCCGAGATTGTGTCCCTGGACTCCAGATTGGGCAATAGAGCGAGACTATGTTTCCAAAAAAAAAAAAAGTTATATAGAAAACAAAAACTAAACATCCTCTTGATTCGCTTTTTTTGATCTTGCGTCTCAGAGGTAACACTGGGAAGGGTTGGGGTATACCTCTCCACACCTTTTTCTTTGATTTCTTTTTATTTTCTATTCTACGTTCTGAGATACATGTGCAGAATGTGCAGGTTTGTTACATAGATATACATGTGTCATGGTGGTTTGCTGCACCTATCAACCCGTCATCTAGGTTTTAAGCCCCGCATGCATTAGGTATTTGTCCTAACGCTCTCCCACCCCTTGTCCCCCACCCCCGACGGGCCCCGGTGTGTGATGTTCCCCTCCCTGTGTCCATGTGTTCTCATTGTTCAACTCCCACTTATGAGTGACAACCCGCAGAGTTTGGTTTTCTGTTCCTGTCCACATCTTTTTCCTCTGTACACGCAAGCACATGTATTTGCATATAAGTGTTTATTGTAATTTTTTTAAAAAGTAAAAATGGAATAATGCCGTATTTATTCTTTGGAAAGCCTGCTTTTCAGGCAGCATGTCTTTGACATTGTCTCACGTTGGAACCTGGGTACCACCTTCTTCTCCCAGCAGTTATTCTGACGTGTGGATGCACCATGCTTCGTTTAACCAGCCCTGCACCGATACGTCTTTGGATGGTTTCCGCCTTTTCCCAATCACAGACGGTGTTCTGATGAATTTCCTCACACACATCACTTGGTGCTCTGTGCCTGCATTTCTGTGAGATGTTCCTGGAGGTGGGCTGTCTAGGTCAGAGGGGGATCTGTGCTTAATTTGCATCCTGTGCAAAATTCCATCCAGTCATCCGGCTCCCCAAGTGCTCACATGGTACTGTCCTCTGTAGACATCATCTTCTGCAGATGATGGCACGACCGCCTCTCTTTCTTTTACTCACACCAGTCTGCACCCTGGTGTCCTGGGGTGTCCAGCCCCTACCTGCTTGTCTGTCCCCACCCCACAGTCCCCCCAGCCCCTGCTAACAGGGACTCTGGCTTCTGAGCTCTGGCAGACTGCCTCACTCTGGAGAATTTTGCTTTCTCAAACATTCCTGGCAATGTTACTGCAAATCTCGAGGCCTGCATTTGCCGCCTTCAGGCTTCAGTTTCCTCAAAAGTAAAATGGGGATAATGTGATGCTACTGTCTACATCCTAGAGCTGCCATGAGGGTTCAGTGAGATCACTGTTGAGAGCACGTTCACAGCGCCGGCCCTGTGCGCAGTCAGCACGTGTGGGGCAGGGCTGTTGCTGATACGTGGTTGACTGCCATTGCTAGACTGTGGCTTTACCATGGGCATTGTCTTTAGTGCCGAGCCCAGAGCCACCCCTAGTACCTGCTGTGTTTATAGAGTGATTGAGTGTCAGGGTCAGAGACTGGGGCAATGGCAGCAGAAACAGAGGAAAGAAGTGGGGCTTCTAATAGATTCTGAACCAGTGGCCCTTGAGATGAAGCCTTCTTGCCAAGGTCTGGAGCTGTCCTGTGTGTTCTAGGCCCGAGACTGGAAGCTAGGCCTGGCTGCAGCCCCGGCTGAGCTGGGGAAGTGCAGGTCAGCATCCTGCTTCATTAGGACACCTCCAAACCCAGCTTAGACCTGGATGCCAGGTGACCCTCTGTTTACTCTGAGCCCAGACAGAGGACAGGGAAGTGTGCAAGTGTGGGGACCCTCATCACAGACCTTGACTCTGAAAGGCATATGGGTTTGTGCACGTGTGTGAGCACGGCTGTGGCTTCTCTGTGAGTTTCAAGCTCGAGGTTGTGTTTATGCAGGGTTAGGCTTGCCAGGTAAAATACAGGAGGTCCAATTAAACCTGAATTTCTCATTAACCTTTTTTTTTTTTTTTTTTTTTTTTTTTGGTGCAAATATATACCATGCAATATTTGGCACCTTCTTACCCTAAAAAATGATTTGTTGTTTATCTGAAATTCAAGTTTAACTGGCATCCTGTCTTTTCAGTTGCGACGTATGAGAGTTCCGTGTGGGGGTTATCAGTGTGCATTTGTGAGTTCCCATTTGAAGGACTCTCTCTAAGTGTCTGTAGGTGTCAGGATGGAGATGGACATAGAAGATCCTCTTGGGCCGCTTTAGTGGCACCTAGAGGCTGTGGGGTTGGACACTTCAGCGCAGGGGCCTAGGCAGCACTGTCCAGCACCTGTGTGCTCCTGTCTTCTCCATGGGGGCTGACTTCCCTGCCATCTCTCTCCAAATACGGTGAAAAGAGCTATCCCATCTGCCCCCATCTGGAGCTCGGCTGCCCAGCCAGACAAGATGGCAAACAGTGTACAGATGGCTGCAAAGCTTTCCCCAGCTCCTTCTGCAAGGGGCCTGCAGATTAAATGGAAGCCCTCATCCTCACCGCCTCCCCCTTCCAGAAAACCCAGGCCACAGCCACCTCTGAATGCTGCTTTAGAAGCTTCTCCCTCCTCGTGATTAAACCACCCCAAACAAATAAAGCACTGCATTTCCACCATAGGCTTGTTCACATGCATGCAGCCAGTTGTCTTGGATCCGCCTGTGTGCCTGATTCATCAGGGTGAGGGGTTCTCCTCTGAGGTGCTTGCAAAGAGCTGCTTGCAAATAGTTGCTTAATTTTCATCTGAAAGACTCTCTGTAGAAACCAGGCCCAGCTTTGAAGAAAGCCCTTTCTCCCCTATTAGCAAATTCTGTGTCATTCTTTTTTTTTTCTTCCTTTTTTGAGATGGAGTTTCACTTTTGTTGCCCAGGCTGGAGTGCAATGGTGCAATCTCGGTTCACTGCAGTCTCTGCCTCCTGGGTTCAAGCGTTTCTCCTGCCTCAGCCTCCTGAGTAGCTGGGACTACAGGCACCCACAACCACACCCGGCTAATATTTTTCTGTTTTTACTAGAGAGGGAGTTTCACCATGTTGGCCAGGTTGGTCTTGAACTCCTGACCTCAGGTGATCCACCTCAGCCTCCCAAAGTGCTGGGATTACAGGCGTGAGCCACCACGCCTGGGTGTAATTCCGTGTCATTCTGGATACTTATCATGACTTCAAGCATCCAGGACTCTGTCCTGGGTATCCTGAGACTGAGGGTGTATGTGTGTCCAGCTGGCTCGGAGGTTGTCTACAGTCAGGTTGAACCTGGCCTCTGAGTGCGTGGCAGCCTCATGTGGGAAATACCACCAAGGAGCCTCATCGTGTGCTTTTAGGAGACAATTTCTATTTAGTCATTGCTGAATCTGTTACAGACAGGGTCTCGATTTCTTGCAAGTCCTGTATGAGGTGGGTGCTATGATTATCCACATGTTCACTTGCTCTCTCTGGCCTCTTTCAGGCTCTTGCACTTCCTTTGTTCTTTTCCTGCCACAGGGTGTTTGCACATCCTGCTCTTTCTGCCTGGAAAAATTTTCCCTCTCCCTGCCTCTTCACCTGGTCACCGTCTCATCTGACAGTGGAGTCACTACATCCTCAGTGACGCCTGGCCACACTGACTCAGTCACAGCAACCCCCTGTTATCTGCTTTCATGACACCAGGTGCCTCTCTGTGGTAGCCACTATCTCAGCTACGGCTTCCTATTTCTGTGTGTGTCATCCTTCCCCTTCAAGACTGTGGTCACCGTAAGGGCCAGGGACATGCCTGTTCTGATTCTCATTTGTGTCTCTGGTGTTTAGTATATCCTCACCTAGAATTTGATTAATGAATGACAGCATACCCATTTTACAGATGAGAAAGTTGAGGCTCGGGAACATTATGTAACTTGCTCGGTATTAGATAGTGATGGTTTGAAGCCATCTGGCTGGTCGCTGGGTGCACACTCTTAACCCCTTCACTATTGTTCTTCTCTCATGGTAGTTCTCCAACAGCAGGAGTGAGAGACAACTTTAGGACAGGTGTAACCAGAATCTCAGGGGTTATCCTAGAAGGTGGTGTCAGGAACTTACTTGGCTACGGGCCTTCTTACTGTATTGCGTAAAATACTCAGTTTTTCTGACTTGCCTTTAGTAAAGACCTTAGCAATATTGAAGCACAGTTGTCAGTAGGAAAGGGTCTATGTTTATCCTTTTTTAAAAAGGAGTCTATATCATATTTATCTTGTGGTCTGCCATGCTCCCCGCTCTTCTTCAGCTTCAGTTATGCAAAATTCACACTTCTTCTCTTTACTGCCTCTCTCTTACTTGTTCAGTTTCTTTTCTGTGTTCGAGATTGCTTAGAATTTTTCCCCATTACTACAGCCTGCTTCCCACCTGTATCCCCCAGCCAGCTTGTTCTGGATTTTGTCAACAACAGTTCCAGCGTTTAGTGAGGGCTGGATTGAAGGAAAGCCTTGGAAAAGGCTGTGTGATGAAAGGTGAAGACACTTAATGGGCAGGCAGTCATGAGGGTTAATTCAAAGGCTGGAAGAAGGGCAGACCTGGAGGACTGGAAATGTCTTTGCGCTGAAGGTCATGTGCAGGTGGAATGAAGAAGGTGAGCCTTTTGGGGTGAACTGCAAGTATTTGATAATATCCCTGTCCCCATGGTTGAGGAAGTCTTGATAAGCATCCTTAATGTGATGGAGGGATTAAGGAACCCCTGGTTCTACCTGCCCAGCATGGCAGTAATATGACACAGCCAAGTTATTGATTTTTGGTTGCCCAGCTGTCATCAGCTCAACATTTTCTGTTAGTTATAGCTGCAATTTGCATTAGTTATCAATGCCAGTTTTGACTTTCCTAGTCAATAAAGTGTTCTGAGAGTGGTGACTAAGGCTGAGCACTACCCATAATCATGAGTATTACAGAGGCAAGCCTCCTTGCCCACCTACCTGCGGGTGATGAGACACCCTAGGGAAATCACTCAATTCTTTGGAGGACCCCGAATAAATGCCCAAGTCCATCTGTTCATCTGTCCATCCATCCATCCACCCTTCCTTCCTTCCATCCGTCCATCCATCCATCCATCCAGACATGGATATATCCAACCAACCACCCATCTATCTACCCACCCACCCATCTATCCATCCATCTCACTCTCTTATGCACCTAGCTATCATCCACCTGCCCACCCACCAACCCATCTGTCCATGCACTCACCCATGCATCTATCCACCCATTCAATCATCTAACCATCTATCCACCCACCCATCCATACATTTATCCCTCCAACCCCTCACCCACTCAGCCATTTCTCCACCCACTCAGCCATCCCTTCACTGACTCAACCATCCATTCATTCGTCCACCTGCCCGCCCACCCATTATCCACCCATCCACCTATGTATCCATCCATCTGTTGTCCTTCTGTTCATTTATTCCACAAAGACTCCTTAACCACCTGCTAGATTCCGGGGAGGTACCTGCTCTAGTAATTGAGAACATGATCTCTGGAATATGAATCCCTGGGCTCAAACTGAACTGCCTCCTAGCTAGCTGCTTGGGTAAGTTATAGAAACTGTGCTTTGACTTTCTTATCTGAAAATTGGCTATTAATAGCGTCTACTTTTGCACATGTAGTGAGGATTAAATAAGATGTCACATTAAAAGTGCATCATCGGCACTCAATAGAGATTAGGTTTTACCATTCATTATTATTCTTGGCAGATGCTGCAGATAACGTGGAGAGCATACGAAAGACACATGTTTGAACAAATAGTGACATACAGGTGCTACGTTCTGCAGTAGGGGAAGGTCAGAGAGCCATGGAGAGGGCCTAGCCCAATCCTGGAGCTTCAGAAAAATGTTCCCCGTTGAATTCCTGTTTTAGCTGAGACTTGTGGGATGGGTAGTAGTTGGAGATCCCACACAGGATGTGACCAAGTTAGCCAGGGAAAAATTGGGTCCTGGCACCCATGGCAGAATTGATTGATGAGTTCTTCTGTCTCCTTTGTTTGGAAGTCCACTAGGTCTGGGAATGTCAAGTTGGGGGAGGGCGCTGACAATGATCATGACCTTCACCTGTCCTCACATGTCCTCTGTGTATCTGCAAAGCCTCTGCCTCAGTCTCCTCCTTTGGAAAGTGGGATTGGAAACCACATCTGCTTCTCTCCCAGGACTGCTAGGAAGACAAGATTAGATGGCAGGTGAGAGCTCTTTGAAAATGAAAACATTCTAGTATTTGAATACAAAGTGTTCTTTGCCTGTGATGTTTCCTAATCTGTGAAATCATACTGGACCTCGAAGCTGTCTATTAAAAAAATAGCAAAGTGGCTGGGCATGGTGGCTCATACCTATAGTAGTTCTAGCACTTTGAGAGGCTGAGGGGGGTGGATCATTTGAGGCCAGGAGTTCGATACCAGCCTGGCCAATATGTGAAACCCCATCTCTACTAAAAATACAAAAATTAGCCAGGTGTGGTGGCATCTGCCTGTAGTCCCAGCTACTCGGGAGGCTGAGGCACAAGAATCATTTGAGCTCAGGATGCAGAGGTTGCAGTGAGCCAAAATTGCACCACTGCACTCCAGCCTGGGCAACAGAGTGAGGCTCTGTCTGAAAAAAAGAAAGAAAAAAGCAAAGTTAACACTTCCTCCGTCTCTCCCCTGGGGGAGGCAATTTGTCAATGATTGTTGTTGGATTTTACACACAGGGAAATCTAAGGAAAGTGTGGAAATCAGACCAGGACTCCAGACTCTGGTCTCCCTGTTTGCAGGGTCTTAAAATGGGGAGCCACTTTGGGTTCTTTCTACAAGATTGCTTTTTTAAAAACAAACAAACAAACAAACAAAAAACTCAAAAAAAAAAAAAAAGAAAAAAAAAAGCCCTGACCTAAATATTCACAAGGGACTTTAGGCAATATCTGCAAACAAAAGTGAGTGAGGAGTGAAATCTGTCTTTACAACTAAGACAGCTCCAGAGTTGAAGCATGTGGAAATATCTCTAGAGACAGAGACTTGGGTGGGTTTTGTTTTGCCAGTTACAAGCTATGAGAACCTGGGCAGGTTTACATCTCTGAGCTTCTGTGACCTTGTAAAATAGGCTGCATTGCGCTAAACTTGCAGGAGGAATCCCAGCATCCTCCTGTGCACAAGGCTGGTTTCTTCCCATCCTTTTCCTTGTTCTGCCTCTCTCCTCCTCTCCAAGAGATGAATACATTTGGACCCAGTAGGGGCCTATGTTTGCAAAAGCTCACAGGTGATTCTCATGCAGCCAGCCTGGCTCTGGCACTCAGTTCTTGAACACTTCTGGAGGCACATTTACTAGTGAGGAAGGTCACTGTGTGTGAAAGGCATGCTTCATCTTCCATTCCTTTCTTCCATGAAGCAAGGCGCATGGGTCGACTGAGCTGGGAGAGTCCATGGTGTCAGCCTCCCCCACGCTTCCCTCCCTCCTTATTCCTTGTGTGCTGTACTTTGTCTCGATTTCCTGTACTCTGCACCAAGCCAGGAGATGGTAAGATCTCAAAAAAATCACTTTCTTGGGAAATGGGATCAAGAGGGTTTTTGTTTGCTTGTTTGTTTGAGACAGGGTCTGTCGCCCAGGCTGAAGTGCAGTGGCGTGACCTTGGCTCACTACAGCCTTGACCTTCTGGGATCAGTTGATCCTCCCACCTCAGCCTCCTGAGTAGCTGGGACTGCAGGTGCACACCACCAGGCCTGACTAATTTGCCTATTTTTTTAGAGATGAGGTTTCACCATGTTGCCTAGGCTGGTCTCAAACTGCTGGGCTCAAGCAGTCCTCCATCCACCTCGGCCTCCCAAAGTGCTGAGATTACAGGCATGAGCTGCTGTGCCTGGCCAAGTTTTTATTATTATTATTATTATTACAAAAATTTCAATAAACATAAAAGCAGAGACAGCAGTTTAATGCGCTATCATATACCCATCACATAGATTTAAAAACTATTAACATTTGCAATATTTACTCCATTTGTTTTTCTGAAGTATTTACAAAATAGTTTACAGTAGTTATGTAATTGCATCCTGATATTCACCCCTACGTAATTTACTTTCCCTCTAAAAACATGAGGGCATTTTTTATATGATCATTGTCATACCTAATCAATTTACCAGTAATTCCTTAATATCCTCTAAGATCAAGTTTACATTCAGATGTCTTGTCCTCAAAATGTCAATTGTGATTATTTTTTTCTTTGAGCAAAGATAATAAGATCTCGAGATGTAATGACAGAGATTCCATGTTAGCCCTGATGTCTAAGCTCGGTGGTCCATTGTGGCTTTACTTGAAAGTCTGAGGCTAGGCGTGGTGGCTCATATCTGTAATCCCAGCACTTTGGGAGGCCAAGGTAGGCGGATCATGAGGTCAAGAGATCAAGACCATCCTGACCAACATGGTGAAACCCTGTCTCTATTAAAAATACAAAAAATTAGCCAGGTGTGGTGGCGGATGCCTATAGTCCCAGCTACTCGGGAGGTTGAGGCAGGAGAATCACTTGAACCCGGGAGGCAGAAGTTGCAGTGAGCTGAGATTGCACCACTGGCCGCCAGCCTGGGTGGCAAGAACGAGACTCTGGAAAAAAAAAAAAAAAGTCTCTCACTGTGGTCTCATAATAAAAGGACACTCCAATTCCCATCTGGTCCATGCTCCTTAATGTTAGCCCCCTCCTGTGGGGAGGTGGGGGTGACTTTCAGCGCAGGTTCAAACATTCCCAGGGCTGGCTCTGATCCCAATAAAGTCCATCGTCATGAATGAATGTTTCCCTTGCAGGATATTCTAAGTATTGTAAATAGTGCACGTGGAGTGTCCTCATGATGCCTGTGATGGTAGTGAATATTTATAGGTTTCTTTTAGTGCCTTTCTTTTTTTTAGTGTTTTCTATAGTTCCATGTTTCTACAACCCTTAGGAACATCAGAATCGTGTGTGTGGGTGCTTATTAAATAAACCAGTTCCTGGAGCTCACTCCCAGTGACTGCCAGTCTGATGATTAGGGGCTTAGCTAGGACCTAGGTTTGCAAAAGCTGCCAGCTGATCTCATGCAGCCAGCCTGGCTCTGTCTCTGGCGCTGGGAGCTGGGTTGGGAACTAGTCTTTGGTGCTATTCTGCTGATACTTCAAGTTGGGCTCTTTGACTCTGTCTTGTATTGTCATCACTTGTATTCAGGTCTGTTCTTCCCCTGGATTGTAAACTCCTTGATGTCTGGGTCATCTCAGCTCATGAGCTGAGCTTTCAGTGGGTGCTCAGTGGAACAGGTGCTGAATGGAGTCAGGCTGTAGGGAGGCCAGCGTGTGTTGGTAAGTGAGAGACAAAAATCATTTTAAAAAGAATCTTTTTGCCCTTCAGTTGTGTTTGCCATGAGTTAATGTGATTTACTCTAGTGGAAGCCAGTGCAGCTTAAGTGGAGATCTTGCCCTGAAATGGAGCCAGGTTATGGATCAGCAGAGCTGCCGAAAGCATTTTGGGGGAAATGTTTCTGTGTCACCCTCAGTTGATTGAACTGAAGTTTTCACTCCGGTTTAACACCACGTGGGGGCCATTCTGACTTCTGCGGAGTGGGTATGATCAGATCTTCTGTAAAAGTGTAAGTGAGGGGGCTGGGCACGGTGGCTCACACCTGTAATCTTAGCACTTGGGAGGCTGAGGTAGGTGGATCACTTGAGGCAGAGAGTTTGAGACAAGCCTGGACGACATGATGAAACCTCATCTCTACTAAAAATACAAAAATTAGCCAGGCATGATGGTGCATGCCTGTAATGCCAGCTACTCAGGAGGCCGAGGCAGGAGAATCACTTGAACCTGGGAGGTGGAAGTTGCAGTGAGCTGAGGTTGCACCACTGCACAGTATTCCAGCCTGGGTGACAGAGCGAGACTCCGTCTCAAAAACAAAACAAAACAAAAAGTGTATGTGAGGAAACTGGAATTAAGCTTGGGGATGTTGGGGGATGGAGGTACTTCATTTACTGAACAACAAAACCATAGGATACCAATGCTGGAGGAAGAAGCATCATCCTCAGATTCTACTAACTCAACAACGCATGAGATGGGGACTTGGTGTCCGAGAGAAAAGCTACTTTTTAGGTCTTGAACCTTGATCAAACCATTTCTGAATTCCTCATACACATATAATCAGGTGCTATGAGTGGTACTGATTGGATAATCTTTCTGTCATTTCCTGTGCTAGGAAGGAAAATACATGTACAGCCAACTTCCTTGAGGGTTCGTTCTTTTGCATCAGGGTGTCTCAAACTGCTGCCCTTAAAACACCTGTAAGAAAATCATCCAGGCGGCTTGCTCGCTCTGCATGCAGGCCCTTTAGAATCAGAGTCAGAATCCCTGGGGCTGGATCCACAAAATGAAATGACATTTCAACGAGTTTGTCATCATGTGAGAGAGAATAGGTGAGTATTTGGATACCTATAATACAAAGTAGATTCAAAAAGAATGACTTGATTATTTTAAATGTTGTGTTTAAAAAAATTTAATACAGAAAAGGCTGAGCACGGTGACCCATGCCTGTAATCTTAGCACTTTGGGAGGCGAAGGCGGGTGGATCATTTGAGGTCAGGAGTTCAACACCAGCCTGCCAACAAGGTGAAACCCCATCTCTATTAAAAACATAAAAATTAGCCAGGCAGTAGTGGTGCGTGCCTGTAATCCCAGCTACGGGGGAGGCTGAGGCAGGAGAGTTGCTTAAGCCTGGGAGGCAGAGATTTGGTGAGCTGAGATCGTACCACTGTACTCCAATGTGGGTGACGATTGTCTAACCACCACTAAAATGGGTTCTGAGTCCAACTATTAACATGAAGATGACATCCATTGTGGTCGTGTACATTTTGTTGCCTTTCCGGGGTGAAGGACATTGGTGACCATTTGTTTCCTCTGGAACGGTCGATTGGTCATGAACTTCCTGGTCCAGGTAGTCACTGTGTCATTCATGATGGTGGTTGATCCTCAGGTAGTTAGGGAGGAAAATAAACAAGAAGTTATATATTTAAAACCACGTTTCAATTTTAGACCTGATTAATTGACTTAATAAAGGGCATTAGCACTTCTACTTCCTACAGTCCCTCCCTTTACTTCTGGAAACTAGTTATTTCTAGGTTGTTTTATGTTGTTAAGGTTGACCACCTTCTCTTTCTGTTCTGCAATCATAGTCCTATCACTAGCCTTTTGTCATGGTCATTCAATTCACAAGTTGCTTATTTTTTAATTCCTTGGCTGACTAAATTTTATTATGAAGACTTTTTTTTTTAAAGAGCTCAGAAATACTGTATTCTTTAAGTTCTTCGACATGTGATCATGTCTTTTGCCTATTTTGATTGGGCAATAATTTAGCTGGCTATAAAATTCTTGGATTATACTCTATTTCCCTTAGAAATTATAAGCACCCATCCACTGACATTTCATTGTGCTTTATTTTATTTTATTTTATTTTTGAGATGGAGTCTTGCTCTGTCACCCAGGCTTGAGTGCAGTGGTGCAATCTCGACTCACTGCAAGCTCTGCCTCCCGGGTTCACACCATTCTCCTTCCTCAGCCTCCCGAGTAGCTGGGACTACAGGCGCTCACCTCCATGTCTGGCTAACTTTTTTGTATTTTTAGTAGAGATGGGGTTTCACCGTGTTAGCCAGCATGATCTCAATCTCCTGATCTCATGATCCACCGGCCTTGGGCTCCCAAAGTGCTGGGATTACAGGTGTGAGCCACTGTATGAGCCCAGCCTCATTGTGCTTTATACTAACCCCCTTTCCCTGGCCTCTTCCAGCTTGTCTTCTTCTCTCCCAGTAGTTTCTTCATGAAGAGGCCATGTGCTATATTCCGTGAGATATTTCACACTCAAAGAAGACTTCTTTTATACTCTTTTGATAATTTGTCTGGGAATCACTGTCTTGATTTATAAGGGAGTTTGTAATAAATACAATAAAAGAGAAACACAATATATTTTGAGACATCAGAGAAGGGAGAAACCAATTCTATTAATATTTGGGGTTAGCAGGGAAGGCTTAGTTAAGAGGTAACATTTGAACTAAGCCTTGAAATAAGGGAAGGATTTGGCCATGCAGAAATGGCGAGAGAGTAGAAGCAAGACATGATGGTTAGCGGTATGTATCAATTTGACTGGGTTGTGGGGTGCCCAGATATTTGGCTACACGTTATTCTGGGTGTGTCTCTGAGGTATTCTGGATGAGGATAACATTTAATTGGTAGACTGAATAAAGCAGATTGTCCTCCCCAATGTGGGTGAGCCTCATCCAATCCATTGAAGGCCTGAACAAAACAAAAAGGTAGAGTCACAGAGAATTTGCTCTTTTTACCTGATTATATTTGAGCTGGGACATCAATCTTGTCCTGACTTTAGATGTGGACTCGAGTTGGAACTATATCATTGGCTGTCCTGGGTCTCCAGCTTGCTGGCTGCAGACTCCAGGTCTCCTTAGCCTCCATAACCATGTGAGCCATCCCTTACAACAAATCAATCTGTCTCTCTCTATGTGTATAGCTCTACCTCTATCTCTCTGCTCTTTCTCTGGAGAACCTAGAATAATACACAAGGTTATATTAGAGAAGAGGATGACCCAAGGAAAAGCATGGCGGCAGAAAAGTGCAAAGAGGGTTTGGGAAGACTGGGGTCCTGATGGGGAGTTCGGATTTCTCTTTGTGTAGCATGGAGAATCCTTGAAAATATTCAAGAGGTGAAAATTGTATTTGTGGAAGAACACCAGGAGTATGTGAAAAGAAAAACACTCACTCCATTTTAACTCCACTGAAGGGGACATCAACGGGATGCACTGGGGACATGGGTTGGAGGGTAGTTGAGGCCATATCTGGAGGATCTTTACTTCTAGTCTGAGTCTGAAGTTATCTTTCTGGGGAGTGGGAAATTACAAATCTTTGAGCTCCACTCAAGAGATGGTTTTGCTAACAATGGCAGGGCGACGATGGTGGTGGTGGTGGTGGTGGTGGGAAACTGTTATCATGAATTCTAATTGGGCTTCTGTTATTCTAGCCAAGAAAATTGGGGGATGGACTTTCAGTAGAATAATACAGATCTGGGAATCAACTGTATGGAGGAGGTAGTTATAGGTGACGAGATGTCTCAGGGACAAAGTTTGGTAGAAGGAGAAAAGATACTAGGCTGCTACAAAAAGAATTGCTGTTTTTGCCATTACTTTTAACGGCAAAATCCGCAATTACTTTTGCACCAACCTAATAGGATGCAAACTTCGGAGCCATCTGCATCAGAGGGATTGATGAAGATCAACAAAATTTGGGAACACAGGAAAGGAGCGGGGAGGGTAATGACTTGAGGGCATAGCCGGGATAATCAAGGTTTTTCTTGTTAGCATGTGGAGACTTAAGCATGATTATATGTTAAACACCTGGCACATACACGGTGCAAAATGTTTATGAGTGAAATGACAAGGGAAGGTGGTGAGTCATGGGAGTTCCAAGGGAACGGGTGATAAAGGCAGGTCTCAAATGAGGCACAAGTGAAGAAGGTAGCTTGGGAAAGGAGAAGGATGCTTCTCCTTATAACATGGGAAAGGCAGAGGAAGAGGATCAAGATACAGTGATCTAGGGATGAGATGGAAGTGAGTTGAGAGAAATCAACTCTGGGCTCTGAAACCCCTAGGGCTGGGTTTGGGGGGCTTTGAGATATGGAAGAGGTTTAAAGTCAATTGTTATAGCAAATATGGTTTGGAATTTATCTGTGATGCTTAAAAATATTGCTGAACAGAAGTGAAGTCTACCCTAGAGTTGGATGGTGAGATTATTTAGTGGAACTACCAGATCCATGTTGTGATTCTTTCCAGTATCATTCAGCAGCCCTTGGGCAGTTGCGAGGCAAGTCATCAATGGGGTATGGAGATTTTCCAGGTGGGTGTGGTTGAAGGAAGGGAAGAAAGAGTTTAGGAGCACATTACAAGAAGAAGGTGACTGTAAGGTCCAGGCTGAGCAGGAAGGTAAAGCAAGAAGTAAACATGAGGTTGTGAAGAGAAGTTTAGAGGGATGAGGAGGCAGGAGAGGTGAACAGTTGCAGGATGTAGCTAGAGTGGCGATGTTAGATCTTGGGGCCAGAGAGCTTTACAATGATGATGAAGATCAAAGGGCATTAGAATCAAGCTATAAAGAGCCACTGTTTGACGTTGGGATGTGAGGATGCTGCAGGTGGATGTCTGCACATTGATGGTGAGAACATGGTCACCCTGGCCCTGCTGGGTCTTTGCTAAAGAGACTGTGCTCTGTTCTTGGGGCCGTTTTCATCACCTGATTAGAGCAGTGGTCCCCAAATGGTGTTCTTTTGGCCATCTGTATAAAATGTTCATAGGTCAAGGATAAAATGGAAAAACAGAGACAATGTCACAGAAATGTGCCCACCAGTGAAAGACCACCAGCTGTCCTTTTTGGAGGATTGTTCTTTATTCTAAAAATGTATATATTCTATTCTATTAAAACATTTTTGTATTGGCATTTTTTTTCTCTTTTATGAAATGCAATGGGGTAGAAATTTGTAATGTATCCAATTCTCCTGTCTTCATGTATTGCCCTGTGGTGGGGGAGGGGATGTGGCTAGTACTGGCCAAGAGGCTGGGGGCAGAGGTGCAATGTTAGACTTCTAGCCTGGAGCGTTTAATTCTTAGTACAAGACTCCTAACATTCTTCTCCCTCTGTTCCCTGCTTGGTGATACTCGAGGTATTGCAACCCCCATTAACCTCTGTCTTAGGGCAAGTTTGATGGGAAACAGAGCACCCCACACCTCCCTGCAGATGTAGCATGAGTGAGAAAAACAACTTCTGATGTTTGAAGTTACCAAGATTTTGGAGTTGTTTGTTATTGCAGCAAAACCTCACCTATTCCGACTAATCATGGTGGAATTTCTCTCTGTGTGTGTGTGTGTGTGTGTGTGTGTGTGTGTGTGTGTGTGTGTAACTGGTAGTTTAAAAAAGTTCCTTCTTACCCAAAAGAAAAAAAAGATAGCAACCTTATGTTGGTTCTCAAATTAAAAAAATATTTTTACTTGTTTATAAAATAGAAAAATCTGAGAATCTGTAGCTTAGAGAACTACAGTGTGGGATGTCTATAAAGACCAGGTTATTTTATCAGCCCCTAACACCCCTTAATAGAAGCTTAGCCAAGACTTGCACTATTTCAGTCTTTCCCATTCCACATTCCATGGACTCTTGAAGAGACATTGATGAAACGGTGCAGCCATGAACCACCCTCACTCAATCCTAGTGGCAGAACCCCCCCTTTTACTGCAGAATGAGCTTCTTGCTACAGTGATACTGCAACCCCTTAGATATATCCTGTACTAATTAAATTAAAACACGACCAATACTTTTGCTTTGTTGTCCCCCAAATTAAACAACTTAATCATGAGAACCCAGAGAATTGGATTTAGTGTAACTGATTCCAAACTGTCAGTAAGAACATAACTAAGTTATATTTTTCTCCAATTCAAATAAAAGAAAATTGACAATAAAATGCTGATGAATATGTGTAGCTCAGGAGGTAGAGACTGCTTTGAGATGCAGAAGTGTTTGTTTTTTTAATCTATATTCTTGAGTAAAGAAAAAATCCATCTCTCTTTCCTAGAGGGGAAGACTTTCAGAGCTGGGCTTGGCAACAGCCTGACTATCGGAGGCTGAATTAAACAAATAGGTACCTCCCTGGAGTGAATGGTGCTTTTCTCCTGTTTGGGGAACCGTGCTTTTATGGTGGAGTTTGCGTTCTGTCTTGGTCTCCGGATGTGTGTATCTGTGGGTGGATGTCTGCAAGTAAATGGCAGTGTATACCTGTGTGGGTGTGTACAAAATTCCCATGTGAATCTCAGCTTTGTGGGGATCTCCGGTTCTTGAGCCCAGTAGATGCCATTTGAAGAAAAAATCACTTGAAAATGAGACAGAAAGAATGGAAACTAAATCCTAGCTCTAAAGGCACCAGGCTGATTAAAAAACAAAACAAAACAAAACAAAACAAAACAAAAAACCTCTGGATCTTCTTTGTATTGGACTCTACCTACCTCTAAATGACATTTCTGTTTCCTATGAGATCATTAGAATGAAAAAGATCCTGAGCACGAAAGAGCAGATACTGTGTGATAGTGTGTATATCAGGGTGTCAGCTGTGACACTGCTGACATTTTGGCTCAGCAATTTCTCTGTTGTATGTGTGGGGGTTCCCTGTGCATTTCAGGATGTTGAGCGGCATCCCTGGATCCCTGGACTCACTGGATGCAGTAACACAACTCTCCCCAAGTAGACACAACCCCCAGTGTCTCCAGATATTCCCTAATGTCCCCAGGGGGCAAAATAGCCCCATCTGAGAACTGCTGCTTTCATAAAGTACAATGTCAGGTGAAATAGGTGAAGGCTGTTTGTAGTCAGGGGTTAATAGAGATGGAAGAGACCCCAGGAATATCCTGGAAGGGGCTGTAATATTTTGTTTCTTGAATTGGGTGTCAGTAATATGGAGATGTTCAGTTTTTTTTGTTGTTGTTGTTGATTTTGAGGCAGGATCTTGCTCTGTCACCTAGGCTGGAGCCCAGTGGCACCGTCATGGCTCACTGCAGCCTCTGCCTCCTGGGCTCCAGCAGTCCTCCCACCTCAGCCCTCCCTAGTAGCTGGGACTACAGGCATGTGCCACCACAGTTGCCTAATTTTTTATTTATTTATTTTTTGTAGAGAGGGTTGTCTCACTATGTTGCCCAGGCTGGTCTCAAGCTCCTGGGCTCAAGCAATCTGCTCACCTCGGCCTCCCAAAGTGCTGGGATGACAGGCATGAGCCACTGCGTCTGGCCAGTATGTTCAGTTTGTAAGAAAAGTACTGTGTTGACCTCTTCTATGTGCACATTTCTTTAAGTAATAATTCAATAAAGCATTTAGAAAAATTGGTCATAATAGGAGTCATTTGTAGAGTGATTGGCATGAAAGCTGATCACCTTAATTTGAACTACTCTGAAATGAGCACCAGGGGCCACCAAGAGGACCCTTTCAAGGTGTCATAGCCAAGGAGAGGAGTGTGTTGTGTACATCTCTGCATAAAGGATTTGCTGGTTACATGGAAGGATGAAGCCTCCTTCTGAGGACAGAGGCAGCAAAGCAAGTGGAAGCCCAAAGCATTGAGCTTTCCAAATGGACTTTGCTAAAATCTTGTGGATGACTCATGCTCTTAATATACACCCATGTACATATTGTCCATATAAACATTAATTCTGTAACAAGGCCCACACTTAAGGGTTTTTTTTTTTTTTTCTTTTGTGACAGTCTTGCTTTATTGCCTAGGCTAGAGTACAGTGGCATAATCGTGACTCACTGCAACCTCCGCCTCCTGGGTTCAAGCAATGCTTGTGCCTCAGCCACCTGAGTAGCTGGGACTACATGTGCACAACACCATGCCTGGGTAATTTTTGTATTTTTAGTAGAGACGGGGTTTCACCATGTTGGCTAGGCTGGTCTCAAACTCCTGGCCTCAAGTGATCTGTGCACCTCAGCCTCCTAAAGTGTTGGGATTACAGGTGTGAGCCACTGCGCCTGGGCCCACACACAAGGTTTGAGTTGAGATAGAGAAAACTCTGGCAGTACTGAGGAATTGGGCCACAGTCTCTGGGAAATATGCACAATTTCTGGAATCTTCTCTACTTCCAGAGTTCCCACTTTCTGTCTCCTGTTTATTCAACAAACTTATATGGAACCACAGTGTGTCTAGAACTTGCCAGGCGTGGAGGATAAAAGATGACTGAGATCGGGCATGGTGGCTCATGCCTGTAATCCCAGCACTTTGGGAGGCCAAGGCAGGCGGATCACTTGAGGGCAGGAATTTGAGCACAGCCTGGCCAACATGATGAAACGTCTCTACTAAAAATACAAAAATTCGCCAGGCATGGTGGCATGCACATGTAGTCCCATCTACTTGGGAAGCTGAGGCAGGAGAATCGCTTGAACCCAGGAGGCAGATGTTTCAGTGAGCTGAGATCACACCACTGCATTCCAGCCTGGGAGACAGAGCAAGATTCCGTGTCAAAAAAAAAAAAAAAAAAGATGACCGAAATACAGACTCCCTCAGAGTTGACTCTAACACAAACTAGGTAAGAGCCCAAGGTCTGGCTGGGCAGACACCTAGATCGGCCTCATCCTGCAGCGTCTACTAGAATGAAGAACACTTTTTTCTTTACCCATGAAAATGTTTTGTGCTTCATACCCACAAGTGCAATTTCTGTTAATTGTGCAAAATTTGTCACATAACTCTGCCTGTATTCTTAGCATTTTTCCTTTGAGAGATTTCTCAGCACATCATCTTTGGACTATGTGGAATTGGAAATTTACTTAGAGTCAACAAGTACAGGAAAGTCAGTTCTTAGTCAAGAGTTAGGTTTTCAAAGACAGTGGATAAAATAAAAAATCAAGATTTGATGTACAATCAAGATTATACGTGCAAATCCCCTCATCATTCATGAAGTTTAGCCGTCAGTCTTACCGTGGCTCACCAGGTCCAATCCATACTTCTTCCTCCACGATTGGAGCAGAGGGTGATTTTTTTTCTGAGCAACTGATGAAGTCATTTAGAGACCATTTGCAGTAGAAGCCATGTGTACTAGAGACCAATCAATGTGCCCTCATGGCAGTATTTCTGCCTCTCTCCCTCTTTGTTCTTGCCAAGTACCCATACTTCATTTTCCATAGATTGAAAGAGCCCAAGTTGGGCCTATGTCTAGGAGTACAATTGCTGGGTCATTTGGTAACTCTATGTAGAATTGTTTGGGAAGTTGTTAAACTGTTTCTCACAGTGGCTACACCATTTTAATTCCTACCGCTGTGTATGAAGGTTCTAGTTTCTCTGCATCCTCACCAACACTTGTTATTTTCTGGGGTTTTTTTTTTTTTTTTTTTTTTGAGACAAAGACTTGCTCTGTCGCCCAGGCTGGAGTGCAGTGGCACAATCTCAGCTCACTGCAAACTCTGCCTCCAGATTCAAGTTACTCTCCTGCCTCAGCCTCCCGAGTAGCTGGGATTATAGGAACCTGCCACCAGGCCTGGCTAATTTTTGTATTTTTTTTAGTACAGACAGGGTTTCACCATGTTAGCCAGGCTGGTCTCACACTCCTGGCCTCAGGTGATCCACCTGCCTCGGTCTCCCAAAGTGCTGGGATTACAGGCATGAGCCACTGCACCAGGCCAATTTTCTCTATCTTCGATTCTAGCCATGCTTATGGGTATGAAGTGGTATCTAATTGTGGTTTTGATTTCTGTTTCCCTGATGATGAATTTCATTGAGCATCTTTTCATGTGACTGTTGGCCACTTGTATGTCTTCCTTGGAGATGCGCCATATTTTTGTATTCAAAAATGAAAGCACAGGTCCACACAAAATTTTGTACATGAATAATTACAGTAGCAACACTCCTAATAACCCAAAGAGAGAATTAATCCAAATGCCTATCACCAGATGAAGAGATACACCTATTGTTTTCTACCCACATGGTGGAATATTATTTGATCACAAAAAAGAGGAAAGTACATACGCTACAGCGTGGATGAACCTTCAAAACAGGTGAAAGATCACATTCTACATGATTTCATTCAGATGGAAATCTACAGAAATAGGAAGTCGATTAGTGGTTGCTTAGGGCTGGTAGGGGCATGGGAGGATGGGGGTGTTAGCTAAAGGGTATGAGGTTTCTTTTTGAGGTCATGAAATGTTCTAAAATTGACTGGTAATGTTTGTGTATATCTCTGAATATATTGAAAACCATTGAAATGTAAAAAATGCAAAGAAAAAGGAGCCCAAGTTGCAATTTTATTCAACACTTGATTGGCTTTAAAAATAGATTCCAGGCTGGGCATGGTGGCCCACACCTGAAATCCCAGTGCTTTGGGAGGCTGTGGTGGGAGGATTGCTTGAGACCAGGAGTTCCAGGCCAGCCTTGGCAACATGGCAAGACCCTGTCTGTACAAAAAAAGAAAAAATAAATAACAGCTGGGTGCAGTGGTTCACACCTGTAATCCCAGCACTTTGGGAGGCAGAGGCGGGCAGATCACCTGACATCAGGAGTTCAAGAGCAGCTTGGCCAACATCCTGAAATCCCATCTCTACCAAAAATATAAAATTTAGCCTTTTGGTACTCCGAGCAGCACCATGGCGGTTGTTAAGAACAAGTGGCTTATGAAAGGTGGCAAAAAGGGAGTTAAGAAGGAAGTAGTTGGTCCATTCTCTAAGAAAGATCAGTATGATGTGAAAGCACCTGCTATGTTCAATATAAGAAATACTGGAAAGACTTGGTCGCCAGGACCCAAGGAACCCAAATTGCATCTGATGGTTTGAAGGGTCTTCTGTTTGAAGTGAGTCTTGCTGATTTGCAGAATGATGAAGTTGCATTTAGAAAATTCAAGCTGATTACTGAAGATGTTCAGGGCAAAAGCTGCCTGACTAACTTCAATGCCATGGGTCTTACCTGTGACAAAATATGTTCCAAGGTTGAAAAACGTTCAACAATGATTGAAGCTCATGTTGATGTCAAGACTACCGATGGTTACTTCTTTCTTCTGTTTTGTGTTGGTTTTACTAAAAAACACAACAATCAGATACTGAAGACCTCTTATGCTCAGCAACAGCAGTCTGCCAAATCCAGAAGAAGATGATGGAAATCATGACCTGAGAGGTGCAGACAAATGACTTGAAAGAAGTGGTCAATAAATTGATTCCAGACAACATTGGAAAAGTTATAGAAAAGGCTTGCTAATCTATCCTCTCCATGATGTCTTCATTAGAAAAGTAAAAATGCTGGAGAACCATGGATTTGAAAGGCATGGAGCTTCGTGGTGACGGTAGTAGTTCTGGAAAACCCACTAGGGACGAGACACACACATGCTAAAGTTGAATGAGCTGATGGATATGAACCACCAGTCCAAGAATCCGTTTAAAGTTCAGACTTAAAACAGTAGCAAATAAGAAGTCCTATTTGTGAAAAACAAACAAGAAACAACAATGAAAGAGCAAAATTAGGCTGGTGTGGTTGTGTATGCCTGTAATCCTAGCTACTCAGGAGGCTGAGGCATGAGAATCACTTGAACCCGGGAGACAGAGGTTGCAGTGAGCCAAGATTGCACCATTGCACTCCAGCCTGGGCAACAGAGTGAGACTCTCTCCAAAAGGAAGAAAAAAAAAAGTATCCGGGCTTGGTGGCATGCGCCTGTAGTCTCAGCTACTCTGAAGGCTGAGACGGGAGGATGGATTGAGGCCAGTAGTAATTTGAGGCTGCAGTGAACTATGATTGTGACACTGCACTCCAGCCTGGACTGCAGAGCGGGACCCTGTCTCTTGTACACACACACACACACACACACACACATACACATACACATACACATACATACATACCCAGGTTCTACCTCTGGTGATTCTGACTCAGTAGGGTGGGATATCCCCTAGGGATCCTGCTATTCAGCCTGGTCTGGGATCCACTTTTCATTGGGAACTGAGACACTGGCTGTGAGCCTTTCTGTCCTGAGATGTAGAGGTCATGGCGATGCAGGTTCAAGCTTAAGGAGACCTGACTGTGCGTTAGGTATTGTGCTGAACATCATCTCTTACTCTCACAGCAACATCCTTAGAAGGTTAATGATGTATCCGTGCTCTACAGATGAGGAACTGAGCTTTCAGAGGAGTTTAGCTTGTTTAAAACTTATTCTTCCTATTGGAAACTTCGTACCCTTTGACCAGTGACTCCCATCCCCTCCCTTTCCTTCACCCCAGCCCCTGATAACCACTGTCCTACTCTCTATTTCTGTGAGTTCAACTTCTTTAGATTCCACATATAAGTAAAACCATGCAGTATCTGTCTTTCTGTGCCTGGCTTATTTCACTTAACACAATGTCTTTCAGATTCATCTGTGTTGTTGAAAATGACAGGATTTCTTTCTTTTTTAAGGGTTAACAGTATTCCGTTGTGTGTATATAGTACATTTGCTTTACCCTTTCATCCACTGATGGACACTTAGGTTGATTCTATATCTTGGGTATTGTGAATAGAGCTGCAGTGAACACAGGAATGTAGGGATCCCTTCGACATATTGATTTTGATTTTTTTTTTTTTTTGGTCTATATCCAGAAGTTGGGTTGCTGGATTATATGTTTTGAAATCTATAGCACAGCAGCGTGACTATAGTCAATAATAATGTATCTTTCAAAACAACTAAGTGGGCACATTTCAAATGTCGCATCATGAAAATTGTCGGTAAATTAGGGGATGGACGTGTTCATTAGTTTGATTTAATCATCCCACATTGTATACACGTACCAAAACATCACATACATGGGTACAATTCTGATTTGTCAATTAAAATAACGTTAGTTAAAAAAATAACTTGTTCAAAGCCCCAGTTGGGATTGATGGAGCTTGGACATGCACCAAGGCTGTTGCTCTCAGGCCCACAGAGTCCTTTGTCCACGAATGTTGAAGCCCTACCTGAGATTTCTACTGAGATCAGTGTAGGGATTCAATGTCTCAGAATCATCCCATCCTCCAGGGCCCACAAGTCCATGACTGCTGCCTCTACCCCCGACCCTACTGACCTGAAATGTGGCCCCTGCTTTCATTTCCAAGAGCATACAACACTTACACCAAGCATTGATGGGTTTTGTTGACTTCATTTGAGATGTGGGGCCGTGGAGAGGGTCCCATGATCCTTGCTTGGTGTTGGCCAACTCATTGACTTCTCTCCTTTGACTTCACCCTTCCCTTTTCTACTCACCTCCTCTGTCATGGATTGCTCTGGGAATTCTGAGCCGTGGTTCCTTTATTTTGCAGATAACCTTCACTCTTCTCTGCAATGAATCCCAAAAGTGTGTAGTTGAGCTGACTGCAAGGTGCTTGACACGCAAGAGAATTTACAAATGGGATTCGGCCTCTGGAAAGTGGTGGTAGTTCCAGATTTATGTGGATGTTACTTTGTTTTTCCCTATAAGATGTATTCTTCAAACTATCAAGCTCTTTGCTCCTGGCTGCAGTCGTTTGCTGGTGGCAGTGGGCTGGGTACTGCCACCGGGGAGAAATGCTGCCCACTTAGAGAAAGGGAAACTGGTTCTCTTTAAGAGGCAGAGGGAGGTTTCCAGTGCCAGTTTGTTTGGAGGCAAAATGGCTGTTGTATTAAAATTGCCCAAACTTGGGCTGGTGCCTTGTGTGTTTAGAGCTCAAAGCCACGATTGTTTTCTTTTCTTTTCTTTTCTTTTTTTTTTTTTTTTGGTGGTTGGTTTTCCATCTTTTTGCTTGGCAGGTTTCTGCTAATAGCTTCAACCTCAAGAGGCCCATTATACAGACACTAATAGCACCTACTATGTGTCAGTCTGTAGTGCCTACTATGTGCCAGGCATTGGAGATAATGTAATGATGAACAAGATAAACATGGCATTTGGAAAAGAGAGTCTAGTTCCCACTCTCAGCCCACCCCAAAGAGAGGCCAGAATTGGGCTTCCAAAGATATCAGATGCCCTTGCATCACCTCCCTGAAGAGGACGGGTGAAGCTTTGGTGTCTGCAGAGAATTTGGTTGGACAATCCCTCAGTTTTGGAACGATGGGAAGGAGCTGCCATCTGTGTTTAAGATGAGAAGTGGGGGAGTGGCTGGATATCAGAGGAAGCCAAGATGAAGAGAAGGTTTTTGTGAGTTCCTATGCATAGTGGAGACCTGTTCTAGTGAGGGTCCTTGGGGCTGAGCCTGTGGGTCAGTGGAATGATGCTGTGAGGAGGGTCTTGCTATAGCAGGTGGCCCAAAGAAGGTTGATGGATCATGAGCAGCTGGAAGAATGAAGAGTTCGGGGGATGTAGTTCCTACTTGGCTTTCCAACAGTGTGTAAGCCCAGAATTCTTACATAAGCCCATGGAGAAGGAAAAGGAATGCTGGTAACGACAAGATTGAATTCTCCACCTGCCAGGCATCCAGGGACTCAGAGCTGATTTAACTGAAGTTACAGAAATAGGAATGTGACATTTCCTACATCCGGGTGTGCTAGAGCAAATGGATTCCCTCTCTGGTTTGTGGGGAAGGAGAATGCTAACAGACAAGACTCCAGGTTTTCGCTCTTAAACCTGGTGCCTAGAGATGCATTTTTCGACTGGATGCAGACAGAAGCTCCATATAGACATATCCATCGCTGCATCTCTCATGCCTTGTGTTCTCCCTACTTTTCCCTTTTTAACCCACAGAGGAAGAAAGTTCCAGCATCACTTCTGGCCTTTCAAGAGTGAGTTAGGCGGCCAGGTGGGGTTATTCATGCCTCTAATCTCATACTGAAGGGGTGGCCTGCCCCTCCACACCTGTGGGTATTTCTTGTCGGGTGGGATGAGAGACAGAAAAGAAATCAGACACAGAGACAAAGTATAGAGAAACAACAGTGGGCCCAGGGGACCGGCGCTTAGCATACTAAGGACCTGCACTGGCACCGGCCTCTGAGTTCCCCCAGTTTTTTATTGATTATTATCTTCATTATTTCAGCAAAAAGGAATGTAGTAGGAGGGCAGGGTGATAATAAGGAGAAGGTCAGCAACAAACATGTGAGCAATAGAATCTATGTCATAATGAAGTTCAAGGGAAGGTACTATGACTGGACGTGCATGTAAGCCAGATTTATGTTTCTCTCCACTCAAACATCTCAGTGGAGTAAAGAATAACAAGGCAGCATTGCTGTAAACATGTCTCACCTCCCACAATAGGGCGGTTTTTCTCCCATCTCAGAATTGAACAAATGTACAATCGTGTTTTATACCGAGACATTCAGTTCCCAGGGGCAGTCAGGAGACAGTGGCCTTCCTCTATCTCAACTGCAAGAGTCTTTCCTCTTTGACTAATCCACCTCAGCACAGACCTTTTATGGGTGTCGCGCTGGGGTACCGTCAGGTCTTCCTCATCCCACGAGGCCATATTTCAGACTATCACATGGGGAGAAACTTTGGACAATACCCAGCTTTCAAGGGCAGAGGTCCCTGCGGCTTTCCACAGTGCATTGTGCCCCTGGTTTATTGAGACGAGAGAATGGTGATGACTTTTACTAAGTATACTGCTTGCAAACATTTGGTTAACAAGGCACGTCCTGCACAGCCCTACATGCCTTAAACCTTGATTTCATACAACACATGTTTTTGTGAGCTCCAGATTGGGTCAAAGTGGTTGGGGCAAAGTGGCTGGGGCAAAGCTACAGATTAACAACATCTCAGCAAAGCAATTGTTTAAAGTACAGGTCTTTTTCAAAATGGAGTCTCTTATGTCTTCCCTTTCTATGTAGACACAGTAACAGTCTGATCTCTCTTTCTTTTCCCTACATATCCCCATTTTCGTTTTGACAAAACCACCACCATCATCATGGCCCCTTCTCGCTGGTCGCTGTCTCTCTGGAGCTGCTGAATACACCTGTAGACTAAAAATAGAAAGTACAGACATACAAGGATTAATACAAAATTTGCAATAGTGGAATTTCCGGTGGTTTTAACCCAAGTGACGGGGGCAAGAGGACGGTGTGGGTGCTGCGGCACCCAGGCAGTCTCCCACCTCCTTTGTGTCTTAGTTGCTGTTTCTCCTAGTTTTCAGTCTTTCTCCTCACCTGCTCACTCGCACCTTTTATCTCTTTGTCTCCCTTCTCTTACGGTCTCTCTCTCTCTCTCTTTTACACTATCTCTCTCCCCAGTCTCACTTTCTGTGTTTCTCTCTGATCTCTGTCTCTTTTTCTTTCCCTTCCTCTCTCTGGCTCTCCACATGTGCCGTTTCCTTGGTGGATTGTAACTTCATCTGTTCTGATATCACCATTTTGTTCACCCTGCGAGTCGATGATGCTCGATTGCGGATTTTCTGTCTCTGTAGAGGCACTTTCATTTGCATCTCTGATGGGTTCATTGTAGAACTTCAAATGTCTAGTGGGTATCCAAACAGGAAGCTGATTTTCTCCGGGTGAAACACAAGCAAAACCTCTCCCCCATGTTATCACCTTACCGATTTCCCATGTTTTGTTTTTGTTGTCTTTCCACCAAATCAGTTTTCCCTCATGTGGGCTTTTCTTTTTACCAGTAAAATGTTCTGCAGAAGTAGTGGTCTGATTTCTATGTATGTCCAGAAAATCTAAAGTATAGAGTGTTAGATTAAGTTGCATCTGGGGAGTGCTATACTCCTTATTGTCTTTTTCCTTTTTTTGTTTAACCAATTGAGCTTTGAGTTTTCTAAGCAGGACAGGTAAGATTTGCGTCTGGCACAGTCAGCCAGGTCTCCTTACCCTGTGCTTCCCTTTCTGCCTGTGACTGAATGGGCATGTCAGGGTCGAGTAGGGGATCCAGGAGGAGGAAGCCTCATTAACTTCTATTCTGCAGCAATTGATGGACACCCAACTTGAACAGTGGGGGCTTATCACCTCATGTACTAAGACCAGAGATAGCTGATGCCAAGGTTGGCTAAATTAGTAGCTTGAGATGTTAGGTTTTTCATTTGAGGTTTCTATGCTGCTGTTGTCTTCTGCTCTTGGTCACAGAGGGTGCCACAATCCGCATGTCAAGTCCTCATGTGACAATATCCAGACACAGTAAGGAAGAGGTACAGTGTATTCCTGCATGTTTCTTAAAAAAAGTTTTTGATAGAGAATAATTGTACACATTTATGGGGTCCATGTGAGATTCTGGTACATGCATGCAATGTATAATGATCAAATCAGGGTCTTTAGGATATTAATCACCTCAAACATTGATCATTTCTTTGTGTTGGGAATATTTCAAATCTTACTGCTATTTAGAAATACACAATAAATCTATTTATCAGGATACAAAATCTATGTACACATATCAGTAGCAGTGCTATACACCAACATCTACCAGGCTGAGATTCAAATTAAACCCTTTTATAATAGCTGCAAAAATAAAATACTTAGGAATATACCTAACCAAGGAGGTGAAAGACCCCTACAAGGAAAACTACAAAACACTGTTGAAAGACATCATAGATGACACAAGCAAATGGAAACACATTCCATGCTCATGGATGGGTAGACTCAATATTGTGAAAATGACCATACTGTCAAAAGCAGTCTACAAATTCAATGCAGTTCCTATCAATATACCATCATCATTCTTTATAGAACTAGAAAAAAAAAAAATGCCAAAATTCATTTGGAACTAAAAAAGAGTCTGCAAAGCCAAAGCAAAACTAAGCAAAAAGAACCAATCTAGAGGCATCACATTACCCAACTTCAAACTATATTACAAAGCTATAGTCACCAAAACAGCATGGTGCTGGTATAAAAATAGGCACATGACCAATGGGACAGAGTAGAGAACCTAGAAATAAAGCCAAATACTCAACAGCCAACTGATCTTCGACAAAGTAAACAAAAACAAAGTAAGAAAAGTACACCCTATACAACAAATAGTGCTGGGATAATTGGCAAGCCACATGTAGAAGAATAAAACTGGATCCTTATCTCTCACCTTATACAAAAATCAACACAAGATGGATCAAAGACTTAAATCTAAGGTCTGAAACCATAAAAATTCTAGAAGATAACATTGGAAAATGCTTCTACACATTGGCTTAGGCAAAGAGTTAATGACCAAGAACCCAAAAGCAAATACAACAGGAACAAAGATAAACAGATGGGACTTAATTAAACTAAAAGCCTCCTGCACAGCATAGGAAATAATCAGCAGAGTAAACAGATCACCCACAGAGTGGGAGAAAATTTTCACAAACTGCATTTGACAAAGGACTAATGTCCAGAATCTACAGAGAACTCTAATCAGCAAGAAAAAAATAATCTCATCAAAAAATGTGCCAAGGACATGAATAGACAATTCTCAAAAGAAGATATACAAATGGCCAACAAACATATGAAAAAATGCTCAACATCACTAATTACCAGGGAAATGCAAATCAAAACCACAATGCAATACCACGTGTAAAATAAACAAAAAGAGGGCCGGGCGCGGTGGCTCACGCCTGTAATCCTAGCACTTTGGGAGGCCAAGGTGGGCGGATCACGAGGTCAGGAGTTTGAGACCAGCCTGACCAACATGGTGAAACCCAGTCTCTACTGAAAATATAAAAATTAGCCGGGCATGGTGGCAGTTGCCTGTAATCCCAGCTACTCAGGAGGCTGAGACAGGAGAATTGCCTGAACCCGGGAGGCAGAGGTTGCAGTGAGCTGATATAGCACCATTGTACTCCAGCCTGGGTGACAGAGTGAGACTCCATCTCAAAAGAACAAAAAACAAAAGACAAAACAAAACAAAACAAAAAAAACAAAAATTGATGTTGGCATGGATGTGGTGAAAGACAACGCTTTTACACTGATGGTGGGAATGTAAGCTAGTACCAGCACTATGGAAAACAATATGGAGATTCCTTAAAGAACTAGAAGTACATCTACCTTTTGGTCCAGCAATCCCACTATTAGGTATCTACCCAGTGGAAAAGAAGTCAATGTATGAAAAAGATACTTTTGCACACATGTTTACAGCAGCAGAATTCACAGTTGCAAAACTATAGAACCAGCCCAAAATGCCCATCAATCAATTTGTGGATAAAGAAAATGTGTTATATATATGTATACCATAGAATACTACTTAGCCTTAAAAAGGAATAAAATAATGGCATTCATAACAACCTGGATGGAGTTGGAGACCATTATTTCAAATGAAGTAACTCAGGAATGGAAAACCAAACATTGCATGTTCTCACTCGTAAGTGGGAGCTAAGCTATGATGATGCGAAGGCACAAGAATGAAACAGTGGACTTTGGGGGCTCAGGGGGAAGGTGGGAGGGGGTGAGAGATAAAAGACTATACATTGGGTAAACGGCTTTGCTGATGGGTATGCCAAAATTTCAGAGATCACCCCTAAGGGACTTATCCATGTAACCAAATACCACCTGTTCCCTAAAAACTATTGAAATTAAAAAAAAGAAATATACAATAAATTGTTGTAGTCACTTTCTGTGATAATAAACACTAGATCTCATTCCTTCTATTATATATTTTTATACCTATTAATCAACCTCTTTTCAAACCCCTCCTATTCCCACCCTCTGGTAACTATCATTCTACTCTTTATCTCCATGATATCAATTTTATAGAGCTCCAGGGCACACAAGTCCATAACTGTGGTCTCTATCCCTGACCCTACTGACCTGAAACATGGCCCCGCTTTGATTTCCAGGAGCATAAGCTGCTCATATAAGTGAGAACATGCAATAGTTTTCTTTCTGTGCATGGCCTAGTTCACCTGACGTTATGACCTTTAGTTCCATCCATTTAGATGAAAATGACAGGATTTCATTCTTTCTTATGGCTAAATACTATTCTATTGTGTGTATATTCCTATTTTCTTTATCCATCCATCCATTGATTGACATTTAGATTGATTCCATATCTTGGCTATTGTAAATAGTGCTGCAGTAAATATGGGGGTACAGGTATCCCGTTGATACACTGATATCTTTTTTTGGATATATACCCAGGAGTGGGATTGCTGGATCATATGGTAGATCTGTTCTTAGTTTTTTGAGGAATCTCTGTACTTTTTTTCGTAATGGCTGTACCAATTTACATTCCCACCAACAATATACAATAATTTTCTCTTCTTCACATGCTTACCAGCAATTGTTGTGCTTTGTGTTTTTAATACCCATTCTAACAAGTGTGAGATGATATCTCATTGTGGTTTTGATTTGCATTTCCGTGATGATTAGTGATGTTGAATATTTTTTCATAAACTTGGTGATTTGTAGATTTTCTTTTGAGAAATGTCTGTTTATTTTTTCATAGTTTCTTTTGCTGTGCAGAAGCTCTTTCATTTAATTAGATCCCAGTTGTCAAGTTTTGCTTTTGTGGCAATTGCGTTTGGCATCTTCACCATGAACTCTTTGCCCATCACTATGTACCGGGTGGTATTGCCTAGGTTGTCTTCAGCGTTTTTATAGTTATGAGTTTTACATTTAAGTCTGTAGGCCATCTTGAGTTAATTTTTGTGTATGGTGTAAGGGAGGGGTGTTGTCTTTTCACTCTGTTGATTGTTTTATTTGATATGCAGAAGGTATTTAGTTTAATCCCATTTGTCTGTTTTGTTGCTTGTACTTTTTAAGTGTTAGCCATACAATCTTTGTTCTCAAGCGTTTCTCCTGTGTTTATTTCTAGTAGTTTTATAGTTGTGGCTGTTACATTTAAGTCTTTAATTGATTTTGAGTTTATTTTTGTAAGTGATGAGAGACAAGGGTATAGTTTTATTCTTCTGTGTTTGGATATCTAGTTTTCCTGGCACCATTTAATGAAGAGGGTGTCCTTTATTCAATGCATGTTCTTGACAGCTTTCTTGAAAATCAGTTAGCTGTAAATATGTGGATTCATTTCTGGATTCTTTAGTCTGTTTCCTTTGTTTTTGTGTCTGTTTTAATACCAATATACACTGTTTTGGTTACTATAGCTTTGTAATATATATATATGTATATATATATACATATATATATACACACACACACATATACTTATATATATACACGTATATATACATATATACGTGTATATATACATATATGTGCATATATACATATATACGTGTATATATACATATATACATATATACACATATATACATATATACGTATATACATACATATATACGTATGTATACATATATACGTATATACATACATATATACGTATATACATACATATATACGTATAACATACATATATACATATATACACATATATATATGTTGTTTTTTTTTTCTTTTTGAGATGGAGTCTTGCTCTGTCGCCCAGGCTGGAGTGCAGTGGCGTGATCTCTGCTCACTGCTAGCTCTTCCTCCCGGGTTCATGCCATTCTCCTGCCTCAGCCTCCCGAGTAGCTGCTGGGACTACAGATGCCCGCCACCACGCCTGGCTAATTTTTTTTTTTTTTTTTTTTTTTTTTTATTAGAGACGGGGTTTCACCGTGTTAGCCAGGATGGTCTCGTTCTCCTGACCTTGTGATCCACCCGCCTTGGCCTCCCAAAGTGCTGGGATATAGGCTTGAGCCACCTCGCCCGGCCTCTTTGCAGTATATTTTTAAATCAGGTAGTGTGAGGCTTCTAGCTTTGTTCTTTTTGCTCAGTATTGCTCTGGCTATTTGGGGTCTTCTGTGGTTCCATATGAATTTCAGAGGTTTTTTTTTTTTCCTGTTTCTGTGAAGAATATAACTGATAGGGATTATACTGAATCTCTAGATTGCTTCGGGTAGTATGGTCATTTTAACAGTATTAGTTATTCCAACCCACGAGCATAAGATGCCTTTCCATTTGTTTGTGTCCTTCTCAATTTATTTTATCAGTGTTTTGTGGTTTTCATTGTAGAGGTTTTTTTCGTTTTTTTTTTTTTCCTCATCCTTGGTTAAGTTTATTCCTAGGTATTTTATTTTTGTAGCTATCGTAAATAGAATTTCTTCCTTGATTTCTATTTTAGCTAGTTTGTTACTGGTATATGGAAACATTACTGATTTTTGTATGTTGATTTTGTGTCCTGAAGCTTTACTGAATTATACATCCGTTTTTAAAAATGTTTTTTATTTTTTATTTTTTGAGAGTCTCACTCTGTTTTCCAGGCTGGAGTGCAGTGGTGCAATCCTGGTTCACTGCAACCTCCACCTCTCAGGTTCAAGCGATTCTCCTGCTTCAGCCTCCCAAGTAGCTGGGATTACAGGCACCTACCACCATGCCTGGCTAATTGTATTTTTGGTAGAGACAGGGTTTCACCATGTTGGCCAGGCTGGTCTCAAACCCCCAACCTCAGGTGATCCATCCACCTTGGCCTCCCAAAGTGCTGGGATTACAGGCATGAGCTACCATGCCCAGCCTAATTTATTTTAAGAGTTTTTTGGTAGAGTCTTTAGGTTTTTCTGTTTACAGGTATAAGATTATGTCATTTGCAAAGTGAGACAATTGGACTTCCTTTTGTCCATTTGGATGCCTTTTATTTCTTTATCTTGTCTGATCACTCTGGCTTGGATGTCCCATACTGTATTGAATAAGAGTGGTGAAAGTGGGCATCCTTCCCTTGTTCCAGTTCTTAGAGGAAAGGCTATTCAATTTTTTCCCAGTGAGTAGGATGTTAGCTGTAGATTTGTCATATACGCCTTTTCTTAGGTTTAAGTGTTCCTTCTATGCGTAATTTGTTGAGCGTTTTCATCATGAAGGAATGGTAAGTTTTACTGAGTGATTTTTCTGCATCTGCTGAGATGATCAGATAGTTTTTGCCTCTCATCTTGTCGATGTGATGTATCACATGTATTGATTTGTGTATGTTGAGCCATCTTTGTATTCCTGGGATAAATCCCACTTGATCATGGTATATTATCTTTTACATTCATCATTAGATTTGGCTTGGTAGTATTATGCTGAGAATTTTACCATCTGTGTTCATTAGGAATATTGGTCTGTAGTTTTCTCCTTTTGTTGTGTCCTTGTCTTGATTGGATATCAGGGTAATGCTGGCCTTATACAATGAGTTAGGAAGAATTCCTTCCTCTTCAATTTTTGGGAATAGTTTGAGAAGAATTGGTGTTTGTTTTTCTTTATAAATTGGGTAGAAATCAGCATAAAAGCCTAGTCTAGGGATTTTCTCTTTTGGGAGACTTTTTGTTACTGATTCAAACCTGCTATTCATTTTGGGTCAGTTCACATTTTTCTGTTTCTTCCTAGTTCAATCTTGGTAGGCTGTGTATGCCTGGGAATTTATCCCTTTCCTCTAGGTTTTCCAATTTGTTAGCATATGATTGTTCATAATAGCCTCTAATGATTCTTTTTATTTCTTTGGTAACAGTTACAATGTCTCCTTTTTCATTTCTGATTGTATTTATTTGGGTCTACTTTCTTTTTTTTTTTTTTTTTTTTTTTTTGGTTAGCCTCACTAGTGGTTTATCAATTTTGTTTAACTTTTCAAAAAACCAACTTTTATCTTGTTGATTCTTTGCATTTCTTTTTTGTCTCTGTTGCATTTGGTTCTGCTGTTATTATTTTTTTCTTTCTACTAATTGTGTGTTTGGTTTTTTCTTGCTTTTTGAGTTCCTTGAGGTGTATTATTAGGTTGTTTATTTGAGATCTTTCTCCTTTTTTGGTGTAGGCATTTATTGCTATAAACTTTCCTCCTAGTACTGCTTTTGCTGTATCCCATAGGTTTTGCATGATGTGTTTCAATTTTCTGTTTAAAAAATTTTTTTTTGATTTCCATCTTAATTTCTTCATTGACCCAATGATCATTCAATAGCACATTTAATGTCCATGTATTTGTACAGTTTCCAAATTTCTTCTTGTTATTGATTTCAAGTTTTATTCTGTTGTGGTCTGAGAAGATACTTGATATGATTTTAATTTTTAAAATTTTGTTGAGCCTTGTTTTGTGTCCTAACATATGGTCTATCCTGGAGAATGTTCCATGTGTTGATGAGATGATTGTGTATTCTGCTGCTGGATGAAATATTCTGAAAATATCTGTTAGGTCCATTTAATCTAAAGTGCAGCTTAAATCTAACTTTTCTTTGTTGATTTTATGTCTAGATGAACTGTCCAATGCTGACAGTAGGATATTGAAGTTCTCAACTATCATTGTATTGGACTCTATCTCTCCCTGTAGATTTAATAATATTTGCTATGTGTGTCTGCATGCACTTGTGTTGGTTGCATGCATATTTAGAATTGTTATAATGACCTTCTTTGTCCTTTTTACTATTTTTGACTTAAAGTCTGTTTTATCTGATGCAAGTTTAGCTACTCCTGATTACTTTTGATTTCTGT
Organism: Pan troglodytes; assembly: GCF_028858775.2. Taxonomy (NCBI): domain Eukaryota; kingdom Metazoa; phylum Chordata; class Mammalia; order Primates; family Hominidae; genus Pan; species Pan troglodytes. The sequence continues at coordinate 19,276,337 of NC_072405.2, forward strand.
TTGTGTGGCATATCTTTTTCAATCCCTTCACTTTCAGTCTGTGTGTGTCTTTACAAATGAAGTGAGTTTCTTGTAGACGTTGTTGGGTCATTTTTTATCAATTAAGCCTGTCTCTATCTTTTAGGTAGGTAACTTAACCCATATTCAAAGTTATTATTGATAGGTGAGGACTCATTCCTGTCATTTTGTTCATTGTTTTCTGGTTATTTTGTATATCCTTTTGATTTGGTTTGGCTGTGTCCCCACTCAGATCTCATCTTGAATTCCCATGTGTTGTGGGAGGGACCCAGTGGGAAGTAGTTGAATCATGGGGGCAGGTATTTTCCATGCTATTCTTTTGATAGTGAGTAAGTCTCATGAGATCTGATGGTTTTAAAAGGAGGAGTTTCCCTGCTGAAGCTCCTCTCTTTGCCTGCTGCCATCCCTGTAAGATGTGACTTATCTCTCCTTGACTTCCGCAACGATTTAGAAGCCTCCCCAGCAATGTAGAAGTGTAAGTCCATTAAACCTCTTTCTTTTGTAAATTTCCCAGTCTTGTATGTGTCTTTATCAGCTGTGTGAAAATGGACTAATACAGTAAATTGATACCAGAAGTGGGTTGTTGTTGCTAAAAGATACCTGAATATGTGGAAGTGACTTTGGAACTGGGAAACAGGCAGAGGTTGGAGGGCTCAGAAGGAGACAGGAAAATATGGGAAAATTTGGAAGAGATTTCCTAGAGACTTGCCCAAAATGCTGACGGTTATATAGACAATAAAGTCTAGGCTGAGGTTGTCTCAGATGGAAATGAGGAACTTGCTGGGAACTGGCACAAAGGTGACTCCTGTTATGTTTTAGCAAAGAGACAGGTGGCATTTTGCCTCTGCTGTAGAGATTTGTGGAATTTTGAACTTGAGAGAGATGATTTAGGGTATCCGGTAGAAGAAATTTCTAAGCAGCAAAGCATTCAAGAGATGACTAGGGTACTGTCAAAGGCACTCAGTTTTATAAGGGAAGCAGATCATAAAAGTTTGGAAGATTTGCGCCTGACAATGCAATAGAAAAGAAAATCTCATTTTCTCAAGAAAAATTTGATCTGGCTGCGGAAGTTTGTTTAAGTAAGAAGGAGTCAAATGTGAATCCCCAAGACAATGGGGAAAATGTCTCCAGGGCATGTCACAGGTCTTCATGGCAGCCCCTCCCATCAAAGGCCCAGAGGCCTGGGAAGAAAAGATGGTTTTGTGGGCTGGGCCCAGGGCCCCCTTGCTGTGAACAGCCTCGGGTGCCTGAGTCCTAGCCACTCCAGCTGCAGCTAAAAGGAGCCAAGGTACAACGTGGGGTGTAGCGTCAGAGGGTGCAAGCCCCAAGCCTTAGCAGCTTCCACATTGTGTTGAGCCTATGGGTGCACAGAAGTCAAAAATCGAGGTTTGGGAACTGCTGCCTAGACTTCAGAAGGTGTATGGAAATGCCTAGATGTCCAGGCAGAAGTTTGCTGCAGGGGCAAGGCACTCATGGAGGACCTGTACTAGGGCAGTGCAGAATGGAAACGTGGGGTCGGAGCCCCCACATAGAGTCTCTACTGTGGCACCACCCAGTGGAGCTGTGAGAAGAGGGCCACCATCCTCCAGACCCCAGAATGGTGGATTCACTGACAGCTTGCACTGTGTGCCTGGAAAAGCTGCAGACAATGCCAACCCATGAAAGGAGCCAGGAGGGGGTTTATACCCACAAAGCCTCAGGAGTGGAGCTGTGGCCTTTTTTCTCCCAAGGCCATGGGAGCCCACCTCTTACGTCAGCATGACCTGCATGTGAGACATGGAGTCAAAGGAGATCATTTTGGAGCTTTGAGATTTGACTGCCTCACTGGATTTTGGGCTTGCATGGCGCCTGTAGCCCCTTTGTTTTGGCAATTTTCTCCCAATTGGAATGACTGTGTTTACCCAATGCCTATACCCCCATCATATCTAGGAAGTAATTAACTTGTTTTTGATTTTACATGCTCATAGGCGGAAGGGATTTGCCTTGTCTCACATGAGACTTTGGACTGTGGACTTTTGAGTTAATGCTGAACTTAGTTAAGAGTTTGGGGGACTGCTGGGAAGGCATAATTGGTTTTGAAATGAGATTTGGGAAGGGCCAGGGGCAGAATAATATGGTTTGGTTGTGTCCCCACCCAAATCTCATCTGGAATTCCCACATGTTGTGGGAGGGACCTGATGGGAAGTAATTGAGTCATGGGGGCAGGTCTTTCCCGTGCTGTTCTCATGATAGTGAATACGTCTCACAAGGTCTGATGGTTTTAAAAAGGGTAGTTTTCCTGCAGAAGCTCTCTCTTTGCCTGCTGCCATCCATGAGAGACATGACTTGCTTTTTCTTGCCTTCCAACATGATTGTGAGGCTTCCTCAGCTATGTGGAAATGTAACTCCATTAAACCTCTTTCTTTTGTAAGTTTCCCAGTCTCAGTCAGGTATGTCTTTATCAGCAGTGTGAAAACAGACTAATACAACTTTGTTCCTTTTTTCTCTCATTATTTATTGTTGCCGTTTTGTGGTTTTCTTTAGTGGTGACGTTTGAATCCTTTCTCCTTTGTGTGTCTGCCCTACCATGAGTTTTATACTTTCATGTATTTTCATGATGGTAGATATTGTTCTTTTCTTCCCAATGTAGGACTCCCTTAAGCATTTCTTGTAGGACCACAATAAACAAGACACAAACAGTGTTTTGCTTATCTGGGAAATATTTTTTTCTCTTTTTTTTTTTTTTTTTTTTAAAGCAATGGAATCTCACTCTGTCACCCAGGCTGGAGTACAGTGGCATGATTATAGCTCACTGCAGCCTTGAACTCCTGGCTCAGATGATCCTCCTGCCTCAGCCTTCTGAGTCTCTGGAATTGCAGATGTAAGCCACTGTGCCAGTCTTCTTCATTTGTGAAGGATAACTTTGCTGGGTATAGCAATTTTGGCTTACATTTATTTATTTATTTATTTATTTATTTATTTATTTATTTTTACTTGTAGTATACATCCCCTTTTCTCCTAGCCTGTAAGGTTCCTGCTGAGAAATCCCCTGTTGGCCTGATGGAGATTCTCTTATAAGTGACTTGGTGCTTTTCTCTTGCTGTTTTTAGCATTTTCTGTTTGTCTTTTGACAATTTGACTATAATGTGCCATGGAGAAGACTTTTTGAGTTGTATTTATTTGGTAATCTTTGAGCTTCCTGTATTTGGAAGCTTTCAGGAAGTTTTCAGTTATTATTTTATTAAATAGGTTTTCTATGCCTTTACCCATCTCATCTCCATTCAGAACTCCCAGAATTTCACTTTTGTTCACATATGTGTCCCATATGTCATGTAGCCTTGCTTCATTCTTTTTTCTTTCTTTTTGTCTGACTGGATTATTTTAAAAGACTAGTCTTCAGGTTCAGAAATTCTTTGTTTTGCTTGAACTAGTCTATTGTTAAAGCTGTCAATTATGTTTTGTATTTCTTTCAATGATTTTGTCTCTTCCAGGATTTATGTTTGGTTCTTTGTTATGCTGTCTATCCCTGTTGAATTTCTCATTCAGATCATGAATTGTTTTCCTGATTTTTTTGTATTCATTATTTGTGTTCTGTTATTCTCCCTGGGTTTCTTTAATATCATTATTCTGAATTTTTTTCAGGCATTTCATAGATTTTCTTTTCATTGGAATCTCTTGCTGGAGAATTATTGTGCTTCTTTGGAGATGTTATGTTTCCTTTTTCATATTTCTTGAGTCCTTATGTGACTATCTGTGCCTCTGACATAGCAGTCACTTCTTCCAATTTTATGGATTGACTTTTATATGGGAAAGACCTTTTCTTATAACTGTATCTACAGTGTTCATTGGATATCACACTTTGGCTTTGATTCTGGGTGGGTACAGTGGTATAGTCTGCATATGATTTCTTCAGCTGTAATTGGCATGAGTGGTGTCTGTGAGTTATTCAGTGGCTTAGACTGCAGTTTTTTTGTTTGTGTGTTTGTGGTTGAGATGGTGTCTAGCTCTGTCACCAGGCTGGAGTGCAGTGATGCAATCTCAGCTCACCGCAACCTCTGCCTCCCAGGTTCAAGCGATTCTCCTCCCTCAGCCTCCTGAGTAGCTGTGACTACAGGCATGTGCCACCACGCCCAGCTAGTTTTTGTATTTTTAGTAGAGACGGGGTTTCACCATGTTGGCCAGGCTGGTCTCGAACTCCTGACCTCGTGATCTACCTGCCTCGGCCTCACAAAGTGCTGGGATTACAGGGGTGAGCCACCGCACCCAGCCATCTGCAGTTGTTATTGTAGGCTGTGGTGAGGCTTTGCTGAGGATGGGGATGCCAGGAAGTCTTGTCCTTCAGCATCAATGGTAGTGGTGGTGGACCAGGTGTGTCAATACTAGGGACTGTGGGCAATGTATGTGGGCACTGATGATAGCCTGTCTGCATGGGCCAATCCCTGGGCCTCCAGATGGCTTCTTTGGTTTCTGGCAGTGGCAGCACTGGGCCAGGTTGGCAGGTGGGCCACTGGGCTCCTGGGTGGTGTGTGTGGCAGTCTGATCTCTAGTTCTCCAGGTGACGTGTGCAGGTTCTGGTGGTGGTTAGGCAGGCGTTTCCTCAGGCCTCTCAGTAGTAAGTGTGAGCATTAGCTCTGGAGGCAATGTGAGTCAATCTCCAGGCCCCCAGATGGGACATTCAGGCACCAGCATATTCCTATGCATTTCTAGATAAAAGTATTTTTCAGAAAACCTGAGCATATGTCCTATTAATACAACTTACCCTCATCAGCGCTGCATAAGAAGGGGGAATTCCCTCAGTAGAACAGTCAGAATGGAATCACAGACTTGTTTTGAGGCAGTCACTGGTAAGGGGGTGTAGGCTAAAATGATAAGCTCAGAATCTAAACCTTAGACTAGGCAATGGCAAACTTTTTCCATAAACAGGCAAACGGTAATATTTTATGCTTTTGGTCTAGATAACCTCTGTTGCAGTGACGCAGTGATGCCATCGTAGTCTAAAAGCATAAGTAGACAAGGCATAAATGAATGGACGTGGTTTTATTCCAGTAAAACTTAATTTATACAAGCAGTCAGAGGGCCGGATTTGGCCCTTGGTCTATAGTTTGCCAACCCTGTTTAGACCAGTCACAAATTATTCCCTGGGGCTGGGCCAATTTTTTCTAAAAAGAAAAAAAAAAAGAAAGAAACCCACTGTCAGAATAAAATAGGGTTTCTATTTAAAAAGAAGAAGAGGCTGGGTGTGGTGGCTCATGCCTATAATCCTAGCACTTTGGGAGGGTGAGGCAGGAGGACTGCTTAAGTCCAGGTGTTTGAAACCAACTTGGGCAATATAGTGAGACCCTGTCTCTGCAAAGAATGAAAAAATTAGCCAGGCATGGTGGCACATGTCTGTAGTCTTAGCTATGTAGGAGGTTGAAGGGGAAGATCAGGTGAGCCCAGGATTTTGGGGTTACAGTGAGCTCTGACTGTGCCACTTGTACTCTAGCCTAGGCAAAGAGTAAGACCCCATTTCAAAAAAAATAATGGTTGGTTGGGGTGGGTTGGCGAAGAAAGTATTTCTGAATTTCTGGGTAGGTAACTGGTAGTGTCAAGTCAAATTTGCTCTACAGTCTTAGTCATTATAAATAAAGACAACTAGAAGATCTCTATCCAGCTATTAAAAATTGGTCAAAATCTACAGAGATAAAAGATGGTGACCCTTGTATCAGTTAGTTATTGTCACAAAATGCTGCATAACAAGTCACTCCAAATCTCAGTGGCTTAATACAACAGTCATTTATTTTCATGGATCTGTGTGTCAGCTGAGGATTGGTTAATCTAGCATGAGCATGTCTGGGAAGGTCAACTTTGCTCTTATAGTCTCTTATCTTCTGCTGGAAGCAGGAGGCTGGTCTGGGCTTGTTGTTATGGTGATAGCAGGAGTGAGTGAGCACAAATGAATGCACACTTTCCAAGCTTATGGTCATGCAGATTAATATTCCAGTGGCCAAGCTAGACATATGACTAAATCCAACATTAGGGGCTGGAGAAATATACTCCGATTCTTCAGTGGGAGGAAATGCAGAGACAAATGACAGAGTCTTGGATTCAAGGAGGACTTGGATCCATTAATGTACCTTAATCAACCACAACCCTCTAACCACCAATGCAATTAAGTAAGTATTCGTTGAATGCACTTGTGCCTGAATGCTTCTGGCTGCAGCCCAGGCAATGGATGCCTGACTGGGGAGGGACCATAGCAGGGACTCACTGTCCTGCAGGTCTGCATGTAATTGTGCACGGCCGACTCCACATTGGTCATGGCTGATTTGCTTTGTCCTGTGTCCCCAAGGGGCAAAGATTGGCTGATTTTATTTCTGAACAATTTTGACAAAGTTGTTTTCAGGAGCCCAGGAAGCAAATCAATTGTAGATTTGAATTTTGCAGGGGGTCAGAATTGTTTAATATATATATAGTCTTTTACATGCTGATAATTATTTCCATACCACAAAGAAGGCTAGCTATTAGGAGGTTGCTGTTCAATTCCTTTGCCCCGTGAGCTCATGAGCTGTGTCTATGTGGGGGGCACTCACTTGTTAGAGATATTTTCCTTCAGAATAACATTAGCCAACATTCTAAATAAATGCAGGAAATTAAATAGTCTTCCCCAGACAGGTAATTTGCCCTTCTAAAGTGAATTACACATTCTAAAATAAAACACAGTCACATTAAAAAACCACAAGGTCTTTGTGTTAGGTTGGTCTGGCTTCAGCAAAGATAATATTTTCCTCCAGAGTAGAAGATCCGTGGAATCCACGGTATTGCATATGGCAGCCCCACATCTTGTTTCCTTTTCTTTTTTTTCGTTTTTAACTAAAAGAGTTGACAATTTTATTTTCACATTTCCCAATACAAATGAAAACTGCATCTTTTTTGGTCCCACTTCTCCCCTCCAAAACTATTCTCTTTGATAGGGCAAGGGAACAAGTCTTCTTATGCTGTTAAGAAAACCCGGCATCACAGCAGCATGATCTCCTGGTGAAGGGAGCAGGTAAATATAAAACTCATATAGGCCGGGCGCAGTGGCTCACACCTGTAATCCCAGCACTTTGGGAGGCTGAGGCGAGCGGGTCACGAGGTCAGGAGATTGAGACCATCCTGGCCAACATGGTGAAACCCTGTCTCTACTAAAATTTAAAAAAATTAGCCGGGCATGGTGCCCACTCCTGTAGTCCCAGCTACTCAGGAGGCTGAGGCAGGGGAATCGCTTGAACCCGGGAGGTGGAGGTTTCAGTGAGCTGAGATCGTGCCACTGCCCTCCAGCCTGGGTGACAGAGGAAGACTCTGTCTCAAAAACAAAACAAAACATTACAAATAAAAAGCACAACAGTAACAACAACAAAACAACACTGATATAATGAGGCCTCCCCTCTATCCTTATCTGTCTGGTCGAGTCATTCTGGGCTGACTGGGCACCATTATGAGACGGGCAGGAGGTCTCATCATTGGGCACCCAGGCATCATGCGCATGTGGCCTCCCATGGGCGGCCTCATTCCAGGAGCAGGTCCCACTGGCATCATCCCAGGAGGAGGAGGGCCCATCATATGGGGTGCTGCCATTATTCTGAGATGTGCGAGAAGTGTCAAATACACATTAGATTGTGAAGACAATGTAAAAAGAAAGCAAAGTATTTTGTTTATGTTAAAATATTTTATACATGTAGACCTGGTATTTTGGATAGATTTGTTTAAATCTGTGATATTATTCCAATTACCTTCACTTCTTTTGTTTTACTTTTTAAAATGTGGTTACTAAAAAATGCAAAAGTAAATATGTGGCTTGCATCATATTTCATCACATTTAGTGTGGACCCTGAGGATCTAGGGGAGTTATGAGCCTTAAGTTGAGGGTGACCCAGGTCAACGTGAATTGCTCTGAAAGAGAAGCAAAGAGCATAAAGAGAATGTATAAATGGAGAGAGGGAGCTCGGTCTTACAAGGTGAGGAAAGGCTTTCTTTCTTACACAGTATGGCACTTCTTCAAAAGTTTAAACACAGAGTTGTATGACCCAGCACTTCCACTCCAGTTTATGGAAGAAATGAAAATATATGTCCGTGCAGAAACTTGTACACAAATGCTCACAACAGCATTATTCATAATAGCGCCGAAGTGAAAACAACACAAATGCTTGTCTACTGATGAGTAAAGAAATAGAACATGGTTTGACCATACAATGGAATATTATTCAGTCATCAAAAGGAATGAAGTACTAACACGGGCTACAACACGGATGAACTATAAGAATATTATGCTAAGTGGAAGAAACCAGTCACAAAAGGTCACATATTCTAAGATGTCATTTATATGAAATGTCCAGAACACACAAAGCTATGAAGACAGAAACACTGTCTCTACTAAAAATACAAAATTAGATGGGCATGGTGGCATATCCCTGTAATCCCAGCTACTCGGGAGGCAGGAGAATTGCTTTAACCCGGGAGGCAGAGGTTCCAGTGAGCCGAGATTGTGCCACTGCACTCCAGCCTGTGACAGAGACTCTATCTCAAAAAAAGTAGATTGTCAGGGCTTAGTGGGAGGAGGAAATGGCAGGACCCTGCTCATGGATACAGGGTTTCCTTTTGGGGTGATGAAAATGTTTTAAAATTGATCATGATGGTGGTTGCCGAGCTCGTGAATGCACTGAAACCATTGATTTGTTCACTTTAAATGGGCAAATCATACGGTACCTGAATTATATTTTAATAGTTATATTAAAAAAGTAAAATCTTCCTTGAAGAGATGACACTTAAGGAGAGGCCTAGGGGGTGGGATGAGTTCACTATGTGGAGAAATGAGGAACAGCATTTCAGGGTGAGGAACAGCATAGTGAAGTCCCTGAGGTTGATAGGCATAGAGCAGATTTAAGGGACTTATTTTTGAGACAGACTTTCACTCTTGACGCCCAGGCTGGGGTGGAGTGGTGTGATGCTGGCTCACTGCAACCTCTGCCTCCCGAGTTCAAGCGATTTTCCTGCCTCAGTCTTCCGAGTAGCTGGGATTACAGGTGCCATCCGCCACACCTGGCTAATTTTGGGATATTTAGTAGAGATGGGGTTCCACCATGTTGACCAGGCTGGTCTCGAACTCCTGATCTCAGGTGATCCACCCACCTCAGCTTCCCAAAGTGCTGGGATTACAGGCGTGAGCCACTGCGCTCAGCCAGATTTAAGGGACTTTCAAGAAGTTTCTGTGGCTGAAGTCTGCAGGGCAAGCGAGAGAATCAGGAAATGAGGCTGGAGAAAGAGAGGGGCTTGGTCATGGAGGGTCTCACATTAGGGTGTGGAAACTTCACACGAGTGGTCCCACCTTGGGCATCCCACGTAAATACTCTGTGTCCCAACTTCCCCACTGGTGAAATAAAGGGCTGATGTAGGGATGGACTGAGATAGTGTGTGCTCAGTAAAGGTGACCTTTTATCTTTTTTTTTTTTTTTTTGGTGATGGAGTCTCATTCTGTCGCCCAGGCCGGAGTGCAGTGGCGCGATCTCGGCTCACTGCAAGCTCCACCTCCTGGGTTCACTCCAGTCTCCTGCCTCAGCCTCCTGAGTAGCTGGGACTACGGGCGCCCGCCACCAGGCCTGGCTATTTTTTTTTTGCATTTTTAGTAGAGACGGGGTTTCATCGTGTAAGCGAGAATGGTCTGGATCTCCTAAAGTCGTGATCCGACCGCCTCGGCCTCCCAAAGTGCTGGGATTACAGGCGTGAGCCACCGCGCCCGGCCGAGCTTTTATCATTGTTAACCCACCCAGCAGTGGGAGCCATTGAAAGTTGAGTGATCTGTTTGGATGCACATTCTGAAGTGATTGCTTTGGTCCCTGTGAGGAGTGCAGATTGTCACAGGGCCAGGGAAAAGCAGAGGCCAGTCTGGAGGCATTTGCAGTCAAACAGCTGGAGGTGATGGTGGCTTGGTTTATGGTGGTGTCAGGAGAGTGGCTGAGCAGTGAAGGATATGAGAAAGATTTAGGAGGTAAAACCCACGTGACTTGGTCACTGAATGTGGGTTGTGTGGGCTGGAGGGAAGGTAAGAAAGAATGAGAAGAAAAACATATGCAGGTGGGCCCTCCAGCCTAAGGTTACTTGAGGTCCCTTTGTGAAGAGGAATGATTGTGTTGATGATGAAGATGTCCAGACATTGAAAGGCCATTTGCAGGACTTTTTTTTTTTTTTTTTTTTAACAGCCAACAACTTCTCCTTCCCTGTGCCCTAAATATATGAATGTTTTTTGCCCTAACTTATCACAGAGGGATGGATGTTTATTTGCTTTAATGAAAAATGCAGAATGCCAATAAGAAAGCATATTAAATTAATCTGGATTGCTGGGAGAGAGTTAAATCTGTTTAGATGTGCACCAGTGTTACTATAATAGTTTGGTCTAAACCCATTTCTGGCCTGTGGCTGCAGGAGGTTGACTCCCAGCTTGCTTCAATTTGAAAGATCCCAGCAACAAGCACACTTCGCATTTCCAGCCAAACCCACTTTGTGCAGCGAAGGAAAAGTTGAGGAGTGCCTCTGTTGTTTTCCCCCAAATCATTTGGCAGAAATGTGGCTGGGAGCTTCATTGCTGATTTTTTCAGTTTTAATATTGCTGTGGAAAGCCTGTACCAACACTCAGCCATGTTATTCACCCACAGCTCCAGTCTGGGCTGTGATTTGTTTTTCCTTTGCGTGACACAACCTTGTTTTCCATTAAGACTCAATGCAAATAGACACTCAGGCACCATCACCATCACTCCCCCCGATTGGTGGAGGGAAGTCAATGGAGTGATTCTAGTTTGTTGTTCATATCGGAGGGTTTTATTTATTTATTTTGAGAGGGAATCTCTCACTGTCGCCAGGCTGGAGTGCAGTGGCGCGATCTCGGCTCACTGCAACCTCTGACTCCCTGGTTCAAGCGATTCTCCTGCCTCAGCCTCCCGAGTAGCTGGGCTTACAGGCAAGTGCCACCACGCCCGGCTAATTTTTTGTATTTTTAGTAGAGACGGGGTTTCACCATGTTAGCCAGGATGGTCTTGATCTCCTGACCTCGTGATCCGTCCGCCTCGGCCTCCCAAAGTGCTAAGATTATAGGCGTGAGCCACTGCGCCTGGCCTGGAGTTGTTTTTAAAAGCACATTTCTCTCAAATTAACTCCAGGGTGTCCCAGTGTGACTAGGGCAATGGTTTGGGTTTTCTGGAGGTGGAAAGTCAAACTTCAAATAGAATTTGGAGGCTGCCACTGTGGCTCATGCCTGTAATCCCAGTACTTTGGGAGGCTGTTGTGGGTGGATCATTTGAGGCCAGAAGTTCGAGACCAACCTGGGCAACATGACGAGGCCTCGCTTCTACTAAAAATACAAAAATTAGCTAGGCGTGGTGGTACATGCCTGTAATCCCAGCTACTTAGGAGGCTGAGGCAGGAGTTATCGCTTGAACCTGGGAGGCAGAGATGTCCTGTGTCCAAACCCCATGTGGCGTATCAGCTGGCTGAAGATAAAATCGGTCACGCTGTGTTGGGATTGGGGTTGCTGTTATCATACCTCATCCCCACCCCTGCTAGGCATCCACAAATAGTCATCTTCAATGAGACGTCCCTCCTGCCCCTTGCTGCCTTATTTCATCTGCACCCAATCGTATCCATTGCTTGTCAGTGGTTCTCAACCTTGGCTGCACCTTGGAATATCCTGGGGAGATGAGACAATACCAAGACTATCTCTCATACAGCATGATGTTTCCAAGGTCCATCCACATGCAGTAGGTGCCAGTACTTCCACTGTATGGATACAGCACATTTTGTTTATTCAGACATCAACCAAATGGCCAGCATGGTTGTTGCCACCTTTTGGTTATTATATATTTTACATGATTCCATTTATGTAAAAGGTCCAGAATTGGGAAATCTATAGAGGGAGAAAGCAGGTAAGTGGTTGCCAGGAGCTGGGGGAAAGGGGAGGGGATGGAGAGTGCTTGATGGATACAGGGTTATTTTTTGGGGGGGTGGGGGGTGTTAATGAAAATGTTTTGGAACTAGACAGAGATGATGATTGCTTAACATTGTGAATGTATTTAATGATACTGAACTGTATGGTTTCACACAGGGACTTGTATGTTATGTGAATTTTGCCTCATTAAAAAAATAATGCTAGGAGCAATGGCTCATGCCTGTAATCCCAGCACTTTGGGAGGCCAAGGCGGGCGGATCACGAGAGGCTGGGAGTTCAAGACCTGCCTGGCCAACATGGTGAAACCCTATCTCTATTAAAAATACAAAAATTAGCTAGTCATGGCGGTGCACGCCAGTAATCCCAGCTACTCAGAAGGCTGAGGTAGGAAAATGGGTTGAATCCAGGAGGCAGAGGTTGCAGTGAGCTGAGATCACACCACTGCACTCCAGCCTGGGTGACAGAACAGGATTCCGTCTCAAACACACACACAAAATACTGATGCCCATGTTTCATCCCCAAGAGATTCTGTAATAATTGATCTGGGTTGTAGAGCCTGGGCACTGGGTTTTTAAAATCTCCCCAGCTGATTCTGACGTGCAGCTGTGGTTGAGAATCTGCTTGTGGAATGAACTTGTTCATGTTTTACTTGTGTTGTTTTCTAGCCTGCCTTAGACTTTCAGTTTCCCTTCACGTCTTTGGCTGGTAATTTTTACAATGCAGTCTAACAACCAGCTGCCTCAAAATGCACTGGGATCCCTCGTAACCAGGTAGCTCCCCATCTCCAACTCTGACCTGCCAAGTCAGAATCTTGTGGGTGGGGCGGAGGACTGTACATATTGAAACAGGCAGTGACCTAGGAACTATTTCTGAACACCCCTATGTTTCCCCTGTATTTGCCCTTTCCTTTCACTTTTGGACCCCTTTGTGTGCTGACCACTGGGCTGTTTCACGTGGACATAACATAAAAAAGACAGGTCAGGTGCAGTGGCTCATGCCTGTAATCCTAGCAGTTTAGGAGGCTGAGGTAGCCGAATCACTTGAGGCCAGGAGTTCAAGATCTGCCTGGTCAACATTCTACCCAAAATATGAAATTAGCTGGGTGTGGTGATGCACGCCTTTGATCCCAGCTACTCAGGAGGCTGAGGCTGGAGAATCCCTTGAGCCCAGGAGGCAGAGACTTCAGTGAGCCGAGATCGCATCATTGCACTCCAGCCTGGGTGACAGAGGGAGAATCTTAAAAAAAAAAAAAAAAAAAAAAAACGAAAAAAAAAGACAGAGATGGTCCTTCCTTTATGGAGCTCTCAGTAAAACAAGAAAGCTCATGATGTCCTCGCATTTGTCAGAAATCCATTTGGTACATGTAGCTGGGGTCACGTGCTTGACATGCCTATTGAAAGCTTCTGGGTAGGAAGAGAACAATCATCACAGCATCACAGCCTGGCATAACTGTCTCCCAGGACAGGTCTCCCTGGGGAGACTGAGACCATAACTCTGAAATCACAGCTTGAATCCAAGTTCTACATTTCCCTCAGTAATGTACATGATGTAAGTTTTTATATTAGTTATCTATTGCTGTGCAACAATATTACTGCAAACTTTGTGGCTTGAGACAGCACACAGTTATCACTACATGGTTTCCGTGGTTCAGGAATCCAGGCGTGACTCAGCTGGGTTCAGTGCAAGGCTGCAGCCATAGTGCCAGCCAGGGCTCGGTACTCATCTGAAGGCTTGACTGGTGATTGATCTGCTTCCCGTCTCATCTGGTTGTTGGCAGCATTCAGTTCCTTGCAGGCTGCTGGACTCAGGGCCCCAGTTTCTTGCTGCCATCAGCTTCTTGCCACATGGGCCTCTCCATCTGGCTGCTCATGACATGGCAGCTTGCATCTTCAAAGCCAGCAAGACAGACAGCCTCCTAGCAAGACAACTTAACGTCCTATCTAACGTAATCACTACATCCCATCACCTCTGCCATATTCTCTTGGTTATAAGAAAGTCATAGGTCCCGTTGCCAGATGAATAGATTGCAAAAATTTTCCCCCATTCTGTAGGTTTCCTGTTCACTCTGATGGTAGTTTCTTTTGCTGTTGAGAAGCTCTTTAGTTTAATTAGATCCCATTTGTCAATTTTGGCTTTTGTTGCCATTGCTTTTGGTGTTTTAGACATGAAGTCCTTGCCCATGCCTATGTTCTGAATGGTATTGCCTAGGTTTTCTTCTAGGGTTTTTATGGTTTTAGGTCTAACATTTAAGTCTTTAATCCATCTTGAATTAATTTTAGTATAAGGTGTAAGGAAGGGATCCAGTTTCAGCTTTCTCCATGTGGGTAGCCAGTTTTCCCAGCACCATTTATTAAATAAGGAATCCTTTCCCCATTTCTTGTTTTTGTCAGGTTTGTCAAAGATCAGATAGTTGTAGATGTGTGGTATTATTTCTGAGGGCTCTGTTCTGTTCCATTGGTCTATTTCTCTGTTTTTGTACTAGTACCATGCTGTTTTGGTTACTGTAGCCTTGTAGTATAGTTTGAAGTCAGGTAGTGTGATGCCTCCAGCTTTGTTCTTTTGGCTTAGGATTGACTTGGCAATGTGGGCTCTTTTTTGGTTCCATATGAACTTTAAAGCAGTTTTTTCCAATTCTGTGAAGACAGTCATTGGTAGCTTGATGGGGATGGCATTGAATGTATAAATTACCTTGGGTAGTATGCCCATTTTCACGATATTGATTCTTCCTACCCATGAACATGGAATGATCTTCCATTTGTTTGTATCCTCTTTTATTTCGTTGAGCAGTGGTTTGTAGTTCTCCTTGAAGAGGTCCTTCACATCCCTTGTAAGTTGGATTCCTAGGTATTTTATTCTCTTTGAAGCAATTGTGAATGGGAGTTCACTCATGATTTGGCTCTCTCTTTGTCTGTTATTGGTGTATAAGAATGCTTGTGATTTTTGCACATTGATTTTGTATCTTGAGACTTTGCTGAATTTTGGTATTTTTTAGTAGAGATGGGGTTTGCTTAATGCAGCCCCCAGTCACATACTCCCTGCTTGGTCAATCGATCACGACCGTCTCATGCAGACCCCCTTAGAGTTGTGAGCCCTTAAAAGGGACAGGAATTGTTCACTTGGGGAGCTGGGGTGTTGGAGATGTGCATCACCATGCCCAGCTAATTTTTGTATTTTTAGTAGAGACGGGGTTTCACCACGTTGATTGGCTAGGATAGTCTAGCTCTCTTGACCTCGTGATCCACCCACCTCAGCCTCCCAAAGTGCTGGGATTACAGGCATGAGCCACTGCACCCAGCCCAGAGAAGGCTTTTCATACTTGCTTCGCAGCCTCCTGCAACCTACACCAGCACCAGTCTCTCACCACCTGTGGGCTGCGCTCATCTGTGATCATCTCTCCCCAGGCCTGCTGTTCCTCGAGAAAGGAAGTTGTAATGGACAAAATTCTAGGACAGCCCCCAAGAGACCCACTCCCTTATATCTGCTCCTTGTTTCATCTCCTCTTCCTGAGTGTGTGCAGAGCTTGTGATTTGGCCAAGGGGAAGGAATTTTGCAAATGTGATTAAGGTCACACTTGCTTTGTTAAGCACATTTGCTCAGCTGACTTTGAGTTCATCCAAAGCAGGATGATCTTAGGTGGGCCTTTTAAAGGTCACGTTTCAGAGATTCAACCTTAGCCTCCAAGGAGACACAAATGGCCATGCTGTGAGCTGTCTTTTGAGGTGGCAGCTCTAGGAGCTGAGGGCCTTCGTTCAACAATTGCCAGAAAATGAATTCATTCCACAAACTGAATAAGCTTGGCAGAGGACCCTGAGCATCTGATGAGACTCCAGCTCCAGCTGACACTCTGGTTGCAGTATTGTGACCCTGAATAGAAGACCCAGTTAAACCCTGCCCATGAAAACAGATAATAACTGAGTGGTGTTTTAAGCTGCTCAGTTTGCACTGGTAAATCCACCAACAGGAAAGTAATATAGAAGTTAAGTGGGCCAGGCGTGGTGTCTCATGTCTGTAATCTCAACACTTTGGGAGGCTAAGATGGGTGGATCACGAGGTCAAGAGATCGAGAACATCCTGGCCCACATGGTGAAACCCTGTCTCTATTAAAAATACAAAAATTAGCCAGGCGTGGTGGCGGGTGCCTATAGTCGCATCTACTCAGGTGGCTGAGGCAGAAGAATCGCTTGAACCCAGGAGGCGGAAGTTGCAGTGAGCTGAGATTGCACCACTGCATGCCAGCCTGTGTGGCAAGAATGAGACTCTGGAAAAAAAAAAAAGGTCTCTCACTGTGGTCTCATAATAAAAGGACACTCCATTTCCCATCTGGCCCCTGCTCCTTAATATTAGCCCTCTGCTGTGGGGAGGAGGGGGTGACCTTCATCTCAGGTTCAAGCATTCCCAGGGCTGGCTCTTATCCCGATAAAGCCCATCATCATGAATGAATGCCTCCCTTGCAGGTTATTCTAAGTATTGTAAATAGTGCACGTGGAGCTTCCTCATGATGCCTGGGATGGTAGTGAATATTTATAGGTTTCTTTTAGTGCCTTTTTTTTTTTTAGTGTTTTCCGTAGTCCCATGTTTCTACAACCCTTAGGAACATCAGAATCGTGTGTGTGTGGGTGCTTATTAAATACACCAATTCCTGGAGCTCACTCCCAGTGACTGCCAGTCTGATGATTAGGGGCTCAGCTAGGACCTATGTTTGCAAAAGCTCCCAGGTGATCTCATGCAGCCAGCCTGGCTCTGGCTCTGGCTCTGGCTCTGGGAGCTGGGTTGGGAACTAGTCTTTGGTGCTATTCTGCTGAAACTTCAAGTTGGGCTCTTTGACTCCGTCTTGTATTGTCACCCCTTGTATTCAGATCTGTTTTTCCCCTGTATTGTAAATTCCTTGATGTCTGGGTCATCTCAGCTCATGAGCTGAGCTTTCAGTGGGTGCTCAGTGGAACAGGTGCTGAGTGAAGTCAGGCTCTAGGGAGGCCAGCGTGTGTTGGTAAGTGAGAGACAAAAATCATTTTAAAAAGAATCTTTTTGCCCTTCAGTTGTGTTTGCCATGAGTTAATGTGACTTACTCTAGTGGAAGCCAGTGCAGCTTAAGTGGAGGTCTTGCCCTGAAATGGAGCCAGGTTATGGATCAGCAAAGCTGCCAAAAGCATTTTGGGGGAATTGTTTCTGTGTCACCCTCAGTTGATTGAACTCAAGTTTTCACTCCCTTTTAACACCACGTGGGGGCCATTCTGACTTCTGCGGAGTGGGTATGATCAGATCTTCTGTAAAAGTGTCAGTGAGGAGGCTGGGCACGGTAGCTCACATCTGTAATCTTAGCACTTGGAAGGCTGAGGTGGTCAGATCACTTGAGGCCAGGAGTTTGAGACCAGCCTGGCCAACGTGGTGAAACCCTGTCTGTACTAAAAATACAAAAATTAGCCAGGCATGATGGCGCATGCCTGTAATCCCAGCTATTCAGGAGGCTGAGGCAGGAGAATCACTTGAACCTGGGAGGTGGAGGTTGCAGTGAGCTGAGGTTGCACCACTGCACTGCACTCCAGCCTGGGTGACAGAGCATGACTCTGTCTCAAAAAAAAAAAAAAAAAGTGTATGTGAGGAAACTGGGATAGAGCTTGGGGATATTGGGGGATGGAGATACTTCATCTACTGAACAAAAACCATGGGATACCAATGCTGGAGGATGAAGCATCATCCTCAGTTTCTACTAACTCAACCACGCATGAGATGGGGACTTGGTGTCCAAGAGTAGAGCCTCTTTTTAGGTCTTCAGCCTTGATCAAACCATTTCTGAATTCCTCATACACATATAATCAGGTGCTATGAGTGGTACTGATTGGATAATCTTTCTGTCGTTTCCTGTGCTAGGAAGGAAAATACATGTACAGCTAACTTCCTTGAGGGTTCGTTCTTTTGCATCAGGGTGTCTCAAACTCCTGCTCTGAAAACACCTGCAAGAGAATCATCCAGGCGGCTTGCTCGCTCTGCATGCAGGCCCTTTAGAATCAGAGTCAGAATCCCTGGGGCTGGAGCCACAAAATGAAATGACATTTCAACAAGTTTGTCATCACGTGAGAGAGAAGAGGTGAGTATTTGGATACCTATAATACAAAGTAGATTCAAAAAGAATGATGATTATTTTAAATGTTGTGTTTTTAAAAATTTAATACAGAAAAGGCTGGGCACGGTGGCTCACGCCTGTAATCCTAGCACTTTGGGAGTCCAAGGCGGGTGGATCATTTGAGGTCAGGAGTTCAAGACCAGCCTGGCCAACAAGGTGAAACCCCACCTCTACTAAAAATATAAAAATTAGCCAGGCGGTAGTGGTGCGCGCCTGTAATCCCAGCTACAGGGGAGGCTGAGGCAGGAGAATTGCTTAAGCCTGGGAGGCGGAGGTTTGGTGAGCTGAGATTGTACCACTGCACTCCAATGTGGGTGACAATTGTTTAAACACCACCAAAATGGGTTCTGAGTCCAAATATTAATATGAAGGACATTGGTGACATTGTCTCAAAAAAATTAATGAATACAGAAAAGTACAAAAAGGGAGAGAAATCACCCCAAATCTCACGACCCCAAGAAATAAACCTCCTAATATTAAGTGAACAACATTCCTTGCTATGCACAAAGATGGCTAGAGACATGAACAGACACTTCTGATCGCACAATATCAGATTTTAAAAAGAAGAAGTAGCAAATTTAATGCTGTGTAAATTTATCAGAAGAAAAAGAAATGGAAGTGAAACTGAAGGAACTGGTCAACTCAGATAAATGTAGTTTTTCCTCACTAAAAATCAGTTTCTAGAACGTCTAAGAAATCAAAGACGATGAAAAATATTAAGATGTTTTATATATATGTAGAAGTCTTTACAGCTTATTAATCATCTCATGAAAAATTTGTACAGTCACTGCAAATAAAGTCATTACAAAATCTTTACTCCTTTTGCTTTTTGCCAGCACTGACATTGACCTTTGCAGTCTCTTGACTTCATTCTGCCCTTGCATTCCTGTTGCTGTTTTCTTGAGGTCATCTTCTTCTCATGCCAGCTGTGTCTTGCAAGTCTATGTTTGAGCTCATTTTTCTTTGCATAATTCAAAGAACCAGATAGCATGCCAAAGCCCATTGTTTAACCACCACCAACATGGGTTCTGAGTCCAACTATTAATATGAAGATGACACATATTGTGGTCTTGTACATTTTGTTGTCTTTCCGGAGTGAAGGACATTGGTGACCATTTGTTTCCTCTGGAGTGGTCGATTGGTCATGAACTTCCTGGTCCAGATAGTTACTGTGCCATTCATCATGGTGGTTGATCCTCTGGTAGTTAGGGAGGAAAATAAACAAGAAGTTATATATTTAAAACCATGTTTCAATTTAAGGTTGACCACCTTCTCTTTCTGTTCTCCAATCATAGTCCTATTTTTAAATGGATTCACCTCTCATCATTAGCCTTTTGTCATGGTCATTCAATTCACAAGTTGCTTATTTTTTAATTCCTTGGCTGACTAAATTTTATTATGAAGACTTTTTTTTTTAAAGAGCTCAGAAATACTGTATTCTTTAAGTTCTTTGACATGTGATCATGTCTTTTGCCTATTTTGATTGGGCAATAATTTAGCTGGCTATAAAATTCTTGGATTATACTCTATTTCCCTTAGAAATTATAGGCACCCATCCACTGACATTTCATTGTGCTTTATTTATTTATTTATTTATTTTTGAAATGGAGTCTTGCTCTGTCACCCAGGCTTGAGTGCAGTGGTGCAATCTCGGCTCACTGCAAGCTCTGCCTCCCGGGTTCACACCATTCTCCTTCCTCAGCCTCCCGAGTAGCTGGGACTACAGGTGCCCGCCTCTGTGCCTGGCTAACTTTTTTGTATTTTTAGTAGAGACAGGGTTTCACCGTGTTAGCCAGGATGGTCTGGATCTCCTGACCTCGTGATCCGCTGGCCTTGGCCTCCCAAAGTGCTGGGATTACAGGTGTGAGCCACTGTATGAGCCCAGCCTCATTGTGCTTTGTACTAACCCCCTTTCCCTGGTCTCTTCCAGCTTGTCTTCTTCTCTCCCAGTAATTTCTTCATGAAGAGGCCATGTGCTATATTCCGTGAGATATTTCACACTCAAAGAAGACTTCTTTTATACTCTTTTGATAGTTTGTCAGGGAATCACTGTCTTGATTTATAAGAGAGTTTGTAATAAATACAGTAAAAGAGAAACACAACATATTTTGAGACATCAGAGAAGGGAGAAACCAATTCTATTAATATTTGGGGTTAGCAGGGAAGGCTTAGTTAAGAGGCAACATTTGACCTAAGTCTTGAAATAAGGGAAGGATTTGGATATGCAGTAATGTGGAGAGAGTAGAAGCAAGACATGATGGTTAGTGTTATGTATCAATTTGACTGGGTTGTGGGGTGCCCAGATATTTGGCTACACATTATTCTGGGTGTGTCTCTGAGGTATTCTGGATGAGGATAACATTTAATTGGTAGACTGAATAAAGCAGATTGTCCTCCCCAATGTGGGTGAGCCTCATCCAATCCATTGAAGGCCTGAACAAAACAAAAAGGTAGAGTCACAGAGAATTTGCTCTTTTTACCTGATTATATTTGAGTTGGGACATCAATCTTCTCCTGACTTTAGATATGGACTCGAGTTGGAACTATATCATTGGCTGTCCTGGGTCTCCAGCTTGCTGGCTGCAGACTCCAGGTCTCCTTAGCCTCCATAACCATGTGAGTCATCCCTTACAACTAATCAATCTGTCTCTCTCTATGTGTATAGCTCTACCTCTGTCTCTCTGCTCTTTCTCTGGAGAACCTAGAATAATACACAAGGTTATATTAGAGAAGAAGATGACCCAAGGAAAAGCATGGAGTCAGAAAAGTGCAAAGAGGGTTTGGGAAGACTGGGGTCCTGATGGGGAGTTTGGATTTCACTGTGTGTAGCATGGAGAATCCTTGAAAATATTCAAGAGGTGAAAATTGTATTTGTGGAAGAACACCAGGAGTATGTGAAAAGAAAAACATTCACTCCGTTTTAACTCCACTGAAGGGGGCATCAAAAGGATGCACTGGGGACATGGGTTGGAGGGTAGTTGAGGCCATATCTGGAGGATCTTTACTTCTAGGCTGAGTCTGAAGTTATCTTTCTGGGGAGTGGGAGATTACAAATCTTTGAGCTCCACTCAAGAGATGGTTTTGCTAACAATGGCAGGGCGACGGTGGTGGTGGTGGTGGCGGTGGTGGTGGGAAACTGGTAGCATGAATTCTAATTGGGCTTCTGTTATTCTAGCCGAGAAAGTTGGGGAATGGACTTTCAGTAGAATAATACAGACCTGGGAATCAACTGCGTGGAGGAGGTAGTTATAGGTGATGAGATGTCTCAGGGACAAAGTTGTGTAGAAGGAGAAAAGATACTAGTCTGGTACAAAAATAATTGCTGTTTTTGCCATTACTTTTAATGGCAAAATCCACAATTACTTTTGCACCAACCTAATTAGGATGCAAACTTCGGAGTCATCTGCAACAGAGGGATTGATGAAGATCAGCAAAGTTTGGGAACACAGGAAAGGAGCGGGGAGGTTATTGACTTGAGGGCATAGGGCATAGCAGGGATAATGAAGGTTTTTCTTGTTGGCATGTGGAGACTTAAGCATGACTATATGTTACACTCCTGGCACATACAGGGTGCAAAATATTTATGAGTGAAATGACAAGTGAAGGTGGTGAGTCATGGGAGTTCCAAGGGAATGGATGATAAAGGGAGGTCTCAAATGAGGCACAAGTGGAGAAGGTAGCTTGGGAAAGGAGAATGATGCTTCTCCTTATAAGATGGGAAAGGCAGAGGAAGAAGGTCAAGACACAGTGATCTAGGGGTGAGATGGAAGTGAGTTGAGAGAAATCAACTCTGGGCTCTGAAACCCCTAGGGATGGGTTTGGGGGGCTTTGAGATATGGAAGAGGTTTAAAGTTAATTGTTATGGCAAATATGGTTTGGAATTTATTTGTGATGCTTAAACATATTGCTGAACAGAAGTGAAGTCTACCCTAGAGTTGAATGGTGAGATTATTTAGTGGAACTACCAGATCCATGTTGTGATTCTTCCCAGTGTCATTCAGCAGCCGTTGGGCAGTTGCTAGGCAAGTCATCAATGGGGTATGGAGATTTTCCAGGTGGGTGTGGTTGAAGGCAAGGAAGAACGCGTTTAGGAGCACATTACAAGAAGGTGACTGTAAGGTTCAGGCTGAGCAGGAAGGTAAAGCAAGAAGGAAACATGAGGTTGTGAAGAGAAGTTTAGAGGGATGAGGAGGCAGGAGAGGTGAACAGTTGCAGGATGTAGCTAGAGTGGCGATGTTAGATCTAGGGGCCAGAGAGCTTTACAATGATGATGAAGATCAAAGGGCATTAGAATCAAGCTATAAAGAGCCACTGTTTGCTGTTGGGATGTGAGGATGCTGCAGGTGGATGTCTGCACATTGATGGTGAGAACATGGTCACCCTGGCCCTGCTGGGTCTTTGCTAAAGAGACTGTGCTCTGTTCTTGGGGCCGTTTTCATCACCTGATTAGAGCAGTGGTCCCCAAATGGTGTTCTTTTGATCATCTGTATAAAATGTTCATAGGTCAAGGATAAAATGGAAAAACAGAAAATGTCACAGAAATGTGCCCACTGGTGAAAGACCACCAGCTGTCCTTTTTGGAGGATTGTTCTTTATTCTAAAAATGTATATATTCTATTCTATTACAACATTTTTGTATTTGCATTTTTTTCTCCTTTATGAAATGCCATGGGGTAGAAATTTGTAATGTATCCAATTCTCCTGTCTTCATGCATTGCCCTGTGGTGGGGGAGGGGTTGTGGCTAGTACTGGCCAAGAGGCTGGGGGCAGAGGTGCAGTGTTAGACTTCTAGCCTGGAGTATTTAATTCCTAGTACAAGACTGTCTAGCATTCTTCTCCCTCTGTTCCCTGCTTGGTGATACTCGAGGTATTGCAGCCCCCATTAGCCTTAGTCTTAGGGCAAGTTTGATGGGAAACAGAGCACCCCACACCTCCCTGCAGATGTAGCATGAGTGAGAAAAACAACTTCTGATGTTTGAAGTTACCAAGATTTTGGAGTTGTTTGTTATTGCAGCAAAACCTCACCTATTCTGACCAATCATGGTGGAATTTCTGTGTGTATGTGGGTGTGTGTGTGTGTGTTTGTGTGTGTGTGTGAAACTGGTAGTTTAAAAAAGTTCCTTCTTACCAAAAAGAAAAAAAAGTAGCAACCTTATGTTGGTTCTCAAATTAAAAAAATATTTTTACTGGTTTATAAAATAGAAAAATCTGAGAATCTGTAGCTTAGAGAACTACAGTGTGGGATGTCTATAAAGGCCAGGTTATTTTATCAGCTCCTAACACCCCTTAATAGAAGCTTAGCCAAGACTTGGACTATTTCAGCCTTTCCCATTCCACATTCCATGGACTCTTGAAGAGACATTGATGAAACGGTGCAGCCATGAACCACCCTCACTCAATCCTAGTGGCAGAACCCCCCCTTTTACTGCAGAATGAGCTTCTTGCTACAGTGATACTTGAAACCCTTAGATATATCCTGTACTAATTATATTAAAACACGACCAATGCTTTTGCTTTGTTGTCCCCCAAATTAAACACCTTAATCAAGAGAACCCAGAGAATTGGATTTAGTGTGATCGATTCCAAACTGTCAGTAAGAACACAATGAGGTTATATTTTTCTCCAGTTCAAATAAAAGAAAATTGACAATAAAATGCTGATCAATACGTGTAGCTCAGGAGGTAGAGCCTGCTTTGAGACGCAGAAGTGTTTGTTTTTTTTAGATCTATATTCTTCAGTAAAGAAAAAATCCATCTCTCTTTCCTAGAGGGGAAGACTTTCAGAGCTGGGCTTGGCAACAGCCTATCAGAGGCTGAGTTAAACAAATAGGTACCTCCCTGGAGTGAATGGTGCATTTCTCCTATTTGGGGAACCGTGCTTTTATGGTGGAGTTTGCTTTCTGTCTTGGTCTCCGGATGTGTGTATCTGTGTATTGATGTCTGCATGTAAATGGCAGTGTATACCTGTGTGGGTGTGTACAGAATTCCCATGTGAATCTCAGCTTTGTGGGGATCTCCAGGTCTTGAGCCCAGCAGATGCCAGTTGAAGAAAAATCACTTGAAAATGAGACAGAAAGAATGGAAACTAAATCCTAGCTCTAAAGGCACCAGGCTGATTAAAAACAAAACTCTGGATCTTCTTTGTTTTGGACTCTACCTACCTCCAAATGACATTTCTGTTTCCTATGAAATGATTAGAATGACAGAGATCCTGAGCACGAAAGAGCAGATACTGTGTGATTCTGTGTATGTCAGGCTGTCAGCTGTGACGCTGCTGACATTTCGGCTCAGCAATTTCTCTGTTGTATGTGTGGGGGTTCCCTGTGCATTTCAGGATGTTGCGCGGCATCCCTGGATCCCTGGACTCACTGGATGTAGTAACACAACTTCCCCCAAGTACAGACAACCCCCAATGTCTCCAGATATTGCCTAATGTCCCCAGGGAGCAAAATAGCCCCATCTGAGAACTGCTGCTTTCATAAATTACGATGTCTGGTGAAATAGGTAGAGGGTGTTTGTAGTCAGGGGTTAGTAGAGATGGAAGAGACCCCAGGAACATCCTGGAAGGGGCTGTAATGTTCTGTTTCTTGAATTGGGTGTCGGTAATATGGAGACGTTCATTTTTTTTTTTTTTTTTTTTTTTTTTTTTTTTTTTTTTTTTGGCAGGATCTTGCTCTGTGACCCAGGCTGGAGCACAGTGGCACCGTCTTGGCTCACTGCAGCCTTTCCCTCCTGGGCTCCAGCAGTCCTCCCACCTCAGCCTTCCTGAGTAGCTGGAACTACAGGCAGGTGCCATCACTGTTGCCTAATTTTTTATTTATTTATTTTTTGTAGAGAGGAGTGTCTCACTATGCTGCCCAGGCTGGTCTTAAGCTCCTGGGCTCAAGCAATCTGCTCACCTCGGCCTCCCAAAGTGCTGGGATGACAGTCATGAGCCACTGCGTCTGGCCAGTATGTTCAGTTTGTAAGAAAAGTACTGTGTTGACCTCTTCTATGTGCACATTTCTTTAAGTAATAATTCAATAAAGCGTTTAGAAAAATTGGTCATAATAGGAGTGATTTGTAGAGTGATTGGCATGAAAGCTGATCACCTTAATTTGAAATACTCTGAAATGAGTACCAGGGGCCACCAAGTGGAACTTTTCAAGGTGTCATAGCCAAGGATAGGAGTGTGCTGTGTTCATCTCTGCATAAAGGATTTGCTGGTTACATGGAAGGATGAAGCCTCCTTCTGAGGACAGAGGCAGCAAGGCAAGTGGAAGCCCAAAGCATTGAGCTTTCTAAATGGACTTTGCTAAAATCTTGTGGATGACTCATGCTCTTAACATACACCCATGTACATATTGTCCATATAAACATTAATTCTGTAACAAGCCCCACACATAAGGGTATTTTTTTCTTTTGAGACAGTCTTGCTTTATTGCCCAGGCTAGAGTACAGTGGCATAATCGTGACTCACTGCAACCTCCACGTCTTGGGTTCAAGCAATGCTTGTGCCTCAGCCCCCCGAGTAGCTGGGACTACAGTTGCACAACACCATGCCTGGCTAATTTTTGTATTTTTAGTAGAGACAGGGTTTCACCATGTTGGCCAGGCTGGTCTCAAACTCCTGGCCTCAAGTGATCTGCCCACCTCAGCCTCCTAAAGTGTTGGGATTACAGTTGGGAGCTACTGTGTCTCCAGCCACACTTAAGGTTTGAGTTGAGATAGAGAAACTCTGGCAGGACTGAGGAATTTGGCCACAGTCTCTGGGAAATATGCACAATTTCTGGAATCTTCTCTACTTGCAGAATTCCCACTTTCTATCTGTCTCCTATTTATTCAACAAATTTGTATGGAACCAGAGTGTGTCTAGAACTTGCCAGGCGTGGAGGATAAAAGATGACTGAGGTCGGGCATGGTGGCTCATGCCTGTAATCCCAGCACTTTGGGAGGCCAAGGCAGGCGGATCACTTGAGGTCAGGAGTTTGAGCACAGCCTGGCCAACATGATGAAACGTCTCTACTAAAAATACAAAAATTAGCCAGGCATGGTGGCACGCACATGTAGCCCCAGCTACTTGGGAAGCTGAGGCAGGATAATCGCTTGAACCCAGGAGGCAGATGTTGCAGTGAGCTGAGATCACCCCACTGCATTCCAGCCTGGGAGACAGAACGAGATTCCATGTCAAAAAAAAAAAAGATGACTGAGATACAGACTCCATCAGAGTTGACTCTGACACAAATTTGGTAAGAGCCCAAGGTCTGTTTGGGCAAGCACCTTGATTGGCTTCATCCTGCAGCCTCTACTAGAATGAAGAGCACTTTTTCCTTTACTCATGAAAATGTTTTGTGCTTCGTACCTACAAGTACAATTTGTGTTAATTCTGCAAAATTTGCCACATAACTCTGCCTGTATTCTTAGCATTTTTCCTTTGAGAGATTTCTCAGCACATCATCTTTGGACTATGTGGAATTGGAAATTTACTTATAGTCAAAAACAAGTACAGGAAAGTCAGTTCTTAGTCAAGAGTTAGGTTTTCAAAGACAGTGGATAAAATAAACAATGTAGTACAGTCAAGATTATACGTGCAAATCGCCTCATCATTCATAAAGTTTAGCCGTCAGTCTTACCGTGGCTCACCAGGTCCAATCCATACTTCTTCCTCCACGATTGGAGCAGAGGGTGATTTTTTTTTTTATGAGCAACTGATGAAGTCATTTAGAGACAATTTGCAGTAGGAGCCCTGTGTACTAGAGACCAATCAATGTGCCCTCATGGCACCATTTCTGCCTCTCTCCCTCTTTGTTCTTGCCAAGTACCCATAGTTCATTTTCCATAGATTAAAAGAGCCCAAGTTGGGCGTATACCTAGGAGTACAATTACTGGGTCATTTGGTAACTCTATGTAGAATTGTTTCGGAAGTTGTTAAACTGTTTCTCACAGTGGCTACACCATTTTAATTCCTACCAGCAGTGTATGAAAGTTCTAGTTTCTCTGCATCCTCACCAACACTTGTTATTTTCTGTATTTCTTTTTTTTTTTGAGACAAATTCTTTCTCTGTCACCCAGGCTGGAGTGCAGTGGCACAATCTCAGCTCACTGCAACCTCTGCCTCTCAGATTCAAGTTACTCTCCTGCCTCAGCCTCCCGAGTAGCTGGGATTATAGTCACCTGCCACCATGCTTGGTTAATTTTTGTATTTTTTTTAGTAGAGACACGGTTTCACCATGTTGGCCAGGCTGGTTTCAAACTCATGGCCTCAGGTGATCCACCTGCCTCGGTCTCCCAAAGTGCTGGGATTGCAGGCATGAGCCACCACACCACGCCAATTTTCTCTATCTTCAATTCTAGCCATCCTTATGGGTATGGAGTGGTATCACATTGTGGTTTTGATATCTGTTTCCCTGATGATGAATTTCATTGAGCATCTTTTCATGTGCTTATTGGCCACTTGTATGTCTTCTTTGGAGATGTGCCATATTTTCATATTCAAAAAGGAAAGCACAGGTCCACACAAAAATTTGTACATGAATAATTACAGTAGCATCACTCATAATAACCCACAGAGGGAATTAATCCAAATGCCCATCACCAGATGAAGAGATACACCGATTGTTGTCTACCCACATGGTGGAATATTATTTGACCACAAAAAGGAGGAAAGTACATATGCTACAGCGTGGATGAACCTTCAAAACAGATGAAAGATCACATTCTACATGATTTCATTCAGATGGAAATCTATAGAAATAGGAAGTCGATTAGTGGTTGCTTAGGGCTGGTAGGGGCATGGGAGGATAGGGGGTGTTAGCTAAAAGGTAAGAGGTTTCTTTTTGAGGTCATGAAATGTTCTAAAATTGACTGGTAATGTTTGCGTGTATCTCTGAATATATTAACCATTGAAATGTAAAAAAACTCAAAGAAAAAACAGCCCAAGATGCAATTTTATTCAACACTTGATTGGCTTTAGAAATAGATTCCAGGCTGGGCACGGTGGCTCACACCTGAAATCCCAGCACTTTGGGAGGCTGCGGGGGGAGGATTGCTTGAGGCCAGGAGTTCCAGGCCAACCTTGGCAACATGGCAAGACCCTGTCTGTACAAAAAAGAAAAAATAAATATCAGCTGGGTGCAGTGGCTCACACCTGTAATCCCAGCACTTTGGGAGGCTGAGGCGGGCAGATCACCTGACATCAGTTCAAGACCAGCTTGGCCAACATGGTGAAACCCGTTCTCTACCAAATATAGAAAATTTAGCCTTTTGGTACTCCAAGCAGCACCATGGCGGTTGTTAAGAACAAGTGCCTTATGAAAGGTGGCAAAAAGGGAGTTAAGAAGAAAGTAGTTGGTCCATTCTCTAAGAAAGATCAGTATGATGTGAAAGCACCTGCTACATTCAATATAAGAAATATTGGAAAGACTTGGTTACCAGGACTCAAGGAACCCAAATTGCATCTGATGGTCTCAAGGGTCTTGTGTTTGAAATGAGTCTTGCTGATTTGCAGAATGATGAAGTTGCATTGAGAAAATTCAAGCTGATTACTGAAGATTTTCAGGGCAAAAACTGCCTGACTAACTTCTATGGCATGGGTCTTACCTGTGACAAAATATGTTCCAAGGTTGAAAAACGTTCAACAATGACTGAAGCTCATGTTGATGTCAAGACTACCGATGGTTACTTCTTTCATCTGTTTTGTGTTGGTTTTACTAAAAAACACGACAATCTGATACTGAAGACCTCTTACGCTTAACACCAACAGTCTGCCAAATGCAGAAGAAGATGATGGAAATCATGACCTGAGAGGTGCAGACAAATGACTTGAAAGAAGTGGTCAATAAATTGATTCCAGACAACATTGGAAAAGATGTAGAAAAGGCTTGCCAATTTATCCTCTCCATGATGTCTTCATTAGAAAAGTAAAAATGCTGGAGAACCCTGGGTTTGATAGGCATGGAGCTTCGTGGTGAAGGTAGTAGTTCTGGAAAACCCACTAGGGACGAGACACATGCTAAAGTTGAATGAGCTGATGGATATGAACCACCAGTCCAAGAATCTGTTTTAAGTTCAGACTTAAAACAGTGGCAAATAAGAAGTCCTATTTGTGAAAAACAAACAAGAAACAACAATGAAAAAAAGCAAAATTAGCCTGGTGTGGTGGTGCATGACTGTAATCCTAGCTACTCAGGAGGCTGAGGCACGAGAATCACTTGAACCCAGGAGACAGAGGTTGCAGTGAGCCAAGATTGCACCATTGCACTCCAGCCTGGGCAACAGAGTGAAACTCTCTCCAAAAAGAAACAGGAAAAAAAAAGTATCGGGGCTTGGTGGCATGCGCCTGTATTCTCAGCTACTCTGAAGGCTGATGTGGGAGGATAGCTTGAGGCCAGGAGTAATTTGAGCCTGCAGTGAACTATGATTGTGACACTGCACTCCAGCCTGAACTGGAGAGCAAGACCCTGTCTCTCATACATACATACATACATATATGCATACATGCATACATACATACACACATGCGCACATACATACATACCCAGCCTCTACCTCTGGTGATTCTGACTCAGTAGGGTGGGGTATCCCCTAGGGATCCTGCTGTTCAGCCTGGTCTGGGATCCACTTTTCATTGGGAACTGAGACACTGGCTGTGAGCCTTTCTGTCCTGTGATGTAGAGGTCATGGCGACGCAGGTTCAGGCTTAAGGACACCTGACTGTGCGTTAGGTATTATGCTGAACATCATCTCTTACTCTCACAGCAACATCCTTAGAAGGTTAATGATGTGTCCCCGCTCTACAGATGAGAAACTGAGCTTTCAGAGGAGTTTAGCTTGTTCAAAACTTAGTCTTCCTATTGGAAACTTTGTACCCTTTGAGCAGTGTCTCCTATCCGCTACCTTTCCTTCACCCCAGCCCCTGATAACCACTGTCCTACTCTCTATTTCTGTGAGTTCAACTTCTTTAGATTCCACATATAAGTAAAATCATGCAGTATTTGTCTTTCTGTGCCTGGCTTATTTCACTTAACACAATGTCTTTCAGATTCATCTATGTTGTTGAAAATGACAGGATTTCTTTCTTTTTTAAGGGTTAATAGTATTCCGTTGCGTGTATATAGTACATTTGCTTTATCCTTTCATCAACTGACGGACACTTAGGTTGATTCTATATCTTGGGTATTGTGAATAGTGCTGCAGTGAACATAGGAATGTAGGGATCCCTTCGACATATTGATTTCGATTTTTTTTTTGTCTATACCCAGAAGTTGGGTTGCTGGATTATATGCTTTGAAATCTATAGCACAGCAGCGTGACTATAGTCAATAATAACGTATCTTTCAAAATAACTAAGAGGCTACATTTCAAGTGTCTCATCATAAAAATTGTCATTAAATTAGGGGATGGACATGTTAATTAGTTTGATCTAATCATCCCACATTGTATACACATATCAAAACATCACATAAATGTGTACAATTATGATTTGTCAATTAAAATAACGTTAGTTAAAAAAATAAGTAACTTGTTCAAAGCCCCAGTTGGGATTGATGGAGCTTGGACATGCACCAAGGCTGTTGCTCTCAGGCCCACAGAGTCCTTGGTCCACGAATGTTGAAGCCCTACCTGAGATTTCTACTGAGATCAGTGTAGGGATTCAATGCCTCAGAATCATCCCATCCTCCAGGGCCCACAAGTCCATGACCGTTGCCTCTACCCCCAACCCTGCTGACCTTAAATGTGGCCCCTGCTTTCATTTCCAGGAGCATACAACACTTACACCAAGCATTGATGGGTTTTATTGACTTCATTTGAGATTGGGGCCGTGGAGAGGGTCCCATGATCCTTGCTTGGTGTTGGCCAACTCATTGACTTCTGTATTTGACTTCACCCTTCCGTTTTCTACTCACCTCCTCTGTCATGGATTGCTCTGGGAATTCTGAGCCCTAGTTCCTTTATTTTGCAGATAACCTTCACTCTTCTCTGCAACGAATCCCAAAAGTATGTAGTTCAGCTGACTGCAAGGTGCTTGACACGCAAGAGGCTCCACAAATGGGATTCGGCCTCTGGAACGTGGTGGTAGTTCCAGATTTATGTGTATGTTACTTTGTTTTTCCCTATAAAATATATTCTTTAAACTATCAAGCTCTTGGTTCCTGGATGCAGTCCTTTGCTGGTGGCAGTTGGCTGGGTACTGTCACTGGGGAGAAAAGCTGCCCACTTAGAGAAAGAGAAACTGGTTCTCTTTAAGAGGCAGAGGAAGTTTTCCAGTGCCAGTTTGTTTGGAGGCAAAATGGCTGTTGTATTAAAATTGCCCAAACTTGGGCTGGTGCCTTGTGTGTTTAGAGCTCAAAGCCACGATTGTTTTCATTTTTTTTTTTTTTTTTTTTTTTTTTTGGTGGTCGGGTTTACATCCTTTTACTTGGTAGGTTTCTGCTAATAGCTTCAACCTCAAGAGTGCCATTATACAGACACTAATAGCACCTACTATGTGTCAGGCTTTGGAGATAATATAATGATGAACAAGATAAACATGGCACTTGGAAAAGAGAGTCTATTTCCCACTCTCAGCCCACCCCAAAGAGAGGCCAGAATTGGGCTTCCAAAGATCTCAGATGCCCTTGCAGCACCTCCCTGAAGAGGTCGGGTGAAGCTTTGGTGTCTGAAGAGAATTTGGCTGGACAATCCCCAAGGTTTGGAACGATGGGAAAGAGCTGCCATCTGTGTTTAAGGTGAGAAGGAGGGAGTGGCTGGATATCAGAGGAAGCCAAGATGAAGAGAAGGTTTTTGTGAGTTCCTATGCATAGTGGAGACCTGTTACAGTGAGGGTCCCTGGGGCTGAGCCTGTGGGTCAGTGGAATGATGCTGTGAGGAGGGTCTTGTTATAGCAGATGGCCCAAAAAAGGCTGATGGATCATGAGCAGCTGGAAGAATGGAGAGTTCGGGGGAAGTAGTTCCTACCTGGCTTTCCAACAGTGTGTAAGCCCAGAATTCTTACATAAGCCCATGGAGAAGGGAAAGCAATGATGGTAATGACAAGATTGAATTCTCCACCTGCCAGGCATCCAGGGACTCAGAGCAGATTTAACTGAAGTTACAGAAATAGGAATGTGACATTTCCTACATCCGGATGTGCTGGAGCAAAATGTATTCCCTCTCTGGTTTGTGAGGAAGGAGAATGCTAACAGACAAGACTCCAGGTTTTCGCTCTTAAACCTGGTGCCTAGAAATGCATTTTCTACTGGATGTAGACAGAAGCTCCATATAGACATATCCATCGCTGCATCTCTCATGCCTTGTGTTCTCCCTAATTTTCCCTTTTTAACCCACAGAGGAAGAAATTTCAAGCACCACTTCTGGCCTCTCAAGAGTGAGTTTGGTGGCCAGGTGGGGTTATTCATGCCTGTAATCTCATAATGAAGGGGTGGCCTGCCCCTCCACACCTGAGGGTATTTCTAGTCAGGTGGGATGAGAGACAAAAAAGAAATAAGACACAAAGTATAGAGAAACAACAGTGAGCCCAGGGGACCGGCGCTCAACATACCAGCGACCTGCACTGTCACCGGTCTCTGAGTTCTCTCAGTTTTTATTGATTATTATCTTCATTATTTCAGCAAAAAGGAATGTAGTAGGAGGTCAAGGTGATAATAAGGAGAAGGTCAGCAACAAACATGTGACTAATAGAATCTATGTCATAATGAAGTTGAACGGAAGGTACTATGACTGGACATGCACGCAAGCCAGATTTATGTTTCTCTCCACCCAAACATCTCAGTGAAGTAAAGAATAACAAGGCAGCATTGCTGCAAACATGTCTCACTTCTCACCATAGGGCGGTATTTCTCCCATCTCAGAATTCAACAAATGTACAATCGGGTTTTATACCGAGACATTCAGTTCCCAGGGGCAGGCAGGAGACAGTGGCCTTCCTCTATCTCAACTGCAAGTGGCTTTCCGCTTTGACTAGTCCACCTCAGCACAGACCCTTTATGGGTATCGGGCTGGGGGACCATCAGGTCTTTCTCATCCCACGAGGCCACTTTTCAGACTATCACATGGGGAGAAATCTTGGACAATACCCAGCTTTCAAGGGCAGGGCTCCCTGCGGCTTTCCACAGTGCATTGTGCCCCTGGTTTATTGAGACTAGAGAATGGCGATGACTTTTACCAAGTATATTGCTTTCAAACATTTTGATAACAAGGCACGTCCTGCACAGCCCTACATGCCTTAAACCTTGATTTCATACAACACATGTTTTTTTGAGCTCCAGGTTTGGGCAAAGTGGCTGGGGCAAAGCTACAGATTAACAACATTTCAGCAAACAATTGTTTAAAGTACAGGTCTTTTTCAAAATGGAGTCTCTTATGTCTTCCCTTTCTATGTAGACACAGTAACAGTCTGATCTCTCTTTCTTTTCCCTACATATCCCCCTTTTCGTTTTGACAAAACCACCACCATCATCATGGCCCCTTCTCGCTGGTCGCTGTATCTCTGGAGCTGCTGAATACACCTGTAGACTAAAAATAGAAAGGACAGACATACAAGGATTAATATAAAATTTGCAATAGTGGAATTTCCGGTGGTTTTATCCCAAGTGACAGGCGGCAAGAGGACGGTGTGGGTACTTCGGCACCCAGGCAGTCTCCCACCTCCTTTGTGTCTTAGTTGCTGTTTCTCATAGTTTTCAGTCTTTCTCCTCACCTGCTGACTCACACCTTTTATCTCTTTGTCTCCCTTCTCTTATGGTCTCTCTCTCTCTCTCTTTTACACTATCTCTCTCCCCAATCTCACTTTCTGTGTCTGTCTCTGATCTCTGTCTCTTTTTCTTTCTATTCTTCTCCCTGGCTCTCCACATGTGCCATTTTCTTGGTGGATGGTAACTTCATCTCTTCTTCTGATATCACCATTTTGTTCACCCTGCGAGTCGATGATGGTCGATTGCGGGTTTTCTGTCTCTGCGGAGGCACTTTCATTTGCATCTCTGATGGGTTCATTGTAGAACTTCAAATGTCTAGTGGGTATCCAAACAGGAAGCTGATTTTCTTCTGGTGAAACATGAGCAAAACCTCTCCCCCATGTTATCACCTTACCTATTTCCCATGTTTTGTTTTGTTGTCTTTCCACCAAATCAGTTTTCCCTCATGTGGGCTGTTCTTTTCACCAGTAAAATGTTCTGCAGAAGTAGTGGTCTCATTTCTATGTATGTCTAGAAAATCTAAAGTATAGAGTGTTAGATTAAGTTGTATCTGGGAACTGTTATACTCCTTACTGTCTTTTTCCTTTTTTTTGTTTAACCAATTGAGCTTTGAGTGTTCTAAGCAGGACAGGTAAGATCTACGTCTGGCACAGCCAGCCAGGTCTCCTTACCCTCGGCCTCCCTTTCTGCCTGTGACTGAATGGGTATGTCAGGGTCGAGTAGGGGATCCAGGAGGAGGAAGCCTCATTAACTTCCATCCTGCAGCAATTGATGGCCACCCAACTTGAACAGTGGGGGCTTATCACCTCATGTACTAAGACCGGAGATAGCTGATGCCAAGGTTGGCTAAATTAGTAGCTTGAGATGTTAGGTTTTTCTTTTGAGGTTTCTATGCTGCTATTGTCTTCTGCTCTTGGTCAGAGAGGCTGCCACAATCCGCATGTCAAGTCCTCCTGTGACAATATCCAGACACAGCAAGGAAGAGGTACAGTGTGTTCCTGCATGTTTCTTAAAAAAATATTTTTGATAGAGAATAATTGTACAGATTTTTGGGTTCCATGTGAGGTTCTGGTACATGCATGCAATGTGTAATGATCAAATCAGGGTCTTTAGGATATTAATCACCTCAAACATTGATCATTTCTTTGTGTTGGGAATATTTCAAATCTTATTGCTATTTAGAAATATACAATAAATCCATTTATCAGGATACAAAATCTATGTACACACATCAGTAGCAGTGCTATACACCAACATCTACCAGGCTGAGAATCAAATCAAACCCTTTTATAATAGCTGTAAAAATAAAATACTTAGGAATATACCTAACCAAGGAGGTGAAAGACTCCTACAAGGAAAACTACAAAACACTGTTGAAAGAAATCATAGATGACAAAAACAAATGGAAACACATTCCATGCTCATGGATGGGTAGACTCAATATTGTGAAAATGACCATACTGCCAAAAGCAGTCTACAAATTCAATGCAATTCCTATCAATATACCATCATCATTCTTTATAGAACTGGAAAAAAGAAATGCCAAAATTCCGTTGGAACTAAAAAAGAGTCTGCACAGCCAAAGCAAAACTAAGCAAAAAGAACCAATCTAGAGGCATCACATTACCCAACTTCAAACTATATTACAAGACTATAGTCACCAAAACAGTATGGTGCTGGTATAAAAATAGGCACATGACCAATGGGACAGAGTAGAGAAGCTAGAAATAAAGCCAAATACTTAACAGCCAGCTGATCTTCGACAAAGTAAACAAAAACAAAGTAGGGAAAGTACACCCTATACAACAAATAGTGCTGGGATAATTGGCAAGCCACATGTAAAAGAATAAAACTGGATCCTCATCTCTCACCTTATACAGAAATCAACATAAGATGGATCAAGGACTTAAATCTAAGGTCTGAAACCATAAACATTCTAGAAGATAACATTGGAAAACGCTTCTACACATTGGCTTAGGCAAATAGTTCATGACCAAGAACCCAAAAGCAAATGCAACAGAAACAAAGATAAATAGATGTGACTTAATTAAACTAAAAGCCTCCTGCACAGCATAGGAAATAATCAGCAGAGTAAACAGATCACCCACAGAGTGGGAGAAAATTTTCGCAAACTGCATCTGACAAAGGACTAATTGTCCAGAATCTACAGGGAACTCTAATCAGCAAGAAAAAATAATCCCATCAAAAAGTGTGCCAAGGACATGAATAGACAATTCTCAAAAGAAGATATACAAATGGCCAACAAAAATATGAAAAAATGCTCAACATCACTAATTACCAGGGAAATGCAAATCAAAATCACAATGCAATACTACATGTAAAATAAACAAAAATAGGGCCGGGTGCGGTGGCTCACGCTTGTAGTCCCAACGCTTTGGGAGGCCGAGGTGGGCTGATCAGGAGGTCAGGAGTTTGAGACCAGCCTGACCAACATGGTGAAACCCAGTCTCTACTGAAAATACAAAAATTAGCTGGGCATGGTGGCAGTTGCCTGTAATCCCAGCTACTCAGGAGGCTGATGCAGGAGAATTGATTGAACCCGGGAGGCAGAGGTTGCAGTGAACTGATATGGCACCATTGTACTCCAGCCTGGGAGACAGAGCAAGACTCCATCTCAAAAAAAAAACAAAACAAAACAAAACAAAAAAAAAACCAAAAAAAGCAAAAATTGGTGTTGACACGGACGTGGTGAAAGAAAATGCTTTTACACTGATGGTGGGAATGTAAGCTAGTACCAGCACTATGGAAAGCAGTATGGAGATTCCTTAAAGAACTATAAGTAGATCTACCATTTGATCCAGCAATCCCACTGCTAGGTATCTACCCAGAGGAAAAGAAGGCATTATATGAAAAAGATACTTTTGCACACATGTTTACAGCAGCAAAATTCACAGTTGCAAAACTATAGAACCAGCCCAAATGCCCATCAATCAATTAGTGGATAAAGAAAATGTGTATATTATATATATATATATACACACACACACATACATATATACCATAAACACAAATATACACATTCACAAATATACACATATATATACCATAGAATACTACTTAGCCCTAAAAAGGAATGAAATAATGGCATTCATAGCAACCTGGATGGAGTTGGAGACCATTATTCTAAATGAAGTAACTCAGGAATGGAAAACCAAACATTTCATGTTCTCACTCGTAAGTGGGAGCTAAGCTATGATGATGCGAAGGCACAAGAATGAAACAGTGGACTTTGGGGGCTCAGGGGGAAGGTGGGAGGGGTTGAGAGATAAAAGACTGTGCATTGCGTAAACCGCTTTGCTGATGGGTATGCCAAAATTTCAGAGATCACCACTAAGGAATTTATCCATGTAACAAAATACCACCTGTTCCCTAAAAACTATTGAAATTAAAAATATATATATACAACAAATTGTTGTAGTCACTTTCTGTGATAATGAACACTAGATCTTATTCCTTCTATTATATATTTTTATACCCATTAATCAACTTCTTTTCAAACCCCTCCTACTCCCAGCCTCTGGTAACTATCATTCTATTCTTTATCTCCATGATATCAATTTTATATAGCTCCAGGGCACACAAGTCCATAATTGCAGTCTCTATCCCTGATCCTACTGACCTGAAACATGGCCCCCACTTTGATTTCCAGGAGCATAAACTGCTCATATAAGTGAGAACATGCAATAGTTTTCTTTCTGTGCATGGCCTAGTTCACCTAACTTTATGACCTTTAATTCCATCCATTTAGCTGAAAATGACAGGATTTCATTTCTTCTTTATGGCTGAGTACTATTCTCTTGTGCGTATATTCCCATTTTCTTTATCCATTCATCCATTGATTGACACTTAGATTGATTCCATATCTTGGCTACTGTAAATAGTGCTGCAGTAAATATGGGGGTACAGATATCCCGTTGATACACTGATATCCTTTTTTTTGGGGTATATACCCAGGAGTGGGATTGCTGGATCATATGGTAGATCTGTTCTTAGTTTTTTGAGAAATCTCTGTACTTTTTTTCATAGTGGCTGTACTAATTTACATTCCCACCAACAATATACGATAATTTTCTTCTCTTCACATTCTTGCCAGCATTTGTTGTGCTTTGTCTTTTTAATAATAGCCATTCTAACAAGTGTGAGATGATATCTCACTGTGGTTTTGATTTGCATTTCCGTGATGATTAGTGATGTTGAATATTTTTTCATAAACTTGGTGATTTGTATATCCTCTTTTGAGAAATGTCTGTTTATTTTTTGATAGTTTCTTTTGCTGTGCAGAAGCTCTTTCATTTAATTAGATCCCATTTTTCAATTTTTGCTTTTGTGGCAATTGCGTTTGGCATCTTCACCATGAACTCTTTGCCCATCACTATGTACCGGATGGTATTGCCTAGGTTGTCTTCCAGGGTTTTTATAGTTATGGGTTTTACATTTAAGACTGTAGGCCATCTTGAGTTAATTTTTGTATATGGTGTAAGGGAGGGGTGTTGTCTTTTCACTCTGTTGATTGTTTTCTATGATATGCAGAAGGTATTTAATTTTATATAATCCCATTTGTCTGCTTTTGTTGCTTGTACTTTTTAAGTGTTAGCCATACAATCTTTGTTCTGAAGCGTTTCTCCTGTGTTTACTTCCAGTAGTTTTATAGTTGTGGCTGTTACATTTAAGTCTTTAATTGATTTTGAGTTTATTTTTGTAAGTGATGAGAGATAAAGGTCTAGTTTTATTCTTCTGTGTTTGGATATCTAGTTTTCCTGGCACCATTTAACGAAGAGGGTGTCTTTTATTCAATGTACGTTCTTGACACCTTTCTTGAAAATCAGCTGTAAATATGTGGATTCATTTCTGGATTCTTTAGTCTGTTTCCTTTGTTTTTGTGTCTGTTTTAATACCAATACACGCTGTTTTGGTTACTATAGCTTTACAGTATATGTATATATATATATATTGTTTGTTTGTTTGTTCGTTTTTTTGAGACAGAGTCTTTCCTTGTCACTCAGGCTGGAGTGCAGTGATGCAATCTCGGCTCACTGCAAGCTCCGCCTTCCGGGTTTACGCCATTCTCCTGCCTCAGCCTCGGCTAATTTTTTTTTTTTTTAGTAGAGACGGGGTTTCACCGTGTTACCCAGGATGGTCTTAATCTCCTGACCTCATGATCCACCCGCGTTGGCCTCCCCAAGTGCTGGGATTACAGGCGTGAGCCACGGCGCCCAGCTGCTTTGCAGTATACTTTTAAATCAGGTAGTGTGAGGCTTCTAGCTTTGTTCTTTTTGCTCAGTTTTGCTTTGGCTATTTGGGGTCTTCTGTGGTTCCATATGAATTTCAGGGGTTATTTTTTTTTTTCCTGTTTCTGTGAAGAATATAATTGATAGGGATTATACTGAATCTCTAGATTGCTTCGGGTAGTATGGTCATTTTAACAGTATTAGTGATTCCAACCCATGAGCATGAGATGCTTTTCTATTTGTTTGTGTCCTTCTCAATTTATTTTATCAGTTATTTGTGGTTTTCATTGCAGAGGTTTTTTTTTTTTTCTTTTTCCCCATCCTTGGTTAAGTTTATTCCTAGGTATTTTATTTTTGTAGCTATTGTAAATAGAATTTCTTCCTTGGTTTCTTTTTTCGCTAGTTTGTTACTGGTATATAGAAACATTACTGATTTTTGTATGTTGATTTTGTGTCCTGAAGCTTTACTGACTTATACATCTGTTTTTTTAAAAATTTTTTGTTTTTTATTTTTTGAGATAGAGTCTTTCTCTGTTGCCCAGGCTGGAGTGCAGTGATGCAATCTTCACTCACTGCAACCTCCGCCTCTGGGTTTCAAGCGATACTCCTGCTTCAGCCTCCCATGTAGGTGGGATTACAGGCACCTACCACCATGCCTGGTTAATTGTATTTTTAATAGAGACAGGATTTCACCATGTTGGCCAGGCTGGTCTCAAACTCCCAAGCTCAGGTGATCCGCCCACCTTGGCCTCCCAAAGTGCTGGGATAACAGGCATGAGCTACCATGCCCAGCCTAATTTATCCATTTCAAGAGTTTTTGGTGGAGTCTTTAGGTTTTTCTGTTTACAAGTATAAGATTATGTCATCTGCAAAGTGAGACAATTTGACTTCCTCTTGTCTAGTTTGGATGCCTTTTATTTCTTTATCTTGTCTGTTCACTCTGGCTTGGATGTCCCATACTGTGTTGAATAAGAGTGGTGAAACTGGGCATCCTTGTCTTGTTCCAGTTCTTGGAGGAAAAGCTTTTCATTTTTTCCCAGTGAGTAGGATGTTAGCTGTAGATTAGTCATATATGCCTTTTCTTAGGTTGAAGTGTTCCTTCTATGCATAATTTGTTGAGAGTTTTCATCATGAAGGAATGGTAAGTTTTACCAAGTGATTTTTCTGCATCTGCTGAGATGATCAGATAGTTTTTGCCTTTCATCTTGTTGATGTGATGTATCACATGCATTGATTTTGTGTATGTTAAGCCATCTTTGCATTCCTGGGATAAATCCCACTTGATCATGGTATATTATCTTTTTCATTCATCATTAGATTTGGCTTGGTAGTATTATGCTGAGAATTTTACCATCTGTGTTCATTAGGAATATTGACCTGTAGTTTTCTCTTTCTGTTGTGTCCTTGTCTTGATTGGATATCAGGGTAATGCTGGCCTTATACAATGAGTTAGGAAGAATTCCCTCCTCTTCAATTTTTAGGAATAGTTTGAGAAGAATTGGTGTTTGTTTTTCTTTATAAACTGGGTAGAAATCAGCATAAAAGCCTAGTCTAGGGCTTTTCTCTTTGGAGAGACTTTTTGTTACTGATTCAAACCTGCTATTCATTTTGAGTCAGTTCAGGTTTTCTGTTTCTTCCTAGTTCAATCTTGGTAGGCTGTGTATGTCTGGGAATTTATCCCTTTCCTCTAAGTTTTCCAACTTGTTAGGGTATGGTTGTTCATAATAGCCTCTAATGATCCTTTTTATTTCTTTGGTAACATTTGTAATGTCTCCTTTTTCATTTCTGATCGTATTTATTTGGGTCTCCTTTCTTTTTTTTTTTTTTTTTGGTTAGCCTCACTAGTGGTTTATCAATTTTGTTTAACTTTTCAAAAAAACAACTTTTCTCTTGTTGATTCTTTGCATTTCTTTTTTGTCTCTGTTGCATTTGGTTCTGCTGTTATTTTTTTTTTCTTTCTACTAATTGTGTGTTTGGTTTGTTCTTGCTTTTGGAGTTCCTTGAGGTGCATCGTTAGGTTGTTTATTTGAGATCTTTCTACTTTTTTAGTGTAGGCATTTATTGCTATAAACTTACCTCCTAGTACTGCTTTTTTCTGTATCCCATAGGTTTTGCGTGATGTGTTTCCATTTTCTGTTTAAAAAATTTTTTTGATTTCCATCTTAATTTCTTAATTGACCCAATGGTCATTCAACAGCACATTTAATGTTCATGTATTTGTACACTTTCCAAATTTCTTCTTGTTATTGGTTTCAAGTTTTATTCCATTGTGGTCTGAGAAGATAGTTGATATGATTTTAATGTTTAAAATTTTGTTGAGCCTTGTTTTGTGTCCTAATATATGGTCTATCCTGGAGAATGTTCCATGTGTTGATGAGATGATTGTGTATTCTGCTGCTGCTGGATGAAATATTCTGAAAATATCTGTTAGGTCCATTTGGTCTAAAGTGCAGCTGAAATCTAATGTTTCTTTGTTGATTTTATGTCTAGACGAACTGTCCAATGCTGACAGTAGGATATTGAAATTCTCAACTATCATTGTATTGGACTCTATCTCTCCCTGTAGATTTAATAATATTTGCTATGTGTGTCTGGATGCACTTGTGTTGATTGCATGCACATTTAGAATTGTTATGTTTTACTGCTTAATTTTTCCCTTTATTACCATATAATGACCTTCTTTGTCCTTTTTACAGTTTTTGACTTAAAGTCTGTTTTATCTGATGCAAGTTTAGCTACTCCTGATTACTTTTGATTTCTGTTTGTGTGGTATATTTTTTTCTATCCCTTCATTTTCAGTCTGTGTGTGTCTTTACTAGTGAAGTGAGTTTCTTGTAGATGTTGTTGGGTCATTTTTTATCCAGTAAGCCTGTCTGTATCTTTTAGGTAGATAATTTAACACATATTTGAAGTTATTATTGATAGGTGAGGACTTATTCCTGTCATTTTGTTCATTGTTTTCTGGTTATTTTGTATATTCTTTTGATTTGGTTTGGCTGTGTCCCCACTCAGATCTCATCTTGAATTCCCATGTGTTGTGGGAGGGACCCAGTGGGAAGTAGTTGAATTATGGGGGCAGGTATTTTCCATGCTATTCTTTTGATAGTGAGTAAGTCTCCTGAGATCTGATGGTTTAAAAGGAGGAGTTTCCGTGCTCAAGCTCTCTCTTTGCCTGCTGCCATCCCTGTAAGATGTGACTTGTCTCTCCTTCACTTCCACAATGATTTTGAAGCCTCCTCAGCAACAAAGAACTGTAAGTCCATTAAACCTCTTTCTTTTGTAAATTTCCCAGTCTTATATGTGTCTTTATCACCTGTGTGAGAATGGACTAATACAGTAAATTGGTACCAGAAGTGGGGTGTTCCTAAAAGATACCTGAATATGTGGAAGTGACTTTGGAACTGGGAAACAGGCAGAGGTTGGAGGGCTCAGAAGGAGACAGGAAAATATGGGAAAAGTTGGAAGAGATTTCCTAGAGACTTGCCTAAAATGCTTATGGTTATATGGACAATAAAGTCTAGGCTGAGGTGGTCTCAGATGGAAAGGAGGAACTTGCCGGGAACTGGCACAAAAGTGACTCCTGTTATGTTTTAGCAAAGAGACAGGTGGCATTTTGCCCCTGCTGTAGAGATTTGTGGAATTTTGAACTTGAGAGAGATGATTTAGGGTATCTGGTAGAAGAAATTTCTAAGCAGCAAAGCATTCAAGAGATGACTTGGGTGCTGTTAAAGGCCTTCAGTTTTATAAGGGAAGCAGAGCATAAAAGTTTGGAAGATTTGCAGCCTGACAATGCAATAGAAAAGAAAATCCCATTTTCTCAAGAAAAATTCAATCTGGCTGCAGAAGTTTGTTTAAGTAACGAGGAGTCAAATGTGAATCTCTAAGACAATGGGGAAAATGTCTCCAGGGCATGTCACAGAGCTTCATGGCAGCCCCTCCCATGAAAGGCCCAGAGGCCTAGGAAGAAAAGATGGTTTTGTGGACTGGACCCAGGGACCCCTGCTGTGAGCAGTCTCGGGTGCCTGAGTCTTAGCCACTCCAGCTGCAGCTAAAAGGAGCCAAGGTACAATGTGGGCTGTGGCATCAGAGGGCGCAAGCCCCAAACCTTAGCAGCTTCCACATAGTGTTGAGCCTGTGGGTGCACAGAAGTCAAAAATCGTGGTTTGGGAACTGCTGCCTAGACTTCAGAATGTGTATGGAAATGCCTAGTTGTCCAGGCAGGAGTTTGCTGCAGGGGCAGGGCACTCATGGAGAACCTCTACTAGTGCAGTGCAGAAGGGAAATGTGGGGTCGGAGCCCCCACATAGAGTCCCTACTGCAGTACCACCTAGTGGAGCTGTGAGAAGAGGGCCACAATCCTCCAGACCCCAGAATGGTGGATTCACTGACAGCTTGCACTGTGTGCCTGGAAAAGCTGCAGACACTCAATGCCAACCCATGAAAGGAGCCAGGAGGGGGTTTATACCCACAAAGCCACAGGAGTGGAGTTGTGGCCTTTTTTCTCCCAAAGCCATGGGAGCCCACCTCTTACATCAGCATGACCTGCATGTGAGACATGGAGTCAAAGGAGATCATTTTGGAGCTTTGAGATTTCACTGCCCCACTGGATTTTGGGCTTGCATGGGGCCTGTAGCCCCTTTGTTTTGGCAATTTTGTCACATTTGGAATGACTGTATTTACCCAATGCCTATATCCCCATTGTATCTAGGAAGTAACTAACTTGTTTTTGATTTTACATGTTCATAGGCGGAAGGGATTTGCCTTGTCTCACATGAGACTTTGGACTGTGGACTTTTGAGTTAATGCTGAACTTAGTTAAGACTTTGGGGGACTGTTGGAAAGGCATAATTTGTTTTGAAATTAGATTAGGCAAGGGCCAGGGGCAGAATGATATGCTTTGGTTGTGTGCCCACCCAAATCTCATCTTGAATTCCCACATGTTGTGGGAGGGACCTGGTGGGAAGTAATTGAGTCATGGGGGTAGGTCTTTCCCATGCTGTTCTCGTGACAGTGAATACGTCTCACAAGGTCTGATGGTTTTAAAAAGGGTAGTTTCCCTGCAGAAGCTCTCTCTTTGTCTGCTTCCATCCAGGTGAGGCATGACTTGCTTTTTCTTGCCTTCTAACATGATTGTGAGTCTTCCTCAGGTACGTGGAAATGTAAGTCCATTAAACCTCTTTCTTTTGTAAATTGCCCAGTCTCAGTCAGGTATGTCTTTATCAGCAGTGTGAAAACAGACTAATACACCTTTGTTCCTTTTTTCTCTCATTATTTATTGTTGCAGTTTGGTGGTTTTCTTTAGTGGTGACGTTTGAATCCTTTCTCCTTTGTGTGTCTGCGCTACCATGAGTTTTATACTTTCATGTATTTTCATGATGGTAGATATTGTTCTTTTGCTTCCCAGTGTAGGATTCCCTTAAGCATTTTTTTGTAGGACCACAACAAACAAGACACAAACAAACAGTGTTTTGCTGATCTGGGAAATATTTTTTCTCTTTTTTAAGCACTGGAGTCTCACTCTGTCACCCAGGCTGGAGTACAGTGGCATGATCATAGCTCACTGCAGCCTTGAACTCCTGGGCTCAAATGATCCTCCTGCCTCAGCCTTCTGAGTCTCTGGAATTGCAGATGTGAGCCACTGTGCCAGTCTCCTTCATTTGTGAAGGATAGCTTTGCTGGTTATAGCAATTTTGCCTTACATTTTTTTTTTTTTAACTTGTAGTATACATCCCCTTTTCTCCTAGCCTGTAAGGTTTCTGCTGAGAAATCCCCTGTTAGCCTGATGGAGATTCTCTTATAAGTGACTTGATGCTTTTCTCTTGCTGTTTTTAGCATTTTCTCTTTGTCTTTTGACAATTTTACCATAACGTCCTTGGAGAAGACCTTTTTGAGTTGTGTTTATTTGGTAATCTTTGAGATTCCTTTATTTGGA
The DNA here is from genome assembly GCF_028858775.2 of Pan troglodytes. NCBI lineage: Eukaryota > Metazoa > Chordata > Mammalia > Primates > Hominidae > Pan > Pan troglodytes. Next base: position 19,321,262 of record NC_072405.2, read on the forward strand.
AGCTTTCAGGAAGTGTTCAGTTATTATTTGATTAAATAGGTTTTCTATGCTTTTACCCATCTCATCTCCATCCAGAACTCCCAGAATTTCAGTTTTTGGTCACATATGTGTCCCATATGTCATCTAGCCTTGCTTCATTCTTTTTTCTTTCTTTTTGTCTGACTGGATTATTTTAAAAGACTAGTCTTCAGGTTCAGAAATTCTTTGTTTTGCTTGATCTAGTCTATTGTTAAAGCTATCAATTGTCTTTTGTATTTCTTTCAATGATTTCATCTCTTCCAGGATTTGTGTTTGGTTCTTTGTTATGCTGTCTATCCCTGTTGAATTTCTCATTCAGATCATGAATTGTTTTCCTGATTTTTTTGTATTCATTATCTGTGCTCTCTTATATCTCCCTGAGTTTCTTTAATATCATTATTCTGAATTTTTTTCAGGCATTTCATAGATTTTCTTTTCATTGAAATCTGTTGCTGGAGAATTATTGTGCTTCTTTGGAGATTTTATGTTTCCTTTTTCATATTTCTTGCTTCCTTATGTGACTATCTGTGCCTCTGACATAGCAGTCACTTCTTCCAATTTTCTGGGTTGGCTTTTATATGGGAAAGACCTTTTCTTATAGCTGTATCTACAGTGTTCATTGGATATCACACTTTGGCTTTGATTCTGGGTGGGTACAGTGGTATAGGCTGCATATGATTTCTTCAGCTGTAATTGGCATGAGTGATGTCTGTGAGTTATTCAGTGGCTTAGACTGCAGTTTTTTGTTTGTGTGTTTGTGATTGAGATGGAGTCTAGCTCTGTCACCAGGCTGGAGTGCAGTGACACAATCTAAGCTCACTGCAACTTCTGCCTCCCAGGTTCAAGCGATTCTCCTGCCTCAGCCTCCTGAGTAGCTGGGACTACAGGCACCTGCCACCACGCCCAGCTAATTTTTTTATTTTTAGTAGAGACGGGGTTTCACCACGTTGGCCAGGCTGGTCTTGAACTCCTGACCTCTTAATCTACCTGCCTCAGCCTCTCAAAGTGCTGGGATTACAGGTGTGAGCCACCGTGCCCAGCCAGACTGCAGTTGTTATTGGAGGCTGTGGTGAGTCTTTGCTGAGGATGGGGTTGCCTGGAAGTCTTGTCCTTCAGCATCAATGGTAGTGGTGGTGGACCAGGTGTGTCAATACTAGGGACCATGGGCAGTGTATGTGGGCACTGATGATAGCCTGTCTGCATGGGCCAATCCCTGGGCCTCCAGTTGGCTTCTTTGGTTGCTGGCAGTGGCAGCACTGGGCCAGGTGGGCAGGTGCACCACTGGGCTCCTGGGTGGTGTGTGTGGCAGGCTGATCTCTAGTTCTCCAGGTGACGTGTGCAGCTTCTGGTGGTGGGTAGGCAGGTGTTTCCTCAGGCCTCTCAGTAGTAAGTGTGAGCGCTAGCTCTGGAGGCAGTGTGAGTCAATCTCCAGGCCCCCAGATGGTGCATTCAGGCACCAGCATATTCCTATGCATTTCTTGATAAAAGTATTTTTCAGAAAACCTGAGCATATGTCCTATTAATACAACTTACCCTCATCAGCTCTGCATGAGATGAAGGGGGATTTCCCTCAGTAGAACAGTCAGAATGGAATCACAGTCTTGTTTTGAGCCACTCACTGGTATGTGGGGGTAGGCTAAAATGATAAGCTCAGAATCTAAACCTTAGACTAGGGAATGGCTAACTTTTTCCATAAAGAAGCAAACGGTAATATTTTAGGCTTTTGGTCTAAGTAACCTCTGTTTCAGTGACGCAGTGGTGCCATCGTAGTTTAAAACATATGTAGACAAGGCATAAATGAATGGACCTGGTTTTATTCCAGTAAAACTTAATTTATACAAGCAGTCAGAGGGCCGGATTTGGCCCTTGGTCTATAGTTTGCCAACCCTGTTTAGACCAGTCACAATTTATTCCCTGGGGCTGGGCCAATTTTTTCTAAAAAAAAAAAAAAAGAAAGAAAGCAACCCGCTGTCAGAATAAAATAGGGTTTCTATTTAAAAAGAAGAGGCTGGGTGTGGTGGCTCATGCCTAATCCTAGCACTTTGGGAGGGTGAGGCAGGAGGACTGCTTGAGGCCAGGAGTTTGAAACCAACTTGGGCAATATAGTGAGATCCTGTCTTTGCAAAGAATAAAAAAATTAGCCAGGCATGGTGGCACATGTCTGTAGTCTTAGCTACGTAGGAGGTTGAAGGGCAAGATCAGGGGAGCCCAGGATTTTGAGGTTACAGTGAGCTCTGACTGTGCCACTTGTACTCTAGCCTATGCAAAGAATAAGACTCCATTTCAAAAAAAAGAAAAAAAATGGTTTGTTGGGGTGGGTTGGAGAAGAAAGTATTTCTGAATTTCTGGGTAGGTAACTGGTAGTGTCAGGCCAAACTAGCTCTACAGTCTTATTCATTATAAATAAAGGCAACTAGAAGATCTCCACCTAGCTATTAAAAATTGGTTAAAATCTACAGAGATAAAGATGGTGACCCTTGTATCAGTTAGTTATTGTCACAAAATGCTGCATAACAAGTCACTCCAAATCTCAGTGGCGTAATACAACAGTCATTTATTTTCACGGATCTATGGGTCAGATGAGGATTGGTTAATCTAGCATAAGCATGTCTGGGAAGCTCTACTTTGCTCTTGGTGTCTCTTATCTTCTGCTGGAAGCAGCAGTCTGGCCTGGGCTTGTTGTCATGGTGATAGCAGGAGTGAGTGAGCACAAATGAATGCACACTTTCCAAGTTTTTGGTCATGCAGATTAATATTCCAGTGGCCAAAGCTAGACACATGACTAAACCCAACATTAGGGGCTGGAGAAATATACTGATTCTTCAGTGGGAGGAACTGCAGAGACAAATGGCAGAGTCTTGGATACAGGGAGGACATGGATCCATTAATGTACCTTAATCAACAACAACCTTCTAACCACCAATACAATTAAATAAGTATTTGTTGAAAGCACATGTGCCTGAATGCTTCTGGCTGCAGCCCAGGCAATGGGGGCCTGACTGGGGAGGGACAATAGCAGGGACTCGATGTCCTGCAGGTCTGCATGTAATTGTGTACGGCCGACTCCACATTGGTCATGGCTGATTTGCTTTGTCCTGCGACCCCAAGGAGCAACGATTGGCTGATTTTATTTCTGAACAGTTTTGACAAAGTTGTTTTCAGGAGCCCAGGAAGCAAATCAATTGTAGATTTGAATTTTGCAGGGGGTCAGAATTGTTTAATATATATATAGTCTTTTACATGCTGATAATTATTTCCATACCACAAAGAAGGCTAGCTATTAGGAGGCTGCTGTTCAATTCCTTTGCCCCGTGAGCTATGAGCTGTGTCTATGTGGGGGGCACTCACTTGTTAGAGATATTTCCCTTCAGAATAACATTAGCCAATATTCTAAATAAATGCAGGAAATTAAATAGTCTTCCCCAGACAGGTACTTTGCCCTTCTGAAGTGAATTACACATTCTAAAATAAAACACAGTCACATTAAAAAACCAAAAGGTCTTTGTGTTAGGTTGGTCTGGCATCAGCAAAGATATTTTCCTCCAGAGTAGAAGATCCTTGTAATGCACGATATTGCGTGTGGCAGCCCCACATCTCGTTTCCTTTTGTTGTTGTTGTTGTTTTTAACTAAAAGAGTTGACAATTTTATTTTCACATTTCCCAATACAAATGGAAACTGCATCTTTTTTGGTCCCACTTCTCCCCTCCAAAACTATTCTCTTTGATAGGGCAAGGGGGCAAGACTTCCTTATGCTGTTAAGAAAACCCGGCATCACAGCAGCATGATCTCCTGGTGAAGGGAGCAGGTAAATATAAAATTCATATAGGCCGGGCGCAGTGGCTCACACCTGTAATCCCAGCACTTTGGGAGGCTGAGGCGAGCGGGTCACGAGGTCAGGAGATTGAGACCATCCTGGCCAACATGGTGAAACCCTGTCTCTACTAAAATAAAAAAAATTAGTCGGGCATGGTGCGCACGCCTGTAGTCCCAGCTACTCAGGAGGCTGAGGCAGGGGAATCGCTTGAACGCAGGAGATGGAGGTTTCAGTGAGCTGAGATCGTGCCACTGCACTCCAGCCTGGGCGACAGAGGAAGACTGTGTCTCAAAAACAAAACATTACAAACAAAGAAAACACAACAATAATAACAACAAAACAACACTGATATAATGAGGCCTCCCCTCTATCCTTATCTGTCTGGTTGAGTCATTCTGGGCTGACTGGGCACCATCATGAGATAGGCAGGAGGTCTCATCATTGGGCACCCAGGCATCACATGCATGTTGCCTTCCATGGGTGGCCTCATTCCAGGAGCAGGTCCCACTGGCATCATCCCAGGAGGAGAAGGGCCCATCATTGGCATCATGGGAGGGCCCCCCATATGGGGTGCTGCCATCATTCTGAGATGTGCGAGAAGTGTCCAATACACATTAGATTGTGAAGACTTAATATAAAAAGAAAGCAAAGTATTTTGTTAATGTTAAAATATTTTATACTTGTAGACCTGGTATTTTGGATAGATTTGTTTAAATCTGTGATATTATTCCAATTACCTTCACTTCTTTTGTTTTACTTTTAAAAATGTGGTTACTACAAAATGCAAAAGTAAATATGTGGCTTCCATCATCATATTTCATCACATTTAGTGTGGACCCTGAGGATCTAGGGGAGTTATGAGCCTTAAGTTGAGGGTGACCCAGGTCAACATGAATTGCTCTGAAAGAGAAGCAAAGGGCATAAAGAGAACGTATAAATGGAGAGAGGGAGTGAGGAAAGGCTTTCTTTCTTACACAGTCTGGCACTTCTTCAAAAGCTTAAACACAGAGTTCTATGACCCAGCACTTCCACTCCAGTTTATGAAAGAAATGAAAATATATGTCCGTGCAGAAACTTGTACACAAATGCTCATAGCAGCATTATTCTTAATAGCGCCAAAGTGAAAACAACACAAATTCTTGTCTACTGATGAGTGGAGAAATAGAACATGGTTTGACCATGCAATGGAATATTATTCAGTCATCAAAAGGAATGAATACTAACACGTGCTACAACATGGATGAACTATGAGAATATTATGCTAAGTAGAAGAAACCAGTCACAAAAGGTCACATATTAGAAGATTTCATTTATATGAAATGTCCAGAACACGCAAATCTATGAAGACAGAAACCCTGTCTCTACTAAAAATACAAAATTAGATGGGCGTGGTGGCATATGCCTGTAATCCCAGCTACTCGGGAGGCAGGAGAATTGCTTTAACCCGGGAGGTGGAGGTTGCAGTGAGCCGAGATTGTGCCACTGCACTCCAGCCTGTGACAGAGTCTCTATCTCAAAAAAAGTAGATTGTCAGGACTTAGTGGGAGGAGGAAATGGCAGGCACCTGCTCATGGATACAGGGTTTCTTTTGGAGTGATGAAATGTTTTAAAATTGATCATGATGGTGGTTGCCGAGCTCTGTGAATGCACTGAAACTATTGATTTGTTTACTTTAAATTGGCAAAGCATACGGTACCTGAATTGTAATAGTAACATTAAAAAATAAAATCTTCCTTGAAGAGATGACACTTAAGGAGAGGCCTAGGTGGTGGGATGAGTTCACTATGTGGAGAAATGAGGAACAGCATTTCAAGGTGAGGAACAGCATAGTGAAGTCCCTGAGGTTGACAGGCATAGAGCAGATTTAAGGGACTTTTGTTTTTGAGACGGACTTTCACTCTTGACGCCCAGGCTTGGGTGGAGTGGTGCGATCTTGGCTCACGGCAACCTCTGCCTCCCGAGTTCAAGCGATTTTCCTGCCTCAGTCTCCCGAGTAGCTGGGATTACAGGTGCCATCCACCATCTTCCTTGGTGGGAAAATTCTCCAAGGGAACATAAATGCTTCTACTATCTAGTTTGTCTCTTTGAGAATTAAAACTTTTTATTTTTCATTCCAGTAGCTTTTGGGGTACAGTTTGGCTCTTTGAGAATTGCATACTAATTAATTTTAGGGGCCATCTGTACACATCTCTATATTCCTGAAACATGGTAGAAACAGCCAGCAGTCAGGCGACAATCTACCATGACTACTAAAATATCCCCAAAGTAAACACTAGATGTGATCCACTAGGTTTAGTGGAGGTGGCTGGCTCGAGAGTTGATTATATTTATTATTGTCACTGTGGTGATTATGGCCACAACATTGTGATGCGTGTTGGTCTTCTTTTGGTGAGTTGCAGTTTGGAAGGAATAAATCCATTTTTTTTTTTTTTTTTTTTGAGTCTTGCTCTGTCACCCAGGCTGGAGTGCAGTGGTGCCATCTCAGCGTGCTGTAAACTCTGCCTCCCAGGTTCAAGTGCTTCTTCTGCCTCTATGGCCAGGCTGGTCTTGAACTCCTGACCTTAGGTGATCCACCTGCCTCAGCCTCCCAAAGTGCTGGGATTACAGGCGTGAGCCACCATGCCCGGCCCCATTATTCATTTAACCAATATCTATTGAGCACATTGGGTGTGGTGGAGGATGAACTGCAGGGGAGAGAGGAAGCCTCCTCCTGCCACTATGTTTTCAAGTTGTCCTAATACTCCACCATGACACGCAGGCTTGTGGGTCCCAGAGCTCCAGAAGCATCTCCCGACCACAACATCCTGACCCAGATTCTACTGAAAAATACGCGAGTCTAGGAGAGCCATCTCTGACACTTCCCTTCTTTTGAACGGCTGATCTGTCAGTCATGGGGAGCCCTTATGAAAGTGCAGTGTGTTTTGTGAAATTTGAGGTTGATCAAAGAATACCATTAAACTTTGTTAAGAAATCTACATATTGATGACATATGCAGTGGGGTGGAGGTGGGGAAATTCCGAAATACCTTTTAGGAATTATCTCAGAAGGAGGTAATAGTCAGAACTCTTGGTTGTCAGTGACAGAAACTCGTCTTACTAGTCTGGAGTGGAAAAGGGATCATGTTTTTCTCCGCATTCCCCAACCCCAACCCCAAGCAGATCCTGAAAGAGGGACAGGATTGCAAGTGGATTATTTAGGAGATGATTCCAGGGATCACCAATAGGGGAGTGAGGAATTGATTCATGGAAAGGCAGGAGGCCACACAGAGGGCTTCAATGAGCAGCTTACCACTCCAGGCAACTAGGATTTGACCCCACTGGGGACCTCTGGGAAGTGATGTGGAATACATTTCAAAGTTGTTCCATCCAGGGGGCAAAGATATTGAAACATTTATATCCTGGCTCCCATCCGTCACTGGCTGTGGACTGGTCCCAGGGCATCAGCTCTCTGGCTTTGCTTTCTTCTTCTTCTTTTTTTTTTTTTTTTTTTTTTGAGACATAGTCTTGCTCTGTCACCCAGGCTAGACTGCAATGGCATGATCTCGGCTCACTGCAACATCTGCCTCCCAGGTTCAAACGATTCTCTTGCCTCGTATTCCTGAGTAGCTGGGATTACAGGTGCCTGCCACCATGCCTCACTAATTTTTTTTATTTTTTGTAGAGACGGGGTTTTGCCATGTTGGTCAGGCTGGTCTCGAACTCCAGACCTCGTGATCCACCTGCCTCGGCCTCCCATTGTTGGGATTACAGGAGTGAGCCACTGCGCCTGGCTTCTGTGGCTTTTCTGACATACTCTATGCCTGACTTTGAGAAAGCCCTCAGGTGAAAGTCTTGGTTGTATGCAGTAGCAAGCATGTACTAGAATGATGAAAACCAAGGGGCTTACCACAAGATCTCTCTCTCTATCTCTGTCTCTAGCTTTGTCTGCATACTGGCTTAATTTCTTCTTACTCAAGCCTTTTCTCCATAAGGTGAGAAACGTGGCCACAAAAGCTCCTGTATTTCTCACTACACACAATTCCTGTCGTCACAGAGAATGATTAACTTGGTCTAGTTTCAGTTTCGAAAAATATTCAAGGGAAGAATTCTGATTGGCCAATTTAGGCCAGATTCTCATCCCTGAACCAATCAACTGAGGACAGAGGGGTGGAGTCATTTGAGAACATGGCAGCCCCCATGAGAGCCACATGACTGGAGTAGGAAGTGTGAGTCTCTATAGAGGGGAGGGTTGCTAGGCTGAAAAGGCAATAGATGTCTGCAGTGAAAGGAATAGATCAGGAGATACATTCTGTTAAACCTGTTAATTATTTGAAAAAAAGAGAAACTTTCAATATACTGTCACAGTATATGTGAGCCAGTGGCTCACGCCTATAATCCCTGCACTTTGGGAGGTTAAGGTGGGCAGATCAGAGGTCAGGAGTTTGAGACCAACCTGACCAACATGGTGAAACCACGTCTTGTGCACCTGTAATCCCAGCTACTCAGGAGGCTGAGGCAGGAGAATTGCTTGAACCAGGGAGGCGGAGGTTTCAGTGAGCTGAGATCATGCCACTGCCCTCCAGCCTGGGCAACAGAGTGAGACTCCTCAAAAAAAAAAAAAAAAAAAAGTTACACTGTGGTTCCCCCAGCATGATTTATCAGAAAGGAAAAACTTACAATATGTGTATTTCCTATGCACAGGCTACTCCTATGAATTGAAATTCTTAAATTCCAAAGATTAATTATAATGTTTCTCAAGACACATAAACTGTTAGAATCTGCTTATAATGAGGCTGAAGTTGAGTAAGAAGAGAACTGGCATTTAGGACACTAATTTTCTTCTGTCGAGTACCGTCAAGTTTTGGTTCTGCCTGGAAGTAGATGCACCTCAAGGGAGGGTTGCATGTAAAGCTGTGTGTGTGTGTGTGTGTGTGGTAGTTTCCAAAGATGGGTACAACTTTCTGCACATGCTCGTGCAGTATAATTGAACCAATCTTTCCTTTAAGAGGTAGAGTTTATACTCCTCTACATGAATCTGGGCTGCCTATGACTTGCTTTGGCCAGTGGAATGCTGCCAAAGTGATGGTGAACAACTTCTAGCCGTGAAAGGAAAATAAACCTTGGGGCCTCAAGATCAGTAAGCTAGGCTGGGCTCGGTGGCTCACGTCTGTAATCCCAGCACTTTGGGAAGCTGAGGCGGGCAGATCACCTGAGGTCAGGAGTTCAAGACCAGCCTGGCCAACATGACAAAACCCCGTCTCTACTAAAAAATATGAAAATTAGCCAGGCGTGGTGGCAGGCGCCTGTAATCCCAGCTACTTGGGAGGCTGAGGCAGGGAAATTGTTTGAACCCTGGAGTTGGAGATTGCAGTGAGCCGAGATCGTACCACTGCACTCCAGCCTGGGCAACAGAGCGAGACTCTGTCCCCCCACCCAAAAAAAAGTTACTAAGCTAAAGAGAAAAGTCAAGCTGGGAACTGCTTAGGGGAAACCTGCCTCCCATTCTATTCAGTCACCCCTTTGCTCACTGAGATAAATGTATATCTGATTGCCTCATTTGGAGAGGCTAATCAAGAACTCAAAAGAATGCAACCATTTGTCTCTTAACTACCTATGACCTGGAAGCCCCTTCCCTTTGTCTCACCTTCACCTTCACCTGGAGTTGTCCCGCCTTTCCAGACTGAACCAATGTATATCTTACACATATTGATTGATGTTTCATGTCTCTCTAAAATGTATCAAACCAAGCTGTGTCCCTACCACCTTAAGCACATATTGTCAGGACCTCCCGAGGCTGTGTCACAGGCATGCGTCCTCAACCTCGGCAAAACAAACTTTCTGAATTAACTGAGACCTCAGATTTCTGGGGTGCAAATAGTCTTAGGCTTTGAGAGCCTTCTGGTAGTTTCCATATTTTTGCCCTCTTGGATGCTGGCACCAAGCAAACCTTGGCTATCCTGCTTAAAGGGACATTTGAAGAGGGGTTCTGGAGGGCGAGGGGCCACATGGAGGACAACAAGGTTCCCCGGCTGACAACCAGCACCAACTGACAGGCACATGCATGAGGCCGTCCTGGATGCTCCACCCAGCTGGTCCTCCAGCTGCAGGTAGCCACACAAATGAGCCCAGGTTAAACCAGCCAGGAAGTCCCCATGCAACTCACGGGGTCATGAGCAATAATGGCTTGTGGTGGTTTAAAGTTTCTAATTTTAGGTGCAATAGGTAACTGAAACAGCCCACAAGGGTGTGAGCCTGTGGAGGGTGCATTTCCCACCTGCTGAAGCTTCTCAATTCCCAGGATCCAATCCAGATAAGACTCCTGTTCTCAGTGTCCTTGATGGAAATGGCAATGAACTTTTGCAGATTGGACCATCTCAGGGGAATCCCAAAGATCGGAAACTATTTTCTTTCTCAGAATCTTCCACACAGTATTGAGCCTTAGGAATTTCTAAGAAGGATCTGGAATGAAAAAAAAAATCTTTTGAAAAGGTATTTGTATAGCTTCACTTCAGCAAGATTCATGGTGGGTATTAGACTAAGTGCTGGTGTTAAGCCAAACCATGTTTTTCAAAGACTCATCTGGCCTCAAGTTTGGCAGGATCAGAGTGGCCTCCCAGGATCTATCCCATCCTCAGAAGAGTTGGTTCAACTGGCATGTACCCAGATCTCTTTGAGCTACGATGATACTCCCTTGAGTCAAAGGCTGCCACATCACATCTCCTTTAAGTCCCCCTAAGTACGACCCCAGAAGTATTGACAAAATAGTGCTATTCCTGAAGATTTCAGGAGGACATAAATGAAGAGACTAAACTGCAAGGTACCAAAACTTCCATCTTTGCTAAAGACCCTCATCCAGGCTGGGCACGGTGACTCACGCCTGTAATCCCAGCAATTTGGGAGGCCAAGGCGGGTGGATCACCTGAGGTCGGGAGTTCAAGACCAGCCAGACCAACATGGAGAAACCCCATCTCTACCAAAAATACACAATTAGCCGGGCGTGGTGGCACATGCCTGTAATCCCAGCTACTAAGGAGGCTGAGGCAGGAGAATCGCTTGAACCTGGGAGACGTAAGTTGCGGTGAGCTGAGATCGTGCTATTGCACTCCAGCCTGGGCAACAAGAGTAAAACTCCATCTCAAAAACCAACAAACAAAAAGCTCTTATCCAATGGTCATGCCACTCTATCTGGCCATGTAATTTCTCCTCCTGGCTTTCTGTAGCAACAGCCTTCTGGGGAACCTCACTCTGTCTTTCAAAACCCCTTCACCTTGTACCCTTCATCAGCAAAGTACTTAGCTCAACATGTATGCCTCTGGGGGTACTCATCCACATGCCATTTCAGGATATTTCCAGCAACATCATCTTCACTACCCCAGGATGGCATTTTAGAGTGGATTGCATGCCTGCTGGATGTGTTGTACTTGAACGAGTTAGAGAAAATGCCACACTTTGAGACAAATTAATAGTCTGTTCATTTAGCCGATGGCTAAGAAATGGCTAACGTTTTAAGTTCTCTCGGCCTCGAAGAAGGGGCTAGATTTTCTTTTATACTTTGGTTTAGAAAGGGGAGGGGGGTCTAGTTAAAACAAGTTTACAGAAGTAGGCAGAAAAGTTAAAAGGATAAATTGTTGCAGGAAAGTAAAGAATTCTAGGTCTAGGGGCTTTAAGACTATTATGAGGTGATAGAAGCGGGGCTTTGGGCGCTATCAATTGGACGAATTCCTGGGTACTGCGGATATTGCTCGCCACAGTATCTTATCAGTTAATTGCATTCTTCGATGTGCTGGGAGTCAGCTTGCACAAGTTAAGTCCTTGAGGAAGGGGCTGCCAGTGAAAGAGCCAAGATGGAGTCTCTCTGGCTCTCTTAGCTAAGGGAGAGTCAATTCAGTTGGAAACAATGCTAGGTGATTCAAAGAAAGGGAAAGTCTAAGAACAGGGTTAGTAAAAATAAGGTTGGGCATTACATTCCTCACTTGTGTTTTTGGGGAACCAAATCGTTGATTTTTCAGTTATAACAAGGGGGTTATATTGAGTCTTAAGATACATAAGTTCGACAGAAGCTAAGCGTTGTTTTACAAAATTAAGAAACTAATTTAATATACAAGGTCCAAAAATTAAACTTAATAGTAAGGACGGGGAGGGGGTCTGTCTAACTTAGTAATTAGAATAGTTAGCTCTGGGTTCTAGTTGAACATGTTTTAATACTGGGGGATGTTATTTTCTTGTTCTTGTTGGCGCTTATCTAGATTTTCTTGCACTTTCTGGAGTGTATCTTTTATGACTAAGAATGGTGGAGGAACAGTTAAATCAACTTTCTCAGGGTGTTTCTGGAACATAGGGTTACTTAGATCAGTTAAAGGCCTGATTGGCTTGGGTGGGCTTTATGAGACTAGGGTTTTTTTTTGGATGGTGAACATAGACTTAACATTAAATCCTGGGATATAAAATCTTAATCTTCATGACATGCCATGATACTATTGAGTTAAATTAAGGTCATGGACAGTTATAGTAAGAGGATTACAATTTTTTCTAGTATATAATTTAGGATGAGAAGCATGACTTATGGAAAGAGTTGAAGATCTGGTTGATCTTTTAGAGTAGGTGGCTAAAGTTACACATGTCTAATCAGGGCAGAAAAACTGATAAGTATTTTGACAGCTAGCATCAGGGTGATTTCTAGGACAGAGGTAAAAGTCAATATTTTGGAGTCTTTTTTCTGCACTTTTGGAGCTTCTACACTTAGTTTGGCTCTTGGAGTGTCTGAATCTTGCTGAAAGGTCGACACTTCCTGCTCCTGGAACTGGCAGATTGTGTTGCTTTTCGTGGGTATGGGCTGGCTTTGGGAACAGTACAAATAAGTCAACTGCAAAAGAGACTTGGAGGTACTGGCCTTCTAAGTGGTGTTTGCAAATACACTTCCTGTTGTGAAAGAGGTGAGGAGAAAGGAGTAGGAAGGCACAGAGGATGTAACGGGCAAAAACAAATAAGTGGGGTAGATAAAAAGAATGAATCTAATGGCTTCACCTAACTTAGGTGCAGTTTTAAGGGGACTGACTTAGGCCTGGAGACTTATGTTTTTAGCTGGGCTCTTTTGGCCTTTTTGATGCGGGAGTGATGAATGTAAGCAGGAATGCCATCTACTTTCAGAGCAGTTGGCGTCGTGAGGATGACGGTGTGAGGTCTTTTCTAAGCAGGAGTGAGTCTTTCTTTTTGGAACTTTTTAACAAACACTAGGTCTTCTGGCTGGAACGAATGGCAGGACTTTGGTCAGGAATTGGATTGGGATGGGCTCCTGGAACAAGTGGCAGGAGAATATCTTGTACCTGTTGGAGAGACTATAGGTACTGTAATCAATTAGTTTGTGATATTTCTGCTAATTTGGCATCTGTTAGCTTAGGCAAGATAGGCGGTGCCTTATTATACATGATTTCAAAAGGTGAGAAATTAGCCTGGTAAGGGGTGCACCTTACTTTAAGTAGGGCTAAAGGAAGGAGACTTACTTAATTTACACTGTTTTTTTAAGATTAATTTTGTAGGAATGTTTTTTAGGGTGTGGTTCATGCGTTCTACTTGCCTGGAGCTCTGGGGTTGATAGGCACAGTGAAGCTTCTATTGAATGTTTAACGCCTTACTGACTGACTGAGCTATAGGCGAGGTGAAGGCTGCTCTATTATCAGACTTTATGGCAGCAGGCAGCCTATATTGAGGGATGATTTCATTGAGTAAAAACTTAACTACTATGTTGGTGGTTTCATTTTCGGTAGCAAATGCCTTAGTCTATCTGGAGAAGGTGTCTACTAGTACTAGAAGGTATTTGTACTTAGCCTGGTGTGGTTTGACTTCTGTAAAGTCAATTTCTTACTTTTTTCTTGGCGACTTTTTTCAGAGACAGTGGCCTGGACTGGGTTTAGGACTTTGTTTGGCATTTACGTGGGCGCAGGTTGTGCACTGGAGAGCTGCTTAATCTGTTAGGCTTTGAAGACGGGGGATCTTAAAATGGCTCTGGAGGAGCTGAGGTAGCTTTGCTCTTCTTAAATGGGTGGTAGACTGTACCTAACTGATTAAAGTTTCTTTAAGAGTTCAGGGTATGAAGATTCTAGAGTCAGGAAGAATCTACTAACTTTCCTGATTTTTATTGGCTCTCAGATCCGAAGCCCGTTGTTGTTGTTGTTGTTGTTGTTGAGTATACGGGATGGTCAGGCAGATCTGGCTGTGGAAAGGAGACTGTTGGCAGAAAGTTTAGAGGCGTGACTGAAAGTCTCGCTGCGACCTGAGCTGCTGAATCAGCTTTCTGATTACTATGGGCAACGGCCGTGTTTTCTTTTTGATGTCCTTTGCGGTGGATCACAGCTACCTGCTGAGGTGAGTAGCCTGCTTTCCTGGTAGATGGCTTTATGTACATGCACAGTAGCAAAGGCGTACTTGCTGTCAGTGTAAATGTTAATACATTTATTCTTACTTTATCGGAGAGCCTGAGTGAGGGCGATCAACTCAGCCTTTTGTGCTGAGGTGTTCGCTGGTAAACCTTGAGCTTACAACACATGTGTCTCCGTGGTAACAGCTGCACTGGCTCTTCATATTTCCTGCTTGAGGAAGCTGCTACTGTCTGTGAACATGGCAGCATCTGCCTTTTCTAGGGGCACAGCTTGAAGATAAGATAGGCCAGTTTCGATAGTTTCTAACAGTTCTTGACAGTCATGAGCAGGAATAGTGGAGTCTGAGTGAGGAAGTAGAGTAGCTGGATTGAAACACTTTGTGGGAGAGAAAGTCAAACGAGGCTGATCTAACAGTAAACTTCGATACTGCAAGATGCGAGCATTTGACATCTATTTGCCAGAAGCATTTTGTAGTAAGGTCTTTACGGCGTGAGGAGCTGTAAGGGTTAAATTTTGGCTTAGAGTTAACATCATCTTCTTGGGCCAGGCTTGCTGTAGCCGCTACGGCTCACAGACAACTTGGTCATCTAGAGGCCACAGGATCTAGCCTCTTAGACAAATAGGCCACTGGGCGGCTTTAGGGTCTTAGAGTCTGAGTAAGCACGTCTTTAGCAACTCCTTGGCTTTTATGGAGATATTAGGGAGGGCTAAAGCAGGGGCTTCAGTTAATGCTAAATTAAGGGGCTATTTCATTCTGTACTTCTTGGATAGCTGCCACTACAATTTTTGTCTTTTGAATGCTTTACAGCGGCCTTTTCAGCTGCCTGTGTTGCTTGTTTTTGTTTTTTAAGCTTTTGATTATCAAAAACTTTTTGGACTATTTCTAAAAGCTGACTGATATTTATTCTAGAAAATCTTTTTAGTTTTTGGAGTTTCTTTTTAATATCCTAGGCTGCCTGAGCCACAAATGCTAAATTAAGAGCAAGGCTATTTTCGGGAGCTGCCGGGTCAAAAGGGGTGTAAATCCGATAAGCCTCCTGGAGGCGCTCTAAAAACGTTCTTGGTGACTTATCGGGCCTTTGGACAACTTCGGTCGTCTTAGACAAGTTTATGGGTTTCTGAGAGGCTCTTTTAATACTTGACAGGAGATACCGGTGAAAATCGTCTAAAGCTCTCTTTCTACTTGAGGAATGTGAGTCCTGGTTAGGCTGGGTGGAGGGAAAGACCTCCTCAAGGAGGTCTCTAGCTTCTTCTTCCGGTCCATTGGCTGATGTGAGGAAGTACTTTTTGGCTTCTTTTTGGATACGTTCCTTCTTTTCAGAGGTGAAAAGGGTTAAAAGCAGCTGTTGGCAATCATCTTAGGTGGGCGGGTGGGTCCGGAGTACAGACTCTGTCAGAGAGGTCAAAGCCTGGGGCTTTTCAGAGAAGGGAGGATTATGGGTTTTCTAATTATATAAGTCAGAATTAGAAAAAGGGACACAAACTAAGAAGGGTGCTGAGCGCTCGTCACTTGGAGGGACTTGTGCCTCTCTCAGTGGTAGTAGAGGGGCTACTTCTTCCTACCACGGTCATGATTGAGAGGCAATGGGTGGCGAGACTACAGGGGACGTCGTCGAGGAGACATGGGATAACTTTAAGGGAGAAGGCTGGTTGTAAGGAGGTGGGACTGGGTGAGGGAGACTCCCCTCTTCTTCAGAGGGAGGCAGTACAGGGGAAGCTGAACCGGCTGAGGGTCGAGGCGAAAACGCGGTCTGGCTTAGGAGGACCTTGGAGGTAGAATTATGAATGGTGCATGAATGGAGCCATGGAGAGTGGATTCTGACTAAAAGTAGCTAACGTAGGGAAACTGATCAGGGTGGCTAGGAGTTTCTGTAACAACCTGCCACACAGCTTGAACAATTGTGAGGTTCAATGACCCTTCAGGGGCCACTTGACTTTAAACTTTGGCCATTTTATTTTGCACAGTGTCTGGAGCTTGCCTTTTTTAAGGCGGACTTTATAATCCTCTGAACTGAGAGAAAAATTCTGCAGCATACATTGGAGAGGGCTTTAACTTTACAAGGCTGGGAGGAAGTGTTTCTTATTTTATTTTATTTTATTTTTTGAAGGCAATTTAATAAGATTTGAGCATAGATATTAAACTTAGCATGGACAGAGAAACTTATTTCTTGGGGGACTGGCGTAGTGAAAGAACAGAATCAATATGACTAGAAAGAGCAGAAAAACTTACAACAGCTAATACTACTTGCTACATTACTGTAGCTTTAAGATTGAGGGAGGAGGACTAGAGCCAGCCTGAGATCTTCTGGGTCAGTTTGATCTAGGCATTCTTCTTCTTCTTCTAGATCTGCACTTTAAATACTTTTGGTGTCTTTATGACTTAAACGCAAATAGCTTAAACTTAGCTTTTTCTTTTAAGGGTTTAAGGAGTAAGAGCAGAGCCAAGTCCTGGAGACGGTAAATTTGCTGTCGCACCGTAAAACGAGATGTGCGGGATAGGGGGCAGGGACAAGGCGGAAAAGGACTACTCGGATCATTTTTAAGTAGGGACAGTAGCCACAGAGGAACAGAGTAAGAATCTAAATGAAGTAAAGCACTACGGGCGTACATTTCTTTACACGGTGTTCTACTTAAGGGCACTGGAAAAGTTACAGAATGACAAGAGAGGTGAGCAAGGAAATCTGTAGGGTGGCTGTTTTGAACTCACTACTGGTTTAACTTAGAGGAGGTCTAATCACTTGGACGTGGAGTATGACGATCTAAATACTTACAACTTTCATGGTGCTAGAAATCTTAATCAGGCAAATGTTTTTCACACTTGTTCTTGTAACAACACTTGACTTGCTTCTGGCAGAAAAAAAAGGACTGTAGTGGCCAGCCTAAAAGGTTGATGAGAAATTTAACCTCCTGTGACAAAAAATCAGCTCTAAGGACTTAGAAGAAGTTTTTACTTAGACGTCTTGGGCAATATCAACGTCTTGACATGCAAAACTTTGACAACTACTAACAAGACAATAGACACTGAACAGAACAATCAATATAAAACAAACAATTGACTTTAGGGCATGTAAACAGTTATGACAGTTTCTTCCTTTTTTTTTTTTTTTTTTTTTAGACAGACAAGGGGAGGGTTTCCTTTGATGGGATCAGTCAGATGCCTGCCTGGCCGCTCCCCCTGAGGGGACTTGGGCTCCTCTTAGCATTGGCAGGCAGGTATAAACTTGCGGCTCAGATCAAGCTATGCCTGATGCTGCCTTAAGCCTTATGAGGTCGCCACGGAACCGCAGGTGAGGGCCCACTTGAACTCCGTAGCTTTCGCGGTGGAGCTACAAACTGCAGGACAAGCGCAAGCCCTTGTCCTCCCTCATTCATTCATTATTCACAAAGAGTTTATAACAGTTTTTTTTTTCTTTCTTTCTTGGAGATTCTTCAAGAAACTTGAATAAGAGAAAGATGAGAGATAGAAAAAGAGAGACAGAGAGTGACCGGTCTGCCAGAAACCAGGACTCAGTCCTCCAGCATCCTGGGATGTGAACTGAGTCAAGGGAGGGCCCCTGTCAGGGCCACTTCCCTCCTAGAAAGAGACACAGAGGTGCCTAACAGAAAACCAGGGCTCTACCTTCTAGCGTCCTAGAGAAACAGGTAGAGTCAAAAGAGGGACACCCTCATCAGGGCCGCTTCCCTCTTACTAGAACTGAAGTCAAATCTGACCTACGTGACCTCAGGGTCAGAAGTCGAGGACTCAGAGGTGGAATTTTTATGGGCACCCACACGGTAGTCGATAAGCTCTCCTCTGGAAGACGCTCACCTTTCGAGGACCTGAAAATTCTTTTTTAGGTGGCACCCCCCTACAAGCCGGCCGTGAGCCCGGAGGGAGCCCGGGTCTCGCCTGATGTCGTTTCTCGCTGGGGCCTCCAAGTGTTGTACTTGAATGAGTTAGAGAAAATGCCACACTTTCACATGAATTACGAGTCTGCTTATTTAGCTGTGGGCCAAGAAATGGCTAAGTCTTAAAGTTCTCTTGGCTCCGAAGAAGGGGCTAGATTTTCTTTTATACTTCAGTTTAGAAAGGGGAAACGGGTCTAGTTAAAAGAATTTTACAGAAGTAAAGTAGGCAAAAAAGTTAAAAGGATAAATTGTTACAGGAGAGTAAACAGTTCTAGGTCTAAGGTCTTTAAGACTATTACAAAGTGATAGACGTGGGGCTTTAGGCATTATCAATCGGACAAATTCCTGGGAACTGCGGATATTGCTCGCCCCACAGTATCTTATCAGTTAATTGCATTCTTCGATGTGCTAAGAGTCAGCTTGCACAAGTTAAGTCCTTGAGGAAGGGGCTGCCAGTGAAAAAGCCAAGATAAAAGCTGTCCCCGGTGTTAGAGGTGGGGCCTGATGGGAAGAGATTGGATCATGGGGGTGGATTTCTCATGAATGATTTAGCATCATCCTTTTGGTCCTGTCCTTGCAATAGTGAGTGAGTTCTTGCAAGATCAGGTTGTTTACGAGTGTGTAGCACCTCCCTCCTTACTCTCTTGCTACCGCTTCACCTTCTGCCATCATTGTAAGTTTCCTGAGGCCTCCACAGAAGCTCAGCAGATGTCAGTGTCATGCTCCCTGTATAGCCTACAAAACTGCGAGCCAATTAAACCTCTTTTCTTTATATATTGCCCAGTCTCAGGTATTTCTTTATAGCATGAGAACAGCCAAATCCAGCAGCCATAGACAATATGTAGCAAATGTGCATGGCTGTGTTTCAATAAAACTTTATTGACAAACACATGTGCAAGCAGGTTAGATTTGGCCCATGGGCCATAGTGTCCCAGCATCTACTCTGGAATATTCTGTTCAGCCTGGATGGATATCTCTAGGTTTTTTTTTTTTTTTTTTTTTTTGAGACAAAGTCTCACTGTTGCCCAGGCTGGAGTGTAGTGGTGCAATCTTTGCTCACCACAACCTGTGCCTCCTGGGTTCAAGCAATTCTCCTGCCTCAGCCTCCCAAGTAGCTGGGATTACAGGCACCTGCCACCACACCTGGCTAATTTTTGTATTTTTTAATAGAAATAGGGTTTCACCATGTTGGCCAGGCTGGTCTCAAACTCCTGACATCAGGTGATCCACCCACCTCAGCCTCCCAAAATGCTGGGATTACAGGTGCCCGCTACCACACCTGGCTAATTTTTGTATTTTTAGTAGAGATGTGGTTTCACTATGTTGCCCTGGCTGGTCTCGAACTCCTGATCTCAAGTGATCCACCTGCCTCGCCCTCACAAAACGCTGAGATTACACGTGTGAGCCACTGCAGCTGCCCTCTAGATTTTTTTTTTTTTTTGACCATTGCTTATTTGGTTTGACTTTCATTTTCTTCCCCATTGTGGTAGTCATTTTCTGAATGCCTGTTAGTTTGTCCATCTCTCTCCTCTGTAGTCCCTAGAGTCAGATGAACTCCTCTGCAGGTGCAATGGTGTAACACTCTCTAGTGCTGAATTTTGAGCAGGAGAAAGAGAGCAAGAGTGACCACTACCTTTGGAAACACTGGCCTCCTGAGAATTTGGTGTCTCCTCTGCAAAGGTTGCATACCTGTTAACCCACAGGCCGGAGAGAGAGACAAGCCAGAATCATGATCTGTTGAGCTTGAGTTTAATATTTGATGCACAGAGATCACTGAGTTTTTTGATAAGAATTAGAGGGGGAAGAAATGGCCACAGAGAACAATTTCTATCTCCAGGTGAGGATTCAGGAGATAATTCTGTGAACAGAACTTCCAGAGAACCGAGATGGGGGAAATCGCTGGTATTAGAAGAGTGAAAATGTCAGTAAGTATGGCTACGACTGTGCTCTTAGAGGCAAAAGAAGAAAATGAGACTGCCAGGCATGAATAATGAGAAATCTTTGATGGAATTAGCCATGCAGAACAGATACTAAATGCATCCTCATTCTTCTCATAGTCAAAAGTTTTTGCTTAAGCTGGATGGGAAAAAGAGAATCCCATTTCACTAAGTATAAAAGAGGGGATTTTAGAGAAGGTCTCAGAAGAAAGAGATGTGGGGGTTTGGTGAAACTCACCAGAGGCTGAACCCTCTCCAGCATAACACAGGGATTGGGAGGAGCGGGGCGGCATTAGGCCAGGTGCATAGCCCAGTGCTGCTCTCTCTGGACTTTCTGCTCTCTCTGGACTTGTTTGCTAGCGGAGCTTATCGATTTACATAATTTTCAGTGCCATTTCTCAGCTAATGAGTCCTGAACTTTTGTCTTGTGGCTAGACTTCTCTTTGAAACAGCAGTCTTAAACACACAACTTCTTTATTGTTTTTTCCACTTGTCAACTCATGAACACCTCAACCTTGTTACATCCAAAGCCAAACTCATGGCTTGGAGTG
Organism: Pan troglodytes; assembly: GCF_028858775.2. Classification (NCBI taxonomy): domain Eukaryota; kingdom Metazoa; phylum Chordata; class Mammalia; order Primates; family Hominidae; genus Pan; species Pan troglodytes. The sequence goes on from NC_072405.2 coordinate 19,341,825, forward strand.
GTAGGTGATGGCTGTAATCCCAGTGCTATGGGAGGCTGAGGTGGGAGGATTACTTGAGGCCAGGAGTTTGAAGCCAGCCTGGAAAACACAGTGAGACTCCCTATCTACAAAAAAAAAAAAAAAGCTAGGCATGGTGATATGCATCTGTAGGATCTGTAGTCCTGCTACATGGTAGGCTGAGGCAGGAGGATCACTTGAGCCCAGGAGTTTGAGGCTCAAAGAGCTATGATTGCACCAATGCACTCCAGCCTGGGTGACACAGCCAAAGACCCTGTCTTAAAAAAAAAACCCAAAGCCAAACTCTCTTTTTCCTCCTCCTTCTCCATGGGCTCTGTCCATGCCATCTCTGTTCTGTAAATGGCACCACCCCTGCTGAGCTGCTCAAGGTGGTCATAACTCATGTGTTGTGCTAACTCTGCTTTTGCCTTCTTCTCCAAGTCCTGTGATTCTAAACTTTATCCAACTTGTCCACTCTCTGTAGCTTCACTGTCATTATCTTTGCCTAGGACACTGCTATCTCAGCTGGGCTACAGCAACCTCCTAACTGGTCTTAACTGGTATTCTGCACCTGCTCTCCATGCTCAGCAATCCATTTCCTACCTGGCAGCTTCAGTGATCTTAAGGCGTCCATTGAGTCTCATCCCTGCCTTTCCTGCCCATGGTACATAGAATAAAATCGAGACCCCGAGTCTTCTGCCTGTTCCTGCCACCTCTCCAGCCCTCTCCTATCTCCTGCCCTTAGCCTACTCTATTTCAGCCACTATGGCCTCCTTTTGTTTTCTTGGACTTTCAAACTTTTTTCCACAACATGGCCTTTGCACTTGCTGCTTCAGCCTGGAATGATTTTCCTCTGCACCTCCCCAAATTAGACCATCCTTTAGGTGTCAGCTAAAATGGTGCTTCCACAGGCAGCTCTTCCCTGACTCTGCTCTTCTCCACCTTAACCTCTTATTGTTTCCTGTTGTGGGAAGTCAGGGACCCCAAATGGAGAGGGACTGGCTGGAGCCATGGCAGAGGAACATAAATGGTGAAGATTTCATGGACATTTATCAGTTCCCAAATAATACTTTTATAATTTCTTATGCCTGTCTTTAATCTCTTAATTCTGTTATATTCATAAGCTAAGGATGTACATCACCTCAGGACCACTGTGATAACTGTGTTAGCTGTACAAATTGATTGTAAAACGTGTATTTCAACAACATGAAATCAGTGCACCTTGAAAAAGAGAATAACAGCAATTTTTAGGGAACAAAGGAAGACAACCATAAGGTCTGACTGCCTGCAGGGTTGGGCAAAAAGAGCCATATGTTTGTTCTTGCAGAGAGTCTATAAATGGATGTGCAAGTAGGAGAGATATCGCTAAATTCTTTTCCTAGCAAGGAATATTAATAGTAATACCCTGGGAAAGGTATGCATTCCTGGGGGAAGTTCTATAAATGGCCGCTCTGGGAATGTCTGTCTTATGCGGTTGAGATAAGGACTGAGATACGCCCTGGTCTCCTGCAGTACCCAAAGGCTTACTAGGGTGGAGAAAAACTCCGCCCTGATATATCTGTGGTCAGCCTGGTGCCCTGCTCTTGAACCCTGTTTTCTGTTGTTTAAGATGTTTATCAAGACAATACATGCGTGAATGAACATAGACCCTTATCAGTGGTTCTGCTTTTGCCCTTTGCTTTGTGATCTTTGCTGGACCCTTATCAGTAGTTCTGCTTTTGTGCTTTGTCCTGTTCCCTCAGAAGCACGTGATCTTTGTTAGACCCTTAGTAGTAGTTCTGCTTTTTGCCCTTTGAAGCATGTGACCTTTGTACCTACTCCCTGTTCTTACACCCCCTTCCCTTTTGAAGCCCTTAATAAAAACTTGCTCATCTGAGACTCAGGGGGGCATCACGGTCCTACTGATGTGTAATGTCACCCACAGAAGCCCAGTTGTAAAATTCCTCTCTTTGTAGTGTCTCTCTTTATTTCTCAGCTGGCTGACACTTATGGAAAATAGAAAGAACCTACATTGAAATATTGGTGGCAGGTTCCACCTATACTTCTTTCATGGATTTACTTATTTTTTGTTTGTCCCCCTCTGTATCCTAGAAACTCCTGGAGGGCAGAGGCATGCCTGCCATCTTCATCATTGCATTACCACCACCCAACACTATCAGGGGGACCTGCCCTGATCATCAACTCGGTTCTTTTCTACTTTCCTAAGTGCTGAGTGGCTTGAGAAATAAAAGGACAGAGTACAAAAGAGAGAAATTTTAAAGCTGGGCATCCGGGGGAGACATCACACATTGGTAGGATCCATGATGCCCCACAAGCCACAAAAACCAGCAAGTTTTTATTAGGGAGTTTCAAAAGGGGAGAGAGTATATGAATAGGTGTGGGTGACAGACATCAAGTACTTAACAGGGTAATAGAATATCACAAGGCAAGTGGAGACAGGGTGAGATCACAGGACCACAGGACGGAAGTGAAATTAAAATTGCTAATAAAGTTTTGGCACCATTGTCATTGATAACATCTTATCAGGAGACAGGGTTTTGAGATCAACCCGTCTGACCAAAGTTTATTCCAAAATTTATTAGGCGGGAATTTTCTCTTCCTAATAAGCCTGGGAGTGCTATGGGAGACTGGAGTTTATTTCACCTCTGCAATCTCAACCATAAGAGACAGGTACGCCCCGGGGGGCCAGTTCAGAGACCTACCCCTAGGTGCGCATTCTCTTTCTCAGGGACGTTCCATGCTGAGAAAAGGAATTCAACGATATTTCTCCCATTTGCTTTTGAAAGAAGGGAAATATGGTTCTGTTCTGCCTGGCTCACCGGCGGTCAGAGTTTAAGGTTATCTCTCTAATTCCCTGAACAATTGCTGTTATCCTGTTCTTTTTTCAGGGTGCCCACATTTCATATTGCTCAAACACACATGCTGTACAATTTATGTACTTAACGCAATTATTACAGGTCCTGAGAAGATATACATCCTTCTCGACTGACAGGATTAAGAGATTAATGACAGGCATAGGAAATCACAAGGGTATTGATTGGGGAAGTGATAAGTGTCCATGAAATCTTCACAATTTATGTTTAGAGATTGCAGTAAAGACAGACATAAGAAATTACAAAAGTATTAATTTGGGGAACTAATAAATGTCCATAAAATCTTCATAATCCACGTTCTTCTGTCATGGCTTCAGCCGGTCCCTCCGTTTGGGGTCCTGACTTCCCGCAACATCTCTCCCTTTCTTTTTATATAAATGTGCCATGGCGATGAAGGCTTGTTCGTTCTCTCGATTTTGACACAGGATTACTTGACTGGTACGGCACACTAAAAGCAAGCCGATTAAGCAGAGAAACATAATTCCAAAATTTACTACAGTGGAGCCCCCAGTAGATTTAATCCAAGTTGTGGGGTTTAATCCATAAAGATTTTCTGCCACCTGATCTAACGCCTGAGCTCTAGGCACGATGGATAAGTGAGCTTGGGAGGCTTCAAAAATTTGTTTTTTTAATTTAGTAGTTTTCAATGATAAATTATCTTTTCTACCTAGAAGGTGTCCTTTGACCATTTCCCATGAATGATCAGTCTTGTTATAGGAATAGGGGTGATGCAGAAATCCAAAGTATTCCAATTGCACTGCATTTGCATGCGATGTTCCAGACTCATTACCTGATCTCCAAGCCAAATAACAGAATGTCTTAAATCATTAATTTGCTTTGCCAATCTTTGATCGATGCCTTGTTGAGAATTCCACATTTGGGTGGAGTTGGCTTGCCAATCATTAACAAAATGAGCCGTTTGAATAGACTGGTGTAATTCCATTCCGGCAGTGGTGGCCATTGCAGTGACTGTAATTAGGCCCATGATAACAGCGATTAAAGTGAAAACAAATATCTTAGATCTTTTTAGAATTCGTTGTACCACTTCATTAATTAAATGTATTGAGGGGGAGGATTCCCAAGGTCTAGGTAAAGTTATCGGAATCCAGATTCCTTCTCAAGCTCGAACCAACTTTACACTTTTCCTGGAGTCAAAATGGGAGTTAATACAAGTGTATAGATGACAATTGACGCATTGGACAGTTTGATTATTCATCCAAATTTTGATATTTCCTACCAATAGCATGTAAGGAGGCTCAACACAACTCTGTATGGGAACAGTCAGGTAGGAGGTAAGTAAAGCAGAATGTCTGGGTCTACGTTGATACTGAGAGAGTGGGACGGTAGTGGGAACAACAGTCAAAATAGTTTTTCCTTCCCATACTCGCAGTCCAGACGTGGCAATAGCCAATTTCCAAAGTTCTGGGTGTTCTGGGCTCAGAATAGGGAGTATCATAGGAGGCCTGGTGGGGGGCGGGGGTAATGCCTTTATCTTCCCATTTTAAGGGAAAGAATGAGCTGATCCTTGTATGCAAAGTAGAATGATGATTCTCTTTCTCCTGATAAGAAATAAAATAAGTAGCCTCCAGGCATTCCCTTCCACAGAGGAGCAATTGTTTTTTAAATAGTCCTTTGGTGCCCAGTCTATTACTAAACCATATGAGTCATTTTTTAATATTACTGCATGTGAGTTAACACAATCTTCCCAAATTAAAGTTTTAGATGGTCCCTCAAAATGTTTAGGGCATGGTTTTCCTGCAGGTTTATACTGAAAGTATGGGGTACCTCCCATTACTCCTCCTTTCATTTGTTGTAAAGGAGAAAGGGAGAGGCCAGAGGCCAAATGTCCCATTTTATCTGTAGCTGATGTTTCTGAAAGATAAGCAGCCCAGAACTGAGTTTCTAGATGGATGCAACCAGGTGCATGTCCGAGGCACAGAGAGGGGTATTTATAACGCATGGTAACATTAAATGCAGTGCCTTCTTCTCCTGGTTGAGCAGGGCAAGGGTCGTCTATGGCTCCAGGCATCCACACACTATCATTAGTGTAGATTTCTGCGGGAGCATCTATCCGGGTGAGAGGGCGAATAAGTGGAGGAAAAGGCACCTAAGCCCAAGAAGAATAATTATGTGTAGCAGGTAAATCAGTGTGAGAGGAAACTGGTGAGACAGAAAGTATAAGGAGGAGAATCATTAAATAAAACCTAGTGTAAGCGAGATGGAGTGCTGAAGGAGAAAGAGAAGAACAGAGGGATGTTATTTTCAGGCTAATAGAAATGGTGAGATATTTAGGTTTGTAAGGAGAAAAAGAAAGGTAATCAGGAGAAGTGTGATTAGTTAGATGGGTCTCCACTGTCATCAGGGAGGATTGATTTACACCCATTGTGATTTGGTGTGCCTGTTTCTGAGGAGTCGGCACAGATCTCACCACATCTGAAGGCAGTCTCTGACACAGACGTCTCTTCACTGTGGTTTTGACTGTCAGTATTCACAAGAAGCTTGAGTCTTCTGGTGGGTACCCAGACAGGGGATTGATGATCTCCTGGTGAAACACAAGCATATCCTCTTCCCCACGTTAAGTAGAATAAGAGACAATATTTAAAGGTTTGGGGAAATCCTGTAAGGCAGTAATCACAGCAATTAACTCCGCCTTTTGAACAGAAGTATAAGAGGTAGAAAGAAGTTTGTCTGCAGGACCTATATAGCCAGGATTGCCATTACCAGAGCCATCAGTGAATACTGTAACGGCCTCAGGAATGGGTTGATTTTTGGTTAATCGAGGAACCACCCAAGACGTTATTTTTATAAAATCAAACAATTTGTTTTTTTGGATAATGATCGTCAATAACACCAATAAAATCAGCCAAGTGAATTTGCCACAGTACAGAATGCTGAAAGGCAGCTTGAACTTCGAGCTGATTTAAAGGAACTACAATTACACTTGGATCAAATCCAGAAATTTGAAGTATTCTGCACCGAACCTGTCCAATTAATATGGCTATTTGGTCTAGATAAAGTTTTTGACACAGAATGAGGAAGAAAACACCATTCCACTAAATCATTATGTTGAACTATTAGTCCAGTAGGAGAGTGTAATGAAGCAAAAACCAGAAGCTGAAAAGGCTGAAATGTCTGTACTCTAGATAACTGGGCAGTCTGGATTGTTTCCTCTACAAATTCCAGATCCAGTACATAGGTCGGAATGCCTAAAGTAGGTCTTAAATAATTAATGTTACCCAAAAGTTTTTGGAAGTCATTTAAAATTTTTAAAGAATCTCTCCTAATTTGAATTTTTTGAGGTTGAATACATTGTTTATCGACCACCATTCCTAAATATTGAACAGGAGTGGTCTGTTGAATTTTATCCTGAGTAATGTGTAACCCAGCCTCTGTAACACAGCGGCTCAAAATTTGGTAACAGTCAATTAATTTTTTATCAGTGGGGGCAGAACTTAAAATATCATCAAAATAATGAAGAATATAGGCCTCGGGAAATCGGGCTCAAACTGGTGAAAGCACTTGTCCAACATAAAGCTGGCAGATTGTAGGGCTATTTGGCATTCCCTGAGGAAGTACTTTCCATTGATAATGAGCTACAGGCTCCTGATTATTGATAGATGGTACAGTAAAAGCAAATTTTTCACAATCCGATTTATGTAAAGCGATATGAAAAAAAAAAACTCTTTAAGATCAATAAGTATGAGAGGCCAATCTTTAGGTATTAAAGCAGGGGCAGGCATGCCGTGTTGTACGGCCCCCATAGGTTTAATTACAGCATTAATGGCCCTTAAATCGGTTACCATCCGCCATTTGCCTGATTTCTTTTTTACTAGAAACACAGGAGAATTCCAAGGGGAAAGAGAAGGTTCCACATTTCCAAGTTGTAACTGCTCAGAAACCAATTGATTTAAAGCCTCCAGTTTTTCTTTAGAAAGCGGCCACTGCTGAATCCCAGGGCCACTTGTCTTATCTCCTTTGTTTAAAAGGATATTAGGTAGTAAAAGCAATTGAGCTTGTTGAACAGTAGTAAAAGAAACAGGAGCTTGGGCTGGGGAGTGTAATTTATCCCAAGCTCTCATACACACTTTTGTTACTTGTTCTGTGGTAAGAGTATCAAAGTTTAATTGGGCATAAGCATCAGAGAAACTATCGGAGCCTATGAGCTGAGCCTGAGTAATTAGAATGCCATTACTCCGATTTAGCTGAGCCTGTAAACAGGCCTCCTCTGACCACCAGGCTGAGATGGACTTAGAACAGATTTTGCCAAAAGATCACAGTCTGAAGGAAGCAAAACGACCTCAGTATAAAAAGTGTGCAATACCATTTGAACATAAGGAAAAGTAGGACCATACTGAGTACAAGCATCCTTAAATTGTTTTTAAAAAGGTAAGATTGAGCGGCGCATATCGACGCAGACTGGTTGAGGAACTGAAATGACAGGAGGGTGAGGGGCTGTAGTGGATGGGGGAGGGCCTGGAGAATGACAGGTAAATTGTAGTTTGGTCCCAGAGCCATTATTTAATGCTGGAGGTTTGAAGAGAGAAGAATTAGCATATTTATGGTACCGGGCTTTGTGAGTCACAGCCGCAGGAGTTTGAAGTACCAGCTTTTCGTGAGAAGAAGTAAGAAAAGTAGGGGGAAACTTTAAGCCAAAGTTACCAGTTAGAAATCAAATTTTCAGAATCGTTAGGGTGGGGAGGAGTAGCTGAAGGGAGAGTCTGAACGAAGGCCATGTGGGAGAGGAAGGTTGAGAAAAAGGCAGAGAAACTGAGGAAAAGGCAGAAAACTGTGGCAACTGCAGGGGTTCACGAGATTGGCAAGCCACGAAGATGGCACGCACCAAGCACCCCAAACAGTGATGGGAACATAATACCCGGCCGAGACCAGTTTTCGGAATGCTTTACGGACACAATCACACAATTTTATATACACCGTTCCTTTTTCAGGAAACCAAGAACAGTATTTTTCTACTGCCTTGAATAGAATGATCATATTTTTCATGGTTACCGGTTTTAACAGGAGTTTGTTAGATTACACATGACCCATAGTTAACCCAGACCTTACACAGATTACTCACCACTCGTCGGGCAGTTGAACACGCTTATCTGTGGACCAAGCCGATTGACGTTTCACCGCACCTACCAAAGGGAATCCGGTTTCCTCATGCACTTAGGAAAAAAGAAAGACCACGTGGGCGCCAGATATCGGGGGACCTGCCCCGATAATCACGTAAGTTCTTTTCCATATTCCTAAGCGTCGACTGGCTTGAGAAATAAAAGGACAGAGTACAAAAGGGAGAAAATTTAAAGCTGGGCGTTGGGGGAGACATCACACATTGGTAGGATCCGTGATGCCCCACAAGCCACAAAAACCAGCAAGTTTTTGTTAGGGAGTTTCAAAAGGGGAGGGAGCATATGAATAGGTGTGGGTGACAGACATCAAGTACTTAACAGGGTAATAGAATATCACAAGGCAAGTGGAGACAGGGCGAGATCACAGGACCAGAGGACCCAAGTGAAATTAAAATTGCTAATGAAGTTTTGGCACCATTGTCATTGATAACATCTTATCAGGAGACAGGGTTTTGAGATCAACCCGTCTGACCAAAGATTATTAGGCGGGAATTTTCTCTTCCTAATAAGCCTGGGAGCGCTATGGGAGACGAGTTTATTTCACCTCTGCAATCTCGACCATCAGAGACAGGTACGCCCCGGGGGGCCAGTTCAGAGACCTACCCCTAGGTGCGCATTCTCTTTCTCAGGGACGTTCCATGCTGAGAAATGGAATTCAGCGATATTTCTCCCATTTGCTTTTGAAAGAAGAGAAATATGGTTCTGTTCTGCCTGGCTCACCGGCGGTCAGAGTTTAAGGTTATCTCTCTAATTCCCTGAACAATTGCTGTTATCCTGTTCTTTTTTCAGGGTGCCCACATTTCATATTGCTGAAACACACATGCTGTACAATTTATGTACTTAACGCAATTATTACAGGTCCTGAGACGATATACATCCTTCTCGACTGACAGGATTAAGAGATTAAAGTAATGACAGGCATAGGAAATCACAAGGGTATTGATTGGGGAGGTGATAAGTGTCCATGAAATCTTTACAACTTATGTTTAGAGATTGCAGTAAAGACAGGCATAAGAAATTACAAAAGTATTAATTTGGGAAACTAATAAATGTCCATAAAATCTTCATAATCCACGTTCTTCTGTCATGGCTTCAGCTGGTCCCTCCGTTTGGGGTCCCTGACTTCCCACAACACAGCACAGTGACTGGCACAAAAGAGTTGCTCAATAAATAAATCAGGATGAATAGATAAATTCACGGATAGGCACTTTGAACTACAGATGAGCTTAAATACTTTGTGTTTTTCTTAGTCAAACATGTGCAATTAAGCATGTGATAAATGTTATGATGACCATACCTGTGTCTTGCCTGATGTTCTTTGCAATCACTAAATGAATTCAATTGTTCCTGTTTTGACAGTTCTATTTTCAACCTAATGATCTGTTTATTTTAACTTCTGGCTGTTGGCTTTGTTTGGGTTTTTTAGCCTGACAAAGTGGTAGATATTGGTATTTGCTCTTTTGTTTAAATGTCATGAACTTTAAAAATGCCTTTGCTTTTGGTAAGAAACCCTAGTTAGGACACCCTAGCGGTCAGGATGATTTGGGTTCTGGTGCAGTAACAGCAATCCCCAAATCTCAGTGGCCTCATGCAGTGAGGTATTTGTTTGTTTGTTTCTGAGACAGGGTCTCACTCTGTCACCCAGACTAGAGTGCAGTGGTGCAATCTCAGCTCACTGCAACCTCTGCCTTCCAAACTCAAGTGATTCTCCTGCCTCCTGAGTAGCTGGGATTACAGGCCCATGCCACCACTGTCTGGCTAATTTTTGTACTTAGTAGAGACAGGATTTCACCATGTTAGCCAGGTTGGTCTTGAACTCCTGACCTCAAATGATCCGCCCGCCTTAGCCTGCCAAAGTGCTGGGATGACAGGCATGAGCCACCATGCCTGGCCACAGTGAGGCTTATTCTTGGTCACTTTGCATGTCTGGGCTGTGTTAGGGCATTGTGGGGTGGTCTGTTCATTGTGTTCACTCAGGGATCCAGGCTGACAAAAGCCCCATCTCTGCATGTGTCCTTGATCACCACTTCAGGGGAAAGGGAATGTGGTGGATCATAGAGCCTCTTAACACTTCCAGCTGGAGGTGACTCAAGTTGCTGCTGCTCATGGTTCATTGGACAAAATGGATCACAGAGTCATGGGCAACTTCTCTGTGCCTGGAAGGGGAAACAAAATATGAATAGCCACATTGATTTTCCCTAGATATTACACAGAAGGCCTCATTTAAACACAGTTACTTATTTGTGTTTTGAAGCTAATTGTAGTCCATCAAACTTCACAGAAGATATGTGCACTTCCAAGCTATTATTAAGCACAATTTTTTTTTCTTTTTTTTTTTTTTTTGAGACAGAGTCTCACTCTCTTGTCCAGGCTGGAGTGCAGTGGCATGATCATGGATCGCTGCAACTTCTGCCTCCTGGGTTCAAGTGATTTTCATGCGTCAGCCTCCCAAAATGCTGGGATTACAGACACCCACCACCACGCCTGGGTAAGTTTTGTATTTTTAGTAGAGATGGGGTTTCACCATGTTGGCCTGGCTGGTCTGGAACTCCTGACCTCAGGTGATCCACCTGCCTCGGCCTCCCAAAGTGCTGAGATGACAGGCGTGAGCCGCCGCGCCTGGCCTTGAGTATGATTTTTGATTTGGAAGTTCAGAGTTAGGGTTTTAGTCTGAGGACTGTATGATGTGAAGGTGAAAAGCAGAGCTTGGCTGTGAGTTTGCTGGGATTCCTGTGCTGCTTCTACAGCTCTTTGGCTGTGTGACCGTCACTTTTGGCAAGTTCCTTTACCTTTCTATGTGTTGGTTTCCTCATCAATAAAATGGAAAAACTAATCATAATCATAATAGCTATTGGTGTTGGGATAGCCCAGTGGTTGACACATAAGGACTCAAACATACTTTTTTGAGACGGAGTCTTGCTCTGTTGCCAGGCTGGAGTGCAGTGGTGCAATCTCGGCTCACTGTAACCTCTGCCTGCTGGGTTCAAGCGATTCTCCTGCCTCAGCCTCCCTAGTAGCTGGGATTACAGATGCCTGCTACCACTCCCAGTTAATTTTTGTATTTTTAGTAGAGACGGGGTTTCACCATGTTGTCCAGGATGCTCTCGATCTCTTGACCTCATGATCCGCACACCTCAGCCTCCCAAAGTGCTGGGATTACAGGTATGAACCGCCGTGCCCAGCTCAAAAATACTATTATTAATTTTGGGGGGCAGTTATTATATTTTGTGAAAATCGGAGTTCAGTATCTTGTAACACTGAGTTGGGATCTATCCCTGAAGGAACAGGCTTCTAAAGAGGAAGGCATCGAGAGAGGGGCAAAATTTTAGTGGACGCTGTAATGACTTTAGGTATATGGACCTGGGGCAGAGTTCTAGCTGGGGCCACCAGGTAGCAAGGTGGACTTTGCTAAATTCTATCACTTTCCTGAGCCTCAGCCTCACTTGTTACAAATGGGGTTAAAGCATCCCTCTTTCAGGGCTAAGATAAAGATGATTAAGTAAGAGGGAATGAAAGCAACTTCCATCAGTGGTCAAAAGTATTCATTTAATTTTTTTTTTTTTTTTTTTTTGAGATTGAGTCTCTCTCTGTTGCCCAGGTTGGAGTGCAGTGGCATGGTCCCGGGTCACTGCAACCTCCACCTCCTGGGTTCAAGTGATTCCCTTGCCTCAGTCTCCTGTGTAGCTGGGACTACAGGTGCACGCCACCACGCCTGGCTAATTTTTGTATTTTTAGTAGAGACGTGGTTTTACCATGTTGGCCAGGATGGTCTCGACCTCCTGACCTTGTGATCCACCCACCTTAGCCTCCCAAAGTGTTGGGATTACAGGCATGAGCCACCATGCCTGGCCCATTTAACTTCTATATTACTTTCCTGTTGGTGGATTTACCAGTGCAAACTGAGCAGCTTAAAACACCACCCAGTTATTATCTGTTTCCATGAGCCAAGGGTCTGGGCAGGGTTTAACTGGGTCTTCTATTCAGGGTCACAATACTGCAAACAGAGTGTCAGCTGGGGTCTCATCAGATGCTCAGTGTCCTCTTCCAAGCTTATTCAGTTTGTGGACTGAATTCAATTTCTTGCAATTGTTGAACGAAGGCCCTCAGATCCTAGAGCTGCCACCTCCAAAGACAGTTCACAGCATGGCCATTTATGTCTCCTTGGTGGCTAAGGGTTGAATCTCTGAAACTTCACCTTTAAAAGACTCACCTGATTAGGTCTGGCCCACCTAAGATCATCCTGCTTTGGATGAACTCAAAGTCAGCTGAGCAAATGTGCTTAACAAAGCAAGTGTGACCATAATCACATTTGCAAAATTCCTTCCCCTTGGCCAAATCACAAGCTCTGCACACACTCAAGAAGAGATGATACAGGGAGCAGATATAAGGGAGTGGTTCTCTTGGGGGCTGTCCTAGAACTCTGCCCATTACAACTTCCTTTCTCGAGGAACAGCAGGCCTGGGGAGAGATGATCACGGATGAGAGCAGCCCACAGGTTGTGAGCACCAGGTGCTGGAGTAGGATGCAGGAGGCTGACAAGCAAGTATGAAAAGCCTTCTCTGGGCTGGGTGGAGTGGCTCACACCTGTAATCCCAACACTATGGGAGGCCGAGGTGGGCGGATCACGAGGTCAAGAGATCGAGACTATCCTGGCCAACCAACATGGGGAAACCCCGTCTCTAATCAAAATGCAAAAATTAGCTGGGAGTGGTGGCACACGTCTCTAACAACCCAGCTCCCCAAGTGAGCAATTCCTGTCCCTTTTAAGGGCTCACAACCCTAAGGGGGTCCACGTGAGAGGGTCGTGATCGATTGACCAAGAAGGGAGTACGTGACTGGGGGCTGCATTCAGCAAACCCCATCTCTACTAAAGCAAACCCCATCTCTACTAAAATAGCAAAATTCTGCAAAGTCTCAGTATAAAAATCAATGTGCAAACATCACAAGCATTCGTATACACCAATAACAAACAGAGAGCCAAATCATGAGTGAACTCCCATTCACAATTGCTTCAAAGAGAATAAAATACCTAGGAATCCATCCTACAAGGGATGTGAAGGACCTCTTCAAGGAGAACTATAAACCACTGCTCAACGAAATAAAAGAGGATACAAACAAATGGAAGAACATTCCATGCTCATGGGTAGGAAGAATCAATATCGTGAAAATGGCCATACTGCCCAAGGTAATTTATAGTTTCAATGCCATCCCCATCAAGCTACCAATGACTTTCTTCACAGAATTGGAAAAAAACTACTTTAAAGTTCATATGGAACCAAAAAAGAGCTGGCATTACCAAGTCAATCCTAAGCCAAAGAACAAAGCTGGAGGAATCAGGCTACCTGACTTCAAACTATACTACAAGGTACAGTAACCAAAACAGCATGGTACTGGTACCAAAACAGAGATATAGACCAATGGAACAGAACAGAGGCCTCAGAAATAATGCCGCATTATCTACAACTATCTGATCTTTGACAAACCTGGCAAAAGCAAGAAATGGGGAAAGGATTCCCTATTTAATAAATGGTGCTGGAAAAACTGGCTAGCCATATGTAGAAAGCTGAAACTGGATCTCTTCCTTACACCTTATACAAAAATCAATTCAAGATGGATTAAAGACTTAAATGTTAGACCTAAAACCATAAAAACCCTAGAAGAAAACCTAGGCAATACCATTCAGGACATAGGCATGGGCAAGGACTTCATGTCTAAAACACCAAAAGCAATGGCAACAAAAGCCAAAATTGACAAATGGGACCTAATTAAACTCAAGAGCTTCTGCACGGCAAAAGAAACTACCAGCAGAGTGAACAGGTAACCTACAGAATGGGAGAAAATTTTTGCAATCAACTCGTCTGACAAAGGGACCTATGACTTTCTTATAACCAAGAGAATATGGCAGAGGTGATGGGATGTAGTGATTATGTTAGATAGGATGTTAAGTTGTCTTGCTAGGAGGTTATCTTGCTGGCTTTGAAGATGTGAGCTGCCATGTCATGAGTGGCCAGATGGAGAGGCCCATGTGGCAAGAAGCTGAGGACAGCAAGAACCTGGGGCCCTGATTCCAGCAGCCTGCAAGGAACTGAATGCTGCCAACAACCAGATGAGACGGGAAGCAGATCAATCACCAGTCAAGCCTCCAGATGAGAACTGAGCCCTGGCTGACATTATGGTTGCAGCCTTGCACTGAACCCAGCTGAGTCACGCCTGGATTCCTGACCCACAGAAACCACGTAGTGATAACTGTGTGCTGTCTCAAGCCACAAAATTTGCAGTAATATTGTTGCACAGCAATAGATAACTAATATAAAAACTGTCCTACATCATGTACATTACTGAGTGAAATGTAGGACCTGGATTTAAGCTCTGATTTCAGAGTTGTGGTCTCAGTCTCCCCAGGGAGACCTGTCCTGGGAGACAGTTATGCCAGGCTGTGATGCTGTGATGATTGTTCTCTTCCTACCCAGAAGCTTTCAATAGGCATGTCAAGCATGTGACCCCAGCTACATATACCAAATGTATTTCTGACAAATGCCAGGACATCGTGAGCTTTCTTGTTTTACTGAGAGCTCCATAAAGGAAGGATCATCTCTGTCTCTCTTTTTTTTTTTTTTTAAGAGTCTCACTCTCACCCAGGCTGGAGTGTAGTGGTGCGATCTCGGCTCACTGCAGTCTCTGCCTCCTGGGCTCAAGGGATTCTCCAGCCTCAGCCTCCTGAGTAGGTGGGATCAAAGTTGTGCATCACCGCACCCAGCTAATTTCATATTTTTGGTAGAGACGGGGTTTACTCATGTTGGCCAGGCAGATCTTGAACTCCTGGCCTCAAGCGATTCGCCTACCTCGGCCTATCAAAGTGCTGGGATTACAGGCATGAGCCAATGCACCTGGCCTGTCTTTTTTATGTTATGTCCATGTGAAACAGCCCAGTTGTCAGCACACAAAGGGGTCCAAATGTGAAAGGAAAGGGCAAACACAGGGGAAACCTAGGGGTGTTCAGAAGTAGTTCCCAGGTCATTGTCTGTTTCAATATGTACAGTCCTGGGCCCCACGCACATGATTCTGTCTTGGCAGGTCAGAGTTAGAGATGGGGAGCTACCTGGTTACGAGGGATCCCAGTGCATTTTGAGACAGCTGGTTGTTAAGACTGCATTGTAAAAATTACAACCCAAAGATGTGAAGGGAAACAGAAAGACATTGGCAGGCTAGAAAACAACACAAGTAAAACATGAACAAGTTCATTCCAGAAGGAGATTCTCAATGACAGCTGCACATCAGAATCACCTGGGGAGATTTTAAAACCCCAGTGCCCGGGCTCTGCAGCCCAGATCAATTATTACAGAATCTCTTGGGGATGAAACATGGGCATCAGTATTTTTGTGTGTGTGTGTGTGTGTGTGTGTGTGTGTGTGTGTGTGTGTGTGTGTGTGTGTGTGTTTGAGACGGAATCTTGTTCTGTCACCCAGGCTGAAGTGCAGTGGTGCGATCTCAGCTCACTGCTACCTCTGCCTCCCGGGTTCAACCCATTTTCCTACCTCAGCCTCCCAAGTAGCTGGGATCACAGGTGTGCACCCCCACGCCTGGCTAATTTTTGTATTTTTAATAGAGATAGGGTTTCACCATGCTGCCCAGGCAGGTCTCGAACTCCCAGCCTCAGGTGATCTGCCCGCCTTGGCCTCACACAGTGCTGGGATTACAGGCACGAGCCATTGCTCGTAGCAGTATTTTTTTAATGAGGCAAAATTCACATAACATAAAGTCCCTGTATGAAACCATACACTTCAGTATCATTAAATACATTCACAATATTAAGCAATCATCATCTCTGTCTAGTTCCAAAACATTTTCATTAACACCCCCGCCCCCCCAAAAAATAACCCTGTATCCATCAAGCACTCTCCATCCCCTCCCCTTTCCCCCAGCTCCTGGCAACCACTTACCTGCTTTCTGCCTCTATAGATTTGCCTATTCTGGGCCTTTCACATAAATGGAATCATGCAATATATATAATAACCAAAAGGTAGCAACAACCAAGATGGCCATTTGGTTGACGAATGAACAAACAATATGTGCTGTATCTATACAATGGAAATATTGGTGCCTACTACATGTGGATGGACCTTGGAAACATCATGCTAAGTGAGAGAGAGCCTTGGTATTGTCTCTTCTCCCCAGGAGATTCCAAGATGCAGCCAAGGTTGAGACCCCCTGACAAGCAATGGATATGATTGGGTGCAGATGAAATAAGGCAGCCAGGGGCAGGAGGGACGTCTCATTGAAGATGATTATTTGTGGATGCCTGGCAGGGGTGGGGATGAGGTATGATAACAGCAACCCCAATCCAAACACTGCGTGACCGATTTTATCTTCAGCCAGCTGATATGCCTCATGGGGTTTGGACACAGGACAACTCTGCCTCCCAGGTTCAAGCAATAACACCTGCCTCAGCCTCTTAAGTAGCTGGGATTACAGGCATGTATCACCACGCCTGGCTAATTTTTGTATTTTTAGTAGAAACGAGGTCTCGTCATGTTGCCCAGGTTGGTCTCGAACTTCTGGCCTTAAATGATCCACCCACCTCAGCCTCCCATAGTACTGGGATTACAGGCATGAGCCACAGTGGCAGCCTCCAAATTGTATTTGAAGTTTGACTTTCCACCTCCAGAAAATCCAACCTTTTCCCAAGTCACAGTGGGACACCCCGGAGTTAATTTGAGAGAAATATGCTTTTAAAAGCAACTCCAGGCCAGGCGCAGTGGCTCACGCGTGTAATCCTAGCACTTTGGGAAGCTGAGGCGGACGGATCACGTGGTCAGGAGATCAAGACCATCCTGGCCAACATGGTGAAACCCCGTGTCTACTAAAAATACAAAAAATTAGCCGGGCATGGTGGCACTTGCCTGAAAGCCCAGCTACTAGGGAGGCTGAGGCAGGAGAATCGCTTGAACCAGGGAGTCAGAGGTTGCAGTGAGCCGAGATCGCGCCACTGCACTCCAGCCTGGCGACAAGGAGAGATTCCGTCTCAACATAGATAAATAAAACCCTCCAATATGAACACCAAACTAGAATCATTCCACTGACTTCCCTCCGCCAATCAGGGGGAGTTATGGTGATGGTGCATGAGTGTCTATTTGCATTGAGTCTTAATGGAAAAAAAGGTTGTGTCACTCAAACGAAAAACAAATCACAGCCCAGACTGGAGCTGTGGATGAATAGCATGGCTGAGTGTTGGTACAGGCTTTCCACAGCAATATTAAAACTGAAAAAATCAGCAATGAAGCTCCCAGCCACATTTCTGCCAAATGATTTGGGGGAAAACAACAGAGGCACTCCTCAACTTTTCCTTCGCTGCACAAAGTGGGTTTGGCTGGAAATGCCAAGTGTACTTGTTGCTGGGATCTTTCAAATGAAAGCAAGCTGGGAGTCAACCTCCTGCAGCCGCAGGCCAGAAATGGGTTTAGACCAAACTAGTATAGTAACACTGGTGCACATCTAAACAGATTTAACTCACTCCCAGCAATCCAGATTAATTTAATATGCTTTCTTATTGGCATTCTGCATTTTTCATTAAAGCAAATAAACATCCATCCCTCTGTGATAAGTTAGGGCAAAAAAAAAAATTCATATGTTTAGGGCATAGGGAAGGAGGAGTTGTTGGCTGTTAAAAAAAAATACTGCAAATGGCCTTTGAAAGTCTAGACATCTTCATCATAAACACAAACATTCCTCTTCACAAAGGGACCTCAAGTAACCTTAGGCTGGAGGGCCCACTTGAGTATGTTTTTCTTCTCATTCTTTCTTACCTTCCCTCCAGCCAACCCAACCCACATTCAGTGACCAAGTCACGTGGGTTTTACCTCCTATATCTTTTCAGATCCGTTCACTGCTCAGCCACTCTCCTGACACCACCATAAACCAAGCCACCATCACCTCCAACTGTTTGACTGCAAATGCCTCCTCACTGGCCTCTGTCTTCCCCTGGTCCTGTGACAATCTGCACTCCGGTCGGATCATTACGTTAGGAGATCCAGACCATTCTCCCTAACACGGTGAAACCCCGCCTCTACTAAAAATACAAAAATTTTAGCTGAGCGTGGTGGCGGGCGCCTGTAGTCGCAGCTACTTGGGAGACTGAGGCAGGAGAATGGCGTGAACGCGGGAGGTGGAGCTTGCAGTGAGCCGAGATCGCGCCACTGCACTCCGGCCTGGGCGACAGAGTGAGACTCCATCTCAAAAAAAAGAAAAAAAAAATGAATAAAAGGTCACCTTTACTGAGCCCACCCTATCTCATTCCATCCCTACATCAGTCCTTTATTTCACCAGTGGGGAAGCTGGGACACAGAGTAGTTAGGTGGGATGCCCAAGGTGGGACCACTCGTGTGAAGTTTCCACACAGTAATGTGAGACCCTCCATGACCTAGCCCCTCTCTTTCTCCAGCCTCATTTCCTGATTCTCTCGCTTGGCCTGCAGGCCTCAGCCACACAAACTTCTTGAAAGTCCCTTAAATCTGGCTGAGCGCAGTGGCTCACACCTGTAATCTCAGCACTTTGGGAAGCTGAGGCGGCTGGATCACCTGAGATCAGGAGTTCGAGACCAGCCTGGTCAACATGGTGGAACCCCATCTCTACTAAATATCCCAAAATTAGACAGGTGTGGTGGATGGCACCTGTAATCTCAGCTACTCGGGAGACTGAGGCAGGAAAGTCGCTTGGACTCGGGAGGCAGAGGTTGCCGTGAGCCAAGATCGCACCACTCCACCCAAGCCTGGGCGTCAAGAGTGAAAGTCCGTCTCAACAAAAAAAGTCCCTTAAATCTGCTCTATGCCTATCAACCTCAGGGACTTCACTATGCTGTTTCTCACCCTGAAATGCTGTTCCTCATTTCTCTACATAGTGAACTCATCCCACCCCCTAGGCCTTTCCTTAAGTGTCATCACTTCAAGGAAGATTTTACTTTTTTAATATAACTATTAAAATATAATTCAGGTACCGTATCATTTGCCCATTTAAAGTGAACAAATCAGTGGTTTCAGTGCATTCACAGAGCTCGGCAACCACCATTATGATCAATTTTAAAACATTTTCATCACCCCAAAAGGAAACCCTGTATCCATGAGCAGGTACCTGCCATTTCCTCCTCCCACTAAGCCCTGACAATCTACTTTTTTTGAGATAGAGTATCTGTCACAGGCTGGAGTGCAGTGGCACAATCTCGGCTCACTGCAACCTCCGCCTCCCGGGTTCAAGCAATTCTCCTGCCTCCCGAGTAGCCGGGATTACAGAGATGTGCCACCATGCCCATCTAATTTTGTATTTTTAGTAGAGTCAGGGTTTCTATCTTCATAGATTTGCGTGTTCTGGACATTTCATATAAATGACATCTTAGAATATGTGACCTTTTGTGACTGGTTTCTTCCACTTAGCTTAATATTCTCATAGTTCATCCGTGTTGTAGCCCGTGTTAGTACTTCATTCCTTTTGATGACTGAATAATATTCCATTGCATAGTCAAACCATGTTCTATTTCTCCACTCATCAGTAGACAAGCATTTGTGTTGTTTTCACTTTGGCGCTATTATGAATAATGCTGCTATGAGCATTTGTGTACAAGTTTCTGGACGGACATATATGTTCATTTCTTTCATAAACTGGAGTGGAAGTGCTGGGTCATAGAACTCTGTGTTTAAGCTTTTGAAGAAGTGCCAGACTGTGTAAGAAAGAAAGCCTTTCCTCACCCTGTGAGACTGAGCTCCCTCTCTCCATTTATACGTTCTCTTTAAGCCCTTTGCTTCTCTTTCAGAGCAATTCACGTTGACCTGGGTCACCCTCAACTTAAGGCTCATAACTCCCCTAGATCCTCAGGGTCCACACTAAATGTGATGAAATATGATGCAAGCCACATATTTACATTTGCATTTTGTAACAACCACATTTTAAAAAGTAAAACAAAAGAAGTGAAGGTAATTGGAATAATATCACAGATGTAAACAAATCTATCCAAAATACCAGGTCTACATGTATAAAATTTTTTAACAATAACAAAATACTTTGCTTTCATTTTATATTAAGTCCTCACAATCTAATGTGTATTTGACACTTCTCGCACATTTCAGAATGATGGCAGCAGCCCATATGGGGGGCCCGCCCATGATGCCAATGATGGGCCTTCCTGCTCCTGGGATGATGCCAGTGGGACCTGCTCCTGGAATGAGGCCGCCCATGGGAGGCCACATGCCTGTGATGCCTGGGTGCCCAATGATAAGACCTCCTGCCCGTCTCATGATGGTGCCCAGTCAGCCCAGAATGACTCGACCAGACAGATAAGGATAGAGGGGAGGCCTCATTGCATCAGTGTTGTTTTGTTGTTGTTATTGTTGTGTTTTTTTGTTTGTAATGTTTTGTTTTGTTTTTGAGACAGAGTCTTCCTCTGTCGCCCAAGCTGGAGGGCAGTGGCATGATCTCAGCTCACTGAAACCTCCACCTCCCGGGTTCAAGCGATTCCCCTGCCTCAGCCTCCTGAGTAGTGTGGGACTACAGGCGTGTTCACCATGCCCGGCTAATTTTTTTTATTTTAGTAGAAACGAGGTTTCACCATGTTGGCCAGGATGGTCTCAATCTCCTGACCTCGTGACCCGCTCGCCTCAGCCTCTGAAAGTGCTGGGATTAAAGGTGTGAGCCACTGCGCCTGGACTATATGAATTTTATATTTACCTGTTCCCTTCACCAGGAGATCATGCTGCTGTGATGTCGGGTTTTCTTAACAGCGTAAGGAAGACTTGCCCCCTTGCCCTATCAAAGAGAATAGTTTTGGAGGGGAGAAGTGGGACCAAAAAAGATGCAGTTTTCATTTGTATTGGGAAATGTGAAAATAAAATTGACAACCCTTTCAGTTAAAAACAAAAAAAGAAAAGGAAAGAAGATGTGGGGCTGCCATATGCAATACCGTGGATTTCATGGATCTTCTACTCTGGAGGCAAATATTATCTTTACTGAAGCCAGACCAACCTAACACAAAGACCTTTTGTTTTTTTAATGTGACTGTGTTTTATTTTAGAATGTGTAATTCACTTTAGAAGGGTAAAGTACCTGTCTGGGGAAGACTATTTAATTTCCTGCATTTATTTAGAATGTTGGCTGATGTTGTTATGAAGGGAAACAGCTCTAACAACTGAGTGCCCCCCACATAGCCACAGCTCATGAGTTCACGGGGCAAAGGAATTGAACAGCAGCCTCCTAATAGCCAGCCTTCTCTGTGATGTGGAAATAATTATCAGCATGTAAAAGACTATATATATATTCAACAATTCTGATCCCCTGAAAAATTCAAATCTACAACTGATTTGCTTCCTGGGCTCCTGAAAACAACTTTGTCAAAATTGTTCAGAAATATAATCAGCCAATCGTTGCCCCTTGGGGACGCAGGATAAAGCAAGTCAGCTATGACCAATGTGGAGTCGGCCATGCACAATTACATGCAGACCTGCATGATATCGAGTTCCTGCTATGGTCCCTCCCCAGTCAGGCCCCCATTGCCTGGGCTGCAACCAGAAGCATTCAGGCACAAGTGCATTCAACAAATACTTATTTAATTGTATTGGTGGTTAGAGGGTTGCAATTGATTAAGGTACATTAATGGATCCATGTCCTCCCTGTATCCAAGACTCTGCCATTTGTCTCTGCAGTTCCTCCCACTGAAGAATCGGAGTATATTTCTCCAGTCCCTAATGTTGGGTTTTGTAATGTGTCTAGCTTTGGCCACTGGAATATTAATCTGTATGACCAACAACTTGGAAAGTGTGCATTCATTTGTGCTCACTCACTCCTGCTATCACCATGACAACAAGCCCAGGCCAGACTGCTGCTTCCAGCAGAAGATAAGAGACACCAAGAGCAAAGTCGAGCTTCCCAGACATGCTCATGCTAGATTGACCAATCCTCAGCTGACCCATAGATCCATGAAAATAAACGATTGTTGTATTAAGCCACTGAGATTTGGAGTGACTTGTTATGCAGCATTTTGTGACAACAACTAACTGACACAAGGGTCACTGTCCTTTATCTCTGTAGATTTTAACCAATTTTAATAGCTAGATGGAGATCTTCTAGTTGCCTTTATTTATAATGAATATGACTGTAGAGCTAGTTTGGCCTGACACTACCAGTAACCTACCCAGAAATTCAGAAATACTTTCTTCTCCAACCTGCCCCAACCAACCTTTTGTTTGTTTGTTTGTTTTTGGGTTCTCCCTCTTTGCCTAGGCAAGAGTACAAATGGTACAGTCAGAGCTCACTGTAGCCTCAAAATCCTGGGCTCAAGTGATCTTCCCCTTCAGCCTCCTATGTAGCTAAGACTACAGACATGTGCCACCATGCCTGGCTAATTTTTTTATTCTTTGCAGAGAGAGGGTCTCACTATATTGCCCAAGTTGGTTTCAAACTCCTGGCCTCAAGCAGTCCTCCTGCCTCACCCTTCCAAAGTGCTAGAATTATAGGCATGAGCCACCACACCCAGCCTCTTCTTCTTTTTAAATAGAAACTTTATTTTATTCTGACAGTGGGTTTCTTTCTTTCTTTTTTATTTTTAAGAAAAAGTTGGCCCAGCCCCAGGGAATAAATTTTGACTGCTCTAAACAACTATAGACCAAGGGCCAAATCTGGCCCTCTGACTGTATAAATTAACTTTTACTGGAATAAAACCAGGTCCGTTGATTTATCCATTGTCTACATACGCTTTTAGGCTACGATGGCACCACTGCGTCACTACAACAGAGGTTATTTAGACCAAAAGCCTAAAATATTACCGTTTGCCTCTTTATGGAGAAAGTTTGCCATTCCCTATCTAAGGTTTAGATTCTGAGCTTATCATTTTATCCTACCCGCCCTCACCAGTGACTGGCTCAAAACAAGTCTGTAATTCCATTCTGACTGTTCTACTGAGGGAATTCCCCCTTCTTCTCATGCAGAGCTGATGAGGGTAAGTTGTATTAATAGGACATACGCTCAGGTTTTCTGAAAAATACTTTTATCTAGAAATGCATAGGAATATGCTGGTGCCTGAATGTACCATCCGGGGGCCTGGAGATTGACTCCCCTGCCTCCACAGCTGGTGCTCACACTTACTACTGAGAGGCCTGAGGAAACACCTGCCTACCCACCACCAGAACCTGCATAGGTCACCTGGAGAACTAGAGATCAGCCTGCCACACACACCACCCAGGAGCCCAGTGGTGCACCTGCCCACCTGGCCCAGTGCTGCCACTGCCAGCAACAAAAGAAGCCACCTGCAGGCCCAGGGATTGGCTCACACAGACAGGCTATCATCAGTGCCCACAAACGCTGCCCATGGTCCCTAGTATTGACACACCTGGTCCACCGCCACTACCACTGATGCTGAAGGACAAGACTTCCTGGCATCCCCATCCTCAGCAAAGCCTCACCACAGCCTCCAATAACAACTGCCGTCTGGCCAAGTGTGGTGGCTCACGCCTGTAATACCAGCACTTTGAGAGGCCGAGGCGGGTAGATCACGAGGTCAGGAGTTCGAGAGCAGCTTGGCCAACATGGTGAAACCCCGTCTCTACTAAAAATACAAAAATTAGCTGGTCATGGTTGCACGTGCCTATAGTCCAGGCTACTCAGGAGGCTGAGGCAGGAGAATTGCTTGAACATGGGAGGCAGAGGTTGCGGTGAGCTGAGATTGTGCCACTGCACTCCAGCCTGGTGAGAGAGTTAGACTCCATCTCAACAACCACAAAAAAAAAAAAACAAAAAAAAAACAAAAAAACACTGCAGTCTAAGCCACTGAATGACTCACAGGCACCACTCATGCCAATTACAGCTGAAGGAATCATATGCAGACTATACCACTGTACCCACCCAGAATCAAAGCCAAAGTGTGATATCCAATGAACACTGTAGATACAGCTATAAGAAAAGGTCTTTCCCATATAAAAGCCAATCCATAAAATTGGAAGAAATGACTGTTATGTCAGAGGCACAGATAGTCACATAAGGATGCAAGAAATATGAAAAAGGAAACATAACATCTCCAAAGAAGCACAATAATTCTCCAGCAACAGATCCAATGAAAAGAAAATCTATGAAATGCCTGAAAAAATTTCAGAATAATGTTATTAAAGAAACTCAGGGAGATACAAGAGAACACAGATAATGAATACAAAAAAACAAAAAACAAAAAACAAAAAAAGAAAACAGGAAAACAATTCATGATCTGAATCACAAATTCAACAGAGATAGACAGCATAACAAAGAGCCAAACACAAATCCTGGAAGACAATAAATCATTGAAATAAATACAAAAGATAATTGACAGCTTTAACAATAGACTAGATCAAGCAAAACAAAGAATTTCTGAACCTGAAGACTGGTCTTTTAAAATAATCCAGTCAGACAAAAAGAAAGAAAAAAGAATGAAGCAAGGCTACATGACATATGGGAAACATATGTGACCAAAAACTGAAATTCTGGGAGTTCTGGATGGAGATGCGATTGGTAAAGGCATCGAAAACCTATTTAATGAAATAGTAACTGAAAACTTCCTGAATGCTTCCAAATGCAGGAAGCTCAAAGATTACCAAGTAAATACAACTCAAAAAGGTCTTCTCCAAGGCACATTATGGTAAAATTGTCAAAAGACAAAGAGAAAATGCTAAAAACAGGAAGAGAAAGGTATCAAGTCACTTATAAGAGAATCTCCATCAGGCTAACAGGGAATTTCTCAGCAGAAACCTTACAGGCTAGGAGAAAAGGGGATGTATATTACAAGTAAAAAATAAAAATAAAAAAAGTAAGCCAAAAATACTATACCCAGCAAAGCTATCCTTCACAAATGAAGGAGACTGGCATAGTGGCTCACATCTGCAATTCCAGAGACTCAGAAGGCTGAGGCAGTAGGACCATTTGATCCCAGGAGTTCAAGGCTGCAGTGAGCTATGATCATGTCACTGTACTCCAGCCTGGGTGACAGAGTGAGACTCCATTGCTAAAAAAAAAATAGTAATAATAAAAGAGAAAAAAGTATTTCCCAGATAAGCAAAAGACTGTTTGTTTGTGTCTTGTTTGTTGCGGTCCTACAAGAAATGTTTAAGGGAGTCCTACACTGGGAAGTGAAAGAACAATATCTACCATCATGAAAATACATGAAAGTATAAAACTCACTGGTAGTTCAGACACACAAAGAACAAAGGATTCAAACATCACCACTAAAGAAAACCACCAAACTGCAACCATAAATAATGAGAGAAAAAAGGAACAAAGGTGTATTAGTCTGTTTTCACACTGCTGATAAAGACATACCTGACTGAGACTGGGCAATTTACAAAAGAAAGAGGTTTAATGGACTTACACTTCCACATAACTGAGGAAGCCTAAGAATCACGTTGGAAGGCAAGAAGCAAGTCATGTCTCACATGGATGGCAGCAATCAAAGATAGAGCTTCTGCAGAGAAACTACCCTTTTCAAAACCATCAGACCTTGTGAGACGTATTCACTATCATGAGAACAGCATGGGAAAGACCTGACCCCATGACTCAATTACTTCCCACCAGGTCCCTCCCACAACATGTGGGAATTCAAGATGAGACTTGGGTGGGGACACAACCAAACCATATCATTCTGCCCCTGGCCCTTCCCAAATCTCATATCCTCACATTTCAAAACCAATCATGCCTTCCCAACAGTCCCCCAAAGTCTTAACTAAGTTCAGCATTAATTCAAAAGTCCACAGTCCAAAGTCTCATTTGAGACAAGGCAAATCCCTTCTGCCTATGAGCATGTAAAATCAAAAACAAGTTAGTTACTTCCTAGATACAATGGGGGTATAGGCACTGGGTAAATACAGTCATTCCAAATGGCAGAAAATTGCCAAAACAAAGGGGCTACAGGACCCATGCAAGCCCAAAATCCAGTGGGGCAGTGAAATCTCAAAGCTCCAAAATGATCTCCTTTGACTCCATGTCTCACATGCAGGTCATGCTGATGTAAGAGGTGGGCTCCCATGGCCTTGGGAGAAAAAAGGCCACAGCTCCACTCCTGTGGCTTTGTATGGTTTAGACCCCCTACTGGCTCCTTTCACGGGTTGGCATTGAGTGTCTGCAGCTTTTCCAGGCACACAGTGCAAGCTGTCACTGAATCCAGCATTCTGGGGTCTGGAGGATGGTGGCCCTCTTCTCAAAGCTCCACTAGGTGGCGCTGCAGTAGGGACTCTATGTGGGGGCTCCGACCCCACATTTCCCTTCTGCACTGCCCTAGTGGAGTTTCTCCATGAGTGCCCTGCCCCTGCAGCAAACTCCTGCCTGGATATCTAGGCATTTCCATACAACTTCTGAAATCTAGGCAGCAGTTCCCAAACCTCAATTTTTGACTTCTGTGCACCCACAGGCTCAACACTATGTGGAAGCTGCTAAGGCTTGGGGCTTGCACCCTCTGAAGCCACAGCCCACGTTCTGCCTTGGCGCCTTTTAGCTGCAGCTGGAGTGGCTAGGACTCAGGCACCCTAGGCTGCTCACAACAGGGGTCCCTGGGTCCAGCCCACAAAACCATCTTTTCTTCCTAGGCCTCTGGACCTTTGATGGGAGGGGCTGCCATGAAGACCTGTGACATGCCCTGGAGACATTTTCCCCATTGTCTTGGGGATTCACATTTGACTCCTCGTTACTTAAACAAACTTCTGCAGCCAGATCGAATTTTTCTTGAAAAAATGGGATTTTCTTTTCTATTGCATTGTCAGGCTGCAGATTTTCCAAACTTTCATGCTCTGCTTCCCTTATAAAACTGAAGGCCTTTAACAGCACCCAAGTCATCTCTTGAATGCTTTGCTGCTTAGAAATTTCTTCTATCAGATACCCTAAATCTCAAGTTCAAATACCCTATCAGATACCCTAAATCGTCTCTCTCAAGTTCAAAATTCCACAGATCTCTACAGCAGGGGCAAAAAGCCACCAGTCTCTTTGCTAAAACATAACAGGAGTCACCATTGTGCCAGTTCCTAACAAGTTCCTCATTTCCATCTGAGACAACCTAAGCCTAGACTTTATTGTCCATATAACAATCAGCATTTTGGGCAAGTCTCTAGAAAATCTCTTCCAAATTTTCCCACATTTTCCTGTCTCCTTCTGAGCCCTCCAAACTGTTCCAACCTCTGCCTGTTTCCCAGTTCCAAAGTCACTTCCACATATTCAGGTATCTTTTAGCAACACCCCACTTCTGGTACTAATTTACTGTATTAGTCCATTTTCACACAGCTGATAAAGACACATTCAAGACTGGGAAATTTACAAAAGAAAGAGGCTTAATGGGCTTACAGTTGTACATTGCTGGGGAGGCTTCAAAATCATTGCGGAAGTCAAGGAGAGGCAAGTCATATCTTACAGGGATGGCAGCAGGCAAAGAGAGAGCTTGAGCAGGGAAACTCCTCCTTTTAAAACCATCAGATCTCATGAGACTTATTCACTATTAAAAGAATAGCATGGGAAATACCTGCCTCCATGATTCAACTACTTCCCACTGGGTCCCTCCCACAACACATGGGAATTCAAGATGAGATCTGAGTGGGGACACAGCCAAACCATATCAAAAGGATATACAAAATAACCAGAAAACAATGAACAAAATGACAGGAATAAGTCCTCACCTATTAATAATAACTTCGAATATGGGTTAAATTACCTACCTAAAAGATAGAGACAGGCTTAATGGATAAAAAATGACCCAACAACATCTACAAGAAACTCACTTCACTTGTAAAGACACACACAGACTGAAA
The DNA here is from genome assembly GCF_028858775.2 of Pan troglodytes. NCBI lineage: Eukaryota > Metazoa > Chordata > Mammalia > Primates > Hominidae > Pan > Pan troglodytes. Next base: position 19,369,611 of record NC_072405.2, read on the forward strand.
GTGAAGGGATGGAAAAAGATACACCACACAAACAGAAATCAAAAATAATCAGGAGTAGCTAAACTTACACCAGATAAAACAGACTTTAAGTCAAAAACTGTAAAAAGGACAAAGAAGGTCATTATATGGTAATAAAGGGATCAATTCAGCAACAATGTATAACAATTCCAAATATGCATGCAACCAACACAAGCGCATCCAGAGACATATAGCAAATATTATTAAATCTACATGGAGAGATAGAGTCCAATACAATGATAGTTGAGAACTTCAGTATCCTACTCTCAGCATTGGACAGTTCATCTAGACATAAAATCAACAAAGAAACATTAGATTTCAGCTGCACTTTAGACCAAATGGACCTAACAGTTATTTTCAGAATATTTCATCCAGCAGCAGCAGAATATACAATCATCTCATCAACACATGGAACATTCTCCAGGATAGAACATAGGTTAGGACACAGAACAAGGCTCAATAAAATTTTAAAAACTAAAATCATATCAAGTGTCTTCTCAGACCACAATGGAATAATACTTGAAAACAATAAGAAGAAGAAATTTGGAAACTGTACAAATACATGGACATTAAACATGCTATTGAATAATCATTGGGTCAATGAAGAAATTAAGATGGACATCAAAAATTTTTTTTAAACAGAAAATGGAAATACATCATGCAAAACCTATGGGATACAGCAAAAGCAATACTAAGAGGAAAGTTTATAGCAATAAATGCCTACACGAAAAAAGTAGAAAGATCTCAAATAAACAACCTAATGATGCACCTCAAGGAACTCAAAAAGCAAGAACAAATCAAACACACAATTAGTAGAAAGAAAAAAAAATAAATAACATAGCAGAACCAAATGCAACAGAGACAAAAAAAAAATGCAAAGAATCAACAAGATAAAAGTTGGTTTTTTGAAAAGTTAAACAAAATTGATAAACCACTAGTGAGGCTAACCAAAAAAAAAAAAAAAAAAAAAAAAAAAAAAAAAAAAAAAAAAAAAAAAAGAAAGTAGACCCAAATAAATACAATCAGAAATGAAAAAGGAGACATTGTAACTGTTACCAAAGAAATAAAAAGAATCATTAGAGGCTATTATGAACAATCATATGCTAACAAATTGGAAAACCTAGAGGAAAGGGATAAATTCCCAGGCATACACAGCCTACCAAGATTGAACTAGGAAGAAACAGAAAAATGTGAACTGACCCAAAATGAATAGCAGGTTTGAATCAGTAACAAAAAGTCTCCCAAAAGAGAAAATCCCTAGACTAGGCTTTTATGCTGATTTCTACCCAATTTATAAAGAAAAACAAACACCAATTCTTCTCAAACTATTCCCAAAAATTGAAGAGGAAGGAATTCTTCCTAACTCATTGTATAAGGCCAGCATTACCCTGATATCCAATCAAGACAAGGACACAACAAAAGGAGAAAACTACAGACCAATATTCCTAATGAACACAGATGGTAAAATTCTCAGCATAATACTACCAAGCCAAATCTAATGATGAATGTAAAAGATAATATACCATGATCAAGTGGGATTTATCCCAGGAATACAAAGATGGCTCAACATACACAAATCAATACATGTGATACATCACATCGACAAGATGAGAGGCAAAAACTATCTGATCATCTCAGCAGATGCAGAAAAATCACTCAGTAAAACTTACCATTCCTTCATGATGAAAACTCTCAACAAATTACGCATAGAAGGAACACTTAAACCTAAGAAAAGGCGTATATGACAAATCTACAGCTAACATCCTACTCACTGGGAAAAAATTGAAAAGCCTTTCCTCTAAGAACTGGAACAAGGGAAGGATGCCCACTTTCACCACTCTTATTCAATACAGTATGGGACATCCAAGCCAGAGTGATCAGACAAGATAAAGAAATAAAAGGCATCCAAATGGACAAAAGGAAGTCCAATTGTCTCACTTTGCAAATGACATAATCTTATACCTGTAAACAGAAAAACCTAAAGACTCTACCAAAAAACTCTTAAAATAAATTAGGCTGGGCATGGTAGCTCATGCCTGTAATCCCAGCACTTTGGGAGGCCAAGGTGGATGGATCACCTGAGGTTGGGGGTTTGAGACCAGCCTGGCCAACATGGTGAAACCCTGTCTCTACCAAAAATACAATTAGCCAGGCATGGTGGTAGGTGCCTGTAATCCCAGCTACTTGGGAGGCTGAAGCAGGAGAATCGCTTGAACCTGAGAGGTGGAGGTTGCAGTGAGCCAGGATTGCACCACTGCACTCCAGCCTGGAAAACAGAGTGAGACTCTCAAAAAATAAAAAATAAAAAACATTTTTAAAAACGGATGTATAATTCAGTAAAGCTTCAGGACACAAAATCAACATACAAAAATCAGTAATGTTTCTATATACCAGTAACAAACTAGCTAAAATAGAAATCAAGGAAGAAATTCTATTTACGGTAGCTACAAAAATAAAATACCTAGGAATAAACTTAACCAAGGATGAGGAAAAAAAAAAAACGAAAAAAACCTCTACAATGAAAACCACAAAACACTGATAAAATAAATTGAGAAGGACACAAACAAATGGAAAGGCATCTTATGCTCGTGGGTTGGAATAACTAATACTGTTAAAATGACCATACTACCCGAAGCAATCTAGAGATTCAGTATAATCCCTATCAGTTATATTCTTCACAGAAACAGGAAAAAAAAAAACCTCTGAAATTCATATGGAACCACAGAAGACCCCAAATAGCCAGAGCAATACTGAGCAAAAAGAACAAAGCTAGAAGCCTCACACTACCTGATTTAAAAATATACTGCAAAGAGGCCGGGCGAGGTGGCTCAAGCCTATATCCCAGCACTTTGGGAGGCCAAGGCGGGTGGATCACAAGGTCAGGAGAACGAGACCATCCTGGCTAACACGGTGAAACCCCGTCTCTAATAAAAAAAAAAAAAAAAAAAAAAAAATTAGCCAGGCGTGGTGGCGGGCATCTGTAGTCCCAGCAGCTACTCGGGAGGCTGAGGCAGGAGAATGGCATGAACCCGGGAGGAAGAGCTAGCAGTGAGCAGAGATCACGCCACTGCACTCCAGCCTGGGCGACAGAGCAAGACTCCATCTCAAAAAGAAAAAAAAAAAAAACATATATATATGTGTATATATGTATATATGTATGTTATACGTATATATGTATGTATATACGTATATATGTATGTATATACGTATATATGTATGTATATACGTATATATGTATACATACGTATATATGTATGTATATACGTATATATGTATATATGTGTATATACGTATATATGTATATATACACGTATATATGTATATATGCACATATATGTATATATACACGTATATATGTATATATACGTGTATATATATAAGTATGTGTGTGTGTGTGTATATATATATGTATATATATATATACATATATATATATTACAAAGCTATAGTAACCAAAACAGTGTATATTGGTATTAAAACAGACACAAAAACAAAGGAAACAGACTAAAGAATCCAGAAATGAATCCACATATTTACAGCTAACTGATTTTCAAGAAAGCTGTCAAGAACATGCATTGAATAAAGGACACCCTCTTCATTAAATGGTGCCAGGAAAACTAGATATCCAAACACAGAAGAATAAAACTATACCCTTGTCTCTCATCACTTACAAAAATAAACTCAAAATCAATTAAAGACTTAAATGTAACAGCCACAACTATAAAACTACTAGAAATAAACACAGGAGAAACGCTTGAGAACAAAGACTGTATGGCTAACACTTAAAAAGTACAAGCAACAAAAACAGACAAATGGGATTATATTAAACTAAATACCTTCTGCATATCAAATAAAACAATCAACAGAGTGAAAAGACAACACCCCTCCCTTACACCATACACAAAAATTAACTCAAGATGGCCTACAGACTTAAATGTAAAACTCATAACTATAAAAACGCTGAAGACAACCTAGGCAATACCACCCGGTACATAGTGATGGGCAAAGAGTTCATGGTGAAGATACCAAACGCAATTGCCACAAAAGCAAAACTTGACAACTGGGATCTAATTAAATGAAAGAGCTTCTGCACAGCAAAAGAAACTATGAAAAAATAAACAGACATTTCTCAAAAGAAAATCTACAAATCACCAAGTTTATGAAAAAATATTCAACATCACTAATCATCACGGAAATGCAAATCAAAACCACAATGAGATATCATCTCACACTTGTTAGAATGGGTATTAAAAACGCAAAGCACAACAATTGCTGGTAAGCATGTGAAGAAGAGAAAATTATTGTATATTGTTGGTGGGAATGTAAATTGGTACAGCCATTACGAAAAAAAAGTACAGAGATTCCTCAAAAAACTAAGAACAGATCTACCATATGATCCAGCAATCCCACTCCTGGGTATATATCCAAAAAAAGATATCAGTGTATCAACGGGATACCTGTACCCCCATATTTACTGCAGCACTATTTACAATAGCCAAGATATGGAATCAATCTAAATGTCAATCAATGGATGAATGGATAAAGAAAATGGGAATATACACACAATAGAATAGTATTTAGCCATAAGAAAGAATGAAATCCTGTCATTTTCATCTAAATGGATGGAACTAAAGGTCATAACGTCAGGTGAACTAGGCCATGCACAGAAAGAAAACTATTGCATGTTCTCACTTATATGAGCAGCTTATGCTCCTGGAAATCAAAGCGGGGCCATGTTTCAGGTCAGTAGGGTCAGGGATAGAGACCACAGTTATGGACTTGTGTGCCCTGGAGCTCTATAAAATTGATATCATGGAGATAAAGAGTAGAATGATAGTTACCAGAGGGTGGGAATAGGAGGGGTTTGAAAAGAGGTTGATTAATAGGTATAAAAATATATAATAGAAGGAATGAGATCTAGTGTTTATTATCACAGAAAGTGACTACAACAATTTATTGTATATTTCTTTTTTTTAATTTCAATAGTTTTTAGGGAACAGGTGGTATTTGGTTACATGGATAAGTCCCTTAGGGGTGATCTCTGAAATTTTGGCATACCCATCAGCAAAGCCGTTTACCCAATGTATAGTCTTTTATCTCTCACCCCCTCCCACCTTCCCCCTGAGCCCCCAAAGTCCACTGTTTCATTCTTGTGCCTTCGCATCATCATAGCTTAGCTCCCACTTACGAGTGAGAACATGCAATGTTTGGTTTTCCATTCCTGAGTTACTTCATTTGAAATAATGGTCTCCAACTCCATCCAGGTTGTTATGAATGCCATTATTTTATTCCTTTTTAAGGCTAAGTAGTATTCTATGGTATACATATATATAACACATTTTCTTTATCCACAAATTGATTGATGGGCATTTTGGGCTGGTTCTATAGTTTTGCAACTGTGAATTCTGCTGCTGTAAACATGTGTGCAAAAGTATCTTTTTCATACATTGACTTCTTTTCCACTGGGTAGATACCTAATAGTGGGATTGCTGGACCAAAAGGTAGATGTACTTCTAGTTCTTTAAGGAATCTCCATATTGTTTTCCATAGTGCTGGTACTAGCTTACATTCCCACCATCAGTGTAAAAGCGTTGTCTTTCACCACATCCATGCCAACATCAATTTTTGTTTTTTTTGTTTTGTTTTGTTTTGTCTTTTGTTTTTTGTTCTTTTGAGATGGAGTCTCACTCTGTCACCCAGGCTGGAGTACAATGGTGCTATATCAGCTCACTGCAACCTCTGCCTCCCGGGTTCAGGCAATTCTCCTGTCTCAGCCTCCTGAGTAGCTGGGATTACAGGCAACTGCCACCATGCCCGGCTAATTTTTATATTTTCAGTAGAGACTGGGTTTCACCATGTTGGTCAGGCTGGTCTCAAACTCCTGACCTCGTGATCCGCCCACCTTGGCCTCCCAAAGTGCTAGGATTACAGGCGTGAGCCACCGCGCCCGGCCCTCTTTTTGTTTATTTTACACGTGGTATTGCATTGTGGTTTTGATTTGCATTTCCCTGGTAATTAGTGATGTTGAGCATTTTTTCATATGTTTGTTGGCCATTTGTATATCTTCTTTTGAGAATTGTCTATTCATGTCCTTGGCACATTTTTTGATGAGATTATTTTTTTCTTGCTGATTAGAGTTCTCTGTAGATTCTGGACATTAGTCCTTTGTCAAATGCAGTTTGTGAAAATTTTCTCCCACTCTGTGGGTGATCTGTTTACTCTGCTGATTATTTCCTATGCTGTGCAGGAGGCTTTTAGTTTAATTAAGTCCCATCTGTTTATCTTTGTTCCTGTTGTATTTGCTTTTGGGTTCTTGGTCATTAACTCTTTGCCTAAGCCAATGTGTAGAAGCATTTTCCAATGTTATCTTCTAGAATTTTTATGGTTTCAGACCTTAGATTTAAGTCTTTGATCCATCTTGTGTTGATTTTTGTATAAGGTGAGAGATAAGGATCCAGTTTTATTCTTCTACATGTGGCTTGCCAATTATCCCAGCACTATTTGTTGTATAGGGTGTACTTTTCTTACTTTGTTTTTGTTTACTTTGTCGAAGATCAGTTGGCTGTTGAGTATTTGGCTTTATTTCTAGGTTCTCTACTCTGTCCCATTGGTCATGTGCCTATTTTTATACCAGCACCATGCTGTTTTGGTGACTATAGCTTTGTAATATAGTTTGAAGTTGGGTAATGTGATGCCTCTAGATTGGTTCTTTTTGCTTAGTTTTGCTTTGGCTTTGCAGACTCTTTTTTAGTTCCAAATGAATTTTGGCATTTTTTTTTTTTCTAGTTCTATAAAGAATGATGATGGTATATTGATAGGAACTGCATTGAATTTGTAGACTGCTTTTGACAGTATGGTCATTTTCACAATATTGAGTCTACCCATCCATGAGCATGGAATGTGTTTCCATTTGCTTGTGTCATCTATGATGTCTTTCAACAGTGTTTTGTAGTTTTCCTTGTAGGGGTCTTTCACCTCCTTGGTTAGGTATATTCCTAAGTATTTTATTTTTGCAGCTATTATAAAAGGGTTTAATTTGAATCTCAGCCTGGTAGATGTTGGTGTATAGCACTGCTACTGATATGTGTACATAGATTTTGTATCCTGATAAATAGATTTATTGTGTATTTCTAAATAGCAGTAAGATTTGAAATATTCCCAACACAAAGAAATGATCAATGTTTGAGGTGATTAATATCCTAAAGACCCTGATTTGATCATTATACATTGCATGCATGTACCAGAATCTCACATGGACCCCATAAATGTGTACAATTATTCTCTATCAAAAACTTTTTTTAAGAAACATGCAGGAATACACTGTACCTCTTCCTTACTGTGTCTGGATATTGTCACATGAGGACTTGACATGCGGATTGTGGCACCCTCTGTGACCAAGAGCAGAAGACAACAGCAGCATAGAAACCTCAAATGAAAAACCTAACATCTCAAGCTACTAATTTAGCCAACCTTGGCATCAGCTATCTCTGGTCTTAGTACATGAGGTGATAAGCCCCCACTGTTCAAGTTGGGTGTCCATCAATTGCTGCAGAATAGAAGTTAATGAGGCTTCCTCCTCCTGGATCCCCTACTCGACCCTGACATGCCCATTCAGTCACAGGCAGAAAGGGAAGCACAGGGTAAGGAGACCTGGCTGACTGTGCCAGACGCAAATCTTACCTGTCCTGCTTAGAAAACTCAAAGCTCAATTGGTTAAACAAAAAAAGGAAAAAGACAATAAGGAGTATAGCACTCCCCAGATGCAACTTAATCTAACACTCTATACTTTAGATTTTCTGGACATACATAGAAATCAGACCACTACTTCTGCAGAACATTTTACTGGTAAAAAGAAAAGCCCACATGAGGGAAAACTGATTTGGTGGAAAGACAACAAAAACAAAACATGGGAAATCGGTAAGGTGATAACATGGGGGAGAGGTTTTGCTTGTGTTTCACCCGGAGAAAATCAGCTTCCTGTTTGGATACCCACTAGACATTTGAAGTTCTACAATGAACCCATCAGAGATGCAAATGAAAGTGCCTCTACAGAGACAGAAAATCCGCAATCGAGCATCATCGACTCGCAGGGTGAACAAAATGGTGATATCAGAACAGATGAAGTTACAATCCACCAAGGAAACGGCACATGTGGAGAGCCAGAGAGAGGAAGGGAAAGAAAAAGAGACAGAGATCAGAGAGAAACACAGAAAGTGAGACTGGGGAGAGAGATAGTGTAAAAGAGAGAGAGAGAGAGACCGTAAGAGAAGGGAGACAAAGAGATAAAAGGTGCGAGTGAGCAGGTGAGGAGAAAGACTGAAAACTAGGAGAAACAGCAACTAAGACACAAAGGAGGTGGGAGACTGCCTGGGTGCCGCAGCACCCACACCGTCCTCTTGCCCCCGTCACTTGGGTTAAAACCACCGGAAATTCCACTATTGCAAATTTTGTATTAATCCTTGTATGTCTGTACTTTCTATTTTTAGTCTACAGGTGTATTCAGCAGCTCCAGAGAGACAGCGACCAGCGAGAAGGGGCCATGATGATGGTGGTGGTTTTGTCAAAACGAAAATGGGGATATGTAGGGAAAAGAAAGAGAGATCAGACTGTTACTGTGTCTACATAGAAAGGGAAGACATAAGAGACTCCATTTTGAAAAAGACCTGTACTTTAAACAATTGCTTTGCTGAGATGTTGTTAATCTGTAGCTTTGCCCCAGCCACTTTGCCCCAACCACTTTGACCCAATCTGGAGCTCACAAAAACATGTGTTGTATGAAATCAAGGTTTAAGGCATGTAGGGCTGTGCAGGACGTGCCTTGTTAACCAAATGTTTGCAAGCAGTATACTTAGTAAAAGTCATCACCATTCTCTCGTCTCAATAAACCAGGGGCACAATGCACTGTGGAAAGCCGCAGGGACCTCTGCCCTTGAAAGCTGGGTATTGTCCAAAGTTTCTCCCCATGTGATAGTCTGAAATATGGCCTCGTGGGATGAGGAAGACCTGACGGTACCCCAGCGCGACACCCATAAAAGGTCTGTGCTGAGGTGGATTAGTCAAAGAGGAAAGACTCTTGCAGTTGAGATAGAGGAAGGCCACTGTCTCCTGACTGCCCCTGGGAACTGAATGTCTCGGTATAAAACACGATTGTACATTTGTTCAATTCTGAGATGGGAGAAAAACCGCCCTATTGTGGGAGGTGAGACATGTTTACAGCAATGCTGCCTTGTTATTCTTTACTCCACTGAGATGTTTGAGTGGAGAGAAACATAAATCTGGCTTACATGCACGTCCAGTCATAGTACCTTCCCTTGAACTTCATTATGACATAGATTCTATTGCTCACATGTTTGTTGCTGACCTTCTCCTTATTATCACCCTGCCCTCCTACTACATTCCTTTTTGCTGAAATAATGAAGATAATAATCAATAAAAAACTGGGGGAACTCAGAGGCCGGTGCCAGTGCAGGTCCTTAGTATGCTAAGCGCCGGTCCCCTGGGCCCACTGTTGTTTCTCTATACTTTGTCTCTGTGTCTGATTTCTTTTCTGTCTCTCATCCCACCCGACAAGAAATACCCACAGGTGTGGAGGGGCAGGCCACCCCTTCAGTATGAGATTAGAGGCATGAATAACCCCACCTGGCCGCCTAACTCACTCTTGAAAGGCCAGAAGTGATGCTGGAACTTTCTTCCTCTGTGGGTTAAAAAGGGAAAAGTAGGGAGAACACAAGGCATGAGAGATGCAGCGATGGATATGTCTATATGGAGCTTCTGTCTGCATCCAGTCGAAAAATGCATCTCTAGGCACCAGGTTTAAGAGCGAAAACCTGGAGTCTTGTCTGTTAGCATTCTCCTTCCCCACAAACCAGAGAGGGAATCCATTTGCTCTAGCACACCCGGATGTAGGAAATGTCACATTCCTATTTCTGTAACTTCAGTTAAATCAGCTCTGAGTCCCTGGATGCCTGGCAGGTGGAGAATTCAATCTTGTCGTTACCAGCATTCCTTTTCCTTCTCCATGGGCTTATGTAAGAATTCTGGGCTTACACACTGTTGGAAAGCCAAGTAGGAACTACATCCCCCGAACTCTTCATTCTTCCAGCTGCTCATGATCCATCAACCTTCTTTGGGCCACCTGCTATAGCAAGACCCTCCTCACAGCATCATTCCACTGACCCACAGGCTCAGCCCCAAGGACCCTCACTAGAACAGGTCTCCACTATGCATAGGAACTCACAAAAACCTTCTCTTCATCTTGGCTTCCTCTGATATCCAGCCACTCCCCCACTTCTCATCTTAAACACAGATGGCAGCTCCTTCCCATCGTTCCAAAACTGAGGGATTGTCCAACCAAATTCTCTGCAGACACCAAAGCTTCACCCGTCCTCTTCAGGGAGGTGATGCAAGGGCATCTGATATCTTTGGAAGCCCAATTCTGGCCTCTCTTTGGGGTGGGCTGAGAGTGGGAACTAGACTCTCTTTTCCAAATGCCATGTTTATCTTGTTCATCATTACATTATCTCCAATGCCTGGCACATAGTAGGCACTACAGACTGACACATAGTAGGTGCTATTAGTGTCTGTATAATGGGCCTCTTGAGGTTGAAGCTATTAGCAGAAACCTGCCAAGCAAAAAGATGGAAAACCAACCACCAAAAAAAAAAAAAAAAGAAAAGAAAAGAAAAGAAAACAATCGTGGCTTTGAGCTCTAAACACACAAGGCACCAGCCCAAGTTTGGGCAATTTTAATACAACAGCCATTTTGCCTCCAAACAAACTGGCACTGGAAACCTCCCTCTGCCTCTTAAAGAGAACCAGTTTCCCTTTCTCTAAGTGGGCAGCATTTCTCCCCGGTGGCAGTACCCAGCCCACTGCCACCAGCAAACGACTGCAGCCAGGAGCAAAGAGCTTGATAGTTTGAAGAATACATCTTATAGGGAAAAACAAAGTAACATCCACATAAATCTGGAACTACCACCACTTTCCAGAGGCCGAATCCCATTTGTAAATTCTCTTGCGTGTCAAGCACCTTGCAGTCAGCTCAACTACACACTTTTGGGATTCATTGCAGAGAAGAGTGAAGGTTATCTGCAAAATAAAGGAACCACGGCTCAGAATTCCCAGAGCAATCCATGACAGAGGAGGTGAGTAGAAAAGGGAAGGGTGAAGTCAAAGGAGAGAAGTCAATGAGTTGGCCAACACCAAGCAAGGATCATGGGACCCTCTCCACGGCCCCACATCTCAAATGAAGTCAACAAAACCCATCAATGCTTGGTGTAAGTGTTGTATGCTCTTGGAAATGAAAGCAGGGGCCACATTTCAGGTCAGTAGGGTCGGGGGTAGAGGCAGCAGTCATGGACTTGTGGGCCCTGGAGGATGGGATGATTCTGAGACATTGAATCCCTACACTGATCTCAGTAGAAATCTCAGGTAGGGCTTCAACATTCGTGGACAAAGGACTCTGTGGGCCTGAGAGCAACAGCCTTGGTGCATGTCCAAGCTCCATCAATCCCAACTGGGGCTTTGAACAAGTTATTTTTTTAACTAACGTTATTTTAATTGACAAATCAGAATTGTACCCATGTATGTGATGTTTTGGTACGTGTATACAATGTGGGATGATTAAATCAAACTAATGAACACGTCCATCCCCTAATTTACCGACAATTTTCATGATGCGACATTTGAAATGTGCCCACTTAGTTGTTTTGAAAGATACATTATTATTGACTATAGTCACGCTGCTGTGCTATAGATTTCAAAACATATAATCCAGCAACCCAACTTCTGGATATAGACCAAAAAAAAAAAAAAATCAAAATCAATATGTCGAAGGGATCCCTACATTCCTGTGTTCACTGCAGCTCTATTCACAATACCCAAGATATAGAATCAACCTAAGTGTCCATCAGTGGATGAAAGGGTAAAGCAAATGTACTATATACACACAACGGAATACTGTTAACCCTTAAAAAAGAAAGAAATCCTGTCATTTTCAACAACACAGATGAATCTGAAAGACATTGTGTTAAGTGAAATAAGCCAGGCACAGAAAGACAGATACTGCATGGTTTTACTTATATGTGGAATCTAAAGAAGTTGAACTCACAGAAATAGAGAGTAGGACAGTGGTTATCAGGGGCTGGGGTGAAGGAAAGGGAGGGGATGGGAGTCACTGGTCAAAGGGTACGAAGTTTCCAATAGGAAGAATAAGTTTTAAACAAGCTAAACTCCTCTGAAAGCTCAGTTCCTCATCTGTAGAGCACGGATACATCATTAACCTTCTAAGGATGTTGCTGTGAGAGTAAGAGATGATGTTCAGCACAATACCTAACGCACAGTCAGGTCTCCTTAAGCTTGAACCTGCATCGCCATGACCTCTACATCTCAGGACAGAAAGGCTCACAGCCAGTGTCTCAGTTCCCAATGAAAAGTGGATCCCAGACCAGGCTGAATAGCAGGATCCCTAGGGGATATCCCACCCTACTGAGTCAGAATCACCAGAGGTAGAACCTGGGTATGTATGTATGTGTATGTGTATGTGTATGTGTGTGTGTGTGTGTGTGTGTGTGTACAAGAGACAGGGTCCCGCTCTGCAGTCCAGGCTGGAGTGCAGTGTCACAATCATAGTTCACTGCAGCCTCAAATTACTACTGGCCTCAATCCATCCTCCCGTCTCAGCCTTCAGAGTAGCTGAGACTACAGGCGCATGCCACCAAGCCCGGATACTTTTTTTTTTCTTCCTTTTGGAGAGAGTCTCACTCTGTTGCCCAGGCTGGAGTGCAATGGTGCAATCTTGGCTCACTGCAACCTCTGTCTCCCGGGTTCAAGTGATTCTCATGCCTCAGCCTCCTGAGTAGCTAGGATTACAGGCATACACAACCACACCAGCCTAATTTTGCTCTTTCATTGTTGTTTCTTGTTTGTTTTTCACAAATAGGACTTCTTATTTGCTACTGTTTTAAGTCTGAACTTTAAACGGATTCTTGGACTGGTGGTTCATATCCATCAGCTCATTCAACTTTAGCATGTGTGTGTCTCGTCCCTAGTGGGTTTTCCAGAACTACTACCGTCACCACGAAGCTCCATGCCTTTCAAATCCATGGTTCTCCAGCATTTTTACTTTTCTAATGAAGACATCATGGAGAGGATAGATTAGCAAGCCTTTTCTATAACTTTTCCAATGTTGTCTGGAATCAATTTATTGACCACTTCTTTCAAGTCATTTGTCTGCACCTCTCAGGTCATGATTTCCATCATCTTCTTCTGGATTTGGCAGACTGCTGTTGCTGAGCATAAGAGGTCTTCAGTATCTGATTGTTGTGTTTTTTAGTAAAACCAACACAAAACAGAAGAAAGAAGTAACCATCGGTAGTCTTGACATCAACATGAGCTTCAATCATTGTTGAACGTTTTTCAACCTTGGAACATATTTTGTCACAGGTAAGACCCATGGCATTGAAGTTAGTCAGGCAGCTTTTGCCCTGAACATCTTCAGTAATCAGCTTGAATTTTCTAAATGCAACTTCATCATTCTGCAAATCAGCAAGACTCACTTCAAACAGAAGACCCTTCAAACCATCAGATGCAATTTGGGTTCCTTGGGTCCTGGCGACCAAGTCTTTCCAGTATTTCTTATATTGAACATAGCAGGTGCTTTCACATCATACTGATCTTTCTTAGAGAATGGACCAACTACTTCCTTCTTAACTCCCTTTTTGCCACCTTTCATAAGCCACTTGTTCTTAACAACCGCCATGGTGCTGCTCGGAGTACCAAAAGGCTAAATTTTATATTTTTGGTAGAGATGGGATTTCAGGATGTTGGCCAAGCTGCTCTTGAACTCCTGATGTCAGGTGATCTGCCCGCCTCTGCCTCCCAAAGTGCTGGGATTACAGGTGTGAACCACTGCACCCAGCTGTTATTTATTTTTTCTTTTTTTGTACAGACAGGGTCTTGCCATGTTGCCAAGGCTGGCCTGGAACTCCTGGTCTCAAGCAATCCTCCCACCACAGCCTCCCAAAGCACTGGGATTTCAGGTGTGAGCCACCATGCCCAGCCTGGAATCTATTTTTAAAGCCAATCAAGTGTTGAATAAAATTGCAACTTGGGCTCCTTTTTCTTTGCATTTTTTACATTTCAATGGTTTTCAATATATTCAGAGATATACACAAACATTACCAGTCAATTTTAGAACATTTCATGACCTCAAAAAGAAACCTCATACCCTTTAGCTAACACCCCCATCCTCCCATGCCCCTACCAGCCCTAAGCAACCACTAATCGACTTCCTATTTCTGTAGATTTCCATCTGAATGAAATCATGTAGAATGTGATCTTTCACCTGTTTTGAAGGTTCATCCACGCTGTAGCGTATGTACTTTCCTCTTTTTTGTGATCAAATAATATTCCACCATGTGGGTAGAAAACAATAGGTGTATCTCTTCATCTGGTGATAGGCATTTGGATTAATTCTCTCTTTGGGTTATTAGGAGTGTTGCTACTGTAATTATTCATGTACAAAATTTTGTGTGGACCTGTGCTTTCATTTTTGAATACAAAAATATGGCGCATCTCCAAGGAAGACATACAAGTGGCCAACAGTCACATGAAAAGATGCTCAATGAAATTCATCATCAGGGAAACAGAAATCAAAACCACAATTAGATACCACTTCATACCCATAAGCATGGCTAGAATCGAAGATAGAGAAAATTGGCCTGGTGCAGTGGCTCATGCCTGTAATCCCAGCACTTTGGGAGACCGAGGCAGGTGGATCACCTGAGGCCAGGAGTGTGAGACCAGCCTGGCTAACATGGTGAAACCCTGTCTGTACTAAAAAAAATACAAAAATTAGCCAGGCCTGGTGGCAGGTTCCTATAATCCCAGCTACTCGGGAGGCTGAGGCAGGAGAGTAACTTGAATCTGGAGGCAGAGTTTGCAGTGAGCTGAGATTGTGCCACTGCACTCCAGCCTGGGCGACAGAGCAAGTCTTTGTCAAAAAAAAAAAAAAAAAAAAAAAAAAAAAAAAAAAAAAAACCCAGAAAATAACAAGTGTTGGTGAGGATGCAGAGAAACTAGAACCTTCATACACAGCGGTAGGAATTAAAATGGTGTAGCCACTGTGAGAAACAGTTTAACAACTTCCCAAACAATTCTACATAGAGTTACCAAATGACCCAGCAATTGTACTCCTAGACATAGGCCCAACTTGGGCTCTTTCAATCTATGGAAAATGAAGTATGGGTACTTGGCAAGAACAAAGAGGGAGAGAGGCAGAAATACTGCCATGAGGGCACATTGATTGGTCTCTAGTACACATGGCTTCTACTGCAAATGGTCTCTAAATGACTTCATCAGTTGCTCAGAAAAAAAATCACCCTCTGCTCCAATCGTGGAGGAAGAAGTATGGATTGGACCTGGTGAGCCACGGTAAGACTGACGGCTAAACTTCATGAATGATGAGGGGATTTGCACGTATAATCTTGATTGTACATCAAATCTTGATTTTTTATTTTATCCACTGTCTTTGAAAACCTAACTCTTGACTAAGAACTGACTTTCCTGTACTTGTTGACTCTAAGTAAATTTCCAATTCCACATAGTCCAAAGATGATGTGCTGAGAAATCTCTCAAAGGAAAAATGCTAAGAATACAGGCAGAGTTATGTGACAAATTTTGCACAATTAACAGAAATTGCACTTGTGGGTATGAAGCACAAAACATTTTCATGGGTAAAGAAAAAAGTGTTCTTCATTCTAGTAGACGCTGCAGGATGAGGCCGATCTAGGTGTCTGCCCAGCCAGACCTTGGGCTCTTACCTAGTTTGTGTTAGAGTCAACTCTGAGGGAGTCTGTATTTCGGTCATCTTTTTTTTTTTTTTTTTTGACACGGAATCTTGCTCTGTCTCCCAGGCTGGAATGCAGTGGTGTGATCTCAGCTCACTGAAACATCTGCCTCCTGGGTTCAAGCGATTCTCCTGCCTCAGCTTCCCAAGTAGATGGGACTACATGTGCATGCCACCATGCCTGGCGAATTTTTGTATTTTTAGTAGAGACGTTTCATCATGTTGGCCAGGCTGTGCTCAAATTCCTGCCCTCAAGTGATCCGCCTGCCTTGGCCTCCCAAAGTGCTGGGATTACAGGCATGAGCCACCATGCCCGATCTCAGTCATCTTTTATCCTCCACGCCTGGCAAGTTCTAGACACACTGTGGTTCCATATAAGTTTGTTGAATAAACAGGAGACAGAAAGTGGGAACTCTGGAAGTAGAGAAGATTCCAGAAATTGTGCATATTTCCCAGAGACTGTGGCCCAATTCCTCAGTACTGCCAGAGTTTTCTCTATCTCAACTCAAACCTTGTGTGTGGGCCCAGGCGCAGTGGCTCACACCTGTAATCCCAACACTTTAGGAGGCTGAGGTGCACAGATCACTTGAGGCCAGGAGTTTGAGACCAGCCTAGCCAACATGGTGAAACCCCGTCTCTACTAAAAATACAAAAATTACCCAGGCATGGTGTTGTGCACATGTAGTCCCAGCTACTCAGGTGGCTGAGGCACAAGCATTGCTTGAACCCAGGAGGCGGAGGTTGCAGTGAGTCACGATTATGCCACTGTACTCTAGCCTAGGCAATAAAGCAAGACTGTCACAAAAGAAAAAAAAAAAAAAACCCTTAAGTGTGGGCCTTGTTACAGAATTAATGTTTATATGGACAATATGTACATGGGTGTATATTAAGAGCATGAGTCATCCACAAGATTTTAGCAAAGTCCATTTGGAAAGCTCAATGCTTTGGGCTTCCACTTGCTTTGCTGCCTCTGTCCTCAGAAGGAGGCTTCATCCTACCATGTAACCAGCAAATCCTTTATGCAGAGATGTACACAACACACTCCTCTCCTTGGCTATGACACCTTGAAAGGGTCCTCTTGGTGGCCCCTGGTGCTCATTTCAGAGTAGTTCAAATTAAGGTGATCAGCTTTCATGCCAATCACTCTACAAATGACTCCTATTATGACCAATTTTTCTAAATGCTTTATTGAATTATTACTTAAAGAAATGTGCACATAGAAGAGGTCAACACAGTACTTTTCTTACAAACTGAACATACTGGCCAGACGCAGTGGCTCATGCCTGTCATCCCAGCACTTTGGGAGGCCGAGGTGAGCAGATTGCTTGAGCCCAGGAGCTTGAGACCAGCCTGGGCAACATAGTGAGACAACCCTCTCTACAAAAAATAAATAAATAAAAAATTAGGCAACTGTGGTGGCACATGCCTGTAGTCCCAGCTACTAGGGAGGGCTGAGGTGGGAGGACTGCTGGAGCCCAGGAGGCAGAGGCTGCAGTGAGCCATGACGGTGCCACTGGGCTCCAGCCTAGGTGACAGAGCAAGATCCTGCCTCAAAATCAACAACAACAACAAAAAAAACTGAACATCTCCATATTACTGACACCCAATTCAAGAAACAAAATATTACAGCCCCTTCCAGGATATTCCTGGGGTCTCTTCCATCTCTATTAACCCCTGACTACAAACAGCCTTCACCTATTTCACCTGACATTGTACTTTATGAAAGCAGCAGTTCTCAGATGGGGCTATTTTGCCCCCTGGGGACATTAGGGAATATCTGGAGACACTGGGGGTTGTGTCTACTTGGGGAGAGTTGTGTTACTGCATCCAGTGAGTCCAGGGATCCAGGGATGCCGCTCAACATCCTGAAATGCACAGGGAACCCCCACACATACAACAGAGAAATTGCTGAGCCAAAATGTCAGCAGTGTCACAGCTGACACCCTGATATACACACTATCACACAGTATCTGCTCTTTCGTGCTCAGGATCTTTTTCATTCTAATGATCTCATAGGAAACAGAAATGTCATTTAGAGGTAGGTAGAGTCCAATACAAAGAAGATCCAGAGGTTTTTTGTTTTGTTTTGTTTTGTTTTGTTTTGTTTTTTAATCAGCCTGGTGCCTTTAGAGCTAGGATTTAGTTTCCATTCTTTCTGTCTCATTTTCAAGTGATTTTTTCTTCAAATGGCATCTACTGGGCTCAAGAACCGGAGATCCCCACAAAGCTGAGATTCACATGGGAATTTTGTACACACCCACACAGGTATACACTGCCATTTACTTGCAGACATCCACCCACAGATACACACATCCGGAGACCAAGACAGAACGCAAACTCCACCATAAAAGCACGGTTCCCCAAACAGGAGAAAAGCACCATTCACTCCAGGGAGGTACCTATTTGTTTAATTCAGCCTCCGATAGTCAGGCTGTTGCCAAGCCCAGCTCTGAAAGTCTTCCCCTCTAGGAAAGAGAGATGGATTTTTTCTTTACTCAAGAATATAGATTAAAAAAACAAACACTTCTGCATCTCAAAGCAGTCTCTACCTCCTGAGCTACACATATTCATCAGCATTTTATTGTCAATTTTCTTTTATTTGAATTGGAGAAAAATATAACTTAGTTATGTTCTTACTGACAGTTTGGAATCAGTTACACTAAATCCAATTCTCTGGGTTCTCATGATTAAGTTGTTTAATTTGGGGGACAACAAAGCAAAAGTATTGGTCGTGTTTTAATTTAATTAGTACAGGATATATCTAAGGGGTTGCAGTATCACTGTAGCAAGAAGCTCATTCTGCAGTAAAAGGGGGGGTTCTGCCACTAGGATTGAGTGAGGGTGGTTCATGGCTGCACCGTTTCATCAATGTCTCTTCAAGAGTCCATGGAATGTGGAATGGGAAAGACTGAAATAGTGCAAGTCTTGGCTAAGCTTCTATTAAGGGGTGTTAGGGGCTGATAAAATAACCTGGTCTTTATAGACATCCCACACTGTAGTTCTCTAAGCTACAGATTCTCAGATTTTTCTATTTTATAAACAAGTAAAAATATTTTTTTAATTTGAGAACCAACATAAGGTTGCTATCTTTTTTTTCTTTTGGGTAAGAAGGAACTTTTTTAAACTACCAGTTACACACACACACACACACACACACACACACACACACACACACACAGAGAGAAATTCCACCATGATTAGTCGGAATAGGTGAGGTTTTGCTGCAATAACAAACAACTCCAAAATCTTGGTAACTTCAAACATCAGAAGTTGTTTTTCTCACTCATGCTACATCTGCAGGGAGGTGTGGGGTGCTCTGTTTCCCATCAAACTTGCCCTAAGACAGAGGTTAATGGGGGTTGCAATACCTCGAGTATCACCAAGCAGGGAACAGAGGGAGAAGAATGTTAGGAGTCTTGTACTAAGAATTAAACGCTCCAGGCTAGAAGTCTAACATTGCACCTCTGCCCCCAGCCTCTTGGCCAGTACTAGCCACATCCCCTCCCCCACCACAGGGCAATACATGAAGACAGGAGAATTGGATACATTACAAATTTCTACCCCATTGCATTTCATAAAAGAGAAAAAAAATGCCAATACAAAAATGTTTTAATAGAATAGAATATATACATTTTTAGAATAAAGAACAATCCTCCAAAAAGGACAGCTGGTGGTCTTTCACTGGTGGGCACATTTCTGTGACATTGTCTCTGTTTTTCCATTTTATCCTTGACCTATGAACATTTTATACAGATGGCCAAAAGAACACCATTTGGGGACCACTGCTCTAATCAGGTGATGAAAACGGCCCCAAGAACAGAGCACAGTCTCTTTAGCAAAGACCCAGCAGGGCCAGGGTGACCATGTTCTCACCATCAATGTGCAGACATCCACCTGCAGCATCCTCACATCCCAACGTCAAACAGTGGCTCTTTATAGCTTGATTCTAATGCCCTTTGATCTTCATCATCATTGTAAAGCTCTCTGGCCCCAAGATCTAACATCGCCACTCTAGCTACATCCTGCAACTGTTCACCTCTCCTGCCTCCTCATCCCTCTAAACTTCTCTTCACAACCTCATGTTTACTTCTTGCTTTACCTTCCTGCTCAGCCTGGACCTTACAGTCACCTTCTTCTTGTAAT
Organism: Pan troglodytes; assembly: GCF_028858775.2. Lineage (NCBI taxonomy): Eukaryota > Metazoa > Chordata > Mammalia > Primates > Hominidae > Pan > Pan troglodytes. Next base: position 19,389,619 of record NC_072405.2, read on the forward strand.
GTGCTCCTAAACTCTTTCTTCCCTTCCTTCAACCACACCCACCTGGAAAATCTCCATACCCCATTGATGACTTGCCTCGCAACTGCCCAAGGGCTGCTGAATGATACTGGAAAGAATCACAACATGGATCTGGTAGTTCCACTAAATAATCTCACCATCCAACTCTAGGGTAGACTTCACTTCTGTTCAGCAATATTTTTAAGCATCACAGATAAATTCCAAACCATATTTGCTATAACAATTGACTTTAAACCTCTTCCATATCTCAAAGCCCCCCAAACCCAGCCCTAGGGGTTTCAGAGCCCAGAGTTGATTTCTCTCAACTCACTTCCATCTCATCCCTAGATCACTGTATCTTGATCCTCTTCCTCTGCCTTTCCCATGTTATAAGGAGAAGCATCCTTCTCCTTTCCCAAGCTACCTTCTTCACTTGTGCCTCATTTGAGACCTGCCTTTATCACCCGTTCCCTTGGAACTCCCATGACTCACCACCTTCCCTTGTCATTTCACTCATAAACATTTTGCACCGTGTATGTGCCAGGTGTTTAACATATAATCATGCTTAAGTCTCCACATGCTAACAAGAAAAACCTTGATTATCCCGGCTATGCCCTCAAGTCATTACCCTCCCCGCTCCTTTCCTGTGTTCCCAAATTTTGTTGATCTTCATCAATCCCTCTGATGCAGATGGCTCCGAAGTTTGCATCCTATTAGGTTGGTGCAAAAGTAATTGCGGATTTTGCCGTTAAAAGTAATGGCAAAAACAGCAATTCTTTTTGTAGCAGCCTAGTATCTTTTCTCCTTCTACCAAACTTTGTCCCTGAGACATCTCGTCACCTATAACTACCTCCTCCATACAGTTGATTCCCAGATCTGTATTATTCTACTGAAAGTCCATCCCCCAATTTTCTTGGCTAGAATAACAGAAGCCCAATTAGAATTCATGATAACAGTTTCCCACCACCACCACCACCACCACCATCGTCGCCCTGCCATTGTTAGCAAAACCATCTCTTGAGTGGAGCTCAAAGATTTGTAATTTCCCACTCCCCAGAAAGATAACTTCAGACTCAGACTAGAAGTAAAGATCCTCCAGATATGGCCTCAACTACCCTCCAACCCATGTCCCCAGTGCATCCCGTTGATGTCCCCTTCAGTGGAGTTAAAATGGAGTGAGTGTTTTTCTTTTCACATACTCCTGGTGTTCTTCCACAAATACAATTTTCACCTCTTGAATATTTTCAAGGATTCTCCATGCTACACAAAGAGAAATCCGAACTCCCCATCAGGACCCCAGTCTTCCCAAACCCTCTTTGCACTTTTCTGCCGCCATGCTTTTCCTTGGGTCATCCTCTTCTCTAATATAACCTTGTGTATTATTCTAGGTTCTCCAGAGAAAGAGCAGAGAGATAGAGGTAGAGCTATACACATAGAGAGAGACAGATTGATTTGTTGTAAGGGATGGCTCACATGGTTATGGAGGCTAAGGAGACCTGGAGTCTGCAGCCAGCAAGCTGGAGACCCAGGACAGCCAATGATATAGTTCCAACTCGAGTCCACATCTAAAGTCAGGACAAGATTGATGTCCCAGCTCAAATATAATCAGGTAAAAAGAGCAAATTCTCTGTGACTCTACCTTTTTGTTTTGTTCAGGCCTTCAATGGATTGGATGAGGCTCACCCACATTGGGGAGGACAATCTGCTTTATTCAGTCTACCAATTAAATGTTATCCTCATCCAGAATACCTCAGAGACACACCCAGAATAACGTGTAGCCAAATATCTGGGCACCCCACAACCCAGTCAAATTGATACATACCGCTAACCATCATGTCTTGCTTCTACTCTCTCGCCATTTCTGCATGGCCAAATCCTTCCCTTATTTCAAGGCTTAGTTCAAATGTTACCTCTTAACTAAGCCTTCCCTGCTAACCCCAAATATTAATAGAATTGGTTTCTCCCTTCTCTGATGTCTCAAAATATATTGTGTTTCTCTTTTATTGTATTTATTACAAACTCCCTTATAAATCAAGACAGTGATTCCCAGACAAATTATCAAAAGAGTATAAAAGAAGTCTTCTTTGAGTGTGAAATATCTCACGGAATATAGCACATGGCCTCTTCATGAAGAAACTACTGGGAGAGAAGAAGACAAGCTGGAAGAGGCCAGGGAAAGGGGGTTAGTATAAAGCACAATGAGGCTGGGCTCATACAGTGGCTCACACCTGTAATCCCAGCACTTTGGGAGCCCAAGGCCGGTGGATCATGAGATCAGGAGATTGAGATCATGCTGGCTAACACGGTGAAACCCCATCTCTACTAAAAATACAAAAAAGTTAGCCAGACATGGAGGTGAGCGCCTGTAGTCCCAGCTACTCGGGAGGCTGAGGAAGGAGAATGGTGTGAACCCGGGAGGCAGAGCTTGCAGTGAGTCGAGATTGCACCACTGCACTCAAGCCTGGGTGACAGAGCAAGACTCCATCTCAAAAATAAAATAAAATAAAATAAAGCACAATGAAATGTCAGTGGATGGGTGCTTATAATTTCTAAGGGAAATAGAGTATAATCCAAGAATTTTATAGCCAGCTAAATTATTGCCCAATCAAAATAGGCAAAAGACATGATCACATGTCGAAGAACTTAAAGAATACAGTATTTCTGAGCTCTTTAAAAAAAAAAGTCTTCATAATAAAATTTAGTCAGCCAAGGAATTAAAAAATAAGCAACTTGTGAATTGAATGACCATGACAAAAGGCTAGTGATAGGACTATGATTGCAGAACAGAAAGAGAAGGTGGTCAACCTTAACAACATAAAACAACCTAGAAATAACTAGTTTCCAGAAGTAAAGGGAGGGACTGTAGGAAGTAGAAGTGCTAATGCCCTTTATTAAGTCAATTAATCAGGTCTAAAATTGAAACGTGGTTTTAAATATATAACTTCTTGTTTATTTTCCTCCCTAACTACCTGAGGATCAACCACCATCATGAATGACACAGTGACTACCTGGACCAGGAAGTTCATGACCAATCGACCGTTCCAGAGGAAACAAATGGTCACCAATGTCCTTCACCCCGGAAAGGCAACAAAATGTACACGACCACAATGGATGTCATCTTCATGTTAATAGTTGGACTCAGAACCCATTTTAGTGGTGGTTAGACAATCGTCACCCACATTGGAGTACAGTGGTACGATCTCAGCTCACCAAATCTCTGCCTCCCAGGCTTAAGCAACTCTCCTGCCTCAGCCTCCCCCGTAGCTGGGATTACAGGCACGCACCACTACTGCCTGGCTAATTTTTATGTTTTTAATAGAGATGGGGTTTCACCTTGTTGGCAGGCTGGTGTTGAACTCCTGACCTCAAATGATCCACCCGCCTTCGCCTCCCAAAGTGCTAAGATTACAGGCATGGGTCACCGTGCTCAGCCTTTTCTGTATTAAATTTTTTTAAACACAACATTTAAAATAATCAAGTCATTCTTTTTGAATCTACTTTGTATTATAGGTATCCAAATACTCACCTATTCTCTCTCACATGATGACAAACTCGTTGAAATGTCATTTCATTTTGTGGATCCAGCCCCAGGGATTCTGACTCTGATTCTAAAGGGCCTGCATGCAGAGCGAGCAAGCCGCCTGGATGATTTTCTTACAGGTGTTTTAAGGGCAGCAGTTTGAGACACCCTGATGCAAAAGAACGAACCCTCAAGGAAGTTGGCTGTACATGTATTTTCCTTCCTAGCACAGGAAATGACAGAAAGATTATCCAATCAGTACCACTCATAGCACCTGATTATATGTGTATGAGGAATTCAGAAATGGTTTGATCAAGGTTCAAGACCTAAAAAGTAGCTTTTCTCTCGGACACCAAGTCCCCATCTCATGCGTTGTTGAGTTAGTAGAATCTGAGGATGATGCTTCTTCCTCCAGCATTGGTATCCTATGGTTTTGTTGTTCAGTAAATGAAGTACCTCCATCCCCCAACATCCCCAAGCTTAATTCCAGTTTCCTCACATACACTTTTTGTTTTGTTTTGTTTTTGAGACGGAGTCTCGCTCTGTCACCCAGGCTGGAATACTGTGCAGTGGTGCAACCTCAGCTCACTGCAACTTCCACCTCCCAGGTTCAAGTGATTCTCCTGCCTCGGCCTCCTGAGTAGCTGGCATTACAGGCATGCACCATCATGCCTGGCTAATTTTTGTATTTTTAGTAGAGATGAGGTTTCATCATGTCGTCCAGGCTTGTCTCAAACTCTCTGCCTCAAGTGATCCACCTACCTCAGCCTCCCAAGTGCTAAGATTACAGGTGTGAGCCACCGTGCCCAGCCCCCTCACTTACACTTTTACAGAAGATCTGATCATACCCACTCCGCAGAAGTCAGAATGGCCCCCACGTGGTGTTAAACCGGAGTGAAAACTTCAGTTCAATCAACTGAGGGTGACACAGAAACATTTCCCCCAAAATGCTTTCGGCAGCTCTGCTGATCCATAACCTGGCTCCATTTCAGGGCAAGATCTCCACTTAAGCTGCACTGGCTTCCACTAGAGTAAATCACATTAACTCATGGCAAACACAACTGAAGGGCAAAAAGATTCTTTTTAAAATGATTTTTGTCTCTCACTTACCAACACACGCTGGCCTCCCTACAGCCTGACTCCATTCAGCACCTGTTCCACTGAGCACCCACTGAAAGCTCAGCTCATGAGCTGAGATGACCCAGACATCAAGGAGTTTACAATCCAGGGGAAGAACAGACCTGAATACAAGTGATGACAATACAAGACAGAGTCAAAGAGCCCAACTTGAAGTATCAGCAGAATAGCACCAAAGACTAGTTCCCAACCCAGCTCCCAGCGCCAGAGACAGAGCCAGGCTGGCTGCATGAGATCAGCTGGCAGCTTTTGCAAACCTAGGTCCTAGCTAAGCCCCTAATCATCAGACTGGCAGTCACTGGGAGTGAGCTCCAGGAACTGGTTTATTTAATAAGCACCCACACACACGATTCTGATGTTCCTAAGGGTTGTAGAAACATGGAACTATAGAAAACACTAAAAAAAAGAAAGGCACTAAAAGAAACCTATAAATATTCACTACCATCACAGGCATCATGAGGACACTCCACGTGCACTATTTACAATACTTAGAATATCCTGCAAGGGAAACATTCATTCATGACGATGGACTTTATTGGGATCAGAGCCAGCCCTGGGAATGTTTGAACCTGCGCTGAAAGTCACCCCCACCTCCCCACAGGAGGGGGCTAACATTAAGGAGCATGGACCAGATGGGAATTGGAGTGTCCTTTTATTATGAGACCACAGTGAGAGACTTTTTTTTTTTTTTTCCAGAGTCTCGTTCTTGCCACCCAGGCTGGCGGCCAGTGGTGCAATCTCAGCTCACTGCAACTTCTGCCTCCCGGGTTCAAGTGATTCTCCTGCCTCAACCTCCCGAGTAGCTGGGACTATAGGCATCCGCCACCACACCTGGCTAATTTTTTGTATTTTTAATAGAGACAGGGTTTCACCATGTTGGTCAGGATGGTCTTGATCTCTTGACCTCATGATCCGCCTACCTTGGCCTCCCAAAGTGCTGGGATTACAGATATGAGCCACCACGCCTAGCCTCAGACTTTCAAGTAAAGCCACAATGGACCACCGAGCTTAGACATCAGGGCTAACATGGAATCTCTGTCATTACATCTCGAGATCTTATTATCTTTGCTCAAAGAAAAAAATAATCACAATTGACATTTTGAGGACAAGACATCTGAATGTAAACTTGATCTTAGAGGATATTAAGGAATTACTGGTAAATTGATTAGGTATGACAATGATCATATAAAAAATGCCCTCATGTTTTTAGAGGGAAAGTAAATTACGTAGGGGTGAATATCAGGATGCAATTACATAACTACTGTAAACTATTTTGTAAATACTTCAGAAAAACAAATGGAGTAAATATTGCAAATGTTAATAGTTTTTAAATCTATGTGATGGGTATATGATAGCGCATTAAACTGCTGTCTCTGCTTTTATGTTTATTGAAATTTTTGTAATAATAATAATAATAATAAAAACTTGGCCAGGCACAGCAGCTCATGCCTGTAATCTCAGCACTTTGGGAGGCCGAGGTGGATGGAGGACTGCTTGAGCCCAGCAGTTTGAGACCAGCCTAGGCAACATGGTGAAACCTCATCTCTAAAAAAATAGGCAAATTAGTCAGGCCTGGTGGTGTGCACCTGCAGTCCCAGCTACTCAGGAGGCTGAGGTGGGAGGATCAACTGATCCCAGAAGGTCAAGGCTGTAGTGAGCCAAGGTCACGCCACTGCACTTCAGCCTGGGCGACAGACCCTGTCTCAAACAAACAAGCAAACAAAAACCCTCTTGATCCCATTTCCCAAGAAAGTGATTTTTTTGAGATCTTACCATCTCCTGGCTTGGTGCAGAGTACAGGAAATCGAGACAAAGTACAGCACACAAGGAATAAGGAGGGAGGGAAGCGTGGGGGAGGCTGACACCATGGACTCTCCCAGCTCAGTCGACCCATGCGCCTTGCTTCATGGAAGAAAGGAATGGAAGATGAAGCATGCCTTTCACACACAGTGACCTTCCTCACTAGTAAATGTGCCTCCAGAAGTGTTCAAGAACTGAGTGCCAGAGCCAGGCTGGCTGCATGAGAATCACCTGTGAGCTTTTGCAAACATAGGCCCCTACTGGGTCCAAATGTATTCATCTCTTGGAGAGGAGGAGAGAGGCAGAACAAGGAAAAGGATGGGAAGAAACCAGCCTTGTGCACAGGAGGATGCTGGGATTCCTCCTGCAAGTTTAGCGCAATGCAGCCTATTTTACAAGGTCACAGAAGCTCAGAGATGTAAACCTGCCCAGGTTCTCATAGCTTGTAACTGGCAAAACAAAACCCACCCAAGTCTCTGTCTCTAGAGATATTTCCACATGCTTCAACTCTGGAGCTGTCTTAGTTGTAAAGACAGATTTCACTCCTCACTCACTTTTGTTTGCAGATATTGCCTAAAGTCCCTTGTGAATATTTAGGTCAGGGCTTTTTTTTTCTTTTTTTTTTTTTTTGAGTTTTTTGTTTGTTTGTTTGTTTGTTTTTAAAAAAGCAATCTTGTAGAAAGAACCCAAAGTGGCTCCCCATTTTAAGACCCTGCAAACAGGGAGACCAGAGTCTGGAGTCCTGGTCTGATTTCCACACTTTCCTTAGATTTCCCTGTGTGTAAAATCCAACAACAATCATTGACAAATTGCCTCCCCCAGGGGAGAGACGGAGGAAGTGTTAACTTTGCTTTTTTCTTTCTTTTTTTCAGACAGAGCCTCACTCTGTTGCCCAGGCTGGAGTGCAGTGGTGCAATTTTGGCTCACTGCAACCTCTGCATCCTGAGCTCAAATGATTCTTGTGCCTCAGCCTCCCGAGTAGCTGGGACTACAGGCAGATGCCACCACACCTGGCTAATTTTTGTATTTTTAGTAGAGATGGGGTTTCACATATTGGCCAGGCTGGTATCGAACTCCTGGCCTCAAATGATCCACCCCCCTCAGCCTCTCAAAGTGCTAGAACTACTATAGGTATGAGCCACCATGCCCAGCCACTTTGCTATTTTTTTAATAGACAGCTTCGAGGTCCAGTATGATTTCACAGATTAGGAAACATCACAGGCAAAGAACACTTTGTATTCAAATACTAGAATGTTTTCATTTTCAAAGAGCTCTCACCTGCCATCTAATCTTGTCTTCCTAGCAGTCCTGGGAGAGAAGCAGATGTGGTTTCCAATCCCACTTTCCAAAGGAGGAGACTGAGGCAGAGGCTTTGCAGATACACAGAGGACATGTGAGGACAGGTGAAGGTCATGATCATTGTCAGCGCCCTCCCCCAACTTGACATTCCCAGACCTAGTGGACTTCCAAACAAAGGAGACAGAAGAACTCATCAATCAATTCTGCCATGGGTGCCAGGACCCAATTTTTCCCTGGCTAACTTGGTCACATCCTGTGTGGGATCTCCAACTACTACCCATCCCACAAGTCTCAGCTAAAACAGGAATTCAACGGGGAACATTTTTCTGAAGCTCCAGGATTGGGCTAGGCCCTCTCCATGGCTCTCTGACCTTCCCCTACTGCAGAACGTAGCACCTGTATGTCACTATTTGTTCAAACATGTGTCTTTCGTATGCTCTCCACGTTATCTGCAGCATCTGCCAAGAATAATAATGAATGGTAAAACCTAATCTCTATTGAGTGCCGATGATGCACTTTTAATGTGACATCTTATTTAATCCTCACTACATGTGCAAAAGTAGACGCTATTAATAGCCAATTTTCAGATAAGAAAGTCAAAGCACAGTTTCTATAACTTACCCAAGCAGCTAGCTAGGAGGCAGTTCAGTTTGAGCCCAGGGATTCATATTCCAGAGATCATGTTCTCAATTACTAGAGCAGGTACCTCCCCGGAATCTAGCAGGTGGTTAAGGAGTCTTTGTGGAATAAATGAACAGAAGGACAACAGATGGATGGATACATAGGTGGATGGGTGGATAATGGGTGGGCGGGCAGGTGGACGAATGAATGGATGGTTGAGTCAGTGAAGGGATGGCTGAGTGGGTGGAGAAATGGCTGAGTGGGTGAGGGGTTGGAGGGATAAATGTATGGATGGGTGGGTGGATAGATGGTTAGATGATTGAATGGGTGGATAGATGCATGGGTGAGTGCATGGACAGATGGGTTGGTGGGTGGGCAGGTGGATGATAGCTAGGTGCATAAGAGAGTGAGATGGATGGATAGATGGGTGGGTGGGTAGATAGATGGGTGGTTGGTTGGATATATCCATGTCTGGATGGATGGATGGATGGACGGATGGAAGGAAGGAAGGAAGGGTGGATGGATGGATGGACAGATGAACAGATGGACTTGGGCATTTATTCGGGGTCCTCCAAAGAATTGAGTGATTTCCCTAGGGTGTCTCATCACCCGCAGGTAGGTGGGCAAGGAGGCTTGCCTCTGTAATACTCATGATTATGGGTAGTGCTCAGCCTTAGTCACCACTCTCAGAACACTTTATTGACTAGGAAAGTCAAAACTGGCATTGATAACTAATGCAAATTGCAGCTATAACTAACAGAAAATGTTGAGCTGATGACAGCTGGGCAACCAAAAATCAATAACTTGGCTGTGTCATATTACTGCCATGCTGGGCAGGTAGAACCAGGGGTTCCTTAATCCCTCCATCACATTAAGGATGCTTATCAAGACTTCCTCAACCATGGGGACAGGGATATTATCAAATACTTGCAGTTCACCCCAAAAGGCTCACCTTCTTCATTCCACCTGCACATGACCTTCAGCGCAAAGACATTTCCAGTCCTCCAGGTCTGCCCTTCTTCCAGCCTTTGAATTAACCCTCATGACTGCCTGCCCATTAAGTGTCTTCACCTTTCATCACACAGCCTTTTCCAAGGCTTTCCTTCAATCCAGCCCTCACTAAACGCTGGAACTGTTGTTGACAAAATCCAGAACAAGCTGGCTGGGGGATACAGGTGGGAAGCAGGCTGTAGTAATGGGGAAAAATTCTAAGCAATCTCGAACACAGAAAAGAAACTGAACAAGTAAGAGAGAGGCAGTAAAGAGAAGAAGTGTGAATTTTGCATAACTGAAGCTGAAGAAGAGCGGGGAGCATGGCAGACCACAAGATAAATATGATATAGACTCCTTTTTAAAAAAGGATAAACATAGACCCTTTCCTACTGACAACTGTGCTTCAATATTGCTAAGGTCTTTACTAAAGGCAAGTCAGAAAAACTGAGTATTTTACGCAATACAGTAAGAAGGCCCGTAGCCAAGTAAGTTCCTGACACCACCTTCTAGGATAACCCCTGAGATTCTGGTTACACCTGTCCTAAAGTTGTCTCTCACTCCTGCTGTTGGAGAACTACCATGAGAGAAGAACAATAGTGAAGGGGTTAAGAGTGTGCACCCAGCGACCAGCCAGATGGCTTCAAACCATCACTATCTAATACCGAGCAAGTTACATAATGTTCCCGAGCCTCAACTTTCTCATCTGTAAAATGGGTATGCTGTCATTCATTAATCAAATTCTAGGTGAGGATATACTAAACACCAGAGACACAAATGAGAATCAGAACAGGCATGTCCCTGGCCCTTACGGTGACCACAGTCTTGAAGGGGAAGGATGACACACACAGAAATAGGAAGCCGTAGCTGAGATAGTGGCTACCACAGAGAGGCACCTGGTGTCATGAAAGCAGATAACAGGGGGTTGCTGTGACTGAGTCAGTGTGGCCAGGCGTCACTGAGGATGTAGTGACTCCACTGTCAGATGAGACGGTGACCAGGTGAAGAGGCAGGGAGAGGGAAAATTTTTCCAGGCAGAAAGAGCAGGATGTGCAAACACCCTGTGGCAGGAAAAGAACAAAGGAAGTGCAAGAGCCTGAAAGAGGCCAGAGAGAGCAAGTGAACATGTGGATAATCATAGCACCCACCTCATACAGGACTTGCAAGAAATCGAGACCCTGTCTGTAACAGATTCAGCAATGACTAAATAGAAATTGTCTCCTAAAAGCACACGATGAGGCTCCTTGGTGGTATTTCCCACATGAGGCTGCCACGCACTCAGAGGCCAGGTTCAACCTGACTGTAGACAACCTCCGAGCCAGCTGGACACACATACACCCTCAGTCTCAGGATACCCAGGACAGAGTCCTGGATGCTTGAAGTCATGATAAGTATCCAGAATGACACGGAATTACACCCAGGCGTGGTGGCTCACGCCTGTAATCCCAGCACTTTGGGAGGCTGAGGTGGATCACCTGAGGTCAGGAGTTCAAGACCAACCTGGCCAACATGGTGAAACTCCCTCTCTAGTAAAAACAGAAAAATATTAGCCGGGTGTGGTTGTGGGTGCCTGTAGTCCCAGCTACTCAGGAGGCTGAGGCAGGAGAAACGCTTGAACCCAGGAGGCAGAGACTGCAGTGAACCGAGATTGCACCATTGCACTCCAGCCTGGGCAACAAAAGTGAAACTCCATCTCAAAAAAGGAAGAAAAAAAAAAGAATGACACAGAATTTGCTAATAGGGGAGAAAGGGCTTTCTTCAAAGCTGGGCCTGGTTTCTACAGAGAGTCTTTCAGATGAAAATTAAGCAACTATTTGCAAGCAGCTCTTTGCAAGCACCTCAGAGGAGAACCCCTCACCCTGATGAATCAGGCACACAGGCGGATCCAAGACAACTGGCTGCATGCATGTGAACAAGCCTATGGTGGAAATGCAGTGCTTTATTTGTTTGGGGTGGTTTAATCACGAGGAGGGAGAAGCTTCTAAAGCAGCATTCAGAGGTGGCTGTGGCCTGGGTTTTCTGGAAGGGGGAGGCGGTGAGGATGAGGGCTTCCATTTAATCTGCAGGCCCCTTGCAGAAGGAGCTGGGGAAAGCTTTGCAGCCATCTGTACACTGTTTGCCATCTTGTCTGGCTGGGCAGCCGAGCTCCAGATGGGGGCAGATGGGATAGCTCTTTTCACCGTATTTGGAGAGAGATGGCAGGGAAGTCAGCCCCCATGGAGAAGACAGGAGCACACAGGTGCTGGACAGTGCTGCCTAGGCCCCTGCGCTGAAGTGTCCAACCCCACAGCCTCTAGGTGCCACTAAAGCGGCCCAAGAGGATCTTCTATGTCCATCTCCATCCTGACACCTACAGACACTTAGAGAGAGTCCTTCAAATGGGAACTCACAAATGCACACTGATAACCCCCACACGGAACTCTCATACGTCGCAACTGAAAAGACAGGATGCCAGTTAAACTTGAATTTCAGATAAACAACAAATCATTTTTTAGGGTAAGAAGGTGCCAAATATTGCATGGTATATATTTGCACCAAAAAAAAAAAAAAAAAAAAAAAAAAAGGTTAATGAGAAATTCAGGTTTAATTGGACCTCCTGTATTTTACCTGGCAAGCCTAACCCTGCATAAACACAACCTCGAGCTTGAAACTCACAGAGAAGCCACAGCCGTGCTCACACACGTGCACAAACCCATATGCCTTTCAGAGTCAAGGTCTGTGATGAGGGTCCCCACACTTGCACACTTCCCTGTCCTCTGTCTGGGCTCAGAGTAAACAGAGGGTCACCTGGCATCCAGGTCTAAGCTGGGTTTGGAGGTGTCCTAATGAAGCAGGATGCTGACCTGCACTTCCCCAGCTCAGCCGGGGCTGCAGCCAGGCCTAGCTTCCAGTCTCGGGCCTAGAACACACAGGACAGCTCCAGACCTTGGCAAGAAGGCTTCATCTCAAGGGCCACTGGTTCAGAATCTATTAGAAGCCCCACTTCTTTCCTCTGTTTCTGCTGCCATTGCCCCAGTCTCTGACCCTGACACTCAATCACTCTATAAACACAGCAGGTACTAGGGGTGGCTCTGGGCTCGGCACTAAAGACAATGCCCATGGTAAAGCCACAGTCTAGCAATGGCAGTCAACCACGTATCAGCAACAGCCCTGCCCCACACGTGCTGACTGCGCACAGGGCCGGCGCTGTGAACGTGCTCTCAACAGTGATCTCACTGAACCCTCATGGCAGCTCTAGGATGTAGACAGTAGCATCACATTATCCCCATTTTACTTTTGAGGAAACTGAAGCCTGAAGGCGGCAAATGCAGGCCTCGAGATTTGCAGTAACATTGCCAGGAATGTTTGAGAAAGCAAAATTCTCCAGAGTGAGGCAGTCTGCCAGAGCTCAGAAGCCAGAGTCCCTGTTAGCAGGGGCTGGGGGGACTGTGGGGTGGGGACAGACAAGCAGGTAGGGGCTGGACACCCCAGGACACCAGGGTGCAGACTGGTGTGAGTAAAAGAAAGAGAGGCGGTCGTGCCATCATCTGCAGAAGATGATGTCTACAGAGGACAGTACCATGTGAGCACTTGGGGAGCCGGATGACTGGATGGAATTTTGCACAGGATGCAAATTAAGCACAGATCCCCCTCTGACCTAGACAGCCCACCTCCAGGAACATCTCACAGAAATGCAGGCACAGAGCACCAAGTGATGTGTGTGAGGAAATTCATCAGAACACCGTCTGTGATTGGGAAAAGGCGGAAACCATCCAAAGACGTATCGGTGCAGGGCTGGTTAAACGAAGCATGGTGCATCCACACGTCAGAATAACTGCTGGGAGAAGAAGGTGGTACCCAGGTTCCAACGTGAGACAATGTCAAAGACATGCTGCCTGAAAAGCAGGCTTTCCAAAGAATAAATACGGCATTATTCCATTTTTACTTTTTAAAAAAATTACAATAAACACTTATATGCAAATACATGTGCTTGCGTGTACAGAGGAAAAAGATGTGGACAGGAACAGAAAACCAAACTCTGCGGGTTGTCACTCATAAGTGGGAGTTGAACAATGAGAACACATGGACACAGGGAGGGGAACATCACACACCGGGGCCCGTCGGGGGTGGGGGACAAGGGGTGGGAGAGCGTTAGGACAAATACCTAATGCATGCGGGGCTTAAAACCTAGATGACGGGTTGATAGGTGCAGCAAACCACCATGACACATGTATATCTATGTAACAAACCTGCACATTCTGCACATGTATCTCAGAACGTAGAATAGAAAATAAAAAGAAATCAAAGAAAAAGGTGTGGAGAGGTATACCCCAACCCTTCCCAGTGTTACCTCTGAGACGCAAGATCAAAAAAAGCGAATCAAGAGGATGTTTAGTTTTTGTTTTCTATATAACTTTTTTTTTTTTTGGAAACATAGTCTCGCTCTATTGCCCAATCTGGAGTCCAGGGACACAATCTCGGCTCACCGCAACCTCCTCCTCACTGCAACCTCCTCCTCACTGCGACCTCCTCCTCACCACAACCTCCTCCTCACTGCAACTTGCTCCTTCTGGGTTCCAGTGTTTCTCTTGCCTCAGCTTCCCAAATAACTAGCATTACAGGTGCTCACCACCAAGCCCGGCTAACTTTTCTATTTTTTGTAGAGACAGGGTTTCACTATTTTGACCAAGCTGGTCTCAAACTCCTGGCCCACCCGCCTTGGCCTCCAAAAGTGCTGAGATAACAGGTGTGAGCCACCATGCCTGGCCTGCATTGCTTGAATTCTCAGACCACATGGACCCTCTCATCTGGCCCAATTGCAAGAGTCCAAGGCAGGAAAGGCAGAAGGCAGGGGCTTACCCCTCCATCAGGACAACATAGAACAGAGTCAAAAAAGAAAAACATGAATGGATCAGTCAAAGGGCCATGCACATGCCCTCCCAGGCACCTACACCTTGCAACTTAAGCCAACAAGCTTTCAAGCCACAGCGTCTTCCTTCCTAGAGACTAGCAAGGACACAAGCCCTGGCCAGGCCCATTCAGGAGGATGGTCTGAGGGATAAGGTGGGGTGCACAGTCAGGGGTAGCAGGAGGAAAGGGGGACACGAAGCCAAGGAAACCAGGGCACCCCATGCTTCCTGAAGGCCACCAGAACAGGGCACCACACAGAGACCCTGTGTACCTCTTTCTACAACAGCCTGAACACAAGGAAAAGGAAAACAAGGAAAATACACAAAGCTCAGCCTCACCTGGAACAGGTTAAATAAAGGTGTGTGACTTTGTCTTCATGTCCTTTGGAATTGGAAATCCAAACTTCCTCTTCTGTGCCTTTAAGGTCCTGGCTGCTGCCCCACAGCTCCCTTCTCTTCCCTCCTTCTTTTGTCCTGACTTTTTTTTTTTTTTTTTTTGAGGTGGAATCTTGCTCTGTTGCCCAGGCTGGAGTACAGTGGCACAATCTCAGCTCACTGCAACCTCCATCTTCCGGGTTCAAGCAATTCTCGTGGCTCAGCTTCCCAAGTAGCTGGTATTATAGGTGTCACCATGTCTGGCTAATTATTGTATTTTTAGGAGAGACAGGCTTTCACCATGTAGGCCAGGCTAGTCTCAAACTCCTGGCCTCAGGTGATCCACCCACCTCGGCCTCCCAAAGTGCTGGGATTACAGGTGTGAGCCACCATGCCTGGCCCTCTTGTCCTAACTCTGCCATCTCTTTGCAGTCTCCCCTGAGCAGCTTTCCCTTGGCCCGCCCTGCCCCCCTCCAGAACTGTACTCTCAAACCACCCCCAATGCCCCCTGGCCCTGGCTCCTGCCCCGGGGCTCTGATCCTCAGCTGGTGAGTTCTAGAGGGTCAGAGGAAGCCAGACTCCCTAGAGAAGCTAAGGCAGGAGCCCTGTACTGGGATGTGGGTAATCTGACCCCTTCCAGCTGGGGCCAAATAGAAGGGGGAAAGGCTGCCCCCAGAATACGGGGCCCTCAGAGGCCCTGGGGATCTGTGCTGGCAGTCAGGAGGACTGTCACCTCTGTGCAGTTGCCTGCAAGGAGGGCTGTGCAGGAAGCTGCATGTTGCTCAGAGAACAAAAAAAGGAAATGAAATGCACCATCTTGTTATTAGCAAGAGCTTTTGAGGCAGACACTTAAATATGCATGCCTAGACATTGTAAAACTTGGGGGAAATGTTAATTTCAATAACGCCAGTTCTTGAGCTTGCAGAAACCATTCTTTTATCTCCCTTCCTAGTCATTTGGGGGCTCCATCCCTCAGAGTGGCAGCGCCAAGACAGCCGGCCTCACTGGGTTTTGTAAGCTGTGCAAGGTGAGATCCCAAGCCCTTATCTGGAGACCCATCTTAGGAAAACGTTAGAACAGGGCAACAAGTTGCCATTTCCTCCCTCCTTTCTCTTCCCCATACAAAAATCAGAAAGCACACTAGCCCAGTGCCCAGCCACAGTGATGAGGAAACCCCACTCAAAATCCTGGGTTGTGCCCCTGATACCAAAGATCTGCAAAATTGGGACTCACCTGCTGGAACCCTAGCCCAGACTTGTGTACATTTCAGGGGTCGCTGGACTCATGGCCGCCTGTGACGTCAGGGTGGTACAAGTCCTCTTAATCTAAGACTGTCGGGGTACAAAGATAAGCATTTTTTTCCCTTTTTCTTGAGAGCCAGATGGTAAATAGTTCAGCTTTGCAGGCCATAGGTCTCTGTCCCAACTATTCAACTCTCCATTGTAGCAGGAAAGCAGCCACAGACAATATGCACTGAAATGGGTGTGGCTGTGTTCCAATAAAACTTTATTTGTATGAACAGGCAGGGAGCTGGTTCTGGCCTGTGGGCTACAGCCTGCCTCCTCTGCTACAGCGTGATCTCCAAGGACCGATCCGTCTTGTAGATCAGCAGCTGGCACACAGGAGCTGCTCAGATACTTGAAGGAGGAACGGAGAAGGCAAACAGCCCCCAGTATGCAGACGTGAGGGTCTCCCAGCAGCACCATCCTTTGCCATCTCATGCCGAGGGACAAAGCCAGAGCAGGGCTCTCCACCAAGGCTGGGTTCTCCTCCAAGGAAATGTGATAACAAGACAGAAAGCACTGTGGAAGGATAGGGGCTTTGCAGTCCCACAAACCACAGTTTGCAAGACCAGGAGCATCCTGCACTTCCTTGCACACATCCTGGGTGGGTGCTGGAGCATCTAGACTTAGAATGAATCTTCTCCCCCTCCTTCCCCAACTGGCCTCCATTAAACTTCCAGCAACAATGTAGTGTATGTACACAATGGAATACTATTCAGCCTTCGAAAAGAAGGAAATCCTGCCATTTGAGACAACATGGATGAGCCTGGAGGATACTATGTTAAGTGAAATAAGCCAGGCACAAAACGACAAATACCACATTATCTCACTTACATGTGGAATCTAAAAAAGTTGAACTCAGCCA
The DNA here is from genome assembly GCF_028858775.2 of Pan troglodytes. Lineage (NCBI taxonomy): Eukaryota > Metazoa > Chordata > Mammalia > Primates > Hominidae > Pan > Pan troglodytes. Next base: position 19,406,395 of record NC_072405.2, read on the forward strand.
AGCATGGTGGCTCATGCCTGTAATCCCAGCACTTTGGGAGGTTGAGGCTGGCAGATTGCTTGAGCACAGGAGTTCGAGACCAGCCTGCATAACATAGCAATAGCCCATCTCTACAAAAAATACAAAAATCATTGGAGCATGGTAGTGCATGCCTGTACTCCCAGATACTCAGGAGGCTAAGGTGGGAGGATTGATTGAACTTGGGACGTCAAGGCTGCAGTGAGCCAAGATCACACCCCTGCACTACAGCCTGGGCAATAGAAGGAGACTGTCTCAAAAAAAAGAAAGAAAAATAAAAGAAAAAAGTTGAATTCATAGAAGCGGAGTAGAATGATGGTTGCCAGAGTGGGGAAGTGGGCAGATGCCAAAGGACACAGAATGTCATTTTTAGAGAAGAATAAGTTCAGGAGATCCGTGGGACAACATGGTACCTATAGTTAATAACAACATATCATACGCTTGGAAATCACTAAGAGAGTAGATTTTTTAAGTGTTCTCACCACAAAAAAATAAGTCTGGGAGGTGATATGTTATTTACCTTGATTTAGCCATTTCATAATGTATACATACTTCAATCACATCATGTTGTATACCCTTTTGTACATAATTTTTGCCAATTCAATAAATTCAACAACTCCAATAAACAAGACATTCTCTTTACAAAAATAATTATTAAATATAAAATTCAGAATTCTATTGTATTTATTTATTTTTGAAACAGAGTCTCGCTCTGTCACCCAGGCTGGCTGAAGTACAGTGGGGTGATCTCGGCTGACTGCAACCTCTGTCTCCCAGATTCAAATGATTCTCCTGCCTCAGCTTCCCAAGTAGCTGGGATTACAGGTGTGTGCCATCACACCTGGCTAATTTCTGTATCTTAAGTAGAGACAGTTTCGGCATGTTGACCAGGCTGCTCTCGAACTACTGACCTTGGGTGATCCGCCAGCCTCGGCCTCCCAAAGTGCTGGGATTACAAATGTAAGCCACTGTGCCCGGCCAGAATATAAAAGATGGTTTAATTCAACTAAAACATTAAAACATTGATTATTTCTATAAGTGTTAATTGTTCTAATATGTTTTGGTCAAAATAGTCTCCTTACCTATCCACAATTAAGTGGTTAATTGACATTTGATTGGATTCTGATGAAGTTTTCAAATCATGATTGACTTTTCCAATGTATAGTAAAATGTGCTTGAAAATATTTCATAAAAATTAATATTTAAAAATGGTCAGGCATGGTGGCTCATGCCTGTAATCCCAGCACTTTGGGAAGCCAAGGTGGGCCGATCACTTGAGGTCAGGAGTTTGAGACCAGCCTGGCCAAACCTCATCTCTACTAAAAATGCAAAAGTTACTCGGGCATGGTGGCGTGCACCTGCATTCCCAGCTACTTGGGAGGCTGAGGCAGGAGAATCGCTTGAACCTGGGAGGTGGGCTCCCCAGGCTTAGAGCAAAACCCCCATCTTGTCTGTCTCCACTCTCATCCCAGGCAATCGCGGTCATTTCCATAGCCTCAACCACTATCAACCTGGGATGCCTCCCAAACCCGAGTCTCCAGCCCAAATCTGCCTTCCTAGCCCCAGACCCATCTGTCCTGGCACACATTGCCCCCTGGGTCCCAAGCAACCTCAGCCAATGAGTCCAACGTCAACTTCCTGTCCTTGCCTGACACTGCCAGCCCTGAGATCAGACCTGACCATTCACCTCCAGTACCTGATAGGTCCGACAGTCCTTTGGAACATATCCCACGAACATTCCCCAAACCAGGCACCGGACTCCACACATCAACATCGTCACGTGAGTCACCAGCATCCCTGGCAGGGACCCCTGTCCCAGCCTCCAACTCATCTCATTCCTGTCCCTTGAGTTCTGTGTCACAATCCAGAGGCCACGAGAAGAAAAATGACAACCTTAATGAAATTAAAAGAATTGAGAAGACATCTCCGTATGGTCCAAAGTCTTTCCAACTGAGAAACACATATCAAGATCCAGCCTGCCAGCCCTGGGGTTAAATGTTCCTGAAATAATTAAAGCCCAGGGCAACACAGTCCCCATTCCAAAGTACTCCCAGCATAGTAAGACTTGCTTCCCTGGATGGGCTCGAAATATCCAGTGTGTACCCTGCCCCTCTCTGTTGTAGCTAACAGGAATGTGCTTCATGTCTTCTTCCTGCACGAAGGACCATCCACCAACCTGTGCAGGCAGCACTTTTGGCCAGGGGAGGATGCAAGAACTTCCCACCATTTCCCACTTACACACTGCATTCCTCAGGAGCCTGCCTCACAAATTACAAGAGCGCCACAGCAGACACAACATGTTCCGGCAGGTGGCCATGTCTTCATGTCAGCTTGAAAGATCGTCACCAGGGAAATATCTATATCTCGGCAGACAGAGCTTCAGCCTGTGTAGTCCAGCTGTGCTCAAATGGAAATCCAGAAACCCAGATGTTGGTCCAAACAACCTGTCTCAGGGAGCTGGCTCTGCAGGTCCCCAGCGTGGGAGTGAACCGGGTGGGCCACCTGCCCTGCCTGCCCACATCCCTGCTTCCTGGAATCCTGGACCCTGAGAACCAGGGGGACATGGTGGGGAACAGGCAAGTCTTGTGCAGAAAGCCAAGATGCCACCCAAATCCACTCTGCAGTCTAGGTGGGTGATATTCTGCTCCGCACCACACCAGTACATAAGGGGATGGAAGATGGACTCTAGACAACCCAAATGTAGAAAGATATTGCCCAAGTATTTTGTGCTTTGTCTGTGTTACAATGCTTTGCCCAGCCCAGGGTGGTGGCTCACACATGTGATCTCAGCACCTTGGGAGGCCGAGCTGGGCGGATCATCTTAGGTCAGGAGATTGAGACCAGCCTGGCCAACATGGTGAAACCCCATCTCTACTAAAAATACAAAAATTAGCCAGGTGTGGTCGTGGGCAACTGTACTCCCAGCTACTTGGGAGGCTGAGGCACGAGGATCACTTGAGCCCAGGAGGTGGAGGTTGCAGTGAGCGGAGATCATGCCACTGCACTCCAGCCTGGGCAACAGAGTAAGACTCCATCTCAAAAAAAAAATAAATAAAAATAAATAAAAGCTATGCCCAGCATTTTCAATGTACTGTCTTATTATCTCAGTAAATCCCATGTAACCTTCCTATGAAAGTGTATCTCATTTATCTCCATTTCATAAATGAGAAACCTGAGGCCCCTGGAGTCGTATTAATTTTCCAAGACTGCATTGCTGATAAAGAGTACAGCAGGGACCCAAGCTTGACACTCTCACCCTCAAACATTTCCACAAGTGTAGACCAATGGCTCTCAGCTGGAGTGGTTTGGCTCACGTACAACTCCCTTGCTCCATGGCATTTGAAACTGTCTGGAGACATCTGGGGTAGCCATAACTGGGAGGGTAGAATGGTACCTAGAGGATGGAGACCACAGATGCTGCTAACCATCCTACAATACACAGGATGGCCTCCCCAACACCACCACCACCATGAATGGTCTGATCCCGAATTCATGTGACTGTGCCAAAGCTGAGAAACCCAGGTTTCTCCTCAGCAAGAAGGGAAAATACCTGCAACGTGGATGCACCTCTGAAGGAATCCCTCTGCAGGAGCCCCAAGCTGAGAATAACCTTCCTGATCTGGTTTCAACCCTGGATGCTTTCAACTTGTGTGTACATCAGGGATTTCAGGGACTCCAGTGAGTTATTACCCTCGAATGCTCGGTTCTGCCTGACAACCCAGAAATCTCTGACAAGATGCCTGGTCTTGGGGAAGGCTCAGCAAGTGGTTGAGGTTGATAACCAAATACCTAGGAGAGAATTTTCTCTCCCTCCAGGAGGAGCTGTAGGTCAGACACACCCTGGGATCATTCACAAGTTGTCAATAAAGGCTTGGGGAGGGCCAGGTTTTCTAGGCCTTCTCAATGGGGTCGGTGATTGTGGATACAAAGGAAGCCTGTGAAACTTCTGATATTGGCAGGAAATCAATGCCCCCCACCCTCCACCCCCCCAGGTCCCCACCATAAACACATGCCCTGCAGCAGGACTTGGCACTCTGGGGATCCTGGGGTCCCGATTTATCTGCTAAAACATCCTATAGCCACCACCGAATAAAGCAACCTCTTGCCACCCAACCACAAGAGCACAGTATGGGAGCCACCCCAAGGAACACCAAGTCACATTAAAACCTCAGCCATCCAGAGCACCAGGCCTGGTGATGAGAAAGAACATTTTATCCTTAAAGGCATCTGAATGCTCATGCTGCTTCTTGCAGAGAAAAGTCCAAAATAATCTGCTATTAAAGAACAAGGATGGTTTTGACATTTTAACCAAGCTAATGGTCTACGCAGACAAAATCTCATAAAAGGGCACTCTGTTCTTCTTGATCCACTCAGACATGGCCTGTGAGTGAGGAAACGGGCTCTCCTCCTCAAAGAAATCACTGCTGATCCTCGTACCAGCCTGACACTGCTTCATGGGTTCTTTAGAAAGTGTATTCCCATAGAAACTAAAAAGGAAGAGGAATGTGTCTGGTTTGCATTGTGGACAGCAGTGGGCTTTGGGTCAAATTTTAAGTTTGAAAATCAAGATTCCCTCTTTTTGAAGGGCCGCTGGACTGAGAAAATACAGACACCGTGAAAAGAGGGTGCCACGTTCAGATTCAGGAAACAAGGATGGTTTCTGTTCAGTTCCTCCATCATCCTTCAGGTCATGCGATTCCCATTTCCCTCTGTGGACCAAACAGTTCAGTGGGGTTTCTGCCTTTTAAATATTTCATTATCAACATATCATCCTTTTAGCCTCCAGAAAGCATTTTAACATGGAGATTCTGGCTTAAGACTCTTGTGGGTCTCTCTGTCTCTCTCTCTCTCTCTTTTCCTTGAAACAGGGTCTCACATTGTCACCCAGGCTGGAGTGCAGTGGCATGATCACAGCTCACTGCAGACCGACCTTCCAGGCTCTAGCAATCCTCCCACCTCAGCCTCCAAAGTACTTGGGACTACAGGCACACACCACTATACTTGGCTTTTGTTTTGTTTTGTTTTGTTTTTGTTTTTGTTTTTGTTTTGGTAGATATGAGGCTTCACCACGTTGCCCAGGCTGGTCTTAAACTGCTGGGCTCAAGTGATCCCCCCTTCGCCCTCGAAAAGTGCTGGGATTATTGGCTTGAGCCACCACGCCTGGCCAAGGACCTTGTCTCTTGTGATGCACCCCAGAACAAAACATCGCTGCAAAAACACACTAAGGCATGAGTTTCAGTCCTAAGTCCCATTTATCCACCATACACTATGTGCCAGGCACAATGCTAAGTGCTTCTATGGACGAGTTTCCCTTAATCTCAGCAGTAACAACCGCAGGCACTGGGGTCTCTAGACCGATCCATTTGCCAGTGAAGACAGTAAGGCTCAGAGAGGGTAAGTGGCTTGTGCCATGTCAGCCAGCGAAGGAGGGGCAGAACCAGGATCCAAACCCCAGCCGCCTGGCTCCAGACTCGCGTTCCCAAGGTCCCAATACGCTTGGTCACCCCACTGCATTCTAGTATCCTGGTCTTTGGCAGAGTCCACGTAAAAGAAGGAGGTAGAGGGAGTGAGAGGGACTTTACGCAATAAAGTTTCCTGGTGTCACACTGCCACCGTAATTGTGTCCCTGATCAGGACCTCTCCCTTCTCATCCTTTCCGTGATCGGCCCTGGAAAACCTTCCAGAGAACTGTCCTCCTTCTCCCGGGATCTCAGAGAAAATTCGCCTGAGCTCAGTGTCCAGGTGACCCAAGCTCTGAATGCGGTAACGTGCACAGGGAGATGAGGATGTCACCATGAGCAAGCCTCCCAGACAGCATCCAGGAGCAACCCCAAGACTGGGCAGGGTGGGGCTCTGATGCAGCCCACGGCGAGGAGGGCTGCCCGTGCTGCCTAAATGGGTTCAGAATGAAGGCCGCCCTCTCTCCCATGTGGGACTCATTAACCACGAATCCAATTATTAAGACAAGCTCAGCTGAGCAAATGGTCAAACATAAAAACATGTGGAAGGAACAAAGAGGTCAACCCCATTATCCATCAAAAACCATCAAGGTGGCGGCCCTCACTGAGGGGTACAGCTCTCCAGCGGGCCCTCATCTGCCCTCCAAACTCACGTTCCTCCCCAGTGGAAGGCCAGCAAAGCCACACAGGAAGAGTTGGGGTAGGAAAGCAGAAAGTGAACCCCAGGAGGCCAGGCTGGCCACGCAGCCCCATCCCACACACACAGGCCCGGTGACTCAGGGGCCCACGTGTGCAGGAAACCGGGAGCTCATAGGGACAGCGCCCCGGGGGATGCAAGGAACTTTGCCTCTCTGTCCCTCTCTGTAGGGATGGAAAGAGAACGATTTCTGGGATGGAAGCCATCTGCCTCCTCTCAATTCTCGCTGCCCAAATAGAAAGGGAAAAAAAAACCAGGAAGATGCGGGACAGGTGAGGAGCTGCGTGAGCGCCGCCAGCCCGCAGCCCAGCAGAGCAGGGCTTGGCCAAGCCTGGCGCCAGGGACTTCCCCCTGCCCCCACCACAGGCCCCTCGCCAGGTGAGAGGCACCGACAGAGTCCCAGATAGATGCCCCAGACAGGATGCCCAGGGCAACCCCCGCCCCTTCCCCTGCTGGGAGCCCCCAGGACGCGGGGCTCCCCCTCCCCTTTGGCTAGCCGCAGAGTCCAGCGGGTCTCCCAGCGAGGGACGTCGTGGGAGAATCAGGAAGTCGAAGCCACACAGCCGAGAAGGGGCAGCTGGCGTCTCGGAGGCCGTCACGAGCTGTCACTCCGCGCCCGCAGGAGTTGCCGCTCAGTAACCAACTTCAACCCGGGGCCAGCCACGGAGAATCCCGCCGCCTCTACCCCACGTCCCCGGCACCTCCGCGCCCCCGGCACCCCCGGACCCCCGCGCCCGCGTCACTTACTCCTCTGCCGTCGCCACCTGTCTGGGTGCCGGTCTCCTCCCTGCCCGGCCGCGGCGCGTCCTCCCCGTCCTCGCAGTCCTGGGGCTGTGCGCTTCCCCCCTCCAGCAACAGCCGCAGCCTCTTCTCCTAGGGAGGAACGTCGTCCTCCTCCCCCCTGGGCCGGCCATCCCTGCCTCGGGGCTTGCCAGTGGCTTCGGACCTGCCGGAAGGGCTGCCATGGCTCCAGGGGCTCTGCCTGCACTTGGGGAAGAAGAAGCACCCGGCGCGAGCGGCCTCTCGGCGGAGCTGGGGCGTCTGAGCGCGGGCTTGCTGGGTCCGCGCGGCGCGGAGCTGGGCATCCGGGCCGGCGCGGGCTCCTCCTCGGGCCGCTTCTGGCTCCCTGGCGCCCACTGCTGGCCGCTCCCGTGCACCGCGGACACGCCGGACCCGGGCCTGGGCCGCTGTCACCTGTTCAGGCCCAGGCGGTCCCTGTCCCTTGCCCTTGGCCAGGCCCGCTCTGGCCAGGCCCTGCATCTCCTCCCCGCGCCAGCCAGGTTGCAACCCGGTGGTCTCCCTGACCAAGGAGGAGAGAAGACAAGGGACACCCCGAGAGGGTGGACATCGGCCACAGCCACCTTGTCTTTGCTCTTACCCTGTGTCTTCCATGATTTGGAGGTGGTGGGAAACCCGAGGCTGCTCAAAACTCGTGGAGAATTCCTCCTGCAGGATGACATGAATGCACCTTCCCATTGCCTACCAACAGATCATTTTTGAGCATCACTGTGGACAAGACGTAGTGATGGGGGAGGGGATATTGTGGTGAACATGACAGGCATTGCCTTCATCCAGTGGGGCTCAGCGCTGGGTGAGAAGTCACTGAGAATGAACATTTTCAATTCGGCCAAAGGAGGCCAAGGAGAAGTGCTGGGGCCATGGGAACTGAAAAAGACAGGAGGCTAGCCGGTCTTCCAGCTGGGAGAGGGCCAGCAGCAGCGGCTGTTCCAAACGAAGCAACAGCTGAGAGAGGTCTCAGAGAGTTGTTCTCAGCCCAGTGGAGGGTGTTCAGGCAGAGGGAACAGCGTGTGCAAAAGCCCAGAGGCTGGGAAAGAAGCAAAAAGAGGACTGTGGGGCTGGAGCGTGCTGGGCAAGGTGCGAGAGGCGTGGTGGGTGGACAGATTGCCTGGGACCCAGCCGTGCAGGGGCAGAGGAGATAGGGGATCCTTGCAGACCCCCAGCCGGGGCTCAGGCACAGAGACAATGCAGGTGGACAAAGGGAGGAGACGAGGAGAAATATTTTGGAGGCATGTCCTGATGAATGAGCCCAGGATGAACCCTTAGTGTCAGTGTGGAGCTCCTTCCTTGGCTGTGTGATGAGCTGAACCCAGAGGTATTTTCTGGACATCGAAGTGCTACACCCAGAGTCCAGGACAGGCTAAGTGAGCACCAGCAGCTCCTGGCCCACCTCAAAAGCAGGAGAGACAGGGGAGACTGGGGAGGCCGGGGTGGAAGGGGAAGCCAGGAAGGCAGGAGAGGCCAGGGAAGCAGAGGAGGCCAGGGAGGCAGCGGAGGCAGGAGAGGCTGGGGAGGCTGTGTCCTTTCCATGATTCTGCCCAAGATCCTAGGCCCCTGTACTCCCTGAGCTTCCCCACCCCAAGCTCTGGAACCATGTTGCACAATGGTCTCCCCACTAAGCTCCTGATGGCGACCCCTACACTGCTGTGCTCCCTATTTCAACCCTAACAGCTCTCACAGTGGGCAGCACATAGTAGGTGCTCAGGAAACACTGGTGGGAAAGCACATGGTTCTGCTCAGCACCTTCCTCTCTCCTCCAGTTCTCCCCTGTCATGAAATAATTCTGATAACGACACATGGGCTTTGAGACCCTCTTCTATTACTTTCCATATGCTAATCCATCTATACTTCACAGCAGCCCTGGGGGTGGGTGCAATGAGGATGCCCATTTTATAGAGGACGAGACTGACGTATAAAGAGGGTAAGTGACATAGGCACACTACAGGGGCTGGGGCCAAGTGATCAGAGCACTCAATCCCCAAAGGCAAGGTGGATGCAGTTACCATAAAAGACAGCAGAGTCAAAGCTGCAACCAGAATAGCCTGACTCGCAGAGACCTATGGTGCCTGCTGATCTTGGCATTCCTAGAAGTGAAATAGATAAGAAGCCTGCCACATTTTTACTTGATCTGTGTTTGCAGAAGAGTTCTAGGTCATGTGAGCAGAAGTCTAATCTGAATCACAAAAACAGTCACACTCTCCATTCAATTTCCAGACATAAGCCAGTTCACAGACTCGGAGTCCCTTGTCTGAATGGGAAGCCAGGTCCCCTCCAGAAAGGACTCTGCTCCACTGTCAAAAATTTATACTGTCAATCTTTCTCCCAGCCTGCCCCCAAGGGAATACACAGCCTTTTACCAGGATGACTGAACAGGAGAAAAGGAACTAATGAGACCTGTGCAAGATCACTGGACACAGGCTCTGAACTGGCACTAGGCTGAGACTAGGGTCTACCAGTCAGAATAGGCATTTTGGAGGTCAGGTGAATGTTGGTGCAAGTTCATGTCATGGTAGATCCATTGGGTCCCCAAATCCATCCTCTGGTTATATACAAAGCGGCAATGCTGAGATTCAAATTCACGGCGTCCAACATAGAGGCTGGGCTCTTACTCATGAAACATTCTGACACTAGTAACCAATTTAAAAATGCAAACACCTTCTGGGTCTAGCCAGAGTCCTCCAAACAGTCATGTAAATTGGTCCTGCCGAGGATTTCCTCCCACCCCCTGCTAAGAGGCAGTTGCAAGGAGAGACTAGGGAAGGGCATTGGGTAACTTTGTTGCTAAAAGCTCTTCTGGATAAAGACGTTTGGGAAAAGAAGCAAATAGAGTTCAGCAGAAGAGGTAAGAAAGTAAGTTTATGTTTGGCCAGGCACGGTGGCTCACGCCTGTAATCCCAGCACTTGGGAAGGCCGAGGCGGGCAGATCACGAGGTCAAGAGATCCGACTATCCTGGCCAACATGGTGAAGCCCCGTCTCTACTAAAATTCAAGAATTAGATGGGCATGATGGCGCACGCCTGTAGTCCCAGTTACTCGAGAACCTGAGGCAGGATAATCACTTGAGCCCAGGAGGTGGATGGAGGTTGCAGTGAGCGGAGATCATGCCACTGCACTCCAGCCTGGGCAATAGAGTAAGACTCTGTCTTAAAATAAAATAAAAATAAATAAATGCTATGCCAAGTATTTTCCATGTACTGTCTTATTATCTCAGTAAATCCCATATAACCTTCCTATGAAAGTGTATCTCATTTATCTACATTTTATAGATGAGAATACTGAGGCCCCTGGAGTACTATTAATTTTCCAAGACCTCATTGCTCATAAAGGGTACAGCAGGGACTCAAGCTCGACACTCTCACCCTCAAACATTTCCACAAGTGTAGACCAATGGCTCTCAAGTGGAGTGGTTTTGCTCACGTACCACTCCCTTGCCCCACAGCATTTGAAACCACCTGGAGACATCTGGGGTAGCCATAGCTGGGAGGGTAGAATGGCACCTAGAGGATGGAGACCACAGATGCTGCTAACCATCCTTCAATACACAGGACGGCCCCACCACCACCACGAATGGTCTCACCCCAAATGTTGTAACTGTGCCAAAGCTGAGAAACCCAGGTTTCTCCTCAGCATAAGGAAAATCCCTGCAACGTGGATGCACCTCTACAGGAGCCCCAGGCTGACAATAACCTTTCTGATCTGGTTTCAACCCTGGATGCTTTTACCTGGTGCGTCCATCAGGGATTTCAGGGACTCCAGTGAGTTATTACCCTCGAATGCTCGGTTCTGCCTGACAACACAGAAATCTCTGACAAGATGCCTGGTCTTGGGGAAGGCTCAGCAAGTGGTTGAAGTTGATAACCAGATACCTAGGAGAGACTTTTGTCTCCCTCCAGGAGGAGCTGTGGGTCAGACACACCCTGGGATCATTCACAAGCGGTCAATAAAGGCTTGGGGAGGGCCAGGTTTTCTAGGCCTTCTCAATGGGATGGGTATTTGTGGATACACAAGAAGCCTGTGAAACCTCTGATATTGGCAGGAAATCAATGCCCCCCACCCTCCACCCCTCCCCACATCTCCACCATAAACACATGCCCTGCAGGGCAGGACTTGGAACTCAAGTGCTCCTGGGGTCCCGATTTATCTGCTAAAACATCCTATAGCCACCACCGAATAAAGAAATCCCTTGCTACCCAACCACAAGAGCACAGCCTGGGAGCCACTCCAAGGAACACCAAGTCACATAAAAACCTCAGCCATCCAGAGCACCAGGCCTGGTGATAAGAAAGAACATTTTATCCTTAAAAGCATCTGAATGCCCATGCTGCTTCTTGCAGAGAAAAGTCCAAAATAATCTGCTATTAAAGAACGAGGATTGTTTTGACACTTTTACCAAGCTATTGGTCTACGCAGACAAAATCTCAAAAAAGGGCACTCTGTTCTTCTTGATCTACTCAGACATGGCCTGTGAGTGAAGAAACGGGCTCTCCTCCTCAAAGAAATCACTGCTTATCCTCACACCAGCCTGACACTGCTTCATGGGTTCTTCAAAGAGAGTATTCCCATAGAAACTAAAAGGGAAGAGGAATGTATCTGGCGGGCATTGTTGACAGCAGTGGGCTTTGGGTCAAATTTTAAATTTGAAAATCCAGATTCCCTCTTTTTGAGGGGCCGCCGGACTGAGCAGATACAGACACCGTGAAAAGAGGGTGCCACGTTCAGATTCAGGAAACAAGGATGGTTTCTGTTCAGTTCCTCCATCATTCTTCAGGTCATGCGATTCCCATTTCCCTCTGTGGACCAAACAGTTCAGTGGGGTTTCTGCCTTTTAAATATTTCATAATCAACATATCATCCTTTTAGCCTCCAGAAAGCATTTTAACATGAAGATTCTGGCTTAAGACTCTTGTGGGTCTGTCTGTCTCTCTCTCTCTCTCTTTTCCTTGAAACAGAGTATCACTTTGTCACCCAGGCTGGAGTGCAGTGGCATGATCACAGCTCACTGCAGACCGACCTTCCAGGCTCTAGCAATCCTCCCACCTCAGCCTCCAAAGTACTTGGGACTACAGGCACACACCACCATAGCTGGCTTTATTTTTTATTTTTTTATTTTTGGTTGATATGAGGCTTCACCACGTTGCCCAATCTTGTCTTAAACTCCTGGCCTCGAGCGATCCTCTCACTTCGACCTCTCAAAGTGCTGGGATTACTGGCTTGAGCCACCATGCCCAGCCAAGAACCTTGTCTCTTGTGATGCACCCCAGAACAAAACATCACTGCAAAAACACACCAAGGCATGAGTTTTAGTCCTAACTCCCATTTATCCACCGTACACTAGGTGCCAGGCACAACGCTAAGTGCTTCTATGGATGAGTTTCCCTTAATCTCAGCAGTAACAACCCTAGGCAATGGGGCCTGCTGACAGATCCATTTGCCACTGAAGACAGTAAGGCTCAGAGAGGGTAAGTGGCTTGTTCCATGTCAGCCAGCTAAGGAGGGGCAGAACCAGGATGGAAACCCCAGCCGCCTGGCTTCAGACTCGCATTCCCAAGGTCCCACTACGTTTGGTCACTCCCCTGCATTCTGGTATCCTGGTCTTTGGCAGAGTCCACGTAAAAGAAGGAGGTGGAGGGAGTGAGAGGGACTTCACGCAATAAAGTTTCCCGGCGTTACACTGCCACTGTAATTGTGTTCCCGACCAGGACCTCTCCCTTCTCATCGTTTCCGTGATCGGCCCTGGAAAACCTTCCTGAGAACTGTCCTCCTTCTCCCGGGATCTCAGAGACAATTCACCTGAGTTCAGTGTCCAGCTGACCCAAGCTCTGAATGCAGTAACGTGCACGGGGAGATGAGGATGTCACCATGAGCAAGCCTCCCAGACAACATCCGGGAGCAACCCCAAGACAGGGCAGGGGGGGCTCTGATGCCGCCCACGGCGAGGAGGGCTGCCCGTGCTGCCTAAATGGGTTCAGAATGAAGGCCGCCCTCCCAACTTCAAACCGGGGTCGGTCACGGAGCCTCCCGCCACCTCTACCCCGCGTCGCAGGCACCCCCGCGCCCCCGGCACCCCCGGACCCCCGCGCCCGCGTCACTTACTCCTCTGCCGTCGCCACCTGTCTGGGTGCCGGTCTCCTCCCTGCCCGGCCGCGGCGCGTCCTCCCCGTCCTCGCAGTCCTGGGGCTGTGCGCTTCCCCCCACCAGCAACAGCCGCAGCCTCTTCTCTTCGGGAGGAACGTCGTCCTCCTCCCTCCTGGGCCGGCTATCCCTGCCTCGGGGCTTGCCAGTGGCTTCGGAGCTGCCGGAAGGGCTGGCTTTGGATCCGGGGGCTCTGCCTGCACTTGGGGAAGAAGAAGCACCCGGCGCCAGCGTCCTCTCGGTGGAGCTGGGGCGTCTGATCTAGGGCTCCGTGGGTCCGCGCAGCGTGGAGCTGGGCATCGGGGCCGGCGCGGGCCCTTCCGCGGGCCGCTCCTGGCTCCCTGGCGCCCTCTGCTGGCCTCTCCCGCGCACCGCCGCCACGCCGGGCTGGGGCCTGCGCCGCTCTCACCTGTCCTGGCCCAGGAGGTCGCTGTCCCTTGCCTGTGGCCAGGCCCACTCTGGCCAGGCCTTGCACCTCCTCCCCGCCCCAGCCAGGTTGTACCCCGATGGTCTCCGTGGGTCCGCGCAGCGTGGAGCTGGGCATCGGGGCCGGCGCGGGCCCTTCCGCGGGCCGCTCCTGGCTCCCTGGCGCCCTCTGCTGGCCTCTCCCGCGCACCGCCGCCACGCCGGGCTGGGGCCTGCGCCGCTCTCACCTGTCCTGGCCCAGGAGGTCGCTGTCCCTTGCCTGTGGCCAGGCCCACTCTGGCCAGGCCTTGCACCTCCTCCCCGCCCCAGCCAGGTTGTACCCCGATGGTCTCCCTGCCCAAGGAGGAGAGAAGCCAAGGGACGCCCGGAGAGGGTGTACACCGGCCACAGCCACCTTGTCTTTGCTCTTACCCTGTGTCTTCCATGATTTGGAGGTGGTGGGAAACCCGAGGCTGCTCAAAACTCGTGGAGAATTCCTCCTGCAGGATGACATGAATGCACCTTCGCATTGCCTACCAACAGAACTTTTTTGAGCATCACTGTGGACCAGGCTTGGTGATGGGGGAGGGGATATTGCAGTGAACATGACAGGCATTGCCTTCATCCAGTGGGGCTCAGCGCTGGGTGAGAAGGCATTGAGAATGGCCTTTGTCAATTCGGCCAAAGGAGGCCAAGGAGAAGTGCTGGGGCCATGGGAACTGAAAAAGACAGGAGGCTAGCCGGTCTTCCAGCTGGGAGAGGGCCAGCAGCAGCGGCTGTTCCAAACGAAGCAACAGCTGAGAGAGGTCTCAGAGAGTTGTTCTCAGCCCAGTGGAGGGTGTTCAGGCAGAGGGAACAGCGTGTGCAAAAGCCCAGAAGCAAAAAGAGGACTATGGGGCTGGAACGTGCTGGGCAAGGGGCGAGAGGCGTGGTGGGCGGACGGATTGCCTGGGACCCAGCCGTGCAGGGGCAGAGGAGATAGGGGATCCTTGCAGACCCCCAGCCGGGGCTCAGGCACAGAGACAATGCAGGTGGACAAAGGGAGGAGACGAGGAGAAATATTTTGGAGGCATGCCCTGATGAATGAGCCCAGGATGCACCCTTAGTGTCAGTGTGGAGCTCCTTCCTTGGCTGTGTGATAAGCTGAACCCGGGGGTATTTTCTGGACATCGAAGTGCTACACCCAGAGTCCAGGACAGGCTAAGTGAGCACCAGCAGCTCCTGGCCCACCTCAAAAGCAGGAGAGACAGGGGAGACTGGGGAGGCCGGGGTGGAAGGGGAAGCCAGGAAGGCAGGAGAGGCCAGGGAAGCAGAGGAGGCCAGGGAGGCAGCGGAGGCAGGAGAGGCTGGGGAGGCTGTGTCCTTTCCATGATTCTGCCCAAGATCCTAGGCCCCTGTACTCCCTGAGCTTCCCCACCCCAAGCTCTGGAACCATGTTGCACAATGGTCTCCCCACTAAGCTCCTGATGGCAGCCCCTACACTGCTGTGCTCTCTATTTCAACCCTAACGGCTCTCACAGTGGGCAGCACATAGTAGGTGCTCAGGAAACACTGGTGGGAGAGCACGTGGGTCTGCTCAACTCTTTCCTCTCTCCTCCAGCTCTCCCCTGTCATGAAATAATTCTGATAATGACACATGGGCTTTGAGACCCTCTTCTATTACTTACCATATGCTAATCCATCTATACCTCACAGCCGCCCTGGGGGTGGGTGCAATGAGGATGCCCATTTTATAGTGGAGGTGACTGACGTATAAAGAGGGTAAGTGACATAGGCACACTACAGGGGCTGGGGCCAAGTGATCAGAGCACTCAATCCCCAAAGGCAAGGTGGATGCAGTTACCATAAAAGACAGCAGAGTCAAAGCTGCAACCAGAATAGCCTGACTCGCAGAGACCTATGGTGCCTGCTGATCGTGGCTTTCCTAGAAGTGAAATAGATAAGAAACCTGCCACATTTTTACTTGATCTGTGTTTGCAGAAGAGTTCTAGGTCAGGTGAGCAGACGTCTAATCTGAATCATAAAAACAGAGTCACAGTCCCGCGTCAATTTCCAGACATAAGCCAGTTCACAGACTCGGAGTCCCTTGTCTGAATGGGAAGCCAGGTCCCCTCCAGAAAGGACTCGGCTCCACTGCCAAAAATTAATACTGTCAATCTTTCTCCCAGCCTGCCCCCAAAGGAATACACAGCCTTTTACCAGGATGACTGAATAGGAGAAAAGGAACTAATGGGACCTGTGCAGGATCACTGGACACAGGCTCTGAACTGGCACTAGGGCGAGACTAGGGTCTACTAGTCAGAATAGGCATTTTGGAGTTCACGTGAATGTTGGTGTAAGTTCAAGTTATGGTAGATCCATTGGGTCCCCAAATCCAACCTCTGGTTATATACAAAGTGGCCATGTTGAGATTTAAATTCAGGGTATCCAACTTAGAGTCTGGGCTCTTATTCATGAAACATTCTGACACTAGTAACCAATTTAAAAATGCAAACACCTCCTGGGGCTAGCGAGAGTCCTCCAAGCAGTCATGTAAATTGGTTCTGTAAAGGATTTCCTCCTACACACCCCCCCACCCCAAACTGAGAGCCAGTTGCAAGGATAGACTAGGGAAGGGCATTGGGTAACTTTGTTGCTAAATGTCTTCTGGATAAAGAAGAGCTTTATCCAGGAAAAAGAAGCAAAATAGAGTTCAGCAGAAGTTGAGAAAAGAAGCAAATAGAGTTCAGCAGAAGAGGTAAGAAAGTAAGTTTATTTTTGACCAGGCATGGTGGCTCACGCCTGTAATCCTAGCACTTTGGGAAGCCAAGGCGGGCAGATCACGAGGTCAAGAGATCAAACCATCCTGACCAACATGGTGAAGCCCTGTCTGTACTAAAAATTCAAAAATTAGCTGGCCATGATGGCACACGCCTGTAGTCCCAGCTACTCGGGAGCCTGAGGCAGGAGAATCACTTGAACGCAGGAGGCAGAGGTTGCAGTGGGCCGAGATCATGCCACTGCATTCCAACCCGGTGACAGAACAAGACTCCATCTCATAAAACAAAACAAAACAACCAAAAATAAAGCTTATTTTTAAGCCTGAACAAGTGTGGTGGTTTAGGGGTTCTGCAAACACAGCCCCAATCAGGCTACAGTATGTAGTGGCAGCAATATTTACATCCAGTCACTCCTGGCCGGCTGAGCCAATTTTCAAAACGCCCTTGCACGGCTGCGCAGAGCGGCTGGCTCCACTGGCAGCCGGCAGAGCCATAACTCACACTGACACCACTGCCCTCAAACCCCTTAGGTAAGCACTTTTTTTGAGACGGAGTCCTGCTCTGTCATCCAGGCTGGAGTGCAGTGGCACAATCTCGGCTCACTGCAAGCCCCGCCTCCTGGGTTCATGCCATTCTCCTGCCTCAGCCTCCCAAGTAGCTGGGACTACAGGCGCCTGCCACCATGCCCGGCTAATTTTTTGTATTTTTCGTAGAGACGGGGTTTCACCGT
Organism: Pan troglodytes; assembly: GCF_028858775.2. Taxonomy (NCBI): domain Eukaryota; kingdom Metazoa; phylum Chordata; class Mammalia; order Primates; family Hominidae; genus Pan; species Pan troglodytes. Next base: position 19,423,393 of record NC_072405.2, read on the forward strand.
GTTAGCCAGGATGGTCTCAATCTCCTGATCTTGTGATCTGCTTGCCTCGGCCTCCCAAAGTGCTGGGAGTACAGGCGTGAGCCACCGCGCCCTGCCTGGTAAGCACTTTTAATCAATGCGACAGAAATAAACATTTGCTGCAGAGCGGCAATGTGCAGGGAGGAACATGCTTCCACTCAGGCTCAGAAAGCAAAACCTGGTTGTTTACATCTATGCAAGAGCTCACAGCAAAACCCCTCTGTGTGGCTGCCAGCCTCACACACTCCCCCAAAGGGGTGAGTTTCTCTTTCCATGTTAATCTATGCTCTGACGTGCCATCTGTCAACCACCACACGATTGTCAGTTGACATTTCAAAGCATCTTTGCCCTGTGAATGGTCACCAGCCTTGCCCTGCAAGCCCCCAGTTGACATTGAACTTAAATGAGAGAGAAAACAGGTTTTGGGGTGGATTTCAGTTCAGCATCTTGGAGTCTCTGTGTGGACATGAAATCTTTCTCCCCAGCTGTGGGCTGCATCTTTGTTTGTCATCTGGCTTGGTTCTTGGGGACTTGGAAACTCTTAGGCACCTTTGCAATTTGTCAAGAAGCTGCACGGCCCTTCCAACAAAAGCAAGGAATAGGAACAGAAGCCCAAGGCTTCAGATCAAGGTGCAACTTAAAGTAGCCTCAGTGTAAAAGCAAACAAGAGTCAGAGGGATGCCTAAGGCAGAGTCTAGTTCCCAGGGCAGCTACAAGGCAAAGAGAAAGAGAGAGAGGGCAGAGACAGAAAGACAGAGAGAGATGGGAGGAGACATGAGGCACCCAGGCCTCTGCATCAAAATCCCTACAAGAGGGGCCTCCTAAAAATGCAGGAGGCTGAGGTGGGTGCACACAGAAGTTCAAGACTAGCCTGGGAAACTTAGCAAGACCGTGTCTTTACAAAAAATACAAAAATTAGCCGGGTGTGGTGGTGTATGTCTTTGGTCCCAGTTACCCAGGAGGCTGAGGTGGGAGGATGGCTTGAGCCCAGGAGGTAGAGCTGCAGCGAGCTGAGATAGAACCACTGCACTCCAGCCTGGGCAACAGAGTGAGACTTCATCTCAAAAAAATTTAAAAAGTTTTTAAAAAGGATCACCCTGGATACTTCAATGGGTAATAAGAAGGTAAGAGCAGAAGCAAGGAGACCAGCAGGGAGATTCTGCAGGTGGGAGTCCACAGAGGCTCAGACCAGGCTGGCGCTGAAGACTGGCTGAATTCTGTATATATTTTGATGATGAAGCAACTCACCGACTCTTGAAGAGTGGGCTCTAGGAGACTGCATTTTTAACAAGCTCTCAGAGGATGCTAATGCAGGCTGAAGTGGAAGAACTGCTTTAGGTGAAGCTTCTGTTTCATCCTTGGGGAAGTACCTACTGACTTTTCTCTAAGCCACCTCAAAAGAGGTGCTAGACAAGATGTGCTCCAATGTCTGAACATGTGTGCACAGCTCTAGAGCCAACCTCAGGACACTGAGTCAAAGGTTAGGAGTACAACAGTGAACAACCACTGTCCTCTTTTCAATGAGCTTTGCATTTAATGAGAGAAATAAAAAGCAAAAAAAAAATCATTTTCAACTCAGAATGGTAAGAGTTATGGTGACAGTATGCCTGGGCAATGGGAGCACATAGAAGGGGCACCCAATCGGCCAGGTGCAGTTGTTCATGTCTGTAATCCCAGCACTTTGGGAGGCCAAGGTGAGTGGATCACTTGAGGCCAGGAGTTCGAAAACAACCTGGCCAACAGAGTGAAATCCTGTCTTTACTAAAAATACAAAAAAATTAGCCAGATGTGGTGGTGATCACCTGCAATTCCAGATACTCAGAATGCTGAGGTGGGAGAATTGCTTGAACCCGGGATGCCGAGATTGCAGTGAGCCAAGATCGCGTCACTGAACTCCAGCCTGGGTGGCCAGAGCGAGACTCCGTCAAAAAAAAAAAAAAAAAAAAAAAAAGCCCGGAGGTGGGTGGGCATGCAATCTCTATCAGGTGGTGAGAAATCCTTCTCCACCACAGGACTCCTCAGTTGAAGACTAGAAATTGGTAGGAACTAGCCAGGTCGATAGGAGAGGTGTGGAAGATCATTCCCAGCAGAGGGAAGAGCATGTGCAAAAATCGAGACGTGAGAGGGTAAGGAGCTGAGAGATGTTCATATAATTGTAAAAAGTGACTAATGTAGAGGTAAGTTGGAGCCAAATCTTAAAGGCTCTTTGTCGTGTTTATCCTGTAGACAAAGGGAGACAGTAGATGTTTTTAGGCAGGGGAGCAATGATCCACTTTGTGCTAAAAGAAGATCAGTCTGGCTGAAGGAGAGTGGGAGGTGAGTAGACCAGGTAGGAGGCTGCAATACACCAAGTGAGACAAGATGGTTGGCTGGACCAAGGCTGTGGCAGTGGGGATGGAGAGGAGACAGTAGACTAACTTAACTGAGAAAGAGGGAGGAATGAAGGATGAGACCTAGGTGATTTGGAAGCTGGGGGGATGGTGGTGTGAATCTAACGTGGTGAGCCCAGGCAGAAGAGGAAATCAGGAGAGGAAAGGTAAGACGAGGTCAATGCAAGACAGACAGCCAAGTGGAGATAACAACTGGGCCGTTGGATTCATCAGCCTGGAGTTATACAGAGAGCTCTGGAATGGAAATAAAGAGGAAAGGACTTTGGGAATAGGTGAATCCTCCCAGAATAATGTGTAGAGAAAGGAGAATAGAACACAGGGGACAGAAAAAGGGAAGAGATTTGTTATTAAAACCAACCATCCATCAGACATCTTCCAATAAAACGCTTGATAGAGGTTTCCTCAGTGTGAGTTATTCAGGACCAGAGCTAAAGACCATATTCCCAATAAAATCACTGCTGGGAAGGTCTTCATGAAAACATTTAATGCTGCTTTTAAAACAACAACAACAAAAAGGCTTTAGCTACTGCACAGACCCTGGAGCAATGTTTCGGCAAGAGTCTATCAAACATGAATCTAATGTGACTCAAGGAGGTGTCATATCAAGTGTAAAAGTCCAGTTCCAATGTCCATAAGAGCCTTTCTGCCAGGTACAAGACACTAATCCTGTTGAAGTGATTTTCTATTGATTAATAGGCTGGGAATACACAGGTTGTTGGTTTTGGAGATTTCCCTCCCTGTGCCTTCATGCCAGCTGTGAAAGAGTCAAAAGGCTCCTAACTGTCAAAATAAAAATGACACTTGGTCACAGAGGAAACAGATTATAGGTCAATCACATTGATGACTTTTTAACTATGAGAAGCCATTAATGTTATTGAATAAGTAAATCTGTTTGCATAAGCAGATTTTTATAGGCTGCTGGGAATAAAGGTTTTCCTAAGTGGGTGATCTGTGCAACGATAGCCTTTGGGTCTCTGATGGAACAGCTCTGATGAGGAAATGTTCCTTTAATTATGTGGAAGGCCAATTACCACGTTATAGCCACATTGTTTTGCAGATTGCATATAATTTCACCATTACCATAGCTTCAGCACTGTAATTCTGGAGAAAATTCGGGCACCAAGGAGACACTTGAGGCACACTATGCTGGAGACAAAGATGTTTTAGCGAATTCAATTTAAGCTTCAACGTTAGAGTTATTTTGTTGAATAAAACATAATGCAATAATGAGCTTGTGTATGTCAACTCTATAGTGGAGGTAATAATAGCTAGAAAGAGCACGTCCAGTCTCCTCTTTTTAATGCTCATTGAAGTAATACATAATGCTACAGAGAGAACCTTTCTCTAATATGTGCTTCATCTCAGGCTAAGGGTGTTTTTTGCAACTGTGCTTAATGAAAAAAAGATAAAGGATCTAATTTGGGAGCCATTCACAAAAGTGCTACCACTTGATGTTTTTTTATACTCTGAGATTTCTTATTCTCAGTGCCTACCAGGAATGGACTTTCTGGAGAAGCTCAGATTAATCACTCCTTATGAGAAGTGACAGCGTGCTGGCAGCCCTCACAGCCCTCATTCACTCTCGGTGCCTCCTCTGCCCGGGCTCCCACTTTGGTGGCACTTGAGGAGCCCTTCAGCCCACGGCTGCACGGTGGGAGCCACTTTCTGGGCTGGCCAAGGTCGGAGCTGGCTCCCTTAGTTTGCAGGGAGGCATGGAGGGAGAGGCATGAGCCGGAACTGGGGCTATGTGCACTGCTTGCCTGCCAGCTGCAGTTCCGGATGGGCGTGGGCTTGGCGGCCGTGCACTAGGAGCTGCTGGCAGGCCTTGCCTGCCAGGGCAGCAAGGGGCTTAGAACCTGGGCCAGCAGCTGCTGTGCTTGACTTCTCACCGGGCCTTAGCTGCCTCCCTGTGGGGCAGGGCTCGGGACCTGCAGCCTTCCATTCCTTAGCCTCCCCCCTCAGTGGGCTTCTGTGTGGCCAAAGCCTCCCCAATGATCACCGCCCCCTGCTCCACGGCGCCCAGTCCCATCGACCACCCAAGGGCTGAAGAGTGTGGGCGCATGGAGGGGGACTGGCAGGCAGCTCCACCTGCAGCTCCTGTGCTGGATCCACTGGGTGAAGCCAGCTGTGCTCCTGAGTCTGGTGGGGACTTGTAGAACCTTTATGTCTAGCTAAGGGATTGTAAATACACCAATTGGCACTCTGTATCTAGCTCAAGGTTTGTAAACACACCAATCAGCACCCTGTGTCTAGCTCAGGGTTTGTAAATGCACCAATCAACACTCTGTATCTAGCTACTAGGGTGGGGACTTGGAGAACCTTTGTGTGGACACTCTGTATCTAGCTAATCTAGTGGGGACGTGGGGAGCCTTTGTGTCTAGCTCAGGGATTGTAAACGCACCAATTAGTGCCCTATCAAAACAGACCACTCAGGCTCTCTGTAAAATGGACCAATCAGCAGGATGTGCGTGGAGCCAGGTAAGAGAATAAAAGCAGACTGCCAGAGCCAGCAGTGGCAACCCACTGGGGTCACCTTCCACACTGTGAAAGCTTTGTTCTTTTGCTCTTTGCAATAAATGTTGTTGCTGCTCACTGTTTGGGTCCACACTGCCTTTATGATCTGTAACACTCACCAAGAAGGTCTGCAGCTTCACTCCTGAAGCCAGCGAGACCATGAACCCACCGGGAGAAATGAACAACTCCAGACGTGCAGCCTTAAGAGCTGTAAAACTCACCATGAAGGCCTGCAGCTTCACTCCTGAGCCAGCGAGACCACGAACTCCACCAGAAGGAAGAAACTTCGAACACATCCAAACATCAGAAGGAACAAACTCCAGACACACCACCTTTAAGAACTGTAACGCTCACCAGAAGGTTCCACAGCTTCATTCTTGAAGTGAGTGAGACCAAGAACCCAGCAATTCTGGACACACTTATACACTTGGCAATGAGAGGTCTGTATGGAGCAAGTGAAGAAATCAGCAGAGTGAAGATAGAGGGAGAACAACATGATGGGGGAAAGGCAAAGTTAGTGCCATGTTGGTTTCAATTCTGCCACTCATGAGTGAGACCCATGACCTCCTCTCTCTAGGACTCTGTTGTTCTGATCTGTAGAGTGGAGGAATAGAAGGGCCTTTTAAAGTATTAACATTTCCTGACCTATCTGTAAAACACTTTCATTCAAACTGATGGGAATCTTGACTACTTTGCCAAGAGGACATAATAATCATTAAGCTGAATGCACCAAACAACATCGCCTGAAACTATCTAAGCAAAAACTGAGAAAGTTACACAGGACAGACAAACCTCCTGTAAGAGTAAGAACTCTTCAGCACATGCTTAGTGTGTCAAAGACAATGCTGTGTTCACACCATTCCTCTTCCTGGACATGCAGAAAGACTACATTTCCCAGCCTCACTTGCAGTTAGTTTGGAACCATGTGACTGCATTTCCACCAATAGGAATGTAAGAAATCACTTCTGGGCCAAGGTTATCAAAAGCAAGTGTGAGCTGTGTTTCCTTTCTTACTATCCATAGGGCTACAAGTGAAAAACTCTGAGATGGCAGAATTAAAAGATGGAAACCTCCAGAATCTCTGAATCACTGTTGGACAAGGGCCCTCAAGGAGAATCCCTGCCCTGTACCAGACTATGCTATGGGTGTCAACCCACTGAGAGTTCAGGGTTTATTCATCTCAGCAGCAGTCTATTGTTACACTGACTAACATCCTAAGGTTTGAGAGATCTAGCATATTTTTAATTGAAGCTAGATTTAAGTTACACTGAGAACCTTATCTATTTAAAAATAAAAACTCTCCTAAAAAAAAACAAATAATCCACATTCCTTTCAACCACATGTGGCAAATTAGCAAAAAAAAAAAAACAAAAAACAAAAAAAAAACCTGACCACATATTAGGCCATAAAGAAGTCTCAACAAAATCCACTATACAATTGATATTGTCCAGATCACATTTTCCTGACCATAATGCAACAAAATTAGAAGTCAACAGCAAGAAGATAGCTAAACACAAGCATACATTTGGAAAATTAAAAATATCCTTTCATGAGTTAAATGAAAAATCACAATAGAAATTACTAAACATTTACAACTGAATGAAAACACAACTTTATATATATATGTATATATATATGTATTTTTTTTGTGAGTCTTCCAACTTTGTTCTTCTTTTACAAGGTTATTTGGGAAATTCTGGGTCTCCTGCAATTCCTCATACAGTTTTATGCTGTTTGTCAATTTCTGTGGCTGGGTCTATGAGAACTTATCGTAGTTCTCATAGACCGGGGTTTGCATGTCGCTGTCTAGAGTCCGGATCTGCTGCACCATGTCCGTCTCACTGTTCATCAGCTGGGCCAGAGGGCACTCTCTAGGAAGCTTGTCTAGGTAGACTTCCGGGTCGAAGTGCGCCCCGTTCAGATCAGTGGGGTCCAGGGGGTCGGTCCCCGCGGGGAGTCCCATCGCCTCCCCTTCCGAGAGGCCATTGTAAAACTTTAGCATCCTGTGCGCCTTCCACCGGCGCTCCGTGAGCCTCCCCATCCAGCCCTTCTGGGGAGTCCCCAGGTCCACACCCCGGGCTAGGCCCAGTGACAGCTGCCGCCGCCATAGCTCCAACTGCAGCCCACGGGCGTAAATTTTATATTTTTAAGTTGGATACATGGAGCTACTTGGCTTTTGCTTTCATCACACCGTTGAGGAAAGAGGTGGTTGCTTATGGTACCCCTGTTTTTACTGCAACGTGTAATGGATGAGAATCTCCCTGTTGCAGAGAGCAAAACACTGAACTAAATTGTGCTATAACACAGCTCTGTGTTGGGGGATTGGGAGTGATCATGCAAACGCTTGCAAATTTGCACAGTGAGAGAGACAATTGTTTGGGCAGCTGCTCACTATATGAAAAGGCAATTGACCAAAAGTCTCTTACTGAGCTATCTCAATACTTTCATTTTATTTTAACTTTTGGCAGCAGGGTGCAATTAAAGGAGAGAAAGAAAACAAAGTGATAAGTGTAAGATAATGTACACACATGTGTAAAAGAAAATGACAAACAGGATCACTATTTGTCTCTTGGTTACCTCCTTGGGCTCTATGTCTCCTTCCTCAGAGAACCTCGTTTTCCTTTGTCCAGATTTGTTAGGGTGGATAATCCAGGCGCCTGCTCCCCCATGATGGAAGCCAAAGACGTCCCTGGAGCCGCCTCCCGCTGCATCCTTTCCTGCACTGCCCACATGGACACAACTCAGCCGATTAGACTTCCTCTCAGAACTTTAGTCTTGAGCAAAGGGATTAAAGGGTGAAGTGACTGAAGGTATGCCCTTCCAAACTGGTACGTGAGCTAATGGCTAAAGTTTGCCAAGCCCATCCAAGCACATTTTTTCGTAATTTTTATTTATTTATTTTTTTGAGACAGAGTCTTGCTCTGTTGCCCAGGCAGGAGTGCAGTGGCGTGATCTCGATTCACTGCAACCTCTGTCTCCCGGCTTCAAAGGAGTCTCCTGTCTCAGCCTCCCCAGTAGCTGGGATTACAGGTGTATGCCACCATGCCTGGCTAATTTTTTTGTTTTTTGGGGTTTTTTTTCGTATTTTTAGTAGAAACAGGGTTTCACCATGTTGGCCAGGCTGGTCTCGAAATCCTGGCCTTGTGATTCGCGTGCCTCAGCCTCCCAAAGGGCTGGGATTACAAACGTGAGCCACCGCGCCCAGCTTCAAAAAGTTTTAAGCAGAGCTCAGTGGTCTTAACCACAGGCACATCGGAGGAGAATTTTTGAAAAACTTTCCAGCTTCCTCAATAGGAATGGAATCCAAACTCCGAATTGATGACTCCTTTGAGGAAGTCGAGAGCTGTAAGGAAAGCCAGGAACCGGGACAAGGGAGAGATGCGTCCCGAATGATCCTGTGCCAATTCTTTCTGGAATCCTTGATGTGATCTCAGCTGCCTTTTCTATACATGACACAGTGATTGTGGCACCCACTGGTCTAGCTGTGGTCTACAAGGAACCCCCAAAGGGAAGGGCACAGTGAGCAGGGGCATCCGCCTGAGTGACGAGGATTTGAGAGGGCAGGATGGTTGCAGGGAGAGGACTTGCCAAATACCATGTGTCTGGACTTAGACTGCCTGGTTCAAATTGGACTTCACCCTTTTTGACTTCGTGATCTGGTACAAGCTACATGAAAATCCGTTGCGCTTTTTCTAGTCTGTAAAATCATCATGAAATGTGCACTAATAACGTGGAGACTATGCAGATGAAATGAAACAAGCTGCATAGAGCACAGAGCTCAGAGTCTGGCCTTTAGGAAGCCCTCAGTAAGGGTTCATGATGCCATGGTGTCTGTCGTCATCCTCTTTATCCTCATCATCACCTTCAGAATCTCTTTGTTGTTCTTAGGGAATAGTTTAGAGGGACTGATTCCCTGCTATCATGGGTGAGATGTCTATGAAAAGGACAACCAGTGGGGGAGGAAAGCAAAATTTTGAATAAGATTTCTGAGACCCCCAGCACAACCAAGAACAGAAACTGCACAGTCTGCTGAGCAGAGAGTTGCATATTGGTTTCCTCCCATCTGCCCACCACACTCTCCTGTTTGTCCTGAGGATGAGGAAACAAACAAGGCTCCCGACCATCCTTCAGCACTCACTTGAAGGTGTGGCCTCCCCCTCCACAGCTGTGGGTATTTCAAGTCGTGTGGGACAAGAGACTGAGAAAAGAAATAAGACACAGAGACAAAATATGGAGAAACAACAGTGGGCCTAGGGGACCAGCGCTCAGCATACCAAGGACCTGCACTGGCACAGGCCTCTGAGTTCCCTCAGTTTTTATTGATTATTATTTTAGCAAAAAGGAATGTAGTAGGAGGGCAGGGTGATAATAAGGAGAAGGCCAGCAACGAACATGTGAGCAATAGAATCTATGTCATAATGAAGTTCAAGGGAAGGTACTATGACCGGACGTGTACCTAAGCCAGATTTATGTTTCTCTCCACCCAAACATCTCAGTGGAGTAAAGAATGACAAGGCAGCATTGCTGCAAACATGTCTCGCCTCTCACCATAGGGCGGTTTTTCTCCCATCTCAGAATTGAACAAATGTACAATCGGGTTTTATACCGAGACATTCAGTTCCCAGCGGCAGGCAGGAGACAGCGGCCTCCCTCTCTCTCAACTGCAAGAGGCTTTCCTCTTTCACTAATCCACCTCAGCACAGACCCTTTACGGGGGTCGGTCTGGGGGACGGTCAGGTCTTTCTCATCCCATGAGGCCATATTTCAGACTATCACATGGCGTGAAACCTTGGACAATACCCTGCTTTCAAGGGCAGGGCTCCTTGCGGCTTTCCACAGTGTATTGTCCCCCTGGTTTATTGAAACTAGAGAATGGCGACGACTTTTACAAAGTATACTGCTTGGAAACATCTTGTTAACAAGGCACGTTCTGCACAGCCCCAGATCCCTTAAACCTTGATTTCATACAACACATGTTTTTGTGAACTTCAGGTTGGGTCAAAGTGGCTGGGGCAAAGCTACACATTAACAACATCTCAGCAAAGCAATTGTTGAAAGTACAGGTCTTTCTCCGAATGGAGTCTCTTATGTCTTTCCTTTCTACATAGACACAGTAAGAGTCTGATCTCTCTTTCTTTTCCCTACACTCACTGAACTGCCTCTCCCCTCTGCTGGGACATGACCACGGAGAACAGGTCCACTGTCCTCCCTGCGTGGTGCACCGTGGAGGCTCAGACTGCGTCCTCAGGGCTGGCAAGAAGACAGGGTGAGACATGAGCCTCCTGATACAGGTGACGGCTGTGGAGCCCACAGGACTGCAACCTCACACTGCAGGGCTGGAGGCACAGACTGAGTATTTACTATTCTGTGGCCTGGGGGGCTGAGGCACAGAGCTCCTCATTAGCCAAAGTCTCCCAAGTTCCCCAACCTCTAAGGATTTCCTCATAATAATGCAAGAAGAAGAAGAGAAAAGTGAGTGTCTATAGAAGCTTTGGGGCTCCTCCTCTAATCAGGAGAAAGCTGGTGTGTATTCTTCGCTTCTTTCTTTTCTTTTTAAACATCCGACTGCTTTAATTTTCATCTTTTATTATCGGAAAATATACCACGTATAAATATTAAAAATTATAAATATATATAAGTTCATATAGAATGGCCAGTATAAACATTTACAATTTCCACTGTTTTTCAGTTTACAGATTAATGACATTAAGTACGTTCATATTGTTTAGCAACCATCACCGCCATCGTCTCCGGAACAGTTTTATCTTTCAAAATGGAAATTCCACCCATTCACCAAGCTCTCCATTCCTCTCTCTTGCCCACCCCAGGCGGCCACCTTTCTAGTTTGCAACTCTATGAGTTTAACTACTCTAGACACTTGATAGATAAGTGGAATCATACTGTGTTTAATTTTTTTGTTTTGGAGACAGAGTCTTTCTCTGTCACCCAGGCTGGAGTGCAGTGGCGTGATCTCGGCTCACTGCAACGTCCACATCGTGGGTTCAAGCGATTCTTGTGTCTCAGTCTCCCAAGTAGCTGGGATTACAGGCGTGCGCCACCACGCCCAGCTAATTTTTGGATTTTTAATAGAGAAGAGCTTTCACCATATTGGCCAGGCTGCTCTTGAACTCCTGACCTGAAGTGATCCGCCTGGCTCAGCCTCCCTAAGTGCTGGTGTTACAGGTGCGAGCCACTGAGCCTGGGCCTGTTTAACCTTTTGGGATTTATTTATTTCACTGACGATAATGTCTTCAAGGTTCATCCATGTTGCGGCCTGCGTCAGAAGTGCCTGTCTGTTTTTTTTTTTTTGTTTTTTGTTTGTTCGTTTGACTTTGTTTTGTTTTGTGTTTCCATGGAGTCTCACTCTGTCGCACAGGCTGGAGTACAGTGGCACAATCTGGGCTCACCTCCGCTTCCCGGGTTCCAGCGATTCTTGTGCCACATCCTCCCGAGTAGCTGGGACTATAGGCACACGCCACCATGCTCATCTCATTTTTTGCATTTTCAGTAGAGACAGGGTTTCACCAAGATGGCCAGGCTGGTCTTGAATTCCTGACCTCAGGTGATCCGCCCGTCTCGGTCTTCCAAGACGCTGCGATTACAGGCGTGAGCCACCGCACCGGCCAGAAGTGCCTACCTTTTGAAGGCTGAATAGTCTTCCATTGTGTGAAGGAACTGCAGTGTGCTTTTTCATTCATCTGTCCACGAACCCTTGGGTTGCTTCCACATTTTGGCTTTTGTGAATAATGCTGCTATGAATATGGGTGTACACAAATCTGTCTTCCACTCCTGGCTTGTAATTCTTTTTGGTAGGTACCCACAAATGCAACGGCGGCAACATCCGATCATTCTGTTTCTAATTTTTCCAGTAGACGTCATACTATTTTCCCCGTTCCTTCACGGTTTTACATTCCCTCCGATCAGATTCAGTCATCGCTACTTCCCTCTAGTCTCACCAATGCCTGTTTGTTTATCATATCCATCCTAATGTGTGGTGTCACATTCTTGGTTTGATTTGCGCTTCCCTATAATGAGTGATTTTGAACATCATTTTAGATGCTTATTGGCCATTACGATATCTTCTTTAGGAACACGTCTACTCGAGTCTTCTGACCACTGTTGATGGGATGCTTTGGGTTTCTTGTTGTTTAGTTCTAGCTGTTCTTTATATATGATGGATATCAGCCTCTTTTCAGATATATGCTTTGCAAATATTTTTCCTAATCCATGGGTTATCTTTTCACTCAGTTCGCCGTGGTTTTTGCTGCACAAAAGTGTCTGTCATTTAGATGTAATCCAAGGAATGTAATTTTCTTTTGTTGCCTATGCTTTTGGTGTCATATCCCAGAGAACATTGCCCAATCTGATGTCATGAAAGCATGGCCAATGTTTTCCTTTAGGCGAATGATTCTTTTAGAGCTTGGAGTGAGGTCTTTGATCCAGTTTGTGTTAATTTTTGCACCTGGTGTGACATAGGGTCCACCTTCATTCTTCTGCATGTGGAAATCAAGTTTCTCCAACACCATTTCTTGAAAAAGCTGTTTTTCCACCAATGAGCTTTCTTACCACTCATGTTAAAAATCATTTAAACATACAGGTACCAAGTTATTTCTGGGCTCCAAAATAAACAAACAACAACAGACAACAGATAAGGTTACAGCATGGCCTGGCGCGGTCGCTCACGCCTGTAATCCCAGCACTTTGGGAAGCCGAGGTGGGCGGATCACGTGAGGTCAGGAGTTGAAGACCAGCCTGACCGACAGGGAGAAACCCCCATCTCTACTACAGGCGCATGCCTATAATCCCAGCTACTCGGGAGGTGGAGGCAGGAGAATCGCTTGAACCCAGGAGACAGAGGTTGCTGTGAGCCAAGATTGCACCATGACACTCCAGCCTGGGCAACAAGAGTGAAACTCCATCTCAAAACAAAAAACAAACAAACAAAAAAAAGCAGCATGACTTCAAGAGCAGAAAGAGAAGAGCTTAAAAACCAGCATAATGAGAAAGGAAGTTTCTTACCAAAGCATCTGGAAATATTCAAGAACTAAAATTTTCACACTGTACTATCAAACACTAGAATTCACTTATTCCATCCTTCTGTATTTTGGGACCCAATTATCCACTTGTCTTCATTCCCCATCCCACCCCTTTTCTTCCTAGCGTCTGCTAACCACCTTTATACTTTCCACCTTCCTGAGATTCCTTTTCTGTGTAGTTGTGTGATGGAGTCTCTTTCTGTTGCCCAGATTGGAGTACACAGGCACAATCCGGGCTCACTGCAAGCTCCGCCTCCCTAGTTCAAGTGCTTCTTGGGCCTCAGCCCTCCGAGTAGCTGAGACTAGAGGCATGCGTCACCACGCCCGGCTAATTGTTTGTTTTTTCCGTAGAGACGGCGTTTCACCATGTTGGCCAAGCGGGTCTCGAACTCCTGGACTCAAGTGATCCGTGCGACTCAGCCTCCCAGAGTGCTGGGATTACAGGTCTGAGCCACCAATCCTGGCCAAGGTTTCCTTTTTTCTTCCTACATAGAAGTGAGGATATGAAATATTTGACATTCTGTGCCTGGCTTCTTTCATTTAATATACAGACCTGCAATCTCATCCATTTTGTCTGCAGTGGAGAGGACTTTCTTCCTCTTTAGGCTGAATAATACTTCACTGGGTGTGTATACCACAGTTTCTTCATTGAAACAAATTTCTAAAGAGCAAATATTTTTAAAGTCTCGGAATGTGAAACTTCAGGGATACTGTGCCCATTTTATTCTTTTCTATTTCCCATCTTGTGTATATGCAAGTGTATAACAAAGCAGCAATTGATGTGTGTATAAATCTATAACTTCAACAAATGTAAAATGTAAATGCTAAGTGGTGGCTGGGCGCGGTCGCTCATGCCTGTAATCCCAGTACTTTGGGAGGCAGAAGCGGGCGGATCACCTGAGGTCGGGAGTTCAAGACCAGCCTGACCAAAATGGAGAAACGCTGTCTCTACTAACAATACAAAAAAAAAAAAAAAAAAAGATAGCCAGGCATGGTAGCGCATGCCTGTAATCCCAGCTACTTGGAAGGCTGAGACAGGAGAATTGCTTGAATACGGGAGGCAGAGGTTGCAGTGAGCCGAGACTGTGCCATTGAACTCCAGCCTGGGCAACAAGAGTGAAACTCTGACTCAAAAAAAAAAAAAAAAAAAAGACAAGAAGGAAATAGAAAATGCGAAATGGTAAGAAAAAACAGCATAATAAACATTTGTGTGGTGTTGATGGACAATGCATTTGAAGATAATATTTGAAGAAATCATACTACAATTAATTTCTGTTCTTATTCATTGGAGCTTCATGCCTCTAAAATCTTCGTCATTGGAACTACGTCTGGTGCTTTAAAAGAAAAAAAAAAAAAATCCACCTACTCACACAGGTGCAAGGAAATCAGAATCTCAAGTATTGAGGCCCAGGCCTCACCATGCGTAAGCTCCCCAGGTGATTTGACTCAAAGCCAAGATTGAGGAACGGCGACATGGATCTCTCCACAGAACCTGCCTAAATAGATTCTCTAGAAGCAGTTTATAAAGAAATTCCACATGAACTGTGGAAGAGGATATGAATTTGATGTACAGTATGTCCTCACTTAACATCTTTGAAAGTCTCTTGGAAACTTCACCTTGAAGCAAAATTATGTATAGTGAAACCACTTATTTTTCATCAACAGTATAACTACACAACTTTGAACAACGAGTTGTGTTGGAGGACCTTCTGTACATTGTTTCCATAAAGTCAGTTTTCAGGGAATTCCGAAACGAAGTGAGGACTTCGTGTATATAAAGTGATGGTTGTGATTCCACCTGGATGACAAGGTTATTGCTCAGAGACTAAAAGAGGCCGCCTAGGTATGGAGGATTCTGTCATGAGGTTTCTGATAAACCAAGGATCCCAGAATCCTCACCCATTCCAGTTAAAGGCATAAAGAAGAAAGCAATATTCACAAAGGAAATGCGGAAAGGAATAAAAGCCATCAAGCCACAAAAATAATGTGACTAAGGGGCAGGATTTGCAGATGTAGAGATTTAATGTGGTTACCCTTTCTCACTCACACAAGAAAAAGGATGGAACAGATCATGAGATTCGACTGTTTTGCTGTGCAGCCTCCGCAGGGCACTTTGTATGTCCCTGTTTCTCAGGCTGTAGATGAAAAGGTTCAGCATGAGGGTGACCACAGCGTACATCACTGATGCCACCACACCATTCCTGGGGGGTGGTGACACAGCTGAAGCCAGGTACATGCCAATGCCTGCTCCATAAAATCAGCAAACAGCCGCTAGGTGAGAGCCATAGGTGGAGAAGGCTTTATACTTCCCATCTGACGATGACATCCTTAGAATGGAGGGGAAAATTTTATAGTAAGACAAAAGGATCCCTGAAATGGGAAGAAAACCAAACATAGTACTATCAAAATATATGAATATGCTATTGATGACGCTGTCAGAACAAGCAAGTTTGAGAAGATGAGAGGGGTCACAGACAGAATTAGAGATTTCCACATTCTTGATGCTGGTGAATTGTAACACAATCCAACTGTGCAGCTGGGAATCCAACAGGCTAAGGAAAAAGGACACCAAAACGAAGAAGACACAGAGGTGAGGATTCACGATGACTGGGTAGTGCAGAGGGCAACAGATGGCTAGAAAGCAGTCATAGGCCATCACAGTCAGGAGCATGCCTTCTATACATGGAAAAAGGAGCAAGAAAGAAATCTGTGTCAGGCAGACTGCATGAGAGATGACTCTGCTATGCGCCGGCATGTCCACAATCATCTTGGGAACCGTGGCCGAGGTGAAACCGATGTCAGCCCAGCACATGTTGGAGAGGAAGAAGTACTTGGGGGTGTGGAGGGGGGAGTCAGAGCTGACAGCCAGGATGCTGAGCAGGTTCCTCAGCACCGTGACCAGATACATGGACAGGGACAGGGACAGCAAAGCGAGGACCGGCTGCAGTTCTGGATCCTCTGAGAGTCCCAGGAGGAGGAATTCTCAGACACCTGTGAGATTCTGTGGCCCTGTGTGTCTTGGACACCTTGAGAAGGAAAGAGGATTGGAAAAATAAAAGATAAAAACCAGCCCTTAATGCTGGATGCAAGCAATTCACAAGGAACATCTTCACACTTGCGGACCATACACCGCCAGCAATGTTTCTCCGTTGTGACAATTCCAAAAATCTCAGAATTATTACGTGATTTACTTTTTTGCTATATGAGGCTTTCAGTACATACTACTTTGGAGAAAAACCACGGAAGAATATTAGAAGACCAAAACGTCATATATAACAAATCCGTGATCTCCGTAAAATATGGCCCTACTCTTTTCAGAAAAAATACAATGCAATGAAAATGTCCTTCTCTCTTTCAGAAAAAGATCTCAGTCTAATTGAAAGAAATTAAGAAGCCGTGAAATACACTCTACTTTATTCTGACACCGTACTACAACTTCCATTGATGTAGAATATGTAAAAGGACGACACAAGAGCAAGGACCCCATTAGCTGAAAACGAAATCGAAACTTATAGTTCTCAATCGGAAGACCTTTTCACATGCCTGTCACTTTTCATATTTATTATCATCCTTCAGTTTTCTGACATAATTTTTTCATAAAAGTACATGCACACTCAAAAATGGGAGCTGTGTTTCCAAATGAATTGAATCTATAACTCTTGGCCCAGCACCATGGCTCACACCTGTAATCCCAGCACTTTGGGCAGCCGAGGCTGATGGATCATCTGAGGTCAGGAGTTCCAGACCAGCCTGGCCAACGTGGTGAAACCCCATCTCCAGTGAAAATAAAAAAAAATTAGCCGGGTGTGGTGGCGGGTAACCCTAGCTACTCGGGAGGCTGAAGCTGGAGAATCCCTTAGAACATGGAAGGCAGAGATTGGATACCCTGTGATAGGATTTTTGATATCCTAGGGAGATATTGCTCCTGACAGTAGAGTGGGCGTACACCCTGTGATATTATTTGTAATATCCTAGAAAGATATTGCTCCTAATATCACGGTGGCTCTACACCCTGTGATCTTAATTGTAATATCCTACAGAGATCTTACTCCTAATAATACAGTGGGTGTACACCCTGTGATATTATTCATAATATATCACAGAGATACGACTCCTGATATCACAGTGAGTGTACACCATGTTTGTACACCCTGTGATCTTATTTGTAAAAACTTAGAAAAATATTACAGCTAATATCAAAGTGGGTGTACACCCTGCGATGTTATTTATTATCTACTAGGTAAATATTACTCCTAATATCACATTGAGTGTACACCATGTGTGTACAGACTGTGAAATTATTCGTAATACCCTAGGAAGATATTTCTCCTCATATCACAGTGTGTGTATACCATGAGAGATTTTTTTTTCTAATATCCAGCGGGGGAGAGGTTGATATTGCTTCCAATATCACAGAAGGAGTACACCCCCCTGTGATATTTTTCCTAATATCCAGGAAAGGAGAGGATGACATTATTCGCAATATCACTGGGGGTGTACCACCTCCCGCCGGGATATTGTTCTTAATATCCGGAGGTGGAGAGTATGATGTCACTCCCAATAACACAGGGGGTGTACACCACCCCTGTTTGTAAACACCCCCTATGATATTGTTCCAAATGGCCTGTGAAATAGTAAACGTGACTCCCATTATCGCGGGGTGTGTTCAGCTCTGATGATATTGTTTTCTAACATCCAGGGAAAGAGAGTATGCGATTACTCCCAATATCACACGGGTTGTACACCCTTTTGTGTTTTGTGCCCAATATCCAGGAAAATAGAGGATGATATTACTCCCAATATCGAAGTAATTGTACAGCACCCCTGTGATATTCTTCCTAATATCCAGAAAGGAAAAGAATGCTATTACTCCCAACAGCGTAGGAAACGTATACCCGCGCTGTGATATCTTTCCCAGTATCCAGATGGGGAGAGGATTATATTACTTCCAATGTGGCAGGGTGTGTACACTCCCTCTGTGATGTCATTGCTAACATCCAGGTTTGGGGAGGACGACATTACTCCCAATATCGCAGGGAGAGTACATCCCCCCGTGACCTTGTTAGTCATTTCCTGGGTGGAGAGGATGATCTTACTCCCAATATCGCAGGGGGTGTACACTCCCCTGTGAAAATCTTCCTATATTCAGAGGGAGAGAGGATGATGTTACTCCCAGTACCTCAGGGGGTTTCTACAGCCCTGTGATACTCTTCGTAATATCCACAGGGAGAGAGGATGATATTACTCCCAATATCGCAGGGGGTGTATACCCCTCCTGTAATATTGTTCTGAATACCCTGGGAGGGAGAGGATAAGGTTACGTTGAATATCACAGGGAATGTACACCCTCCCCCTCTGATACCCTTCCTAGTGTCCAGGGGAAGAGAGGAAAATTTCACTCCCAATATCACAGAGGTAGTACACCCCACCTGTGATGTTGTTCCCAATATGCAAGGGGGGAGAGGATGATACTACTCTCAATATCGCAGGGCTGTTCACATCCCCAGTGACATTTTTTCCTAATATCTAGGGCAGAGACAATTATATGACAGCAAAGGTCGCAGGGTCTGTACATCCCTTCCTGATATTGTTCCTAATATCCAGGGGGGAAGAAGATGATATCAAATATGAAAGGGGGTGTACATCCCCCACCCCTATGATATTGTTCTTAATAATCGTGAGGGGAGACGATGATATTTCTCCAAATATCGCAGGGGTTGTTCACAACCCCCAGTGATATTGTTTCTGATATCCGGGGGGGTAGAAAATCATATTACTTCCAATATTGCGGGCGATGTATACCCCACCTGAAATATGGCACCGAATATCCAAAGAGGGAGAGGATGGTATTCATACCAATATCGAAGTGTGTGTCCACGCCCCTTATCATATGGTTTTTAGTATCCAGTGGGCGGGAGGATGATATTAGTCCCAACATCCCAGAGGGTGTATACTACTCCTGTGATATTGTTCCTAACCTCCAGAAGGGAGAGGATGATATCACTCCCAATATCTCAGAAGTTGTATATTCCCCGTGATATTGTTCATCATATCCAGGGAGGCGCAGGATGACATTCCATTGAATTTCACGACAGGCCTACACGCACAGTGTGATACTGTTCCTACTATCCAAGAAGGAAGAGGATGATATTACTCCCAATAAAGCAGTGGGTGTACATCACCCCTGTGTTGTTGTCTGTAATATCCGGGGCCGGGGGAGGAGGGGAGAGGATAACCTTCCCTCAAATTTAGCAGGTGGTTTGACGCGCCTTGTGGTGTTGTTTTAAATATCCAGCGGGGAAGACAATAGTACTATTTTTGATAGTCCGATTCATCCGCTCCACCTTTCCGGAACTCTGAGGCTGGGAGGCAGCATGCAGGTTCCGTGTGATCCCCAATACCTTTGCCATCTTCTGTATCAAGGCAGCCAAAAACGCAGGCCCGTTGTCTGAACCGATACGTAAGCGCGGTCGAAATCTAGGAATCACATCTCGAAGAAGCACAGGGGTTACTTCACGAGCTTTCTCAGTTCGTGTTGGATAGGCCTCCACCCACCCAGAGTAGGTACGCCCAAGAACTGGTACATACTTGTTACCTCCACACTTTGGCATCTCTGTGAAGTCTACCTAGAGACCTTCAAAGGGGGCTGCTCCATAAGCTCGTATGCCGGGCGGAACAGCTGGACCTTGCCTCGCATCATGCTGTTGGCAGGTAACACACCGCTGCCTCACCGTTTTGGCAAGGGCTGACAAAGGCGAGATGTAGAAATACCGGCCTAACAACTTTTCCAGTGACTCCTGACCTCGATGGGTGGTTTCTTGCACAGCCAGTACAACTGCAGCTCCTAGCAGCTGTGGCACAGCTACTCTCCCATCTGGTAACCGAATCCATCCTTCCTCCATCACTTGTCCTTCCCTCTACCTGGAGAAAGTCCTTTTCTTCTTTAGAAGAAGGAGATCCAAGATCAGGTGCTTGAGGGAGCACTGATGCCCAGAAGGGGGCAGATGCTGCTTTTCGAGCCTCTGAGTCAGCGCGGGAATTCCCCAAACCCAGCAAGAGGGAAGCTTGCTGGTGTCCTCTGCAGTGCCTAACTGCCACCTTGCGGGGTTTCCATACTGCTTCTAATGATTACAGGCTTTCTTCTTGATATTTTCTGTCTTTTCCCCCAGAGTTCAATAGGCCCTTTTCTTTCTATCACGCTCAATGCACTTGAAGGGTTAAAAAGACATACCGAGAATCAGTGTAAATGTTGACAGTCTCACCCTCACTGAGTTCTAAAGCCCCAGTGAAAGCAATGAGTTCAGCTTTCTGGGCTGAAGTGGCCTGGGGCAACGATCTGGCTTCAACAACCGTGTCCAGGGTTATCACTGCATACCCTGCACCTCTCTCTCCTTGGGGGTTGAAGAAGCTGCTCCCATCTACGTATATTTCCCAGTGTACTGATGCCCAAGGCTGGTCCCGGAGATCAGGTCTGCTAGAGTCAATTGAGTCCAACACTTCTACACAATCAGGCTCGACAGGGCTCTCTGATACCGGCAGCAAGGTGGCGGGGTGTAGGATGTTGCAAACTTCAATGGTTATACGGGGATTTTCACAGAGCAAAGTTTGGTACTTGGTCAGTCTGGCATTCGTTAGCCAATGATGTTCTTTAGTATTCATTAAAAGTCACCACAGCATGGGAGGCCTTTATGTTCAGGTTTCGCCCAAGAGTCAGCTTATTTGCTTCTTGTACTAGCAGGGCAGTTGCTGCCAAGGCCCTCCAACAGGGAGGCCATCCTTTAGAGACCCTGTCTAGTTGTTGAGAGAGGTAGGCCACCGGCCTCGGCCAGGGCCCCACAGTTTGGGTTCAAAGTCCAGCTGCCATCTTTTCTCTCTCTGATGTATACAATGGAAAAGGCTTTGTCAGATCGGGTAGCCTCAGGGCTGGGGCTGCCAGAAGTTTTTCCTTTAACTCATGAAAGACTTGCTGTTGTTGGGATCCACATTCCAAAGTTTCCCAGTCCCCGCCCCCTTCGTGACTTCATACAAAAACTTGGCTAATACTGCAAAGTTTGGTATCCACTGTCTACAAAGCCCCACAGCTCCTAAGAATTCTCTCACCTGCCTTCTGCTCTTAGGCTCCGCTAGATGGCAAATGACCTGCTTTCTTTCTGATCCTGGGCTGCGTTCCGACCCCTGTCGGATAGTAAATCCCAAGTAACGTACCTGCTGTCGGCAGATCTGAGCTTCCTTCTTGGACACCTTCTACCCACAGTCCTCCAGGTGCTGGTGTAGGGCATCTGTTCCCTTGGCACACCCGACTGCGGTGGGGTGTCCCAGCAGAAGGTCATCAACCTACTGGAGCAACACGCAGCCTAGGTCTCTGCTGGGAAACTTCTGGAGGTCTCGAGCCCATGCCTCCCCAAAGATGGTGGGGGAGTTCTTGAACCCTTGGGGAAGTCCGGTCCAAGTGTACTGAGTAGTGACACGTGACTCCGGATCTTCCCACTGAAAGGCAAAGAGCTGCTGCCTCTCAAGGGCTAATCTGATAGGAAAGAAAGCGTCTTTCAGGTCCAAGCTGGTGAACCAGCTGTCCTCAGCTGGCGGCAACCACAACAATGTGGACGAGTTAGGTACTGTTGGATGTAAAGTCAGTGTGGCTTGATGAAGCAAGCGCAAATCCTGTACCGGCCGGTAGTCCTTGGTCCGTGGCTTGGGAACAGGCAGGAGGGGAGTGTTCCATGGACACTGACAAGGAACAATCATTCCAAAAGTTCTTAGGTGCTTGAGACGGACCTGGATACCTTGAAGGGATTCTCTGGGTACGGGCTCCTGTTTTTGCCTCACCGGCTGGACCCCAGTCTTAACTGGCCAATCCCAGAGGGTTCTCTTCTGCCCGTACTCTTGGCCACTGCTTAGCCAGAGCTGGTCTTCTCTCTTGGTCTGGCTCAGTTCAGAAAAGTCTCCATTCCTCCTCTCGGGGGACCATAAGCGTCATAATGACTCCCATTCTGGGTAACTTTAGCAGTGAAGAGCCGTGCTCTGTGAAAGAGGCAGTGGCTCTCAGCTTGCTGAGCAAGTCCCTTCCCGAAAAGGTCAAGAGACAGTCAGGCATGTACCAAAACTGATGAATGACTTTATGTCCTCCTACAGTACAAGTCCGAGGCAAGCAGAAAGCTTGCTTTGCTGAAACCCCCGTGGCTCCGATGACCTCAATAGTCTTTTTGGATTAGGGGGCTACCGGGGCGCTTACTAGCGAATGTTCAGCACCGCTATCTACAAGAAAGTCAATGTCTCCACCCCAGACTGTCATTCTGACCAGAAGTCAGAATGGGGACGCTTGAGCCCGGTCTCCCTCAGTCCAAGAACCCTTCTTCCAGGTTGAGCACGGCCCCTTCCTCATTGTCTGGGGCCTCCTGCTCTGAGTCACCTTGTTTTCTTTTCAGCTCAGGGCATTTGTTCTTCCACTGTCCTATTTCTTTACAATCAGCACACTTGTTACGCTGCAAACTCTGACAGCCAAGCTGAGTTTCTTTCCCAGGGCCCCCCTTCCCTTGCCTCTTTGGGGGGGCCCCTCTGATTGCTGAAGCTGACAAACAGGTCGGCGTGTCGCCGGGCCTGACTTCCATTCTCTCTGCGGTTTTCCTTACGGCTTACTGCATCCCTGTTTACAAACACCTGGCTAGCTATTTCTAGTAATTGGGATGGATTCATGCCTGCAAGCCCAGTCTGTTTCTGCAGTTTTCTTCTCATGTCTTCTGAGTTTTGATGGACTAAAGCCATGTGAATCATGCGCTGATTTTCAGGGCTATCGGGATCAAAGGGAGTATACATATGATAGGCCTCACACATTCTCTCGTAGAATTGTGCTGGACATTCTTCTTTTCCCTGAATGACTTCAGAGAGCTTGTTAACGTTTGTGGCCTTCTGAGCTCCCCTCATTAGTCCTTCGAACAGAGCTTCCCTGTCTCGGTTTAGCCTTTGCATATCCTCTCTTTCATGTGGGTCCAACGGGGGGTCGGTTCCGGGCAACTGGGTCCTTCCATACTCTTGGGGCGTTGATAATCAGCTGCTGCATGTTCCTCTAGCCACTTAGTTGCTGCTGGGAGGACTCTCCACCTTTCTTCGCTGTTAAAGAGGAAAATGAGCAACTGGTGCCAATCAGCCCAGGTGTGGTTGTGGGTCTGGATAACAGTTTGGAGCAAATCAATTAGGGCTTGTGGCTTCTCGGTATAGGGCGGTGAACTGTTTTTCCAGTTGAGAAGGTCGACGCAGGTGAAGGGCTGGTACCCAAAAACACGGCTTTCCACCACATGAGCATTTTCATTTATCCCAGTCTACCGCTGCTCCCTCAGGGGCATTTGTGTCCCCGTTTTGGGTCGTAAACGAGCTGCCGAGGAAGGCGTGGAATGGCGCAATGCTACTTACCGCAATTAATAATCTCAATTATTAATTGACACTAATAATTATCAATATTAATAACCAATAATATAATTTTTAAAATCAATACCGATACTAATGATAATTAATGTTAAATAGTTATACTAACGATAACAATACATGATTAATATTAATGATTAATGATGCCTGATATCAATAACTGATATTGATCTTATTCATTAGAAAACAGTAATATTAGCTCCTAATAATTAACATTAATATTAATAATCTGAAAACTTTTTATTAGCAATTATTTCTTAATATTAATATTAATATCGGCCATTCATATTCAAGTTCATAAAAAATAAGGGATAATTCACACTAATATTACTCCCTAATACCTCAGTGGGTGTACACCCACCTGTGATATTTCTCGTAATGTTCAGGGAGGGAGAGAGCATGATATTACGTTCAATATCGCAGTAGGTGTACACCCAGCCTGTGATATTGATCCGAATATAATCTCCAGGGGGTGGAGTATGACATTACTCCCAATATAGCACTGGGTGTGCATACACCCGGTGATTTTGTTCCTAACATTAACGGAAGAAGAGAATGCTGTTACTCCCAACATCGTAGGAAGGGTACACCCCCGTGTGAGATGGTCCTTAATAACATTCCAAGGCGGAGGGGGTGATATGACTACATATATGGCAGAAAGTGGACACCCCCAAGGATATTGTTCCCACAATCCTGGAGGGAAGAGGATGATATTACTTTCAGTATCACAGAAGGTGAACATGCCCACACTGATATTGTTTCTAATTGCAACGTGGGAGAGGAGGATATGACACGCGATATCCCACGGAGCAGAAACACCGCTGTGATACTGCTCTTCATATTCAGGGAGGAAGAGGATGATATGACTCCCAATACAGACGGCTGTACAACCTCTGTACAACGGGGTGTACACTGGTGGGTGAAACAGTTCATAATCTCCAGAGCGGGAGACGATATTACTCACAATATGATAAACAGGATGTGAGTCCACCGCGGATCCTAAAAACCAGGGTGTCCAGAGGGGCTGGCTTTTACTCTCCGCATCGCGGGGCGTGACTCACACCCCTGCGATGGGAGTCCTAAGAGCCAGGGGGTAAGAGGGGCGTGCTCTTAATCCCCTCATCGATGGGCGTGCATCACACCACAGAGATGGGGGTTCTAAGAGCCAGGCGGAAAAGAGGGGCTGGCTCTTACTACAGGCATTGCGGGGCGTGCCTCATCCCCCTGCGATGGGGATCCTAGGAGCCAGGGGGGCAAGAGGGGCTGACTATTGCACATCGCATCGCGGGGAGTGCCTCACCCCCCTGTGATGGGATTTCTAAGAGCCAGGGAGGCAAGCGGGGCTGCAGGAGACAGTGGCGGTCCTCCATCTCAACTGCAAGAGGCTTTCCTCTTTGACGAATCCACCTCAGCACAGAACTTTCACGGGTGTCAGGCTGGGGGCGAGTCAGGTTTTTCCCATTCTACGAGGCCATATTTCAGAATGTCAAAAGGGGAGGAACTTTGGAAAATAACCTGCTTTCAGTGGCAGAGGTCCCTGTGGCTTTCCACGGTGCATTGTGCCCCTGGTTTATTGAGACTAGAGAATGGCAATGACTTTTACCAAGTATACTGCTCGTAAACATTTGGTTAACAAGGCACGCCCTGCACAGCCCTAGATCCCTTAAGCCTCGATTTTATACAACACAGGTTTTGGTGAGCTCCAAGTTGGGTCAAAGGGGCCGCGGCAAAGCTACAAATGATC
Organism: Pan troglodytes; assembly: GCF_028858775.2. NCBI lineage: Eukaryota > Metazoa > Chordata > Mammalia > Primates > Hominidae > Pan > Pan troglodytes. The sequence continues at coordinate 19,448,514 of NC_072405.2, forward strand.
AACATCTCAGCAAAGCAATTGTTTAAAGTACAGATCTTTTTCAAAATGGAGTCTCTTATGTCTTCCCCTTCTACATAGACACAGTGACAGTCTGATCTCCCTTTCTTTACCCTACATCCAAGGGCTTGAACATTTCTTGACTTTTTGGCAATCCAAATCGTTATGTCTCCGAAACCGAGTTGACTGAGGGGACCGCAGGGCTGGGCAGGACCTTTGACTTCGTATACAACCACAGGAGCAAGAAAACCTCAGCCCCACTCTACCAACACGCACCTAGTAAAATTCCGCCAACCGAATCTCACCCACGCTAACACGTGGGGAGCGTTGCTTGCACCACGAGTCCCCATTTGACTCAACCGCCGATGCCAAGTGTGTGGTTCCAGTTGCGACGGCCCCCCGTGAAGTGGCTTCCGGATGTGCGAATGAACCAGGCAGAGTTTCACTGGCCAGATAGACCCCAGCAAAGCTGAAGTCAACTCCCACATTTGGGATGCATTTCAGAGGTAAAACATTCATCCCGTCTTCTTTCCGGATGTCTGACACCGTGGTTCTCCCCCTGATCCTAAGAGTAGCTGAGGTAGAGACTCACTGAAAGATCTAGGCAGGGATATCCCATCATGCACAGGCTCTCTCCATTCTCTGACCTGGGAACAACTCTGAGCAGGATTCCACATCTAGGGGGCCTCGGAACTGAGCGGGATTTTCTGAGACACACCAAATGGCTGCTCCCTTTCCGCCGCTGTTGAGGGTCGTTATCTGGATTATCCAGATCACCTAGAAAGTATCCGTATCCAGAATCAATAAGATCGACTCTCTGCTCCTCTGACAGCAGAAGGAGCAGGACCATAAGGAACCAAAGAGCGTGGAAGGAAACGATGTGACAGGAAAGCTCAGAGAACGGCCACAGGGGGTCGTCAGCAGGCCTTCCCACCTGAATCATGAATAATTAATGAAGCGCAAATCAAAGGGGACTCGAGTTTCAGCAGGAGCAATTCATCCAACGGGAGATCGCCGGAGGGCCAACACGATTGAGAGACTGGGAGCCGGGTGCAGTGTCAAAGGGGACGCGACTGGTTCCAAAGCTCAAGAACACCATGGGGTCACTTGGGCTACGTGAGAAAATGCCCCAGTGTGCTGGTTCATCATTCCGACTCCTGCCTGTCTCTTCCCGTCCAAGGAACATGGACCCTAAGTCGTGCAGCTGCAGATGACCATGGGCAGAATTAGGGGCCGTGGCACAAAAGTTCACCGACACGGGAGTTCCACAGAAGGTGCGGTGGATCTTCGCAAATCCAGAGACATGGCAATGGGACCCAGGGAATTAGAGCCTCACAGGCGTCCGGGACACTTTTCAGGCATAATGCCTGGAGTCGCAAGACGAGCTGAAAAAGGAGCCAGGCACTGAAGGACAAAGCGTTGTTGACTTTCCTCATCTGTGTTTCCCAGTGCGGTCCAATTCACGGTGGTTTCCAAGCGCCTCCTGGAGGAGAAAACACATGAGGGTGCGGTCAGGGTTCTCTGCTGACAGACTTACCTTGGGGAAGAAAGAGAAGCTCTGAAGATGGATCATGGCCGTGACTGCATGTCAAGGAGAATCTCCTTGATGACACTGAGGCCTACGTCGAGATAGACTAAATGTGGTCCAATTAAAAGGTGTCTATTTTACCACATTTTTTAAAACAAAACAAAACAAAACAAAAAGATCGAAAAGAAGACAGGGGTACAGGCACCAGTGTTACATGTCTGACGGGGAGCATCTATTCTTCAAAGCTTGCAGCTGTACACGTAGGTTTTAGAATGTCTGTCAGCAGTGGACATGATCTTAGAGTGGGCTGTGCAGATAGACCTTTCCAGGTCACGTAATTGGATTAAGTTAATTGCAATTAAGGTACAGGTAACTGATTAGGTTAGGGTAGGTTCCACGTCAGGTGACCAGTGGCAGTATAAAAGGCAGCCTGGAAAGCAGAGGTCCCTCTCCGCCCCTTCCTCCATCGTCCTGGATGCTGCATCGCTTCCAGCGGGGCTGCTCCAGCACCTGCCCATCTCAGCGCCAGCCGGGGAAAGAAAGTAGACATGTAATTTCAGGTTAGTTTCACTGAACAATTGTTTCTTGCACGCAATCCCTGAGGGGTGTGGGGGTGGGGGGAAGAGACAAAGGAGGCCGAAAGAAACCGATCACACTGGGGCTTGCTGGTGGGGTAGGATGTGTTCTCGTTACTAGTAATTCTTGCAACAGAAAACGAGAAAACATATCCGTGTCCACGTGTGGGATAAGACCAAGATGGGAATGCGAAAAGAAATGTACTGCAGCATGCTGAATTGGTGGGTAAATGGAAAAAGGACTTTGGAAAAAAGGGTGGTTTGCCCTTCAGCCGTGTAAGACGTCGATACGATATGGCACTTGTTCCCCGTTTGTTCAGATGAATTCGTGTGGTATGCGTAAAATACCAGAAAAAATAAATAAGTAAAGAGGGGCTGGAGCTAAAGCCAAAAGGTAGAACAGGAAAGACCATCACCTGCTAGTGTGGTAGAGAGGAAGGTAACTTCTCTCTATGAATTTGTGTTTGGAAGTTGCCTAATGAAATGGCCAGAGTAGCGATTCAAGTTTTCACAGGAAGCATCCCTTATCCCTGACTTGAAACAGACCTGCCAAAGGGTGGCGCAAGCCATGCCCTGTGCCTTCGATCATTCTGTCCGTCAAGGGAGATAGAATCACCGTGTCTTCTACCGGAGTGAATCGTGAGAGACCTAAGTCCAGTCTCCAGAATCAGTTGCTTGTTTGGGGTTGAAAGCTCAACTCCCCATACCTAGGCCACGGGCCCTGTGGCAGGTGCGGTTTACTCTTGGACTAGGTAGTCATGGCAGAGGAACACACAGTATCCGAGGATGCACACAGCACATTGTGTTCTACAGATTTGACCGACTGGTGGTGAGGTCTCCTCATGACCACACCGGCAGGGAGTTAGCAGGTGGCTTCCTGTGGGTGTGTGAATATCCAATGTGCTTAACCATCGACATGTGTGTGTTTGTGTGTGTTTCAGGTGACCCAACAGTCAACCCCTGAAAAAGGCGGTCACAAAACCCCCAGGCGACGAAGATGATGGCACGTCGGGACCCCAAATCTTGGGCCAAGAGACTGGTGAGAGCCCAGACCCTCCAGAAGCAGCGGAGGGCCCCAGTTGGGCCAAGGGCTCCCCCGCCCGATGAAGAAGATCCCAGGGTAAGTCTAGCCCTGGATCTCTTGGGTATCGGGGTGGGGGTGGGGACGGGGGGGAGGGGGTGTCACACGGTCCTCAGAGACTGGGTTGGATTCCAAAGAGCTCTGTCACCACCACCCAGGTTGCTTTTCCCATCCAAGGTGAGCGTGGCTTGGGACCTTCTCCCCGGCCCGATAGGTCCCTTGAGAGACTCTTGGGGGCAACCTCCCTTTCTACTTAGAGTCCTGCGTAGCCACGTTTGGCTGTGTTGTTGACATCGGGTTCACCATCGTGCCCCTTGGAACCTTGAGTCCTTCCTTTCAGAGTTCCTCCGTCACGTGGGCTTTGGGAGGGAACATCGTATCCGAACTCTCCCAGCACTTAACGGCCCCCATGCCGGTGTCCCCTCTTTGGAATCCTTATTCAGCTCTGAATTCACAATCCGTCCCGATGTGGACGTGGGATCGCTGCCTGTGGCTTCAGCTCACTCACCGACATCACTTCCTTTCCACCCACAGCTCAAGTGCAAAAACTGCGGGGCCTTTGGCCACACGGCCAGAAGTACCAGGTGCCCCATGAAGTGCTGGAAGGCAGCCCTGGTTCCAGCGACCTTGGGGAAAAAGGAAGGGAAGGAAAACCTGAAACCATGGAAGCCCCAGGTTGAAGCCAACCCGGGGCCCTTGAACAAGGATAAGGGAGAGAAGGAAGAGAGACCAAGGTGAGCAGTGGGAGGGGTTTTCACCACTCTTAGGGTACTGCCTCCTAAGGACATGGTGTCTCTGCACCTGCACACCGTGTGCCTTTCCGTCTCCGGGCCAGGGAAGGAACGCTGCAGAGAAATAGGCCGGAGCTCCGTGTCCTCCGGGGTTCCACACCCAGGAGCTCCTTGGGCTCTGGGAGATTCAGGGACGGGGAGAGGCGGGGGCGCTTCGTGCAGGTTCCCCACGACAGGGGGAAAAGCGATGGAATCCAAATCACAGTCCTTAGTTGGGAAGCCTAGAGGGCCACCTGGAGGATGGGAAGGTTGGCACGCGAGGGAAGGTGCAGAGGGGGAAAGGGCACCAGATGTCCATTTCTGTATCACAAAACACGGAATGGGGCTGGGCCCCACACAGGGTTCTCCCTGTCTCCTGGGGAAAACCAGAGGGCTCGGCCAGACCTTTTTCTGTTCTGCAGGCAACAAGACCCGCAGAGGAAGGCTCTCCTCCACATATTTTCCGGGAAACCTCCAGAGAAGCCGCTGCCGAATCGAAAAGGATCCACGGAATCTTCTGATTATCTGAGGGTGAGTGTCACCCTGGGCCCCTGATCCTTTCCTTCTCTAGGTCACCCTGGTTGATTTCCTTTTAGCTTCCCGTCTGCGGGAGGAAATCGGGGAACCCCTCTTTCTTGCCTTCTTGGGGTCAGGGACTCCACGATCCTTCCAGGTCAATTTGATTCCAGGCGAAGGCATCTGAAGATGCCGTATTTCCTGTTGCTTTCTTTCTGTCCAATTATGGCAAGCCTGCCAACAACATGTTCCTAGCGGCATGAGGAAATTAGTCCCTCAGAGGCCCCAAACGTGGAGAAGGCTAAACCCAGGAACATGCATGTGTTCAGAGAAGACGTCCTGAGTACCCTTGAGCCACCAACCTGCCTTCGGAAGGGCATCAGTCCGTTCCACTTCATGGAAGGCTGAGTGGAGGCGCTTTGATCCAGTTAATGCCCAAGACGCGATCTTTTGAACAATGGTGTGCATAGATCAGCTACACATAGCTCGAGAGCGCATCTTTCATGTGTCTTGTCCCGATCAGCACTCAGGTGGACGGTCTGTCCCTGCTTCCAAGGACCGCCTGTCGATACTGTACTAAGAATTTCATGGCGTGTGCACCTTGTCTTTGGATATGCTTGATTTTCACGTTGGCTTCATGCGGTGGAACTTCTAACCTGTGTTGTTTCCTCTCTTTCAGGTTGCAAGCGGGCCAATGCCGGTCCACACAACCAGTAAGAGGCCGCGCCTGGACCCTGTCCTCGCTGATCGCTCAGCTACCGAAACGTCTGACAAGGGCTCCGTCTTGGCTTCACCGTCTCCCCTCAGAAAAGCCAGTCTGAGCTCCTCCTCAAGTCTTGGACCAAAGGAAAGACAGACAGGGGCTGCGGCCGACATCCCTCAGCCTGCAGTCAGGCAGCAGGGCCCCGAGCCTCTCCTCGTGGTGAAGCCGACACACAGCAGCCCTGACGGTGGCTGCCGAGAAGTTCCCCAGGCTGCCTCCAAAACCCACGGCCTGCTCCAGGCCATCAGACCCCAGGCACAAGACAAACGTCCTGCGGTGACCTCACAGCCCTGCCCGCCAGCCGCCACACACAGCTTGGGCCTAGGCTCCAATCTCAGCTTCGGGCCAGGAGCCAAGAGACCTGCCCAGGCTCCGATTCAGGCTTGCCTGAACCGGACTGAACCAAGAAACCGAGACTGGGTCCCTTCCAGATCCCCGGAAGCGCCATCCAGGGAGGTGAGCTGGGGGCCCCGGAGAATCTCCAACCTCCGCCAGCCGCAACCGAACTTGGACCAAGTATGTCGCCCCAGATGGGCAGGAGGACACCCGCCCAGGTGCCCAGCGTCGACCGGCAGCCTCCGCACAGCAGATCTTGCCTGCCTACTGCCCAGGCCTGCACCATGTCCCATCACCCAGCGGCCAGCCATGATGGGGCCCAGCCTCTCAGAGTGCTCTTCCGGAGACTGGAAAACGGACGCTGGAGCTCCAGCCTCCTGGCGGCCCCCTCATTTCACTCTCCTGAGAAGCCGGGAGCCTTCCTCGCTCAGAGCCCTCATGTGTCAGAGAAGTCTGAGGGTCCCTGTGTTCGTGTCCCACCGAGCGTCCTCTATGAGGACCTTCAGGTTTCCTCCTCCTCAGAGGACAGCGATTCTGACCTGGAGTGAGACTGCAGGTGGCAGGGGCTCCTTGGCCTCCAGCTCCCGTGACTTGGAGGGGACTGTGGGACTGAGGAGCGCAGAGCAGAGAGCACTCTGTGCGGTGACTTTGAAGCTCCTCGGCTGTGGCGCTTCTGTGGATGTGGGAGCCCAGGCCAGGCAGGGAGCAGATGCAGGGACTCTGCCTCATTGAATTCTGGTGAGGGACATTGTAGTTCGCATGGTTCTCCGGAAATGCGCGAGGAAAAGCTTCCGTGCCAGTGATTCGTTGCCTCAGAAACTGCGTGACACGCAGGAGTCAGACTTCCGCTGGGACGTCAATAGGAAACTGGGGAATTACTGTGTATTTGCTCTCTAGATGACTGAATAAGGGAAAAGTTATGGAACCCTTATAGGTGCAGCCCTTCCGCTGTGCGCCGCCCTGAGAGCAGTGTTTCGGACGCTGGGAAGCGTGCTGTGCAAAGCGCTCTCGGGGTCTTTCCTCAGCCTCGAAAACTGGGCTGTGGAATGCCTTTGTACATATGTGTGTTGAATTTGTTTTGAAGTGAATAAAATTCTCAAAAAGATGACGTATTGTCTTTTGACTCTCATTCCGTGTTTGTGTTTAACTGATTTTCCAAGTGTAGTGGTGACGTGTCCCTTCACACCTGTGGGTGTTTCTAGTCGGGTGGGATGAGAGACGGAGAAAAGAAATAAGACACAGAGGCAAAGTATAGGGAAACAACAGTGGGTCCAGGGGACCGGCACTCAGCACACCAAGGACCTGCACCGGCACCAGCCTCTGAGTTCCCTCAGTTTTAATTGATTGTGATTTTCATTATTTCTGCAAAAAGGAATGTAATAGGAGAGCAGGGTGATAATAAGGAGAAGGTCAACAAAAAAAAAAAAAACATGTGAGCAAATGAATCTATATCATAAGTAAGTTCAAGGGAAGGTACTATGCCTGGACATGCACGTAGGCCAGATTTATGTTTCTCTCCACCCAAACATCTCAGCGGAGTAAAGAATAACAAGGCAGCATTACTGCCAACATGTCTCGCCTCCCGCCACAGGGCAGCTTTTCTCCGAGCTCAGAGTTGAACAAATGTACGATCGGGTTTTACACCGAGGCATTCAGTTCCCAGGGGTGAGCAGCAGACAGTGGCCTTCCTCCATCTCAACTTCAAGAGGCTTTCCTCTTTTACTAATCCACCTCAGCGCAGACGCTTTACGAGTGTCAGGCTAGGGGACAGTCAGGTCTTTTTTATCCCACAAGGCCATATTTCAGACTATCGCACGGGGAGAAACCTTGGACAATACCCTGCTTTCAAGGGCAGACGTCCCTGCAGCTTTCCACGATGCATTGTGCCCCTGGTTTATTAAGACTAGAGAATGGCCATGACTTTTACCAAGTATACTGCTTGTAAACATTTGGTTAACAAGGCACGTCCTGCACGGCCCTACATCCCTTAAACCTTGATTTTATACAACACAGGTTTTTATGAGCTCCAAGTTGGGTCAAAGCGGCTGGGGCAAAGCTACAAATGAACAACATCTCAGCAAAGCAATTGTTTAAAGTACAGGTCTTTTTCAAAATGGAGTCTCTTATGTCTTCCCTTTCGACATAGACACAGTGACAGTCTGATCTCTGTTTCTTTTCCCTACATCCAATGGCTTGAAAATTTCTTGACTTGTTAGCAATCCAAAGCGTTATGTCGCCGAAACAGAGTTGACTGAGGGGACCGCAGGGCTGGCAGGACCTCTGACTTCGTATACATCCACAGGAGCAAGAAAACCTCAGCCCCACTCTACCAACACGCACCTAGTAAAATTCCGCAAACCGAATCTCACGCACGCTAACACGTGGGGAGCATTGCTTGAACCACGAGTCCCCATTTGGCTCAACCGCCGATGCCAAGTGTGTGGTTCCAGTTGCGACGGCCCCCCGTGAAGTGGCTTCCGGATGTGCGAATGAACCAGGCAGAGTTTCACTGACCAAATAGACCCCAGCAAAGCTGTAGTTAACTCCCAGATTTGGGATGTACTTCAGAGGTAAAACATTCATCCCATCTTCTTTCCGGATGTCTGACACCGGGCCTTTCCATGGTTCTCCCCCTGATCCTAAGACTAGCTGAGGTAGCGACTCACTGAAAGATCTAGGCAGGGATATCCCATCATGCACAGACTCTCTCCATTCTCTGACCTTGGAACAACTCTGAGCAGGATTCCATATCTAGGAATCCTCGGAACTGAGCGGGATTTTCTGAGACACACCAAATGGCTGCTCCCTTTCCGCCGCTGTTGAGGTTCGTTATCTTGATTATCCAGATCACCTAGAAAGTATCCGTATCCAGAATCAATAAGATCTACTCTCTGCTCCTCTGACAGCAGAAGTAGCAGGACCACAATGAACCAAAAAGCGTGGAAGGAAACGATGTGACCGGAAAGCTCAGAGAACGGCCACAGGGAGTGGTAAGCAGGCCTTCCAACCTGAATCATGAATAATTAATGAATCGCAAATCAAAGGGGACTCGGGTTTCAGCAGGTGCAATTCATCCAACGGGAGATCGCCGGAGGGCCAACAAGATTGAGAAACTGGGAGTCGGGTGCAATGTCAAGGGGGACGCAACTGGTTCCAAAGCTCAAGAACACCATGGGGTCACTTGGGCTACATGAGAAAATGCCCCAGTGTGCTGGTTTATCATTCCGAATCCTGCCTGTCTCTTCCCGTCCAAGGAACACGGACCCTAACTCGTGCAGTTCTAGATGACCGTGGGCAGAATTAGGGGACGTGGCCCAAAAGTTCACCGACATGGGGGTTCCACAGAACGTCCGGTGGATCTTCGCAAATTCAGAGAAATGACAATGGGACCCAGGGAATTAGAGCCTCACAGGCGTCCGGGAGACTTTTCAGGCATAATGTCTGGTGTCGAAAGAGGAGCTGAAAAGGGAGCCAGGCACTGAAGGACAAAACGGTGTTGACTTTCTTCATCTGTGTTTCCCAGTGCAGTCCAATTCACTGTGGTAGAATTCATGTATTTATTTTACGTCGGCTTGTTGTTGCAAACTTTTGATGTTATTGATTTTTGGTTGGAGAGTTTCGGTTTGAAAAAGTAGATATTCTGAATATGGAGGTTGTCCAAGATTGTATCTCAAGGTGAGTCTACTTGATGCCAGCGAAGCATACTTTGACATATAATACATATGTTTTAATTATATTTTGTCTGTTTTAAAACAGTTTAAAAAATCACTTCGTGTAAAATGTCAGAGTTAGATACACCAATGTTAAATTTCTCATCACATGTCCAGAGGCAGTGTAAAATTCAGTCTTGAATGCAAAATTCCCAGCCACTTCTATGTGGAACTTTCTGCAGACTGAGATTGTGTCCAGCGTTTTCAGGGGGCGCAGGTGTGGTACGGGCTTGTCCTTGGCTTCCTGCTGAAGTTGGAATCCTGCAGATTGCTTAGGGGCGGTTTCTGCCTGTCCCTTCTTTCCAGGTCATCACTAACCTTTCCTGAGCCCCCATGGGGACTCAGAACTTATCTAGAGTCCCAGGTCGGCCTGGGATGCTGCCCTTGAGCCTCTGTTCTGCCCATGATGGTTCCATGCCACTGATCTGCTGGAACACATTCTGCAGAGGGATGGGCTGGCAGGAGCTGTCCCTGCCTTTCTGAAAATCACAGAGATTTCTGTTGTCTGAAGCCACATAGAAATATCTGTGGAGTCTCAGGTATGCCAGGGATGCCATTCACAGACTCTTGTTCATCCTCTTAATGGCAGCAAGAGTGATTTCTGAGTTTCCTAATTGACTTCAAAATAATTTTGTTGATTTTGTTGGGTCAAAGACCACTCCTCTTTCAGTGGCATCCAGTTCACCTGTAGGGTTTTTTGGGATTATGTGGAAACTCTTGGATTTTTCCAGAGCCTCACTTCATTCTGGATTTTCTCAGGAATGCACTAGCTGATCCCTGCCTTGGTGGATCTTGAAACATTGAGGGACGCCCCTTAGGTCCAGGAGGCACTAGGAGGTCCATCAGGAATTGAGAGGGCATGCGTCTGCCCGTCTGTAGCTGGAACTTCTATTTGCCTTCAGAGTGCAGATTCTTCCTGAACTAATACATTATCTTCATCTTGGTGTAAGTAGCCACAATATAATAATTCATGGTAACTCTATTAATAAAAATAACTGAATATCAACAATGAAGATAATAATGACAATGTTAATTATTATAATATTAATAGTAAAAATAAAACAACGGCAATAGAGATTACAGATTCCCCTAAGTGAAGGACAATGTCCAGATATAGGGACACATGAGTCGTTTGCACTCGGAGTCAAATGAAACGTGTTCCTCAAAGGCAAAGGACAAGCAGCATAAGGAAAACACAACGTTAATGGATGATCACATGGGCTACCTTGGAACTCATGTGGAAAGACTGCAGGCAAAGTGTACCTGGTACTGGGACTGCTCACCAGCCAGGCCCCACCCACCTTCATGAGGTAGGACAGCAGGATAATGGGGAAGGGGTCCATGCAAGGGATGCAAGGCTCGTGTCACACCTGATTCAAAGAAGCACTACTTCTGACAGATGTTTATCTCCTAACACTGTGTCACCTCTAATTGCCTGGCTGCATGTCTGCCATCTGTTCTTCTTAGGTCACAGGAGGGACAGACATTACTGTCCACCTATCTGCATACAGAGCCAATGGAGGCCATTACCCTTGTGGCTTCCTCTTTGGAAAGGGGCAACATACATGGCAGATGCCATTCTCTGTCTCTTTGGAAAACTTTGTCAGCACACTTAAGGTTTTCTTCAGCCACAGAAAGCCACCTGCTTCAAAGTCTCATCCTCCACAAGTGGCAAGCACACAATCATTAATGGAGGCAAGGAGTACATAGGCTTTGTCATTTGATTCAGTTGGAACAAATAGGGGAGGACTTCTTAGCTCTACAGCTCTGTCGGTGTGGCCAGGTGACAATGTGAGGCTGCACTGCCATTAGACTTTTCCCTTTGCACATAAGGCTTCCCTCCAATCCTTTCCACAGATGTGGATCCTCACATCACTTCCTAATAAACATCCTGCACACTAAACTTCATCTATATCCAGTTCCCTGGGAACCAAACCTGTGACAAAAGTGAAAAGTTTCTAGGGAAAATAGGGTTCCTTATCAGACAGGAATCAAATTCTGCTGAGCTAGAAAATAAAGTAAAGTCTGACGCCATCTCATGATTTTTTTTCTTAGGACATTACCACTGCCAGCAAGAATTATGTGCATCATTTTGTGGGGACAAACATCATACTGGAGTGGGATGAGGTTGTTGTGAGTTGAGGAGAAATGCTGATGAATGGAATTTTCCCTCAATTTGGATTCAGGAGAGGACATAAAAACAGCTGGAAATAAAAGGTGTCCGAAAACATTTTTCTGGTTTTTCAAAACTTCCAATTTCAGGTTGGGAGACACTGTATATTTAAATTCTAAAGGGATGTAGCATACTGAGACGAAATATCTATAGACAAAGTGTCCATTTTATGAATAATACAATTTATGGTATGACAGGAGACCAAAGGACATAACACATATTTAGAGTTAAAGAAATTAACAGACATTCTCGATAATTCCTCAGCTATTATGGCAGAGATGCTGGGACAATGGATGTCCATGTAGCAGTACTTTTTTTTTTTTTTTGGGAGACGGAGTCTCACTCTGTAACCAGGCTGTGCTGCAAAGGTGCAATCTCGGCTCACTGCAACCTCTGCCTCCCGGGTTCAAGCAATCCTCCTGCCTCGGCTTCCTGAGTAGCTGGGACTACAGGCACACACTACCACACTCACCTAATTTTTGTATTTTTAGTACAGACGGGGTTTCACCATGTTTGCTAGGATGGTCTCAGTTTCCTGATCTCCTGATCTTCCTGCTTTGGCCTCCCAAAGGGTTGGGATTACAGGTGTGAGCCACCATGCCTGGCTCTTGTAGCAGTACTTTTGAACTTAATGGCTGAAAGCATCCACCTCCAAACTTACGTATTATATCTGCAAAAGAGTACAAACCATGTGATGAATTTTAAAGGGAAGACAAGCCTGTGGGAATTCAACAGCCATGGCAATGTTTTGAACTTCTTTTTATTAAACATGTAAGAAGTAAGTGAAGTTCAAGACCTAACAGAATTGCCAGGAATTATCTGAGGAATTACCAAGATGACCATAGACACTATGAAATCCTTATGATGCCCTCTGCTGGAGTTTCCTCCTACAGCCAGTGATTTTAAGCCACAAGCAAATGTCTCTGCAGGCACAAGAATTCAGCCCACATGTAATATTCAATTTTAAATGAGATGACAATAAAATTATGTGCTATATAGCAAAAACTTTTTTTTTCTTTCAGACAGAGTCTTTCTCTGTTGCCTAGGCTGGAGTGCAGTGGGGCACTCTTGGCTCACTGCAATCTCTGCCTCCAGTGTTCAAGTGATTTTCCCACCTTTTTCACAATGTATCCTTATCCTCAAACTCATCCTCCGAAGTAGCTGTGATTATAGGCCTGTGCCACAATGTCTGGCTGATTTTTGTGTCAGCAAAATTATTTCTGGGGTAGAGAGTTAGGAATCTTTTTTCTCCCACACCCAAAAACATGTTCTCCAAATGATCTGTCAATAAAAATAACTGATACCTATATATGCTAACCTACTTTTTCTTTCTTTAAATTCAGAACTAGAGTGTGGAAAAGTGATATGAAGAAGGTTCTCTTAATTTTCAACACAAGTTATGGGCTAGGCATTTTGCTAGGTGCTACAGATACGCACTAATATACCCACAATACTTTTGCCTTATTGCCTTCTATGTTGTAATAATGCGCCAAAAGAAAAGTATAGACTAGCTTTTTATTTTTTGAGATGGGGGATAATTCTGTCACCCAGGATGGAATGCAGAGACGGGATCTTGGCTCACTGCACCTTCTGCCTCCTGGGTTCAAGTGATTCTCCTGCCTCAGCCTCCTGAGTAGCTGCGATTACAGGCACGTGCCACCACACCCAGAAAATTTTTGTATTTTTCGGAAAGACAGCTTTCATCATGTTGGCCAGGCAGGTCTCAAACCCCTGGCCTCAAGTGATCCACCTATCTTGGCCTTCCAAACTGCTGGGATTACAGGCATGAGCCATAGTGCCCAGCCAAGAATAGCTTTAAATAGAAAGTATGAAACCAAAAGAAACGTATGCTCATCAATTTTATACTGTATTTTGCCAGGTGCAGAAGATCGACTTGTAGTAATGTAAGGGAATAAGGTCAATTCACATCTAGTTGTTTGGACAAGTCACCAGAAATCAAAAGTTGAAGGAGTTGTATATTTTGAGGTGGGTTGCACAGGCAAGCAGCAAGTTGCTATCTCTCCAAAGTCCTAAACTGTTCTATTTGTCCTACTGTAGAAAAATGAGTCTTCAACTTGATTTCAATTTATATAGGAAAATGCTTAATAAAACTAATAAGGGCTACATTCCAGGACACATCCAGACCACCCATATACTGAACCTTGATTCTAGAGACACCTCCTGTTCAATGTAATTGGATTTTCAAGACAACAAAAATATAACCCTGACACAATATTGGAGAGCCAAAAGGAAAGGACATTTTGGGTTGAAATTTTTTCTTTTAAAAATGTGTCCTTGAGTTCTATTAACAATAGCTGAAGCCTGGGAACAGCTCAAATGTCTATTGAGAGGAAACTGATAAATTATATGCATATTATAGAGTAATATTTAGCAATAAAGGGGAATAATCAACTCTATGAATCACATCATGATCATGGATCAATATAATCTTTCTAATCCCGAGTCGGGAAAGCTAAGCTAAAAAGTGTTCTATAATATAAACAAATGTATACAAAATTCTAGAACACACAAACCTAATATAAGCTTAAAAAGTTCAGAAAAGCCAGGCGCAGTGGCTCATGCCTGTTATGTCAGCACTTTGTGAGGTGGGTGGATCACATGAACTCAGGAGTTCAAGACCAGCCTGGCCAACATGGTGAAGCTACCACATCATTATCAAAAATACAAAAATTAGCCCAGTGTGGTGTGGTACACAGGAACAGAAAACCAAATACTACATATTCTCATGTATAAGTGAGAGCTAAACATTGGGTTATACACTGTTTAGCTCTCACTTTTATGGAAACAACAGACACTGGAGATTCTTAGAGGGAGGAGGGAGGTTTGGGTGCAAGACTTGAAAAACTACCTATTGCGTATTATGTTCACTACGTGGGTGATGAGATCATTCATACTCTAAACCTCAGCAGCACAAAATACATCCATGTAAGAAACCTGCACATGTATCCTCTGTGTCTAAAATAAAAATTAAAAACGTAAAAAATGAACAAAGATATATGAGCAGGCATTTCTCGAAAAAGGAGATACAAATGGACAACATATGTATAAACAATTCTTACCCTCTCTAGTCATCACGGGAATGCAAATGAAAACTACAAAGAAATATCACCTCACACCTATTAGAATAGCTATTATCAAAAAGATGGGTGATAACAAGTGTTGGTAAGGATGTGGAGAAAAGGGAACCTTTGTATACTGCTGGTGAGAATGTAAATTAGTATGGCCACCTTGGATAATAGTATGGAGGTTTCTCAAAAAATTAACAATAAAAATATCATTTTGTTCCAGCAATCCCACTTATTTTATATATAATATATATATCCTTATATATATAAATATATATCCATATATAAAAATATATATATATCCATATATATAAATATATATATCCATATATATAAATATATATATATATCCATATATATAAATATATATATATCCATATATATATCCATATATAGGTCCATATATATCCATATATATGTCCATATATATATCCATATATATATATATATATATATATATGAAGTCATTGAAATCACTATGTGAAAGAGATATCTGCGCTCCTATGTTTCTTTCAGCACTGTTCACAATAGTCAAGATCTATGAAGAAGACATACAGGTTATCATTCATTCATGGACGGCTGAATTAATGTTATATATATATATATATTTATATATATATATATACATGCACAATGGAATATTATTCAGTATTATATAATAAAGAAACCCTGTCATTTGTGACAACATTGATGGATCTGAAGGGCATGAAGTCATGTGAAATCAACCAAACACAGAATGACAAATACTGTATGATTTCACTTGTATTTGAAATCTCAAAAATCAAACTCAGAAGCAGAGGGTAGACTGGCCAGGAGCTGTGGTGCAGGTAAGTTTGTAGGTGTGATTACAGTACAAAGTTTTAGATATACCATTTAAATAAGTTCAGGAAGTCTAATTTACAGCATAGTGCTTATAGCTATGAATACTGTATTGCATACTTAAAATATAATAGGAGGGTGAATTTTGTGTTAATTATTCTTACCAATAAAAATAATAATTAGAATGGGAGGGAGAACTTTGGGAGGTGCTGAATATGTTTATAATCTTGATGGCAGTGATGCTTTCACAATATATCCTTATTCTCAAACTCACTGAGATATACACATTAAATAGGTACAGCTTTTTGAATGTAATTATGTCTCAACAAAGTGTTTTTAAGGGGGGTTGGTTAAAAAATTTAAAAAGGAAGAGTAGATATTCCTTTGCCCTTCTCTCATGCCTTTTTTCTCCCTGCTGTCTAGAATTCAGTAATAATAGTTGGGAATTTATCAGCCAAACTAGGACCTTTTCTAAAGTATAGCAGAGCAGAGAGCTGGAAGGGACCTGCATCACTAATGATATAAGAAAGTATCTGTACTAGCCCTGAATGGTATAACTACAGGTTAATTTTAGGTGAAAAGAAATCAACTTCTGCTTTGTTGAAGCAAACTTATTCAGGCATTAATTTTATAAACATGTAGAGAAAACATATTCCTTATGAGCAGAAACAATGTTTATGCCATATGGTCCATGATGGGTGTTCAATAATGTGTGACGACAATAATGAAGACAATAGTGATAAATAAAAGAAAATAAAAAGCAGTGAAACAAAGTGGTTTAATAGCTATACACAGTTATTTTGTTGAAAGATTCTGCTGCTAATATTATTCAATATTTTTGTATGCTTGTGCAAGTAAGGAAATTTACATTGTCTAATAAAAATTATTTATCAATTTATAAAACAGTAAAAATTTCATAGAATGGGGCTAAGAATCTGCATTGTAAACTAACTCTTTCAGTTGATTTTATGCACAGTAATTATTGAGAATCCCCTTATCTAGATCCAACGGATCTGGACCTACATAGGTGCTATTAAGACTTAAGGAAGAAAATTTTCCTGACTCTATCCATACCTCCAATTAGTAATAGATCTAGAGATTTAGAACTGAAATCCAGACCTCCTGCTTCCATGTGCAGTGACCTTTTACTGTCCTGTTTTGCTTCACTTGATGAAGAGGATTTGAGAATAAATGACCACATGATTCAACTCCTCCTCAGCTCTGAGGAATATAGCCCTGTCCTGGCAAACAAGAGGCTCCTGCAGTAGTAGAGGAGGCAAATATACGTTGACTAATCTAACATACAAGGCAGTAGACACTGTACCATAAACAAGACACTGTGAGGGTTCAGACCAGGAGCAAAGTGGGGATTAATAGGGCTAGTAAAGTCTGCGAAGTGTTCACTAACAAAATGTCTAATCATTAACTAAACTAAATGGTTTCTCAACATGGCCTAATTAATTGTAACTTAAAATAAATGGTTGTTTGTTTATAAACCTTAATCTTTTGCCAAAATATTTGTAGCTTATGTTCCCATTTAACAAGGTTTTCTGGTCAAAACTGTGCACCCACATCATTCTAATGAACTTAGTGTCCAATAAAACATGGACTCTCAGTCGTCCCATGAAGGTCATTTTGTGTGCATAGTACATCTCTGTGAATATGCCAAATGAGGTATGGAAGGACACTTATTATCCAAACAGAGACATTCCACTGGTGCTAGAGAGCCACAGATGGAAGTTTTCTCTACCTACTGGAAATAAAGCCAAGCTTTCTTCTTTCCTCAGCCGTGAGGATTGCTGTCCTCCTCTTTATCATTCTCTTTTTTTTTTTTTTATGAGCCTAGCTCCACCAAATAACAAGATAAACTTTGTGTAAGACTTGGTAAGAGTAGAGTGTCTGACACGTTATGGTGCTATAATACTCAAAGCAAAAACAAAATCGCCTACGACCAGAAAAGGGAGTCACATAGGAAATCTGGAAGACCTATTGGCTGAGAGACCTGCAGCCTCATATTTCATTAGCTCTCCATAGCAACTCTCACATGAAATGAAGTCAGTGGTGTTTCAAGAGCTTGAAACCCTCTTTACTTCTAAATGTGAATACATTAGGCAAGTTTACTAGCAGTTTCTAGACCTCAAAAGCAAAATAATCAGGCATTATTCAACTAAATATTGGTCTCCAGAACTCCTCTATTTTCTTTTGGAAAAGTTAGTTAGTTTAAGACATTTGGCATAAAGCCACTGCCAAAGCTTTGGTGGGGTCAGCCAGGAACGATTCGTGGGGCCTTCTTGAAAATATTGCAATAATCTAAGAAATCTTCAACCTATTGCCCCTCAGTACCGTTGGTCCCCTGTACTTGACTTTTCCCCTTAAGTTTGATTCCATTTCCTAACAATATCCTTCCCTCTTCCTCCTCAGCAACTAGTCTTCTAAATTAGAACTTAAACACAATGAACAGATATGACCCTGCAACAGAGCATGCCCTTCTGCATTAAGCATGCAATCATTATCACAGGTATAAGACCCCTTAAACAGACATGGTTTTGGTGATTCTGTGTAGGACTTACTGCTTTTACCCAAGAAGATGATCAGGCATCCTAAGTAGATCAGAAAATTTTCTGGAGGTCTTGAATGTGCATAGGCAAGAAAGTTTAAGCAACCTGTTGCCTTATATGAGGCCAAATATCTTCTCATATTTTCTTTTGAATTCAGGATTTCAAGGTTGGGGAAGGAGTGGGAAAGTAGCCATGGACATGTGAGAATGTGGATGGTCCTTTTACATTGTCATGGATGGTCAAATTCTATGCTTTATGTTGTTTGCTAAAAGACACTATCCAAAGTTTTCAACAGAAAATAGGATGGCACACATGCCTATTCCTGGTGAATCCAGCCTTTTCTACCTAGTCTGTGATAGTAAATTTAAAAGGACTGCTTAGGGTAAATGAAGGCCAGTGGTAAAAAATGGATGATGCCGAGGTCACCGCCTCTAGCATCACTTCTGTCCTGAGTCAACAGGCCTATGTCCTCTTTTACATCCAGAAGAGTGAATGGGAAAGACACAGTGAGAGTGTATCAAGAGGCAGGGAACCAAGAGCCCTTGGCGCTGAAGACACACACAGGCGAGCAACGCAAGGAGAGCTCAAGAGAGACCACCCCTGCCTCCAGGCACCCGAGTTGGACGAGCACTTGGTGGAAAGAGCCACTCAGGAAAGCACCTTAGACCACTGGAAATTCCTTCAAGAGCAAAACAAAACGAAGCCTGAGTTCAACGTCAGAAAAGTCGAAGGTACCCTGCCTCCCAACGTACTTGTGATTCATCAATCCAAATACAAGTGTGGGATGAAGAACCGTCATCCTGAACAGCAAAGCTCCCTGCTAAACCTCTCTTCGACGACCCCGACAGATCAGGAGTCCATGAACACTGGCACACTCGCTTCCCTGCAAGGGAGGACCAGGAGATCCAAAGGGAAGAACAAACACAGCAAGAGGGCTCTGCTTGTGTGCCAGTGATCTCAGTGCAAGTACCGACCCACACGTAGGGGTGCACACACACACACACACACACACACATAACTACACCCAGAAGCGCGCACGCAAACACAAACACACACACACACAAACACGAACACCGTCAATCCTACATAAACTAATGAGGAGCCCAAGTTTCTGTCTCTACAACAGGGACAACTGGATAGTGATGGCTACATCTCAGGATGAGCCCGCATATGGGAAACATCGAGTTTTGGGGTCGTGAGTCTTCCGAACCTCTGGAGGGACTGTCTGAGTGTTTGTGTTCATGATAGATGACATTCAGTGTGTATTTCTGAATATGACCTACCGACGTGTAGGTTTGCGTGTGAGGTTATTGCAGGGGACTCGGTTTCGTATTTTCTCTTGGGCTGTGTTTCATTCGTCAGTTGTTGGTCGGCATGAGAAGGTGAAATTTGGCTCATGTGGGACATCCGTGGATCATTCTCGCCACCTTGAATAGTGGAAACTGGAATGCATTTGGAAGATAAGAACGGTGCTCTTCTTTCTTACCCGGGCTCGCCGTTTTTACATTGGTTCCTGAATGGACCTCAGGCGCCCTGGGACTTGTGCTCTTGCTGGAACCCACATAACGCCGGAAACAGACAGACCGACTTGCCTGTTTCACGGTGCCCACTTCCCATGAGTCGAAACGGAAAATTTTCCCACTGGCATGTAAGTCATCTGGAACGAAGCTGTATTGATAATAAAGGAAAGCAAACACAGGAGTGTGTGTATTCAACTGAAATAAATTCAGAAAGCCCTGAACTAAATCTCATTTGGTGTGTTTAAAAATGGCATTTGGGGAATTTCTGGGTCATTCGTCCAGCTGCGAAAGCTGCGTCTCTGAAGCACAGTCCCTGTCCTGCAGTCAGACTTATTTATCCGACGTGGTGTTTCCGTGGAAATGATTGTGGGAAATGGCCCCTTCCTTTTCTCTATTTGCTGATTAGATTTCATGGTCCCTTTCTCGTCAGGTACAGTGATCAAAGTTGACCAACCCCAGAGGAAAGCTGCCCAGGGCACAACTCAGGGCTCCGTAGAACCACAGAATCTTGGGCGCAGCCCTGCTCAAGCACCCAAATGTGCATACGAACAGGGTCTCCGTGTGACGTGTGTGAAAACTACGGTGTGATGAGCATGACTGGCAGACAGCTTATCGATTGGGCTCCCCTCAAAATCGGTTATGAGCGTTAAAGCACACCGATGCCCAGGTCCCGGCTGCAGGAATAAGACCCTCCAGGGTCTTGTGTGAAGCCTCGGCATCTGCATTGCTCATGCTTCTGGGGATCATTCTCCTGAAAATGGTGGCTCCTTTCTCCCTGTGGAGCATCTTTCTAAGCAGTGCTCTTTTCTTCCCCCAGGACACTTTACATCCGGCACAGGAAGCCTTCTGATGGAGCACACCTGGCCCATGAAAAGACAAGGGAAAGAAACGGGGCCAAAGGTCACAGTCCTCTCATTCCATCATCCTCCTTAAAATCATCCTAATTTCATGGGCCCTGAAGCCAGGGCTGTTTCTTTACACCTAGAGGCCCTGGCGCCGGGCCTCAATTCTGCCCTGTTCCTTACTGTCTAAGACATGTTGGGAAAATCCCTAGAGCCAGGATCTTCATTCCTGGTAAGCCAGACAGCCGGAAGACACACCCAAATTCTGTCCCTCTTACTTCAGGGAACATGTCCACTTTCGTCAGCATTACAATTTTGGCACCAAATGTGCGAACTGCAATTCCACCATACAATGCATAACTGGAAATGGAGGCAACATCTCCGATCCTGAACAATCGATGCAAGAATCCAGGATATACACGGCTTATTTTTGCCTTTTCCCACTGAAACGAGGGCCAGTATTACAAATGGTATGCTATCCTCTGTTTCACTCCCTGCTTTTAAACGTCTCCGATGTTTCTTCTTGAGACAGGGCCTCACTTCCGTCACCCGGGCTTTTCTACGGTATAATTTTCCTTGTTTGCTTTTGTCAAAATTAGAACTTTTTATTTCATCTCTATGAAACGTTGATCCATTATCACATACGTATGGAAATATTATCACACATGCTGTGAGATACGTTCTTTTGATTTTCATCAATTCTTTAATAAACAAAAGGTTATAGCTGGGATACCTTCTGATTTCTCAAGTTTTTTGTTTCATGTTGTCTTAAACTGCCGTGGCACGTCCGAAACCACTCACTGTACAATGTCAGGACCGTCTCTCTTTTCTGGCAAACATAAATTTGCGGATTGTCAACAATTAGTCTCTCGGTGATTGCATGATTTCCCCAAAGTCTTTCACAGTCTACTTTGTGCACTGAGTATCTCTTCAAACTTCAGTGCATGTTTCTACCATTTGATGCTTTATTATTTGGCAATCTAGCTTCCACAAGACCATTTCATGCAAAGACTTGTCTTGTTCTCCACTGGCAGCTAATTTCACTCGGATAGAGAATCGATAGGCTCAACGTGGAAAGGTTATCGCTGGAAGGTCTGTTAGATTCCACGGATCTCTCCTTTCTCATTAGGGAAGAAAATACGCTGTGCTAAATATTATACTTCATTGACTATTCTCAGGTCAGAAAGCGCACTTCCGACTTCTTGTCCTTCCGTCGCTGAGAGGATGATGGCAGCTGCCAAAAGTACATACTTGGAAGTTCATCCCAGCACAAACACACACACACACACACGCCCCCCCCACACACAAACACAGTCACACACACACACTCACACTGTTTCCCAGGTAAAGATTACTTCCCTGCCATTGCTTTACCTAAAATAAGGCAACTGTGTGGCCACTGTCCCAACCCGGTTACACTCATATTATATGTGCCTTTCATCCTGAGGAGTAATTTGATTCAGGTGTTCTGGAAGTCATGATGTGGGCTGTGTCTGTTGAATTCCCAGGGATGCAAGGGGACACACCCTGTGACTCATTCCTGAATTGAGTGCTGATATTTGATTGGTTTATCGCGCACCTGAGGAGAGGGTGGGGTGTTCGCGGTAGGTGGGGGTGAGTTATAGAAGGGCTGATGCGGCCAGAGAGCTCGTCATTTGAAGACTCTCTCGGAAGAGATAGCGTCTTTCTGCAACCTGCGGTCCCAGCAGAAAAACCTTGCGATCCTTGTTCCAGTCGACATGGAGGACGACTCACTCTCCTTGGGAGGTGAGTGGCAGTTCAACCACTTTTCAAAACTCACATCTTCTCGGCCAGATGCAGCTTTGGCTGAAATCCAGCGGACTTCTCTCCCTGAGAAGTCACCACTCTCATCTGAGACCCGTGTCGACCTCTGTGATGATTTGGCTCCTGTGGCAAGACAGCTTGCTCCCAGGGAGAAGCTTCCTCTGAGTAGCAGGAGACCTGCTGCGGTGGGGGCTGGGCTCCAGAATATGGGAAATATCTGCTACGTGAACGCTTCCCTGCAGTGCCTGACGTACACACCGCCCCTTGCCAACTACATGCTGTCCCGGGAGCACTCTCCAACGTGTCATCGTCACAAGGGCTGCATGCTCTGTACTATGCAAGCTCACATCACACGGGCCCTCCACATTCCTGGCCGTGTCATCCAGCCCTCACAGGCATTGGCTGCTGACTTCCATAGAGGCAAGCAGGAAGATGCCCATGAATTTCTCATGTTCACTGTGGATGCCATGAAAAAGGCATGCCTTCCCGGGCACAAGCAGGTAGATCATCACTCTAAGGACACCACCCTCATCCACCAAATATTTGGAGGCTACTGGAGATCTCAAATCAAGTGTCTCCACTGCCACGGCATTTCAGACACTATTGACCCTTACCTGGACATCGCCCTGGATATCCAGGCAGCTCAGAGTGTCAAGCAAGCTTTGGAACAGTTGGTGAAGCCCGAAGAACTCAATGGAGAGAATGCCTATCATTGTGGTCTTTGTCTCCAGAGGGCGCCGGCCTCCAAGACGTTAACTTTACACACTTCTGCCAAGGTCCTCATCCTTGTATTGAAGAGATTCTCCGATGTCACAGGCAGCAAACTTGCCAAGAATGTGCACTATCCTGAGTGCCTTGACATGCAGCCATACATGTCTCAGCAGAACACAGGACCCCTTGTCTATGTCCTCTATGCTGTGCTGGTCCACGCTGGGTGGAGTTGTCACAACGGACATTACTTCTCTTATGTCAAAGCTCAAGAAGGCCAGTGGTATAAAATGGATGATGCCGAGGTCACCGCCTCTAGCATCACTTCTGTCCTGAGTCAACAGGCCTATGTCCTCTTTTACATCCAGAAGAGTGAATGGGAAAGACACAGTGAGAGTGTGTCAAGAGGCAGGGAACCAAGAGCCCTTGGCGCTGAAGACACACACAGGCGAGCAACGCAAGGAGAGCTCAAGAGAGACCACCCCTGCCTCCAGGCACCCGAGTTGGACGAGCACTTGGTGGAAAGAGCCACTCAGGAAAGCACCTTAGACCACTGGAAATTCCTTCAAGAGCAAAACAAAACGAAGCCTGAGTTCAACGTCAGAAAAGTCGAAGGTACCCTGCCTCCCAACGTACTTGTGATTCATCAATCCAAATACAAGTGTGGGATGAAGAACCGTCATCCTGAACAGCAAAGCTCCCTGCTAAACCTCTCTTCGACGACCCCGACAGATCAGGAGTCCATGAACACTGGCACACTCGCTTCCCTGCAAGGGAGGACCAGGAGATCCAAAGGGAAGAACAAACACAGCAAGAGGGCTCTGCTTGTGTGCCAGTGATCTCAGTGCAAGTACCGACCCACACGTAGGGGTGCACACACACACACACACACACACACACATAACTACACCCAGAAGCGCGCACGCAAACACACACACACACACACACACACAAACACGAACACCGTCAATCCTACATAAACTAATGAGGAGCCCAAGTTTCTGTCTCTACAACAGGGACAACTGGATAGTGATGGCTACATCTCAGGATGAGCCCGCATATGGGAAACATCGAGTTTTGGGGTCGTGAGTCTTCCGAACCTCTGGAGGGACTGTCTGAGTGTTTGTGTTCATGATAGATGACATTCAGTGTGTATTTCTGAATATGACCTACCGACGTGTAGGTTTGCGTGTGAGGTTATTGCAGGGGACTCGGTTTCGTATTTTCTCTTGGGGTGTGTTTCATTCGTCAGTTGTTGGTCGGCATGAGAAGGTGAAATTTGGCTCATGTGGGACATCCGTGGATCATTCTCGCCACCCTGAATAGTGGAAACTGGAATGCATTTGGAAGATAAGAACGGTGCTCTTCTTTCTTACCCGGGCTCGCCGTTTTTACATTGGTTCCTGAATGGACCTCAGGCGCCCTGGGACTTGTGCTCTTGCTGGAACCCACATAACGCCGGAAACAGACAGACCGACTTGCCTGTTTCACGGTGCCCACTTCCCATGAGTCGAAACGGAAAATTTTCCCACTGGCATGTAAGTCATCTGGAACGAAGCTGTATTGATAATAAAGGAAAGCAAACACAGGAGTGTGTGTATTCAACAGAAATAAATTCAGAAAGCCCTGAACTAAATCTCATTTGGTGTGTTTAAAAATGGCATTTGGGGAATTTCTGGGTCATTCGTCCAGCTGCGAAAGCTGCGTCTCTGAAGCACAGTCCCTGTCCTGCAGTCAGACTTATTTATCCGACGTGGTGTTTCCGTGGAAATGATTGTGGGAAATGGTCCCTTCCTTTTCTCTATTTGCTGATTAGATTTCATGGTCCCTTTCTCGTCAGGTGCAGTGATCAAAGTTGACCAACCCCAGAGGAAAGCTGCCCAGGGCACAACTCAGGGCTCCGTAGAACCACAGAATCTTGGGCGCAGCCCTGCTCAAGCACCCAAATGTGCATACGAACAGGGTCTCCGTGTGACGTGTGTGAAAACTACGGTGTGATGAGCATGACTGGCAGACAGCTTATCGATTGGGCTCCCCTCAAAATCGGTTATGAGCGTTAAAGCACACCGATGCCCAGGTCCCGGCTGCAGGAATAAGACCCTCCAGGTTCTTGTGTGAAGCCTCGGCATCTGCATTGCTCATGCTTCTGGGGATCATTCTCCTGAAAATGGTGGCTCCTTTCTCCCTGTGGAGCATCTTTCTAAGCAGTGCTCTTTTCTTCCCCCAGGACACTTTACATCCGGCACAGGAAGCCTTCTGATGGAGCACACCTGGCCCATGAAAAGACAAGGGAAAGAAACGGGGCCAAAGGTCACAGTCCTCTCATTCCATCATCCTCCTTAAAATCATCCTAATTTCATGGGCCCTGAAGCCAGGGCTGTTTCTTTACACCTAGAGGCCTTGGCGCCGGGCCTCAATTCTGCCCTGTTCCTTACTGTCTAAGACATGTTGGGAAAATCCCTAGAGCCAGGATCTTCATTCCTGGTAAGCCAGACAGCTGGAAGACACACCCAAATTCTGTCCCTCTTACTTCAGGGAACATGTCCACTTTCGTCAGCATTACAATTTTGGCACCAAATGTGCGAACTGCAATTCCACCATACAATGCATAACTGGAAATGGAGGCAACATCTCCGATCCTGAACAATCGATGCGAGAATCCAGGATATACACGGCTTATTTTTGCCTTTTCCCACTGAAACGAGGGCCAGTATTAAAAATGGTATGCTATCCTCTGTTTCACTCCCTGCTTTTAAACGTCTCCGATGTTTCTTCTTGAGACAGGGCCTCACTTCCGTCACCCGGGCTTTTCTACGGTATAATTTTCCTTGTTTGCTTTTGTCAAAATTAGAACTTTTTATTTCATCTCTATGAAACGTTGATCCATTATCACATACGTATGGAAATATTATCACACATGCTGTGAGATACGTTCTTTTGATTTTCATCAATTCTTTAATAAACAAAAGGTTATAGCTGGGATACCTTCTGATTTCTCAAGTTTTTTGTTTCATGTTTTCTTAAACTGCCGTGGCACGTCCGAAACCACTCACTATACAATGTCAGGACCGTCTCTCTTTTCTGGCAAACATAAATTTGCGGATTGTCAACAATTAGTCTCTCGGTGATTGCATGATTTCCCCAAAGTCTTTCACAGTCTACTTTGTGCACTGAGTATCTCTTCAAACTTCAGTGCATGTTTCTACCATTTGATGCTTTATTATTTGGCAATCTAGCTTCCACAAGAGCATTTCATGCAAAGACTTGTCTTGTTCTCCACTGGCAGCTAATTTCACTCGGATAGAGAATCGATAGGCTCAACGTGGAAAGGTTATCGCTGGAAGGTCTGTTAGATTCCACGGATCTCTCCTTTCTCATTAGGGAAGAAAATACGCTGTGCTCAATATTATACTTCATTGACTATTCTCAGGTCAGAAAGAGCACTTCCGAATTCTTGTCCTTCCGTCGCTGAGAGGATGATGGCAGCTGCCAAAAGTACATACTTGGAAGTTCATCCCAGCACAAACACACACACACACACACACACACACGCCCCCCCCCACACACAAACACACTCACACACACACACTCACACTGTTTCCCAGGTAAAGATTTCTTCCCTGCCATTGCTTTACCTAAAATAAGGCAACTGTGTGGCCACTGTCCCAACCCGGTTACACTCATATTATATGTGCCTATCATCCTGAGGAGTAATTTGATTCAGGTGTTCTGGAAGTCATGATGTGGGCTGTGTCTGTTGAATTCCCAGCGACGCAAGGGGACACACCCTGTGACTCATTCCTGAATTGAGTGCTGATATTTGATTGGTTTATCGCGCACCTGAGGAGAGGGTGGGGTGTTCGCGGTTGGTGGGGGTGAGTTATAGAAGGGCTGATGCGGCCAGAGAGCTCGTCATTTGAAGACTCTCTCGGAAGAGATAGCGTCTTTCTGCAACCTGCGGTCCCAGCAGAAAAATCTTGAGATCCTTGTTCCAGTCGACATGGAGGACGACTCACTCTACTTGGGAGGTGAGTGGCAGTTCAACCACTTTTCAAAACTCACATCTTCTCGGCCAGATGCAGCTTTGGCTGAAATCCAGCGGACTTCTCTCCCTGAGAAGTCACCACTCTCATCTGAGACCCGTGTCGACCTCTGTGATGATTTGGCTCCTGTGGCAAGACAGCTTGCTCCCAGGGAGAAGCTTCCTCTGAGTAGCAGGAGACCTGCTGCGGTGGGGGCTGGGCTCCAGAATATGGGAAATACCTGCTACGTGAACGCTTCCCTGCAGTGCCTGACGTACACACCACCCCTTGCCAACTACATGCTGTCCCGGGAGCACTCTCCAACGTGTCATCGTCACAAGGGCTGCATGCTCTGTACTATGCAAGCTCACATCACACGGGCCCTCCACATTCCTGGCCGTGTCATCCAGCCCTCACAGGCATTGGCTGCTGACTTCCATAGAGGCAAGCAGGAAGATGCCCATGAATTTCTCATGTTCACTGTGGATGCCATGAAAAAGGCATGCCTTCCCGGGCACAAGCAGGTAGATCATCACTCTAAGGACACCACCCTCATCCACCAAATATTTGGAGGCTACTGGAGATCTCAAATCAAGTGTCTCCACTGCCACGGCATTTCAGACACTTTTGACCCTTACCTGGACATCGCCCTGGATATCCAGGCAGCTCAGAGTGTCAAGCAAGCTTTGGAACAGTTGGTGAAGCCCGAAGAACTCAATGGAGACAATGCCTATCATTGTGGTCTTTGTCTCCAGAGGGCGCCGGCCTCCAAGACGTTAACTTTACACACTTCTGCCAAGGTCCTCATCCTTGTATTGAAGAGATTCTCCGATGTCACAGGCAGCAAACTTGCCAAGAATGTGCACTATCCTGAGTGCCTTGACATGCAGCCATACATGTCTCAGCAGAACACAGGACCCCTTGTCTATGTCCTCTATGCTGTGCTGGTCCACGCTGGGTGGAGTTGTCACAACGGACATTACTTCTCTTATGTCAAAGCTCAAGAAGGCCAGTGGTATAAAATGGATGATGCCGAGGTCACCGCCTCTAGCATCACTTCTGTCCTGAGTCAACAGGCCTATGTCCTCTTTTACATCCAGAAGAGTGAATGGGAAAGACACAGTGAGAGTGTGTCAAGAGGCAGGGAACCAAGAACCCTTGGCGCTGAAGACACACACAGGCGAGCAACGCAAGGAGAGCTCAAGAGAGACCACCCCTGCCTCCAGGCACCCGAGTTGGACGAGCACTTGGTGGAAAGAGCCACTCAGGAAAGCACCTTAGACCACTGGAAATTCCTTCAAGAGCAAAACAAAACGAAGCCTGAGTTCAACGTCAGAAAAGTCAAAGGTACCCTGCCTCCCAACGTACTTGTGATTCATCAATCCAAATACAAGTGTGGGATGAAGAACCGTCATCCTGAACAGCAAAGCTCCCTGCTAAACCTCTCTTCGACGACCCCGACAGATCAGGAGTCCATGAACACTGGCACACTCGCTTCCCTGCAAGGGAGGACCAGGAGATCCAAAGGGAAGAACAAACACAGCAAGAGGGCTCTGCTTGTGTGCCAGTGATCTCAGTGCAAGTACCGACCCACACGTAGGGGTGCACACACACACACACACACACACACACACATAACTACACCCAGAAGCGCGCACGCAAACACACACACACACACACACACAAACACGAACACCGTCAATCCTACATAAACTAATGAGGAGCCCAAGTTTCTGTCTCTACAACAGGGACAACTGGATAGTGATGGCTACATCTCAGGATGAGCCCGCATATGGGAAACATCGAGTTTTGGGGTCGTGAGTCTTCCGAACCTCTGGAGGGACTGTCTGAGTGTTTGTGTTCATGATAGATGACATTCAGTGTGTATTTCTGAATATGACCTACCGACGTGTAGGTTTGCGTGTGAGGTTATTGCAGGGGACTCGGTTTCGTATTTTCTCTTGGGCTGTGTTTCATTCGTCAGTTGTTGGTCGGCATGAGAAGGTGAAATTTGGCTCATGTGGGACATCCGTGGATCATTCTCGCCACCTTGAATAGTGGAAACTGGAATGCATTTGGAAGATAAGAACGGTGCTCTTCTTTCTTACCCGGGCTCGCCGTTTTTACATTGGTTCCTGAATGGACCTCAGGCGCCCTGGGACTTGTGCTCTTGCTGGAACCCACATAACGCCGGAAACAGACAGACCGACTTGCCTGTTTCACGGTGCCCACTTCCCATGAGTCGAAACGGAAAATTTTCCCACTGGCATGTAAGTCATCTGGAACGAAGCAGTATTGATAATAAAGGAAAGCAAACACAGGAGTGTGTGTATTCAACTGAAATAAATTCAGAAAGCCCTGAACTAAATCTCATTTGGTGTGTTTAAAAATGGCATTTGGGGAATTTCTGGGTCATTCGTCCAGCTGCGAAAGCTGCGTCTCTGAAGCACAGTCCCTGTCCTGCAGTCAGACTTATTTATCCGACGTGGTGTTTCCGTGGAAATGATTGTGGGAAATGGCCCCTTCCTTTTCTCTATTTGCTGATTAGATTTCATGGTCCCTTTCTCGTCAGGTACAGTGATCAAAGTTGACCAACCCCAGAGGAAAGCTGCCCAGGGCACAACTCAGGGCTCCGTAGAACCACAGAATCTTGGGCGCAGCCCTGCTCAAGCACCCAAATGTGCATACGAACAGGGTCTCCGTGTGACGTGTGTGAAAACTACGGTGTGATGAGCATGACTGGCAGACAGCTTATCGATTGGGCTCCCCTCAAAATCGGTTATGAGCGTTAAAGCACACCGATGCCCAGGTCCCGGCTGCAGGAATAAGACCCTCCAGGGTCTTGTGTGAAGCCTCGGCATCTGCATTGCTCATGCTTCTGGGGATCATTCTCCTGAAAATGGTGGCTCCTTTCTCCCTGTGGAGCATCTTTCTAAGCAGTGCTCTTTTCTTCCCCCAGGACACTTTACATCCGGCACAGGAAGCCTTCTGATGGAGCACACCTGGCCCATGAAAAGACAAGGGAAAGAAACGGGGCCAAAGGTCACAGTCCTCTCATTCCATCATCCTCCTTAAAATCATCCTAATTTCATGGGCCCTGAAGCCAGGGCTGTTTCTTTACACCTAGAGGCCTTGGCGCCGGGCCTCAATTCTGCCCTGTTCCTTACTGTCTAAGACATGTTGGGAAAATCCCTAGAGCCAGGATCTTCATTCCTGGTAAGCCAGACAGCCGGAAGACACACCCAAATTCTGTCCCTCTTACTTCAGGGAACATGTCCACTTTCGTCAGCATTACAATTTTGGCACCAAATGTGCGAACTGCAATTCCACCATACAATGCATAACTGGAAATGGAGGCAACATCTCCGATCCTGAACAATCGATGCGAGAATCCAGGATATACACGGCTTATTTTTGCCTTTTCCCACTGAAACGAGGGCCAGTATTAAAAATGGTATGCTATCCTCTGTTTCACTCCCTGCTTTTAAACGTCTCCGATGTTTCTTCTTGAGACAGGGCCTCACTTCCGTCACCCGGGCTTTTCTACGGTATAATTTTCCTTGTTTGCTTTTGTCAAAATTAGAACTTTTTATTTCATCTCTATGAAACGTTGATCCATTATCACATACGTATGGAAATATTATCACACATGCTGTGAGATACGTTCTTTTGATTTTCATCAATTCTTTAATAAACAAAAGGTTATAGCTGGGATACCTTCTGATTTCTCAAGTTTTTTGTTTCATGTTTTCTTAAACTGCCGTGGCACGTCCGAAACCACTCACTATACAATGTCAGGACCGTCTCTCTTTTCTGGCAAACATAAATTTGCGGATTGTCAACAATTAGTCTCTCGGTGATTGCATGATTTCCCCAAAGTCTTTCACAGTCTACTTTGTGCACTGAGTATCTCTTCAAACTTCAGTGCATGTTTCTACCATTTGATGCTTTATTATTTGGCAATCTAGCTTCCACAAGAGCATTTCATGCAAAGACTTGTCTTGTTCTCCACTGGCAGCTAATTTCACTCGGATAGAGAATCGATAGGCTCAACGTGGAAAGGTTATCGCTGGAAGGTCTGTTAGATTCCACGGATCTCTCCTTTCTCATTAGGGAAGAAAATACGCTGTGCTAAATATTATACTTCATTGACTATTCTCAGGTCAGAAAGAGCACTTCCGAATTCTTGTCCTTCCGTCGCTGAGAGGATGATGGCAGCTGCCAAAAGTACATACTTGGAAGTTCATCCCAGCACAAACACACACACACACACACACACACACGCCCCCCCCCACACACAAACACACTCACACACACACACTCACACTGTTTCCCAGGTAAAGATTTCTTCCCTGCCATTGCTTTACCTAAAATAAGGCAACTGTGTGGCCACTGTCCCAACCCGGTTACACTCATATTATATGTGCCTATCATCCTGAGGAGTAATTTGATTCAGGTGTTCTGGAAGTCATGATGTGGGCTGTGTCTGTTGAATTCCCAGCGACGCAAGGGGACACACCCTGTGACTCATTCCTGAATTGAGTGCTGATATTTGATTGGTTTATCGCGCACCTGAGGAGAGGGTGGGGTGTTCGCGGTTGGTGGGGGTGAGTTATAGAAGGGCTGATGCGGCCAGAGAGCTCGTCATTTGAAGACTCTCTCGGAAGAGATAGCGTCTTTCTGCAACCTGCGGTCCCAGCAGAAAAATCTTGAGATCCTTGTTCCAGTCGACATGGAGGACGACTCACTCTACTTGGGAGGTGAGTGGCAGTTCAACCACTTTTCAAAACTCACATCTTCTCGGCCAGATGCAGCTTTGGCTGAAATCCAGCGGACTTCTCTCCCTGAGAAGTCACCACTCTCATCTGAGACCCGTGTCGACCTCTGTGATGATTTGGCTCCTGTGGCAAGACAGCTTGCTCCCAGGGAGAAGCTTCCTCTGAGTAGCAGGAGACCTGCTGCGGTGGGGGCTGGGCTCCAGAATATGGGAAATACCTGCTACGTGAACGCTTCCCTGCAGTGCCTGACGTACACACCACCCCTTGCCAACTACATGCTGTCCCGGGAGCACTCTCCAACGTGTCATCGTCACAAGGGCTGCATGCTCTGTACTATGCAAGCTCACATCACACGGGCCCTCCACATTCCTGGCCGTGTCATCCAGCCCTCACAGGCATTGGCTGCTGACTTCCATAGAGGCAAGCAGGAAGATGCCCATGAATTTCTCATGTTCACTGTGGATGCCATGAAAAAGGCATGCCTTCCCGGGCACAAGCAGGTAGATCATCACTCTAAGGACACCACCCTCATCCACCAAATATTTGGAGGCTACTGGAGATCTCAAATCAAGTGTCTCCACTGCCACGGCATTTCAGACACTTTTGACCCTTACCTGGACATCGCCCTGGATATCCAGGCAGCTCAGAGTGTCAAGCAAGCTTTGGAACAGTTGGTGAAGCCCGAAGAACTCAATGGAGACAATGCCTATCATTGTGGTCTTTGTCTCCAGAGGGCGCCGGCCTCCAAGACGTTAACTTTACACACTTCTGCCAAGGTCCTCATCCTTGTATTGAAGAGATTCTCCGATGTCACAGGCAGCAAACTTGCCAAGAATGTGCACTATCCTGAGTGCCTTGACATGCAGCCATACATGTCTCAGCAGAACACAGGACCCCTTGTCTATGTCCTCTATGCTGTGCTGGTCCACGCTGGGTGGAGTTGTCACAACGGACATTACTTCTCTTATGTCAAAGCTCAAGAAGGCCAGTGGTATAAAATGGATGATGCCGAGGTCACCGCCTCTAGCATCACTTCTGTCCTGAGTCAACAGGCCTATGTCCTCTTTTCCATCCAGAAGAGTGAATGGGAAAGACACAGTGAGAGTGTGTCAAGAGGCAGGGAACCAAGAACCCTTGGCGCTGAAGACACACACAGGCGAGCAACGCAAGGAGAGCTCAAGAGAGACCACCCCTGCCTCCAGGCACCCGAGTTGGACGAGCACTTGGTGGAAAGAGCCACTCAGGAAAGCACCTTAGACCACTGGAAATTCCTTCAAGAGCAAAACAAAACGAAGCCTGAGTTCAACGTCAGAAAAGTCGAAGGTACCCTGCCTCCCAACGTACTTGTGATTCATCAATCCAAATACAAGTGTGGGATGAAGAACCGTCATCCTGAACAGCAAAGCTCCCTGCTAAACCTCTCTTCGACGACCCCGACAGATCAGGAGTCCATGAACACTGGCACACTCGCTTCCCTGCAAGGGAGGACCAGGAGATCCAAAGGGAAGAACAAACACAGCAAGAGGGCTCTGCTTGTGTGCCAGTGATCTCAGTGCAAGTACCGACCCACACGTAGGGGTGCACACACACACACACACACACACACACACATAACTACACCCAGAAGCGCGCACGCAAACACACACACACACACACACACAAACACGAACACCGTCAATCCTACATAAACTAATGAGGAGCCCAAGTTTCTGTCTCTACAACAGGGACAACTGGATAGTGATGGCTACATCTCAGGATGAGCCCGCATATGGGAAACATCGAGTTTTGGGGTCGTGAGTCTTCCGAACCTCTGGAGGGACTGTCTGAGTGTTTGTGTTCATGATAGATGACATTCAGTGTGTATTTCTGAATATGACCTACCGACGTGTAGGTTTGCGTGTGAGGTTATTGCAGGGGACTCGGTTTCGTATTTTCTCTTGGGCTGTGTTTCATTCGTCAGTTGTTGGTCGGCATGAGAAGGTGAAATTTGGCTCATGTGGGACATCCGTGGATCATTCTCGCCACCTTGAATAGTGGAAACTGGAATGCATTTGGAAGATAAGAACGGTGCTCTTCTTTCTTACCCGGGCTCGCCGTTTTTACATTGGTTCCTGAATGGACCTCAGGCGCCCTGGGACTTGTGCTCTTGCTGGAACCCACATAACGCCGGAAACAGACAGACCGACTTGCCTGTTTCACGGTGCCCACTTCCCATGAGTCGAAACGGAAAATTTTCCCACTGGCATGTAAGTCATCTGGAACGAAGCTGTATTGATAATAAAGGAAAGCAAACACAGGAGTGTGTGTATTCAACTGAAATAAATTCAGAAAGCCCTGAACTAAATCTCATTTGGTGTGTTTAAAAATGGCATTTGGGGAATTTCTGGGTCATTCGTCCAGCTGCGAAAGCTGCGTCTCTGAAGCACAGTCCCTGTCCTGCAGTCAGACTTATTTATCCGACGTGGTGTTTCCGTGGAAATGATTGTGGGAAATGGCCCCTTCCTTTTCTCTATTTGCTGATTAGATTTCATGGTCCCTTTCTCGTCAGGTACAGTGATCAAAGTTGACCAACCCCAGAGGAAAGCTGCCCAGGGCACAACTCAGGGCTCCGTAGAACCACAGAATCTTGGGCGCAGCCCTGCTCAAGCACCCAAATGTGCATACGAACAGGGTCTCCGTGTGACGTGTGTGAAAACTACGGTGTGATGAGCATGACTGGCAGACAGCTTATCGATTGGGCTCCCCTCAAAATCGGTTATGAGCGTTAAAGCACACCGATGCCCAGGTCCCGGCTGCAGGAATAAGACCCTCCAGGGTCTTGTGTGAAGCCTCGGCATCTGCATTGCTCATGCTTCTGGGGATCATTCTCCTGAAAATGGTGGCTCCTTTCTCCCTGTGGAGCATCTTTCTAAGCAGTGCTCTTTTCTTCCCCCAGGACACTTTACATCCGGCACAGGAAGCCTTCTGATGGAGCACACCTGGCCCATGAAAAGACAAGGGAAAGAAACGGGGCCAAAGGTCACAGTCCTCTCATTCCATCATCCTCCTTAAAATCATCCTAATTTCATGGGCCCTGAAGCCAGGGCTGTTTCTTTACACCTAGAGGCCCTGGCGCCGGGCCTCAATTCTGCCCTGTTCCTTACTGTCTAAGACATGTTGGGAAAATCCCTAGAGCCAGGATCTTCATTCCTGCTAAGCCAGACAGCCGGAAGACACACCCAAATTCTGTCCCTCTTACTTCAGGGAACATGTCCACTTTCGTCAGCATTACAATTTTGGCACCAAATGTGCGAACTGCAATTCCACCATACAATGCATAACTGGAAATGGAGGCAACATCTCCAATCCTGAACAATCGATGCGAGAATCCAGGATATACACGGCTTATTTTTGCCTTTTCCCACTGAAACGAGGGCCAGTATTAAAAATGGTATGCTATCCTCTGTTTCACTCCCTGCTTTTAAACGTCTCCGATGTTTCTTCTTGAGACAGGGCCTCACTTCCGTCACCCGGGCTTTTCTACGGTATAATTTTCCTTGTTTGCTTTTGTCAAAATTAGAACTTTTTATTTCATCTCTATGAAACGTTGATCCATTATCACATACGTATGGAAATATTATCACACATGCTGTGAGATACGTTCTTTTGATTTTCATCAATTCTTTAATAAACAAAAGGTTATAGCTGGGATACCTTCTGATTTCTCAAGTCTTTTGTTTCATGTTGTCTTAAACTGCCGTGGCACGTCCGAAACCACTCACTATACAATGTCAGGACCGTCTCTCTTTTCTGGCAAACATAAATTTGCGGATTGTCAACAATTAGTCTCTCGGTGATTGCATGATTTCCCCAAAGTCTTTCACAGTCTACTTTGTGCACTGAGTATCTCTTCAAACTTCAGTGCATGTTTCTACCATTTGATGCTTTATTATTTGGCAATCTAGCTTCCACAAGAGCATTTCATGCAAAGACTTGTCTTGTTCTCCACTGGCAGCTAATTTCACTCGGATAGAGAATCGATAGGCTCAACGTGGAAAGGTTATCGCTGGAAGGTCTGTTAGATTCCACGGATCTCTCCTTTCTCATTAGGGAAGAAAATACGCTGTGCTAAATATTATACTTCATTGACTATTCTCAGGTCAGAAAGCGCACTTCCGACTTCTTGTCCTTCCGTCGCTGAGAGGATGATGGCAGCTGCCAAAAGTACATACTTGGAAGTTCATCCCAGCACAAACACACACACACACACACACACACACACACACACACGCCCCCCACACACACACACAAACACACTCACACACACACTCTCACACTGTTTCCCAGGTAAAGATTTCTTCCCTGCCATTGCTTTACCTAAAATAAGGCAACTGTGTGGCCACTGTCCCAACCCGGTTACACTCATATTATATGTGCCTATCATCCTGAGGAGTAATTTGATTCAGGTGTTCTGGAAGTCATGACGTGGGCTGTGTCTGTTGAATTCCCAGCGACGCAAGGGGACACACCCTGTGACTCATTGCTGAATTGAGTGCTGATATTTGATTGGTTTATCGCGCACCTGAGGAGAGGGTGGGGTGTTCGCGGTTGGTGGGGGTGAGTTATAAAAGGTCTGATGCGGCCAGAGAGCTTGTCATTTGAAGACTCTCTCGGAAGAGATAGCGTCTTTCTGCAACCTGCGGTCCCAGTAGAAAAACCTTGTGATCCTTGTTCCAGTCGACATGGAGGACGACTCACTCTACTTGGGAGGTGAGTGGCAGTTCAACCACTTTTCAAAACTCACATCTTCTCGGCCAGATGCAGCTTTGGCTGAAATCCAGCGGACTTCTCTCCCTGAGAAGTCACCACTCTCATCTGAGACCCGTGTCGACCTCTGTGATGATTTGGCTCCTGTGGCAAGACAGCTTGCTCCCAGGGAGAAGCTTCCTCTGAGTAGCAGGAGACCTGCTGCGGTGGGGGCTGGGCTCCAGAATATGGGAAATACCTGCTACGTGAACGCTTCCCTGCAGTGCTTGACGTACACACCGCCCCTTGCCAACTACATGCTGTCCCGGGAGCACTCTCCAACGTGTCATCGTCACAAGGGCTGCATGCTCTGTACTATGCAAGCTCACATCACACGGGCCCTCCACATTCCTGGCCGTGTCATCCAGCCCTCACAGGCATTGGCTGCTGACTTCCATAGAGGCAAGCAGGAAGATGCCCATGAATTTCTCATGTTCACTGTGGATGCCATGAAAAAGGCATGCCTTCCCGGGCACAAGCAGGTAGATCATCACTCTAAGGACACCACCCTCATCCACCAAATATTTGGAGGCTACTGGAGATCTCAAATCAAGTGTCTCCACTGCCACGGCATTTCAGACACTTTTGACCCTTACCTGGACATCGCCCTGGATATCCAGGCAGCTCAGAGTGTCAAGCAAGCTTTGGAACAGTTGGTGAAGCCCGAAGAACTCAATGGAGAGAATGCCTATCATTGTGGTCTTTGTCTCCAGAGGGCGCCGGCCTCCAAGACGTTAACTTTACACACTTCTGCCAAGGTCCTCATCCTTGTATTGAAGAGATTCTCCGATGTCACAGGCAGCAAACTTGCCAAGAATGTGCACTATCCTGAGTGCCTTGACATGCAGCCATACATGTCTCAGCAGAACACAGGACCCCTTGTCTATGTCCTCTATGCTGTGCTGGTCCACGCTGGGTGGAGTTGTCACAACGGACATTACTTCTCTTATGTCAAAGCTCAAGAAGGCCAGTGGTATAAAATGGATGATGCCGAGGTCACCGCCTCTAGCATCACTTCTGTCCTGAGTCAACAGGCCTATGTCCTCTTTTACATCCAGAAGAGTGAATGGGAAAGACACAGTGAGAGTGTGTCAAGAGGCAGGGAACCAAGAGCCCTTGGCGCTGAAGACACACACAGGCGAGCAACGCAAGGAGAGCTCAAGAGAGACCACCCCTGCCTCCAGGCACCCGAGTTGGACGAGCACTTGGTGGAAAGAGCCACTCAGGAAAGCACCTTAGACCACTGGAAATTCCTTCAAGAGCAAAACAAAACGAAGCCTGAGTTCAACGTCAGAAAAGTCGAAGGTACCCTGCCTCCCAACGTACTTGTGATTCATCAATCCAAATACAAGTGTGGGATGAAGAACCGTCATCCTGAACAGCAAAGCTCCCTGCTAAACCTCTCTTCGACGACCCCGACAGATCAGGAGTCCATGAACACTGGCACACTCGCTTCCCTGCAAGGGAGGACCAGGAGATCCAAAGGGAAGAACAAACACAGCAAGAGGGCTCTGCTTGTGTGCCAGTGATCTCAGTGCAAGTACCGACCCACACGTAGGGGTGCACACACACACACACACACACACACACATAACTACACCCAGAAGCGCGCACGCAAACACACACACACACACACACACAAACACGAACACCGTCAATCCTACATAAACTAATGAGGAGCCCAAGTTTCTGTCTCTACAACAGGGACAACTGGATAGTGATGGCTACATCTCAGGATGAGCCCGCATATGGGAAACATCGAGTTTTGGGGTCGTGAGTCTTCCGAACCTCTGGAGGGACTGTCTGAGTGTTTGTGTTCATGATAGATGACATTCAGTGTGTATTTCTGAATATGACCTACCGACGTGTAGGTTTGCGTGTGAGGTTATTGCAGGGGACTCGGTTTCGTATTTTCTCTTGGGCTGTGTTTCATTCGTCAGTTGTTGGTCGGCATGAGAAGGTGAAATTTGGCTCATGTGGGACATCCGTGGATCATTCTCGCCACCTTGAATAGTGGAAACTGGAATGCATTTGGAAGATAAGAACGGTGCTCTTCTTTCTTACCCGGGCTCGCCGTTTTTACATTGGTTCCTGAATGGACCTCAGGCGCCCTGGGACTTGTGCTCTTGCTGGAACCCACATAACGCCGGAAACAGACAGACCGACTTGCCTGTTTCACGGTGCCCACTTCCCATGAGTCGAAACGGAAAATTTTCCCACTGGCATGTAAGTCATCTGGAACGAAGCTGTATTGATAATAAAGGAAAGCAAACACAGGAGTGTGTGTATTCAACTGAAATAAATTCAGAAAGCCCTGAACTAAATCTCATTTGGTGTGTTTAAAAATGGCATTTGGGGAATTTCTGGGTCATTCGTCCAGCTGCGAAAGCTGCGTCTCTGAAGCACAGTCCCTGTCCTGCAGTCAGACTTATTTATCCGACGTGGTGTTTCCGTGGAAATGATTGTGGGAAATGGCCCCTTCCTTTTCTCTATTTGCTGATTAGATTTCATGGTCCCTTTCTCGTCAGGTACAGTGATCAAAGTTGACCAACCCCAGAGGAAAGCTGCCCAGGGCACAACTCAGGGCTCCGTAGAACCACAGAATCTTGGGCGCAGCCCTGCTCAAGCACCCAAATGTGCATACGAACAGGGTCTCCGTGTGACGTGTGTGAAAACTACGGTGTGATGAGCATGACTGGCAGACAGCTTATCGATTGGGCTCCCCTCAAAATCGGTTATGAGCGTTAAAGCACACCGATGCCCAGGTCCCGGCTGCAGGAATAAGACCCTCCAGGGTCTTGTGTGAAGCCTCGGCATCTGCATTGCTCATGCTTCTGGGGATCATTCTCCTGAAAATGGTGGCTCCTTTCTCCCTGTGGAGCATCTTTCTAAGCAGTGCTCTTTTCTTCCCCCAGGACACTTTACATCCGGCACAGGAAGCCTTCTGATGGAGCACACCTGGCCCATGAAAAGACAAGGGAAAGAAACGGGACCAAAGGTCACAGTCCTCTCATTCCATCATCCTCCTTAAAATCATCCTAATTTCATGGGCCCTGAAGCCAGGGCTGTTTCTTTACACCTAGAGGCCTTGGCGCCGGGCCTCAATTCTGCCCTGTTCCTTACTGTCTAAGACATGTTGGGAAAATCCCTAGAGCCAGGATCTTCATTCCTGCTAAGCCAGACAGCCGGAAGACACACCCAAATTCTGTCCCTCTTACTTCAGGGAACATGTCCACTTTCGTCAGCATTACAATTTTGGCACCAAATGTGCGAACTGCAATTCCACCATACAATGCATAACTGGAAATGGAGGCAACATCTCCGATCCTGAACAATCGATGCGAGAATCCAGGATATACACGGCTTATTTTTGCCTTTTCCAACTGAAACGAGGGCCAGTATTAAAAATGGTATGCTATCCTCTGTTTCACTCCCTGCTTTTAAACGTCTCCGATGTTTCTTCTTGAGACAGGGCCTCACTTCCGTCACCCGGGCTTTTCTACGGTATAATTTTCCTTGTTTGCTTTTGTCAAAATTAGAACTTTTTATTTCATCTCTATGAAACGTTGATCCATTATCACATACGTATGGAAATATTATCACACATGCTGTGAGATACGTTCTTTTGATTTTCATCAATTCTTTAATAAACAAAAGGTTATAGCTGGGATACCTTCTGATTTCTCAAGTTTTTTGTTTCATGTTTTCTTAAACTGCCGTGGCACGTCCGAAACCACTCACTATACAATGTCAGGACCGTCTCTCTTTTCTGGCAAACATAAATTTGCGGATTGTCAACAATTAGTCTCTCGGTGATTGCATGATTTCCCCAAAGTCTTTCACAGTCTACTTTGTGCACTGAGTATCTCTTCAAACTTCAGTGCATGTTTCTACCATTTGATGCTTTATTATTTGGCAATCTAGCTTCCACAAGAGCATTTCATGCAAAGACTTGTCTTGTTCTCCACTGGCAGCTAATTTCACTCGGATAGAGAATCGATAGGCTCAACGTGGAAAGGTTATCGCTG
Source organism: Pan troglodytes (assembly GCF_028858775.2). NCBI lineage: Eukaryota > Metazoa > Chordata > Mammalia > Primates > Hominidae > Pan > Pan troglodytes. The sequence continues at coordinate 19,488,894 of NC_072405.2, forward strand.
GAAGGTCTGTTAGATTCCACGGATCTCTCCTTTCTCATTAGGGAAGAAAATACGCTGTGCTAAATATTATACTTCATTGACTATTCTCAGGTCAGAAAGAGCACTTCCGAATTCTTGTCCTTCCGTCGCTGAGAGGATGATGGCAGCTGCCAAAAGTACATACTTGGAAGTTCATCCCAGCACAAACACACACACACACACACACACACGCCCCCCCCCACACACAAACACACTCACACACACACACTCACACTGTTTCCCAGGTAAAGATTTCTTCCCTGCCATTGCTTTACCTAAAATAAGGCAACTGTGTGGCCACTGTCCCAACCCGGTTACACTCATATTATATGTGCCTATCATCCTGAGGAGTAATTTGATTCAGGTGTTCTGGAAGTCATGATGTGGGCTGTGTCTGTTGAATTCCCAGCGACGCAAGGGGACACACCCTGTGACTCATTCCTGAATTGAGTGCTGATATTTGATTGGTTTATCGCGCACCTGAGGAGAGGGTGGGGTGTTCGCGGTTGGTGGGGGTGAGTTATAGAAGGGCTGATGCGGCCAGAGAGCTCGTCATTTGAAGACTCTCTCGGAAGAGATAGCGTCTTTCTGCAACCTGCGGTCCCAGCAGAAAAATCTTGAGATCCTTGTTCCAGTCGACATGGAGGACGACTCACTCTACTTGGGAGGTGAGTGGCAGTTCAACCACTTTTCAAAACTCACATCTTCTCGGCCAGATGCAGCTTTGGCTGAAATCCAGCGGACTTCTCTCCCTGAGAAGTCACCACTCTCATCTGAGACCCGTGTCGACCTCTGTGATGATTTGGCTCCTGTGGCAAGACAGCTTGCTCCCAGGGAGAAGCTTCCTCTGAGTAGCAGGAGACCTGCTGCGGTGGGGGCTGGGCTCCAGAATATGGGAAATACCTGCTACGTGAACGCTTCGCTGCAGTGCCTGACGTACACACCACCCCTTGCCAACTACATGCTGTCCCGGGAGCACTCTCCAACGTGTCATCGTCACAAGGGCTGCATGCTCTGTACTATGCAAGCTCACATCACACGGGCCCTCCACATTCCTGGCCGTGTCATCCAGCCCTCACAGGCATTGGCTGCTGACTTCCATAGAGGCAAGCAGGAAGATGCCCATGAATTTCTCATGTTCACTGTGGATGCCATGAAAAAGGCATGCCTTCCCGGGCACAAGCAGGTAGATCATCACTCTAAGGACACCACCCTCATCCACCAAATATTTGGAGGCTACTGGAGATCTCAAATCAAGTGTCTCCACTGCCACGGCATTTCAGACACTTTTGACCCTTACCTGGACATCGCCCTGGATATCCAGGCAGCTCAGAGTGTCAAGCAAGCTTTGGAACAGTTGGTGAAGCCCGAAGAACTCAATGGAGACAATGCCTATCATTGTGGTCTTTGTCTCCAGAGGGCGCCGGCCTCCAAGACGTTAACTTTACACACTTCTGCCAAGGTCCTCATCCTTGTATTGAAGAGATTCTCCGATGTCACAGGCAGCAAACTTGCCAAGAATGTGCACTATCCTGAGTGCCTTGACATGCAGCCATACATGTCTCAGCAGAACACAGGACCCCTTGTCTATGTCCTCTATGCTGTGCTGGTCCACGCTGGGTGGAGTTGTCACAACGGACATTACTTCTCTTATGTCAAAGCTCAAGAAGGCCAGTGGTATAAAATGGATGATGCCGAGGTCACCGCCTCTAGCATCACTTCTGTCCTGAGTCAACAGGCCTATGTCCTCTTTTACATCCAGAAGAGTGAATGGGAAAGACACAGTGAGAGTGTGTCAAGAGGCAGGGAACCAAGAACCCTTGGCGCTGAAGACACACACAGGCGAGCAACGCAAGGAGAGCTCAAGAGAGACCACCCCTGCCTCCAGGCACCCGAGTTGGACGAGCACTTGGTGGAAAGAGCCACTCAGGAAAGCACCTTAGACCACTGGAAATTCCTTCAAGAGCAAAACAAAACGAAGCCTGAGTTCAACGTCAGAAAAGTCGAAGGTACCCTGCCTCCCAACGTACTTGTGATTCATCAATCCAAATACAAGTGTGGGATGAAGAACCGTCATCCTGAACAGCAAAGCTCCCTGCTAAACCTCTCTTCGACGACCCCGACAGATCAGGAGTCCATGAACACTGGCACACTCGCTTCCCTGCAAGGGAGGACCAGGAGATCCAAAGGGAAGAACAAACACAGCAAGAGGGCTCTGCTTGTGTGCCAGTGATCTCAGTGCAAGTACCGACCCACACGTAGGGGTGCACACACACACACACACACACACACACACATAACTACACCCAGAAGCGCGCACGCAAACACACACACACACACACACACAAACACGAACACCGTCAATCCTACATAAACTAATGAGGAGCCCAAGTTTCTGTCTCTACAACAGGGACAACTGGATAGTGATGGCTACATCTCAGGATGAGCCCGCATATGGGAAACATCGAGTTTTGGGGTCGTGAGTCTTCCGAACCTCTGGAGGGACTGTCTGAGTGTTTGTGTTCATGATAGATGACATTCAGTGTGTATTTCTGAATATGACCTACCGACGTGTAGGTTTGCGTGTGAGGTTATTGCAGGGGACTCGGTTTCGTATTTTCTCTTGGGCTGTGTTTCATTCGTCAGTTGTTGGTCGGCATGAGAAGGTGAAATTTGGCTCATGTGGGACATCCGTGGATCATTCTCGCCACCTTGAATAGTGGAAACTGGAATGCATTTGGAAGATAAGAACGGTGCTCTTCTTTCTTACCCGGGCTCGCCGTTTTTACATTGGTTCCTGAATGGACCTCAGGCGCCCTGGGACTTGTGCTCTTGCTGGAACCCACATAACGCCGGAAACAGACAGACCGACTTGCCTGTTTCACGGTGCCCACTTCCCATGAGTCGAAACGGAAAATTTTCCCACTGGCATTTAAGTCATCTGGAACGAAGCTGTATTGATAATAAAGGAAAGCAAACACAGGAGTGTGTGTATTCAACTGAAATAAATTCAGAAAGCCCTGAACTAAATCTCATTTGGTGTGTTTAAAAATGGCATTTGGGGAATTTCTGGGTCATTCGTCCAGCTGCGAAAGCTGCGTCTCTGAAGCACAGTCCCTGTCCTGCAGTCAGACTTATTTATCCGACGTGGTGTTTCCGTGGAAATGATTGTGGGAAATGGCCCCTTCCTTTTCTCTATTTGCTGATTAGATTTCATGGTCCCTTTCTCGTCAGGTACAGTGATCAAAGTTGACCAACCCCAGAGGAAAGCTGCCCAGGGCACAACTCAGGGCTCCGTAGAACCACAGAATCTTGGGCGCAGCCCTGCTCAAGCACCCAAATGTGCATACGAACAGGGTCTCCGTGTGACGTGTGTGAAAACTACGGTGTGATGAGCATGACTGGCAGACAGCTTATCGATTGGGCTCCCCTCAAAATCGGTTATGAGCGTTAAAGCACACCGATGCCCAGGTCCCGGCTGCAGGAATAAGACCCTCCAGGGTCTTGTGTGAAGCCTCGGCATCTGCATTGCTCATGCTTCTGGGGATCATTCTCCTGAAAATGGTGGCTCCTTTCTCCCTGTGGAGCATCTTTCTAAGCAGTGCTCTTTTCTTCCCCCAGGACACTTTACATCCGGCACAGGAAGCCTTCTGATGGAGCACACCTGGCCCATGAAAAGACAAGGGAAAGAAACGGGGCCAAAGGTCACAGTCCTCTCATTCCATCATCCTCCTTAAAATCATCCTAATTTCATGGGCCCTGAAGCCAGGGCTGTTTCTTTACACCTAGAGGCCCTGGCGCCGGGCCTCAATTCTGCCCTGTTCCTTACTGTCTAAGACATGTTGGGAAAATCCCTAGAGCCAGGATCTTCATTCCTGGTAAGCCAGACAGCCGGAAGACACACCCAAATTCTGTCCCTCTTACTTCAGGGAACATGTCCACTTTCGTCAGCATTACAATTTTGGCACCAAATGTGCGAACTGCAATTCCACCATACAATGCATAACTGGAAATGGAGGCAACATCTCCAATCCTGAACAATCGATGCGAGAATCCAGGATATACACGGCTTATTTTTGCCTTTTCCCACTGAAACGAGGGCCAGTATTAAAAATGGTATGCTATCCTCTGTTTCACTCCCTGCTTTTAAACGTCTCCGATGTTTCTTCTTGAGACAGGGCCTCACTTCCGTCACCCGGGCTTTTCTACGGTATAATTTTCCTTGTTTGCTTTTGTCAAAATTAGAACTTTTTATTTCATCTCTATGAAACGTTGATCCATTATCACATACGTATGGAAATATTATCACACATGCTGTGAGATACGTTCTTTTGATTTTCATCAATTCTTTAATAAACAAAAGGTTATAGCTGGGATACCTTCTGATTTCTCAAGTCTTTTGTTTCATGTTGTCTTAAACTGCCGTGGCAAGTCCGAAACCACTCACTATACAATGTCAGGACCGTCTCTCTTTTCTGGCAAACATAAATTTGCGGATTGTCAACAATTAGTCTCTCGGTGATTGCATGATTTCCCCAAAGTCTTTCACAGTCTACTTTGTGCACTGAGTATCTCTTCAAACTTCAGTGCATGTTTCTACCATTTGATGCTTTATTATTTGGCAATCTAGCTTCCACAAGAGCATTTCATGCAAAGACTTGTCTTGTTCTCCACTGGCAGCTAATTTCACTCGGATAGAGAATCGATAGGCTCAACGTGGAAAGATTATCGCTGGAAGGTCTGTTAGATTCCACGGATCTCTCCTTTCTCATTAGGGAAGAAAATACGCTGTGCTAAATATTATACTTCATTGACTATTCTCAGGTCAGAAAGCGCACTTCCGACTTCTTGTCCTTCCGTCGCTGAGAGGATGATGGCAGCTGCCAAAAGTACATACTTGGAAGTTCATCCCAGCACAAACACACACACACACACACACACACACACACACACACACGCCCCCCACACACACACACAAACACACTCACACACACACTCTCACACTGTTTCCCAGGTAAAGATTTCTTCCCTGCCATTGCTTTACCTAAAATAAGGCAACTGTGTGGCCACTGTCCCAACCCGGTTACACTCATATTATATGTGCCTATCATCCTGAGGAGTAATTTGATTCAGGTGTTCTGGAAGTCATGACGTGGGCTGTGTCTGTTGAATTCCCAGCGACGCAAGGGGACACACCCTGTGACTCATTGCTGAATTGAGTGCTGATATTTGATTGGTTTATCGCGCACCTGAGGAGAGGGTGGGGTGTTCGCGGTTGGTGGGGGTGAGTTATAAAAGGTCTGATGCGGCCAGAGAGCTCGTCATTTGAAGACTCTCTCGGAAGAGATAGCGTCTTTCTGCAACCTGCGGTCCCAGTAGAAAAACCTTGTGATCCTTGTTCCAGTCGACATGGAGGACGACTCACTCTACTTGGGAGGTGAGTGGCAGTTCAACCACTTTTCAAAACTCACATCTTCTCGGCCAGATGCAGCTTTGGCTGAAATCCAGCGGACTTCTCTCCCTGAGAAGTCACCACTCTCATCTGAGACCCGTGTCGACCTCTGTGATGATTTGGCTCCTGTGGCAAGACAGCTTGCTCCCAGGGAGAAGCTTCCTCTGAGTAGCAGGAGACCTGCTGCGGTGGGGGCTGGGCTCCAGAATATGGGAAATACCTGCTACGTGAACGCTTCCCTGCAGTGCCTGACGTACACACCGCCCCTTGCCAACTACATGCTGTCCCGGGAGCACTCTCCAACGTGTCATCGTCACAAGGGCTGCATGCTCTGTACTATGCAAGCTCACATCACACGGGCCCTCCACATTCCTGGCCGTGTCATCCAGCCCTCACAGGCATTGGCTGCTGACTTCCATAGAGGCAAGCAGGAAGATGCCCATGAATTTCTCATGTTCACTGTGGATGCCATGAAAAAGGCATGCCTTCCCGGGCACAAGCAGGTAGATCATCACTCTAAGGACACCACCCTCATCCACCAAATATTTGGAGGCTACTGGAGATCTCAAATCAAGTGTCTCCACTGCCACGGCATTTCAGACACTTTTGACCCTTACCTGGACATCGCCCTGGATATCCAGGCAGCTCAGAGTGTCAAGCAAGCTTTGGAACAGTTGGTGAAGCCCGAAGAACTCAATGGAGAGAATGCCTATCATTGTGGTCTTTGTCTCCAGAGGGCGCCGGCCTCCAAGACGTTAACTTTACACACTTCTGCCAAGGTCCTCATCCTTGTATTGAAGAGATTCTCCGATGTCACAGGCAGCAAACTTGCCAAGAATGTGCACTATCCTGAGTGCCTTGACATGCAGCCATACATGTCTCAGCAGAACACAGGACCCCTTGTCTATGTCCTCTATGCTGTGCTGGTCCACGCTGGGTGGAGTTGTCACAACGGACATTACTTCTCTTATGTCAAAGCTCAAGAAGGCCAGTGGTATAAAATGGATGATGCCGAGGTCACCGCCTCTAGCATCACTTCTGTCCTGAGTCAACAGGCCTATGTCCTCTTTTACATCCAGAAGAGTGAATGGGAAAGACACAGTGAGAGTGTGTCAAGAGGCAGGGAACCAAGAGCCCTTGGCGCTGAAGACACACACAGGCGAGCAACGCAAGGAGAGCTCAAGAGAGACCACCCCTGCCTCCAGGCACCCGAGTTGGACGAGCACTTGGTGGAAAGAGCCACTCAGGAAAGCACCTTAGACCACTGGAAATTCCTTCAAGAGCAAAACAAAACGAAGCCTGAGTTCAACGTCAGAAAAGTCGAAGGTACCCTGCCTCCCAACGTACTTGTGATTCATCAATCCAAATACAAGTGTGGGATGAAGAACCGTCATCCTGAACAGCAAAGCTCCCTGCTAAACCTCTCTTCGACGACCCCGACAGATCAGGAGTCCATGAACACTGGCACACTCGCTTCCCTGCAAGGGAGGACCAGGAGATCCAAAGGGAAGAACAAACACAGCAAGAGGGCTCTGCTTGTGTGCCAGTGATCTCAGTGCAAGTACCGACCCACACGTAGGGGTGCACACACACACACACACACACACACACACATAACTACACCCAGAAGCGCGCACGCAAACACACACACACACACACACACAAACACGAACACCGTCAATCCTACATAAACTAATGAGGAGCCCAAGTTTCTGTCTCTACAACAGGGACAACTGGATAGTGATGGCTACATCTCAGGATGAGCCCGCATATGGGAAACATCGAGTTTTGGGGTCGTGAGTCTTCCGAACCTCTGGAGGGACTGTCTGAGTGTTTGTGTTCATGATAGATGACATTCAGTGTGTATTTCTGAATATGACCTACCGACGTGTAGGTTTGCGTGTGAGGTTATTGCAGGGGACTCGGTTTCGTATTTTCTCTTGGGCTGTGTTTCATTCGTCAGTTGTTGGTCGGCATGAGAAGGTGAAATTTGGCTCATGTGGGACATCCGTGGATCATTCTCGCCACCTTGAATAGTGGAAACTGGAATGCATTTGGAAGATAAGAACGGTGCTCTTCTTTCTTACCCGGGCTCGCCGTTTTTACATTGGTTCCTGAATGGACCTCAGGCGCCCTGGGACTTGTGCTCTTGCTGGAACCCACATAACGCCGGAAACAGACAGACCGACTTGCCTGTTTCACGGTGCCCACTTCCCATGAGTCGAAACGGAAAATTTTCCCACTGGCATGTAAGTCATCTGGAACGAAGCTGTATTGATAATAAAGGAAAGCAAACACAGGAGTGTGTGTATTCAACTGAAATAAATTCAGAAAGCCCTGAACTAAATCTCATTTGGTGTGTTTAAAAATGGCATTTGGGGAATTTCTGGGTCATTCGTCCAGCTGCGAAAGCTGCGTCTCTGAAGCACAGTCCCTGTCCTGCAGTCAGACTTATTTATCCGACGTGGTGTTTCCGTGGAAATGATTGTGGGAAATGGCCCCTTCCTTTTCTCTATTTGCTGATTAGATTTCATGGTCCCTTTCTCGTCAGGTACAGTGATCAAAGTTGACCAACCCCAGAGGAAAGCTGCCCAGGGCACAACTCAGGGCTCCGTAGAACCACAGAATCTTGGGCGCAGCCCTGCTCAAGCACCCAAATGTGCATACGAACAGGGTCTCCGTGTGACGTGTGTGAAAACTACGGTGTGATGAGCATGACTGGCAGACAGCTTATCGATTGGGCTCCCCTCAAAATCGGTTATGAGCGTTAAAGCACACCGATGCCCAGGTCCCGGCTGCAGGAATAAGACCCTCCAGGGTCTTGTGTGAAGCCTCGGCATCTGCATTGCTCATGCTTCTGGGGATCATTCTCCTGAAAATGGTGGCTCCTTTCTCCCTGTGGAGCATCTTTCTAAGCAGTGCTCTTTTCTTCCCCCAGGACACTTTACATCCGGCACAGGAAGCCTTCTGATGGAGCACACCTGGCCCATGAAAAGACAAGGGAAAGAAACGGGGCCAAAGGTCACAGTCCTCTCATTCCATCATCCTCCTTAAAATCATCCTAATTTCATGGGCCCTGAAGCCAGGGCTGTTTCTTTACACCTAGAGGCCCTGGCGCCGGGCCTCAATTCTGCCCTGTTCCTTACTGTCTAAGACATGTTGGGAAAATCCCTAGAGCCAGGATCTTCATTCCTGCTAAGCCAGAGAGCCGGAAGACACACCCAAATTCTGTCCCTCTTACTTCAGGGAACATGTCCACTTTCGTCAGCATTACAATTTTGGCACCAAATGTGCGAACTGCAATTCCACCATACAATGCATAACTGGAAATGGAGGCAACATCTCCGATCCTGAACAATCGATGCGAGAATCCAGGATATACACGGCTTATTTTTGCCTTTTCCCACTGAAACGAGGGCCAGTATTAAAAATGGTATGCTATCCTCTGTTTCACTCCCTGCTTTTAAACGTCTCCGATGTTTCTTCTTGAGACAGGGCCTCACTTCCGTCACCCGGGCTTTTCTACGGTATAATTTTCCTTGTTTGCTTTTGTCAAAATTAGAACTTTTTATTTCATCTCTATGAAACGTTGATCCATTATCACATACGTATGGAAATATTATCACACATGCTGTGAGATACGTTCCTTTGATTTTCATCAATTCTTTAATAAACAAAAGGTTATAGCTGGGATACCTTCTGATTTCTCAAGTTTTTTGTTTCATGTTTTCTTAAACTGCCGTGGCACGTCCGAAACCACTCACTATACAATGTCAGGACCGTCTCTCTTTTCAGGCAAACATAAATTTGCGGATTGTCATCAATTAGTCTCTCGGTGATTGCATGATTTCCCCAAAGTCTTTCACAGTCTACTTTGTGCACTGAGTATCTCTTCAAACTTCAGTGCATGTTTCTACCATTTGATGCTTTATTATTTGGCAATCTAGCTTCCACAAGAGCATTTCATGCAAAGACTTGTCTTGTTCTCCACTGGCAGCTAATTTCACTCGGATAGAGAATCGATAGGCTCAACGTGGAAAGGTTATCGCTGGAAGGTCTGTTAGATTCCACGGATCTCTCCTTTCTCATTAGGGAAGAAAATACGCTGTGCTAAATATTATACTTCATTGACTATTCTCAGGTCAGAAAGCGCACTTCCGACTTTTTGTCCTTCCGTCGCTGAGAGGATGATGGCAGCTGCCAAAAGTACATACTTGGAAGTTCATCCCAGCACAAACACACACACACACACACACACACACGCCCCTCCCACCCCCACACACAAACACACTCACACACACACACTCACACTGTTTCCCAGGTAAAGATTTCTTCCCTGCCATTGCTTTACCTAAAATAAGGCAACTGTGTGGCCACTGTCCCAACCCGGTTACACTCATATTATATGTGCCTACCATCCTGAGGAGTAATTTGATTCAGGTGTTCTGGAAGTCATGATGTGGGCTGTGTCTGTTGAATTCCCAGCGACGCAAGGGGACACACCCTGTGACTCATTCCTGAATTGAGTGCTGATATTTGATTGGTTTATCGCGCACCTGAGGAGAGGGTGGGGTGTTCGCGGTTGGTGGGGGTGAGGTATAGAAGGGCTGATGCGGCCAGAGAGCTCGTCATTTGAAGACTCTCTCGGAAGAGATAGCGTCTTTCTGCAACCTGCGGTCCCAGCAGAAAAACCTTGTGATCCTTGTTCCAGTCGACATGGAGGACGACTCACTCTACTTGGGAGGTGAGTGGCAGTTCAACCACTTTTCAAAACTCACATCTTCTCGGCCAGATGCAGCTTTGGCTGAAATCCAGCGGACTTCTCTCCCTGAGAAGTCACCACTCTCATCTGAGACCCGTGTCGACCTCTGTGATGATTTGGCTCCTGTGGCAAGACAGCTTGCTCCCAGGGAGAAGCTTCCTCTGAGTAGCAGGAGACCTGCTGCGGTGGGGGCTGGGCTCCAGAATATGGGAAATACCTGCTACGTGAACGCTTCCCTGCAGTGCCTGACGTACACACCGCCCCTTGCCAACTACATGCTGTCCCGGGAGCACTCTCCAACGTGTCATCGTCACAAGGGCTGCATGCTCTGTACTATGCAAGCTCACATCACACGGGCCCTCCACATTCCTGGCCGTGTCATCCAGCCCTCACAGGCATTGGCTGCTGACTTCCATAGAGGCAAGCAGGAAGATGCCCATGAATTTCTCATGTTCACTGTGGATGCCATGAAAAAGGCATGCCTTCCCGGGCACAAGCAGGTAGATCATCACTCTAAGGACACCACCCTCATCCACCAAATATTTGGAGGCTACTGGAGATCTCAAATCAAGTGTCTCCACTGCCACGGCATTTCAGACACTTTTGACCCTTACCTGGACATCGCCCTGGATATCCAGGCAGCTCAGAGTGTCAAGCAAGCTTTGGAACAGTTGGTGAAGCCCGAAGAACTCAATGGAGAGAATGCCTATCATTGTGGTCTTTGTCTCCAGAGGGCGCCGGCCTCCAAGACGTTAACTTTACACACTTCTGCCAAGGTCCTCATCCTTGTATTGAAGAGATTCTCCGATGTCACAGGCAGCAAACTTGCCAAGAATGTGCACTATCCTGAGTGCCTTGACATGCAGCCATACATGTCTCAGCAGAACACAGGACCCCTTGTCTATGTCCTCTATGCTGTGCTGGTCCACGCTGGGTGGAGTTGTCACAACGGACATTACTTCTCTTATGTCAAAGCTCAAGAAGGCCAGTGGTATAAAATGGATGATGCCGAGGTCACCGCCTCTAGCATCACTTCTGTCCTGAGTCAACAGGCCTATGTCCTCTTTTACATCCAGAAGAGTGAATGGGAAAGACACAGTGAGAGTGTGTCAAGAGGCAGGGAACCAAGAGCCCTTGGCGCTGAAGGCACACACAGGCGAGCAACGCAAGGAGAGCTCAAGAGAGACCACCCCTGCCTCCAGGCACCCGAGTTGGACGAGCACTTGGTGGAAAGAGCCACTCAGGAAAGCACCTTAGACCACTGGAAATTCCTTCAAGAGCAAAACAAAACGAAGCCTGAGTTCAACGTCAGAAAAGTCGAAGGTACCCTGCCTCCCAACGTACTTGTGATTCATCAATCCAAATACAAGTGTGGGATGAAGAACCGTCATCCTGAACAGCAAAGCTCCCTGCTAAACCTCTCTTCGACGACCCCGACAGATCAGGAGTCCATGAACACTGGCACACTCGCTTCCCTGCAAGGGAGGACCAGGAGATCCAAAGGGAAGAACAAACACAGCAAGAGGGCTCTGCTTGTGTGCCAGTGATCTCAGTGCAAGTACCGACCCACACGTAGGGGTGCACACACACACACACACACACACACACACACATAACTACACCCAGAAGCGCGCACGCAAACACACACACACACACACACACAAACACGAACACCGTCAATCCTACATAAACTAATGAGGAGCCCAAGTTTCTGTCTCTACAACAGGGACAACTGGATAGTGATGGCTACATCTCAGGATGAGCCCGCATATGGGAAACATCGAGTTTTGGGGTCGTGAGTCTTCCGAACCTCTGGAGGGACTGTCTGAGTGTTTGTGTTCATGATAGATGACATTCAGTGTGTATTTCTGAATATGACCTACCGACGTGTAGGTTTGCGTGTGAGGTTATTGCAGGGGACTCGGTTTCGTATTTTCTCTTGGGCTGTGTTTCATTCGTCAGTTGTTGGTCGGCATGAGAAGGTGAAATTTGGCTCATGTGGGACATCCGTGGATCATTCTCGCCACCTTGAATAGTGGAAACTGGAATGCATTTGGAAGATAAGAACGGTGCTCTTCTTTCTTACCCGGGCTCGCCGTTTTTACATTGGTTCCTGAATGGACCTCAGGCGCCCTGGGACTTGTGCTCTTGCTGGAACCCACATAACGCCGGAAACAGACAGACCGACTTGCCTGTTTCACGGTGCCCACTTCCCATGAGTCGAAACGGAAAATTTTCCCACTGGCATGTAAGTCATCTGGAACGAAGCTGTATTGATAATAAAGGAAAGCAAACACAGGAGTGTGTGTATTCAACTGAAATAAATTCAGAAAGCCCTGAACTAAATCTCATTTGGTGTGTTTAAAAATGGCATTTGGGGAATTTCTGGGTCATTCGTCCAGCTGCGAAAGCTGCGTCTCTGAAGCACAGTCCCTGTCCTGCAGTCAGACTTATTTATCCGACGTGGTGTTTCCGTGGAAATGATTGTGGGAAATGGCCCCTTCCTTTTCTCTATTTGCTGATTAGATTTCATGGTCCCTTTCTCGTCAGGTACAGTGATCAAAGTTGACCAACCCCAGAGGAAAGCTGCCCAGGGCACAACTCAGGGCTCCGTAGAACCACAGAATCTTGGGCGCAGCCCTGCTCAAGCACCCAAATGTGCATACGAACAGGGTCTCCGTGTGACGTGTGTGAAAACTACGGTGTGATGAGCATGACTGGCAGACAGCTTATCGATTGGGCTCCCCTCAAAATCGGTTATGAGCGTTAAAGCACACCGATGCCCAGGTCCCGGCTGCAGGAATAAGACCCTCCAGGGTCTTGTGTGAAGCCTCGGCATCTGCATTGCTCATGCTTCTGGGGATCATTCTCCTGAAAATGGTGGCTCCTTTCTCCCTGTGGAGCATCTTTCTAAGCAGTGCTCTTTTCTTCCCCCAGGACACTTTACATCCGGCACAGGAAGCCTTCTGATGGAGCACACCTGGCCCATGAAAAGACAAGGGAAAGAAACGGGGCCAAAGGTCACAGTCCTCTCATTCCATCATCCTCCTTAAAATCATCCTAATTTCATGGGCCCTGAAGCCAGGGCTGTTTCTTTACACCTAGAGGCCCTGGCGCCGGGCCTCAATTCTGCCCTGTTCCTTACTGTCTAAGACATGTTGGGAAAATCCCTAGAGCCAGGATCTTCATTCCTGCTAAGCCAGACAGCCGGAAGACACACCCAAATTCTGTCCCTCTTACTTCAGGGAACATGTCCACTTTCGTCAGCATTACAATTTTGGCACCAAATGTGCGAACTGCAATTCCACCATACAATGCATAACTGGAAATGGAGGCAACATCTCCGATCCTGAACAATCGATGCGAGAATCCAGGATATACACGGCTTATTTTTGCCTTTTCCCACTGAAACGAGGGCCAGTATTAAAAATGGTATGCTATCCTCTGTTTCACTCCCTGCTTTTAAACGTCTCCGATGTTTCTTCTTGAGACAGGGCCTCACTTCCGTCACCCGGGCTTTTCTACGGTATAATTTTCCTTGTTTGCTTTTGTCAAAATTAGAACTTTTTATTTCATCTCTATGAAACGTTGATCCATTATCACATACGTATGGAAATATTATCACACATGCTGTGAGATACGTTCTTTTGATTTTCATCAATTCTTTAATAAACAAAAGGTTATAGCTGGGATACCTTCTGATTTCTCAAGTTTTTTGTTTCATGTTGTCTTAAACTGCCGTGGCACGTCCGAAACCACTCACTATACAATATCAGGACCGTCTCTCTTTTCTGGCAAACATAAATTTGGGGATTGTCATCAATTAGTCTCTCGGTGATTGCATGATTTCCCCAAAGTCTTTCACAGTCTTCTTTGTGCACTGAGTATCTCTTCAAACTTCAGTGCATGTTTCTACCATTTGATGCTTTATTATTTGGCAATCTAGCTTCCACAAGAGCATTTCATGCAAAGACTTGTCTTGTTCTCCACTGGCAGCTAATTTCACTCGGATAGAGAATCGATAGGCTCAACGTGGAAAGGTTATCGCTGGAAGGTCTGTTAGATTCCACGGATCTCTCCTTTCTCATTAGGGAAGAAAATACGCTGTGCTAAATATTATACTTCATTGACTATTCTCAGGTCAGAAAGCGCACTTCCGACTTCTTGTCCTTCCGTCGCTGAGAGGATGATGGCAGCTGCCAAAAGTACATACTTGGAAGTTCATCCCAGCACAAACACACACACACACACACACACACACACACACGCCCCCCCCCACACACACAAACACACTCACACACACACACTCACACTGTTTCCCAGGTAAAGATTTCTTCCCTGCCATTGCTTTACCTAAAATAAGGCAACTGTGTGGCCACTGTCCCAACCCGGTTACACTCATATTATATGTGCCTATCATCCTGAGGAGTAATTTGATTCAGGTGTTCTGGAAGTCATGATGTGGGCTGTGTCTGTTGAATTCCCAGCGACGCAAGGGGACACACCCTGTGACTCATTCCTGAATTGAGTGCTGATATTTGATTGGTTTATCGCGCACCTGAGGAGAGGGTGGGGTGTTCGCGGTTGGTGGGGGTGAGTTATAGAAGGGCTGATGCGGCCAGAGAGCTCGTCATTTGAAGACTCTCTCGGAAGAGATAGCGTCTTTCTGCAACCTGCGGTCCCAGCAGAAAAACCTTGTGATCCTTGTTCCAGTCGACATGGAGGACGACTCACTCTACTTGGGAGGTGAGTGGCAGTTCAACCACTTTTCAAAACTCACATCTTCTCGGCCAGATGCAGCTTTGGCTGAAATCCAGCGGACTTCTCTCCCTGAGAAGTCACCACTCTCATCTGAGACCCGTGTCGACCTCTGTGATGATTTGGCTCCTGTGGCAAGACAGCTTGCTCCCAGGGAGAAGCTTCCTCTGAGTAGCAGGAGACCTGCTGCGGTGGGGGCTGGGCTCCAGAATATGGGAAATACCTGCTACGTGAACGCTTCCCTGCAGTGCCTGACGTACACACCGCCCCTTGCCAACTACATGCTGTCCCGGGAGCACTCTCCAACGTGTCATCGTCACAAGGGCTGCATGCTCTGTACTATGCAAGCTCACATCACACGGGCCCTCCACATTCCTGGCCGTGTCATCCAGCCCTCACAGGCATTGGCTGCTGACTTCCATAGAGGCAAGCAGGAAGATGCCCATGAATTTCTCATGTTCACTGTGGATGCCATGAAAAAGGCATGCCTTCCCGGGCACAAGCAGGTAGATCATCACTCTAAGGACACCACCCTCATCCACCAAATATTTGGAGGCTACTGGAGATCTCAAATCAAGTGTCTCCACTGCCACGGCATTTCAGACACTTTTGACCCTTACCTGGACATCGCCCTGGATATCCAGGCAGCTCAGAGTGTCAAGCAAGCTTTGGAACAGTTGGGGAAGCCCGAAGAACTCAATGTAGACAATGCCTATCATTGTGGTCTTTGTCTCCAGAGGGCGCCGGCCTCCAAGACGTTAACTTTACACACTTCTGCCAAGGTCCTCATCCTTGCATTGAAGAGATTCTCCGATGTCACAGGCAGCAAACTTGCCAAGAATGTGCACTATCCTGAGTGCCTTGACATGCAGCCATACATGTCTCAGCAGAACACAGGACCCCTTGTCTATGTCCTCTATGCTGTGCTGGTCCACGCTGGGTGGAGTTGTCACAACGGACATTACTTCTCTTATGTCAAAGCTCAAGAAGGCCAGTGGTATAAAATGGATGATGCCGAGGTCACCGCCTCTAGCATCACTTCTGTCCTGAGTCAACAGGCCTATGTCCTCTTTTACATCCAGAAGAGTGAATGGGAAAGACACAGTGAGAGTGTGTCAAGAGGCAGGGAACCAAGAGCCCTTGGCGCTGAAGACACACACAGGCGAGCAACGCAAGGAGAGCTCAAGAGAGACCACCCCTGCCTCCAGGCACCCGAGTTGGACGAGCACTTGGTGGAAAGAGCCACTCAGGAAAGCACCTTAGACCACTGGAAATTCCTTCAAGAGCAAAACAAAACGAAGCCTGAGTTCAACGTCAGAAAAGTCGAAGGTACCCTGCCTCCCAACGTACTTGTGATTCATCAATCCAAATACAAGTGTGGGATGAAGAACCGTCATCCTGAACAGCAAAGCTCCCTGCTAAACCTCTCTTCGACGACCCCGACAGATCAGGAGTCCATGAACACTGGCACACTCGCTTCCCTGCAAGGGAGGACCAGGAGATCCAAAGGGAAGAACAAACACAGCAAGAGGGCTCTGCTTGTGTGCCAGTGATCTCAGTGCAAGTACTGACCCACACGTAGGGGTGCACACACACACACACACACACACACACACACACACACACATAACTACACCCAGAAGCGCGCACGCAAACACAAACACACACACACACAAACACGAACACCGTCAATCCTACATAAACTAATGAGGAGCCCAAGTTTCTGTCTCTACAACAGGGACAACTGGATAGTGATGGCTACATCTCAGGATGAGCCCGCATATGGGAAACATCGAGTTTTGGGGTCGTGAGTCTTCCGAACCTCTGGAGGGACTGTCTGAGTGTTTGTGTTCATGATAGATGACATTCAGTGTGTATTTCTGAATATGACCTACCGACGTGTAGGTTTGCGTGTGAGGTTATTGCAGGGGACTCGGTTTCGTATTTTCTCTTGGGGTGTGTTTCATTCGTCAGTTGTTGGTCGGCATGAGAAGGTGAAATTTGGCTCATGTGGGACATCCGTGGATCATTCTCGCCACCTTGAATAGTGGAAACTGGAATGCATTTGGAAGATAAGAACGGTGCTCTTCTTTCTTACCCGGGCTCGCCGTTTTTACATTGGTTCCTGAATGGACCTCAGGCGCCCTGGGACTTGTGCTCTTGCTGGAACCCACATAACGCCGGAAACAGACAGACCGACTTGCCTGTTTCACGGTGCCCACTTCCCATGAGTCGAAACGGAAAATTTTCCCACTGGCATGTAAGTCATCTGGAACGAAGCTGTATTGATAATAAAGGAAAGCAAACACAGGAGTGTGTGTATTCAACTGAAATAAATTCAGAAAGCCCTGAACTAAATCTCATTTGGTGTGTTTAAAAATGGCATTTGGGGAATTTCTGGGTCATTCGTCCAGCTGCGAAAGCTGCGTCTCTGAAGCACAGTCCCTGTCCTGCAGTCAGACTTATTTATCCGACGTGGTGTTTCCGTGGAAATGATTGTGGGAAATGGCCCCTTCCTTTTCTCTATTTGCTGATTAGATTTCATGGTCCCTTTCTCGTCAGGTACAGTGATCAAAGTTGACCAACCCCAGAGGAAAGCTGCCCAGGGCACAACTCAGGGCTCCGTAGAACCACAGAATCTTGGGCGCAGCCCTGCTCAAGCACCCAAATGTGCATACGAACAGGGTCTCCGTGTGACGTGTGTGAAAACTACGGTGTGATGAGCATGACTGGCAGACAGCTTATCGATTGGGCTCCCCTCAAAATCGGTTATGAGCGTTAAAGCACACCGATGCCCAGGTCCCGGCTGCAGGAATAAGACCCTCCAGGGTCTTGTGTGAAGCCTCGGCATCTGCATTGCTCATGCTTCTGGGGATCATTCTCCTGAAAATGGTGGCTCCTTTCTCCCTGTGGAGCATCTTTCTAAGCAGTGCTCTTTTCTTCCCCCAGGACACTTTACATCCGGCACAGGAAGCCTTCTGATGGAGCACACCTGGCCCATGAAAAGACAAGGGAAAGAAACGGGGCCAAAGGTCACAGTCCTCTCATTCCATCATCCTCCTTAAAATCATCCTAATTTCATGGGCCCTGAAGCCAGGGCTGTTTCTTTACACCTAGAGGCCCTGGCGCCGGGCCTCAATTCTGCCCTGTTCCTTACTGTCTAAGACATGTTGGGAAAATCCCTAGAGCCAGGATCTTCATTCCTGCTAAGCCAGACAGCCGGAAGACACACCCAAATTCTGTCCCTCTTACTTCAGGGAACATGTCCACTTTCGTCAGCATTACAATTTTGGCACCAAATGTGCGAACTGCAATTCCACCATACAATGCATAACTGGAAATGGAGGCAACATCTCCGATCCTGAACAATCGATGCGAGAATCCAGGATATACACGGCTTATTTTTGCCTTTTCCCACTGAAACGAGGGCCAGTATTAAAAATGGTATGCTATCCTCTGTTTCACTCCCTGCTTTTAAACGTCTCCGATGTTTCTTCTTGAGACAGGGCCTCACTTCCGTCACCCGGGCTTTTCTACGGTATAATTTTCCTTGTTTGCTTTTGTCAAAATTAGAACTTTTTATTTCATCTCTATGAAACGTTGATCCATTATCACATACGTATGGAAATATTATCACACATGCTGTGAGATACGTTCTTTTGATTTTCATCAATTCTTTAATAAACAAAAGGTTATAGCTGGGATACCTTCTGATTTCTCAAGTTTTTTGTTTCATGTTGTCTTAAACTGCCGTGGCACGTCCGAAACCACTCACTATACAATATCAGGACCGTCTCTCTTTTCTGGCAAACATAAATTTGGGGATTGTCATCAGTTAGTCTCTCGGTGATTGCATGATTTCCCCAAAGTCTTTCACAGTCTACTTTGTGCACTGAGTATCTCTTCAAACTTCAGTGCATGTTTCTACCATTTGATGCTTTATTATTTGGCAATCTAGCTTCCACAAGAGCATTTCATGCAAAGACTTGTCTTGTTCTCCACTGGCAGCTAATTTCACTCGGATAGAGAATCGATAGGCTCAACGTGGAAAGGTTATCGCTGGAAGGTCTGTTAGATTCCACGGATCTCTCCTTTCTCATTAGGGAAGAAAATAGGCTGTGCTAAATATTATACTTCATTGACTATTCTCAGGTCAGAAAGCGCACTTCCGACTTCTTGTCCTTCCGTCGCTGAGAGGATGATGGCAGCTGCCAAAAGTACATACTTGGAAGTTCATCCCAGCACAAACACACACACACACACACACACACACGCCCCCCCACACACACACAAACACACTCACACACACACACTCACACTGTTTCCCAGGTAAAGATTTCTTCCCTGCCATTGCTTTACCTAAAATAAGGCAACTGTGTGGCCACTGTCCCAACCCGGTTACACTCATATTATATGTGCCTATCATCCTGAGGAGTAATTTGATTCAGGTGTTCTGGAAGTCATGATGTGGGCTGTGTCTGTTGAATTCCCAGCGACGCAAGGGGACACACCCTGTGACTCATTCCTGAATTGAGTGCTGATATTTGATTGGTTTATCGCGCACCTGAGGAGAGGGTGGGGTGTTCGCGGTTGGTGGGGGTGAGTTATAGAAGGGCTGATGCGGCCAGAGAGCTCGTCATTTGAAGACTCTCTCGGAAGAGATAGCGTCTTTCTGCAACCTGCGGTCCCAGCAGAAAAACCTTGTGATCCTTGTTCCAGTCGACATGGAGGACGACTCACTCTACTTGGGAGGTGAGTGGCAGTTCAACCACTTTTCAAAACTCACATCTTCTCGGCCAGATGCAGCTTTGGCTGAAATCCAGCGGACTTCTCTCCCTGAGAAGTCACCACTCTCATCTGAGACCCGTGTCGACCTCTGTGATGATTTGGCTCCTGTGGCAAGACAGCTTGCTCCCAGGGAGAAGCTTCCTCTGAGTAGCAGGAGACCTGCTGCGGTGGGGGCTGGGCTCCAGAATATGGGAAATACCTGCTACGTGAACGCTTCCCTGCAGTGCCTGACGTACACACCGCCCCTTGCCAACTACATGCTGTCCCGGGAGCACTCTCCAACGTGTCATCGTCACAAGGGCTGCATGCTCTGTACTATGCAAGCTCACATCACACGGGCCCTCCACATTCCTGGCCGTGTCATCCAGCCCTCACAGGCATTGGCTGCTGACTTCCATAGAGGCAAGCAGGAAGATGCCCATGAATTTCTCATGTTCACTGTGGATGCCATGAAAAAGGCATGCCTTCCCGGGCACAAGCAGGTAGATCATCACTCTAAGGACACCACCCTCATCCACCAAATATTTGGAGGCTACTGGAGATCTCAAATCAAGTGTCTCCACTGCCACGGCATTTCAGACACTTTTGACCCTTACCTGGACATCGCCCTGGATATCCAGGCAGCTCAGAGTGTCAAGCAAGCTTTGGAACAGTTGGTGAAGCCCGAAGAACTCAATGGAGAGAATGCCTATCATTGTGGTCTTTGTCTCCAGAGGGCGCCGGCCTCCAAGACGTTAACTTTACACACTTCTGCCAAGGTCCTCATCCTTGTATTGAAGAGATTCTCCGATGTCACAGGCAGCAAACTTGCCAAGAATGTGCACTATCCTGAGTGCCTTGACATGCAGCCATACATGTCTCAGCAGAACACAGGACCCCTTGTCTATGTCCTCTATGCTGTGCTGGTCCACGCTGGGTGGAGTTGTCACAACGGACATTACTTCTCTTATGTCAAAGCTCAAGAAGGCCAGTGGTATAAAATGGATGATGCCGAGGTCACCGCCTCTAGCATCACTTCTGTCCTGAGTCAACAGGCCTATGTCCTCTTTTACATCCAGAAGAGTGAATGGGAAAGACACAGTGAGAGTGTGTCAAGAGGCAGGGAACCAAGAGCCCTTGGCGCTGAAGACACACACAGGCGAGCAACGCAAGGAGAGCTCAAGAGAGACCACCCCTGCCTCCAGGCACCCGAGTTGGACGAGCACTTGGTGGAAAGAGCCACTCAGGAAAGCACCTTAGACCACTGGAAATTCCTTCAAGAGCAAAACAAAACGAAGCCTGAGTTCAACGTCAGAAAAGTCGAAGGTACCCTGCCTCCCAACGTACTTGTGATTCATCAATCCAAATACAAGTGTGGGATGAAGAACCGTCATCCTGAACAGCAAAGCTCCCTGCTAAACCTCTCTTCGACGACCCCGACAGATCAGGAGTCCATGAACACTGGCACACTCGCTTCCCTGCAAGGGAGGACCAGGAGATCCAAAGGGAAGAACAAACACAGCAAGAGGGCTCTGCTTGTGTGCCAGTGATCTCAGTGCAAGTACCGACCCACACGTAGGGGTGCACACACACACACACACACACACACACACACATAACTACACCCAGAAGCGCGCACGCAAACACACACACACACACACACACAAACACGAACACCGTCAATCCTACATAAACTAATGAGGAGCCCAAGTTTCTGTCTCTACAACAGGGACAACTGGATAGTGATGGCTACATCTCAGGATGAGCCCGCATATGGGAAACATCGAGTTTTGGGGTCGTGAGTCTTCCGAACCTCTGGAGGGACTGTCTGAGTGTTTGTGTTCATGATAGATGACATTCAGTGTGTATTTCTGAATATGACCTACCGACGTGTAGGTTTGCGTGTGAGGTTATTGCAGGGGACTCGGTTTCGTATTTTCTCTTGGGGTGTGTTTCATTCGTCAGTTGTTGGTCGGCATGAGAAGGTGAAATTTGGCTCATGTGGGACATCCGTGGATCATTCTCGCCACCTTGAATAGTGGAAACTGGAATGCATTTGGAAGATAAGAACGGTGCTCTTCTTTCTTACCCGGGCTCGCCGTTTTTACATTGGTTCCTGAATGGACCTCAGGCGCCCTGGGACTTGTGCTCTTGCTGGAACCCACATAACGCCGGAAACAGACAGACCGACTTGCCTGTTTCACGGTGCCCACTTCCCATGAGTCGAAACGGAAAATTTTCCCACTGGCATGTAAGTCATCTGGAACGAAGCTGTATTGATAATAAAGGAAAGCAAAAACAGGAGTGTGTGTATTCAACTGAAATAAATTCAGAAAGCCCTGAACTAAATCTCATTTGGTGTGTTTAAAAATGGCATTTGGGGAATTTCTGGGTCATTCGTCCAGCTGCGAAAGCTGCGTCTCTGAAGCACAGTCCCTGTCCTGCAGTCAGACTTATTTATCCGACGTGGTGTTTCCGTGGAAATGATTGTGGGAAATGGCCCCTTCCTTTTCTCTATTTGCTGATTAGATTTCATGGTCCCTTTCTCGTCAGGTACAGTGATCAAAGTTGACCAACCCCAGAGGAAAGCTGCCCAGGGCACAACTCAGGGCTCCGTAGAACCACAGAATCTTGGGCGCAGCCCTGCTCAAGCACCCAAATGTGCATACGAACAGGGTCTCCGTGTGACGTGTGTGAAAACTACGGTGTGATGAGCATGACTGGCAGACAGCTTATCGATTGGGCTCCCCTCAAAATCGGTTATGAGCGTTAAAGCACACCGATGCCCAGGTCCCGGCTGCAGGAATAAGACCCTCCAGGGTCTTGTGTGAAGCCTCAGCATCTGCATTGCTCATGCTTCTGGGGATCATTCTCCTGAAAATGGTGGCTCCTTTCTCCCTGTGGAGCATCTTTCTAAGCAGTGCTCTTTTCTTCCCCCAGGACACTTTACATCCGGCACAGGAAGCCTTCTGATGGAGCACACCTGGCCCATGAAAAGACAAGGGAAAGAAACGGGGCCAAAGGTCACAGTCCTCTCATTCCATCATCCTCCTTAAAATCATCCTAATTTCATGGGCCCTGAAGCCAGGGCTGTTTCTTTACACCTAGAGGCCCTGGCGCCGGGCCTCAATTCTGCCCTGTTCCTTACTGTCTAAGACATGTTGGGAAAATCCCTAGAGCCAGGATCTTCATTCCTGCTAAGCCAGACAGCCGGAAGACACACCCAAATTCTGTCCCTCTTACTTCAGGGAACATGTCCACTTTCGTCAGCATTACAATTTTGGCACCAAATGTGCGAACTGCAATTCCACCATACAATGCATAACTGGAAATGGAGGCAACATCTCCGATCCTGAACAATCGATGCGAGAATCCAGGATATACACGGCTTATTTTTGCCTTTTCCCACTGAAACGAGGGCCAGTATTAAAAATGGTATGCTATCCTCTGTTTCACTCCCTGCTTTTAAACGTCTCCGATGTTTCTTCTTGAGACAGGGCCTCACTTCCGTCACCCGGGCTTTTCTACGGTATAATTTTCCTTGTTTGCTTTTGTCAAAATTAGAACTTTTTATTTCATCTCTATGAAACGTTGATCCATTATCACATACGTATGGAAATATTATCACACATGCTGTGAGATACGTTCTTTTGATTTTCATCAATTCTTTAATAAACAAAAGGTTATAGCTGGGATACCTTCTGATTTCTCAAGTTTTTTGTTTCATGTTGTCTTAAACTGCCGTGGCACGTCCGAAACCACTCACTATACAATATCAGGACCGTCTCTCTTTTCTGGCAAACATAAATTTGGGGATTGTCATCAATTAGTCTCTCGGTGATTGCATGATTTCCCCAAAGTCTTTCACAGTCTACTTTGTGCACTGAGTATCTCTTCAAACTTCAGTGCATGTTTCTACCATTTGATGCTTTATTATTTGGCAATCTAGCTTCCACAAGAGCATTTCATGCAAAGACTTGTCTTGTTCTCCACTGGCAGCTAATTTCACTCGGATAGAGAATCGATAGGCTCAACGTGGAAAGGTTATCGCTGGAAGGTCTGTTAGATTCCACGGATCTCTCCTTTCTCATTAGGGAAGAAAATACGCTGTGCTAAATATTATACTTCATTGACTATTCTCAGGTCAGAAAGCGCATTTCCGACTTCTTGTCCTTCCGTCGCTGAGAGGATGATGGCAGCTGCCAAAAGTACATACTTGGAAGTTCATCCCAGCACAAACACACACACACACACACACACACACACACGCCCCCCCACACACACACAAACACACTCACACACACACACTCACACTGTTTCCCAGGTAAAGATTTCTTCCCTGCCATTGCTTTACCTAAAATAAGGCAACTGTGTGGCCACTGTCCCAACCCGGTTACACTCATATTATATGTGCCTATCATCCTGAGGAGTAATTTGATTCAGGTGTTCTGGAAGTCATGATGTGGGCTGTGTCTGTTGAATTCCCAGCGACGCAAGGGGACACACCCTGTGACTCATTCCTGAATTGAGTGCTGATATTTGATTGGTTTATCGCGCACCTGAGGAGAGGGTGGGGTGTTCGCGGTTGGTGGGGGTGAGTTATAGAAGGGCTGATGCGGCCAGAGAGCTCGTCATTTGAAGACTCTCTCGGAAGAGATAGCGTCTTTCTGCAACCTGCGGTCCCAGCAGAAAAACCTTGTGATCCTTGTTCCAGTCGACATGGAGGACGACTCACTCTACTTGGGAGGTGAGTGGCAGTTCAACCACTTTTCAAAACTCACATCTTCTCGGCCAGATGCAGCTTTGGCTGAAATCCAGCGGACTTCTCTCCCTGAGAAGTCACCACTCTCATCTGAGACCCGTGTCGACCTCTGTGATGATTTGGCTCCTGTGGCAAGACAGCTTGCTCCCAGGGAGAAGCTTCCTCTGAGTAGCAGGAGACCTGCTGCGGTGGGGGCTGGGCTCCAGAATATGGGAAATACCTGCTACGTGAACGCTTCCCTGCAGTGCCTGACGTACACACCGCCCCTTGCCAACTACATGCTGTCCCGGGAGCACTCTCCAACGTGTCATCGTCACAAGGGCTGCATGCTCTGTACTATGCAAGCTCACATCACACGGGCCCTCCACATTCCTGGCCGTGTCATCCAGCCCTCACAGGCATTGGCTGCTGACTTCCATAGAGGCAAGCAGGAAGATGCCCATGAATTTCTCATGTTCACTGTGGATGCCATGAAAAAGGCATGCCTTCCCGGGCACAAGCAGGTAGATCATCACTCTAAGGACACCACCCTCATCCACCAAATATTTGGAGGCTACTGGAGATCTCAAATCAAGTGTCTCCACTGCCACGGCATTTCAGACACTTTTGACCCTTACCTGGACATTGCCCTGGATATCCAGGCAGCTCAGAGTGTCAAGCAAGCTTTGGAACAGTTGGTGAAGCCCGAAGAACTCAATGGAGAGAATGCCTATCATTGTGGTCTTTGTCTCCAGAGGGCGCCGGCCTCCAAGACGTTAACTTTACACACTTCTGCCAAGGTCCTCATCCTTGTATTGAAGAGATTCTCCGATGTCACAGGCAGCAAACTTGCCAAGAATGTGCACTATCCTGAGTGCCTTGACATGCAGCCATACATGTCTCAGCAGAACACAGGACCCCTTGTCTATGTCCTCTATGCTGTGCTGGTCCACGCTGGGTGGAGTTGTCACAACGGACATTACTTCTCTTATGTCAAAGCTCAAGAAGGCCAGTGGTATAAAATGGATGATGCCGAGGTCACCGCCTCTAGCATCACTTCTGTCCTGAGTCAACAGGCCTATGTCCTCTTTTACATCCAGAAGAGTGAATGGGAAAGACACAGTGAGAGTGTGTCAAGAGGCAGGGAACCAAGAGCCCTTGGCGCTGAAGACACACACAGGCGAGCAACGCAAGGAGAGCTCAAGAGAGACCACCCCTGCCTCCAGGCACCCGAGTTGGACGAGCACTTGGTGGAAAGAGCCACTCAGGAAAGCACCTTAGACCACTGGAAATTCCTTCAAGAGCAAAACAAAACGAAGCCTGAGTTCAACGTCAGAAAAGTCGAAGGTACCCTGCCTCCCAACGTACTTGTGATTCATCAATCCAAATACAAGTGTGGGATGAAGAACCGTCATCCTGAACAGCAAAGCTCCCTGCTAAACCTCTCTTCGACGACCCCGACAGATCAGGAGTCCATGAACACTGGCACACTCGCTTCCCTGCAAGGGAGGACCAGGAGATCCAAAGGGAAGAACAAACACAGCAAGAGGGCTCTGCTTGTGTGCCAGTGATCTCAGTGCAAGTACCGACCCACACGTAGGGGTGCACACACACACACACACACACACACACACACATAACTACACCCAGAAGCGCGCACGCAAACACAAACACACACACACACAAACACGAACACCGTCAATCCTACATAAACTAATGAGGAGCCCAAGTTTCTGTCTCTACAACAGGGACAACTGGATAGTGATGGCTACATCTCAGGATGAGCCCGCATATGGGAAACATCGAGTTTTGGGGTCGTGAGTCTTCCGAACCTCTGGAGGGACTGTCTGAGTGTTTGTGTTCATGATAGATGACATTCAGTGTGTATTTCTGAATATGACCTACCGACGTGTAGGTTTGCGTGTGAGGTTATTGCAGGGGACTCGGTTTCGTATTTTCTCTTGGGGTGTGTTTCATTCGTCAGTTGTTGGTCGGCATGAGAAGGTGAAATTTGGCTCATGTGGGACATCCGTGGATCATTCTCGCCACCTTGAATAGTGGAAACTGGAATGCATTTGGAAGATAAGAACGGTGCTCTTCTTTCTTACCCGGGCTCGCCGTTTTTACATTGGTTCCTGAATGGACCTCAGGCGCCCTGGGACTTGTGCTCTTGCTGGAACCCACATAACGCCGGAAACAGACAGACCGACTTGCCTGTTTCACGGTGCCCACTTCCCATGAGTCGAAACGGAAAATTTTCCCACTGGCATGTAAGTCATCTGGAACGAAGCTGTATTGATAATAAAGGAAAGCAAACACAGGAGTGTGTGTATTCAACTGAAATAAATTCAGAAAGCCCTGAACTAAATCTCATTTGGTGTGTTTAAAAACGGCATTTGGGGAATTTCTGGGTCATTCGTCCAGCTGCGAAAGCTGCGTCTCTGAAGCACAGTCCCTGTCCTGCAGTCAGACTTATTTATCCGACGTGGTGTTTCCGTGGAAATGATTGTGGGAAATGGCCCCTTCCTTTTCTCTATTTGCTGATTAGATTTCATGGTCCCTTTCTCGTCAGGTACAGTGATCAAAGTTGACCAACCCCAGAGGAAAGCTGCCCAGGGCACAACTCAGGGCTCCGTAGAACCACAGAATCTTGGGCGCAGCCCTGCTCAAGCACCCAAATGTGCATACGAACAGGGTCTCCGTGTGACGTGTGTGAAAACTACGGTGTGATGAGCATGACTGGCAGACAGCTTATCGATTGGGCTCCCCTCAAAATCGGTTATGAGCGTTAAAGCACACCGATGCCCAGGTCCCGGCTGCAGGAATAAGACCCTCCAGGGTCTTGTGTGAAGCCTCGGCATCTGCATTGCTCATGCTTCTGGGGATCATTCTCCTGAAAATGGTGGCTCCTTTCTCCCTGTGGAGCATCTTTCTAAGCAGTGCTCTTTTCTTCCCCCAGGACACTTTACATCCGGCACAGGAAGCCTTCTGATGGAGCACACCTGGCCCATGAAAAGACAAGGGAAAGAAACGGGGCCAAAGGTCACAGTCCTCTCATTCCATCATCCTCCTTAAAATCATCCTAATTTCATGGGCCCTGAAGCCAGGGCTGTTTCTTTACACCTAGAGGCCCTGGCGCCGGGCCTCAATTCTGCCCTGTTCCTTACTGTCTAAGACATGTTGGGAAAATCCCTAGAGCCAGGATCTTCATTCCTGGTAAGCCAGACAGCCGGAAGACACACCCAATTTCTGTCCCTCTTACTTCAGGGAACATGTCCACTTTCGTCAGCATTACAATTTTGGCACCAAATGTGCGAACTGCAATTCCACCATACAATGCATAACTGGAAATGGAGGCAACATCTCCGATCCTGAACAATCGATGCGAGAATCCAGGATATACACGGCTTATTTTTGCCTTTTCCCACTGAAACGAGGGCCAGTATTAAAAATGGTATGCTATCCTCTGTTTCACTCCCTGCTTTTAAACGTCTCCGATGTTTCTTCTTGAGACAGGGCCTCACTTCCGTCACCCGGGCTTTTCTACGGTATAATTTTCCTTGTTTGCTTTTGTCAAAATTAGAACTTTTCATTTCATCTCTATGAAACGTTGATCCATTATCACATACGTATGGAAATATTATCACACATGCTGTGAGATACGTTCTTTTGATTTTCATCAATTCTTTAATAAACAAAAGGTTATAGCTGGGATACCTTCTGATTTCTCAAGTTTTTTGTTTCATGTTTTCTTAAACTGCCGTGGCACGTCCGAAACCACTCACTATACAATGTCAGGACCGTCTCTCTTTTCTGGCAAACATAAATTTGCGGATTGTCAACAATTAGTCTCTCGGTGATTGCATGATTTCCCCAAAGTCTTTCACAGTCTACTTTGTGCACTGAGTATCTCTTCAAACTTCAGTGCATGTTTCTACCATTTGATGCTTTATTATTTGGCAATCTAGCTTCCACAAGAGCATTTCATGCAAAGACTTGTCTTGTTCTCCACTGGCAGCTAATTTCACTCGGATAGAGAATCGATAGGCTCAACGTGGAAAGGTTATCGCTGGAAGGTCTGTTAGATTCCACGGATCTCTCCTTTCTCATTAGGGAAGAAAATACGCTGTGCTAAATATTATACTTCATTGACTATTCTCAGGTCAGAAAGCGCACTTCCGACTTCTTGTCCTTCCGTCGCTGAGAGGATGATGGCAGCTGCCAAAAGTACATACTTGGAAGTTCATCCCAGCACAAACACACACACACACACACACACACACACACACGCCCCCCCCCACACACAAACACACTCACACACACACACTCACACTGTTTCCTAGGTAAAGATTTCTTCCCTGCCATTGCTTTACCTAAAATAAGGCAACTGTGTGGCCACTGTCCCAACCCGGTTACACTCATATTATATGTGCCTATCATCCTGAGGAGTAATTTGATTCAGGTGTTCTGGAAGTCATGATGTGGGCTGTGTCTGTTGAATTCCCAGCGACGCACGGGGACACACCCTGTGACTCATTCCTGAATTGAGTGCTGATATTTGATTGGTTTATCGCGCACCTGAGGAGTGGGTGGGGTGTTCGCGGTTGGTGGGGGTGAGTTATAGAAGGGCTGATGCGGCCAGAGAGCTCGTCATTTGAAGACTCTCTCGGAAGAGATAGCGTCTTTCTGCAACCTGCGGTCCCAGCAGAAAAACCTTGTGATCCTTGTTCCAGTCGACATGGAGGACGACTCACTCTACTTGGGAGGTGAGTGGCAGTTCAACCACTTTTCAAAACTCACATCTTCTCGGCCAGATGCAGCTTTGGCTGAAATCCAGCGGACTTCTCTCCCTGAGAAGTCACCACTCTCATCTGAGACCCGTGTCGACCTCTGTGATGATTTGGCTCCTGTGGCAAGACAGCTTGCTCCCAGGGAGAAGCTTCCTCTGAGTAGCAGGAGACCTGCTGCGGTGGGGGCTGGGCTCCAGAATATGGGAAATACCTGCTACGTGAACGCTTCCCTGCAGTGCCTGACGTACACACCGCCCCTTGCCAACTACATGCTGTCCCGGGAGCACTCTCCAACGTGTCATCGTCACAAGGGCTGCATGCTCTGTACTATGCAAGCTCACATCACACGGGCCCTCCACATTCCTGGCCGTGTCATCCAGCCCTCACAGGCATTGGCTGCTGACTTCCATAGAGGCAAGCAGGAAGATGCCCATGAATTTCTCATGTTCACTATGGATGCCATGAAAAAGGCATGCCTTCCCGGGCACAAGCAGGTAGATCATCACTCTAAGGACACCACCCTCATCCACCAAATATTTGGAGGCTACTGGAGATCTCAAATCAAGTGTCTCCACTGCCACGGCATTTCAGACACTTTTGACCCTTACCTGGACATCGCCCTGGATATCCAGGCAGCTCAGAGTGTCAAGCAAGCTTTGGAACAGTTGGGGAAGCCCGAAGAACTCAATGGAGAGAATGCCTATCATTGTGGTCTTTGTCTCCAGAGGGCGCCGGCCTCCAAGACGTTAACTTTACACACTTCTGCCAAGGTCCTCATCCTTGTATTGAAGAGATTCTCCGATGTCACAGGTAGCAAACTTGCCAAGAATGTGCACTATCCTGAGTGCCTTGACATGCAGCCATACATGTCTCAGCAGAACACAGGACCCCTTGTCTATGTCATCTATGCTGTGCTGGTCCACGCTGGGTGGAGTTGTCACAACGGACATTACTTCTCTTATGTCAAAGCTCAAGAAGGCCAGTGGTATAAAATGGATGATGCCGAGGTCACTGCCTCTAGCATCACTTCTGTCCTGAGTCAACAGGCCTATGTCCTCTTTTACATCCAGAAGAGTGAATGGGAAAGACACAGTGAGAGTGTGTCAAGAGGCAGGGAACCAAGAGCCCTTGGCGCTGAAGACACACACAGGCGAGCAACGCAAGGAGAGCTCAAGAGAGACCACCCCTGCCTCCAGGCACCCGAGTTGGACGAGCACTTGGTGGAAAGAGCCACTCAGGAAAGCACCTTAGACCACTGGAAATTCCTTCAAGAGCAAAACAAAACGAAGCCTGAGTTCAACGTCAGAAAAGTCGAAGGTACCCTGCCTCCCAACGTACTTGTGATTCATCAATCCAAATACAAGTGTGGGATGAAGAACCGTCATCCTGAACAGCAAAGCTCCCTGCTAAACCTCTCTTCGACGACCCCGACAGATCAGGAGTCCATGAACACTGGCACACTCGCTTCCCTGCAAGGGAGGACCAGGAGATCCAAAGGGAAGAACAAACACAGCAAGAGGGCTCTGCTTGTGTGCCAGTGATCTCAGTGCAAGTACCGACCCACACGTAGGGGTGCACACACACACACACACACATAACTACACCCAGAAGCGCGCACGCAAACACACACACACACACACACACAAACACGAACACCGTCAATCCTACATAAACTAATGAGGAGCCCAAGTTTCTGTCTCTACAACAGGGACAACTGGATAGTGATGGCTACATCTCAGGATGAGCCCGCATATGGGAAACATCGAGTTTTGGGGTCGTGAGTCTTCCGAACCTCTGGAGGGACTGTCTGAGTGTTTGTGTTCATGATAGATGACATTCAGTGTGTATTTCTGAATATGACCTACCGACGTGTAGGTTTGCGTGTGAGGTTATTGCAGGGGACTCGGTTTCATATTTTCTCTTGGGGTGTGTTTCATTCGTCAGTTGTTGGTCGGCATGAGAAGGTGAAATTTGGCTCATGTGGGACATCCGTGGATCATTCTCGCCACCTTGAATAGTGGAAACTGGAATGCATTTGGAAGATAAGAACGGTGCTCTTCTTTCTTACCCGGGCTCGCCGTTTTTACATTGGTTCCTGAATGGACCTCAGGCGCCCTGGGACTTGTGCTCTTGCTGGAACCCACATAACGCCGGAAACAGACAGACCGACTTGCCTGTTTCACGGTGCCCACTTCCCATGAGTCGAAACGGAAAATTTTCCCACTGGCATGTAAGTCATCTGGAACGAAGCTGTATTGATAATAAAGGAAAGCAAACACAGGAGTGTGTGTATTCAACTGAAATAAATTCAGAAAGCCCTGAACTAAATCTCATTTGGTGTGTTTAAAAATGGCATTTGGGGAATTTCTGGGTCATTCGTCCAGCTGCGAAAGCTGCGTCTCTGAAGCACAGTCCCTGTCTGGCAGTCAGACTTATTTATCCGACGTGGTGTTTCCGTGGAAATGATTGTGGGAAATGGCCCCTTCCTTTTCTCTATTTGCTGATTAGATTTCATGGTCCCTTTCTCGTCAGGTACAGTGATCAAAGTTGACCAACCCCAGAGGAAAGCTGCCCAGGGCACAACTCAGGGCTCCGTAGAACCACAGAATCTTGGGCGCAGCCCTGCTCAAGCACCCAAATGTGCATACGAACAGGGTCTCCGTGTGACGTGTGTGAAAACTACGGTGTGATGAGCATGACTGGCAGACAGCTTATCGATTGGGCTCCCCTCAAAATCGGTTATGAGCGTTAAAGCACACCGATGCCCAGGTCCCGGCTGCAGGAATAAGACCCTCCAGGGTCTTGTGTGAAGCCTCGGCATCTGCATTGCTCATGCTTCTGGGGATCATTCTCCTGAAAATGGTGGCTCCTTTCTCCCTGTGGAGCATCTTTCTAAGCAGTGCTCTTTTCTTCCCCCAGGACACTTTACATCCGGCACAGGAAGCCTTCTGATGGAGCACACCTGGCCCATGAAAAGACAAGGGAAAGAAACGGGGCCAAAGGTCACAGTCCTCTCATTCCATCATCCTCCTTAAAATCATCCTAATTTCATGGGCCCTGAAGCCAGGGCTGTTTCTTTACACCTAGAGGCCCTGGCGCCGGGCCTCAATTCTGCCCTGTTCCTTACTGTCTAAGACATGTTGGGAAAATCCCTAGAGCCAGGATCTTCATTCCTGGTAAGCCAGACAGCCGGAAGACACACCCAATTTCTGTCCCTCTTACTTCAGGGAACATGTCCACTTTCGTCAGCATTACAATTTTGGCACCAAATGTGCGAACTGCAATTCCACCATACAATGCATAACTGGAAATGGAGGCAACATCTCCGATCCTGAACAATCGATGCGAGAATCCAGGATATACACGGCTTATTTTTGCCTTTTCCCACTGAAACGAGGGCCAGTATTAAAAATGGTATGCTATCCTCTGTTTCACTCCCTGCTTTTAAACGTCTCCGATGTTTCTTCTTGAGACAGGGCCTCACTTCCGTCACCCGGGCTTTTCTACGGTATAATTTTCCTTGTTTGCTTTTGTCAAAATTAGAACTTTTTATTTCATCTCTATGAAACGTTGATCCATTATCACATACGTATGGAAATATTATCACACATGCTGTGAGATACGTTCTTTTGATTTTCATCAATTCTTTAATAAACAAAAGGTTATAGCTGGGATACCTTCTGATTTCTCAAGTTTTTTGTTTCATGTTTTCTTAAACTGCCGTCGCACGTCCGAAACCACTCACTATACAATGTCAGGACCGTCTCTCTTTTCAGGCAAACATAAATTTGCGGATTGTCATCAATTAGTCTCTCGGTGATTGCATGATTTCCCCAAAGTCTTTCACAGTCTACTTTGTGCACTGAGTATCTCTTCAAACTTCAGTGCATGTTTCTACCATTTGATGCTTTATTATTTGGCAATCTAGCTTCCACAAGAGCATTTCATGCAAAGACTTGTCTTGTTCTCCACTGGCAGCTAATTTCACTCGGATAGAGAATCGATAGGCTCAACGTGGAAAGGTTATCGCTGGAAGGTCTGTTAGATTCCACGGATCTCTCCTTTCTCATTAGGGAAGAAAATACGCTGTGCTAAATATTATACTTCATTGACTATTCTCAGGTCAGAAAGCGCACTTCCGACTTCTTGTCCTTCCGTCGCTGAGAGGATGATGGCAGCTGCCAAAAGTACATACTTGGAAGTTCATCCCAGCACAAACACACACACACACACACACACACGCCCCTCCCACCCCCACACACAAACACATTCACACACACACACTCACACTGTTTCCCAGGTAAAGATTTCTTCCCTGCCATTGCTTTACCTAAAATAAGGCAACTGTGTGGCCACTGTCCCAACCCGGTTACACTCATATTATATGTGCCTACCATCCTGAGGAGTAATTTGATTCAGGTGTTCTGGAAGTCATGATGTGGGCTGTGTCTGTTGAATTCCCAGCGACGCAAGGGGACACACCCTGTGACTCATTCCTGAATTGAGTGCTGATATTTGATTGGTTTATCGCGCACCTGAGGAGAGGGTGGGGTGTTCGCGGTTGGTGGGGGTGAGTTATAGAAGGGCTGATGCGGCCAGAGAGCTCGTCATTTGAAGACTCTCTCGGAAGAGATAGCGTCTTTCTGCAACCTGCGGTCCCAGCAGAAAAACCTTGTGATCCTTGTTCCAGTCGACATGGAGGACGACTCACTCTACTTGGGAGGTGAGTGGCAGTTCAACCACTTTTCAAAACTCACATCTTCTCGGCCAGATGCAGCTTTGGCTGAAATCCAGCGGACTTCTCTCCCTGAGAAGTCACCACTCTCATCTGAGACCCGTGTCGACCTCTGTGATGATTTGGCTCCTGTGGCAAGACAGCTTGCTCCCAGGGAGAAGCTTCCTCTGAGTAGCAGGAGACCTGCTGCGGTGGGGGCTGGGCTCCAGAATATGGGAAATACCTGCTACGTGAACGCTTCCCTGCAGTGCCTGACGTACACACCGCCCCTTGCCAACTACATGCTGTCCCGGGAGCACTCTCCAACGTGTCATCGTCACAAGGGCTGCATGCTCTGTACTATGCAAGCTCACATCACACGGGCCCTCCACATTCCTGGCCGTGTCATCCAGCCCTCACAGGCATTGGCTGCTGACTTCCATAGAGGCAAGCAGGAAGATGCCCATGAATTTCTCATGTTCACTGTGGATGCCATGAAAAAGGCATGCCTTCCCGGGCACAAGCAGGTAGATCATCACTCTAAGGACACCACCCTCATCCACCAAATATTTGGAGGCTACTGGAGATCTCAAATCAAGTGTCTCCACTGCCACGGCATTTCAGACACTTTTGACCCTTACCTGGACATCGCCCTGGATATCCAGGCAGCTCAGAGTGTCAAGCAAGCTTTGGAACAGTTGGTGAAGCCCGAAGAACTCAATGGAGAGAATGCCTATCATTGTGGTCTTTGTCTCCAGAGGGCGCCGGCCTCCAAGACGTTAACTTTACACACTTCTGCCAAGGTCCTCATCCTTGTATTGAAGAGATTCTCCGATGTCACAGGCAGCAAACTTGCCAAGAATGTGCACTATCCTGAGTGCCTTGACATGCAGCCATACATGTCTCAGCAGAACACAGGACCCCTTGTCTATGTCCTCTATGCTGTGCTGGTCCACGCTGGGTGGAGTTGTCACAACGGACATTACTTCTCTTATGTCAAAGCTCAAGAAGGCCAGTGGTATAAAATGGATGATGCCGAGGTCACCGCCTCTAGCATCACTTCTGTCCTGAGTCAACAGGCCTATGTCCTCTTTTACATCCAGAAGAGTGAATGGGAAAGACACAGTGAGAGTGTGTCAAGAGGCAGGGAACCAAGAGCCCTTGGCGCTGAAGACACACACAGGCGAGCAACGCAAGGAGAGCTCAAGAGAGACCACCCCTGCCTCCAGGCACCCGAGTTGGACGAGCACTTGGTGGAAAGAGCCACTCAGGAAAGCACCTTAGACCACTGGAAATTCCTTCAAGAGCAAAACAAAACGAAGCCTGAGTTCAACGTCAGAAAAGTCGAAGGTACCCTGCCTCCCAACGTACTTGTGATTCATCAATCCAAATACAAGTGTGGGATGAAGAACCGTCATCCTGAACAGCAAAGCTCCCTGCTAAACCTCTCTTCGACGACCCCGACAGATCAGGAGTCCATGAACACTGGCACACTCGCTTCCCTGCAAGGGAGGACCAGGAGATCCAAAGGGAAGAACAAACACAGCAAGAGGGCTCTGCTTGTGTGCCAGTGATCTCAGTGCAAGTACCGACCCACACGTAGGGGTGCACACACACACACACACACACACACACACACACACACACATAACTACACCCAGAAGCGCGCACGCAAACACAAGCACACACACACACAAACACGAACACCGTCAATCCTACATAAACTAATGAGGAGCCCAAGTTTCTGTCTCTACAACAGGGACAACTGGATAGTGATGGCTACATCTCAGGATGAGCCCGCATATGGGAAACATCGAGTTTTGGGGTCGTGAGTCTTCCGAACCTCTGGAGGGACTGTCTGAGTGTTTGTGTTCATGATAGATGACATTCAGTGTGTATTTCTGAATATGACCTACCGACGTGTAGGTTTGCGTGTGAGGTTATTGCAGGGGACTCGGTTTCGTATTTTCTCTTGGGGTGTGTTTCATTCGTCAGTTGTTGGTCGGCATGAGAAGGTGAAATTTGGCTCATGTGGGACATCCGTGGATCATTCTCGCCACCTTGAATAGTGGAAACTGGAATGCATTTGGAAGATAAGAACGGTGCTCTTCTTTCTTACCCGGGCTCGCCGTTTTTACATTGGTTCCTGAATGGACCTCAGGCGCCCTGGGACTTGTGCTCTTGCTGGAACCCACATAACGCCGGAAACAGACAGACCGACTTGCCTGTTTCACGGTGCCCACTTCCCATGAGTCGAAACGGAAAATTTTCCCACTGGCATGTAAGTCATCTGGAACGAAGCTGTATTGATAATAAAGGAAAGCAAACACAGGAGTGTGTGTATTCAACTGAAATAAATTCAGAAAGCCCTGAACTAAATCTCATTTGGTGTGTTTAAAAACGGCATTTGGGGAATTTCTGGGTCATTCGTCCAGCTGCGAAAGCTGCGTCTCTGAAGCACAGTCCCTGTCCTGCAGTCAGACTTATTTATCCGACGTGGTGTTTCCGTGGAAATGATTGTGGGAAATGGCCCCTTCCTTTTCTCTATTTGCTGATTAGATTTCATGGTCCCTTTCTCGTCAGGTACAGTGATCAAAGTTGACCAACCCCAGAGGAAAGCTGCCCAGGGCACAACTCAGGGCTCCGTAGAACCACAGAATCTTGGGCGCAGCCCTGCTCAAGCACCCAAATGTGCATACGAACAGGGTCTCCGTGTGACGTGTGTGAAAACTACGGTGTGATGAGCATGACTGGCAGACAGCTTATCGATTGGGCTCCCCTCAAAATCGGTTATGAGCGTTAAAGCACACCGATGCCCAGGTCCCGGCTGCAGGAATAAGACCCTCCAGGGTCTTGTGTGAAGCCTCGGCATCTGCATTGCTCATGCTTCTGGGGATCATTCTCCTGAAAATGGTGGCTCCTTTCTCCCTGTGGAGCATCTTTCTAAGCAGTGCTCTTTTCTTCCCCCAGGACACTTTACATCCGGCACAGGAAGCCTTCTGATGGAGCACACCTGGCCCATGAAAAGACAAGGGAAAGAAACGGGGCCAAAGGTCACAGTCCTCTCATTCCATCATCCTCCTTAAAATCATCCTAATTTCATGGGCCCTGAAGCCAGGGCTGTTTCTTTACACCTAGAGGCCCTGGCGCCGGGCCTCAATTCTGCCCTGTTCCTTACTGTCTAAGACATGTTGGGAAAATCCCTAGAGCCAGGATCTTCATTCCTGCTAAGCCAGACAGCCGGAAGACACACCCAAATTCTGTCCCTCTTACTTCAGGGAACATGTCCACTTTCGTCAGCATTACAATTTTGGCACCAAATGTGCGAACTGCAATTCCACCATACAATGCATAACTGGAAATGGAGGCAACATCTCCGATCCTGAACAATCGATGCGAGAATCCAGGATATACACGGCTTATTTTTGCCTTTTCCCACTGAAACGAGGGCCAGTATTAAAAATGGTATGCTATCCTCTGTTTCACTCCCTGCTTTTAAACGTCTCCGATGTTTCTTCTTGAGACAGGGCCTCACTTCCGTCACCCGGGCTTTTCTACGGTATAATTTTCCTTGTTTGCTTTTGTCAAAATTAGAACTTTTTATTTCATCTCTATGAAACGTTGATCCATTATCACATACGTATGGAAATATTATCACACATGCTGTGAGATACGTTCTTTTGATTTTCATCAATTCTTTAATAAACAAAAGGTTATAGCTGGGATACCTTCTGATTTCTCAAGTTTTTTGTTTCATGTTGTCTTAAACTGCCGTGGCACGTCCGAAACCACTCACTATACAATATCAGGACCGTCTCTCTTTTCTGGCAAACATAAATTTGGGGATTGTCATCAATTAGTCTCTCGGTGATTGCATGATTTCCCCAAAGTCTTTCACAGTCTTCTTTGTGCACTGAGTATCTCTTCAAACTTCAGTGCATGTTTCTACCATTTGATGCTTTATTATTTGGCAATCTAGCTTCCACAAGAGCATTTCATGCAAAGACTTGTCTTGTTCTCCACTGGCAGCTAATTTCACTCGGATAGAGAATCGATAGGCTCAACGTGGAAAGGTTATCGCTGGAAGGTCTGTTAGATTCCACGGATCTCTCCTTTCTCATTAGGGAAGAAAATACGCTGTGCTAAATATTATACTTCATTGACTATTCTCAGGTCAGAAAGCGCACTTCCGACTTCTTGTCCTTCCGTCGCTGAGAGGATGATGGCAGCTGCCAAAAGTACATACTTGGAAGTTCATCCCAGCACAAACACACACACACACACACACACACACACACACGCCCCCCCACACACACACAAACACACTCACACACACACACTCACACTGTTTCCCAGGTAAAGATTTCTTCCCTGCCATTGCTTTACCTAAAATAAGGCAACTGTGTGGCCACTGTCCCAACCCGGTTACACTCATATTATATGTGCCTATCATCCTGAGGAGTAATTTGATTCAGGTGTTCTGGAAGTCATGATGTGGGCTGTGTCTGTTGAATTCCCAGCGACGCAAGGGGACACACCCTGTGACTCATTCCTGAATTGAGTGCTGATATTTGATTGGTTTATCGCGCACCTGAGGAGAGGGTGGGGTGTTCGCGGTTGGTGGGGGTGAGTTATAGAAGGGCTGATGCGGCCAGAGAGCTCGTCATTTGAAGACTCTCTCGGAAGAGATAGCGTCTTTCTGCAACCTGCGGTCCCAGCAGAAAAACCTTGTGATCCTTGTTCCAGTCGACATGGAGGACGACTCACTCTACTTGGGAGGTGAGTGGCAGTTCAACCACTTTTCAAAACTCACATCTTCTCGGCCAGATGCAGCTTTGGCTGAAATCCAGCGGACTTCTCTCCCTGAGAAGTCACCACTCTCATCTGAGACCCGTGTCGACCTCTGTGATGATTTGGCTCCTGTGGCAAGACAGCTTGCTCCCAGGGAGAAGCTTCCTCTGAGTAGCAGGAGACCTGCTGCGGTGGGGGCTGGGCTCCAGAATATGGGAAATACCTGCTACGTGAACGCTTCCCTGCAGTGCCTGACGTACACACCGCCCCTTGCCAACTACATGCTGTCCCGGGAGCACTCTCCAACGTGTCATCGTCACAAGGGCTGCATGCTCTGTACTATGCAAGCTCACATCACACGGGCCCTCCACATTCCTGGCCGTGTCATCCAGCCCTCACAGGCATTGGCTGCTGACTTCCATAGAGGCAAGCAGGAAGATGCCCATGAATTTCTCATGTTCACTGTGGATGCCATGAAAAAGGCATGCCTTCCCGGGCACAAGCAGGTAGATCATCACTCTAAGGACACCACCCTCATCCACCAAATATTTGGAGGCTACTGGAGATCTCAAATCAAGTGTCTCCACTGCCACGGCATTTCAGACACTTTTGACCCTTACCTGGACATCGCCCTGGATATCCAGGCAGCTCAGAGTGTCAAGCAAGCTTTGGAACAGTTGGGGAAGCCCGAAGAACTCAATGGAGAGAATGCCTATCATTGTGGTCTTTGTCTCCAGAGGGCGCCGGCCTCCAAGACGTTAACTTTACACACTTCTGCCAAGGTCCTCATCCTTGTATTGAAGAGATTCTCCGATGTCACAGGCAGCAAACTTGCCAAGAATGTGCACTATCCTGAGTGCCTTGACATGCAGCCATACATGTCTCAGCAGAACACAGGACCCCTTGTCTATGTCCTCTATGCTGTGCTGGTCCACGCTGGGTGGAGTTGTCACAACGGACATTACTTCTCTTATGTCAAAGCTCAAGAAGGCCAGTGGTATAAAATGGATGATGCCGAGGTCACCGCCTCTAGCATCACTTCTGTCCTGAGTCAACAGGCCTATGTCCTCTTTTACATCCAGAAGAGTGAATGGGAAAGACACAGTGAGAGTGTGTCAAGAGGCAGGGAACCAAGAGCCCTTGGCGCTGAAGACACACACAGGCGAGCAACGCAAGGAGAGCTCAAGAGAGACCACCCCTGCCTCCAGGCACCCGAGTTGGACGAGCACTTGGTGGAAAGAGCCACTCAGGAAAGCACCTTAGACCACTGGAAATTCCTTCAAGAGCAAAACAAAACGAAGCCTGAGTTCAACGTCAGAAAAGTCGAAGGTACCCTGCCTCCCAACGTACTTGTGATTCATCAATCCAAATACAAGTGTGGGATGAAGAACCGTCATCCTGAACAGCAAAGCTCCCTGCTAAACCTCTCTTCGACGACCCCGACAGATCAGGAGTCCATGAACACTGGCACACTCGCTTCCCTGCAAGGGAGGACCAGGAGATCCAAAGGGAAGAACAAACACAGCAAGAGGGCTCTGCTTGTGTGCCAGTGATCTCAGTGCAAGTACCGACCCACACGTAGGGGTGCACACACACACACACACACACACACACACACACACATAACTACACCCAGAAGCGCGCACGCAAACACAAACACACACACACACAAACACGAACACCGTCAATCCTACATAAACTAATGAGGAGCCCAAGTTTCTGTCTCTACAACAGGGACAACTGGATAGTGATGGCTACATCTCAGGATGAGCCCGCATATGGGAAACATCGAGTTTTGGGGTCGTGAGTCTTCCGAACCTCTGGAGGGACTGTCTGAGTGTTTGTGTTCATGATAGATGACATTCAGTGTGTATTTCTGAATATGACCTACCGACGTGTAGGTTTGCGTGTGAGGTTATTGCAGGGGACTCGGTTTCGTATTTTCTCTTGGGGTGTGTTTCATTCGTCAGTTGTTGGTCGGCATGAGAAGGTGAAATTTGGCTCATGTGGGACATCCGTGGATCATTCTCGCCACCTTGAATAGTGGAAACTGGAATGCATTTGGAAGATAAGAACGGTGCTCTTCTTTCTTACCCGGGCTCGCCGTTTTTACATTGGTTCCTGAATGGACCTCAGGCGCCCTGGGACTTGTGCTCTTGCTGGAACCCACATAACGCCGGAAACAGACAGACCGACTTGCCTGTTTCACGGTGCCCACTTCCCATGAGTCGAAACGGAAAATTTTCCCACTGGCATGTAAGTCATCTGGAACGAAGCTGTATTGATAATAAAGGAAAGCAAACACAGGAGTGTGTGTATTCAACTGAAATAAATTCAGAAAGCCCTGAACTAAATCTCATTTGGTGTGTTTAAAAACGGCATTTGGGGAATTTCTGGGTCATTCGTCCAGCTGCGAAAGCTGCGTCTCTGAAGCACAGTCCCTGTCCTGCAGTCAGACTTATTTATCCGACGTGGTGTTTCCGTGGAAATGATTGTGGGAAATGGCCCCTTCCTTTTCTCTATTTGCTGATTAGATTTCATGGTCCCTTTCTCGTCAGGTACAGTGATCAAAGTTGACCAACCCCAGAGGAAAGCTGCCCAGGGCACAACTCAGGGCTCCGTAGAACCACAGAATCTTGGGCGCAGCCCTGCTCAAGCACCCAAATGTGCATACGAACAGGGTCTCCGTGTGACGTGTGTGAAAACTACGGTGTGATGAGCATGACTGGCAGACAGCTTATCGATTGGGCTCCCCTCAAAATCGGTTATGAGCGTTAAAGCACACCGATGCCCAGGTCCCGGCTGCAGGAATAAGACCCTCCAGGGTCTTGTGTGAAGCCTCGGCATCTGCATTGCTCATGCTTCTGGGGATCATTCTCCTGAAAATGGTGGCTCCTTTCTCCCTGTGGAGCATCTTTC
Organism: Pan troglodytes; assembly: GCF_028858775.2. Lineage (NCBI taxonomy): Eukaryota > Metazoa > Chordata > Mammalia > Primates > Hominidae > Pan > Pan troglodytes. The sequence goes on from NC_072405.2 coordinate 19,530,606, forward strand.
TAAGCAGTGCTCTTTTCTTCCCCCAGGACACTTTACATCCGGCACAGGAAGCCTTCTGATGGAGCACACCTGGCCCATGAAAAGACAAGGGAAAGAAACGGGGCCAAAGGTCACAGTCCTCTCATTCCATCATCCTCCTTAAAATCATCCTAATTTCATGGGCCCTGAAGCCAGGGCTGTTTCTTTACACCTAGAGGCCCTGGCGCCGGGCCTCAATTCTGCCCTGTTCCTTACTGTCTAAGACATGTTGGGAAAATCCCTAGAGCCAGGATCTTCATTCCTGGTAAGCCAGACAGCCGGAAGACACACCCAATTTCTGTCCCTCTTACTTCAGGGAACATGTCCACTTTCGTCAGCATTACAATTTTGGCACCAAATGTGCGAACTGCAATTCCACCATACAATGCATAACTGGAAATGGAGGCAACATCTCCGATCCTGAACAATCGATGCGAGAATCCAGGATATACACGGCTTATTTTTGCCTTTTCCCACTGAAACGAGGGCCAGTATTAAAAATGGTATGCTATCCTCTGTTTCACTCCCTGCTTTTAAACGTCTCCGATGTTTCTTCTTGAGACAGGGCCTCACTTCCGTCACCCGGGCTTTTCTACGGTATAATTTTCCTTGTTTGCTTTTGTCAAAATTAGAACTTTTCATTTCATCTCTATGAAACGTTGATCCATTATCACATACGTATGGAAATATTATCACACATGCTGTGAGATACGTTCTTTTGATTTTCATCAATTCTTTAATAAACAAAAGGTTATAGCTGGGATACCTTCTGATTTCTCAAGTTTTTTGTTTCATGTTTTCTTAAACTGCCGTGGCACGTCCGAAACCACTCACTATACAATGTCAGGACCGTCTCTCTTTTCTGGCAAACATAAATTTGCGGATTGTCAACAATTAGTCTCTCGGTGATTGCATGATTTCCCCAAAGTCTTTCACAGTCTACTTTGTGCACTGAGTATCTCTTCAAACTTCAGTGCATGTTTCTACCATTTGATGCTTTATTATTTGGCAATCTAGCTTCCACAAGAGCATTTCATGCAAAGACTTGTCTTGTTCTCCACTGGCAGCTAATTTCACTCGGATAGAGAATCGATAGGCTCAACGTGGAAAGGTTATCGCTGGAAGGTCTGTTAGATTCCACGGATCTCTCCTTTCTCATTAGGGAAGAAAATACGCTGTGCTAAATATTATACTTCATTGACTATTCTCAGGTCAGAAAGCGCACTTCCGACTTCTTGTCCTTCCGTCGCTGAGAGGATGATGGCAGCTGCCAAAAGTACATACTTGGAAGTTCATCCCAGCACAAACACACACACACACACACACACACACACACACGCCCCCCCCCCACACACACAAACACACTCACACACACACACTCACACTGTTTCCTAGGTAAAGATTTCTTCCCTGCCATTGCTTTACCTAAAATAAGGCAACTGTGTGGCCACTGTCCCAACCCGGTTACACTCATATTATATGTGCCTATCATCCTGAGGAGTAATTTGATTCAGGTGTTCTGGAAGTCATGATGTGGGCTGTGTCTGTTGAATTCCCAGCGACGCACGGGGACACACCCTGTGACTCATTCCTGAATTGAGTGCTGATATTTGATTGGTTTATCGCGCACCTGAGGAGTGGGTGGGGTGTTCGCGGTTGGTGGGGGTGAGTTATAGAAGGGCTGATGCGGCCAGAGAGCTCGTCATTTGAAGACTCTCTCGGAAGAGATAGCGTCTTTCTGCAACCTGCGGTCCCAGCAGAAAAACCTTGTGATCCTTGTTCCAGTCGACATGGAGGACGACTCACTCTACTTGGGAGGTGAGTGGCAGTTCAACCACTTTTCAAAACTCACATCTTCTCGGCCAGATGCAGCTTTGGCTGAAATCCAGCGGACTTCTCTCCCTGAGAAGTCACCACTCTCATCTGAGACCCGTGTCGACCTCTGTGATGATTTGGCTCCTGTGGCAAGACAGCTTGCTCCCAGGGAGAAGCTTCCTCTGAGTAGCAGGAGACCTGCTGCGGTGGGGGCTGGGCTCCAGAATATGGGAAATACCTGCTACGTGAACGCTTCCCTGCAGTGCCTGACGTACACACCGCCCCTTGCCAACTACATGCTGTCCCGGGAGCACTCTCCAACGTGTCATCGTCACAAGGGCTGCATGCTCTGTACTATGCAAGCTCACATCACACGGGCCCTCCACATTCCTGGCCGTGTCATCCAGCCCTCACAGGCATTGGCTGCTGACTTCCATAGAGGCAAGCAGGAAGATGCCCATGAATTTCTCATGTTCACTATGGATGCCATGAAAAAGGCATGCCTTCCCGGGCACAAGCAGGTAGATCATCACTCTAAGGACACCACCCTCATCCACCAAATATTTGGAGGCTACTGGAGATCTCAAATCAAGTGTCTCCACTGCCACGGCATTTCAGACACTTTTGACCCTTACCTGGACATCGCCCTGGATATCCAGGCAGCTCAGAGTGTCAAGCAAGCTTTGGAACAGTTGGTGAAGCCCGAAGAACTCAATGGAGAGAATGCCTATCATTGTGGTCTTTGTCTCCAGAGGGCGCCGGCCTCCAAGACGTTAACTTTACACACTTCTGCCAAGGTCCTCATCCTTGTATTGAAGAGATTCTCCGATGTCACAGGCAGCAAACTTGCCAAGAATGTGCACTATCCTGAGTGCCTTGACATGCAGCCATACATGTCTCAGCAGAACACAGGACCCCTTGTCTATGTCCTCTATGCTGTGCTGGTCCACGCTGGGTGGAGTTGTCACAACGGACATTACTTCTCTTATGTCAAAGCTCAAGAAGGCCAGTGGTATAAAATGGATGATGCCGAGGTCACCGCCTCTAGCATCACTTCTGTCCTGAGTCAACAGGCCTATGTCCTCTTTTACATCCAGAAGAGTGAATGGGAAAGACACAGTGAGAGTGTGTCAAGAGGCAGGGAACCAAGAGCCCTTGGCGCTGAAGACACACACAGGCGAGCAACGCAAGGAGAGCTCAAGAGAGACCACCCCTGCCTCCAGGCACCCGAGTTGGACGAGCACTTGGTGGAAAGAGCCACTCAGGAAAGCACCTTAGACCACTGGAAATTCCTTCAAGAGCAAAACAAAACGAAGCCTGAGTTCAACGTCAGAAAAGTCGAAGGTACCCTGCCTCCCAACGTACTTGTGATTCATCAATCCAAATACAAGTGTGGGATGAAGAACCGTCATCCTGAACAGCAAAGCTCCCTGCTAAACCTCTCTTCGACGACCCCGACAGATCAGGAGTCCATGAACACTGGCACACTCGCTTCCCTGCAAGGGAGGACCAGGAGATCCAAAGGGAAGAACAAACACAGCAAGAGGGCTCTGCTTGTGTGCCAGTGATCTCAGTGCAAGTACCGACCCACACGTAGGGGTGCACACGCACACACACACACACACACACACACACATAACTACACCCAGAAGCGCACACGCAAACACACACACACACACACACACAAACACGAACACCGTCAATCCTACATAAACTAATGAGGAGCCCAAGTTTCTGTCTCTACAACAGGGACAACTGGATAGTGATGGCTACATCTCAGGATGAGCCCGCATATGGGAAACATCGAGTTTTGGGGTCGTGAGTCTTCCGAACCTCTGGAGGGACTGTCTGAGTGTTTGTGTTCATGATAGATGACATTCAGTGTGTATTTCTGAATATGACCTACCGACGTGTAGGTTTGCGTGTGAGGTTATTGCAGGGGACTCGGTTTCGTATTTTCTCTTGGGGTGTGTTTCATTCGTCAGTTGTTGGTCGGCATGAGAAGGTGAAATTTGGCTCATGTGGGACATCCGTGGATCATTCTCGCCACCTTGAATAGTGGAAACTGGAATGCATTTGGAAGATAAGAACGGTGCTCTTCTTTCTTACCCGGGCTCGCCGTTTTTACATTGGTTCCTGAATGGACCTCAGGCGCCCTGGGACTTGTGCTCTTGCTGGAACCCACATAACGCCGGAAACAGACAGACCGACTTGCCTGTTTCACGGTGCCCACTTCCCATGAGTGGAAACGGAAAATTTTCCCACTGGCATGTAAGTCATCTGGAACGAAGCTGTATTGATAATAAAGGAAAGCAAACACAGGAGTGTGTGTATTCAACTGAAATAAATTCAGAAAGCCCTGAACTAAATCTCATTTGGTGTGTTTAAAAATGGCATTTGGGGAATTTCTGGGTCATTCGTCCAGCTGCGAAAGCTGCGTCTCTGAAGCACAGTCCCTGTCCTGCAGTCAGACTTATTTATCCGACGTGGTGTTTCCGTGGAAATGATTGTGGGAAATGGCCCCTTCCTTTTCTCTATTTGCTGATTAGATTTCATGGTCCCTTTCTCGTCAGGTACAGTGATCAAAGTTGACCAACCCCAGAGGAAAGCTGCCCAGGGCACAACTCAGGGCTCCGTAGAACCACAGAATCTTGGGCGCAGCCCTGCTCAAGCACCCAAATGTGCATACGAACAGGGTCTCCGTGTGACGTGTGTGAAAACTACGGTGTGATGAGCATGACTGGCAGACAGCTTATCGATTGGGCTCCCCTCAAAATCGGTTATGAGCGTTAAAGCACACCGATGCCCAGGTCCCGGCTGCAGGAATAAGACCCTCCAGGGTCTTGTGTGAAGCCTCGGCATCTGCATTGCTCATGCTTCTGGGGATCATTCTCCTGAAAATGGTGGCTCCTTTCTCCCTGTGGAGCATCTTTCTAAGCAGTGCTCTTTTCTTCCCCCAGGACACTTTACATCCGGCACAGGAAGCCTTCTGATGGAGCACACCTGGCCCATGAAAAGACAAGGGAAAGAAACGGGGCCAAAGGTCACAGTCCTCTCATTCCATCATCCTCCTTAAAATCATCCTAATTTCATGGGCCCTGAAGCCAGGGCTGTTTCTTTACACCTAGAGGCCCTGGCGCCGGGCCTCAATTCTGCCCTGTTCCTTACTGTCTAAGACATGTTGGGAAAATCCCTAGAGCCAGGATCTTCATTCCTGCTAAGCCAGACAGCCGGAAGACACACCCAAATTCTGTCCCTCTTACTTCAGGGAACATGTCCACTTTCGTCAGCATTACAATTTTGGCACCAAATGTGCGAACTGCAATTCCACCATACAATGCATAACTGGAAATGGAGGCAACATCTCCGATCCTGAACAATCGATGCGAGAATCCAGGATATACACGGCTTATTTTTGCCTTTTCCCACTGAAACGAGGGCCAGTATTAAAAATGGTATGCTATCCTCTGTTTCACTCCCTGCTTTTAAACGTCTCCGATGTTTCTTCTTGAGACAGGGCCTCACTTCCGTCACCCGGGCTTTTCTACGGTATAATTTTCCTTGTTTGCTTTTGTCAAAATTAGAACTTTTTCTTTCATCTCTATGAAACGTTGATCCATTATCACATACGTATGGAAATATTATCACACATGCTGTGAGATACGTTCTTTTGATTTTCATCAATTCTTTAATAAACAAAAGGTTATAGCTGGGATACCTTCTGATTTCTCAAGTTTTTTGTTTCATGTTGTCTTAAACTGCCGTGGCACGTCCGAAACCACTCACTATACAATATCAGGACCGTCTCTCTTTTCTGGCAAACATAAATTTGGGGATTGTCATCAATTAGTCTCTCAGTGATTGCATGATTTCCCCAAAGTCTTTCACAGTCTACTTTGTGCACTGAGTATCTCTTCAAACTTCAGTGCATGTTTCTACCAATTGATGCTTTATTATTTGGCAATCTAGCTTCCACAAGAGCATTTCATGCAAAGACTTGTCTTGTTCTCCACTGGCAGCTAATTTCACTCGGATAGAGAATCGATAGGCTCAACGTGGAAAGGTTATCGCTGGAAGGTCTGTTAGATTCCACGGATCTCTCCTTTCTCATTAGGGAAGAAAATAGGCTGTGCTAAATATTATACTTCATTGACTATTCTCAGGTCAGAAAGCGCACTTCCGACTTCTTGTCCTTCCGTCGCTGAGAGGATGATGGCAGCTGCCAAAAGTACATACTTGGAAGTTCATCCCAGCACAAACACACACACACACACACACACACACACGCCCCCCCACACACACACAAACACACTCTCACACACACACTCACACTGTTTCCCAGGTAAAGATTTCTTCCCTGCCATTGCTTTACCTAAAATAAGGCAACTGTGTGGCCACTGTCCCAACCCGGTTACACTCATATTATATGTGCCTATCATCCTGAGGAGTAATTTGATTCAGGTGTTCTGGAAGTCATGATGTGGGCTGTGTCTGTTGAATTCCCAGCGACGCACGGGGACACACCCTGTGACTCATTCCTGAATTGAGTGCTGATATTTGATTGGTTTATCGCGCACCTGAGGAGTGGGTGGGGTGTTCGCGGTTGGTGGGGGTGAGTTATAGAAGGGCTGATGCGGCCAGAGAGCTCGTCATTTGAAGACTCTCTCGGAAGAGATAGCGTCTTTCTGCAACCTGCGGTCCCAGCAGAAAAACCTTGTGATCCTTGTTCCAGTCGACATGGAGGACGACTCACTCTACTTGGGAGGTGAGTGGCAGTTCAACCACTTTTCAAAACTCACATCTTCTCGGCCAGATGCAGCTTTGGCTGAAATCCAGCGGACTTCTCTCCCTGAGAAGTCACCACTCTCATCTGAGACCTGTGTCGACCTCTGTGATGATTTGGCTCCTGTGGCAAGACAGCTTGCTCCCAGGGAGAAGCTTCCTCTGAGTAGCAGGAGACCTGCTGCGGTGGGGGCTGGGCTCCAGAATATGGGAAATACCTGCTACGTGAACGCTTCCCTGCAGTGCCTGACGTACACACCGCCCCTTGCCAACTACATGCTGTCCCGGGAGCACTCTCCAACGTGTCATCGTCACAAGGGCTGCATGCTCTGTACTATGCAAGCTCACATCACACGGGCCCTCCACATTCCTGGCCGTGTCATCCAGCCCTCACAGGCATTGGCTGCTGACTTCCATAGAGGCAAGCAGGAAGATGCCCATGAATTTCTCATGTTCACTGTGGATGCCATGAAAAAGGCATGCCTTCCCGGGCACAAGCAGGTAGATCATCACTCTAAGGACACCACCCTCATCCACCAAATATTTGGAGGCTACTGGAGATCTCAAATCAAGTGTCTCCACTGCCACGGAATTTCAGACACTTTTGACCCTTACCTGGACATCGCCCTGGATATCCAGGCAGCTCAGAGTGTCAAGCAAGCTTTGGAACAGTTGGGGAAGCCCGAAGAACTCAATGGAGAGAATGCCTATCATTGTGGTCTTTGTCTCCAGAGGGCGCCGGCCTCCAAGACGTTAACTTTACACACTTCTGCCAAGGTCCTCATCCTTGTATTGAAGAGATTCTCCGATGTCACAGGCAGCAAACTTGCCAAGAATGTGCACTATCCTGAGTGCCTTGACATGCAGCCATACATGTCTCAGCAGAACACAGGACCCCTTGTCTATGTCCTCTATGCTGTGCTGGTCCACGCTGGGTGGAGTTGTCACAACGGACATTACTTCTCTTATGTCAAAGCTCAAGAAGGCCAGTGGTATAAAATGGATGATGCCGAGGTCACCGCCTCTAGCATCACTTCTGTCCTGAGTCAACAGGCCTATGTCCTCTTTTACATCCAGAAGAGTGAATGGGAAAGACACAGTGAGAGTGTGTCAAGAGGCAGGGAACCAAGAGCCCTTGGCGCTGAAGACACACACAGGCGAGCAACGCAAGGAGAGCTCAAGAGAGACCACCCCTGCCTCCAGGCACCCGAGTTGGACGAGCACTTGGTGGAAAGAGCCACTCAGGAAAGCACCTTAGACCACTGGAAATTCCTTCAAGAGCAAAACAAAACGAAACCTGAGTTCAACGTCAGAAAAGTCGAAGGTACCCTGCCTCCCAACGTACTTGTGATTCATCAATCCAAATACAAGTGTGGGATGAAGAACCGTCATCCTGAACAGCAAAGCTCCCTGCTAAACCTCTCTTCGACGACCCCGACAGATCAGGAGTCCATGAACACTGGCACACTCGCTTCCCTGCAAGGGAGGACCAGGAGATCCAAAGGGAAGAACAAACACAGCAAGAGGGCTCTGCTTGTGTGCCAGTGATCTCAGTGCAAGTACCGACCCACACGTAGGGGTGCACACGCACACACACACACACACACACACACATAACTACACCCAGAAGCGCACACGCAAACACACACACACACACACACACAAACACGAACACCGTCAATCCTACATAAACTAATGAGGAGCCCAAGTTTCTGTCTCTACAACAGGGACAACTGGATAGTGATGGCTACATCTCAGGATGAGCCCGCATATGGGAAACATCGAGTTTTGGGGTCGTGAGTCTTCCGAACCTCTGGAGGGACTGTCTGAGTGTTTGTGTTCATGATAGATGACATTCAGTGTGTATTTCTGAATATGACCTACCGACGTGTAGGTTTGCGTGTGAGGTTATTGCAGGGGACTCGGTTTCGTATTTTCTCTTGGGGTGTGTTTCATTCGTCAGTTGTTGGTCGGCATGAGAAGGTGAAATTTGGCTCATGTGGGACATCCGTGGATCATTCTCGCCACCTTGAATAGTGGAAACTGGAATGCATTTGGAAGATAAGAACGGTGCTCTTCTTTCTTACCCGGGCTCGCCGTTTTTACATTGGTTCCTGAATGGACCTCAGGCGCCCTGGGACTTGTGCTCTTGCTGGAACCCACATAACGCCGGAAACAGACAGACCGACTTGCCTGTTTCACGGTGCCCACTTCCCATGAGTGGAAACGGAAAATTTTCCCACTGGCATGTAAGTCATCTGGAACGAAGCTGTATTGATAATAAAGGAAAGCAAACACAGGAGTGTGTGTATTCAACTGAAATAAATTCAGAAAGCCCTGAACTAAATCTCATTTGGTGTGTTTAAAAATGGCATTTGGGGAATTTCTGGGTCATTCGTCCAGCTGCGAAAGCTGCGTCTCTGAAGCACAGTCCCTGTCCTGCAGTCAGACTTATTTATCCGACGTGGTGTTTCCGTGGAAATGATTGTGGGAAATGGCCCCTTCCTTTTCTCTATTTGCTGATTAGATTTCATGGTCCCTTTCTCGTCAGGTACAGTGATCAAAGTTGACCAACCCCAGAGGAAAGCTGCCCAGGGCACAACTCAGGGCTCCGTAGAACCACAGAATCTTGGGCGCAGCCCTGCTCAAGCACCCAAATGTGCATACGAACAGGGTCTCCGTGTGACGTGTGTGAAAACTACGGTGTGATGAGCATGACTGGCAGACAGCTTATCGATTGGGCTCCCCTCAAAATCGGTTATGAGCGTTAAAGCACACCGATGCCCAGGTCCCGGCTGCAGGAATAAGACCCTCCAGGGTCTTGTGTGAAGCCTCGGCATCTGCATTGCTCATGCTTCTGGGGATCATTCTCCTGAAAATGGTGGCTCCTTTCTCCCTGTGGAGCATCTTTCTAAGCAGTGCTCTTTTCTTCCCCCAGGACACTTTACATCCGGCACAGGAAGCCTTCTGATGGAGCACACCTGGCCCATGAAAAGACAAGGGAAAGAAACGGGGCCAAAGTTCACAGTCCTCTCATTCCATCATCCTCCTTAAAATCATCCTAATTTCATGGGCCCTGAAGCCAGGGCTGTTTCTTTACACCTAGAGGCCCTGGCGCCGGGCCTCAATTCTGCCCTGTTCCTTACTGTCTAAGACATGTTGGGAAAATCCCTAGAGCCAGGATCTTCATTCCTGCTAAGCCAGACAGCCGGAAGACACACCCAAATTCTGTCCCTCTTACTTCAGGGAACATGTCCACTTTCGTCAGCATTACAATTTTGGCACCAAATGTGCGAACTGCAATTCCACCATACAATGCATAACTGGAAATGGAGGCAACATCTCCGATCCTGAACAATCGATGCGAGAATCCAGGATATACACGGCTTATTTTTGCCTTTTCCCACTGAAACGAGGGCCAGTATTAAAAATGGTATGCTATCCTCTGTTTCACTCCCTGCTTTTAAACGTCTCCGATGTTTCTTCTTGAGACAGGGCCTCACTTCCGTCACCCGGGCTTTTCTACGGTATAATTTTCCTTGTTTGCTTTTGTCAAAATTAGAACTTTTTATTTCATCTCTATGAAACGTTGATCCATTATCACATACGTATGGAAATATTATCACACATGCTGTGAGATACGTTCTTTTGATTTTCATCAATTCTTTAATAAACAAAAGGTTATAGCTGGGATACCTTCTGATTTCTCAAGTTTTTTGTTTCATGTTTTCTTAAACTGCCGTCGCACGTCCGAAACCACTCACTATACAATGTCAGGACCGTCTCTCTTTTCTGGCAAACATAAATTTGCGGATTGTCATCAATTAGTCTCTCGGTGATTGCATGATTTCCCCAAAGTCTTTCACAGTCTACTTTGTGCACTGAGTATCTCTTCAAACTTCAGTGCATGTTTCTACCATTTGATGCTTTATTATTTGGCAATCTAGCTTCCACAAGAGCATTTCATGCAAAGACTTGTCTTGTTCTCCACTGGCAGCTAATTTCACTCGGATAGAGAATCGATAGGCTCAACGTGGAAAGGTTATCGCTGGAAGGTCTGTTAGATTCCACGGATCTCTCCTTTCTCATTAGGGAAGAACATACGCTGTGCTAAATATTATACTTCATTGACTATTCTCAGGTCAGAAAGCGCACTTCCGACTTTTTGTCCTTCCGTCGCTGAGAGGATGATGGCAGCTGCCAAAAGTACATACTTGGAAGTTCATCCCAGCACAAACACACACACACACACACACACACACACACGCCCCTCCCACCCCCACACACAAACACACTCACACACACACACTCACACTGTTTCCTAGGTAAAGATTTCTTCCCTGCCATTGCTTTACCTAAAATAAGGCAACTGTCTGGCCACTGTCCCAACCCGGTTACACTCATATTATATGTGCCTATCATCCTGAGGAGTAATTTGATTCAGGTGTTCTGGAAGTCATGATGTGGGCTGTGTCTGTTGAATTCCCAGCGACGCAAGGGGACACACCCTGTGACTCATTCCTGAATTGAGTGCTGATATTTGATTGGTTTATCGCGCACCTGAGGAGAGGGTGGGGTGTTCGCGGTTGGTGGGGGTGAGTTATAGAAGGGCTGATGCGGCCAGAGAGCTCGTCATTTGAAGACTCTCTCGGAAGAGATAGCGTCTTTCTGCAACCTGCGGTCCCAGCAGAAAAACCTTGTGATCCTTGTTCCAGTCGACATGGAGGACGACTCACTCTACTTGGGAGGTGAGTGGCAGTTCAACCACTTTTCAAAACTCACATCTTCTCGGCCAGATGCAGCTTTGGCTGAAATCCAGCGGACTTCTCTCCCTGAGAAGTCACCACTCTCATCTGAGACCCGTGTCGACCTCTGTGATGATTTGGCTCCTGTGGCAAGACAGCTTGCTCCCAGGGTGAAGCTTCCTCTGAGTAGCAGGAGACCTGCTGCGGTGGGGGCTGGGCTCCAGAATATGGGAAATACCTGCTACGTGAACGCTTCCCTGCAGTGCCTGACGTACACACCGCCCCTTGCCAACTACAGGCTGTCCCGGGAGCACTCTCCAACGTGTCATCGTCACAAGGGCTGCATGCTCTGTACTATGCAAGCTCACATCACACGGGCCCTCCACATTCCTGGCCGTGTCATCCAGCCCTCACAGGCATTGGCTGCTGACTTCCATAGAGGCAAGCAGGAAGATGCCCATGAATTTCTCTTGTTCACTGTGGATGCCATGAAAAAGGCATGCCTTCCCGGGCACAAGCAGGTAGATCATCACTCTAAGGACACCACCCTCATCCACCAAATATTTAGAGGCTACTGGAGATCTCAAATCAAGTGTCTCCACTGCCACGGCATTTCAGACACTTTTGACCCTTACCTGGACATCGCCCTGGATATCCAGGCAGCTCAGAGTGTCAAGCAAGCTTTGGAACAGTTGGTGAAGCCCGAAGAACTCAATGGAGAGAATGCCTATCATTGTGGTCTTTGTCTCCAGAGGGCGCCGGCCTCCAAGACGTTAACTTTACACACTTCTGCCAAGGTCCTCATCCTTGTATTGAAGAGATTCTCCGATGTCACAGGCAACAAACTTGCCAAGAATGTGCACTATCCTGAGTGCCTTGACATGCAGCCATACATGTCTCAGCAGAACACAGGACCCCTTGTCTATGTCCTCTATGCTGTGCTGGTCCACGCTGGGTGGAGTTGTCACAACGGACATTACTTCTCTTATGTCAAAGCTCAAGAAGGCCAGTGGTATAAAATGGATGATGCCGAGGTCACCGCCTCTAGCATCACTTCTGTCCTGAGTCAACAGGCCTATGTCCTCTTTTACATCCAGAAGAGTGAATGGGAAAGACACAGTGAGAGTGTGTCAAGAGGCAGGGAACCAAGAGCCCTTGGCGCTGAAGACACACACAGGCGAGCAACGCAAGGAGAGCTCAAGAGAGACCACCCCTGCCTCCAGGCACCCGAGTTGGACGAGCACTTGGTGGAAAGAGCCACTCAGGAAAGCACCTTAGGCCACTGGAAATTCCTTCAAGAGCAAAACAAAACGAAGCCTGGGTTCAACGTCAGAAAAGTCGAAGGTACCCTGCCTCCCAACGTACTTGTGATTCATCAATCCAAATACAAGTGTGGGATGAAGAACCGTCATCCTGAACAGCAAAGCTCCCTGCTAAACCTCTCTTCGACGACCCCGACAGATCAGGAGTCCATGAACACTGGCACACTCGCTTCCCTGCAAGGGAGGACCAGGAGATCCAAAGGGAAGAACAAACACAGCAAGAGGGCTCTGCTTGTGTGCCAGTGATCTCAGTGCAAGTACCGACCCACACGTAGGGGTGCACACACACACACACACACACACACACACACACATAACTACACCCAGAAGCGCGCACGCAAACACACACACACACACACAAACACGAACACCGTCAATCCTACATAAACTAATGAGGAGCCCAAGTTTCTGTCTCTACAACAGGGACAACTGGATAGTGATGGCTACATCTCAGGATGAGCCCGCATATGGGAAACATCGAGTTTTGGGGTCGTGAGTCTTCCGAACCTCTGGAGGGACTGTCTGAGTGTTTGTGTTCATGATAGATGACATTCAGTGTGTATTTCTGAATATGACCTACCGACGTGTAGGTTTGCGTGTGAGGTTATTGCAGGGGACTCGGTTTCGTATTTTCTCTTGGGGTGTGTTTCATTCGTCAGTTGTTGGTCGGCATGAGAAGGTGAAATTTGGCTCATGTGGGACATCCGTGGATCATTCTCGCCACCTTGAATAGTGGAAACTGGAATGCATTTGGAAGATAAGAACGGTGCTCTTCTTTCTTACCCGGGCTCGCCGTTTTTACATTGGTTCCTGAATGGACCTCAGGCGCCCTGGGACTTGTGCTCTTGCTGGAACCCACATAACGCCGGAAACAGACAGACCGACTTGCCTGTTTCACGGTGCCCACTTCCCATGAGTGGAAACGGAAAATTTTCCCACTGGCATGTAAGTCATCTGGAACGAAGCTGTATTGATAATAAAGGAAAGCAAACACAGGAGTGTGTGTATTCAACTGAAATAAATTCAGAAAGCCCTGAACTAAATCTCATTTGGTGTGTTTAAAAATGGCATTTGGGGAATTTCTGGGTCATTCGTCCAGCTGCGAAAGCTGCGTCTCTGAAGCACAGTCCCTGTCCTGCAGTCAGACTTATTTATCCGACGTGGTGTTTCCGTGGAAATGATTGTGGGAAATGGTCCCTTCCTTTTCTCTATTTGCTGATTAGATTTCATGGTCCCTTTCTCGTCAGGTGCAGTGATCAAAGTTGACCAACCCCAGAGGAAAGCTGCCCAGGGCACAACTCAGGGCTCCGTAGAACCACAGAATCTTGGGCGCAGCCCTGCTCAAGCACCCAAATGTGCATACGAACAGGGTCTCCGTGTGACGTGTGTGAAAACTACGGTGTGATGAGCATGACTGGCAGACAGCTTATCGATTGGGCTCCCCTCAAAATCGGTTATGAGCGTTAAAGCACACCGATGCCCAGGTCCCGGCTGCAGGAATAAGACCCTCCAGGGTCTTGTGTGAAGCCTCGGCATCTGCATTGCTCATGCTTCTGGGGATCATTCTCCTGAAAATGGTGGCTCCTTTCTCCCTGTGGAGCATCTTTCTAAGCAGTGCTCTTTTCTTCCCCCAGGACACTTTACATCCGGCACAGGAAGCCTTCTGATGGAGCACACCTGGCCCATGAAAAGACAAGGGAAAGAAACGGGGCCAAAGGTCACAGTCCTCTCATTCCATCATCCTCCTTAAAATCATCCTAATTTCATGGGCCCTGAAGCCAGGGCTGTTTCTTTACACCTAGAGGCCTTGGCGCCGGGCCTCAATTCTGCCCTGTTCCTTACTGTCTAAGACATGTTGGGAAAATCCCTAGAGCCAGGATCTTCATTCCTGGTAAGCCAGACAGCCGGAAGACACACCCAATTTCTGTCCCTCTTACTTCAGGGAACATGTCCACTTTCGTCAGCATTACAATTTTGGCACCAAATGTGCGAACTGCAATTCCACCATACAATGCATAACTGGAAATGGAGGCAACATCTCCGATCCTGAACAATCGATGCGAGAATCCAGGATATACACGGCTTATTTTTGCCTTTTCCCACTGAAACGAGGGCCAGTATTACAAATGGTATGCTATCCTCTGTTTCACTCCCTGCTTTTAAACGTCTCCGATGTTTCTTCTTGAGACAGGGCCTCACTTCCGTCACCCGGGCTTTTCTACGGTATAATTTTCCTTGTTTGCTTTGGTCAAAATTAGAACTTTTTATTTCATCTCTATGAAACGTTGATCCATTATCACATACGTATGGAAATATTATCACACATGCTGTGAGATACGTTCTTTTGATTTTCATCAATTCTTTAATAAACAAAAGGTTATAGCTGGGATACCTTCTGATTTCTCAAGTTTTTTGTTTCATGTTTTCTTAAACTGCCGTCGCACGTCCGAAACCACTCACTATACAATGTCAGGACCGTCTCTCTTTTCTGGCAAACATAAATTTGGGGATTGTCATCAATTAGTCTCTCGGTGATTGCATGATTTCCCCAAAGTCTTTCACAGTCTACTTTGTGCACTGAGTATCTCTTTAAACTTCAGTGTATGTTTCTACCATTTGATGCTTTATTATTTGGCAATCTAGCTTCCACAAGAGCATTTCATGCAAAGACTTGTCTTGTTCTCCACTGGCAGCTAATTTCACTCGGATAGAGAATCGATAGGCTCAACGTGGAAAGGTTATCGCTGGAAGGTCTGTTAGATTCCACGGATCTCTCCTTTCTCATTAGGGAAGAAAATACGCTGTGCTAAATATTATACTTCATTGACTATTCTCAGGTCAGAAAGCGCACTTCCGACTTTTTGTCCTTCCGTCGCTGAGAGGATGATGGCAGCTGCCAAAAGTACATACTTGGAAGTTCATCCCAGCACAAACACACACACACACACACACACACACGCCCCCACACACACACACAAACACACTCACACACACACACTCACACTGTTTCCTAGGTAAAGATTTCTTCCCTGCCATTGCTTTACCTAAAATAAGGCAACTGTGTGGCCACTGTCCCAACCCGGTTACACTCATATTATATGTGCCTATCATCCTGAGGAGTAATTTGATTCAGGTGTTCTGGAAGTCATGATGTGGGCTGTGTCTGTTGAATTCCCAGCGACGCAAGGGGACACACCCTGTGACTCATTCCTGAATTGAGTGCTGATATTTGATTGGTTTATCGCGCACCTGAGGAGTGGGTGGGGTGTTCGGGGTTGGTGGGGGTGAGTTATAGAAGGGCTGATGCGCCCAGAGAGCTCGTCATTTGAAGACTCTCTCGGAAGACATAGCGTCTTTCTGCAACCTGCGGTCTCAGCAGAAAAACCTTGTGATCCTTGTTCCAGTCGACATGGAGGACGACTCACTCTACTTGGGAGGTGAGTGGCAGTTCAACCACTTTTCAAAACTCACATCTTCTCGGCCAGAGGCAGCTTTGGCTGAAATCCAGCGGACTTCTCTCCCTGAGAAGTCACCACTCTCATCTGAGACCCGTGTCGACCTCTGTGATGATTTGGCTCCTGTGGCAAGACAGCTTGCTCCCAGGGAGAAGCTTCCTCTGAGTAGCAGGAGACCTGCTGCGGTGGGGGCTGGGCTCCAGAATATGGGAAATACCTGCTACGTGAACGCTTCCCTGCAGTGCCTGACGTACACACCGCCCCTTGTCAACTACATGCTGTCCCGGGAGCACTCTCCAACGTGTCATCGTCACAAGGGCTGCATGCTCTGTACTATGCAAGCTCACATCACACGGGCCCTCCACATTCCTGGCCGTGTCATCCAGCCCTCACAGGCATTGGCTGCTGACTTCCATAGAGGCAAGCAGGAAGATGCCCATGAATTTCTCATGTTCACTGTGGATGCCATGAAAAAGGCATGCCTTCCCGGGCACAAGCAGGTAGATCATCACTCTAAGGACACCACCCTCATCCACCAAATATTTGGAGGCTACTGGAGATCTCAAATCAAGTGTCTCCACTGCCACGGCATTTCAGACACTTTTGACCCTTACCTGGACATCGCCCTGGATATCCAGGCAGCTCAGAGTGTCAAGCAAGCTTTGGAACAGTTGGTGAAGCCCGAAGAACTCAATGGAGAGAATGCCTATCATTGTGGTCTTTGTCTCCAGAGGGCGCCGGCCTCCAAGACGTTAACTTTACACACTTCTGCCAAGGTCCTCATCCTTGTATTGAAGAGATTCTCCGATGTCACAGGCAACAAACTTGCCAAGAATGTGCACTATCCTGAGTGCCTTGACATGCAGCCATACATGTCTCAGCAGAACACAGGACCCCTTGTCTATGTCCTCTATGCTGTGCTGGTCCACGCTGGGTGGAGTTGTCACAACGGACATTACTTCTCTTATGTCAAAGCTCAAGAAGGCCAGTGGTATAAAATGGATGATGCCGAGGTCACCGCCTCTAGCATCACTTCTGTCCTGAGTCAACAGGCCTATGTCCTCTTTTACATCCAGAAGAGTGAATGGGAAAGACACAGTGAGAGTGTGTCAAGAGGCAGGGAACCAAGAGCCCTTGGCGCTGAAGACACACACAGGCGAGCAACGCAAGGAGAGCTCAAGAGAGACCACCCCTGCCTCCAGGCACCCGAGTTGGACGAGCACTTGGTGGAAAGAGCCACTCAGGAAAGCACCTTAGACCACTGGAAATTCCTTCAAGAGCAAAACAAAACGAAGCCTGAGTTCAACGTCAGAAAAGTCGAAGGTACCCTGCCTCCCAACGTACTTGTGATTCATCAATCCAAATACAAGTGTGGGATGAAGAACCGTCATCCTGAACAGCAAAGCTCCCTGCTAAACCTCTCTTCGACGACCCCGACAGATCAGGAGTCCATGAACACTGGCACACTCGCTTCCCTGCAAGGGAGGACCAGGAGATCCAAAGGGAAGAACAAACACAGCAAGAGGGCTCTGCTTGTGTGCCAGTGATCTCAGTGCAAGTACCGACCCACACGTAGGGGTGCACACACACACACACACACACACACACACACACATAACTACACCCAGAAGCGCGCACGCAAACACACACACACACACACAAACACGAACACCGTCAATCCTACATAAACTAATGAGGAGCCCAAGTTTCTGTCTCTACAACAGGGACAACTGGATAGTGATGGCTACATCTCAGGATGAGCCCGCATATGGGAAACATCGAGTTTTGGGGTCGTGAGTCTTCCGAACCTCTGGAGGGACTGTCTGAGTGTTTGTGTTCATGATAGATGACATTCAGTGTGTATTTCTGAATATGACCTACCGACGTGTAGGTTTGCGTGTGAGGTTATTGCAGGGGACTCGGTTTCGTATTTTCTCTTGGGGTGTGTTTCATTCGTCAGTTGTTGGTCGGCATGAGAAGGTGAAATTTGGCTCATGTGGGACATCCGTGGATCATTCTCGCCACCTTGAATAGTGGAAACTGGAATGCATTTGGAAGATAAGAACGGTGCTCTTCTTTCTTACCCGGGCTCGCCGTTTTTACATTGGTTCCTGAATGGACCTCAGGCGCCCTGGGACTTGTGCTCTTGCTGGAACCCACATAACGCCGGAAACAGACAGACCGACTTGCCTGTTTCACGGTGCCCACTTCCCATGAGTGGAAACGGAAAATTTTCCCACTGGCATGTAAGTCATCTGGAACGAAGCTGTATTGATAATAAAGGAAAGCAAACACAGGAGTGTGTGTATTCAACTGAAATAAATTCAGAAAGCCCTGAACTAAATCTCATTTGGTGTGTTTAAAAATGGCATTTGGGGAATTTCTGGGTCATTCGTCCAGCTGCGAAAGCTGCGTCTCTGAAGCACAGTCCCTGTCCTGCAGTCAGACTTATTTATCCGACGTGGTGTTTCCGTGGAAATGATTGTGGGAAATGGTCCCTTCCTTTTCTCTATTTGCTGATTAGATTTCATGGTCCCTTTCTCGTCAGGTGCAGTGATCAAAGTTGACCAACCCCAGAGGAAAGCTGCCCAGGGCACAACTCAGGGCTCCGTAGAACCACAGAATCTTGGGCGCAGCCCTGCTCAAGCACCCAAATGTGCATACGAACAGGGTCTCCGTGTGACGTGTGTGAAAACTACGGTGTGATGAGCATGACTGGCAGACAGCTTATCGATTGGGCTCCCCTCAAAATCCGTTATGAGCGTTAAAGCACACCGATGCCCAGGTCCCGGCTGCAGGAATAAGACCCTCCAGGGTCTTGTGTGAAGCCTCGGCATCTGCATTGCTCATGCTTCTGGGGATCATTCTCCTGAAAATGGTGGCTCCTTTCTCCCTGTGGAGCATCTTTCTAAGCAGTGCTCTTTTCTTCCCCCAGGACACTTTACATCCGGCACAGGAAGCCTTCTGATGGAGCACACCTGGCCCATGAAAAGACAAGGGAAAGAAACGGGGCCAAAGGTCACAGTCCTCTCATTCCATCATCCTCCTTAAAATCATCCTAATTTCATGGGCCCTGAAGCCAGGGCTGTTTCTTTACACCTAGAGGCCTTGGCGCCGGGCCTCAATTCTGCCCTGTTCCTTACTGTCTAAGACATGTTGGGAAAATCCCTAGAGCCAGGATCTTCATTCCTGGTAAGCCAGACAGCCGGAAGACACACCCAATTTCTGTCCCTCTTACTTCAGGGAACATGTCCACTTTCGTCAGCATTACAATTTTGGCACCAAATGTGCGAACTGCAATTCCACCATACAATGCATAACTGGAAATGGAGGCAACATCTCCGATCCTGAACAATCGATGCGAGAATCCAGGATATACACGGCTTATTTTTGCCTTTTCCCACTGAAACGAGGGCCAGTATTAAAAATGGTATGCTATCCTCTGTTTCACTCCCTGCTTTTAAACGTCTCCAATGTTTCTTCTTGAGACAGGGCCTCACTTCCGTCACCCGGGCTTTTCTACGGTATAATTTTCCTTGTTTGCTTTGGTCAAAATTAGAACTTTTTATTTCATCTCTATGAAACGTTGATCCATTATCACATACGTATGGAAATATTATCACACATGCTGTGAGATACGTTCTTTTGATTTTCATCAATTTTTAATAAACAAAAGGTTATAGCTGGGATACCTTCTGATTTCTCAAGTTTTTTGTTTCATGTTTTCTTAAACTGCCGTCGCACGTCCGAAACCACTCACTATACAATGTCAGGACCGTCTCTCTTTTCTGGCAAACATAAATTTGGGGATTGTCATCAATTAGTCTCTCGGTGATTGCATGATTTCCCCAAAGTCTTTCACAGTCTACTTTGTGCACTGAGTATCTCTTTAAACTTCAGTGCATGTTTCTACCATTTGATGCTTTATTATTTGGCAATCTAGCTTCCACAAGAGCATTTCATGCAAAGACTTGTCTTGTTCTCCACTGGCAGCTAATTTCACTCGGATAGAGAATCGATAGGCTCAACGTGGAAAGGTTATCGCTGGAAGGTCTGTTAGATTCCACGGATCTCTCCTTTCTCATTAGGGAAGAAAATACGCTGTGCTAAATATTATACTTCATTGACTATTCTCAGGTCAGAAAGCGCACTTCCGACTTCTTGTCCTTCCGTCGCTGAGAGGATGATGGCAGCTGCCAAAAGTACATACTTGGAAGTTCATCCCAGCACAAACACACACACACACACACACACACGCCCCCCCACACACACACAAACACACTCACACACACACACACTCACACTGTTTCCTAGGTAAAGATTTCTTCCCTGCCATTGCTTTACCTAAAATAAGGCAACTGTGTGGCCACTGTCCCAACCCGCTTACACTCATATTATATGTGCCTATCATCCTGAGGAGTAATTTGATTCAGGTGTTCTGGAAGTCATGATGTGGGCTGTGTCTGTTGAATTCCCAGCGACGCAAGGGGACACACCCTGTGACTCATTCCTGAATTGAGTGCTGATATTTGATTGGTTTATCGCGCACCTGAGTAGTGGGTGGGGTGTTCGCAGTTGGTGGGGGTGAGTTATAGAAGGGCTGATGCGGCCAGAGAGCTCGTCATTTGAAGACTCTCTCGGAAGACATAGCGTCTTTCTGCAACCTGCGGTCCCAGCAGAAAAACCTTGTGATCCTTGTTCCAGTCGACATGGAGGACGACTCACTCTACTTGGGAGGTGAGTGGCAGTTCAACCACTTTTCAAAACTCACATCTTCTCGGCCAGATGCAGCTTTGGCTGAAATCCAGCGGACTTCTCTCCCTGAGAAGTCACCACTCTCATCTGAGACCCGTGTCGACCTCTGTGATGATTTGGCTCCTGTGGCAAGACAGCTTGCTCCCAGGGAGAAGCTTCCTCTGAGTAGCAGGAGACCTGCTGCGGTGGGGGCTGGGCTCCAGAATATGGGAAATACCTGCTACGTGAACGCTTCCCTGCAGTGCCTGACGTACACACCGCCCCTTGCCAACTACATGCTGTCCCGGGAGCACTCTCCAACGTGTCATCGTCACAAGGGCTGCATGCTCTGTACTATGCAAGCTCACATCACACGGGCCCTCCACATTCCTGGCCGTGTCATCCAGCCCTCACAGGCATTGGCTGCTGACTTCCATAGAGGCAAGCAGGAAGATGCCCATGAATTTCTCATGTTCACTATGGATGCCATGAAAAAGGCATGCCTTCCCGGGCACAAGCAGGTAGATCATCACTCTAAGGACACCACCCTCATCCACCAAATATTTGGAGGCTACTGGAGATCTCAAATCAAGTGTCTCCACTGCCACGGCATTTCAGACACTTTTGACCCTTACCTGGACATCGCCCTGGATATCCAGGCAGCTCAGAGTGTCAAGCAAGCTTTGGAACAGTTGGGGAAGCCCGAAGAACTCAATGGAGAGAATGCCTATCATTGTGGTCTTTGTCTCCAGAGGGCGCCGGCCTCCAAGACGTTAACTTTACACACTTCTGCCAAGGTCCTCATCCTTGTATTGAAGAGATTCTCCGATGTCACAGGCAACAAACTTGCCAAGAATGTGCACTATCCTGAGTGCCTTGACATGCAGCCATACATGTCTCAGCAGAACACAGGACCCCTTGTCTATGTCCTCTATGCTGTGCTGGTCCACGCTGGGTGGAGTTGTCACAACGGACATTACTTCTCTTATGTCAAAGCTCAAGAAGGCCAGTGGTATAAAATGGATGATGCCGAGGTCACCGCCTCTAGCATCACTTCTGTCCTGAGTCAACAGGCCTATGTCCTCTTTTACATCCAGAAGAGTGAATGGGAAAGACACAGTGAGAGTGTGTCAAGAGGCAGGGAACCAAGAGCCCTTGGCGCTGAAGACACACACAGGCGAGCAACGCAAGGAGAGCTCAAGAGAGACCACCCCTGCCTCCAGGCACCCGAGTTGGACGAGCACTTGGTGGAAAGAGCCACTCAGGAAAGCACCTTAGACCACTGGAAATTCCTTCAAGAGCAAAACAAAACGAAGCCTGAGTTCAACGTCAGAAAAGTCGAAGGTACCCTGCCTCCCAACGTACTTGTGATTCATCAATCCAAATACAAGTGTGGGATGAAGAACCGTCATCCTGAACAGCAAAGCTCCCTGCTAAACCTCTCTTCGACGACCCCGACAGATCAGGAGTCCATGAACACTGGCACACTCGCTTCCCTGCAAGGGAGGACCAGGAGATCCAAAGGGAAGAACAAACACAGCAAGAGGGCTCTGCTTGTGTGCCAGTGATCTCAGTGCAAGTACCGACCCACACGTAGGGGTGCACACACACACACACACACACACACACACACACACACACACATAACTACACCCAGAAGCGCGCACGCAAACACACACACACACACACAAACACGAACACCGTCAATCCTACATAAACTAATGAGGAGCCCAAGTTTCTGTCTCTACAACAGGGACAACTGGATAGTGATGGCTACATCTCAGGATGAGCCCGCATATGGGAAACATCGAGTTTTGGGGTCGTGAGTCTTCCGAACCTCTGGAGGGACTGTCTGAGTGTTTGTGTTCATGATAGATGACATTCAGTGTGTATTTCTGAATATGACCTACCGACGTGTAGGTTTGCGTGTGAGGTTATTGCAGGGGACTCGGTTTCGTATTTTCTCTTGGGCTGTGTTTCATTCGTCAGTTGTTGGTCGGCATGAGAAGGTGAAATTTGGCTCATGTGGGACATCCGTGGATCATTCTCGCCACCTTGAATAGTGGAAACTGGAATGCATTTGGAAGATAAGAACGGTGCTCTTCTTTCTTACCCGGGCTCGCCGTTTTTACATTGGTTCCTGAATGGACCTCAGGCGCCCTGGGACTTGTGCTCTTGCTGGAACCCACATAACGCCGGAAACAGACAGACCGACTTGCCTGTTTCACGGTGCCCACTTCCCATGAGTGGAAACGGAAAATTTTCCCACTGGCATGTAAGTCATCTGGAACGAAGCTGTATTGATAATAAAGGAAAGCAAACACAGGAGTGTGTGTATTCAACTGAAATAAATTCAGAAAGCCCTGAACTAAATCTCATTTGGTGTGTTTAAAAATGGCATTTGGGGAATTTCTGGGTCATTCGTCCAGCTGCGAAAGCTGCGTCTCTGAAGCACAGTCCCTGTCCTGCAGTCAGACTTATTTATCCGACGTGGTGTTTCCGTGGAAATGATTGTGGGAAATGGTCCCTTCCTTTTCTCTATTTGCTGATTAGATTTCATGGTCCCTTTCTCGTCAGGTGCAGTGATCAAAGTTGACCAACCCCAGAGGAAAGCTGCCCAGGGCACAACTCAGGGCTCCGTAGAACCACAGAATCTTGGGCGCAGCCCTGCTCAAGCACCCAAATGTGCATACGAACAGGGTCTCCGTGTGACGTGTGTGAAAACTACGGTGTGATGAGCATGACTGGCAGACAGCTTATCGATTGGGCTCCCCTCAAAATCGGTTATGAGCGTTAAAGCACACCGATGCCCAGGTCCCGGCTGCAGGAATAAGACCCTCCAGGGTCTTGTGTGAAGCCTCGGCATCTGCATTGCTCATGCTTCTGGGGATCATTCTCCTGAAAATGGTGGCTCCTTTCTCCCTGTGGAGCATCTTTCTAAGCAGTGCTCTTTTCTTCCCCCAGGACACTTTACATCCGGCACAGGAAGCCTTCTGATGGAGCACACCTGGCCCATGAAAAGACAAGGGAAAGAAACGGGGCCAAAGGTCACAGTCCTCTCATTCCATCATCCTCCTTAAAATCATCCTAATTTCATGGGCCCTGAAGCCAGGGCTGTTTCTTTACACCTAGAGGCCTTGGCGCCGGGCCTCAATTCTGCCCTGTTCCTTACTGTCTAAGACATGTTGGGAAAATCCCTAGAGCCAGGATCTTCATTCCTGGTAAGCCAGACAGCCGGAAGACACACCCAATTTCTGTCCCTCTTACTTCAGGGAACATGTCCACTTTCGTCAGCATTACAATTTTGGCACCAAATGTGCGAACTGCAATTCCACCATACAATGCATAACTGGAAATGGAGGCAACATCTCCGATCCTGAACAATCGATGCGAGAATCCAGGATATACACGGCTTATTTTTGCCTTTTCCCACTGAAACGAGGGCCAGTATTAAAAATGGTATGCTATCCTCTGTTTCACTCCCTGCTTTTAAACGTCTCCGATGTTTCTTCTTGAGACAGGGCCTCACTTCCGTCACCCGGGCTTTTCTACGGTATAATTTTCCTTGTTTGCTTTGGTCAAAATTAGAACTTTTTATTTCATCTCTATGAAACGTTGATCCATTATCACATACGTATGGAAATATTATCACACATGCTGTGAGATACGTTCTTTTGATTTTCATCAATTTTTAATAAACAAAAGGTTATAGCTGGGATACCTTCTGATTTCTCAAGTTTTTTGTTTCATGTTTTCTTAAACTGCCGTCGCACGTCCGAAACCACTCACTATACAATGTCAGGACCGTCTCTCTTTTCTGGCAAACATAAATTTGGGGATTGTCATCAATTAGTCTCTCGGTGATTGCATGATTTCCCCAAAGTCTTTCACAGTCTACTTTGTGCACTGAGTATCTCTTTAAACTTCAGTGCATGTTTCTACCATTTGATGCTTTATTATTTGGCAATCTAGCTTCCACAAGAGCATTTCATGCAAAGACTTGTCTTGTTCTCCACTGGCAGCTAATTTCACTCGGATAGAGAATCGATAGGCTCAACGTGGAAAGGTTATCGCTGGAAGGTCTGTTAGATTCCACGGATCTCTCCTTTCTCATTAGGGAAGAAAATACGCTGTGCTAAATATTATACTTCATTGACTATTCTCAGGTCAGAAAGCGCACTTCCGACTTCTTGTCCTTCCGTCGCTGAGAGGATGATGGCAGCTGCCAAAAGTACATACTTGGAAGTTCATCCCAGCACAAACACACACACACACACACACACACACGCCCCCCCCCCCACACACACAAACACACTCACACACACACACTCACACTGTTTCCTAGGTAAAGATTTCTTCCCTGCCATTGCTTTACCTAAAATAAGGCAACTGTGTGGCCACTGTCCCAACCCGGTTACACTCATATTATATGTGCCTATCATCCTGAGGAGTAATTTCATTCAGGTGTTCTGGAAGTCATGATGTGGGCTGTGTCTGTTGAATTCCCAGCGACGCAAGGGGACACACCCTGTGACTCATTCCTGAATTGAGTGCTGATATTTGATTGGTTTATCGCGCACCTGAGGAGTGGGTGGGGTGTTCGCGGTTGGTGGGGGTGAGTTATAGAAGGGCTGATGCGGCCAGAGAGCTCGTCATTTGAACACTCTCTCGGAAGACATAGCGTCTTTCTGCAACCTGCGGTCCCAGCAGAAAAACCTTGTGATCCTTGTTCCAGTCGACATGGAGGACGACTCACTCTACTTGGGAGGTGAGTGGCAGTTCAACCACTTTTCAAAACTCACATCTTCTCGGCCAGATGCAGCTTTGGCTGAAATCCAGCGGACTTCTCTCCCTGAGAAGTCACCACTCTCATCTGAGACCCGTGTCGACCTCTGTGATGATTTGGCTCCTGTGGCAAGACAGCTTGCTCCCAGGGAGAAGCTTCCTCTGAGTAGCAGGAGACCTGCTGCGGTGGGGGCTGGGCTCCAGAATATGGGAAATACCTGCTACGTGAACGCTTCCCTGCAGTGCCTGACGTACACACCGCCCCTTGCCAACTACATGCTGTCCCGGGAGCACTCTCCAACGTGTCATCGTCACAAGGGCTGCATGCTCTGTACTATGCAAGCTCACATCACACGGGCCCTCCACATTCCTGGCCGTGTCATCCAGCCCTCACAGGCATTGGCTGCTGACTTCCATAGAGGCAAGCAGGAAGATGCCCATGAATTTCTCATGTTCACTGTGGATGCCATGAAAAAGGCATGCCTTCCCGGGCACAAGCAGGTAGATCATCACTCTAAGGACACCACCCTCATCCACCAAATATTTGGAGGCTACTGGAGATCTCAAATCAAGTGTCTCCACTGCCACGGCATTTCAGACACTTTTGACCCTTACCTGGACATCGCCCTGGATATCCAGGCAGCTCAGAGTGTCAAGCAAGCTTTGGAACAGTTGGTGAAGCCCGAAGAACTCAATGGAGAGAATGCCTATCATTGTGGTCTTTGTCTCCAGAGGGCGCCGGCCTCCAAGACGTTAACTTTACACACTTCTGCCAAGGTCCTCATCCTTGTATTGAAGAGATTCTCCGATGTCACAGGCAACAAACTTGCCAAGAATGTGCACTATCCTGAGTGCCTTGACATGCAGCCATACATGTCTCAGCAGAACACAGGACCCC
This sequence comes from Pan troglodytes, assembly GCF_028858775.2. Lineage (NCBI taxonomy): Eukaryota > Metazoa > Chordata > Mammalia > Primates > Hominidae > Pan > Pan troglodytes. The sequence goes on from NC_072405.2 coordinate 19,557,160, forward strand.
TTGTCTATGTCCTCTATGCTGTGCTGGTCCACGCTGGGTGGAGTTGTCACAACGGACATTACTTCTCTTATGTCAAAGCTCAAGAAGGCCAGTGGTATAAAATGGATGATGCCGAGGTCACCGCCTCTAGCATCACTTCTGTCCTGAGTCAACAGGCCTATGTCCTCTTTTACATCCAGAAGAGTGAATGGGAAAGACACAGTGAGAGTGTGTCAAGAGGCAGGGAACCAAGAGCCCTTGGCGCTGAAGACACACACAGGCGAGCAACGCAAGGAGAGCTCAAGAGAGACCACCCCTGCCTCCAGGCACCCGAGTTGGACGAGCACTTGGTGGAAAGAGCCACTCAGGAAAGCACCTTAGACCACTGGAAATTCCTTCAAGAGCAAAACAAAACGAAGCCTGAGTTCAACGTCAGAAAAGTCGAAGGTACCCTGCCTCCCAACGTACTTGTGATTCATCAATCCAAATACAAGTGTGGGATGAAGAACCGTCATCCTGAACAGCAAAGCTCCCTGCTAAACCTCTCTTCGACGACCCCGACAGATCAGGAGTCCATGAACACTGGCACACTCGCTTCCCTGCAAGGGAGGACCAGGAGATCCAAAGGGAAGAACAAACACAGCAAGAGGGCTCTGCTTGTGTGCCAGTGATCTCAGTGCAAGTACCGACCCACACGTATGGGTGCACACACACACACACACACACACACACATAACATAACTACACCCAGAAGCGCGCACGCAAACACACACACACACACACAAACACGAACACCGTCAATCCTACATAAACTAATGAGGAGCCCAAGTTTCTGTCTCTACAACAGGGACAACTGGATAGTGATGGCTACATCTCAGGATGAGCCCGCATATGGGAAACATCGAGTTTTGGGGTCGTGAGTCTTCCGAACCTCTGGAGGGACTGTCTGAGTGTTTGTGTTCATGATAGATGACATTCAGTGTGTATTTCTGAATATGACCTACCGACGTGTAGGTTTGCGTGTGAGGTTATTGCAGGGGACTCGGTTTCGTATTTTCTCTTGGGGTGTGTTTCATTCGTCAGTTGTTGGTCGGCATGAGAAGGTGAAATTTGGCTCATGTGGGACATCCGTGGATCATTCTCGCCACCTTGAATAGTGGAAACTGGAATGCATTTGGAAGATAAGAACGGTGCTCTTCTTTCTTACCCGGGCTCGCCGTTTTTACATTGGTTCCTGAATGGACCTCAGGCGCCCTGGGACTTGTGCTCTTGCTGGAACCCACATAACGCCGGAAACAGACAGACCGACTTGCCTGTTTCACGGTGCCCACTTCCCATGAGTCGAAACGGAAAATTTTCCCACTGGCATGTAAGTCATCTGGAACGAAGCTGTATTGATAATAAAGGAAAGCAAACACAGGAGTGTGTGTATTCAACTGAAATAAATTCAGAAAGCCCTGAACTAAATCTCATTTGGTGTGTTTAAAAATGGCATTTGGGGAATTTCTGGGTCATTCGTCCAGCTGCGAAAGCTGCGTCTCTGAAGCACAGTCCCTGTCCTGCAGTCAGACTTATTTATCCGACGTGGTGTTTCCGTGGAAATGATTGTGGGAAATGGTCCCTTCCTTTTCTCTATTTGCTGATTAGATTTCATGGTCCCTTTCTCGTCAGGTGCAGTGATCAAAGTTGACCAACCCCAGAGGAAAGCTGCCCAGGGCACAACTCAGGGCTCCGTAGAACCACAGAATCTTGGGCGCAGCCCTGCTCAAGCACCCAAATGTGCATACGAACAGGGTCTCCGTGTGACGTGTGTGAAAACTACGGTGTGATGAGCATGACTGGCAGACAGCTTATCGATTGGGCTCCCCTCAAAATCGGTTATGAGCGTTAAAGCACACCGATGCCCAGGTCCCGGCTGCAGGAATAAGACCCTCCAGGGTCTTGTGTGAAGCCTCGGCATCTGCATTGCTCATGCTTCTGGGGATCATTCTCCTGAAAATGGTGGCTCCTTTCTCCCTGTGGAGCATCTTTCTAAGCAGTGCTCTTTTCTTCCCCCAGGACACTTTACATCCGGCACAGGAAGCCTTCTGATGGAGCACACCTGGCCCATGAAAAGACAAGGGAAAGAAACGGGGCCAAAGGTCACAGTCCTCTCATTCCATCATCCTCCTTAAAATCATCCTAATTTCATGGGCCCTGAAGCCAGGGCTGTTTCTTTACACCTAGAGGCCTTGGCGCCGGGCCTCAATTCTGCCCTGTTCCTTACTGTCTAAGACATGTTGGGAAAATCCCTAGAGCCAGGATCTTCATTCCTGGTAAGCCAGACAGCCGGAAGACACACCCAATTTCTGTCCCTCTTACTTCAGGGAACATGTCCACTTTCGTCAGCATTACAATTTTGGCACCAAATGTGCGAACTGCAATTCCACCATACAATGCATAACTGGAAATGGAGGCAACATCTCCGATCCTGAACAATCGATGCGAGAATCCAGGATATACACGGCTTATTTTTGCCTTTTCCCACTGAAACGAGGGCCAGTATTACAAATGGTATGCTATCCTCTGTTTCACTCCCTGCTTTTAAACGTCTCCGATGTTTCTTCTTGAGACAGGGCCTCACTTCCGTCACCCGGGCTTTTCTACGGTATAATTTTCCTTGTTTGCTTTGGTCAAAATTAGAACTTTTTATTTCATCTCTATGAAACGTTGATCCATTATCACATACGTATGGAAATATTATCACACATGCTGTGAGATACGTTCTTTTGATTTTCATCAATTCTTTAATAAACAAAAGGTTATAGCTGGGATACCTTCTGATTTCTCAAGTTTTTTGTTTCATGTTTTCTTAAACTGCCGTCGCACGTCCGAAACCACTCACTATACAATGTCAGGACCGTCTCTCTTTTCTGGCAAACATAAATTTGGGGATTGTCATCAATTAGTCTCTCGGTGATTGCATGATTTCCCCAAAGTCTTTCACAGTCTACTTTGTGCACTGAGTATCTCTTTAAACTTCAGTGCATGTTTCTACCATTTGATGCTTTATTATTTGGCAATCTAGCTTCCACAAGAGCATTTCATGCAAAGACTTGTCTTGTTCTCCACTGGCAGCTAATTTCACTCGGATAGAGAATCGATAGGCTCAACGTGGAAAGGTTATCGCTGGAAGGTCTGTTAGATTCCACGGATCTCTCCTTTCTCATTAGGGAAGAAAATACGCTGTGCTAAATATTATACTTCATTGACTATTCTCAGGTCAGAAAGCGCACTTCCGACTTCTTGTCCTTCCGTCGCTGAGAGGATGATGGCAGCTGCCAAAAGTACATACTTGGAAGTTCATCCCAGCACAAACACACACACACACACACACACACACACACACACGCCCCCACACACACACACAAACACACTCACACACACACACTCACACTGTTTCCTAGGTAAAGATTTCTTCCCTGCCATTGCTTTACCTAAAATAAGGCAACTGTGTGGCCACTGTCCCAACCCGGTTACACTCATATTATATGTGCCTACCATCCTGAGGAGTAATTTCATTCAGGTGTTCTGGAAGTCATGATGTGGGCTGTGTCTGTTGAATTCCCAGCGACGCACGGGGACACACCCTGTGACTCATTCCTGAATTGAGTGCTGATATTTGATTGGTTTATCACGCACCTGAGGAGTGGGTGGGGTGTTCGCGGTTGGTGGGGGTGAGTTATAGAAGGGCTGATGCGGCCAGAGAGCTCGTCATTTGAACACTCTCTCGGAAGACATAGCGTCTTTCTGCAACCTGCGGTCCCAGCAGAAAAACCTTGTGATCCTTGTTCCAGTCGACATGGAGGACGACTCACTCTACTTGGGAGGTGAGTGGCAGTTCAACCACTTTTCAAAACTCACATCTTCTCGGCCAGATGCAGCTTTGGCTGAAATCCAGCGGACTTCTCTCCCTGAGAAGTCACCACTCTCATCTGAGACCCGTGTCGACCTCTGTGATGATTTGGCTCCTGTGGCAAGACAGCTTGCTCCCAGGGAGAAGCTTCCTCTGAGTAGCAGGAGACCTGCTGCGGTGGGGGCTGGGCTCCAGAATATGGGAAATACCTGCTACGTGAACGCTTCCCTGCAGTGCCTGACGTACACACCGCCCCTTGCCAACTACATGCTGTCCCGGGAGCACTCTCCAACGTGTCATCGTCACAAGGGCTGCATGCTCTGTACTATGCAAGCTCACATCACACGGGCCCTCCACATTCCTGGCCGTGTCATCCAGCCCTCACAGGCATTGGCTGCTGACTTCCATAGAGGCAAGCAGGAAGATGCCCATGAATTTCTCATGTTCACTGTGGATGCCATGAAAAAGGCATGCCTTCCCGGGCACAAGCAGGTAGATCATCACTCTAAGGACACCACCCTCATCCACCAAATATTTGGAGGCTACTGGAGATCTCAAATCAAGTGTCTCCACTGCCACGGCATTTCAGACACTTTTGACCCTTACCTGGACATCGCCCTGGATATCCAGGCAGCTCAGAGTGTCAAGCAAGCTTTGGAACAGTTGGGGAAGCCCGAAGAACTCAATGGAGAGAATGCCTATCATTGTGGTCTTTGTCTCCAGAGGGCGCCGGCCTCCAAGACGTTAACTTTACACACTTCTGCCAAGGTCCTCATCCTTGTATTGAAGAGATTCTCCGATGTCACAGGCAACAAACTTGCCAAGAATGTGCACTATCCTGAGTGCCTTGACATGCAGCCATACATGTCTCAGCAGAACACAGGACCCCTTGTCTATGTCCTCTATGCTGTGCTGGTCCACGCTGGGTGGAGTTGTCACAACGGACATTACTTCTCTTATGTCAAAGCTCAAGAAGGCCAGTGGTATAAAATGGATGATGCCGAGGTCACCGCCTCTAGCATCACTTCTGTCCTGAGTCAACAGGCCTATGTCCTCTTTTACATCCAGAAGAGTGAATGGGAAAGACACAGTGAGAGTGTGTCAAGAGGCAGGGAACCAAGAGCCCTTGGCGCTGAAGACACACACAGGCGAGCAACGCAAGGAGAGCTCAAGAGAGACCACCCCTGCCTCCAGGCACCCGAGTTGGACGAGCACTTGGTGGAAAGAGCCACTCAGGAAAGCACCTTAGACCACTGGAAATTCCTTCAAGAGCAAAACAAAACGAAGCCTGAGTTCAACGTCAGAAAAGTCGAAGGTACCCTGCCTCCCAACGTACTTGTGATTCATCAATCCAAATACAAGTGTGGGATGAAGAACCGTCATCCTGAACAGCAAAGCTCCCTGCTAAACCTCTCTTCGACGACCCCGACAGATCAGGAGTCCATGAACACTGGCACACTCGCTTCCCTGCAAGGGAGGACCAGGAGATCCAAAGGGAAGAACAAACACAGCAAGAGGGCTCTGCTTGTGTGCCAGTGATCTCAGTGCAAGTACCGACCCACACGTAGGGGTGCACACACACACACACACACACACACACACACACACACATAACTACACCCAGAAGCGCGCACGCAAACACACACACACACACACAAACACGAACACCGTCAATCCTACATAAACTAATGAGGAGCCCAAGTTTCTGTCTCTACAACAGGGACAACTGGATAGTGATGGCTACATCTCAGGATGAGCCCGCATATGGGAAACATCGAGTTTTGGGGTCGTGAGTCTTCCGAACCTCTGGAGGGACTGTCTGAGTGTTTGTGTTCATGATAGATGACATTCAGTGTGTATTTCTGAATATGACCTACCGACGTGTAGGTTTGCGTGTGAGGTTATTGCAGGGGACTCGGTTTCGTATTTTCTCTTGGGGTGTGTTTCATTCGTCAGTTGTTGGTCGGCATGAGAAGGTGAAATTTGGCTCATGTGGGACATCCGTGGATCATTCTCGCCACCTTGAATAGTGGAAACTGGAATGCATTTGGAAGATAAGAACGGTGCTCTTCTTTCTTACCCGGGCTCGCCGTTTTTACATTGGTTCCTGAATGGACCTCAGGCGCCCTGGGACTTGTGCTCTTGCTGGAACCCACATAACGCCGGAAACAGACAGACCGACTTGCCTGTTTCACGGTGCCCACTTCCCATGAGTGGAAACGGAAAATTTTCCCACTGGCATGTAAGTCATCTGGAACGAAGCTGTATTGATAATAAAGGAAAGCAAACACAGGAGTGTGTGTATTCAACTGAAATAAATTCAGAAAGCCCTGAACTAAATCTCATTTGGTGTGTTTAAAAATGGCATTTGGGGAATTTCTGGGTCATTCGTCCAGCTGCGAAAGCTGCGTCTCTGAAGCACAGTCCCTGTCCTGCAGTCAGACTTATTTATCCGACGTGGTGTTTCCGTGGAAATGATTGTGGGAAATGGTCCCTTCCTTTTCTCTATTTGCTGATTAGATTTCATGGTCCCTTTCTCGTCAGGTGCAGTGATCAAAGTTGACCAACCCCAGAGGAAAGCTGCCCAGGGCACAACTCAGGGCTCCGTAGAACCACAGAATCTTGGGCGCAGCCCTGCTCAAGCACCCAAATGTGCATACGAACAGGGTCTCCGTGTGACGTGTGTGAAAACTACGGTGTGATGAGCATGACTGGCAGACAGCTTATCGATTGGGCTCCCCTCAAAATCGGTTATGAGCGTTAAAGCACACCGATGCCCAGGTCCCGGCTGCAGGAATAAGACCCTCCAGGGTCTTGTGTGAAGCCTCGGCATCTGCATTGCTCATGCTTCTGGGGATCATTCTCCTGAAAATGGTGGCTCCTTTCTCCCTGTGGAGCATCTTTCTAAGCAGTGCTCTTTTCTTCCCCCAGGACACTTTACATCCGGCACAGGAAGCCTTCTGATGGAGCACACCTGGCCCATGAAAAGACAAGGGAAAGAAACGGGGCCAAAGGTCACAGTCCTCTCATTCCATCATCCTCCTTAAAATCATCCTAATTTCATGGGCCCTGAAGCCAGGGCTGTTTCTTTACACCTAGAGGCCTTGGCGCCGGGCCTCAATTCTGCCCTGTTCCTTACTGTCTAAGACATGTTGGGAAAATCCCTAGAGCCAGGATCTTCATTCCTGGTAAGCCAGACAGCCGGAAGACACACCCAATTTCTGTCCCTCTTACTTCAGGGAACATGTCCACTTTCGTCAGCATTACAATTTTGGCACCAAATGTGCGAACTGCAATTCCACCATACAATGCATAACTGGAAATGGAGGCAACATCTCCGATCCTGAACAATCGATGCGAGAATCCAGGATATACACGGCTTATTTTTGCCTTTTCCCACTGAAACGAGGGCCAGTATTACAAATGGTATGCTATCCTCTGTTTCACTCCCTGCTTTTAAACGTCTCCGATGTTTCTTCTTGAGACAGGGCCTCACTTCCGTCACCCGGGCTTTTCTACGGTATAATTTTCCTTGTTTGCTTTGGTCAAAATTAGAACTTTTTATTTCATCTCTATGAAACGTTGATCCATTATCACATACGTATGGAAATATTATCACACATGCTGTGAGATACGTTCTTTTGATTTTCATCAATTCTTTAATAAACAAAAGGTTATAGCTGGGATACCTTCTGATTTCTCAAGTTTTTTGTTTCATGTTTTCTTAAACTGCCCTCGCACGTCCGAAACCACTCACTATACAATGTCAGGACCGTCTCTCTTTTCTGGCAAACATAAATTTGGGGATTGTCATCAATTAGTCTCTCGGTGATTGCATGATTTCCCCAAAGTCTTTCACAGTCTACTTTGTGCACTGAGTATCTCTTTAAACTTCAGTGCATGTTTCTACCATTTGATGCTTTATTATTTGGCAATCTAGCTTCCACAAGAGCATTTCATGCAAAGACTTGTCTTGTTCTCCACTGGCAGCTAATTTCACTCGGATAGAGAATCGATAGGCTCAACGTGGAAAGGTTATCGCTGGAAGGTCTGTTAGATTCCACAGATCTCTCCTTTCTCATTAGGGAAGAAAATACGCTGTGCTAAATATTATACTTCATTGACTATTCTCAGGTCAGAAAGCGCACTTCCGACTTCTTGTCCTTCCGTCGCTGAGAGGATGATGGCAGCTGCCAAAAGTACATACTTGGAAGTTCATCCCAGCACAAACACACACACACACACACACACACACGCCCCCCCACACACACACAAACACACTCACACACACACACTCACACTGTTTCCTAGGTAAAGATTTCTTCCCTGCCATTGCTTTACCTAAAATAAGGCAACTGTGTGGCCACTGTCCCAACCCGGTTACACTCATATTATATGTGCCTATCATCCTGAGGAGTAATTTGATTCAGGTGTTCTGGAAGTCATGATGTGGGCTGTGTCTGTTGAATTCCCAGCGACGCAAGGGGACACACCCTGTGACTCATTCCTGAATTGAGTGCTGATATTTGATTGGTTTATCACGCACCTGAGGAGTGGGTGGGGTGTTCGCGGTTGGTGGGGGTGAGTTATAGAAGGGCTGATGCGGCCAGAGAGCTCGTCATTTGAACACTCTCTCGGAAGACATAGCGTCTTTCTGCAACCTGCGGTCCCAGCAGAAAAACCTTGTGATCCTTGTTCCAGTCGACATGGAGGACGACTCACTCTACTTGGGAGGTGAGTGGCAGTTCAACCACTTTTCAAAACTCACATCTTCTCGGCCAGATGCAGCTTTGGCTGAAATCCAGCGGACTTCTCTCCCTGAGAAGTCACCACTCTCATCTGAGACCCGTGTCGACCTCTGTGATGATTTGGCTCCTGTGGCAAGACAGCTTGCTCCCAGGGAGAAGCTTCCTCTGAGTAGCAGGAGACCTGCTGCGGTGGGGGCTGGGCTCCAGAATATGGGAAATACCTGCTACGTGAACGCTTCCCTGCAGTGCCTGACGTACACACCGCCCCTTGCCAACTACATGCTGTCCCGGGAGCACTCTCCAACGTGTCATCGTCACAAGGGCTGCATGCTCTGTACTATGCAAGCTCACATCACACGGGCCCTCCACATTCCTGGCCGTGTCATCCAGCCCTCACAGGCATTGGCTGCTGACTTCCATAGAGGCAAGCAGGAAGATGCCCATGAATTTCTCATGTTCACTGTGGATGCCATGAAAAAGGCATGCCTTCCCGGGCACAAGCAGGTAGATCATCACTCTAAGGACACCACCCTCATCCACCAAATATTTGGAGGCTACTGGGGATCTCAAATCAAGTGTCTCCACTGCCACGGCATTTCAGACACTTTTGACCCTTACCTGGACATCGCCCTGGATATCCAGGCAGCTCAGAGTGTCAAGCAAGCTTTGGAACAGTTGGTGAAGCCCGAAGAACTCAATGGAGAGAATGCCTATCATTGTGGTCTTTGTCTCCAGAGGGCGCCGGCCTCCAAGACGTTAACTTTACACACTTCTGCCAAGGTCCTCATCCTTGTATTGAAGAGATTCTCCGATGTCACAGGCAACAAACTTGCCAAGAATGTGCACTATCCTGAGTGCCTTGACATGCAGCCATACATGTCTCAGCAGAACACAGGACCCCTTGTCTATGTCCTCTATGCTGTGCTGGTCCACGCTGGGTGGAGTTGTCACAACGGACATTACTTCTCTTATGTCAAAGCTCAAGAAGGCCAGTGGTATAAAATGGATGATGCCGAGGTCACCGCCTCTAGCATCACTTCTGTCCTGAGTCAACAGGCCTATGTCCTCTTTTACATCCAGAAGAGTGAATGGGAAAGACACAGTGAGAGTGTGTCAAGAGGCAGGGAACCAAGAGCCCTTGGCGCTGAAGACACACACAGGCGAGCAACGCAAGGAGAGCTCAAGAGAGACCACCCCTGCCTCCAGGCACCCGAGTTGGACGAGCACTTGGTGGAAAGAGCCACTCAGGAAAGCACCTTAGACCACTGGAAATTCCTTCAAGAGCAAAACAAAACGAAGCCTGAGTTCAACGTCAGAAAAGTCGAAGGTACCCTGCCTCCCAACGTACTTGTGATTCATCAATCCAAATACAAGTGTGGGATGAAGAACCGTCATCCTGAACAGCAAAGCTCCCTGCTAAACCTCTCTTCGACGACCCCGACAGATCAGGAGTCCATGAACACTGGCACACTCGCTTCCCTGCAAGGGAGGACCAGGAGATCCAAAGGGAAGAACAAACACAGCAAGAGGGCTCTGCTTGTGTGCCAGTGATCTCAGTGCAAGTACCGACCCACACGTAGGGGTGCACACACACACACACACACATAACTACACCCAGAAGCGCACACGCAAACACACACACACACACACACACAAACACGAACACCGTCAATCCTACATAAACTAATGAGGAGCCCAAGTTTCTGTCTCTACAACAGGGACAACTGGATAGTGATGGCTACATCTCAGGATGAGCCCGCATATGGGAAACATCGAGTTTTGGGGTCGTGAGTCTTCCGAACCTCTGGAGGGACTGTCTGAGTGTTTGTGTTCATGATAGATGACATTCAGTGTGTATTTCTGAATATGACCTACCGACGTGTAGGTTTGCGTGTGAGGTTATTGCAGCGGACTCGGTTTCGTATTTTCTCTTGGGGTGTGTTTCATTCGTCAGTTGTTGGTCGGCATGAGAAGGTGAAATTTGGCTCATGTGGGACATCCGTGGATCATTCTCGCCACCTTGAATAGTGGAAACTGGAATGCATTTGGAAGATAAGAACGGTGCTCTTCTTTCTTACCCGGGCTCGCCGTTTTTACATTGGTTCCTGAATGGACCTCAGGCGCCCTGGGACTTGTGCTCTTGCTGGAACCCACATAACGCCGGAAACAGACAGACCGACTTGCCTGTTTCACGGTGCCCACTTCCCATGAGTGGAAACGGAAAATTTTCCCACTGGCATGTAAGTCATCTGGAACGAAGCTGTATTGATAATAAAGGAAAGCAAACACAGGAGTGTGTGTATTCAACTGAAATAAATTCAGAAAGCCCTGAACTAAATCTCATTTGGTGTGTTTAAAAATGGCATTTGGGGAATTTCTGGGTCATTCGTCCAGCTGCGAAAGCTGCGTCTCTGAAGCACAGTCCCTGTCCTGCAGTCAGACTTATTTATCCGACGTGGTGTTTCCGTGGAAATGATTGTGGGAAATGGTCCCTTCCTTTTCTCTATTTGCTGATTAGATTTCATGGTCCCTTTCTCGTCAGGTGCAGTGATCAAAGTTGACCAACCCCAGAGGAAAGCTGCCCAGGGCACAACTCAGGGCTCCGTAGAACCACAGAATCTTGGGCGCAGCCCTGCTCAAGCACCCAAATGTGCATACGAACAGGGTCTCCGTGTGACGTGTGTGAAAACTACGGTGTGATGAGCATGACTGGCAGACAGCTTATCGATTGGGCTCCCCTCAAAATCGGTTATGAGCGTTAAAGCACACCGATGCCCAGGTCCCGGCTGCAGGAATAAGACCCTCCAGGGTCTTGTGTGAAGCCTCGGCATCTGCATTGCTCATGCTTCTGGGGATCATTCTCCTGAAAATGGTGGCTCCTTTCTCCCTGTGGAGCATCTTTCTAAGCAGTGCTCTTTTCTTCCCCCAGGACACTTTACATCCGGCACAGGAAGCCTTCTGATGGAGCACACCTGGCCCATGAAAAGACAAGGGAAAGAAACGGGGCCAAAGGTCACAGTCCTCTCATTCCATCATCCTCCTTAAAATCATCCTAATTTCATGGGCCCTGAAGCCAGGGCTGTTTCTTTACACCTAGAGGCCTTGGCGCCGGGCCTCAATTCTGCCCTGTTCCTTACTGTCTAAGACATGTTGGGAAAATCCCTAGAGCCAGGATCTTCATTCCTGGTAAGCCAGACAGCCGGAAGACACACCCAATTTCTGTCCCTCTTACTTCAGGGAACATGTCCACTTTCGTCAGCATTACAATTTTGGCACCAAATGTGCGAACTGCAATTCCACCATACAATGCATAACTGGAAATGGAGGCAACATCTCCGATCCTGAACAATCGATGCGAGAATCCAGGATATACACGGCTTATTTTTGCCTTTTCCCACTGAAACGAGGGCCAGTATTACAAATGGTATGCTATCCTCTGTTTCACTCCCTGCTTTTAAACGTCTCCGATGTTTCTTCTTGAGACAGGGCCTCACTTCCGTCACCCGGGCTTTTCTACGGTATAATTTTCCTTGTTTGCTTTTGTCAAAATTAGAACTTTTTATTTCATCTCTATGAAACGTTGATCCATTATCACATACGTATGGAAATATTATCACACATGCTGTGAGATACGTTCTTTTGATTTTCATCAATTCTTTAATAAACAAAAGGTTATAGCTGGGATACCTTCTGATTTCTCAAGTTTTTTGTTTCATGTTTTCTTAAACTGCCCTCGCACGTCCGAAACCACTCACTATACAATGTCAGGACCGTCTCTCTTTTCTGGCAAACATAAATTTGGGGATTGTCATCAATTAGTCTCTCGGTGATTGCATGATTTCCCCAAAGTCTTTCACAGTCTACTTTGTGCACTGAGTATCTCTTTAAACTTCAGTGCATGTTTCTACCATTTGATGCTTTATTATTTGGCAATCTAGCTTCCACAAGAGCATTTCATGCAAAGACTTGTCTTGTTCTCCACTGGCAGCTAATTTCACTCGGATAGAGAATCGATAGGCTCAACGTGGAAAGGTTATCGCTGGAAGGTCTGTTAGATTCCACGGATCTCTCCTTTCTCATTAGGGAAGAAAATACGCTGTGCTAAATATTATACTTCATTGACTATTCTCAGGTCAGAAAGCGCACTTCCGACTTCTTGTCCTTCCGTCGCTGAGAGGATGATGGCAGCTGCCAAAAGTACATACTTGGAAGTTCATCCCAGCACAAACACACACACACACACACACACACGCCCCCCACACACACACAAACACACTCACACACACACACTCACACTGTTTCCTAGGTAAAGATTTCTTCCCTGCCATTGCTTTACCTAAAATAAGGCAACTGTGTGGCCACTGTCCCAACCCGGTTACACTCATATTATATGTGCCTACCATCCTGAGGAGTAATTTCATTCAGGTGTTCTGGAAGTCATGATGTGGGCTGTGTCTGTTGAATTCCCAGCGACGCACGGGGACACACCCTGTGACTCATTCCTGAATTGAGTGCTGATATTTGATTGGTTTATCGCGCACCTGAGGAGTGGGTGGGGTGTTCGCGGTTGGTGGGGGTGAGTTGTAGAAGGGCTGATGCGGCCAGAGAGCTCGTCATTTGAAGACTCTCTCGGAAGACATAGCGTCTTTCTGCAACCTGCGTTCCCAGCAGAAAAACCTTGTGATCCTTGTTCCAGTCGACATGGAGGACGACTCACTCTACTTGGGAGGTGAGTGGCAGTTCAACCACTTTTCAAAACTCACATCTTCTCGGCCAGATGCAGCTTTGGCTGAAATCCAGCGGACTTCTCTCCCTGAGAAGTCACCACTCTCATCTGAGACCCGTGTCGACCTCTGTGATGATTTGGCTCCTGTGGCAAGACAGCTTGCTCCCAGGGAGAAGCTTCCTCTGAGTAGCAGGAGACCTGCTGCGGTGGGGGCTGGGCTCCAGAATATGGGAAATACCTGCTACGTGAACGCTTCCCTGCAGTGCCTGACGTACACACCGCCCCTTGCCAACTACATGCTGTCCCGGGAGCACTCTCCAACGTGTCATCGTCACAAGGGCTGCATGCTCTGTACTATGCAAGCTCACATCACACGGGCCCTCCACATTCCTGGCCGTGTCATCCAGCCCTCACAGGCATTGGCTGCTGACTTCCATAGAGGCAAGCAGGAAGATGCCCATGAATTTCTCATGTTCACTGTGGATGCCATGAAAAAGGCATGCCTTCCCGGGCACAAGCAGGTAGATCATCACTCTAAGGACACCACCCTCATCCACCAAATATTTGGAGGCTACTGGAGATCTCAAATCAAGTGTCTCCACTGCCACGGCATTTCAGACACTTTTGACCCTTACCTGGACATCGCCCTGGATATCCAGGCAGCTCAGAGTGTCAAGCAAGCTTTGGAACAGTTGGGGAAGCCCGAAGAACTCAATGGAGAGAATGCCTATCATTGTGGTCTTTGTCTCCAGAGGGCGCCGGCCTCCAAGACGTTAACTTTACACACTTCTGCCAAGGTCCTCATCCTTGTATTGAAGAGATTCTCCGATGTCACAGGCAACAAACTTGCCAAGAATGTGCACTATCCTGAGTGCCTTGACATGCAGCCATACATGTCTCAGCAGAACACAGGACCCCTTGTCTATGTCCTCTATGCTGTGCTGGTCCACGCTGGGTGGAGTTGTCACAACGGACATTACTTCTCTTATGTCAAAGCTCAAGAAGGCCAGTGGTATAAAATGGATGATGCCGAGGTCACCGCCTCTAGCATCACTTCTGTCCTGAGTCAACAGGCCTATGTCCTCTTTTACATCCAGAAGAGTGAATGGGAAAGACACAGTGAGAGTGTGTCAAGAGGCAGGGAACCAAGAGCCCTTGGCGCTGAAGACACACACAGGCGAGCAACGCAAGGAGAGCTCAAGAGAGACCACCCCTGCCTCCAGGCACCCGAGTTGGACGAGCACTTGGTGGAAAGAGCCACTCAGGAAAGCACCTTAGACCACTGGAAATTCCTTCAAGAGCAAAACAAAACGAAGCCTGAGTTCAACGTCAGAAAAGTCGAAGGTACCCTGCCTCCCAACGTACTTGTGATTCATCAATCCAAATACAAGTGTGGGATGAAGAACCGTCATCCTGAACAGCAAAGCTCCCTGCTAAACCTCTCTTCGACGACCCCGACAGATCAGGAGTCCATGAACACTGGCACACTCTCTTCCCTGCAAGGGAGGACCAGGAGATCCAAAGGGAAGAACAAACACAGCAAGAGGGCTCTGCTTGTGTGCCAGTGATCTCAGTGCAAGTACCGACCCACACGTAGGGGTGCACACACACACACACACACACACACACACACATAACATAACTACACCCAGAAGCGCGCACGCAAACACACACACACACACACAAACACGAACACCGTCAATCCTACATAAACTAATGAGGAGCCCAAGTTTCTGTCTCTACAACAGGGACAACTGGATAGTGATGGCTACATCTCAGGATGAGCCCGCATATGGGAAACATCGAGTTTTGGGGTCGTGAGTCTTCCGAACCTCTGGAGGGACTGTCTGAGTGTTTGTGTTCATGATAGATGACATTCAGTGTGTATTTCTGAATATGACCTACCGACGTGTAGGTTTGCGTGTGAGGTTATTGCAGGGGACTCGGTTTCGTATTTTCTCTTGGGGTGTGTTTCATTCGTCAGTTGTTGGTCGGCATGAGAAGGTGAAATTTGGCTCATGTGGGACATCCGTGGATCATTCGCGCCACCTTGAATAGTGGAAACTGGAATGCATTTGGAAGATAAGAACGGTGCTCTTCTTTCTTACCCGGGCTCGCCGTTTTTACATTGGTTCCTGAATGGACCTCAGGCGCCCTGGGACTTGTGCTCTTGCTGGAACCCACATAACGCCGGAAACAGACAGACCGACTTGCCTGTTTCACGGTGCCCACTTCCCATGAGTGGAAACGGAAAATTTTCCCACTGGCATGTAAGTCATCTGGAACGAAGCTGTATTGATAATAAAGGAAAGCAAACACAGGAGTGTGTGTATTCAACTGAAATAAATTCAGAAAGCCCTGAACTAAATCTCATTTGGTGTGTTTAAAAATGGCATTTGGGGAATTTCTGGGTCATTCGTCCAGCTGCGAAAGCTGCGTCTCTGAAGCACAGTCCCTGTCCTGCAGTCAGACTTATTTATCCGACGTGGTGTTTCCGTGGAAATGATTGTGGGAAATGGCCCCTTCCTTTTCTCTATTTGCTGATTAGATTTCATGGTCCCTTTCTCGTCAGGTACAGTGAT
Organism: Pan troglodytes; assembly: GCF_028858775.2. Lineage (NCBI taxonomy): Eukaryota > Metazoa > Chordata > Mammalia > Primates > Hominidae > Pan > Pan troglodytes. The sequence continues at coordinate 19,573,090 of NC_072405.2, forward strand.
CAAAGTTGAGCAACCCCAGTCTCTTTAGGACTCTGCTCATCAGGCCCGAGATGCCCCCTGGGTGCACATCCCTGGCCTGTGAACAAATAAGGGGAAGGAAGGGTTCCAAAGACCATACTATGCTCAATCCACCCTCGCCTCTGACACTATGCTGACTTCATGAACCCTGGGTCAGAAGCTATTTCTTTACACCTGTAGGCCTTGCCTCATGGCCTAAAGACGTCCCCATTTCTTACATCTTATAAATTTTGACAAAACCCTCAGTGCCTAAATCTTCATTCCTCATAGGCCAATGGGAGATACACCAGAATTCTGTCCCTCTGAAACTGCAGCACATCTCAGCTTCCATCACATGAAATTTTGCACCAAATATTGTTAGTGCAGTCCCACCTCACAATGAGTAACTGGTAGTTCAGACAACATCTCAGACTCTATACAGTTTCTTGCGAAGTTCATTTGGTGTGACTATGCTTTTACTCTATAAAGAAGCTGTGAGAACACTTAGGATTCATATTTAGTCCTTTGATCAGACTTTTATTATTTTCAATGTATTTACTAGACTTTAGTTTAATATTTCTGATAAACTTTGATGCAAAATTTGTCGATATAGTAGTGGCAAACCAAATCCAGCAACATATCAAAAAGCTTATCCACCAAGATCAAGTCAGCTTTATCCCTTTGGTGCAGGGCTGGTTCAACATACACAAATCAATAAATGTAATTCACCATGTAAACAGAACTATAGACTAAAACCCCATGATTATTTCAGTAGACTCAGAAAAGATCTTTGATAAAATTCAACATTCCTTTAAGTTAAAAACCTCATGAAACTAGGTATTGATGGAACATATCTCAAAATAATAAGAGCCATTTATGAAAAACCCACAGCCAATATCATAATGAATAGGTAAAAGCTGGAAGCATTCCGTTTGATATTCGGCACAAGGCAAGGATGCACTCTCTCACCACTCCTACTCAATATAGTACTGGAAGTTCTGGCCAAGGAAATCAGGCAAAAGAAAGAAATAAAGCATATTCAAATAGTAAAAGAGGAAGTTGAACTGTCTTTGTTTGCAGATGACATGATCCTATATCTATAAAATCCCATCATCTCAGCCCAAAAGATGCTTAAGCTTATCAGCATCTCAGTAAAGTCTCAAGATACAAAATCAGTGTGCAAAAATCACAAGCATTCTTTTACACAAACAACAGACAAGAAGAGAGCCAAATCACAAATGAGTTCCCATTTACAATTGCTGAAAAGAGTATAAAATACCTAGGAATGCAGCTAACAAGGCAAGTGAAGGACCTCTTCAAGGAGAACTACCAACCACTACTCAAGGAAATAAGAGAGGGCACAAACAAATGGAAAAACATTCCATGCTCATGTGTAAGAAGAATCAATATCATGAAAATACCATATTTCCCAAAGTAATTCATAGATTCAATGCTATTCCCATAAACTACCTTGGACATTCTTTACAGAATTAGCAAAAACTACTTCAAAATTCATATGGAATGAAAAAAGACCCCATATACCCAGGAGAATCCTAAGGCAAAATAACAAAGTTAGAGGCATCACGCTACCTGAATTCAAAATGTATTACAAGGCTACAGTTACCCAACAGCATGGTAGTGGTACAAAACAGACACATAGACCTATGGAATGGAATAGATATATCAGAAATAAGACTGCACATCTTCAACCATTTTATTTTTGATGAAAACAAGCGATGGGGAAAAGATTCCCTGTTTAATAATAAATGGTGCTTGAAAAACTGGCTAGACATATGCAGAAAACTGAAACTGTACCCCTTCCTTATACCTTTATACAGGAATGAACTGAAAATGGATTAAAGACTTAAATGTAAAACCCAAAGCTGTAAAAAATCCAACCCCATATAAAAGTGGGCAAAAGCTGGGTACAGTGGCTCATGCCTGTAATCCCAGCCATTTGGGAGGGTGAAGTGGGCACATAACTTGAGGCCAGGAATTCAAGATCAGCCTGGCCAAGCTGGTGAAACCACGTCTCTACTGAAAATACAATAAATTAGCCGGATGTAGTGATGCGGGCCTGTAATCCCAACTACTCAAGAGCCTGAGAGAGAAGAATCGCCTGAATCTGGGAGGCAGAGGTTGCAGTGACCCGAGATTGTGCCACTGAACTCCACTCTGAATGACAGAGCAAGACTCTGTCTTAAAAAATAAAAATTTAAAAATTTCAAAAGTGAGCTAAGGACATGAACAGACACTTCTCAAAAGAAGACATTTATGCAGCCAACAAACATGAAAAAAAGCCCAACATTACTGATCATTAGAGAAATACAAATCAAAACCGCAGTGAGATACAATCTCATGCCAGTCAGAATAGTGATTATTAAAAAGTCAAAAAACAACAGATGCTGGTGAGACTGTGGGGAAATAGGAACATTTTTACACTGTTGGTTCGAATGTAAGTTAGTTCAACCACTGTGGAAGACTGTGGTGATTTTTCAAAGACCTAAAATCAGAAATACCATTTGACCCAGCAATCCCATTACTGGGTTTATACCCAAAGGAATATAAATTCTTGTATTATAAAGATACATGCATAAGTATGTTCATTGCAGCACTATTCACAATAGAAAAGACAGAATCAACCCAAATGCCCATCAATGATAGACTGGATACAGAAACTGTGATACATATACACCATGGAATACTATGCAGCCATAAAAAGGAATGAGATCATGTCCTTTGCAGGGACATGGATGAAGCTGGAAGTCATTATTCTCAGCAAACTAATGCAGGAACAGAAAACCAAATACACATGTTCTCACTTATAAGTGGGAGGTGAACAATGACAGAACATAGACACAGGGAGGGGAACAACATACACCAGAGTCTGTCTGGGGGTGAGTGAGGAGGGAGTGCATCAGGATAAATAGCTAATGCATGTGGGCTGAATACCTAGGTGATGGGTTGATAGGTACAGCAAACCACCATGGCACACATTTACCTATGTAACAAACCTGCATACCATGCACATGTATCCCAGAACTTAAAATGAAATAAAATAAAATTTTAAAAAACTTCATTTTTTCTAACCTTCCAAAATGCAGGGATTACAGGCGTGAGCCACCGTGCCTGGCCTTGTTTTAACATATCTGAACAAGATTTAAGACATCAGTTTGAAAAGAGCCCCTCTATGGCAGCAACATGAATTCTGTCAAACCTGAAGCAAGAACAAACATCAAATTTACGGTGAAGCTGGGGTACAAAAAATGGTGAAATAAATTATTCTTTAAGAAAAGTCTGTGGGAAAAATGACCTCAAGAATCAGTCATTTACAAATGGATACCTTATTCTAAGAAGAGATAACACAATGTTGAAGATGAAGTCAACAGAGGAGGGACATCCATACCAATTTTTGAGAAAAAAATCGTTTCTATGCCCTAACTGAGGAGGGTTGACAATTAACAAGAGATATTATAGCCAACACCACAGACATCTCAATTGGTTCAGCTTACACAATACTGACTATAACGTGAAAGTTGAGAAACTTTACATTTGATGAGTCCCAAATACCCTTGTGTCTAGATCAGCAGTGGACAAAAGCAGAGCTATTAGTGACTATTCTGAGCAAGCGGAATCAAGATCCTGAAGCATTATTTTGAAGAATTATAACAGGGAGTGAAACTGGCTTTATCAATAAGATCCTGAAGACAAAGCACAATTCAAGCAATGGCTACCAAGAGGTAGAAGTGGTCCAGTCAAAGCAAAAGCAAATTTCTCAAAAGCAAAAGCCATGGAGGTTTTGGGATGCTCAAGGCATTTTGCTTGTTGACTTTCTGTAAGATTAAAGCACCATAACATCTGCTTACTAGGAGAGTTCTTAGAGAAAATTACCAAATACTTTTGCAGAAAAGCGCCCTGTAAAGCTTCACTAGAGAGTCCCTCTGCACCACAACAACACTTCTGTTCCTTCCTCTCATCAAACATGGGTAATTTTGCAAGAGTTTTCATGGGAAATTATTAGGCATCAACATTACAGTCCTGATTTGGTTTCTTCTGACCTTTTTTTCCCTAATCTTAAAATAACTGTAAAGGGCACCCATTTTTCTTTAGTTAATAATAGAAGACTGCATTGATACGGTTAAATTCCCGTTACCCTCAGTTCTTTAGCAATGGACTGAATGGCTGGGATCATCCCTTAATGGAGTGTCTGGACCTCAGTAGAGCTTATATTGAGAAATAAAGTTTATATTTATATTTTTATTGTTAATTCCATTTTTCACTGACATTTTTAAATCCCTTCACAATTCACATTTGTCTCAAAGGTATTTAAATTTAGAAATCATATCAAGTGTGAAATAAAGAAAATTATATAGACAGAAGGAGAACAGAATCTATAAATATGCATGTTTGTGTACATACATCCATATACATACATATGTGTGTGCATGCAGTAATTTTATTCTCCTAAAGCAATGCCTCTGCCTTCCACCCTCACTGCACATGTCCTAGTCCTGTGATGTCCCTGGAACTGAGCACCTGATTTCCTTCTCTGCCTCCCACATGAACAGGGAATAGAAATGGAAACCATACTCTGTGGTTGCTGTTGTGAAAATCCATGTTCCCCACAGGCTGAGTTTGGCATCTTACATTCTAGTTCCCATTGTAAAAAAGCAAGCAACAAACAAAAACTACAAAAGAAAAAATGAAATAGTTGAAAGTCTAGAGCCACAGAGGTTCCGGATCCACCCACCGCCCACGGTGACCTCCACAGCCCTCCAGGCCTGAGGGCAGTTATGCCTGAACGGCCTGCCTCTTCACCATCCACGCAGGAAAGTGACTTTAAACTTCAATAGCTATGACTCTGTTCCACAAGGAACCAGATCAACATTCAAAGTCAGTGGTCTGACAACTCTAAGCTTTGGCCGGAAAGTATTGGAAACATTTAACGTGCAGTGGATGAAGCTGCCCGGCCCCACTGCACACAACACACTCACAGGGACTCAAAGGAAGAGACTCAGGATCCACTGGGTGGAAGTGAGGACATACCCAGAAACACAGGGGGTGGGAGGGCGTCAAATCAGGAAGGCTCAGGACCTGACCTCCTCCTAGGCCCTGCCCCTCTAGAACTCGCAGTTTTTTCTGACCCAGAAGCGGATTTCACTGACGGAAAAGAAGTTCAGTATTTCTGGTCCAGCCCAGTAAGCTGCTCCTGTTGCCCAGCCTTCCACACCCCTGCAGACGTCACAATCCCTGCACCCACTAACCTGACAAGGGAGCTATGCATCACCTGGAGACAGTCCTAGGCCTGCACTCCTGTGATGGGGTCCAGGGTCTGTGTCCATTTCTGGTTAAAATTGCTGTAAGGCTGGTCGCTGTCTTGGCCTCCCCTCCTCACCCCATGTGAAGTTTTTACTCAGGAGATGGATTCTCACCCCTCTTGGAACATCAAGGACAGTGCCAGGACACCGTACCATCCCCTTGACCCTGGGATTCTGTAGACCTCAGTCTTCTCCTGAGGTCCCCTCCTTCCCTACCTCATTTTTTCCATACTTCTGGGGCCAGAGCCTGCTACACCTCAGGCTTCCTCTTCCCAGTCACAGAGCAAGGGAGCCCCCTTCATCCTTGGGCTCTGGCCACAGCTCACCTGCCGCAGGACACTCAGCAGCTTTCAGTAGTTCATCCAGACATCCAGTTGGAAGTGGGATTTCCTGGAAGGAAAGCAGGAACCCAGAATTACACTGAATTCTAACACCAGGGCCCAGATTCCCATTCTGCATGGGACACCAAGCTGCAAACACTACATAGGCACTTAATGCTCAGCTCTCCTTCTAACATCTGGTCCAATTGTGTCCCTCCTCCTTGGAATATCTCAGAAAATGTATCTCCACCTAGAGTTGTTTGAAAGCATCATCCTATGTGATTCCAGACCATCAGGGGGTGCAATGGGTCCTCACCAGTATTTCCACTCTGCTTGGAAGACTTAGAAAATCCTGAGGCTGCTCAGAGGGTCAGATTCCCATCTGTGTGTTTCAGTAAAACTTCAGTCTTCCCCGGACAAGTGAGGAGACAGAAAATGTCTAGTCCCTGGCACATCTTTTGCAAGCAATGGAGGCTCCCAGGAATCAAAACTATCAACGAATATATTTTTGAGACTCTGGTCAAAAGAAGAGTCATCCTGCAATTTCAGGTAGGATGGAGTGGTTCTGTGGCTCCTGAGGTGATTTTGAAAAGATCTTGACTCTCAGAAGGACCAAGGAGGACATTTCCGGCATTTCCAGACCTGGAAGAGTGACTGATGGACCTCCAGTGTTACTTGGAAAACTTTTTGTTGGACAGCTTTGTAATAAGAGGATCTTGCTTTGGCTTTCAGGCCTTCACATAGGTTGTTTAGATCATGGAAGTGTTTCTGCATTTCTGCATAGGCTCAGGATGCCTTCTCAAGTCATCCCTGCAATTATGAGACAGTTGCTTTCTCCAGAGATCACTTAGAATAATACAAGAGGCTTCACCCTCAAAGGGACACCAGACAATATAGCCACAGTCCAGCCAAGATTATCTGTATTTACATACCTGTAAAGTAACACTCCCAGTTATCTCCATTAACTTGGACATCTTTCATGAATAGGGAAACTCTAGTGATTGTTATATAACAGCTGCCACAAAAATTAACCAATAAAAAGAAATGATAAAGGAAAAATAATTAATAATCATGATAATGAACACAATGGCCTAAATAGTACGAATTTTAATACTGGTGACAATATAAACATAAGGATACAAAAATTAATGTGGAGCTTCCCCTAAACATATGAAAACTTCACAAATTGAGTCCTCCTTGTGTAATTTGGAGTCAGAGTCAAAGAATTTCTCTATGAAATGTGTTCCATGATGGCAAACATCAAAAACAGGAGGTGAAACAAAAGCAAGCCGCAGGAGACCATGGACTAAAATGAACATTTGTGTGCAAAACTCTCTCATCAAGAACTACCAGCCAGAGGTGAAGGGACTGTGATTTGTGTCCTGCCCACAACTGGGTACACAAAAGCTTTCAGTAGTGCAACCAGATGGCTGGTTTGGCCTGGCTCCCTGCAAGGAAGACACGTCTCTGATCCCCACCAGCCCATCAGTCCTGGAACTCAGAATCCTACATGCAGTAAACATGAAGCTCCAACTCCATAGCTGACTTTACCTCCTTACTGTCCTTCTGCCATCTGGTGTTTCAGGTGCTCTCCAGATCTGGACTTCTTGGCTCCCCTACCTTTACCAAGTGAACTCAGGATGTATCATTCTCAGTCTTCTCCTGCCATTCCAAAGTGAAACTCACCAATACAAGCATACCCTGGATGGGCTTCCTTGGCGTATTTAGAAAACAATGAGCTTGCTCGGGGGTGGTGTGAGCTCTAGGAGTAGAGTTACAGTCTCCCATGGAAACCTGAGAGGACTTAGAATATTCCCAAAGGCCTAAGCAGTCCAATCTGTCCTGGAAACATCAGGAATGATATACTCGGTCTTCCTGAGGCTCCGAAATTTTTCTAAATAAACTCAGAGGTTACAGAACCAATTTTCTCTTGGGAACTGAAGTGGACTTATTTGCCTTCTGCCAGCATCTCACTTTTTTTTCCTCTAAGTTAGCTTTTGAGCCCAGAAGTAGATATTCCTTGTATTTGATTTACACAGGGAGCTTCCTAGAATGCCCGTGTCTCTGGATAGTTTCTGCATTCACTCAGGTATTGACAAAATGCTGCAGTTCTACTGAAAATCTCTGAGATGACCATTTGATCACCTGAGTAACTTTTGAATGTGTCTTCTATGGAAGCCCTGGAGCCTCCCTTCTGGTATTTCATACATTGCCAGTACCAAGTATCCAGGGTGAAACCCTCCATCAGATATTGTTGGCAATTCCAGTATGGAGATGACGCTAACGTGATGGGGCTCAAGAATCAGATGGTAGAAGACCAGCCGGGAGGTGAAGTCTCAGTAGGCTAGGGGATTAATGTTCCATGCACACCAGACTTCTGAGACTCAGGAGGCGTGTGTGGATCTGTCTGCCCGGTGCCTCTCATCTACAGCCTGGACCAGCTATTTCTTGGGGTGAACTACTGAAGGCTTTTGTACGACCTGTGTCAGGCAAGACTCTGGCCAGACCCTTTGCCATAGTCCATTTGTAATGTATTTCCACATGGCACAGGTATCTCCACTTTTGCCCATGCTCTCATGTGGCTCAGAATTATTCTCCCTACTGCCACTCTTCTTTGCCATCACAGAAGATATTTCGAGATGTAGCCCTAAGCTTCTCCATCTAATCAATAACATGAGGGTTCATATGGGAACATTGTCACAGGCTTACAGGAATATGTTCTTAAATATCTGCTTTTTTATTATTCTCTTCATTAAATTGACATTTATATCATCACCATTATGACTGTTATTAATGTTATTATTATATTGGTACAGTTCTTTATCATGGATATATTTGTGGTCATTTTTATGCAATGTTGAATAATTGTTTTATGTTCCTGAAGACTGTTGAATTTGCTGAAGATGATTAAAAGACAACCTTAAAACATAAATACCACAGAAACCCCAGGACTCCTACTGTACTGCTTGGTGTCCTGTAGAAGAATGGGCTTCCTGAATTATTCTTTTATTTTTCAGGCAGGTACCTATTCATACCAGCATAGGAGACTGATGAAGTGCACCCTCATCTTGCCATGGGCTCAGAAAGAATTCGTAAATATGCTTTATGTGATAGCAACTCTATGTGTAGGACTGTGAGCCCTAGAATGCACTTTCTTTCACCAACTAGTCCACCTAACAGTTTTCTAAGTCAAATCCCCTATCTATGCTTGGATAGGTCATGAATGGCTTTCTGTTACCCACCTAAGATGAAGGGATATTGCTAAATCAGGTTTGTGGCCAAGAAACTTTTATCTGGAGTGGCAGGAGAGGGCCTACCTGTTAACCAGAGTGTCTGCAACATTTTCTTTTTTTTCCTTTTTATTTATTTATTTATTTATTTTTTGAGATAGAGTCTCGCTCCGTCACTCAGGCTGGAGTCCAGTGTCACGATCTTGGCTCGCTGCAACCTCAGACTCCCAGGTTCAAGCGATTCTCCTGCCTCAGCCTCCTGAGTAGCTGTGATTACAGGTGCGTGTCACCACGCCCGACTAATTTTTGTATTTTTAGTAGAGAGGGGGTTTCACCATGTTAGTCAGACTGGTCTCAAACTCCTGACCTCATGATCCACCTGCCTTGGCCTCCCAAAGTGCTGGGATTACAGGCATAAGGCGCCGCACCTGGCCTCTGCAACATTTTCTAAGTCAGTATAGAAGCTCTTTGAACCACCTTTTCAGTCAAAGAACTCATGAAAAAGTCCAAGAACTTGTGACCTTCTGGAAATTGTCAAAATCTCTACAGGTGTCCACAGTCATCTAGATCTGTATTGCAAGCCACTGACTGGGTTCCAACATTGTTAAAGCAAATGCAAAATATGCCATGCCCACCAAAAAAAATCCAGAAGCCATGGTATTTAGCTGTTTCCATCTTTCTTGCCTCCTGCAGGTGGGAGAGTACTGAGTATCATGCCCTCCTACAGCCTCTGGAGGACATGCCAATGTCTAGAGGTACCAGTAGAGAAGGGCCATGAAAGACAGATGACAGCCAGGTGGCTGGGAATGACATTGTCCTGGGGCTTATTGCTTGTCATGAACTCTGCCACTGGGCAACATGTGCAGGTGTGGACCCGTGCCTTCTCTGGATCCCTGCCCCATCAGCCAGCTGTCTTATCTCCTGAAAGCTCGTAGGTGTTGGTCAGCATGGTGTTCCAGGACCAGGGTTATATTAACATTCTCTCTTAGGCTGAAACACCAGAAGTTAACACAGGACTCCCCAGGTGTGCACATACTAACTTCCAGATTGTTTTTCTTCTCGTTCTAGATGTTCATCCTTGCTTTTTGGGACTTGAAATAACCCTACACAGCCAAATATTTATGCCTATTATCCACTTATGGAAAACTTATATGCCCCAAGTCCATAGGGTTAGTATTATTATCACTATTAAAACCATTAGTACTAGTATCATGATGATCATTATTCCTGTTAATATCCATCAATATTTTTATTACTGCCATTGTTAATATGGATTTTTCATGATTGTACAGCAATGAATATAGTTTATCCATTCACAAATGGTGTTCAGTTACCAAAGATGACTACAAGGCATGTTCTACAGACATATACACACACAGCTGTCCTGGAGACCCAGCTTTGCCACCAATTGCTCTTTCATAAGATGAGTTCACCCAATACCCACCAGTTTTTCAGGACTCGACCTGAGCTGGCTCAGCTAGACCTGGAAAAGTTTCCTATGCCCAAATGTACTTGGAAAAATTTAAAAGTCTCTTCAGAGGCCCAGTAATAGCTTTTGGCAGCTTCTAAGACCAGGGAGAGTTTCTTGGCCATTCAGAGCCATTCAAATATTCCAAGTAAACTCAAGGATCCAGAAACCCCACTTGCAGTCATGAAATACCAGTGAATGGCCTCTGTGAGTCTCTTCAAGGTTTTCAAAGATGACTGCCTGAGAAGGCTGGCCAGGAAGTCACCCAAGCCCAACCTTCTGCAGGACGTTCTATGACAGCCAGGGACCCAGGGAATTGCCACTGAACAGAAGGGAGGAACAGAGATGGCATGCCTGAGCTTCTGGAAACATTCTAAGTGCTCTTGTTGGCCCAGAAAAGACTGGTGCTACCATATGAGGAACAGACTTGGCAACCTACCTACTCCAAGAACCACAGAAGGTTTAAAGGTTCCCAGGAAGTCCCAGGAAGGGCAGCCATAGCCCTTTAGAGCCATCAGATTTTATTCTAAGTCTACTTGGGAGACAGTGCTCTTAGCTTCATAAAAACACCAGTGGAGGTGCTAAAACTTGCCCCAGTATCCAGTCTTTTCTACGTCATCTCAGAGCCAGGCAGCCACTATTTCCCAAAGCTGCTGTGCAATGAAAGGGGAATATTCTAGGTGCTCTCCTGTGCCCACGAAATTCTGTGGCTGCGCTGAAAGGCAGGAGATGTCCTCCGGAATGCTCTTCAGAAATCTGACAACACTGGTCAAGATTAAAGAAGCTCAATTCAACGTCATACAAAACCAATCCCAAATATATATATATATATATATATATATATATATATATGCATAGTGAGACAAAATGATGAACACATCTGCTAATAATCATGAATGACAATAGTAACAACAACGATGATCTTAGTGATAATGCCACCAACACTGTTAATGGCAATAACAATGAACCTGAGGTAATGAGTGTTAGGGTCCCTATTCACTGATGTGAAGGATGGCGACAATTTCTGGCCTCACAGAAATAAAGGAAAAGTAAACACCTGGAGGAGGAGGAGGTGAACCTGGAGCTCCCGCCGGCCTCTGGGCGCTCCTTGGTGGAAGGAGAGGGACTTGGTCCTGAGCCTGCCCCAGATCCACCTACAACAGAATCCCAGAGTCCCAGTCCCTGGATGGGCTCAGTCCCAACCAGGCCAGACGCCCCGGAGCCCCGTAGCCCGGGTCCTCCAGCCCTCGCTGCCGCCGCTTTTCGCGGAGCCAGGGCCGCCCCCGCGCCACCTCAGCCTCTGCGGGGCTCTGGGAGGGCAGCGCCGAGGATGCTCCGGTCCCAGCGGGGGCATCCGGGCCCAGAGGGGGTATCCGGCCTCAGGCGGATACTGACGTCCTGAGGGCGCGGAATAGGGCGGCCTGCGCAGGGCCGGCCGTCTCAGGCCTTGCAAAAAGAGCGGCCTGTCCAAAGCCCCTACCGGAACCTCCCCGGAGGCCCCAGCCTCAAAGCCAGGGCGATGGCGCTTCCCTGACCATGGGTGAGGAAAACTCAGGTCCTCCCTGGAGACCCGGCCCGTCGCGGGAGGCAGACCGCGCATGCGCCCGGCATGGCCGGAAAGATGGGTTTCATTGCCCTCTGTCGGCCATGAGGTGGCAGCACAGGACGTTTGGCCTTAGCGGTGGACCTGAGTCTGAATCACTGAAATTCAGGTGTAGATTATTCAGTACTTTTCTTTTGGAAGATCAAATGGAAATTGAGTACGATATCTTCTGCTTTAATTAAAGAAGATGGAAATAAAGAAGCAAATCCAAAAATCAGTATACAAAAGCCGAGTGATTCCCTCTATGTGGAGGGAAGACGAGCTTGAATAAGAGAAGCATTCTGTGTTACACTTTAATAATGGCTGGAGATCTGCCACCATGCATTTGTCAAATCCCATAGAATTTCACAGCACAAATAGTACATCTTAATGGGGTTCAGGAGTACATATAAGGTCAGCCACAGTTTGTGGGTAAATTACATATTTAATTAAATAGATTAAACAATAAATAATGATATGAGCTCTGCCTGGACACAGTCGTTACCTCTCCAACCAGTTTGCCAAGGGCTTGAATTTCTTGCTCATTATCCTCACACTTGACATCAACCCTGGCTGCAGAGTAAAATCAATCACTTGTGGAGATTTTAAAATATAATGATGTGTCAATTTCAACCATGGATAAGGCCATTTAGCCTTAGTAAGGCCGATCATATTAAGATTGTGCCTGTTTGGCAAAATTTCAAGTCATCCCACTTGATATTCAGGAAACATTTTCTCTTGAGTTTTAAGTTCAGTGGTGAGGCTCCTTCACGGACAATACATTTTCCAATTCTGAGGACAAGGCAGAGGAGGGCCCCTCTGTGAGAACTTTCATTTTGCTTCAGGAAAAGTACATTGAATCAAATATAGGAAAGGCTTGCAAGGTGGCTGACAGGTTCAGCTGTTTTATCATGCTGGTGTTTTATCTTCTGGACTGCAGTAAAAGGAGCACAGCTGTGTCTGTCTCTGTGTAATAACTCAGGACTTACCGGAATAAAATGTGGGGTGTCATGAGATGAACTGCTACTTCCAGTTAGAGAGGGTCCAGGGACAAAATTTCAAGAGCCTTCTGAGGGATAGAAGAGAAGAGCTGCCTTATTCTCTGATCCCAGGTAACTGCTTAGAGACAGAGGAAAGGGCTGCGGACACCCAAATGCATATACAAGGTGTCTTTGATACAGCCTCCATTTCCCTGCTAAATCTATGCAATGACACACTGAGAAATCTAGCAAGTGGGGCTGAAGATCCCTGGTGTGTCAACTCGAGGGTTGGATGGAAACAAGTGGTTTTGGTGGACGTTGAAGTAAAGGGAGGTGAGCTGTGAGGAAAGAGCTGTTGAAGACTGGGGAGACTCAGAAGTTGGGGTAGAATCTCGACCAAGAATCTCACCCAAGGAGTGCAGATGCAAATCGATTTGTTAGGGCTGCATAAATGAAACAAGGGCTTCGCCAACATACTAAGTTTGTTCAACAACAGATTGTATTCTTTCAATATTTGTAAGTATTGGTCTTTTGGAAAAGTTTAATGAGATTTCTTACATAATTCTGCACTCAATTTATTCCCTGGTCACTTTGCTATTATGCATTTACATGCCACATTTTTATGAATAGATATTTTCTCAAATTTCTGAATTATTTTGCTAAAGTATGTGTTAAGAGTTTTTTCTAGGGGTCCACCTTCTTGACTCACTTTTCTGATGAGAAATCTATCAGGTTTCTCCACAGTGATTTTCAAGTTTGATAGCTCCTCAATGTGAGAAACTCAATGTCAACTAAGAAATGAATTACCACTAAAGAATTTTCTCCTTTCAAGATGCTAACCATGTTTTGTCCAGTGAGAAATCTCACATGTGCCACAAGTGTAGCTCTATGAAGAAAGGATTTCTCATGATTTTTCATTGCATAACTTCTCCAGTAAGAAGTATTTGGTATTCCAAGAGAATTCATTGCCCTTGGAAAGATTTTCCCTTCTTATTTAGCTCATGAAGGCTTTCCTCTCTTATTTTCCATTTTAGCAGCATTTTATCACTCTTCTCTTGTGAACATCAAGCCTGTGCTTGGCTGAATGTTTATTCACAGAAAATAGAAATAAAGGGTTCATCCAAGTAAAGTTTTCTCATGTTATTTGACAATAAATTGCAAATAAAAACATTTTCACACTGAATTCAGAGTTAGAGATTCTCTACCTGAAAGTCCCACATGTTTTAAGTTATAGCTGTTGCTGAACACTTTTAGTTGATTATATTGACAGTTTCAGCTCTCTCATGTCACTTATGCTCAGATCACTAACAAGTCTTTGGTACATACATGTCATACAATTTCTCTTCCATATGAATTTATTGATGTGGACTGAAGAATAAAGGTAACTGAAGTATCTTCCATGTTGATTACAGTATTTCTTCAAAATGTGAGTCCTTCGGCATGTTTAGATGCTACAACTACAGCTGAAGTCTCTTCCACATTCCTTACCTTCGTCATTCCTAACACCGTGTCATCTAAAGTCAGAATATGTTCTGAAGAAGTTTATAATTTTCTCTCCAGGGTGAATTTTCTGATGCTCTTTAAGATTAGTACATTGTCTGAAGGCTTGCCCACATAAAAGGCATTCATATGCCTTTTCTCCAGTGCGTGTTCTCTCATGTCATCTAAGGTCGGAAGACAGACTGAAGGCCTTCCCACATAGTAGACAAGCGTGTGGTTTCTCTCCAGTGTGAATTATTTTGTTTCCTCTAAAGCCAGAGCTTTGACTAAAGGCTTTCCCACTTTTATCACATTCATAACACTTTTTTCCAAGGTGAGTTCTCTCATGTCTTTGAAGGTTAAAGGATTGAATAAAGGCTTTCCCATATTGATGACACTTATATGGTCTCTGTCCCGTGTGAGTTTTCTCATGTCTTCTAAGGTGAGAACACTGAGTGAAGGCTTTTCTACATAGATGACATGCATATGGCCTCTCCCCAGTGTGAGTCATCTAGTGCCGTCTAAGGTGGAAGCAAGTAGTATAGGCCTTTTCACATAGATTACACTGATATGATTTACCTTTAGTATGAATTTGTTTATGTGGTTCAGTGGACAAAAGATTACGAAGGGATTTTCCACACTGTTTGCTGACATAGGGTTTCTTTCCACTATGAGTTAACGAACACTGAGTTATTGTGGAACTGTGAGTGCAATCTTCTCCTGAATCATTACATTCAAAAGGATCCTCCAGAATGAGAGAATTCTCCTTTGGGGCAAAGATTAAAAGCTCTTAATGGTTTACCCACATATATCTATACATTCATTTCACTACCTTTGAATCCTAGACCAACCATTCAGTGGTAGACCCCAGTTGAAAGCTTTCCAATGTTTCTTGTGTGAAAGGAAATTAAATTTTGGGACCCTAAACTCATTTAACCAAAGGGAAAAATCAATCTGGGAACTGGGTCACACAAGCCTGCCTCCCCCTTCTGGTTCCTAAATAATATGGCTACAAGATGAAAGGCTACACGCCTCCCCCATATTTTGCCCATGAGGAAATTCCTCATGAGCTCTTAAAATTGCACCATGGCAATGCAAACTGATAACTTGTCTTTACAGGTGCAGTCATCCCCAGTTCACCAGACACAAATGCATATCTGATTGTTTCCCTGCCCCATTTTGTCTATGTTGTCTTATGTAAAATGCAGCTTTCCTGCATTATTCCTCTGCCTCATTTGTTTATGTCATCTTATCTAAAAAAATCCAGATTCACTGAGCCAGAAAAATGCATGAATGACTATTTTTTCTACCCACCTTTTACATGAAAATTGTGTACTTCTCAATATCCCACCCTTTCCCCTTTAAATTTGGAGCCTTCAAAATCATCTTTGGAGAAAGGCATACACCTGTCCCCTGGATGCATGTCCTTAACTTTGGCAAATAAATCTCCTAAAATGATTGAGACTTGTCTTGTCATTTTTCTCGATTGACATTTGCATACACGTTATCTCCTGCAGACACAGATATGTTCTCTTCTGTAACATCTCAACTGCAGAGTTATTGCATAATTGTGTTGATATCAATATCTTTCAATGTCTGGGCATGAGCAATGTATATGCACTTGTTCTGTTTTAGAGATCTCATGTTATGGTTTAGAACACAGGTCAATGTATTCACTAAATTCAAAGTATCCAATTTTTTTTTGCTTAGAAAGCACTTAATGCCAGCCTAATTACACTCAGGTGATTGTGCTTCATTACTAACTTAACCCATTACCATGTCTTTAACTTAGATGACTGGTGTACACAGCTATAAAACTTACCATTGTCATACTGGTGGAGGCGTCTTTTCTGGTGATAGGATGCATGGATATCATGTGTGTTTTCTTAAGGGCACTTTCCCTGTCTGAAATAATTGAAAAATAAATTGTTACATTGGTATTATGGTAATAAAATTGTTTGAAAAGCCCCAAGGCCCACGTACTTTTTTCAAAAATTGACACTTAGATGTGGCAAGTGTGTCAAATGAAGAAACTACTTGAATGAAGAAATAGATTGTACAGTGTCAGAAATTAGAAAAGATTTTTAAAATTAAAATGTGAAAAGAGTTAAAATGGAGATGAGATATCAGGCAGGTAAAAAGAGGGATAGTCTTCACAGGGATATCAGGAAAAGAGTCAGCATATGAAAGTTTAACCCCAGCCAAGTATATGAATTATCCTTTTCCCAAAAGTGAAAGAAAAGAAAAAAAAGAGGACACAAGAGTAGCATCTGACACATGAACAAAATGATAATAACATCTAAGGAATTCTGCTCCAGTAGCCTAACCTACATTTTAGAAATCATCACTCATTTAATAAAACCACTAATTAATATTCAACTGATATTATTCATTGACAAAGCAACTCCTCCTATTAGAGCACAGGACCCTGTTGCTTACCTGGATTCTGGTCTTGAAGAAATTCTCTTCCTTCCCGCCACAGCTCTTTTCCTTGCTCCAGCTGCAAAATTATATAGGATTTGCTTATCTGGTACCCTGCTAGTGGAAAGAATACATGTGTTTTGAGTTCACTGTCAATAAATGTGCATTATCACCAAGTGTAAGGCAGGCTATCAAGGAAGAATAAAAACAGTGAAGGTCAGCTCAGGCCACAAGACCTAGAACACAGAAAACTCCCCAGGATTTTTCTGACCCAATATGAGACTAGAAAATAAATCCAAACCAAAGGGCCATCAAGAAAAGGAAATTCAAAACAGTCAGGACCTATGAATGCTGAGTCCATGCCTAAGTTCCAAGACGCAATGCATAATACACAATTTTTTCAGAAAGAGAGTAATTAAATCTCTGCACAGTGTGTTTATTATTATTCTCACGCACAACAAAAAAAATTCGATTTACAAAAATAATTGGTGTTCTATATGGAAAAGATATTGCTATTGTTTTCACTAATTGGTCTCAGCCTAAGCATAGACTAAAGCAGAAGAGTTATTTAGAAAATATTTAATTTAATACACTGAAAACATTCATTAAGTTCCCAGGTCTGTTACGAGTATTAGAGACTGAGTACCAAAGAAACCATGAAATCCTTGTCAAGACTACACTCTAATTGAGTGACAAACTAAATAAAATAAAATAAAATAAAATAAAAAGAAAGATATTTATTTCAGATAGATTTAGAGAGTTCAAACCTTTTTTGGATGAGATCTGTGAGAGAATCAGAGAAGAGATTAGAGTGAGATATGGGGAAGCTGTTCTAACACTTATTGAATGAATGACTGAATGTGCATCTACACATGTACGTGAATGTTGAGGGACTCACCGAGGGACACCAGGTGACTGATATTTTCCAGCATCACATCTCTGTACAGCTTTCTCTTGGATGTGTCCATCATGGCCCACTCTTCCTGGGTGAAGTCAATAGCTACATCTTCAAAAGTCACTTTCTTCTAAAACATCACAGACATTTTAGTTTAGACAGAGAAATTCCTTTCACTGTCCGGAAGAGGAAGGCTGAGATGACATAGCTAGCAGCTGGGTATGCAGAATACTCAGTGTTTTGGGTTCCAGCCAGTTCATTCTCAGTACTAAGCTGGTATCTGCATTTCAGATTCACTCACAGAGATATACCCACTCTGAATCCATTAAACTTTACTATAAAGAAATATCGCATGAGGTGTGGCATAATATAACCCAGACATTTTTCAGTAATGTGTTGATCACCTCTACATAACTGATTATAAAATTTTCACTTGAACATTCATAAATAAAATGAAATTTACCATGAATTTCAAGTAAGTTACAGATTTGTCACAAGGCATATAACTATGATTTACTACTTTTTAAGCAAGACTGTGATGAAATAAATTATTTCTCCAGATGAACCACAGGTTTCTCACCAATCAAATGGTTAAAAGACCTATGATGTGTTTTGAATAATCTAATGAACTAATAGAAAACGTGTTTCCTATCTAGCAAATATTTATTAAATATAAGTCATTGGTCCCTTATTCACTAAAAAGTTAGAAAGTAATGAACCAGACTCCAGCATTCTTCAGAACTGAACAAGCTTTATGCAGAATATAGGATTCAATTCATATATGTAGTCTCTCTAATGTTATATAATTCAGGTGTTCATGACAAGGCTTAAAGACAGTCTAGCAGCACAAGACAAGACTGCTGAGGCTGCTATACTGAGGAAATCTTAGTCTGATGATTCCTGTGATATGAAGCCTCCTGTTCTCAACTTTCTCTCGACAATCCAAACATCAGTTATCATTGTTTCTCTTTTAAATTTACCTTCTCACTTCACTTGTTCAAAGATTTAAAAAGCCTCTTCATTGTTTTTTTTCTAACCAGCCCTTATAAAGCATTTCCACAGAACCCTAAATTGTACTCTATCTACCATATTCCTTCTTCTGAGTGTGCAACCATAATTAAATAATTATATTTCTTATATGTTACTTTCACTTACCAGAAGGCAAAAAGGTTAATTACCAAAAGGTAAAGTGAATGGGGATAAGAATAATAATGACTTCTTTAGTTGTCCTTTCACAAAGTTTTTAAAAGCTCAAATACATTTTATCAAACTCTTCTTTTCCCTCAACACTGCACAGCTCTTGCCCAAGTCCTATCACACTGGATTTATTGAACTCAGCTGCTAGAACATCAGACTCATTGTTGGGCTGTGATGTTCTGCTCTTCACTCATCTCTATCGCCTGCATTCATCACAATCCTAAGTCTATTTCAGCCAACAGTACAGTTAATGGGTCAATTATTTCCCTATGAGATTATAGGATGGATAGAAGAAAAAGAAATATATGAATGAAACCTCTCATGTCTTTTTTTGTAAATAGCCTTAATAGGGGCTGGAATAAAGTAGTGTAATATTAGAAATTATATTGATAATTTAGGAGTCTTTGACACACGATACCCAACCTAGAGTCCTGAGAAAACTTAATGGGGGGCCAGATACCTGAAAGCCTCCTGACTGCATTTGGAACACCCAGGCGGGGTGGATTTTACATCATAAAAACAAACAAACAAAAAGAATAAAAATGAAACACCCATGCAAATTGGAGAAAACTGCCCATTTGCCAGCAATATGGGTATAATTTCAGTAGAAAGAGGCATCCCCTACTCACTAGTGAATGCATTGTCAGGAACTCAGTTTCTCTCTGTCTTCCTCTGGATTTCCACTTGCAGACACTTTAGGCACTAAGAAAAGCTGAGGTTGGAGAAAGAACATGTGAGACACCAGTTTTGTGCACAATTTTCACATCAATCTGTGATGAAAAGCCAGACTTTCACTGAAGTGTGACACCAGCTGCACCACAGCCTAACCAACAGACACAAACACACAGAGGCCTCTCTTCTTTTCCCATGGTCAAAATTAAGAAGCCTATGACTATGGTTGCTAATAAAGAAGGAACACAGATATCTTGTGAATGAGAACATCAAAAGCACGGAGTTTTGTATGTTAATTGGCACAAGTCCAGATATTCAATTCCCTCACTGATTTTAAAACACAGGGATCCCTGACTCCATCCACATGTGGAATATGATTTCCACCTATAGATAAACACTGGGATTTCTCAGATTTTATTATCCCAGCTTTATGCCCTAGCAATGTTTCTCCAACACCCACCACAGCCTTCTGAAGCCTTACTCCACTTTTATTTTCACTCAACTCTGACTTTTGTATTTCCCCTTGGAACTTGGAAATACGTAAGAATCTGTTTTAGGGTGGAGTGTGGTGGCTCATGCCTGTAATCCCAGCGCTTTGGGAGGCCAAGGCACGTGGATTACCTGAGGTCAAGGGTTTGAGACTAGCCTGGCCAACATGGTGAAACCCCGTCTTTACTAAAAATACAAAAATTAACTGGGTATGGTGGTGCTTGCCTGTAATCCCAGCTACTCAGGAAGCTGAAGCAGGAGAATCTCTTGAACACGGAAGGCAGAGATTACAGTGAGCCGAGATCCCACCACTGCACTCCAGCTAGGGCAACAGAGTGAGACTCTGTCTCAAAAAAAAAATCTGTTTTAGGAAGGGGATAATCAATTGAGGGATTTATTTCACTTAGAGGGTCAACACTCCCATCCTGCTAATCTAGCCCTTAAAATCTCCTGCATCGGAAATTAGCAGGAGTACCCTGAGTCATGGTGTTTCTGTCCTGTGTATACAGTCACAATCCTCTAGGATGCTCAGAAAATACAAAACGACTTAGGGGTGGGAGAAATTTAGCAGCTCAATCTGATGTCTTACTAACATGGTATCTAAAATTCTTGCAATCATGGTTTATATTACTCTTTGTTAGCTGCAATATCTCTGATTATCATGATACATATTTGCTGAGAAATACCGATGTCCATGTATATATTCGTACATAGATATGTAGGTATATAGGTGCATATGTTTATATGAATGTATGTGTTTGAGATGGGGGAAACATGCATGTATTATTTCCCTGCTAAAAATATAAAAATAATTAAGTATATTTTATGTGCAAGTGATAATTATGTGTCATAAACAAAAAATTTACTGACCCATTTGTACATGAAGTCCAGGAAAAATAAAAAGGGTAACTTTGTATTAATTGTGACATTGTGCTTACAGATGTACATATATTTCCTTATTTAACCCTCATAATAACCCTGCTGATTATAATTTATTTACCAATTTAATAAATGATCAACAGGGTTTGAACAATATGACAAAATTACAAAATTAGAAAATGGCCCAGCAATACTTTTAATTGTATTCTGCCTGTCACTGCCTCTTCTTGCTTTTTGACAAAATTACTCCCCTAACCAAGGTTCTCTATGATTCTGGGGACTCCAGCATTTAGACCCCAGTTCCCAAACATCATTGTGTCTATTTTTACTGCCACATTTAATGCACATTTACATACTTCAACAAGCACTTTTCAATATCAACTTTTTTCTTATTCCTTGGACTATTTTCTACATCTGTTCATCAAGATTCCAGTAACATATGACTCCATCTGCCTGTCCCTTCCATGAATGTACCTGACAGTACATGTATTATGTAGTCTATAATTCAAGCAGAACAGATATTCCTTCAAAAAAATAAGATATTAGAGAATGCCTACAAAGCTTCAGTGAAACCAGCTGTAACCCTTAATATTACTACCATGTAAACTCTTCCTCGAATATCAAAATAAGATTTGGGCTTTAGAGAATATTTGTGTGTAATGATAACCCAAACATGAACGAAAAGTCATGTAACTGGTCATATACAGACTGTGCCAGGGACAAAAAAAAGGACAAATACTATAAGAAAGTTAAAGCATACTTATTTCATAAAGGACTTTTGTGTGGTATCTATAAAAACTATTTCAAGATGTAGAGATTAAATATATTTTAAAACACATACATACACAAGCAATCTTTAGGAGAAACTTTTAAAAACTTATGAGTCTAAAATTTTCATTAATTCATGGAAAAAAATGTATTGACAAACTTTTCACCACAGCAGAAATAACAACTTATGTATTTGGTGACTTCAAGATGAGAGCCTGCACAGCTTAGTTTCTCCCTCCAGATGTCTCTCTCTCTCTCTCTCTATTTTTTTTTTTTTTTTTGGCGGAGTATCACTCTTATTGCCCAGGCTGGAGTGCAGTGACGCGATCTAGGCTCACCGCAACCTCCACCTCCCGGGTTCAAGCAATTCTCCAGCCTCAGCCTCCTGAGTAGCTGGGATGACAGGCATGCGCCATCGTGCTCGGCTAATTTTGTATTTTTAGTCGAGACGGGGTTTCTCCATTTTGGTCGAGCTGGTTTGGAACTCCTGACCTCAGGTGATCCGCTAGCCTCCGCCTCTCAAAGTGTTGGGATTATAGGCGTGAGCCACCGTGCCCGGCCCAGATCTCTTAAAAAGTCAAGAGGAAGGAACCATTCTGCATCCTCAATGTTATCTTAATATTTTAAGGGCACCCGTAAAAATTAAGAGGCCGACTTGTGACTTCCTAGCCCCTTCACGGCTATTTAGACACAACTTAGTGAAGTATTAGGAATGCATTATTAGGTCTTAAGTTCCTGGACAACACAACCATGTTCTCCAACAGATCTTCAGTAAAAATAGCTGATGTCTATATTGTTTTGCCTGTCCTTTCCCGTCCTTAAATTCAGAACTGCAGTCTCGAAAAGTGCTACTATTTAGTAGATTCTCTCAATTCTCAACACCAGTGCTATACAATATTGAATGACATCTCAGATGCTAGGGAAACAGCAGCTCACATTCTAGCAATGAACAAATAGAAAAGCAAAGATCACCACAGAGTAAAAGAGAATAGATTTTTTTAAAGTATGAAACCAAAACAAATATATATCAGATTACACTATAAATGGAAAATCCTATTATCTTGACGGGATTGCACGTCAGATTACACTATAAATGGAAAATCGTATTATCTTGATAGGATTGCAAGCCTCTCATGGCTTCCAACATCCAATATATTCAAAGCAGTTCAGGAATGGTGAAAGTGCAATGGAATTTAAAATTATTCTAAGGTTTTATGTGTGAAAGCACCATGCTCTGAAAGAAAATATTTATTTTTAAAGTGCATAATGAACACTGCATACAAAGTTTGTGTAACAGGAGAGAGGAAATATCTCACATTTTAAAAAAAGGAATATGCAACATATTTACATACAATAAAATTAAATTAAATTAAAATACAGCAATGGAAGACAGAATCTAACATCTGAAAATCAAGGGAGAAATCTATTTTAAATAAACTTGGCACAATTTTTAAAGTACGTTATGAAAAATAATAATACCTGAATATAGCACGTAAAAGTACCAATACAATAAAGCTAAAACAATATCGATGGAAAAATTATTTGCTGTACATTATTTTAAAAAAGTAATCTAAGTACTTACCTCAATAAGGTAAATGAATGAAATTTAAAAATTACTTGAGAAAATCTGTGAAAGGATATGAATATAGAGAAGCAAAATATAATTTAACTATAAACCACACAAATAGAATTTAAAAATAAGTGGTAGCCAACAGGCCCAACATGATTTTCTGTGATGAAAGAAATTCTCTATATCTGCATTGTCCAATGCAGTAACTACCACACATATGTAGTTACAGAATTTCTAGATTGGCCAGAACATTGGCTATTACTACTAAGGATATGCCATTTAGTTATTTAATTATAATTTATTTACAGTTTACAGTCACATGTGACTAGTAGTTACTATATTGGCCAATGCAGATCTAGAATCTTGGAGGAGGCAGTTAAAATAATGAGATATGGTCAAAACAAAAATGGAAAAGGCACACAAATAGTGAACACAGAATATGAGAATGTGAAGTAACAATTCACACAATAAAATGTAATAATGAGATGCTGCCTTGATGGGACAAATGTCTAATGATATACAAGGCTTGTCTTGTTACAGGTAGAAGAGCATGAGCAGGGCAGGAGAGGGCTCTTCCCCTACCCACTAGAAATGTCAGGTGATGGCCTGTCAATTATCACATTGCCTCTCTAAAAATGATAATTAGGCAGCACCAGAGAGAGGCCATTTCCTGATGGTCTACACCTGTTAACATCAAAAATGTGAATTAAATGCAGACCCCAGGAAGAAGCAGCTTCTTGGGCATGCATGTTAAGAGACAAAAATGGCAAAGCATAATCTTCTGGGGGCACACTCCACCGGAAAAGGAAAGAAAGCTTCAGATAGGCCTGCATATAACTCCCTAAACACACCGTGCATGCTCAATTTCAAAGGGTAAGAAAGCACTGTGCATGCTGGAAACTCTCCTTAAAGGAAGAATCATGGGAAAGAGGCAAACCCATCACAGGATCAAGGTTAAAGGCTCTTCTCTTTTCTTTCTTCGACCTTCAGCCATCTGCTCCGGTCTCTTCCAAGAGAATTCTCCTCTCCTTCCTGTTCTAAAGCCTTTTTAAATAAACTTCCACTCCTGCTCTGAAACTTACCGCTCAGTCTCTTTTTCCACTGTATGCCCTTCAGTCGAATTCTTTCTTCTGAGGAGGCAAGGACTGAAGTTGCTTATGGACCCATGCAGCTATGCTGCCAGTAACAGGAATCTCTTCTACTGGTAACAGTATCATTGTAGGGGAATGAGGCCAGTTTACATCTCAGTGCTTGGAGAACTCACCAGAAATAAAAAGTTGTAGGATGCAGTGAACTTATCTACCTTCCAAGGCAAGTCCCACAAGCAAGCAGCAAGACTCTCTTTCCCCAAGGTCTTAAACTCTTCAGATGCTCCTTCTCTGGGAAAATGCATCCTCTGATTGGCCTCCCCTTATATATGAAAAAAAAAATTAATAAACCGAATCACCACTACATTCCAAGAGACATGCCCTGATTGCACAGACACTGAATCTAATCAAAAACTTCATTCTGGAGACACTCCCTGTTCAATTTGATTGGATTTTTGAGACTACTACTAAAAACCCTCACATAAAGTTGGAAACCAAAGAGTTAAGGCTATTATGAAGGAAAAATATGAACATTAATTCCTTTTTTTATTCATAAGTTCTTTTGAGTGTATTATATGTACTAGAAAGCATTCGCAGTCAAGGGATACAGCAAGAAACCAGACAAACTAGAGTCTTATGGAGACTCTATATTCTAAAATTCTTTGGAGGTAAACTGGACTTGAAAACAAATGGAAGGTGAATAGATATAAAAAGTTTCAATGTTCATCATGATGTAAAAAAATAAAATATATTGCAGAAATGAAGTCAGGAAGTGTTATAATGGTCATGTAGTACTTGTAAGACCACTGGTATTGTCTGAAATTCAAGCAGGCTGCAGAAATTTGGGTAACTAAAAGGAAAGCAGATGCTAATAGAAGACAATGAAGAAAGGGCCTCAAAGACATTTCAGAGACCTTGGCTGGTGGCAGCCCCTCCCCTCAAAGGCCTGGAGGCCTAGGAGGGAAGAATGGTTTTGTGGGCTGGGCCCAGTGCAAGCACAGGACAGTGCTCACAGCATTCTAGGTCTCAGCCACTCCAGCTCCAGCCATGGCTAAAAGGGCCCCAGACATAGTTTGGGCCACCACTTTAGAGGGTGCAAGCCACAAGCCTTGGCAATTTCAATCCGGTATTAAACCTGCAGGTGCACAAAGTACAGGAGTACACTGCTGATAAAGGTGTACCTGAGACTGGGCAATTTACAAAAGAAAGAGGTTTAATTGGACTTACAGTTCTGCATGGCTGGGGGGAGGCAGAAGACAAAAGGCATGTCTTACATCACAGCAGGCAAGTGAGAGAATGACAGCCAAGCAAAACTGGTTTCCCCTTATCAAACCATCAGAACTCGTGAGACTTATTCACTACCACGAGAACAGCATGGGAGAAACTGCCCCCATGATTCAGTTATCACCGCTGTGTCCCCTCACAACATGTGGGAATTATGGGAGTACAATTTGAGGTGAGATTTGGGCGGGGACACGGAGCCAAACCATATCAGAAGCCTTTGCCTGGATTTCTAAAGATGTATGGAAAAGCCTGTATGTCCAGTACAAGTCTGCTGGGATGGAGACTTCATGGCGAATGTCTACTACAGCAGTGCAGAGGAAAGTGTGGGGTTGGAGCCCCCACAGAGTCCACACTGGGGCACTGCCTATTGGAGCTCTGAGAAGACAGCCACCATCCTCCAGACCCTAGAATGGTAGATCCACTGACAGCTTGCACCCTGAGCCTGGAAAAGCTGCAGGCACTCAACACTGGCCCTTGACAGCAGCCACGGGGACTGACGCTTGCTTCCAAAAGAAAATAAATTGTTCTACCATAAAGACGTGTGCACTCATATATTTATTATAGCATTATTTGCAATAGTAAAGACATGGAATCAACCTAGATGCCCATCAATGTTACAGTGGATAGAGAAAATAAAGTATATGTACACCATGGAATACAACACAACCATAAAAAAATTATGTCCTTTGCACCAACATGGATGCAGCTGGAGGCCATTATTATAAAATAATGCAGGAAGAGAAAACCAAATACCATATGTTCTTAGTTATAAGTGAGAACAAAGCATTGGTTACACATGGATGTAAAGATAGGAACAACAGATACTGGGGACTCCTAGAGGGGGAAGGGAAGGTGGGGACAAAGGCCTGAAAAACTATCTATTGGGTATTATGTTTTCCATCTGGGTTACAAGATTATTCATACTCCTCAGCATCACACAATGTGCCAATGTAAAAACCTGCACATGCATCTCCTGAATCTAAAATAAAAGTTGAATTTTTTTTTTTAAATGAGCAAAGATCTGGCTAACACTGTGAAACCCTGTCTCCACTGGAAAAAAAAAAAATACAAAAAATTAGCTGGGCATGGTGGCGGGTGCCTGTAGTCCCAGCTACTTGGGAGGCTGAGGCAGGAGAATGGCATGAACCTAGGTGGCGGAGCTTACACCGAGCCGAGATCACGCCACTGCACTCCAGCCTGTGTGACACAGCGAGACTCCATCTCAAAAAAAAAAAATATGCAAAGATCTGAGTAGACATTTCCCAGAAGAACAGATACAAATGGCCAACAAATATATGAAAAAATTCTTACCATCTCTAATCATCAGGGGGATGTAAATAAAAACCACCATGAAATATCACCTGATAGAGTAGCTATTATCAAAAAGATGTATAACAAGTATTAGTGAGGTTGTGGAGAAAAGATAACCTTTGTATACTTGTGGTGGAAATATAAATTACTATGTCCATTTCAGATAACAGTATGAAGGTTTCTCAAAAATTTTTAAAATAAAACTACCTGCTGATGAGGCTGTTGAGATATAAGAACACTTTTACACTGTTGGTGGGAATGTAAATTAGTTCAACTATTGTGGAAGACAGCATGGTGATTCCTCAAAGACCTACAACCAGAGCTATCACTTGACCCAGCAATCCCATTACTGGGTATATACCCAAAGGAATATAAATCATTCTATCATAAAGATACATGTACACATATGTTCATTGCAGCACTATTCACAATAGCAAAGACATGGAATCAACCCAAATGTCCATCAGTGACAGACTGGATAAAGAAAATGTGGTACGTATACACCATGGAATACTATGCAGCCATAAAAAGGAATGAGATCATGTTCTTTGTAGGAACATGAATGGAGCTGGAAGCCATTATTCTCAGCAAACTAACCCACGAACAGAAAACCAAACACTGCACGTTCTAACTTACAAGTGGGAGCAGAACGGTGAGAACACATGGATATTAGGAGGGGAACAACACACACTGGGGCCTGTTGGGAGGCAGGTGGAGAGACAGTATCAGGATAAATGGCTAATACATATATGCAATGGAATATTGTTCAGTGTTACATAATAACGAAACCCTGTCATTTGTGACAACATGGATGGACTTGGAGGGCATTACGTTATATGAAATAGGCCAACCACAGAATGACAATTACTATATGATTTCACTTGTATTTGAAATCTAAAATAGACAAACTCACAAAAGCAGAGAGTAGAATGGTGGTTGCCAGGGGCCGTGGTGCTGGGGAAATGGGTAGATGTGGTTAGAGCACAAAGTTTCAGATACACCACGTAAGTAAGTTCTGGAGGTCTCGTTTACAGCATAGTGCTTACAGCTAAGAATACTGTATTACATACTTAAAATTTGCCAAAAGGGTAGATTTTGTATTCTTACCAATATTTCTTACCAAAAAAAATAATAATAATAAAGGGGGGGGGACTTAGGGAGGGGAAGGATATGTTTATAATCTTGATGGTAGTGATGTGTTCATGGTGTATACTTATCCCCAAACTCACTGAGATGTACACCTTAAATATGTACAGCTTTTTAAATGTAATCATAGCTCAACAAAGTTGGTTAAAAAAAAACAAGAGGGGGTTGGTTAAAAAACTTAAAAGGAGGGGTAGATGTTCCCTTGTTTTTCTCTCTTGGCTTTTTTCCTTCCTGCTGCCTGGAATTCAAAAATGATAGGTGGGGATTTAGCAGCCAAACTAGAACCTCTTCTAAAGTATAGCAGAACAGAGAGCTGGAAGGGGCCTGTGTCCCTAATGAATTTGGCAAGTATCTGTACTAGCCATGGTAGGTAGAACTATAGATTTAAGTGAGGGAGAAACAAACTTCTGCCTTGTTTAAACCACTTTGTTCAGACATTAATTTTATATACATATAGAGAACATATGCTCCTTTATGAGTAGGAAAAATGTTTATGCCATATGGTCCATGATGGGTGTTCAACAATGTAGGATGAGGCTGATTATGATGACAATGGTGACAAATAGCATGAAATAATAAGCAATGAAAAAAAGGTGGCCTAATAGTTGTGTATGGTTACTTTATTTAAAGATTCTGCTGCTAATATCATTCAATGTATTTGTATGCTGGTGGGAGTTTTATTAGATGTAGACTAAGAAAGTTTACATTATTTAATGAAAAATACTTGACCAATTTTTTTAAAAAAATAAAAATATCATGAGATGGTACTAAGCATCTGTATTGCAAAGTAACTCTCCCAGTTGATTTTCTGCATAGTAATGATTGAGAATCCCCTGATCTAGATCCAATAGATCTTGACCTTTATAGGTGCTATCAAGGAAGCACCTAAGGAAGACAATTTTCCTGACTATATCCATACCTCCAGTTAGTAATAGATCTAGAGATCTAGAACCCAAATCCAGACCTCCTGCCTCCATGGGCGGTGGTCTTTCGCTGTTGTTTTGTTCCACTTGGTGAAGAGGATTTGAGAATAAATAGCCACATGATTCAACTCCCTCCTCAGTTCTGAGGAATATAGCCTTGTCCTAGCAAGCAAGAAATTCATACAGTAGTGGATGAGGCAAATATACATTCACTAATCTAACATACAAGGCAGTAAGTACTGTAACATAGACAAAGCACTTTGGAATTTCAGACCAGGAGCAAGTGGGGTGATTAATTCTTAGCTAGTAAAGTCTGGGAAGTGTTCACTAACAAAATGTCTGGTCATTAATGAAACCAACTGGTTTCTCAACACAGTCTAATTTATTGTAACAATATATATGGTTGTTTGTTCATAAACTTTCATCTTTTGCGAAAATGTTTGTAGCTTATGTCCCCATCTAACAAGGTTTTCTGGCCAAAACTGTGCACCCACATCATTCTAATGAACTGGCTGCCCAATAAAAAAAAGGATTCTCAGTCTTCCCATAAAAGCAATTTTGCGTGCATAGAACACCTCTATCTATGAATATCCCTAATGAGGTACAGAAAGACTTTTATTATCCAAATAGAGACATTCCACTGGTGCTAGAGAGCCTCAGATGGAAGTTTTCTCTGCCTCCTGGAAATGAAGCCAAACTTTCTTCTTTCTTCAGCCGTGAGGATTGCTGTCCTCCTTTTCACCATTTTCTTCTTTATGAGCCAAGTTCTACCAGATAACAAAATAAACTTGGTAAGAGTAGAGTGCCTAACACCTTACATGGATTCAATACTCAAAGAGAAATCACCATCACCTATGACCAGAAAAGGGGGTCTCAGGAAATCTGGAAGACTCATTGGCTGAGAGGCCTGCAGCCATCTAATTCGTTAATTCTCCATAGCAACTCAGTTAAATGAAGTCAGTGGTGTTTCAAGTCTTTCAAACCCTCTTATTCCATCTCCAAATTAGGCAAGTTTACTAGCAGTTACTAGACCTCAAAAATTAAAAATCAGGCATTATTCTACTAAATTTTTGTCTCCAAACTCCTCTAGTTTCTTTCGGCAAAAGTTAGTTATCCTAAGAACTGGCATAAGAGCTATGCCAAAGCTGTGGTAGGCTCAGACAGAAGGGATTGGTGGAAGAAGTCTCTTTGAAAATATTATTATAATCTAAGAAATCTTTAACCTATTGCTCCCCAATACTGTTGGTCCCTGGGGCTTGACTTTTCCCCTTAAGTCTCCATCTCCATCCCTGGCTTTCCCTCTTCCTTCTCAGCATCTAGTCTTGTAATGTAGAATTTAAACACAGGAACCAGGGATGATCCCACACCAGAGCATAGCCTACTGCATTCAGCATGCGAACATTAATTACAGGTATAAGGCCCCTTTGCACAGACATGCTTTGGAGAAGTGTGTATAGGACTTCTTGGATTTACCCAAGGTGGTTACCAGACACCCAAAGTAGATTCGAAAATTTTCTGGAACTCCTGAACATGTGTATTCAAGGATGAATAAGCAACTTATTGCCTCTTTTTTGCTGTTTTATAGAGAAAAAAATTAAGGCCCTGGAAACTGAACTGCTTTTCCCAACAGTGGGGTAAATGTCAGAGTCAATGCTTTGTTTTAATATCCTGGCTTTCCCTATACATCCTACCCTGGAGTTCTGTTGTGCTGTTCCTTTGTATGACTTTCTAAAGCCTGAAAAAAGGTGATACCATATCCAATTATATTAACTCGGTAGCACACAACATCGGGGACTGATATAAGATTATTATCCTTGTGGCATTACTGAAGTCCTGTCTCACTAATACTTGTTAAATAGTCACCCTGGCTAAATACATGGGTTTGATTTTTTTTAATCAGTTAAAAATATTTTAAAATATGTGTCTTACATATATAACCCCAGAAAATCAATGTTTTTAATCAGGGTTTAAAAATTCCAAATTTGGATAAACAAATTTTGTTTTGTTTTGTTTTCACTGTCACTCAATCAAAATAGAAGCAACTAATTGGATAGAACAGCACAGGCAGTAGCATTACTCACAGTCAAAAATGGGATGCAACAAGACTGGAGAAGAAAACACAGGATGGTGCTAAAGAATGCAGCCTAATGAAAGGTGGCATCTCCTCTGGATGTCCTTAGGTAGACATTGAAGCAGAACTGCCAACTTTGTGTAGAAGGCTAGAGAGGAGAGGAGGACACAGAGAGAGGGCAAGAGTGGAAAATAGAATGAGGCTCAGAATACCAAGCCTTAGTGCTGTCCCCATCATCTGCCTCACTCGATCACTGGGTAATCTTGGGCAAGTTTCTTCCTTTCCATCAGCTTATTTCCTCATCTTTAAGGTAAGTGACTAGACAAGACAGCCTATGTTCATTGTAACTCTATCTTTTGTTCCTAAAGCAAATGACTGGAAAAGACACAGTGTCCACAACATGCAATACACAAGGTTTACAAGCAAAGAACAAATGAAAACGAAAGATTTTTAAAATCCCTAATGTTACTTGAATTCTTACAAATGAACAATGGTACATCATAATTTTAAAAAGCCTTTTGTAATTTCAATTTTTAAAAATAATTTCAACCTTTATTTTAGATTCAGGGAGTGCATGTGCAGATTTGTTACATGGGTATATTGTGTGATATTGAGGTTTGGGGTATGAATAACTGTCACGCAGGTAGGGTGTACCCAAAGGGTAGCTTTTCAGACTTTACTCCCTCTCCCTCCCCTCCTGGTAAGACCCAATCTCTCTTGTTCCCATTTTTATATCCATGTGCACTCATTGCTCGGCTCCCCCTTATAACTGAGAATACGTGGTATTTGTCTTCCTGTTCCTGAGCTAATTTGCTTAGAATAAAGTCCTCCAGCTACATCCGTGTTGCTGAAAAGGACACAATTTTGTTCTTTTTATGGCCGCATAGTATTCAGTGACATATATGTACTACATTTTCTTTATTCAATCCACTGTTGATGAACACCTAGTTTGATTCCATACCTTTGCTACTGTGAATACCATTGTGATGAACATATAAATTTAGGTCTTTTTACAAGACTGATTTATTTTCCTTTGGATATACACCCAGTAGTGAGATTACTGGGTCAAATGGTAGTTCTGTATTAAGTTTCTTGAAAAGTGGTTTGAAAATATAATGCTCAATAGAATCAGGTATAGTAAAATAGTACACATGATTCAAAGAGCTGTGAACTGAGAGTAACAACAAATTTCCGCACAAACATATTGCAAGTTAGAAAATAGCTGTATTTTAATCAATTATTCCACAATCATTTACTGAATAGCTATTATAAGCCAAGACTTTAATCAGATTCTGGAATATACATACAGAGGAGAATAAGATACTATTCCTGCCCTCAAGAAATTCATTATCAAGAATTGAGGTCAGATGGGAAAACACCACCTGTAGTAGAATGCAAGAAGTACTACAACAGAGGGATGTTCAAGAGTGATTTATCACATATCACAAGTCAGGTCAGTGGTTCATCCTCTACACTATACTAATCTCTTATGACTCTTCCAGCTGCAAAGGGCCAATTTTAGCAGAAGGCCAGTGGGCTTGGGTACTACTATACATAGTAGCTGACTACTTACAGATAAAAGGAAGAGATGGAAAGCTCAGGGATCAAAAAACTCAGATTTCAGCTTGTTTCTACCAAGTGGTCAACATTTAGAATTACTATTGTCTTCAGAAAAGCATGACCTGTATTTCCCAATTTGCATTACAGATATAAATATGACGTTGCATATATTTGGTCTTCACATCAATCCACTAACTGCTTTGTGACCATTGAAAAGTTTAATTGAATCTAATACATTTGGATTTCAGTTCAATTAAATAGGCATTTATTGAATGTTTATTAAAATTGCTGTACTGATTGAAAGCTATTCTAGAATTGGCTTTTGTGTTCCAGAATAGAAAAAAAAAATGTGCTGGTTTTTATACCTCTCTTATTGCCAAGAAGTTATCATGGAAAAGGTGCTCTGTGTTACATACAAAGACTGTTCAGAATTAAAACACTTTTCAAACTAAATACCTCAGAGTGTGTGGCCTATTCCCAGAGCAGTGATATCTTAGGACATATATGAAATACTATTCAATGTTTTCAACAAGTATAGTTTTTGAGCCTTTAAGAAGACTTTGAATGTTTCACTCTTAATATATGCAATGGTTTCTAGAGAAAAATTGCAACCTCAAAGACCAGTGCCAGAGACATAAGTAGTGAGTGAAGTCTCAGGGTGTACCAAGTACTGGCACAGATATATTTGTGTATTAAACACATAGGAATATTGTTCCCTTCCACAAGAAAAATATCCTCTCTAACAATTAAAGTATATTATCTTTTAGGTCTATATTTCAGTTCTACTTTTAAAAGATACATCTATTATAATCTATCATATATAGAGAGAGAGAGTGTGTGTGTGTGTGTAGGAATAAAAACAGATGAGCCAAAAGAGATTTTCTTCTCTTTCACTCCAGGAAAATCCATAGTACAGGACATTATATTTTTTTAAAAGGCTGAAATCTCCCATCAGTGTTAGAAGATAATAAGGAAGAAATAAACTGAAACTTGCATGCTCTAGAACTTGTAAAGGGGAGCGGGCTACTCACCTCCAGCCTTTTGTCATGTAGGTGCACCCAATATTCTCAGATTTTTCAAGAACATCAAAAAATCCAAATTTTTGTGTGATAGCAGATTTTTAAGTGTTTAAGAAATCAAATAACACACACACACACACACACACACACACAAATCCACACAAGATTATTTTCAGGCACTGCCCCCTACGTCCATATAATTCAATACAAAGTAAAGAAAGACTGATGAATGGTTACAATAACCCTCTTCTGCATGTAGCCAGGGGCAAATTCAAGGAGATCTGTGATAGTCCAAATGGCTCCTGTCGGGACTTTTGCCTCGAAACAGAAATCCATGTTGGGAGATGTTTAAATAGCTGACCCTGCTGCCTGCCTCTGGGGCATCAACCAAGAATTGAGAGCACTACACCCAAAAAGGACTGAAGCCTGTTGTTTTCTGGAGGTTTTAGGTTCTCTTTTTTCTCTCTGCCTCTCCCTGTCTCCCTGTCTCCCTTTCCCTCTCTCCATTTTTCTCACAGGGATTATTATTGAATCCTCAAAAAAGAATAAACCAAAACCAACCAGCACAAAACCTCTTTTAAAAGTTTATATTACTGGCTGGGTGCGGTGACTCATGCCTGTAATCCTAGCACTTTGGGAGGCCAAGGTGGGTGGATCGTGAGGTCAGGAGATCAAGACCATTCTGGCCAACATGGTGAAACCCTGTCTCTTTTTAAAATACAAAAAATTTAGCCAGGCATGGTGGTGGGCACCTGTAATCCCAGCTACTCAGGAGGCTGAAGCAGGAGAATCACTTGAACCCATGAGGTGGAGGCTGCAGTGAGCCGAGATCCCGACACTGCACTCCAGCCTGGGTGACAGAGCAAGACAATGTCTCAAAAAAAAAAAAAAAAAAAAAAGAAAGAAAAGAAAAAAATAAGTTTATATTACATGTTATGACTTGATTACTATTTGGTTTCCAGTATCCTTCTATCCCATCTAGATGAGCTCTTAGTTGAAAATGACCTACAGCAGGGTGGGGGAACTTTCAACCATACCTATTGCTTTTGTCTAGCACTGTAACCCTTCACCCTGCGTGTGGGAAGACCACTCCCCTTTTTTACTGGGAAAATGCGCCATCCTATTCCATGCAGCCTTGCGGGGGTCTGTCTCTCCCTGATAAAGGTGCAGCACATGGGAAAATTGCACAATCACGTCAACCAGACTTCACCAGAAATCTAAATTATAAAAAGAGTTGCACTCAGATTAAAGGCAATTTCTTCAGCACCCTTTTCGGAGGCAATTCCCTGGGTCTGTATATGTATGCCTGGCCAAGATTCAGGGAATTCCTTTACTTCCCAGCTTTCACTGGGCATAATCATTCAGCATTTTCTTCCATCTTTTAAAACACTGTATTGGCTTCTTATGGCTGCTATCATAAATTACAACAAACTTAGTGGCTTAAAGCAACACAAATGCATTATCTGACGGTTCTATAGGCTGCAGGTTTCAGATGGATCTCAGTGGGCCAACATCAAGGTGTCAGCAGGGCTGAGCTTTCTTCTGGAAGCTCTGCAGTTTTCTTCCTGCACCTTTATCCCAGCAATGGCAGGTTACTCCTGGGCACCATAGCTTCCTTCATCCATTTTCAAAGCCAGCAATGGAGCATTGAGTCCTCACATTCCATCATTCTGAATTCATCTTCTCCCCACTCTTCCATTTTTTAGGACTCATGATTACATTGGGCCCACCTGGATAATCTAAGATAATCTCCCTATTTTAAGGTCAGCTGATTAACAGCCTTAATTTCACATGAAACCTCAATTCCCCTTTGCCTTACAAGGTGGCACATTCACAGGACCCAGGAGTTAGAATGTGGATAGCTTTGGTGGGAGACAGAGGGGACATTATTCTGCCTACAATAGCCACTGAGTGCTTTTACCACCTGTCACAATTTTGCTCCATTTAGACACAACTTTAGTGGCTTTGTGTGAAGAGATTCTCATTCATAGAGTTTTCTTTTTTGTGTAAAGTAGTGGGGGGCCTCCCCTTGGTCATTGAAAGAGTATAGAATCAAGATATTTAAAAGTATATTAGCTGGATTTTATTTTTCACTATGCCTGATTTGGCCAAGAAACAATGTTAAGTTATGTCACATGGACTACTTGAAATCTCAAAAAGTTCAAAACATTGGGTTCAAAATCTCAGAGATTGAGATATATTCCAACCAACTCAACCCTATGGAAGTGCCAAGTTTTCCTCAGTGCACTCTTGAAACTGCATCACCAATGGACCCTTTAATATATTTTTGCACTATATAACATTTATTTCTTAGAGTAAGTGCTTCCCTAGAAAAGAAGCAGTTTGGACACATATATTAAAGCCATCACATAGAATATTATCCTCTCATTGCTAGGAGGTGGTCTTCAAGATGGCTGACTAGAGGTACCAGGCACTGTGTCCTCCCAAAGAAAGACCAAAACAGCAAGTAGATAATCATACCTTAAGAGGGCATGAAAGAGGGCACTAGAATTCAGCAGCAAAGTGACAAGGAATCTCTGAGGTATGGAAGGAAAGGAAAATGAAGCAGCATCCCAGCCAGAATCAGCTTAAAGCCAGGACAGGCTCTCCAGTGTGGTGAAAAGGTAAAAAAGACAGCTCCAGTGGTCCATATTCCCACTGTGGACACTGCAATCCTAGCCAAGGGACAGTCTCTCAGCCCTCGCAGGCCCTGAGACTACTATAGGGAGCTGCCTGGAGTCTATGTGGTGGTCATTGTCCCAGAGAAGGAGTTGGCACTGGATCGTCTGCACCCACCCCCAGACACAGGCAGCTGTGGCACAGTGCCAATTTGAGAGCCCAGCCCCCAAAAGACTACATCCTGCCCTGGGGCCCAACAGCCCCTGCTTCTCCACATCTCTGGACCCTCAGTGACATTCCCTCATGTCCATCCAGAGGCCTGCAGAGTCACAATACCAGCTGAACTCACCAGTGTAGCTTGGTCCCCATCACTCTAGCCTACACAGTGTCCTTCACTCCAGGGAAGTGGCTGTGCCATTCACTAGGGAGGCTGCCCCCAGTGCAAAGGGAGCTGAAGCAGGCACTCTTCACAAGTGGAGAGTCACCTTCCCAGGACCACTGATACTGACAGCAATCCTGACCCCCAGGAGCAGGGCCACTGCACACCTGCAGGCATCCTCAGGGGACCTGGGGACTCGCCTGCCTGAGCACTATTCCAGGGCCAGAGCACAGGCCTATCCCACCCATTGCTGTCACTACCACTACCCAAGCTCGTTGTCCAGGACGCTGGGGATCAACCCACACTGCTCTCTGTCATTGGCACCTGTGCATGCCTTCTTGTGACCTGAGTATGAGCCCACCCAGCCTGGTGGTGCCTGTGCACATTGTCTGGGAGCCTGGGGATTAATCCACCATGCCTATCACCATCAAGTACCTGTGTGTCTCCTGAGAGCCTAAGGATAGGACTTCCCAGCCTGCCATAACCGCTGCCACCAGTGCCCACATATTTGCACCAGGTGAAAGCCTGAGGACTACTCTGTCCATCATGTTGCCATGACTGTTGGTGTCTGCACATGCCATCTGGGGTCACGAGAGTTGACCTGCTATGACTACTGCAATTGCTGATGCTACACATGCCTCCCAGGGTCTTGAGGGCATGCCTATCTACCTAGCTCACCACTGTCACTGCTGGCACTTGAGAAAGCCACCTGACTCATGCCTGTAATCCCAGCACTTTGGAAGGCTGAGGGGGGCAGATCACCCAAGGTCGGGAGTTCAAGACCAGCCTGACCAACATGGAGAAACTCCATCTCTACTAAAAACAAAATTAGCCGGGCATGGAGGTGCATGCCTGTAATCCCAGCTACTCGGGAGGCTGAGGCAGGAGAATTGCTTGAGCCCAGGAGGCAGAGTTGCAGTGAGTTGAAATTGTGCCACTGCACTGCAGCCTGGCCTACAGAGCTAGACTCTGTCTCAAAAACAAACAAACAAACAAAGAAACAAAAAAAACACAACACATCTTTGCCGTGATGTCTGGTAAAGAGAAAGTGGTCAGCATTATTTGTTATTAGTATTAGTGTTGTCGTTGCCATTGCTTTGATTCACATGGAAATGGTTTGTA
This sequence comes from Pan troglodytes, assembly GCF_028858775.2. Lineage (NCBI taxonomy): Eukaryota > Metazoa > Chordata > Mammalia > Primates > Hominidae > Pan > Pan troglodytes. The sequence continues at coordinate 19,610,877 of NC_072405.2, forward strand.
AGCTGTGATGCCTACTATTAATGTTATCTATCACAATTGTTAGTTATGTCTGGTATCTATTGCAACAACTAGATGAATGTAATCTTGGGAAAAAATTTTAAATTTCTTTAAGCTTCTCTCTCCTGATTTGTAAAATGAAATTTGTTGTACATGCTGTGTTTTTCTCAGCTATGCAGCTGTTCAGTTATTCCATATTTCAGTGCATCATTGGCTGATCAATCAATTTGGCCTACGTCAGCTCCAAGGGCATCCACTTCATCATCCTCCAGGTGGACTTGTAGCTTACCTGAGGCTGTTTGTATCAGACATCCAAGAAAGAGAAAGAGAAGGAACAGCAGCGTCATGATGGGAAATGAGTGGTCAGGATTATACGATGACCTTACAGCCTGAAGGTGGCTCTTTCTTCAGTGTACATCAATTGAGGAGGCCAAGTCATCTGGGAATGAGTTTGAATTCAGCTGGGAAACTAACACAGGAATAGAAAACCAAATATTGCACATTCTCACTTATAAATAAGAGCTAAGCATTGAGCAGACATGGACATAAATATGGGAATTATAGACACTGTGAACTACTAGAGTGTGGAGGGAGGAGTTGGGTTAAAAAACTACCTATCTGGTACTATGTTCAGTACCAGAGTAATGAGATCCATACTCCAAACCACCGCATAATAACATATTCCCATGTAACAAATCTGCGCATGTACCTACTGTATCTAAAATAAGTTGAAATTTTTAAAAAATGAACATACATAGAGTAAATGGATCTTTTTTGAAATAATTTTGGGTAACTAATACTTAAATCCAGAAGCAGCAGTTTATTGCACTTTTGTTTCATTTTAGCCAATTTCTACATGTATGTGGCTAAGCACACAAGGGCATGATACAAAAGTGGCAAAACAGATCTGCTGAGCTACCTGCAAATGCCTTTCAGAAATAAAATAAAGCATCCTTTAGTGGTGATGCTTCTTCTCAAGAGCAAATGACTCCACTCAAAGTAAATCACTGCAAAATTTAAAAAGAAGAACAACAACAACAACGACAACAATTCAGCTAGAGAGAAAAAGCTTGCATTCCTGATTCAAATGTTCAAATTATGGCATGGGTGTAACCTGAGAATGTTCCATCTATGGACTCATGATTACAGATCCAAGTCGCCTCCTATTCAAATAGAAAGTCTTCACAATAATTTTGCATTTTCTGGTGGATTTTCATTTCTGCTTATGGCTCTGAGGTTTGGTGCCTTTTTTTCCCCAGAATAAATTATTATAAAATAGTGATTTTGAGGATTCATCCATTTATTCATTTATCCTCATTCATTTCATGTCCCTGCATCTATCAACTTTCCCTTTGGAAATATAAAGAAAACCACCCTTTAAAAATTTTTTATTTCTTCCATTCTATAAAGAAGTTTATTTTTAATGCCAGACCATGTAAGTGCATCTATTTTAAAATTGCATTTTGATTAAAATTGCATTTTGAATTCATGCAAGATTACTTTCTGTCAACTGCCTCTTTCCACACATCTATGGATTAAATTAACCAATATTTAATACCACTGACATTACATTATTTCAAGATCGACAGTGCTACATGAATCATTAAGGAGAGGTTAAATTCTCTCTCTTCTTTTCAAATTTCAGTAGTTTTTGGGGTACAGATAGTTTTTTGTTACATGGATGAATTATATAGTGGTGAATTCTGAGATTTTAGTACACCTGTCACCTGAGTAGAGTACATTGTACCTAATATGTAGTTTTGTATCCCTAGCCCTGCGGCCTTCTGAGTCTGTAAAATCCATCATATCACTCTGTATGCCTTTTTGTACTCATACCCTAGCTCCCACTTATAAATGAGAGCATATAGTTTTTTGGAAAACTACCCATTTTAGAAGCTAAAAAAGGAGAAGAAATTCTGTAAATGGAAATTACCTTTTTTCCTTGGTTGAGTTCAATGTTTGATTTTTTTTTTTTTTTTTTTTTTCTACCTGGTTAAAAGCGATAATTCTAGGCAGGCTCTTACCATGTCAAAGTTTTGCATAGATTACAACTAGGTGACACATTAGGGGCCAAAGAATTTCTTAATCTATGTAGTGCAATGCATTCTTATGGTAAAGGAATTAAACAGCAGAAAGTATACAAGGTAAAACACTGAAATTCCTCCTTGTCTCTTTCCCCCCAACATCTGTGTTGCTTTATATTGTTTCTACATCTCTCTCCTTCTCTACACTGTGAGCTTCTAAAGTAACAGGCACTGTCTGATTACCTTACTTCCTCAGCCCCTGAGAAGTACCTAGCAGAGATGAGGTACTCACGTATTTGTTTAAACAGATGAAACTTGAATGAAAGAATCAATACATGAATGAATAAATTGATGGACGGAAGAAGGAGGTAAGGAAGTGCTGTGGCCTGAATGTTTGAATATTTGTGTCTACCCATTCATCTGTTGAAATGCCAACCCCCAAGGTGGTGATGATATTACAAGGTGCAGGCTTTGAGGAGGTGATTAAGTCATGGAGCTGAAGCCCTTGTGATGGGATTGCTGCCCTTATAAAAAGAGGCCTGAAGGAGCTCGTTTGTACCTTTCTTCACATAACAACACAGAGAAGGAAGCGAGCTCTCTCCAGACACCTATGCCGGTGTCTTGATCTTGGACTTCCAACCTCGAGAACTGTGAGAAGTAAACTTCTGCTCTTTATAAGCCACCCTGTTTATGTTACTTTTTAATAGCATCCCAAATGGACTAAGGCAGAAAGGAAGGAAGAAAAGAAGGAAGGAAGGCAGGGAGGAAACTCAGGGATGCAGACCTTTCGACTTCTCTAACACTGGTCACCCTACATTAATAATCAGTATGTGTTGAGAAGCCAAAAGGTAGATTGTTGCTGAGATGTAGACATCAGAGAAATCAGCCAAGCTCTGATGTAAGCTGTGGTCTTTGCAAAAATAGAGACAATTTTTTTTTGTACCTAAGAATAAAAGAGCTCTAAAGTCAGATAACTCTGGTTTCAAAACTTTTGCTCTGCCATTCATCAACTGAGTGATCTTGTGCAAATAATTCAACCTTTCAAAGCTCCAGTGTCTCCTGTTTATTTGGTGATGGCTATAGTGTCAACTTCCTACTGTTTGTCTCAGAAAAATAAAAAATCTTAGGAGGAGTCAATTGCTACCCAATACCTATCCACACAGATTTGTGTTTTAACTAGGATCACCACAAGAGTTTCAACCCCATCAAAAAGTGGGCAAAGGATGTGAACTGACATTTCTCAGAAAAAGATATTTATGCAGCCAACAAACATGAAAAAAAGCTCATCATCATTGGTCATTAGAGAAATGCAAATGAACCTAACCAGTAAGAGGAACTTTTAAGTCAACTTCTGGATACCTGAAATCACACAAGATACTACTTTCCTCCATAAGGCCTGGAATGTCTCCAAAAAATCCCTAAAATTTAAAACTTAATAAGGACAACTTTTCCTTTTAGGGCCCATGGAATTAGAGGCTGGTAGGGAAACTTTGGCCATTTTGGGTGTGGGAGAAAGTTGGTCTTAGATAAGGCCTAAAATTGTAGGAACACACAGAATTTCACTTATTAAATGTTAGCATAACTTAAGTTTACATAATTTAATAAAATAATATAGAAACTCCTCTGTCACTCCAGTAAGAATGAACATTCTTGAACACCTATCACGTACCACGAATCTTGAAAGTGGTATCTTAGTTGACATAACTTTTATATGAGATAGGAATTTTCTCTGAGCAAGTCAATGCAGGTTATACAACTAGTGATTGAGCTGGGATTTGAACTATCCACAATCAAAACTTTTGCTTATTTTACAGTCTTTCTTGCTAAAAAAGAAAGATAATATTTTTTGAATAAAGGAACACATCTCTAGTGAGATAAACTAGTTCTGTCTGTTTGACAGCAATAGAGCTTGAGGTTTAGAGAATGAACAGGGTCGTGCATAAAAGGTTGTCTGAATTGCACTTCCCTAACAAAGGGGGAAAGTCTGCATCAGGTGGGTCATAGTGGGCCAAGTGGGTAAAGGTCAGTGCTCCCTAATCACTTCCCAAATGTTCCGCTTCTTAATACATTGCATTGGGGATTAGATTTCAGCATGAATTTTGGGGGAGAGACACAAACACTCAAACCACAGCAAATAATGATGGTGATAATAATACTGATAATAATAATAATAATAATACCACTAGAAAGTAAAGTGGAGGCTGAAATCTGTTTTCTACATTCCTGTCTCCTACACTTACACCCTGAAAGCAAGCCTCTTTATTGCCTCCCACCCCTTCTTTAACCCCAGTTGGCCCTACTGGAAACCCACCTTGCAGTTGGTTCCTCCACCCTCCACAGGCTGTGTGCTGTATGTCCCTTGGGGCAAGGACACCTGAGAGCAGCTCCAGTGACCACATAATTAAGGGTCATATCAACGGGCAGAGGCAGGCCTTAGTGAGGTCACGCAGAAGGCATTGTGATCCTATTGACAGAAGTCAGGTTTGAGTGGCAGTGAGGGAAAGAAGGGTGGTAGGATGTGGGGACTGTGTAGCACCCCTTTCATAGGCTTTCCCTGAAAAGCTGGGCAAATACAAAAGATGACAGCTCTTGTGTGTCCAATAAGTGTTTTTCTTTTAGTTGGTATAGATGCAGTAGAAGGGAATAAGAGATAGATTAGGTGAGAGAAAGAATTGCTGTAGTCCTGATGCGATTTGGCTCTGTGTCTCCACCCAAATCTCATCTCCAATTGTAATCCCCACATGTCAAGGGAGGGATCTGGTGGGAGGTGATTAGATCGTGGAGGCAGTTTCTCCCATGCTGTTCTTGTAATAGTGAGTGAGTTCTCATGAAATCTGATGGTTTAAAAATGGTACTTCCCTCTTCTCTCTCTCTCCTGCTGCCATGTAAGATGTGCCTACTTCCTCTTTGCCTTCTGCCATGATTGTAAGTTTCCTCAGGCCTCCCCAACCCTGCGGAAATGTGTGTCAATTAAGCCTACCTTTTTTTTTTTTTAATAAATTACTCAGTTCTTTATAGTGGTGTGAAATGGACTAATACAAGTACTGTCTATGAGTAAGCAAGGAAATGCGATCTACGACCCTTTCTCTCTTCTTCCCTCTTTACTCTTCCCACCTTTGTTCCCTCCTTTCCTCTCTCCTTCCTTCCCTCCCTTTTCTTTATTCCTCCCACCCTGCTTTCCTCCCTCTCCTTTCCCCCTCCCTTTCCTTCTTCCTTTTTCCATCCCTTCTGTCTTTTCTTACCATTCTTTCTCTCTCTCTCTCTTTCAGTGCCCTGTCTTTTTCTTTTTAACTTCTCTTTCAATACATGCCAGGACAAAATAAAGGAATAGCGAAGCTAAAGTCATCTGAAAGCCAAAGTTGTGATGGAGAACAGTGAAGAGACCACATGGGGCACTTATGGCAAGGGTTCACTGTATAAAGTGCCCCAGGCACATTATGAGCCTCTCTAGGTGCCCCAAAACTCTTCCATTTAATTATAAAAGGATATACTAGTGAAGAGATAGCCAGAATTTCTATCCTTGAAATAAAATTAATCATTTTACTTCCATTTAAAATGGCACTTATCCCTTAAATATAGGCACCCCAGTCTTGCCAAGAAAAAGTGATGGGATCATCACAGGTAATTTCAGTCTGTTAGGTTGGGCCATGAACACATAAAACTCTGAAACCTCCTCTAAAGCTATACATACCTTCAATGTTAAAGGGAAGGTGCTTAGTTTTCACAAACTGTTCAAATAGTCTATCTGGTCTAGAGAAAGAATTAGTAATAAACTACAATCTAACCTCAATTTATGTCAACCCTCTTGTTTCTCAGCTCCCTCTTATCTGGAGCAGGCAACAAGAATAAAAATGGCAAAGTGAAGAGCAGGTAACCGACATTCATAGCTGGTGGCTGACCAGCCAAGTGACCAGCCAAGATTGCTACCTTCTTAAGAGTCTGACACTTTCTACACAAATGCAGATTCTAAGAACGTACATTTTTGACCTCAGGTTTTTATGGATTATGATCTTTCACTTCTGGAACTCAGATGAGGATTGAAGGCATTAAAGGCAACCTGATGTTTTGCAAGGCAGCAATTTGCTGTTTTTGGGGTTTTTTGTTTTGTTTTGTTTTGTTTTGTTTTGTTTTAAGAATAGCACTTTGTAGGTCTGTGATTGATTAATAAAGAATTAGACTTTGAACCATAAGAATAAATCTCTGACAGTACATATTTACTCTTTGCAAATTCTATGGAGGAAGTGCTTTTGGTGTAGGAATATCCTGGAGATATGAAATCACGGAATGGAGACATATGTCTTCCACCCTCACTTAAGACTGAATCTGTTCACAATAAATTGCAAGCTACAGATCTGAAATAAATGGGCTATTCATGTAATACCGAGCTCAGAGTGCCTTCTGAGGGAGGAAGAGTTATCATATGAGCCTTGCTCATTTCTAGGAAAAAAACATAGAAAGTTCAGTAACTTGTTGCGAGTTTTTCATCATTTTTTCTCCATTAAACAAATGTAGGCTTAGGTCTTTTGTGTTACTAATTTTATGCTCAATTCATGATTTGAAACTAGGATATAGTCGACCCTCTGTGTTGATCTGAAAATACTCAGGAAAAAAAAATGTGTCTGGTCTGAACATATACAGGCTTTTTTTGGTCATTATTCCCTAAACAATATAAGTTAACACCCATTTACTTAGCATTTACATCGATTTAGGATTTACAGGTAATCTAGAGATGATGTAAAGTACATAGGAGGAAATGCAAAGGTTATATGACAATACCCATGCCATTTTATATCAAGGACTTCAGCATCTGAGGAATTTCATATCCACAGAGGACCTGAAACCAATCCCCCCCGGATACCAAGGAGCAACTATATTTGTTAATTACTGCTGAAGTAGTAAATTGTCATTAACCTTAGTGGCTTTAAACAATGCTAATTAATTATCTTACAGTTTGGGGGAATAAAATATCCAAAATCAAGGTGTCAGCAAGACTGTGTTCCTTCCTAGAGTCTCTAAGTGAGAATCTTTGTTTGCTTTTTTGTTTTGTTTTGCATTTTCAAGCTTTAGAAGCTGCCCAACTTCCTTGGCCTGTGGCTTCTTCATCTCAAAGCCAGCAATGCCTGTCAAGTCATTCTAACATCACATCATGAAGACACTGACTGTTCTGTCTCTTTCCAAATTTAATGATCCTTTTGATTACATTGGTCTCATTCACCTAATCTAAGATAACCTCCCTATTTGAAAGTCAGCTGATTAGCAACTTTAATTCTGTCTGCTGACATTAATTCTTATCTGCTATGTAAAGAAGCATAATCATAGGTTCTAGGAATTGGGACATGGACATCTTTGGGAGGCCATTAGTATGCCTACTACACCTAGTAAAATAAAACTCAGTGTAGCAAATAAATACTTTGGCCACAAAAATTGTCTTTAAGGAGAAAAATGTCTGTGAATAACTTTTTAGTATATGGACATTGCAAATATCATGGGATATATAATGTAAACTCTACTTAAACTTCAAGGCACCAGGAGAGCAACAAATTCATTCAAACTAAAAATGTCACATATTATAAAAACTAAATGAAATGATTAAATAAATAAGACTATCGGACAGGCCTGGGACCAAGGTGAGGTGGGTAAGTTTGAGTTGGACAATAGCAGGATTAGATTCTGTCCTTATTGAAAACTTGAATATTTTCTAGATCATGTGTTACTTTTGAATCAATTTTTTTTTTACAAAAAAAAAAAAAAAACATGCATTATAAGATCACTTATCTTGAGTGCAGAATTTTTTGATCCCCAAATTCTGCACCTGCATCCAGTGCCTCCCTCACCTCTTGGCCTGGTTAAAGGATCTACAAAAAATCTCTAGGTCTGATTTTTTTTTTCCAATCTTGATACTCTAGGAAATCCAATGGATTATTTTAGACAAAAATGCATTTAGCTAGAGGTTGATGGTATGCACATTAAGAGAAAAGTTAATATCAAGAAGCAGAGAGCTTCATAGACATGTAGGGTATACCTGCAGAGTTCACGATTTAACTATCAAACGAGTTAAACTGCCCAACGAGAGAGGGCAGGGCTAGGCAGACATCTTGATGCTTCCCCTCAGAGTCTATACTGTCTTTCTTCTTGAGGTTTGCTCTCCTCTCATTGTGTTCTGTGCTATATTGCCCTCATTTAACTGTACCTTCAAAAAGGACCTGTTTTTAAGAGCTATTACATGAATTAAAATTATGTCTAGATGTGAGGAAATGCTTTGTGCAACTCAATTTTGCCATTAAATGTATAATAATTTATGAAGTAACACCTCTTCCTCAATGACCACTACATACATGAATAAGAGAAAGTCTATACCTGTAGAGAGCTCATAGACTATTGGAGAAGTAAAAAATTATCCACATGAGCAGGAAGCACAATTGCATAAGCAGGCTAAACCAGAAGGAGGGAGTGCTTGTGAAGAACAGGAGGATAGGGCGTTCCCTCCTTAGTGGATCACCCTGATTCCAGGAGGAAAGAGGTCTCTGAGTTGGGACATTAATGAGGCACAGTCTTCCAGGAAGATGTGGGGTAGGTGAGGGCACGCAAAGAGAGGAAGTAGGAGGAGCAAAGCACAGTTATAGGAAAACAATGGGAATAATTGGGGAAGGTGAAGGGACCTAAAGGGAACAGCTGTCACTAAGCCTCCCCCAAATCACAGCAGTGCCAGTCTCCTTGTCAGAAACTTATGACTCATAATTATTCACTCACATCTCATGATCATGATGGAAAAGCTCAGGTTTGGAAAAGAAACTCACCGTGGATTTATTCAAGATGATATTGACACAGACTTTGTGCCTTTCTGACATGGGGTTTTGAATTCTAACATCCCGTTGCTCCTGTTGGTTTTGGGTTACTGGAGGAGCAACCCAAAAAACTCCTCCTGTGCCATCCCTGACCCCTGGTCTGGAGAGCTGGGAAGGACATTCCCAGGATGTCAGAGATTCGCTTGTCCGAAACCAACATTACACAATCACAATTACAATTACTAGGATAAAGATTCCATGTCTTCGAACACCGTAGCTTAATTTGGTTTACATGTGGCACGTCTCTGCTGAGTGAGCCCTTTCTGAATCCACATTAGTCACAGAAGCTTCTTGGACTCCTCGTTACTTTTTGCAGCATTTTATTCTGTCATGGCCATAGGTGCCAATCTGTTTCAAGCTTCTAGAGCAAATATTCAGAACACACACACACCTTTATTCCTGTGTCAGCTGGCAGGATTTCTTATATCTTTAGAAAAACCTAAAGAAAGGAAAAGAAAAAAAAGAAAAAAATCCCAGAAGCAATAAACAATAAGCAAATCAAAGGACAATAGGAGTGATAGGGTGTTAGAATTCAAAACCCCATGTCAGAAAAGCACAAAGCCTGTGTTGGTGTTGTCTTGAATAAATCTCTGGTGAGTTTCTTTTCCAAGCCTGGGATTTTCCATCATGATCATGAGACATGAGTGAATGATGACGTGAACCTAAGTTTCTTAAAAGGAGGCTGGCCCTGCCGTGGTTTGGGAATGTTTAGTTCCTGGAACCAGAATGTGAAAGACCGATCTCTGCTAAGTGACTGGGGCCTCCAGATGGGCTCAGGTAGCAGCTCAACAAGGATTTCTTGAGAATTCAGCTCCACCACACAAAAATAACCTCAAAGCTACCCTACCTCCATTTACACACACAGGCCAGTAACCTCTGCTTTCCAAATCATGAAGTCCGTTAAGTTTTTAAAATGAGATGGAAGAAAAAGATGTGGCTCAAATGGTGGAAATTGTTTAATGTGAATTTAATATGAAAGTAACTTAGGGCCGGGCCCAGTGGCTCACGCCTCTAATCCCAGTACTTTGGGAGGCCTAGGTGGGGGGATCACCTGAGGTCAGGAGTTTGAGACCAGCCTGGCCAACCTGGTGAAACCCTGTCTCTACTAAAAATACAAAAATTAACTGGGCATGGTGGTGGGTACCTGTAATCCCAGCTACTCAGGAGGCTGAGGCAGGAGAATCACTTGAACCTGGGAGGCAGAGGTTGCAGTGAGCTGAGATCATGCCATTGCACTCCAGCCTGGGTGACAGAGCAAGCCTCTGTCTCAGAAAAAAAAAAGAAAAAAAAAAAAAAAAAGGAGGGGCAAGGAGGGGCAAGGAGGGGCAGGGGGAGGGGAGCTCTGAATAAAAAAAGACAAATAAAAGAAAGTAGATTACAATTAAAAACAATAATTAACAGTAGAAATAAACCTTTGTAATGAATTGTTTCTAATCTCTAAATTCTGTTCTCAAGCTCACCCTTCCATTTGTCCTCCCTCCTTCCTTTCCTCCTATCCTCCCTTTTGTCTCTTCCTTCATACTCTCCTAAGTGGTGGAATATCGCCCAGTGTCTGTGCCTCCAGGAGCCCTGCTGCTCCTCTGTAACCCAAAACCCATAAACAATATGGATAAAATGAGGCTTTTTCTATGTAATTTCTATCAGATTAGATATCTCAGGTCTTAGTCTCAAAGTATCTTTCTCTCTCCCTTCCTCCCTTCCACTCTCCTTTTCTTCCTTCACCGTTTTGTTTTATTCTTATAATATCAAGGAGAAAATAAAATTAGGCATTCCATTTTAAAAGTGGCTTTCAATAGGCATTTTTGTTCTGTGAACCTAGAGCAGCCACAGAGGGCAAGTGTTTTCCGGGGCCTTCCATCTGAAAAGACGAAGGGCCAGTGTCCCAAACACAACTTCCCAAAGTACAGGCTGCGCCTTATCACTACCTGAAATTCTCTAGGTCACTCAAATCTACACTTTAAATATAAAAATTTAAAAAATGACATTCTGTACTTACTTCTTTGGATAAAATCAAAATTTCTCACTTTTATTGAAAAATAAAAGTCACCTGACAGTTTTCAACCATAGTTTTAGCAGTCATAGAGTGAAGATCAGGGAGGAGATGAGATTTACAGGCTACTGGGCCCCTCTGGCTTAGAAGAGGGAGTGAGGCAGCCATGAAGCTCTTAAACTCCTTTCATATTGAAGGAAATGGAGTTTGGTTCAACAAAGCAAGGCATGCAATCTACTCAGTCTAGAAGTGATAGTAGAAGAAAGAGAGAAAGGGACAAAGGGAGTCAAGCTGTAGGGGAGACAGGGAGAGAGGGAGTGCCCTGACACTGAGAGAAATACAAGAGGCAGAGAAAGGAGACAAAGGAGAGATATAGACATGAGAGACAGAGAAAAAGAGAGAGAGTGTCTACGGCCATAGCACCTTGAACATGTTTGACCTCCTCTGATCTTGTAAGCTAAGCAGGAGTGGGCCTAATTAGTACTTGGATGAGAGAGAAAGAGGTGAGAGAGAGGCAAGAGAGAGCCTCTACCCCATTTTTCCACTTTTCCAAGCCTCCTATTTCCCTGACTCATCTCATGTGGAAGAGGCATCAGGAATATGAAGCGGAATGAGAAGAGAAGATAAGGACCCTTATGGGTGATGGCTGGGAGCTTCACCATGAGCTGAGGCTGGGGAGGACACCAAGCCTTCCATCTAAACAGGTCTTGGCCCCTGGTCACTGGGCAGAATTTGGAACAGGTATTGCCTACCACGTCAGTAATTACAGTGATTGAAACTGACCACCTTACTGGGGGCATCAGACAAATGGCCCTCTGAGAAAAAAGTATACCCAGGAGCTCTTATGCAAATTTGGACACAAGAAACCCCAGAACATCCCCTCGTTCTGCTCATATGACCAGGGCTTCTTTCTGTCTTGTACCATTTGGGACCTGGGATGTGAATGGAATGAGGGGCAAGGTCTTTCTTACAGGGGAACAGACTCAGGGTCTGTGAACTGGAGATCACCTGCCTGCTCTGTGGGATGTCCTGTTTTTCCTGAATGTCTAGGGACAGTCTCAGGCCAAACTGGGAGCCAGTTCCATCTAGTTCTATCCATTGCTGGGACATTCAGCTCCTGGGGATGATACAGGGCTGGCTCAAACCCAGGGACCTGGGAGGGGCTCACGGCTTCTGGCAGCACCAGGAGCATGGTGGGCCCCATCCTCACAGATCTGAGCTGGTGAAATTCATGTGAAAGGTCCCCTGAAATTCTCTGTCATCACCATGGGACAGAGATGAGGCAGATGGGTGCCCACTTCCTTCCTCTGAGAAGGAGAATGGGAGGGTGGGATTGTGACTACATGTGTCCCCTCAGAGTCCACCCAGGCCCAGGCCAGGAGGTGGCCTACCACCCACACTTGAGTTCCCTCCGTTCACACCATCACTCAGGGAATGTCAGCTCCACAGGACCTCAGGGCTTTGGGAGCCAGGGCTTTCCCTGCTTTCCACAGATGTCAGTGCTAAGTGAGCTCAATGCTGTTGGGATTTGGTAGAGAAGCACGGAGTGGGGGTGCAAGGCCTCCACGTGGTCTCTTTCACGTGCATCCATGTGAAGAGACCACCAAACAGGCTTTATGTGAGCAATAAAGCTTTTTAATCACCTGGGTGCAGGTGGGCTGAGTCAGCGAAGGGAGATAGGGGTGGGGCCGTTTTACAGGATTTGAGTAGGTAATGGAAAATTACAGTCAAAGGGGGTTGTTCTCTGGCTGGCAGGGGTGGAGGTCACAAGTTGCTCAGTGAGGGAGCTTTTGAGCCAGGATGAGCCAGGCCAAGGAATTTCATAAGGTAATGTCATCAGTTAAGGCATGAACAGTCCATTTTCACTTCTTTTGTGATTCTTCAGTTACTTCAGGCCATCTGGATGTATACGTGCAGGTCACAGGGGATATGATGGCTTAGCTTGGGCTCAGAGGTCTGACAGTCTCCCTGTTGGTGATGGGACCCACTTCTGCAGAAGCCCTGTGTTTTCAGAGCTGTGCAAGGTCTCTGGGGACTCTCAGGACCCTGTCCTTCCTCCATAACCCAGAGTAGCAATTGGTGGCCACAGGCAATGGACAGAGCCCCTGGTGTCAGATGCTCAGGGGTGGGGCTTTTCAAGGGAAAATAAGTGGCATTCATCCTGGTTCCTCCCTCTTTGGATCCAAGGGAAGTTTGAGAGACAAGCAGGCCCCAGTGTCAGGTGTAGCGATGACACCGAGGTTTAGCGGTGACAGCCATGGGGACAATGAGCCTTGAGCCATGGTCTACATTTTAAATGTCACACTTTAAGAATTCACAGTTTGAGGCAGGCCAGGGGTGTTTTTAAAGAAAGCTGCAATGGATTCTATGAACAAGATCTTTAATGTCTTTCTTATCATGAAAGGAAGTTTCCGATGGGGTAGGCAAAGAGAGGGCTGGGTTGGGTGCCCTTAGAACTGCTAAAGGAATCTGAATCCGGGGCTGCAGCTGACTCAGCAGGGAGTCACTCCCTTTGTCAGAACTTTGTTTTCCTCTGTGCTGAGCAGGCTGGAATTGAGGGGCAGACTCATTCATTTCCTGACACTAAAACTATTCCTGGCCAAGGAAGCCAAATAGAAAAACTGAATGAAAAAAAAAAAAAAAAGCACATATGTGCTCTGTCTAAATTAATAAATAATTTTAAAAATATACTTTCTATGTCGCTGTCACCTTTTGAAAGTAACAGGAAAATGTCATGACATTTCACCCTAATTATCTCAGCATGGATCTCTTATAAATAAGAAAAAAATTCCTGCATCAATCACACTATCATTTATGCACATTAACAAGAAAATTTCCCTGGCCTGAACACTGGGACAGCAGCCGTAGGTGCTCAGGAAGCAAAGTGTCAGTAAATTATTGCAAAACAGAAGTCAGTGCATAGACATTGAAATTGTTCCAAGAATAGCTTCGTGGCTGTTGAGTTTTCTGGGTACATGTTCAATCCAGATTCACACATCGAATTAGGTTCTCACGCCTCTTTCCTTGTTGAGTAAACGTTCTTAAGGAAATGCCATGGTACGTGGCAAGGGGCCTTACTGGAGTTATTACATAACTCTTATATGTAAATAAGAGTTTGAGTTAAGAGAGTGGTTCCCATCTTTTTCATGTGTGGCATCACTCCTGATTGATATGTCCTTAATGACTGCTGTACTTAACATGATTATTATAAAAGTAATACACTTGCATTTAAAAACTAACCCATAGAAGAGAGTGAATTTCTCCTACAATCCCGTTGCAATCCCAGGAACCACCGATAGCACTGTGGTTTTACACTTGTTGTCCTTTCTAGCTCTCAGGACATTTGTGAGGCCTTGTTAGAGAAGGAGGTGAAATTGCTCTGAAATAGGAAAGTCACTGTGAAATGCAGCACCTCTGTGTCCCTGGGGAAGAAGCCACCAAGGCTTAGGGAACATGGGCCTGGTTGCTCAAGGACAGCTGGGCTGACTGTTCCCATGAAGATTCCTATGGTTGCAGCTATTTCTTTTTTCCTGGCACAGCCCGATGTGACTCCTTCAGAGCAGTGTTCATCCTGGTGATAAAGTGTGTTTGATAAAGATCAAGGGAGGAGCACTTTTGTCTTAAAGGTAGGGTTATTATCTTGCTTCAGCAAGGAAGACTATCCACCAGCACAGATATGGGTTTTTTTCCCAAACCAGGGGCTGTTTTCTGTGGCAAAGTGGTTCATTTCCCCAGGCAAGAGTGGGCATTCCTTTAGATAGGCTCCCAGAAAGCAAAGTCTCTCATATCTATAAGTTTAGAAAGCAAAGTTTCTCTGCATTGTGTCCTCAATGATAAATAACAGAAGCAGTGTTACTGGCTCTCAATTCTGGAGCCAGGACCAGCTTCATGGGCTTGAGGGCTGGGCAGTGACACAGGGACCTGCCCTCGGAAGGGCCAGTGCCTGGTAGCAGGCTCTGCCGACACCCTCTTGACCTTAGTTTTTTTTCTTTGAACTTCATTTTGTAAGTGAAGCCCACTGAGACAATGGAGCAGGCACATGAGCAGAGTGGCTATGAGGGGGGACAAGGTGGGCAGGCTCAGGCCCAGTGACATGAAGGCCACATGCTGGAGCTTGCTGCCCTGAGCACGGGTGCCTTGGAGCGGCCCAGGCACATCTCGACTGGGAAGGAAGATGGCAACGGACCAGGATGGGAGGTGGCAGCAGCAGCAGCAGGTGTCCTCAGCCCTGGGGTGAAAGGAGGGTCTCTGTGTGGAGGCAGCACTGACACCTCTGTGCCTGTGCATTCTCAGAGTCATCCTTGGAGCTTCTGCACGAATATTTACCCCCTGACCTGAGCACCGGGACAGGAATCATAGGTGCTCAGATAGCAAATTGGGAGGAGAGAATCACAAAACAAAAGTGTGCCCATGGACATTGTGAAATAGTATGCCAGGGAGTTCTTGGAATTCCTCAGAGAGTTTAGAGTTCTTCAAGGAGTTATCCAAGGCTCAGAAATATAAATTAAATATATAATGATAGTCACAAAACTTCTGATGGGACAGGCACGGTGGGTCACACCTGTTATCCCAGCACATTGTGAAGCTCTGGTTAGAGGACTGTTTGAAGCCAGTTGTTGGAGACCACCATAGGCACTACAGTGGGCAGTATAGTTAGACCCCAACATTAAAAAAAAAAAAAAAAAAAAAAAAAAGATTAGCTGAGCACAGTGGCACATGCCCGTAGTCCTAGCTACTTGGGAGGCTGAGGTAGGAGGATCATACGAGTTCAGGAGTCTGAGGCTGCAGTGAGCCATGATCATGTCAACAGATGGAGACCCTACCTCAAAAAGAAAAGAAAAGAAAAGAACACTTCTGATCAATCAATTATTAACAAGTAGAGCAATTTTAAAACTTCAGTTCTTCTTGTTAAAGATACAACAATAGAATTCATAAAAAGGAGTTTTGAGTAAGTTACAAATCATGATGCCACATTTGGTCTGCTGTGGGCCTCTGCAACTTACAGAACATGTCAGAAGATGCATCAAAATTCCATTGGAGAAATTTACACTTAAAATTAAATTCAAACTTCCATAAAACTGATTTGCTTAAACAGTTAAATCCTTTGAAAAAAATAGCTCCACAAGAACCACCAGCTACAGATATACTAAAATTTGTGTCAAAATAGTTTATCCCAATATTGTCAGAGTTTAGATAATATTCCAGAAACAATTGCTTCAGCAGATTCTTTTCAGAAGAAAAAATGAAGTTGCTCAAGGTATAAAGTTTGATGACCTAATAAACTAATTGATAGAAAAGTTGGCCAGAAAAATTGTTTCATTCATCTAGATCCAATTAATAAAGTATTATTATTTATTCTATTAAAACTGTGACACTGGTTTCTGGTGGGGATTTATATGATTCTGTTCTTACTCTTCTAGAAGTATTATCCCTATTACATTTTTCAAACGATAAAAAATACTGGCTTGAGAAAGCTGAATATCCTCCTGCCTTTCATGACACTTTCTTCTGCTGCTCTTTGAACAAGGCACCCTGCATTTCCATTTTGCACTGAGCCTTGGGAATTTTGCAGCCAGCCCTGCCGTGGCCATTTTTATACAAGTTATCTCATTTAATCCTCAGAAGCAAACATGCCAGGGGGTTATTACCCAAGTTTACAGAGGCAGGTCCTGGGGCCTAGAAAGGTTAGAGGACATGTTCAAGGTCATCTGACTACTAAGTGGCAGAGATGGAATTTGAAATAAAATCCCTCTCTCTTCAAAGCCCATGTTCCTAACCAGCACTACACAATCACCATGGTGTCCTGATAACCTCCCCTCTTCATCCTCTTACAACCCCAAAGCTACAGTAACGCTCTGCCTAAGGCCAGAGTCCACGGGGCTACTGTCACCCTCTCCCATCTCCTGAGCTGAGCGGTGAGTCCACAGCCTGGCCTGGCCTTGCAGGAGGTGAGGGAATGAGCGCGCAGTTACTGCCACCTCGTGGCGGCTTGACTACATGACCCTGAAACGGAGATCTAATCTGTTTCCTGCCTGCCTGAAGCCTGGGTGTGCACCTGAGACTTCCAGTAATTTCCTTTTTCCCCTTAAGGAACCTATCGAGAGTTCTCACAATTTTATGCATTCTCTCAAGCAAGTAGCTTTCATTTATTTATTTTTAATATTCTCTTTTGTGTCCACATTCTTTTTTATTCACTCGTTTTCCTATTTACTTTCAGCTTAATTAGTTCTTTTTTCCCCAGGTTTTTTACAATGGAATATTAGATTGTCTATTTCTGAGCTTTCGACTTCCCATCATAATAGCAGTTAATGTTATCAATTTCCCTCCAAGCACTGCTTTTGTTGTATTGCCACAAATTTTGGTATGTTATGTTTCCATTTGCTGTCATGTGAAAATATTTTTAAATTTCTCCTTTGACTCATTAGAAATATGTTGAGTAATGTCCAAATATGTGAGGAATTTTCCAGCTATTTTCCTTTAGTCACAACTTCATACATTCCACTGTGGATAGACATTATGCTTCATATGACTTTAAATTGTTTTGATTTTTTTGTTTCTTAGTCCAATATGAGCTCTCTTAGATAATATTTTAATGCATTTTACTGTTATTGGGAGGAGTGTCCTGTAAAGCTTATATAGGTCATAATGGATGATACTGTTGTTCAAGTTCTCTCTATCTTTATTTATACTTTGCTGCTAAAAAAAACTATTTCAAAGAAAAAAGTGTTGAAATATTCAATGGTAATTCTTAATTTTTCAACTTCTTCTCTTAGTTCTATCAATTTCTTTTTAAAAATTCTGAGATTCTCTTATTAGGTGCATACTAATTTAATAATAATGATATGTGTTCTTGGTGATTTAACAACTTTATCACTGGAAAACATAGGCTCTTTATCAGTAATAATACACCTTGCTGTAAAATCTACTTTGATTTATAGTCAGTTAGCCGATACAGCTAATTCTGTTTTCATTAGATTAATGTTTCCATACTATAACTCTTTCTGTCCCTTTACTATCAACCTATCTTTGTCCTTATATTTGATAAAGACATTGGGTTTTTATAGACAGCGTGTATTTGGGTCTTGTTTTATACTACAAGTTTGCTAGTGAGGAATTCTCTTAGTTTTTGTTATTGTCATTAGAAAATGCCTTTACGCGGTGGGTCACGCCTGTAATCCCAGCACTTTGGGAGTCCGAGGTGGGCGGATCACGAGGTCAGGAGATCCAGACCATCCTGGCTAATACGGTGAAACCCTATCTCTACTACAAATACGAAAAAAATTAACCGGGCATGGTGGCGGGCGCCTGTAGTCCCAGCTACTCGGGAGGCTGAGGCAGGAGAATGGCATGAAACCGGGAGGCGGAGCTTGCAGTGAGCCGAGATCACACCATTGCACTCCAGTCTGCGTGACAGCGAGACTCCGTCTCAAAAAAAAAAAAAAAAAAAAGGAAAAGAAAATGCCTTTACTTATTACTGGAATATGTGTTTAGCATTAATCTAGAAATGTATTTTTGTTTGTCAGGGTCCTATGTTGACTTATTTTTCTTCTTTTGGTACTTAAATATGTCACTTTATTTTTTCTACTTCTGTAAGCAGTGTCTTCTCTCAGCATGCTTTTAAGATTTTCTCATTATTTTTGATTCAAAACAATTTGATTATTGATATGGTTTGGCTCTGTGTCCCTACTCAAATCTCATCTGGAATTATAATCCCATAATCCCCAGTGTCGGGGGGGCGGGACCTGGTGGGAGGTGATTGGATCATGGGGAGGTGATTTCTGCCTTGCTGTTCTCATGATAGTGAGTGAATTCTCAAGAGATGTGATGGTTTTATAAATGGCAGTTTCCTTCTGTGCTTACTCTTGTGCTCTGTCTCTCTTCCTCTCTCTCTCTCTCCCTCTCTCTTTCGTCTGACACTGTGGAAGACTTGCTTGCTTCTGCTTCACCTTCCATCGCGATTGTGAGATTCCTGAGGCCTCCTAGCCATGCTTTCTGTTAATCCTGCATAACTGGGAGTCAATGAAACCTCTTTTATTTATAATTATCCAGTCTCAGGTAGTTCTTTATAGCAGTGTGAAAATGAACTTGTATAATTATGATATTCTTGTTCTGTTTTTTTTTAAATAATTATTCTTCTTGGATGTCTTTCAATAGCGAATTTGTATGTTTCCAGTCTCACCAAATTTATAAAAATAGGCTATTATTTCATTAACTTTATGCTTTCTCCTGGAACTTCTTTCTGCCTTCAAACACACATAGGTGCTAGATTGCTTGATATTTCTACGAAGTGCACTGTTTATTTTTCATCCAGAGTTTTTTTTTCTCCCTTTGCTTCATTTTTTCATTTGTTTGTGTTAATGTAGACTCAGGCTTACTGATCCTTTCTTCTATACTGTCATATGTCATTAATCCAATTCAGAAAATTTTTTGTTCTCATGATCATTTTGTTTTATTGCTGGAAGGCCCATTTGGTTCTTTTTATGTGTTCCTCCTCATCAAAAAGGTTTTCTCTTCAGCCTTTGACATATTTATAACTTTTATAATAGCTCCTTTACGTTCCCTTTTCTGATCCTAGTACCTTTGTCATTATTGGGTCTGTTTTTACTGAATGACTTTTCTCCTAGTTATGGGCTGTATTTTCCTACTTCTTTTCATGCTTGGAAATTTTTGATTGGATTCAGTATATTATAAAGCCTATTTTTTTTTTTTTAATTTGGAAACAGGGTCTTGCTCTGTTGCCCAGGCTGGAATGCAGTGGTGCAATCTCAGATCACTGCAACCTCTGCCTCCCTGGTTTAAGCAATTCTCTTGCCTCAGCCTCCTGAGTACCTGGGACTACAGGCCTGTGCCACCATGCCCAGATAATTTTTCTATTTTTAGTAGGCATAGGTTGGCCTGGCTGGTCTCGAGCTCATGCCCTCAAGTGATTCACCTGTCTTGGCTTCCAAAAGTGCTGAGATTACAGTCATGAACTGCCACGCCTGGACAGCTTGAATTGTTGAGTAACAGTTTTGGTTGTTTTTTTTCCCCAAAGAATGCTAGACATCATCTGGTTCATTTTGGGGGTTCTATACGTTCATTTGGTTTTTTCAGGAATGGCTTGAAAATTTCTTGAAGCAGTTGCAGAGCAGTTTAATCTAGAGCTAACTAGCACCACTACTTGCTGATGGCTTTCTGAGGTTCCGAGTTCTCTCCACTTTGCTGTGGGGATGCAAAGTTTTCAAGACTTGTCTGTCCTCCTGAAAATGCCGTTCACTCCCTTATGGAGTTTTTACTTTTTTCTGGCCTGGGGAAGTCTTAGCCCAAGTGTGCACACATCATAACATAGCCCAAGAGTGAAGGCATTCTTCTCTTCTCCAACACTCAAGATCAATGCTTCCTTTCAGTAGCCCACTCTCTGATATATGCACTGGAAATTGGGGTCTGATACAGGTTGGATGTTTGTACTTTCCAAATACTATGTTGAAATGTAATCCCCAGTCTTGGAGGTGGGACCTGGCAGGAGGTGTTGGGGTCATTGGGGTGGATCCCTCATGAATGGCTTGGTGCTGTCCTGGAGATAATCTGTGAGTTCCTTCTTTGAGTCATGGGAGATCTGGTTGTTTCACACAGTGTGGCACCTCCCCAACTCTGGCTCCTTCTCCTGGCTTGTGATACTCCTGCTCCCCCTTCCCCTTGCTACACAAAAGGAAGCCTTCTGAGGCCTCAAAAGGAGCAGATGATGTCACCATGCTACTCATACAGCCTACAGAATAAGGAGCCAAAATAAACTTCTTTTCCTTATGAATTACCCAGCATTAGGTATTCCTTTATAGGAGTAAAAACAAACTGACACAGAAAATTGGTACAGTGCAGGGGGCATTGCTGTAAAGACAGCTGAAAATATGGAAGTGGCTTTGTCACTGGGTACTGGCAGAGGTTGAAAGAGTTTGTAGGGCCCAGCAAAAGATAGGAAGATGAGGGAAAGTTTGGAACTCTTTAGAAACTTGTTAAATGTACGTGACCAAAATGCTCACAGAGATATGGACAGTGAAGTCCAGGCTATCAAGTTGTTAGATGGAAAAGTGGAAGTTACTGGGAATTAGAGCAAGGGTCCCCATTGTTACACCCCAGTCAAGAGCTTGGCTGCATTGTGTTCACGTCCTAGGGATTTGTGGAAAGTTGAACTTTAGAGTGATTAGCCAGAGCATCTGGTCTAAGTAATTTCCAAGGAGCAAAGTATTCAAGATATGTAGCTGCTTCTACAAGCTTGCAATAAGATACAGGAGCAAAGAAATGCTTTAAATTTGGAACTTATACTTAAAGGAGAAGCTGTCAGGCGTCTCAGCCCAAGCCAAGCCATCGCATCCCCTGTGACTTGCACGTATACGCCCAGATGGCCTGAAGTAACTGAAGAATCACAAAAGAAGTGAATATGCCCTGCCCCACCTTAACAGATGACATTCCACCACAAAAGAAGTGTAAATGGCCGGTCCTTGCCTTAAGTGATGACATTACCTTGTGAAAGTCCTTTTCCTGGCTCATCCTGTCTCAAAAAGCACCCCCACTGAGCACCTTGCAACCCCTACTCCTGCCCGCCAGAGAACAAACCCCTTTTGACTGTATTTTTCCTTTACCTACCCAAATCCTATAAAACAGCCCCACCCTTTTCTCCCTTCACTGACTCCCTTTTTGGACTCAGCCCGCCTGCACTCAGGTGAAATAAACAGCCATGTTGCTCACACAAAGCCTGTTTGGTGGTCTCTTCACACGGACGCACATGAAATTTGGTGCCGTGACTTGGATTGGGGGACCTCCCTTGGGAGATCAATCCCCTGTACTCCTGTTTTTTGCTCTGTGAGAAGATCCACCTATGACCTCAGGTCCTCAGACCGACCAGCCCAAGGAACATCTCACCAATTTTAAATCAGGTAAGCGGCCTCTTCTTACTCTCTCCTGCAACCTCTCTCACTGTCCCTCAACCACTTTCTCCTTTCCACTCTTCAATCTCTCCCTTCTCTTAATTTCAATTCCTTTCATTTTCTGGAAGAGACAAAGGAGACACATTTTTTCCATGGACCCAAAACTCCGGCACTGGTCACGGACTGGGAAGGCAGCCTTCCCTTGGTGTTTAATCATTGCAGGGATGCCTCTCTGATTATACACCCACGTTTCAAGGGTGTCTGACCATGCAGGAACACCTGCCTTGGTCCTTCACCCTTAGCGGCAATTCCCGCTTTTCTGGGGAAGGGGCAAGTACCTCAACTCCTTCTCGCCTTGTCTCTACCCCTTCTCTGCTTTTCTGGGAGAGGGGCAAGTACCCCTCAACCCCTTCTTCTTCACCCTTGGCGGCAAGTCCCGCTTTTCTATGGGGCAAGAACACCCAATCCCTTATTTCCACGCCCCAGCCCCTTATCTCTGCACCCCAATCCCTTATTTCCATGCCCCAACCTCTTATCTCTACACCCCAATCCCTTATTTCTGCACTCCGACCTCTTATCTCTGTGCCTCAATCCCTTATCTCTGCACCCTAACCTCTTATCTCTGTGCCCCAATCCCTTATTTCAGTGCCTCAACCTCATATCTCTGCACCCCAATCCCTTATTTCCATGCCGTGACCTCTTATCTCTGTGCCCCAACCCCTTTTCCCACTTTTCTGGAAGGTAAGAACCCCCAAACCCCTTCCTTCCATTTCTCTACTCTCTCTTTTCTCTAGGCTTGCTTCCTTCACTATGGGCAACCTTCCATGCTCCATTCTTCCTTCTACTCCCTTGGCCTGTGTTCTCAAAAACTTAAAACCTCTTCAAGTCACACCTGACCTAAAACCTAAATGCCTTATGTTCTTCTGCAATGCCACTTGACCCCAATACAAACTCGACAGTAGTTCCAAATAGCCAGAAAATGGCACTTTGAATTTTTCCATCCTACAAGATCTAAATAATTCTTGTTGTAAAATAGGCAAATGGTCTCAGGTGCCTGATGTCCAGGCATTCTTTTACACATCAGTCCCTCCTAGTCTCTGTGCCCAGTGCAACTCATACCAAATCTTCATTCTTTCCCTCCCGCCTGTCCCCTCAGTACCAACCCCAAGTGCCGCTGAGTCTTTCTAATCTTCCTTTTCTACAGACCAATCTGACATCTCCCTTCCTCCCCAGGCTGCTCCTCACCAGGCCAAGCTACATCCCAATTCTTCCTCAGCCTCTGCTCCTCCACCCTATAATCTTTTTATCACCTCCCCTCCTCACACCTGGTCCGGCTTACAGTTTCCTTCCGTGACTAGCCCTCCTCCACCTGCCCAGCAATTTACTCTTAAAAAGGTGGCTGGAGCCAAAGACATAGTCAAGGTTAATGCTCCTTTTTCTTTATCCCAAATCAGAAGCGTTTAGGCTCTTTTTCATCAAATATAAAAACCCAGCCCAGTTCATGGCTCATTTGGCAGCAACCCTGAGATGCTTTACAGCCCTAGACCCTAAAATGTCA
Source organism: Pan troglodytes (assembly GCF_028858775.2). Taxonomy (NCBI): domain Eukaryota; kingdom Metazoa; phylum Chordata; class Mammalia; order Primates; family Hominidae; genus Pan; species Pan troglodytes. Next base: position 19,634,192 of record NC_072405.2, read on the forward strand.
AAAGGCCGTCTTATTCTCAATATACATTTTATTACCCAATCTGCTCCCAACATTAAATAAAACTCCAAAAATTGGAATCTGGCCCTCAAACCCCACAACAGGACTTAATTAACCTCACCTTCAAGGTGTACAATAACAGAAAAAAGTTGCAATTCGTTGCCTCCACTGTGAGACAAACCCCAGCCACATCTCCAGCACACAAGAACTTCCAAATGCCTGAATCACAGCAGCCAGGCAGTCCTCCAGAACCTCCTCCCCCAGGAGCTTGCTACATAGGCCAAAATCTGGCCACTGGGCCAAGGAATGCCCACAGCCCGGGATTCCTCCTAAGCCGCGTCCCATCTGTGTGGGACCCCACTGAAAACCGGACTGTTCAACTCACCTGGCAGCCATTCCCACAGCCCCTGGAACTCTGGCCCAAGGCTCTCTGACTGACTCCTTCAGAGATCTTCTCCGCTTAGTGGCTGAAGACTGACACTGCCCGATCGCCTCGGAAGCCCCCTAGACCATCACGGACGCCGAACTTCGAGTAACTCTCACAGTGGCGGGTAATTCCGTCCCCTTCTTAATCATTACGGTGGCTACCCACTCCACATTACCTTCTTTTCAAGGGCCTGCTTCCCTTGACTCCATAACTCTTGTGAGTATTGATGGCCAGGCTTCTAAACCTCTTAAAACTCCCCAACTCTGGTGCCAACTTAGACAATACTCTTTTAAGCACTCCTTTTTAGTTATCCCCACCTGCCCAGTTCCCTTATTAGGCCGAGACAATTTAACTAAATTATCTGCTTCCCTGACTATTCCTGGACTACAGCTATATCTCATGGCCGCCCTTCTTCCCAATCCAAAGTCTCCTTTGCGTCCTCTTGTAACCCCCGACCTTAACCCACAAGTATAAGCTACCTCTACTCCCTCCTTGGCGACCGATCATGCACCCCTTACCATCTCATTAAAACCTAATCACCCTTACCCCACTCAACACCAATATCCCATCCCGCAGCATGCTTTAAAAAGATTAAAGCCTGTTATCACTCACCTGCTACAGCATGGCCTTTTAAATCCTATAAACTCTCCTCACAATTCCCCCATTTTACCTGTCCTAAAACCAGACAAGCCTTACAAGTTAGTTCAGGATCTGCACCTTATGAACCAAATTGGTTTGCCTATCCCCCCTGTGGTGTCCAACCCGTACACTCTTTTGTCCTCAATACCTTCCTCCACAACTCACTATTCTGTGCTTGATCTTAAAGATGCTTTTTCACTATTCCCCTGCACCCCTTGTCCCAACCTCTCTTCGCTTTCACTTAGACTGACCCTGACACCCATCAGGCTCAGCAAATTACCTAGGCTGTACTGCCGCAAGGCTTCATAGACAGCCCCCATTACTTCAGTCAAGCCCAAATGTCATCCTCATCTGTTACCTATCTCAGCATAGTTCTCATGAAAACATATGTTCTTTCCCTGCTGATCATGTCCGATTAATCTCCCAAACCACAATCCCTTACAAAACAACTCCTTTCCTTCCTAGGCATAGTTAGTGCAGTCAGAATTCTTACACAAGAGCCAGGACAGCACCCTGTAGCCTTTCTGTGCAAACAACTTGACCTTACTGTTTTAGTCTAGCCCTCATGTCTGTGTGCAGTGGCTGCCACTGCTTTAATAGTTATAGAGGCCCTCAAAATCACAAACTATGCTCAACTCCCTCTCTACAGTTCTCATAACTTCCAAAATCTATTTTCTTCCTCATACCTGACTTATATACTTTCTGCTCCCCGGCTCCTTCAGCTGTACTCACTCTTTAAGTCCCACAGTTACCATTGTTCCTGGCCCGGACTTCAATCTGGCCTCCCACATTATTCCTGATACCACACCTGACCCCCATGACTGTATCTCTCTGATCCACCTGATATTCACCCCATTTCCCCATATTTGCTTCTTTCCTGTTCCTCACCCTGATCACGCTTTATTTATTGATGGCAGTTCCACCAGGCCTAATTGCCACACACCAGCAAAAGCAGGTTATACTATAGTACAAGCCACTAGCCCGCCTCTTAGAACCTGTTATTTCCTTTCCATCGTGGAAATCTATCCTCAAGGAAGGAAATAACTTCTCAGTGTTCCATCTGCTATTCTACTACTCCTCAGGGATTATTCAGGCCCCCTCCCTTCCCTACACATCAAGCTCGAGGATTTGCCCCACCCGGGACTGGCAAGTTAGCTTTACTCAACATTCCCTGAGTCAGATAACTAAAATACCTCTTAGTCTAGGTAGATACTTTCACTGGATAGGTAGAGACCTTTCCTACAGGGTCTGAGAAGGCCACCACAGTCATTTCTTTGGTTCTGTCAGACATAATTTCTCAGTTTAGCCTTCCCACCTCCATACAGTCTGATAACAGATGAGCCTTTATTAGTCAAATCAGCCAAGCAGTTTTTCAGGCTCTTAGTATTCAGTGAAACCTTTATATCCCTTACAGTCCTCCATCTTCAAGAAAAGTAGAACGGACTAAAAGTCTTTTTAAAACACACCTCACCAAGCTCAGCCACCAAAAAGGACTGGACAATACTTTTAGCACTTTCCCATCTCAGAATTCAGGCCTGTCCTCGGAATGCTACAGGGTACAGCCCATTTAAGCTCCTGTATAGATGCTCCTTTTTATTAGGCCCCAGTCTCATTCCAGACACCAGACCAACTTAAACTGTGCCCCAAAAAACTTGTCATCCCTACTATCTTCTGTCTAGTCATACTCCTATTCACCGTTCTCAACTACTCATACATGCCCTGCTCTTGTTTACACTGCCGTTTTACACAGTTTTTCCAAGCCATCACAGCTGATATCTCCTGCTGCTATCCCCAAACTGCCGCTTTTAACTCTTGAAGTAAATAAATAATCTTTGCTGGGAGGACTATGATGAGTCTCCTTAGGCACTCTCTAATCAGATATCCTGAGTCGTCCCAATTCTTAGACCTTTTATACCTGTTTTTCTCCTTCTGTTATTCCATTTAGTTTCTCAATTCATCCAAAAGCGTATCCAGGCCATCACCAATAATTCTACATGACAAATGTTTCTTCTTACATCACCACAATATCACGCCTTACCACAAGACCTCCCTTCAGCTTAATCTCTCCCACTCTAGATTCCCACGCCGCCCCTAATCCCGCTTGAAGCAGCCCTGAGAAACATCGCCCATTCTCTCTCCATACCACCCCCCAAAAATTTTCACCGCCCCAACACTTCAACACTATTTTGTTTTATTTTCCTTATTAATATAAGAAGGCAGGAATGTCAGGCCTCTTAGCCCAAGCCAAGCCATCGCATCCCCTGTGACTTGCACGTACATGCCCAGATGGCCTGAAGTAACTGAAGAATCACAAAAGAAGTGAATATGCCCTGCCCCAACTTAACGGATGACATTCCACCACAAAAGAAGTGTGAATGGCCGGTCCTTGCCTTTAGTGATGACATTACCTTGTGAAAGTCCTTTTCCTGGCTCATCCTGGCTCAAAAAGCAATCCCACTGAGCACCTTGCAACCCCCACTCCTGCCCACCAGAGAACAAAACCCCTTTGACTGTAATTTTCCTTTACCTACCCAAATCCTATAAAATGGCCCCATCCTTATCTCCCTTTGCTGACTCTCTTTTCAGACTCAGCCCGCCTGCACCCAGGTGAAATAAACAGCCATGTTGCTCACACAAAGCCTGTTTGGTGGTCTCTTCACACGGACGCGCATGAAAGAAGCAAAGCATAAAAATGTGGAAAATTTGCAGCCTAGAAATTTAGTAGAGAAAGAAAAAGCATTTTCAGAAGAGGACTGTAAGGGGCTGTGGAGAAACCACTTGCTAGAGAGATGTGCATGACTGAGAAGGAGCCAAGTGCTAATAGCCAAGACAATGGGGAAAAGGCTTACAAGGCATTTTTGAAAACTTTGAGGCATTCCCTCCCACCACAGCCCACAGGCCTAGGAGGAAAGAATGGTTTCAGTGGCCAGACCCAGGCACAGCTGCCCTGCTCAGCCTCAAGACACATCCTGGCTGCCCAGCCTCCAGCCTCAGCTCAAAGGGCCTAATGTACAGATTGGCCACTGCTTCAGTGGGTGAAAGCCAGAACGTCTTGGCAGCGTTCATGTGGTGCTAAGCCTGCAAGTCTGCAGAGTGCAAAAAGGAAGGAGGCTTGGCAGCTTCCACTGAGATTTCAGAGGATGTGTGGCAAAGTCTGGTTCTCCAGGCAGAAAACTGCTGCCGAGGGAGAGTACCAAGAGAAAAACTCTACCAGGGCAGTGCTAAGGGGAAACGTGGGGTTGGATTCCCCACACAGTGTCCCCAGTGGGGCATTGCCTAGTGGAGCTGAGGGAAGGGGAACACTGCCCTCCAGACCTGAGAATAGTAGCACCGTTGACAGCTTGTACCCTCAGCATGGAAGAGCCATGGGCATCAGATTCTGACCTGTGACAGGAGCCATGTGGGCTGCACCCTGTAAAGCCACAGGGGCAGAGCAGCCCAAGGTCTTCAGAGCCCACCCTCACAGCAGAATAAAGGACATGGAATCAGGAATTATTTTGGAACTTTGAGGTTTAATAGCTGCCCTGCTGAGTTTCTGACATGTGTGGGGCCTGTAATCCCTTTTATTGGCCAATTTCTGCCTTTTAGAATGGTAGTGTTTAGCCAATGCCTGTACCATCATTGTAACGTGGAAGTACATAACTTGTTTTTGATAGTACAGGCTAAAAGGTGGAAGGAATTTGAGTCTCAGGGGATGAGATTTTGAACTTTGGACTTTTGATTAAGTTAATGCTGGAAGTAGTTAAAACTTTGGGGAGTGATTGGGAAGGGATGATTGCATTTTGCAATGTGAGAAGGACATGAGATTTGAGGGGCCAGAGGAAGAATAATATTTTTCAGATGTTAGTCCCCTCGAAACCTCCTGCTGAAATCTAATCCTCAGTGTTGGAAGTGGAATCTGGTGGGAAGTGTTTGGGTTGTGGGGGTGAAACCCTAATGAATGACTAACTGCTTTCATCACAAAAATGAGTGAGTTCTTGCTCCGAGTTCATACAACATGTAGTTGTTTAAAAGAGTCTGGGACCTCCTTGCACCCTCTCGCTCCACTCTTACCACGTGATATTCCTGCTCCCACTTGTCTTTCCACTATGACTGAAGGCTTATGGAGTCCTAACAAGGAGCGGATGCAGGCACCATGCTTCTCACACAGCCAAAAATAGTGAGCCAAATAACTTCCTTTCCTGAAGTATTATCCCACCTCAGGTATTCCTTTAGAGCAACACACACAGACTGACACAGGGCGTATCGTGCTGTGTGAGCTTTGACCTTGGTCTCCTCAATGCTACAGCGTGCTGGTCTCCATGTGAGTCTTCCTCCCTGTGCTGTGGCCTGTAACCTGGCCCTATAGAGAGCTAGGGGCAAAAGGACATCCTACTTTATTTGTTTGTTGCACTGCTTATTATCCAATATGTGAACACAGCTGTCTCACACCTGCTGACTAGTTCCATCTTGTCTACTGTAGGAGGGCAATTCCCATAGCAGTGAGTCCGTTTGGATGGAAACTGAGGAACAGGCTCAACTTTTTCAGTCTTTGTCCCTTCTTCCCGAGAGCCTCATTGTCTTTTCATATAAGCCTTCAGAATTTGAGAAAGATATACATAAAATTCCGTAAAATGTTGGTAGGTTTTCATCTTTGTTCTCCATTACAGAAATGTAGCCTTAGCTTTTTTGTGTTACTAATTTTGTGCTCAGTTTATAACTTGAAACCAGTAGGCCCTTCCTGTCCGTGTGTTCCACATCAGGAAACATTCTACGAAAACATTGTGTCTGAATTGAGCATGCACAGGCCTTTTTCTCTTGCCATTATTTTCTAGGAAATACAGCATAACTCCTACTTACTTAGCATTTACATTGTGTTCAGTGTTACAAGAAATCTAGGAATGATTTAAAGTATATGCAAGGAGTGTGAAGATTATATGAAATTACTACTCTTTTATATCAGGGACTTGAGCATCTGAGGCATTTGGTATACACAGGGGGTCCTGGAACCAATCCCCCATGGATACTGAGGAGCAATTGTATTTGTGTTCTGTTTCTAAGCAAATTGTCATAAGCTTAGTGACCTAAACCAACACAAATTATCTTGCTGTTTGGGGGATCAAACATGAAAAATCAAAGTGTCCGTAGGACCTTGTTCCTTTCCAGAGGTTCTAAGAAGCTGTTTGCTTTCCTTTTTTTTTTTTTTTCTTCTTTGCCTTTTCAAATCTGAGAGGCTGCCCATGTTCCTTGGTTTGTGGATCCTTCCTTCATCTTCAAATCCAGCAATGGCTGTTGAGTCTTTCCCACATCGCATCACCCAGACACTGACTGTTCTGCCTTTCTTTTCCACATTTAAGGATTCTTGGATTACGTTGGTCTCATTCACATGATCTAAGTTAATCTCCCGGTTTTAAAGTCAGCATATTAGCCAACTATTCTATCTGCTGTCTTAGTTCTTATTTGCCGTAAAGTGTAACATAATCCCAGGTTCTAGGGATAAGGACATGGACATCTTTGGGATGCCGTTATTACGCCTGCTACACCTAGTAAAATAAAATTCAGTGACGTAATAAATACTTTCGCCAAGAAAAATATCTTTAAAGAAAAAATGTTTTCAGTGATTCATAGTGTTATTAGATGAATATAGGAGGCCAAGTTCAATTTGGCTTTCAGAAAAACCATGAAGAACTTTTTAGTGTATTTAATCCCAAATAGTATGAGATAGATAATGCCACAATAAACTGGATGTTGTTTATCTAAAACTCACATTTAACTGAGTGTCCCTATACTTTTATTTGCTAAATCTGTCAACCCTAGTCATGTAGGATTAATACAAACAAATACATGTTTCTTCTAAGTTGCTCACATATGAGAGCAAAACAAAGAAAAGTACATTTAAGGTTCTATCACAGGTCTCTCAGAAAAAGTTTCCTGGATGTGTTATCATTCCCCAGATACCCTACAATTAGATCTTTTTGATGTTTCTTTAGTGTTTTTTTAATTATCTCTCTTTGATCAAGACCTTCACTGAAATGTATTCTTTTAAAAGCAAACACTCCTCCATTTTGGATTCATTAAGAGACAGATGTTAGCATGAAAAAGCCCATATCCCAAGAAGGCTGGGGCATCTGAAACATGTCTGACCCTTTTCATTTTTGAATAGACTCTCCTGTCTTATGTAAAAATATTAAATAATTGAATTCTAGTACTTGATACAATATGTGAAGTCAATATCACAATAGATGGGATTAATAGCAAAGTGACCAGAGCAGAGTAGAGGATCCAAGAATTAAAACACAGGTCAGTGGGCTGGGCGCGGTGGCTCATGCCTGTAATCCCAACACTTTGAGAGGCCAAGGCAGGCGAATCACTTGAGGCCAGGAGTTCAAGACCAGGCTGGCCAACATGGTGATATTCTATCTCTACCAAAAATACAAAAAAAAAAAAAAAAATTAACTGGATGTGGTAGAGGGCACCTGTAATCCCAGTTACTCAGAAGGCTGAGGCAGGAGAATTGCTTGAACCTGGGAAGCAGAGGTTGCAGTTGAGTTGAGATCACACCACTTTACTCCAGCCTGGGTGACAGAGCAAGGCTCTGTTTCAAAAAAAAAAAAAAAAAAAAAAAGTAAGAATACAAGTCAGTGGAAAATTTTCAGGTTGAAGTGCAGAGATATAAAATAATGAAAAATACAAAAAATGGCATAAATGTATATGTGAAGACACAGTAAAAGGATGCTTTGTATATGTGTGTCTGTGTGTTTGTATTGAATATATATGCAATACACACATATTGCATATGTGTTTGTGTACATACGTATGGTTGGTGCAAAAGTAATTGCAGTTTTTGCCATTACCTTTAAAGGCAAAAACCACAATTACTTTTGGACCAATTCTCTATCTATCTAGACAATTCTATTTCCAGGAAGAGAAAGGAGAGAGGGACAGCAGCAATAACTGAAGAACTAATGGCTGAAAATCTGCTCAAAGCAATGATATTATTCCACATATTCAAAAAGCTCTGAAAACACCAAGAGGATGTGTCAAAAGTAAACTCTACCTAGACTAGTCACAGACAAACCCTGTTCTTTGGAGAGTTTCTTCATCTGCTTTAAATATAGTTGGAACAAGATCAGTTGCTAATTTTGTAGCCAGGTGAATTCAATAAAATGATGAATGAGCTTCAGTATTTAAAATTAATACCTTTTTTTTTTCTTATGAGTCTTCAGGCACGATGAAATGGGAACAATTTTATTCTGTTATGTCATGAGTTCACAGGTTCAGGGACTTAGAGTATGACTTGCAAGCTCACTTGTTTGGAATGGATTCTGTGAATTCTGTAAACTCCCGGAGTTATCCTATTTTTGACCATCCAAATTAAACAGCTCCAGCTCCCATTCCTCATTAGTGTAGACAGCCAAATGTTTCTCAGAACTCCCTACAGGTGCTTATGCTCCTAATATCTTGTGCAAATTCTTATTTCTGTCTTCTGTGTGACATTCTCTGGCCACCTCCACCTCACTCCTACAACCAACTACCCATTTTCTTTGTAGCTTCGCATTAAGAATTACTGAGGCTTTCCCCCTTTTCCAAGAATTTTCAAATACACAGCCATTGATTGAGACACAGTTTTGCAAAAACATAAGGATAATGACGGTGGTTAATGCACAGAACTGTTAAAAATAAGAATAGAAATCAGAGTGCATTCTAGCTAAAGAGTTCAGCCACTCTTGGTAATAACCTCTACAGACTACTTTGTGCCCTGATGTTACAGGTATACCTGCTCTTTTGGAACCCAGAATTCCTTTCATTGTTAATCTCTGAGGGCCAAGAAACCTTTAACATTTTATTTTTAGAATTGTAGAATGATTTAGCGCTTATGAATTGTATCTCTATTTCACAGATGCAGTCAGGTGTCCTATCTTCCAAGACCTAAACAGCCATTAAAGGGCCTTCTTAAATAAAAGGAGAGTTTCTTCCTAAGAGAGTTGTGCTGTTTCCCCTAGAACATAGGAATGAATGTCATTGTCATGGTGACTTTTACTTTTTGTGTGTGTGTGAAGCTTCACTTCTTTTATACAGTCAAATGATATATGCTTCCAGGAATCAAGAAATCCACTAATTTATTCAAAATAACAATGTATACACGATGAATATTAAATGACTAAATAAAGGCAGGGTCTGACTATCCTGGCATCAAGGTAGGTGAGTGCGACTGAGTTGGACAATCACAGGATTAGACCCTGTCTTGATTTAAATTTTGGAGAGTTTGTTAATTATGGTGATTTTTTCATGAATATTATTTTTTAAAAATCTATCGCATTATAAGATCATCTATCTTAAGTACAGGATATCTTAGTGCTTACATTTTATACCTGAGGCCAGAGCCTCCCTCGCTTCGCCCTAGTCCTGGCTCTGTCATCACGTCTGGATAAAATCTATATCCAGATAAAAATGCTTTTACTCTAACAAGGTCTGGTTACTTTTTTCAATCTTGAGATTAGGAAAGACAATGGATTATTTTGGAACTAAGGTGCATTTTCCCAGACGTAGATGATATGCACATTCAGTGCAGAGCTAATGTGAAGAAATAGAGAGCTTCTTATGCGTCTAGGATACACCCACAGAGTTCATGATTTAAGGACCAAACCCTCCCAAGGAGAGAGAGCAGGGCCAGGGAGCTATCTTGATGCTCCCCCTTAGAGTCGATGCGTCTTTCTTCTTGAGGTTTGCTCCCCTCTGCTTGTGTCCCATGCCATATTGTCCTCATTTAATTGTGCCCTCAAAGAGACTTGTTTTTAACAGCATTTACTTGGATCCTATTAAGTTTGTATGTAAGGAAACCCTTGTACAACTGCATTTTGCCATCCAATTAATGAAATAGTTTATGAATGGCCAGCACATAAATGAATAAGACAAAGTCCACACTAGTAGAAATCTCATAGCTAAATGGAGAATTGAAAATTCACGCACCTCCGTAGGAGGCATAATTGCATAAGAAACCTTAGCCAGGAGAAGGGAGTCCTTGTGAAGAACAGAGGACTGGGCATCCCCTCCCTTGGCAGATCCACTATGATTCCATGAGGGAACTGGTCTTTGAGTTGGGCTTGCTTTTTTTAGGGAAGATGTGGGGTAGGTGAGGGCATGCAAGGGGAGGATGCAGGAGGAGCAAAGCACACGTTTTAGGAAAATGCCGGGAATAAATGGGGAAGGTCAAGGAATCCAAAGAATACAGATGCCTGTGACCCTGGAAAGCACTCCAAGCCCCACTGTGGCATCTCTGACCCCTGCCTGGAGAGCAGAAAAAGGTGTTTCAAGGATATTAGAGATGGCCTGCCCAAACCAACATCACCCAATGACCAAAATTACTAGGATAAAGATTCCGTATCTTTGGACACCATAGTTTAATTTGGTTTACATGTCGCACGTCTCTGATGAGGGAGCCCTTTCTGAATCCGCATCAGCCACAGCAGTTTCTTGGTCTCCTCATGGCTTTTTGCAGCATTTTGTTCCAGGGAGACCACAGGTGCCAATTTGTTTATATCTTCTAGGGCAAAAGACTGGATGACATATGGCTCCACTCTTAAGGCAGGTAACAGGATCGCTTATACCACCAAAAACACCTAACAGGGAAAAAACACACAAAAAGAGCAAACAGCGTGTAAGAACTCAAAACTCATGTTGGAAAAACACAAACCCTGTGTCAGTATCGCCTTGAGTAAATCCGCAGCGGGCTTCTTTCTCAAGCCTGGGCTTTTCCATCATGATAATGAGACGTGAGTCAGTCATTTGGATCTAAGTTTCTGTCATGGAAACTGGCACTGCTGTGGTTTGGGGGATGTTTATTTTTGTAGAACCTGATTGTGAAAGACCCTGATCTCTCCTGAGTGACTGGGGCCTCCAGGTGGGGTCTGGTAGGAGCTCAGCAACGATCTCTTGTGAATTCAGCTCCACCACAAGAAGATAATATCAAAGCCACCATACCTCCATTTTAACACACACAAGCCAGTAAACTTTTGCTTTTTCAAATCATTTAGTCTGTTAAGTATTTGATCTGAGATGGGATAAAAAGATGCAACTTACTGAAATTGTTTAATAGGAAATTAACACCAAGTAACTTACAGTTGAAAACCACAATTAACCATAGAAATAAATTTTGTAATGGCTTGTTTCTAATATCTAAGTCCTGGTTTCAACCTCATTCTTCTTTTTTTATCCCTCCCTCCTTCCCTCCTTCCCTCCCTCCCTCCCCGCCTGCCTGCCTCCCTGCCTCCCTGCCTCCCTGCCTCCCTGCCTCCCTGCCTTCCTTCATTATACTGTTCTAGGTTTTGGAAAATATGAGGTCTGTGGTGCCTCTCAGAACCCCATTGTTCTCACAAAACCCAGGACTCATAAATAAGATTGGTAAAATGAGGATTTCACAATATGATATCTATTAGATTAATTGTTTTAGGATTTATTCTCAAATTTTCTTTTTCCCTTTCTCCATCCTTCCCTTCCACTCTCCCTCTTTTATCCTTTCATGGTTTTTATTTTATTTTCATAATATCAAGGAGAAAATGAAGGTTAGGCATCCAGGTTTAAAAGTTGGTTTCAATGGGCTGTCCCTGTCCTGTGAACCTGCAGTGGCCTAGTGGCAGGGACTGTTCTCAGGGCCTCTGATCAGAAAAGTCCTGGGGGCAGAGTGTCTGCTGCAGTAGTTCTCACAGTATAGTTTGGGCCTTAAGATTATCTAGAATTCTCTAGGTTGCAGTATCTACCCTTTAAATATAAAAATTTAGAAAATGGCATTCTATACTACTTTTTTTAGATAAAATAAAAATTTCTGCCTTTTGTTTAAAAAGTCACCTAACAGGTTTCAACCATAGTCTTAGCAGTTGTAGCATGGAAAGCAGTGAATAGATGAGATTTACAAGCTATTGGGCTCCTTCATATTGGCTTAGAAGAACGAGTGAGGTGTCCATTGGGTTCTCAAACTCCTTTTCTATTGAAGGAAGCAATGCTTGGTTCAATTAAATAGGGCATTCAGTCTACTCAGTCTAAAAGTGTGGGTAGAAGAAAGGAAAGAGAAAGAAAGAAAGACATGCTCTAGGGAGAGAGGAAAAAGAAAGACAGAAAAAAAGAGAGAGAGGGAAGAAGAGAGAGAAGCAGGAGAAAAGGATAGAGGGGACACAGAGAGAGAGGAAGGAGAGAGAGGGATGAGGGAGAGATAGGTGGAGGGGAATGAGAGGAGACAGAGAACTTCTACGCCATTCTTCCATTTGGCTAACCCTCCTATTTCCCTGGCCCATCTCACCTGGAAGAGGCATCAGGAATATGAAGAGGAACGAGAAGAGGAGATACAAGACCCTCATGGCTGATGGCTGGGAGCTTCACCAGGAGCTGAGTCTGGGGAGGACATCAAGCCTTCCACTTTATAAAGGTCCTGGTCCCTGGTCACCAGGTAGAGTTCAGAACTGGTATTGGGTGCAATGCTCATTACAGAGATTAGGATTCAGCCACTTACCTGGTGAGTCAGAGAATGGTCCTCAAAGAACAATGCACACTCAGGAGATCTTATGCAAATCTGGACTCAGGAAACCCCAGAAAATCCCTTCCTCCTGCTCTTGGGACCAGAAAATTCATCTTATCTTGAACCATTTAAAACCCAGTGTGTGAATGGAGTGAGGGGCTGGGTCTGTCTCACGTGAGAACAAACTCAACCTCAGGACCTATAACCTGCCACTCACCTGCTGCCCACTCTGTGGGACGTCCTGTTTTTCCTGAGTATCTGGGGACAGTCTCAGGCCAAATTGAGAGCTCTTTCCATCTAATTCTATCCATTTCTCAGACATTCAGCTCCTGGGGATGATACAGGGCTGGCTCAAACCCAGGGACCCTGGAGGGGCTCAGGGCCTCTGGCAGCACCGGGAGCATGGTGGGCCCCATCCTCACAGGAGATCTGAGCTGGTGAAATTTATGTGAAAGTTCCCCTGAAACTCCCCATCTTCCCCACGGGAGAGAGATGAGGCAGATGGATGCCCACTTCCTTCCTCTGAGAAGGAGAATGGGAGGGTGGGATTGTGACTACATGTGTCCCCTCAGAGTTCACCCAGGCCTGGGCCAGGAGGTGGCCTACCACCCGCACTTGAGTTCCTTCCATTCACACCGTCACTCAGGGAATGTCAGCTCCACAGGACTTCAGGGCTTTGGGAGCCAGGGCTTTCTCTGCTTTCCACAGACGTCAGCGTGAAGGGAGCTCACTGCCATTGGGATTTGGTGGAGAAGCACCGAGTGGGGCTGCAAGGCCTCCACGTGGTCTCCCTGTTGGTGATGGGAAACACTTTTGAAGGAGCCCCATGTTTTCAGGGCTGTGTGAGGTCTCTGGTGTCTCTCAGGACCCTGTCCTTCCTCCGTAACCCAGAGTAGCAATTGGCGGCCCCAGGCAATGGACAGAGCCCCATCCCGGGCATTCAGGAGAGGGCCTTTCTCGGGAAAATGAGTGGCATTCATCCTGGTTCCTCGCTCTTTCAATCTAAGGGCAGTTTGAGAAACAAGCAGGCCCCAGTGTCCATGTCTGTGATGTCTCAGGGGTACAGCAGTGACAGAGACATGGGGACAATGAGGCTTTCCTCATGACCTGCCTGACCTCTTCATTTAAAATATCAGGTTCTGAAGAACCCTGATTCCTGGCAGGCCAGAGGTGGATTTAAAGGAAGCTGGTAACAATATTGTGCAGCCAAGATCCTTAATGACATTTTTATAAAAGGAAATTTCTGAGCCTAGCATGGTGGCTTACACCTGTCATCCCAGCACTTTGGGAGGCTGAGGCAGGTGGATCACATGAGGTCAGGAGTGTGAGACCAATTTGACCAACATGGCAAAACCCCATTTCCATGAAGAATACAAAAATTAGCCAGGCATGATGGCTTACGTCTATAATTCCAGGTATTTGGGAGGCTGAGGCACGGGAATCGCTTCCGACAGAGCAAGACTCAGTCTCAAAGAAAAAAAAAAAGAAGAAGGCTCTGATGGGGTATGCAAAGAGAGGGCTGGGTCAGATGCTGTCAGAACTGCTAAACAAATATGCATCCAGGACTGGAGCTTAGTCACCAGGGAGTCACTCTGATTGTCAGGGCTTTGTTTCCTTGTGTGTTGAGCAGGCTGGAATTGAGGGGCAGACTCATTCATTCCTGACACTAAAACTATTTCTTCCTGGTGAAGAAAGCATACAGAGAAATGGAATATGCAATAAAGCCTTTATGTGCTCTGCCTAAATTAATAATTTATTTATTTATTTTTGTATATTTTCTATGTCACCTTTAGAACGTAAGAGGCAGCTCTCACTTGCTGCTAATGACCTGCCTCGCCATGCGCATGTCCTGCCACCACCCCACAAAAATGCTTCCATTACCCACAGTCTTTCACCAGATGAGACCAGTGTCCAGGCTACTGGCTCCTCACCTCACTTGAAGTGATGGTAAAGATGTAAAATTTGGTGCTGATGTCCGAGCCTTAATGCTTCAAAGTGTAGACTTTTTGTCGATGCTGTAGCCATTACAATGGGGCCAAAGGGAAGAACAGTAATTATTGAACATAGCTGGGGAAGTCCCAAAGTAACAAAAGATGGTGTGACTGATGCAAAGTCAATTGACTTAAAGGATAAATATAAAAGCATTGGAGCTAAACTTGTCCAAGATGTTGCCAATAACACAAATGAAGAGACTGGGGGATGGCACTATCACTGCTGATGTACTGGTATGCTCTATTTCCAAATAAGGCTTCCAGAAGGTTAGCAAATGTGCTAATCCAGTGGAAATCAAGAGAGGTATGATGTTAGCTGTTGATGCTATAATTGCAGAACTTAAAAAGCAGTCTAAACCGGTGACCAAACCTGAAGAAATTGCGCAGGTTGCTACAATTTCTGCAAATGGAGACAAAGAAATTGGTAACATCATCTCTGATGCAATGAAAAAGTTTGGAAGAAAGGGCATCATCACAGTAAAGGATGGAAAAACACTGACTGGTGAATTAGAAATTATTGAAGGCATGAAAATTTGACCGAGGATATATTTCTCCATACTTTATTAATACATCAAAAGGTGAGAAATGTGAATTCCAGGATGCCTATGTTCTGTTGCATGAAAAGAAAATTTCTAGTGTCCAGTCCATTGTACCTGCTCTTGAAATTGCCAATGCTTACTGTAAGCCTTTGGTCATAATTGCTGAAGACATTGATGGAGAAGCTGTAACTACACTCATCCTGAATAGGATAAAGGTTGGTCTTCAGGTTGTGGCAGTCAAAGCTCCAGGGTTTGGTGACAATAGAAAGAACCAGCTTAAAGATACGGTTATTGCTACTGGTGGTACAGTGTTTGGAGAAGAGGGCTGACACTAAATCTTGAAGACGTTCAGCCTCGTGACGTAGGAGAAGTTGGAGAGGTCACTGTGATCAAAGATGATGCCATGCTCTTAAAAGGAAAAGGTAACAAGTCTCAAATTGAAAAATGTGTTCAAGAAATCATTGACCAGTCAGATGTCACAACTAGTGAATACGAAAAGGAAAAACTGAATGGAGAAACTTTCAGATGGAGTAGCTGTGCTGAAGGTTGGTGGGACAAGTGATGTTGAAGTGAATGAAGAGAAAGACAGAGTTACAGGTGCACTTAATGCTACAAGAGCTGCTGTTGAAGAAGGCATTGTTTAGGGACGGGGTTGTGCCCTGCTTCGATGCATTCCAGCCTTGGACTCATTCACTCCAGCTAATGAAGATAAAATAATTGGTGTAGAAATTATTAAAAGAACACTCAAAATTCCAGCAATGACAATTGCTAAGAATGCAGGTATTGATGGATTTTTGATAGCTGAGAAAATTATGCAAAGTTCCTCAGAAGTTGGTTATGATACTGTGTTAGGAGATGTCATGAATATGGTGGAAAAAGACATTATTGACCCAACAAAGGTTGTGAGAACTGCTTTATTGGATGCTGCTGGCATGGCCTCTCTACTAACTACAGCAGCTGTTGTAGTCACAGAAATTCCTAAAGAAGGGAACAGCCCTGGAATGGGTGCAATGTGTGGAATGGGAGGTGGCCTGTTCTAATTCCTAGAATAGTGCTTTACCTTTATTAATGAATTGTGATAGGAAGCCCAAGGCAGTGTTCCTCACCAATAACTTCAGAGAAGTCAGTTGGAGAAAATGAAGAAAAGGCTGGCTGATGTTTAAGAAACCACTATAACCATCAGTTACTGGTTTCAACTGACAAAATACATAATGGTTTACAGCTGTCATCCATGCCTACAGATAATTTAGTTTGTATTTTTGAATAGAAAGATCTTGTACATTCCTGACACTGAGTACAAGAGCCATGTACTGATGTACTGTTTTCAACTTAAATCACTGAGGCATTTTTTAGTAAAAATGAATAGTAGTCTATTCTGTTAAAATCAGGATTTTAGTGCTTGCAACCACCAAATGAGAAGTTAAGCAGCCTTTCTGTGCAGAGTGAGAATAATTGTGTACAAAGTAGAGAAACTTCCAATTATGTGACAACCTTTGTGTACTAAAAATTTGTTTAAAGTTAAAAAAGAAAGACGCAAACATCATGACACTTCACTGTAATTATCTCAGCAGAATCTCTTACATATGAGCAGACATTCCCACATCAAACACAATACAATTTACACACATTAAGAAAACTAGTTCCTCAATGTTATTTATTATCTTGTCAATATTTCACATTTCTCCAATTGTTCCAACCATGGATTCATGGCTGTTGATGTTTCTGGATACATGTTTAATCTAGATTTGCACATCAAATCAGGTTGTCATGTCTCTTAATTTGTTGAGCAAATATTCTTAAGGAAATGTCATGGTACTATGAGAAGAACCTTATTGGGGCTTAGAGTTTGAATTAAGGGACTGGTTGCCATCTTTTTCACGTGTGACTTCATTCCTGATCGATACATTCTTAATGACTACTATGCTTAACATTATTATTATAAAAGTAATACACTCACATTTAAAAACTCACCCATAAAAGAGAGTGAATTTTTCCTACACACTGGTTCCAATCCCAGGAACCACCGATAGCACTGTGGTTTTTCACTTGTTGTCCTCTCTAGATCTCAGTACATTTGTGAGGCCTTGTTAGAGAAGGAGGTGAAATTACTCTGAAATAGGAAAGTCACTGTGAAATGCAGCACCTATGTCCCTGGGGAAGAAGCCACCAAGGCTTAGGGAATATGTGCCTGGTTGTTCAAGGACAGCTGGGCTGACTGTTCCCATGAAGATTCCTATGGTTGCAGCTGCTTCTTTTCTCCTGGCACAGCCCAGTGTGACTCCTTCACAGCTGTGTTCATCCTAGTGATGAAGTGTGTTTGATAAGGACCAATAGAGGGTCATCTTTGTTTTAAAGGTAGGGTTATGATCTTGCTTCAGCAAGGAAGACCATCCACTGGCAGAACCATGGGGCTCTTCACCAAAACCAGAGATGCAGCAATTCTAGGATTTGGGGACATGTCAAGATTTGGTAAAATATACATGACTTTTCTTTTTCTTAATGAGCTAAAAGCAAAGCCAGGTTGTGTGTAAAATGGGAACCATCAAGTCTAACTGACAAATAGACTCACTATGCTGTCTTTTAATGAAACATGACCTGTGCTGTGTCCCCAAACCTCTCTCTATAACTGGGGAGAGAATTTCAGGCTGTTTCTTTGTGGCAAAATGGTTCAGTTCCCCAGGCAAGAGTGGGAAGCCTCATTCTTATAGATAGGCTCCCAGAAAGCAAACTCTCTCATCTCTATGATTTAGAAAACAAAGTTTCTCTGCATTATATCCTCAATGTTAAGTAACAGAAGCAGTTTTACTGGTTCTCAATTCTGGAGGCAGAGCCAGCTTCATGGGCTTGAAGGCAGGGCAGTGACACAGGAATCTGCTCTGAGAAGGGCCGGTACCTGGTGTCAGGCTCTGCTGATAGCTCCCTGACTTTCTTAGTTTTTTCTTTGAACTTGTGTTTTGTAAGTGAAGCTTACTGAGGACAATGGAGCAGGCACATGGGCAGAGTGGCTATGAGGGAAGACAAGGTGGGCAGGCTCAGGCCCAGGGACGTTCTAGAGCTTTGCTGTCCTGAGCATAGGCAATCTTGGAGCAGCCCAGGCACATCTGGACTGGGATGGGAGGTGGCAGCAGCAGCAGCAGCAGCAGGTGTCCTCAGCCCTGGGGTGAATGGAGGGTCTCTGTGTGGAGGCAGCACTGACACCTCTGTGCCTGTGCATTCTCAGAGTCATCCTTGGAGCTTCTGCACAAAGATTTACCCCCTGACCTGAGCACTGAGACAGGAACCATAGGTGCTCAGATAGCAAACTGGGAGGAGAGAAGCACAAAACAAAAGTGTGCCCATGGACATTGCAATAAAGTATACCAGGAAGTTCTTGGAATTCTTCAGAGAGTTTAGAATTCTTTAAGGCATTATCCAAGGCTCAGAAATGGAAATTAAACATGTAATAATAGTCAGATTCAACAGAGAAGGATGCTATATTTGTATAAAACTTCTGATGGGCCAGGCATGGTGGTTCACGCCTGTTATCCCAGCACGTTGTGAGGTTCAGGTCAGAGGATTCCTTGAGGCCAGGTGTTGGATACTAGCTTGGGCAGTATAACCAGACACCATCTCTACAAATAATGATAATAAAGATAATAAAGATTAGCTGGCCACAGTGTCACATGATCGTAGCCTTAGCTTCTTGGGAGGCTGAGGTATGAGGATTACATGAGTCCAGGAGTTTGAGGCTGTAGTGAGCAATGATCATACCACTGCACTCCAGCCTGAAAAATACAGACCTTGTCAAAAAACAAAAAACAAACAAAAAAAAAACCCTTCTGATTAATCAATTATTAACAAGCAGGGCAATTTTAAAAATTAAGTTTTTCTTGTTAATATATACATAGCAATAGAATTCATAAACAGGGGTTTTGAATAAGTTACAAATCATGATGCCATATTGGTCTGCTGTGGGCCTCTGCAACTTACAGAACATGTCAGAAGATGCATCAAAATTCCGCTGGAGAAATTGACACTTAAAATTAGATTCAAATTTACATGAAACTGATTTGTTTAAAGAGTTAAATCTTTTGAGACAAATTGTTTCACAAGAATCACCAGCTCCAGATATACTAAAATCTGTTTCAAAATAATTTATCCACATGTTGTCACAGCTTGGAATATATTCCAGAAACAGTTGCTTCAGCAGATTCTTCCCAAAAGATAAAATGAAGTTGCTCAAGGTATAAAGTTTGTTGTCTTAATATATTATTTGACAGAAAAGTGGGCCAGAAAAATTGTATGATTCATCTAAATCCAATTAATAAAGTAGTATTTTTATTCTATTAAAACTATGAAATTAATTTCTGGTGGAGATTTGTAAGATTCTGTCATTACTCCTGTATAACTATTACATTTTTCAAACAATGAAAAATATTTGTTTGAAAAAGCTTAATATCCTACTGCCTTTCATTACACTTTCTTTTTCTGCTCTTTAAACCATGGTACCCTGCATTTCCATTTCGCACTGAAACTTAGGAATTTTGCAGCCAGCCCTGCTATGGCCATTTTTATATTAGTTATCTTATTAAATCCTCAGAAACAAGCCTGCCAGGTAGGTATTACACAAGTTTACAGAGGCAGGTCCTGGGGCATGGAAAGGTTGGAGGACACGTTCAAGGTCACCTGGCTACTAAGTGGCAAAGATGCAATTTGAAATAAAATCCCCCTCTCTTCAAAGCCCATGTTCCTAACCAGCGCCACACAATCATCATGGTGTCCTGATAACCTCCCCTCTTCAACCTCCTACAACCCCAAAGCTACAGTAACGCTCTGCCTAAAGCCAAAGTCCATGGAGCTACTGTCACCCTCTCCCATCTTCTGAGCTGAGTGGTGAGTCCAGAGCCTGGCCTGGCCTGTTGTTGCAGGAGGTGAGGGAATGAGTGCGCAGTTACTGCCACCTCGTGGCGGCTCGTCTATATGACCCTAAAACGCAGATGTAATCTGTTTCCTGCCTGCCTGAAGCCTGGGTGTGCACCTGAGACTTACAGTAATTTCTTTACCCCTTAACGAACCTATTGAGAGTTCTCACAATTGTACGGATCCTCTCAAAGAATCAGCTTTTATTTACTAATTTTTAATGTTTTTCATGTCCAGTTTCTTTTTATTCACTTTTTCTTTTTCTCTTTTTTTTCTTTTTCTTATTTACTTTGGGTTTAGTTTGTTCCCTTTTCCCTTACTGTTTCTTACAGTGGAATCTTAAATTGTTTATTTGTGAGCTTTTCTGCTTTCTATCATAATAGCATTTAATTATAAATTTGTCTCCAAGAGCCACTTTAGTGGCACTTCCACAAATTTTGGTATGTTATGGTTTCATTTTCTATCAGTTCAACATATTTTCTAAAGTATCTTGTGATTTCTCCTCTGGACCACTTAGAGACATGTTCATTGATGTCCCAATATATGGAGATTTTTCCAGATGACTTTCTGTATTGATAGTTTTGTAAATTCCACTGTAGATAGACACTGTCTTTTGTATAACTTTAAACTATGTTGATTTTTTGAGACGTTTCATAGATTAGTATGAGCTCTATTGGGTAATATTTTAATGCATTCTGCTGTTATTTGGTAGAGTGTTCTATAAATCTCAAATAGATTGTGCTGGATGGTAGCGTTGCTCAAGTCTTCTCTACCTTTACTAATATTTTGTCTGCTTTAAAAAATCTCTTACAGGAAGAGAAGTGTTGAATTGTCTAATTGCAATTGCTAATTTGTCTATTTCTTTAATGTCTATTGATTTTTCTTTAAGAATTTCAAAATTCTGTTATTAGGGGCACACACTGATTTAATATTAATATCTGTTCTTGGTGATGTAACCACTTTATCATTAGGAAAAATATCTCTTCCTATTACTGATAATACCCCTTGCTCTAAAATCTACCCTAATTTATGTCAATGAGCCAGTATAGCCAATCCTATTTTCTTTATACTAATGTTTTCATACTATATCTCTTTCCATCCTTTTATTTTTACTCTAAGTTTGTTCTTAAAGTTTATATATAAAGTGGGTTTTTATAGACAGCGTGTAGTTGGGTCTTGCTTTTTACTGAACTGACAATCTCTCTCTTTAAGGAGCTTCTAGAATGTTCACAGCATGCTCTTTTCATCATATGGAATCAAATTTCTACCTAGCATCTTCCCTTTCTGCCAAAAAACTTATCTTTGCATTTTATAGTACAGACTGGCTGGTGAGGAATTCTCTTAGCTTTTATTGTTGTTACTGGAAAATGCCTTTACTTATTATTTGATTATGTGTTTACCCTTTTTTTAGAAATATACTTTTGCTGGGGTGGATTTCTAAAAGGACATTTTTTTTCTTTCGGCTTTTGAAGATATCACTTATGTTTTGTTCTTCTGTAAGTAATATGTCTCCTTTCAGACTGCTTTTTAGTTTTATTTTTGTTTTTGAGATGCAGTCTCTCTCTGTTACTCAGGCTGGAGTACAGTAGGGTGATCTCGGCTCACTGCCATCTCCGCCTCCTGGGTTCAAGAAATTCTCCTGCCTCAGCTTCTCGAGTAACCTAGGATTATAGGTGCATGCCACCATGCCTGGCTAATTTTTGTATTTTTTTTTTAGTAGAGACAGGGTTTCACCATGTTGGCCAGGCTGGTCTCAAACTGCTGACCTCAGGTGATCCGCTCGCCTTGGCCTCCCAAAGTGCTGGGATTACAGGCATGAGCCGCTGTGCCCGCCCTCAGGCTGCTTTTAAAATTTTATTTTTATTACTGTTTTAAAATAATTTGATTATGATATGTTTCATGTGGTTTTCTTCATGTTTCATGTTTCAACTTGGATGTCTTCATGTGGTAAATTTGTGTGTTTATAGTCTCACCAAATTTGGAAAACAATAGGCCATTCCTTCCTTAGCTCTATCCTCTCTCTCAAAACTTTTTTTTTTTAATTCGAGATGGAGTCTTGCTCTGTCACCCAGGCTGGAGTGCAGTGGCATGATCTCGGCTTACTGCAACCTCTGCCTCCCAGGTTTAAGCGATTCTCCTGCCTCAGCCTCCAGAGTAGCTGGGATTACAGGTGCACGCCACCACACCCAGCTAATTTTTGTATTTTTAGTAGAGATGGGGTTTCACCATATTGGCCAGACTGGTCTTGAACTCCTGACCTTGTGATCCACCCTCCTCAGCCTCTCAAAGTGTTGGGATTACAGGCGTGAGCCACCGCGCCTGGCTGTCTAAACACACATAGTTGCTAGATTGCTTGATGTTTCTGCACAGGTCACTGCTTATTATTTTCCAGCCCTTTTCTCCTCTCTTTGCACTATTTCTTCATTCATTTGTAGTAATATAAACTCAGGTTTACTGATCTTTATTTTGGAATATATGCCACAATCCAATTCATAGTATCTTTTACTCAGATGTTTATTTTTAATCTCTGGAAATTCCATTTGTTTCTTTATATCTCTCACTCATCATGAACAGTTTTTCTCTTCAAACTTGGACATATTTATAACATTTATAATAGCTCATTTATATCTTTTTTTGCTGATCCTAGTATCCTTGTCATTTCTGGATCTGTTTTTACTGAATGATTTTTCTCTTGATTATGACCATATTTTCCTGCATAGCAGCTAATTTTTTATTAGATTCAGTGTGCTATAAAGCACAAATTGTTGAGTGATGGATTTAGTTGTTTTTCTTTGAAGAATGTTAGGCTTTATTCTGTCCCACATTTAAGTTTCTTATAGATCAGTCTGGTCCTTTCAAGAATGGTTTAGAAAAAAATTTGTTAGAGTGGTTGCAGAACAATTTAATCTAGAGCCAAATAGCACTACTACTAATGTGTTAGTTACCCAAGGACTCTGCAGTCTCTCCACTTTGCTAGTGGGAATGAAAATTTTTCCAGCCTTTAGTGCTCCTAAAATTGTTATCCAATCCCTTTTGGGTGTTTTTGTTTGCCTCTAGCCTTGTGAAGTCTTACCCCAAGCGTGCTCACATGAAAACACAGCCCAGGACTGAAGATTTACCATGTGTCCCTGCCCCCACCACCAACACTTCGGGGCCTTGCTTCCTTCTAGGTACCCTCTCTCTGCTATTCTGCCCTGGAAGTGGGGGTGTCCTGTGCTTTGGGAAGTTTGATTTCAGTCTCTTCAATGCTTCAGGATTGCTGGACTTCGTTTGAGTCTTCTTCTGTGTGCTGTGGTCTGCACCCTGCTGCTGTAGTGAGCTGGGGGCAATCGAAAGTCTCACTTAATTGGTCTGTTGCACTGCTTATTATCCAATGTCTGAACACAGCTGTCACGCATCTTGACAGGTTCCCTTTTGTCTGCTGTCAGAGGGAGATTCCCATAGCAGTGAGTCCATTTTGGATGGAAAGTGAGGAGCAGTCTCATCTTTTTGGGCCCTTGAGCCTTTCTTCCTAAGAGCCTTGTTGTATTGTCTTTTCTCCATACATGGAGCCATAACTGGGGTCTGGTGTCAGGTATGAAAAACCACACACTCCATTTGCTGGAATCCTTCTGTGTCAACGTTGAGAGAGCACTAGATAGTTAAACTGCAGTACCTCCAAATCATTTGAATGATTAAAGATAATTCAATCAATAAATCATTTGAATGTACTTCAATTCAATAAATACTTGTTGAGCAGCCTTCATGCTCAGGGCACTTTACAAGCACTACAGGAAGAATTAAGACAAACTCCTTGCTTTTAAGGCTCACAAAATCTAATATGGAGATTGGCAATATGTCAGTGTACACAATGTAAAAACCAAGCAAGGGTTGTAGATGGAGGACTCAAGTCAGAACCCTGTGGTGAACCAGAGGAAAGACTGTAAGCATTTGGGAAATCACCTGTGTTTTTAAGGTGGAGATAAAATGTGAGACAGTCCCTGAAGGACAGTTTAAAGTTTAGAGATGAAGTTGGAGGAGTGAGGCAGACATGAGGTCAACCAGAGCAGAGGCATCCGTGAGAGAAAGCAAAGTGAATATCTGAGGAAGAGCCAGTTTCCTTATTTCTCTGAAGACAAAGTTTTTGGAAGGAATTGGGATAGCCCCTGAGGGATGCATGAAAACCTTAGAGATAGATTTGGTGGAGAGATGCCATTTGGGGTAGAGGGACTGAAAAGGCCCAAGGCTTGGATGACATGAAAGCAAAGGGCATATTCCAAGAGAGTGAATAGTCCAACTTCACTGGGGCATAACATTCACAAAGGAGGAATAGAACCCGGTAACCCTTGGATAATAAGGTCGGGCTCCCTTATAGATTTCTCCAGAGATTCTACTTTCTTTGAATGACAGGTGAGTCCTTAAGATTTTCTGAGTTGTCTGTTTGGAAACAAGTACCAAAATATCCAGATTTAAAAAAAAAAAAATCAAGCTCCTAATTTTTTTTTAAAAAAGAATGTAATTTGATTTTACTTTTATAAACTTTAAGAAGGCATTTCCACACTTTACAACACTCTCGTCATGTTTCAGGGTTCTTATTTCTTTCTTCGGCAGCATTTTCGGCCACGCGTCGAGCACTTGCCGATCTGTTCCTCCTTTGGAAGGCAGGTGAGCACAGCACACCGGCCGCCTCTGACTCTGCAATAATATTTCTGCAATGTGTTTATGATTCCTCCATGACCTGCAATGACAAAATAGCACACACAGAAAGGTTTTAGGAAGGCTTTTAGTACACATACAAGGCTTCTGGAATTCCTCAAATAACTCATCTCTTGCTTTTCTTGTATTCTTTTGTTTCTTTTTCCTTTTTCTATAAAATCAGGAGGAAAATAAAGGTATGACTAAACAACCCATAGACAATGTTTCTAAGGCTGCAGCTCAGCTGTGGACCCACAGTGGCACCGGGGAAGTGGTGTGACCCTGTGACTGCCGCAGGAACAGTGGGGGTGCTGAGGCTGTGGTGTCCTCAGAGGTAGCACAAACATTCCACCTCCAACCACCGCACTTAGTAAAACAGGAGCCTGTGCTTCTATTCTCAGAGTAAATCAATCTTTCCTGCTATATTAAAATTTTATGTCTGATTCATGTCTCATCAGCTGGTATAATAATCTTCCCTTGAAGAGTTGGGGAAAGAGATACCTTTGGGGAGCTATTTAGTTTCTTAATGATTTTTTTTTTTTGAGGTGTACTCTCACCCTGTCACCCAGTCTGGAGTTCAGTGGCATGATCTCGGCTTACTGCAACCTCCGCCTGCCAGGTTTAAGCAATTCTCTGCCTCAGCCTCCCGAGTAGCTGGGATTACAGGTGCCCGCCACCGTGCCCAGATAATTTTTGTATTTTTAGTAGAGACGGGGTTT
This sequence comes from Pan troglodytes, assembly GCF_028858775.2. Classification (NCBI taxonomy): domain Eukaryota; kingdom Metazoa; phylum Chordata; class Mammalia; order Primates; family Hominidae; genus Pan; species Pan troglodytes. The sequence goes on from NC_072405.2 coordinate 19,659,565, forward strand.
CACCATCTTGGCCAGGCTGGTCTTGAACTCCTGACCTCGTGATCTGCCCACCTCGGCCTCCCAAAATGTTGAGATTACAGGCATGAGCCGCCGCACTTGGCCTCTTAATGATTCTTGTCTGAAAAAAAATGGTGATGCCTAGTTCCCATATAACAAATCTGCTTGGTCCAAAGCACTCTGACGGATGGAGAAATACTGACTCTGAATTATATATTCTCAATTAGCTCAATCCTTAGATTTCCCAGCCCATCTTACCTGGAACAGGCACCAAAAACAGGAAGAGCAAAGCAAACAGAAGATAATGGATCCTCATAGCTGCCAGGCTTCACCCCACGCTGAGACTGGATGAAAAGGTGTGCTTGGTCACTTTATAAAGGTTCCAGCCACGGCTGCAATTCTTGTCATATTACAGTGATGACATTATGACATGTTTTCTGATGCATCATTCCAATGCCTCTCGCCATGCAGAACACACCCACTCACTCAGTTAATTAGGAACCCAATGGTAAGGCAGAGCTCCCTATGGATTTGTGGCTGTCCGGGTGCTCTCTGGACTCCAGGGGCTTGTCTGGGTGTGGGTCGGATTGGGGTGTGGGTACAGATAGGGCTGGCATGGGCAAGAATGCCCCCTTTGGAGAATAGTCTCAGGGCATGTGACTAGGGGCTGACTTGTCTGTACTTTGCTACTTTGGAGCTTTTTTCCTCTTCCTAAAATGCTGGGAGAGTCTAAGACCCTCCTGGGGACCAAATAAATCCAGCCCTGGACATATTCAATACCTGGCAATAGGACTGGCTTTTTGGTAGTGAGGTAAGGGAGGAAAATGGGCTACATTCAAGGTTAGCTGACCGCCTGGCCCTTGGCCTATGATGGGGTGCTATAATTTGAGTGAAACATGTCTCATTCTTTCATTTTTTTTTTTTTTTTTGAGAGACAGAGTCTCACTTTGTTGTGCAGGCTGGAGTGCAGTGGCATGATTACAGCTCACAGCAGCTTGAGCTGTCAGGCTCAAGAGGTCCTCCCACTTCAGCCCCCTGAGTAGCTGGGACCACAAACGCATACCTCCACACATGGCTAGATTTTAAATTTTCTGTAGAAAATAAAATGGGGTCTCACTATGCTGCCCAGACTGGTTTCAAGCCCAGATGTGAACTCCTGGGCTCAAGCAATCCTCCTGCTTCAGCCTCCTAAATTGCTGGGATTACTGGTATGAGCCACTGTGTGCGGCCCATGTCCGATTCTTCATCATTGTCTAAAACCTACCAAATTTATGAGTAAAGAAGGTGTTTAATTTTACTTCATCAGAGAAAGAGGATGCTGGGATGATAGATTTAATAGACTGGCATCTCCTCCTAGTCAATGACTGTCCCTGTGCAAAAGAGGGGCTTCAGAATAGACATTTAAGACCTCAAGTTACTCTTGACTCAGGAGCATTCAAGGCAGTCCAGGGGCCAGATGATTTCCCCTGCATATAGATTCAACGTTTAGAGGGAAAAATGCTAAAAAAGAAAAAAAAAAACAGCTATTAAACTTAAATGTTCAGGAATCCAATGGATGGGTTGTATTTGGTTGACTATCAATTGGGAACTAAGTAAGTCAATGACAATTCAATTGGGAGCTGAAGTCACCGTGATGTCTCCTAGCTGCTGCTTCGTGTGAATGCAATTATAACGGATCCACTAAGGATCAAGGGTGTGTTAGTTCTGGGAGTGTGTGTTCAGAATTTGGGTGCACCACACCTGTCAGATTCAGTAAGAAAACTCTGAACACATACTATAGGAAGGGACAAGTATCATGTTTTCAGCATAGGTGAGGGTGAAGTGGATGAGATACCAAGAGGGACCAGTCTTGGTTCTTTCTCTCCAGAAGCTCCATGTAGGGCCAGGTAGATGGGCAGACAGTCAAATGATAAATTTAGGATGGATTCTAATGGGAGTCATAGGAAGATTTCAAGCACAGGGCTGCAGAAACGTAGAAGAAAGATAACTCATCATAACTCAAAGATAACTCTTTGAGCCAAGAGTGGAGCTCAATCAGCAGATTTAAGACTTTAGATATGTAGATGCTTCTTTTTAAAATCTAACTTTCCTCTCAAGTTCATGATTTCAGACGAAGCAATTGGAGATATTTATAAATGGGGGAAGGAGGTGAGTGTGGGTGGGATGGGTGCTGACTTCACAGTCTTACTATGTCAGAGATAACGATGGCATTGGGTGTTGTAGAGGATTAGCACCAGCCCTCAGCCTGGGGTGAAGACAGTCAGACGCTGGAGATGACTTGCTTTTCCACATGGAGAATAGACTTCCACAGGTGAACCCCTGGTCTAACCTGTTCCTTCATAGACTGGGAGGCATTTTTATGGCAACACCACTATTTCATAAAGGTTCCTTGGGGAGGAAAAAGTGCCACTTTTTCTTGTCAACTAATTTGGGAGCTGGAAATTGGAGATTGGGCTGTGACAATCAGCCTTTTCAAGTTTGGACATACTCCAGACACACAAAATCCGTTTTGAGAGGGACTTACGTGTTTTAAGAAAATTATAAAAGTAATGCATTTTTATGGTAAAATTTCAAACAATAGAAGAGAGAGACTGTGTAATTTACTTCTCTACTCCAGGGAGCCACTGATAACTGTGAATTGCCCTCTTTTTGGCTTATTATAATCCTTTTCATGTCATAAATACTTTTAGCCTCTCAAATGATAACAAGTACACGTGTGCTGTCTAATAGTTGGGTGAATAGATTCATGTGTCTGAAGCCTCACAACACTAACGAGAGCTGGGTCTTGTCACTCCCTGCCCCTGGGCTCTGAGTCACAGCGCTTGGAACTGCAGATCCTGCAAATTTTTGTACCCATGTGCTTGGTTTCCTTGTAGCTCTCACAGCCAGCATTTCGACAATTTTGATTAGGTTGAGCGAGGAAGAGAAAATTTAGTTATTTATCACCTTTGTTCATGTCAGACTTTCCTTTAATTATTATTTTTTAAATCCTGTTCTTAAAATGTGGAGCCGAGATGTGATTGGTCCAAGTTTGTGGCTGAAGGGCAGAGCTATGTAGAAGACAAACACCAGGTCTGAAGTGAGGCGTCACTGGGCCATCACTCAGCCCTACTGTGTATGGCGTGGGTTTACCTGAATAAATTACCTAAGCTCTGTGAGCATCTGTAACTCAGCAACAAAGCACAGAGAGCAGTACATTTCCTGTTTAGGTCACAGTGAAAGCCCTATGAGTTAATGGTGTGAAATTGACTTGTACATTGCAAATTACCATGTGACCCATGTATCACCCAAGTATCACCCACGTGACCCTCGGTTAACGATATCAAGACTCTGGCATGGGCTCCCAGCACGGGAATCCAGGATGTCAACTCTTCTTCATCTTGACATAGTCTAAGATGAAGTTTGGCTGAGCCATTCTCCTTTGCAGCCATTAATCTTGTCACAACCACCATTATATAAGTTATACAAATAAAGGCAGACATTTTTCCAATTTTATAGATGAGGACACTGAGGCTCAGAGAGGTTGAATGACATGCTGTAGTGAATGGCAGCATTGTGACCTGAAGCCAGGATGTCCAGTCATTTCTCTGCCTGCTCTCAGAGTCATCCCTTGACTACTGGTAGTCTACACTCATGTGTAGTGGTCTATACTTAGGTGTGTACCCTTTTCCATCACCCCATTGTCCCTAAATTCTTTGCATCCTAGCGTCTCAAGAAATCTGTCCAAACTACTCTTCCTAAGTCCAGCCAAGCCTTTTACATCCCCAGCTCAGTGAGTTTTTTGTCTGTAATCTTCCAACCTGACCATTTTGCAACATGTGCCTCATAAGGCCACTTTCAGAAACCTATCCCTCGATTTCAATTCAACGTCCAGAGAACTTCATGGACATCTGCTCTGTATTAGGGTCTTAGGACCTGGTGCTGTGCAGGAAAGAAAGATAAACAATATTCACCCTCTAGGCTCTGAATTTTCACTATTTCCCAGTCTAATGGAAAAAGATACAAGCTGACAGTAACACGATATAACAGACATCCGCTTTCCATTGTCTCCTCCTATCCTTCCCATTACTGCCTTTGATTCATCATGGAACTTTTCCTCCTTCTCCTGTCCCTGAAGTCCCCAAAAGGGAGCATCTTCAAGAATTTAACATTTTCATGGCAATCATAATGATGATGATGATAATGATCCTCCTCCTCATGATCATCGTCAAGTCATTGTAACAGATTTATTGAGTACATATTATGTTCTAGACACTGTGCTAAGCAATTTACTTGCATTTATTTCATTTGAATCATGCAGTAATTTAATAATGTTGATACACTTATCTGCATTTCCCAAATGGGGAAAGGCCTGTTGATGCTCCCATGCTCCTAACTGTATTCCAGATGCTTACTCGTGGGCCTCTGCTGGCTTCATATGATCTTTGGGATGTGGTTATCTATGCCTGCATGCAGCTACCTTCCATCTTCATCTCTAGTCTGGACCATTTCCCCAATGTTCTCAACCAATCTTTACATCACTTTTTCTGTAAATATCAACTTCACTCTCCAGATTGCTTGGTGATAGATGCTGGAAACTAGATTCTTTCTGACTCTTCTTTCTTTTTTTTTTTTTTTTTTGAGACAGAATCTCACCCCGTCTCCCAGGCTGGAGTGAAGTGGCGCAGTCTTGGCTCACTGCAACCTTCACCTCCCGGGTTCAAGCGATTCTCCCACCTCAGCCTCCCAAATAGCTGGGACTATAAGTTTGTGCCTCCATGCCCAGCTAATTTTTGTATTTTTAGTAGAGACAGGGTTGCACCACATTGGCCAGGCTGGTCTTGAACTCCTGATCTCCAGGGACCTGCCCTCCTCGGGCTCCCAAAGTGCTGGGTTTACAGGCATCAGCCAATTCTTTCTACAAAGTGGTTTGCATAATTTTCAGGGACCAACGCAAATACCAGTTCCTCATGATCACAGTCACCCCAGTTGAAAGTGATCCCTCCCTCCTCTGCAGTTCTGCAGAGCGCATTTTGCATGACACTTGGAGCTTCTACCAAGTTCCATAATGAATGCCATATACTATTTGTGAACATTTCTTATTATCTTTAATAGATGGTGTCTTTTCATTTATGTCCTTATGTTAATGAGAAAGTACATACTCAAGTCCTATGTTGCTTTCACCCTTTAGATAATAAGAATTATTTTCAAATCCTAGAGTATCTCCTAGGATGCTCAGGATGAATATCACAAAGAAGAAATACTTCCAGAAGAGCAAGGAAATAGGGAGAGAACACTAGCAGCTAATGCAAAGACAACAAATGATTTACAACATGAGAACAATCTGAACACACTTATGGTTTAACAAAACATAAATAAATTCGTGAGATACTGAGTGTGGCAGGCAGCCACTGCAATGGCCCCCAGTAACCCTTGCCTTTAGGGAATGCTGGTATCATGCTTTGGTGCAGATATGATATGGAGGGTGGAGCAGAGGCTTACGAGACTGAAGGCCAGAAGACCAAGAGCTGAACTCAGGGCTGCTGTGTTTTGGATGCCAGTGGGAGAAAGGCAGACCTGAGTGCCAGAGCCATCTAGAAGAAGCAATCAAGAGTTAATACAATGGTTGAGCATGAGAGAAGGAATTAAGAGAGGAGGCAGCCTAGGGATACTGTTCAGGGGACAGGGTAGGTGGCGGTCCCATCAATTAGAATTAAAGTGGTGATGCCAGCAGGCACTGAGGGAGACATGCTATGGAGAGAGAGCCAGGCTTAACATATGGCATCTTTTTAAAACAGGCTCAAACTAGTTTAGGAATTTATAGGCTTAGCAGTGATGTGGGGTTGCATGCCTTTCCCAGAGTTTCTAAAATCATGCTTGACAAGATGGGGACTGACTCTCCTAATTCCTATAGGCAAAATCAAGGAGGGGATAAGTGTATGAGAAATTCATATAAAGCTACCCTAAAGACATTTTTCTACCCATTTGGCAGCAATATTTTCGCCACAAATAGAATGAAGTGCGTAATAGTACCTCACCTTCTGTTTAGCCTGTGTAACTCCAACCAGGTTCTTTCTATTTAATCATGGCCCTGTCCCAGTAAAAACACACCCTATACTACCTCTGGCCACCAGCCTACACAGTTCTGATGGCTGCTTCCTCAGGGAGGACTTTTAGGGGACAGATGGCTCTTACAAAACAATCATGAGGTCAACTCATCAATGGGCTGGCAGCAGAGGTGGGGAAGTGATGCATCCAAGGCAAAAGGTGTGACCCAGGGGACTTTTTTGTTAAAACAGGTCATCTGCCACTATCCTTTCTTCAGAACTGGTAATTGAGATGAGCCTATTGACTGATGTGGTAATAGGCCATGGATGACTATTAAATGATTTGCACATGGTGGCTAGTATCTATGGAGCTGTTATTACGTACCTGGCATGGCAATTGGTGCTTTAATGCATTTCTCTGACAAAAAAAGGCATAAAGTAGGTATCAGAATTTTTACTTAAGGAGAAGGAGGAGGCACAGTGGCTCACACCTGTAATCCTAGCACTTTGGGAGGTCAAGGTGGGTGGATCACCTGAGGTCAAGAGTTTGAGACAAGCCTGGCCAACATGGTGAAACCCCGTGTCTATTGAAAATACAAAAATTAGCTGGAAGTGGTGGTGGGCACCTGTAATCTTAGCTACTTGGGAGGCTGAGGCAGAAAAGTTGCTTGAACCTGGGAGGTGGAGGTTGCAGTGAGCCCAGATCACACCATTGCACTCCAGCCTGGGTGACAGCAAAACTCTGTTTCAAAAAAAAAAAAAAAGATTAGGAAACTAAGGCTAAGACAAATGAAATAACTTTCTAAAATTTGAAGCCCAGGACCATCAGGCTCACAGATTATGCTAACTACTTGCTTTATTATTCAGGTTATTGTAGTTATATTTTATATCAATGTTTCTGTCAAAGGTTTTTGGTGTGGGGTTTCCCAGTGGAAAGGTAAATGATTATATGTGGTGGAGAATAAATGAGAGAGGGCTTGGGGAATGGAAGCTACACCTCACCCACTTGGCTCAGACCACAAGGCTACTCCTGTTTTGAGAATTTCCAGCTAACTGCCTTATAAAATTACATAGCATGGTATTTATGGTGCTAGAGCACCAAGAAAAATTCAATAAAATGATGAATTTGACATCTCTGACTCAATCTCCTCTTCCCTATTTTTCAAGAGGTTTTATGATTGCGTATATTAGGGGCCAGCAAACCTTTTCTGTAAAGGGCTAGACAGTAAATATTTCTAGGCATTGCTGGCCATGTGGCTTCTGTTGCAACTACTTAATTCTGCAGCTATAGTACAGAAGCAGTCATAAACAATACATAAACAAATGGCCGTGGCTTTGTTCCAATAAAAATGTATTTATAAAACTGGGTGGCAACTGGATTTAGCCAGTAGTCCATAGTTTTCTGATCCCTGGCATAAATTTATGAGACACTGAGTGTGGCAGGAAGCCTCTACGATTGCTGCCAAGGATTCCTGTCTTTGTGAAATGCTGTTATTCATGCTCTGGTGTAAGCCGCTCCTTTTGATTATGAGCTGGCCTCATTCACTCATTTCTAATAAATAGATTATAAGTCTATGAAGCAATAGATTATAACCTAATCTCAGAAGTCATGAGAGTAAGCTATAAAAAGGCTGTGGGTTCAGTTTTGGATGCCTTCTCACTCTTCTTGCTCTTGTGGAAGCCTGCTTCCATGTTTTGAGTCGCCCTATGGAGAGACCTACAAGGCAATGAACTGAGGGGCTTCTCTGGCCAACAGCTAGGCAGTCACTAAGGCTCTTAATATACCAGCCCACAGGGAACTAACTCCCTCCAATAACCATGTGAGTGAGTTTATGGAAGTAGATCCTTCCCTGTGTAGGCTTCAGATACAACTGCAGCCCTGGCTGACAGCTTAACTGCGACTTCATGACTGAGCTTGATCTAGAAGCACCCAGCTGGGCCATGCCTGGTTTCTACAATCCACAGAATGTGTGAGATAACAATGTTTCTCGTTTTCATCCACTAATTTTTGGGATAATTTGTTATGTAGCAATGGATAACAAATATAGTGAGGTATAGTGCAAAGAATGGAAGAGATTTAGAGACCTATGTTTCAATCCCAGTTTTTTTACAAATTTACTACGTAAATTTAGACTAACTGTTGACCAAGTCTAGCCCTTCCATTTTTTATTCTGCCTACAAAAGGGAAAGGAATCATGGATTTCTGAGGTCATTACAGGTCTAAGTCTTCATGGTTCATTGAATTGAGTCAAGCTGATTCCTGCGTCTAAACCAGAGTCTTGAATTGGAAGCCCATGAGTAAAATATAGTCCATCGACGTATTTTGATATTAGGTGTCAACATTTAAAAAACTAAAAATTTTGTATAAAAATTCAGTTTTCTGACTTCCTCAGAAAAATTCAATGATTAAACCACCAGGGCCCACGTTTCTACATGTAACACTAAGATTTATCCAAAAATCTCTTGTCCCGTTACATCACAGGTCCCCAACCTCTGGGCCATGGACCAGTACCAGTCCCTGGACTGTTAGGAACTGTGCCACACAGCATGAGGTGGGTGACAGGCAAGTGAGCGAAGCTTCATCTGTATTTAAAGCTGCTCCTCATCACTTGCATTACCACCTGAGCCCCACCTCCTGTCAGATAAGTGGCAGCATTAGATTCTCATAGGAGTGCGGACCCTATTGTGAACTGTGCGTGCCAGGGATCTAGGTTGCATGTTTCTTATAAGAATCTAATGCCTGATGATCTGTCACTCTCTCCTATCACCCCCAGATAGAGCTCTTTAGTTGCAGGAAAACAAGCTCAGGGCTCCCACTGATTCTACACTATGATGAGTTGTATAATTATTTCACTGTATGTTACAATGTAATAATAGAAATAAAGTGCACAATAAATGTAATGCACTTGAATCATTCCAAAACCATCTCCCCCACCTTGGTCCATGGAAAAATTGTCTTCTACAAAGCTAGTCCCTGGTGCCAAAAAGGTTGGGGACAGCTTCTTTACATAGTACATGAGTGCTCCAATGCACTGCAGTAGCCAATTCCTTAATATCTCTCACTGGCCTGGCTCTGATGGACTTTGGGGAACCACTTGAATGATGCTTATTTTGAGATCTTCCCTAAAACAGAGAAATTATGTTCTTTTACCATCTGCTTGTATCTTGGGTCCAGGACACTGGCCAATTTTTAGTTCAATATGGCCTTTGCAAAGTTCTGTGATGTGATAACATCTAGATCCACAAGTCCCGCTCACGCAAACTTCAGGGAAATCCCAGATCAGAGCCACATATTCTTATGTTAGAACATTAGAGCTCTTATGTTCTTCTCTCTCTTCCTTACATCTAGAATACATCTTATCCCTCCCTCTTTACAGAAAAAGACACACACTTCTACATACACACAGACATTTCTAGTTTCATACCATTGTGGTTGGTAAAACATACTTCATATGATGTTAATCTTCTTAAATTTGTTAACTTGTTTTGTGGCCTCACATGTTATCTACTCTGGAGAATATTCTACGTGCCATTGAGAAGAATGTGTATTCTGCTGTTGAATAGAATGTTCAGTATATGTCTGTCAGGTCCGTTTGGTCTTTAGTGTTGTTCAAGTCCACTGTTTCTTTATTGTGTTTCTTTCTAGATGACATATCCAATGTTGAAAGTGGGGTGTTGAAGTCTCTGATATTACTGAATTGCTGTTACTCCTTTCAGTTCTCTAAATCTTTGCTTTATATATTTATAATTGTTTTATTTTCTTGATGAATTGACCACTTTATCATTATATAATAACTTTATTTGTCTCTTGTTACAGTTTTTGACTTAAAGTCTCTTTTATCTGATGTAGGAACAGCCACTCTTGCTCTTTTTGATTACCACTGGCATGGAATATTTTTCCCATCCCTTTACTTTCAGCCAATGTGAGGCCTTCTAGCTAAAGTGAGTCTGTTGTAGACAGCATATAGTTGGACCTTGCTTTTTGATACATTCAACCACTTTACATGTTTTGATTAGAAAATTTAATCCATTTACATTCAAAGTGATAGGTAATGACTTACTATTGTCATGTTGTTAATTGTTTTTCTTTAGTGTTTGTAGTTACTTTGCTTATAAAATCAATGCACTATTTTTTTTCTCTTTGTTAACTTCAGATCTCAGAGTGTATTTAAGAATATCACATCTTTGAGCAGTTGCCCATTAATTCAATCTCAAAACTGAGCATCTTCTTTAAGTCAGACTTTGAGTTCCTCATGCCATTCTGTGCAATGGCAAACCAAAAATGTGTTTTAGTTTTTCTCAAAAACACAATGAAATCTCTTTATCTAGTTTTTGGAGACGGAAGATTATAGGAGTGGAAATCAGTACCCTCCTCTTCTCTATTCATCTCTGATACGAGCATGTGCACAGAGGTGGTTTTTGGCATTTCTCCATTTCCTGGGGACAGCTTCTTTGAAAAGGAAGTCTTTTTCTCTATTTTTATTTCCATAAAGGCTACTCAGCCAAATAAATGAGATAGCTGTTTCTTTCCCTACCCTGCAATCTATTTGTTCTTTTTTCAAGGTTCCAACTTCTTCTTACCTTTTTTTCCTTTTTTCCAGGAAGAAAAAAAATATTTAATTTGATCCTAACTTGAAGAATCCAGGTTCAACACCTCCTGAGATACAAAAAGAGGGTGACAGTGTACCTTAATGATCCAAGAAGGCATGAGGTGGAGCAGGAAAGAAATCAAATGCTACTTTGGTGAACAATGAGATCCTAGCTCTTGGGGAGGTGAGAAGCATCTGAGTACTCAGGGAAATATTTCTTTCTTCACTTGGGGTTGAGACTGTACTGTCCTCAGAACCTAACATTTGTCCTGGGGAGTTGTACAGATGTTCTATCTAACAGGTTCATGAGCTAAGATATAAGTTTGTTGGCACTCACCCTGGTGGGCATGCATGGAGACAGCCTGAGGGTTGGACCAGTACCCAGTAGACAAGGCATTTTAGAGAACTCAGCCCCTCAGGCCTAATGTTCTCTGGAGCTTGGGTGTCACTAGATACCCATGATATTCCTGCTGCTATTCTCAGTGACTGCTCCAGCCTGTTTAAGCGAAGGGAAAGAGGTGCTGGAACAATCAAGTGGTGTCCTCACTGCTGGCAGGTGGGAGGGAGGGAGCAAAGGAGAGCAGTGAAGCAAGACTGCACTCCCAAGCAGTGAAGGAGAGAAGGAGGGTGAATGAAGGAGGAGGACAACTTGGGGTCAAGAGACTGAGGCTGGAACATGTAAGAGCCCACTGGCCTTTTAAAGGACCTAAGCAAAGAAACTTCCCTTTTGGAATCTGGGAAAAGCATTAATTTTCCAGACTTTAATTTGTTGCCCTTCTTTGATGAAATCTCCAGAAACTTTGATAAAATGTTCTGTTTGTACTGCATAGGTCTCGTACAAAAGTGTGAGGGAGTTTGAGGGAACTTTTGGTCAGGGGAGGGTGACTGTGGTCCACTGCAACCCTCCTGTGTGCTCCTGGAGAGAGGGCATCACCTTTTACATGGAGGTGACCACAGCAGAAGACCATGACCCCCAGCAGGGCCTCGGTTCCAGGCAACGCTCACAACACATAGGAGGACCCAGAAACACTTTGTTCAGGAAGAACCACAACTCTGTACTTCAAGCAATGGTTCTGGGCTCTGGATGCAGAATGAACACAATGAGGTATCTTAATAATAACAGCTAAAGATCCACCCCAGACAAGGAAGTCACGTCACTGCAGGAGGTGCCTTGGCATAATATTTAATTTTCAAAAGCAGCCGAGATGGGGATGAGAACCAGAGGATTAGAGGAAGATGACTCCTTAAGGATGAGGACACTCATCTGGCTTAGAGACACAACCTGGCCTGTAGCTGATACCGTCTGCACCTCAGGCTCCTCCCTGTAACAACAACTCAGTGACAATGGTAAACTCAAATGTGAAGCTTTTCCAGTTCCTTTGGTTTTGCTCACCTGTGACGTGCACCACACCTAGCATCGAACATCGCAGCTGAATATTCAGTCCTGTGAGTCACCGTGACTCTGCCATCAGCTGGTCAGGCAGATGAGAATTCCAGGAAGCCCGAGGCTGGCGCATCCCCCTGCCGGGAAGGGACCTAGCCTTTGCCCTGTCTCGTGGTGTGAATGTGCATTCCTGGTGCTGAGATTGCCCAGCCACCTTTACTCCCAGTCATGCTAGAGTCTGCCAGGCTTTCCTCACCTGGAGGAGGACACGTGAGTCTTGTGGGAGGAATTGGATAGAAAGACACCCCCCTTTAGGGGAAGAAGGATGGAGAAGCACAATGATGGCAAAATGCTGCCTTCCAAGACTTCTTCAGCTGTAGCAACTTTCCCCACTTCCAGGCACTACCACATGCCTGGTCAATCCTACAGAGAGGCTGAGAGTCTCTTTGTCACCTGGTCCCCCCATTGCTGCCCCTCTACCCGGCCTTGCAGCTGATGCTTCCCTCCATGGGCTCCCCCACCCAGGATCTAGGCACTGAGTCAACTGGGAGGCAGGAAGGGAGGACAGAGTCCCTTTGACTCTCCCCACATTCTGGTGGGGCTGATCTGTCACTCTTCCGGGTGCCAGCCACTGGGCTAGTCCTTAACTTCCTTCCTTCATTTCTTCCTTCCTTACTCCCACTTTCATTCCTCCCTCCGTTTCCTCCTTCTTTCCACAAACATAGGCATCGAGCTAAATATTCAGGAAAATAAATGGTGCACAGGTCACAGGCTCTGGGTGGCACAGGAGTCTGTAGAGGACAGCAGACACAGGAGGCAGTTGAATGGTGACAGACTCCAGCTCCAGGTGGGCCCAGCAGTGGAGGAGTCACAGGAGCGGCAGCCAGCCACATTCGGGCCTGAGTGTCAGCTTCCCGGAGAAAGTGTAGTCAGAGCTGCAAGCTAAAGGGTGAACTGGGGAAAATGTGAGCAACGTCCCAGGTGTAGGAACCAGAGGGTACAAAACTGGAAAATAAAAAGCATGTGAGTTCAGGAATTTAAAATACCTTGGGGCTGGAAGTGGTGGCTCAACACCTAAAAAAACTAGCAGTGTGCAATGGTGCATGCCTGTGGTCCCAGGTATTTGGGAGGCTAAGGTGGGAGGAGCACTTGAGCCCAGGAGGTGGAGGCTGCAATAAGCGGTAACAGTGCCACTGCACTCCAGCCTGAGCAACAGAGTGAGTCCCTGTTTCAAGAAACAACAACAAGAAAAAATACTTTGGGCTGGTTGGAGATGAACAAGGCAGCAGTTCTGGCTGGGGAGTTTAGCAGGGGCTTCTATACAAGGGGTCTTGGGGACCCTATTGGGAAGTTTGGGGCTAACCAGGAGGACAGTGAGCAGCTTGTGATGGGGTTTAGGCAGTCAATGCGGGGGTCAGACTAGGCTTCAGGACAGTCAGCCTGGTACCTAGGGAGGCCTGGGAGCACCAGGCTCAGCGTCAGGGAGGCTCTTGACCTCCTTCCTGTCTGGTGCCCATCGCCCCTTTACGGGCCACCTGGCTTTGGTTTGGATGTCTCCATCTTGCTTTTAGACCAAAACCAGTGGCTGAATCCATGCCCAGGGCCTGGGACCTGGCTTTGCTCTCTGCTGGCCTCCCTGTGCTTGCTCATTGAGTCTTTCCCACTTGTCATTTTCAGTTTCCATGCTGTACCCAGGATCCTACCATAGGAAGGAAGCCAGTTCGCTCTGCTACATTGAATTTATGCTTCTCTCTTGCTTTTCTGCACCATGCAGACCCACTCGGGGACCAGGGGAGCCTCCTGTAGTGATGGGTCTTATGTCTGAGCCTGACCCTTCTCTCTCCCTGCAGCCCTGCATTGGAGTCCCAGGACACGAGAAGCTGGCAATTCAAGGCCTGACAACAGGCTTAAGCCAGTGTCTAGAGGCATGGAACTGTGCCTCTAGTTCCATTTATATTTTTGAGTGGGAAATATGATGAACAGTGGATTCAAACCTCTCCTTGGAAGTTCAAATGACAGGAGGAGAAGCCTGCTATGCTAACATGGATCAAAGGGATGGAGACTTTTGAGTGTAAAATCATCCACCAGCTTCTCCCAATACCCACTGCTGGGACAGACACAAATCTCCCTCCTTCCAGGACCATCTTGCCAGGCTCCTGTCTGCTTCCTTCTCCTGAGACAGGGCAGGGGTCCCTTATCTCTTAGTCTTGAGGTGAGCTGTGAAATACCTTGAGATGGCTTCCCAGAGCGGCATGGAGCAAAGCTCACAAGTCATTTTCCACCTTGCCCAAATCCAGGAACACATGCATTTCGCAGAAACCCCAACTCCTTTCACACATTCCCACCACAGCGAGAATAGGAGACTCCGCCCCTTTCTTCCACTTTACCAGCTGTGTGCTCTTGGGCAAGTTTCTTAACTTGGGTGAGTTTCCACTTCTTCATGTCCAAGTAATAATAACCACTTCATTGCAGATCAAGTGTAAAACATAAAAAGCAATTCTTAACGCATGGTCTTCTGTTATCCTTGTTATGACCACAGTGATTGTCACAAGCACTATTTATTAAGAGAGGGAGAGCTAGAAGTGACGTTGTGGGTGAACAGCATGTCTCCTATATTCTATGGCATAGGAACCATGTGGCATAAGGGAAAGTGCACCAGGTTGGGGGCCCATCAGGGTCCACCATTAACTTGCTTCGTGCAGACATGCCTCTTAAACCTTAAAATAGACATGGTAAAAGTCTGCTGGCTCCCGGCTGTGTGGCTCTGGGTAAGTGACTTCACATTTCTGAGTCTTAAGTATCTCATCTGCAGTGTAGGCATATTCATGCCACTCCATAGATGACCTGGGATCAATGCATGGGCAGTGCTCGGCATAGAAGCTGGAGTGGAGAAAGCATTCAGTAAGCTCCAACGAGCTGGGAGAGGTGGTGTTGCTAGGTCTACCTGCAGGAGGTACTTGGACCCCTGGGAGTTTAGCAGCAGAGTTCTTCTATACCTGTATGCTGGACAGATCTGGTCTGAGCTCTCCATCTGCCTGGGCCTTGTCTGTGCCGGCGCTTGTGTCCCATCCCAGGGGCCTCCCTCTGGGTAACCACAGTGACCACGAAGCCCTTGCTAGCCTGTCTATAGGGTGGGCTACTCCTTTGTGTGCATTCTCAGATTTAGGCAGGACAGGCACATGTTTCCCTGCAGGCGAGACCTGTGACTAAGCTTCCAGTGGAGTCACCTGTAGAACAATCTGCAGGTGATCTAACACACCCATGGCATCCCATGGGGAGGAATCTTGGAAAAAGCTTGAACCTCTGGCATCCCGCCATCCCGAGGACCGTCAGGATTTTAGAGATGCCATTTATGGTCTTCTCAGTGTGGCGGACCCTTGCTTCTCTGCAGAGTGAGGGAGGAAGCCGAGGACCTTGGGTGAATTTCTTTTATAATTTTGGGTGAATTTCTTAATTCATTCCGAACAGATGACATTATTTGTGTGCATAGAGGGGGATGTGGAAGGCAATTCCAAAAGAGGAATTTTAGTATTCTGAGGTATTGCAGTGTTATTGTTAAAGCACATAGCCTATGGTCCTGCAAGAGTAGTATTTTGAAAGGTTTCCTTCTTTGTTTTGTTAAAAATCCATCTTACCCCTTTATTGTTGCAGTATGTTAACAGAGAGCCATTTTCAAGTGGTCGATAATCAGCCTGGGAGAGCTATGCTGCCCGTCTCTGCCTCATGTGAGGAAGGATAGGGGCTTGGAGGAGTTTCGGTGGGATGGACCTGCTCATATCGCCCAGCACAGGATTGTCATGGGGGTGGGATTTGGTGATAATAAATCACCTTTAGAGATGGGTGGCAGGACAAGAGCCTCACCTTTCTGTGACGATTATTCACATTCAAGTGTTCCAAGAGGTGGCAAGACAGGCCTGACTGCCTTGATCTGAAGAGCCCAGACCAACTCTAAAAGGTTTAGACTTTGAGCTTATGTGGGAGATTGGCTCATGCATGGGTGGTTTAAAAATCCATTCTAGGCCAGTCGCGGTGGGTGATGCCTGTAATCCCAGCACTTTGGGAGGCCAAGGAGGGTGGATCACCTGAGGTCAGGAGTTCGAGACCAGCTGGCCAACATGGTGAAACACCGTCTCTACTAAAAATTTAAAAACTAGCCAGGTTCAGGTGCGCACATCTGTAATTCCAACTACTTGGGAAGGTTGAGGCAGGAGTATCCCTTGAACCTGGGAGGCGGAGGTTGCGGTGAGCCAAGATTGCACCATTGCACTCCAGCCTGGGTGACGGAGTGAGACTCAGTCTAAAAAAAAAAAAAAAAAAAAAAAAAAAAAAAAAAAAAAATCCATTCTGGCTATAATTGCATAGTGAGACACTATGTGTAAATTATACATGTATCTGCATGTGTGTATTTTAGTCACTAAATTACTCCACCTGTATGATGTTAAAATGCAATATGTACTCTTTCCAGGTTGACAACTATCTCAAATCACATTTGCTGTATCTTATTTGAATCAAGAAGATTCAATTATTAGTTAATAAAATGAATCACCTGTACAGTCCCAATACTGTATGGTTCATAAGGAATTTCGTGTATCCTTTGTTTTCAAAATCAAAGAGCAAACAGCGTGTGTTCAAATTATCAAGGAAGGGCCAAAGCTCAGTGAGGTCAAGGACGGCAGACATAGGACAAGGACGCAGGCATTTTCATTCCTAGTTCAGGGCTTTTTCCAGGATGCCATGAGGCTCACTGGGGCATGGCTTCAATTTAGTGACATCCTGGGTCCCTTTTCTGTCTATGATTCCATGAGGGAGGGACAGAAGATACACATGTCATGCTGTCAGAGGCAGATGCTCAGTGTGGAGACTCAGGGGCCAGGGGACTCTTCACTTCTCCAGCCCCAACACATCGAGCCTCCCTGTTAGCTCTGCTGCCTCCTGTGGGGTAAGTGTTAAGCCCCTGAAAATGAAGGGGTTACAAGTTCTGTTGTGAAGCCCTATAATAAAGGAGAGCTAATAAAGGCTTTGCCCCACCTTCTGACCGATTGTAGAGACGAGTACCCCAATGGGACGGGGAGTGGCTGGAATGAGGAGAGGAAGAAGGCGGTGAAACCAGGGGATCGTGAGAGATAAGACAAGGATGCGGGCTTCAGGCTGTGACTAGGATGTGGCCGCGATCGCAGTGGGGTTTCCCAGCATCCCCTGGTGAAATCTGCCCCAGTGCTTGGATTAAAAAGGACAGTAGTGGTACACTGAAGAAGACCAGTGTTTGAGGCTTAGGTTAATTCACTCATTCCTTCCTCTATTTCATATTTATTGTTCTTCACTGGTTACTAAAGATGTAAATATGAGTATTTATGTACCAGGCCCTGTCCTTGAGGAGCTCAAGGTCTAGTGGGAGGACTATAAATATGTAAATAAATGATGGCAACAGAGTGACTAGACCCTATGATAGGATGCACCGAAGTGTCTGAGGGGCAGAGACGTAGACCAATTGATAATGCCAGGCAGGAATGCGGGTAGAGGGCCAGGAAAGCTTCAGAGTGGGGTTGAAATTCGAGCCAATTTGAGTACTAGGAGGGAACAGCTCTGTCATTCCTCGTTACTGTGTCATATCAGGAAGCTGATTCCTTAGAGATACAGTGGAGATTATCATACTTATCTCAGAAGAAAGAGCTATGTGAAAAGTATGAGGATTTGCCAAGAAAAACATCCTGGGCCCCCATTGGACCAGGCCTAGTCCTTCTGCCCCGGCTGGCTGGCTGGAGCTCCGGCCCACCACCAGGCACCCTCCTGCCCCTCTTGGGGTTGGCAGAGGGTTCACGCACCTCTGAGTGCCAGCCAGAGAAGCAACTGGCAATGTCCTGGGTCTCCCAGCACCTCTTCCCAGCTTCCCCTGACCACAGGCTGAAGGTGTCTTAGCAAGGACAAGGCAGGTGAATCCTCAAATTGAAAACAGATCTGGACGGAGGGCAGGATGGGGTGGACGTAATCACTACTTTTATTTGTCCTCGCACTGAGGATCATACTCCGGTCTCTCACATGGATCCCTGGGGAGCCAGTCCACGGAGCACAGCCGAGAGGCAGTCCAGGCTTAGTCAGAGCCACAGACCGTGGGTGAGGCTCCTGCTCTTCGGCTGCAGAGAGCTGCCCCCTGGCCTCTGAGGCCGATCCACCTGGGCCACCCTGCGGTCACAACTCCAGAAGACAGGAGGCAGGAAGAGGCTCTACTCTCCTTATCCACAGCGTTGTCTGTGCTGCTGGCCTGTCCCTGTTCCCAAATAAGAGCAGATGCCTGACAATGCCTCAATAAATATCCCTGCTGATTCAGTCTGAACTTAATTCATTTCCACCCCCCTGGCGTCAATGGTACCCTGTGCAGGACAGAGACGAATGAGGCACTGTAATCAGTGCCATGAGATTCAGGCCAGAAGCGTTGGTAACCTGGGCGCCCTGGCTCTCCCCTGCGGTGACCCCAGCTGCTCCTGTCCTTAGCCCAGTGCCCAGCTTCAGAACAAGTGCTCAAAAAAAAAAAAAAAAAAAATCCCATCTGCAGGCACTGGAAGGGCAGCGCGCCCCCGCGTGGTAGGTGTTGGTATTGCCGGGATGCCTGCCTGACCCAAGCCTTTCAGGCTTTGAAAAAGAGCGTTTTGGGGATTCTGTCTTAGAACCACTCCAGGACATTTTAGGACGGAGTTCAATCCTGTCACTTTACAGATGGGGACAGGGATGCTATGGAGATCTGCCCAATATCCCAGAGGGGCGGAACAAGAAAGTAAGCCCCAGTTTTGGGGGCTCTCACTTGGTCTCTGGGCTGATCCAGTCAGATTCATTCTCAGGCCTTACAGAGACACTTTACATTGAAAAAAAGAAAAAGAAAAAACAGCCAAAAAGTAAACAAAAATTAAAAAGGGAACAGAGCAACTCCGGAGCTCACCACTGAGGACTCCAGGAGCCTGCACCACCTTCCCTCCCCTCCCTTCCTTTCCCTTCCCCTCCCCTTCCCTTCCCTTCCCTTCCCTTCCCTTCCATGTTTGCTTCCCGGAAGCCTCAGCAAACACTCCCAGACAGCCTGTTTTGTGCTGGGCAATGCCATAGGTACCAGTTTTTTACCATGCCTTACAGGTGGACAAACACTTCCTTTGGAGAAATTTTACATAAGAGGGAGATGACATTTTCTACAATTTAGATCAGCCCAGGCCCAAGGTCCACCTTAAAAATATTAAATAGTACAGCCTAGGGCCCACGCGA
This sequence comes from Pan troglodytes, assembly GCF_028858775.2. Classification (NCBI taxonomy): domain Eukaryota; kingdom Metazoa; phylum Chordata; class Mammalia; order Primates; family Hominidae; genus Pan; species Pan troglodytes. The sequence goes on from NC_072405.2 coordinate 19,678,806, forward strand.
GTGCCCTGCTGGCTGGCCCTGGACTCTGCGGAGGGCTCCCTGGGGGTTCTCACCTGCAGCACCCTGGCAGGGAGGGACGGGGTTCCCATCCTCCCCATCTCACCTGGTGGAGACCCCTTGGTCCTTGGGTGAGGCTCTGCTTCCACACCCCCAGGCTGCTGTGCTCTGATGGGGTCTGAGATGGAGCCCAGCTCCTTCATTTCATTTCTGAGGAACATGAGGCCAAAAGAAGGGGCTGCTGTCTAACGGCACCTGCTCAGAAGTCCCATCCTTATGGAACCAGGCTCCAGCCCCCCAGTGGCCCTTCATTTTATTTTGTGTTTCTGGTACACAGATCTGCTGGTGTGGGCTGGTGGCACTCCTGGCTGAGAATGTGTCTGCCAGTTCTGAGGCATGCACGTTTGCTGCGTTTCACTCTGAGCCAAGGCTAATAGGGGCCAATGCCCTTCAGGAAGTCATTCCCTTCAGGGATGGAACAATGGCTCTCCCCTCTAGAGGCATGACAGAGAGCCCTGCAGAGGTGCCTGTGCCTAAGAGAGACTTACTCTGTGCACTTCCAGAGGTCTGTCTGATTGCATTTAGAAAAGAAAAAAAAAACAAGAGTGAGTTTAGAAGAGGCTGCGAGAGGCCAAAGGCAAGATGACAAATATTCATTGCAACTTGAGCTGGGAATTGAGACTGTAGCCCCAAAGTATACATTCTAGAGGGCTCTTTACAGCACCTCAGCTCATTCAGGAGCACACTGGACTCAGGCAGCGACAGAAAGAGGAACACAGAGCATCTTCCCAAGCCACCTGTCAGTCAGGAAAAAGCTTGGCATGTGGTCTCTATCTCTCAGCACGTTTGTTTTTATTATTTTTTAAATTCCTTGCTTGTAATTGGTATTCACTACCATTGGAACTAGTATTCAACAAATTCAAGCAGGATCCAGAGAAAGGCAAAAGGCAGCTAAGCATTCAGGAATCTCCATGAACAGGGGCCCTGCCTTGCTCCAATTACACAGAAATATGTTTTTTAGAAGGATCATAGAAGAATGAATGCTGGCTGATAGGCATACTGAGAATGCCATTTATGAATTGCTAGCCTGGGGGAAATGTGCTTCACCTGATGATTTTCGTTTTTCTTTCATTCCTAAAATGGACCCGCTTACCCCCTATTATACACACTATCAGCTTGTTGTATTAATAAATTGAAATAGCCTAAGAGTAAATGCTTGAAAACAATACTATCCTACTGAAATGTGACCTGTTGGTGTTATTGCTTGAGGAGGCATAAAGGGAAAAGGGATAAGGTGCATTACCATCTGGGTGAATAAGCAGGAGAAGGCTAGTGCTGGGTGTGGTAAGAAAGATGTCATCAGATGGAAAACAGAGCAGCAGATTGGTTGCATTTATGTCTCTCTGAAAATCAGTTTGGAGCTTGGTTTCTAGTCGGTTCCCATCTCCAGATACTTAAGAGACATTCCCTTGATTAGGAAAGGAAAGTGGAATATCACAAAATTCTGAGACCCCTTTGAAAAGGCAGTACACGGAGAAGTAAGGAAGTTAAAAAAATGTCTTTTATCAGCTCTTCACCTTTGGTGCTAAATTCATTCAACAAATATTTATTGAACACCTACTATAAGCTACACATTCCTTTAAGCCCTTGGGATACTTCAACATCCCTGCCTTCCGGGAGCTTATATTTTAGATCCCAGATCTGCCATCCATCTCTGGTTTCTCTTTTCCTTCTTCATCTGTATTTGATACGCAACACCTATTCCAGGGATCAGAGCAAATGTCACGCTTTTTCTCACCAGAATGGCAGAAAAAAAGTCTGCAGATCCCTTGCTGCATACGGCAGATGGTATTTCTAATTCCCAGTGGAACATCCCCTATGGATACAACAGAAGAGAGTTGACATTTAACTCATATAGTGCAGAGAATAGAAGATGACCCCAGCCCACTGCCAAGGGTTATATATTCTGACAAGGCTAAGTATTTTTGGACAAGCCCCAGTTTAACCGAACTTTGGCCTCTTAGCTTTAAAACAGGAACGATAATTTATATCTGAAATGTTGCCAGGAGGATGATAGGGTGTGTTTTATGAATGCTCACCTGGCCCATCTAGGCCCTAAAAAGCCCACGCAGATCTTAAATGAGGGTCCTCGAGCCTCCTGGTGAGAGATGTGCACTAGAAGGAAACAAAGGAAGTTTTGGAAAACAGAAGTGGTCCAGAATAGGACAGGTCTTGGTCTCTAAGGAAATTAGAGGTATTAACCCATTCTCAACTTATGGCCCAATTTTTAGTTTTATGTCCTACAACGAAAAGGAGAAAATAAAACCTCTCTCCTCACCAGGACCTGTGGGCTTGTAAGTCACAAATGACCACCTAAATTTTTATAACAACAGGACATTGGGCAAGAGATGGTTGAAAGAAAGATCTTACTTATGTCAGATCTGCAAATGCCACGTACGATGACTTTAAACAGCAGCAACAACAGCAGCAACAACAACAACAGCACAGTGTTGGTCTTGCGTGATTAGGAAAACACTCTTGTACAACATCCAACCTCCAAACGGGGTCTAATCCCTGATTCTGTATCATCTCAGCCCTGTCACAGCTTGGAGGAGACGGCAAAGTGAAGAAGGTGGGGGGTCCACCTTTAGTCAAGACAGAAGAGCCCCCAGCCTGGAAGCGTGGAGACCTGGATTCTGGTCTTACTTCTTCCAAGATCTCATTATGTCTCCTTAGACAACTCATTTAACTGGTTACACTTCAGCTTGCCCATCTGTAAAATGTGTTCTATGTGCAAGCAGGGGGAATATTATAAGTTTGAAGACCTACTATGACCATAAAGATTCATTGCACAGTGGTAAATTAACACTTTCTCTGGACTTTGGTTTTCTTTTTGTAGAGCATGGGGCTGCTATAGACAATCTCTGATTCCCTTCCAGCTCTGACATTCATATGACTATAACTTCCTTCTGAAAACTTTTCTCAGACTGCAGTGAGTGCTTGCCACTTGTATCAGAGCAAGCATACCCCTTTGTCTTGTGTCAAGACCTTTATAACACTCATTTAGCTTTTAAAAAACTTCACAGGGGAGATCAAAATTGTCCAAGACTGAGCCCCACAGTGGCCCACCTGCATCCACTAACAACATACAGACACACCTACCCACTGTCCATATAGACACACACATAAATGGAATTCCTGCACTACCTTCCCCAGGGCTAACCAGGAGACATTTACCTGAGTTTGTTTGGACCAAACAAAAGAGAACAGCAAACAGAAAAAAGACCTTCATGTTTTAAGGTCCGTTGAACCTCCCTGCCCTCCCGTGAAGGAGAGCAAATATGATGAATGATGGAATGAAATGGAGCGGAGAAGGCACAAAATGGGACATTTATAGGTTTTTGGGAATACTGATCAGCATGAGCATATTTATCTGCTCTACTGAGTAAGGCTGTGGGCAGAAGGTTACTGACTACTCTTCCCTTTCTGCCTAAAAATAGACTGGCTTCCGGATATTCAGAGAAGCAGGGATCAACCAATAATTCCATATACGGATATTGAAGATGAAAGTGAACCAACGTTGAGGTGTGGCTACTTAGTGCCAAGCCCTGTGCTAGGTGCTAGAGACATGGTTGTGTAAAGATATATTTTCCGCCTTCAGAAAGCTGCGGTGTCCACCACAGTTGAGCAGATAATTAGCTTATTTCCCAGCAACATGACTCCCATCTACCAACAGAAACATAGGCCCACGTGCATTAGGAGACATGTGCACGAACGTTCATTGTAGCACATTTCCTTGCAGCCAAGAGAATGCAACCAAATAGTGTATTATGACAACAACAAAACACAATGTATTTCCACACCACAACAAGAATAGAAAAACAAGAAGATGTGTACAACAACGTGGATGAACCTCACAAACACTATGCTGAAAGAAAAAAAAAACAGAGACAACATACCACATTATTCCAAAAATTTGGCAAAATTCACCTATTTATGAAGAGCCAGGATATTGTCTACTTTGGAGGAAGAGGACAGGCTCTTCTCTCATTTGATGAAGTTATCCGCTGTCGGAGGTGACAGTCTAGTGAGGGATGCAGAGAGCCCCCGGCAACCACAGGGCTGTGTCATCCTGGGCTGGAGGGAGGTTTGTGGGCTCTGGGGTGCTGGGAGTTGTGAAAACAGAATCTGCAAGGACATGATATTTTTGTGTGTGGGTTTATATAATATGTGGTATTAAAACACACAGTGGATAAAGCTGCACATTTTGCCCCTATTTGATTTTAGTCCCAGGATCACTTAGATTTATTTCCCTTAAAATTCTCTTAAGCAAAAGGGGCAAGTGAGAAGGATGTCTTCTCTCCTATCCCCCTGGGCTTCATAACAATTGCTGTTAGCTTCTTATTAATCCTTCCAGAGGTGTCCCATGTGTATGGAAGCAGAGATGAATCCATACCCCATTTTTATGTAAACAATAGCAGACTCTAGATATCATTCTGGACTTTCCTATATTACTTGTTATAGCTTGCAGAGCTTTGTTATTCTTCAGATTAGACACATCATATTTTCTGCAAGCTGTCTTCTGCATTATTTAACCAGTCTACAACAACCATATCTCACCATGAGTCTTACCTAGACATGGATTTTGAAAAAGAGACATCAAGCAGTGGTCTTAGAATTTCTGCATGGGTGAACAGTGTGAGCATCTCAAAGAGGCAGGGGCTGGGTGTTCATTTTGAACTTTCCACCTCTGGAGAGATTAAGCAGGACAATGTGCCCTGGCAGGGACTCTCTGACTCACAGACCTTTCTGTACCTTGCAAAATCACCTTTGAAGTTAAGACTTTAGGGAAAATTGGGCACTCCAAGCTGCTTTTGACCCTCCACCAAAAAAAAAAGAGAGAGAGAAAAAGTTACCTTGAATGTTAGCTATGTACTAAGTAATTGTAAAATAGTTATGAATATTTGTGAGGGTCCAACTCAGTACTTTAAAAAATCGATTAAAATGTGAAATTCTTTCTCTGTGGAGCATTTGTTCTGAAGATATCTCTGAAATCTCTCATTAAAAAAAAAAAAAAAAGAAAGAAAGAAAAGCAGTTTCATTTGCCCCTTAGGGAAATTGGCTTCCACACCAAGATGATACCCTAAGTTCAAGGGTCCCAAGGAATAATGACAATTCTGAATGTATCCTGTGCATGGACAAAGTGGCTGTATGATACATGAACCATTGTTTGATAAAAACACTGAGTGTGGATATTCAAAAATTTGAGTCATTTTTTAAAAGTCACTAAGATGACTTATAGATAAAACAATAAAATGCATATTTTATACTTTACATTCATTCTTTCTATTTATACTATACGTTATTTGGAAAGGATCCAAGGTAAAGGTGGATGGCATATTTTTTCTAGTAGTGCAGTTACTGATCAAATCATTGTGAAATTATAGTTTAGAAAATTTCTATATAGTTTGGAAACAATAAACTATGTTGGAAAATAAATTCATTTGGGGGAGAAATAAATTAATAGTACTAAATTTTATCATGTACCTTCTCCTCCAGACTTGAATCCATTTCCAAATCACAGACCCAGAAAGCAATCCCCACGGAACTATTTTGTGGATAATTCTGAAGAATAAGGCATATCATTTCAAAGAAATCAAACTAGAAAATCACGCGTATTGGCTAATTTTGTTAATATCTGGCTATAGGTTCATAGGTTCATATAATTGCATAGTTGAAAGGAAATAGAGTTCAATTTGTCCCAACACACAAGCTAATTATTCTGATGTGCATCATACTCATGAATGGAAAAGAAGAGTGTAAGGAGAAGAGAGGAAAGATAACTTTGGGTTTGCAAACATTTGATAGTAGAAAAAATGTTTCTGTATTTTAAAAAATATTGATACAATTCAACAACAAAAAGACAAACAACACACTTAAAAATGGACAAAGGACTTAAATAGATTTTTCCAAAGAAGAAATTCAAATGACCAGCAAGCACACGAAAGATGCTCAATATCATTAGTCATTAGAAAAATGCAAATCAAAACCACAATGAAATATCACTTCACATCTACTAGGACAGTCATAAAAAAAATAAAACTTCAGAAGCAGTGGCTCACACCTGTAATCCCAGCACTTTGGGAGGCCAAGGCTGGTGGATCACAAGGTCGGGAGTTCAAGACCAGCCTGGCCAATATGGTGAAACTCCATCTCTACTAAAAATACAAAAATTAGCCGGGCAATTAGCTAGGCATGCTGGTGGGCGCCTGTAATCCCAGCTACTCAGGAGGCTGAGGCAGGAGAATCGCTTGAACCCGGGAGGCGGAAGTTGCAGTGAGCTGAGATCGGGCCACTGCACTCCAGCCTGGGCGCCAGAGCGAGACTCTGTCTCAAAATGAAACAAAACAAAACAAAATTTTTGAAAACAGCAAGTGTTGGTGAGGATGTGGAGAAATTGTAACCTTCATATGTTGCTGCTGGGAATGTACAGTGGTGCAGCTGCTGTGGAAAAGTCTGGCAGTTCCTCAGAAAGTTAAACAATATGAGTTACCAATATGGCCTAGCAATTCAACTCCTAGGTGTATACATACAAGCAGTGAAAATAGGTGTTCAAACAGCAACCTGTACATGAGTGTAGTGTTCATAGCAGAATTAGTCACAAGTGTCAACGGTGGAAGCAATGCAAATGTGCATCAGTTGATGAATGTGTAAGCAAAGTGTGGCGCATCCATGCAATGCAATATTATTTAGTCACAAAAGGAAAAGAAGTAATGCCACATTCTCCAACATGGAGGAACTTTGAAAATCTCACATTAAGTAAAATAAGCTAGGCACAAAATACCACATATTGTATGATTCCATATATATGAAATGTGCACAGCTGGCAAATCCAGTGGCTGCTTACTGGTGTCTCCTTTTGGGATGATGAAAAAGTCAGCTGGGGTTTCTCCCCACTTTTTTATCCTCATGGGCAATGCTAATGTTACTCCTCTTGCTCCGGAGGTTTTATTTATTTATGTATTTTGGGTTTTCAAGAAAGAGGCAGGGTTTGTGTTCATGAATTTAATCTCTCTTTATGAAGGCACACTAACTTCCCATTTTGGTCTTATTATTTATTTCCATTTTGGTCTTATCAACTAAGGGAGATTCCCTGGGTGCAGAAGGTCATTTCCCATGACCCAAAGAGGTAAAAATAAGCCAGGTGAGAGCAGGTCAAGCCTGCAGAGTTGCAGTGACGACCACATGTAGGGACAGGAAGAAAAGATTAGAAGCGCCCATTATTTATGTCACACGAGGTGCAATGGGGTGGAATTGACTGAGCCTGCCCACCTGTTCCTTGCCCTGCAAACCTCAGGCATTGAAGAGAAGACAGGCTTCCTGATGATGGGGACTCTCTGAGCAATGGATGAGTCAGAAGGATCAAATCCCGGGGAAAGCTGCTGGGGTGCAGGGGAGGGAAGGACGCTGCGCGGAAGGTGGGCGTGCAGAGTGGAATACAAGGCAGTCAGGTGTGCTGCAGGGCGTTCTGAGACAGCCTCCAGCAAGCTCCTGTCTAAGGACCTCTTCCCACTGCGTAAAACTGGTGGCCATACAACCTCATCAGGGCTCAGGGGCCTGTACTAAAAAGCTGCTGTGAGAACAAAGAATGCATAACTAATGGAATTGCTGGCTCAGGACTGACCTTGAGAACCCATTATATTTATTCAGTTGTCTCCAAGCAGGATGGCACATTTTCTTTTTAATGTCTGTAATTTTTATTTATTTTTATTTTATTTTACTTTAAGTTCTGTGATACATGTGCAGAACGTGCAGGTTTGTTACGTAGATATGCATGTGCCATGGTGGTTTTCTGCACCCATCAACCCGTCATCTATATTCTAAGCCCCACATGCATTAGGTATTTGTCCTAATGCTCTCCCTCCCCTTGTCCCCAACCCAGCACTGCAAATATTATAATATCAAAGAATGAGAGGAAAAAAAAATCAGTTTCTACCTGTTTTTTATGAATCCCAGGTAGGCTCCAAAATCTCCCTGGGTAACATGCTTTAAATGTCATATCATCTTTTTATAAAATTTTTTTTTATTTTTACTCACCGCTATGCAAACAAGGAGTCTTATCATCTTACTGCCCAGGAAGCGCTTTCTTATGTTAACTCTGTGAGTTTCTGGATGCAACTTAAGTCTACAACAGAATGTCTTTGCTTATAATTAAGTGATATCTTTGTATATACATATATATGTTTATTTTTAGGCACATTAATTTTGTTCTTACAAATGTATATTTAACATTTAAGAGTAATGCAATAACTTGATGGTATTTTTAAAGGTGCAAATATCTAAAAATCACCAATAATTTTAACATTAGAAACTTTATTGTTTTTAAGCATACTTTTCACAGTTAATTTTATATCAAATATGTGAACATTGGTATCATAATTTTTAGGACATATAAGTATTTTGAAAATGTTATGCATTTTGATGGTTTTTCACTGTGTTATATTTATTATACCTAAGGAATATGTAATATCTCTGAGTAGATTTATTGTAGTTTGCTAATGTAGTGCTCCATTTTGAACTTTTTAGAGTTTTTTTTTTTTTTGGTTTCTCAAAGTATTTTTTATTTCCCAGGATAATTTCTGAGCAGAATAACTGAAACAATGAGAACAAGTATTTTATATCTTACATACATATTGAGATTGCTTTACAAAGAGGTTATTTAAGTTACCAGTGCTTCTGGTTTTGTATGTGAGGACTAGTTTCATATACCTTCATTATCCGTGGCTATCAGCCCCGTGTGAGTGTGCCCATATATAAGTTGATTAAGGAACATCTTTGTTCAGAAAAAAAGCCTGGAAAGGTGGCATTCTGTAAAGGGCTCTGTGTACCTAGTTTCTTTCCTATGCTGAGCCCCAGGATCCTGATTCTTACCCAGATGCTTATATTTAGGTTGGTGCAAAAGTAATTGCGGTTTTGACCGTTATTTTCAATGGCAAAAACCACAATTACTTTTGTAGCAATCTAATACATAACAATATTTGCAGGAAGTTTTAATTTATGGGGATTAAAGAAAGCTGCAAAGAGAATAATGAGCTCAGAGTTTTGTGATGTGCAGTTTATTATTAATTAACTTGAGCCTAAAATAATTATCACTGATGAAGATTTTATGGACAGATTAGGCAAATATCATTATTTCTTCCCTATTTATTTATTAAAGACATCCATGAAACTTCTTTTAAGTAGAGATACCCTACAGAAAAGTTTAAGACAAACAGCAGATTCTACCCACATTCATTCTGTGCCACCTCTCACTCGCTTGCTTACCCTACCAAAGCAATCCTGCAACAGCTGGTCTGCATGACCAAGCAGATGTTAGCGGTCAGTGTAAAACTAGCAGAAGTGAAGTCAGCACTTTTAGAAACTGGAAGAGACTTAACTGAACTGGAATATGTGCGATTTCAATGAAAAAATGCAGTTTTAAAACAATCAATATGTATTTATTCCTAATGAGATTTGAGAAACTGTGGTAAGCAAAATGAGAATTAGATCCCATGAGAAAGTCACACGTTGAGAAAGAAAGAGACTATTTGCAAACATAAGACTATTTAAAAATAATTAAAAATCTAATAACTGAACTTCAAAATCCAAAAATAGTAAAAAAAAAAAAAAAAAAAAAAAAAAAAAAGAAGGGCTCTACAGAAAGAGAAACTGATATAAAAATAAATATCTGCAAAGTAGAGAACAAAAGGGAAAAGCATGAAAATTATGGTTGAAAGATAATGAGAGGATATTTCAAGGATAACTGGGGTTTAAGCCGGAGGCATTCCAGAGAAAGGGAAGATAATTGATGGAGGAAAGAATATGTAAGGTTAGATATAAAAGGAGCACATGTACATGGATAAGAATAAAGCGGTAACCTGGCCGGGCGCGGTGGCTCACGCCTGTAATTCCAGCACTTTGGGAGGCCGAGGCGGACAGATCACCTGAGGTCGGGAGTTTGAGACCAGCCTGATCAACATGGAGAAACCCCGTCTCTACTAAAAATACAAAATTAGCCGGGCATGGTGGTGGACACCCATAATCCCAGCTACTTAGGAAGGCTGAGGCAGGAGAATTGCTTGAACCTGGGAGAATCGCTTGAACCCGGGAGGTGGAGGTTGTGGTGAGCCAAAATCGCACCATTGCACTCCAGCCTGGGCAACAAGGGTGAAACTCTATCTCAAAAAAAAAAAAAAAAGAAAAGAAAGTAGTAACCCAGTAAAACTATTAAATTTTACAGAAGAGAAAAAATGATCAATAAACAAACGAAAAAACGCTCAACTACACAGTAATCAAGGGTGTGCCAGACTGATATCTGCAAGATGGTGGACTAAGAGGCTCCAGCCTTTCCTTCCTTCCACGGATATACCAAAGAAATATCAACACACAGATCGGTTCTTTCTGAGAGAAAACCATGGACTAATTGAAAGACTACTACACATCAAGCAACTGAGAAAATATTCATGTGAAAACAGGTGGGAAGAGCTGAGACACACTCCCCGCACAATCCCTATCCCAGGCATAACACCTTACAATTAATTGGTAAGGAAGTCCCAACTCCTAGCTTCTCCCTGAGGAGTGAAGGGTTTGGACCACACATATAGTACCCTGACCTTTATGCTTCCCACCCAGGGATTTGGCTCCTAAATCACCCAGCTCAGGGTTGATAGAGCTGGGCATCTGCAGGTCTCCCTAAACCACAGACACCAAAGAGATGGTGGGACACAGATTTGCAAGCACTTTTGGCAGCTCTCTCCCTGGGCTGAGGCCAGAGCAGGCAGGTAAATGCCCACCTCCCGGTTTCTACCTGCAAGGGGTTTATCTACCCATTTTCCCATCTGCTGCCTGAGGGTTGACTTCTGGGTCTGTATCTGGGAGCCAAAGGGGCAGGGTGAACAGTAGACCTGTGGGAGCCTGAACAGAGGTATAGCTAGGCACTGCGCCTGCTCCTCTCGACTAGCTCCAGCAAGAAATCCAGGTCTCCAGCTTCTCCCTTGAAGGAGAATACTTCAAGCACAGTTTTATAGCTGCCACCTGGGGGACTGGCTCCTAAATCACTTATCTCTAGAAGTTAATGTGAGGCAGGAGAATTGCAGAGGAAATTGGAAGTTGGATAAAGGATAGAGTGAATAAAAGCAGAAACAGAAGCAAGGTGAAGGGGTGGGTGAGCAAGAAGCAAGATGAAAGGCAGAAGTGAAGCAGCCAAAAGAAAAAGTGAGATAAAGAAGAGAGCAAGGACCCCATGGCCAGCAAGATCCACATCAAACCAGGAAGGGGCAGCTCTTCAGAGATAGGCATTAAAGAGAAAAAGTATCCTTAACAGGATGCTGTATGATAATCAGCTCATTAAAGCTCATGCATATGGACTACCTATCATGCATGTAGTTAAAATTATGGGATGGAGACAATGCACAAGCCCGCACAGGCTAAAGTAACTAAGCAACACACCTATCTATCAAAAGGCAGGCACCGGCAAAAGATCAGGCAGCCTTGCGAAGAGAAGGAAAAAAAACGCATAAAAAGACCCAAGGTACACCGAAGCCATGCTAATCTCATTTGGCAGAAGTCAGCCCACTATCCCCTCTCCGGGAATGTAATACTGCGCTTCACACACTTTTGCTGCTTGCTTTGCTGTCTGAGTATCACATCCAGTTCTTTGTTCAGGACACCAAAAGCCTAGAATTGCACAGCACCATCGGGTCATAAATGGGTCTCTGCATTTTGTGTCTTCTAAGGCCACAGAGAACAAATGGGTAGTTTTAAAGGGGCACAAGAGGACTTCCAGAGGGTATTCTTCCAGGCTTAGCACAAAGAGAACAGGCAGTAACTCCCAGCTCTCAGTATCTCCCCAGAAGGCATTTGCCTGCACACTCTCTCAGCTGCTGCTAGAGAACAGGGCTTCGAACTGGCTTGCAGGTAGGAGATGATGGGGCTGATGGAGAATGGGTTTGACCACACACGTAACACCTCAACTACATTTCACAGTACTTAGAATAGAATGGACTCCATTGCACAGTACCTAGAATAGAAGTAGGTATTCAAAAAATAGTTTTTAAATAAAAGAACAAATTATTTTAATTCTTTCTAATAAAAGTTTATGATATCCACATTTACTAGCACAAATTGTGTGATTTTGAAAATTCGGTTCATGTCAAGCTAAGTCATCTTCTGTAAGATCACAGGTAGCATTTTTGTCATTTATCTTGCCACAATAAAATATTTGAACTGTCTGGCACAAGTGGCAATATCTCCGCTCCCTGCTGCTCAGACACTTCCGCAAAAAACCTGCACCTGATTGGACAACGTGGCCCCGGAGAACAGGTAAGTGGCAGAGCTTTGTTTCTATATCAGCAACATCAGTTTTAATGTAAACAGCAGGCGTCTTTCTTTTTAGGGCAGTAGCCTACTTGTGTTTCCATATAATTACAGTATTCTTGGCAGAAGCCTTCACTTCTCCTGCAGTCAACAACTTTTAAATCTGATGCAGGTTCTGCATTAAAAAAAGAAAAAATCCAACATTAGCTTCTTAAGACCATCTCCAGAATCAAACAGTGGTCATTTGAGCCATGAGGGACAGGGTGGGGGTGGGATGGATATGAAACAGCTTTCCATAGTTAATAGCTTCAAGTTCCAAACTAAAACATCAACTCCAGATATATAGCTCTGCCCCACTAAATCTCCTTTAACCAAAGGAAGGAATAATCCTGTCTCATAGGAATACTGTTAGACTAAATAACACACGCCTACTATTGCACCTGTTTATATTTGTTGTGTAATAATTGAGTTTTCTTTTTCCCTTCCCTTGGGAGGAGATCCAGATGAATGAGTCCTTTGGAACTGTGGGCCAATTAGAAAGGGATGGGAGGTTGGGTAGGATGCTGCAGGCATCAAATTCAGCAGGACTTTATTTGCTGGATGTCACAGCAATTTGCCAACACCCTCCTGTCTTTCTTGCTCTTGCCCACTGATCTGCTAACCTAGTTTTCCCTGTCTTAGGGTCAGCAATCAGCTTGGCATTAAAGAAGCATCTTGGAAACTACAGGCTCTTCCAGGCTCTTTTGGATTTGAAGCTGGTCCTGCCCAGGGGTTCGGGGGCTGACCAGAAGCCTGGCCCTTCTGGAAGAGTCCAGAAGAGTGGCTGTGGGCTCAATTGTCCCTTGCCATTTCCTGCTACCTCCTTGCCTGAGTAGACTGACAATACAGTCTATTCTCTGCCAGCATCCTCAGGAAGCATTTCCCAGACCTCAATGGACACCTGAAACTTAGTAGGTATTCAGTAAATTCCTTGAACGGGAATGACCTTCAAAGCTAAGGGCATGGGGCTGCAACCTGGCAGGAGGCCATGTTTCCACCAGTGTCTCCTCTGGCTCCTGTTCTTGGAGGAAGCCAGCAATTACAGACGTGGCTTCAGATAAATTGCCTTTTGGCCCCTCAATACTCCCACGTTCCACAAGGCCCTCAATGATCCAGCCCCAGGGGAAGCTGTGAGACCCCGTGGTCTCCCTGACAGGCAGGGCAGCCCAATGCACCCGCACCATGTCTTCCCCAAACAATGACTGCTCACCCACCCCGACCAGCACAGACATCTTCCCATCTATTTGTTCCCTCTACGTCTCCCCAGTGGATGCACTTGTTGCACGTGTTGGTCCCTGACTCACCTTGGTAAGGTGGGGTGCGCGGTGGTAAGAGGTCCCGTTTCACTGCGTGGCGTAGCAGCTGAAACCCGTTTGTGCCTTGCCCAGGGGCTCTTTCCCTGAGTTCTCCGAGAGCCTCAGTGGCTGAGTGGTTCACATGTCTGGCTTGAGACGATCCTGTGCAAGTGGAAACACACGTCTGAGGATGCTCTGAGGCCTCCGCCTGGCAGACTCGTCAGCATGAGGCACCTACAGTCTACCAGGTGAGTGAGCATGGGTGATTGGGTGGGGGAGTTGGGAGGGGTGCTAGTGTTCCGTCTGTGTGCACATTTGTGCACATGCGTTGTATGCACCTATGTGTAGAGAGAGAAGGTGAATGAAGTGTAAGAAATGTATGCCATGAACGGTGAGTCTGAGAACCTCCTCAAAGCCAGCACAGCCAGAGAATTTATTTCAAGTGTCACTAATGCAGTTGTTAAGATTCCCTAAAATGTAATGTTCTTCTCTGTAAGGGAAAGGGGAATGTTAAAAGGATAAGAAAATGGAATCGGGGAGGGACACTCTTCCCTGGGAAGCAAGTGCCATCAGCCAATTCAGAGTGCCATTTATGAACCCAGTTCAGAGACTCGTACCCAAAGCTCCACCAGGAATACATGCTCCAAGGACTTCATCTCTCCCTGTCCAGCCTGGACTCCCATACCTCAGATGACCATTGCAGAGAGATTCTGGCACCCAGACCCGGGTCACCTTTCCATTTTACCTGGAAACAGCAGGGCCACAAGGAGAAGGCTGGTGACGGACGGGAGCAATCGTTGCCTCATGTCTGCCAAGAGCACTGCAAGCCAGAAAGCACCCAGGGTGGGTGGGCAGGCAGCGGGGCTCCTTTGATGGAGTGAGGCTGGGTGTGTGGGCCCGGAGCGTGGGAAGAGCTGTGCTCCAGGATGACTTCTCATTCTCAAAGGACAATGTGGACACGCTACTATCCCACTGCTGGTGGAACAAACACTTGAGACACATATTTCAGGAAGTAAATAATATGCCTGAATATCTTGGGTGGGTTTGGTGAATAAGGAAGAACAGAGAGAAACAGAAAGATGAAAGGCATGGAGGGGCAGAACAAACATAAGTATCATAAAGTTGCCAATGTCCTCAAACGCTTCTCAAAAGCCCCCTAATGTTCATAAGAACAGGGACATAAATAAACTGCCATGTCGATTCTATCCTGTTGGCTGAGCGTTTTTATTTTAGTGTTAAAAAATCATGCATAAGACACAACATAACAGGTAGGACCTGGTTTTACAAACTATCCCTTCCTGAAGTTATACAGAGAGTTCCAAGGCTGCTCAAAATGTTCTTTTCTTTTTCTTCTCCTCTCTGAGTCTCTCTCCCTGTTTCTTGGTCCCCTCCACTTCTCCTTCCTCACTTTGGACCCCCCTCCTTTCTATTTTAACTTATTTGAGTTGTCTTGATTTTTCTCTCCGCTTTCCATTCTCTTTACCCCCACACACCTCCTGTTGATGTCACTGGGTCCAATTCAATTCTTTTAAAAAAGAAAAAAAAATCTGTGTTTGAGTCTGGGTTTTCTCCTCTAGTGATATCCAAGCAGAGGACTTGTCTTCCCTTCTCCTTCATCTTTTTAAGCATTTTAACCAAGTGTGTGTTTCTTACTTGGCTGCATTAGCTCAGGTATGCATGTAACCCAGACAGTCTGCTCTGGACTTAACTAAAGTGAAGAAGGCTTTGGTTGAAGAGTTTTGTATTCACATAACATCCAATGTAACATCAGTGATGTCTGGAAAAGATAGTGCTTATCTCATATGTCTCATTTGCATGTATATTTTAATCCAGACAGAGAAAACAACTTAGGTCATTTGTGTAAATAAAAATACTTACTCTCTACCTGGAGAAAGCTGGAAGCAAATGGAGAAAGAGGCAGCAATGACAATAGAGACCTGGGCATCCGCTGAAGCACCAACAAAGGGCGGAAGGTTTGCAGCTGCGGACAGGTGCACATAGCAGCTGCCCTGGCAGCACAATGCGGAGGCCACTATCTTTTGGGTCTCAGGACAGATTCTCCACTGCAAAGCATGAGGTGCTGGTCAGGGAGAGCAGGAGCATCATTCACATCCTTTCACTTTAAGGAATTAGGAAGTCTTCCAATTCCAAGAGCACAGGGCAACACTGCGGAGTTAGGTGACAACTGGCCCATGATAAGTTTCTTTAATCACTTACTGCATCAAATTCTGATAATTGGATGTTGGAAGAACATAGACAGTCAAGAAAGGAGGTAGACAGCTGCTCTACCTCAACCCTAAATGAAGATTGATTCGCTCATCTACATACTTTGGGTATTTTTTATACTCTAGTTCAATAGCAACTTCTTACAGTTGTATTTGTAATTATTTAAACTTGGAATGTGGATCTTTTATAACAGCGATGGAAATTTTGGAGTATATTGGTAACTTATTTCTATATATTTTTATCTTCTCTATAAAAGGAAAGAAAACAAAAACAAGCCTATTCCACCATTCAGATATTAATAGTAATGAATCATTAATCAAAATCATGACTTAAAATATAACAGCATTTGAGTAATTACCACCCAGGTAACGGAATCTTCTTTTAAGTCGTTAGAATTATTTGAAATAATTTAAATGAAGAAACTGAGCCAAAAATAGTTAGATCTCACTTCCTTTGTCTACGTCTTGAGATAAAGTAAGCCCCCTCTTCCATGCTTCTGAAAAGAACAATCTTAAAAAAGAGCAGCCGGGAAAGCCTAGTTCTGCTCTTTGACAGGCAAAAGCTGGTGAAGTCGTAATAAAGGCAATTAATGTTACATCTGGCCTAACACAACAATGCTCTCAGCTCCTGTCCTCTTCTGCCAGATTTCTGTGTCCTAAAAAAGTCTTTGAATAATTCTCTTGCTAAAAGCCACATCCATCCTGAGGGGGAGGATGGCAGAACCCATTATAGAATATTCTAATAATTGTTTCAAGTTTTTTTTGGTCCATTCAATCAATAAATCATATTCTTTTTTTTAAAGCTGCTTAGTATGTGGTATCTTGATTCGTTTGGACTAAGTAGGTGGGCTAAAGTAAAATGATCAAGATTTTATTGTCAAATAAGAAGTTCTGCAAATACATATTCCTGAAGGATCTTATTGGAAATTACACACACGTGCAGGGAGTGAGATTTTCCACATCGGCACATCCTCCTTCTTGCTTCCCAAGTAGCATCCTGGTAAATCCTGGAAAATATGAATGCGAGAAGGAAAACCCTATTGTAGCCCAGTTTGGAATCAGAAGTTCTCTGCAGAATCAAATTTAGACTCTTCTTTTGCATTACTAAATGACCCAGTGAAAGTTTCTCTGGAGGAGACTCACAGAAGAGCGAAGCAAAGATTCCTATGCAGATTTTCTTATTCTTAAGTCTGAGATTGTAACATGCTAACAAGTCTGTAAGACCAACTAGAACGCCATTTACAGAGGCACAGATTCCCCTCTAGGGAAAATAACTGATATATGGAAAAGACACAAATATTAGAGTCTTCTTTGGAAAAAGCAGTCAGGAAGAATTACATGATAGGAGAGAAAACTGCTTTTGGATTGTGGTAAAAGAAGTAGCTTTGAGAATTGTGCAAAAATATTCCTTGGTATTTTGTTTCTTTTTCATGCACAGAATCACAAAATGAATTGTGTTTTCAGAAGTCAATTTGATCTGTAGCCATTTCAGCCATCCCAAGAATGCTCTTAAGGCAGCATATAAAAGAACACAGGAAATCCTTTCATGAGCGCTAAGGCATAAACACAATTTAGTTTTGGTAATAAAAACATGGTATTGTTATAAGTTTAAATAAATCTGTTGAGATTGCCTATTCTTTTTCTTGAGACGGAGTCTGGCATTGTTGCCCAAGCTGGAGTGCAGCGGCACCATCTCAGCTCACTGCAACCTCCGCCTCCCGGGTTCAAGCGACTCTCCTGCCTCAGCCTCCTGAGTAGCTAGGATTACAGGTGCCTGCCACCGCGCCCAGCTAATTTTTGTATTTTTAGTAGAGATCGGGTTTTCACCATGTTGGCCAGGCTGGTCTTGAACTCCTGACCTCAAGTGATCCTCCCACCTCTGCCTCCCAAAGTGCTGGGATTACAGGCGTGAGCCACCCTGCCTGGCCGAGGTTGGCAATTCTGACGAAACAATCATAACATTTTGGAAATGAAAACTGTCTTAGAGACCTAACCAATATTTTAAGAAGAGGAAATGGAGGATGAGTGAAAAAGCGATGTGTCTATATGTGTTAATTAAAGACTAAAGATCTGGAGGAGGCTATGCACTGCAGACACTATTAACAGAATGGAGTCCATGTAAATAAACAAAGGGGTACTCAAAGTTAAAGGGAAAGGCAACAAATTTGTTTGGGGAAGAGCAGGAGTTCATGGTGGTCACACACATAAGAAGAAATGTAGTTTTTCACGGGAGTAGTATCTTTTCTCCACGGTGCCATGATGCTTTTATTATTTTGTGTGTAATTTCTCATAACTGGAAAGCATTTCAGCCCCTTCCCAGTCCTTAGAGGTTGATCATTTTTTCTCTCGGATTCAGCCACAAAGGCAGCTCTACCACTCACCATGTGTCTGTCTTTGACTTTGTCATGTTGGGAAGACTCAGGACCCCACCTATTTTTACCCACAGGGCCCTCTGTGCCTATGAAAGTGAGGTCCCAGCAGTCCTTGTGGACATATCACAATCTAAAATTCAGGAATAAGAAAATCTACATAGGAATCTCTGCTTCACTCACCTGTGAGACTCTTCCAGGCTAATTTTCTTTGGGTCATGTGGTAATGCAAGAGAAAGTTGATTCTATAGCAACTTCTGAGCACAGACTTGGCTGCAATATGTTTCCCCTTTACACAGTCATATTTTCCAGGATTTAATGGGATGTCTCTTGGGAGGCAAGAAAGAGAATATGCCAGTGTGGAAAACCTTAACTCCTGCACGTTGAAAATTTCAAGTTCTGCTCTTTTGGATATTTAAGTAAGGACCTGGGTGGTGATTTGCTCACCCAGAGATTTTCTCTGTCAATCTCTGTCTCTCTCTCTCAACTTCAAATAATAAAAAACGCATAAATTAAAAAGTGAAAAATATCCAAACAATCCTTCCTTCTGTTGATTTTCATTAGGCACATTTCAAAGGGTTACTGATCATTCATTATGAACTACAGACTTCAGATCTGTATCCATCCTTTGCAGATAGAAGATAAGTAGCAATGTTATTGGGTTTCTGATTGTGTTTGTAGTGCATCAGGTACAAATTATTAAATATTTCCTGCCAATTCTGGAAACAATAAAATAGAACAATCTATCTTTGTTCTTTTACTGTAAAGCCCTGAAATTAAAGTAGTGTGACTTTGTGATGTCGTTAAGTGCTGAGGATAGCAGTTCATTAATATGACTATGTGAATTACACCTGAGGGCGGGAGGGGGCGCTGTTTCAGAATCCAGCCTCTTTAGAGAGCAAAACAATAGGACACCAGGACGGCAAGCCAAACCCAGGGCTCTTCAGTGAAGACCACGATACAAGGCTTTCTACGTTATCTGACAATGAGATAGCTTTGCTTTCTGCTTGTTATTGTCTCTCTGGCCACTACGGCGGGTGGCGTTGATTAAAGTCTGTAGAAGTCCCTTGCTTTGCTCTATATTTACATTGGGAAGTACAAGATGGCTTCTCTTGGCAAGGCATCAAATTACATTTTAAAAGGAGACAAAAAATAATTGTAGCACAGGGTCAGCAGTTGGATCTCTGTTTGTAAGTGTTGTTGGGCAGAATGGCCATATGGCAGGAAGGGAAATCAAGGTACAAGTCAAATAAGTCACCTTCCCAAGGTCACCTGCTAAGCAGTAGAGCTGGGATTCCAGGCTTTGTGTATTTGTACATGCCATGCTGTGCTGCCTCTGAATTGCACTTGAGATGTGGGGTCTAGGCCTGGTCTTGCCTAATATCGTGGCCAGTGTTAGGAAAACCACTAATCCGTCTGAACCTTAGTAACAGTGCCTAAAAGGTGAGGATGTTGACACTTACCATGCCTAATTCAAGAGTTTATGGTGAGGATCAAAGGAGATTATGTATTAAAAGTATTTTATAAAATACAAAATATGAGAATAATGAAAAGAGTCTAAAAAAATATGACTAAAATAAATGTCACATTGTCTTATAGCGTGTTCTGTATGTTGCATTTGGAGTGTGGCATCCTTGGGCGTGGTTCAGTAGTTTCTTCTTTTCCTGTAATTGCAGTGTTGAGACCTAGGGGCTTGCCCAGATAGGCACTCAATTTTCAGCACAATATTTTATAGATGGAATAGAAGTACACATCACCATCTGTGCAAGAGGCCTTGGAGGTAAACAACCTGAGGCAGTAAGTGGACCTTCCAGGATCCAGATTCTAATAAATCAACTCTTAAAAAGGCATTTATGAAATGCTCAGGGTCATTTGAATACAGATTGGCTGTTAAATTGTATTTAGGAATGAATGCTGATTTTTTCCAGGGGTGATAATAGTATTGGGGTTCTATTTTACAAAACGAGTTCTTTCCCCCTGAGTTACACCTTCTAGAGTATTTTCAAATGGGCACCTTTGAAATAATTTATTTTTATTTGAGATAATCTAGGAGAGAGTTATCAAGGGATGAAACAAGACTAACCACATATTGAGGCTGGGCGATGCCTACGCGAAGGGCCATTACACTGTTTTGGTAGAAAGGGCACAATCCAGCCTCAGTTTCCACCCTGACAAGGTGAGCATGATGCTGCTTACCATGACTAGAAGCTCGTACGTGGCATTATGTCCTTCTATTAGGAAGCACAGGGTAGCAGGTTGTCTTTCTGGCTTATTTGAATCGCTGTTGACATTCCTTGGCTAGATCCCTGTTTCCCTATGTGTTTGCAAAATGGCGACACTCCTCATTTATTAGCTGGACTGCTTTCGAAGAGAGAAGCTTTTGACTACCTTAAAATTTGGTTTGGACAGGAAAGGCAGGCAGGTCAAATGTTTCATCACTCACCTTTCTTTACAGGTTTTCAGGATCAAGAATCCACAGCTCAGCGCAGGGCTGCTCTCTGCTGCCCTCTGCTGGATGGGACCCTCCACAGACGCCCACTTGATCAACCCCTTAAGCTCCAATGGGTTCCCAAGCTTGTCATCACACATCACCTCTTTTGTTTTTCTCCTCAGAGGTCTATGTTTTGAAATATAGTGTATTCTAAACAAGGCACACTTAACATTGATTTACTTTACATTTTAATTAACACACGATATATATAACTCCTGAGCAAAACTTTCGATCGGAAAAGAAAACCGATATTATCAGGATAAAAATGATGTTTTTCTTAGGTTTATAGCTGATTAGGTAGACATATTTTTTGTTCAACTTATAAAGTGTTGAAACTCATGCTTAACTCCCATTGTTATTCTCCATTATCACAACCAGAGGCGGCTTTCCAGCCTGTATTCTTCTTCAGTCTCCTATATTGGCTTTGCATTGAGTGGAAGCTCAGCAAACCTTCTTTGATAACTGAACCCGTGGTTGCAATGGGGATGCCCTTGCTGCTAGGCCGCAGGAAGGAAAGCTACTGAGGTCCTACTTCCAGCGACTCTAGGGACCAGCACTACTGCGTTTCAGGGTTTTGTACGATTCAGTAAGCTCTCATCCCATTTTCTCAAACAGCATGCATAGGTGTTGGGACATCTTCCAATTCTGTATTCTTGGCTGCGACATTTCTTCCGGCAACGGGCAGTCCCATAACCACATATTCTGTCCAATTCAAATTCGCTTCTCACTAGATAACGGGATATGGCACTGTCATTAATTCCTTACTGGCACCAAAAGGCAAGGCTTTGGCAGAAGGTGTTTTCGGAGGGGGATAGAGAATGCTAGTGCATGGTGGTAGAGGTTTTCCTGGACCCCCATCCTCCTCCACTTTCCTAGATGATTGACTTGACCTTCTGATTCCCAACCAGCATGGATTGTATTTGAAAATGTACATCATTCCATGTCACAGCTATTTTCAAAATCCCTACAAGTTTTCTATTGTTTACTTTATTAAATCTCTCCAAGCCCCTTACTGGGTCTCCAAAGCAATCGTGATCTGATCTTGGGCCACTTTTTCAGACTCATGCTTTTCCAATGTGGCCCTCACTCTGTCCATGAAACTCTCGCCGGCTTCCCTTCTGTTCCATGTGAGCTTACTCTTTGCTATCCTAGTACCTTCACGTGCACTGTCCCCTCTGCCTGGAAGGTTTTTCTTCCTTCCCATAAGTGGATTCTTTGAACTTTTATGTCTCAACCTTAAGTTCCCAATATTGGGCAAATCTTTCTCTGTCCTCTTCGTGTATTGAAATGCCCCAAAAGTATTTTTCTCCCTATGCATTCGTTATTCTTTTATATCACCTATCGCAAGTTGTAGTTATATATCTATGTATCTATATAGGTATATGTATATACATATATATAGAGAGATACATACAAACATAGATATAGATATAGATATGTATATATGTATGTATATTTTGTTATTTGCTATTCTCATTCGAACTATGAGCTCCCTGACAATGAGGCCCATGTTTATGTTGCTTACCATTGTGTAACTGCTACGAGGAACGTAGCCTGTTCTCAGTAAGGACGTGGTGAGTAAATGATTGGATAGACTAGACCAGAATAAACTAGAGTGGTTGCAAGTAGAGCGGAGGAAACTAGAAAGGAGCAGAATCCTGATTGTTCGGCCGTTGGCCCAGAGCAGTTTTCAGGAGACATGGATTTAGCTTCTCAGTCTCAGGGTGCGCTCTCTGAGGCTGAAAGCAGCTTTGTAAAACTCATTATCTCACATGCCACACTGATAGGATCTTACAGAGATATCAGGAAAACCCAGAAGCAAGGCTGATGGTAGGGAGGACGGTGTAAGGTGGACCGAGAGAGTCTCGCTGGAGAGAGCTTTGCGAGAGGTTCTCTAGCAAACTCAGCAGGAGTCAGGCTTGGGGGAGGGTGTCAGAGGAACCCTGGGGAGAGGAGAGTCAGGGCTGCAAATGGACCTCTTTGCAGAAGTCGGGGCCCAAGAGTCCTAATTTCATCTTAGCCTTAAGTCCTTCTCCCCTGTTGCATCTGTTCCTTTTCTACAAAGCAGAAACGGGCTGCTAATCCTCGCACCAGGGTTTTATGTCTTTCATTTGTTCTGGTAAAGAGAAGCCTCCTGTTTCTGATGCTTAGGTATCAAGGTTCTTTGTCCAGGATGTAGGTGAGGACTAAAAGGCAGTTTGACCAATTCATGTGCTTGATAGGATATTGAAGGGGTTAATATTTGGAATGGCCCCACAGTGGGTGATGAGGAAAGACTGTTTTGCTGTAGGCTTCATTCAAAAGCAAGCCCTTGTGGTCACAGTACAAGGCAATGAAGAAAGGAGTGAGGTGGGCTGCAGTGTGTATCATGATGAGGGAGTAGGTGGAGGTTGAGTAGCAGATATGTGCCTTCTGACATATCTGTGGCAGGTCACTTTACAACCTGGAGTTAGAGGAGGAAAAAGAGGACAGCATGCTCGCTCAGGGAAAACGAAGCTTAGCGTTAGGGGAGAAGAAGAATAGACTAGGAAGAGAACACAACCTTTAAAATGTTAGACTGTCAGTTTCAAACAAGCCCTCACAGGCCATCTATTTAGAGATGGGAATTAAGGCTCAGAGAAGGAAAGTGACTAATCTGAGGTCACACAGCAACTTATGTGTCAAAGCTGGAACAAAAACCTAGTTGGTATGTCTTATAGTCTGAGTAAACAGAATGCAAAAGGGAGAATACAGTCCATACACTAAGGCTGAGTAATAAATATATCCTAAGCAATAAATACATTCCAGGGTAGACTACACTACACTAGTTTCTTTCTTGCATAAGCAATTTTCCTCCTCTGCTCTACAGACCCAGAAAATCTTAGACAGGTCTGAGGTCTTAGTTAATGTAGAAAGTTTATTTTGTCAAGGTTGAGGACACACCTGTGACACAACCTCAGGAGGTCCTAAGGACATGAGCCCAAGGTGGTTGTGATACAGCTTACTTGCTTTTATACATTTTGGGGAGACATAATACATCAATCAATACATGTGATTTGCTTTTTTTTTTTTTCTTTTCTTTTTTTTTTTTTGAGACAGAGTCTTGCTCTGTCGCCCAGGGTAGAGTGCAATGGCACGATCTCAGCTCACTGCAACCTCCACCTCTTGGGTTCAAGCGATTCTCCTGCCTCCGCCTCCTGAGTAGCTGGAATTACAGACATGCACCACCACACCCAGCTAATTTTTGTATTTTTAGTAGAGATGAGGTTTCACCATGTTGGCCAGGCCAGTCTCGAACTCCTGACCTCAAGTGATCTGCAGACCTCAGCCTCCCAAAATGCTGAGATTACAGGTGTGAGCCACTACACCTGGCTGATTTACATTGGTTTGGTACAGAAAGGTGGGACAATTCAAAGTGGGGGTGGCGGGGGTCTGTGGGGGTGCAGTGGGAGTGTGTGGCAGGTGGTCTTCCAGGCTATAGGTAAATTTAAACATTTTCTGGTTGACAATTGATTGAGTTTGTCTAAAGACCTGGGATCAATAGACAGGAATGTTTGGGTTGCGACAAGAGGTTGTATTGTGGAGGCCAAAGTTGTATCATGCAGTTGATGCTTTTAGATAGCAGGCTTCAGAGAGAACAGGCTGTAAAATGTTTCTTATCACACTTAAAGTCTGTGTTGATGTTCATGATGGAAAGTGTAATGAGGCATGTCCAACCCCCACTTCCTTTCATGGCCTGAAGCAGACTTTCAGATTAAATTTTAAGAGCCCTGGCTGAGGAGGGAGTCCATTTGGATGGTTGGGGAGGGGTCTTAGAATTTTATTTTTGGTTGACAGCACCCATCCCCAGTCCCTGTGGGTATCTGAGGGGCTGACAGTGTGTGACAGCCAAACTTACCCAAAGCAGGGGTGGCAGGAGAAGAGGCAGGCAGCGCATGTCATTCACCCTCACCCACTTCTGCCACTTCCCTCCCTAATCCTCTTCCTGCTAATGGTCTTTCTCAGAATTCAACTGCAGAGGACAGTCTGACCCAGCCCTCAGCAGCCAAGTGTGGATAATGGCAGCCAGCTCTGCGGTGCATTCTTCGGGATCTGGAGGGATCCCTGACCCAGGCTTTCCATCCCAAGTTCTTTGTCTTGGGATCAAAGGTTGAAGAAAACCTGTTCTTTGATAAATTGCTAACATATTTTAACAGACCTGGAACATGCTCATAGCAGAATTTCACAGAAGTGTCTTTGGGAAATGACACGGGAAGAAAGAAAAAGGAAGAGTTAACCTAAACAGGTACCCTCTGAAAAAAAAATCATTAACCCATCTGAATCACAGTGGAGGCACAGCCTGGAAGGGTAAAAAGATGGGTGCTGGGTGTCTGTCAAAGCCCCATAAAATTGACTGAGCAGCTTGGAAGAGAAGATCTGATGGCTTCTACGAGTCAAAACAATTGGTTTCGTCCCAGCACTGCTAGACTTGTTAAGCAACTCTAAAAATCTTATTTTCTCTCACTGTACTATAGAGAATGCTGCTCAGCTTGTAAAAGAAGGGAATTAGATTAGGTGCTCTCTCACATCCATTGCAAATATATTAAGAAATACATGCTTCTGGGGACATAGATTAACGTAGGAGTCAGAAGATTGCTGACATCTCAGTCTAAAATTTCCTGAGCAGAGTTCAAAGGCACCTGCTATTTGTGTTGTCAGTAAATTACGTTCTTGCCTACTGAAATCACTGCATCCCCTTTAATCCTAATCATCTGACTTGATATGAAAAGTTGCAAAATTTAGGAGGATGAGTAGGCGCCCTTTCTGTGCAGAGTAAAGTTGTTCAGAAGGAGGAGGATGGGGGAAGGCATCTTATTCTACAAAATCAACAATGAATAATTGCTGCTGCCCTGCAATGGAACAAGCATGGCTAGTGAGTCCTCATCGCTGAGGATTCCATGAGGAATTGTTACCGTGTGTGGCCAGGGCGCCAAGGACATCTAGGACTCCTGATACCTACATTTCTTTTTTCCTCCTTGAGCTAGTAAGCCTCGTGGCTATAAGGTGCATACAAGGACTGCCACATACTGCATTTTACTAATGGACCCAATGAAAGCAAAGAGAAAAAAGGCTGAGATTGAAGAAGGTTACTCCATCCTTCAGGATTTATTTTCTAAATCAAATGTTTTTCTTCTCCCCCTGTCATCCCCAGCAACTGTGTATATTTCCAGCTGAGAGTCCCTTTTTACCTGGAAGATCTTGATAGAGTAGAAGAGAAATGGCTAATAGCAGCACAAGTCTCTGCATAATGCTGGGGCTGCTGGCGAGAAGCAGACGCAAGTCGGAGGGAATCACCCCAGGCAGGAGCAGGGCAGGTGTATTTATGGGCAGAGGCTGCTCTTGATTACTGAGGCTTATCAAAATGCAGCGTTCCTTGGTGAACACTCACCAAGGCACAGTGTGGGGGAGGTGTTGGGGCTACAGAAATGCCAGCTGGGCAGTGTTGAGGGTGGGGAGACAGTATTACCATAGGTAAAGTCCAAGTCACTTCACTTGCTTCCCTGAATCGTTTCTGAAGCAAGAACTGGATTAGATGATCTCTAAGATACCTTCCAGCCTTGACATTCCTCAATTCTGGTGAGAGGACTTTCTCTTCCATTTCAGTACATTTCAGTCAGGAGATTCTTGTTGAAAATTGTGATGTGGCTAATGGAATTGAAGTCTATAGCCCCCAATACCTCTCTGAAGTAAACATTGAAACAAACATACAATGTCAAAGAGAAGAATGGCATGGAGCGTGGGGAGGTCATAAATGCATGAAAGGTCCCAGCACATTTCTGTGATAGAAAGAGTGTAGGATGAGGATGACAAGTGACAACAGGGAATACTTGATGGCAGGCATTGTCCAAGGGTGGGATTGTAACCACAGAGCATCAGGCTCACTTAGGGCTTAGGTGAAAAGGAGGACAAGAATGAGAAGAGAGGTTAAAAGGAGACAATTCATGAGAAAGCTGTATTTCTAACAATGGCTTCAAATAAAACATAACCTTCCAGAGAGCATACCCCTGGCCCTCAACCCGGGGTATATGCTCCCTGGATTTAACCCCAACCCCACCCGAGGCAAAACATATAGAGCATATGCTCCTGGCATTTGCCCTTAGGGAAAACACCAGATAATTTTATTTTAAGAAAAAAAAATACTTCATTTCTCTAAAATGAAGTATTTTAGAGAAAGTAAAAACGTCCAATCTTGGAAGTTGACATTCTCGAATAAGCTCCCCTTATTCTAGAACACAGATTAGACAAAGCCTGACAGACATACGTTGCTTGCACATCCTAAGCAAAATCTAGCAGTCAGTGTGTCTTCCCCAGAGTTCTCACTTAGGGGAGAATGTGATGGAAAACCAGGTCTCCTTTCACAGTAACGGAATAGAATAGAACATCAGAAATCATAAACTATGCCAGTTTGGGTGCTCCATGAAGCATTTATCAACAGGAATTAGAAAGGAAATAAATTTATTGGGAAATGCCTGTGAAAGATAAAGGGGGGCCAGGCGCAGTGGCTCACACCTGTAAATCTCAGCACTTGGGGAGGCTGAGCGAGGGAGGAGGATCATGTGAGCTCAGGGGTTTGAGTCCATCATGGACGGCATAGAGAGACCCCGTCTCTACACAAAAAGAAAATTAGCCAGGGATGGTGGTGTGTCCCTGTAGTCCCAGCTACTTGGGAGGCTGAGGCAGGGGGGTCTCTTGAGCCCAGAAGCTCGAGGTTGCAGTAAGCTATGATGGCACTACTGCACTCCAGTGTAGTAGGCAATACAGCAAAACCTTGTCTCTGAAAAAAATAAAATAAAATAAAAATTCAAAATAAAAAGATGAAGGGGAGAGGGAGCAAGATTGAGTAGGGAAAGTCTTCAGAACATGATGTCAATTAACACCTGTGAAAAGGTTTGGAGTCGGGGGAGCCTCAGACTACAGTGCAGAAAATTTCAGCATTGCCAGTGGGGAACCCCAGGGCAAAGACTGTCCTACACCAGCAGACATGGCCCAGCTCTAGTCCACATTGTGCTCATTCACTGCCTGGAAGCAGCCAGGGCAAGAGTGGTAGCCATGGGAATCCTGCCGCAGGTTACAAACGTGCACCACGTAGAGGCCGTCGGATACTCTCCTCACAGCAGACACACAGCAAGCACAAATGTGCAGGATCCATGGGACCCTCCTAGCCTGCCACATGTCAGGCTTTAGTAATTTTTGATGATGAGCTTCAAGGGAAAAACATCAGCCAATATTCAAGGTCATCTATGTGACCAGGATTCTGAAGAAAACTGAAAAATTCTGATGATAATAAATATTCAGCAATTCTTCAAAAAAAAAAAAAAAGTAATTCATATACAGGGACTGAATAACCAAACTTCAAAAGAAATCCTATATCTTCTTAGGAGAAAAAAATAATAAAAGCTTTATTTGCTGAGTCCTTATAAAGTATTTCAGAGTTCTGGTTTAGGTCGCTACAAGTAAAAAGACTGAAAGTAACTACTTTACTCCTTAAAAAAAGAAAAAAAAAAGGCAAATAAATGGAAAAATCAATGACTTTTCTTGGACCCATTAGGGAACTGAGGGCTCCGGGCAAACCCATTGCGTGGAAATCTGGAGTCACAGCTGAGATGAGCTAACCTGGAATGGAAGCTCTGTAACCATAAACTAGCAGGAACACTTACGGTGACTTCGACAACTTGCTGGAGGCCAAACGTGGACATTTAGGAGAGTGAAAAACTGCTAGAGACCATGGTCAAAGGCTCTCCCTTCTCAACCCCTGCTTTCCTGGGTTTTAAATCCAGGGAGCCCCCAAGGTTATCATGGTGAAGAGCCAGAATGGAAGCCCTCATTGCCCTGAAAGGAGAAGGGAAGAGTGATATTGTGAAACATGTCCAGAGGATTCCCCATAACCAAAGCCTCCTCCTCTGCAGGAAAAACGATTTTACTCGAGCCATATCCCACCTGGAAGGGAAGATGTTTCCCTATTCCAGCCCCATCTGACCTTCCTGTCTCACTTGAGGGATGGGGGTAGCTAAGAATTTCTTGAGAGCCGGGCACGGTGGCTCATGCTTGTAACCCCAGCACTCTGGGAGGCCAAGGTGGGCAGATCACAAGGTCAGAAGTTCAAGACCAGCCTGCCCAATATGGTGAAACCCCATCTCTACTTAAAAAGTACAAAAATTAGCCAGGTGTGGTGGTACACACCTGTAGTCCCAGCTACTTGGGAGGCTGAGGCAGAAGAGTCACTGAACCTGGGAGGAGGAGGTTGAAGTGAGCCAAGACCATGCCACTGTACTCCAGCCTGGTGACAGAGATTTAAAAAAAAAAATTTCTTGTGACAGTCACAGTGCAGGGACACACAGGCTCAGGTAAAGATGAGATTTACTTATAAGATTATAGAATGCTTCCTTTTCCCCTGCCTCTTTTTTGTTCATCCCTTGCAGCTGTCTGAGACATAAGATCCTTAATATCATCCTCAGGTTAGTCCCATTCAACCATCGCCTCTATTTGCAGGCTTGACCAGGTCCCAGTATCATGTGGATAAATTGACAAAGATCAGGAAGTCATAGATTGTATGTTTAAATGAGGATTCTAAATTCCTCAGCAAATTCCTGGGGGTTTTCCTTTGGGTTAGGGAAGTCTTTCACTATTTCTGTCAGTTCGGATTTTGACCAAGACATAAAGGTAATTAAAGAAGGCAGACACAGTTGATCTGAGGAACTAACTTTAGAAGGAATTTTCCTAACTTGCTTCTCATCTTCAGAGTAGAAAGGCAGCTGAGTGAAGAGGGTAGTGGAATCAGAGTAATTAGGCAGAGGAAGAAGAGAGACAGGAGGAAAAGAAGGAGCATTGAGAGTTGAGTGAGTCAATGTACAATTTTTTATCATCACTGATTAAGTGCTTAAGGTTTTAATTTGCCTTTTGTAAAGAGTCTTTAAGAAAGGCAAGTTTTGATTTGCTTAGTCTTTTAGAAGCTTCTGCATGCCAATTAAAAACATATCTCATTTTTTTTGAGGCATTTAAGATCACTTCTCTTTCAATGTAGCTTATAGATGAATAACTGTTTAGGTTAAAATTTCTTCACTGTGACCAGTGTAATTCTAAGTTGTCTTTAGTAAAGTTTACACATTTATTTAGAAAAACACAGGTTCTGGGTCCATAATTTTTATACATGAACGTAGCTAGAGTCCCAGATGGAGAGGTTCCAGACTACCTGGATACAGATGAACTCATGATTCTTTGTCTTCCCTAAACCCTACCTTCTTAAGTCCTTCTGTTGCACCCAGTCCAGTTTCTGCTGGATCCAGACACAGAGAGAAAGCGGTGAGAAAAACCGGCTCAGCTGGTAACTACATCTGGCTACTCATTGTCCCAGGAACCATTATCAGGGCTTCTTTGGGTCCCTCTTCTGACAACAGAAGTATTAAAAAATAAACTTAGGCACATAAAAATCTTAGAGTTTTCTTTTGAGCAGATATCAATTTAAGAATCGGGCAGGCTCCAAATCACAAGTCTTTTGGGGCTCACGCAAAGAGGCACGAGGAAAAGGCTTTTATAGGGTGAAAATGGAAGAAAGGCAAATTAAACATCTAATTGGTTAAGATGGAGTATAAGCCTTATTCGAATCATTCCATTCCCTTGTTAGAGGTTAGTTGGTGGTTTCTGATTGGTTAAAGTTTTCTTTTACCATTCAAACCGAGTTGGGTTTTAGTTTGCTTATGTAGAAACCGAGTGCACTGAAGCTCCCGCAGTCTAATCGCCTCTCATTTAATTATTTTAACAAGAGAAATATTCTGTGTTCGTATAATAGAGAATTTAACGTTAAGATGTCAATATTTACAACTTGATCTATAGATTAAATATAATCCCAGTCAAACTTTTAGCAAGATATGCTGTTGACATTTCCAAACTGATTCAAAAGACCTAGAATCATCAATACAATACTGGAAAGAACAAGGTTGGTGGATGATAGGGTTTCTGTCCCCATCTAAATCTCATCTTGGGTTCTTGCTCCCATAATCCCCATGAGTCATGGGAGGGACATGGTGAGAAATAAATGAATCATGCGGGGTTTTTTTTTCTGTGCTTTTCTCATGAAAATGAGTAAGTCTCACAAGATCTGATGGTTTTATAAAGGTCAGTTCCCCTGCACACGCTGTCTTTCCTGTCACCATGTAAGACATATCTTGCTCCTCCTTTGCCTTGAGTCATGATCGTGAGACCTCCCCAACTGTGTGGAGCTGTAAGTCCATTAAACCTCTTTTTCTTCATAAATTACCCCATCTCGGATATTTATTTATAGCAATGTGAAAATGGGTTAATACAGTGAACTTACACTACCTTATATCAAGACTCACTAAAAAACTGCAATGATGAAGGCAGTGTGGGAGTGGTGAAGCAATAAATAAATAGATCAAACAGAGAAACACAACAGAATGGATAGCTCAGAAAAGATCAAAGCAACTCCTCTCTATCAAAGAAGCAAAGGTAATGGAGGAAGAATAGTCTTCTCAACAAATGGTGCTTGAACAATTAGATATCCCTATGCAAAAGAGAAAGAGAAGGAGAGGTAGAGAGGAGAAGAGGAGGCAATGAAGTGGGGGAAAAGAGGGAGGGAGAGAAAGAGAGAGAGAAATGGCCTACGATGAGGGAGTGATTAAACAAACTGTGGTTCATCCGTATCCTGGAATACTGCCCGACAATAAGAAGGAAAGAGCTATTGATAAATGCAACAACCTGGATGAATCCCCAGAAAGTTATGCTGACTGAAAAAAACCAGTCTAATAAGGATATATACATTCCATTTATATGGCATTCCTAAAAGGGCAAAATTGTAGAAATGGAGAATAAATCACTTATACAGGGGTTAAGACGGAGGTGGAGGTGTGAGGGAAGAGAGTGGCTCTGAAAGGGTAACATGAGAAGTCCTCCTGATAATGGAAATGTTATGCATCAGTGTCAATAACCTGGTTGTGATATTGCACTATGGTTTTACAAAGATGTTTCTATTGAGGAAAATAGAGTAAAAGATCTGGGTATCTCTCTGCATTATTATTATTATTTTTGGAACTGTAGAGGAATCTACAATTATCTCAAAATAGAAAGTGTAACTAAAACTTCCTTTTCATGAAAGGGTTATTGATTCTAATAGAATTAAATCTTTCGACTTTGAAAAATTAAAGGGGAGTTAAGGCAAGATTTCTGAGCCAGCAGGAAACCAAAACTAACTCTTAAGCACTGGAAACATGATAGGAAATTCTTACTTAAACTAAGTAATTGTCTCAGTCCATTCATGCTGCTATAATAAAATATCTTATACTGGGTGATTTATAAACAATAGAAATTTATTACTTACAGTTTTAGGGGCTGGAAGACCTCAAAAGATTTATTATATCCTGAGGACCCAGTTTGTGCTTTCAAGATAGCACCTTGTTGCTCAGCCTTCACATCGCAGAAGAGACAAACGCTGTGTCCTCCCATGGTGGAAGGAGCAAGGCAGTTTCTTTCAACCTCTTTTATAAGGGTGCTAATTCCATTCATGAGGGCAGGGCCCTTGAGGCTTAATCACCTCCTCAAAGGCCTCATCTGTTAATCACCAGAGTGGGGATTAGGCTTCAGCATTAATTTTGGAAGAACACATTCCCACCATAACAGTAATTTTGAGGCTTAGAATCAGAAGGTAAACTGTCAGCCAGTTCCTAGGAAAATCGTAGGCAGTGATTTGGGGAAGAGGGTCTAAATCACTGGAGTTACTGAGACTCATAGAGGTAATTATGACTCCCTTGCCTGTCAGCAAATTTTATCTCAGACTTACGTGTAGAGAACAAGTCTATAGAAAATATTTAACTAGCCCCAATTAAAGACATGGAGTCATGATGATTAATTTAGACAGGTGTGTGTGTGACACATAAAAGTCTTTGATAAATGGACCGCCTATCCATCAATTTGTCGTTCATGTAGCTATTCATGTAAACGTATGCTCATTTATGTGGGCATATGGCATGATGGTAAAAATTTTTAAAAAGTGTGCTCTTGCGATAGTTTGATGAGAATGATGGTTTCCAGTTTCAAGGACAAAAAACCAAACACCGCATGTTCTCACTCATAGGTGGGAATTGAACAATGAGAACACTTGGACACAGGAAGGGGAACATCACACACCAGGGCCTGTTGTGGGGTGGGGGGAGGGGGGAGGGATAGCATTAGGAGATATACCTAATGTAAATGATGAGTTAATGGGTGCAGCACACCAACATGGCACACGTATACATATGTAACAAACCTGCACATTGTGCACATGTACCCTAGAACTTAAAGTATAATAAAAAGAAAAGGAAAAAAAAGAATAAAATTTTGTTTGGTATTAAAAAAAAGTGTGCTCATTTCTCTACCTATTCATCTTCTTTCCACCTCCCTCTCTCTCTTTTCTTTATTTTCTTTTGTTTACTTCTTTCATGTCAATAGGTTAGTAAGCGCCAACTTACTAGATTGAGTACAAGCTAGAGATTTGTTGATTTCTAGTCTCTTCTAGTCCTCTTTTAAGAAAAATATCAGATGGCTTTGGGACAATTTATCTACTCCAGAATGATAGAAAAATAAACCGGGATGGAGGGAGCATCAAGGTCAGGCAGTGTTGTTCTCCTTTCTAAATGAAACACTTGACAAACTGAGCAAAGACAGTCATTTATTTTTATTAAAGTGTCTGCCTACAGCAGAGGCAAGAGTAAAAAGAAGCTCGGTTATGTATGCTTCTCTGGAAACCTAAATCTTCTGCATTAATCTATAATGCTCCCACATGGCTGGATGGTCCGACAGCATTTCAGAGACTTCTGGCAGAGAGCAATAAGTTCTTCATTTTTCCCGCAATTGTTCTTGCATGTCCCTTTAAGTTTGTTGCATTTCTCATCAAAAAATGCATTCTTGGCTACACGAGGGAAGGAGCCATTTGGATTAATTCCCTTTTCAGACATGTATGTTTACCAGATACAGTTGTATGACTACTTGGTGAAGATTTTTTCACAAGCTGTCATAGTGCCATATCCTACCGGTAGATGAGATGGTAGGGGACCTGATTTTTATCTGATATTTCAGTCTCATAGTCACACAGGGTGAAATACCGTAAAGAATACATTTGTCTTCCAGCATTTGAGACCAAGCTGTGTAGGAGCTTTGGGAAATGTAAGCTATGGTTCTTTAATCGAAATCTGTTGGGGATAATTATCAACTTGTTCCCATAAACACTCCCAGAGGCTGCTAATTTTCCTAGTGCACTCTCAGAGGCTGCTACTTGGTGAGAGTAGAGCAAGAGCTGAGACTGAGGAGATAGCTCCAGACCAGAGCAAAGGAAGGGATAAAGATATAAAAAGAGAATGAATTTACTGTGGTACATAGAAACTTGCTTGGAAGGCTCAGCCTGATTTCTCCTCCATATTCACCAAAGCAACGACTGCGGAAAACTTGTGCTTTAGAGAAGGAGGGTGCAGCATGTTGGGAATGTTTTTCTAAGATTTTCTCAGTTCATTTTGCGGAGAATTCCAGTTCCCACCTTAGGGCTTTATCAGTAGCAGTCCCAAGAGCAGCCTGCTTCAAGTTAAGGACAGACAGCACGTCTTATCAGGATCAACATTTTAGAGCTGCCCAATTTGTGTATATATAATGAAGGCATCAGATGTACAGAGATTGCATTTAATGTCTATACTATAATGTATATACATTTAATGTCAACATATAAAGGTGCCTAATTCAAATCTACGTAAAACTTACCGCCAGGTGGATTAGTGCCAGCATATGCACTAGTGATTATCCAGGATCAGCACATCAGTTCATAAGTGAAAATACTCCACTGTTTCAAAGCTCGATGAACTCTGGCTCTCACTGGCAGGGGTCTATGTTCTCTCTGCCCTACTGTAAGGCAGATACTAATATAATACTATACTATAGACTATAGCGTGGTATTCAGATAAAATCTTTTTGCTTTAGTATAGTATCATAGTATAGCTTAGTATATACTATAAAAATACTAGTATTATAGTATATACTGGTATAATAGTGTATACTATAGTATTATACTAGTATATATACTATACTATATACTAGTGTGTAATAGTAGTATATATACTATATACTAGTGTATTATACTAGTATACTATACTATATACTAGTGTATTATACTAGTATACTATACTATATACTAGTGTATTATACTAGTATGTACACTATACTATGCACTAGTATATACTACTACTATGATAATATAGTATATATACTATATTATCATAGTAGTAGTATATACTATACTATATACTAGAGTATTATACTAGTATATATACTATACTATATACCAGAGTATTATAATAGTATATATACTATACTATATATTAGTGTATTATACTAGTATATACACTATACTATATACTAGTGTATTATACTAGTATATACACTATACTATATACTAGAGTATTATACTAGTATGTATACTATGCTATATACTAGAGTATTATACTAGTATGTATACTATACTATATACTAGAGCATTATACTAGTATATATACTATACTACATACTAATATATAATACTACTAGTAATAATATACTAGTATAATATAGTATCTGGCCAGGTGCAGTGTCTCACACCTATAATCCCAGCACTTTGGGAGGCTGAGGAGGGTGGATCACGAGGTCAGGAGATCGAGACCAGGCTGACCAACACGGTGAAACCCCGTCTCTACTAAAAATACAAAAAATTAGCCAGGCAAGGTGGCACATGCCTGTAATCCCAGCTACTCAGGAGGCTGAGGCAGGAGAATCGCATGAACCCAGGTGGCAGAGGTTGCAGTGAGCTGAGATTGTGAAACTGCACTCCAGCCCGGGGAACAGAGTGAGACTCTATCTCAAAAAAAAAAAAAAAAAATATATATATATATATATATAAAATATATACTAGTACAATACTATATAGTATATAATACTAGTAAAATACCATACTGTAACATCAGTAAATAATTATAGTATATACTATGCTATACTATAATACTATACTAAACCAAAAAGATTTTCTCTAATACTATTATATTATAGTATTATACTCTAGTATATCTAATAGATAATTATTAGATTATCTAATAATTATATAACAAGCATTATGTAATTATAGATAAGTATCTGTAATTACATAATAATTATAGTAACTAATTATACTTTTATAATTATAGTTTTATCTAACAGATAATTTTGTAGTATATAACATCTTTTTTTTGACTTATTATATAATAAGTATGAGTGATCTGAAAAAGATACCTCTGGCCAGTTTCGAATGTGCATATCAAAACCAGTGGCCTGAATACGGCATAGGTCACTGTGGGTCCTAGATCCTCGTGTTTTGACACAGAATCTACTCTCACAGGCTTGTCACAAAACAGACCAGAGCTATGAGCAGCTGATGTGAAAAGTTGAGCATTATACCTGGGATCGTATATCACTGGTATCTGGCACAAATTGGGACTTACTGTGGGCTCTGAGAATCCCTTTCTTCAGCTCTCTGGAGGCTCACATGAGCCTGGTCTTAAGCCTTAATTTTGAAGAGGATACAATTGGAGCCACTGGAGATTCCCAGGAGCAGGAGAAAATGAAGAGAGTTTTGATATGGGAAGGGTGTCTTTAATGCCTCTTACTGTGGCAAGACAGTTGGGCTCCTACCCTGGCTTTGTTTTGGTTATCTATAAGACTCTGAGAAGCACTGAGCCCATCTGAGGCACAATTTCTGCATCTGTAATAAAATTTGTAAAATGGACCTTCGAACCCAAAAAGATTTTCTCTAACTTCCATTAAATTAGGGGTAAGACAGAGTTTTCCTTAAAGGCGCTGGCACTGGAAGACTAGATGCATTTTATGTGAAGCTCTCATCACAGTACTTGGATTCATGATATGTGATCAAGAAATGGCAGTCCAAGTTATGCTGCTTTACCTGTTGCCATGACTGGCATGAGTGCATAGGTGTCTCTAAGCTCAGATCCTTACCTGTCCCTTCTCCTTACCTGTCTCAATCTCTACCATAACTACATTTTAAAAGGTTCATAGACTGCTGTCCTTGTTTTTAATTTTTTCTCAATTTTTGTTTTTGTTAGTGAGCATGAGATGGGATGCCAAAAGGCATCTTTCCTGGCCTTCTTTTATTCTTTCAAACCTGTGAGAGCCCCTCCTAGATAACAATGTAAAATGCAAAGGAATTACAGAAGAGGCGTTGGGGGATATCACCTCTTGTAGTAGATGGGTTGATCACGCCCAGGCATTCACTGAAGCGGACCCTGTCTCTGGGACACCACCTCCGATCACCTTCCCTGTAAAGATGCCCATTTTACCTGGGGTCAGAAAGAAGAGCACGGCAAAGAGAAAGAGGAAAGTCCTCATGACTGGGTGGGTCTTGAGAGATCAGCACCGTGTCCATGAGGAAAGAGCAGCAAACACCCACATTTATACATTTCTCCAGACCAAGTAACATCTTGATCAGTGAGGCTTAGCAGAAACGAGAGGATTTCCATGCTCTGCTGCGCAGAGCCCACCCAACCTCAGTGGGTGTCACTCAGTCTACAGCTCATCATTTTTCTGATTCTGGAAAGTTTTCAAGAAGGAAAGTGGGGATGAAGGGAGGACAGAGTAGGGCAGACACAGAAAAAATAAAAAAATCTGGAGTCCAGTAGTTTGGTTTCTAATCCTGGCTGTGTTCCTGAACAGCTTTGGTTTACTCATATGTAAAATGGGAGTAATTATACAATATCTCAATACTTCAGTTAAGAGCTGATGAACCGTAGTGAAGTGGAATCTGAATTCCAGATTCAGTCTTTTTGAGCTTTGTAAACTTGGCAAAGGGCTTGACCTAAGCATATATTTGTTAAAAAATGTGAATCTTGCTGTATGCTGCACGCTTTTCGTGCTTGGTCCTGCCATGCTGCTCACCTGTACCATGGCACTGTTGGTGCAGCAAGGGGCTGGTAACCATCATGCCTTGCCCTAGACACCTGGGCTCAAGCAATCTACCTGCCTTAGGCTCCCAAAAGCTACGATAATAGACATAAGCCACCCATCTGGGCCAATACTCATGTCCTTAATGATTTTAAAATATGCAGTAATTATGGCTTTGGTGCGTGAGGTGATATCTTACAGGAAAGGGGTTTTAGAGCTAACTTGACAAAATGATTGCTACCCCTCCTTTTCTCCCTGTGATACTTGTAGAGAATAAAAATGAAAGCTAGAAAAGTGAGAGTCCACATTTATTGAGTTCTTACATGGTACCAGGCCTCCTTCCAAGCATTCCACATATTCAAAACACTTTTGCATTATAATCATACTAGATTCTTACAACACCTTGAGAGGCAGGCAGAATTTGCAAGTGGCTTCTTATTTTCTCCCAGAAAACAGAAGCTGGAAGAGATGAAAGGGGTCACTATCTTCTGGCCCCTGCATTAGTATGGTGGAAACTCACATGGCCCCTGCTCTTTCAACCTCTAGCCTGGTGTTCTTTCCACTACACCAGTTAGACTCCCCAAAATAAAAGGCTTTCTGGATGCCAAGGGTTATTATCCATGATATCATCCCTTTATCCTGGGAAATGGAGCATATAATTGTGTTTTATTGATTCACTTCACGGATCAAGAGCATCTCCCCATTACTTTTAAATAAAAATGAGCCTCTCATTTGGGTCTTCTCAAGGAAATCCCAATCTCTATTCTGAAGAGTCTTCCCTAAAAGATGGCCCTGATCAAGAAGACATTTTTTTTTCTATTTGCTATGTTCTTCATTTTGGTTCAACTGTCATCAGGTAAGTAAAAATGGATGGGATTTTGATTGGGCAGATTATAAAGCCTGTTGATTCTTCCATGTTTGACCTTAATGGTCAAGCTCTCATGGCACCTGTCATGGGAATTTCTTAGACCTACAGTGACATTTACTAAGAGCAAACAGCATAGAGTGTATTTTTTTTTTGTAATTTGTTTTTGCTGGTTACCTGGAATGCTGGCCTTGAGAAACAGAATAAAGATTGCAACTCTGTGATCTACTGTCTCCTGTTATGCTATGTCACATGTGAAGTTGGGAGTGTTTTATACAGTGTTAATTCCTGTGTTGATTTTAATTTTCAAAATGTATTTTGTTTTGAATTTAGGGTGCCAGGCAGGACTTGATTTTTCCCAACCATTTCCATCAGGTAAGTTAAATCTCTTGTATATAATTATTTTTTCTCTTAGGAACTCTGCCGCTGTTAGCTTTCTCTGATGTCTGGAGGCAAAGAGGGGACAGAGATAGTGGCAGAAATAGAATTGTCTGAAAAATCAGTTCACTAACTTATCTTCTTCTCTTTCTCTTGTTCCAAGTATAATATTTGGATATTTTTGATTTCACAGAAAAATATCTTTGTGACTGGACTGTAATTTGGCCATAGAGATTTGGACTCAGTGGCTTTTCCCATTAGCTGTTGGTGCTCACTAAACCAAGTTCTTAGATTTATTCTTGTACCAGCCAATTAGCACTGCTCTGTGAACATGCCTGCCCATCTCTTGCAAGCTCTGCTGCTAAGTCTGGTAATAATATATGTCACAAATGCATGAGGTTAGTTGAAGGAAGCTCAAATTAAAGAGAGAGGTTGCCTCAATGAAAACTCAGCACCATTGCAGAAAAGCTATTCATAACAAATAGCCCCCAGATCTTTTCTTTTTCTTTGAAGTCATATTATACAGAAAGAAAGGACATTGTAAACAAAACTAAAAGAAATATTGTAGACAAAGTTGAAATGGTTTTAGACAGAATTTCAAAGTGAGAAATATTAAGGTTGCTACTAGTCCTTGAGTGTTTGCTCTGTACCAGGCATCCTGCTAAAAACTTTACATGGACTTTGTCATGTAATCCTCAAAACAGTCCTATGTGGTAGGTATTATTATCATGAAAATATTTACATATAATATTCCATTTGATCC
Source organism: Pan troglodytes (assembly GCF_028858775.2). Classification (NCBI taxonomy): domain Eukaryota; kingdom Metazoa; phylum Chordata; class Mammalia; order Primates; family Hominidae; genus Pan; species Pan troglodytes. Next base: position 19,718,535 of record NC_072405.2, read on the forward strand.
CTAAACTGATTTAAAAATGCAGTCAGGTGCTTCTAGAATGGCCACTGGACAAATGAGAATATGGACCTTAACCTGCCGGTTACTAGGCCCAAACTAGAGTTGATCTTCAAGGATCTTTAAAAAACCACAATATACCCCTCCCATTTTTTGTCCAGTAAACTTCACAGTCATATCAGGTATGTATTTTTATAGTTCTGTAATATGTATGTCTCTTTGTCTGTCTGTGGTTTACTTTTGATCCCTGCAAGATTATAAACACTTGGAGAGTAGGAATTGCGATGATCTGTTGCTTAAAAATTAACTCTCCCCAACTCCCTACTGCAAAAAGCAGAAACTATTTTTGAAAAATCTGGGCTGATTCTTGAAAATATTCTTTGCAATCATACGTACGAACTGTCCCTTTTTTTTTTTTTTTGGTGGTCTTTGACATGTTCCCCATTTCTAGACATTTCCTGGAAAGCTCCCTCAGCAGCTCTTTCTTGGCACAGGTGAGTTTGCTGTCTGTGAGTCGTGCAAGCTTGGTCGGGGAAAATGCAGGAAGGAGTGCTTGGAGAATGAGAAGCCCGATGGAAATTGCAGGCTGAACTTTCTCTGCTGCAGCCAGAGGATCTGACAAACCAGACCAGCACACTTCTGGCCTTAGAAGCAGACCTGGATATTCAAAGAAGTTCAAGAGAAGTTATGTGGCTTATCCAAATCACACAGTGAGTGAGTCTCAGAATCATTCTCATTTCTTTCTCCCTTTGTTTCGTTTTATTGCTTATTTTTTAAAGATGACTTTTTTTCTTTTTTTTTTTTTGAGAAGGAGTCTCACTCTGTCGCCCAGGCTGGAGTGCAGTGGCTCGATCTTGGCTCACTGCAACCTCCACCTCCCGGGTTCAAGCAATTCTCCTGCTTCAGCCTCCCAAATAGCTGGGACTACAGGCGCACACCGCCATGCCTGGCTAATTTTTGTATTTTTACTAGAGATGAGGTTTCACCATGTTGGCAAGGCTGGTCTCGATCTCCTGACCTCAGGTGATCTGCTCGCCTTGGCCTCCAAAAGTGCTAGGATTATAGGCATGAGCCACCATGCTGGGCGAGATGACCTTTAAAAAACATCAAGACATGAGTGTGTACCTAGTATCTGCTCAATCAGATACCACTACTATGTATATGTAGAGTACCTTACAATTTATGAAGTATTTTCCATACTTCTCTCATATGACTCATGATTACCTTATGAGGTAGGTTTTATTACTCCTATTTACATTTGAAAATATTGAGGCTCAAGAGGCTGTTAATTCTTCAGAGCCATAGCTAGGATCCAGTAACTGCTGTGCACATTGCTGTCATGTTTTACGTATCCATCTATATGTACTAACTATGTTAATGGAATAATAATTCTATCAAATATAATACATTATTTTTATATTCACATTATTTCTTGGTTTGTCTAAATATTATCATTCATTGATTCTAGTACTTATGGTGTATTTACCTGTGAAAGAAAATGATTAGAGATTAACTTAAAATGTTCAACACAGAATGTGCATAAATGGTTGACTGTCTAATTTTGCCTTGTGAAATAAAATCCAGCTTCACAAAATAAAGGCCAAAATTACCAGCCCTATGACCAGTGACTTGAACTTGGTTACTTAGTTTTAATGTATGAGATTAAACAATGTTTTGTTTAATATTTGGGCCTATTATTTGTCTCTTTGTGCTCAAATCTGTTCCTTGTTTTTTTCTGCTTTGCTGAGTAAAATGGGAACTATTAGTTGCAAACTACATTTTCCAGGCTTCCTGACTTCTGGCTAGTTTTGGTCAACGTGTTTCCTACGAGAATGGGAGATTGAAGAAGGAAGGACAATGTGAATTTCTCCCCGACTCCCTCTCTTTTCCAGCAGTGGCTTTTCCTGCTCAGCAAGGCCGCTGCTTTTCTGTCTTCTGCACTCACCTGGCAGTCCCACCGCAAGTTTAGCTTCTGCCAGCCAGTGCTGCTCCCAGGCTCACACAAATCCTTCCATTTTTCCTCAAACCTTAGGGCAGTAGGAGATTTCTGCTGTGACTATCAGTAGGGTTGCCTCATTGCTCCCGCTTTGCATTGTCATCTTTTCCAACACTTTATCTGTACATATTAAATTCTTTCTATGGAACTATCCATTGGGGGAACCCTTTTAATGCTTGATTGGTTCAATTTTTAGATTCACTGTATTTACATATGATCCACTGTTTTCCAAAAGAGATTTGAAACACAGCCCTCAAGAAACCTAGAGTGTTTCCCTCATTTATACAGGAATTACCCCAGGGAAGTGGGAAGTGGGGTATTTGGTCTTAAGAGTCCAGTTCACAGTAATTTTCTGCTGGCAGATGGTCTTCCTCCCCAGGTCTCCACAGTGCAAATGCAGCTGCTAGCTTACAGAACACCATGAAACTGGAATACTACTTACTCATTCCAAATACTGCATTGCTTTATCTTAAAAAAATGCTCTGGAACCTAGTTGAAGTTTCTTTTAATGAAAGATTCTTGTGAGTGTCTCAGAGTCATACAGAGTGGTAGACCAGTAGCTGTGCCCTGATATTACCTCACTAATGACCTCATGTAGCATCCAGATGGCAGCTGCAGAGGACACCTCCCACAGGTGCTCACCTAGTCACAAATTGTTCCCTTTCATGGCAGGCCAAGTCTCACTAACGCAAGACTCCATAACAACTGCTTTAGTATCCACTGAGGGGTTAAGTTAAATATTAAAAGCTTAAAAAGCCAGTGCCCTGATATAAAGGCTGGAATGTAACAAAAGCCCACTAAGAGTTTTGCTTAGGCCTTTCCTGGACCTTAAAGCATGACAAACTAATGAAGGAGTTCTTAACAGGACCCGTTTAGGATTAAACAAGTTTACAGGAGGTCTGAAGGAACTCCCCAAATATCAGTGATTTAGCAGGCGACAAGGTAAGGGTAATAACCCCAGCACCTGGACCCATTTAGATTAAGTACATTTACTGAGGCTCCAGAGGAAGGTCTTCGGGACTCAGACCTTAGTTATAGATTAAAAGAAGTTAATAACTTATGTCTTTAGATGAATGCACACTTACACATAAACATATAGCTTGGAAGGTATATAAGCTCTGGAAAACTTTGTAATTTTAAGTTGGTCTGGCGATAATTTCCAGGACTTCTCCCTATAACTGGTTGCAGAAATAAAAACTCTCTTCCTCCCGAGTTTATTTGCATCTTGTTATTGGGCTGTGAGAAATAGCAGCCCAACTCTCAGTTTGGTCCAGGAACACTTTTTCTTTACACTTTAGATTCATGGAAACAAAGAGACTGAAAGTAAAAGGATGGAAAGAGATTTGCCATACAAACAATAACCAAAGGAGAGCTGTAGTGGCTATACCAACAGTGCACAAAACAAACTTTAAGACAAAATCGGTACTAAAGATGAAGAAGGGCATTTTGTAATGTTAGCAAGTTAATCTATCACGATAATATAACAAGTATAAACACATGCACCTAACAACAGAGTGCCAAAATACCTGAAGGGAAAATTGACAGAATTGAAGGGAGAAATAGACAAGTCAACAGTAATAGCAGGAGACTTTAATATACCACTTTTAATAATAGACAAAACAACTAGAAAAAAGATTAGCAAGGAAATACAAGATTTGAATAGCACTGTAAAACAATGACCTCAAAGCCATCTGTGGAACACTGCACCAATTACAGCAAAATACACATTCTTCTTCTGTTCACATGAAATATTCTTTAGAATAGACTGTATGTTAGATTAAAATACAAGCTCCTCAATACATTTAAAAGGATAGGAATCATACAAAGTATGTTCTCTGAACAAAATGGGATAATAGAAAGAAATTTGGGAAAGTCACAACTATGTGGAAATTAAACAGCATAAATGTGAATAAATGATGGGTCAAAGCAGAAAACATAAGGGAATGTAGAAAATACTTTAAAGAGAACCCCCAAACACTTTAAAATATACAACACAACAGCAACTTACCAAAACTGTGAGATGCAGCTAAAACAATGCTTAAAGGAAAATGTATGGTTGTAAATGCCTATATTTACAAAGAAGATAGATTTAAAATCAGTAAATTATCTTCCATCTCAAGAAAATTAAGGAAGAGCCAGCTAAACCCAAAGCAAGCAGAAGGAAGAAAATAATAAATATTAGCACGGAAATAAATGAAATAGAGACTAAGAAAACAATAGAATAAATCAACACAACAAAAATTTATTTTTTGAAATGATCAACAAAATTGGCAAGCCTCTAACTAGACTGACTAAGAAAAAAAGAGAATACTCATATTACTAAAATCATGAGTGAAAGAGAAATTTTACAAAAGATCTTACGAAAGTATTTTTTAATATTATTAAGGAATACTATAAACAATTTTATGGCAACAATTTTGATAACCTAGATGAATAAATGCCTAGAAATGCATACATATCAAACCTAATTCAAGAAGAAATAGAAAGTCTACAATGGACCTATAACAAATAAAGTGCATGAATTGATAATAATAACACTAACAAAAATCCCACATAGTAAAACCCAGGGCCAAATGGCTCCACTGGAACATTGTAAAGATGTTACTCTATTTTATTTTGCCTCGATTTTTTTTTTTTCAGACAGGGTCTCACTCTGAAGCTCAGGCTGCAGTGCAGTGGTATGATCTCGGCTCACCCCATCCTCTGCCTCCGGGGCTCAAATGATCCTCCCACCTCAGCCTCCTGAGTGGCTGGGACCACAGGTGCCTGCCACCATGTCCAGTTAATTTTCGTATGTTTTGTAGAGATAGGGGTCTCATTATGTTGCCCAGGCTAGTCTCGAACTAAACTCCTGGCTCAGGTGATCTGCCCACCTTGGCCTCCCAAAGTGCTGGGATTACAGGCGTGAACCACCACACCTGTCCTGGCTTGCATATTTTTTGATGAGAAGTTTGCTGCAGTTATTCTGTCATCTTTCTAAAGGCAGGAGGCATGTATGCCTTCTCTGTTGACAAAGGTAGAGGATGTTCTTTGTTTTTGTTTTTTAATGTGCTCCCTTCTCCTAGTTCTCCTAGCTTTAATATTTTGTTTTGCATTTTTTTAGATTGTTCATTCACCAGTGCCATACAAACAACTGTTGTTCTTCCCTCAGTTTCTTAATTAAGAAATTAAGACTTTCTTTTCCATAAAAGAGAAAGATTCTTGCAAGCTTTCGTTCTTTCTCACAGTTGCTACTGTTCCCCTCAGCCAACTTACATCATGAAATACTCTAATCTTTTTTGTAAGCACCTACTGAGTCTATGGAGAAGACATTAGAAGTTGGTGTGAACTTCTCTTTTGTCTGTGACCCCAGACATTTATATTGTTTCTCTAGTTTATGCTTGCTCTTAGCAATTCTCTACAGACTTTACCTGAAATCTTTTAAATCATATTCTGGGGGTAATCTGCTTCAGGTAAGCAAGCACTCATGGTCTTTATTTTTTGGAGGTTCCTGTCTTTTCTTATATTTCTAGGCAGGTGGCTGATTTGTGACCTTAGCTTTCCAATGAGTTCAAGAAACTGAATATTTGCAGTCTGCCGTGTGTTTTCCTGTGTATTTGTTTCATGTGGGATGATCTTCTTTACGTTTTTCTATATCTTAAGCAGAAGCCATTCTTCATTTAATAACACACTTACTTTCTTTAAGAGATACAGAAATACTTATATTTTCTGCTAATTCTTGTGCCAATTTTGGTAAGTTAAATTTTTGAGAGAATTTTTTTATTTTATGTAAGTTGTGAAGTGTTTTGGCATATACCTGTTGACAACATTTTTATATTAGTTTAATGTTTCTTGGATCTGTAGTGATAACTTCTTTTTCACTTATTCTGCATACTTGGGCTTACATTGTTCCCTTTTCTAAGGTTCTTAGAGCATAATTTTAAGTCATAGATTTAAACATTTCTTCTTTTCTACAATAAGTATTTGGATACAAATTTCTTTCGAAGTCATAGTTTTGTTGTGCTCCACAAAATTCGATATATAGAAATGCTTTCCAATTATTCTCATTATTTATTCTTTGATACAAACACAATCTAGAATTATGTTGCTTTATTTCCACATATTTGAAAATATCCTAAATAGCTTATTTTATAGATTTCCAATTTAATCCCCTTGTGGTGAGAAATATACTCTGAAGAATTTAAATGTGTGTAAACACATCAATATTTGTTTTATGGCCTAGCATATGGTTCATTTTTATGAATGTATCATATGTACTTGAAAAAATGTGTATTTTGCAGTCGTCTTATGATGTGTTCTATAAATATCAATGCAGTCAGTGGAATGGTGGTATTGTTCAGATCATGCATGACTTTGCTAATTTTTCCCTGTGTTCTATCAGTTGCTGAGAGAGTGGTGTAAAAATTTTCTACTATGAATATAGAAGTGTCTATTTCTCCCTTTAATTAAATCAAATAATATAAAAACATGTTAATGGTTTTTATGTATTTTCAATGGATTAACCCTTTTCTCCTTAAGCAACAGCACTCCACGCAATATAGTGAGACCCTGTCAAAAAAAAAAAAAGAAAAGAAAAAGAAAGAAAACCTGCACACGTACTCCTGAACTTAAAATTAAAGGTTTTTGTGTGTTTGTTTTAATTATTATTTTAAGAATAGATTTTATGTAAAATCATGTACTAGGAAAAGCGTGGTGGCTATATATCTTATAGACATGGTAATACTTGAGATAAGACTTGAAGGAAAAATGAGAGAAGTCTAAGCAGAGACACAGAATAGAATATTCCAGGCAGAAAGGCAGGGTTCTCTGCGTTTGTTTCCCACAAATGTGGTTTAGTTAAAATCTGATCCATCAGCCCACACATTAATCAATGGAGCATGGAAAATAGTATGTTCCCAATGAACATTACAAATCGAGGATGACTTCCAGTCCCTTCAGAGCAGTAGAACATATTTTAATCAATGCCCCTTGATAAAAGAGCTTGATTCCAGCTACTGCACTTCCTTCATCAGCTCTCCACTGATGCCTGGAGCCATGAAAATATTTTTCTTTATTTTTGCTGCTCTCATTCTTCTTGCTCAAATTTTCCAAGGTAAGAGGGAAATTCTTCTAGAAGTAGAGATGACAGTCTGCTCAGGATCTGTCTTTTGAGATGAAAGCTCAACTTTTACAAAGTTGAAGGTTCCAAGGCAAACCAGTCACTGAAAATCTTTTCCTGAGCTCAGACACAAAACAATGGGACCACATTGACCGGGACCATCTCCATCCATAATAGTTTCTAGTCAACTTCCCTAACAGCTCTGCCAAGGAATTCAGACTTCTTTGTACTTTTAGATCTCTTTCCTTCTTTTGTAATCTGCAACGCAGGTTCAGCACATTCTTTTTTTTTTTTCTTTTGAGACGGAGTCTCGCTCTGTCGCCCAGGCTGGAGTGCAGTGGTGCGATCTCGGCTCACTGCAAGCTCCGCCTCCCAGGTTCATGCCATTCTTCTGCCTCAGCCTCCCGAGTAGCTGGGACTACACGCACCCGCCACCACGCCCGGCTAATTTTTTTGTATTTTTAGTAGAGACGGGGTTTCACCATGTTAGCCAGGATGGTCTTGATGTCCTGACTTCATGATCCGCCCTCCTCGGCCTCCCAGAGCCCTGGGATTACAGGCATGAGCCACCGCGCCTGGCCAGCATATTCTAAAGTGATTTCTTTAAAATGAAAAAAAAAAAAAGAAAGAAAGAAAAGATTATCCAAGGAAATGCCAAACATATTTGTTAAGTTAGGGAAGTAAACTAAAGTTATGTTACTAGATTCTTAGACAGCTAATTTTTTTTCATGTCTGAGTCGTCGGTCCAAATCTCTTATCCATACATTATTTTAGACTTTTTGGCTTTCACACACTGGTTGAAAATTATGCCATTAAAACCACTAAACTAACATCTTGCTTACTATTCTCTTAAGTCTTTGCGTCTTTGAGATTCTCTTTGCTTCATACAACCACGACTCTGTTCCTAAGAAATGTTTATGTCCATACCTCCTCAACTATCCTTCGTTCCTTCTGTTGTGAAGCTTTTCCTATTAGAGGTTCTCCATGCATCATGAAGCCCCCTGTCTGTTCCTTCATGGCTCCTGAATTTCTACTTTCCTTTATTACACATTCTGTCCTCAGTAGTCCTAGAAAACCAATAGATATTGAATGTGTGCTAACCAATTGTAAGAAATTGTTCTGTCCACTATGATAAAGGTAGGTAAAACGAAGAGGTAAAAATATAAAGCATGGACATTGACCTTAATTTGCTTGAAGTTATTAGTCTATTCCTTCTGTGTTGTTCGAAAATAGGTTGCTTGTAGTGGTAAATAAGCTTTCAATACATTTAACATGTATAAGTAAGTATATCAATGAGACAGGAAAATTCACAAATAACTTTAATATGAAACAGTTTTCACAAGTGCCATAAAAGATGCAAAGTATAAAGAGAAGTCATAGATGTGGAAACTTGGTTCTAACTAGGAAATGCAGAAAGGCTTCCTGGGAAGTAGTATTTGTTTTGCACATTTGGAAATAGGCAAGACTAGAACTAAAGAACAGAGCCAGGGAACAATGTCCCCATGAAAGTTTCAGTGACTCCATGAAAGTCTCAGTTGTAAAATCAGTTCCCGATTTTCTGCCCTCAGCATCTTTTTGTAGATGTCAGACAATGCTCCAGAATAGATAAACTCATTTAAAATTGTCTTCTCCATCCACTTTAATCAGTACTCCAATTTATTCAGATCAGTCTATAGATGTGGATGCCTAATAGCTCCCTGTCCACAAAACTCATCTCAGATGTATTTGAATTACAATAATAAGCATAGTTTGGGCACAGATTAGAACCACCACCATCACCATAATCACATAGAATCTCAGAGTTAGAAGTGAATTTAATGATCAATATAAAAGGTAATAAACATAGGTTATTAGGCCAAACTATATGAGTTTGGATCTCAGTGCTAATCTTTATAAGCTGTATGCACCCTGTGTTTTACTTTCCATTCTATAAATGATAATAATAATAGCATTGTTTTGAAGATGAATAAACTTGTTATATTAATTAGAAACTAACTTGTTATAATAAAGAATCTTAATGATAGAATGACTGAAGAAAGACAAAACCTTATTTTTCTTTCATGTAAAAGTCCAAAAATAGCTAAGTTGACTAGGTGAGGGTAGAGGGTTCTTTTTCACCAAGTTATGTTGTGATTTGGGCTGAAGGTCAACCCTGCCATCCTAAACAGTTGACCATTTTATTTGGTTCCAAGGATATTCTAACAGGCAGGGTTAGAAAGTATAGAACCTGATTAAGATTACATAGAAGCAGCTCACATCATTCCACTCCTTTTTCATTTTTCCAAATTTGTTCATGTGGACATATAGAAATAGGAAGCTAGGAGCTGATGTGATTACCTAAGTATTCATGTGTCCAGCTAAACCCAGAGGTTCTATGACTAAAAGTCTGAAGGTAAAAATGACTGCTTTGGGACAGTTTAACAATCTCTCTGTATAACTGCTTGAGCAGTGGCAGGCACATACTCTATGCTATGTTAGAGTTTACCATTGTTGGTCATTTGTTCTTCTACTTATTTTTTTGTTCTCTGCCCTAATTCAGTATTGAACACCCTATACATGTGTATATATATATATATATATATATATATATATATATATATGTGTGTGTGTGTGTGTGTGTGTGTGTGCGTGTGTGTGTCTCAATTGATTGTCCAGATGCCTGATAAATTTAAGTGATCTGTAGTTCACAGTATCCCAAGTTCAACTTTGGACTATTCAAAAATTTCTCCTTAATTTGAGCAGAAATCTAAGTCCCTGCAATTTCTTTCCATTAGTCTTTGCCTTAACTTGGCACTAACAAAATATATTCCACATGATAATATTTCAGATATATGGCAGCTAATATGTACTGTTTCTCCCCCAAAGTTGTTATTTCCAGGAATAAACATTACTCCTTTTGAGAAGAACTGCTACTTCTTCCACTATTTTTTCCTAAGAGTGTATCTTACCAATTAAAAAAGATTCCTGTTTTGACATATTTTTTCCTCTTCAACCTAATCTCTGTTATGAATGAATACACATTGCCTATGTCTCTCTAAATTTGCTTGCCAGAGCTAAATACACGATTCCATTGGTGTTCTTTGCACAGTAAATTGAGAAGGACTAGCATCATGTTGTTTATCTTTCTACCTAAAACTGTGAGACTCCGACATCATATGCCAGGGCATATGATCTACTATTGGCCTGCCTATAATGTAACAGAACAATCTTTAACTTTTGCTATAAATCAGAGACTATTTGGATACAGGGGGAAAAAAATCTGTTGGTAAGGATCGTTCATTGGAATTAGAAAGTATTTTGTCATCTTCCTTGGAAGAAACATTCTGTTTCTGTACAAGCTAGATATGATTTTGACATATGAAAATCTTTTCTGTTTTTTTCCAATTGGCTATTTAATAAGGACATTGATTATATTGTACCAGGGGTCTGAGCTCAGACATGACTGTTCAGATAACATCTGATTTTTCTAATTTCTAGGTTTATAGTCTGTGTCTCTAGGAGTTATGGTAATGAGGAAGTCTGAATTTGGCCTGGGCGATGTAATTTTATCTTACAGTTACTAATTACTAGATAACTGAAGACAAATTGCTTTCTTTACTTAGCCAGGACAGCAATTCATAGAGCACTAATTAGTAAGAGAATGGAAGGTCACTGTGAAGCCGAATGTCTTACCTTTGAAGTAAAGACTGGGGGCTGTAGAGCTGAATTAGCACCATTTTGCTGCAAAAACAGAAAGAAACATTAAAAACTAAGCACCAGCTGCAAGAAACAAAGAGGTGAAGATTCTCTGGCTGCTATATCAGTGGGATAAATCTCTCTGGACCATCTCTCTTTGATCTGCAAAGTTTGGATTATCTGAAGCCATGTCTGTCCAGTTCCCAGTGCTACAAGGAGATACCCTTCCTAGGCTGTGAACTTCTTCCAGGCAGACACTATATCTTGTTGACCTTTGCACTCTCAGTTCCTGACACACGGCCTATTAATGATTTCTTTTACTTTATATAAAAGTGAGCCATTGAATACACAGATAAAAGAGATGGAATGGAATGGTTGGACTGGCACTCAGGTGAATTGAGTTCTAAAGTTATAGCTCTGGCTTTAAACAGATGTAGGACATTGGGCCCTCTGTGCCAAGATTCTGGTATCTATAATGTGAGCAGATTGAACCTCTCAGTAAACGGAATACCTGCTAGATGCTCATTGTGGCTGCTTCAGCAGTATCACTGTCATGTACTCCTTTCTCTCTTTTATAGGTAGGAACTGTTTAGATTCTTGTTCATTTACCTGTTCGATCTAAAACATCAAGTTTTAGAATGAAATGCACCCATATCAAAATTCAAGCTGGCTGTAGCTTGAGCAACATCTTCATTCTGGCCATTTGCAGTGAGAATTGATCAAATCATGGGTTTCTGAAGCAGTAAGTTCCCCAAAGGTCATCGAATTCAGTGCCCTTATTACAAATGAGGAGAGTGAGACTGAAGAAGATTATACAGTTACTGACTTAGTCACATTTATATTCCAACTTCGGGCTTTCTGGACTTGTCTGCTTAGCATGTCCACAAAATAGGATGCTGGAAGATAATAGAACAACAAAAGGCAGTCCTAAAGATGGAATGTTTCTCAGCGGGTTCAGGTGAACAGTTAAATGGAGGAAGAAATTGAAACAAACTGAAAAAAAAAAAAAAAACCATAGAAAGAAAAAAAGACACTTTCTAAGAATCTCTTTTGTAATCCTGCAAACCCTGCCCTTTCAGAGCATAACAATGGCAAACTGAGGCTTGCCTTTTCCCTAATTTGCCAAAATTTGGAGTCCCAGCTTTCTAGCAGAAGAAAGCATATATCACAGACCATTTCATCGTAGAAGATTTATAGTACACCATCCCAGAACAGAAGAAGTAAAATCCCTCTGCGCTGCTCTAGAAAATGTCCTTCTCTATTCAGTTAAGCTGGCTTCCTGTAGAGATGTAAATAAAGGAGAAAAAAAAATCTGGAACAAGACAACGTGTAAAATGTTTTAAAATAAAAAATAAAATGTGTTTTTGAAAGATCTTCTGGTATTGCCACTTGTCTTCATGGTGCTAATTTTCTTATTCTGAAAACTATGCTGGAGGAAAATATGTAAAGTTATCTGTTTCAATCAGAGGATTTTTCTGTTCTGCATTTTCCCTAGAAATTCCTTAAACATTGTCTCAGATAAAACTAACTGCCTTTGAGAATCTAAGTGTGTTTAGACTTTCTCGTTTCTTCATTTTTAATATGTCCTCTTCTTTCTCTGTCAGTCAAATGACTTGAAATATAGCATACATTTCCTGTCTCCAGTGTTTTTATACCCTATTTCCTTCTCAACCTATAGAAATCTCTTAAAGCCAGGCATGGAGGCTCATGCCTGCAATTTCAGCACTTTGGGAGGCCAAGACAGGAGGATCCTTTGAGCCCAGGAGTTCGAGACCAGCCTGGGCAACATAGGGAGACCCCATCTCTACAAAAATTTAAAAATTTAGGCTGGGCACAGTGGCTCACGCCTGTAATCCCAGCACTTTGGGGGGCCGAGGTGAGCAAATCACAAGGTCAGGAGTTTGAGACCAGCTTGACCAACCTGGTGAAACCCCGTCTCTACTAAAAATACAAAAAGCAGCCAGGCGTGGTGGCATGCATCTGTAATCCCAGCTCCTTGGGAGTCTGAGACAGGGGAATCGCTTGAACCCGGGAGGCAGAGGTTGCAGTGAGCCAAGATCATGCCATTGCACTCCAGCCTGGGTGACAAGAGCAAGTCTACGTCTCAAAAAAAAAAAAAAGAAAAGAAAAGCCCGGTATAGTGGCTCACACCCATAGTCCCAATTGCTTGGGGGCTGAGCCCTGGAAGTTGAGGCTGCAGTGAGCCTGATCATGCCATTGCACTCCAGCCTGAGTGACAGGGGGAGACTCTGTCTCAAAAAAAAAAAAAAAAAAGAGAACCTGTTTCAAAAGAAGAAGAAGGAGAAGAAGAAAGAAGAAGAAGAAGAAGAAGAAGAAGAAGAAGAAGAAGAAGAAGAAGAAGAAGAAGAAGAAGAAGAGGAAGAAGAAGAAGATTATTTTAGCTCTCATTATACTACTGGAATTTCTCTTTATAAAGGTACCAGGTACCTCCTTAGTCAGTTAATAGTAGTTTTTCTCTTAATAAATTACCAGGGCCAACTCCATTGACCTATGGCCAGTATTCATCCTTCAGGCCCTTTCTGAAACATTTTACAAGGTGATCTATCTCCTGCACCTTAATTTCTTTCTTTTCTGGCCATGGGAATGTTTGTCTGCTGGACATTTCTCTTTGTCTTCTCCACACATTCTCAGTCTTCTTTGCTGACTGTTCCTCATATTCTCTTGGCTAGGATTGCTTTCACCTATGTTTCATTCTCTTCTTATTATACGTGTTATCTCCAAACAATCTCCTCCATTCTCATGGTTCCCACTCTTTATGGACTAATGACGTGGTGTTACTTCTTTACTTTTATGATTTCTTTACTCTGCTCTGTGGTGCTGTGCTGGGACTCTGAAAACAGCATTTGTCATACTGCTTGGCCAGTTAGCTTCTTGTTAGCACCTTTAATGAAAGGTATTAGCAGGAGAGTGGAAAACAAGACAAAGAGTGAAGGCATCTGTTCCTATGCCGTTTTTGTCAGCCCCATTCCAATAGCAGCAGATGGTTGGCTCCAGGCTTCAGGCTTTATATTCTTTCCACTTTCTTAGCAGCCCCACAAATATGCCAGAAAAGGACCAGCAGCATCCTAGCTCTACCTCCTTGGTTGTAAGAGGACCGGCTGAGCTACAATCTGCTTTTCTATGCACCTTGTCTATCCAAGCACCTGTTGGACCATGTCTCCTCCTCAGAAGTCTGAACACTGGCTATCAAGTGCCTCTGCCTCATTTGCCTGCACATCAGTCATTGAACATTGCTCCCTTCCAATTTTAAGCATGACTTATGTGGTGTAACCCACTAGGAGACATGGGCGCCTGGTACTGTGTCTTCTCCTCACAGGTTCAAGCTCTAGCTGCATACAAGTAAGATAATTTTGAGCGCTAGCCCCTGAGAGTAACTTTACTCCTTTGTTCCTGTATGTTAAAAGGCGATATCTCTTTTGTATGGTTATCTCTGTGCCTTTTCAACCTTCCACTACTTATGTATCCAATTTAAGTTTACTGAGCTACTCTAAGCGGATTTCTGATAGGCACTTCAAAGGTAATGTCTTTATTGCAATTTATTGGTTTGCTTCCAAATCTGACCTTCATTTAATATTCTAAATCTTAGAAAATATTGCTATCGTTTACTTGACATTCAGGTTAAAAGTAGAGGTTTACTCAGGAATGCTTACTTTTCTGAATAAGTCACACAATTTACTCATGACATTAATCTGCATAAATTGCTTATTAATCCCTGTAAATCTTAATGCAATTATCTCCTTCCCTCTTTCTCCTCACTGATGTTGTTCTAGATCAGTGCCTTATTATCTTCAGCCTCTGCTCTTACTCTGTCATACTTGGTGTTAAGAAATTCATCCTCACTGCCAATTATCTAAAATTTACTTATAATTTGTGGATTGAACTTTGCATGAAGTAAAGGAATAGTTCTACTTTTTCATGATTTATGAGCACACACATGAGCATACACACACCCATGTGAATTGACAAACCATAAAAATTAGTCTAAGATTTATATTCAGATGTCTACGAATCCTTAGAACACTCAAATATTAGAACTAGAAGTAGCCTTAGAGATCACTTAAGTCCCTGCTTCCAGAACTATATTGGTTAATTATAGTCAGTGTAACTAGCCTAGAATACTTATAATTAGAGCTCTATGCCCCACTCTAACACTTTCAAATGGGGATCTCTTAAGAATTTAAATTTGTAAAATGACTTTTCCAATTAAGTCTCCTGCACAGTGACATTTGAGACCTGTTGATCACTGAACACAGAAGCATCTGAGATCCATTGATCTCTGTCCCATACCTCCAGTTAGTTGCAGAAATAGATTCAGGCTCAAATGCAGGATTGCTGCCTTCATGTCCAGTGGCATATCACTGTGTTGCACTTTTCCATTTGTAAAAGAGGTATGGAGAGGGCATGACCAAGTGGTTCACCTTGCTCAACCCCAGGAACAGAAGCTCAAACTTTATTGGGTAGACAGACACATGTACAGCAAATGAACATTCCATGTATTAAGTTCTACAGCCTGATCCGAGACCTGTGGGAGTTTAGAACATGTGCATTTAGACTAATTACGACTGGAGTCATTGGGGTCCAGAGAGGTTTCACAGACAAAATGTCTTGTGACCATTTAAACCAACTGGTTTATCAACTTAGCGTAAATCACTTTAACTGAAACTGAAGGAGTATTGCTGCTAAACTTCCTTTGTTGCCAATATATTTGTAGTTTATGTTCCCATTTGACAATTATTTCCATTCAAAACTGCTCACTTTCATTCTTCTGGGGAACTGAACCGAAAATGTTAAGGACTCTCTGTTCTCTTATGAAAGCCATTCTGCTCATATGGTGCACTTCTGTCCCTGATTGTCTATATCGAGGTATAGAAAGGTCCTTTTTATCCAAACAAAGACATTTCACTGGCCCAGGTGAGCTGCTGACCAAAATGAAGCCACCTATCTTCTGTCTGTATGGACACCTTCACCTGTGAGGACTATTATCATTCTCATTTGCCACTTAATTTTTTTCCCATTTCACTTTTTTTTTTTTTTTCCAAACAAGTCTCACTAGGTGGCAAAACAATCTGTGGAAGCCTTGACAAGTTTAATGAAACTGAGACCTTGAGGGAATCCCCTGGGCAAAATCTCCACTATCTATATGTGGAGAAGGGGCTGTATGAGAAACCAGGAAAACTGATGACAGAGGGAACTGTAGTCTTCTAACCCGTGCACAAGCCCTTCCGGCTGTGTGAACTGCAGAGCGGGCCAGGTAAAGGCTGACTTAGATGAACTGCAGTAAGAGGTGCTCCAGGTGTCTTGATCCACCTCTGCTTCATCACTGAAACTGAACAGGATCTGAGTAGTAGAAAATGGGGCACTTTCCTGATTTTTTTTTTTTTTTTTTTTTGAGACAGGATCTCATTCTGTTTCCAGTCTGGAGTGCAGTGGCACCATCATAGCTATGATTACAGGCACATGCCACCATGTCTGGCTAAATTTTTTTATTTTAGTAGAGATGAGGGGTTACTCTATTGCTCAGGCTGATCTCAGACACCTGAGTTCAAGCAAGCCTCTTTAGTGATTTTAAGAAACTTACAAGAGAGAGCTATGACAAAGCTCTGTGGACCCAAGGCAAACAGTGTAACAGGGGCTGACTTATAAGGATCACCATCAATCTTAGCAACCTAACCCATTGTCCTTCAATACTGCTGCTCTTCTGGGCTTGTCTCTGTTCCTATGACTTTATTCCAATCCTTGGCTGTACCTCTTTTTTTTTTTTTTTTTTTTTTTTTTTTTTTTTTTTTTTTTTTTTTTTTGTCAACCCCCGGTCTTTTCAAATAGAACTTACAGAGATCAAAACTCTCACTCTGAAACTGGGTGTACTCCTTCACATTCAAGGTAGGAACAAGAACTACAGGTATAAAGTCTTCTGCATGGACAGGCTTTGGAGCAGCTCTGAATCAGACTCCCTACCTTTGTCCAAGGAGATGCATGTGCATTAGGATCAGATCCCCTCTGAGGAGGTAGGGCTGGTTATGCCCAGGAAGTGATATGGACACATGTTGCCTTATATACACTGCATTGCATTTTAGATGGACCATCTTCTCGTCAGGACTTCTTAGTGACCCAATCAAACAGCCTTCCTACAACCATTGTGCTTTGGTAGGGTTGTAGTTTCTTCTGGAAAAGCTAAGGAAATTTTCTAAGGTAGGACAGGAAAATCTTGTTTTAGATAGTAATAATAAATCATAATTTTAAAAATTATGCTTCAATGCATTGTCATTTTTTTCACTTCTCAGCATTTTTTTTTTTTTTTTTTCTTGAGTCTTGCTCTGTCACCCAGGCTGGAGTGCAGTGGTGCGATCTCGGCTCACTGCAAGCTCCGCCTTCCGTCTCACGCCATTCTCCTGCCTCAGCCTCCTGAGTAGCTGGGACTACAGGCACCCGCCACTACGCCCGGCTAATTTTTTGTACTTTTAGTACAGACGGGGTTTCACAGCGTTAGCCAGAATGGTCTCGATCTCCTGACCTCGTGATCCACCCGCCTCGGCCTCCCAAAGTGCTGGGATTACAGGAGTGAGCCACCGCACCCAGCCCACTCCTCAGCTTTTATCAGATCCATTTTCTAGGCAAGGAATCAGAGACTCAGAGACACAGTGAGCAGACCTTAATTTACCCAGACTTTCATTTAGTGGGTTAGTTTCTCGTAAGGGGCTTCCAAATGTAGACAATGTGTGTCCCATGCAGACTCAAGAGGAATCAATTCAGTCTGTTTGAAGACACCCCAAACTCATATTTTGTAGAAACCAAAAAACAAAATATTTGGTAGAGAAGGTCGAAGTGTCTGAACGGTACATACAGGCAGAGCTACATTACTTGGCTCCTATGTGAAGAGAGAGGGAGCTGCAGAAAAACTAAATGGGAAGGCTCAGATGTATGAATTTCTTCAACTGAAATTGCATACAATCCTGGCTCCTTAATCTGTGTCCACTTCCCAGCAGTTATGGGAGGTATGAGCTCAGCTCAGGGGAAACAAACTTAGCTCTGGAAATCTGGAGAAGCAGTGAGCAGGGCTGATCCCCCAAGTACCCTGATGAATCCCAGTGTTCTTTCTGTTCAATTACCTAAGGGAAGCTATTCAAATTTTAAGTCCGTTTTGAATCAAAATATTGATATATTGTTTTAAAAAAACTTAAAATTTAAAGAAACTGGTATTAGTTATGGGAAAACCCGAAGGGTACCCTCGTTTGGAAATAATCTTTGAGAAATCTTTGCAGTGTGAACAGTTGGGATTTGGTCTTTCCAAAATCCAGCTAGCATGCACTTAAGAAAAAGGAAAATCAGAAAATGTAGAAAATGAAATGCTAACTTACATATTTCACTTTAACATTTATTAAGGATATTAATGAGGCTATTGAAAATTGAAAATGCAGTTTTGCTATTTTAAAAAATGTTCTTGTGTGAGAGTAGACATCCCTTGGTAAATGTCCATGGAAATATTGAACATTTAATTTTTCATTAGTTCTAAACAAAATCATGTATTTCCTAAAAGGTACGCATTTTACATGCCTCAATATCCATAGTTGACACAAAATACTCTGAAACAGAAAACAAAACATTAAACTATCCCATATTTTAAATTAAAAATATTTTTTCAAATAGCTCTGAGAACACTGAAATATGTGAAATTACAATATATTCTAAAACGATTACCTAAGAAAATTAGGGGATGTCATCCACGTTTGTCTCAAAGGAATTCAGATTTATGATTCATCTTAAGAAATGTGAAAAGAACACATTAAATATAAAGATGGATAAAGGAATTTATTAATATACACAGTAACTTTTGTTCTTTTAAAGCAATGATTCGGGCCTCCTGGGCCCAGCTCAGGTCCTGGCCCAAGAAGTCCCTGGAACAGAGCCCTTGCTTTTGTCCCTGCCTCCCGGGTGAATGAGGAATAGAAAAGGAACATACATTCCTCATCCTTGGTGTGAATTTGCACGCTCCCCACCGGCCAACTGTGGCAATTCACACTGTAGTTCTGACAATAAATGGCCCGTTCTGACTGGGCTGGTGGGGGTCCTGGTCCAGCCACCTCCAGCCAGGGGTCCCTGGGTAGTGAAGGCGCCACGACCTGCTCCACTCAAGATGTGCAGCTCCACCCAAGATGTGCAGCTCCACCCACTCACGCTAGAGAGGAAGAAGAACTTCTGCCATAAACTTTTGTTGTTATTGTTTTGTTTGGTTTGGTTTGAGACAGGGTCTCGTTCTGTTGCTCTGCCTGGAGTGCAGTGGCCCCATCACGGCTCACTGCAGCCTCGACCTCCTGGGCTCAAGTGATTCTCATGCTTCAGCCTCTGGAGGAGCTGGGGCCACAGGCATCCACCACCACACCTGGCTAAGTTTTTGTATTTTTGTGGAAAACAAGGTCTTGCTCTGTTGCCCAGGCTGGTCTCAAACTCTGCCCACCTCAGCATCCCAAAGTGCTGGGATTCCAGGTGCGAGCCACCGCACCCAGCCTCCTAAACTGTTTTTAATTTGTCCAGAATGAACCGGGTCATCCACCACTGTAAGTGGTCTGACTACCCTGACCATAAAGTATCGGAAACATTCAACTTGCAGCTGGTGGAAGAAGCCTAGCCCCTCTGCACGTAAAACACTCGCGTTGTGGCAAACGCGGAGACCAAGGCTGCACTGGCCGGAAGTGGGGACAGATCCCGATACACCCTGGGGACAGAGCAGGGAAGCTCAGGCCTGGTCCACACTGGTTCTGCCCTCTTTCTGGCCCACTACCCCATCCTGAGACCGCAGGTTCCGGCGGACCCGGATGCAGATTTTCCGGATGAAAAGCCCCTTTCCTGGAGTGGACTTTGATATTTTCTGTTCACAACTCCGTGTCACCATCCTCCACTCCTAGGTTCTGGCGTCTGGTGTCACTGCCGACGTCACAATCCCCGCACCTACGTGTCTCAGCCGCAGTAGCCCTACGTCACTGTCAGACGCTGGGAGGTTGGTGCCCCGACATGCTTTTGTGTCTTTTGTCTTTTCACCCTCTCCCCTCCCCACCCAGTGCCCCGTCTAAGTCCCCACTCGGAAGTGGATTCTCACCCCTCGCGGCCCTTTGTGGGCAAAGCCAGGAGGAGGAAGGCCGCAACCTCCCGCTGGCTTCGGGATTTCTTAGACATCAGTAGTCTTCTAAGGCCCTCCACCCTGCCCGCACCCCTCCTTCATCCTCGCGTCTCTTGGGACACTGCCCTGCTGCCCTCAGGCCTTTCCTTAGTCACAGACTCGGGGAGGCCCCAGAACCCCCTCGGCTTGGACATCACCGGCCACAGTCCTGTGACGCCCTGTGATCTTCCGTCCCAGATCTCATTCCACTGGCTGTGCCTGTCAGGGTGTGCTTAGATTTTGGAGTCCCAGTGTAAGGCATACTCTTATTGGGAAGCGGGCTTCTTCATTCTCTTCTTGTGAATGTAGATGTGAAGCCAGGGGATAAGGAGAAAAAGAGAGGCCAAAAGAGAACCAGAGAGCCAGGGAGCTAGGGAGAGTGAGGTTGAAAAAGAAGGTAACATTGAGAATTGGGAAGCTGTCTCTGATGGATTTTGAAAAGCAGTGATAGTGAAAGAGTTCTAGAAGCTTTGTAGAAGGTGTTGAAAAAAATAGTGAAAGTTACGTGGGCAAGAAATAGTGGGATAGATGAGATAGACAAAGAGAGACAAAGGGAGCCCACAGCTCTCTCTATTATAAAACTTTTGGGATTTGCCCAAGATTTCATTCTACCATAGCGTCATTCGACCTGTCCCAGGCCAGGGCACACTATTCCATGTTCTGGATGTGCTGAGCTGATCATCTTCTTCAGGAAAAGTAAAAGATCAAGTCATATACTGTATAGATTTATAAGAAAATAAGATTAAGATTGAAATTTTCTGATACAAGTGAGTCTAGAGAACCTTTACCATGTATGGTTACTGGCGCCAAAGAAGCCTTAGTGATTCCTGGACAGAATCGCAGAATGTCAATGAAGGAGAGAGCAGGTATGTTAGTGTGTGTTTACCTTGGGTTGCCAGGAGGTTGCCATGTGACTATGTGTGACTGTGTGCATTTGTGTGTGTGTGGTGTGAATGTGTGATAAAGGGTCAAACTAGGGCAGAGAAAGCACCCTGGCCTGCCATGACATTGAACGTTATAAATTTAGAACACCTGCCGGAGACATGAGACCCACAGTGGAGGCCATAGGATCCTGCCAGCATGGGGGTTTCTGGACCTGTCAGGGGGCTCATCTCAGGTTTCCTCCCACTGTCGATCTATGTTCCCTCTCTAAATGAAAGTCACCTCTTGTGCGGAGACAGGTAAACTGTGGGCATCATCTAAATTTCTTCCCTGTGCTCATTAGAAAATGAAACATTTCCCATCATCTCTCACTCCATTCACACTGTAACTGCACAGACACGGTGCTCAGATACCTGAAATAACAACGTCTTCCCTGAAAGTCCTCAGACCAAATTAGATGTCCCTTCTCAGGTGGATGAGCTCCTGAGAAAGCAAACTGTTTCCTGTGGTCACCATCCCTTATCACACACATTCACCGATAGGAAAAGCCATTAGAAAAGTTGAGGGTGGGAGATGAGCATTAGGACTTATGGGATGCAGGTAGGATTTGGAGCCCAACACAAGTGCACTTGACTGAGGAACACAGAAAGAATGTGTGCTGGATGATAAACGGAGTTTTGGGCTTGTGAGAATTAGACTCTGTGTGGAAGACTAACGGATCCCTTTCTGTCCTGCAGCTTGGCTACCACACAAATGAATCCACCCAAACGTCGCCAAGTGGAGCAGGGTACCAATATAGGTAAGGCAAATTTCCCTGATATTTCTTAAGATCTCCCTGCCTGGAGGTCAGTGTCATGTCTCACAATCTTATAAAAGGAGAGGGTGCTTTCTGCAGGATGAGTGGAAAGTCATGCTTGATTGATGGGGGCTGGTGTCCTGAGGCTGGCCTATGCTGGGTTGTGGATTTCTGAAGGTCATATTCTGAAATCCAAGAGACTCTTGCTGGAAGAGCCTTAACCTCCCTCATTGTGATCTCTCTGCAGGTGCAAAAACACCCTCAATTCCAGGAGCTCCACACTGAATTCAGGCCAGTCCCTGGAACCTCCCCAGGTAAGTTATTATGTCATTGCATGGCAAAGATTGCAAAACACCCTCAATTCCAGGAGCTCCACACCAGAATTCATGCCCGTCCCAGAAACCTCCCCAGATAAGTTCATATGTCCTTGCATGGCAAAGATTGGACAGTGCTGCACACTCTTCAGGCTCAAGAGACATCCAGTGGATGTACATTTAGGTGGGTCAGCATGAGAGTCAATTCTGGGAGGGAGTGTATTTTAAACTTGTAGAGGGTGAAGCTCCTGGCAACTCCCTCCACATCAGCATCATTTGCAGCCTTTTTGGAGAATACTGACGGCCATCTTTTCACGGGTGCAGCAGGATTCCAGCAATGAGGAGCTCATCATAGTCCTAGAACAAGGGACAGAAGTGAGGTTGAGCCTGGAAGAGGTCATCCTCATCTTGGCCCCAGAGACAGCGCTGCAGCTGACCGTGGAGAACACAGTCCTTGTGATTGTTCCTGGCATATCCTGAGGTCACAAGATGGCCTGCAGTCCCCTGTGCAGATCCAGTACATCATGCCTTCCGTTGATGACTTCAGCTTGGAGTGCCATGCTCAAGATGGAGACATCTCAGACATGAAAGGAGAGAATGTGCCTCTTTCACCTGCAGAAGAACGGGAGGCAGCACCCCTATATCACCAGCCCTTGATGATATCCCCAGCAAACCACAAAGCTGGGATCAGCCCTTTTCTTCTAGTAACCCCATTGTGCATTCCATGCTGTCTGGCAGCCTTCCCCCAACGCTACCCTCTACCACCCACATCTAGTCCCGTGGGACACCCTAGACCAGCCAACTCCAGTTTCAGCCTGCATGGTATGGAGCTACTGTGCACCTCCTCCCTCAGCCGTATGCCCCCTTCACCAACTCCTGGTCCCCAGATCTATCACAGGGTTCACCATAGGCCTCCCAGCAGGGCACAGAGATGTCTCTTTAGGAAGTGATTTAACCAAGAGTCACCCCCTGCATTGATAGGTCAGAGATTGTCCAAGTCCTTAGTCAGTGCATTCCCTGAAATGTGGAGAGAAAGTAATTCCAAGGACCGCTTGCTTCCCCTTTGCTGTTTCCCATCAACACCCACTGTCTTCAACAGCAGAGGGCTCCAGATGCTGCAGGGAGGGGGAGAACCGCAGGGAGTTCAAATAAAACATTCACATTTCACTTCACACACACTGTCCCTTAGACTTTCTCTTCCTATTTAAGCACATACATCCAACCACACTCAATCGAATCCCTGACTGCTCCATGTGAGAGTTCTGCTTCCAGCATGACGTGGTCTGAAAGTTCATCTGAAGACAGCTGCTCACTCCCGGGGGCTAATACTGCCCTTGCATGCTGATGTCCTTGTAGTCATTGGTCTGATGCCACAATAAATAATTCCTAAGGCTGATGCTCTATTTCTGCCCTGAGACTCTCCCCTTTTTCTCCAAGCTGTGCCCCATTCCTTGTCTTAGTCCAGGTTCCCTACACTCCCCAGGCCAATGCTTTTGAATAAATCTTGACGTCATTGAATGAAGTAGTGGTGACTGCTGTGTTTGCTTCCAACTGAGACACTCTCCTGCTCTCACTCATCACGTTTCCGTTCACATTTGCCTTTGTTTAGTTTTGTTTTCCATTGTTTGGATTTATTATTCATGTACTTATGAAATAACTGCCACATTTCTGACAGTTTTTTTGGCCAATTTGGAGCTTTTCCTGTGCTCCTCCTTCCAAGTCCTGAGTGGGGTCACTGTTTGCACCTCTGGGCCCTGGGATTGGTCTGGCTTAGAAAATGGTTGAACAGAGCTTAGCTCTGTGTGTTGGGACGGGCACCTGCACTTGCTCACAGCTGCTTCCAGGCTCTCCCTGTCCTGCCTGGATGTCTCTGTGTCTCTGGAGTGTCTAGAAAGTCTAGAAGTTCTCTTGAGGTCCCAGCACCTCTTTGTTGGCCTGCATGTCCCAGCCTGTATGTCCATGGCCAGCTAGAGCTACCACTAGCTTTTCCTGGCCAACCTGGGAGCTCAGGCCTGAGTCCTGGAGGCAGGGGAGATGCAGGGATAATGTCCTGGCCTTCTGGAGCCCAACTCCAGTAGGTGGGGAGTGCTCATGACCCTGCGGGGAGTTCAGGGCGTTTGCCCTTGACTTGCCTGACCCTCTAAAACCTCACATGTCCCCTGGAGGTGGGTGCAGCTTCCTCCTACTCTGGCCTTGCTGGCCTGGGAAGGGCGTCCTTGGTCCCTTGAACCCTCACAGCATTTTCTCTTCTACTGAGGTTTCAGGAACTGCCTTTCCCCTCTGGGAAGGAGGACAGGGACTCTTTCAGGTTTGATTCTCCTCGGGGTTTTGGACGTTGGCTGAGGTGGGAACTGCCTTCATCCACATGAAAGGCCCAGCCACGGCATCCTCACCAGCCTGGGCCTCTGGGTAGGTTTTGAGTCTGGTCGCTGGAGAGGCCGCTTCTGTGAGGCCCAAGACAGCAGCCCCTGTGAAGGCCATTCTCCTCTGTGCCCTCAGGGTGTCAGGACCCGCCTGTGTCCAGGAAGTCCCCTCTGAGACTAGATTGTCCTTGGTGCAGCCCTCCCAGAGCCGTGCAGAGGCAGATGTGGTGCACTGGGCCTGGGCTCTGAGGAAGCAGTGGTAGCAGGGGCCAGGGAGGACCCAGGCTCTAGGGCAAGGGAGTGTCTAACCTGGGTAGAGCTGGGCCGCATTCAGGGAGTGGCACTCCAGGGTTCTGTTTCAGGTGGAGCTGGGGCCAACTCAGGATCAAGTACCTCTCCTTCCACCTCCAGGACTCACCCAGGGGCAGGCGGGAGCTCCAGGTTCTCCTCTCCTCCTCTTCCTCCTCCACGTGTTTTCTCTTGCTTTATTTCTCTGAGTCAAGAAATTGGGGCTGTCCTTCATATCGGTGAATTTTGACCCTAATCATCATGACCTTGTTGAGGAAAAGAGTCATACTCTGCAAAATATTTGGAGATATTTATTCTGAGCCAAATATGATTGACCATGTCATGTGACCCAGCCCTCAGGAGGTTCTGAGAACGTGTGTCCAAGGTGATCAGGGTGCAGCTTGGTTTTATACATTTTAGGGAGACATGACTTCAACTAAGTGCATTTAAGAAATACGTTGATTTGATCCAGAAAAGTGGGACAACTTGAAGGAGGGGGGCTTCCAGCTTATAGGTAGATTTAAAAATTATCTGGTTGATAATTGGATGAGTTTATCTAAGACCAGGGATCTATTGAAAGGAAATCTTTAGGTTAAGATAAAGAGGTGGGGAGGCCAAGTTTTACTGTGCAGAGGAACCTTCAGATAGTAGACTTGAGAGGGAGTAGGTTGTAAAATGTTTCTTATTGGATTTAAAAGGGAGCCTGGTCTTTGTTGATTATCTCCTGTGTCTGGAAAGAAAGAAAGAAGAAAAAAAGATGGGGAGCCTTAACCTCCCTCACTGTGGTCTCACCACAGATGCAGAAACACCCTTACTTCAAAGAATTCCTCACATGAATTCATTCCAGGCCTGGAATCACCCCAGGTAACTCCCTATGTTCATGGATAGCAAAGATAGGACTATGTTGCATAATCTCCAGGCCACAAGACACATCCAGTGGTGGTGCATTCAGCAGGGTCAGCATGACTGCCACTTCTAGGAGGGAATTTGTATTTTAAAGTTGTAGAGGGTGAAGCTGCTCCAGCTCCCTCCCCAGGAGCATCATTTGCAGTCTTTTTTGAAGGCAGTGGACTGAGGGCTGTCTTTCCACAGCAGCAGCAGAATTCCAGCACAGAGACGTTCATCATCGTGGTCCCAGAACAAGGGACAGAACTCACACTGAGCCTGGAAGAGTATGTCCTCATCCTGTCCCCACAGAGAGCCCTGCCCTGATCCTGGGTAACAGTGTATTTGTGGTCATGCCTGAGCATGTCCTGAGGTCACTGGATGGCCTGCAGTTCCCTCTGCAGATCGATTACATCTAGCACTCTGTGGATGACTTCACCTTGGAGTTCCATGTTCAAGACAGAGACACCTCAGACATGAAAGAGACAATGTGCCTCGCTCACCTGCAGAAGAGGGGGAGGCAGAACCCGTATGTCACCAGCCCTTGATGAGATCCCAAGAAAACCATGTTGCTTGGCTCAGCCCTTCTCTTTCAATAATCCTACTGTGCATTGCATACTTTCTCCTCTGTGCCCTACCCTTTACCAACCACACCTAGTCCAGTGGGATTCCCTAGACCAGCCAATCTCAGCTTCAGCCTGTATAGGATGGAGACTTTGCCCAACTCCTGCCTCAGACCTATGCACCCTTCACCAAGTCCAGCACTCAGGTCTGCCACAGGGTTCACCATAGTTCTCCAACCGGAGCATAAAGATGTCTTTTCAAGAAGGGATGTAGCCAAGATCCACCACTTACATTGATAGATCAGAGATTGGCCAAATCCTTAGTCAGTGCATGCCCTAAAATGTGGAGGGAGAGTAATTCCAGGAACCTCTTGCTTCCCCTTTGCTGTTTCCCATCATGATCCATTGTGCTCACTAGCAGAGGATCCCAGATGCTGCAGGGAGACGAAGAACTGCAAGGTGTTTAAATAAAGTGCTCCCATTTCACTTGGCACACAGTGTCCCTTAGAATTTCTCTTCCATATTCAACCTCTTAAATGCAACCACACTCAATCGAATCCCTTACTCCTCAACGTGAGGGTTCTGCTTTCAGCATGCTTTCAGTGGCGTGAAAATTCACCTGAAGAACTCTGCTCAATCCCAGGGCTAACACAGCCCCTTGATTGCTGGTGTCCATGTAGTCATTGGTCTGATGTATGGATAATAATTCCTAAGCGTGATACTGTATGTATGCCCTGAGATTTTCACCATTTTCTCCGTGCTGTGACCCGGTCCTTGTCTTTGTTCAGGTTCCCAACACTCCCCAGGCCAATACTTTTCAATAAATACTGAAATTATACGATGAAATAGTGGTGACTGCTGTGATTGCTTCGAAGTGAGACACGCTTCTGCTCTGGCTCATCAAGTTTACATTACCACTTGCCATTACTAAGTTTTGTTTTCAATTTTTGGTTTGTATTTCATATACCTATAGAATAAATTTCATGATTAGGGCAGCATTTCTTTGTGAAAATGCAGGGCCATAACTTTGAGGAGGACAGACAAGTTTCTATCTCCTTCGTGTAGAAAAAAAAAGGCAATCACACTGCTGATTTCAAACATGTTGGATAAAAGAGTAACCAGGCATGTCAGGTGTGTAGAGTGAGATGCTACTGTGTTTTGAAACACAATGGAAAGGCTCTTGCATAATGTATCTTATGAGGAGAGGCCTAAATATAAATTAAAAAATAGTTACAGTAGTGTATCACTGCATATGTATCTAAAAAAAGAACGACAACTGGATAACACAAGTGAGGTTCTAAGATCCTTGGACGGGAAGAGACAGGCAGGAGTCGGAATGATGAACCAGCACACTGGGGCATTTTCTCACGTAGCCCAAGTGACCCCATGGTGTTCTTGAGCTTTGGAACCAGTCGCGTCCCCTTTGACACTGCACCCGGCTCCCAGTCTCTCAATCGTGTTGGCCCTCCGGCGATCTCCCGTTGGATGAATTGCTCCTGCTGAAACTCGAGTCCCCTTTGATTTGCGCTTCATTAATTATTCATGATTCAGGTGGGAAGGCCTGCTGACGACCCCCTGTGGCCGTTCTCTGAGCTTTCCTGTCACATCGTTTCCTTCCACGCTCTTTGGTTCCTTATGGTCCTGCTCCTTCTGCTGTCAGAGGAGCAGAGAGTTGATCTTATTGATTCTGGATACGGATACTTTCTAGGTGATCTGGATAATCCAGATAACGACCCTCAACAGCGGCGGAAAGGGAGCAGCCATTTGGTGTGTCTCAGAAAATCCCGCTCAGTTCCGAGGCCCCCTAGATGTGGAATCCTGCTCAGAGTTGTTCCCAGGTCAGAGAATGGAGAGAGCCTGTGCATGATGGGATCTCCCTGCCTAGATCTTTCAGTGAGTCTCTACCTCAGCTACTCTTAGGATCAGGGGGAGAACCACGGTGTCAGACATCCGGAAAGAAGACGGGATGAATGTTTTACCTCTGAAGTACATCCCAAATGTGGGAGTTGACTTCAGCTTTGCTGGGGTCTATTTGGCCAGGGAAACTCTGCCTGGTTCATTCGCACATCCGGAAGCCACTTCACGGGGGGCCGTCGCAACTGGAACCACACACTTGGCATCGGCGGTTGAGCCAAATGGGGACTCGTGGTGCAAGCAACGCTCCCCACGTGTTAGCGTGGGTGAGATTCGGTTGGCGGAATTTTACTAGGTGCGTGTTAGTAGAGTGGGGCTGAGGTTTTCTTGCTCCTGTGGTTGTATACGAAGTCAAAGGTCCTGCCCAGCCCTGCGGTCCCCTCAGTCAACTCTGTTTCGGAGACATAACGATTTGGATTGCCAACAAGTCAAGAAATGTTCAAGCCCTTGGATGTAGGGTAAAGAAAGGGAGATCAGACTGTCACTGTGTCTATGTAGAAGGGGAAGACATAAGAGACTCCATTTTGAAAAAGACCTGTACTTTAAACAATTGCTTTGCTGAGATGTTGATCATTTGTAGCTTTGCCGCGGCCCCTTTGACCCAACTTGGAGCTCACAAAAACCTGTGTTGTATAACATCGAGGCTTAAGGGATCTAGGGCTGTGCAGGGCGTGCCTTGTTAACCAAATGTTTACGAGCAGTATACTTGGTAAAAGTCATTGCCATTCTCTAGTCTCAATAAACCAGGGGCACAATGCACCGTGGAAAGCCACAGGGACCTCTGCCCTTGAAAGCAGGGTATTGTCCAAGGTTTCTCCCCATGTGACAGTCTGAAATATGGCCTCGTGGGATGGGAAAGACCTGACTGTCCCCCAGCCTGACACCCGTAATGGGTCTGTGCTGAGGTGGATTAGTCAAAGAGGAAAGCCTCTTGCAGTTGAGATGCAGGAAGGCCACTGTCTCCTGCTTGCCCCTGGGAACTGAATGTCTCGGTGTAAAGCCCGATCGTACATTTGTTCAACTCTGAGCTCGGAGAAAAGCTGCCCTGTGGCGGGAGGCGAGACGTGTTGGCAGTAATGCTGCCTTGTTATTCTTTACTCCGCTGAGATGTTTGGGTGGAGAGAAACATAAATCTGGCCTACGTGCATGTCCAGGCATAGTACCTTCCCTTGAACTTAGTCATGATATAGATTCTTTGGCTCACGTGTGTGTTTTTTTTTTTTGTTTGTTTTTTGTTTTGTTGTTGTTGACCTTCTCCTTATTATCACCCTGCTCTCCTACTACATTCCTTTTTGCTGAAATAATGAAAATCATAATCAATAAAAACTGAGGGAACTCAGAGGCCGGTGCCGGTGCAGGTCCTTGGTGTGCTGAGTGCCGGTCCCCTGGACCCACTGTTGTCTCCCTATACTTTGTCTCTGTGTCTTATTTCTTCTCTCCGTCTCTCATCCCACCCGACTAGAAACACCCACAGGTGTGGAGGGGCAGGCCACCCCTTCACTCGGAAAATCAGTTAAACACAAACACGGAATGAGAGTCAAAAGACAATATGTCATCTTTTTGAGAATTTTATTCACTTCAAAACCAATTAAACACACACATGTACAAAGGCATTCCACAGCCCAGTTTTCGAGGCTGAGGAAAGACCCCGAGAGCGCTCTGCACAGCACGCTTCCCAGCGTCCGAAACACTGCTCTCAGGGCGGGGCACAGCGGAAGGGCTGCACCTCTCAGGGTTCCCTAACTTTTCCCTTATTCAGTCATCTAGAGAGCAAATACACAGTAATTCCCCAGTTTCCTATTGACGTCCCAGCGGAAGTCTGACTCCTGCGCGTCACGCAGTTTCTGAGGCAACGAATCTCTGGCACGGAAGCTTTTCCTGGCGCGTTTCCGGAGAACCACGCGAACTACAACGTCCCTCACCAGAATTCAATGAGGCAGAGTCCCTGCATCTGCTCCCTGCCTGGCCTGGGCTCCCACATCCACAGAAGCGCCACAGCCGGGGAGCTTCGGAGTCACCGCACAGAGTCTGCTCTCTGCTCTGCACTCCTCAGTCCCACAGTCCCCTCCAAGTCACGGGAGCTGGAGGCCAAGGAGCCCCTGCCACCTGCAGTCTCACTCCAGGTCAGAATCGCTGTCCTCTGAGGAGGAGGAAACCTGAAGGTCCTCATAGAGGACGCTCGGTGGGACACGAACACGGGGACCCTCAGACTTCTCTGACACATGAGGGCTCTGAGCGAGGAAGGCTCCCGGCTTCTCAGGAGAGTGAAATGAGGGGGCCGCCAGGAGGCTGGAGCTCCAGCGTCCGTTTTCCAGTCTCCGGAAGAGCACTGTGAGAGGCTGGGCCCCATCATGGCTGGCCGCTGGGTGATGGGACATGGTGCAGGCCTGGGCAGTAGGCAGGCAAGGTCTGCTGTGCGGAGGCTGCCGGTCGACGCTGGGCACCTGGGCGGGTGTCCTCCTGCCCATCTGGGGCGACGTACTTGGTCCAAGTTCGGTTGCGGCTGGCGGAGGTTGGAGATTCTCCGGGGCCCCCAGCTCACCTCCCTGGATGGCGCTTTCGGGAATCTGGAAGGGACCCAGTCTCAGTTTCTTGGGGAAGTTCAGGCAAGCCTGAATCCGAGCCTGGGCAGGTCTCTTGGCTCCTGGCCCGAAGCTGAGATTGGAGCCTAGGCCCAAGCTGTGTGTGGCGGCTGGCGGGCAGGGCTGTGAGGTCACCGCAGGACGTATGTCTTGTGCCTGGGGTCTGATGGCCTGGAGCAGGCCGTGGGTTTTGGAGGCAGCCTGGGGAACTTCTCGGCAGCCACCCTCAGGGCTGCTGTGTGTCGGCTTCACCACGAGGAGAGGCTCGGGGCCCTGCTGCCTGACTGCAGGCTGAGGGATGTCGGCCGCAGCCCCTGTCTGTCTTTCCTTTGGTCCAAGACTTGAGGAGGAGCTCAGACTGGCTTTTCTGAGGGGAGATGGCGAAGCCAAGACGGAGCCCCTGTCAGACGTTTCGGTAGCTGAGCGATCAGCGAGGACAGGGCCCAGGCGCGGCCTCTTACTGGTTGTGTGGACCGGCATTGGCCCGCTTGCAACCTGAAAGAGAGGAAACAACACAGGTTAGAAGTTCCTCCGCATGGAGCCAACGTGAAAATCAAGCACATCCAAAGACAAGGTGCACACGCCATGAAATTCTTAGTACAGTATCGACAGGCGGTCCTTGGAAGTAGGGACAGACCCTCCACCTGAGTGCTGATCAGGACAAGACACATGAAAGATGCGCTCTCGAGCTATGTGTAGCTGATCTAAGCACACCATTGTTCAAAAGATCGCGTCTTGGGCATTAACTGGATCAAAGCGCCTCCACTCAGCCTTCCATGAAGTGGAACGGACTGATGCCCTTCCGAAGGCAGGTTGGTGGCTCAAGGGTACTCAGGACGTCTTCTCTGAACACATGCATGTTCCTGGGTTTAGCCTTCTCCACGTTTGGGGCCTCTGAGGGACTAATTTCCTCATGCCGCTAGGAACATGTTGTTGGCAGGCTTGCCATAATTGGACAGAAAGAAAGCAACAGGAAATACGGCATCTTCAGATGCCTTCGCCTGGAATCAAATTGACCTGGAAGGATCGTGGAGTCCCTGACCCCAAGAAGGCAAGAAAGAGGGGTTCCCCGATTTCCTCCCGCAGACGGGAAGCTGAAAGGAAATCAACCAGGGTGACCTAGAGGAGAAAAGGACCAGGGGCCCGGGGTGACACTCACCCTCAGATAATCAGAAGATTCCGTGGATCCTTTTCGATTCGGCAGCGGCTTCTCTGGAGGTTTCCCAGAAAATATGTGGAGGAGAGCCTTCCTCTGCGGGTCTTGTTGCCTGCAGAACAGAAAAAGGTTTTCTGTTCTCCTGGTTTTCCCCAGGAGACAGGGAGAACCCTGTGTGGGGCCCAGCCCCGTTCCGTGTTTTGTGATACAGAAATGGACATCTGGTGCCCTTTCCGCCTCTGCACCTTCCCTCACGTGCCAACCTTCCCGTCCCCCAGGTGGCCCTCTAGGCTTCCCAACTAAGGACTGTGATTTGGATTCCATCGCTTTTCCCCCTGTCGTGGGGAACCTGCACGAAGCGCCCCCGCCTCTCCCCGTCCCTGAATCTCCCAGAGCCAAAGGAGCTCCTGGGTGTGGAACCCCGGAGGACACGGAGCTCCGGCCTATTTCTCTGCAGCGTTCCTTCCCTGGCCCGGAGACGGAAAGGCACACGGTGTGCAGGTGCAGAGACACCATGTCCTTAGGAGGCAGTACCCTAAGAGTGGTGAAAACCCCTCCCACTGCTCACCTTGGTCTCTCTTCCTTCTCTCCCTTATCCTTGTTCAAGGGCCCCGGGTTGGCTTCAACCTGGGGCTTCCATGGTTTCAGGTTTTCCTTCCCTTCCTTTTTCCCCAAGGTCGCTGGAACCAGGGCTGCCTTCCAGCACTTCATGGGGCACCTGGTACTTCTGGCTGTGTGGCCAAAGGCCCCGCAGTTTTTGCACTTGAGCTGTGGGTGGAAAGGAAGTGATGTCGGTGAGTGAGCTGAAGCCACAGGCAGCGATCCCACGTCCACATTGGGACGGATTGTGAATTCAGAGCTGAATAAGGATTCCAAAGAGGGGACACCGGCATGGGGGCCGTTAAGTGCTGGGAGAGTTCGGATACGATGTTCCCTCCCAAAGCCCACGTGACGGAGGAACTCTGAAAGGAAGGACTCAAGGTTCCAAGGGGCACGACGGTGAACCCGAAGTCAACAACACAGCCAAACGTGGCTACACAGGACTCTAAGTAGAAAGGGAGGTTGCCCCCAAGAGTCTCTCAAGGGACCTATCGGGCCGGGGAGAAGGTCCCAAGCCACGCCCACCTTGGATGGGAAAAGCAACCTGGGTGGTGGTGACAGAGCTCTTTGGAATCCAACCCAGTCTCTGAGGACCGTGTGACACCCCCTCCCCCCGTCCCCACCCCCACCCCGATACCCAAGAGATCCAGGGCTAGACTTACCCTGGGATCTTCTTCATCGGGCGGGGGAGCCCTTGGCCCAACTGGGGCCCTCCGCTGCTTCTGGAGGGTCTGGGCTCTCACCAGTCTCTTGGCCCAAGATTTGGGGTCCCGACGTGCCATCATCTTCGTCGCCTGGGGGTTTTGTGACCGCCTTTTTCAGGGGTTGACTGTTGGGTCACCTGAAACACACACAAACACACACATGTCGATGGTTAAGCACATTGGATATTCACACACCCACAGGAAGCCACCTGCTAACTCCCTGCCGGTGTGGTCATGAGGAGACCTCACCACCAGTCGGTCAAATCTGTAGAACACAATGTGCTGTGTGCATCCTCGGATACTGTGTGTTCCTCTGCCATGACTACCTAGTCCAAGAGTAAACCGCACCTGCCACAGGGCCCGTGGCCTAGGTATGGGGAGTTGAGCTTTCAACCCCAAACAAGCAACTGATTCTGGAGACTGGACTTAGGTCTCTCACGATTCACTCCGGTAGAAGACGCGGTGATTCTATCTCCCTTGACGGACAGAATGATCGAAGACACAGGGCATGGCTTGCGCCACCCTTTGGCAGGTCTGTTTGAAGTCAGGGATAAGGGATGCTTCCTGTGACAACTTGACTCGCTACTCTGGCCATTTCATTAGGCAACTTCCAAACACAAATTCATAGAGAGAAGTTACCTTCCTCTCTACCACACTAGCAGGTGATGGTCTTTCCTGTTCTACCTTTTGGCTTTAGCTCCAGCCCCTCTTTACTTATTTATTTTTTCTGGTATTTTACGCATACCACACGAATTCATCTGAACAAACGGGGAACAAGTGCCACATCGTATCGACGTCTTACACGGCTGAAGGGCAAACCACCCTTTTTTCCAAAGTCCTTTTTCCATTTACCCACCAATTCAGCATGCTGCAGTACATTTCTTTTCGCATTCCCATCTTGGTCTTATCCCACATGTGGAGACGGATATGTTTTCTCGTTTTCTGTTGCAAGAATTACTAGTAACGAGAACACATCCTTCCCCACCAGCAAGCCCCAGTGTGATCGGTTTCTTTCGGCCTCCTGTGTCTCTTCCCCCCACCCCCACACCCCTCAGGGATTGCGTGAAAAAAACAATAGTTCAGTGAAACTAACCTGAAATTACACGTCTACTTGCTTTCCCCGGCTGGCGCTGAGATGGGCAGGTGCTGGAGCAGCCCCGCTGGAAGCGATGCAGCATCCAGGACGACGGAGGAAGGGGCGGAGAGGGACCTCTGCTTTCCAGGCTGCCTTTTATACTGCCTCTGGTCACCTGACATGGAACGTACCCTAACCTAATCAGTTACCTGTACCTTAATTGCAATTAACTTAATCCAATTACGTGACCTGGAAAGGTCTATCTGCACAGCCCACTCTAACATCATGTCCACTGCTGACAGACATTCTAAAACCTACGTGTACAGCTGCAAGCTTTGAAGAATAGATGCTCCCCGTCAGACATGTAACACTGGTGCCTGTACCCCTGTCTTCTTTTCCATCTTTTTGTTTTGTTTTGTTTTGTTTTGTTTTGTTTTAAAAAATGTGGTAAAATAGACACCTTTTAATTGGACCACATTTAGTCTATCTCGACGTGGGCCTCAGTGTCATCAAGGAGATTCTCCTTGACGTGCAGTCACGGCCATGATCCATCTTCAGAGCTTCTCTTTCTTCCCCAAGGTAAGTCTGTCAGCAGAGAACCCTGACCGCACCCTCATGTGTTTTCTCCTCCAGGAGGCGCTTGGAAACCACCGTGAATTGGACCGCACTGGGAAACACAGATGAGGAACGTCAACAACGCTTTGTCCTTCAGTGCCTGGCTCCTTTTTCAGCTCGTCTTGCGACTCCAGGCATTATGCCTGAAAAGTGTCCCGGACGCCTGTGAGGCTCTAATTCCCTGGGTCCCATTGCCATGTCTCTGGATTTGCGAAGATCCACCGCACCTTCTGTGGAACTCCCGTGTCGGTGAACTTTTGTGCCACGGCCCCTAATTCTGCCCATGGTCATCTGCAGCTGCACGACTTAGGGTCCATGTTCCTTGGACGGGAAGAGACAGGCAGGAGTCGGAATGATGAACCAGCACACTGGGGCATTTTCTCACGTAGCCCAAGTGACCCCATGGTGTTCTTGAGCTTTGGAACCAGTCGCGTCCCCTTTGACACTGCACCCGGCTCCCAGTCTCTCAATCGTGTTGGCCCTCCGGCGATCTCCCGTTGGATGAATTGCTCCTGCTGAAACTCGAGTCCCCTTTGATTTGCGCTTCATTAATTATTCATGATTCAGGTGGGAAGGCCTGCTGACGACCCCCTGTGGCCGTTCTCTGAGCTTTCCTGTCACATCGTTTCCTTCCACGCTCTTTGGTTCCTTATGGTCCTGCTCCTTCTGCTGTCAGAGGAGCAGAGAGTTGATCTTATTGATTCTGGATACGGATACTTTCTAGGTGATCTGGATAATCCAGATAACGACCCTCAACAGCGGCGGAAAGGGAGCAGCCATTTGGTGTGTCTCAGAAAATCCCGCTCAGTTCCGAGGCCCCCTAGATGTGGAATCCTGCTCAGAGTTGTTCCCAGGTCAGAGAATGGAGAGAGCCTGTGCATGATGGGATCTCCCTGCCTAGATCTTTCAGTGAGTCTCTACCTCAGCTACTCTTAGGATCAGGGGGAGAACCACGGTGTCAGACATCCGGAAAGAAGACGGGATGAATGTTTTACCTCTGAAGTACATCCCAAATGTGGGAGTTGACTTCAGCTTTGCTGGGGTCTATTTGGCCAGGGAAACTCTGCCTGGTTCATTCGCACATCCGGAAGCCACTTCACGGGGGGCCGTCGCAACTGGAACCACACACTTGGCATCGGCGGTTGAGCCAAATGGGGACTCGTGGTGCAAGCAACGCTCCCCACGTGTTAGCGTGGGTGAGATTCGGTTGGCGGAATTTTACTAGGTGCGTGTTAGTAGAGTGGGGCTGAGGTTTTCTTGCTCCTGTGGTTGTATACGAAGTCAAAGGTCCTGCCCAGCCCTGCGGTCCCCTCAGTCAACTCTGTTTCGGAGACATAACGATTTGGATTGCCAACAAGTCAAGAAATGTTCAAGCCCTTGGATGTAGGGTAAAGAAAGGGAGATCAGACTGTCACTGTGTCTATGTAGAAGGGGAAGACATAAGAGACTCCATTTTGAAAAAGACCTGTACTTTAAACAATTGCTTTGCTGAGATGTTGATCATTTGTAGCTTTGCCGCGGCCCCTTTGACCCAACTTGGAGCTCACAAAAACCTGTGTTGTATAACATCGAGGCTTAAGGGATCTAGGGCTGTGCAGGGCGTGCCTTGTTAACCAAATGTTTACGAGCAGTATACTTGGTAAAAGTCATTGCCATTCTCTAGTCTCAATAAACCAGGGGCACAATGCACCGTGGAAAGCCACAGGGACCTCTGCCCTTGAAAGCAGGGTATTGTCCAAGGTTTCTCCCCATGTGACAGTCTGAAATATGGCCTCGTGGGATGGGAAAGACCTGACTGTCCCCCAGCCTGACACCCGTAATGGGTCTGTGCTGAGGTGGATTAGTCAAAGAGGAAAGCCTCTTGCAGTTGAGATGCAGGAAGGCCACTGTCTCCTGCTTGCCCCTGGGAACTGAATGTCTCGGTGTAAAGCCCGATCGTACATTTGTTCAACTCTGAGCTCGGAGAAAAGCTGCCCTGTGGCGGGAGGCGAGACGTGTTGGCAGTAATGCTGCCTTGTTATTCTTTACTCCGCTGAGATGTTTGGGTGGAGAGAAACATAAATCTGGCCTACGTGCATGTCCAGGCATAGTACCTTCCCTTGAACTTAGTCATGATATAGATTCTTTGGCTCACGTGTGTGTTTTTTTTTTGTTTGTTTTTTGTTTTGTTGTTGTTGACCTTCTCCTTATTATCACCCTGCTCTCCTACTACATTCCTTTTTGCTGAAATAATGAAAATCATAATCAATAAAAACTGAGGGAACTCAGAGGCCGGTGCCGGTGCAGGTCCTTGGTGTGCTGAGTGCCGGTCCCCTGGACCCACTGTTGTCTCCCTATACTTTGTCTCTGTGTCTTATTTCTTCTCTCCGTCTCTCATCCCACCCGACTAGAAACACCCACAGGTGTGGAGGGGCAGGCCACCCCTTCACTCGGAAAATCAGTTAAACACAAACACGGAATGAGAGTCAAAAGACAATATGTCATCTTTTTGAGAATTTTATTCACTTCAAAACCAATTAAACACACACATGTACAAAGGCATTCCACAGCCCAGTTTTCGAGGCTGAGGAAAGACCCCGAGAGCGCTCTGCACAGCACGCTTCCCAGCGTCCGAAACACTGCTCTCAGGGCGGGGCACAGCGGAAGGGCTGCACCTCTCAGGGTTCCCTAACTTTTCCCTTATTCAGTCATCTAGAGAGCAAATACACAGTAATTCCCCAGTTTCCTATTGACGTCCCAGCGGAAGTCTGACTCCTGCGCGTCACGCAGTTTCTGAGGCAACGAATCTCTGGCACGGAAGCTTTTCCTGGCGCGTTTCCGGAGAACCACGCGAACTACAACGTCCCTCACCAGAATTCAATGAGGCAGAGTCCCTGCATCTGCTCCCTGCCTGGCCTGGGCTCCCACATCCACAGAAGCGCCACAGCCGGGGAGCTTCGGAGTCACCGCACAGAGTCTGCTCTCTGCTCTGCACTCCTCAGTCCCACAGTCCCCTCCAAGTCACGGGAGCTGGAGGCCAAGGAGCCCCTGCCACCTGCAGTCTCACTCCAGGTCAGAATCGCTGTCCTCTGAGGAGGAGGAAACCTGAAGGTCCTCATAGAGGACGCTCGGTGGGACACGAACACGGGGACCCTCAGACTTCTCTGACACATGAGGGCTCTGAGCGAGGAAGGCTCCCGGCTTCTCAGGAGAGTGAAATGAGGGGGCCGCCAGGAGGCTGGAGCTCCAGCGTCCGTTTTCCAGTCTCCGGAAGAGCACTGTGAGAGGCTGGGCCCCATCATGGCTGGCCGCTGGGTGATGGGACATGGTGCAGGCCTGGGCAGTAGGCAGGCAAGGTCTGCTGTGCGGAGGCTGCCGGTCGACGCTGGGCACCTGGGCGGGTGTCCTCCTGCCCATCTGGGGCGACGTACTTGGTCCAAGTTCGGTTGCGGCTGGCGGAGGTTGGAGATTCTCCGGGGCCCCCAGCTCACCTCCCTGGATGGCGCTTTCGGGAATCTGGAAGGGACCCAGTCTCAGTTTCTTGGGGAAGTTCAGGCAAGCCTGAATCCGAGCCTGGGCAGGTCTCTTGGCTCCTGGCCCGAAGCTGAGATTGGAGCCTAGGCCCAAGCTGTGTGTGGCGGCTGGCGGGCAGGGCTGTGAGGTCACCGCAGGACGTATGTCTTGTGCCTGGGGTCTGATGGCCTGGAGCAGGCCGTGGGTTTTGGAGGCAGCCTGGGGAACTTCTCGGCAGCCACCCTCAGGGCTGCTGTGTGTCGGCTTCACCACGAGGAGAGGCTCGGGGCCCTGCTGCCTGACTGCAGGCTGAGGGATGTCGGCCGCAGCCCCTGTCTGTCTTTCCTTTGGTCCAAGACTTGAGGAGGAGCTCAGACTGGCTTTTCTGAGGGGAGACGGCGAAGCCAAGATGGAGCCCCTCTCAGACGTTTCGGTAGCTGAGCGATCAGCGAGGACAGGGCCCAGGCGCGGCCTCTTACTGGTTGTGTGGACCGGCATTGGCCCGCTTGCAACCTGAAAGAGAGGAAACAACACAGGTTAGAAGTTCCTCCGCATGGAGCCAACGTGAAAATCAAGCACATCCAAAGACAAGGTGCACACGCCATGAAATTCTTAGTACAGTATCGACAGGCGGTCCTTGGAAGTAGGGACAGACCCTCCACCTGAGTGCTGATCAGGACAAGACACATGAAAGATGCGCTCTCGAGCTATGTGTAGCTGATCTAAGCACACCATTGTTCAAAAGATCGCGTCTTGGGCATTAACTGGATCAAAGCGCCTCCACTCAGCCTTCCATGAAGTGGAACGGACTGATGCCCTTCCGAAGGCAGGTTGGTGGCTCAAGGGTACTCAGGACGTCTTCTCTGAACACATGCATGTTCCTGGGTTTAGCCTTCTCCACGTTTGGGGCCTCTGAGGGACTAATTTCCTCATGCCGCTAGGAACATGTTGTTGGCAGGCTTGCCATAATTGGACAGAAAGAAAGCAACAGGAAATACGGCATCTTCAGATGCCTTCGCCTGGAATCAAATTGACCTGGAAGGATCGTGGAGTCCCTGACCCCAAGAAGGCAAGAAAGAGGGGTTCCCCGATTTCCTCCCGCAGACGGGAAGCTGAAAGGAAATCAACCAGGGTGACCTAGAGGAGAAAAGGACCAGGGGCCCGGGGTGACACTCACCCTCAGATAATCAGAAGATTCCGTGGATCCTTTTCGATTCGGCAGCGGCTTCTCTGGAGGTTTCCCAGAAAATATGTGGAGGAGAGCCTTCCTCTGCGGGTCTTGTTGCCTGCAGAACAGAAAAAGGTTTTCTGTTCTCCTGGTTTTCCCCAGGAGACAGGGAGAACCCTGTGTGGGGCCCAGCCCCGTTCCGTGTTTTGTGATACAGAAATGGACATCTGGTGCCCTTTCCGCCTCTGCACCTTCCCTCACGTGCCAACCTTCCCGTCCCCCAGGTGGCCCTCTAGGCTTCCCAACTAAGGACTGTGATTTGGATTCCATCGCTTTTCCCCCTGTCGTGGGGAACCTGCACGAAGCGCCCCCGCCTCTCCCCGTCCCTGAATCTCCCAGAGCCAAAGGAGCTCCTGGGTGTGGAACCCCGGAGGACACGGAGCTCCGGCCTATTTCTCTGCAGCGTTCCTTCCCTGGCCCGGAGACGGAAAGGCACACGGTGTGCAGGTGCAGAGACACCATGTCCTTAGGAGGCAGTACCCTAAGAGTGGTGAAAACCCCTCCCACTGCTCACCTTGGTCTCTCTTCCTTCTCTCCCTTATCCTTGTTCAAGGGCCCCGGGTTGGCTTCAACCTGGGGCTTCCATGGTTTCAGGTTTTCCTTCCCTTCCTTTTTCCCCAAGGTCGCTGGAACCAGGGCTGCCTTCCAGCACTTCATGGGGCACCTGGTACTTCTGGCCGTGTGGCCAAAGGCCCCGCAGTTTTTGCACTTGAGCTGTGGGTGGAAAGGAAGTGATGTCGGTGAGTGAGCTGAAGCCACAGGCAGCGATCCCACGTCCACATTGGGACGGATTGTGAATTCAGAGCTGAATAAGGATTCCAAAGAGGGGACACCGGCATGGGGGCCGTTAAGTGCTGGGAGAGTTCGGATACGATGTTCCCTCCCAAAGCCCACGTGACGGAGGAACTCTGAAAGGAAGGACTCAAGGTTCCAAGGGGCACGACGGTGAACCCGAAGTCAACAACACAGCCAAACGTGGCTACACAGGACTCTAAGTAGAAAGGGAGGTTGCCCCCAAGAGTCTCTCAAGGGACCTATCGGGCCGGGGAGAAGGTCCCAAGCCACGCCCACCTTGGATGGGAAAAGCAACCTGGGTGGTGGTGACAGAGCTCTTTGGAATCCAACCCAGTCTCTGAGGACCGTGTGACACCCCCTCCCCCCGTCCCCACCCCCACCCCGATACCCAAGAGATCCAGGGCTAGACTTACCCTGGGATCTTCTTCATCGGGCGGGGGAGCCCTTGGCCCAACTGGGGCCCTCCGCTGCTTCTGGAGGGTCTGGGCTCTCACCAGCCTCTTGGCCCAAGATTTGGGGTCCCGACGTGCCATCATCTTCGTCGCCTGGGGGTTTTGTGACCGCCTTTTTCAGGGGTTGACTGTTGGGTCACCTGAAACACACACAAACACACACATGTCGATGGTTAAGCACATTGGATATTCACACACCCACAGGAAGCCACCTGCTAACTCCCTGCCGGTGTGGTCATGAGGAGACCTCACCACCAGTCGGTCAAATCTGTAGAACACAATGTGCTGTGTGCATCCTCGGATACTGTGTGTTCCTCTGCCATGACTACCTAGTCCAAGAGTAAACCGCACCTGCCACAGGGCCCGTGGCCTAGGTATGGGGAGTTGAGCTTTCAACCCCAAACAAGCAACTGATTCTGGAGACTGGACTTAGGTCTCTCACGATTCACTCCGGTAGAAGACGCGGTGATTCTATCTCCCTTGACGGACAGAATGATCGAAGACACAGGGCATGGCTTGCGCCACCCTTTGGCAGGTCTGTTTGAAGTCAGGGATAAGGGATGCTTCCTGTGACAACTTGACTCGCTACTCTGGCCATTTCATTAGGCAACTTCCAAACACAAATTCATAGAGAGAAGTTACCTTCCTCTCTACCACACTAGCAGGTGATGGTCTTTCCTGTTCTACCTTTTGGCTTTAGCTCCAGCCCCTCTTTACTTATTTATTTTTTCTGGTATTTTACGCATACCACACGAATTCATCTGAACAAACGGGGAACAAGTGCCACATCGTATCGACGTCTTACACGGCTGAAGGGCAAACCACCCTTTTTTCCAAAGTCCTTTTTCCATTTACCCACCAATTCAGCATGCTGCAGTACATTTCTTTTCGCATTCCCATCTTGGTCTTATCCCACATGTGGAGACGGATATGTTTTCTCGTTTTCTGTTGCAAGAATTACTAGTAACGAGAACACATCCTTCCCCACCAGCAAGCCCCAGTGTGATCGGTTTCTTTCGGCCTCCTGTGTCTCTTCCCCCCACCCCCACACCCCTCAGGGATTGCGTGAAAAAAACAATAGTTCAGTGAAACTAACCTGAAATTACACGTCTACTTGCTTTCCCCGGCTGGCGCTGAGATGGGCAGGTGCTGGAGCAGCCCCGCTGGAAGCGATGCAGCATCCAGGACGACGGAGGAAGGGGCGGAGAGGGACCTCTGCTTTCCAGGCTGCCTTTTATACTGCCTCTGGTCACCTGACATGGAACGTACCCTAACCTAATCAGTTACCTGTACCTTAATTGCAATTAACTTAATCCAATTACGTGACCTGGAAAGGTCTATCTGCACAGCCCACTCTAACATCATGTCCACTGCTGACAGACATTCTAAAACCTACGTGTACAGCTGCAAGCTTTGAAGAATAGATGCTCCCCGTCAGACATGTAACACTGG
This sequence comes from Pan troglodytes, assembly GCF_028858775.2. NCBI lineage: Eukaryota > Metazoa > Chordata > Mammalia > Primates > Hominidae > Pan > Pan troglodytes. Next base: position 19,760,626 of record NC_072405.2, read on the forward strand.
TGCCTGTACCCCTGTCTTCTTTTCCATCTTTTTGTTTTGTTTTGTTTTGTTTTAAAAAAATGTGGTAAAATAGACACCTTTTAATTGGACCACATTTAGTCTATCTCGACGTGGGCCTCAGTGTCATCAAGGAGATTCTCCTTGACGTGCAGTCACGGCCATGATCCATCTTCAGAGCTTCTCTTTCTTCCCCAAGGTAAGTCTGTCAGCAGAGAACCCTGACCGCACCCTCATGTGTTTTCTCCTCCAGGAGGCGCTTGGAAACCACCGTGAATTGGACCGCACTGGGAAACACAGATGAGGAAAGTCAACAACGCTTTGTCCTTCAGTGCCTGGCTCCTTTTTCAGCTCGTCTTGCGACTCCAGGCATTATGCCTGAAAAGTGTCCCGGACGCCTGTGAGGCTCTAATTCCCTGGGTCCCATTGCCATGTCTCTGGATTTGCGAAGATCCACCGCACCTTCTGTGGAACTCCCGTGTCGGTGAACTTTTGTGCCACGGCCCCTAATTCTGCCCATGGTCATCTGCAGCTGCACGACTTAGGGTCCATGTTCCTTGGACGGGAAGAGACAGGCAGGAGTCGGAATGATGAACCAGCACACTGGGGCATTTTCTCACGTAGCCCAAGTGACCCCATGGTGTTCTTGAGCTTTGGAACCAGTCGCGTCCCCTTTGACACTGCACCCGGCTCCCAGTCTCTCAATCGTGTTGGCCCTCCGGCGATCTCCCGTTGGATGAATTGCTCCTGCTGAAACTCGAGTCCCCTTTGATTTGCGCTTCATTAATTATTCATGATTCAGGTGGGAAGGCCTGCTGACGACCCCCTGTGGCCGTTCTCTGAGCTTTCCTGTCACATCGTTTCCTTCCACGCTCTTTGGTTCCTTATGGTCCTGCTCCTTCTGCTGTCAGAGGAGCAGAGAGTTGATCTTATTGATTCTGGATACGGATACTTTCTAGGTGATCTGGATAATCCAGATAACGACCCTCAACAGCGGCGGAAAGGGAGCAGCCATTTGGTGTGTCTCAGAAAATCCCGCTCAGTTCCGAGGCCCCCTAGATGTGGAATCCTGCTCAGAGTTGTTCCCAGGTCAGAGAATGGAGAGAGCCTGTGCATGATGGGATCTCCCTGCCTAGATCTTTCAGTGAGTCTCTACCTCAGCTACTCTTAGGATCAGGGGGAGAACCACGGTGTCAGACATCCGGAAAGAAGACGGGATGAATGTTTTACCTCTGAAGTACATCCCAAATGTGGGAGTTGACTTCAGCTTTGCTGGGGTCTATTTGGCCAGGGAAACTCTGCCTGGTTCATTCGCACATCCGGAAGCCACTTCACGGGGGGCCGTCGCAACTGGAACCACACACTTGGCATCGGCGGTTGAGCCAAATGGGGACTCGTGGTGCAAGCAACGCTCCCCACGTGTTAGCGTGGGTGAGATTCGGTTGGCGGAATTTTACTAGGTGCGTGTTAGTAGAGTGGGGCTGAGGTTTTCTTGCTCCTGTGGTTGTATACGAAGTCAAAGGTCCTGCCCAGCCCTGCGGTCCCCTCAGTCAACTCTGTTTCGGAGACATAACGATTTGGATTGCCAACAAGTCAAGAAATGTTCAAGCCCTTGGATGTAGGGTAAAGAAAGGGAGATCAGACTGTCACTGTGTCTATGTAGAAGGGGAAGACATAAGAGACTCCATTTTGAAAAAGACCTGTACTTTAAACAATTGCTTTGCTGAGATGTTGATCATTTGTAGCTTTGCCGCGGCCCCTTTGACCCAACTTGGAGCTCACAAAAACCTGTGTTGTATAACATCGAGGCTTAAGGGATCTAGGGCTGTGCAGGGCGTGCCTTGTTAACCAAATGTTTACGAGCAGTATACTTGGTAAAAGTCATTGCCATTCTCTAGTCTCAATAAACCAGGGGCACAATGCACCGTGGAAAGCCACAGGGACCTCTGCCCTTGAAAGCAGGGTATTGTCCAAGGTTTCTCCCCATGTGACAGTCTGAAATATGGCCTCGTGGGATGGGAAAGACCTGACTGTCCCCCAGCCTGACACCCGTAATGGGTCTGTGCTGAGGTGGATTAGTCAAAGAGGAAAGCCTCTTGCAGTTGAGATGCAGGAAGGCCACTGTCTCCTGCTTGCCCCTGGGAACTGAATGTCTCGGTGTAAAGCCCGATCGTACATTTGTTCAACTCTGAGCTCGGAGAAAAGCTGCCCTGTGGCGGGAGGCGAGACGTGTTGGCAGTAATGCTGCCTTGTTATTCTTTACTCCGCTGAGATGTTTGGGTGGAGAGAAACATAAATCTGGCCTACGTGCATGTCCAGGCATAGTACCTTCCCTTGAACTTAGTCATGATATAGATTCTTTGGCTCACGTGTGTGTTTTTTTTTGTTTGTTTTTTTTGTTTTGTTGTTGTTGACCTTCTCCTTATTATCACCCTGCTCTCCTACTACATTCCTTTTTGCTGAAATAATGAAAATCATAATCAATAAAAACTGAGGGAACTCAGAGGCCGGTGCCGGTGCAGGTCCTTGGTGTGCTGAGTGCCGGTCCCCTGGACCCACTGTTGTCTCCCTATACTTTGTCTCTGTGTCTTATTTCTTCTCTCCGTCTCTCATCCCACCCGACTAGAAACACCCACAGGTGTGGAGGGGCAGGCCACCCCTTCACTCGGAAAATCAGTTAAACACAAACACGGAATGAGAGTCAAAAGACAATATGTCATCTTTTTGAGAATTTTATTCACTTCAAAACCAATTAAACACACACATGTACAAAGGCATTCCACAGCCCAGTTTTCGAGGCTGAGGAAAGACCCCGAGAGCGCTCTGCACAGCACGCTTCCCAGCGTCCGAAACACTGCTCTCAGGGCGGGGCACAGCGGAAGGGCTGCACCTCTCAGGGTTCCCTAACTTTTCCCTTATTCAGTCATCTAGAGAGCAAATACACAGTAATTCCCCAGTTTCCTATTGACGTCCCAGCGGAAGTCTGACTCCTGCGCGTCACGCAGTTTCTGAGGCAACGAATCTCTGGCACGGAAGCTTTTCCTGGCGCGTTTCCGGAGAACCACGCGAACTACAACGTCCCTCACCAGAATTCAATGAGGCAGAGTCCCTGCATCTGCTCCCTGCCTGGCCTGGGCTCCCACATCCACAGAAGCGCCACAGCCGGGGAGCTTCGGAGTCACCGCACAGAGTCTGCTCTCTGCTCTGCACTCCTCAGTCCCACAGTCCCCTCCAAGTCACGGGAGCTGGAGGCCAAGGAGCCCCTGCCACCTGCAGTCTCACTCCAGGTCAGAATCGCTGTCCTCTGAGGAGGAGGAAACCTGAAGGTCCTCATAGAGGACGCTCGGTGGGACACGAACACGGGGACCCTCAGACTTCTCTGACACATGAGGGCTCTGAGCGAGGAAGGCTCCCGGCTTCTCAGGAGAGTGAAATGAGGGGGCCGCCAGGAGGCTGGAGCTCCAGCGTCCGTTTTCCAGTCTCCGGAAGAGCACTGTGAGAGGCTGGGCCCCATCATGGCTGGCCGCTGGGTGATGGGACATGGTGCAGGCCTGGGCAGTAGGCAGGCAAGGTCTGCTGTGCGGAGGCTGCCGGTCGACGCTGGGCACCTGGGCGGGTGTCCTCCTGCCCATCTGGGGCGACGTACTTGGTCCAAGTTCGGTTGCGGCTGGCGGAGGTTGGAGATTCTCCGGGGCCCCCAGCTCACCTCCCTGGATGGCGCTTTCGGGGATCTGGAAGGGACCCAGTCTCGGTTTCTTGGGGAAGTTCAGGCAAGCCTGAATCCGAGCCTGGGCAGGTCTCTTGGCTCCTGGCCCGAAGCTGAGATTGGAGCCTAGGCCCAAGCTGTGTGTGGCGGCTGGCGGGCAGGGCTGTGAGGTCACCGCAGGACGTATGTCTTGTGCCTGGGGTCTGATGGCCTGGAGCAGGCCGTGGGTTTTGGAGGCAGCCTGGGGAACTTCTCGGCAGCCACCCTCAGGGCTGCTGTGTGTCGGCTTCACCACGAGGAGAGGCTCGGGGCCCTGCTGCCTGACTGCAGGCTGAGGGATGTCGGCCGCAGCCCCTGTCTGTCTTTCCTTTGGTCCAAGACTTGAGGAGGAGCTCAGACTGGCTTTTCTGAGGGGAGACGGCGAAGCCAAGACGGAGCCCCTGTCAGACGTTTCGGTAGCTGAGCGATCAGCGAGGACAGGGCCCAGGCGCGGCCTCTTACTGGTTGTGTGGACCGGCATTGGCCCGCTTGCAACCTGAAAGAGAGGAAACAACACAGGTTAGAAGTTCCTCCGCATGGAGCCAACGTGAAAATCAAGCACATCCAAAGACAAGGTGCACACGCCATGAAATTCTTAGTACAGTATCGACAGGCGGTCCTTGGAAGTAGGGACAGACCCTCCACCTGAGTGCTGATCAGGACAAGACACATGAAAGATGCGCTCTCGAGCTATGTGTAGCTGATCTAAGCACACCATTGTTCAAAAGATCGCGTCTTGGGCATTAACTGGATCAAAGCGCCTCCACTCAGCCTTCCATGAAGTGGAACGGACTGAGGCCCTTCCGAAGGCAGGTTGGTGGCTCAAGGGTACTCAGGACGTCTTCTCTGAACACATGCATGTTCCTGGGTTTAGCCTTCTCCACGTTTGGGGCCTCTGAGGGACTAATTTCCTCATGCCGCTAGGAACATGTTGTTGGCAGGCTTGCCATAATTGGACAGAAAGAAAGCAACAGGAAATACGGCATCTTCAGATGCCTTCGCCTGGAATCAAATTGACCTGGAAGGATCGTGGAGTCCCTGACCCCAAGAAGGCAAGAAAGAGGGGTTCCCCGATTTCCTCCCGCAGACGGGAAGCTGAAAGGAAATCAACCAGGGTGACCTAGAGGAGAAAAGGACCAGGGGCCCGGGGTGACACTCACCCTCAGATAATCAGAAGATTCCGTGGATCCTTTTCGATTCGGCAGCGGCTTCTCTGGAGGTTTCCCAGAAAATATGTGGAGGAGAGCCTTCCTCTGCGGGTCTTGTTGCCTGCAGAACAGAAAAAGGTTTTCTGTTCTCCTGGTTTTCCCCAGGAGACAGGGAGAACCCTGTGTGGGGCCCAGCCCCGTTCCGTGTTTTGTGATACAGAAATGGACATCTGGTGCCCTTTCCGCCTCTGCACCTTCCCTCACGTGCCAACCTTCCCGTCCCCCAGGTGGCCCTCTAGGCTTCCCAACTAAGGACTGTGATTTGGATTCCATCGCTTTTCCCCCTGTCGTGGGGAACCTGCACGAAGCGCCCCCGCCTCTCCCCGTCCCTGAATCTCCCAGAGCCAAAGGAGCTCCTGGGTGTGGAACCCCGGAGGACACGGAGCTCCGGCCTATTTCTCTGCAGCGTTCCTTCCCTGGCCCGGAGACGGAAAGGCACACGGTGTGCAGGTGCAGAGACACCATGTCCTTAGGAGGCAGTACCCTAAGAGTGGTGAAAACCCCTCCCACTGCTCACCTTGGTCTCTCTTCCTTCTCTCCCTTATCCTTGTTCAAGGGCCCCGGGTTGGCTTCAACCTGGGGCTTCCATGGTTTCAGGTTTTCCTTCCCTTCCTTTTTCCCCAAGGTCGCTGGAACCAGGGCTGCCTTCCAGCACTTCATGGGGCACCTGGTACTTCTGGCCGTGTGGCCAAAGGCCCCGCAGTTTTTGCACTTGAGCTGTGGGTGGAAAGGAAGTGATGTCGGTGAGTGAGCTGAAGCCACAGGCAGCGATCCCACGTCCACATTGGGACGGATTGTGAATTCAGAGCTGAATAAGGATTCCAAAGAGGGGACACCGGCATGGGGGCCGTTAAGTGCTGGGAGAGTTCGGATACGATGTTCCCTCCCAAAGCCCACGTGACGGAGGAACTCTGAAAGGAAGGACTCAAGGTTCCAAGGGGCACGACGGTGAACCCGAAGTCAACAACACAGCCAAACGTGGCTACACAGGACTCTAAGTAGAAAGGGAGGTTGCCCCCAAGAGTCTCTCAAGGGACCTATCGGGCCGGGGAGAAGGTCCCAAGCCACGCCCACCTTGGATGGGAAAAGCAACCTGGGTGGTGGTGACAGAGCTCTTTGGAATCCAACCCAGTCTCTGAGGACCGTGTGACACCCCCTCCCCCCGTCCCCACCCCCACCCCGATACCCAAGAGATCCAGGGCTAGACTTACCCTGGGATCTTCTTCATCGGGCGGGGGAGCCCTTGGCCCAACTGGGGCCCTCCGCTGCTTCTGGAGGGTCTGGGCTCTCACCAGCCTCTTGGCCCAAGATTTGGGGTCCCGACGTGCCATCATCTTCGTCGCCTGGGGGTTTTGTGACCGCCTTTTTCAGGGGTTGACTGTTGGGTCACCTGAAACACACACAAACACACACATGTCGATGGTTAAGCACATTGGATATTCACACACCCACAGGAAGCCACCTGCTAACTCCCTGCCGGTGTGGTCATGAGGAGACCTCACCACCAGTCGGTCAAATCTGTAGAACACAATGTGCTGTGTGCATCCTCGGATACTGTGTGTTCCTCTGCCATGACTACCTAGTCCAAGAGTAAACCGCACCTGCCACAGGGCCCGTGGCCTAGGTATGGGGAGTTGAGCTTTCAACCCCAAACAAGCAACTGATTCTGGAGACTGGACTTAGGTCTCTCACGATTCACTCCGGTAGAAGACGCGGTGATTCTATCTCCCTTGACGGACAGAATGATCGAAGACACAGGGCATGGCTTGCGCCACCCTTTGGCAGGTCTGTTTGAAGTCAGGGATAAGGGATGCTTCCTGTGACAACTTGACTCGCTACTCTGGCCATTTCATTAGGCAACTTCCAAACACAAATTCATAGAGAGAAGTTACCTTCCTCTCTACCACACTAGCAGGTGATGGTCTTTCCTGTTCTACCTTTTGGCTTTAGCTCCAGCCCCTCTTTACTTATTTATTTTTTCTGGTATTTTACGCATACCACACGAATTCATCTGAACAAACGGGGAACAAGTGCCACATCGTATCGACGTCTTACACGGCTGAAGGGCAAACCACCCTTTTTTCCAAAGTCCTTTTTCCATTTACCCACCAATTCAGCATGCTGCAGTACATTTCTTTTCGCATTCCCATCTTGGTCTTATCCCACATGTGGAGACGGATATGTTTTCTCGTTTTCTGTTGCAAGAATTACTAGTAACGAGAACACATCCTTCCCCACCAGCAAGCCCCAGTGTGATCGGTTTCTTTCGGCCTCCTGTGTCTCTTCCCCCCACCCCCACACCCCTCAGGGATTGCGTGAAAAAAACAATAGTTCAGTGAAACTAACCTGAAATTACACGTCTACTTGCTTTCCCCGGCTGGCGCTGAGATGGGCAGGTGCTGGAGCAGCCCCGCTGGAAGCGATGCAGCATCCAGGACGACGGAGGAAGGGGCGGAGAGGGACCTCTGCTTTCCAGGCTGCCTTTTATACTGCCTCTGGTCACCTGACATGGAACGTACCCTAACCTAATCAGTTACCTGTACCTTAATTGCAATTAACTTAATCCAATTACGTGACCTGGAAAGGTCTATCTGCACAGCCCACTCTAACATCATGTCCACTGCTGACAGACATTCTAAAACCTACGTGTACAGCTGCAAGCTTTGAAGAATAGATGCTCCCCGTCAGACATGTAACACTGGTGCCTGTACCCCTGTCTTCTTTTCCATCTTTTTGTTTTGTTTTGTTTTGTTTTGTTTTGTTTTGTTTTAAAAAAATGTGGTAAAATAGACACCTTTTAATTGGACCACATTTAGTCTATCTCGACGTGGGCCTCAGTGTCATCAAGGAGATTCTCCTTGACGTGCAGTCACGGCCATGATCCATCTTCAGAGCTTCTCTTTCTTCCCCAAGGTAAGTCTGTCAGCAGAGAACCCTGACCGCACCCTCATGTGTTTTCTCCTCCAGGAGGCGCTTGGAAACCACCGTGAATTGGACCGCACTGGGAAACACAGATGAGGAAAGTCAACAACGCTTTGTCCTTCAGTGCCTGGCTCCTTTTTCAGCTCGTCTTGCGACTCCAGGCATTATGCCTGAAAAGTGTCCCGGACGCCTGTGAGGCTCTAATTCCCTGGGTCCCATTGCCATGTCTCTGGATTTGCGAAGATCCACCGCACCTTCTGTGGAACTCCCGTGTCGGTGAACTTTTGTGCCACGGCCCCTAATTCTGCCCATGGTCATCTGCAGCTGCACGACTTAGGGTCCATGTTCCTTGGACGGGAAGAGACAGGCAGGAGTCGGAATGATGAACCAGCACACTGGGGCATTTTCTCACGTAGCCCAAGTGACCCCATGGTGTTCTTGAGCTTTGGAACCAGTCGCGTCCCCTTTGACACTGCACCCGGCTCCCAGTCTCTCAATCGTGTTGGCCCTCCGGCGATCTCCCGTTAGATGAATTGCTCCTGCTGAAACTCGAGTCCCCTTTGATTTGCGCTTCATTAATTATTCATGATTCAGGTGGGAAGGCCTGCTGACGACCCCCTGTGGCCGTTCTCTGAGCTTTCCTGTCACATCGTTTCCTTCCACGCTCTTTGGTTCCTTATGGTCCTGCTCCTTCTGCTGTCAGAGGAGCAGAGAGTTGATCTTATTGATTCTGGATACGGATACTTTCTAGGTGATCTGGATAATCCAGATAACGACCCTCAACAGCGGCGGAAAGGGAGCAGCCATTTGGTGTGTCTCAGAAAATCCCGCTCAGTTCCGAGGCCCCCTAGATGTGGAATCCTGCTCAGAGTTGTTCCCAGGTCAGAGAATGGAGAGAGCCTGTGCATGATGGGATCTCCCTGCCTAGATCTTTCAGTGAGTCTCTACCTCAGCTACTCTTAGGATCAGGGGGAGAACCACGGTGTCAGACATCCGGAAAGAAGACGGGATGAATGTTTTACCTCTGAAGTACATCCCAAATGTGGGAGTTGACTTCAGCTTTGCTGGGGTCTATTTGGCCAGGGAAACTCTGCCTGGTTCATTCGCACATCCGGAAGCCACTTCACGGGGGGCCGTCGCAACTGGAACCACACACTTGGCATCGGCGGTTGAGCCAAATGGGGACTCGTGGTGCAAGCAACGCTCCCCACGTGTTAGCGTGGGTGAGATTCGGTTGGCGGAATTTTACTAGGTGCGTGTTAGTAGAGTGGGGCTGAGGTTTTCTTGCTCCTGTGGTTGTATACGAAGTCAAAGGTCCTGCCCAGCCCTGCGGTCCCCTCAGTCAACTCTGTTTCGGAGACATAACGATTTGGATTGCCAACAAGTCAAGAAATGTTCAAGCCCTTGGATGTAGGGTAAAGAAAGGGAGATCAGACTGTCACTGTGTCTATGTAGAAGGGGAAGACATAAGAGACTCCATTTTGAAAAAGACCTGTACTTTAAACAATTGCTTTGCTGAGATGTTGATCATTTGTAGCTTTGCCGCGGCCCCTTTGACCCAACTTGGAGCTCACAAAAACCTGTGTTGTATAACATCGAGGCTTAAGGGATCTAGGGCTGTGCAGGGCGTGCCTTGTTAACCAAATGTTTACGAGCAGTATACTTGGTAAAAGTCATTGCCATTCTCTAGTCTCAATAAACCAGGGGCACAATGCACCGTGGAAAGCCACAGGGACCTCTGCCCTTGAAAGCAGGGTATTGTCCAAGGTTTCTCCCCATGTGACAGTCTGAAATATGGCCTCGTGGGATGGGAAAGACCTGACTGTCCCCCAGCCTGACACCCGTAATGGGTCTGTGCTGAGGTGGATTAGTCAAAGAGGAAAGCCTCTTGCAGTTGAGATGCAGGAAGGCCACTGTCTCCTGCTTGCCCCTGGGAACTGAATGTCTCGGTGTAAAGCCCGATCGTACATTTGTTCAACTCTGAGCTCGGAGAAAAGCTGCCCTGTGGCGGGAGGCGAGACGTGTTGGCAGTAATGCTGCCTTGTTATTCTTTACTCCGCTGAGATGTTTGGGTGGAGAGAAACATAAATCTGGCCTACGTGCATGTCCAGGCATAGTACCTTCCCTTGAACTTAGTCATGATATAGATTCTTTGGCTCACGTGTGTGTTTTTTTTTTGTTTGTTTTTTGTTTTGTTGTTGTTGACCTTCTCCTTATTATCACCCTGCTCTCCTACTACATTCCTTTTTGCTGAAATAATGAAAATCATAATCAATAAAAACTGAGGGAACTCAGAGGCCGGTGCCGGTGCAGGTCCTTGGTGTGCTGAGTGCCGGTCCCCTGGACCCACTGTTGTCTCCCTATACTTTGTCTCTGTGTCTTATTTCTTCTCTCCGTCTCTCATCCCACCCGACTAGAAACACCCACAGGTGTGGAGGGGCAGGCCACCCCTTCACTCGGAAAATCAGTTAAACACAAACACGGAATGAGAGTCAAAAGACAATATGTCATCTTTTTGAGAATTTTATTCACTTCAAAACCAATTAAACACACACATGTACAAAGGCATTCCACAGCCCAGTTTTCGAGGCTGAGGAAAGACCCCGAGAGCGCTCTGCACAGCACGCTTCCCAGCGTCCGAAACACTGCTCTCAGGGCGGGGCACAGCGGAAGGGCTGCACCTCTCAGGGTTCCCTAACTTTTCCCTTATTCAGTCATCTAGAGAGCAAATACACAGTAATTCCCCAGTTTCCTATTGACGTCCCAGCGGAAGTCTGACTCCTGCGCGTCACGCAGTTTCTGAGGCAACGAATCTCTGGCACGGAAGCTTTTCCTGGCGCGTTTCCGGAGAACCACGCGAACTACAACGTCCCTCACCAGAATTCAATGAGGCAGAGTCCCTGCATCTGCTCCCTGCCTGGCCTGGGCTCCCACATCCACAGAAGCGCCACAGCCGGGGAGCTTCGGAGTCACCGCACAGAGTCTGCTCTCTGCTCTGCACTCCTCAGTCCCACAGTCCCCTCCAAGTCACGGGAGCTGGAGGCCAAGGAGCCCCTGCCACCTGCAGTCTCACTCCAGGTCAGAATCGCTGTCCTCTGAGGAGGAGGAAACCTGAAGGTCCTCATAGAGGACGCTCGGTGGGACACGATCACGGGGACCCTCAGACTTCTCTGACACATGAGGGCTCTGAGCGAGGAAGGCTCCCGGCTTCTCAGGAGAGTGAAATGAGGGGGCCGCCAGGAGGCTGGAGCTCCAGCGTCCGTTTTCCAGTCTCCGGAAGAGCACTGTGAGAGGCTGGGCCCCATCATGGCTGGCCGCTGGGTGATGGGACATGGTGCAGGCCTGGGCAGTAGGCAGGCAAGGTCTGCTGTGCGGAGGCTGCCGGTCGACGCTGGGCACCTGGGCGGGTGTCCTCCTGCCCATCTGGGGCGACGTACTTGGTCCAAGTTCGGTTGCGGCTGGCGGAGGTTGGAGATTCTCCGGGGCCCCCAGCTCACCTCCCTGGATGGCGCTTTCGGGGATCTGGAAGGGACCCAGTCTCGGTTTCTTGGGGAAGTTCAGGCAAGCCTGAATCCGAGCCTGGGCAGGTCTCTTGGCTCCTGGCCCGAAGCTGAGATTGGAGCCTAGGCCCAAGCTGTGTGTGGCGGCTGGCGGGCAGGGCTGTGAGGTCACCGCAGGACGTTTGTCCTGTGCCTGGGGTCTGATGGCCTGGAGCAGGCCGTGGGTTTTGGAGGCAGCCTGGGGAACTTCTCGGCAGCCACCCTCAGGGCTGCTGTGTGTCGGCTTCACCACGAGGAGAGGCTCGGGGCCCTGCTGCCTGACTGCAGGCTGAGGGATGTCGGCCGCAGCCCCTGTCTGTCTTTCCTTTGGTCCAAGACTTGAGGAGGAGCTCAGACTGGCTTTTCTGAGGGGAGACGGCGAAGCCAAGACGGAGCCCCTGTCAGACGTTTCGGTAGCTGAGCGATCAGCGAGGACAGGGCCCAGGCGCGGCCTCTTACTGGTTGTGTGGACCGGCATTGGCCCGCTTGCAACCTGAAAGAGAGGAAACAACACAGGTTAGAAGTTCCTCCGCATGGAGCCAACGTGAAAATCAAGCACATCCAAAGACAAGGTGCACACGCCATGAAATTCTTAGTACAGTATCGACAGGCGGTCCTTGGAAGTAGGGACAGACCCTCCACTTGAGTGCTGATCAGGACAAGACACATGAAAGATGCGCTCTCGAGCTATGTGTAGCTGATCTAAGCACACCATTGTTCAAAAGATCGCGTCTTGGGCATTAACTGGATCAAAGCGCCTCCACTCAGCCTTCCATGAAGTGGAACGGACTGAGGCCCTTCCGAAGGCAGGTTGGTGGCTCAAGGGTACTCAGGACGTCTTCTCTGAACACATGCATGTTCCTGGGTTTAGCCTTCTCCACGTTTGGGGCCTCTGAGGGACTAATTTCCTCATGCCGCTAGGAACATGTTGTTGGCAGGCTTGCCATAATTGGACAGAAAGAAAGCAACAGGAAATACGGCATCTTCAGATGCCTTCGCCTGGAATCAAATTGACCTGGAAGGATCGTGGAGTCCCTGACCCCAAGAAGGCAAGAAAGAGGGGTTCCCCGATTTCCTCCCGCAGACGGGAAGCTGAAAGGAAATCAACCAGGGTGACCTAGAGGAGAAAAGGACCAGGGGCCCGGGGTGACACTCACCCTCAGATAATCAGAAGATTCCGTGGATCCTTTTCGATTCGGCAGCGGCTTCTCTGGAGGTTTCCCAGAAAATATGTGGAGGAGAGCCTTCCTCTGCGGGTCTTGTTGCCTGCAGAACAGAAAAAGGTCAGGCCGTGCCCCCTGGTTTTCCCCAGGAGACAGGGAGAACCCTGTGTGGGGCCCAGCCCCGTTCCGTGTTTTGTGATACAGAAATGGACATCTGGTGCCCTTTCCGCCTCTGCACCTTCCCTCACGTGCCAACCTTCCCGTCCCCCAGGTGGCCCTCTAGGCTTCCCAACTAAGGACTGTGATTTGGATTCCATCGCTTTTCCCCCTGTCGTGGGGAACCTGCACGAAGCGCCCCCGCCTCTCCCCGTCCCTGAATCTCCCAGAGCCAAAGGAGCTCCTGGGTGTGGAACCCCGGAGGACACGGAGCTCCGGCCTATTTCTCTGCAGCGTTCCTTCCCTGGCCCGGAGACGGAAAGGCACACGGTGTGCAGGTGCAGAGACACCATGTCCTTAGGAGGCAGTACCCTAAGAGTGGTGAAAACCCCTCCCACTGCTCACCTTGGTCTCTCTTCCTTCTCTCCCTTATCCTTGTTCAAGGGCCCCGGGTTGGCTTCAACCTGGGGCTTCCATGGTTTCAGGTTTTCCTTCCCTTCCTTTTTCCCCAAGGTCGCTGGAACCAGGGCTGCCTTCCAGCACTTCATGGGGCACCTGGTACTTCTGGCCGTGTGGCCAAAGGCCCCGCAGTTTTTGCACTTGAGCTGTGGGTGGAAAGGAAGTGATGTCGGTGAGTGAGCTGAAGCCACAGGCAGCGATCCCACGTCCACATTGGGACGGATTGTGAATTCAGAGCTGAATAAGGATTCCAAAGAGGGGACACCGGCATGGGGGCCGTTAAGTGCTGGGAGAGTTCGGATACGATGTTCCCTCCCAAAGCCCACGTGACGGAGGAACTCTGAAAGGAAGGACTCAAGGTTCCAAGGGGCACGACGGTGAACCCGAAGTCAACAACACAGCCAAACGTGGCTACACAGGACTCTAAGTAGAAAGGGAGGTTGCCCCCAAGAGTCTCTCAAGGGACCTATCGGGCCGGGGAGAAGGTCCCAAGCCACGCCCACCTTGGATGGGAAAAGCAACCTGGGTGGTGGTGACAGAGCTCTTTGGAATCCAACCCAGTCTCTGAGGACCGTGTGACACCCCCTACCCCCGTCCCCAACCCCACCCCGATACCCAAGAGATCCAGGGCTAGACTTACCCTGGGATCTTCTTCATCGGGCGGGGGAGCCCTTGGCCCAACTGGGGCCCTCCGCTGCTTCTGGAGGGTCTGGGCTCTCACCAGCCTCTTGGCCCAAGATTTGGGGTCCCGACGTGCCATCATCTTCGTCGCCTGGGGGTTTTGTGACCGCCTTTTTCAGGGGTTGACTGTTGGGTCACCTGAAACACACACAAACACACACATGTCGATGGTTAAGCACATTGGATATTCACACACCCACAGGAAGCCACCTGCTAACTCCCTGCCGGTGTGGTCATGAGGAGACCTCACCACCAGTCGGTCAAATCTGTAGAACACAATGTGCTGTGTGCATCCTCGGATACTGTGTGTTCCTCTGCCATGACTACCTAGTCCAAGAGTAAACCGCACCTGCCACAGGGCCCGTGGCCTAGGTATGGGGAGTTGAGCTTTCAACCCCAAACAAGCAACTGATTCTGGAGACTGGACTTAGGTCTCTCACGATTCACTCCGGTAGAAGACGCGGTGATTCTATCTCCCTTGACGGACAGAATGATCGAAGACACAGGGCATGGCTTGCGCCACCCTTTGGCAGGTCTGTTTGAAGTCAGGGATAAGGGATGCTTCCTGTGACAACTTGACTCGCTACTCTGGCCATTTCATTAGGCAACTTCCAAACACAAATTCATAGAGAGAAGTTACCTTCCTCTCTACCACACTAGCAGGTGATGGTCTTTCCTGTTCTAACTTTTGGCTTTAGCTCCAGCCCCTCTTTACTTATTTATTTTTTCTGGTATTTTACGCATACCACACGAATTCATCTGAACAAACGGGGAACAAGTGCCACATCGTATCGACGTCTTACACGGCTGAAGGGCAAACCACCCTTTTTTCCAAAGTCCTTTTTCCATTTACCCACCAATTCAGCATGCTGCAGTACATTTCTTTTCGCATTCCCATCTTGGTCTTATCCCACATGTGGAGACGGATATGTTTTCTCGTTTTCTGTTGCAAGAATTACTAGTAACGAGAACACATCCTTCCCCACCAGCAAGCCCCAGTGTGATCGGTTTCTTTCGGCCTCCTGTGTCTCTTCCCCCCACCCCCACACCCCTCAGGGATTGCGTGAAAAAAACAATAGTTCAGTGAAACTAACCTGAAATTACACGTCTACTTGCTTTCCCCGGCTGGCGCTGAGATGGGCAGGTGCTGGAGCAGCCCCGCTGGAAGCGATGCAGCATCCAGGACGACGGAGGAAGGGGCGGAGAGGGACCTCTGCTTTCCAGGCTGCCTTTTATACTGCCTCTGGTCACCTGACATGGAACGTACCCTAACCTAATCAGTTACCTGTACCTTAATTGCAATTAACTTAATCCAATTACGTGACCTGGAAAGGTCTATCTGCACAGCCCACTCTAACATCATGTCCACTGCTGACAGACATTCTAAAACCTACGTGTACAGCTGCAAGCTTTGAAGAATAGATGCTCCCCGTCAGACATGTAACACTGGTGCCTGTACCCCGTCTTCTTTTCCATCTTTTTGTTTTGTTTTAAAAAAATGTGGTAAAATAGACACCTTTTAATTGGACCACATTTAGTCTATCTCGACGTGGGCCTCAGTGTCATCAAGGAGATTCTCCTTGACGTGCAGTCACGGCCATGATCCATCTTCAGAGCTTCTCTTTCTTCCCCAAGGTAAGTCTGTCAGCAGAGAACCCTGACCGCACCCTCATGTGTTTTCTCCTCCAGGAGGCGCTTGGAAACCACCGTGAATTGGACCGCACTGGGAAACACAGATGAGGAAAGTCAACAACGCTTTGTCCTTCAGTGCCTGGCTCCTTTTTCAGCTCGTCTTGCGACTCCAGGCATTATGCCTGAAAAGTGTCCCGGACGCCTGTGAGGCTCTAATTCCCTGGGTCCCATTGCCATGTCTCTGGATTTGCGAAGATCCACCGCACCTTCTGTGGAACTCCCGTGTCGGTGAACTTTTGTGCCACGGCCCCTAATTCTGCCCATGGTCATCTGCAGCTGCACGACTTAGGGTCCATGTTCCTTGGACGGGAAGAGACAGGCAGGAGTCGGAATGATGAACCAGCACACTGGGGCATTTTCTCACGTAGCCCAAGTGACCCCATGGTGTTCTTGAGCTTTGGAACCAGTCGCGTCCCCTTTGACACTGCACCCGGCTCCCAGTCTCTCAATCGTGTTGGCCCTCCGGCGATCTCCCGTTGGATGAATTGCTCCTGCTGAAACTCGAGTCCCCTTTGATTTGCGCTTCATTAATTATTCATGATTCAGGTGGGAAGGCCTGCTGACGACCCCCTGTGGCCGTTCTCTGAGCTTTCCTGTCACATCGTTTCCTTCCACGCTCTTTGGTTCCTTATGGTCCTGCTCCTTCTGCTGTCAGAGGAGCAGAGAGTTGATCTTATTGATTCTGGATACG
The DNA here is from genome assembly GCF_028858775.2 of Pan troglodytes. Taxonomy (NCBI): domain Eukaryota; kingdom Metazoa; phylum Chordata; class Mammalia; order Primates; family Hominidae; genus Pan; species Pan troglodytes. The sequence continues at coordinate 19,776,879 of NC_072405.2, forward strand.
GATACTTTCTAGGTGATCTGGATAATCCAGATAACGACCCTCAACAGCGGCGGAAAGGGAGCAGCCATTTGGTGTGTCTCAGAAAATCCCGCTCAGTTCCGAGGCCCCCTAGATGTGGAATCCTGCTCAGAGTTGTTCCCAGGTCAGAGAATGGAGAGAGCCTGTGCATGATGGGATCTCCCTGCCTAGATCTTTCAGTGAGTCTCTACCTCAGCTACTCTTAGGATCAGGGGGAGAACCACGGTGTCAGACATCCGGAAAGAAGACGGGATGAATGTTTTACCTCTGAAGTACATCCCAAATGTGGGAGTTGACTTCAGCTTTGCTGGGGTCTATTTGGCCAGGGAAACTCTGCCTGGTTCATTCGCACATCCGGAAGCCACTTCACGGGGGGCCGTCGCAACTGGAACCACACACTTGGCATCGGCGGTTGAGCCAAATGGGGACTCGTGGTGCAAGCAACGCTCCCCACGTGTTAGCGTGGGTGAGATTCGGTTGGCGGAATTTTACTAGGTGCGTGTTAGTAGAGTGGGGCTGAGGTTTTCTTGCTCCTGTGGTTGTATACGAAGTCAAAGGTCCTGCCCAGCCCTGCGGTCCCCTCAGTCAACTCTGTTTCGGAGACATAACGATTTGGATTGCCAACAAGTCAAGAAATGTTCAAGCCCTTGGATGTAGGGTAAAGAAAGGGAGATCAGACTGTCACTGTGTCTATGTAGAAGGGGAAGACATAAGAGACTCCATTTTGAAAAAGACCTGTACTTTAAACAATTGCTTTGCTGAGATGTTGATCATTTGTAGCTTTGCCGCGGCCCCTTTGACCCAACTTGGAGCTCACAAAAACCTGTGTTGTATAACATCGAGGCTTAAGGGATCTAGGGCTGTGCAGGGCGTGCCTTGTTAACCAAATGTTTACGAGCAGTATACTTGGTAAAAGTCATTGCCATTCTCTAGTCTCAATAAACCAGGGGCACAATGCACCGTGGAAAGCCACAGGGACCTCTGCCCTTGAAAGCAGGGTATTGTCCAAGGTTTCTCCCCATGTGACAGTCTGAAATATGGCCTCGTGGGATGGGAAAGACCTGACTGTCCCCCAGCCTGACACCCGTAATGGGTCTGTGCTGAGGTGGATTAGTCAAAGAGGAAAGCCTCTTGCAGTTGAGATGCAGGAAGGCCACTGTCTCCTGCTTGCCCCTGGGAACTGAATGTCTCGGTGTAAAGCCCGATCGTACATTTGTTCAACTCTGAGCTCGGAGAAAAGCTGCCCTGTGGCGGGAGGCGAGACGTGTTGGCAGTAATGCTGCCTTGTTATTCTTTACTCCGCTGAGATGTTTGGGTGGAGAGAAACATAAATCTGGCCTACGTGCATGTCCAGGCATAGTACCTTCCCTTGAACTTAGTCATGATATAGATTCTTTGGCTCACGTGTGTGTTTTTTTTTGTTTGTTTTTTTTGTTTTGTTGTTGTTGACCTTCTCCTTATTATCACCCTGCTCTCCTACTACATTCCTTTTTGCTGAAATAATGAAAATCATAATCAATAAAAACTGAGGGAACTCAGAGGCCGGTGCCGGTGCAGGTCCTTGGTGTGCTGAGTGCCGGTCCCCTGGACCCACTGTTGTCTCCCTATACTTTGTCTCTGTGTCTTATTTCTTCTCTCCGTCTCTCATCCCACCCGACTAGAAACACCCACAGGTGTGGAGGGGCAGGCCACCCCTTCACTCGGAAAATCAGTTAAACACAAACACGGAATGAGAGTCAAAAGACAATATGTCATCTTTTTGAGAATTTTATTCACTTCAAAACCAATTAAACACACACATGTACAAAGGCATTCCACAGCCCAGTTTTCGAGGCTGAGGAAAGACCCCGAGAGCGCTCTGCACAGCACGCTTCCCAGCGTCCGAAACACTGCTCTCAGGGCGGGGCACAGCGGAAGGGCTGCACCTCTCAGGGTTCCCTAACTTTTCCCTTATTCAGTCATCTAGAGAGCAAATACACAGTAATTCCCCAGTTTCCTATTGACGTCCCAGCGGAAGTCTGACTCCTGCGCGTCACGCAGTTTCTGAGGCAACGAATCTCTGGCACGGAAGCTTTTCCTGGCGCGTTTCCGGAGAACCACGCGAACTACAACGTCCCTCACCAGAATTCAATGAGGCAGAGTCCCTGCATCTGCTCCCTGCCTGGCCTGGGCTCCCACATCCACAGAAGCGCCACAGCCGGGGAGCTTCGGAGTCACCGCACAGAGTCTGCTCTCTGCTCTGCACTCCTCAGTCCCACAGTCCCCTCCAAGTCACGGGAGCTGGAGGCCAAGGAGCCCCTGCCACCTGCAGTCTCACTCCAGGTCAGAATCGCTGTCCTCTGAGGAGGAGGAAACCTGAAGGTCCTCATAGAGGACGCTCGGTGGGACACGAACACGGGGACCCTCAGACTTCTCTGACACATGAGGGCTCTGAGCGAGGAAGGCTCCCGGCTTCTCAGGAGAGTGAAATGAGGGGGCCGCCAGGAGGCTGGAGCTCCAGCGTCCGTTTTCCAGTCTCCGGAAGAGCACTGTGAGAGGCTGGGCCCCATCATGGCTGGCCGCTGGGTGATGGGACATGGTGCAGGCCTGGGCAGTAGGCAGGCAAGGTCTGCTGTGCGGAGGCTGCCGGTCGACGCTGGGCACCTGGGCGGGTGTCCTCCTGCCCATCTGGGGCGACGTACTTGGTCCAAGTTCGGTTGCGGCTGGCGGAGGTTGGAGATTCTCCGGGGCCCCCAGCTCACCTCCCTGGATGGCGCTTTCGGGGATCTGGAAGGGACCCAGTCTCGGTTTCTTGGGGAAGTTCAGGCAAGCCTGAATCCGAGCCTGGGCAGGTCTCTTGGCTCCTGGCCCGAAGCTGAGATTGGAGCCTAGGCCCAAGCTGTGTGTGGCGGCTGGCGGGCAGGGCTGTGAGGTCACCGCAGGACGTTTGTCCTGTGCCTGGGGTCTGATGGCCTGGAGCAGGCCGTGGGTTTTGGAGGCAGCCTGGGGAACTTCTCGGCAGCCACCCTCAGGGCTGCTGTGTGTCGGCTTCACCACGAGGAGAGGCTCGGGGCCCTGCTGCCTGACTGCAGGCTGAGGGATGTCGGCCGCAGCCCCTGTCTGTCTTTCCTTTGGTCCAAGACTTGAGGAGGAGCTCAGACTGGCTTTTCTGAGGGGAGACGGCGAAGCCAAGACGGAGCCCCTGTCAGACGTTTCGGTAGCTGAGCGATCAGCGAGGACAGGGCCCAGGCGCGGCCTCTTACTGGTTGTGTGGACCGGCATTGGCCCGCTTGCAACCTGAAAGAGAGGAAACAACACAGGTTAGAAGTTCCTCCGCATGGAGCCAACGTGAAAATCAAGCACATCCAAAGACAAGGTGCACACGCCATGAAATTCTTAGTACAGTATCGACAGGCGGTCCTTGGAAGTAGGGACAGACCCTCCACTTGAGTGCTGATCAGGACAAGACACATGAAAGATGCGCTCTCGAGCTATGTGTAGCTGATCTAAGCACACCATTGTTCAAAAGATCGCGTCTTGGGCATTAACTGGATCAAAGCGCCTCCACTCAGCCTTCCATGAAGTGGAACGGACTGAGGCCCTTCCGAAGGCAGGTTGGTGGCTCAAGGGTACTCAGGACGTCTTCTCTGAACACATGCATGTTCCTGGGTTTAGCCTTCTCCACGTTTGGGGCCTCTGAGGGACTAATTTCCTCATGCCGCTAGGAACATGTTGTTGGCAGGCTTGCCATAATTGGACAGAAAGAAAGCAACAGGAAATACGGCATCTTCAGATGCCTTCGCCTGGAATCAAATTGACCTGGAAGGATCGTGGAGTCCCTGACCCCAAGAAGGCAAGAAAGAGGGGTTCCCCGATTTCCTCCCGCAGACGGGAAGCTGAAAGGAAATCAACCAGGGTGACCTAGAGGAGAAAAGGACCAGGGGCCCGGGGTGACACTCACCCTCAGATAATCAGAAGATTCCGTGGATCCTTTTCGATTCGGCAGCGGCTTCTCTGGAGGTTTCCCAGAAAATATGTGGAGGAGAGCCTTCCTCTGCGGGTCTTGTTGCCTGCAGAACAGAAAAAGGTCAGGCCGTGCCCCCTGGTTTTCCCCAGGAGACAGGGAGAACCCTGTGTGGGGCCCAGCCCCGTTCCGTGTTTTGTGATACAGAAATGGACATCTGGTGCCCTTTCCGCCTCTGCACCTTCCCTCACGTGCCAACCTTCCCGTCCCCCAGGTGGCCCTCTAGGCTTCCCAACTAAGGACTGTGATTTGGATTCCATCGCTTTTCCCCCTGTCGTGGGGAACCTGCACGAAGCGCCCCCGCCTCTCCCCGTCCCTGAATCTCCCAGAGCCAAAGGAGCTCCTGGGTGTGGAACCCCGGAGGACACGGAGCTCCGGCCTATTTCTCTGCAGCGTTCCTTCCCTGGCCCGGAGACGGAAAGGCACACGGTGTGCAGGTGCAGAGACACCATGTCCTTAGGAGGCAGTACCCTAAGAGTGGTGAAAACCCCTCCCACTGCTCACCTTGGTCTCTCTTCCTTCTCTCCCTTATCCTTGTTCAAGGGCCCCGGGTTGGCTTCAACCTGGGGCTTCCATGGTTTCAGGTTTTCCTTCCCTTCCTTTTTCCCCAAGGTCGCTGGAACCAGGGCTGCCTTCCAGCACTTCATGGGGCACCTGGTACTTCTGGCCGTGTGGCCAAAGGCCCCGCAGTTTTTGCACTTGAGCTGTGGGTGGAAAGGAAGTGATGTCGGTGAGTGAGCTGAAGCCACAGGCAGCGATCCCACGTCCACATTGGGACGGATTGTGAATTCAGAGCTGAATAAGGATTCCAAAGAGGGGACACCGGCATGGGGGCCGTTAAGTGCTGGGAGAGTTCGGATACGATGTTCCCTCCCAAAGCCCACGTGACGGAGGAACTCTGAAAGGAAGGACTCAAGGTTCCAAGGGGCACGACGGTGAACCCGAAGTCAACAACACAGCCAAACGTGGCTACACAGGACTCTAAGTAGAAAGGGAGGTTGCCCCCAAGAGTCTCTCAAGGGACCTATCGGGCCGGGGAGAAGGTCCCAAGCCACGCCCACCTTGGATGGGAAAAGCAACCTGGGTGGTGGTGACAGAGCTCTTTGGAATCCAACCCAGTCTCTGAGGACCGTGTGACAACCCCTCCCCCCGTCCCCAACCCCACCCCGATACCCAAGAGATCCAGGGCTAGACTTACCCTGGGATCTTCTTCATCGGGCGGGGGAGCCCTTGGCCCAACTGGGGCCCTCCGCTGCTTCTGGAGGGTCTGGGCTCTCACCAGCCTCTTGGCCCAAGATTTGGGGTCCCGACGTGCCATCATCTTCGTCGCCTGGGGGTTTTGTGACCGCCTTTTTCAGGGGCTGACTGTTGGGTCACCTGAAACACACACAAACACACACATGTCGATGGTTAAGCACATTGGATATTCACACACCCACAGGAAGCCACCTGCTAACTCCCTGCCGGTGTGGTCATGAGGAGACCTCACCACCAGTCGGTCAAATCTGTAGAACACAATGTGCTGTGTGCATCCTCGGATACTGTGTGTTCCTCTGCCATGACTACCTAGTCCAAGAGTAAACCGCACCTGCCACAGGGCCCGTGGCCTAGGTATGGGGAGTTGAGCTTTCAACCCCAAACAAGCAACTGATTCTGGAGACTGGACTTAGGTCTCTCACGATTCACTCCGGTAGAAGACGCGGTGATTCTATCTCCCTTGACGGACAGAATGATCGAAGACACAGGGCATGGCTTGCGCCACCCTTTGGCAGGTCTGTTTGAAGTCAGGGATAAGGGATGCTTCCTGTGACAACTTGACTCGCTACTCTGGCCATTTCATTAGGCAACTTCCAAACACAAATTCATAGAGAGAAGTTACCTTCCTCTCTACCACACTAGCAGGTGATGGTCTTTCCTGTTCTACCTTTTGGCTTTAGCTCCAGCCCCTCTTTACTTATTTATTTTTTCTGGTATTTTACGCATACCACACGAATTCATCTGAACAAACGGGGAACAAGTGCCACATCGTATCGACGTCTTACACGGCTGAAGGGCAAACCACCCTTTTTTCCAAAGTCCTTTTTCCATTTACCCACCAATTCAGCATGCTGCAGTACATTTCTTTTCGCATTCCCATCTTGGTCTTATCCCACATGTGGAGACGGATATGTTTTCTCGTTTTCTGTTGCAAGAATTACTAGTAACGAGAACACATCCTTCCCCACCAGCAAGCCCCAGTGTGATCGGTTTCTTTCGGCCTCCTGTGTCTCTTCCCCCCACCCCCACACCCCTCAGGGATTGCGTGAAAAAAACAATAGTTCAGTGAAACTAACCTGAAATTACACGTCTACTTGCTTTCCCCGGCTGGCGCTGAGATGGGCAGGTGCTGGAGCAGCCCCGCTGGAAGCGATGCAGCATCCAGGACGACGGAGGAAGGGGCGGAGAGGGACCTCTGCTTTCCAGGCTGCCTTTTATACTGCCTCTGGTCACCTGACATGGAACGTACCCTAACCTAATCAGTTACCTGTACCTTAATTGCAATTAACTTAATCCAACTACGTGACCTGGAAAGGTCTATCTGCACAGCCCACTCTAACATCATGTCCACTGCTGACAGACATTCTAAAACCTACGTGTACAGCTGCAAGCTTTGAAGAATAGATGCTCCCCGTCAGACATGTAACACTGGTGCCTGTACCCCTGTCTTCTTTTCCATCTTTTTGTTTTGTTTTGTTTTGTTTTGTTTTGTTTTAAAAAATGTGGTAAAATAGACACCTTTTAATTGGACCACATTTAGTCTATCTCGACGTGGGCCTCAGTGTCATCAAGGAGATTCTCCTTGACGTGCAGTCACGGCCATGATCCATCTTCAGAGCTTCTCTTTCTTCCCCAAGGTAAGTCTGTCAGCAGAGAACCCTGACCGCACCCTCATGTGTTTTCTCCTCCAGGAGGCGCTTGGAAACCACCGTGAATTGGACCGCACTGGGAAACACAGATGAGGAACGTCAACAACGCTTTGTCCTTCAGTGCCTGGCTCCTTTTTCAGCTCGTCTTGCGACTCCAGGCATTATGCCTGAAAAGTGTCCCGGACGCCTGTGAGGCTCTAATTCCCTGGGTCCCATTGCCATGTCTCTGGATTTGCGAAGATCCACCGCACCTTCTGTGGAACTCCCGTGTCGGTGAACTTTTGTGCCACGGCCCCTAATTCTGCCCATGGTCATCTGCAGCTGCACGACTTAGGGTCCATGTTCCTTGGACGGGAAGAGACAGGCAGGAGTCGGAATGATGAACCAGCACACTGGGGCATTTTCTCACGTAGCCCAAGTGACCCCATGGTGTTCTTGAGCTTTGGAACCAGTCGCGTCCCCTTTGACACTGCACCCGGCTCCCAGTCTCTCAATCGTGTTGGCCCTCCGGCGATCTCCCGTTGGATGAATTGCTCCTGCTGAAACTCGAGTCCCCTTTGATTTGCGCTTCATTAATTCTTCATGATTCAGGTGGGAAGCCCTGCTGACGACCCCCTGTGGCCGTTCTCTGAGCTTTCCTGTCACATCGTTTCCTTCCACGCTCTTTGGTTCCTTATGGTCCTGCTCCTTCTGCTGTCAGAGGAGCAGAGAGTTGATCTTATTGATTCTGGATACGGATACTTTCTAGGTGATCTGGATAATCCAGATAACGACCCTCAACAGCGGCGGAAAGGGAGCAGCCATTTGGTGTGTCTCAGAAAATCCCGCTCAGTTCCGAGGCCCCCTAGATGTGGAATCCTGCTCAGAGTTGTTCCCAGGTCAGAGAATGGAGAGAGCCTGTGCATGATGGGATCTCCCTGCCTAGATCTTTCAGTGAGTCTCTACCTCAGCTACTCTTAGGATCAGGGGGAGAACCACGGTGTCAGACATCCGGAAAGAAGACGGGATGAATGTTTTACCTCTGAAGTACATCCCAAATGTGGGAGTTGACTTCAGCTTTGCTGGGGTCTATTTGGCCAGGGAAACTCTGCCTGGTTCATTCGCACATCCGGAAGCCACTTCACGGGGGGCCGTCGCAACTGGAACCACACACTTGGCATCGGCGGTTGAGCCAAATGGGGACTCGTGGTGCAAGCAACGCTCCCCACGTGTTAGCGTGGGTGAGATTCGGTTGGCGGAATTTTACTAGGTGCGTGTTAGTAGAGTGGGGCTGAGGTTTTCTTGCTCCTGTGGTTGTATACGAAGTCAAAGGTCCTGCCCAGCCCTGCGGTCCCCTCAGTCAACTCTGTTTCGGAGACATAACGATTTGGATTGCCAACAAGTCAAGAAATGTTCAAGCCCTTGGATGTAGGGTAAAGAAAGGGAGATCAGACTGTCACTGTGTCTATGTAGAAGGGGAAGACATAAGAGACTCCATTTTGAAAAAGACCTGTACTTTAAACAATTGCTTTGCTGAGATGTTGATCATTTGTAGCTTTGCCGCGGCCCCTTTGACCCAACTTGGAGCTCACAAAAACCTGTGTTGTATAACATCGAGGCTTAAGGGATCTAGGGCTGTGCAGGGCGTGCCTTGTTAACCAAATGTTTACGAGCAGTATACTTGGTAAAAGTCATTGCCATTCTCTAGTCTCAATAAACCAGGGGCACAATGCACCGTGGAAAGCCACAGGGACCTCTGCCCTTGAAAGCAGGGTATTGTCCAAGGTTTCTCCCCATGTGACAGTCTGAAATATGGCCTCGTGGGATGGGAAAGACCTGACTGTCCCCCAGCCTGACACCCGTAATGGGTCTGTGCTGAGGTGGATTAGTCAAAGAGGAAAGCCTCTTGCAGTTGAGATGCAGGAAGGCCACTGTCTCCTGCTTGCCCCTGGGAACTGAATGTCTCGGTGTAAAGCCCGATCGTACATTTGTTCAACTCTGAGCTCGGAGAAAAGCTGCCCTGTGGCGGGAGGCGAGACGTGTTGGCAGTAATGCTGCCTTGTTATTCTTTACTCCGCTGAGATGTTTGGGTGGAGAGAAACATAAATCTGGCCTACGTGCATGTCCAGGCATAGTACCTTCCCTTGAACTTAGTCATGATATAGATTCTTTGGCTCACGTGTGTGTTTTTTTTTGTTTGTTTTTTTTGTTTTGTTGTTGTTGACCTTCTCCTTATTATCACCCTGCTCTCCTACTACATTCCTTTTTGCTGAAATAATGAAAATCATAATCAATAAAAACTGAGGGAACTCAGAGGCCGGTGCCGGTGCAGGTCCTTGGTGTGCTGAGTGCCGGTCCCCTGGACCCACTGTTGTCTCCCTATACTTTGTCTCTGTGTCTTATTTCTTCTCTCCGTCTCTCATCCCACCCGACTAGAAACACCCACAGGTGTGGAGGGGCAGGCCACCCCTTCACTCGGAAAATCAGTTAAACACAAACACGGAATGAGAGTCAAAAGACAATATGTCATCTTTTTGAGAATTTTATTCACTTCAAAACCAATTAAACACACACATGTACAAAGGCATTCCACAGCCCAGTTTTCGAGGCTGAGGAAAGACCCCGAGAGCGCTCTGCACAGCACGCTTCCCAGCGTCCGAAACACTGCTCTCAGGGCGGGGCACAGCGGAAGGGCTGCACCTCTCAGGGTTCCCTAACTTTTCCCTTATTCAGTCATCTAGAGAGCAAATACACAGTAATTCCCCAGTTTCCTATTGACGTCCCAGCGGAAGTCTGACTCCTGCGCGTCACGCAGTTTCTGAGGCAACGAATCTCTGGCACGGAAGCTTTTCCTGGCGCGTTTCCGGAGAACCACGCGAACTACAACGTCCCTCACCAGAATTCAATGAGGCAGAGTCCCTGCATCTGCTCCCTGCCTGGCCTGGGCTCCCACATCCACAGAAGCGCCACAGCCGGGGAGCTTCGGAGTCACCGCACAGAGTCTGCTCTCTGCTCTGCACTCCTCAGTCCCACAGTCCCCTCCAAGTCACGGGAGCTGGAGGCCAAGGAGCCCCTGCCACCTGCAGTCTCACTCCAGGTCAGAATCGCTGTCCTCTGAGGAGGAGGAAACCTGAAGGTCCTCATAGAGGACGCTCGGTGGGACACGAACACGGGGACCCTCAGACTTCTCTGACACATGAGGGCTCTGAGCGAGGAAGGCTCCCGGCTTCTCAGGAGAGTGAAATGAGGGGGCCGCCAGGAGGCTGGAGCTCCAGCGTCCGTTTTCCAGTCTCCGGAAGAGCACTGTGAGAGGCTGGGCCCCATCATGGCTGGCCGCTGGGTGATGGGACATGGTGCAGGCCTGGGCAGTAGGCAGGCAAGGTCTGCTGTGCGGAGGCTGCCGGTCGACGCTGGGCACCTGGGCGGGTGTCCTCCTGCCCATCTGGGGCGACGTACTTGGTCCAAGTTCGGTTGCGGCTGGCGGAGGTTGGAGATTCTCCGGGGCCCCCAGCTCACCTCCCTGGATGGCGCTTTCGGGGATCTGGAAGGGACCCAGTCTCGGTTTCTTGGGGAAGTTCAGGCAAGCCTGAATCCGAGCCTGGGCAGGTCTCTTGGCTCCTGGCCCGAAGCTGAGATTGGAGCCTAGGCCCAAGCTGTGTGTGGCGGCTGGCGGGCAGGGCTGTGAGGTCACCGCAGGACGTATGTCTTGTGCCTGGGGTCTGATGGCCTGGAGCAGGCCGTGGGTTTTGGAGGCAGCCTGGGGAACTTCTCGGCAGCCACCCTCAGGGCTGCTGTGTGTCGGCTTCACCACGAGGAGAGGCTCGGGGCCCTGCTGCCTGACTGCAGGCTGAGGGATGTCGGCCGCAGCCCCTGTCTGTCTTTCCTTTGGTCCAAGACTTGAGGAGGAGCTCAGACTGGCTTTTCTGAGGGGAGACGGCGAAGCCAAGACGGAGCCCCTGTCAGACGTTTCGGTAGCTGAGCGATCAGCGAGGACAGGGCCCAGGCGCGGCCTCTTACTGGTTGTGTGGACCGGCATTGGCCCGCTTGCAACCTGAAAGAGAGGAAACAACACAGGTTAGAAGTTCCTCCGCATGGAGCCAACGTGAAAATCAAGCACATCCAAAGACAAGGTGCACACGCCATGAAATTCTTAGTACAGTATCGACAGGCGGTCCTTGGAAGTAGGGACAGACCCTCCACCTGAGTGCTGATCAGGACAAGACACATGAAAGATGCGCTCTCGAGCTATGTGTAGCTGATCTAAGCACACCATTGTTCAAAAGATCGCGTCTTGGGCATTAACTGGATCAAAGCGCCTCCACTCAGCCTTCCATGAAGTGGAACGGACTGAGGCCCTTCCGAAGGCAGGTTGGTGGCTCAAGGGTACTCAGGACGTCTTCTCTGAACACATGCATGTTCCTGGGTTTAGCCTTCTCCACGTTTGGGGCCTCTGAGGGACTAATTTCCTCATGCCGCTAGGAACATGTTGTTGGCAGGCTTGCCATAATTGGACAGAAAGAAAGCAACAGGAAATACGGCATCTTCAGATGCCTTCGCCTGGAATCAAATTGACCTGGAAGGATCGTGGAGTCCCTGACCCCAAGAAGGCAAGAAAGAGGGGTTCCCCGATTTCCTCCCGCAGACGGGAAGCTGAAAGGAAATCAACCAGGGTGACCTAGAGGAGAAAAGGACCAGGGGCCCGGGGTGACACTCACCCTCAGATAATCAGAAGATTCCGTGGATCCTTTTCGATTCGGCAGCGGCTTCTCTGGAGGTTTCCCAGAAAATATGTGGAGGAGAGCCTTCCTCTGCGGGTCTTGTTGCCTGCAGAACAGAAAAAGGTCAGGCCGTGCCCCCTGGTTTTCCCCAGGAGACAGGGAGAACCCTGTGTGGGGCCCAGCCCCGTTCCGTGTTTTGTGATACAGAAATGGACATCTGGTGCCCTTTCCGCCTCTGCACCTTCCCTCACGTGCCAACCTTCCCGTCCCCCAGGTGGCCCTCTAGGCTTCCCAACTAAGGACTGTGATTTGGATTCCATCGCTTTTCCCCCTGTCGTGGGGAACCTGCACGAAGCGCCCCCGCCTCTCCCCGTCCCTGAATCTCCCAGAGCCAAAGGAGCTCCTGGGTGTGGAACCCCGGAGGACACGGAGCTCCGGCCTATTTCTCTGCAGCGTTCCTTCCCTGGCCCGGAGACGGAAAGGCACACGGTGTGCAGGTGCAGAGACACCATGTCCTTAGGAGGCAGTACCCTAAGAGTGGTGAAAACCCCTCCCACTGCTCACCTTGGTCTCTCTTCCTTCTCTCCCTTATCCTTGTTCAAGGGCCCCGGGTTGGCTTCAACCTGGGGCTTCCATGGTTTCAGGTTTTCCTTCCCTTCCTTTTTCCCCAAGGTCGCTGGAACCAGGGCTGCCTTCCAGCACTTCATGGGGCACCTGGTACTTCTGGCCGTGTGGCCAAAGGCCCCGCAGTTTTTGCACTTGAGCTGTGGGTGGAAAGGAAGTGATGTCGGTGAGTGAGCTGAAGCCACAGGCAGCGATCCCACGTCCACATTGGGACGGATTGTGAATTCAGAGCTGAATAAGGATTCCAAAGAGGGGACACCGGCATGGGGGCCGTTAAGTGCTGGGAGAGTTCGGATACGATGTTCCCTCCCAAAGCCCACGTGACGGAGGAACTCTGAAAGGAAGGACTCAAGGTTCCAAGGGGCACGACGGTGAACCCGAAGTCAACAACACAGCCAAACGTGGCTACACAGGACTCTAAGTAGAAAGGGAGGTTGCCCCCAAGAGTCTCTCAAGGGACCTATCGGGCCGGGGAGAAGGTCCCAAGCCACGCCCACCTTGGATGGGAAAAGCAACCTGGGTGGTGGTGACAGAGCTCTTTGGAATCCAACCCAGTCTCTGAGGACCGTGTGACACCCCCTACCCCCGTCCCCAACCCCACCCCGATACCCAAGAGATCCAGGGCTAGACTTACCCTGGGATCTTCTTCATCGGGCGGGGGAGCCCTTGGCCCAACTGGGGCCCTCCGCTGCTTCTGGAGGGTCTGGGCTCTCACCAGCCTCTTGGCCCAAGATTTGGGGTCCCGACGTGCCATCATCTTCGTCGCCTGGGGGTTTTGTGACCGCCTTTTTCAGGGGTTGACTGTTGGGTCACCTGAAACACACACAAACACACACATGTCGATGGTTAAGCACATTGGATATTCACACACCCACAGGAAGCCACCTGCTAACTCCCTGCCGGTGTGGTCATGAGGAGACCTCACCACCAGTCGGTCAAATCTGTAGAACACAATGTGCTGTGTGCATCCTCGGATACTGTGTGTTCCTCTGCCATGACTACCTAGTCCAAGAGTAAACCGCACCTGCCACAGGGCCCGTGGCCTAGGTATGGGGAGTTGAGCTTTCAACCCCAAACAAGCAACTGATTCTGGAGACTGGACTTAGGTCTCTCACGATTCACTCCGGTAGAAGACGCGGTGATTCTATCTCCCTTGACGGACAGAATGATCGAAGACACAGGGCATGGCTTGCGCCACCCTTTGGCAGGTCTGTTTGAAGTCAGGGATAAGGGATGCTTCCTGTGACAACTTGACTCGCTACTCTGGCCATTTCATTAGGCAACTTCCAAACACAAATTCATAGAGAGAAGTTACCTTCCTCTCTACCACACTAGCAGGTGATGGTCTTTCCTGTTCTAACTTTTGGCTTTAGCTCCAGCCCCTCTTTACTTATTTATTTTTTCTGGTATTTTACGCATACCACACGAATTCATCTGAACAAACGGGGAACAAGTGCCACATCGTATCGACGTCTTACACGGCTGAAGGGCAAACCACCCTTTTTTCCAAAGTCCTTTTTCCATTTACCCACCAATTCAGCATGCTGCAGTACATTTCTTTTCGCATTCCCATCTTGGTCTTATCCCACATGTGGAGACGGATATGTTTTCTCGTTTTCTGTTGCAAGAATTACTAGTAACGAGAACACATCCTTCCCCACCAGCAAGCCCCAGTGTGATCGGTTTCTTTCGGCCTCCTGTGTCTCTTCCCCCCACCCCCACACCCCTCAGGGATTGCGTGAAAAAAACAATAGTTCAGTGAAACTAACCTGAAATTACACGTCTACTTGCTTTCCCCGGCTGGCGCTGAGATGGGCAGGTGCTGGAGCAGCCCCGCTGGAAGCGATGCAGCATCCAGGACGACGGAGGAAGGGGCGGAGAGGGACCTCTGCTTTCCAGGCTGCCTTTTATACTGCCTCTGGTCACCTGACATGGAACGTACCCTAACCTAATCAGTTACCTGTACCTTAATTGCAATTAACTTAATCCAACTACGTGACCTGGAAAGGTCTATCTGCACAGCCCACTCTAACATCATGTCCACTGCTGACAGACATTCTAAAACCTACGTGTACAGCTGCAAGCTTTGAAGAATAGATGCTCCCCGTCAGACATGTAACACTGGTGCCTGTACCCCTGTCTTCTTTTCCATCTTTTTGTTTTGTTTTGTTTTGTTTTGTTTTGTTTTAAAAAATGTGGTAAAATAGACACCTTTTAATTGGACCACATTTAGTCTATCTCGACGTGGGCCTCAGTGTCATCAAGGAGATTCTCCTTGACGTGCAGTCACGGCCATGATCCATCTTCAGAGCTTCTCTTTCTTCCCCAAGGTAAGTCTGTCAGCAGAGAACCCTGACCGCACCCTCATGTGTTTTCTCCTCCAGGAGGCGCTTGGAAACCACCGTGAATTGGACCGCACTGGGAAACACAGATGAGGAACGTCAACAACGCTTTGTCCTTCAGTGCCTGGCTCCTTTTTCAGCTCGTCTTGCGACTCCAGGCATTATGCCTGAAAAGTGTCCCGGACGCCTGTGAGGCTCTAATTCCCTGGGTCCCATTGCCATGTCTCTGGATTTGCGAAGATCCACCGCACCTTCTGTGGAACTCCCGTGTCGGTGAACTTTTGTGCCACGGCCCCTAATTCTGCCCATGGTCATCTGCAGCTGCACGACTTAGGGTCCATGTTCCTTGGACGGGAAGAGACAGGCAGGAGTCGGAATGATGAACCAGCACACTGGGGCATTTTCTCACGTAGCCCAAGTGACCCCATGGTGTTCTTGAGCTTTGGAACCAGTCGCGTCCCCTTTGACACTGCACCCGGCTCCCAGTCTCTCAATCGTGTTGGCCCTCCGGCGATCTCCCGTTGGATGAATTGCTCCTGCTGAAACTCGAGTCCCCTTTGATTTGCGCTTCATTAATTCTTCATGATTCAGGTGGGAAGCCCTGCTGACGACCCCCTGTGGCCGTTCTCTGAGCTTTCCTGTCACATCGTTTCCTTCCACGCTCTTTGGTTCCTTATGGTCCTGCTCCTTCTGCTGTCAGAGGAGCAGAGAGTTGATCTTATTGATTCTGGATACGGATACTTTCTAGGTGATCTGGATAATCCAGATAACGACCCTCAACAGCGGCGGAAAGGGAGCAGCCATTTGGTGTGTCTCAGAAAATCCCGCTCAGTTCCGAGGCCCCCTAGATGTGGAATCCTGCTCAGAGTTGTTCCCAGGTCAGAGAATGGAGAGAGCCTGTGCATGATGGGATCTCCCTGCCTAGATCTTTCAGTGAGTCTCTACCTCAGCTACTCTTAGGATCAGGGGGAGAACCACGGTGTCAGACATCCGGAAAGAAGACGGGATGAATGTTTTACCTCTGAAGTACATCCCAAATGTGGGAGTTGACTTCAGCTTTGCTGGGGTCTATTTGGCCAGGGAAACTCTGCCTGGTTCATTCGCACATCCGGAAGCCACTTCACGGGGGGCCGTCGCAACTGGAACCACACACTTGGCATCGGCGGTTGAGCCAAATGGGGACTCGTGGTGCAAGCAACGCTCCCCACGTGTTAGCGTGGGTGAGATTCGGTTGGCGGAATTTTACTAGGTGCGTGTTAGTAGAGTGGGGCTGAGGTTTTCTTGCTCCTGTGGTTGTATACGAAGTCAAAGGTCCTGCCCAGCCCTGCGGTCCCCTCAGTCAACTCTGTTTCGGAGACATAACGATTTGGATTGCCAACAAGTCAAGAAATGTTCAAGCCCTTGGATGTAGGGTAAAGAAAGGGAGATCAGACTGTCACTGTGTCTATGTAGAAGGGGAAGACATAAGAGACTCCATTTTGAAAAAGACCTGTACTTTAAACAATTGCTTTGCTGAGATGTTGATCATTTGTAGCTTTGCCGCGGCCCCTTTGACCCAACTTGGAGCTCACAAAAACCTGTGTTGTATAACATCGAGGCTTAAGGGATCTAGGGCTGTGCAGGGCGTGCCTTGTTAACCAAATGTTTACGAGCAGTATACTTGGTAAAAGTCATTGCCATTCTCTAGTCTCAATAAACCAGGGGCACAATGCACCGTGGAAAGCCACAGGGACCTCTGCCCTTGAAAGCAGGGTATTGTCCAAGGTTTCTCCCCATGTGACAGTCTGAAATATGGCCTCGTGGGATGGGAAAGACCTGACTGTCCCCCAGCCTGACACCCGTAATGGGTCTGTGCTGAGGTGGATTAGTCAAAGAGGAAAGCCTCTTGCAGTTGAGATGCAGGAAGGCCACTGTCTCCTGCTTGCCCCTGGGAACTGAATGTCTCGGTGTAAAGCCCGATCGTACATTTGTTCAACTCTGAGCTCGGAGAAAAGCTGCCCTGTGGCGGGAGGCGAGACGTGTTGGCAGTAATGCTGCCTTGTTATTCTTTACTCCGCTGAGATGTTTGGGTGGAGAGAAACATAAATCTGGCCTACGTGCATGTCCAGGCATAGTACCTTCCCTTGAACTTAGTCATGATATAGATTCTTTGGCTCACGTGTGTGTTTTTTTTTGTTTGTTTTTTTTGTTTTGTTGTTGTTGACCTTCTCCTTATTATCACCCTGCTCTCCTACTACATTCCTTTTTGCTGAAATAATGAAAATCATAATCAATAAAAACTGAGGGAACTCAGAGGCCGGTGCCGGTGCAGGTCCTTGGTGTGCTGAGTGCCGGTCCCCTGGACCCACTGTTGTCTCCCTATACTTTGTCTCTGTGTCTTATTTCTTCTCTCCGTCTCTCATCCCACCCGACTAGAAACACCCACAGGTGTGGAGGGGCAGGCCACCCCTTCACTCGGAAAATCAGTTAAACACAAACACGGAATGAGAGTCAAAAGACAATATGTCATCTTTTTGAGAATTTTATTCACTTCAAAACCAATTAAACACACACATGTACAAAGGCATTCCACAGCCCAGTTTTCGAGGCTGAGGAAAGACCCCGAGAGCGCTCTGCACAGCACGCTTCCCAGCGTCCGAAACACTGCTCTCAGGGCGGGGCACAGCGGAAGGGCTGCACCTCTCAGGGTTCCCTAACTTTTCCCTTATTCAGTCATCTAGAGAGCAAATACACAGTAATTCCCCAGTTTCCTATTGACGTCCCAGCGGAAGTCTGACTCCTGCGCGTCACGCAGTTTCTGAGGCAACGAATCTCTGGCACGGAAGCTTTTCCTGGCGCGTTTCCGGAGAACCACGCGAACTACAACGTCCCTCACCAGAATTCAATGAGGCAGAGTCCCTGCATCTGCTCCCTGCCTGGCCTGGGCTCCCACATCCACAGAAGCGCCACAGCCGGGGAGCTTCGGAGTCACCGCACAGAGTCTGCTCTCTGCTCTGCACTCCTCAGTCCCACAGTCCCCTCCAAGTCACGGGAGCTGGAGGCCAAGGAGCCCCTGCCACCTGCAGTCTCACTCCAGGTCAGAATCGCTGTCCTCTGAGGAGGAGGAAACCTGAAGGTCCTCATAGAGGACGCTCGGTGGGACACGAACACGGGGACCCTCAGACTTCTCTGACACATGAGGGCTCTGAGCGAGGAAGGCTCCCGGCTTCTCAGGAGAGTGAAATGAGGGGGCCGCCAGGAGGCTGGAGCTCCAGCGTCCGTTTTCCAGTCTCCGGAAGAGCACTGTGAGAGGCTGGGCCCCATCATGGCTGGCCGCTGGGTGATGGGACATGGTGCAGGCCTGGGCAGTAGGCAGGCAAGGTCTGCTGTGCGGAGGCTGCCGGTCGACGCTGGGCACCTGGGCGGGTGTCCTCCTGCCCATCTGGGGCGACGTACTTGGTCCAAGTTCGGTTGCGGCTGGCGGAGGTTGGAGATTCTCCGGGGCCCCCAGCTCACCTCCCTGGATGGCGCTTTCGGGGATCTGGAAGGGACCCAGTCTCGGTTTCTTGGGGAAGTTCAGGCAAGCCTGAATCCGAGCCTGGGCAGGTCTCTTGGCTCCTGGCCCGAAGCTGAGATTGGAGCCTAGGCCCAAGCTGTGTGTGGCGGCTGGCGGGCAGGGCTGTGAGGTCACCGCAGGACGTATGTCTTGTGCCTGGGGTCTGATGGCCTGGAGCAGGCCGTGGGTTTTGGAGGCAGCCTGGGGAACTTCTCGGCAGCCACCCTCAGGGCTGCTGTGTGTCGGCTTCACCACGAGGAGAGGCTCGGGGCCCTGCTGCCTGACTGCAGGCTGAGGGATGTCGGCCGCAGCCCCTGTCTGTCTTTCCTTTGGTCCAAGACTTGAGGAGGAGCTCAGACTGGCTTTTCTGAGGGGAGACGGCGAAGCCAAGACGGAGCCCCTGTCAGACGTTTCGGTAGCTGAGCGATCAGCGAGGACAGGGCCCAGGCGCGGCCTCTTACTGGTTGTGTGGACCGGCATTGGCCCGCTTGCAACCTGAAAGAGAGGAAACAACACAGGTTAGAAGTTCCTCCGCATGGAGCCAACGTGAAAATCAAGCACATCCAAAGACAAGGTGCACACGCCATGAAATTCTTAGTACAGTATCGACAGGAAGTACTAAGAAGTAGGGACAGACCCTCCACCTGAGTGCTGATCAGGACAAGACACATGAAAGATGCGCTCTCGAGCTATGTGTAGCTGATCTAAGCACACCATTGTTCAAAAGATCGCGTCTTGGGCATTAACTGGATCAAAGCGCCTCCACTCAGCCTTCCATGAAGTGGAACGGACTGAGGCCCTTCCGAAGGCAGGTTGGTGGCTCAAGGGTACTCAGGACGTCTTCTCTGAACACATGCATGTTCCTGGGTTTAGCCTTCTCCACGTTTGGGGCCTCTGAGGGACTAATTTCCTCATGCCGCTAGGAACATGTTGTTGGCAGGCTTGCCATAATTGGACAGAAAGAAAGCAACAGGAAATACGGCATCTTCAGATGCCTTCGCCTGGAATCAAATTGACCTGGAAGGATCGTGGAGTCCCTGACCCCAAGAAGGCAAGAAAGAGGGGTTCCCCGATTTCCTCCCGCAGACGGGAAGCTGAAAGGAAATCAACCAGGGTGACCTAGAGGAGAAAAGGACCAGGGGCCCGGGGTGACACTCACCCTCAGATAATCAGAAGATTCCGTGGATCCTTTTCGATTCGGCAGCGGCTTCTCTGGAGGTTTCCCAGAAAATATGTGGAGGAGAGCCTTCCTCTGCGGGTCTTGTTGCCTGCAGAACAGAAAAAGGTTTTCTGTTCTCCTGGTTTTCCCCAGGAGACAGGGAGAACCCTGTGTGGGGCCCAGCCCCGTTCCGTGTTTTGTGATACAGAAATGGACATCTGGTGCCCTTTCCGCCTCTGCACCTTCCCTCACGTGCCAACCTTCCCGTCCCCCAGGTGGCCCTCTAGGCTTCCCAACTAAGGACTGTGATTTGGATTCCATCGCTTTTCCCCCTGTCGTGGGGAACCTGCACGAAGCGCCCCCGCCTCTCCCCGTCCCTGAATCTCCCAGAGCCAAAGGAGCTCCTGGGTGTGGAACCCCGGAGGACACGGAGCTCCGGCCTATTTCTCTGCAGCGTTCCTTCCCTGGCCCGGAGACGGAAAGGCACACGGTGTGCAGGTGCAGAGACACCATGTCCTTAGGAGGCAGTACCCTAAGAGTGGTGAAAACCCCTCCCACTGCTCACCTTGGTCTCTCTTCCTTCTCTCCCTTATCCTTGTTCAAGGGCCCCGGGTTGGCTTCAACCTGGGGCTTCCATGGTTTCAGGTTTTCCTTCCCTTCCTTTTTCCCCAAGGTCGCTGGAACCAGGGCTGCCTTCCAGCACTTCATGGGGCACCTGGTACTTCTGGCCGTGTGGCCAAAGGCCCCGCAGTTTTTGCACTTGAGCTGTGGGTGGAAAGGAAGTGATGTCGGTGAGTGAGCTGAAGCCACAGGCAGCGATCCCACGTCCACATTGGGACGGATTGTGAATTCAGAGCTGAATAAGGATTCCAAAGAGGGGACACCGGCATGGGGGCCGTTAAGTGCTGGGAGAGTTCGGATACGATGTTCCCTCCCAAAGCCCACGTGACGGAGGAACTCTGAAAGGAAGGACTCAAGGTTCCAAGGGGCACGACGGTGAACCCGAAGTCAACAACACAGCCAAACGTGGCTACACAGGACTCTAAGTAGAAAGGGAGGTTGCCCCCAAGAGTCTCTCAAGGGACCTATCGGGCCGGGGAGAAGGTCCCAAGCCACGCCCACCTTGGATGGGAAAAGCAACCTGGGTGGTGGTGACAGAGCTCTTTGGAATCCAACCCAGTCTCTGAGGACCGTGTGACACCCCCTACCCCCGTCCCCAACCCCACCCCGATACCCAAGAGATCCAGGGCTAGACTTACCCTGGGATCTTCTTCATCGGGCGGGGGAGCCCTTGGCCCAACTGGGGCCCTCCGCTGCTTCTGGAGGGTCTGGGCTCTCACCAGCCTCTTGGCCCAAGATTTGGGGTCCCGACGTGCCATCATCTTCGTCGCCTGGGGGTTTTGTGACCGCCTTTTTCAGGGGTTGACTGTTGGGTCACCTGAAACACACACAAACACACACATGTCGATGGTTAAGCACATTGGATATTCACACACCCACAGGAAGCCACCTGCTAACTCCCTGCCGGTGTGGTCATGAGGAGACCTCACCACCAGTCGGTCAAATCTGTAGAACACAATGTGCTGTGTGCATCCTCGGATACTGTGTGTTCCTCTGCCATGACTACCTAGTCCAAGAGTAAACCGCACCTGCCACAGGGCCCGTGGCCTAGGTATGGGGAGTTGAGCTTTCAACCCCAAACAAGCAACTGATTCTGGAGACTGGACTTAGGTCTCTCACGATTCACTCCGGTAGAAGACGCGGTGATTCTATCTCCCTTGACGGACAGAATGATCGAAGACACAGGGCATGGCTTGCGCCACCCTTTGGCAGGTCTGTTTGAAGTCAGGGATAAGGGATGCTTCCTGTGACAACTTGACTCGCTACTCTGGCCATTTCATTAGGCAACTTCCAAACACAAATTCATAGAGAGAAGTTACCTTCCTCTCTACCACACTAGCAGGTGATGGTCTTTCCTGTTCTACCTTTTGGCTTTAGCTCCAGCCCCTCTTTACTTATTTATTTTTTCTGGTATTTTACGCATACCACACGAATTCATCTGAACAAACGGGGAACAAGTGCCACATCGTATCGACGTCTTACACGGCTGAAGGGCAAACCACCCTTTTTTCCAAAGTCCTTTTTCCATTTACCCACCAATTCAGCATGCTGCAGTACATTTCTTTTCGCATTCCCATCTTGGTCTTATCCCACATGTGGAGACGGATATGTTTTCTCGTTTTCTGTTGCAAGAATTACTAGTAACGAGAACACATCCTTCCCCACCAGCAAGCCCCAGTGTGATCGGTTTCTTTCGGCCTCCTGTGTCTCTTCCCCCCACCCCCACACCCCTCAGGGATTGCGTGAAAAAAACAATAGTTCAGTGAAACTAACCTGAAATTACACGTCTACTTGCTTTCCCCGGCTGGCGCTGAGATGGGCAGGTGCTGGAGCAGCCCCGCTGGAAGCGATGCAGCATCCAGGACGACGGAGGAAGGGGCGGAGAGGGACCTCTGCTTTCCAGGCTGCCTTTTATACTGCCTCTGGTCACCTGACATGGAACGTACCCTAACCTAATCAGTTACCTGTACCTTAATTGCAATTAACTTAATCCAATTACGTGACCTGGAAAGGTCTATCTGCACAGCCCACTCTAACATCATGTCCACTGCTGACAGACATTCTAAAACCTACGTGTACAGCTGCAAGCTTTGAAGAATAGATGCTCCCCGTCAGACATGTAACACTGGTGCCTGTACCCCTGTCTTCTTTTCCATCTTTTTGTTTTGTTTTGTTTTGTTTTGTTTTGTTTTAAAAAATGTGGTAAAATAGACACCTTTTAATTGGACCACATTTAGTCTATCTCGACGTGGGCCTCAGTGTCATCAAGGAGATTCTCCTTGACGTGCAGTCACGGCCATGATCCATCTTCAGAGCTTCTCTTTCTTCCCCAAGGTAAGTCTGTCAGCAGAGAACCCTGACCGCACCCTCATGTGTTTTCTCCTCCAGGAGGCGCTTGGAAACCACCGTGAATTGGACCGCACTGGGAAACACAGATGAGGAACGTCAACAACGCTTTGTCCTTCAGTGCCTGGCTCCTTTTTCAGCTCGTCTTGCGACTCCAGGCATTATGCCTGAAAAGTGTCCCGGACGCCTGTGAGGCTCTAATTCCCTGGGTCCCATTGCCATGTCTCTGGATTTGCGAAGATCCACCGCACCTTCTGTGGAACTCCCGTGTCGGTGAACTTTTGTGCCACGGCCCCTAATTCTGCCCATGGTCATCTGCAGCTGCACGACTTAGGGTCCATGTTCCTTGGACGGGAAGAGACAGGCAGGAGTCGGAATGATGAACCAGCACACTGGGGCATTTTCTCACGTAGCCCAAGTGACCCCATGGTGTTCTTGAGCTTTGGAACCAGTCGCGTCCCCTTTGACACTGCACCCGGCTCCCAGTCTCTCAATCGTGTTGGCCCTCCGGCGATCTCCCGTTGGATGAATTGCTCCTGCTGAAACTCGAGTCCCCTTTGATTTGCGCTTCATTAATTATTCATGATTCAGGTGGGAAGGCCTGCTGACGACCCCCTGTGGCCGTTCTCTGAGCTTTCCTGTCACATCGTTTCCTTCCACGCTCTTTGGTTCCTTATGGTCCTGCTCCTTCTGCTGTCAGAGGAGCAGAGAGTTGATCTTATTGATTCTGGATACGGATACTTTCTAGGTGATCTGGATAATCCAGATAACGACCCTCAACAGCGGCGGAAAGGGAGCAGCCATTTGGTGTGTCTCAGAAAATCCCGCTCAGTTCCGAGGCCCCCTAGATGTGGAATCCTGCTCAGAGTTGTTCCCAGGTCAGAGAATGGAGAGAGCCTGTGCATGATGGGATCTCCCTGCCTAGATCTTTCAGTGAGTCTCTACCTCAGCTACTCTTAGGATCAGGGGGAGAACCACGGTGTCAGACATCCGGAAAGAAGACGGGATGAATGTTTTACCTCTGAAGTACATCCCAAATGTGGGAGTTGACTTCAGCTTTGCTGGGGTCTATTTGGCCAGGGAAACTCTGCCTGGTTCATTCGCACATCCGGAAGCCACTTCACGGGGGGCCGTCGCAACTGGAACCACACACTTGGCATCGGCGGTTGAGCCAAATGGGGACTCGTGGTGCAAGCAACGCTCCCCACGTGTTAGCGTGGGTGAGATTCGGTTGGCGGAATTTTACTAGGTGCGTGTTAGTAGAGTGGGGCTGAGGTTTTCTTGCTCCTGTGGTTGTATACGAAGTCAAAGGTCCTGCCCAGCCCTGCGGTCCCCTCAGTCAACTCTGTTTCGGAGACATAACGATTTGGATTGCCAACAAGTCAAGAAATGTTCAAGCCCTTGGATGTAGGGTAAAGAAAGGGAGATCAGACTGTCACTGTGTCTATGTAGAAGGGGAAGACATAAGAGACTCCATTTTGAAAAAGACCTGTACTTTAAACAATTGCTTTGCTGAGATGTTGATCATTTGTAGCTTTGCCGCGGCCCCTTTGACCCAACTTGGAGCTCACAAAAACCTGTGTTGTATAACATCGAGGCTTAAGGGATCTAGGGCTGTGCAGGGCGTGCCTTGTTAACCAAATGTTTACGAGCAGTATACTTGGTAAAAGTCATTGCCATTCTCTAGTCTCAATAAACCAGGGGCACAATGCACCGTGGAAAGCCACAGGGACCTCTGCCCTTGAAAGCAGGGTATTGTCCAAGGTTTCTCCCCATGTGACAGTCTGAAATATGGCCTCGTGGGATGGGAAAGACCTGACTGTCCCCCAGCCTGACACCCGTAATGGGTCTGTGCTGAGGTGGATTAGTCAAAGAGGAAAGCCTCTTGCAGTTGAGATGCAGGAAGGCCACTGTCTCCTGCTTGCCCCTGGGAACTGAATGTCTCGGTGTAAAGCCCGATCGTACATTTGTTCAACTCTGAGCTCGGAGAAAAGCTGCCCTGTGGCGGGAGGCGAGACGTGTTGGCAGTAATGCTGCCTTGTTATTCTTTACTCCGCTGAGATGTTTGGGTGGAGAGAAACATAAATCTGGCCTACGTGCATGTCCAGGCATAGTACCTTCCCTTGAACTTAGTCATGATATAGATTCTTTGGCTCACGTGTGTGTTTTTTTGTTTTTGTTTTTGTTTTTGTTGTTGTTGACCTTCTCCTTATTATCACCCTGCTCTCCTACTACATTCCTTTTTGCTGAAATAATGAAAATCATAATCAATAAAAACTGAGGGAACTCAGAGGCCGGTGCCGGTGCAGGTCCTTGGTGTGCTGAGTGCCGGTCCCCTGGACCCACTGTTGTCTCCCTATACTTTGTCTCTGTGTCTTATTTCTTCTCTCCGTCTCTCATCCCACCCGACTAGAAACACCCACAGGTGTGGAGGGGCAGGCCACCCCTTCACTCGGAAAATCAGTTAAACACAAACACGGAATGAGAGTCAAAAGACAATATGTCATCTTTTTGAGAATTTTATTCACTTCAAAACCAATTAAACACACACATGTACAAAGGCATTCCACAGCCCAGTTTTCGAGGCTGAGGAAAGACCCCGAGAGCGCTCTGCACAGCACGCTTCCCAGCGTCCGAAACACTGCTCTCAGGGCGGGGCACAGCGGAAGGGCTGCACCTCTCAGGGTTCCCTAACTTTTCCCTTATTCAGTCATCTAGAGAGCAAATACACAGTAATTCCCCAGTTTCCTATTGACGTCCCAGCGGAAGTCTGACTCCTGCGCGTCACGCAGTTTCTGAGGCAACGAATCTCTGGCACGGAAGCTTTTCCTGGCGCGTTTCCGGAGAACCACGCGAACTACAACGTCCCTCACCAGAATTCAATGAGGCAGAGTCCCTGCATCTGCTCCCTGCCTGGCCTGGGCTCCCACATCCACAGAAGCGCCACAGCCGGGGAGCTTCGGAGTCACCGCACAGAGTCTGCTCTCTGCTCTGCACTCCTCAGTCCCACAGTCCCCTCCAAGTCACGGGAGCTGGAGGCCAAGGAGCCCCTGCCACCTGCAGTCTCACTCCAGGTCAGAATCGCTGTCCTCTGAGGAGGAGGAAACCTGAAGGTCCTCATAGAGGACGCTCGGTGGGACACGAACACGGGGACCCTCAGACTTCTCTGACACATGAGGGCTCTGAGCGAGGAAGGCTCCCGGCTTCTCAGGAGAGTGAAATGAGGGGGCCGCCAGGAGGCTGGAGCTCCAGCGTCCGTTTTCCAGTCTCCGGAAGAGCACTGTGAGAGGCTGGGCCCCATCATGGCTGGCCGCTGGGTGATGGGACATGGTGCAGGCCTGGGCAGTAGGCAGGCAAGGTCTGCTGTGCGGAGGCTGCCGGTCGACGCTGGGCACCTGGGCGGGTGTCCTCCTGCCCATCTGGGGCGACGTACTTGGTCCAAGTTCGGTTGCGGCTGGCGGAGGTTGGAGATTCTCCGGGGCCCCCAGCTCACCTCCCTGGATGGCGCTTTCGGGGATCTGGAAGGGACCCAGTCTCGGTTTCTTGGGGAAGTTCAGGCAAGCCTGAATCCGAGCCTGGGCAGGTCTCTTGGCTCCTGGCCCGAAGCTGAGATTGGAGCCTAGGCCCAAGCTGTGTGTGGCGGCTGGCGGGCAGGGCTGTGAGGTCACCGCAGGACGTATGTCTTGTGCCTGGGGTCTGATGGCCTGGAGCAGGCCGTGGGTTTTGGAGGCAGCCTGGGGAACTTCTCGGCAGCCACCCTCAGGGCTGCTGTGTGTCGGCTTCACCACGAGGAGAGGCTCGGGGCCCTGCTGCCTGACTGCAGGCTGAGGGATGTCGGCCGCAGCCCCTGTCTGTCTTTCCTTTGGTCCAAGACTTGAGGAGGAGCTCAGACTGGCTTTTCTGAGGGGAGACGGCGAAGCCAAGACGGAGCCCCTGTCAGACGTTTCGGTAGCTGAGCGATCAGCGAGGACAGGGCCCAGGCGCGGCCTCTTACTGGTTGTGTGGACCGGCATTGGCCCGCTTGCAACCTGAAAGAGAGGAAACAACACAGGTTAGAAGTTCCTCCGCATGGAGCCAACGTGAAAATCAAGCACATCCAAAGACAAGGTGCACACGCCATGAAATTCTTAGTACAGTATCGACAGGCGGTCCTTGGAAGTAGGGACAGACCCTCCACTTGAGTGCTGATCAGGACAAGACACATGAAAGATGCGCTCTCGAGCTATGTGTAGCTGATCTAAGCACACCATTGTTCAAAAGATCGCGTCTTGGGCATTAACTGGATCAAAGCGCCTCCACTCAGCCTTCCATGAAGTGGAACGGACTGAGGCCCTTCCGAAGGCAGGTTGGTGGCTCAAGGGTACTCAGGACGTCTTCTCTGAACACATGCATGTTCCTGGGTTTAGCCTTCTCCACGTTTGGGGCCTCTGAGGGACTAATTTCCTCATGCCGCTAGGAACATGTTGTTGGCAGGCTTGCCATAATTGGACAGAAAGAAAGCAACAGGAAATACGGCATCTTCAGATGCCTTCGCCTGGAATCAAATTGACCTGGAAGGATCGTGGAGTCCCTGACCCCAAGAAGGCAAGAAAGAGGGGTTCCCCGATTTCCTCCCGCAGACGGGAAGCTGAAAGGAAATCAACCAGGGTGACCTAGAGGAGAAAAGGACCAGGGGCCCGGGGTGACACTCACCCTCAGATAATCAGAAGATTCCGTGGATCCTTTTCGATTCGGCAGCGGCTTCTCTGGAGGTTTCCCAGAAAATATGTGGAGGAGAGCCTTCCTCTGCGGGTCTTGTTGCCTGCAGAACAGAAAAAGGTCAGGCCGTGCCCCCTGGTTTTCCCCAGGAGACAGGGAGAACCCTGTGTGGGGCCCAGCCCCGTTCCGTGTTTTGTGATACAGAAATGGACATCTGGTGCCCTTTCCGCCTCTGCACCTTCCCTCACGTGCCAACCTTCCCGTCCCCCAGGTGGCCCTCTAGGCTTCCCAACTAAGGACTGTGATTTGGATTCCATCGCTTTTCCCCCTGTCGTGGGGAACCTGCACGAAGCGCCCCCGCCTCTCCCCGTCCCTGAATCTCCCAGAGCCAAAGGAGCTCCTGGGTGTGGAACCCCGGAGGACACGGAGCTCCGGCCTATTTCTCTGCAGCGTTCCTTCCCTGGCCCGGAGACGGAAAGGCACACGGTGTGCAGGTGCAGAGACACCATGTCCTTAGGAGGCAGTACCCTAAGAGTGGTGAAAACCCCTCCCACTGCTCACCTTGGTCTCTCTTCCTTCTCTCCCTTATCCTTGTTCAAGGGCCCCGGGTTGGCTTCAACCTGGGGCTTCCATGGTTTCAGGTTTTCCTTCCCTTCCTTTTTCCCCAAGGTCGCTGGAACCAGGGCTGCCTTCCAGCACTTCATGGGGCACCTGGTACTTCTGGCCGTGTGGCCAAAGGCCCCGCAGTTTTTGCACTTGAGCTGTGGGTGGAAAGGAAGTGATGTCGGTGAGTGAGCTGAAGCCACAGGCAGCGATCCCACGTCCACATTGGGACGGATTGTGAATTCAGAGCTGAATAAGGATTCCAAAGAGGGGACACCGGCATGGGGGCCGTTAAGTGCTGGGAGAGTTCGGATACGATGTTCCCTCCCAAAGCCCACGTGACGGAGGAACTCTGAAAGGAAGGACTCAAGGTTCCAAGGGGCACGACGGTGAACCCGAAGTCAACAACACAGCCAAACGTGGCTACACAGGACTCTAAGTAGAAAGGGAGGTTGCCCCCAAGAGTCTCTCAAGGGACCTATCGGGCCGGGGAGAAGGTCCCAAGCCACGCCCACCTTGGATGGGAAAAGCAACCTGGGTGGTGGTGACAGAGCTCTTTGGAATCCAACCCAGTCTCTGAGGACCGTGTGACACCCCCTCCCCCCGTCCCCACCCCCACCCCGATACCCAAGAGATCCAGGGCTAGACTTACCCTGGGATCTTCTTCATCGGGCGGGGGAGCCCTTGGCCCAACTGGGGCCCTCCGCTGCTTCTGGAGGGTCTGGGCTCTCACCAGCCTCTTGGCCCAAGATTTGGGGTCCCGACGTGCCATCATCTTCGTCGCCTGGGGGTTTTGTGACCGCCTTTTTCAGGGGTTGACTGTTGGGTCACCTGAAACACACACAAACACACACATGTCGATGGTTAAGCACATTGGATATTCACACACCCACAGGAAGCCACCTGCTAACTCCCTGCCGGTGTGGTCATGAGGAGACCTCACCACCAGTCGGTCAAATCTGTAGAACACAATGTG
This sequence comes from Pan troglodytes, assembly GCF_028858775.2. Lineage (NCBI taxonomy): Eukaryota > Metazoa > Chordata > Mammalia > Primates > Hominidae > Pan > Pan troglodytes. The sequence continues at coordinate 19,805,407 of NC_072405.2, forward strand.
CTGTGTGCATCCTCGGATACTGTGTGTTCCTCTGCCATGACTACCTAGTCCAAGAGTAAACCGCACCTGCCACAGGGCCCGTGGCCTAGGTATGGGGAGTTGAGCTTTCAACCCCAAACAAGCAACTGATTCTGGAGACTGGACTTAGGTCTCTCACGATTCACTCCGGTAGAAGACACGGTGATTCTATCTCCCTTGACGGACAGAATGATCGAAGACACAGGGCATGGCTTGCGCCACCCTTTGGCAGGTCTGTTTGAAGTCAGGGATAAGGGATGCTTCCTGTGACAACTTGAATCGCTACTCTGGCCATTTCATTAGGCAACTTCCAAACACAAATTCATAGAGAGAAGTTACCTTCCTCTCTACCACACTAGCAGGTGATGGTCTTTCCTGTTCTACCTTTTGGCTTTAGCTCCAGCCCCTCTTTACTTATTTATTTTTTCTGGTATTTTACGCATACCACACGAATTCATCTGAACAAACGGGGAACAAGTGCCACATCGCATCGACGTCTTACACGGCTGAAGGGCAAACCACCCTTTTTTCCAAAGTCCTTTTTCCATTTACCCACCAATTCAGCATGCTGCAGTACATTTCTTTTCGCATTCCCATCTTGGTCTTATCCCACATGTGGAAACGGATATGTTTTCTCGTTTTCTGTTGCAAGAATTACTAGTAACGAGAACACATCCTTCCCCACCAGCAAGCCCCAGTGTGATCGGTTTCTTTCGGCCTCCTGTGTCTCTTCCCCCCACCCCCACACCCCTCAGGGATTGCGTGAAAAAAACAATAGTTCAGTGAAACTAACCTGAAATTACGCGTCTACTTGCTTTCCCCGGCTGGCGCTGAGATGGGCAGGTGCTGGAGCAGCCCCGCTGGAAGCGATGCAGCATCCAGGACGACGGAGGAAGGGGCGGAGAGGGACCTCTGCTTTCCAGGCTGCCTTTTATACTGCCTCTGGTCACCTGACATGGAACGTACCCTAACCTAATCAGTTACCTGTACCTTAATTGCAATTAACTTAATCCAATTACGTGACCTGGAAAGGTCTATCTGCACAGCCCACTCTAACATCATGTCCACTGCTGACAGACATTCTAAAACCTACGTGTACAGCTGCAAGCTTTGAAGAATAGATGCTCCCCGTCAGACATGTAACACTGGTGCCTGTACCCCTGTCTTCTTTTCCATCTTTTTGTTTTGTTTTGTTTTGTTTTGTTTTGTTTTAAAAAATGTGGTAAAATAGACACCTTTTAATTGGACCACATTTAGTCTATCTCGACGTGGGCCTCAGTGTCATCAAGGAGATTCTCCTTGACGTGCAGTCACGGCCATGATCCATCTTCAGAGCTTCTCTTTCTTCCCCAAGGTAAGTCTGTCAGCAGAGAACCCTGACCGCACCCTCATGTGTTTTCTCCTCCAGGAGGCGCTTGGAAACCACCGTGAATTGGACCGCACTGGGAAACACAGATGAGGAACGTCAACAACGCTTTGTCCTTCAGTGCCTGGCTCCTTTTTCAGCTCGTCTTGCGACTCCAGGCATTATGCCTGAAAAGTGTCCCGGACGCCTGTGAGGCTCTAATTCCCTGGGTCCCATTGCCATGTCTCTGGATTTGCGAAGATCCACCGCACCTTCTGTGGAACTCCCGTGTCGGTGAACTTTTGTGCCACGGCCCCTAATTCTGCCCATGGTCATCTGCAGCTGCACGACTTAGGGTCCATGTTCCTTGGACGGGAAGAGACAGGCAGGAGTCGGAATGATGAACCAGCACACTGGGGCATTTTCTCACGTAGCCCAAGTGACCCCATGGTGTTCTTGAGCTTTGGAACCAGTCGCGTCCCCTTTGACACTGCACCCGGCTCCCAGTCTCTCAATCGTGTTGGCCCTCCGGCGATCTCCCGTTGGATGAATTGCTCCTGCTGAAACTCGAGTCCCCTTTGATTTGCGCTTCATTAATTATTCATGATTCAGGTGGGAAGGCCTGCTGACGACCCCCTGTGGCCGTTCTCTGAGCTTTCCTGTCACATCGTTTCCTTCCACGCTCTTTGGTTCCTTATGGTCCTGCTCCTTCTGCTGTCAGAGGAGCAGAGAGTTGATCTTATTGATTCTGGATACGGATACTTTCTAGGTGATCTGGATAATCCAGATAACGACCCTCAACAGCGGCGGAAAGGGAGCAGCCATTTGGTGTGTCTCAGAAAATCCCGCTCAGTTCCGAGGCCCCCTAGATGTGGAATCCTGCTCAGAGTTGTTCCCAGGTCAGAGAATGGAGAGAGCCTGTGCATGATGGGATCTCCCTGCCTAGATCTTTCAGTGAGTCTCTACCTCAGCTACTCTTAGGATCAGGGGGAGAACCACGGTGTCAGACATCCGGAAAGAAGACGGGATGAATGTTTTACCTCTGAAGTACATCCCAAATGTGGGAGTTGACTTCAGCTTTGCTGGGGTCTATTTGGCCAGGGAAACTCTGCCTGGTTCATTCGCACATCCGGAAGCCACTTCACGGGGGGCCGTCGCAACTGGAACCACACACTTGGCATCGGCGGTTGAGCCAAATGGGGACTCGTGGTGCAAGCAACGCTCCCCACGTGTTAGCGTGGGTGAGATTCGGTTGGCGGAATTTTACTAGGTGCGTGTTAGTAGAGTGGGGCTGAGGTTTTCTTGCTCCTGTGGTTGTATACGAAGTCAAAGGTCCTGCCCAGCCCTGCGGTCCCCTCAGTCAACTCTGTTTCGGAGACATAACGATTTGGATTGCCAACAAGTCAAGAAATGTTCAAGCCCTTGGATGTAGGGTAAAGAAAGGGAGATCAGACTGTCACTGTGTCTATGTAGAAGGGGAAGACATAAGAGACTCCATTTTGAAAAAGACCTGTACTTTAAACAATTGCTTTGCTGAGATGTTGATCATTTGTAGCTTTGCCGCGGCCCCTTTGACCCAACTTGGAGCTCACAAAAACCTGTGTTGTATAACATCGAGGCTTAAGGGATCTAGGGCTGTGCAGGGCGTGCCTTGTTAACCAAATGTTTACGAGCAGTATACTTGGTAAAAGTCATTGCCATTCTCTAGTCTCAATAAACCAGGGGCACAATGCACCGTGGAAAGCCACAGGGACCTCTGCCCTTGAAAGCAGGGTATTGTCCAAGGTTTCTCCCCATGTGACAGTCTGAAATATGGCCTCGTGGGATGGGAAAGACCTGACTGTCCCCCAGCCTGACACCCGTAATGGGTCTGTGCTGAGGTGGATTAGTCAAAGAGGAAAGCCTCTTGCAGTTGAGATGCAGGAAGGCCACTGTCTCCTGCTTGCCCCTGGGAACTGAATGTCTCGGTGTAAAGCCCGATCGTACATTTGTTCAACTCTGAGCTCGGAGAAAAGCTGCCCTGTGGCGGGAGGCGAGACGTGTTGGCAGTAATGCTGCCTTGTTATTCTTTACTCCGCTGAGATGTTTGGGTGGAGAGAAACATAAATCTGGCCTACGTGCATGTCCAGGCATAGTACCTTCCCTTGAACTTAGTCATGATATAGATTCTTTGGCTCACGTGTGTGTTTTTTTGTTTTTGCTTTTGTTTTTGTTGTTGTTGACCTTCTCCTTATTATCACCCTGCTCTCCTACTACATTCCTTTTTGCTGAAATAATGAAAATCATAATCAATAAAAACTGAGGGAACTCAGAGGCCGGTGCCGGTGCAGGTCCTTGGTGTGCTGAGTGCCGGTCCCCTGGACCCACTGTTGTCTCCCTATACTTTGTCTCTGTGTCTTATTTCTTCTCTCCGTCTCTCATCCCACCCGACTAGAAACACCCACAGGTGTGGAGGGGCAGGCCACCCCTTCACTCGGAAAATCAGTTAAACACAAACACGGAATGAGAGTCAAAAGACAATATGTCATCTTTTTGAGAATTTTATTCACTTCAAAACCAATTAAACACACACATGTACAAAGGCATTCCACAGCCCAGTTTTCGAGGCTGAGGAAAGACCCCGAGAGCGCTCTGCACAGCACGCTTCCCAGCGTCCGAAACACTGCTCTCAGGGCGGGGCACAGCGGAAGGGCTGCACCTCTCAGGGTTCCCTAACTTTTCCCTTATTCAGTCATCTAGAGAGCAAATACACAGTAATTCCCCAGTTTCCTATTGACGTCCCAGCGGAAGTCTGACTCCTGCGCGTCACGCAGTTTCTGAGGCAACGAATCTCTGGCACGGAAGCTTTTCCTGGCGCGTTTCCGGAGAACCACGCGAACTACAACGTCCCTCACCAGAATTCAATGAGGCAGAGTCCCTGCATCTGCTCCCTGCCTGGCCTGGGCTCCCACATCCACAGAAGCGCCACAGCCGGGGAGCTTCGGAGTCACCGCACAGAGTCTGCTCTCTGCTCTGCACTCCTCAGTCCCACAGTCCCCTCCAAGTCACGGGAGCTGGAGGCCAAGGAGCCCCTGCCACCTGCAGTCTCACTCCAGGTCAGAATCGCTGTCCTCTGAGGAGGAGGAAACCTGAAGGTCCTCATAGAGGACGCTCGGTGGGACACGAACACGGGGACCCTCAGACTTCTCTGACACATGAGGGCTCTGAGCGAGGAAGGCTCCCGGCTTCTCAGGAGAGTGAAATGAGGGGGCCGCCAGGAGGCTGGAGCTCCAGCGTCCATTTTCCAGTCTCCGGAAGAGCACTGTGAGAGGCTGGGCCCCATCATGGCTGGCCGCTGGGTGATGGGACATGGTGCAGGCCTGGGCAGTAGGCAGGCAAGGTCTGCTGTGCGGAGGCTGCCGGTCGACGCTGGGCACCTGGGCGGGTGTCCTCCTGCCCATCTGGGGCGACGTACTTGGTCCAAGTTCGGTTGCGGCTGGCGGAGGTTGGAGATTCTCCGGGGCCCCCAGCTCACCTCCCTGGATGGCGCTTTCGGGGATCTGGAAGGGACCCAGTCTCGGTTTCTTGGGGAAGTTCAGGCAAGCCTGAATCCGAGCCTGGGCAGGTCTCTTGGCTCCTGGCCCGAAGCTGAGATTGGAGCCTAGGCCCAAGCTGTGTGTGGCGGCTGGCGGGCAGGGCTGTGAGGTCACCGCAGGACGTTTGTCCTGTGCCTGGGGTCTGATGGCCTGGAGCAGGCCGTGGGTTTTGGAGGCAGCCTGGGGAACTTCTCGGCAGCCACCCTCAGGGCTGCTGTGTGTCGGCTTCACCACGAGGAGAGGCTCGGGGCCCTGCTGCCTGACTGCAGGCTGAGGGATGTCGGCCGCAGCCCCTGTCTGTCTTTCCTTTGGTCCAAGACTTGAGGAGGAGCTCAGACTGGCTTTTCTGAGGGGAGACGGCGAAGCCAAGACGGAGCCCCTGTCAGACGTTTCGGTAGCTGAGCGATCAGCGAGGACAGGGCCCAGGCGCGGCCTCTTACTGGTTGTGTGGACCGGCATTGGCCCGCTTGCAACCTGAAAGAGAGGAAACAACACAGGTTAGAAGTTCCTCCGCATGGAGCCAACGTGAAAATCAAGCACATCCAAAGACAAGGTGCACACGCCATGAAATTCTTAGTACAGTATCGACAGGCGGTCCTTGGAAGTAGGGACAGACCCTCCACTTGAGTGCTGATCAGGACAAGACACATGAAAGATGCGCTCTCGAGCTATGTGTAGCTGATCTAAGCACACCATTGTTCAAAAGATCGCGTCTTGGGCATTAACTGGATCAAAGCGCCTCCACTCAGCCTTCCATGAAGTGGAACGGACTGAGGCCCTTCCGAAGGCAGGTTGGTGGCTCAAGGGTACTCAGGACGTCTTCTCTGAACACATGCATGTTCCTGGGTTTAGCCTTCTCCACGTTTGGGGCCTCTGAGGGACTAATTTCCTCATGCCGCTAGGAACATGTTGTTGGCAGGCTTGCCATAATTGGACAGAAAGAAAGCAACAGGAAATACGGCATCTTCAGATGCCTTCGCCTGGAATCAAATTGACCTGGAAGGATCGTGGAGTCCCTGACCCCAAGAAGGCAAGAAAGAGGGGTTCCCCGATTTCCTCCCGCAGACGGGAAGCTGAAAGGAAATCAACCAGGGTGACCTAGAGGAGAAAAGGACCAGGGGCCCGGGGTGACACTCACCCTCAGATAATCAGAAGATTCCGTGGATCCTTTTCGATTCGGCAGCGGCTTCTCTGGAGGTTTCCCAGAAAATATGTGGAGGAGAGCCTTCCTCTGCGGGTCTTGTTGCCTGCAGAACAGAAAAAGGTCAGGCCGTGCCCCCTGGTTTTCCCCAGGAGACAGGGAGAACCCTGTGTGGGGCCCAGCCCCGTTCCGTGTTTTGTGATACAGAAATGGACATCTGGTGCCCTTTCCGCCTCTGCACCTTCCCTCACGTGCCAACCTTCCCGTCCCCCAGGTGGCCCTCTAGGCTTCCCAACTAAGGACTGTGATTTGGATTCCATCGCTTTTCCCCCTGTCGTGGGGAACCTGCACGAAGCGCCCCCGCCTCTCCCCGTCCCTGAATCTCCCAGAGCCAAAGGAGCTCCTGGGTGTGGAACCCCGGAGGACACGGAGCTCCGGCCTATTTCTCTGCAGCGTTCCTTCCCTGGCCCGGAGACGGAAAGGCACACGGTGTGCAGGTGCAGAGACACCATGTCCTTAGGAGGCAGTACCCTAAGAGTGGTGAAAACCCCTCCCACTGCTCACCTTGGTCTCTCTTCCTTCTCTCCCTTATCCTTGTTCAAGGGCCCCGGGTTGGCTTCAACCTGGGGCTTCCATGGTTTCAGGTTTTCCTTCCCTTCCTTTTTCCCCAAGGTCGCTGGAACCAGGGCTGCCTTCCAGCACTTCATGGGGCACCTGGTACTTCTGGCCGTGTGGCCAAAGGCCCCGCAGTTTTTGCACTTGAGCTGTGGGTGGAAAGGAAGTGATGTCGGTGAGTGAGCTGAAGCCACAGGCAGCGATCCCACGTCCACATTGGGACGGATTGTGAATTCAGAGCTGAATAAGGATTCCAAAGAGGGGACACCGGCATGGGGGCCGTTAAGTGCTGGGAGAGTTCGGATACGATGTTCCCTCCCAAAGCCCACGTGACGGAGGAACTCTGAAAGGAAGGACTCAAGGTTCCAAGGGGCACGACGGTGAACCCGAAGTCAACAACACAGCCAAACGTGGCTACACAGGACTCTAAGTAGAAAGGGAGGTTGCCCCCAAGAGTCTCTCAAGGGACCTATCGGGCCGGGGAGAAGGTCCCAAGCCACGCCCACCTTGGATGGGAAAAGCAACCTGGGTGGTGGTGACAGAGCTCTTTGGAATCCAACCCAGTCTCTGAGGACCGTGTGACACCCCCTCCCCCCGTCCCCACCCCCACCCCGATACCCAAGAGATCCAGGGCTAGACTTACCCTGGGATCTTCTTCATCGGGCGGGGGAGCCCTTGGCCCAACTGGGGCCCTCCGCTGCTTCTGGAGGGTCTGGGCTCTCACCAGCCTCTTGGCCCAAGATTTGGGGTCCCGACGTGCCATCATCTTCGTCGCCTGGGGGTTTTGTGACCGCCTTTTTCAGGGGTTGACTGTTGGGTCACCTGAAACACACACAAACACACACATGTCGATGGTTAAGCACATTGGATATTCACACACCCACAGGAAGCCACCTGCTAACTCCCTGCCGGTGTGGTCATGAGGAGACCTCACCACCAGTCGGTCAAATCTGTAGAACACAATGTGCTGTGTGCATCCTCGGATACTGTGTGTTCCTCTGCCATGACTACCTAGTCCAAGAGTAAACCGCACCTGCCACAGGGCCCGTGGCCTAGGTATGGGGAGTTGAGCTTTCAACCCCAAACAAGCAACTGATTCTGGAGACTGGACTTAGGTCTCTCACGATTCACTCCGGTAGAAGACGCGGTGATTCTATCTCCCTTGACGGACAGAATGATCGAAGACACAGGGCATGGCTTGCGCCACCCTTTGGCAGGTCTGTTTGAAGTCAGGGATAAGGGATGCTTCCTGTGACAACTTGACTCGCTACTCTGGCCATTTCATTAGGCAACTTCCAAACACAAATTCATAGAGAGAAGTTACCTTCCTCTCTACCACACTAGCAGGTGATGGTCTTTCCTGTTCTACCTTTTGGCTTTAGCTCCAGCCCCTCTTTACTTATTTATTTTTTCTGGTATTTTACGCATACCACACGAATTCATCTGAACAAACGGGGAACAAGTGCCACATCGTATCGACGTCTTACACGGCTGAAGGGCAAACCACCCTTTTTTCCAAAGTCCTTTTTCCATTTACCCACCAATTCAGCATGCTGCAGTACATTTCTTTTCGCATTCCCATCTTGGTCTTATCCCACATGTGGAGACGGATATGTTTTCTCGTTTTCTGTTGCAAGAATTACTAGTAACGAGAACACATCCTTCCCCACCAGCAAGCCCCAGTGTGATCGGTTTCTTTCGGCCTCCTGTGTCTCTTCCCCCCACCCCCACACCCCTCAGGGATTGCGTGAAAAAAACAATAGTTCAGTGAAACTAACCTGAAATTACACGTCTACTTGCTTTCCCCGGCTGGCGCTGAGATGGGCAGGTGCTGGAGCAGCCCCGCTGGAAGCGATGCAGCATCCAGGACGACGGAGGAAGGGGCGGAGAGGGACCTCTGCTTTCCAGGCTGCCTTTTATACTGCCTCTGGTCACCTGACATGGAACGTACCCTAACCTAATCAGTTACCTGTACCTTAATTGCAATTAACTTAATCCAACTACGTGACCTGGAAAGGTCTATCTGCACAGCCCACTCTAACATCATGTCCACTGCTGACAGACATTCTAAAACCTACGTGTACAGCTGCAAGCTTTGAAGAATAGATGCTCCCCGTCAGACATGTAACACTGGTGCCTGTACCCCTGTCTTCTTTTCCATCTTTTTGTTTTGTTTTGTTTTGTTTTGTTTTAAAAAATGTGGTAAAATAGACACCTTTTAATTGGACCACATTTAGTCTATCTCGACGTGGGCCTCAGTGTCATCAAGGAGATTCTCCTTGACGTGCAGTCACGGCCATGATCCATCTTCAGAGCTTCTCTTTCTTCCCCAAGGTAAGTCTGTCAGCAGAGAACCCTGACCGCACCCTCATGTGTTTTCTCCTCCAGGAGGCGCTTGGAAACCACCGTGAATTGGACCGCACTGGGAAACACAGATGAGGAACGTCAACAACGCTTTGTCCTTCAGTGCCTGGCTCCTTTTTCAGCTCGTCTTGCGACTCCAGGCATTATGCCTGAAAAGTGTCCCGGACGCCTGTGAGGCTCTAATTCCCTGGGTCCCATTGCCATGTCTCTGGATTTGCGAAGATCCACCGCACCTTCTGTGGAACTCCCGTGTCGGTGAACTTTTGTGCCACGGCCCCTAATTCTGCCCATGGTCATCTGCAGCTGCACGACTTAGGGTCCATGTTCCTTGGACGGGAAGAGACAGGCAGGAGTCGGAATGATGAACCAGCACACTGGGGCATTTTCTCACGTAGCCCAAGTGACCCCATGGTGTTCTTGAGCTTTGGAACCAGTCGCGTCCCCTTTGACACTGCACCCGGCTCCCAGTCTCTCAATCGTGTTGGCCCTCCGGCGATCTCCCGTTGGATGAATTGCTCCTGCTGAAACTCGAGTCCCCTTTGATTTGCGCTTCATTAATTCTTCATGATTCAGGTGGGAAGCCCTGCTGACGACCCCCTGTGGCCGTTCTCTGAGCTTTCCTGTCACATCGTTTCCTTCCACGCTCTTTGGTTCCTTATGGTCCTGCTCCTTCTGCTGTCAGAGGAGCAGAGAGTTGATCTTATTGATTCTGGATACGGATACTTTCTAGGTGATCTGGATAATCCAGATAACGACCCTCAACAGCGGCGGAAAGGGAGCAGCCATTTGGTGTGTCTCAGAAAATCCCGCTCAGTTCCGAGGCCCCCTAGATGTGGAATCCTGCTCAGAGTTGTTCCCAGGTCAGAGAATGGAGAGAGCCTGTGCATGATGGGATCTCCCTGCCTAGATCTTTCAGTGAGTCTCTACCTCAGCTACTCTTAGGATCAGGGGGAGAACCACGGTGTCAGACATCCGGAAAGAAGACGGGATGAATGTTTTACCTCTGAAGTACATCCCAAATGTGGGAGTTGACTTCAGCTTTGCTGGGGTCTATTTGGCCAGGGAAACTCTGCCTGGTTCATTCGCACATCCGGAAGCCACTTCACGGGGGGCCGTCGCAACTGGAACCACACACTTGGCATCGGCGGTTGAGCCAAATGGGGACTCGTGGTGCAAGCAACGCTCCCCACGTGTTAGCGTGGGTGAGATTCGGTTGGCGGAATTTTACTAGGTGCGTGTTAGTAGAGTGGGGCTGAGGTTTTCTTGCTCCTGTGGTTGTATACGAAGTCAAAGGTCCTGCCCAGCCCTGCGGTCCCCTCAGTCAACTCTGTTTCGGAGACATAACGATTTGGATTGCCAACAAGTCAAGAAATGTTCAAGCCCTTGGATGTAGGGTAAAGAAAGGGAGATCAGACTGTCACTGTGTCTATGTAGAAGGGGAAGACATAAGAGACTCCATTTTGAAAAAGACCTGTACTTTAAACAATTGCTTTGCTGAGATGTTGATCATTTGTAGCTTTGCCGCGGCCCCTTTGACCCAACTTGGAGCTCACAAAAACCTGTGTTGTATAACATCGAGGCTTAAGGGATCTAGGGCTGTGCAGGGCGTGCCTTGTTAACCAAATGTTTACGAGCAGTATACTTGGTAAAAGTCATTGCCATTCTCTAGTCTCAATAAACCAGGGGCACAATGCACCGTGGAAAGCCACAGGGACCTCTGCCCTTGAAAGCAGGGTATTGTCCAAGGTTTCTCCCCATGTGACAGTCTGAAATATGGCCTCGTGGGATGGGAAAGACCTGACTGTCCCCCAGCCTGACACCCGTAATGGGTCTGTGCTGAGGTGGATTAGTCAAAGAGGAAAGCCTCTTGCAGTTGAGATGCAGGAAGGCCACTGTCTCCTGCTTGCCCCTGGGAACTGAATGTCTCGGTGTAAAGCCCGATCGTACATTTGTTCAACTCTGAGCTCGGAGAAAAGCTGCCCTGTGGCGGGAGGCGAGACGTGTTGGCAGTAATGCTGCCTTGTTATTCTTTACTCCGCTGAGATGTTTGGGTGGAGAGAAACATAAATCTGGCCTACGTGCATGTCCAGGCATAGTACCTTCCCTTGAACTTAGTCATGATATAGATTCTTTGGCTCACGTGTGTGTTTTTTTTTGTTTGTTTTTTTTGTTTTGTTGTTGTTGACCTTCTCCTTATTATCACCCTGCTCTCCTACTACATTCCTTTTTGCTGAAATAATGAAAATCATAATCAATAAAAACTGAGGGAACTCAGAGGCCGGTGCCGGTGCAGGTCCTTGGTGTGCTGAGTGCCGGTCCCCTGGACCCACTGTTGTCTCCCTATACTTTGTCTCTGTGTCTTATTTCTTCTCTCCGTCTCTCATCCCACCCGACTAGAAACACCCACAGGTGTGGAGGGGCAGGCCACCCCTTCACTCGGAAAATCAGTTAAACACAAACACGGAATGAGAGTCAAAAGACAATATGTCATCTTTTTGAGAATTTTATTCACTTCAAAACCAATTAAACACACACATGTACAAAGGCATTCCACAGCCCAGTTTTCGAGGCTGAGGAAAGACCCCGAGAGCGCTCTGCACAGCACGCTTCCCAGCGTCCGAAACACTGCTCTCAGGGCGGGGCACAGCGGAAGGGCTGCACCTCTCAGGGTTCCCTAACTTTTCCCTTATTCAGTCATCTAGAGAGCAAATACACAGTAATTCCCCAGTTTCCTATTGACGTCCCAGCGGAAGTCTGACTCCTGCGCGTCACGCAGTTTCTGAGGCAACGAATCTCTGGCACGGAAGCTTTTCCTGGCGCGTTTCCGGAGAACCACGCGAACTACAACGTCCCTCACCAGAATTCAATGAGGCAGAGTCCCTGCATCTGCTCCCTGCCTGGCCTGGGCTCCCACATCCACAGAAGCGCCACAGCCGGGGAGCTTCGGAGTCACCGCACAGAGTCTGCTCTCTGCTCTGCACTCCTCAGTCCCACAGTCCCCTCCAAGTCACGGGAGCTGGAGGCCAAGGAGCCCCTGCCACCTGCAGTCTCACTCCAGGTCAGAATCGCTGTCCTCTGAGGAGGAGGAAACCTGAAGGTCCTCATAGAGGACGCTCGGTGGGACACGAACACGGGGACCCTCAGACTTCTCTGACACATGAGGGCTCTGAGCGAGGAAGGCTCCCGGCTTCTCAGGAGAGTGAAATGAGGGGGCCGCCAGGAGGCTGGAGCTCCAGCGTCCGTTTTCCAGTCTCCGGAAGAGCACTGTGAGAGGCTGGGCCCCATCATGGCTGGCCGCTGGGTGATGGGACATGGTGCAGGCCTGGGCAGTAGGCAGGCAAGGTCTGCTGTGCGGAGGCTGCCGGTCGACGCTGGGCACCTGGGCGGGTGTCCTCCTGCCCATCTGGGGCGACGTACTTGGTCCAAGTTCGGTTGCGGCTGGCGGAGGTTGGAGATTCTCCGGGGCCCCCAGCTCACCTCCCTGGATGGCGCTTTCGGGGATCTGGAAGGGACCCAGTCTCGGTTTCTTGGGGAAGTTCAGGCAAGCCTGAATCCGAGCCTGGGCAGGTCTCTTGGCTCCTGGCCCGAAGCTGAGATTGGAGCCTAGGCCCAAGCTGTGTGTGGCGGCTGGCGGGCAGGGCTGTGAGGTCACCGCAGGACGTATGTCTTGTGCCTGGGGTCTGATGGCCTGGAGCAGGCCGTGGGTTTTGGAGGCAGCCTGGGGAACTTCTCGGCAGCCACCCTCAGGGCTGCTGTGTGTCGGCTTCACCACGAGGAGAGGCTCGGGGCCCTGCTGCCTGACTGCAGGCTGAGGGATGTCGGCCGCAGCCCCTGTCTGTCTTTCCTTTGGTCCAAGACTTGAGGAGGAGCTCAGACTGGCTTTTCTGAGGGGAGACGGCGAAGCCAAGACGGAGCCCCTGTCAGACGTTTCGGTAGCTGAGCGATCAGCGAGGACAGGGCCCAGGCGCGGCCTCTTACTGGTTGTGTGGACCGGCATTGGCCCGCTTGCAACCTGAAAGAGAGGAAACAACACAGGTTAGAAGTTCCTCCGCATGGAGCCAACGTGAAAATCAAGCACATCCAAAGACAAGGTGCACACGCCATGAAATTCTTAGTACAGTATCGACAGGCGGTCCTTGGAAGTAGGGACAGACCCTCCACCTGAGTGCTGATCAGGACAAGACACATGAAAGATGCGCTCTCGAGCTATGTGTAGCTGATCTAAGCACACCATTGTTCAAAAGATCGCGTCTTGGGCATTAACTGGATCAAAGCGCCTCCACTCAGCCTTCCATGAAGTGGAACGGACTGAGGCCCTTCCGAAGGCAGGTTGGTGGCTCAAGGGTACTCAGGACGTCTTCTCTGAACACATGCATGTTCCTGGGTTTAGCCTTCTCCACGTTTGGGGCCTCTGAGGGACTAATTTCCTCATGCCGCTAGGAACATGTTGTTGGCAGGCTTGCCATAATTGGACAGAAAGAAAGCAACAGGAAATACGGCATCTTCAGATGCCTTCGCCTGGAATCAAATTGACCTGGAAGGATCGTGGAGTCCCTGACCCCAAGAAGGCAAGAAAGAGGGGTTCCCCGATTTCCTCCCGCAGACGGGAAGCTGAAAGGAAATCAACCAGGGTGACCTAGAGGAGAAAAGGACCAGGGGCCCGGGGTGACACTCACCCTCAGATAATCAGAAGATTCCGTGGATCCTTTTCGATTCGGCAGCGGCTTCTCTGGAGGTTTCCCAGAAAATATGTGGAGGAGAGCCTTCCTCTGCGGGTCTTGTTGCCTGCAGAACAGAAAAAGGTCAGGCCGTGCCCCCTGGTTTTCCCCAGGAGACAGGGAGAACCCTGTGTGGGGCCCAGCCCCGTTCCGTGTTTTGTGATACAGAAATGGACATCTGGTGCCCTTTCCGCCTCTGCACCTTCCCTCACGTGCCAACCTTCCCGTCCCCCAGGTGGCCCTCTAGGCTTCCCAACTAAGGACTGTGATTTGGATTCCATCGCTTTTCCCCCTGTCGTGGGGAACCTGCACGAAGCGCCCCCGCCTCTCCCCGTCCCTGAATCTCCCAGAGCCAAAGGAGCTCCTGGGTGTGGAACCCCGGAGGACACGGAGCTCCGGCCTATTTCTCTGCAGCGTTCCTTCCCTGGCCCGGAGACGGAAAGGCACACGGTGTGCAGGTGCAGAGACACCATGTCCTTAGGAGGCAGTACCCTAAGAGTGGTGAAAACCCCTCCCACTGCTCACCTTGGTCTCTCTTCCTTCTCTCCCTTATCCTTGTTCAAGGGCCCCGGGTTGGCTTCAACCTGGGGCTTCCATGGTTTCAGGTTTTCCTTCCCTTCCTTTTTCCCCAAGGTCGCTGGAACCAGGGCTGCCTTCCAGCACTTCATGGGGCACCTGGTACTTCTGGCCGTGTGGCCAAAGGCCCCGCAGTTTTTGCACTTGAGCTGTGGGTGGAAAGGAAGTGATGTCGGTGAGTGAGCTGAAGCCACAGGCAGCGATCCCACGTCCACATTGGGACGGATTGTGAATTCAGAGCTGAATAAGGATTCCAAAGAGGGGACACCGGCATGGGGGCCGTTAAGTGCTGGGAGAGTTCGGATACGATGTTCCCTCCCAAAGCCCACGTGACGGAGGAACTCTGAAAGGAAGGACTCAAGGTTCCAAGGGGCACGACGGTGAACCCGAAGTCAACAACACAGCCAAACGTGGCTACACAGGACTCTAAGTAGAAAGGGAGGTTGCCCCCAAGAGTCTCTCAAGGGACCTATCGGGCCGGGGAGAAGGTCCCAAGCCACGCCCACCTTGGATGGGAAAAGCAACCTGGGTGGTGGTGACAGAGCTCTTTGGAATCCAACCCAGTCTCTGAGGACCGTGTGACACCCCCTACCCCCGTCCCCAACCCCACCCCGATACCCAAGAGATCCAGGGCTAGACTTACCCTGGGATCTTCTTCATCGGGCGGGGGAGCCCTTGGCCCAACTGGGGCCCTCCGCTGCTTCTGGAGGGTCTGGGCTCTCACCAGCCTCTTGGCCCAAGATTTGGGGTCCCGACGTGCCATCATCTTCGTCGCCTGGGGGTTTTGTGACCGCCTTTTTCAGGGGTTGACTGTTGGGTCACCTGAAACACACACAAACACACACATGTCGATGGTTAAGCACATTGGATATTCACACACCCACAGGAAGCCACCTGCTAACTCCCTGCCGGTGTGGTCATGAGGAGACCTCACCACCAGTCGGTCAAATCTGTAGAACACAATGTGCTGTGTGCATCCTCGGATACTGTGTGTTCCTCTGCCATGACTACCTAGTCCAAGAGTAAACCGCACCTGCCACAGGGCCCGTGGCCTAGGTATGGGGAGTTGAGCTTTCAACCCCAAACAAGCAACTGATTCTGGAGACTGGACTTAGGTCTCTCACGATTCACTCCGGTAGAAGACGCGGTGATTCTATCTCCCTTGACGGACAGAATGATCGAAGACACAGGGCATGGCTTGCGCCACCCTTTGGCAGGTCTGTTTGAAGTCAGGGATAAGGGATGCTTCCTGTGACAACTTGACTCGCTACTCTGGCCATTTCATTAGGCAACTTCCAAACACAAATTCATAGAGAGAAGTTACCTTCCTCTCTACCACACTAGCAGGTGATGGTCTTTCCTGTTCTACCTTTTGGCTTTAGCTCCAGCCCCTCTTTACTTATTTATTTTTTCTGGTATTTTACGCATACCACACGAATTCATCTGAACAAACGGGGAACAAGTGCCACATCGTATCGACGTCTTACACGGCTGAAGGGCAAACCACCCTTTTTTCCAAAGTCCTTTTTCCATTTACCCACCAATTCAGCATGCTGCAGTACATTTCTTTTCGCATTCCCATCTTGGTCTTATCCCACATGTGGAGACGGATATGTTTTCTC
The DNA here is from genome assembly GCF_028858775.2 of Pan troglodytes. Classification (NCBI taxonomy): domain Eukaryota; kingdom Metazoa; phylum Chordata; class Mammalia; order Primates; family Hominidae; genus Pan; species Pan troglodytes. Next base: position 19,821,381 of record NC_072405.2, read on the forward strand.
GTTTTCTGTTGCAAGAATTACTAGTAACGAGAACACATCCTTCCCCACCAGCAAGCCCCAGTGTGATCGGTTTCTTTCGGCCTCCTGTGTCTCTTCCCCCCACCCCCACACCCCTCAGGGATTGCGTGAAAAAAACAATAGTTCAGTGAAACTAACCTGAAATTACACGTCTACTTGCTTTCCCCGGCTGGCGCTGAGATGGGCAGGTGCTGGAGCAGCCCCGCTGGAAGCGATGCAGCATCCAGGACGACGGAGGAAGGGGCGGAGAGGGACCTCTGCTTTCCAGGCTGCCTTTTATACTGCCTCTGGTCACCTGACATGGAACGTACCCTAACCTAATCAGTTACCTGTACCTTAATTGCAATTAACTTAATCCAACTACGTGACCTGGAAAGGTCTATCTGCACAGCCCACTCTAACATCATGTCCACTGCTGACAGACATTCTAAAACCTACGTGTACAGCTGCAAGCTTTGAAGAATAGATGCTCCCCGTCAGACATGTAACACTGGTGCCTGTACCCCTGTCTTCTTTTCCATCTTTTTGTTTTGTTTTGTTTTGTTTTGTTTTGTTTTAAAAAATGTGGTAAAATAGACACCTTTTAATTGGACCACATTTAGTCTATCTCGACGTGGGCCTCAGTGTCATCAAGGAGATTCTCCTTGACGTGCAGTCACGGCCATGATCCATCTTCAGAGCTTCTCTTTCTTCCCCAAGGTAAGTCTGTCAGCAGAGAACCCTGACCGCACCCTCATGTGTTTTCTCCTCCAGGAGGCGCTTGGAAACCACCGTGAATTGGACCGCACTGGGAAACACAGATGAGGAACGTCAACAACGCTTTGTCCTTCAGTGCCTGGCTCCTTTTTCAGCTCGTCTTGCGACTCCAGGCATTATGCCTGAAAAGTGTCCCGGACGCCTGTGAGGCTCTAATTCCCTGGGTCCCATTGCCATGTCTCTGGATTTGCGAAGATCCACCGCACCTTCTGTGGAACTCCCGTGTCGGTGAACTTTTGTGCCACGGCCCCTAATTCTGCCCATGGTCATCTGCAGCTGCACGACTTAGGGTCCATGTTCCTTGGACGGGAAGAGACAGGCAGGAGTCGGAATGATGAACCAGCACACTGGGGCATTTTCTCACGTAGCCCAAGTGACCCCATGGTGTTCTTGAGCTTTGGAACCAGTCGCGTCCCCTTTGACACTGCACCCGGCTCCCAGTCTCTCAATCGTGTTGGCCCTCCGGCGATCTCCCGTTGGATGAATTGCTCCTGCTGAAACTCGAGTCCCCTTTGATTTGCGCTTCATTAATTATTCATGATTCAGGTGGGAAGGCCTGCTGACGACCCCCTGTGGCCGTTCTCTGAGCTTTCCTGTCACATCGTTTCCTTCCACGCTCTTTGGTTCCTTATGGTCCTGCTCCTTCTGCTGTCAGAGGAGCAGAGAGTTGATCTTATTGATTCTGGATACGGATACTTTCTAGGTGATCTGGATAATCCAGATAACGACCCTCAACAGCGGCGGAAAGGGAGCAGCCATTTGGTGTGTCTCAGAAAATCCCGCTCAGTTCCGAGGCCCCCTAGATGTGGAATCCTGCTCAGAGTTGTTCCCAGGTCAGAGAATGGAGAGAGCCTGTGCATGATGGGATCTCCCTGCCTAGATCTTTCAGTGAGTCTCTACCTCAGCTACTCTTAGGATCAGGGGGAGAACCACGGTGTCAGACATCCGGAAAGAAGACGGGATGAATGTTTTACCTCTGAAGTACATCCCAAATGTGGGAGTTGACTTCAGCTTTGCTGGGGTCTATTTGGCCAGGGAAACTCTGCCTGGTTCATTCGCACATCCGGAAGCCACTTCACGGGGGGCCGTCGCAACTGGAACCACACACTTGGCATCGGCGGTTGAGCCAAATGGGGACTCGTGGTGCAAGCAACGCTCCCCACGTGTTAGCGTGGGTGAGATTCGGTTGGCGGAATTTTACTAGGTGCGTGTTAGTAGAGTGGGGCTGAGGTTTTCTTGCTCCTGTGGTTGTATACGAAGTCAAAGGTCCTGCCCAGCCCTGCGGTCCCCTCAGTCAACTCTGTTTCGGAGACATAACGATTTGGATTGCCAACAAGTCAAGAAATGTTCAAGCCCTTGGATGTAGGGTAAAGAAAGGGAGATCAGACTGTCACTGTGTCTATGTAGAAGGGGAAGACATAAGAGACTCCATTTTGAAAAAGACCTGTACTTTAAACAATTGCTTTGCTGAGATGTTGATCATTTGTAGCTTTGCCGCGGCCCCTTTGACCCAACTTGGAGCTCACAAAAACCTGTGTTGTATAACATCGAGGCTTAAGGGATCTAGGGCTGTGCAGGGCGTGCCTTGTTAACCAAATGTTTACGAGCAGTATACTTGGTAAAAGTCATTGCCATTCTCTAGTCTCAATAAACCAGGGGCACAATGCACCGTGGAAAGCCACAGGGACCTCTGCCCTTGAAAGCAGGGTATTGTCCAAGGTTTCTCCCCATGTGACAGTCTGAAATATGGCCTCGTGGGATGGGAAAGACCTGACTGTCCCCCAGCCTGACACCCGTAATGGGTCTGTGCTGAGGTGGATTAGTCAAAGAGGAAAGCCTCTTGCAGTTGAGATGCAGGAAGGCCACTGTCTCCTGCTTGCCCCTGGGAACTGAATGTCTCGGTGTAAAGCCCGATCGTACATTTGTTCAACTCTGAGCTCGGAGAAAAGCTGCCCTGTGGCGGGAGGCGAGACGTGTTGGCAGTAATGCTGCCTTGTTATTCTTTACTCCGCTGAGATGTTTGGGTGGAGAGAAACATAAATCTGGCCTACGTGCATGTCCAGGCATAGTACCTTCCCTTGAACTTAGTCATGATATAGATTCTTTGGCTCACGTGTGTGTTTTTTTTTGTTTGTTTTTTTTGTTTTGTTGTTGTTGACCTTCTCCTTATTATCACCCTGCTCTCCTACTACATTCCTTTTTGCTGAAATAATGAAAATCATAATCAATAAAAACTGAGGGAACTCAGAGGCCGGTGCCGGTGCAGGTCCTTGGTGTGCTGAGTGCCGGTCCCCTGGACCCACTGTTGTCTCCCTATACTTTGTCTCTGTGTCTTATTTCTTCTCTCCGTCTCTCATCCCACCCGACTAGAAACACCCACAGGTGTGGAGGGGCAGGCCACCCCTTCACTCGGAAAATCAGTTAAACACAAACACGGAATGAGAGTCAAAAGACAATATGTCATCTTTTTGAGAATTTTATTCACTTCAAAACCAATTAAACACACACATGTACAAAGGCATTCCACAGCCCAGTTTTCGAGGCTGAGGAAAGACCCCGAGAGCGCTCTGCACAGCACGCTTCCCAGCGTCCGAAACACTGCTCTCAGGGCGGGGCACAGCGGAAGGGCTGCACCTCTCAGGGTTCCCTAACTTTTCCCTTATTCAGTCATCTAGAGAGCAAATACACAGTAATTCCCCAGTTTCCTATTGACGTCCCAGCGGAAGTCTGACTCCTGCGCGTCACGCAGTTTCTGAGGCAACGAATCTCTGGCACGGAAGCTTTTCCTGGCGCGTTTCCGGAGAACCACGCGAACTACAACGTCCCTCACCAGAATTCAATGAGGCAGAGTCCCTGCATCTGCTCCCTGCCTGGCCTGGGCTCCCACATCCACAGAAGCGCCACAGCCGGGGAGCTTCGGAGTCACCGCACAGAGTCTGCTCTCTGCTCTGCACTCCTCAGTCCCACAGTCCCCTCCAAGTCACGGGAGCTGGAGGCCAAGGAGCCCCTGCCACCTGCAGTCTCACTCCAGGTCAGAATCGCTGTCCTCTGAGGAGGAGGAAACCTGAAGGTCCTCATAGAGGACGCTCGGTGGGACACGAACACGGGGACCCTCAGACTTCTCTGACACATGAGGGCTCTGAGCGAGGAAGGCTCCCGGCTTCTCAGGAGAGTGAAATGAGGGGGCCGCCAGGAGGCTGGAGCTCCAGCGTCCGTTTTCCAGTCTCCGGAAGAGCACTGTGAGAGGCTGGGCCCCATCATGGCTGGCCGCTGGGTGATGGGACATGGTGCAGGCCTGGGCAGTAGGCAGGCAAGGTCTGCTGTGCGGAGGCTGCCGGTCGACGCTGGGCACCTGGGCGGGTGTCCTCCTGCCCATCTGGGGCGACGTACTTGGTCCAAGTTCGGTTGCGGCTGGCGGAGGTTGGAGATTCTCCGGGGCCCCCAGCTCACCTCCCTGGATGGCGCTTTCGGGGATCTGGAAGGGACCCAGTCTCGGTTTCTTGGGGAAGTTCAGGCAAGCCTGAATCCGAGCCTGGGCAGGTCTCTTGGCTCCTGGCCCGAAGCTGAGATTGGAGCCTAGGCCCAAGCTGTGTGTGGCGGCTGGCGGGCAGGGCTGTGAGGTCACCGCAGGACGTATGTCTTGTGCCTGGGGTCTGATGGCCTGGAGCAGGCCGTGGGTTTTGGAGGCAGCCTGGGGAACTTCTCGGCAGCCACCCTCAGGGCTGCTGTGTGTCGGCTTCACCACGAGGAGAGGCTCGGGGCCCTGCTGCCTGACTGCAGGCTGAGGGATGTCGGCCGCAGCCCCTGTCTGTCTTTCCTTTGGTCCAAGACTTGAGGAGGAGCTCAGACTGGCTTTTCTGAGGGGAGACGGCGAAGCCAAGACGGAGCCCCTGTCAGACGTTTCGGTAGCTGAGCGATCAGCGAGGACAGGGCCCAGGCGCGGCCTCTTACTGGTTGTGTGGACCGGCATTGGCCCGCTTGCAACCTGAAAGAGAGGAAACAACACAGGTTAGAAGTTCCTCCGCATGGAGCCAACGTGAAAATCAAGCACATCCAAAGACAAGGTGCACACGCCATGAAATTCTTAGTACAGTATCGACAGGCGGTCCTTGGAAGTAGGGACAGACCCTCCACTTGAGTGCTGATCAGGACAAGACACATGAAAGATGCGCTCTCGAGCTATGTGTAGCTGATCTAAGCACACCATTGTTCAAAAGATCGCGTCTTGGGCATTAACTGGATCAAAGCGCCTCCACTCAGCCTTCCATGAAGTGGAACGGACTGAGGCCCTTCCGAAGGCAGGTTGGTGGCTCAAGGGTACTCAGGACGTCTTCTCTGAACACATGCATGTTCCTGGGTTTAGCCTTCTCCACGTTTGGGGCCTCTGAGGGACTAATTTCCTCATGCCGCTAGGAACATGTTGTTGGCAGGCTTGCCATAATTGGACAGAAAGAAAGCAACAGGAAATACGGCATCTTCAGATGCCTTCGCCTGGAATCAAATTGACCTGGAAGGATCGTGGAGTCCCTGACCCCAAGAAGGCAAGAAAGAGGGGTTCCCCGATTTCCTCCCGCAGACGGGAAGCTGAAAGGAAATCAACCAGGGTGACCTAGAGGAGAAAAGGACCAGGGGCCCGGGGTGACACTCACCCTCAGATAATCAGAAGATTCCGTGGATCCTTTTCGATTCGGCAGCGGCTTCTCTGGAGGTTTCCCAGAAAATATGTGGAGGAGAGCCTTCCTCTGCGGGTCTTGTTGCCTGCAGAACAGAAAAAGGTCAGGCCGTGCCCCCTGGTTTTCCCCAGGAGACAGGGAGAACCCTGTGTGGGGCCCAGCCCCGTTCCGTGTTTTGTGATACAGAAATGGACATCTGGTGCCCTTTCCGCCTCTGCACCTTCCCTCACGTGCCAACCTTCCCGTCCCCCAGGTGGCCCTCTAGGCTTCCCAACTAAGGACTGTGATTTGGATTCCATCGCTTTTCCCCCTGTCGTGGGGAACCTGCACGAAGCGCCCCCGCCTCTCCCCGTCCCTGAATCTCCCAGAGCCAAAGGAGCTCCTGGGTGTGGAACCCCGGAGGACACGGAGCTCCGGCCTATTTCTCTGCAGCGTTCCTTCCCTGGCCCGGAGACGGAAAGGCACACGGTGTGCAGGTGCAGAGACACCATGTCCTTAGGAGGCAGTACCCTAAGAGTGGTGAAAACCCCTCCCACTGCTCACCTTGGTCTCTCTTCCTTCTCTCCCTTATCCTTGTTCAAGGGCCCCGGGTTGGCTTCAACCTGGGGCTTCCATGGTTTCAGGTTTTCCTTCCCTTCCTTTTTCCCCAAGGTCGCTGGAACCAGGGCTGCCTTCCAGCACTTCATGGGGCACCTGGTACTTCTGGCCGTGTGGCCAAAGGCCCCGCAGTTTTTGCACTTGAGCTGTGGGTGGAAAGGAAGTGATGTCGGTGAGTGAGCTGAAGCCACAGGCAGCGATCCCACGTCCACATTGGGACGGATTGTGAATTCAGAGCTGAATAAGGATTCCAAAGAGGGGACACCGGCATGGGGGCCGTTAAGTGCTGGGAGAGTTCGGATACGATGTTCCCTCCCAAAGCCCACGTGACGGAGGAACTCTGAAAGGAAGGACTCAAGGTTCCAAGGGGCACGACGGTGAACCCGAAGTCAACAACACAGCCAAACGTGGCTACACAGGACTCTAAGTAGAAAGGGAGGTTGCCCCCAAGAGTCTCTCAAGGGACCTATCGGGCCGGGGAGAAGGTCCCAAGCCACGCCCACCTTGGATGGGAAAAGCAACCTGGGTGGTGGTGACAGAGCTCTTTGGAATCCAACCCAGTCTCTGAGGACCGTGTGACACCCCCTACCCCCGTCCCCAACCCCACCCCGATACCCAAGAGATCCAGGGCTAGACTTACCCTGGGATCTTCTTCATCGGGCGGGGGAGCCCTTGGCCCAACTGGGGCCCTCCGCTGCTTCTGGAGGGTCTGGGCTCTCACCAGCCTCTTGGCCCAAGATTTGGGGTCCCGACGTGCCATCATCTTCGTCGCCTGGGGGTTTTGTGACCGCCTTTTTCAGGGGTTGACTGTTGGGTCACCTGAAACACACACAAACACACACATGTCGATGGTTAAGCACATTGGATATTCACACACCCACAGGAAGCCACCTGCTAACTCCCTGCCGGTGTGGTCATGAGGAGACCTCACCACCAGTCGGTCAAATCTGTAGAACACAATGTGCTGTGTGCATCCTCGGATACTGTGTGTTCCTCTGCCATGACTACCTAGTCCAAGAGTAAACCGCACCTGCCACAGGGCCCGTGGCCTAGGTATGGGGAGTTGAGCTTTCAACCCCAAACAAGCAACTGATTCTGGAGACTGGACTTAGGTCTCTCACGATTCACTCCGGTAGAAGACACGGTGATTCTATCTCCCTTGACGGACAGAATGATCGAAGACACAGGGCATGGCTTGCGCCACCCTTTGGCAGGTCTGTTTGAAGTCAGGGATAAGGGATGCTTCCTGTGACAACTTGAATCGCTACTCTGGCCATTTCATTAGGCAACTTCCAAACACAAATTCATAGAGAGAAGTTACCTTCCTCTCTACCACACTAGCAGGTGATGGTCTTTCCTGTTCTACCTTTTGGCTTTAGCTCCAGCCCCTCTTTACTTATTTATTTTTTCTGGTATTTTACGCATACCACACGAATTCATCTGAACAAACGGGGAACAAGTGCCACATCGCATCGACGTCTTACACGGCTGAAGGGCAAACCACCCTTTTTTCCAAAGTCCTTTTTCCATTTACCCACCAATTCAGCATGCTGCAGTACATTTCTTTTCGCATTCCCATCTTGGTCTTATCCCACATGTGGAAACGGATATGTTTTCTCGTTTTCTGTTGCAAGAATTACTAGTAACGAGAACACATCCTTCCCCACCAGCAAGCCCCAGTGTGATCGGTTTCTTTCGGCCTCCTGTGTCTCTTCCCCCCACCCCCACACCCCTCAGGGATTGCGTGAAAAAAACAATAGTTCAGTGAAACTAACCTGAAATTACGCGTCTACTTGCTTTCCCCGGCTGGCGCTGAGATGGGCAGGTGCTGGAGCAGCCCCGCTGGAAGCGATGCAGCATCCAGGACGACGGAGGAAGGGGCGGAGAGGGACCTCTGCTTTCCAGGCTGCCTTTTATACTGCCTCTGGTCACCTGACATGGAACGTACCCTAACCTAATCAGTTACCTGTACCTTAATTGCAATTAACTTAATCCAATTACGTGACCTGGAAAGGTCTATCTGCACAGCCCACTCTAACATCATGTCCACTGCTGACAGACATTCTAAAACCTACGTGTACAGCTGCAAGCTTTGAAGAATAGATGCTCCCCGTCAGACATGTAACACTGGTGCCTGTACCCCTGTCTTCTTTTCCATCTTTTTGTTTTGTTTTGTTTTGTTTTGTTTTAAAAAATGTGGTAAAATAGACACCTTTTAATTGGACCACATTTAGTCTATCTCGACGTGGGCCTCAGTGTCATCAAGGAGATTCTCCTTGACGTGCAGTCACGGCCATGATCCATCTTCAGAGCTTCTCTTTCTTCCCCAAGGTAAGTCTGTCAGCAGAGAACCCTGACCGCACCCTCATGTGTTTTCTCCTCCAGGAGGCGCTTGGAAACCACCGTGAATTGGACCGCACTGGGAAACACAGATGAGGAACGTCAACAACGCTTTGTCCTTCAGTGCCTGGCTCCTTTTTCAGCTCGTCTTGCGACTCCAGGCATTATGCCTGAAAAGTGTCCCGGACGCCTGTGAGGCTCTAATTCCCTGGGTCCCATTGCCATGTCTCTGGATTTGCGAAGATCCACCGCACCTTCTGTGGAACTCCCGTGTCGGTGAACTTTTGTGCCACGGCCCCTAATTCTGCCCATGGTCATCTGCAGCTGCACGACTTAGGGTCCATGTTCCTTGGACGGGAAGAGACAGGCAGGAGTCGGAATGATGAACCAGCACACTGGGGCATTTTCTCACGTAGCCCAAGTGACCCCATGGTGTTCTTGAGCTTTGGAACCAGTCGCGTCCCCTTTGACACTGCACCCGGCTCCCAGTCTCTCAATCGTGTTGGCCCTCCGGCGATCTCCCGTTGGATGAATTGCTCCTGCTGAAACTCGAGTCCCCTTTGATTTGCGCTTCATTAATTATTCATGATTCAGGTGGGAAGGCCTGCTGACGACCCCCTGTGGCCGTTCTCTGAGCTTTCCTGTCACATCGTTTCCTTCCACGCTCTTTGGTTCCTTATGGTCCTGCTCCTTCTGCTGTCAGAGGAGCAGAGAGTTGATCTTATTGATTCTGGATACGGATACTTTCTAGGTGATCTGGATAATCCAGATAACGACCCTCAACAGCGGCGGAAAGGGAGCAGCCATTTGGTGTGTCTCAGAAAATCCCGCTCAGTTCCGAGGCCCCCTAGATGTGGAATCCTGCTCAGAGTTGTTCCCAGGTCAGAGAATGGAGAGAGCCTGTGCATGATGGGATCTCCCTGCCTAGATCTTTCAGTGAGTCTCTACCTCAGCTACTCTTAGGATCAGGGGGAGAACCACGGTGTCAGACATCCGGAAAGAAGACGGGATGAATGTTTTACCTCTGAAGTACATCCCAAATGTGGGAGTTGACTTCAGCTTTGCTGGGGTCTATTTGGCCAGGGAAACTCTGCCTGGTTCATTCGCACATCCGGAAGCCACTTCACGGGGGGCCGTCGCAACTGGAACCACACACTTGGCATCGGCGGTTGAGCCAAATGGGGACTCGTGGTGCAAGCAACGCTCCCCACGTGTTAGCGTGGGTGAGATTCGGTTGGCGGAATTTTACTAGGTGCGTGTTAGTAGAGTGGGGCTGAGGTTTTCTTGCTCCTGTGGTTGTATACGAAGTCAAAGGTCCTGCCCAGCCCTGCGGTCCCCTCAGTCAACTCTGTTTCGGAGACATAACGATTTGGATTGCCAACAAGTCAAGAAATGTTCAAGCCCTTGGATGTAGGGTAAAGAAAGGGAGATCAGACTGTCACTGTGTCTATGTAGAAGGGGAAGACATAAGAGACTCCATTTTGAAAAAGACCTGTACTTTAAACAATTGCTTTGCTGAGATGTTGATCATTTGTAGCTTTGCCGCGGCCCCTTTGACCCAACTTGGAGCTCACAAAAACCTGTGTTGTATAACATCGAGGCTTAAGGGATCTAGGGCTGTGCAGGGCGTGCCTTGTTAACCAAATGTTTACGAGCAGTATACTTGGTAAAAGTCATTGCCATTCTCTAGTCTCAATAAACCAGGGGCACAATGCACCGTGGAAAGCCACAGGGACCTCTGCCCTTGAAAGCAGGGTATTGTCCAAGGTTTCTCCCCATGTGACAGTCTGAAATATGGCCTCGTGGGATGGGAAAGACCTGACTGTCCCCCAGCCTGACACCCGTAATGGGTCTGTGCTGAGGTGGATTAGTCAAAGAGGAAAGCCTCTTGCAGTTGAGATGCAGGAAGGCCACTGTCTCCTGCTTGCCCCTGGGAACTGAATGTCTCGGTGTAAAGCCCGATCGTACATTTGTTCAACTCTGAGCTCGGAGAAAAGCTGCCCTGTGGCGGGAGGCGAGACGTGTTGGCAGTAATGCTGCCTTGTTATTCTTTACTCCGCTGAGATGTTTGGGTGGAGAGAAACATAAATCTGGCCTACGTGCATGTCCAGGCATAGTACCTTCCCTTGAACTTAGTCATGATATAGATTCTTTGGCTCACGTGTGTGTTTTTTTGTTTTTGCTTTTGTTTTTGTTGTTGTTGACCTTCTCCTTATTATCACCCTGCTCTCCTACTACATTCCTTTTTGCTGAAATAATGAAAATCATAATCAATAAAAACTGAGGGAACTCAGAGGCCGGTGCCGGTGCAGGTCCTTGGTGTGCTGAGTGCCGGTCCCCTGGACCCACTGTTGTCTCCCTATACTTTGTCTCTGTGTCTTATTTCTTCTCTCCGTCTCTCATCCCACCCGACTAGAAACACCCACAGGTGTGGAGGGGCAGGCCACCCCTTCACTCGGAAAATCAGTTAAACACAAACACGGAATGAGAGTCAAAAGACAATATGTCATCTTTTTGAGAATTTTATTCACTTCAAAACCAATTAAACACACACATGTACAAAGGCATTCCACAGCCCAGTTTTCGAGGCTGAGGAAAGACCCCGAGAGCGCTCTGCACAGCACGCTTCCCAGCGTCCGAAACACTGCTCTCAGGGCGGGGCACAGCGGAAGGGCTGCACCTCTCAGGGTTCCCTAACTTTTCCCTTATTCAGTCATCTAGAGAGCAAATACACAGTAATTCCCCAGTTTCCTATTGACGTCCCAGCGGAAGTCTGACTCCTGCGCGTCACGCAGTTTCTGAGGCAACGAATCTCTGGCACGGAAGCTTTTCCTGGCGCGTTTCCGGAGAACCACGCGAACTACAACGTCCCTCACCAGAATTCAATGAGGCAGAGTCCCTGCATCTGCTCCCTGCCTGGCCTGGGCTCCCACATCCACAGAAGCGCCACAGCCGGGGAGCTTCGGAGTCACCGCACAGAGTCTGCTCTCTGCTCTGCACTCCTCAGTCCCACAGTCCCCTCCAAGTCACGGGAGCTGGAGGCCAAGGAGCCCCTGCCACCTGCAGTCTCACTCCAGGTCAGAATCGCTGTCCTCTGAGGAGGAGGAAACCTGAAGGTCCTCATAGAGGACGCTCGGTGGGACACGAACACGGGGACCCTCAGACTTCTCTGACACATGAGGGCTCTGAGCGAGGAAGGCTCCCGGCTTCTCAGGAGAGTGAAATGAGGGGGCCGCCAGGAGGCTGGAGCTCCAGCGTCCGTTTTCCAGTCTCCGGAAGAGCACTGTGAGAGGCTGGGCCCCATCATGGCTGGCCGCTGGGTGATGGGACATGGTGCAGGCCTGGGCAGTAGGCAGGCAAGGTCTGCTGTGCGGAGGCTGCCGGTCGACGCTGGGCACCTGGGCGGGTGTCCTCCTGCCCATCTGGGGCGACGTACTTGGTCCAAGTTCGGTTGCGGCTGGCGGAGGTTGGAGATTCTCCGGGGCCCCCAGCTCACCTCCCTGGATGGCGCTTTCGGGGATCTGGAAGGGACCCAGTCTCGGTTTCTTGGGGAAGTTCAGGCAAGCCTGAATCCGAGCCTGGGCAGGTCTCTTGGCTCCTGGCCCGAAGCTGAGATTGGAGCCTAGGCCCAAGCTGTGTGTGGCGGCTGGCGGGCAGGGCTGTGAGGTCACCGCAGGACGTTTGTCCTGTGCCTGGGGTCTGATGGCCTGGAGCAGGCCGTGGGTTTTGGAGGCAGCCTGGGGAACTTCTCGGCAGCCACCCTCAGGGCTGCTGTGTGTCGGCTTCACCACGAGGAGAGGCTCGGGGCCCTGCTGCCTGACTGCAGGCTGAGGGATGTCGGCCGCAGCCCCTGTCTGTCTTTCCTTTGGTCCAAGACTTGAGGAGGAGCTCAGACTGGCTTTTCTGAGGGGAGACGGCGAAGCCAAGACGGAGCCCCTGTCAGACGTTTCGGTAGCTGAGCGATCAGCGAGGACAGGGCCCAGGCGCGGCCTCTTACTGGTTGTGTGGACCGGCATTGGCCCGCTTGCAACCTGAAAGAGAGGAAACAACACAGGTTAGAAGTTCCTCCGCATGGAGCCAACGTGAAAATCAAGCACATCCAAAGACAAGGTGCACACGCCATGAAATTCTTAGTACAGTATCGACAGGCGGTCCTTGGAAGTAGGGACAGACCCTCCACTTGAGTGCTGATCAGGACAAGACACATGAAAGATGCGCTCTCGAGCTATGTGTAGCTGATCTAAGCACACCATTGTTCAAAAGATCGCGTCTTGGGCATTAACTGGATCAAAGCGCCTCCACTCAGCCTTCCATGAAGTGGAACGGACTGAGGCCCTTCCGAAGGCAGGTTGGTGGCTCAAGGGTACTCAGGACGTCTTCTCTGAACACATGCATGTTCCTGGGTTTAGCCTTCTCCACGTTTGGGGCCTCTGAGGGACTAATTTCCTCATGCCGCTAGGAACATGTTGTTGGCAGGCTTGCCATAATTGGACAGAAAGAAAGCAACAGGAAATACGGCATCTTCAGATGCCTTCGCCTGGAATCAAATTGACCTGGAAGGATCGTGGAGTCCCTGACCCCAAGAAGGCAAGAAAGAGGGGTTCCCCGATTTCCTCCCGCAGACGGGAAGCTGAAAGGAAATCAACCAGGGTGACCTAGAGGAGAAAAGGACCAGGGGCCCGGGGTGACACTCACCCTCAGATAATCAGAAGATTCCGTGGATCCTTTTCGATTCGGCAGCGGCTTCTCTGGAGGTTTCCCAGAAAATATGTGGAGGAGAGCCTTCCTCTGCGGGTCTTGTTGCCTGCAGAACAGAAAAAGGTCAGGCCGTGCCCCCTGGTTTTCCCCAGGAGACAGGGAGAACCCTGTGTGGGGCCCAGCCCCGTTCCGTGTTTTGTGATACAGAAATGGACATCTGGTGCCCTTTCCGCCTCTGCACCTTCCCTCACGTGCCAACCTTCCCGTCCCCCAGGTGGCCCTCTAGGCTTCCCAACTAAGGACTGTGATTTGGATTCCATCGCTTTTCCCCCTGTCGTGGGGAACCTGCACGAAGCGCCCCCGCCTCTCCCCGTCCCTGAATCTCCCAGAGCCAAAGGAGCTCCTGGGTGTGGAACCCCGGAGGACACGGAGCTCCGGCCTATTTCTCTGCAGCGTTCCTTCCCTGGCCCGGAGACGGAAAGGCACACGGTGTGCAGGTGCAGAGACACCATGTCCTTAGGAGGCAGTACCCTAAGAGTGGTGAAAACCCCTCCCACTGCTCACCTTGGTCTCTCTTCCTTCTCTCCCTTATCCTTGTTCAAGGGCCCCGGGTTGGCTTCAACCTGGGGCTTCCATGGTTTCAGGTTTTCCTTCCCTTCCTTTTTCCCCAAGGTCGCTGGAACCAGGGCTGCCTTCCAGCACTTCATGGGGCACCTGGTACTTCTGGCCGTGTGGCCAAAGGCCCCGCAGTTTTTGCACTTGAGCTGTGGGTGGAAAGGAAGTGATGTCGGTGAGTGAGCTGAAGCCACAGGCAGCGATCCCACGTCCACATTGGGACGGATTGTGAATTCAGAGCTGAATAAGGATTCCAAAGAGGGGACACCGGCATGGGGGCCGTTAAGTGCTGGGAGAGTTCGGATACGATGTTCCCTCCCAAAGCCCACGTGACGGAGGAACTCTGAAAGGAAGGACTCAAGGTTCCAAGGGGCACGACGGTGAACCCGAAGTCAACAACACAGCCAAACGTGGCTACACAGGACTCTAAGTAGAAAGGGAGGTTGCCCCCAAGAGTCTCTCAAGGGACCTATCGGGCCGGGGAGAAGGTCCCAAGCCACGCCCACCTTGGATGGGAAAAGCAACCTGGGTGGTGGTGACAGAGCTCTTTGGAATCCAACCCAGTCTCTGAGGACCGTGTGACACCCCCTCCCCCCGTCCCCACCCCCACCCCGATACCCAAGAGATCCAGGGCTAGACTTACCCTGGGATCTTCTTCATCGGGCGGGGGAGCCCTTGGCCCAACTGGGGCCCTCCGCTGCTTCTGGAGGGTCTGGGCTCTCACCAGCCTCTTGGCCCAAGATTTGGGGTCCCGACGTGCCATCATCTTCGTCGCCTGGGGGTTTTGTGACCGCCTTTTTCAGGGGTTGACTGTTGGGTCACCTGAAACACACACAAACACACACATGTCGATGGTTAAGCACATTGGATATTCACACACCCACAGGAAGCCACCTGCTAACTCCCTGCCGGTGTGGTCATGAGGAGACCTCACCACCAGTCGGTCAAATCTGTAGAACACAATGTGCTGTGTGCATCCTCGGATACTGTGTGTTCCTCTGCCATGACTACCTAGTCCAAGAGTAAACCGCACCTGCCACAGGGCCCGTGGCCTAGGTATGGGGAGTTGAGCTTTCAACCCCAAACAAGCAACTGATTCTGGAGACTGGACTTAGGTCTCTCACGATTCACTCCGGTAGAAGACACGGTGATTCTATCTCCCTTGACGGACAGAATGATCGAAGACACAGGGCATGGCTTGCGCCACCCTTTGGCAGGTCTGTTTGAAGTCAGGGATAAGGGATGCTTCCTGTGACAACTTGAATCGCTACTCTGGCCATTTCATTAGGCAACTTCCAAACACAAATTCATAGAGAGAAGTTACCTTCCTCTCTACCACACTAGCAGGTGATGGTCTTTCCTGTTCTACCTTTTGGCTTTAGCTCCAGCCCCTCTTTACTTATTTATTTTTTCTGGTATTTTACGCATACCACACGAATTCATCTGAACAAACGGGGAACAAGTGCCACATCGCATCGACGTCTTACACGGCTGAAGGGCAAACCACCCTTTTTTCCAAAGTCCTTTTTCCATTTACCCACCAATTCAGCATGCTGCAGTACATTTCTTTTCGCATTCCCATCTTGGTCTTATCCCACATGTGGAAACGGATATGTTTTCTCGTTTTCTGTTGCAAGAATTACTAGTAACGAGAACACATCCTTCCCCACCAGCAAGCCCCAGTGTGATCGGTTTCTTTCGGCCTCCTGTGTCTCTTCCCCCCACCCCCACACCCCTCAGGGATTGCGTGAAAAAAACAATAGTTCAGTGAAACTAACCTGAAATTACGCGTCTACTTGCTTTCCCCGGCTGGCGCTGAGATGGGCAGGTGCTGGAGCAGCCCCGCTGGAAGCGATGCAGCATCCAGGACGACGGAGGAAGGGGCGGAGAGGGACCTCTGCTTTCCAGGCTGCCTTTTATACTGCCTCTGGTCACCTGACATGGAACGTACCCTAACCTAATCAGTTACCTGTACCTTAATTGCAATTAACTTAATCCAATTACGTGACCTGGAAAGGTCTATCTGCACAGCCCACTCTAACATCATGTCCACTGCTGACAGACATTCTAAAACCTACGTGTACAGCTGCAAGCTTTGAAGAATAGATGCTCCCCGTCAGACATGTAACACTGGTGCCTGTACCCCTGTCTTCTTTTCCATCTTTTTGTTTTGTTTTGTTTTGTTTTGTTTTGTTTTAAAAAATGTGGTAAAATAGACACCTTTTAATTGGACCACATTTAGTCTATCTCGACGTGGGCCTCAGTGTCATCAAGGAGATTCTCCTTGACGTGCAGTCACGGCCATGATCCATCTTCAGAGCTTCTCTTTCTTCCCCAAGGTAAGTCTGTCAGCAGAGAACCCTGACCGCACCCTCATGTGTTTTCTCCTCCAGGAGGCGCTTGGAAACCACCGTGAATTGGACCGCACTGGGAAACACAGATGAGGAAAGTCAACAACGCTTTGTCCTTCAGTGCCTGGCTCCTTTTTCAGCTCGTCTTGCGACTCCAGGCATTATGCCTGAAAAGTGTCCCGGACGCCTGTGAGGCTCTAATTCCCTGGGTCCCATTGCCATGTCTCTGGATTTGCGAAGATCCACCGCACCTTCTGTGGAACTCCCGTGTCGGTGAACTTTTGTGCCACGGCCCCTAATTCTGCCCATGGTCATCTGCAGCTGCACGACTTAGGGTCCATGTTCCTTGGACGGGAAGAGACAGGCAGGAGTCGGAATGATGAACCAGCACACTGGGGCATTTTCTCACGTAGCCCAAGTGACCCCATGGTGTTCTTGAGCTTTGGAACCAGTCGCGTCCCCTTTGACACTGCACCCGGCTCCCAGTCTCTCAATCGTGTTGGCCCTCCGGCGATCTCCCGTTGGATGAATTGCTCCTGCTGAAACTCGAGTCCCCTTTGATTTGCGCTTCATTAATTATTCATGATTCAGGTGGGAAGGCCTGCTGACGACCCCCTGTGGCCGTTCTCTGAGCTTTCCTGTCACATCGTTTCCTTCCACGCTCTTTGGTTCCTTATGGTCCTGCTCCTTCTGCTGTCAGAGGAGCAGAGAGTTGATCTTATTGATTCTGGATACGGATACTTTCTAGGTGATCTGGATAATCCAGATAACGACCCTCAACAGCGGCGGAAAGGGAGCAGCCATTTGGTGTGTCTCAGAAAATCCCGCTCAGTTCCGAGGCCCCCTAGATGTGGAATCCTGCTCAGAGTTGTTCCCAGGTCAGAGAATGGAGAGAGCCTGTGCATGATGGGATCTCCCTGCCTAGATCTTTCAGTGAGTCTCTACCTCAGCTACTCTTAGGATCAGGGGGAGAACCACGGTGTCAGACATCCGGAAAGAAGACGGGATGAATGTTTTACCTCTGAAGTACATCCCAAATGTGGGAGTTGACTTCAGCTTTGCTGGGGTCTATTTGGCCAGGGAAACTCTGCCTGGTTCATTCGCACATCCGGAAGCCACTTCACGGGGGGCCGTCGCAACTGGAACCACACACTTGGCATCGGCGGTTGAGCCAAATGGGGACTCGTGGTGCAAGCAACGCTCCCCACGTGTTAGCGTGGGTGAGATTCGGTTGGCGGAATTTTACTAGGTGCGTGTTAGTAGAGTGGGGCTGAGGTTTTCTTGCTCCTGTGGTTGTATACGAAGTCAAAGGTCCTGCCCAGCCCTGCGGTCCCCTCAGTCAACTCTGTTTCGGAGACATAACGATTTGGATTGCCAACAAGTCAAGAAATGTTCAAGCCCTTGGATGTAGGGTAAAGAAAGGGAGATCAGACTGTCACTGTGTCTATGTAGAAGGGGAAGACATAAGAGACTCCATTTTGAAAAAGACCTGTACTTTAAACAATTGCTTTGCTGAGATGTTGATCATTTGTAGCTTTGCCGCGGCCCCTTTGACCCAACTTGGAGCTCACAAAAACCTGTGTTGTATAACATCGAGGCTTAAGGGATCTAGGGCTGTGCAGGGCGTGCCTTGTTAACCAAATGTTTACGAGCAGTATACTTGGTAAAAGTCATTGCCATTCTCTAGTCTCAATAAACCAGGGGCACAATGCACCGTGGAAAGCCACAGGGACCTCTGCCCTTGAAAGCAGGGTATTGTCCAAGGTTTCTCCCCATGTGACAGTCTGAAATATGGCCTCGTGGGATGGGAAAGACCTGACTGTCCCCCAGCCTGACACCCGTAATGGGTCTGTGCTGAGGTGGATTAGTCAAAGAGGAAAGCCTCTTGCAGTTGAGATGCAGGAAGGCCACTGTCTCCTGCTTGCCCCTGGGAACTGAATGTCTCGGTGTAAAGCCCGATCGTACATTTGTTCAACTCTGAGCTCGGAGAAAAGCTGCCCTGTGGCGGGAGGCGAGACGTGTTGGCAGTAATGCTGCCTTGTTATTCTTTACTCCGCTGAGATGTTTGGGTGGAGAGAAACATAAATCTGGCCTACGTGCATGTCCAGGCATAGTACCTTCCCTTGAACTTAGTCATGATATAGATTCTTTGGCTCACGTGTGTGTTTTTTTGTTTTTGCTTTTGTTTTTGTTGTTGTTGACCTTCTCCTTATTATCACCCTGCTCTCCTACTACATTCCTTTTTGCTGAAATAATGAAAATCATAATCAATAAAAACTGAGGGAACTCAGAGGCCGGTGCCGGTGCAGGTCCTTGGTGTGCTGAGTGCCGGTCCCCTGGACCCACTGTTGTCTCCCTATACTTTGTCTCTGTGTCTTATTTCTTCTCTCCGTCTCTCATCCCACCCGACTAGAAACACCCACAGGTGTGGAGGGGCAGGCCACCCCTTCACTCGGAAAATCAGTTAAACACAAACACGGAATGAGAGTCAAAAGACAATATGTCATCTTTTTGAGAATTTTATTCACTTCAAAACCAATTAAACACACACATGTACAAAGGCATTCCACAGCCCAGTTTTCGAGGCTGAGGAAAGACCCCGAGAGCGCTCTGCACAGCACGCTTCCCAGCGTCCGAAACACTGCTCTCAGGGCGGGGCACAGCGGAAGGGCTGCACCTCTCAGGGTTCCCTAACTTTTCCCTTATTCAGTCATCTAGAGAGCAAATACACAGTAATTCCCCAGTTTCCTATTGACGTCCCAGCGGAAGTCTGACTCCTGCGCGTCACGCAGTTTCTGAGGCAACGAATCTCTGGCACGGAAGCTTTTCCTGGCGCGTTTCCGGAGAACCACGCGAACTACAACGTCCCTCACCAGAATTCAATGAGGCAGAGTCCCTGCATCTGCTCCCTGCCTGGCCTGGGCTCCCACATCCACAGAAGCGCCACAGCCGGGGAGCTTCGGAGTCACCGCACAGAGTCTGCTCTCTGCTCTGCACTCCTCAGTCCCACAGTCCCCTCCAAGTCACGGGAGCTGGAGGCCAAGGAGCCCCTGCCACCTGCAGTCTCACTCCAGGTCAGAATCGCTGTCCTCTGAGGAGGAGGAAACCTGAAGGTCCTCATAGAGGACGCTCGGTGGGACACGAACACGGGGACCCTCAGACTTCTCTGACACATGAGGGCTCTGAGCGAGGAAGGCTCCCGGCTTCTCAGGAGAGTGAAATGAGGGGGCCGCCAGGAGGCTGGAGCTCCAGCGTCCGTTTTCCAGTCTCCGGAAGAGCACTGTGAGAGGCTGGGCCCCATCATGGCTGGCCGCTGGGTGATGGGACATGGTGCAGGCCTGGGCAGTAGGCAGGCAAGGTCTGCTGTGCGGAGGCTGCCGGTCGACGCTGGGCACCTGGGCGGGTGTCCTCCTGCCCATCTGGGGCGACGTACTTGGTCCAAGTTCGGTTGCGGCTGGCGGAGGTTGGAGATTCTCCGGGGCCCCCAGCTCACCTCCCTGGATGGCGCTTTCGGGGATCTGGAAGGGACCCAGCCTCGGTTTCTTGGGGAAGTTCAGGCAAGCCTGAATCCGAGCCTGGGCAGGTCTCTTGGCTCCTGGCCCGAAGCTGAGATTGGAGCCTAGGCCCAAGCTGTGTGTAGCGGCTGGCGGGCAGGGCTGTGAGGTCACCGCAGGACGTTTGTCCTGTGCCTGGGGTCTGATGGCCTGGAGCAGGCCGTGGGTTTTGGAGGCAGCCTGGGGAACTTCTCGGCAGCCACCCTCAGGGCTGCTGTGTGTCGGCTTCACCACGAGGAGAGGCTCGGGGCCCTGCTGCCTGACTGCAGGCTGAGGGATGTCGGCCGCAGCCCCTGTCTGTCTTTCCTTTGGTCCAAGACTTGAGGAGGAGCTCAGACTGGCTTTTCTGAGGGGAGACGGCGAAGCCAAGACGGAGCCCCTGTCAGACGTTTCGGTAGCTGAGCGATCAGCGAGGACAGGGCCCAGGCGCGGCCTCTTACTGGTTGTGTGGACCGGCATTGGCCCGCTTGCAACCTGAAAGAGAGGAAACAACACAGGTTAGAAGTTCCTCCGCATGGAGCCAACGTGAAAATCAAGCACATCCAAAGACAAGGTGCACACGCCATGAAATTCTTAGTACAGTATCGACAGGCGGTCCTTGGAAGTAGGGACAGACCCTCCACTTGAGTGCTGATCAGGACAAGACACATGAAAGATGCGCTCTCGAGCTATGTGTAGCTGATCTAAGCACACCATTGTTCAAAAGATCGCGTCTTGGGCATTAACTGGATCAAAGCGCCTCCACTCAGCCTTCCATGAAGTGGAACGGACTGAGACCCTTCCGAAGGCAGGTTGGTGGCTCAAGGGTACTCAGGACGTCTTCTCTGAACACATGCATGTTCCTGGGTTTAGCCTTCTCCACGTTTGGGGCCTCTGAGGGACTAATTTCCTCATGCCGCTAGGAACATGTTGTTGGCAGGCTTGCCATAATTGGACAGAAAGAAAGCAACAGGAAATACGGCATCTTCAGATGCCTTCGCCTGGAATCAAATTGACCTGGAAGGATCGTGGAGTCCCTGACCCCAAGAAGGCAAGAAAGAGGGGTTCCCCGATTTCCTCCCGCAGACGGGAAGCTGAAAGGAAATCAACCAGGGTGACCTAGAGGAGAAAAGGACCAGGGGCCCGGGGTGACACTCACCCTCAGATAATCAGAAGATTCCGTGGATCCTTTTCGATTCGGCAGCGGCTTCTCTGGAGGTTTCCCAGAAAATATGTGGAGGAGAGCCTTCCTCTGCGGGTCTTGTTGCCTGCAGAACAGAAAAAGGTCAGGCCGTGCCCCCTGGTTTTCCCCAGGAGACAGGGAGAACCCTGTGTGGGGCCCAGCCCCGTTCCGTGTTTTGTGATACAGAAATGGACATCTGGTGCCCTTTCCGCCTCTGCACCTTCCCTCACGTGCCAACCTTCCCGTCCCCCAGGTGGCCCTCTAGGCTTCCCAACTAAGGACTGTGATTTGGATTCCATCGCTTTTCCCCCTGTCGTGGGGAACCTGCACGAAGCGCCCCCGCCTCTCCCCGTCCCTGAATCTCCCAGAGCCAAAGGAGCTCCTGGGTGTGGAACCCCGGAGGACACGGAGCTCCGGCCTATTTCTCTGCAGCGTTCCTTCCCTGGCCCGGAGACGGAAAGGCACACGGTGTGCAGGTGCAGAGACACCATGTCCTTAGGAGGCAGTACCCTAAGAGTGGTGAAAACCCCTCCCACTGCTCACCTTGGTCTCTCTTCCTTCTCTCCCTTATCCTTGTTCAAGGGCCCCGGGTTGGCTTCAACCTGGGGCTTCCATGGTTTCAGGTTTTCCTTCCCTTCCTTTTTCCCCAAGGTCGCTGGAACCAGGGCTGCCTTCCAGCACTTCATGGGGCACCTGGTACTTCTGGCCGTGTGGCCAAAGGCCCCGCAGTTTTTGCACTTGAGCTGTGGGTGGAAAGGAAGTGATGTCGGTGAGTGAGCTGAAGCCACAGGCAGCGATCCCACGTCCACATTGGGACGGATTGTGAATTCAGAGCTGAATAAGGATTCCAAAGAGGGGACACCGGCATGGGGGCCGTTAAGTGCTGGGAGAGTTCGGATACGATGTTCCCTCCCAAAGCCCACGTGACGGAGGAACTCTGAAAGGAAGGACTCAAGGTTCCAAGGGGCACGACGGTGAACCCGAAGTCAACAACACAGCCAAACGTGGCTACACAGGACTCTAAGTAGAAAGGGAGGTTGCCCCCAAGAGTCTCTCAAGGGACCTATCGGGCCGGGGAGAAGGTCCCAAGCCACGCCCACCTTGGATGGGAAAAGCAACCTGGGTGGTGGTGACAGAGCTCTTTGGAATCCAACCCAGTCTCTGAGGACCGTGTGACACCCCCTCCCCCCGTCCCCACCCCCACCCCGATACCCAAGAGATCCAGGGCTAGACTTACCCTGGGATCTTCTTCATCGGGCGGGGGAGCCCTTGGCCCAACTGGGGCCCTCCGCTGCTTCTGGAGGGTCTGGGCTCTCACCAGTCTCTTGGCCCAAGATTTGGGGTCCCGACGTGCCATCATCTTCGTCGCCTGGGGGTTTTGTGACCGCCTTTTTCAGGGGTTGACTGTTGGGTCACCTGAAACACACACAAACACACACATGTCGATGGTTAAGCACATTGGATATTCACACACCCACAGGAAGCCACCTGCTAACTCCCTGCCGGTGTGGTCATGAGGAGACCTCACCACCAGTCGGTCAAATCTGTAGAACACAATGTGCTGTGTGCATCCTCGGATACTGTGTGTTCCTCTGCCATGACTACCTAGTCCAAGAGTAAACCGCACCTGCCACAGGGCCCGTGGCCTAGGTATGGGGAGTTGAGCTTTCAACCCCAAACAAGCAACTGATTCTGGAGACTGGACTTAGGTCTCTCACGATTCACTCCGGTAGAAGACACGGTGATTCTATCTCCCTTGACGGACAGAATGATCGAAGACACAGGGCATGGCTTGCGCCACCCTTTGGCAGGTCTGTTTGAAGTCAGGGATAAGGGATGCTTCCTGTGACAACTTGAATCGCTACTCTGGCCATTTCATTAGGCAACTTCCAAACACAAATTCATAGAGAGAAGTTACCTTCCTCTCTACCACACTAGCAGGTGATGGTCTTTCCTGTTCTACCTTTTGGCTTTAGCTCCAGCCCCTCTTTACTTATTTATTTTTTCTGGTATTTTACGCATACCACACGAATTCATCTGAACAAACGGGGAACAAGTGCCACATCGCATCGACGTCTTACACGGCTGAAGGGCAAACCACCCTTTTTTCCAAAGTCCTTTTTCCATTTACCCACCAATTCAGCATGCTGCAGTACATTTCTTTTCGCATTCCCATCTTGGTCTTATCCCACATGTGGAGACGGATATGTTTTCTCGTTTTCTGTTGCAAGAATTACTAGTAACGAGAACACATCCTTCCCCACCAGCAAGCCCCAGTGTGATCGGTTTCTTTCGGCCTCCTGTGTCTCTTCCCCCCACCCCCACACCCCTCAGGGATTGCGTGAAAAAAACAATAGTTCAGTGAAACTAACCTGAAATTACGCGTCTACTTGCTTTCCCCGGCTGGCGCTGAGATGGGCAGGTGCTGGAGCAGCCCCGCTGGAAGCGATGCAGCATCCAGGACGACGGAGGAAGGGGCGGAGAGGGACCTCTGCTTTCCAGGCTGCCTTTTATACTGCCTCTGGTCACCTGACATGGAACGTACCCTAACCTAATCAGTTACCTGTACCTTAATTGCAATTAACTTAATCCAATTACGTGACCTGGAAAGGTCTATCTGCACAGCCCACTCTAACATCATGTCCACTGCTGACAGACATTCTAAAACCTACGTGTACAGCTGCAAGCTTTGAAGAATAGATGCTCCCCGTCAGACATGTAACACTGGTGCCTGTACCCCTGTCTTCTTTTCCATCTTTTTGTTTTGTTTTGTTTTGTTTTGTTTTTAAAAAATGTGGTAAAATAGACACCTTTTAATTGGACCACATTTAGTCTATCTCGACGTGGGCCTCAGTGTCATCAAGGAGATTCTCCTTGACGTGCAGTCACGGCCATGATCCATCTTCAGAGCTTCTCTTTCTTCCCCAAGGTAAGTCTGTCAGCAGAGAACCCTGACCGCACCCTCATGTGTTTTCTCCTCCAGGAGGCGCTTGGAAACCACCGTGAATTGGACCGCACTGGGAAACACAGATGAGGAAAGTCAACAACGCTTTGTCCTTCAGTGCCTGGCTCCTTTTTCAGCTCGTCTTGCGACTCCAGGCATTATGCCTGAAAAGTGTCCCGGACGCCTGTGAGGCTCTAATTCCCTGGGTCCCATTGCCATGTCTCTGGATTTGCGAAGATCCACCGCACCTTCTGTGGAACTCCCGTGTCGGTGAACTTTTGTGCCACGGCCCCTAATTCTGCCCATGGTCATCTGCAGCTGCACGACTTAGGGTCCATGTTCCTTGGACGGGAAGAGACAGGCAGGAGTCGGAATGATGAACCAGCACACTGGGGCATTTTCTCACGTAGCCCAAGTGACCCCATGGTGTTCTTGAGCTTTGGAACCAGTCGCGTCCCCTTTGACACTGCACCCGGCTCCCAGTCTCTCAATCGTGTTGGCCCTCCGGCGATCTCCCGTTGGATGAATTGCTCCTGCTGAAACTCGAGTCCCCTTTGATTTGCGCTTCATTAATTATTCATGATTCAGGTGGGAAGGCCTGCTGACGACCCGCTGTGGCCGTTCTCTGAGCTTTCCTGTCACATCGTTTCCTTCCACGCTCTTTGGTTCCTTATGGTCCTGCTCCTTCTGCTGTCAGAGGAGCAGAGAGTTGATCTTATTGATTCTGGATACGGATACTTTCTAGGTGATCTGGATAATCCAGATAACGACCCTCAACAGCGGCGGAAAGGGAGCAGCCATTTGGTGTGTCTCAGAAAATCCCGCTCAGTTCCGAGGCCCCCTAGATGTGGAATCCTGCTCAGAGTTGTTCCCAGGTCAGAGAATGGAGAGAGCCTGTGAATGATGGGATCTCCCTGCCTAGATCTTTCAGTGAGTCTCTACCTCAGCTACTCTTAGGATCAGGGGGAGAACCACGGTGTCAGACATCCGGAAAGAAGACGGGATGAATGTTTTACCTCTGAAGTACATCCCAAATGTGGGAGTTGACTTCAGCTTTGCTGGGGTCTATTTGGCCAGGGAAACTCTGCCTGGTTCATTCGCACATCCGGAAGCCACTTCACGGGGGGCCGTCGCAACTGGAACCACACACTTGGCATCGGCGGTTGAGCCAAATGGGGACTCGTGGTGCAAGCAACGCTCCCCACGTGTTAGCGTGGGTGAGATTCGGTTGGCGGAATTTTACTAGGTGCGTGTTAGTAGAGTGGGGCTGAGGTTTTCTTGCTCCTGTGGTTGTATACGAAGTCAAAGGTCCTGCCCAGCCCTGCGGTCCCCTCAGTCAACTCTGTTTCGGAGACATAACGATTTGGATTGCCAACAAGTCAAGAAATGTTCAAGCCCTTGGATGTAGGGTAAAGAAAGGGAGATCAGACTGTCACTGTGTCTATGTAGAAGGGAAGACATAAGAGACTCCATTTTGAAAAAGACCTGTACTTTAAACAATTGCTTTGCTGAGATGTTGATCATTTGTAGCTTTGCCGCGGCCCCTTTGACCCAACTTGGAGCTCACAAAAACCTGTGTTGTATAACATCGAGGCTTAAGGGATCTAGGGCTGTGCAGGGCGTGCCTTGTTAACCAAATGTTTACGAGCAGTATACTTGGTAAAAGTCATTGCCATTCTCTAGTCTCAATAAACCAGGGGCACAATGCACCGTGGAAAGCCACAGGGACCTCTGCCCTTGAAAGCAGGGTATTGTCCAAGGTTTCTCCCCATGTGACAGTCTGAAATATGGCCTCGTGGGATGGGAAAGACCTGACTGTCCCCCAGCCTGACACCCGTAATGGGTCTGTGCTGAGGTGGATTAGTCAAAGAGGAAAGCCTCTTGCAGTTGAGATGCAGGAAGGCCACTGTCTCCTGCTTGCCCCTGGGAACTGAATGTCTCGGTGTAAAGCCCGATCGTACATTTGTTCAACTCTGAGCTCGGAGAAAAGCTGCCCTGTGGCGGGAGGCGAGACGTGTTGGCAGTAATGCTGCCTTGTTATTCTTTACTCCGCTGAGATGTTTGGGTGGAGAGAAACATAAATCTGGCCTACGTGCATGTCCAGGCATAGTACCTTCCCTTGAACTTAGTCATGATATAGATTCTTTGGCTCACGTGTGTGTTTTTTTTTTGTTTGTTTTTTGTTTTGTTGTTGTTGACCTTCTCCTTATTATCACCCTGCTCTCCTACTACATTCCTTTTTGCTGAAATAATGAAAATCATAATCAATAAAAACTGAGGGAACTCAGAGGCCGGTGCCGGTGCAGGTCCTTGGTGTGCTGAGTGCCGGTCCCCTGGACCCACTGTTGTCTCCCTATACTTTGTCTCTGTGTCTTATTTCTTCTCTCCGTCTCTCATCCCACCCGACTAGAAACACCCACAGGTGTGGAGGGGCAGGCCACCCCTTCACTCGGAAAATCAGTTAAACACAAACACGGAATGAGAGTCAAAAGACAATATGTCATCTTTTTGAGAATTTTATTCACTTCAAAACCAATTAAACACACACATGTACAAAGGCATTCCACAGCCCAGTTTTCGAGGCTGAGGAAAGACCCCGAGAGCGCTCTGCACAGCACGCTTCCCAGCGTCCGAAACACTGCTCTCAGGGCGGGGCACAGCGGAAGGGCTGCACCTCTCAGGGTTCCCTAACTTTTCCCTTATTCAGTCATCTAGAGAGCAAATACACAGTAATTCCCCAGTTTCCTATTGACGTCCCAGCGGAAGTCTGACTCCTGCGCGTCACGCAGTTTCTGAGGCAACGAATCTCTGGCACGGAAGCTTTTCCTGGCGCGTTTCCGGAGAACCACGCGAACTACAACGTCCCTCACCAGAATTCAATGAGGCAGAGTCCCTGCATCTGCTCCCTGCCTGGCCTGGGCTCCCACATCCACAGAAGCGCCACAGCCGGGGAGCTTCGGAGTCACCGCACAGAGTCTGCTCTCTGCTCTGCACTCCTCAGTCCCACAGTCCCCTCCAAGTCACGGGAGCTGGAGGCCAAGGAGCCCCTGCCACCTGCAGTCTCACTCCAGGTCAGAATCGCTGTCCTCTGAGGAGGAGGAAACCTGAAGGTCCTCATAGAGGACGCTGGGTGGGACACGAACACGGGGACCCTCAGACTTCTCTGACACATGAGGGCTCTGAGCGAGGAAGGCTCCCGGCTTCTCAGGAGAGTGAAATGAGGGGGCCGCCAGGAGGCTGGAGCTCCAGCGTCCGTTTTCCAGTCTCCGGAAGAGCACTGTGAGAGGCTGGGCCCCATCATGGCTGGCCGCTGGGTGATGGGACATGGTGCAGGCCTGGGCAGTAGGCAGGCAAGGTCTGCTGTGCGGAGGCTGCCGGTCGACGCTGGGCACCTGGGCGGGTGTCCTCCTGCCCATCTGGGGCGACGTACTTGGTCCAAGTTCGGTTGCGGCTGGCGGAGGTTGGAGATTCTCCGGGGCCCCCAGCTCACCTCCCTGGATGGCGCTTTCGGGGATCTGGAAGGGACCCAGCCTCGGTTTCTTGGGGAAGTTCAGGCAAGCCTGAATCCGAGCCTGGGCAGGTCTCTTGGCTCCTGGCCCGAAGCTGAGATTGGAGCCTAGGCCCAAGCTGTGTGTAGCGGCTGGCGGGCAGGGCTGTGAGGTCACCGCAGGACGTTTGTCCTGTGCCTGGGGTCTGATGGCCTGGAGCAGGCCGTGGGTTTTGGAGGCAGCCTGGGGAACTTCTCGGCAGCCACCCTCAGGGCTGCTGTGTGTCGGCTTCACCACGAGGAGAGGCTCGGGGCCCTGCTGCCTGACTGCAGGCTGAGGGATGTCGGCCGCAGCCCCTGTCTGTCTTTCCTTTGGTCCAAGACTTGAGGAGGAGCTCAGACTGGCTTTTCTGAGGGGAGACGGCGAAGCCAAGACGGAGCCCCTGTCAGACGTTTCGGTAGCTGAGCGATCAGCGAGGACAGGGCCCAGGCGCGGCCTCTTACTGGTTGTGTGGACCGGCATTGGCCCGCTTGCAACCTGAAAGAGAGGAAACAACACAGGTTAGAAGTTCCTCCGCATGGAGCCAACGTGAAAATCAAGCACATCCAAAGACAAGGTGCACACGCCATGAAATTCTTAGTACAGTATCGACAGGCGGTCCTTGGAAGTAGGGACAGACCCTCCACTTGAGTGCTGATCAGGACAAGACACATGAAAGATGCGCTCTCGAGCTATGTGTAGCTGATCTAAGCACACCATTGTTCAAAAGATCGCGTCTTGGGCATTAACTGGATCAAAGCGCCTCCACTCAGCCTTCCATGAAGTGGAACGGACTGAGGCCCTTCCGAAGGCAGGTTGGTGGCTCAAGGGTACTCAGGACGTCTTCTCTGAACACATGCATGTTCCTGGGTTTAGCCTTCTCCACGTTTGGGGCCTCTGAGGGACTAATTTCCTCATGCCGCTAGGAACATGTTGTTGGCAGGCTTGCCATAATTGGACAGAAAGAAAGCAACAGGAAATACGGCATCTTCAGATGCCTTCGCCTGGAATCAAATTGACCTGGAAGGATCGTGGAGTCCCTGACCCCAAGAAGGCAAGAAAGAGGGGTTCCCCGATTTCCTCCCGCAGACGGGAAGCTGAAAGGAAATCAACCAGGGTGACCTAGAGGAGAAAAGGACCAGGGGCCCGGGGTGACACTCACCCTCAGATAATCAGAAGATTCCGTGGATCCTTTTCGATTCGGCAGCGGCTTCTCTGGAGGTTTCCCAGAAAATATGTGGAGGAGAGCCTTCCTCTGCGGGTCTTGTTGCCTGCAGAACAGAAAAAGGTCAGGCCGTGCCCCCTGGTTTTCCCCAGGAGACAGGGAGAACCCTGTGTGGGGCCCAGCCCCGTTCCGTGTTTTGTGATACAGAAATGGACATCTGGTGCCCTTTCCGCCTCTGCACCTTCCCTCACGTGCCAACCTTCCCGTCCCCCAGGTGGCCCTCTAGGCTTCCCAACTAAGGACTGTGATTTGGATTCCATCGCTTTTCCCCCTGTCGTGGGGAACCTGCACGAAGCGCCCCCGCCTCTCCCCGTCCCTGAATCTCCCAGAGCCAAAGGAGCTCCTGGGTGTGGAACCCCGGAGGACACGGAGCTCCGGCCTATTTCTCTGCAGCGTTCCTTCCCTGGCCCGGAGACGGAAAGGCACACGGTGTGCAGGTGCAGAGACACCATGTCCTTAGGAGGCAGTACCCTAAGAGTGGTGAAAACCCCTCCCACTGCTCACCTTGGTCTCTCTTCCTTCTCTCCCTTATCCTTGTTCAAGGGCCCCGGGTTGGCTTCAACCTGGGGCTTCCATGGTTTCAGGTTTTCCTTCCCTTCCTTTTTCCCCAAGGTCGCTGGAACCAGGGCTGCCTTCCAGCACTTCATGGGGCACCTGGTACTTCTGGCCGTGTGGCCAAAGGCCCCGCAGTTTTTGCACTTGAGCTGTGGGTGGAAAGGAAGTGATGTCGGTGAGTGAGCTGAAGCCACAGGCAGCGATCCCACGTCCACATTGGGACGGATTGTGAATTCAGAGCTGAATAAGGATTCCAAAGAGGGGACACCGGCATGGGGGCCGTTAAGTGCTGGGAGAGTTCGGATACGATGTTCCCTCCCAAAGCCCACGTGACGGAGGAACTCTGAAAGGAAGGACTCAAGGTTCCAAGGGGCACGACGGTGAACCCGAAGTCAACAACACAGCCAAACGTGGCTACACAGGACTCTAAGTAGAAAGGGAGGTTGCCCCCAAGAGTCTCTCAAGGGACCTATCGGGCCGGGGAGAAGGTCCCAAGCCACGCCCACCTTGGATGGGAAAAGCAACCTGGGTGGTGGTGACAGAGCTCTTTGGAATCCAACCCAGTCTCTGAGGACCGTGTGACACCCCCTCCCCCCGTCCCCACCCCCACCCCGATACCCAAGAGATCCAGGGCTAGACTTACCCTGGGATCTTCTTCATCGGGCGGGGGAGCCCTTGGCCCAACTGGGGCCCTCCGCTGCTTCTGGAGGGTCTGGGCTCTCACCAGTCTCTTGGCCCAAGATTTGGGGTCCCGACGTGCCATCATCTTCGTCGCCTGGGGGTTTTGTGACCGCCTTTTTCAGGGGTTGACTGTTGGGTCACCTGAAACACACACAAACACACACATGTCGATGGTTAAGCACATTGGATATTCACACACCCACAGGAAGCCACCTGCTAACTCCCTGCCGGTGTGGTCATGAGGAGACCTCACCACCAGTCGGTCAAATCTGTAGAACACAATGTGCTGTGTGCATCCTCGGATACTGTGTGTTCCTCTGCCATGACTACCTAGTCCAAGAGTAAACCGCACCTGCCACAGGGCCCGTGGCCTAGGTATGGGGAGTTGAGCTTTCAACCCCAAACAAGCAACTGATTCTGGAGACTGGACTTAGGTCTCTCACGATTCACTCCGGTAGAAGACACGGTGATTCTATCTCCCTTGACGGACAGAATGATCGAAGACACAGGGCATGGCTTGCGCCACCCTTTGGCAGGTCTGTTTGAAGTCAGGGATAAGGGATGCTTCCTGTGACAACTTGACTCGCTACTCTGGCCATTTCATTAGGCAACTTCCAAACACAAATTCATAGAGAGAAGTTACCTTCCTCTCTACCACACTAGCAGGTGATGGTCTTTCCTGTTCTACCTTTTGGCTTTAGCTCCAGCCCCTCTTTACTTATTTATTTTTTCTGGTATTTTACGCATACCACACGAATTCATCTGAACAAACGGGGAACAAGTGCCACATCGCATCGACGTCTTACACGGCTGAAGGGCAAACCACCCTTTTTTCCAAAGTCCTTTTTCCATTTACCCACCAATTCAGCATGCTGCAGTACATTTCTTTTCGCATTCCCATCTTGGTCTTATCCCACATGTGGAGACGGATATGTTTTCTCGTTTTCTGTTGCAAGAATTACTAGTAACGAGAACACATCCTTCCCCACCAGCAAGCCCCAGTGTGATCGGTTTCTTTCGGCCTCCTGTGTCTCTTCCCCCCACCCCCACACCCCTCAGGGATTGCGTGAAAAAAACAATAGTTCAGTGAAACTAACCTGAAATTACGCGTCTACTTGCTTTCCCCGGCTGGCGCTGAGATGGGCAGGTGCTGGAGCAGCCCCGCTGGAAGCGATGCAGCATCCAGGACGACGGAGGAAGGGGCGGAGAGGGACCTCTGCTTTCCAGGCTGCCTTTTATACTGCCTCTGGTCACCTGACATGGAACGTACCCTAACCTAATCAGTTACCTGTACCTTAATTGCAATTAACTTAATCCAATTACGTGACCTGGAAAGGTCTATCTGCACAGCCCACTCTAACATCATGTCCACTGCTGACAGACATTCTAAAACCTACGTGTACAGCTGCAAGCTTTGAAGAATAGATGCTCCCCGTCAGACATGTAACACTGGTGCCTGTACCCCTGTCTTCTTTTCCATCTTTTTGTTTTGTTTTGTTTTGTTTTGTTTTTAAAAAATGTGGTAAAATAGACACCTTTTAATTGGACCACATTTAGTCTATCTCGACGTGGGCCTCAGTGTCATCAAGGAGATTCTCCTTGACGTGCAGTCACGGCCATGATCCATCTTCAGAGCTTCTCTTTCTTCCCCAAGGTAAGTCTGTCAGCAGAGAACCCTGACCGCACCCTCATGTGTTTTCTCCTCCAGGAGGCGCTTGGAAACCACCGTGAATTGGACCGCACTGGGAAACACAGATGAGGAAAGTCAACAACGCTTTGTCCTTCAGTGCCTGGCTCCTTTTTCAGCTCGTCTTGCGACTCCAGGCATTATGCCTGAAAAGTGTCCCGGACGCCTGTGAGGCTCTAATTCCCTGGGTCCCATTGCCATGTCTCTGGATTTGCGAAGATCCACCGCACCTTCTGTGGAACTCCCGTGTCGGTGAACTTTTGTGCCACGGCCCCTAATTCTGCCCATGGTCATCTGCAGCTGCACGACTTAGGGTCCATGTTCCTTGGACGGGAAGAGACAGGCAGGAGTCGGAATGATGAACCAGCACACTGGGGCATTTTCTCACGTAGCCCAAGTGACCCCATGGTGTTCTTGAGCTTTGGAACCAGTCGCGTCCCCTTTGACACTGCACCCGGCTCCCAGTCTCTCAATCGTGTTGGCCCTCCGGCGATCTCCCGTTGGATGAATTGCTCCTGCTGAAACTCGAGTCCCCTTTGATTTGCGCTTCATTAATTATTCATGATTCAGGTGGGAAGGCCTGCTGACGACCCGCTGTGGCCGTTCTCTGAGCTTTCCTGTCACATCGTTTCCTTCCACGCTCTTTGGTTCCTTATGGTCCTGCTCCTTCTGCTGTCAGAGGAGCAGAGAGTTGATCTTATTGATTCTGGATACGGATACTTTCTAGGTGATCTGGATAATCCAGATAACGACCCTCAACAGCGGCGGAAAGGGAGCAGCCATTTGGTGTGTCTCAGAAAATCCCGCTCAGTTCCGAGGCCCCCTAGATGTGGAATCCTGCTCAGAGTTGTTCCCAGGTCAGAGAATGGAGAGAGCCTGTGAATGATGGGATCTCCCTGCCTAGATCTTTCAGTGAGTCTCTACCTCAGCTACTCTTAGGATCAGGGGGAGAACCACGGTGTCAGACATCCGGAAAGAAGACGGGATGAATGTTTTACCTCTGAAGTACATCCCAAATGTGGGAGTTGACTTCAGCTTTGCTGGGGTCTATTTGGCCAGGGAAACTCTGCCTGGTTCATTCGCACATCCGGAAGCCACTTCACGGGGGGCCGTCGCAACTGGAACCACACACTTGGCATCGGCGGTTGAGCCAAATGGGGACTCGTGGTGCAAGCAACGCTCCCCACGTGTTAGCGTGGGTGAGATTCGGTTGGCGGAATTTTACTAGGTGCGTGTTAGTAGAGTGGGGCTGAGGTTTTCTTGCTCCTGTGGTTGTATACGAAGTCAAAGGTCCTGCCCAGCCCTGCGGTCCCCTCAGTCAACTCTGTTTCGGAGACATAACGATTTGGATTGCCAACAAGTCAAGAAATGTTCAAGCCCTTGGATGTAGGGTAAAGAAAGGGAGATCAGACTGTCACTGTGTCTATGTAGAAGGGAAGACATAAGAGACTCCATTTTGAAAAAGACCTGTACTTTAAACAATTGCTTTGCTGAGATGTTGATCATTTGTAGCTTTGCCGCGGCCCCTTTGACCCAACTTGGAGCTCACAAAAACCTGTGTTGTATAACATCGAGGCTTAAGGGATCTAGGGCTGTGCAGGGCGTGCCTTGTTAACCAAATGTTTACGAGCAGTATACTTGGTAAAAGTCATTGCCATTCTCTAGTCTCAATAAACCAGGGGCACAATGCACCGTGGAAAGCCACAGGGACCTCTGCCCTTGAAAGCAGGGTATTGTCCAAGGTTTCTCCCCATGTGACAGTCTGAAATATGGCCTCGTGGGATGGGAAAGACCTGACTGTCCCCCAGCCTGACACCCGTAATGGGTCTGTGCTGAGGTGGATTAGTCAAAGAGGAAAGCCTCTTGCAGTTGAGATGCAGGAAGGCCACTGTCTCCTGCTTGCCCCTGGGAACTGAATGTCTCGGTGTAAAGCCCGATCGTACATTTGTTCAACTCTGAGCTCGGAGAAAAGCTGCCCTGTGGCGGGAGGCGAGACGTGTTGGCAGTAATGCTGCCTTGTTATTCTTTACTCCGCTGAGATGTTTGGGTGGAGAGAAACATAAATCTGGCCTACGTGCATGTCCAGGCATAGTACCTTCCCTTGAACTTAGTCATGATATAGATTCTTTGGCTCACGTGTGTGTTTTTTTTTTGTTTGTTTTTTGTTTTGTTGTTGTTGACCTTCTCCTTATTATCACCCTGCTCTCCTACTACATTCCTTTTTGCTGAAATAATGAAAATCATAATCAATAAAAACTGAGGGAACTCAGAGGCCGGTGCCGGTGCAGGTCCTTGGTGTGCTGAGTGCCGGTCCCCTGGACCCACTGTTGTCTCCCTATACTTTGTCTCTGTGTCTTATTTCTTCTCTCCGTCTCTCATCCCACCCGACTAGAAACACCCACAGGTGTGGAGGGGCAGGCCACCCCTTCACTCGGAAAATCAGTTAAACACAAACACGGAATGAGAGTCAAAAGACAATATGTCATCTTTTTGAGAATTTTATTCACTTCAAAACCAATTAAACACACACATGTACAAAGGCATTCCACAGCCCAGTTTTCGAGGCTGAGGAAAGACCCCGAGAGCGCTCTGCACAGCACGCTTCCCAGCGTCCGAAACACTGCTCTCAGGGCGGGGCACAGCGGAAGGGCTGCACCTCTCAGGGTTCCCTAACTTTTCCCTTATTCAGTCATCTAGAGAGCAAATACACAGTAATTCCCCAGTTTCCTATTGACGTCCCAGCGGAAGTCTGACTCCTGCGCGTCACGCAGTTTCTGAGGCAACGAATCTCTGGCACGGAAGCTTTTCCTGGCGCGTTTCCGGAGAACCACGCGAACTACAACGTCCCTCACCAGAATTCAATGAGGCAGAGTCCCTGCATCTGCTCCCTGCCTGGCCTGGGCTCCCACATCCACAGAAGCGCCACAGCCGGGGAGCTTCGGAGTCACCGCACAGAGTCTGCTCTCTGCTCTGCACTCCTCAGTCCCACAGTCCCCTCCAAGTCACGGGAGCTGGAGGCCAAGGAGCCCCTGCCACCTGCAGTCTCACTCCAGGTCAGAATCGCTGTCCTCTGAGGAGGAGGAAACCTGAAGGTCCTCATAGAGGACGCTCGGTGGGACACGAACACGGGGACCCTCAGACTTCTCTGACACATGAGGGCTCTGAGCGAGGAAGGCTCCCGGCTTCTCAGGAGAGTGAAATGAGGGGGCCGCCAGGAGGCTGGAGCTCCAGCGTCCGTTTTCCAGTCTCCGGAAGAGCACTGTGAGAGGCTGGGCCCCATCATGGCTGGCCGCTGGGTGATGGGACATGGTGCAGGCCTGGGCAGTAGGCAGGCAAGGTCTGCTGTGCGGAGGCTGCCGGTCGACGCTGGGCACCTGGGCGGGTGTCCTCCTGCCCATCTGGGGCGACGTACTTGGTCCAAGTTCGGTTGCGGCTGGCGGAGGTTGGAGATTCTCCGGGGCCCCCAGCTCACCTCCCTGGATGGCGCTTTCGGGGATCTGGAAGGGACCCAGTCTCGGTTTCTTGGGGAAGTTCAGGCAAGCCTGAATCCGAGCCTGGGCAGGTCTCTTGGCTCCTGGCCCGAAGCTGAGATTGGAGCCTAGGCCCAAGCTGTGTGTGGCGGCTGGCGGGCAGGGCTGTGAGGTCACCGCAGGACGTTTGTCCTGTGCCTGGGGTCTGATGGCCTGGAGCAGGCCGTGGGTTTTGGAGGCAGCCTGGGGAACTTCTCGGCAGCCACCCTCAGGGCTGCTGTGTGTCGGCTTCACCACGAGGAGAGGCTCGGGGCCCTGCTGCCTGACTGCAGGCTGAGGGATGTCGGCCGCAGCCCCTGTCTGTCTTTCCTTTGGTCCAAGACTTGAGGAGGAGCTCAGACTGGCTTTTCTGAGGGGAGACGGCGAAGCCAAGACGGAGCCCCTGTCAGACGTTTCGGTAGCTGAGCGATCAGCGAGGACAGGGCCCAGGCGCGGCCTCTTACTGGTTGTGTGGACCGGCATTGGCCCGCTTGCAACCTGAAAGAGAGGAAACAACACAGGTTAGAAGTTCCTCCGCATGGAGCCAACGTGAAAATCAAGCACATCCAAAGACAAGGTGCACACGCCATGAAATTCTTAGTACAGTATCGACAGGCGGTCCTTGGAAGTAGGGACAGACCCTCCACTTGAGTGCTGATCAGGACAAGACACATGAAAGATGCGCTCTCGAGCTATGTGTAGCTGATCTAAGCACACCATTGTTCAAAAGATCGCGTCTTGGGCATTAACTGGATCAAAGCGCCTCCACTCAGCCTTCCATGAAGTGGAACGGACTGAGGCCCTTCCGAAGGCAGGTTGGTGGCTCAAGGGTACTCAGGACGTCTTCTCTGAACACATGCATGTTCCTGGGTTTAGCCTTCTCCACGTTTGGGGCCTCTGAGGGACTAATTTCCTCATGCCGCTAGGAACATGTTGTTGGCAGGCTTGCCATAATTGGACAGAAAGAAAGCAACAGGAAATACGGCATCTTCAGATGCCTTCGCCTGGAATCAAATTGACCTGGAAGGATCGTGGAGTCCCTGACCCCAAGAAGGCAAGAAAGAGGGGTTCCCCGATTTCCTCCCGCAGACGGGAAGCTGAAAGGAAATCAACCAGGGTGACCTAGAGGAGAAAAGGACCAGGGGCCCGGGGTGACACTCACCCTCAGATAATCAGAAGATTCCGTGGATCCTTTTCGATTCGGCAGCGGCTTCTCTGGAGGTTTCCCAGAAAATATGTGGAGGAGAGCCTTCCTCTGCGGGTCTTGTTGCCTGCAGAACAGAAAAAGGTCAGGCCGTGCCCCCTGGTTTTCCCCAGGAGACAGGGAGAACCCTGTGTGGGGCCCAGCCCCGTTCCGTGTTTTGTGATACAGAAATGGACATCTGGTGCCCTTTCCGCCTCTGCACCTTCCCTCACGTGCCAACCTTCCCGTCCCCCAGGTGGCCCTCTAGGCTTCCCAACTAAGGACTGTGATTTGGATTCCATCGCTTTTCCCCCTGTCGTGGGGAACCTGCACGAAGCGCCCCCGCCTCTCCCCGTCCCTGAATCTCCCAGAGCCAAAGGAGCTCCTGGGTGTGGAACCCCGGAGGACACGGAGCTCCGGCCTATTTCTCTGCAGCGTTCCTTCCCTGGCCCGGAGACGGAAAGGCACACGGTGTGCAGGTGCAGAGACACCATGTCCTTAGGAGGCAGTACCCTAAGAGTGGTGAAAACCCCTCCCACTGCTCACCTTGGTCTCTCTTCCTTCTCTCCCTTATCCTTGTTCAAGGGCCCTGGGTTGGCTTCAACCTGGGGCTTCCATGGTTTCAGGTTTTCCTTCCCTTCCTTTTTCCCCAAGGTCGCTGGAACCAGGGCTGCCTTCCAGCACTTCATGGGGCACCTGGTACTTCTGGCCGTGTGGCCAAAGGCCCCGCAGTTTTTGCACTTGAGCTGTGGGTGGAAAGGAAGTGATGTCGGTGAGTGAGCTGAAGCCACAGGCAGCGATCCCACGTCCACATTGGGACGGATTGTGAATTCAGAGCTGAATAAGGATTCCAAAGAGGGGACACCGGCATGGGGGCCGTTAAGTGCTGGGAGAGTTCGGATACGATGTTCCCTCCCAAAGCCCACGTGACGGAGGAACTCTGAAAGGAAGGACTCAAGGTTCCAAGGGGCACGACGGTGAACCCGAAGTCAACAACACAGCCAAACGTGGCTACACAGGACTCTAAGTAGAAAGGGAGGTTGCCCCCAAGAGTCTCTCAAGGGACCTATCGGGCCGGGGAGAAGGTCCCAAGCCACGCCCACCTTGGATGGGAAAAGCAACCTGGGTGGTGGTGACAGAGCTCTTTGGAATCCAACCCAGTCTCTGAGGACCGTGTGACAACCCCTCCCCCCGTCCCCACCCCCACCCCGATACCCAAGAGATCCAGGGCTAGACTTACCCTGGGATCTTCTTCATCGGGCGGGGGAGCCCTTGGCCCAACTGGGGCCCTCCGCTGCTTCTGGAGGGTCTGGGCTCTCACCAGCCTCTTGGCCCAAGATTTGGGGTCCCGACGTGCCATCATCTTCGTCGCCTGGGGGTTTTGTGACCGCCTTTTTCAGGGGTTGACTGTTGGGTCACCTGAAACACACACAAACACACACATGTCGATGGTTAAGCACATTGGATATTCACACACCCACAGGAAGCCACCTGCTAACTCCCTGCCGGTGTGGTCATGAGGAGACCTCACCACCAGTCGGTCAAATCTGTAGAACACAATGTGCTGTGTGCATCCTCGGATACTGTGTGTTCCTCTGCCATGACTACCTAGTCCAAGAGTAAACCGCACCTGCCACAGGGCCCGTGGCCTAGGTATGGGGAGTTGAGCTTTCAACCCCAAACAAGCAACTGATTCTGGAGACTGGACTTAGGTCTCTCACGATTCACTCCGGTAGAAGACGCGGTGATTCTATCTCCCTTGACGGACAGAATGATCGAAGACACAGGGCATGGCTTGCGCCACCCTTTGGCAGGTCTGTTTGAAGTCAGGGATAAGGGATGCTTCCTGTGACAACTTGACTCGCTACTCTGGCCATTTCATTAGGCAACTTCCAAACACAAATTCATAGAGAGAAGTTACCTTCCTCTCTACCACACTAGCAGGTGATGGTCTTTCCTGTTCTACCTTTTGGCTTTAGCTCCAGCCCCTCTTTACTTATTTATTTTTTCTGGTATTTTACGCATACCACACGAATT
Organism: Pan troglodytes; assembly: GCF_028858775.2. Classification (NCBI taxonomy): domain Eukaryota; kingdom Metazoa; phylum Chordata; class Mammalia; order Primates; family Hominidae; genus Pan; species Pan troglodytes. The sequence continues at coordinate 19,859,493 of NC_072405.2, forward strand.
CATCTGAACAAACGGGGAACAAGTGCCACATCGTATCGACGTCTTACACGGCTGAAGGGCAAACCACCCTTTTTTCCAAAGTCCTTTTTCCATTTACCCACCAATTCAGCATGCTGCAGTACATTTCTTTTCGCATTCCCATCTTGGTCTTATCCCACATGTGGAGACGGATATGTTTTCTCGTTTTCTGTTGCAAGAATTACTAGTAACGAGAACACATCCTTCCCCACCAGCAAGCCCCAGTGTGATCGGTTTCTTTCGGCCTCCTGTGTCTCTTCCCCCCACCCCCACACCCCTCAGGGATTGCGTGAAAAAAACAATAGTTCAGTGAAACTAACCTGAAATTACGCGTCTACTTGCTTTCCCCGGCTGGCGCTGAGATGGGCAGGTGCTGGAGCAGCCCCGCTGGAAGCGATGCAGCATCCAGGACGACGGAGGAAGGGGCGGAGAGGGACCTCTGCTTTCCAGGCTGCCTTTTATACTGCCTCTGGTCACCTGACATGGAACGTACCCTAACCTAATCAGTTACCTGTACCTTAATTGCAATTAACTTAATCCAATTACGTGACCTGGAAAGGTCTATCTGCACAGCCCACTCTAACATCATGTCCACTGCTGACAGACATTCTAAAACCTACGTGTACAGCTGCAAGCTTTGAAGAATAGATGCTCCCCGTCAGACATGTAACACTGGTGCCTGTACCCCTGTCTTCTTTTCCATCTTTTTGTTTTGTTTTGTTTTGTTTTGTTTTTAAAAAATGTGGTAAAATAGACACCTTTTAATTGGACCACATTTAGTCTATCTCGACGTGGGCCTCAGTGTCATCAAGGAGATTCTCCTTGACGTGCAGTCACGGCCATGATCCATCTTCAGAGCTTCTCTTTCTTCCCCAAGGTAAGTCTGTCAGCAGAGAACCCTGACCGCACCCTCATGTGTTTTCTCCTCCAGGAGGCGCTTGGAAACCACCGTGAATTGGACCGCACTGGGAAACACAGATGAGGAAAGTCAACAACGCTTTGTCCTTCAGTGCCTGGCTCCTTTTTCAGCTCGTCTTGCGACTCCAGGCATTATGCCTGAAAAGTGTCCCGGACGCCTGTGAGGCTCTAATTCCCTGGGTCCCATTGCCATGTCTCTGGATTTGCGAAGATCCACCGCACCTTCTGTGGAACTCCCGTGTCGGTGAACTTTTGTGCCACGGCCCCTAATTCTGCCCATGGTCATCTGCAGCTGCACGACTTAGGGTCCATGTTCCTTGGACGGGAAGAGACAGGCAGGAGTCGGAATGATGAACCAGCACACTGGGGCATTTTCTCACGTAGCCCAAGTGACCCCATGGTGTTCTTGAGCTTTGGAACCAGTCGCGTCCCCTTTGACACTGCACCCGGCTCCCAGTCTCTCAATCGTGTTGGCCCTCCGGCGATCTCCCGTTGGATGAATTGCTCCTGCTGAAACTCGAGTCCCCTTTGATTTGCGCTTCATTAATTATTCATGATTCAGGTTGGAAGGCCTGCTGACGACCCCCTGTGGCCGTTCTCTGAGCTTTCCTGTCACATCGTTTCCTTCCACGCTCTTTGGTTCCTTATGGTCCTGCTCCTTCTGCTGTCAGAGGAGCAGAGAGTTGATCTTATTGATTCTGGATACGGATACTTTCTAGGTGATCTGGATAATCCAGATAACGACCCTCAACAGCGGCGGAAAGGGAGCAGCCATTTGGTGTGTCTCAGAAAATCCCGCTCAGTTCCGAGGCCCCCTAGATGTGGAATCCTGCTCAGAGTTGTTCCCAGGTCAGAGAATGGAGAGAGCCTGTGAATGATGGGATCTCCCTGCCTAGATCTTTCAGTGAGTCTCTACCTCAGCTACTCTTAGGATCAGGGGGAGAACCACGGTGTCAGACATCCGGAAAGAAGACGGGATGAATGTTTTACCTCTGAAGTACATCCCAAATGTGGGAGTTGACTTCAGCTTTGCTGGGGTCTATTTGGCCAGGGAAACTCTGCCTGGTTCATTCGCACATCCGGAAGCCACTTCACGGGGGGCCGTCGCAACTGGAACCACACACTTGGCATCGGCGGTTGAGCCAAATGGGGACTCGTGGTGCAAGCAACGCTCCCCACGTGTTAGCGTGGGTGAGATTCGGTTGGCGGAATTTTACTAGGTGCGTGTTAGTAGAGTGGGGCTGAGGTTTTCTTGCTCCTGTGGTTGTATACGAAGTCAAAGGTCCTGCCCAGCCCTGCGGTCCCCTCAGTCAACTCTGTTTCGGAGACATAACGATTTGGATTGCCAACAAGTCAAGAAATGTTCAAGCCCTTGGATGTAGGGTAAAGAAAGGGAGATCAGACTGTCACTGTGTCTATGTAGAAGGGAAGACATAAGAGACTCCATTTTGAAAAAGACCTGTACTTTAAACAATTGCTTTGCTGAGATGTTGATCATTTGTAGCTTTGCCGCGGCCCCTTTGACCCAACTTGGAGCTCACAAAAACCTGTGTTGTATAACATCGAGGCTTAAGGGATCTAGGGCTGTGCAGGGCGTGCCTTGTTAACCAAATGTTTACGAGCAGTATACTTGGTAAAAGTCATTGCCATTCTCTAGTCTCAATAAACCAGGGGCACAATGCACCGTGGAAAGCCACAGGGACCTCTGCCCTTGAAAGCAGGGTATTGTCCAAGGTTTCTCCCCATGTGACAGTCTGAAATATGGCCTCGTGGGATGGGAAAGACCTGACTGTCCCCCAGCCTGACACCCGTAATGGGTCTGTGCTGAGGTGGATTAGTCAAAGAGGAAAGCCTCTTGCAGTTGAGATGCAGGAAGGCCACTGTCTCCTGCTTGCCCCTGGGAACTGAATGTCTCGGTGTAAAGCCCGATCGTACATTTGTTCAACTCTGAGCTCGGAGAAAAGCTGCCCTGTGGCGGGAGGCGAGACGTGTTGGCAGTAATGCTGCCTTGTTATTCTTTACTCCGCTGAGATGTTTGGGTGGAGAGAAACATAAATCTGGCCTACGTGCATGTCCAGGCATAGTACCTTCCCTTGAACTTAGTCATGATATAGATTCTTTGGCTCACGTGTGTGTTTTTTTTTTGTTTGTTTTTTGTTTTGTTGTTGTTGACCTTCTCCTTATTATCACCCTGCTCTCCTACTACATTCCTTTTTGCTGAAATAATGAAAATCATAATCAATAAAAACTGAGGGAACTCAGAGGCCGGTGCCGGTGCAGGTCCTTGGTGTGCTGAGTGCCGGTCCCCTGGACCCACTGTTGTCTCCCTATACTTTGTCTCTGTGTCTTATTTCTTCTCTCCGTCTCTCATCCCACCCGACTAGAAACACCCACAGGTGTGGAGGGGCAGGCCACCCCTTCACTCGGAAAATCAGTTAAACACAAACACGGAATGAGAGTCAAAAGACAATATGTCATCTTTTTGAGAATTTTATTCACTTCAAAACCAATTAAACACACACATGTACAAAGGCATTCCACAGCCCAGTTTTCGAGGCTGAGGAAAGACCCCGAGAGCGCTCTGCACAGCACGCTTCCCAGCGTCCGAAACACTGCTCTCAGGGCGGGGCACAGCGGAAGGGCTGCACCTCTCAGGGTTCCCTAACTTTTCCCTTATTCAGTCATCTAGAGAGCAAATACACAGTAATTCCCCAGTTTCCTATTGACGTCCCAGCGGAAGTCTGACTCCTGCGCGTCACGCAGTTTCTGAGGCAACGAATCTCTGGCACGGAAGCTTTTCCTGGCGCGTTTCCGGAGAACCACGCGAACTACAACGTCCCTCACCAGAATTCAATGAGGCAGAGTCCCTGCATCTGCTCCCTGCCTGGCCTGGGCTCCCACATCCACAGAAGCGCCACAGCCGGGGAGCTTCGGAGTCACCGCACAGAGTCTGCTCTCTGCTCTGCACTCCTCAGTCCCACAGTCCCCTCCAAGTCACGGGAGCTGGAGGCCAAGGAGCCCCTGCCACCTGCAGTCTCACTCCAGGTCAGAATCGCTGTCCTCTGAGGAGGAGGAAACCTGAAGGTCCTCATAGAGGACGCTCGGTGGGACACGAACACGGGGACCCTCAGACTTCTCTGACACATGAGGGCTCTGAGCGAGGAAGGCTCCCGGCTTCTCAGGAGAGTGAAATGAGGGGGCCGCCAGGAGGCTGGAGCTCCAGCGTCCGTTTTCCAGTCTCCGGAAGAGCACTGTGAGAGGCTGGGCCCCATCATGGCTGGCCGCTGGGTGATGGGACATGGTGCAGGCCTGGGCAGTAGGCAGGCAAGGTCTGCTGTGCGGAGGCTGCCGGTCGACGCTGGGCACCTGGGCGGGTGTCCTCCTGCCCATCTGGGGCGACGTACTTGGTCCAAGTTCGGTTGCGGCTGGCGGAGGTTGGAGATTCTCCGGGGCCCCCAGCTCACCTCCCTGGATGGCGCTTTCGGGGATCTGGAAGGGACCCAGTCTCGGTTTCTTGGGGAAGTTCAGGCAAGCCTGAATCCGAGCCTGGGCAGGTCTCTTGGCTCCTGGCCCGAAGCTGAGATTGGAGCCTAGGCCCAAGCTGTGTGTGGCGGCTGGCGGGCAGGGCTGTGAGGTCACCGCAGGACGTTTGTCCTGTGCCTGGGGTCTGATGGCCTGGAGCAGGCCGTGGGTTTTGGAGGCAGCCTGGGGAACTTCTCGGCAGCCACCCTCAGGGCTGCTGTGTGTCGGCTTCACCACGAGGAGAGGCTCGGGGCCCTGCTGCCTGACTGCAGGCTGAGGGATGTCGGCCGCAGCCCCTGTCTGTCTTTCCTTTGGTCCAAGACTTGAGGAGGAGCTCAGACTGGCTTTTCTGAGGGGAGACGGCGAAGCCAAGACGGAGCCCCTGTCAGACGTTTCGGTAGCTGAGCGATCAGCGAGGACAGGGCCCAGGCGCGGCCTCTTACTGGTTGTGTGGACCGGCATTGGCCCGCTTGCAACCTGAAAGAGAGGAAACAACACAGGTTAGAAGTTCCTCCGCATGGAGCCAACGTGAAAATCAAGCACATCCAAAGACAAGGTGCACACGCCATGAAATTCTTAGTACAGTATCGACAGGCGGTCCTTGGAAGTAGGGACAGACCCTCCACTTGAGTGCTGATCAGGACAAGACACATGAAAGATGCGCTCTCGAGCTATGTGTAGCTGATCTAAGCACACCATTGTTCAAAAGATCGCGTCTTGGGCATTAACTGGATCAAAGCGCCTCCACTCAGCCTTCCATGAAGTGGAACGGACTGAGGCCCTTCCGAAGGCAGGTTGGTGGCTCAAGGGTACTCAGGACGTCTTCTCTGAACACATGCATGTTCCTGGGTTTAGCCTTCTCCACGTTTGGGGCCTCTGAGGGACTAATTTCCTCATGCCGCTAGGAACATGTTGTTGGCAGGCTTGCCATAATTGGACAGAAAGAAAGCAACAGGAAATACGGCATCTTCAGATGCCTTCGCCTGGAATCAAATTGACCTGGAAGGATCGTGGAGTCCCTGACCCCAAGAAGGCAAGAAAGAGGGGTTCCCCGATTTCCTCCCGCAGACGGGAAGCTGAAAGGAAATCAACCAGGGTGACCTAGAGGAGAAAAGGACCAGGGGCCCGGGGTGACACTCACCCTCAGATAATCAGAAGATTCCGTGGATCCTTTTCGATTCGGCAGCGGCTTCTCTGGAGGTTTCCCAGAAAATATGTGGAGGAGAGCCTTCCTCTGCGGGTCTTGTTGCCTGCAGAACAGAAAAAGGTCAGGCCGTGCCCCCTGGTTTTCCCCAGGAGACAGGGAGAACCCTGTGTGGGGCCCAGCCCCGTTCCGTATTTTGTGATACAGAAATGGACATCTGGTGCCCTTTCCGCCTCTGCACCTTCCCTCACGTGCCAACCTTCCCGTCCCCCAGGTGGCCCTCTAGGCTTCCCAACTAAGGACTGTGATTTGGATTCCATCGCTTTTCCCCCTGTCGTGGGGAACCTGCACGAAGCGCCCCCGCCTCTCCCCGTCCCTGAATCTCCCAGAGCCAAAGGAGCTCCTGGGTGTGGAACCCCGGAGGACACGGAGCTCCGGCCTATTTCTCTGCAGCGTTCCTTCCCTGGCCCGGAGACGGAAAGGCACACGGTGTGCAGGTGCAGAGACACCATGTCCTTAGGAGGCAGTACCCTAAGAGTGGTGAAAACCCCTCCCACTGCTCACCTTGGTCTCTCTTCCTTCTCTCCCTTATCCTTGTTCAAGGGCCCTGGGTTGGCTTCAACCTGGGGCTTCCATGGTTTCAGGTTTTCCTTCCCTTCCTTTTTCCCCAAGGTCGCTGGAACCAGGGCTGCCTTCCAGCACTTCATGGGGCACCTGGTACTTCTGGCCGTGTGGCCAAAGGCCCCGCAGTTTTTGCACTTGAGCTGTGGGTGGAAAGGAAGTGATGTCGGTGAGTGAGCTGAAGCCACAGGCAGCGATCCCACGTCCACATTGGGACGGATTGTGAATTCAGAGCTGAATAAGGATTCCAAAGAGGGGACACCGGCATGGGGGCCGTTAAGTGCTGGGAGAGTTCGGATACGATGTTCCCTCCCAAAGCCCACGTGACGGAGGAACTCTGAAAGGAAGGACTCAAGGTTCCAAGGGGCACGACGGTGAACCCGAAGTCAACAACACAGCCAAACGTGGCTACACAGGACTCTAAGTAGAAAGGGAGGTTGCCCCCAAGAGTCTCTCAAGGGACCTATCGGGCCGGGGAGAAGGTCCCAAGCCACGCCCACCTTGGATGGGAAAAGCAACCTGGGTGGTGGTGACAGAGCTCTTTGGAATCCAACCCAGTCTCTGAGGACCGTGTGACACCCCCTCCCCCCGTCCCCACCCCCACCCCGATACCCAAGAGATCCAGGGCTAGACTTACCCTGGGATCTTCTTCATCGGGCGGGGGAGCCCTTGGCCCAACTGGGGCCCTCCGCTGCTTCTGGAGGGTCTGGGCTCTCACCAGTCTCTTGGCCCAAGATTTGGGGTCCCGACGTGCCATCATCTTCGTCGCCTGGGGGTTTTGTGACCGCCTTTTTCAGGGGTTGACTGTTGGGTCACCTGAAACACACACAAACACACACATGTCGATGGTTAAGCACATTGGATATTCACACACCCACAGGAAGCCACCTGCTAACTCCCTGCCGGTGTGGTCATGAGGAGACCTCACCACCAGTCGGTCAAATCTGTAGAACACAATGTGCTGTGTGCATCCTCGGATACTGTGTGTTCCTCTGCCATGACTACCTAGTCCAAGAGTAAACCGCACCTGCCACAGGGCCCGTGGCCTAGGTATGGGGAGTTGAGCTTTCAACCCCAAACAAGCAACTGATTCTGGAGACTGGACTTAGGTCTCTCACGATTCACTCCGGTAGAAGACACGGTGATTCTATCTCCCTTGACGGACAGAATGATCGAAGACACAGGGCATGGCTTGCGCCACCCTTTGGCAGGTCTGTTTGAAGTCAGGGATAAGGGATGCTTCCTGTGACAACTTGAATCGCTACTCTGGCCATTTCATTAGGCAACTTCCAAACACAAATTCATAGAGAGAAGTTACCTTCCTCTCTACCACACTAGCAGGTGATGGTCTTTCCTGTTCTACCTTTTGGCTTTAGCTCCAGCCCCTCTTTACTTATTTATTTTTTCTGGTATTTTACGCATACCACACGAATTCATCTGAACAAACGGGGAACAAGTGCCACATCGCATCGACGTCTTACACGGCTGAAGGGCAAACCACCCTTTTTTCCAAAGTCCTTTTTCCATTTACCCACCAATTCAGCATGCTGCAGTACATTTCTTTTCGCATTCCCATCTTGGTCTTATCCCACATGTGGAGACGGATATGTTTTCTCGTTTTCTGTTGCAAGAATTACTAGTAACGAGAACACATCCTTCCCCACCAGCAAGCCCCAGTGTGATCGGTTTCTTTCGGCCTCCTGTGTCTCTTCCCCCCACCCCCACACCCCTCAGGGATTGCGTGAAAAAAACAATAGTTCAGTGAAACTAACCTGAAATTACGCGTCTACTTGCTTTCCCCGGCTGGCGCTGAGATGGGCAGGTGCTGGAGCAGCCCCGCTGGAAGCGATGCAGCATCCAGGACGACGGAGGAAGGGGCGGAGAGGGACCTCTGCTTTCCAGGCTGCCTTTTATACTGCCTCTGGTCACCTGACATGGAACGTACCCTAACCTAATCAGTTACCTGTACCTTAATTGCAATTAACTTAATCCAATTACGTGACCTGGAAAGGTCTATCTGCACAGCCCACTCTAACATCATGTCCACTGCTGACAGACATTCTAAAACCTACGTGTACAGCTGCAAGCTTTGAAGAATAGATGCTCCCCGTCAGACATGTAACACTGGTGCCTGTACCCCTGTCTTCTTTTCCATCTTTTTGTTTTGTTTTGTTTTGTTTTGTTTTTAAAAAATGTGGTAAAATAGACACCTTTTAATTGGACCACATTTAGTCTATCTCGACGTGGGCCTCAGTGTCATCAAGGAGATTCTCCTTGACGTGCAGTCACGGCCATGATCCATCTTCAGAGCTTCTCTTTCTTCCCCAAGGTAAGTCTGTCAGCAGAGAACCCTGACCGCACCCTCATGTGTTTTCTCCTCCAGGAGGCGCTTGGAAACCACCGTGAATTGGACCGCACTGGGAAACACAGATGAGGAAAGTCAACAACGCTTTGTCCTTCAGTGCCTGGCTCCTTTTTCAGCTCGTCTTGCGACTCCAGGCATTATGCCTGAAAAGTGTCCCGGACGCCTGTGAGGCTCTAATTCCCTGGGTCCCATTGCCATGTCTCTGGATTTGCGAAGATCCACCGCACCTTCTGTGGAACTCCCGTGTCGGTGAACTTTTGTGCCACGGCCCCTAATTCTGCCCATGGTCATCTGCAGCTGCACGACTTAGGGTCCATGTTCCTTGGACGGGAAGAGACAGGCAGGAGTCGGAATGATGAACCAGCACACTGGGGCATTTTCTCACGTAGCCCAAGTGACCCCATGGTGTTCTTGAGCTTTGGAACCAGTCGCGTCCCCTTTGACACTGCACCCGGCTCCCAGTCTCTCAATCGTGTTGGCCCTCCGGCGATCTCCCGTTGGATGAATTGCTCCTGCTGAAACTCGAGTCCCCTTTGATTTGCGCTTCATTAATTATTCATGATTCAGGTGGGAAGGCCTGCTGACGACCCCCTGTGGCCGTTCTCTGAGCTTTCCTGTCACATCGTTTCCTTCCACGCTCTTTGGTTCCTTATGGTCCTGCTCCTTCTGCTGTCAGAGGAGCAGAGAGTTGATCTTATTGATTCTGGATACGGATACTTTCCAGGTGATCTGGATAATCCAGATAACGACCCTCAACAGCGGCGGAAAGGGAGCAGCCATTTGGTGTGTCTCAGAAAATCCCGCTCAGTTCCGAGGCCCCCTAGATGTGGAATCCTGCTCAGAGTTGTTCCCAGGTCAGAGAATGGAGAGAGCCTGTGAATGATGGGATCTCCCTGCCTAGATCTTTCAGTGAGTCTCTACCTCAGCTACTCTTAGGATCAGGGGGAGAACCACGGTGTCAGACATCCGGAAAGAAGACGGGATGAATGTTTTACCTCTGAAGTACATCCCAAATGTGGGAGTTGACTTCAGCTTTGCTGGGGTCTATTTGGCCAGGGAAACTCTGCCTGGTTCATTCGCACATCCGGAAGCCACTTCACGGGGGGCCGTCGCAACTGGAACCACACACTTGGCATCGGCGGTTGAGCCAAATGGGGACTCGTGGTGCAAGCAACGCTCCCCACGTGTTAGCGTGGGTGAGATTCGGTTGGCGGAATTTTACTAGGTGCGTGTTAGTAGAGTGGGGCTGAGGTTTTCTTGCTCCTGTGGTTGTATACGAAGTCAAAGGTCCTGCCCAGCCCTGCGGTCCCCTCAGTCAACTCTGTTTCGGAGACATAACGATTTGGATTGCCAACAAGTCAAGAAATGTTCAAGCCCTTGGATGTAGGGTAAAGAAAGGGAGATCAGACTGTCACTGTGTCTATGTAGAAGGGAAGACATAAGAGACTCCATTTTGAAAAAGACCTGTACTTTAAACAATTGCTTTGCTGAGATGTTGATCATTTGTAGCTTTGCCGCGGCCCCTTTGACCCAACTTGGAGCTCACAAAAACCTGTGTTGTATAACATCGAGGCTTAAGGGATCTAGGGCTGTGCAGGGCGTGCCTTGTTAACCAAATGTTTACGAGCAGTATACTTGGTAAAAGTCATTGCCATTCTCTAGTCTCAATAAACCAGGGGCACAATGCACCGTGGAAAGCCACAGGGACCTCTGCCCTTGAAAGCAGGGTATTGTCCAAGGTTTCTCCCCATGTGACAGTCTGAAATATGGCCTCGTGGGATGGGAAAGACCTGACTGTCCCCCAGCCTGACACCCGTAATGGGTCTGTGCTGAGGTGGATTAGTCAAAGAGGAAAGCCTCTTGCAGTTGAGATGCAGGAAGGCCACTGTCTCCTGCTTGCCCCTGGGAACTGAATGTCTCGGTGTAAAGTCCGATCGTACATTTGTTCAACTCTGAGCTCGGAGAAAAGCTGCCCTGTGGCGGGAGGCGAGACGTGTTGGCAGTAATGCTGCCTTGTTATTCTTTACTCCGCTGAGATGTTTGGGTGGAGAGAAACATAAATCTGGCCTACGTGCATGTCCAGGCATAGTACCTTCCCTTGAACTTAGTCATGATATAGATTCTTTGGCTCACGTGTGTGTTTTTTTTTTGTTTGTTTTTTGTTTTGTTGTTGTTGACCTTCTCCTTATTATCACCCTGCTCTCCTACTACATTCCTTTTTGCTGAAATAATGAAAATCATAATCAATAAAAACTGAGGGAACTCAGAGGCCGGTGCCGGTGCAGGTCCTTGGTGTGCTGAGTGCCGGTCCCCTGGACCCACTGTTGTCTCCCTATACTTTGTCTCTGTGTCTTATTTCTTCTCTCCGTCTCTCATCCCACCCGACTAGAAACACCCACAGGTGTGGAGGGGCAGGCCACCCCTTCACTCGGAAAATCAGTTAAACACAAACACGGAATGAGAGTCAAAAGACAATATGTCATCTTTTTGAGAATTTTATTCACTTCAAAACCAATTAAACACACACATGTACAAAGGCATTCCACAGCCCAGTTTTTGAGGCTGAGGAAAGACCCCGAGAGCGCTCTGCACAGCACGCTTCCCAGCGTCCGAAACACTGCTCTCAGGGCGGGGCACAGCGGAAGGGCTGCACCTCTCAGGGTTCCCTAACTTTTCCCTTATTCAGTCATCTAGAGAGCAAATACACAGTAATTCCCCAGTTTCCTATTGACGTCCCAGCGGAAGTCTGACTCCTGCGCGTCACGCAGTTTCTGAGGCAACGAATCTCTGGCACGGAAGCTTTTCCTGGCGCGTTTCCGGAGAACCACGCGAACTACAACGTCCCTCACCAGAATTCAATGAGGCAGAGTCCCTGCATCTGCTCCCTGCCTGGCCTGGGCTCCCACATCCACAGAAGCGCCACAGCCGGGGAGCTTCGGAGTCACCGCACAGAGTCTGCTCTCTGCTCTGCACTCCTCAGTCCCACAGTCCCCTCCAAGTCACGGGAGCTGGAGGCCAAGGAGCCCCTGCCACCTGCAGTCTCACTCCAGGTCAGAATCGCTGTCCTCTGAGGAGGAGGAAACCTGAAGGTCCTCATAGAGGACGCTCGGTGGGACACGAACACGGGGACCCTCAGACTTCTCTGACACATGAGGGCTCTGAGCGAGGAAGGCTCCCGGCTTCTCAGGAGAGTGAAATGAGGGGGCCGCCAGGAGGCTGGAGCTCCAGCGTCCGTTTTCCAGTCTCCGGAAGAGCACTGTGAGAGGCTGGGCCCCATCATGGCTGGCCGCTGGGTGATGGGACATGGTGCAGGCCTGGGCAGTAGGCAGGCAAGGTCTGCTGTGCGGAGGCTGCCGGTCGACGCTGGGCACCTGGGCGGGTGTCCTCCTGCCCATCTGGGGCGACGTACTTGGTCCAAGTTCGGTTGCGGCTGGCGGAGGTTGGAGATTCTCCGGGGCCCCCAGCTCACCTCCCTGGATGGCGCTTTCGGGGATCTGGAAGGGACCCAGTCTCGGTTTCTTGGGGAAGTTCAGGCAAGCCTGAATCCGAGCCTGGGCAGGTCTCTTGGCTCCTGGCCCGAAGCTGAGATTGGAGCCTAGGCCCAAGCTGTGTGTGGCGGCTGGCGGGCAGGGCTGTGAGGTCACCGCAGGACGTTTGTCCTGTGCCTGGGGTCTGATGGCCTGGAGCAGGCCGTGGGTTTTGGAGGCAGCCTGGGGAACTTCTCGGCAGCCACCCTCAGGGCTGCTGTGTGTCGGCTTCACCACGAGGAGAGGCTCGGGGCCCTGCTGCCTGACTGCAGGCTGAGGGATGTCGGCCGCAGCCCCTGTCTGTCTTTCCTTTGGTCCAAGACTTGAGGAGGAGCTCAGACTGGCTTTTCTGAGGGGAGACGGCGAAGCCAAGACGGAGCCCCTGTCAGACGTTTCGGTAGCTGAGCGATCAGCGAGGACAGGGCCCAGGCGCGGCCTCTTACTGGTTGTGTGGACCGGCATTGGCCCGCTTGCAACCTGAAAGAGAGGAAACAACACAGGTTAGAAGTTCCTCCGCATGGAGCCAACGTGAAAATCAAGCACATCCAAAGACAAGGTGCACACGCCATGAAATTCTTAGTACAGTATCGACAGGCGGTCCTTGGAAGTAGGGACAGACCCTCCACTTGAGTGCTGATCAGGACAAGACACATGAAAGATGCGCTCTCGAGCTATGTGTAGCTGATCTAAGCACACCATTGTTCAAAAGATCGCGTCTTGGGCATTAACTGGATCAAAGCGCCTCCACTCAGCCTTCCATGAAGTGGAACGGACTGAGGCCCTTCCGAAGGCAGGTTGGTGGCTCAAGGGTACTCAGGACGTCTTCTCTGAACACATGCATGTTCCTGGGTTTAGCCTTCTCCACGTTTGGGGCCTCTGAGGGACTAATTTCCTCATGCCGCTAGGAACATGTTGTTGGCAGGCTTGCCATAATTGGACAGAAAGAAAGCAACAGGAAATACGGCATCTTCAGATGCCTTCGCCTGGAATCAAATTGACCTGGAAGGATCGTGGAGTCCCTGACCCCAAGAAGGCAAGAAAGAGGGGTTCCCCGATTTCCTCCCGCAGACGGGAAGCTGAAAGGAAATCAACCAGGGTGACCTAGAGGAGAAAAGGACCAGGGGCCCGGGGTGACACTCACCCTCAGATAATCAGAAGATTCCGTGGATCCTTTTCGATTCGGCAGCGGCTTCTCTGGAGGTTTCCCAGAAAATATGTGGAGGAGAGCCTTCCTCTGCGGGTCTTGTTGCCTGCAGAACAGAAAAAGGTCAGGCCGTGCCCCCTGGTTTTCCCCAGGAGACAGGGAGAACCCTGTGTGGGGCCCAGCCCCGTTCCGTGTTTTGTGATACAGAAATGGACATCTGGTGCCCTTTCCGCCTCTGCACCTTCCCTCACGTGCCAACCTTCCCGTCCCCCAGGTGGCCCTCTAGGCTTCCCAACTAAGGACTGTGATTTGGATTCCATCGCTTTTCCCCCTGTCGTGGGGAACCTGCACGAAGCGCCCCCGCCTCTCCCCGTCCCTGAATCTCCCAGAGCCAAAGGAGCTCCTGGGTGTGGAACCCCGGAGGACACGGAGCTCCGGCCTATTTCTCTGCAGCGTTCCTTCCCTGGCCCGGAGACGGAAAGGCACACGGTGTGCAGGTGCAGAGACACCATGTCCTTAGGAGGCAGTACCCTAAGAGTGGTGAAAACCCCTCCCACTGCTCACCTTGGTCTCTCTTCCTTCTCTCCCTTATCCTTGTTCAAGGGCCCCGGGTTGGCTTCAACCTGGGGCTTCCATGGTTTCAGGTTTTCCTTCCCTTCCTTTTTCCCCAAGGTCGCTGGAACCAGGGCTGCCTTCCAGCACTTCATGGGGCACCTGGTACTTCTGGCCGTGTGGCCAAAGGCCCCGCAGTTTTTGCACTTGAGCTGTGGGTGGAAAGGAAGTGATGTCGGTGAGTGAGCTGAAGCCACAGGCAGCGATCCCACGTCCACATTGGGACGGATTGTGAATTCAGAGCTGAATAAGGATTCCAAAGAGGGGACACCGGCATGGGGGCCGTTAAGTGCTGGGAGAGTTCGGATACGATGTTCCCTCCCAAAGCCCACGTGACGGAGGAACTCTGAAAGGAAGGACTCAAGGTTCCAAGGGGCACGACGGTGAACCCGAAGTCAACAACACAGCCAAACGTGGCTACACAGGACTCTAAGTAGAAAGGGAGGTTGCCCCCAAGAGTCTCTCAAGGGACCTATCGGGCCGGGGAGAAGGTCCCAAGCCACGCCCACCTTGGATGGGAAAAGCAACCTGGGTGGTGGTGACAGAGCTCTTTGGAATCCAACCCAGTCTCTGAGGACCGTGTGACACCCCCTCCCCCCGTCCCCACCCCCACCCCGATACCCAAGAGATCCAGGGCTAGACTTACCCTGGGATCTTCTTCATCGGGCGGGGGAGCCCTTGGCCCAACTGGGGCCCTCCGCTGCTTCTGGAGGGTCTGGGCTCTCACCAGTCTCTTGGCCCAAGATTTGGGGTCCCGACGTGCCATCATCTTCGTCGCCTGGGGGTTTTGTGACCGCCTTTTTCAGGGGTTGACTGTTGGGTCACCTGAAACACACACAAACACACACATGTCGATGGTTAAGCACATTGGATATTCACACACCCACAGGAAGCCACCTGCTAACTCCCTGCCGGTGTGGTCATGAGGAGACCTCACCACCAGTCGGTCAAATCTGTAGAACACAATGTGCTGTGTGCATCCTCGGATACTGTGTGTTCCTCTGCCATGACTACCTAGTCCAAGAGTAAACCGCACCTGCCACAGGGCCCGTGGCCTAGGTATGGGGAGTTGAGCTTTCAACCCCAAACAAGCAACTGATTCTGGAGACTGGACTTAGGTCTCTCACGATTCACTCCGGTAGAAGACACGGTGATTCTATCTCCCTTGACGGACAGAATGATCGAAGACACAGGGCATGGCTTGCGCCACCCTTTGGCAGGTCTGTTTGAAGTCAGGGATAAGGGATGCTTCCTGTGACAACTTGAATCGCTACTCTGGCCATTTCATTAGGCAACTTCCAAACACAAATTCATAGAGAGAAGTTACCTTCCTCTCTACCACACTAGCAGGTGATGGTCTTTCCTGTTCTACCTTTTGGCTTTAGCTCCAGCCCCTCTTTACTTATTTATTTTTTCTGGTATTTTACGCATACCACACGAATTCATCTGAACAAACGGGGAACAAGTGCCACATCGCATCGACGTCTTACACGGCTGAAGGGCAAACCACCCTTTTTTCCAAAGTCCTTTTTCCATTTACCCACCAATTCAGCATGCTGCAGTACATTTCTTTTCGCATTCCCATCTTGGTCTTATCCCACATGTGGAGACGGATATGTTTTCTCGTTTTCTGTTGCAAGAATTACTAGTAACGAGAACACATCCTTCCCCACCAGCAAGCCCCAGTGTGATCGGTTTCTTTCGGCCTCCTGTGTCTCTTCCCCCCACCCCCACACCCCTCAGGGATTGCGTGAAAAAAACAATAGTTCAGTGAAACTAACCTGAAATTACGCGTCTACTTGCTTTCCCCGGCTGGCGCTGAGATGGGCAGGTGCTGGAGCAGCCCCGCTGGAAGCGATGCAGCATCCAGGACGACGGAGGAAGGGGCGGAGAGGGACCTCTGCTTTCCAGGCTGCCTTTTATACTGCCTCTGGTCACCTGACATGGAACGTACCCTAACCTAATCAGTTACCTGTACCTTAATTGCAATTAACTTAATCCAATTACGTGACCTGGAAAGGTCTATCTGCACAGCCCACTCTAACATCATGTCCACTGCTGACAGACATTCTAAAACCTACGTGTACAGCTGCAAGCTTTGAAGAATAGATGCTCCCCGTCAGACATGTAACACTGGTGCCTGTACCCCTGTCTTCTTTTCCATCTTTTTGTTTTGTTTTGTTTTGTTTTGTTTTTAAAAAATGTGGTAAAATAGACACCTTTTAATTGGACCACATTTAGTCTATCTCGACGTGGGCCTCAGTGTCATCAAGGAGATTCTCCTTGACGTGCAGTCACGGCCATGATCCATCTTCAGAGCTTCTCTTTCTTCCCCAAGGTAAGTCTGTCAGCAGAGAACCCTGACCGCACCCTCATGTGTTTTCTCCTCCAGGAGGCGCTTGGAAACCACCGTGAATTGGACCGCACTGGGAAACACAGATGAGGAAAGTCAACAACGCTTTGTCCTTCAGTGCCTGGCTCCTTTTTCAGCTCGTCTTGCGACTCCAGGCATTATGCCTGAAAAGTGTCCCGGACGCCTGTGAGGCTCTAATTCCCTGGGTCCCATTGCCATGTCTCTGGATTTGCGAAGATCCACCGCACCTTCTGTGGAACTCCCGTGTCGGTGAACTTTTGTGCCACGGCCCCTAATTCTGCCCATGGTCATCTGCAGCTGCACGACTTAGGGTCCATGTTCCTTGGACGGGAAGAGACAGGCAGGAGTCGGAATGATGAACCAGCACACTGGGGCATTTTCTCACGTAGCCCAAGTGACCCCATGGTGTTCTTGAGCTTTGGAACCAGTCGCGTCCCCTTTGACACTGCACCCGGCTCCCAGTCTCTCAATCGTGTTGGCCCTCCGGCGATCTCCCGTTGGATGAATTGCTCCTGCTGAAACTCGAGTCCCCTTTGATTTGCGCTTCATTAATTATTCATGATTCAGGTTGGAAGGCCTGCTGACGACCCCCTGTGGCCGTTCTCTGAGCTTTCCTGTCACATCGTTTCCTTCCACGCTCTTTGGTTCCTTATGGTCCTGCTCCTTCTGCTGTCAGAGGAGCAGAGAGTTGATCTTATTGATTCTGGATACGGATACTTTCTAGGTGATCTGGATAATCCAGATAACGACCCTCAACAGCGGCGGAAAGGGAGCAGCCATTTGGTGTGTCTCAGAAAATCCCGCTCAGTTCCGAGGCCCCCTAGATGTGGAATCCTGCTCAGAGTTGTTCCCAGGTCAGAGAATGGAGAGAGCCTGTGAATGATGGGATCTCCCTGCCTAGATCTTTCAGTGAGTCTCTACCTCAGCTACTCTTAGGATCAGGGGGAGAACCACGGTGTCAGACATCCGGAAAGAAGACGGGATGAATGTTTTACCTCTGAAGTACATCCCAAATGTGGGAGTTGACTTCAGCTTTGCTGGGGTCTATTTGGCCAGTGAAACTCTGCCTGGTTCATTCGCACATCCGGAAGCCACTTCACGGGGGGCCGTCGCAACTGGAACCACACACTTGGCATCGGCGGTTGAGCCAAATGGGGACTCGTGGTGCAAGCAACGCTCCCCACGTGTTAGCGTGGGTGAGATTCGGTTGGCGGAATTTTACTAGGTGCGTGTTAGTAGAGTGGGGCTGAGGTTTTCTTGCTCCTGTGGTTGTATACGAAGTCAAAGGTCCTGCCCAGCCCTGCGGTCCCCTCAGTCAACTCTGTTTCGGAGACATAACGATTTGGATTGCCAACAAGTCAAGAAATGTTCAAGCCCTTGGATGTAGGGTAAAGAAAGGGAGATCAGACTGTCACTGTGTCTATGTAGAAGGGAAGACATAAGAGACTCCATTTTGAAAAAGACCTGTACTTTAAACAATTGCTTTGCTGAGATGTTGATCATTTGTAGCTTTGCCGCGGCCCCTTTGACCCAACTTGGAGCTCACAAAAACCTGTGTTGTATAACATCGAGGCTTAAGGGATCTAGGGCTGTGCAGGGCGTGCCTTGTTAACCAAATGTTTACGAGCAGTATACTTGGTAAAAGTCATTGCCATTCTCTAGTCTCAATAAACCAGGGGCACAATGCACCGTGGAAAGCCACAGGGACCTCTGCCCTTGAAAGCAGGGTATTGTCCAAGGTTTCTCCCCATGTGACAGTCTGAAATATGGCCTCGTGGGATGGGAAAGACCTGACTGTCCCCCAGCCTGACACCCGTAATGGGTCTGTGCTGAGGTGGATTAGTCAAAGAGGAAAGCCTCTTGCAGTTGAGATGCAGGAAGGCCACTGTCTCCTGCTTGCCCCTGGGAACTGAATGTCTCGGTGTAAAGCCCGATCGTACATTTGTTCAACTCTGAGCTCGGAGAAAAGCTGCCCTGTGGCGGGAGGCGAGACGTGTTGGCAGTAATGCTGCCTTGTTATTCTTTACTCCGCTGAGATGTTTGGGTGGAGAGAAACATAAATCTGGCCTACGTGCATGTCCAGGCATAGTACCTTCCCTTGAACTTAGTCATGATATAGATTCTTTGGCTCACGTGTGTGTTTTTTTTTTGTTTGTTTTTTGTTTTGTTGTTGTTGACCTTCTCCTTATTATCACCCTGCTCTCCTACTACATTCCTTTTTGCTGAAATAATGAAAATCATAATCAATAAAAACTGAGGGAACTCAGAGGCCGGTGCCGGTGCAGGTCCTTGGTGTGCTGAGTGCCGGTCCCCTGGACCCACTGTTGTCTCCCTATACTTTGTCTCTGTGTCTTATTTCTTCTCTCCGTCTCTCATCCCACCCGACTAGAAACACCCACAGGTGTGGAGGGGCAGGCCACCCCTTCACTCGGAAAATCAGTTAAACACAAACACGGAATGAGAGTCAAAAGACAATATGTCATCTTTTTGAGAATTTTATTCACTTCAAAACCAATTAAACACACACATGTACAAAGGCATTCCACAGCCCAGTTTTCGAGGCTGAGGAAAGACCCCGAGAGCGCTCTGCACAGCACGCTTCCCAGCGTCCGAAACACTGCTCTCAGGGCGGGGCACAGCGGAAGGGCTGCACCTCTCAGGGTTCCCTAACTTTTCCCTTATTCAGTCATCTAGAGAGCAAATACACAGTAATTCCCCAGTTTCCTATTGACGTCCCAGCGGAAGTCTGACTCCTGCGCGTCACGCAGTTTCTGAGGCAACGAATCTCTGGCACGGAAGCTTTTCCTGGCGCGTTTCCGGAGAACCACGCGAACTACAACGTCCCTCACCAGAATTCAATGAGGCAGAGTCCCTGCATCTGCTCCCTGCCTGGCCTGGGCTCCCACATCCACAGAAGCGCCACAGCCGGGGAGCTTCGGAGTCACCGCACAGAGTCTGCTCTCTGCTCTGCACTCCTCAGTCCCACAGTCCCCTCCAAGTCACGGGAGCTGGAGGCCAAGGAGCCCCTGCCACCTGCAGTCTCACTCCAGGTCAGAATCGCTGTCCTCTGAGGAGGAGGAAACCTGAAGGTCCTCATAGAGGACGCTCGGTGGGACACGAACACGGGGACCCTCAGACTTCTCTGACACATGAGGGCTCTGAGCGAGGAAGGCTCCCGGCTTCTCAGGAGAGTGAAATGAGGGGGCCGCCAGGAGGCTGGAGCTCCAGCGTCCGTTTTCCAGTCTCCGGAAGAGCACTGTGAGAGGCTGGGCCCCATCATGGCTGGCCGCTGGGTGATGGGACATGGTGCAGGCCTGGGCAGTAGGCAGGCAAGGTCTGCTGTGCGGAGGCTGCCGGTCGACGCTGGGCACCTGGGCGGGTGTCCTCCTGCCCATCTGGGGCGACGTACTTGGTCCAAGTTCGGTTGCGGCTGGCGGAGGTTGGAGATTCTCCGGGGCCCCCAGCTCACCTCCCTGGATGGCGCTTTCGGGGATCTGGAAGGGACCCAGTCTCGGTTTCTTGGGGAAGTTCAGGCAAGCCTGAATCCGAGCCTGGGCAGGTCTCTTGGCTCCTGGCCCGAAGCTGAGATTGGAGCCTAGGCCCAAGCTGTGTGTGGCGGCTGGCGGGCAGGGCTGTGAGGTCACCGCAGGACGTTTGTCCTGTGCCTGGGGTCTGATGGCCTGGAGCAGGCCGTGGGTTTTGGAGGCAGCCTGGGGAACTTCTCGGCAGCCACCCTCAGGGCTGCTGTGTGTCGGCTTCACCACGAGGAGAGGCTCGGGGCCCTGCTGCCTGACTGCAGGCTGAGGGATGTCGGCCGCAGCCCCTGTCTGTCTTTCCTTTGGTCCAAGACTTGAGGAGGAGCTCAGACTGGCTTTTCTGAGGGGAGACGGCGAAGCCAAGACGGAGCCCCTGTCAGACGTTTCGGTAGCTGAGCGATCAGCGAGGACAGGGCCCAGGCGCGGCCTCTTACTGGTTGTGTGGACCGGCATTGGCCCGCTTGCAACCTGAAAGAGAGGAAACAACACAGGTTAGAAGTTCCTCCGCATGGAGCCAACGTGAAAATCAAGCACATCCAAAGACAAGGTGCACACGCCATGAAATTCTTAGTACAGTATCGACAGGCGGTCCTTGGAAGTAGGGACAGACCCTCCACTTGAGTGCTGATCAGGACAAGACACATGAAAGATGCGCTCTCGAGCTATGTGTAGCTGATCTAAGCACACCATTGTTCAAAAGATCGCGTCTTGGGCATTAACTGGATCAAAGCGCCTCCACTCAGCCTTCCATGAAGTGGAACGGACTGAGGCCCTTCCGAAGGCAGGTTGGTGGCTCAAGGGTACTCAGGACGTCTTCTCTGAACACATGCATGTTCCTGGGTTTAGCCTTCTCCACGTTTGGGGCCTCTGAGGGACTAATTTCCTCATGCCGCTAGGAACATGTTGTTGGCAGGCTTGCCATAATTGGACAGAAAGAAAGCAACAGGAAATACGGCATCTTCAGATGCCTTCGCCTGGAATCAAATTGACCTGGAAGGATCGTGGAGTCCCTGACCCCAAGAAGGCAAGAAAGAGGGGTTCCCCGATTTCCTCCCGCAGACGGGAAGCTGAAAGGAAATCAACCAGGGTGACCTAGAGGAGAAAAGGACCAGGGGCCCGGGGTGACACTCACCCTCAGATAATCAGAAGATTCCGTGGATCCTTTTCGATTCGGCAGCGGCTTCTCTGGAGGTTTCCCAGAAAATATGTGGAGGAGAGCCTTCCTCTGCGGGTCTTGTTGCCTGCAGAACAGAAAAAGGTCAGGCCGTGCCCCCTGGTTTTCCCCAGGAGACAGGGAGAACCCTGTGTGGGGCCCAGCCCCGTTCCGTGTTTTGTGATACAGAAATGGACATCTGGTGCCCTTTCCGCCTCTGCACCTTCCCTCACGTGCCAACCTTCCCGTCCCCCAGGTGGCCCTCTAGGCTTCCCAACTAAGGACTGTGATTTGGATTCCATCGCTTTTCCCCCTGTCGTGGGGAACCTGCACGAAGCGCCCCCGCCTCTCCCCGTCCCTGAATCTCCCAGAGCCAAAGGAGCTCCTGGGTGTGGAACCCCGGAGGACACGGAGCTCCGGCCTATTTCTCTGCAGCGTTCCTTCCCTGGCCCGGAGACGGAAAGGCACACGGTGTGCAGGTGCAGAGACACCATGTCCTTAGGAGGCAGTACCCTAAGAGTGGTGAAAACCCCTCCCACTGCTCACCTTGGTCTCTCTTCCTTCTCTCCCTTATCCTTGTTCAAGGGCCCCGGGTTGGCTTCAACCTGGGGCTTCCATGGTTTCAGGTTTTCCTTCCCTTCCTTTTTCCCCAAGGTCGCTGGAACCAGGGCTGCCTTCCAGCACTTCATGGGGCACCTGGTACTTCTGGCCGTGTGGCCAAAGGCCCCGCAGTTTTTGCACTTGAGCTGTGGGTGGAAAGGAAGTGATGTCGGTGAGTGAGCTGAAGCCACAGGCAGCGATCCCACGTCCACATTGGGACGGATTGTGAATTCAGAGCTGAATAAGGATTCCAAAGAGGGGACACCGGCATGGGGGCCGTTAAGTGCTGGGAGAGTTCGGATACGATGTTCCCTCCCAAAGCCCACGTGACGGAGGAACTCTGAAAGGAAGGACTCAAGGTTCCAAGGGGCACGACGGTGAACCCGAAGTCAACAACACAGCCAAACGTGGCTACACAGGACTCTAAGTAGAAAGGGAGGTTGCCCCCAAGAGTCTCTCAAGGGACCTATCGGGCCGGGGAGAAGGTCCCAAGCCACGCCCACCTTGGATGGGAAAAGCAACCTGGGTGGTGGTGACAGAGCTCTTTGGAATCCAACCCAGTCTCTGAGGACCGTGTGACACCCCCTCCCCCCGTCCCCACCCCCACCCCGATACCCAAGAGATCCAGGGCTAGACTTACCCTGGGATCTTCTTCATCGGGCGGGGGAGCCCTTGGCCCAACTGGGGCCCTCCGCTGCTTCTGGAGGGTCTGGGCTCTCACCAGTCTCTTGGCCCAAGATTTGGGGTCCCGACGTGCCATCATCTTCGTCGCCTGGGGGTTTTGTGACCGCCTTTTTCAGGGGTTGACTGTTGGGTCACCTGAAACACACACAAACACACACATGTCGATGGTTAAGCACATTGGATATTCACACACCCACAGGAAGCCACCTGCTAACTCCCTGCCGGTGTGGTCATGAGGAGACCTCACCACCAGTCGGTCAAATCTGTAGAACACAATGTGCTGTGTGCATCCTCGGATACTGTGTGTTCCTCTGCCATGACTACCTAGTCCAAGAGTAAACCGCACCTGCCACAGGGCCCGTGGCCTAGGTATGGGGAGTTGAGCTTTCAACCCCAAACAAGCAACTGATTCTGGAGACTGGACTTAGGTCTCTCACGATTCACTCCGGTAGAAGACACGGTGATTCTATCTCCCTTGACGGACAGAATGATCGAAGACACAGGGCATGGCTTGCGCCACCCTTTGGCAGGTCTGTTTGAAGTCAGGGATAAGGGATGCTTCCTGTGACAACTTGAATCGCTACTCTGGCCATTTCATTAGGCAACTTCCAAACACAAATTCATAGAGAGAAGTTACCTTCCTCTCTACCACACTAGCAGGTGATGGTCTTTCCTGTTCTACCTTTTGGCTTTAGCTCCAGCCCCTCTTTACTTATTTATTTTTTCTGGTATTTTACGCATACCACACGAATTCATCTGAACAAACGGGGAACAAGTGCCACATCGCATCGACGTCTTACACGGCTGAAGGGCAAACCACCCTTTTTTCCAAAGTCCTTTTTCCATTTACCCACCAATTCAGCATGCTGCAGTACATTTCTTTTCGCATTCCCATCTTGGTCTTATCCCACATGTGGAGACGGATATGTTTTCTCGTTTTCTGTTGCAAGAATTACTAGTAACGAGAACACATCCTTCCCCACCAGCAAGCCCCAGTGTGATCGGTTTCTTTCGGCCTCCTGTGTCTCTTCCCCCCACCCCCACACCCCTCAGGGATTGCGTGAAAAAAACAATAGTTCAGTGAAACTAACCTGAAATTACGCGTCTACTTGCTTTCCCCGGCTGGCGCTGAGATGGGCAGGTGCTGGAGCAGCCCCGCTGGAAGCGATGCAGCATCCAGGACGACGGAGGAAGGGGCGGAGAGGGACCTCTGCTTTCCAGGCTGCCTTTTATACTGCCTCTGGTCACCTGACATGGAACGTACCCTAACCTAATCAGTTACCTGTACCTTAACTGCAATTAACTTAATCCAATTACGTGACCTGGAAAGGTCTATCTGCACAGCCCACTCTAACATCATGTCCACTGCTGACAGACATTCTAAAACCTACGTGTACAGCTGCAAGCTTTGAAGAATAGATGCTCCCCGTCAGACATGTAACACTGGTGCCTGTACCCCTGTCTTCTTTTCCATCTTTTTGTTTTGTTTTGTTTTGTTTTGTTTTAAAAAATGTGGTAAAATAGACACCTTTTAATTGGACCACATTTAGTCTATCTCGACGTGGGCCTCAGTGTCATCAAGGAGATTCTCCTTGACGTGCAGTCACGGCCATGATCCATCTCCAGAGCTTCTCTTTCTTCCCCAAGGTAAGTCTGTCAGCAGAGAACCCTGACCGCACCCTCATGTGTTTTCTCCTCCAGGAGGCGCTTGGAAACCACCGTGAATTGGACCGCACTGGGAAACACAGATGAGGAAAGTCAACAACGCTTTGTCCTTCAGTGCCTGGCTCCTTTTTCAGCTCGTCTTGCGACTCCAGGCATTATGCCTGAAAAGTGTCCCGGACGCCTGTGAGGCTCTAATTCCCTGGGTCCCATTGCCATGTCTCTGGATTTGCGAAGATCCACCGCACCTTCTGTGGAACTCCCGTGTCGGTGAACTTTTGTGCCACGGCCCCTAATTCTGCCCATGGTCATCTGCAGCTGCACGACTTAGGGTCCATGTTTCTTGGACGGGAAGAGACAGGCAGGAGTCGGAATGATGAACCAGCACACTGGGGCATTTTCTCACGTAGCCCAAGTGACCCCATGGTGTTCTTGAGCTTTGGAACCAGTCGCGTCCCCTTTGACACTGCACCCGGCTCCCAGTCTCTCAATCGTGTTGGCCCTCCGGCGATCTCCCGTTGGATGAATTGCTCCTGCTGAAACTCGAGTCCCCTTTGATTTGCGCTTCATTAATTATTCATGATTCAGGTGGGAAGGCCTGCTGACGACCCCCTGTGGCCGTTCTCTGAGCTTTCCTGTCACATCGTTTCCTTCCACGCTCTTTGGTTCCTTATGGTCCTGCTCCTTCTGCTGTCAGAGGAGCAGAGAGTTGATCTTATTGATTCTGGATACAGATACTTTCTAGGTGATCTGGATAATCCAGATAACGACCCTCAACAGCGGCGGAAAGGGAGCAGCCATTTGGTGTGTCTCAGAAAATCCCGCTCAGTTCCGAGGCCCCCTAGATGTGGAATCCTGCTCAGAGTTGTTCCCAGGTCAGAGAATGGAGAGAGCCTGTGCATGATGGGATCTCCCTGCCTAGATCTTTCAGTGAGTCTCTACCTCAGCTACTCTTAGGATCAGGGGGAGAACCACGGTGTCAGACATCCGGAAAGAAGACGGGATGAATGTTTTACCTCTGAAGTACATCCCAAATGTGGGAGTTGACTTCAGCTTTGCTGGGGTCTATTTGGCCAGGGAAACTCTGCCTGGTTCATTCGCACATCCGGAAGCCACTTCACGGGGGGCCGTCGCAACTGGAACCACACACTTGGCATCGGCGGTTGAGCCAAATGGGGACTCGTGGTGCAAGCAACGCTCCCCACGTGTTAGCGTGGGTGAGATTCGGTTGGCGGAATTTTACTAGGTGCGTGTTAGTAGAGTGGGGCTGAGGTTTTCTTGCTCCTGTGGTTGTATACGAAGTCAAAGGTCCTGCCCAGCCCTGCGGTCCCCTCAGTCAACTCTGTTTCGGAGACATAACGATTTGGATTGCCAACAAGTCAAGAAATGTTCAAGCCCTTGGATGTAGGGTAAAGAAAGGGAGATCAGACTGTCACTGTGTCTATGTAGAAGGGGAAGACATAAGAGACTCCATTTTGAAAAAGACCTGTACTTTAAACAATTGCTTTGCTGAGATGTTGATCATTTGTAGCTTTGCCGCGGCCCCTTTGACCCAACTTGGAGCTCACAAAAACCTGTGTTGTATAACATCGAGGCTTAAGGGATCTAGGGCTGTGCAGGGCGTGCCTTGTTAACCAAATGTTTACGAGCAGTATACTTGGTAAAAGTCATTGCCATTCTCTAGTCTCAATAAACCAGGGGCACAATGCACCGTGGAAAGCCACAGGGACCTCTGCCCTTGAAAGCAGGGTATTGTCCAAGGTTTCTCCCCATGTGACAGTCTGAAATATGGCCTCGTGGGATGGGAAAGACCTGACTGTCCCCCAGCCTGACACCCGTAATGGGTCTGTGCTGAGGTGGATTAGTCAAAGAGGAAAGCCTCTTGCAGTTGAGATGCAGGAAGGCCACTGTCTCCTGCTTGCCCCTGGGAACTGAATGTCTCGGTGTAAAGCCCGATCGTACATTTGTTCAACTCTGAGCTCGGAGAAAAGCTGCCCTGTGGCGGGAGGCGAGACGTGTTGGCAGTAATGCTGCCTTGTTATTCTTTACTCCGCTGAGATGTTTGGGTGGAGAGAAACATAAATCTGGCCTACGTGCATGTCCAGGCATAGTACCTTCCCTTGAACTTAGTCATGATATAGATTCTTTGGCTCACGTGTGTGTTTTTTTTTTGTTTGTTTTTTGTTTTGTTGTTGTTGACCTTCTCCTTATTATCACCCTGCTCTCCTACTACATTCCTTTTTGCTGAAATAATGAAAATCATAATCAATAAAAACTGAGGGAACTCAGAGGCCGGTGCCGGTGCAGGTCCTTGGTGTGCTGAGTGCCGGTCCCCTGGACCCACTGTTGTCTCCCTATACTTTGTCTCTGTGTCTTATTTCTTCTCTCCGTCTCTCATCCCACCCGACTAGAAACACCCACAGGTGTGGAGGGGCAGGCCACCCCTTCACTCGGAAAATCAGTTAAACACAAACACGGAATGAGAGTCAAAAGACAATATGTCATCTTTTTGAGAATTTTATTCACTTCAAAACCAATTAAACACACACATGTACAAAGGCATTCCACAGCCCAGTTTTCGAGGCTGAGGAAAGACCCCGAGAGCGCTCTGCACAGCACGCTTCCCAGCGTCCGAAACACTGCTCTCAGGGCGGGGCACAGCGGAAGGGCTGCACCTCTCAGGGTTCCCTAACTTTTCCCTTATTCAGTCATCTAGAGAGCAAATACACAGTAATTCCCCAGTTTCCTATTGACGTCCCAGCGGAAGTCTGACTCCTGCGCGTCACGCAGTTTCTGAGGCAACGAATCTCTGGCACGGAAGCTTTTCCTGGCGCGTTTCCGGAGAACCACGCGAACTACAACGTCCCTCACCAGAATTCAATGAGGCAGAGTCCCTGCATCTGCTCCCTGCCTGGCCTGGGCTCCCACATCCACAGAAGCGCCACAGCCGGGGAGCTTCGGAGTCACCGCACAGAGTCTGCTCTCTGCTCTGCACTCCTCAGTCCCACAGTCCCCTCCAAGTCACGGGAGCTGGAGGCCAAGGAGCCCCTGCCACCTGCAGTCTCACTCCAGGTCAGAATCGCTGTCCTCTGAGGAGGAGGAAACCTGAAGGTCCTCATAGAGGACGCTCGGTGGGACACGAACACGGGGACCCTCAGACTTCTCTGACACATGAGGGCTCTGAGCGAGGAAGGCTCCCGGCTTCTCAGGAGAGTGAAATGAGGGGGCCGCCAGGAGGCTGGAGCTCCAGCGTCCGTTTTCCAGTCTCCGGAAGAGCACTGTGAGAGGCTGGGCCCCATCATGGCTGGCCGCTGGGTGATGGGACATGGTGCAGGCCTGGGCAGTAGGCAGGCAAGGTCTGCTGTGCGGAGGCTGCCGGTCGACGCTGGGCACCTGGGCGGGTGTCCTCCTGCCCATCTGGGGCGACGTACTTGGTCCAAGTTCGGTTGCGGCTGGCGGAGGTTGGAGATTCTCCGGGGCCCCCAGCTCACCTCCCTGGATGGCGCTTTCGGGGATCTGGAAGGGACCCAGCCTCGGTTTCTTGGGGAAGTTCAGGCAAGCCTGAATCCGAGCCTGGGCAGGTCTCTTGGCTCCTGGCCCGAAGCTGAGATTGGAGCCTAGGCCCAAGCTGTGTGTAGCGGCTGGCGGGCAGGGCTGTGAGGTCACCGCAGGACGTTTGTCCTGTGCCTGGGGTCTGATGGCCTGGAGCAGGCCGTGGGTTTTGGAGGCAGCCTGGGGAACTTCTCGGCAGCCACCCTCAGGGCTGCTGTGTGTCGGCTTCACCACGAGGAGAGGCTCGGGGCCCTGCTGCCTGACTGCAGGCTGAGGGATGTCGGCCGCAGCCCCTGTCTGTCTTTCCTTTGGTCCAAGACTTGAGGAGGAGCTCAGACTGGCTTTTCTGAGGGGAGACGGCGAAGCCAAGACGGAGCCCCTGTCAGACGTTTCGGTAGCTGAGCGATCAGCGAGGACAGGGCCCAGGCGCGGCCTCTTACTGGTTGTGTGGACCGGCATTGGCCCGCTTGCAACCTGAAAGAGAGGAAACAACACAGGTTAGAAGTTCCTCCGCATGGAGCCAACGTGAAAATCAAGCACATCCAAAGACAAGGTGCACACGCCATGAAATTCTTAGTACAGTATCGACAGGCGGTCCTTGGAAGTAGGGACAGACCCTCCACTTGAGTGCTGATCAGGACAAGACACATGAAAGATGCGCTCTCGAGCTATGTGTAGCTGATCTAAGCACACCATTGTTCAAAAGATCGCGTCTTGGGCATTAACTGGATCAAAGCGCCTCCACTCAGCCTTCCATGAAGTGGAACGGACTGAGGCCCTTCCGAAGGCAGGTTGGTGGCTCAAGGGTACTCAGGACGTCTTCTCTGAACACATGCATGTTCCTGGGTTTAGCCTTCTCCACGTTTGGGGCCTCTGAGGGACTAATTTCCTCATGCCGCTAGGAACATGTTGTTGGCAGGCTTGCCATAATTGGACAGAAAGAAAGCAACAGGAAATACGGCATCTTCAGATGCCTTCGCCTGGAATCAAATTGACCTGGAAGGATCGTGGAGTCCCTGACCCCAAGAAGGCAAGAAAGAGGGGTTCCCCGATTTCCTCCCGCAGACGGGAAGCTGAAAGGAAATCAACCAGGGTGACCTAGAGGAGAAAAGGACCAGGGGCCCGGGGTGACACTCACCCTCAGATAATCAGAAGATTCCGTGGATCCTTTTCGATTCGGCAGCGGCTTCTCTGGAGGTTTCCCAGAAAATATGTGGAGGAGAGCCTTCCTCTGCGGGTCTTGTTGCCTGCAGAACAGAAAAAGGTCAGGCCGTGCCCCCTGGTTTTCCCCAGGAGACAGGGAGAACCCTGTGTGGGGCCCAGCCCCGTTCCGTATTTTGTGATACAGAAATGGACATCTGGTGCCCTTTCCGCCTCTGCACCTTCCCTCACGTGCCAACCTTCCCGTCCCCCAGGTGGCCCTCTAGGCTTCCCAACTAAGGACTGTGATTTGGATTCCATCGCTTTTCCCCCTGTCGTGGGGAACCTGCACGAAGCGCCCCCGCCTCTCCCCGTCCCTGAATCTCCCAGAGCCAAAGGAGCTCCTGGGTGTGGAACCCCGGAGGACACGGAGCTCCGGCCTATTTCTCTGCAGCGTTCCTTCCCTGGCCCGGAGACGGAAAGGCACACGGTGTGCAGGTGCAGAGACACCATGTCCTTAGGAGGCAGTACCCTAAGAGTGGTGAAAACCCCTCCCACTGCTCACCTTGGTCTCTCTTCCTTCTCTCCCTTATCCTTGTTCAAGGGCCCCGGGTTGGCTTCAACCTGGGGCTTCCATGGTTTCAGGTTTTCCTTCCCTTCCTTTTTCCCCAAGGTCGCTGGAACCAGGGCTGCCTTCCAGCACTTCATGGGGCACCTGGTACTTCTGGCCGTGTGGCCAAAGGCCCCGCAGTTTTTGCACTTGAGCTGTGGGTGGAAAGGAAGTGATGTCGGTGAGTGAGCTGAAGCCACAGGCAGCGATCCCACGTCCACATTGGGACGGATTGTGAATTCAGAGCTGAATAAGGATTCCAAAGAGGGGACACCGGCATGGGGGCCGTTAAGTGCTGGGAGAGTTCGGATACGATGTTCCCTCCCAAAGCCCACGTGACGGAGGAACTCTGAAAGGAAGGACTCAAGGTTCCAAGGGGCACGACGGTGAACCCGAAGTCAACAACACAGCCAAACGTGGCTACACAGGACTCTAAGTAGAAAGGGAGGTTGCCCCCAAGAGTCTCTCAAGGGACCTATCGGGCCGGGGAGAAGGTCCCAAGCCACGCCCACCTTGGATGGGAAAAGCAACCTGGGTGGTGGTGACAGAGCTCTTTGGAATCCAACCCAGTCTCTGAGGACCGTGTGACACCCCCTCCCCCCGTCCCCACCCCCACCCCGATACCCAAGAGATCCAGGGCTAGACTTACCCTGGGATCTTCTTCATCGGGCGGGGGAGCCCTTGGCCCAACTGGGGCCCTCCGCTGCTTCTGGAGGGTCTGGGCTCTCACCAGTCTCTTGGCCCAAGATTTGGGGTCCCGACGTGCCATCATCTTCGTCGCCTGGGGGTTTTGTGACCGCCTTTTTCAGGGGTTGACTGTTGGGTCACCTGAAACACACACAAACACACACATGTCGATGGTTAAGCACATTGGATATTCACACACCCACAGGAAGCCACCTGCTAACTCCCTGCCGGTGTGGTCATGAGGAGACCTCACCACCAGTCGGTCAAATCTGTAGAACACAATGTGCTGTGTGCATCCTCGGATACTGTGTGTTCCTCTGCCATGACTACCTAGTCCAAGAGTAAACCGCACCTGCCACAGGGCCCGTGGCCTAGGTATGGGGAGTTGAGCTTTCAACCCCAAACAAGCAACTGATTCTGGAGACTGGACTTAGGTCTCTCACGATTCACTCCGGTAGAAGACACGGTGATTCTATCTCCCTTGACGGACAGAATGATCGAAGACACAGGGCATGGCTTGCGCCACCCTTTGGCAGGTCTGTTTGAAGTCAGGGATAAGGGATGCTTCCTGTGACAACTTGAATCGCTACTCTGGCCATTTCATTAGGCAACTTCCAAACACAAATTCATAGAGAGAAGTTACCTTCCTCTCTACCACACTAGCAGGTGATGGTCTTTCCTGTTCTACCTTTTGGCTTTAGCTCCAGCCCCTCTTTACTTATTTATTTTTTCTGGTATTTTACGCATACCACACGAATTCATCTGAACAAACGGGGAACAAGTGCCACATCGCATCGACGTCTTACACGGCTGAAGGGCAAACCACCCTTTTTTCCAAAGTCCTTTTTCCATTTACCCACCAATTCAGCATGCTGCAGTACATTTCTTTTCGCATTCCCATCTTGGTCTTATCCCACATGTGGAGACGGATATGTTTTCTCGTTTTCTGTTGCAAGAATTACTAGTAACGAGAACACATCCTTCCCCACCAGCAAGCCCCAGTGTGATCGGTTTCTTTCGGCCTCCTGTGTCTCTTCCCCCCACCCCCACACCCCTCAGGGATTGCGTGAAAAAAACAATAGTTCAGTGAAACTAACCTGAAATTACGCGTCTACTTGCTTTCCCCGGCTGGCGCTGAGATGGGCAGGTGCTGGAGCAGCCCCGCTGGAAGCGATGCAGCATCCAGGACGACGGAGGAAGGGGCGGAGAGGGACCTCTGCTTTCCAGGCTGCCTTTTATACTGCCTCTGGTCACCTGACATGGAACGTACCCTAACCTAATCAGTTACCTGTACCTTAATTGCAATTAACTTAATCCAATTACGTGACCTGGAAAGGTCTATCTGCACAGCCCACTCTAACATCATGTCCACTGCTGACAGACATTCTAAAACCTACGTGTACAGCTGCAAGCTTTGAAGAATAGATGCTCCCCGTCAGACATGTAACACTGGTGCCTGTACCCCTGTCTTCTTTTCCATCTTTTTGTTTTGTTTTGTTTTGTTTTGTTTTTAAAAAATGTGGTAAAATAGACACCTTTTAATTGGACCACATTTAGTCTATCTCGACGTGGGCCTCAGTGTCATCAAGGAGATTCTCCTTGACGTGCAGTCACGGCCATGATCCATCTTCAGAGCTTCTCTTTCTTCCCCAAGGTAAGTCTGTCAGCAGAGAACCCTGACCGCACCCTCATGTGTTTTCTCCTCCAGGAGGCGCTTGGAAACCACCGTGAATTGGACCGCACTGGGAAACACAGATGAGGAAAGTCAACAACGCTTTGTCCTTCAGTGCCTGGCTCCTTTTTCAGCTCGTCTTGCGACTCCAGGCATTATGCCTGAAAAGTGTCCCGGACGCCTGTGAGGCTCTAATTCCCTGGGTCCCATTGCCATGTCTCTGGATTTGCGAAGATCCACCGCACCTTCTGTGGAACTCCCGTGTCGGTGAACTTTTGTGCCACGGCCCCTAATTCTGCCCATGGTCATCTGCAGCTGCACGACTTAGGGTCCATGTTCCTTGGACGGGAAGAGACAGGCAGGAGTCGGAATGATGAACCAGCACACTGGGGCATTTTCTCACGTAGCCCAAGTGACCCCATGGTGTTCTTGAGCTTTGGAACCAGTCGCGTCCCCTTTGACACTGCACCCGGCTCCCAGTCTCTCAATCGTGTTGGCCCTCCGGCGATCTCCCGTTGGATGAATTGCTCCTGCTGAAACTCGAGTCCCCTTTGATTTGCGCTTCATTAATTATTCATGATTCAGGTTGGAAGGCCTGCTGACGACCCCCTGTGGCCGTTCTCTGAGCTTTCCTGTCACATCGTTTCCTTCCACGCTCTTTGGTTCCTTATGGTCCTGCTCCTTCTGCTGTCAGAGGAGCAGAGAGTTGATCTTATTGATTCTGGATACGGATACTTTCTAGGTGATCTGGATAATCCAGATAACGACCCTCAACAGCGGCGGAAAGGGAGCAGCCATTTGGTGTGTCTCAGAAAATCCCGCTCAGTTCCGAGGCCCCCTAGATGTGGAATCCTGCTCAGAGTTGTTCCCAGGTCAGAGAATGGAGAGAGCCTGTGAATGATGGGATCTCCCTGCCTAGATCTTTCAGTGAGTCTCTACCTCAGCTACTCTTAGGATCAGGGGGAGAACCACGGTGTCAGACATCCGGAAAGAAGACGGGATGAATGTTTTACCTCTGAAGTACATCCCAAATGTGGGAGTTGACTTCAGCTTTGCTGGGGTCTATTTGGCCAGGGAAACTCTGCCTGGTTCATTCGCACATCCGGAAGCCACTTCACGGGGGGCCGTCGCAACTGGAACCACACACTTGGCATCGGCGGTTGAGCCAAATGGGGACTCGTGGTGCAAGCAACGCTCCCCACGTGTTAGCGTGGGTGAGATTCGGTTGGCGGAATTTTACTAGGTGCGTGTTAGTAGAGTGGGGCTGAGGTTTTCTTGCTCCTGTGGTTGTATACGAAGTCAAAGGTCCTGCCCAGCCCTGCGGTCCCCTCAGTCAACTCTGTTTCGGAGACATAACGATTTGGATTGCCAACAAGTCAAGAAATGTTCAAGCCCTTGGATGTAGGGTAAAGAAAGGGAGATCAGACTGTCACTGTGTCTATGTAGAAGGGGAAGACATAAGAGACTCCATTTTGAAAAAGACCTGTACTTTAAACAATTGCTTTGCTGAGATGTTGATCATTTGTAGCTTTGCCGCGGCCCCTTTGACCCAACTTGGAGCTCACAAAAACCTGTGTTGTATAACATCGAGGCTTAAGGGATCTAGGGCTGTGCAGGGCGTGCCTTGTTAACCAAATGTTTACGAGCAGTATACTTGGTAAAAGTCATTGCCATTCTCTAGTCTCAATAAACCAGGGGCACAATGCACCGTGGAAAGCCACAGGGACCTCTGCCCTTGAAAACAGGGTATTGTCCAAGGTTTCTCCCCATGTGACAGTCTGAAATATGGCCTTGTGGGATGGGAAAGACCTGACTGTCCCCCAGCCTGACACCCGTAATGGGTCTGTGCTGAGGTGGATTAGTCAAAGAGGAAAGCCTCTTGCAGTTGAGATGCAGGAAGGCCACTGTCTCCTGCTTGCCCCTGGGAACTGAATGTCTCGGTGTAAAGCCCGATCGTACATTTGTTCAACTCTGAGCTCGGAGAAAAGCTGCCCTGTGGCGGGAGGCGAGACGTGTTGGCAGTAATGCTGCCTAGTTATTCTTTACTCCGCTGAGATGTTTGGGTGGAGAGAAACATAAATCTGGCCTACGTGCACATCCAGGCATAGTACCTTCCCTTGAACTTAGTCATGATATAGATTCTTTGGCTCACGTGTGGTTTTTTTTGTTTGTTTGTTGTTGACCTTCTCCTTATTATCACCCTGCTCTCCTACTACATTCCTTTTTGCTGAAATAATGAAAATCATAATCAACAAAAACTGAGGGAACTCAGAGGCCGGTGCCGGTGCAGGTCCTTGGTGTGCTGAGTGCCGGTCCCCTGGACCCACTGTTGTCTCCCTATACTTTGTCTCTGTGTCTTATTTCTTCTCTCCGTCTCTCATCCCACCCGACTAGAAACACCCACAGGTGTGGAGGGGCAGGCCACCCCTTCACTCGGAAAATCAGTTAAACACAAACACGGAATGAGAGTCAAAAGACAATATGTCATCTTTTTGAGAATTTTATTCACTTCAAAACCAATTAAACACACACATGTACAAAGGCATTCCACAGCCCAGTTTTCGAGGCTGAGGAAAGACCCCGAGAGCGCTCTGCACAGCACGCTTCCCAGCGTCCGAAACACTGCTCTCAGGGCGGGGCACAGCGGAAGGGCTGCACCTCTCAGGGTTCCCTAACTTTTCCCTTATTCAGTCATCTAGAGAGCAAATACACAGTAATTCCCCAGTTTCCTATTGACGTCCCAGCGGAAGTCTGACTCCTGCGCGTCACGCAGTTTCTGAGGCAACGAATCTCTGGCACGGAAGCTTTTCCTGGCGCGTTTCCGGAGAACCACGCGAACTACAACGTCCCTCACCAGAATTCAATGAGGCAGAGTCCCTGCATCTGCTCCCTGCCTGGCCTGGGCTCCCACATCCACAGAAGCGCCACAGCCGGGGAGCTTCGGAGTCACCGCACAGAGTCTGCTCTCTGCTCTGCACTCCTCAGTCCCACAGTCCCCTCCAAGTCACGGGAGCTGGAGGCCAAGGAGCCCCTGCCACCTGCAGTCTCACTCCAGGTCAGAATCGCTGTCCTCTGAGGAGGAGGAAACCTGAAGGTCCTCATAGAGGACGCTCGGTGGGACACGAACACGGGGACCCTCAGACTTCTCTGACACATGAGGGCTCTGAGCGAGGAAGGCTCCCGGCTTCTCAGGAGAGTGAAATGAGGGGGCCGCCAGGAGGCTGGAGCTCCAGCGTCCGTTTTCCAGTCTCCGGAAGAGCACTGTGAGAGGCTGGGCCCCATCATGGCTGGCCGCTGGGTGATGGGACATGGTGCAGGCCTGGGCAGTAGGCAGGCAAGGTCTGCTGTGCGGAGGCTGCCGGTCGACGCTGGGCACCTGGGCGGGTGTCCTCCTGCCCATCTGGGGCGACGTACTTGGTCCAAGTTCGGTTGCGGCTGGCGGAGGTTGGAGATTCTCCGGGGCCCCCAGCTCACCTCCCTGGATGGCGCTTTCGGGGATCTGGAAGGGACCCAGTCTCGGTTTCTTGGGGAAGTTCAGGCAAGCCTGAATCCGAGCCTGGGCAGGTCTCTTGGCTCCTGGCCCGAAGCTGAGATTGGAGCCTAGGCCCAAGCTGTGTGTGGCGGCTGGCGGGCAGGGCTGTGAGGTCACCGCAGGACGTATGTCTTGTGCCTGGGGTCTGATGGCCTGGAGCAGGCCGTGGGTTTTGGAGGCAGCCTGGGGAACTTCTCGGCAGCCACCCTCAGGGCTGCTGTGTGTCGGCTTCACCACGAGGAGAGGCTCGGGGCCCTGCTGCCTGACTGCAGGCTGAGGGATGTCGGCCGCAGCCCCTGTCTGTCTTTCCTTTGGTCCAAGACTTGAGGAGGAGCTCAGACTGGCTTTTCTGAGGGGAGACGGCGAAGCCAAGACGGAGCCCCTGTCAGACGTTTCGGTAGCTGAGCGATCAGCGAGGACAGGGCCCAGGCGCGGCCTCTTACTGGTTGTGTGGACCGGCATTGGCCCGCTTGCAACCTGAAAGAGAGGAAACAACACAGGTTAGAAGTTCCTCCGCATGGAGCCAACGTGAAAATCAAGCACATCCAAAGACAAGGTGCACACGCCATGAAATTCTTAGTACAGTATCGACAGGCGGTCCTTGGAAGTAGGGACAGACCCTCCACTTGAGTGCTGATCAGGACAAGACACATGAAAGATGCGCTCTCGAGCTATGTGTAGCTGATCTAAGCACACCATTGTTCAAAAGATCGCGTCTTGGGCATTAACTGGATCAAAGCGCCTCCACTCAGCCTTCCATGAAGTGGAACGGACTGAGGCCCTTCCGAAGGCAGGTTGGTGGCTCGAGGGTACTCAGGACGTCTTCTCTGAACACATGCATGTTCCTGGGTTTAGCCTTCTCCACGTTTGGGGCCTCTGAGGGACTAATTTCCTCATGCCGCTAGGAACATGTTGTTGGCAGGCTTGCCATAATTGGACAGAAAGAAAGCAACAGGAAATACGGCATCTTCAGATGCCTTCGCCTGGAATCAAATTGACCTGGAAGGATCGTGGAGTCCCTGACCCCAAGAAGGCAAGAAAGAGGGGTTCCCCGATTTCCTCCCGCAGACGGGAAGCTGAAAGGAAATCAACCAGGGTGACCTAGAGGAGAAAAGGACCAGGGGCCCGGGGTGACACTCACCCTCAGATAATCAGAAGATTCCGTGGATCCTTTTCGATTCGGCAGCGGCTTCTCTGGAGGTTTCCCAGAAAATATGTGGAGGAGAGCCTTCCTCTGCGGGTCTTGTTGCCTGCAGAACAGAAAAAGGTTTTCTGTTCTCCTGGTTTTCCCCAGGAGACAGGGAGAACCCTGTGTGGGGCCCAGCCCCGTTCCGTGTTTTGTGATACAGAAATGGACATCTGGTGCCCTTTCCGCCTCTGCACCTTCCCTCACGTGCCAACCTTCCCGTCCCCCAGGTGGCCCTCTAGGCTTCCCAACTAAGGACTGTGATTTGGATTCCATCGCTTTTCCCCCTGTCGTGGGGAACCTGCACGAAGCGCCCCCGCCTCTCCCCGTCCCTGAATCTCCCAGAGCCAAAGGAGCTCCTGGGTGTGGAACCCCGGAGGACACGGAGCTCCGGCCTATTTCTCTGCAGCGTTCCTTCCCTGGCCCGGAGACGGAAAGGCACACGGTGTGCAGGTGCAGAGACACCATGTCCTTAGGAGGCAGTACCCTAAGAGTGGTGAAAACCCCTCCCACTGCTCACCTTGGTCTCTCTTCCTTCTCTCCCTTATCCTTGTTCAAGGGCCCCGGGTTGGCTTCAACCTGGGGCTTCCATGGTTTCAGGTTTTCCTTCCCTTCCTTTTTCCCCAAGGTCGCTGGAACCAGGGCTGCCTTCCAGCACTTCATGGGGCACCTGGTACTTCTGGCCGTGTGGCCAAAGGCCCCGCAGTTTTTGCACTTGAGCTGTGGGTGGAAAGGAAGTGATGTCGGTGAGTGAGCTGAAGCCACAGGCAGCGATCCCACGTCCACATTGGGACGGATTGTGAATTCAGAGCTGAATAAGGATTCCAAAGAGGGGACACCGGCATGGGGGCCGTTAAGTGCTGGGAGAGTTCGGATACGATGTTCCCTCCCAAAGCCCACGTGACGGAGGAACTCTGAAAGGAAGGACTCAAGGTTCCAAGGGGCACGACGGT
This sequence comes from Pan troglodytes, assembly GCF_028858775.2. Lineage (NCBI taxonomy): Eukaryota > Metazoa > Chordata > Mammalia > Primates > Hominidae > Pan > Pan troglodytes. Next base: position 19,896,705 of record NC_072405.2, read on the forward strand.
GAACCCGAAGTCAACAACACAGCCAAACGTGGCTACACAGGACTCTAAGTAGAAAGGGAGGTTGCCCCCAAGAGTCTCTCAAGGGACCTATCGGGCCGGGGAGAAGGTCCCAAGCCACGCCCACCTTGGATGGGAAAAGCAACCTGGGTGGTGGTGACAGAGCTCTTTGGAATCCAACCCAGTCTCTGAGGACCGTGTGACAACCCCTCCCCCCGTCCCCAACCCCACCCCGATACCCAAGAGATCCAGGGCTAGACTTACCCTGGGATCTTCTTCATCGGGCGGGGGAGCCCTTGGCCCAACTGGGGCCCTCCGCTGCTTCTGGAGGGTCTGGGCTCTCACCAGTCTCTTGGCCCAAGATTTGGGGTCCCGACGTGCCATCATCTTCGTCGCCTGGGGGTTTTGTGACCGCCTTTTTCAGGGGTTGACTGTTGGGTCACCTGAAACACACACAAACACACACATGTCGATGGTTAAGCACATTGGATATTCACACACCCACAGGAAGCCACCTGCTAACTCCCTGCCGGTGTGGTCATGAGGAGACCTCACCACCAGTCGGTCAAATCTGTAGAACACAATGTGCTGTGTGCATCCTCGGATACTGTGTGTTCCTCTGCCATGACTACCTAGTCCAAGAGTAAACCGCACCTGCCACAGGGCCCGTGGCCTAGGTATGGGGAGTTGAGCTTTCAACCCCAAACAAGCAACTGATTCTGGAGACTGGACTTAGGTCTCTCACGATTCACTCCGGTAGAAGACACGGTGATTCTATCTCCCTTGACGGACAGAATGATCGAAGACACAGGGCATGGCTTGCGCCACCCTTTGGCAGGTCTGTTTGAAGTCAGGGATAAGGGATGCTTCCTGTGACAACTTGAATCGCTACTCTGGCCATTTCATTAGGCAACTTCCAAACACAAATTCATAGAGAGAAGTTACCTTCCTCTCTACCACACTAGCAGGTGATGGTCTTTCCTGTTCTACCTTTTGGCTTTAGCTCCAGCCCCTCTTTACTTATTTATTTTTTCTGGTATTTTACGCATACCACACGAATTCATCTGAACAAACGGGGAACAAGTGCCACATCGCATCGACGTCTTACACGGCTGAAGGGCAAACCACCCTTTTTTCCAAAGTCCTTTTTCCATTTACCCACCAATTCAGCATGCTGCAGTACATTTCTTTTCGCATTCCCATCTTGGTCTTATCCCACATGTGGAGACGGATATGTTTTCTCGTTTTCTGTTGCAAGAATTACTAGTAACGAGAACACATCCTTCCCCACCAGCAAGCCCCAGTGTGATCGGTTTCTTTCGGCCTCCTGTGTCTCTTCCCCCCACCCCCACACCCCTCAGGGATTGCGTGAAAAAAACAATAGTTCAGTGAAACTAACCTGAAATTACGCGTCTACTTGCTTTCCCCGGCTGGCGCTGAGATGGGCAGGTGCTGGAGCAGCCCCGCTGGAAGCGATGCGGCATCCAGGACGACGGAGGAAGGGGCGGAGAGGGACCTCTGCTTTCCAGGCTGCCTTTTATACTGCCTCTGGTCACCTGACATGGAACGTACCCTAACCTAATCAGTTACCTGTACCTTAATTGCAATTAACTTAATCCAATTACGTGACCTGGAAAGGTCTATCTGCACAGCCCACTCTAACATCATGTCCACTGCTGACAGACATTCTAAAACCTACGTGTACAGCTGCAAGCTTTGAAGAATAGATGCTCCCCGTCAGACATGTAACACTGGTGCCTGTACCCCTGTCTTCTTTTCCATCTTTTTGTTTTGTTTTGTTTTGTTTTGTTTTTAAAAAATGTGGTAAAATAGACACCTTTTAATTGGACCACATTTAGTCTATCTCGACGTGGGCCTCAGTGTCATCAAGGAGATTCTCCTTGACGTGCAGTCACGGCCATGATCCATCTTCAGAGCTTCTCTTTCTTCCCCAAGGTAAGTCTGTCAGCAGAGAACCCTGACCACACCCTCATGTGTTTTCTCCTCCAGGAGGCGCTTGGAAACCACCGTGAATTGGACCGCACTGGGAAACACAGATGAGGAAAGTCAACAACGCTTTGTCCTTCAGTGCCTGGCTCCTTTTTCAGCTCGTCTTGCGACTCCAGGCATTATGCCTGAAAAGTGTCCCGGACGCCTGTGAGGCTCTAATTCCCTGGGTCCCATTGCCATGTCTCTGGATTTGCGAAGATCCACCGCACCTTCTGTGGAACTCCCGTGTCGGTGAACTTTTGTGCCACGGCCCCTAATTCTGCCCATGGTCATCTGCAGCTGCACGACTTAGGGTCCATGTTCCTTGGACGGGAAGAGACAGGCAGGAGTCGGAATGATGAACCAGCACACTGGGGCATTTTCTCACGTAGCCCAAGTGACCCCATGGTGTTCTTGAGCTTTGGAACCAGTCGCGTCCCCTTTGACACTGCACCCGGCTCCCAGTCTCTCAATCGTGTTGGCCCTCCGGCGATCTCCCGTTGGATGAATTGCTCCTGCTGAAACTCGAGTCCCCTTTGATTTGCGCTTCATTAATTATTCATGATTCAGGTTGGAAGGCCTGCTGACGACCCCCTGTGGCCGTTCTCTGAGCTTTCCTGTCACATCGTTTCCTTCCACGCTCTTTGGTTCCTTATGGTCCTGCTCCTTCTGCTGTCAGAGGAGCAGAGAGTTGATCTTATTGATTCTGGATACGGATACTTTCTAGGTGATCTGGATAATCCAGATAACGACCCTCAACAGCGGCGGAAAGGGAGCAGCCATTTGGTGTGTCTCAGAAAATCCCGCTCAGTTCCGAGGCCCCCTAGATGTGGAATCCTGCTCAGAGTTGTTCCCAGGTCAGAGAATGGAGAGAGCCTGTGAATGATGGGATCTCCCTGCCTAGATCTTTCAGTGAGTCTCTACCTCAGCTACTCTTAGGATCAGGGGGAGAACCACGGTGTCAGACATCCGGAAAGAAGACGGGATGAATGTTTTACCTCTGAAGTACATCCCAAATGTGGGAGTTGACTTCAGCTTTGCTGGGGTCTATTTGGCCAGTGAAACTCTGCCTGGTTCATTCGCACATCCGGAAGCCACTTCACGGGGGGCCGTCGCAACTGGAACCACACACTTGGCATCGGCGGTTGAGCCAAATGGGGACTCGTGGTGCAAGCAACGCTCCCCACGTGTTAGCGTGGGTGAGATTCGGTTGGCGGAATTTTACTAGGTGCGTGTTAGTAGAGTGGGGCTGAGGTTTTCTTGCTCCTGTGGTTGTATACGAAGTCAAAGGTCCTGCCCAGCCCTGCGGTCCCCTCAGTCAACTCTGTTTCGGAGACATAACGATTTGGATTGCCAACAAGTCAAGAAATGTTCAAGCCCTTGGATGTAGGGTAAAGAAAGGGAGATCAGACTGTCACTGTGTCTATGTAGAAGGGGAAGACATAAGAGACTCCATTTTGAAAAAGACCTGTACTTTAAACAATTGCTTTGCTGAGATGTTGATCATTTGTAGCTTTGCCGCGGCCCCTTTGACCCAACTTGGAGCTCACAAAAACCTGTGTTGTATAACATCGAGGCTTAAGGGATCTAGGGCTGTGCAGGGCGTGCCTTGTTAACCAAATGTTTACGAGCAGTATACTTGGTAAAAGTCATTGCCATTCTCTAGTCTCAATAAACCAGGGGCACAATGCACCGTGGAAAGCCACAGGGACCTCTGCCCTTGAAAGCAGGGTATTGTCCAAGGTTTCTCCCCATGTGACAGTCTGAAATATGGCCTCGTGGGATGGGAAAGACCTGACTGTCCCCCAGCCTGACACCCGTAATGGGTCTGTGCTGAGGTGGATTAGTCAAAGAGGAAAGCCTCTTGCAGTTGAGATGCAGGAAGGCCACTGTCTCCTGCTTGCCCCTGGGAACTGAATGTCTCGGTGTAAAGCCCGATCGTACATTTGTTCAACTCTGAGCTCGGAGAAAAGCTGCCCTGTGGCGGGAGGCGAGACGTGTTGGCAGTAATGCTGCCTAGTTATTCTTTACTCCGCTGAGATGTTTGGGTGGAGAGAAACATAAATCTGGCCTACGTGCACATCCAGGCATAGTACCTTCCCTTGAACTTAGTCATGATATAGATTCTTTGGCTCACGTGTGGTTTTTTTTGTTTGTTTGTTGTTGACCTTCTCCTTATTATCACCCTGCTCTCCTACTACATTCCTTTTTGCTGAAATAATGAAAATCATAATCAACAAAAACTGAGGGAACTCAGAGGCCGGTGCCGGTGCAGGTCCTTGGTGTGCTGAGTGCCGGTCCCCTGGACCCACTGTTGTCTCCCTATACTTTGTCTCTGTGTCTTATTTCTTCTCTCCGTCTCTCATCCCACCCGACTAGAAACACCCACAGGTGTGGAGGGGCAGGCCACCCCTTCACTCGGAAAATCAGTTAAACACAAACACGGAATGAGAGTCAAAAGACAATATGTCATCTTTTTGAGAATTTTATTCACTTCAAAACCAATTAAACACACACATGTACAAAGGCATTCCACAGCCCAGTTTTCGAGGCTGAGGAAAGACCCCGAGAGCGCTCTGCACAGCACGCTTCCCAGCGTCCGAAACACTGCTCTCAGGGCGGGGCACAGCGGAAGGGCTGCACCTCTCAGGGTTCCCTAACTTTTCCCTTATTCAGTCATCTAGAGAGCAAATACACAGTAATTCCCCAGTTTCCTATTGACGTCCCAGCGGAAGTCTGACTCCTGCGCGTCACGCAGTTTCTGAGGCAACGAATCTCTGGCACGGAAGCTTTTCCTGGCGCGTTTCCGGAGAACCACGCGAACTACAACGTCCCTCACCAGAATTCAATGAGGCAGAGTCCCTGCATCTGCTCCCTGCCTGGCCTGGGCTCCCACATCCACAGAAGCGCCACAGCCGGGGAGCTTCGGAGTCACCGCACAGAGTCTGCTCTCTGCTCTGCACTCCTCAGTCCCACAGTCCCCTCCAAGTCACGGGAGCTGGAGGCCAAGGAGCCCCTGCCACCTGCAGTCTCACTCCAGGTCAGAATCGCTGTCCTCTGAGGAGGAGGAAACCTGAAGGTCCTCATAGAGGACGCTCGGTGGGACACGAACACGGGGACCCTCAGACTTCTCTGACACATGAGGGCTCTGAGCGAGGAAGGCTCCCGGCTTCTCAGGAGAGTGAAATGAGGGGGCCGCCAGGAGGCTGGAGCTCCAGCGTCCGTTTTCCAGTCTCCGGAAGAGCACTGTGAGAGGCTGGGCCCCATCATGGCTGGCCGCTGGGTGATGGGACATGGTGCAGGCCTGGGCAGTAGGCAGGCAAGGTCTGCTGTGCGGAGGCTGCCGGTCGACGCTGGGCACCTGGGCGGGTGTCCTCCTGCCCATCTGGGGCGACGTACTTGGTCCAAGTTCGGTTGCGGCTGGCGGAGGTTGGAGATTCTCCGGGGCCCCCAGCTCACCTCCCTGGATGGCGCTTTCGGGGATCTGGAAGGGACCCAGTCTCGGTTTCTTGGGGAAGTTCAGGCAAGCCTGAATCCGAGCCTGGGCAGGTCTCTTGGCTCCTGGCCCGAAGCTGAGATTGGAGCCTAGGCCCAAGCTGTGTGTAGCGGCTGGCGGGCAGGGCTGTGAGGTCACCGCAGGACGTTTGTCCTGTGCCTGGGGTCTGATGGCCTGGAGCAGGCCGTGGGTTTTGGAGGCAGCCTGGGGAACTTCTCGGCAGCCACCCTCAGGGCTGCTGTGTGTCGGCTTCACCACGAGGAGAGGCTCGGGGCCCTGCTGCCTGACTGCAGGCTGAGGGATGTCGGCCGCAGCCCCTGTCTGTCTTTCCTTTGGTCCAAGACTTGAGGAGGAGCTCAGACTGGCTTTTCTGAGGGGAGACGGCGAAGCCAAGACGGAGCCCCTGTCAGACGTTTCGGTAGCTGAGCGATCAGCGAGGACAGGGCCCAGGCGCGGCCTCTTACTGGTTGTGTGGACCGGCATTGGCCCGCTTGCAACCTGAAAGAGAGGAAACAACACAGGTTAGAAGTTCCTCCGCATGGAGCCAACGTGAAAATCAAGCACATCCAAAGACAAGGTGCACACGCCATGAAATTCTTAGTACAGTATCGACAGGCGGTCCTTGGAAGTAGGGACAGACCCTCCACCTGAGTGCTGATCAGGACAAGACACATGAAAGATGCGCTCTCGAGCTATGTGTAGCTGATCTAAGCACACCATTGTTCAAAAGATCGCGTCTTGGGCATTAACTGGATCAAAGCGCCTCCACTCAGCCTTCCATGAAGTGGAACGGACTGAGGCCCTTCCGAAGGCAGGTTGGTGGCTCAAGGGTACTCAGGACGTCTTCTCTGAACACATGCATGTTCCTGGGTTTAGCCTTCTCCACGTTTGGGGCCTCTGAGGGACTAATTTCCTCATGCCGCTAGGAACATGTTGTTGGCAGGCTTGCCATAATTGGACAGAAAGAAAGCAACAGGAAATACGGCATCTTCAGATGCCTTCGCCTGGAATCAAATTGACCTGGAAGGATCGTGGAGTCCCTGACCCCAAGAAGGCAAGAAAGAGGGGTTCCCCGATTTCCTCCCGCAGACGGGAAGCTGAAAGGAAATCAACCAGGGTGACCTAGAGGAGAAAAGGACCAGGGGCCCGGGGTGACACTCACCCTCAGATAATCAGAAGATTCCGTGGATCCTTTTCGATTCGGCAGCGGCTTCTCTGGAGGTTTCCCAGAAAATATGTGGAGGAGAGCCTTCCTCTGCGGGTCTTGTTGCCTGCAGAACAGAAAAAGGTTTTCTGTTCTCCTGGTTTTCCCCAGGAGACAGGGAGAACCCTGTGTGGGGCCCAGCCCCGTTCCGTGTTTTGTGATACAGAAATGGACATCTGGTGCCCTTTCCGCCTCTGCACCTTCCCTCACGTGCCAACCTTCCCGTCCCCCAGGTGGCCCTCTAGGCTTCCCAACTAAGGACTGTGATTTGGATTCCATCGCCTTTCCCCCTGTCGTGGGGAACCTGCACGAAGCGCCCCCGCCTCTCCCCGTCCCTGAATCTCCCAGAGCCAAAGGAGCTCCTGGGTGTGGAACCCCGGAGGACACGGAGCTCCGGCCTATTTCTCTGCAGCGTTCCTTCCCTGGCCCGGAGACGGAAAGGCACACGGTGTGCAGGTGCAGAGACACCATGTCCTTAGGAGGCAGTACCCTAAGAGTGGTGAAAACCCCTCCCACTGCTCACCTTGGTCTCTCTTCCTTCTCTCCCTTATCCTTGTTCAAGGGCCCCGGGTTGGCTTCAACCTGGGGCTTCCATGGTTTCAGGTTTTCCTTCCCTTCCTTTTTCCCCAAGGTCGCTGGAACCAGGGCTGCCTTCCAGCACTTCATGGGGCACCTGGTACTTCTGGCCGTGTGGCCAAAGGCCCCGCAGTTTTTGCACTTGAGCTGTGGGTGGAAAGGAAGTGATGTCGGTGAGTGAGCTGAAGCCACAGGCAGCGATCCCACGTCCACATTGGGACGGATTGTGAATTCAGAGCTGAATAAGGATTCCAAAGAGGGGACACCGGCATGGGGGCCGTTAAGTGCTGGGAGAGTTCGGATACGATGTTCCCTCCCAAAGCCCACGTGACGGAGCAACACTGAAAGGAAGGACTCAAGGTTCCAAGGGGCACGACGGTGAACCCGATGTCAACAACGCAGCCAAACGTGGCTACGCAGGACTCTAAGTAGAAAGGGAGGTTGCCCCCAAGAGTCTCTCAAGGGACCTATCGGGCCGGGGAGAAGGTCCCAAGCCACGCCCACCTTGGATGGGAAAAGCAACCTGGGTGGTGGTGACAGAGCTCTTTGGAATCCAACCCAGTCTCTGAGGACCGTGTGACACCCCCTCCCCCCGTCCCCACCCCCACCCCGATACCCAAGAGATCCAGGGCTAGACTTACCCTGGGATCTTCTTCATCGGGCGGGGGAGCCCTTGGCCCAACTGGGGCCCTCCGCTGCTTCTGGAGGGTCTGGGCTCTCACCAGTCTCTTGGCCCAAGATTTGGGGTCCCGACGTGCCATCATCTTCGTCGCCTGGGGGTTTTGTGACCGCCTTTTTCAGGGGTTGACTGTTGGGTCACCTGAAACACACACAAACACACACATGTCGATGGTTAAGCACATTGGATATTCACACACCCACAGGAAGCCACCTGCTAACTCCCTGCCGGTGTGGTCATGAGGAGACCTCACCACCAGTCGGTCAAATCTGTAGAACACAATGTGCTGTGTGCATCCTCGGATACTGTGTGTTCCTCTGCCATGACTACCTAGTCCAAGAGTAAACCGCACCTGCCACAGGGCCCGTGGCCTAGGTATGGGGAGTTGAGCTTTCAACCCCAAACAAGCAACTGATTCTGGAGACTGGACTTAGGTCTCTCACGATTCACTCCGGTAGAAGACACGGTGATTCTATCTCCCTTGACGGACAGAACGATCGAAGACACAGGGCATGGCTTGCGCCACCCTTTGGCAGGTCTGTTTGAAGTCAGGGATAAGGGATGCTTCCTGTGACAACTTGAATCGCTACTCTGGCCATTTCATTAGGCAACTTCCAAACACAAATTCATAGAGAGAAGTTACCTTCCTCTCTACCACACTAGCAGGTGATGGTCTTTCCTGTTCTACCTTTTGGCTTTAGCTCCAGCCCCTCTTTACTTATTTATTTTTTCTGGTATTTTACGCATACCACACGAATTCATCTGAACAAACGGGGAACAAGTGCCACATCGCATCGACGTCTTACACGGCTGAAGGGCAAACCACCCTTTTTTCCAAAGTCCTTTTTCCATTTACCCACCAATTCAGCATGCTGCAGTACATTTCTTTTCGCATTCCCATCTTGGTCTTATCCCACATGTGGAGACGGATATGTTTTCTCGTTTTCTGTTGCAAGAATTACTAGTAACGAGAACACATCCTTCCCCACCAGCAAGCCCCAGTGTGATCGGTTTCTTTCGGCCTCCTGTGTCTCTTCCCCCCACCCCCACACCCCTCAGGGATTGCGTGAAAAAAACAATAGTTCAGTGAAACTAACCTGAAATTACGCGTCTACTTGCTTTCCCCGGCTGGCGCTGAGATGGGCAGGTGCTGGAGCAGCCCCGCTGGAAGCGATGCGGCATCCAGGACGACGGAGGAAGGGGCGGAGAGGGACCTCTGCTTTCCAGGCTGCCTTTTATACTGCCTCTGGTCACCTGAGATGGAACGTACCCTAACCTAATCAGTTACCTGTGCCTTAATTGCAATTAACTTAATCCAATTACGTGACCTGGAAAGGTCTATCTGCACAGCCCACTCTAACATCATGTCCACTGCTGACAGACATTCTAAAACCTACGTGTACAGCTGCAAGCTTTGAAGAATAGATGCTCCCCGTCAGACATGTAACACTGGTGCCTGTACCCCTGTCTTCTTTTCCATCTTTTTGTTTTGTTTTGTTTTGTTTTGTTTTAAAAAAATGTGGTAAAATAGACACCTTTTAATTGGACCACATTTAGTCTATCTCGACGTGGGCCTCAGTGTCATCAAGGAGATTCTCCTTGACGTGCAGTCACGGCCATGATCCATCTTCAGAGCTTCTCTTTCTTCCCCAAGGTAAGTCTGTCAGCAGAGAACCCTGACCGCACCCTCATGTGTTTTCTCCTCCAGGAGGCGCTTGGAAACCACCGTGAATTGGACCGCACTGGGAAACACAGATGAGGAAAGTCAACAACGCTTTGTCCTTCAGTGCCTGGCTCCTTTTTCAGCTCGTCTTGCGACTCCAGGCATTATGCCTGAAAAGTGTCCCGGACGCCTGTGAGGCTCTAATTCCCTGGGTCCCATTGCCATGTCTCTGGATTTGCGAAGATCCACCGCACCTTCTGTGGAACTCCCGTGTCGGTGAACTTTTGTGCCACGGCCCCTAATTCTGCCCATGGTCATCTGCAGCTGCACGACTTAGGGTCCATGTTCCTTGGACGGGAAGAGACAGGCAGGAGTCGGAATGATGAACCAGCACACTGGGGCATTTTCTCACGTAGCCCAAGTGACCCCATGGTGTTCTTGAGCTTTGGAACCAGTCGCGTCCCCTTTGACACTGCACCCGGCTCCCAGTCTCTCAATCGTGTTGGCCCTCCGGCGATCTCCCGTTGGATGAATTGCTCCTGCTGAAACTCGAGTCCCCTTTGATTTGCGCTTCATTAATTATTCATGATTCAGGTGGGAAGGCCTGCTGACGACCCCCTGTGGCCGTTCTCTGAGCTTTCCTGTCACATCGTTTCCTTCCACGCTCTTTGGTTCCTTATGGTCCTGCTCCTTCTGCTGTCAGAGGAGCAGAGAGTTGATCTTATTGATTCTGGATACGGATACTTTCTAGGTGATCTGGATAATCCAGATAACGACCCTCAACAGCGGCGGAAAGGGAGCAGCCATTTGGTGTGTCTCAGAAAATCCCGCTCAGTTCCGAGGCCCCCTAGATGTGGAATCCTGCTCAGAGTTGTTCCCAGGTCAGAGAATGGAGAGAGCCTGTGAATGATGGGATCTCCCTGCCTAGATCTTTCAGTGAGTCTCTACCTCAGCTACTCTTAGGATCAGGGGGAGAACCACGGTGTCAGACATCCGGAAAGAAGACGGGATGAATGTTTTACCTCTGAAGTACATCCCAAATGTGGGAGTTGACTTCAGCTTTGCTGGGGTCTATTTGGCCAGTGAAACTCTGCCTGGTTCATTCGCACATCCGGAAGCCACTTCACGGGGGGCCATCGCAACTGGAACCACACACTTGGCATCGGCGGTTGAGCCAAATGGGGACTCGTGGTGCAAGCAACGCTCCCCACGTGTTAGCGTGGGTGAGATTCGGTTGGCGGAATTTTACTAGGTGCGTGTTAGTAGAGTGGGGCTGAGGTTTTCTTGCTCCTGTGGTTGTATACGAAGTCAAAGGTCCTGCCCAGCCCTGCGGTCCCCTCAGTCAACTCTGTTTCGGAGACATAACGATTTGGATTGCCAACAAGTCAAGAAATGTTCAAGCCCTTGGATGTAGGGTAAAGAAAGGGAGATCAGACTGTCACTGTGTCTATGTAGAAGGGGAAGACATAAGAGACTCCATTTTGAAAAAGACCTGTACTTTAAACAATTGCTTTGCTGAGATGTTGATCATTTGTAGCTTTGCCGCGGCCCCTTTGACCCAACTTGGAGCTCACAAAAACCTGTGTTGTATAACATCGAGGCTTAAGGGATCTAGGGCTGTGCAGGGCGTGCCTTGTTAACCAAATGTTTACGAGCAGTATACTTGGTAAAAGTCATTGCCATTCTCTAGTCTCAATAAACCAGGGGCACAATGCACCGTGGAAAGCCACAGGGACCTCTGCCCTTGAAAGCAGGGTATTGTCCAAGGTTTCTCCCCATGTGACAGTCTGAAATATGGCCTCGTGGGATGGGAAAGACCTGACTGTCCCCCAGCCTGACACCCGTAATGGGTCTGTGCTGAGGTGGATTAGTCAAAGAGGAAAGCCTCTTGCAGTTGAGATGCAGGAAGGCCACTGTCTCCTGCTTGCCCCTGGGAACTGAATGTCTCGGTGTAAAGCCCGATCGTACATTTGTTCAACTCTGAGCTCGGAGAAAAGCTGCCCTGTGGCGGGAGGCGAGACGTGTTGGCAGTAATGCTGCCTAGTTATTCTTTACTCCGCTGAGATGTTTGGGTGGAGAGAAACATAAATCTGGCCTACGTGCACGTCCAGGCATAGTACCTTCCCTTGAACTTAGTCATGATATAGATTCTTTGACTCACGTGTGGTTTTTTTTTTTTGTTTGTTGTTGACCTTCTCCTTATTATCACCCTGCTCTCCTACTACATTCCTTTTTGCTGAAATAATGAAAATCATAATCAACAAAAACTGAGGGAACTCAGAGGCCGGTGCCGGTGCAGGTCCTTGGTGTGCTGAGTGCCGGTCCCCTGGACCCACTGTTGTCTCCCTATACTTTGTCTCTGTGTCTTATTTCTTCTCTCCGTCTCTCATCCCACCCGACTAGAAACACCCACAGGTGTGGAGGGGCAGGCCACCCCTTCACTCGGAAAATCAGTTAAACACAAACACGGAATGAGAGTCAAAAGACAATATGTCATCTTTTTGAGAATTTTATTCACTTCAAAACCAATTAAACACACACATGTACAAAGGCATTCCACAGCCCAGTTTTCGAGGCTGAGGAAAGACCCCGAGAGCGCTCTGCACAGCACGCTTCCCAGCGTCCGAAACACTGCTCTCAGGGCGGGGCACAGCGGAAGGGCTGCACCTCTCAGGGTTCCCTAACTTTTCCCTTATTCAGTCATCTAGAGAGCAAATACACAGTAATTCCCCAGTTTCCTATTGACGTCCCAGCGGAAGTCTGACTCCTGCGCGTCACGCAGTTTCTGAGGCAACGAATCTCTGGCACGGAAGCTTTTCCTGGCGCGTTTCCGGAGAACCACGCGAACTACAACGTCCCTCACCAGAATTCAATGAGGCAGAGTCCCTGCATCTGCTCCCTGCCTGGCCTGGGCTCCCACATCCACAGAAGCGCCACAGCCGGGGAGCTTCGGAGTCACCGCACAGAGTCTGCTCTCTGCTCTGCACTCCTCAGTCCCACAGTCCCCTCCAAGTCACGGGAGCTGGAGGCCAAGGAGCCCCTGCCACCTGCAGTCTCACTCCAGGTCAGAATCGCTGTCCTCTGAGGAGGAGGAAACCTGAAGGTCCTCATAGAGGACGCTCGGTGGGACACGAACACGGGGACCCTCAGACTTCTCTGACACATGAGGGCTCTGAGCGAGGAAGGCTCCCGGCTTCTCAGGAGAGTGAAATGAGGGGGCCGCCAGGAGGCTGGAGCTCCAGCGTCCGTTTTCCAGTCTCCGGAAGAGCACTGTGAGAGGCTGGGCCCCATCATGGCTGGCCGCTGGGTGATGGGACATGGTGCAGGCCTGGGCAGTAGGCAGGCAAGGTCTGCTGTGCGGAGGCTGCCGGTCGACGCTGGGCACCTGGGCGGGTGTCCTCCTGCCCATCTGGGGCGACGTACTTGGTCCAAGTTCGGTTGCGGCTGGCGGAGGTTGGAGATTCTCCGGGGCCCCCAGCTCACCTCCCTGGATGGCGCTTTCGGGGATCTGGAAGGGACCCAGTCTCGGTTTCTTGGGGAAGTTCAGGCAAGCCTGAATCCGAGCCTGGGCAGGTCTCTTGGCTCCTGGCCCGAAGCTGAGATTGGAGCCTAGGCCCAAGCTGTGTGTAGCGGCTGGCGGGCAGGGCTGTGAGGTCACCGCAGGACGTTTGTCCTGTGCCTGGGGTCTGATGGCCTGGAGCAGGCCGTGGGTTTTGGAGGCAGCCTGGGGAACTTCTCGGCAGCCACCCTCAGGGCTGCTGTGTGTCGGCTTCACCACGAGGAGAGGCTCGGGGCCCTGCTGCCTGACTGCAGGCTGAGGGATGTCGGCCGCAGCCCCTGTCTGTCTTTCCTTTGGTCCAAGACTTGAGGAGGAGCTCAGACTGGCTTTTCTGAGGGGAGACGGCGAAGCCAAGACGGAGCCCCTGTCAGACGTTTCGGTAGCTGAGCGATCAGCGAGGACAGGGCCCAGGCGCGGCCTCTTACTGGTTGTGTGGACCGGCATTGGCCCGCTTGCAACCTGAAAGAGAGGAAACAACACAGGTTAGAAGTTCCTCCGCATGGAGCCAACGTGAAAATCAAGCACATCCAAAGACAAGGTGCACACGCCATGAAATTCTTAGTACAGTATCGACAGGCGGTCCTTGGAAGTAGGGACAGACCCTCCACCTGAGTGCTGATCAGGACAAGACACATGAAAGATGCGCTCTCGAGCTATGTGTAGCTGATCTAAGCACACCATTGTTCAAAAGATCGCGTCTTGGGCATTAACTGGATCAAAGCGCCTCCACTCAGCCTTCCATGAAGTGGAACGGACTGAGGCCCTTCCGAAGGCAGGTTGGTGGCTCAAGGGTACTCAGGACGTCTTCTCTGAACACATGCATGTTCCTGGGTTTAGCCTTCTCCACGTTTGGGGCCTCTGAGGGACTAATTTCCTCATGCCGCTAGGAACATGTTGTTGGCAGGCTTGCCATAATTGGACAGAAAGAAAGCAACAGGAAATACGGCATCTTCAGATGCCTTCGCCTGGAATCAAATTGACCTGGAAGGATCGTGGAGTCCCTGACCCCAAGAAGGCAAGAAAGAGGGGTTCCCCGATTTCCTCCCGCAGACGGGAAGCTGAAAGGAAATCAACCAGGGTGACCTAGAGGAGAAAAGGACCAGGGGCCCGGGGTGACACTCACCCTCAGATAATCAGAAGATTCCGTGGATCCTTTTCGATTCGGCAGCGGCTTCTCTGGAGGTTTCCCAGAAAATATGTGGAGGAGAGCCTTCCTCTGCGGGTCTTGTTGCCTGCAGAACAGAAAAAGGTTTTCTGTTCTCCTGGTTTTCCCCAGGAGACAGGGAGAACCCTGTGTGGGGCCCAGCCCCGTTCCGTGTTTTGTGATACAGAAATGGACATCTGGTGCCCTTTCCGCCTCTGCACCTTCCCTCACGTGCCAACCTTCCCGTCCCCCAGGTGGCCCTCTAGGCTTCCCAACTAAGGACTGTGATTTGGATTCCATCGCCTTTCCCCCTGTCGTGGGGAACCTGCACGAAGCGCCCCCGCCTCTCCCCGTCCCTGAATCTCCCAGAGCCAAAGGAGCTCCTGGGTGTGGAACCCCGGAGGACACGGAGCTCCGGCCTATTTCTCTGCAGCGTTCCTTCCCTGGCCCGGAGACGGAAAGGCACACGGTGTGCAGGTGCAGAGACACCATGTCCTTAGGAGGCAGTACCCTAAGAGTGGTGAAAACCCCTCCCACTGCTCACCTTGGTCTCTCTTCCTTCTCTCCCTTATCCTTGTTCAAGGGCCCCGGGTTGGCTTCAACCTGGGGCTTCCATGGTTTCAGGTTTTCCTTCCCTTCCTTTTTCCCCAAGGTCGCTGGAACCAGGGCTGCCTTCCAGCACTTCATGGGGCACCTGGTACTTCTGGCCGTGTGGCCAAAGGCCCCGCAGTTTTTGCACTTGAGCTGTGGGTGGAAAGGAAGTGATGTCGGTGAGTGAGCTGAAGCCACAGGCAGCGATCCCACGTCCACATTGGGACGGATTGTGAATTCAGAGCTGAATAAGGATTCCAAAGAGGGGACACCGGCATGGGGGCCGTTAAGTGCTGGGAGAGTTCGGATACGATGTTCCCTCCCAAAGCCCACGTGACGGAGCAACACTGAAAGGAAGGACTCAAGGTTCCAAGGGGCACGACGGTGAACCCGATGTCAACAACGCAGCCAAACGTGGCTACGCAGGACTCTAAGTAGAAAGGGAGGTTGCCCCCAAGAGTCTCTCAAGGGACCTATCGGGCCGGGGAGAAGGTCCCAAGCCACGCCCACCTTGGATGGGAAAAGCAACCTGGGTGGTGGTGACAGAGCTCTTTGGAATCCAACCCAGTCTCTGAGGACCGTGTGACACCCCCTCCCCCCGTCCCCACCCCCACCCCGATACCCAAGAGATCCAGGGCTAGACTTACCCTGGGATCTTCTTCATCGGGCGGGGGAGCCCTTGGCCCAACTGGGGCCCTCCGCTGCTTCTGGAGGGTCTGGGCTCTCACCAGTCTCTTGGCCCAAGATTTGGGGTCCCGACGTGCCATCATCTTCGTCGCCTGGGGGTTTTGTGACCGCCTTTTTCAGGGGTTGACTGTTGGGTCACCTGAAACACACACAAACACACACATGTCGATGGTTAAGCACATTGGATATTCACACACCCACAGGAAGCCACCTGCTAACTCCCTGCCGGTGTGGTCATGAGGAGACCTCACCACCAGTCGGTCAAATCTGTAGAACACAATGTGCTGTGTGCATCCTCGGATACTGTGTGTTCCTCTGCCATGACTACCTAGTCCAAGAGTAAACCGCACCTGCCACAGGGCCCGTGGCCTAGGTATGGGGAGTTGAGCTTTCAACCCCAAACAAGCAACTGATTCTGGAGACTGGACTTAGGTCTCTCACGATTCACTCCGGTAGAAGACACGGTGATTCTATCTCCCTTGACGGACAGAACGATCGAAGACACAGGGCATGGCTTGCGCCACCCTTTGGCAGGTCTGTTTGAAGTCAGGGATAAGGGATGCTTCCTGTGACAACTTGAATCGCTACTCTGGCCATTTCATTAGGCAACTTCCAAACACAAATTCATAGAGAGAAGTTACCTTCCTCTCTACCACACTAGCAGGTGATGGTCTTTCCTGTTCTACCTTTTGGCTTTAGCTCCAGCCCCTCTTTACTTATTTATTTTTTCTGGTATTTTACGCATACCACACGAATTCATCTGAACAAACGGGGAACAAGTGCCACATCGCATCGACGTCTTACACGGCTGAAGGGCAAACCACCCTTTTTTCCAAAGTCCTTTTTCCATTTACCCACCAATTCAGCATGCTGCAGTACATTTCTTTTCGCATTCCCATCTTGGTCTTATCCCACATGTGGAGACGGATATGTTTTCTCGTTTTCTGTTGCAAGAATTACTAGTAACGAGAACACATCCTTCCCCACCAGCAAGCCCCAGTGTGATCGGTTTCTTTCGGCCTCCTGTGTCTCTTCCCCCCACCCCCACACCCCTCAGGGATTGCGTGAAAAAAACAATAGTTCAGTGAAACTAACCTGAAATTACGCGTCTACTTGCTTTCCCCGGCTGGCGCTGAGATGGGCAGGTGCTGGAGCAGCCCCGCTGGAAGCGATGCGGCATCCAGGACGACGGAGGAAGGGGCGGAGAGGGACCTCTGCTTTCCAGGCTGCCTTTTATACTGCCTCTGGTCACCTGACATGGAACGTACCCTAACCTAATCAGTTACCTGTACCTTAATTGCAATTAACTTAATCCAATTACGTGACCTGGAAAGGTCTATCTGCACAGCCCACTCTAACATCATGTCCACTGCTGACAGACATTCTAAAACCTACGTGTACAGCTGCAAGCTTTGAAGAATAGATGCTCCCCGTCAGACATGTAACACTGGTGCCTGTACCCCTGTCTTCTTTTCCATCTTTTTGTTTTGTTTTGTTTTGTTTTGTTTTGTTTTAAAAAATGTGGTAAAATAGACACCTTTTAATTGGACCACATTTAGTCTATCTCGACGTGGGCCTCAGTGTCATCAAGGAGATTCTCCTTGACGTGCAGTCACGGCCATGATCCATCTTCAGAGCTTCTCTTTCTTCCCCAAGGTAAGTCTGTCAGCAGAGAACCCTGACCGCACCCTCATGTGTTTTCTCCTCCAGGAGGCGCTTGGAAACCACCGTGAATTGGACCGCACTGGGAAACACAGATGAGGAAAGTCAACAACGCTTTGTCCTTCAGTGCCTGGCTCCTTTTTCAGCTCGTCTTGCGACTCCAGGCATTATGCCTGAAAAGTGTCCCGGACGCCTGTGAGGCTCTAATTCCCTGGGTCCCATTGCCATGTCTCTGGATTTGCGAAGATCCACCGCACCTTCTGTGGAACTCCCGTGTCGGTGAACTTTTGTGCCACGGCCCCTAATTCTGCCCATGGTCATCTGCAGCTGCACGACTTAGGGTCCATGTTCCTTGGACGGGAAGAGACAGGCAGGAGTCGGAATGATGAACCAGCACACTGGGGCATTTTCTCACGTAGCCCAAGTGACCCCATGGTGTTCTTGAGCTTTGGAACCAGTCGCGTCCCCTTTGACACTGCACCCGGCTCCCAGTCTCTCAATCGTGTTGGCCCTCCGGCGATCTCCCGTTGGATGAATTGCTCCTGCTGAAACTCGAGTCCCCTTTGATTTGCGCTTCATTAATTCTTCATGATTCAGGTGGGAAGCCCTGCTGACGACCCCCTGTGGCCGTTCTCTGAGCTTTCCTGTCACATCGTTTCCTTCCACGCTCTTTGGTTCCTTATGGTCCTGCTCCTTCTGCTGTCAGAGGAGCAGAGAGTTGATCTTATTGATTCTGGATACGGATACTTTCTAGGTGATCTGGATAATCCAGATAACGACCCTCAACAGCGGCGGAAAGGGAGCAGCCATTTGGTGTGTCTCAGAAAATCCCGCTCAGTTCCGAGGCCCCCTAGATGTGGAATCCTGCTCAGAGTTGTTCCCAGGTCAGAGAATGGAGAGAGCCTGTGCATGATGGGATCTCCCTGCCTAGATCTTTCAGTGAGTCTCTACCTCAGCTACTCTTAGGATCAGGGGGAGAACCACGGTGTCAGACATCCGGAAAGAAGACGGGATGAATGTTTTACCTCTGAAGTACATCCCAAATGTGGGAGTTGACTTCAGCTTTGCTGGGGTCTATTTGGCCAGGGAAACTCTGCCTGGTTCATTCGCACATCCGGAAGCCACTTCACGGGGGGCCGTCGCAACTGGAACCACACACTTGGCATCGGCGGTTGAGCCAAATGGGGACTCGTGGTGCAAGCAACGCTCCCCACGTGTTAGCGTGGGTGAGATTCGGTTGGCGGAATTTTACTAGGTGCGTGTTAGTAGAGTGGGGCTGAGGTTTTCTTGCTCCTGTGGTTGTATACGAAGTCAAAGGTCCTGCCCAGCCCTGCGGTCCCCTCAGTCAACTCTGTTTCGGAGACATAACGATTTGGATTGCCAACAAGTCAAGAAATGTTCAAGCCCTTGGATGTAGGGTAAAGAAAGGGAGATCAGACTGTCACTGTGTCTATGTAGAAGGGGAAGACATAAGAGACTCCATTTTGAAAAAGACCTGTACTTTAAACAATTGCTTTGCTGAGATGTTGATCATTTGTAGCTTTGCCGCGGCCCCTTTGACCCAACTTGGAGCTCACAAAAACCTGTGTTGTATAACATCGAGGCTTAAGGGATCTAGGGCTGTGCAGGGCGTGCCTTGTTAACCAAATGTTTACGAGCAGTATACTTGGTAAAAGTCATTGCCATTCTCTAGTCTCAATAAACCAGGGGCACAATGCACCGTGGAAAGCCACAGGGACCTCTGCCCTTGAAAGCAGGGTATTGTCCAAGGTTTCTCCCCATGTGACAGTCTGAAATATGGCCTCGTGGGATGGGAAAGACCTGACTGTCCCCCAGCCTGACACCCGTAATGGGTCTGTGCTGAGGTGGATTAGTCAAAGAGGAAAGCCTCTTGCAGTTGAGATGCAGGAAGGCCACTGTCTCCTGCTTGCCCCTGGGAACTGAATGTCTCGGTGTAAAGCCCGATCGTACATTTGTTCAACTCTGAGCTCGGAGAAAAGCTGCCCTGTGGCGGGAGGCGAGACGTGTTGGCAGTAATGCTGCCTAGTTATTCTTTACTCCGCTGAGATGTTTGGGTGGAGAGAAACATAAATCTGGCCTACGTGCACATCCAGGCATAGTACCTTCCCTTGAACTTAGTCATGATATAGATTCTTTGGCTCACGTGTGGTTTTTTTTGTTTGTTTGTTGTTGACCTTCTCCTTATTATCACCCTGCTCTCCTACTACATTCCTTTTTGCTGAAATAATGAAAATCATAATCAACAAAAACTGAGGGAACTCAGAGGCCGGTGCCGGTGCAGGTCCTTGGTGTGCTGAGTGCCGGTCCCCTGGACCCACTGTTGTCTCCCTATACTTTGTCTCTGTGTCTTATTTCTTCTCTCCGTCTCTCATCCCACCCGACTAGAAACACCCACAGGTGTGGAGGGGCAGGCCACCCCTTCACTCGGAAAATCAGTTAAACACAAACACGGAATGAGAGTCAAAAGACAATATGTCATCTTTTTGAGAATTTTATTCACTTCAAAACCAATTAAACACACACATGTACAAAGGCATTCCACAGCCCAGTTTTCGAGGCTGAGGAAAGACCCCGAGAGCGCTCTGCACAGCACGCTTCCCAGCGTCCGAAACACTGCTCTCAGGGCGGGGCACAGCGGAAGGGCTGCACCTCTCAGGGTTCCCTAACTTTTCCCTTATTCAGTCATCTAGAGAGCAAATACACAGTAATTCCCCAGTTTCCTATTGACGTCCCAGCGGAAGTCTGACTCCTGCGCGTCACGCAGTTTCTGAGGCAACGAATCTCTGGCACGGAAGCTTTTCCTGGCGCGTTTCCGGAGAACCACGCGAACTACAACGTCCCTCACCAGAATTCAATGAGGCAGAGTCCCTGCATCTGCTCCCTGCCTGGCCTGGGCTCCCACATCCACAGAAGCGCCACAGCCGGGGAGCTTCGGAGTCACCGCACAGAGTCTGCTCTCTGCTCTGCACTCCTCAGTCCCACAGTCCCCTCCAAGTCACGGGAGCTGGAGGCCAAGGAGCCCCTGCCACCTGCAGTCTCACTCCAGGTCAGAATCGCTGTCCTCTGAGGAGGAGGAAACCTGAAGGTCCTCATAGAGGACGCTCGGTGGGACACGAACACGGGGACCCTCAGACTTCTCTGACACATGAGGGCTCTGAGCGAGGAAGGCTCCCGGCTTCTCAGGAGAGTGAAATGAGGGGGCCGCCAGGAGGCTGGAGCTCCAGCGTCCGTTTTCCAGTCTCCGGAAGAGCACTGTGAGAGGCTGGGCCCCATCATGGCTGGCCGCTGGGTGATGGGACATGGTGCAGGCCTGGGCAGTAGGCAGGCAAGGTCTGCTGTGCGGAGGCTGCCGGTCGACGCTGGGCACCTGGGCGGGTGTCCTCCTGCCCATCTGGGGCGACGTACTTGGTCCAAGTTCGGTTGCGGCTGGCGGAGGTTGGAGATTCTCCGGGGCCCCCAGCTCACCTCCCTGGATGGCGCTTTCGGGGATCTGGAAGGGACCCAGTCTCGGTTTCTTGGGGAAGTTCAGGCAAGCCTGAATCCGAGCCTGGGCAGGTCTCTTGGCTCCTGGCCCGAAGCTGAGATTGGAGCCTAGGCCCAAGCTGTGTGTGGCGGCTGGCGGGCAGGGCTGTGAGGTCACCGCAGGACGTTTGTCCTGTGCCTGGGGTCTGATGGCCTGGAGCAGGCCGTGGGTTTTGGAGGCAGCCTGGGGAACTTCTCGGCAGCCACCCTCAGGGCTGCTGTGTGTCGGCTTCACCACGAGGAGAGGCTCGGGGCCCTGCTGCCTGACTGCAGGCTGAGGGATGTCGGCCGCAGCCCCTGTCTGTCTTTCCTTTGGTCCAAGACTTGAGGAGGAGCTCAGACTGGCTTTTCTGAGGGGAGACGGCGAAGCCAAGACGGAGCCCCTGTCAGACGTTTCGGTAGCTGAGCGATCAGCGAGGACAGGGCCCAGGCGCGGCCTCTTACTGGTTGTGTGGACCGGCATTGGCCCGCTTGCAACCTGAAAGAGAGGAAACAACACAGGTTAGAAGTTCCTCCGCATGGAGCCAACGTGAAAATCAAGCACATCCAAAGACAAGGTGCACACGCCATGAAATTCTTAGTACAGTATCGACAGGCGGTCCTTGGAAGTAGGGACAGACCCTCCACTTGAGTGCTGATCAGGACAAGACACATGAAAGATGCGCTCTCGAGCTATGTGTAGCTGATCTAAGCACACCATTGTTCAAAAGATCGCGTCTTGGGCATTAACTGGATCAAAGCGCCTCCACTCAGCCTTCCATGAAGTGGAACGGACTGAGGCCCTTCCGAAGGCAGGTTGGTGGCTCAAGGGTACTCAGGACGTCTTCTCTGAACACATGCATGTTCCTGGGTTTAGCCTTCTCCACGTTTGGGGCCTCTGAGGGACTAATTTCCTCATGCCGCTAGGAACATGTTGTTGGCAGGCTTGCCATAATTGGACAGAAAGAAAGCAACAGGAAATACGGCATCTTCAGATGCCTTCGCCTGGAATCAAATTGACCTGGAAGGATCGTGGAGTCCCTGACCCCAAGAAGGCAAGAAAGAGGGGTTCCCCGATTTCCTCCCACAGACGGGAAGCTGAAAGGAAATCAACCAGGGTGACCTAGAGGAGAAAAGGACCAGGGGCCCGGGGTGACACTCACCCTCAGATAATCAGAAGATTCCGTGGATCCTTTTCGATTCGGCAGCGGCTTCTCTGGAGGTTTCCCAGAAAATATGTGGAGGAGAGCCTTCCTCTGCGGGTCTTGTTGCCTGCAGAACAGAAAAAGGTCAGGCCGTGCCCCCTGGTTTTCCCCAGGAGACAGGGAGAACCCTGTGTGGGGCCCAGCCCCGTTCCGTGTTTTGTGATACAGAAATGGACATCTGGTGCCCTTTCCGCCTCTGCACCTTCCCTCACGTGCCAACCTTCCCGTCCCCCAGGTGGCCCTCTAGGCTTCCCAACTAAGGACTGTGATTTGGATTCCATCGCTTTTCCCCCTGTCGTGGGGAACCTGCACGAAGCGCCCCCGCCTCTCCCCGTCCCTGAATCTCCCAGAGCCAAAGGAGCTCCTGGGTGTGGAACCCCGGAGGACACGGAGCTCCGGCCTATTTCTCTGCAGCGTTCCTTCCCTGGCCCGGAGACGGAAAGGCACACGGTGTGCAGGTGCAGAGACACCATGTCCTTAGGAGGCAGTACCCTAAGAGTGGTGAAAACCCCTCCCACTGCTCACCTTGGTCTCTCTTCCTTCTCTCCCTTATCCTTGTTCAAGGGCCCCGGGTTGGCTTCAACCTGGGGCTTCCATGGTTTCAGATTTTCCTTCCCTTCCTTTTTCCCCAAGGTCGCTGGAACCAGGGCTGCCTTCCAGCACTTCATGGGGCACCTGGTACTTCTGGCCGTGTGGCCAAAGGCCCCGCAGTTTTTGCACTTGAGCTGTGGGTGGAAAGGAAGTGATGTCGGTGAGTGAGCTGAAGCCACAGGCAGCGATCCCACGTCCACATTGGGACGGATTGTGAATTCAGAGCTGAATAAGGATTCCAAAGAGGGGACACCGGCATGGGGGCCGTTAAGTGCTGGGAGAGTTCGGATACGATGTTCCCTCCCAAAGCCCACGTGACGGAGGAACTCTGAAAGGAAGGACTCAAGGTTCCAAGGGGCACGACGGTGAACCCGAAGTCAACAACACAGCCAAACGTGGCTACACAGGACTCTAAGTAGAAAGGGAGGTTGCCCCCAAGAGTCTCTCAAGGGACCTATCGGGCCGGGGAGAAGGTCCCAAGCCACGCCCACCTTGGATGGGAAAAGCAACCTGGGTGGTGGTGACAGAGCTCTTTGGAATCCAACCCAGTCTCTGAGGACCGTGTGACACCCCCTCCCCCCGTCCCCACCCCCACCCCGATACCCAAGAGATCCAGGGCTAGACTTACCCTGGGATCTTCTTCATCGGGCGGGGGAGCCCTTGGCCCAACTGGGGCCCTCCGCTGCTTCTGGAGGGTCTGGGCTCTCACCAGTCTCTTGGCCCAAGATTTGGGGTCCCGACGTGCCATCATCTTCGTCGCCTGGGGGTTTTGTGACCGCCTTTTTCAGGGGTTGACTGTTGGGTCACCTGAAACACACACAAACACACACATGTCGATGGTTAAGCACATTGGATATTCACACACCCACAGGAAGCCACCTGCTAACTCCCTGCCGGTGTGGTCATGAGGAGACCTCACCACCAGTCGGTCAAATCTGTAGAACACAATGTGCTGTGTGCATCCTCGGATACTGTGTGTTCCTCTGCCATGACTACCTAGTCCAAGAGTAAACCGCACCTGCCACAGGGCCCGTGGCCTAGGTATGGGGAGTTGAGCTTTCAACCCCAAACAAGCAACTGATTCTGGAGACTGGACTTAGGTCTCTCACGATTCACTCCGGTAGAAGACACGGTGATTCTATCTCCCTTGACGGACAGAACGATCGAAGACACAGGGCATGGCTTGCGCCACCCTTTGGCAGGTCTGTTTGAAGTCAGGGATAAGGGATGCTTCCTGTGACAACTTGAATCGCTACTCTGGCCATTTCATTAGGCAACTTCCAAACACAAATTCATAGAGAGAAGTTACCTTCCTCTCTACCACACTAGCAGGTGATGGTCTTTCCTGTTCTACCTTTTGGCTTTAGCTCCAGCCCCTCTTTACTTATTTATTTTTTCTGGTATTTTACGCATACCACACGAATTCATCTGAACAAACGGGGAACAAGTGCCACATCGCATCGACGTCTTACACGGCTGAAGGGCAAACCACCCTTTTTTCCAAAGTCCTTTTTCCATTTACCCACCAATTCAGCATGCTGCAGTACATTTCTTTTCGCATTCCCATCTTGGTCTTATCCCACATGTGGAGACGGATATGTTTTCTCGTTTTCTGTTGCAAGAATTACTAGTAACGAGAACACATCCTTCCCCACCAGCAAGCCCCAGTGTGATCGGTTTCTTTCGGCCTCCTGTGTCTCTTCCCCCCACCCCCACACCCCTCAGGGATTGCGTGAAAAAAACAATAGTTCAGTGAAACTAACCTGAAATTACGCGTCTACTTGCTTTCCCCGGCTGGCGCTGAGATGGGCAGGTGCTGGAGCAGCCCCGCTGGAAGCGATGCGGCATCCAGGACGACGGAGGAAGGGGCGGAGAGGGACCTCTGCTTTCCAGGCTGCCTTTTATACTGCCTCTGGTCACCTGACATGGAACGTACCCTAACCTAATCAGTTACCTGTACCTTAATTGCAATTAACTTAATCCAATTACGTGACCTGGAAAGGTCTATCTGCACAGCCCACTCTAACATCATGTCCACTGCTGACAGACATTCTAAAACCTACGTGTACAGCTGCAAGCTTTGAAGAATAGATGCTCCCCGTCAGACATGTAACACTGGTGCCTGTACCCCTGTCTTCTTTTCCATCTTTTTGTTTTGTTTTGTTTTGTTTTGTTTTTAAAAAATGTGGTAAAATAGACACCTTTTAATTGGACCACATTTAGTCTATCTCGACGTGGGCCTCAGTGTCATCAAGGAGATTCTCCTTGACGTGCAGTCACGGCCATGATCCATCTTCAGAGCTTCTCTTTCTTCCCCAAGGTAAGTCTGTCAGCAGAGAACCCTGACCGCACCCTCATGTGTTTTCTCCTCCAGGAGGCGCTTGGAAACCACCGTGAATTGGACCGCACTGGGAAACACAGATGAGGAAAGTCAACAACGCTTTGTCCTTCAGTGCCTGGCTCCTTTTTCAGCTCGTCTTGCGACTCCAGGCATTATGCCTGAAAAGTGTCCCGGACGCCTGTGAGGCTCTAATTCCCTGGGTCCCATTGCCATGTCTCTGGATTTGCGAAGATCCACCGCACCTTCTGTGGAACTCCCGTGTCGGTGAACTTTTGTGCCACGGCCCCTAATTCTGCCCATGGTCATCTGCAGCTGCACGACTTAGGGTCCATGTTCCTTGGACGGGAAGAGACAGGCAGGAGTCGGAATGATGAACCAGCACACTGGGGCATTTTCTCACGTAGCCCAAGTGACCCCATGGTGTTCTTGAGCTTTGGAACCAGTCGCGTCCCCTTTGACACTGCACCCGGCTCCCAGTCTCTCAATCGTGTTGGCCCTCCGGCGATCTCCCGTTGGATGAATTGCTCCTGCTGAAACTCGAGTCCCCTTTGATTTGCGCTTCATTAATTATTCATGATTCAGGTGGGAAGGCCTGCTGACGACCCCCTGTGGCCGTTCTCTGAGCTTTCCTGTCACATCGTTTCCTTCCACGCTCTTTGGTTCCTTATGGTCCTGCTCCTTCTGCTGTCAGAGGAGCAGAGAGTTGATCTTATTGATTCTGGATACGGATACTTTCTAGGTGATCTGGATAATCCAGATAACGACCCTCAACAGCGGCGGAAAGGGAGCAGCCATTTGGTGTGTCTCAGAAAATCCCGCTCAGTTCCGAGGCCCCCTAGATGTGGAATCCTGCTCAGAGTTGTTCCCAGGTCAGAGAATGGAGAGAGCCTGTGCATGATGGGATCTCCCTGCCTAGATCTTTCAGTGAGTCTCTACCTCAGCTACTCTTAGGATCAGGGGGAGAACCACGGTGTCAGACATCCGGAAAGAAGACGGGATGAATGTTTTACCTCTGAAGTACATCCCAAATGTGGGAGTTGACTTCAGCTTTGCTGGGGTCTATTTGGCCAGTGAAACTCTGCCTGGTTCATTCGCACATCCGGAAGCCACTTCACGGGGGGCCGTCGCAACTGGAACCACACACTTGGCATCGGCGGTTGAGCCAAATGGGGACTCGTGGTGCAAGCAACGCTCCCCACGTGTTAGCGTGGGTGAGATTCGGTTGGCGGAATTTTACTAGGTGCGTGTTAGTAGAGTGGGGCTGAGGTTTTCTTGCTCCTGTGGTTGTATACGAAGTCAAAGGTCCTGCCCAGCCCTGCGGTCCCCTCAGTCAACTCTGTTTCGGAGACATAACGATTTGGATTGCCAACAAGTCAAGAAATGTTCAAGCCCTTGGATGTAGGGTAAAGAAAGGGAGATCAGACTGTCACTGTGTCTATGTAGAAGGGGAAGACATAAGAGACTCCATTTTGAAAAAGACCTGTACTTTAAACAATTGCTTTGCTGAGATGTTGATCATTTGTAGCTTTGCCGCGGCCCCTTTGACCCAACTTGGAGCTCACAAAAACCTGTGTTGTATAACATCGAGGCTTAAGGGATCTAGGGCTGTGCAGGGCGTGCCTTGTTAACCAAATGTTTACGAGCAGTATACTTGGTAAAAGTCATTGCCATTCTCTAGTCTCAATAAACCAGGGGCACAATGCACCGTGGAAAGCCACAGGGACCTCTGCCCTTGAAAGCAGGGTATTGTCCAAGGTTTCTCCCCATGTGACAGTCTGAAATATGGCCTCGTGGGATGGGAAAGACCTGACTGTCCCCCAGCCTGACACCCGTAATGGGTCTGTGCTGAGGTGGATTAGTCAAAGAGGAAAGCCTCTTGCAGTTGAGATGCAGGAAGGCCACTGTCTCCTGCTTGCCCCTGGGAACTGAATGTCTCGGTGTAAAGCCCGATCGTACATTTGTTCAACTCTGAGCTCGGAGAAAAGCTGCCCTGTGGCGGGAGGCGAGACGTGTTGGCAGTAATGCTGCCTAGTTATTCTTTACTCCGCTGAGATGTTTGGGTGGAGAGAAACATAAATCTGGCCTACGTGCACATCCAGGCATAGTACCTTCCCTTGAACTTAGTCATGATATAGATTCTTTGGCTCACGTGTGGTTTTTTTTTGTTTGTTTGTTGTTGACCTTCTCCTTATTATCACCCTGCTCTCCTACTACATTCCTTTTTGCTGAAATAATGAAAATCATAATCAACAAAAACTGAGGGAACTCAGAGGCCGGTGCCGGTGCAGGTCCTTGGTGTGCTGAGTGCCGGTCCCCTGGACCCACTGTTGTCTCCCTATACTTTGTCTCTGTGTCTTATTTCTTCTCTCCGTCTCTCATCCCACCCGACTAGAAACACCCACAGGTGTGGAGGGGCAGGCCACCCCTTCACTCGGAAAATCAGTTAAACACAAACACGGAATGAGAGTCAAAAGACAATATGTCATCTTTTTGAGAATTTTATTCACTTCAAAACCAATTAAACACACACATGTACAAAGGCATTCCACAGCCCAGTTTTCGAGGCTGAGGAAAGACCCCGAGAGCGCTCTGCACAGCACGCTTCCCAGCGTCCGAAACACTGCTCTCAGGGCGGGGCACAGCGGAAGGGCTGCACCTCTCAGGGTTCCCTAACTTTTCCCTTATTCAGTCATCTAGAGAGCAAATACACAGTAATTCCCCAGTTTCCTATTGACGTCCCAGCGGAAGTCTGACTCCTGCGCGTCACGCAGTTTCTGAGGCAACGAATCTCTGGCACGGAAGCTTTTCCTGGCGCGTTTCCGGAGAACCACGCGAACTACAACGTCCCTCACCAGAATTCAATGAGGCAGAGTCCCTGCATCTGCTCCCTGCCTGGCCTGGGCTCCCACATCCACAGAAGCGCCACAGCCGGGGAGCTTCGGAGTCACCGCACAGAGTCTGCTCTCTGCTCTGCACTCCTCAGTCCCACAGTCCCCTCCAAGTCACGGGAGCTGGAGGCCAAGGAGCCCCTGCCACCTGCAGTCTCACTCCAGGTCAGAATCGCTGTCCTCTGAGGAGGAGGAAACCTGAAGGTCCTCATAGAGGACGCTCGGTGGGACACGAACACGGGGACCCTCAGACTTCTCTGACACATGAGGGCTCTGAGCGAGGAAGGCTCCCGGCTTCTCAGGAGAGTGAAATGAGGGGGCCGCCAGGAGGCTGGAGCTCCAGCGTCCGTTTTCCAGTCTCCGGAAGAGCACTGTGAGAGGCTGGGCCCCATCATGGCTGGCCGCTGGGTGATGGGACATGGTGCAGGCCTGGGCAGTAGGCAGGCAAGGTCTGCTGTGCGGAGGCTGCCGGTCGACGCTGGGCACCTGGGCGGGTGTCCTCCTGCCCATCTGGGGCGACGTACTTGGTCCAAGTTCGGTTGCGGCTGGCGGAGGTTGGAGATTCTCCGGGGCCCCCAGCTCACCTCCCTGGATGGCGCTTTCGGGGATCTGGAAGGGACCCAGTCTCGGTTTCTTGGGGAAGTTCAGGCAAGCCTGAATCCGAGCCTGGGCAGGTCTCTTGGCTCCTGGCCCGAAGCTGAGATTGGAGCCTAGGCCCAAGCTGTGTGTGGCGGCTGGCGGGCAGGGCTGTGAGGTCACCGCAGGACGTTTGTCCTGTGCCTGGGGTCTGATGGCCTGGAGCAGGCCGTGGGTTTTGGAGGCAGCCTGGGGAACTTCTCGGCAGCCACCCTCAGGGCTGCTGTGTGTCGGCTTCACCACGAGGA
The DNA here is from genome assembly GCF_028858775.2 of Pan troglodytes. Lineage (NCBI taxonomy): Eukaryota > Metazoa > Chordata > Mammalia > Primates > Hominidae > Pan > Pan troglodytes. The sequence goes on from NC_072405.2 coordinate 19,925,383, forward strand.
GAGGCTCGGGGCCCTGCTGCCTGACTGCAGGCTGAGGGATGTCGGCCGCAGCCCCTGTCTGTCTTTCCTTTGGTCCAAGACTTGAGGAGGAGCTCAGACTGGCTTTTCTGAGGGGAGACGGCGAAGCCAAGACGGAGCCCCTGTCAGACGTTTCGGTAGCTGAGCGATCAGCGAGGACAGGGCCCAGGCGCGGCCTCTTACTGGTTGTGTGGACCGGCATTGGCCCGCTTGCAACCTGAAAGAGAGGAAACAACACAGGTTAGAAGTTCCTCCGCATGGAGCCAACGTGAAAATCAAGCACATCCAAAGACAAGGTGCACACGCCATGAAATTCTTAGTACAGTATCGACAGGCGGTCCTTGGAAGTAGGGACAGACCCTCCACTTGAGTGCTGATCAGGACAAGACACATGAAAGATGCGCTCTCGAGCTATGTGTAGCTGATCTAAGCACACCATTGTTCAAAAGATCGCGTCTTGGGCATTAACTGGATCAAAGCGCCTCCACTCAGCCTTCCATGAAGTGGAACGGACTGAGGCCCTTCCGAAGGCAGGTTGGTGGCTCAAGGGTACTCAGGACGTCTTCTCTGAACACATGCATGTTCCTGGGTTTAGCCTTCTCCACGTTTGGGGCCTCTGAGGGACTAATTTCCTCATGCCGCTAGGAACATGTTGTTGGCAGGCTTGCCATAATTGGACAGAAAGAAAGCAACAGGAAATACGGCATCTTCAGATGCCTTCGCCTGGAATCAAATTGACCTGGAAGGATCGTGGAGTCCCTGACCCCAAGAAGGCAAGAAAGAGGGGTTCCCCGATTTCCTCCCACAGACGGGAAGCTGAAAGGAAATCAACCAGGGTGACCTAGAGGAGAAAAGGACCAGGGGCCCGGGGTGACACTCACCCTCAGATAATCAGAAGATTCCGTGGATCCTTTTCGATTCGGCAGCGGCTTCTCTGGAGGTTTCCCAGAAAATATGTGGAGGAGAGCCTTCCTCTGCGGGTCTTGTTGCCTGCAGAACAGAAAAAGGTCAGGCCGTGCCCCCTGGTTTTCCCCAGGAGACAGGGAGAACCCTGTGTGGGGCCCAGCCCCGTTCCGTGTTTTGTGATACAGAAATGGACATCTGGTGCCCTTTCCGCCTCTGCACCTTCCCTCACGTGCCAACCTTCCCGTCCCCCAGGTGGCCCTCTAGGCTTCCCAACTAAGGACTGTGATTTGGATTCCATCGCTTTTCCCCCTGTCGTGGGGAACCTGCACGAAGCGCCCCCGCCTCTCCCCGTCCCTGAATCTCCCAGAGCCAAAGGAGCTCCTGGGTGTGGAACCCCGGAGGACACGGAGCTCCGGCCTATTTCTCTGCAGCGTTCCTTCCCTGGCCCGGAGACGGAAAGGCACACGGTGTGCAGGTGCAGAGACACCATGTCCTTAGGAGGCAGTACCCTAAGAGTGGTGAAAACCCCTCCCACTGCTCACCTTGGTCTCTCTTCCTTCTCTCCCTTATCCTTGTTCAAGGGCCCCGGGTTGGCTTCAACCTGGGGCTTCCATGGTTTCAGATTTTCCTTCCCTTCCTTTTTCCCCAAGGTCGCTGGAACCAGGGCTGCCTTCCAGCACTTCATGGGGCACCTGGTACTTCTGGCCGTGTGGCCAAAGGCCCCGCAGTTTTTGCACTTGAGCTGTGGGTGGAAAGGAAGTGATGTCGGTGAGTGAGCTGAAGCCACAGGCAGCGATCCCACGTCCACATTGGGACGGATTGTGAATTCAGAGCTGAATAAGGATTCCAAAGAGGGGACACCGGCATGGGGGCCGTTAAGTGCTGGGAGAGTTCGGATACGATGTTCCCTCCCAAAGCCCACGTGACGGAGGAACTCTGAAAGGAAGGACTCAAGGTTCCAAGGGGCACGACGGTGAACCCGAAGTCAACAACACAGCCAAACGTGGCTACACAGGACTCTAAGTAGAAAGGGAGGTTGCCCCCAAGAGTCTCTCAAGGGACCTATCGGGCCGGGGAGAAGGTCCCAAGCCACGCCCACCTTGGATGGGAAAAGCAACCTGGGTGGTGGTGACAGAGCTCTTTGGAATCCAACCCAGTCTCTGAGGACCGTGTGACACCCCCTCCCCCCGTCCCCACCCCCACCCCGATACCCAAGAGATCCAGGGCTAGACTTACCCTGGGATCTTCTTCATCGGGCGGGGGAGCCCTTGGCCCAACTGGGGCCCTCCGCTGCTTCTGGAGGGTCTGGGCTCTCACCAGTCTCTTGGCCCAAGATTTGGGGTCCCGACGTGCCATCATCTTCGTCGCCTGGGGGTTTTGTGACCGCCTTTTTCAGGGGTTGACTGTTGGGTCACCTGAAACACACACAAACACACACATGTCGATGGTTAAGCACATTGGATATTCACACACCCACAGGAAGCCACCTGCTAACTCCCTGCCGGTGTGGTCATGAGGAGACCTCACCACCAGTCGGTCAAATCTGTAGAACACAATGTGCTGTGTGCATCCTCGGATACTGTGTGTTCCTCTGCCATGACTACCTAGTCCAAGAGTAAACCGCACCTGCCACAGGGCCCGTGGCCTAGGTATGGGGAGTTGAGCTTTCAACCCCAAACAAGCAACTGATTCTGGAGACTGGACTTAGGTCTCTCACGATTCACTCCGGTAGAAGACACGGTGATTCTATCTCCCTTGACGGACAGAACGATCGAAGACACAGGGCATGGCTTGCGCCACCCTTTGGCAGGTCTGTTTGAAGTCAGGGATAAGGGATGCTTCCTGTGACAACTTGAATCGCTACTCTGGCCATTTCATTAGGCAACTTCCAAACACAAATTCATAGAGAGAAGTTACCTTCCTCTCTACCACACTAGCAGGTGATGGTCTTTCCTGTTCTACCTTTTGGCTTTAGCTCCAGCCCCTCTTTACTTATTTATTTTTTCTGGTATTTTACGCATACCACACGAATTCATCTGAACAAACGGGGAACAAGTGCCACATCGCATCGACGTCTTACACGGCTGAAGGGCAAACCACCCTTTTTTCCAAAGTCCTTTTTCCATTTACCCACCAATTCAGCATGCTGCAGTACATTTCTTTTCGCATTCCCATCTTGGTCTTATCCCACATGTGGAGACGGATATGTTTTCTCGTTTTCTGTTGCAAGAATTACTAGTAACGAGAACACATCCTTCCCCACCAGCAAGCCCCAGTGTGATCGGTTTCTTTCGGCCTCCTGTGTCTCTTCCCCCCACCCCCACACCCCTCAGGGATTGCGTGAAAAAAACAATAGTTCAGTGAAACTAACCTGAAATTACGCGTCTACTTGCTTTCCCCGGCTGGCGCTGAGATGGGCAGGTGCTGGAGCAGCCCCGCTGGAAGCGATGCGGCATCCAGGACGACGGAGGAAGGGGCGGAGAGGGACCTCTGCTTTCCAGGCTGCCTTTTATACTGCCTCTGGTCACCTGACATGGAACGTACCCTAACCTAATCAGTTACCTGTACCTTAATTGCAATTAACTTAATCCAATTACGTGACCTGGAAAGGTCTATCTGCACAGCCCACTCTAACATCATGTCCACTGCTGACAGACATTCTAAAACCTACGTGTACAGCTGCAAGCTTTGAAGAATAGATGCTCCCCGTCAGACATGTAACACTGGTGCCTGTACCCCTGTCTTCTTTTCCATCTTTTTGTTTTGTTTTGTTTTGTTTTGTTTTTAAAAAATGTGGTAAAATAGACACCTTTTAATTGGACCACATTTAGTCTATCTCGACGTGGGCCTCAGTGTCATCAAGGAGATTCTCCTTGACGTGCAGTCACGGCCATGATCCATCTTCAGAGCTTCTCTTTCTTCCCCAAGGTAAGTCTGTCAGCAGAGAACCCTGACCGCACCCTCATGTGTTTTCTCCTCCAGGAGGCGCTTGGAAACCACCGTGAATTGGACCGCACTGGGAAACACAGATGAGGAAAGTCAACAACGCTTTGTCCTTCAGTGCCTGGCTCCTTTTTCAGCTCGTCTTGCGACTCCAGGCATTATGCCTGAAAAGTGTCCCGGACGCCTGTGAGGCTCTAATTCCCTGGGTCCCATTGCCATGTCTCTGGATTTGCGAAGATCCACCGCACCTTCTGTGGAACTCCCGTGTCGGTGAACTTTTGTGCCACGGCCCCTAATTCTGCCCATGGTCATCTGCAGCTGCACGACTTAGGGTCCATGTTCCTTGGACGGGAAGAGACAGGCAGGAGTCGGAATGATGAACCAGCACACTGGGGCATTTTCTCACGTAGCCCAAGTGACCCCATGGTGTTCTTGAGCTTTGGAACCAGTCGCGTCCCCTTTGACACTGCACCCGGCTCCCAGTCTCTCAATCGTGTTGGCCCTCCGGCGATCTCCCGTTGGATGAATTGCTCCTGCTGAAACTCGAGTCCCCTTTGATTTGCGCTTCATTAATTATTCATGATTCAGGTGGGAAGGCCTGCTGACGACCCCCTGTGGCCGTTCTCTGAGCTTTCCTGTCACATCGTTTCCTTCCACGCTCTTTGGTTCCTTATGGTCCTGCTCCTTCTGCTGTCAGAGGAGCAGAGAGTTGATCTTATTGATTCTGGATACGGATACTTTCTAGGTGATCTGGATAATCCAGATAACGACCCTCAACAGCGGCGGAAAGGGAGCAGCCATTTGGTGTGTCTCAGAAAATCCCGCTCAGTTCCGAGGCCCCCTAGATGTGGAATCCTGCTCAGAGTTGTTCCCAGGTCAGAGAATGGAGAGAGCCTGTGCATGATGGGATCTCCCTGCCTAGATCTTTCAGTGAGTCTCTACCTCAGCTACTCTTAGGATCAGGGGGAGAACCACGGTGTCAGACATCCGGAAAGAAGACGGGATGAATGTTTTACCTCTGAAGTACATCCCAAATGTGGGAGTTGACTTCAGCTTTGCTGGGGTCTATTTGGCCAGTGAAACTCTGCCTGGTTCATTCGCACATCCGGAAGCCACTTCACGGGGGGCCGTCGCAACTGGAACCACACACTTGGCATCGGCGGTTGAGCCAAATGGGGACTCGTGGTGCAAGCAACGCTCCCCACGTGTTAGCGTGGGTGAGATTCGGTTGGCGGAATTTTACTAGGTGCGTGTTAGTAGAGTGGGGCTGAGGTTTTCTTGCTCCTGTGGTTGTATACGAAGTCAAAGGTCCTGCCCAGCCCTGCGGTCCCCTCAGTCAACTCTGTTTCGGAGACATAACGATTTGGATTGCCAACAAGTCAAGAAATGTTCAAGCCCTTGGATGTAGGGTAAAGAAAGGGAGATCAGACTGTCACTGTGTCTATGTAGAAGGGGAAGACATAAGAGACTCCATTTTGAAAAAGACCTGTACTTTAAACAATTGCTTTGCTGAGATGTTGATCATTTGTAGCTTTGCCGCGGCCCCTTTGACCCAACTTGGAGCTCACAAAAACCTGTGTTGTATAACATCGAGGCTTAAGGGATCTAGGGCTGTGCAGGGCGTGCCTTGTTAACCAAATGTTTACGAGCAGTATACTTGGTAAAAGTCATTGCCATTCTCTAGTCTCAATAAACCAGGGGCACAATGCACCGTGGAAAGCCACAGGGACCTCTGCCCTTGAAAGCAGGGTATTGTCCAAGGTTTCTCCCCATGTGACAGTCTGAAATATGGCCTCGTGGGATGGGAAAGACCTGACTGTCCCCCAGCCTGACACCCGTAATGGGTCTGTGCTGAGGTGGATTAGTCAAAGAGGAAAGCCTCTTGCAGTTGAGATGCAGGAAGGCCACTGTCTCCTGCTTGCCCCTGGGAACTGAATGTCTCGGTGTAAAGCCCGATCGTACATTTGTTCAACTCTGAGCTCGGAGAAAAGCTGCCCTGTGGCGGGAGGCGAGACGTGTTGGCAGTAATGCTGCCTAGTTATTCTTTACTCCGCTGAGATGTTTGGGTGGAGAGAAACATAAATCTGGCCTACGTGCACATCCAGGCATAGTACCTTCCCTTGAACTTAGTCATGATATAGATTCTTTGGCTCACGTGTGGTTTTTTTTTGTTTGTTTGTTGTTGACCTTCTCCTTATTATCACCCTGCTCTCCTACTACATTCCTTTTTGCTGAAATAATGAAAATCATAATCAACAAAAACTGAGGGAACTCAGAGGCCGGTGCCGGTGCAGGTCCTTGGTGTGCTGAGTGCCGGTCCCCTGGACCCACTGTTGTCTCCCTATACTTTGTCTCTGTGTCTTATTTCTTCTCTCCGTCTCTCATCCCACCCGACTAGAAACACCCACAGGTGTGGAGGGGCAGGCCACCCCTTCACTCGGAAAATCAGTTAAACACAAACACGGAATGAGAGTCAAAAGACAATATGTCATCTTTTTGAGAATTTTATTCACTTCAAAACCAATTAAACACACACATGTACAAAGGCATTCCACAGCCCAGTTTTCGAGGCTGAGGAAAGACCCCGAGAGCGCTCTGCACAGCACGCTTCCCAGCGTCCGAAACACTGCTCTCAGGGCGGGGCACAGCGGAAGGGCTGCACCTCTCAGGGTTCCCTAACTTTTCCCTTATTCAGTCATCTAGAGAGCAAATACACAGTAATTCCCCAGTTTCCTATTGACGTCCCAGCGGAAGTCTGACTCCTGCGCGTCACGCAGTTTCTGAGGCAACGAATCTCTGGCACGGAAGCTTTTCCTGGCGCGTTTCCGGAGAACCACGCGAACTACAACGTCCCTCACCAGAATTCAATGAGGCAGAGTCCCTGCATCTGCTCCCTGCCTGGCCTGGGCTCCCACATCCACAGAAGCGCCACAGCCGGGGAGCTTCGGAGTCACCGCACAGAGTCTGCTCTCTGCTCTGCACTCCTCAGTCCCACAGTCCCCTCCAAGTCACGGGAGCTGGAGGCCAAGGAGCCCCTGCCACCTGCAGTCTCACTCCAGGTCAGAATCGCTGTCCTCTGAGGAGGAGGAAACCTGAAGGTCCTCATAGAGGACGCTCGGTGGGACACGAACACGGGGACCCTCAGACTTCTCTGACACATGAGGGCTCTGAGCGAGGAAGGCTCCCGGCTTCTCAGGAGAGTGAAATGAGGGGGCCGCCAGGAGGCTGGAGCTCCAGCGTCCGTTTTCCAGTCTCCGGAAGAGCACTGTGAGAGGCTGGGCCCCATCATGGCTGGCCGCTGGGTGATGGGACATGGTGCAGGCCTGGGCAGTAGGCAGGCAAGGTCTGCTGTGCGGAGGCTGCCGGTCGACGCTGGGCACCTGGGCGGGTGTCCTCCTGCCCATCTGGGGCGACGTACTTGGTCCAAGTTCGGTTGCGGCTGGCGGAGGTTGGAGATTCTCCGGGGCCCCCAGCTCACCTCCCTGGATGGCGCTTTCGGGGATCTGGAAGGGACCCAGTCTCGGTTTCTTGGGGAAGTTCAGGCAAGCCTGAATCCGAGCCTGGGCAGGTCTCTTGGCTCCTGGCCCGAAGCTGAGATTGGAGCCTAGGCCCAAGCTGTGTGTGGCGGCTGGCGGGCAGGGCTGTGAGGTCACCGCAGGACGTTTGTCCTGTGCCTGGGGTCTGATGGCCTGGAGCAGGCCGTGGGTTTTGGAGGCAGCCTGGGGAACTTCTCGGCAGCCACCCTCAGGGCTGCTGTGTGTCGGCTTCACCACGAGGAGAGGCTCGGGGCCCTGCTGCCTGACTGCAGGCTGAGGGATGTCGGCCGCAGCCCCTGTCTGTCTTTCCTTTGGTCCAAGACTTGAGGAGGAGCTCAGACTGGCTTTTCTGAGGGGAGACGGCGAAGCCAAGACGGAGCCCCTGTCAGACGTTTCGGTAGCTGAGCGATCAGCGAGGACAGGGCCCAGGCGCGGCCTCTTACTGGTTGTGTGGACCGGCATTGGCCCGCTTGCAACCTGAAAGAGAGGAAACAACACAGGTTAGAAGTTCCTCCGCATGGAGCCAACGTGAAAATCAAGCACATCCAAAGACAAGGTGCACACGCCATGAAATTCTTAGTACAGTATCGACAGGCGGTCCTTGGAAGTAGGGACAGACCCTCCACTTGAGTGCTGATCAGGACAAGACACATGAAAGATGCGCTCTCGAGCTATGTGTAGCTGATCTAAGCACACCATTGTTCAAAAGATCGCGTCTTGGGCATTAACTGGATCAAAGCGCCTCCACTCAGCCTTCCATGAAGTGGAACGGACTGAGGCCCTTCCGAAGGCAGGTTGGTGGCTCAAGGGTACTCAGGACGTCTTCTCTGAACACATGCATGTTCCTGGGTTTAGCCTTCTCCACGTTTGGGGCCTCTGAGGGACTAATTTCCTCATGCCGCTAGGAACATGTTGTTGGCAGGCTTGCCATAATTGGACAGAAAGAAAGCAACAGGAAATACGGCATCTTCAGATGCCTTCGCCTGGAATCAAATTGACCTGGAAGGATCGTGGAGTCCCTGACCCCAAGAAGGCAAGAAAGAGGGGTTCCCCGATTTCCTCCCGCAGACGGGAAGCTGAAAGGAAATCAACCAGGGTGACCTAGAGGAGAAAAGGACCAGGGGCCCGGGGTGACACTCACCCTCAGATAATCAGAAGATTCCGTGGATCCTTTTCGATTCGGCAGCGGCTTCTCTGGAGGTTTCCCAGAAAATATGTGGAGGAGAGCCTTCCTCTGCGGGTCTTGTTGCCTGCAGAACAGAAAAAGGTTTTCTGTTCTCCTGGTTTTCCCCAGGAGACAGGGAGAACCCTGTGTGGGGCCCAGCCCCGTTCCGTGTTTTGTGATACAGAAATGGACATCTGGTGCCCTTTCCGCCTCTGCACCTTCCCTCACGTGCCAACCTTCCCGTCCCCCAGGTGGCCCTCTAGGCTTCCCAACTAAGGACTGTGATTTGGATTCCATCGCCTTTCCCCCTGTCGTGGGGAACCTGCACGAAGCGCCCCCGCCTCTCCCCGTCCCTGAATCTCCCAGAGCCAAAGGAGCTCCTGGGTGTGGAACCCCGGAGGACACGGAGCTCCGGCCTATTTCTCTGCAGCGTTCCTTCCCTGGCCCGGAGACGGAAAGGCACACGGTGTGCAGGTGCAGAGACACCATGTCCTTAGGAGGCAGTACCCTAAGAGTGGTGAAAACCCCTCCCACTGCTCACCTTGGTCTCTCTTCCTTCTCTCCCTTATCCTTGTTCAAGGGCCCCGGGTTGGCTTCAACCTGGGGCTTCCATGGTTTCAGGTTTTCCTTCCCTTCCTTTTTCCCCAAGGTCGCTGGAACCAGGGCTGCCTGCCAGCACTTCATGGGGCACCTGGTACTTCTGGCCGTGTGGCCAAAGGCCCCGCAGTTTTTGCACTTGAGCTGTGGGTGGAAAGGAAGTGATGTCGGTGAGTGAGCTGAAGCCACAGGCAGCGATCCCACGTCCACATTGGGACGGATTGTGAATTCAGAGCTGAATAAGGATTCCAAAGAGGGGACACCGGCATGGGGGCCGTTAAGTGCTGGGAGAGTTCGGATACGATGTTCCCTCCCAAAGCCCACGTGACGGAGCAACACTGAAAGGAAGGACTCAAGGTTCCAAGGGGCACGACGGTGAACCCGATGTCAACAACGCAGCCAAACGTGGCTACGCAGGACTCTAAGTAGAAAGGGAGGTTGCCCCCAAGAGTCTCTCAAGGGACCTATCGGGCCGGGGAGAAGGTCCCAAGCCACGCCCACCTTGGATGGGAAAAGCAACCTGGGTGGTGGTGACAGAGCTCTTTGGAATCCAACCCAGTCTCTGAGGACCGTGTGACACCCCCTCCCCCCGTCCCCACCCCCACCCCGATACCCAAGAGATCCAGGGCTAGACTTACCCTGGGATCTTCTTCATCGGGCGGGGGAGCCCTTGGCCCAACTGGGGCCCTCCGCTGCTTCTGGAGGGTCTGGGCTCTCACCAGTCTCTTGGCCCAAGATTTGGGGTCCCGACGTGCCATCATCTTCGTCGCCTGGGGGTTTTGTGACCGCCTTTTTCAGGGGTTGACTGTTGGGTCACCTGAAACACACACAAACACACACATGTCGATGGTTAAGCACATTGGATATTCACACACCCACAGGAAGCCACCTGCTAACTCCCTGCCGGTGTGGTCATGAGGAGACCTCACCACCAGTCGGTCAAATCTGTAGAACACAATGTGCTGTGTGCATCCTCGGATACTGTGTGTTCCTCTGCCATGACTACCTAGTCCAAGAGTAAACCGCACCTGCCACAGGGCCCGTGGCCTAGGTATGGGGAGTTGAGCTTTCAACCCCAAACAAGCAACTGATTCTGGAGACTGGACTTAGGTCTCTCACGATTCACTCCGGTAGAAGACACGGTGATTCTATCTCCCTTGACGGACAGAACGATCGAAGACACAGGGCATGGCTTGCGCCACCCTTTGGCAGGTCTGTTTGAAGTCAGGGATAAGGGATGCTTCCTGTGACAACTTGACTCGCTACTCTGGCCATTTCATTAGGCAACTTCCAAACACAAATTCATAGAGAGAAGTTACCTTCCTCTCTACCACACTAGCAGGTGATGGTCTTTCCTGTTCTACCTTTTGGCTTTAGCTCCAGCCCCTCTTTACTTATTTATTTTTTCTGGTATTTTACGCATACCACACGAATTCATCTGAACAAACGGGGAACAAGTGCCACATCGCATCGACGTCTTACACGGCTGAAGGGCAAACCACCCTTTTTTCCAAAGTCCTTTTTCCATTTACCCACCAATTCAGCATGCTGCAGTACATTTCTTTTCGCATTCCCATCTTGGTCTTATCCCACATGTGGAGACGGATATGTTTTCTCGTTTTCTGTTGCAAGAATTACTAGTAACGAGAACACATCCTTCCCCACCAGCAAGCCCCAGTGTGATCGGTTTCTTTCGGCCTCCTGTGTCTCTTCCCCCCACCCCCACACCCCTCAGGGATTGCGTGAAAAAAACAATAGTTCAGTGAAACTAACCTGAAATTACGCGTCTACTTGCTTTCCCCGGCTGGCGCTGAGATGGGCAGGTGCTGGAGCAGCCCCGCTGGAAGCGATGCAGCATCCAGGACGACGGAGGAAGGGGCGGAGAGGGACCTCTGCTTTCCAGGCTGCCTTTTATACTGCCTCTGGTCACCTGACATGGAACGTACCCTAACCTAATCAGTTACCTGTACCTTAATTGCAATTAACTTAATCCAATTACGTGACCTGGAAAGGTCTATCTGCACAGCCCACTCTAAGATCGTGTCCACTGCTGACAGACATTCTAAAACCTACGTGTACAGCTGCAAGCTTTGAAGAATAGATGCTCCCCGTCAGACATGTAACACCGGTGTCTGTACCCCTGTCTTCTTTTCCATCTTTTTGTTTTGTTTTGTTTTGTTTTGTTTTAAAAAATGTGTAAAATAGACACCTTTTAATTGGACCACATTTAGTCTATCTCGACGTGGGCCTCAGTGTCATCAAGGAGATTCTCCTTGACGTGCAGTCACGGCCATGATCCATCTTCAGAGCTTCTCTTTCTTCCCCAAGGTAAGTCTGTCAGCAGAGAACCCTGACCGCACCCTCATGTGTTTTCTCCTCCAGGAGGCGCTTGGAAACCACCGTGAATTGGACCGCACTGGGAAACACAGATGAGGAAAGTCAACAACGCTTTGTCCTTCAGTGCCTGGCTCCTTTTTCAGCTCGTCTTGCGACTCCAGGCATTATGCCTGAAAAGTGTCCCGGACGCCTGTGAGGCTCTAATTCCCTGGGTCCCATTGCCATGTCTCTGGATTTGCGAAGATCCACCGCACCTTCTGTGGAACTCCCGTGTCGGTGAACTTTTGTGCCACGGCCCCTAATTCTGCCCATGGTCATCTGCAGCTGCACGACTTAGGGTCCATGTTCCTTGGACGGGAAGAGACAGGCAGGAGTCGGAATGATGAACCAGCACACTGGGGCATTTTCTCACGTAGCCCAAGTGACCCCATGGTGTTCTTGAGCTTTGGAACCAGTCGCGTCCCCTTTGACACTGCACCCGGCTCCCAGTCTCTCAATCGTGTTGGCCCTCCGGCGATCTCCCGTTGGATGAATTGCTCCTGCTGAAACTCGAGTCCCCTTTGATTTGCGCTTCATTAATTATTCATGATTCAGGTGGGAAGGCCTGCTGACGACCCCCTGTGGCCGTTCTCTGAGCTTTCCTGTCACATCGTTTCCTTCCACGCTCTTTGGTTCCTTATGGTCCTGCTCCTTCTGCTGTCAGAGGAGCAGAGAGTTGATCTTATTGATTCTGGATACGGATACTTTCTAGGTGATCTGGATAATCCAGATAACGACCCTCAACAGCGGCGGAAAGGGAGCAGCCATTTGGTGTGTCTCAGAAAATCCTGCTCAGTTCCGAGGCCCCCTAGATGTGGAATCCTGCTCAGAGTTGTTCCCAGGTCAGAGAATGGAGAGAGCCTGTGCATGATGGGATCTCCCTGCCTAGATCTTTCAGTGAGTCTCTACCTCAGCTACTCTTAGGATCAGGGGGAGAACCACGGTGTCAGACATCCGGAAAGAAGACGGGATGAATGTTTTACCTCTGAAGTACATCCCAAATGTGGGAGTTGACTTCAGCTTTGCTGGGGTCTATTTGGCCAGTGAAACTCTGCCTGGTTCATTCGCACATCCGGAAGCCCCTTCACGGGGGGCCGTCGCAACTGGAACCACACACTTGGCATCGGCGGTTGAGCCAAATGGGGACTCGTGGTGCAAGCAACGCTCCCCACGTGTTAGCGTGGGTGAGATTCGGTTGGCGGAATTTTACTAGGTGCGTGTTAGTAGAGTGGGGCTGAGGTTTTCTTGCTCCTGTGGTTGTATACGAAGTCAAAGGTCCTGCCCAGCCCTGCGGTCCCCTCAGTCAACTCTGTTTCGGAGACATAACGATTTGGATTGCCAACAAGTCAAGAAATGTTCAAGCCCTTGGATGTAGGGTAAAGAAAGGGAGATCAGACTGTCACTGTGTCTATGTAGAAGGGGAAGACATAAGAGACTCCATTTTGAAAAAGACCTGTACTTTAAACAATTGCTTTGCTGAGATGTTGATCATTTGTAGCTTTGCCGCGGCCCCTTTGACCCAACTTGGAGCTCACAAAAACCTGTGTTGTATAACATCGAGGCTTAAGGGATCTAGGGCTGTGCAGGGCGTGCCTTGTTAACCAAATGTTTACGAGCAGTATACTTGGTAAAAGTCATTGCCATTCTCTAGTCTCAATAAACCAGGGGCACAATGCACCGTGGAAAGCCACAGGGACCTCTGCCCTTGAAAGCAGGGTATTGTCCAAGGTTTCTCCCCATGTGACAGTCTGAAATATGGCCTCGTGGGATGGGAAAGACCTGACTGTCCCCCAGCCTGACACCCGTAATGGGTCTGTGCTGAGGTGGATTAGTCAAAGAGGAAAGCCTCTTGCAGTTGAGATGCAGGAAGGCCACTGTCTCCTGCTTGCCCCTGGGAACTGAATGTCTCGGTGTAAAGCCCGATCGTACATTTGTTCAACTCTGAGCTCGGAGAAAAGCTGCCCTGTGGCGGGAGGCGAGACGTGTTGGCAGTAATGCTGCCTAGTTATTCTTTACTCCGCTGAGATGTTTGGGTGGAGAGAAACATAAATCTGGCCTACGTGCACATCCAGGCATAGTACCTTCCCTTGAACTTAGTCATGATATAGATTCTTTGGCTCACGTGTGGTTTTTTTTTGTTTGTTTGTTGTTGACCTTCTCCTTATTATCACCCTGCTCTCCTACTACATTCCTTTTTGCTGAAATAATGAAAATCATAATCAACAAAAACTGAGGGAACTCAGAGGCCGGTGCCGGTGCAGGTCCTTGGTGTGCTGAGTGCCGGTCCCCTGGACCCACTGTTGTCTCCCTATACTTTGTCTCTGTGTCTTATTTCTTCTCTCCGTCTCTCATCCCACCCGACTAGAAACACCCACAGGTGTGGAGGGGCAGGCCACCCCTTCACTCGGAAAATCAGTTAAACACAAACACGGAATGAGAGTCAAAAGACAATATGTCATCTTTTTGAGAATTTTATTCACTTCAAAACCAATTAAACACACACATGTACAAAGGCATTCCACAGCCCAGTTTTCGAGGCTGAGGAAAGACCCCGAGAGCGCTCTGCACAGCACGCTTCCCAGCGTCCGAAACACTGCTCTCAGGGCGGGGCACAGCGGAAGGGCTGCACCTCTCAGGGTTCCCTAACTTTTCCCTTATTCAGTCATCTAGAGAGCAAATACACAGTAATTCCCCAGTTTCCTATTGACGTCCCAGCGGAAGTCTGACTCCTGCGCGTCACGCAGTTTCTGAGGCAACGAATCTCTGGCACGGAAGCTTTTCCTGGCGCGTTTCCGGAGAACCACGCGAACTACAACGTCCCTCACCAGAATTCAATGAGGCAGAGTCCCTGCATCTGCTCCCTGCCTGGCCTGGGCTCCCACATCCACAGAAGCGCCACAGCCGGGGAGCTTCGGAGTCACCGCACAGAGTCTGCTCTCTGCTCTGCACTCCTCAGTCCCACAGTCCCCTCCAAGTCACGGGAGCTGGAGGCCAAGGAGCCCCTGCCACCTGCAGTCTCACTCCAGGTCAGAATCGCTGTCCTCTGAGGAGGAGGAAACCTGAAGGTCCTCATAGAGGACGCTCGGTGGGACACGAACACGGGGACCCTCAGACTTCTCTGACACATGAGGGCTCTGAGCGAGGAAGGCTCCCGGCTTCTCAGGAGAGTGAAATGAGGGGGCCGCCAGGAGGCTGGAGCTCCAGCGTCCGTTTTCCAGTCTCCGGAAGAGCACTGTGAGAGGCTGGGCCCCATCATGGCTGGCCGCTGGGTGATGGGACATGGTGCAGGCCTGGGCAGTAGGCAGGCAAGGTCTGCTGTGCGGAGGCTGCCGGTCGACGCTGGGCACCTGGGCGGGTGTCCTCCTGCCCATCTGGGGCGACGTACTTGGTCCAAGTTCGGTTGCGGCTGGCGGAGGTTGGAGATTCTCCGGGGCCCCCAGCTCACCTCCCTGGATGGCGCTTTCGGGGATCTGGAAGGGACCCAGTCTCGGTTTCTTGGGGAAGTTCAGGCAAGCCTGAATCCGAGCCTGGGCAGGTCTCTTGGCTCCTGGCCCGAAGCTGAGATTGGAGCCTAGGCCCAAGCTGTGTGTGGCGGCTGGCGGGCAGGGCTGTGAGGTCACCGCAGGACGTTTGTCCTGTGCCTGGGGTCTGATGGCCTGGAGCAGGCCGTGGGTTTTGGAGGCAGCCTGGGGAACTTCTCGGCAGCCACCCTCAGGGCTGCTGTGTGTCGGCTTCACCACGAGGAGAGGCTCGGGGCCCTGCTGCCTGACTGCAGGCTGAGGGATGTCGGCCGCAGCCCCTGTCTGTCTTTCCTTTGGTCCAAGACTTGAGGAGGAGCTCAGACTGGCTTTTCTGAGGGGAGACGGCGAAGCCAAGACGGAGCCCCTGTCAGACGTTTCGGTAGCTGAGCGATCAGCGAGGACAGGGCCCAGGCGCGGCCTCTTACTGGTTGTGTGGACCGGCATTGGCCCGCTTGCAACCTGAAAGAGAGGAAACAACACAGGTTAGAAGTTCCTCCGCATGGAGCCAACGTGAAAATCAAGCACATCCAAAGACAAGGTGCACACGCCATGAAATTCTTAGTACAGTATCGACAGGCGGTCCTTGGAAGTAGGGACAGACCCTCCACTTGAGTGCTGATCAGGACAAGACACATGAAAGATGCGCTCTCGAGCTATGTGTAGCTGATCTAAGCACACCATTGTTCAAAAGATCGCGTCTTGGGCATTAACTGGATCAAAGCGCCTCCACTCAGCCTTCCATGAAGTGGAACGGACTGAGGCCCTTCCGAAGGCAGGTTGGTGGCTCAAGGGTACTCAGGACGTCTTCTCTGAACACATGCATGTTCCTGGGTTTAGCCTTCTCCACGTTTGGGGCCTCTGAGGGACTAATTTCCTCATGCCGCTAGGAACATGTTGTTGGCAGGCTTGCCATAATTGGACAGAAAGAAAGCAACAGGAAATACGGCATCTTCAGATGCCTTCGCCTGGAATCAAATTGACCTGGAAGGATCGTGGAGTCCCTGACCCCAAGAAGGCAAGAAAGAGGGGTTCCCCGATTTCCTCCCACAGACGGGAAGCTGAAAGGAAATCAACCAGGGTGACCTAGAGGAGAAAAGGACCAGGGGCCCGGGGTGACACTCACCCTCAGATAATCAGAAGATTCCGTGGATCCTTTTCGATTCGGCAGCGGCTTCTCTGGAGGTTTCCCAGAAAATATGTGGAGGAGAGCCTTCCTCTGCGGGTCTTGTTGCCTGCAGAACAGAAAAAGGTCAGGCCGTGCCCCCTGGTTTTCCCCAGGAGACAGGGAGAACCCTGTGTGGGGCCCAGCCCCGTTCCGTGTTTTGTGATACAGAAATGGACATCTGGTGCCCTTTCCGCCTCTGCACCTTCCCTCACGTGCCAACCTTCCCGTCCCCCAGGTGGCCCTCTAGGCTTCCCAACTAAGGACTGTGATTTGGATTCCATCGCTTTTCCCCCTGTCGTGGGGAACCTGCACGAAGCGCCCCCGCCTCTCCCCGTCCCTGAATCTCCCAGAGCCAAAGGAGCTCCTGGGTGTGGAACCCCGGAGGACACGGAGCTCCGGCCTATTTCTCTGCAGCGTTCCTTCCCTGGCCCGGAGACGGAAAGGCACACGGTGTGCAGGTGCAGAGACACCATGTCCTTAGGAGGCAGTACCCTAAGAGTGGTGAAAACCCCTCCCACTGCTCACCTTGGTCTCTCTTCCTTCTCTCCCTTATCCTTGTTCAAGGGCCCCGGGTTGGCTTCAACCTGGGGCTTCCATGGTTTCAGATTTTCCTTCCCTTCCTTTTTCCCCAAGGTCGCTGGAACCAGGGCTGCCTTCCAGCACTTCATGGGGCACCTGGTACTTCTGGCCGTGTGGCCAAAGGCCCCGCAGTTTTTGCACTTGAGCTGTGGGTGGAAAGGAAGTGATGTCGGTGAGTGAGCTGAAGCCACAGGCAGCGATCCCACGTCCACATTGGGACGGATTGTGAATTCAGAGCTGAATAAGGATTCCAAAGAGGGGACACCGGCATGGGGGCCGTTAAGTGCTGGGAGAGTTCGGATACGATGTTCCCTCCCAAAGCCCACGTGACGGAGGAACTCTGAAAGGAAGGACTCAAGGTTCCAAGGGGCACGACGGTGAACCCGAAGTCAACAACACAGCCAAACGTGGCTACACAGGACTCTAAGTAGAAAGGGAGGTTGCCCCCAAGAGTCTCTCAAGGGACCTATCGGGCCGGGGAGAAGGTCCCAAGCCACGCCCACCTTGGATGGGAAAAGCAACCTGGGTGGTGGTGACAGAGCTCTTTGGAATCCAACCCAGTCTCTGAGGACCGTGTGACACCCCCTCCCCCCGTCCCCACCCCCACCCCGATACCCAAGAGATCCAGGGCTAGACTTACCCTGGGATCTTCTTCATCGGGCGGGGGAGCCCTTGGCCCAACTGGGGCCCTCCGCTGCTTCTGGAGGGTCTGGGCTCTCACCAGTCTCTTGGCCCAAGATTTGGGGTCCCGACGTGCCATCATCTTCGTCGCCTGGGGGTTTTGTGACCGCCTTTTTCAGGGGTTGACTGTTGGGTCACCTGAAACACACACAAACACACACATGTCGATGGTTAAGCACATTGGATATTCACACACCCACAGGAAGCCACCTGCTAACTCCCTGCCGGTGTGGTCATGAGGAGACCTCACCACCAGTCGGTCAAATCTGTAGAACACAATGTGCTGTGTGCATCCTCGGATACTGTGTGTTCCTCTGCCATGACTACCTAGTCCAAGAGTAAACCGCACCTGCCACAGGGCCCGTGGCCTAGGTATGGGGAGTTGAGCTTTCAACCCCAAACAAGCAACTGATTCTGGAGACTGGACTTAGGTCTCTCACGATTCACTCCGGTAGAAGACACGGTGATTCTATCTCCCTTGACGGACAGAACGATCGAAGACACAGGGCATGGCTTGCGCCACCCTTTGGCAGGTCTGTTTGAAGTCAGGGATAAGGGATGCTTCCTGTGACAACTTGAATCGCTACTCTGGCCATTTCATTAGGCAACTTCCAAACACAAATTCATAGAGAGAAGTTACCTTCCTCTCTACCACACTAGCAGGTGATGGTCTTTCCTGTTCTACCTTTTGGCTTTAGCTCCAGCCCCTCTTTACTTATTTATTTTTTCTGGTATTTTACGCATACCACACGAATTCATCTGAACAAACGGGGAACAAGTGCCACATCGCATCGACGTCTTACACGGCTGAAGGGCAAACCACCCTTTTTTCCAAAGTCCTTTTTCCATTTACCCACCAATTCAGCATGCTGCAGTACATTTCTTTTCGCATTCCCATCTTGGTCTTATCCCACATGTGGAGACGGATATGTTTTCTCGTTTTCTGTTGCAAGAATTACTAGTAACGAGAACACATCCTTCCCCACCAGCAAGCCCCAGTGTGATCGGTTTCTTTCGGCCTCCTGTGTCTCTTCCCCCCACCCCCACACCCCTCAGGGATTGCGTGAAAAAAACAATAGTTCAGTGAAACTAACCTGAAATTACGCGTCTACTTGCTTTCCCCGGCTGGCGCTGAGATGGGCAGGTGCTGGAGCAGCCCCGCTGGAAGCGATGCGGCATCCAGGACGACGGAGGAAGGGGCGGAGAGGGACCTCTGCTTTCCAGGCTGCCTTTTATACTGCCTCTGGTCACCTGACATGGAACGTACCCTAACCTAATCAGTTACCTGTACCTTAATTGCAATTAACTTAATCCAATTACGTGACCTGGAAAGGTCTATCTGCACAGCCCACTCTAACATCATGTCCACTGCTGACAGACATTCTAAAACCTACGTGTACAGCTGCAAGCTTTGAAGAATAGATGCTCCCCGTCAGACATGTAACACTGGTGCCTGTACCCCTGTCTTCTTTTCCATCTTTTTGTTTTGTTTTGTTTTGTTTTGTTTTTAAAAAATGTGGTAAAATAGACACCTTTTAATTGGACCACATTTAGTCTATCTCGACGTGGGCCTCAGTGTCATCAAGGAGATTCTCCTTGACGTGCAGTCACGGCCATGATCCATCTTCAGAGCTTCTCTTTCTTCCCCAAGGTAAGTCTGTCAGCAGAGAACCCTGACCGCACCCTCATGTGTTTTCTCCTCCAGGAGGCGCTTGGAAACCACCGTGAATTGGACCGCACTGGGAAACACAGATGAGGAAAGTCAACAACGCTTTGTCCTTCAGTGCCTGGCTCCTTTTTCAGCTCGTCTTGCGACTCCAGGCATTATGCCTGAAAAGTGTCCCGGACGCCTGTGAGGCTCTAATTCCCTGGGTCCCATTGCCATGTCTCTGGATTTGCGAAGATCCACCGCACCTTCTGTGGAACTCCCGTGTCGGTGAACTTTTGTGCCACGGCCCCTAATTCTGCCCATGGTCATCTGCAGCTGCACGACTTAGGGTCCATGTTCCTTGGACGGGAAGAGACAGGCAGGAGTCGGAATGATGAACCAGCACACTGGGGCATTTTCTCACGTAGCCCAAGTGACCCCATGGTGTTCTTGAGCTTTGGAACCAGTCGCGTCCCCTTTGACACTGCACCCGGCTCCCAGTCTCTCAATCGTGTTGGCCCTCCGGCGATCTCCCGTTGGATGAATTGCTCCTGCTGAAACTCGAGTCCCCTTTGATTTGCGCTTCATTAATTATTCATGATTCAGGTGGGAAGGCCTGCTGACGACCCCCTGTGGCCGTTCTCTGAGCTTTCCTGTCACATCGTTTCCTTCCACGCTCTTTGGTTCCTTATGGTCCTGCTCCTTCTGCTGTCAGAGGAGCAGAGAGTTGATCTTATTGATTCTGGATACGGATACTTTCTAGGTGATCTGGATAATCCAGATAACGACCCTCAACAGCGGCGGAAAGGGAGCAGCCATTTGGTGTGTCTCAGAAAATCCCGCTCAGTTCCGAGGCCCCCTAGATGTGGAATCCTGCTCAGAGTTGTTCCCAGGTCAGAGAATGGAGAGAGCCTGTGCATGATGGGATCTCCCTGCCTAGATCTTTCAGTGAGTCTCTACCTCAGCTACTCTTAGGATCAGGGGGAGAACCACGGTGTCAGACATCCGGAAAGAAGACGGGATGAATGTTTTACCTCTGAAGTACATCCCAAATGTGGGAGTTGACTTCAGCTTTGCTGGGGTCTATTTGGCCAGTGAAACTCTGCCTGGTTCATTCGCACATCCGGAAGCCACTTCACGGGGGGCCGTCGCAACTGGAACCACACACTTGGCATCGGCGGTTGAGCCAAATGGGGACTCGTGGTGCAAGCAACGCTCCCCACGTGTTAGCGTGGGTGAGATTCGGTTGGCGGAATTTTACTAGGTGCGTGTTAGTAGAGTGGGGCTGAGGTTTTCTTGCTCCTGTGGTTGTATACGAAGTCAAAGGTCCTGCCCAGCCCTGCGGTCCCCTCAGTCAACTCTGTTTCGGAGACATAACGATTTGGATTGCCAACAAGTCAAGAAATGTTCAAGCCCTTGGATGTAGGGTAAAGAAAGGGAGATCAGACTGTCACTGTGTCTATGTAGAAGGGGAAGACATAAGAGACTCCATTTTGAAAAAGACCTGTACTTTAAACAATTGCTTTGCTGAGATGTTGATCATTTGTAGCTTTGCCGCGGCCCCTTTGACCCAACTTGGAGCTCACAAAAACCTGTGTTGTATAACATCGAGGCTTAAGGGATCTAGGGCTGTGCAGGGCGTGCCTTGTTAACCAAATGTTTACGAGCAGTATACTTGGTAAAAGTCATTGCCATTCTCTAGTCTCAATAAACCAGGGGCACAATGCACCGTGGAAAGCCACAGGGACCTCTGCCCTTGAAAGCAGGGTATTGTCCAAGGTTTCTCCCCATGTGACAGTCTGAAATATGGCCTCGTGGGATGGGAAAGACCTGACTGTCCCCCAGCCTGACACCCGTAATGGGTCTGTGCTGAGGTGGATTAGTCAAAGAGGAAAGCCTCTTGCAGTTGAGATGCAGGAAGGCCACTGTCTCCTGCTTGCCCCTGGGAACTGAATGTCTCGGTGTAAAGCCCGATCGTACATTTGTTCAACTCTGAGCTCGGAGAAAAGCTGCCCTGTGGCGGGAGGCGAGACGTGTTGGCAGTAATGCTGCCTAGTTATTCTTTACTCCGCTGAGATGTTTGGGTGGAGAGAAACATAAATCTGGCCTACGTGCACATCCAGGCATAGTACCTTCCCTTGAACTTAGTCATGATATAGATTCTTTGGCTCACGTGTGGTTTTTTTTTGTTTGTTTGTTGTTGACCTTCTCCTTATTATCACCCTGCTCTCCTACTACATTCCTTTTTGCTGAAATAATGAAAATCATAATCAACAAAAACTGAGGGAACTCAGAGGCCGGTGCCGGTGCAGGTCCTTGGTGTGCTGAGTGCCGGTCCCCTGGACCCACTGTTGTCTCCCTATACTTTGTCTCTGTGTCTTATTTCTTCTCTCCGTCTCTCATCCCACCCGACTAGAAACACCCACAGGTGTGGAGGGGCAGGCCACCCCTTCACTCGGAAAATCAGTTAAACACAAACACGGAATGAGAGTCAAAAGACAATATGTCATCTTTTTGAGAATTTTATTCACTTCAAAACCAATTAAACACACACATGTACAAAGGCATTCCACAGCCCAGTTTTCGAGGCTGAGGAAAGACCCCGAGAGCGCTCTGCACAGCACGCTTCCCAGCGTCCGAAACACTGCTCTCAGGGCGGGGCACAGCGGAAGGGCTGCACCTCTCAGGGTTCCCTAACTTTTCCCTTATTCAGTCATCTAGAGAGCAAATACACAGTAATTCCCCAGTTTCCTATTGACGTCCCAGCGGAAGTCTGACTCCTGCGCGTCACGCAGTTTCTGAGGCAACGAATCTCTGGCACGGAAGCTTTTCCTGGCGCGTTTCCGGAGAACCACGCGAACTACAACGTCCCTCACCAGAATTCAATGAGGCAGAGTCCCTGCATCTGCTCCCTGCCTGGCCTGGGCTCCCACATCCACAGAAGCGCCACAGCCGGGGAGCTTCGGAGTCACCGCACAGAGTCTGCTCTCTGCTCTGCACTCCTCAGTCCCACAGTCCCCTCCAAGTCACGGGAGCTGGAGGCCAAGGAGCCCCTGCCACCTGCAGTCTCACTCCAGGTCAGAATCGCTGTCCTCTGAGGAGGAGGAAACCTGAAGGTCCTCATAGAGGACGCTCGGTGGGACACGAACACGGGGACCCTCAGACTTCTCTGACACATGAGGGCTCTGAGCGAGGAAGGCTCCCGGCTTCTCAGGAGAGTGAAATGAGGGGGCCGCCAGGAGGCTGGAGCTCCAGCGTCCGTTTTCCAGTCTCCGGAAGAGCACTGTGAGAGGCTGGGCCCCATCATGGCTGGCCGCTGGGTGATGGGACATGGTGCAGGCCTGGGCAGTAGGCAGGCAAGGTCTGCTGTGCGGAGGCTGCCGGTCGACGCTGGGCACCTGGGCGGGTGTCCTCCTGCCCATCTGGGGCGACGTACTTGGTCCAAGTTCGGTTGCGGCTGGCGGAGGTTGGAGATTCTCCGGGGCCCCCAGCTCACCTCCCTGGATGGCGCTTTCGGGGATCTGGAAGGGACCCAGTCTCGGTTTCTTGGGGAAGTTCAGGCAAGCCTGAATCCGAGCCTGGGCAGGTCTCTTGGCTCCTGGCCCGAAGCTGAGATTGGAGCCTAGGCCCAAGCTGTGTGTGGCGGCTGGCGGGCAGGGCTGTGAGGTCACCGCAGGACGTTTGTCCTGTGCCTGGGGTCTGATGGCCTGGAGCAGGCCGTGGGTTTTGGAGGCAGCCTGGGGAACTTCTCGGCAGCCACCCTCAGGGCTGCTGTGTGTCGGCTTCACCACGAGGAGAGGCTCGGGGCCCTGCTGCCTGACTGCAGGCTGAGGGATGTCGGCCGCAGCCCCTGTCTGTCTTTCCTTTGGTCCAAGACTTGAGGAGGAGCTCAGACTGGCTTTTCTGAGGGGAGACGGCGAAGCCAAGACGGAGCCCCTGTCAGACGTTTCGGTAGCTGAGCGATCAGCGAGGACAGGGCCCAGGCGCGGCCTCTTACTGGTTGTGTGGACCGGCATTGGCCCGCTTGCAACCTGAAAGAGAGGAAACAACACAGGTTAGAAGTTCCTCCGCATGGAGCCAACGTGAAAATCAAGCACATCCAAAGACAAGGTGCACACGCCATGAAATTCTTAGTACAGTATCGACAGGCGGTCCTTGGAAGTAGGGACAGACCCTCCACTTGAGTGCTGATCAGGACAAGACACATGAAAGATGCGCTCTCGAGCTATGTGTAGCTGATCTAAGCACACCATTGTTCAAAAGATCGCGTCTTGGGCATTAACTGGATCAAAGCGCCTCCACTCAGCCTTCCATGAAGTGGAACGGACTGAGGCCCTTCCGAAGGCAGGTTGGTGGCTCAAGGGTACTCAGGACGTCTTCTCTGAACACATGCATGTTCCTGGGTTTAGCCTTCTCCACGTTTGGGGCCTCTGAGGGACTAATTTCCTCATGCCGCTAGGAACATGTTGTTGGCAGGCTTGCCATAATTGGACAGAAAGAAAGCAACAGGAAATACGGCATCTTCAGATGCCTTCGCCTGGAATCAAATTGACCTGGAAGGATCGTGGAGTCCCTGACCCCAAGAAGGCAAGAAAGAGGGGTTCCCCGATTTCCTCCCACAGACGGGAAGCTGAAAGGAAATCAACCAGGGTGACCTAGAGGAGAAAAGGACCAGGGGCCCGGGGTGACACTCACCCTCAGATAATCAGAAGATTCCGTGGATCCTTTTCGATTCGGCAGCGGCTTCTCTGGAGGTTTCCCAGAAAATATGTGGAGGAGAGCCTTCCTCTGCGGGTCTTGTTGCCTGCAGAACAGAAAAAGGTCAGGCCGTGCCCCCTGGTTTTCCCCAGGAGACAGGGAGAACCCTGTGTGGGGCCCAGCCCCGTTCCGTGTTTTGTGATACAGAAATGGACATCTGGTGCCCTTTCCGCCTCTGCACCTTCCCTCACGTGCCAACCTTCCCGTCCCCCAGGTGGCCCTCTAGGCTTCCCAACTAAGGACTGTGATTTGGATTCCATCGCTTTTCCCCCTGTCGTGGGGAACCTGCACGAAGCGCCCCCGCCTCTCCCCGTCCCTGAATCTCCCAGAGCCAAAGGAGCTCCTGGGTGTGGAACCCCGGAGGACACGGAGCTCCGGCCTATTTCTCTGCAGCGTTCCTTCCCTGGCCCGGAGACGGAAAGGCACACGGTGTGCAGGTGCAGAGACACCATGTCCTTAGGAGGCAGTACCCTAAGAGTGGTGAAAACCCCTCCCACTGCTCACCTTGGTCTCTCTTCCTTCTCTCCCTTATCCTTGTTCAAGGGCCCCGGGTTGGCTTCAACCTGGGGCTTCCATGGTTTCAGATTTTCCTTCCCTTCCTTTTTCCCCAAGGTCGCTGGAACCAGGGCTGCCTTCCAGCACTTCATGGGGCACCTGGTACTTCTGGCCGTGTGGCCAAAGGCCCCGCAGTTTTTGCACTTGAGCTGTGGGTGGAAAGGAAGTGATGTCGGTGAGTGAGCTGAAGCCACAGGCAGCGATCCCACGTCCACATTGGGACGGATTGTGAATTCAGAGCTGAATAAGGATTCCAAAGAGGGGACACCGGCATGGGGGCCGTTAAGTGCTGGGAGAGTTCGGATACGATGTTCCCTCCCAAAGCCCACGTGACGGAGGAACTCTGAAAGGAAGGACTCAAGGTTCCAAGGGGCACGACGGTGAACCCGAAGTCAACAACACAGCCAAACGTGGCTACACAGGACTCTAAGTAGAAAGGGAGGTTGCCCCCAAGAGTCTCTCAAGGGACCTATCGGGCCGGGGAGAAGGTCCCAAGCCACGCCCACCTTGGATGGGAAAAGCAACCTGGGTGGTGGTGACAGAGCTCTTTGGAATCCAACCCAGTCTCTGAGGACCGTGTGACACCCCCTCCCCCCGTCCCCACCCCCACCCCGATACCCAAGAGATCCAGGGCTAGACTTACCCTGGGATCTTCTTCATCGGGCGGGGGAGCCCTTGGCCCAACTGGGGCCCTCCGCTGCTTCTGGAGGGTCTGGGCTCTCACCAGTCTCTTGGCCCAAGATTTGGGGTCCCGACGTGCCATCATCTTCGTCGCCTGGGGGTTTTGTGACCGCCTTTTTCAGGGGTTGACTGTTGGGTCACCTGAAACACACACAAACACACACATGTCGATGGTTAAGCACATTGGATATTCACACACCCACAGGAAGCCACCTGCTAACTCCCTGCCGGTGTGGTCATGAGGAGACCTCACCACCAGTCGGTCAAATCTGTAGAACACAATGTGCTGTGTGCATCCTCGGATACTGTGTGTTCCTCTGCCATGACTACCTAGTCCAAGAGTAAACCGCACCTGCCACAGGGCCCGTGGCCTAGGTATGGGGAGTTGAGCTTTCAACCCCAAACAAGCAACTGATTCTGGAGACTGGACTTAGGTCTCTCACGATTCACTCCGGTAGAAGACACGGTGATTCTATCTCCCTTGACGGACAGAACGATCGAAGACACAGGGCATGGCTTGCGCCACCCTTTGGCAGGTCTGTTTGAAGTCAGGGATAAGGGATGCTTCCTGTGACAACTTGAATCGCTACTCTGGCCATTTCATTAGGCAACTTCCAAACACAAATTCATAGAGAGAAGTTACCTTCCTCTCTACCACACTAGCAGGTGATGGTCTTTCCTGTTCTACCTTTTGGCTTTAGCTCCAGCCCCTCTTTACTTATTTATTTTTTCTGGTATTTTACGCATACCACACGAATTCATCTGAACAAACGGGGAACAAGTGCCACATCGCATCGACGTCTTACACGGCTGAAGGGCAAACCACCCTTTTTTCCAAAGTCCTTTTTCCATTTACCCACCAATTCAGCATGCTGCAGTACATTTCTTTTCGCATTCCCATCTTGGTCTTATCCCACATGTGGAGACGGATATGTTTTCTCGTTTTCTGTTGCAAGAATTACTAGTAACGAGAACACATCCTTCCCCACCAGCAAGCCCCAGTGTGATCGGTTTCTTTCGGCCTCCTGTGTCTCTTCCCCCCACCCCCACACCCCTCAGGGATTGCGTGAAAAAAACAATAGTTCAGTGAAACTAACCTGAAATTACGCGTCTACTTGCTTTCCCCGGCTGGCGCTGAGATGGGCAGGTGCTGGAGCAGCCCCGCTGGAAGCGATGCGGCATCCAGGACGACGGAGGAAGGGGCGGAGAGGGACCTCTGCTTTCCAGGCTGCCTTTTATACTGCCTCTGGTCACCTGACATGGAACGTACCCTAACCTAATCAGTTACCTGTACCTTAATTGCAATTAACTTAATCCAATTACGTGACCTGGAAAGGTCTATCTGCACAGCCCACTCTAACATCATGTCCACTGCTGACAGACATTCTAAAACCTACGTGTACAGCTGCAAGCTTTGAAGAATAGATGCTCCCCGTCAGACATGTAACACTGGTGCCTGTACCCCTGTCTTCTTTTCCATCTTTTTGTTTTGTTTTGTTTTGTTTTGTTTTTAAAAAATGTGGTAAAATAGACACCTTTTAATTGGACCACATTTAGTCTATCTCGACGTGGGCCTCAGTGTCATCAAGGAGATTCTCCTTGACGTGCAGTCACGGCCATGATCCATCTTCAGAGCTTCTCTTTCTTCCCCAAGGTAAGTCTGTCAGCAGAGAACCCTGACCGCACCCTCATGTGTTTTCTCCTCCAGGAGGCGCTTGGAAACCACCGTGAATTGGACCGCACTGGGAAACACAGATGAGGAAAGTCAACAACGCTTTGTCCTTCAGTGCCTGGCTCCTTTTTCAGCTCGTCTTGCGACTCCAGGCATTATGCCTGAAAAGTGTCCCGGACGCCTGTGAGGCTCTAATTCCCTGGGTCCCATTGCCATGTCTCTGGATTTGCGAAGATCCACCGCACCTTCTGTGGAACTCCCGTGTCGGTGAACTTTTGTGCCACGGCCCCTAATTCTGCCCATGGTCATCTGCAGCTGCACGACTTAGGGTCCATGTTCCTTGGACGGGAAGAGACAGGCAGGAGTCGGAATGATGAACCAGCACACTGGGGCATTTTCTCACGTAGCCCAAGTGACCCCATGGTGTTCTTGAGCTTTGGAACCAGTCGCGTCCCCTTTGACACTGCACCCGGCTCCCAGTCTCTCAATCGTGTTGGCCCTCCGGCGATCTCCCGTTGGATGAATTGCTCCTGCTGAAACTCGAGTCCCCTTTGATTTGCGCTTCATTAATTATTCATGATTCAGGTGGGAAGGCCTGCTGACGACCCCCTGTGGCCGTTCTCTGAGCTTTCCTGTCACATCGTTTCCTTCCACGCTCTTTGGTTCCTTATGGTCCTGCTCCTTCTGCTGTCAGAGGAGCAGAGAGTTGATCTTATTGATTCTGGATACGGATACTTTCTAGGTGATCTGGATAATCCAGATAACGACCCTCAACAGCGGCGGAAAGGGAGCAGCCATTTGGTGTGTCTCAGAAAATCCCGCTCAGTTCCGAGGCCCCCTAGATGTGGAATCCTGCTCAGAGTTGTTCCCAGGTCAGAGAATGGAGAGAGCCTGTGCATGATGGGATCTCCCTGCCTAGATCTTTCAGTGAGTCTCTACCTCAGCTACTCTTAGGATCAGGGGGAGAACCACGGTGTCAGACATCCGGAAAGAAGACGGGATGAATGTTTTACCTCTGAAGTACATCCCAAATGTGGGAGTTGACTTCAGCTTTGCTGGGGTCTATTTGGCCAGTGAAACTCTGCCTGGTTCATTCGCACATCCGGAAGCCACTTCACGGGGGGCCGTCGCAACTGGAACCACACACTTGGCATCGGCGGTTGAGCCAAATGGGGACTCGTGGTGCAAGCAACGCTCCCCACGTGTTAGCGTGGGTGAGATTCGGTTGGCGGAATTTTACTAGGTGCGTGTTAGTAGAGTGGGGCTGAGGTTTTCTTGCTCCTGTGGTTGTATACGAAGTCAAAGGTCCTGCCCAGCCCTGCGGTCCCCTCAGTCAACTCTGTTTCGGAGACATAACGATTTGGATTGCCAACAAGTCAAGAAATGTTCAAGCCCTTGGATGTAGGGTAAAGAAAGGGAGATCAGACTGTCACTGTGTCTATGTAGAAGGGGAAGACATAAGAGACTCCATTTTGAAAAAGACCTGTACTTTAAACAATTGCTTTGCTGAGATGTTGATCATTTGTAGCTTTGCCGCGGCCCCTTTGACCCAACTTGGAGCTCACAAAAACCTGTGTTGTATAACATCGAGGCTTAAGGGATCTAGGGCTGTGCAGGGCGTGCCTTGTTAACCAAATGTTTACGAGCAGTATACTTGGTAAAAGTCATTGCCATTCTCTAGTCTCAATAAACCAGGGGCACAATGCACCGTGGAAAGCCACAGGGACCTCTGCCCTTGAAAGCAGGGTATTGTCCAAGGTTTCTCCCCATGTGACAGTCTGAAATATGGCCTCGTGGGATGGGAAAGACCTGACTGTCCCCCAGCCTGACACCCGTAATGGGTCTGTGCTGAGGTGGATTAGTCAAAGAGGAAAGCCTCTTGCAGTTGAGATGCAGGAAGGCCACTGTCTCCTGCTTGCCCCTGGGAACTGAATGTCTCGGTGTAAAGCCCGATCGTACATTTGTTCAACTCTGAGCTCGGAGAAAAGCTGCCCTGTGGCGGGAGGCGAGACGTGTTGGCAGTAATGCTGCCTAGTTATTCTTTACTCCGCTGAGATGTTTGGGTGGAGAGAAACATAAATCTGGCCTACGTGCACATCCAGGCATAGTACCTTCCCTTGAACTTAGTCATGATATAGATTCTTTGGCTCACGTGTGGTTTTTTTTTGTTTGTTTGTTGTTGACCTTCTCCTTATTATCACCCTGCTCTCCTACTACATTCCTTTTTGCTGAAATAATGAAAATCATAATCAACAAAAACTGAGGGAACTCAGAGGCCGGTGCCGGTGCAGGTCCTTGGTGTGCTGAGTGCCGGTCCCCTGGACCCACTGTTGTCTCCCTATACTTTGTCTCTGTGTCTTATTTCTTCTCTCCGTCTCTCATCCCACCCGACTAGAAACACCCACAGGTGTGGAGGGGCAGGCCACCCCTTCACTCGGAAAATCAGTTAAACACAAACACGGAATGAGAGTCAAAAGACAATATGTCATCTTTTTGAGAATTTTATTCACTTCAAAACCAATTAAACACACACATGTACAAAGGCATTCCACAGCCCAGTTTTCGAGGCTGAGGAAAGACCCCGAGAGCGCTCTGCACAGCACGCTTCCCAGCGTCCGAAACACTGCTCTCAGGGCGGGGCACAGCGGAAGGGCTGCACCTCTCAGGGTTCCCTAACTTTTCCCTTATTCAGTCATCTAGAGAGCAAATACACAGTAATTCCCCAGTTTCCTATTGACGTCCCAGCGGAAGTCTGACTCCTGCGCGTCACGCAGTTTCTGAGGCAACGAATCTCTGGCACGGAAGCTTTTCCTGGCGCGTTTCCGGAGAACCACGCGAACTACAACGTCCCTCACCAGAATTCAATGAGGCAGAGTCCCTGCATCTGCTCCCTGCCTGGCCTGGGCTCCCACATCCACAGAAGCGCCACAGCCGGGGAGCTTCGGAGTCACCGCACAGAGTCTGCTCTCTGCTCTGCACTCCTCAGTCCCACAGTCCCCTCCAAGTCACGGGAGCTGGAGGCCAAGGAGCCCCTGCCACCTGCAGTCTCACTCCAGGTCAGAATCGCTGTCCTCTGAGGAGGAGGAAACCTGAAGGTCCTCATAGAGGACGCTCGGTGGGACACGAACACGGGGACCCTCAGACTTCTCTGACACATGAGGGCTCTGAGCGAGGAAGGCTCCCGGCTTCTCAGGAGAGTGAAATGAGGGGGCCGCCAGGAGGCTGGAGCTCCAGCGTCCGTTTTCCAGTCTCCGGAAGAGCACTGTGAGAGGCTGGGCCCCATCATGGCTGGCCGCTGGGTGATGGGACATGGTGCAGGCCTGGGCAGTAGGCAGGCAAGGTCTGCTGTGCGGAGGCTGCCGGTCGACGCTGGGCACCTGGGCGGGTGTCCTCCTGCCCATCTGGGGCGACGTACTTGGTCCAAGTTCGGTTGCGGCTGGCGGAGGTTGGAGATTCTCCGGGGCCCCCAGCTCACCTCCCTGGATGGCGCTTTCGGGGATCTGGAAGGGACCCAGTCTCGGTTTCTTGGGGAAGTTCAGGCAAGCCTGAATCCGAGCCTGGGCAGGTCTCTTGGCTCCTGGCCCGAAGCTGAGATTGGAGCCTAGGCCCAAGCTGTGTGTGGCGGCTGGCGGGCAGGGCTGTGAGGTCACCGCAGGACGTTTGTCCTGTGCCTGGGGTCTGATGGCCTGGAGCAGGCCGTGGGTTTTGGAGGCAGCCTGGGGAACTTCTCGGCAGCCACCCTCAGGGCTGCTGTGTGTCGGCTTCACCACGAGGAGAGGCTCGGGGCCCTGCTGCCTGACTGCAGGCTGAGGGATGTCGGCCGCAGCCCCTGTCTGTCTTTCCTTTGGTCCAAGACTTGAGGAGGAGCTCAGACTGGCTTTTCTGAGGGGAGACGGCGAAGCCAAGACGGAGCCCCTGTCAGACGTTTCGGTAGCTGAGCGATCAGCGAGGACAGGGCCCAGGCGCGGCCTCTTACTGGTTGTGTGGACCGGCATTGGCCCGCTTGCAACCTGAAAGAGAGGAAACAACACAGGTTAGAAGTTCCTCCGCATGGAGCCAACGTGAAAATCAAGCACATCCAAAGACAAGGTGCACACGCCATGAAATTCTTAGTACAGTATCGACAGGCGGTCCTTGGAAGTAGGGACAGACCCTCCACTTGAGTGCTGATCAGGACAAGACACATGAAAGATGCGCTCTCGAGCTATGTGTAGCTGATCTAAGCACACCATTGTTCAAAAGATCGCGTCTTGGGCATTAACTGGATCAAAGCGCCTCCACTCAGCCTTCCATGAAGTGGAACGGACTGAGGCCCTTCCGAAGGCAGGTTGGTGGCTCAAGGGTACTCAGGACGTCTTCTCTGAACACATGCATGTTCCTGGGTTTAGCCTTCTCCACGTTTGGGGCCTCTGAGGGACTAATTTCCTCATGCCGCTAGGAACATGTTGTTGGCAGGCTTGCCATAATTGGACAGAAAGAAAGCAACAGGAAATACGGCATCTTCAGATGCCTTCGCCTGGAATCAAATTGACCTGGAAGGATCGTGGAGTCCCTGACCCCAAGAAGGCAAGAAAGAGGGGTTCCCCGATTTCCTCCCGCAGACGGGAAGCTGAAAGGAAATCAACCAGGGTGACCTAGAGGAGAAAAGGACCAGGGGCCCGGGGTGACACTCACCCTCAGATAATCAGAAGATTCCGTGGATCCTTTTCGATTCGGCAGCGGCTTCTCTGGAGGTTTCCCAGAAAATATGTGGAGGAGAGCCTTCCTCTGCGGGTCTTGTTGCCTGCAGAACAGAAAAAGGTTTTCTGTTCTCCTGGTTTTCCCCAGGAGACAGGGAGAACCCTGTGTGGGGCCCAGCCCCGTTCCGTGTTTTGTGATACAGAAATGGACATCTGGTGCCCTTTCCGCCTCTGCACCTTCCCTCACGTGCCAACCTTCCCGTCCCCCAGGTGGCCCTCTAGGCTTCCCAACTAAGGACTGTGATTTGGATTCCATCGCCTTTCCCCCTGTCGTGGGGAACCTGCACGAAGCGCCCCCGCCTCTCCCCGTCCCTGAATCTCCCAGAGCCAAAGGAGCTCCTGGGTGTGGAACCCCGGAGGACACGGAGCTCCGGCCTATTTCTCTGCAGCGTTCCTTCCCTGGCCCGGAGACGGAAAGGCACACGGTGTGCAGGTGCAGAGACACCATGTCCTTAGGAGGCAGTACCCTAAGAGTGGTGAAAACCCCTCCCACTGCTCACCTTGGTCTCTCTTCCTTCTCTCCCTTATCCTTGTTCAAGGGCCCCGGGTTGGCTTCAACCTGGGGCTTCCATGGTTTCAGGTTTTCCTTCCCTTCCTTTTTCCCCAAGGTCGCTGGAACCAGGGCTGCCTGCCAGCACTTCATGGGGCACCTGGTACTTCTGGCCGTGTGGCCAAAGGCCCCGCAGTTTTTGCACTTGAGCTGTGGGTGGAAAGGAAGTGATGTCGGTGAGTGAGCTGAAGCCACAGGCAGCGATCCCACGTCCACATTGGGACGGATTGTGAATTCAGAGCTGAATAAGGATTCCAAAGAGGGGACACCGGCATGGGGGCCGTTAAGTGCTGGGAGAGTTCGGATACGATGTTCCCTCCCAAAGCCCACGTGACGGAGCAACACTGAAAGGAAGGACTCAAGGTTCCAAGGGGCACGACGGTGAACCCGATGTCAACAACGCAGCCAAACGTGGCTACGCAGGACTCTAAGTAGAAAGGGAGGTTGCCCCCAAGAGTCTCTCAAGGGACCTATCGGGCCGGGGAGAAGGTCCCAAGCCACGCCCACCTTGGATGGGAAAAGCAACCTGGGTGGTGGTGACAGAGCTCTTTGGAATCCAACCCAGTCTCTGAGGACCGTGTGACACCCCCTCCCCCCGTCCCCACCCCCACCCCGATACCCAAGAGATCCAGGGCTAGACTTACCCTGGGATCTTCTTCATCGGGCGGGGGAGCCCTTGGCCCAACTGGGGCCCTCCGCTGCTTCTGGAGGGTCTGGGCTCTCACCAGTCTCTTGGCCCAAGATTTGGGGTCCCGACGTGCCATCATCTTCGTCGCCTGGGGGTTTTGTGACCGCCTTTTTCAGGGGTTGACTGTTGGGTCACCTGAAACACACACAAACACACACATGTCGATGGTTAAGCACATTGGATATTCACACACCCACAGGAAGCCACCTGCTAACTCCCTGCCGGTGTGGTCATGAGGAGACCTCACCACCAGTCGGTCAAATCTGTAGAACACAATGTGCTGTGTGCATCCTCGGATACTGTGTGTTCCTCTGCCATGACTACCTAGTCCAAGAGTAAACCGCACCTGCCACAGGGCCCGTGGCCTAGGTATGGGGAGTTGAGCTTTCAACCCCAAACAAGCAACTGATTCTGGAGACTGGACTTAGGTCTCTCACGATTCACTCCGGTAGAAGACACGGTGATTCTATCTCCCTTGACGGACAGAACGATCGAAGACACAGGGCATGGCTTGCGCCACCCTTTGGCAGGTCTGTTTGAAGTCAGGGATAAGGGATGCTTCCTGTGACAACTTGACTCGCTACTCTGGCCATTTCATTAGGCAACTTCCAAACACAAATTCATAGAGAGAAGTTACCTTCCTCTCTACCACACTAGCAGGTGATGGTCTTTCCTGTTCTACCTTTTGGCTTTAGCTCCAGCCCCTCTTTACTTATTTATTTTTTCTGGTATTTTACGCATACCACACGAATTCATCTGAACAAACGGGGAACAAGTGCCACATCGCATCGACGTCTTACACGGCTGAAGGGCAAACCACCCTTTTTTCCAAAGTCCTTTTTCCATTTACCCACCAATTCAGCATGCTGCAGTACATTTCTTTTCGCATTCCCATCTTGGTCTTATCCCACATGTGGAGACGGATATGTTTTCTCGTTTTCTGTTGCAAGAATTACTAGTAACGAGAACACATCCTTCCCCACCAGCAAGCCCCAGTGTGATCGGTTTCTTTCGGCCTCCTGTGTCTCTTCCCCCCACCCCCACACCCCTCAGGGATTGCGTGAAAAAAACAATAGTTCAGTGAAACTAACCTGAAATTACGCGTCTACTTGCTTTCCCCGGCTGGCGCTGAGATGGGCAGGTGCTGGAGCAGCCCCGCTGGAAGCGATGCAGCATCCAGGACGACGGAGGAAGGGGCGGAGAGGGACCTCTGCTTTCCAGGCTGCCTTTTATACTGCCTCTGGTCACCTGACATGGAACGTACCCTAACCTAATCAGTTACCTGTACCTTAATTGCAATTAACTTAATCCAATTACGTGACCTGGAAAGGTCTATCTGCACAGCCCACTCTAAGATCGTGTCCACTGCTGACAGACATTCTAAAACCTACGTGTACAGCTGCAAGCTTTGAAGAATAGATGCTCCCCGTCAGACATGTAACACCGGTGTCTGTACCCCTGTCTTCTTTTCCATCTTTTTGTTTTGTTTTGTTTTGTTTTGTTTTAAAAAATGTGTAAAATAGACACCTTTTAATTGGACCACATTTAGTCTATCTCGACGTGGGCCTCAGTGTCATCAAGGAGATTCTCCTTGACGTGCAGTCACGGCCATGATCCATCTTCAGAGCTTCTCTTTCTTCCCCAAGGTAAGTCTGTCAGCAGAGAACCCTGACCGCACCCTCATGTGTTTTCTCCTCCAGGAGGCGCTTGGAAACCACCGTGAATTGGACCGCACTGGGAAACACAGATGAGGAAAGTCAACAACGCTTTGTCCTTCAGTGCCTGGCTCCTTTTTCAGCTCGTCTTGCGACTCCAGGCATTATGCCTGAAAAGTGTCCCGGACGCCTGTGAGGCTCTAATTCCCTGGGTCCCATTGCCATGTCTCTGGATTTGCGAAGATCCACCGCACCTTCTGTGGAACTCCCGTGTCGGTGAACTTTTGTGCCACGGCCCCTAATTCTGCCCATGGTCATCTGCAGCTGCACGACTTAGGGTCCATGTTCCTTGGACGGGAAGAGACAGGCAGGAGTCGGAATGATGAACCAGCACACTGGGGCATTTTCTCACGTAGCCCAAGTGACCCCATGGTGTTCTTGAGCTTTGGAACCAGTCGCGTCCCCTTTGACACTGCACCCGGCTCCCAGTCTCTCAATCGTGTTGGCCCTCCGGCGATCTCCCGTTGGATGAATTGCTCCTGCTGAAACTCGAGTCCCCTTTGATTTGCGCTTCATTAATTATTCATGATTCAGGTGGGAAGGCCTGCTGACGACCCCCTGTGGCCGTTCTCTGAGCTTTCCTGTCACATCGTTTCCTTCCACGCTCTTTGGTTCCTTATGGTCCTGCTCCTTCTGCTGTCAGAGGAGCAGAGAGTTGATCTTATTGATTCTGGATACGGATACTTTCTAGGTGATCTGGATAATCCAGATAACGACCCTCAACAGCGGCGGAAAGGGAGCAGCCATTTGGTGTGTCTCAGAAAATCCTGCTCAGTTCCGAGGCCCCCTAGATGTGGAATCCTGCTCAGAGTTGTTCCCAGGTCAGAGAATGGAGAGAGCCTGTGCATGATGGGATCTCCCTGCCTAGATCTTTCAGTGAGTCTCTACCTCAGCTACTCTTAGGATCAGGGGGAGAACCACGGTGTCAGACATCCGGAAAGAAGACGGGATGAATGTTTTACCTCTGAAGTACATCCCAAATGTGGGAGTTGACTTCAGCTTTGCTGGGGTCTATTTGGCCAGTGAAACTCTGCCTGGTTCATTCGCACATCCGGAAGCCCCTTCACGGGGGGCCGTCGCAACTGGAACCACACACTTGGCATCGGCGGTTGAGCCAAATGGGGACTCGTGGTGCAAGCAACGCTCCCCACGTGTTAGCGTGGGTGAGATTCGGTTGGCGGAATTTTACTAGGTGCGTGTTAGTAGAGTGGGGCTGAGGTTTTCTTGCTCCTGTGGTTGTATACGAAGTCAAAGGTCCTGCCCAGCCCTGCGGTCCCCTCAGTCAACTCTGTTTCGGAGACATAACGATTTGGATTGCCAACAAGTCAAGAAATGTTCAAGCCCTTGGATGTAGGGTAAAGAAAGGGAGATCAGACTGTCACTGTGTCTATGTAGAAGGGGAAGACATAAGAGACTCCATTTTGAAAAAGACCTGTACTTTAAACAATTGCTTTGCTGAGATGTTGATCATTTGTAGCTTTGCCGCGGCCCCTTTGACCCAACTTGGAGCTCACAAAAACCTGTGTTGTATAACATCGAGGCTTAAGGGATCTAGGGCTGTGCAGGGCGTGCCTTGTTAACCAAATGTTTACGAGCAGTATACTTGGTAAAAGTCATTGCCATTCTCTAGTCTCAATAAACCAGGGGCACAATGCACCGTGGAAAGCCACAGGGACCTCTGCCCTTGAAAGCAGGGTATTGTCCAAGGTTTCTCCCCATGTGACAGTCTGAAATATGGCCTCGTGGGATGGGAAAGACCTGACTGTCCCCCAGCCTGACACCCGTAATGGGTCTGTGCTGAGGTGGATTAGTCAAAGAGGAAAGCCTCTTGCAGTTGAGATGCAGGAAGGCCACTGTCTCCTGCTTGCCCCTGGGAACTGAATGTCTCGGTGTAAAGCCCGATCGTACATTTGTTCAACTCTGAGCTCGGAGAAAAGCTGCCCTGTGGCGGGAGGCGAGACGTGTTGGCAGTAATGCTGCCTTGTTATTCTTTACTCCGCTGAGATGTTTGGGTGGAGAGAAACATAAATCTGGCCTACGTGAACGTCCAGGCATAGTACCTTCCCTTGAACTTAGTCATGATATAG
Organism: Pan troglodytes; assembly: GCF_028858775.2. Taxonomy (NCBI): domain Eukaryota; kingdom Metazoa; phylum Chordata; class Mammalia; order Primates; family Hominidae; genus Pan; species Pan troglodytes. The sequence goes on from NC_072405.2 coordinate 19,961,963, forward strand.
ATTCTTTGGCTCACGTGTGTTTTTTTTTTGTTGTTGTTGTTGACCTTCTCCTTATTATCACCCTGCTCTCCTACTACATTCCTTTTTGCTGAAATAATGAAAATCATAATCAACAAAAACTGAGGGAACTCAGAGGCCGGTGCCGGTGCAGGTGCTGAGTGCCGGTCCCCTGGACCCACTGTTGTCTCCCTATACTTTGTCTCTGTGTCTTATTTCTTCTCTCCGTCTCTCATCCCACCCGACTAGAAACACCCACAGGTGTGGAGGGGCAGGCCACCCCTTCACTCGGAAAATCAGTTAAACACAAACACGGAATGAGAGTCAAAAGACAATATGTCATCTTTTTGAGAATTTTATTCACTTCAAAACCAATTAAACACACACATGTACAAAGGCATTCCACAGCCCAGTTTTCGAGGCTGAGGAAAGACCCCGAGAGCGCTCTGCACAGCACGCTTCCCAGCGTCCGAAACACTGCTCTCAGGGCGGGGCACAGCGGAAGGGCTGCACCTCTCAGGGTTCCCTAACTTTTCCCTTATTCAGTCATCTAGAGAGCAAATACACAGTAATTCCCCAGTTTCCTATTGACGTCCCAGCGGAAGTCTGACTCCTGCGCGTCACGCAGTTTCTGAGGCAACGAATCTCTGGCACGGAAGCTTTTCCTGGCGCGTTTCCGGAGAACCACGCGAACTACAACGTCCCTCACCAGAATTCAATGAGGCAGAGTCCCTGCATCTGCTCCCTGCCTGGCCTGGGCTCCCACATCCACAGAAGCGCCACAGCCGGGGAGCTTCGGAGTCACCGCACAGAGTCTGCTCTCTGCTCTGCACTCCTCAGTCCCACAGTCCCCTCCAAGTCACGGGAGCTGGAGGCCAAGGAGCCCCTGCCACCTGCAGTCTCACTCCAGGTCAGAATCGCTGTCCTCTGAGGAGGAGGAAACCTGAAGGTCCTCATAGAGGACGCTCGGTGGGACACGAACACGGGGACCCTCAGACTTCTCTGACACATGAGGGCTCTGAGCGAGGAAGGCTCCCGGCTTCTCAGGAGAGTGAAATGAGGGGGCCGCCAGGAGGCTGGAGCTCCAGCGTCCGTTTTCCAGTCTCCGGAAGAGCACTGTGAGAGGCTGGGCCCCATCATGGCTGGCCGCTGGGTGATGGGACATGGTGCAGGCCTGGGCAGTAGGCAGGCAAGGTCTGCTGTGCGGAGGCTGCCGGTCGACGCTGGGCACCTGGGCGGGTGTCCTCCTGCCCATCTGGGGCGACGTACTTGGTCCAAGTTCGGTTGCGGCTGGCGGAGGTTGGAGATTCTCCGGGGCCCCCAGCTCACCTCCCTGGATGGCGCTTTCGGGGATCTGGAAGGGACCCAGTCTCGGTTTCTTGGGGAAGTTCAGGCAAGCCTGAATCCGAGCCTGGGCAGGTCTCTTGGCTCCTGGCCCGAAGCTGAGATTGGAGCCTAGGCCCAAGCTGTGTGTGGCGGCTGGCGGGCAGGGCTGTGAGGTCACCGCAGGACGTTTGTCCTGTGCCTGGGGTCTGATGGCCTGGAGCAGGCCGTGGGTTTTGGAGGCAGCCTGGGGAACTTCTCGGCAGCCACCCTCAGGGCTGCTGTGTGTCGGCTTCACCACGAGGAGAGGCTCGGGGCCCTGCTGCCTGACTGCAGGCTGAGGGATGTCGGCCGCAGCCCCTGTCTGTCTTTCCTTTGGTCCAAGACTTGAGGAGGAGCTCAGACTGGCTTTTCTGAGGGGAGACGGCGAAGCCAAGACGGAGCCCCTGTCAGACGTTTCGGTAGCTGAGCGATCAGCGAGGACAGGGCCCAGGCGCGGCCTCTTACTGGTTGTGTGGACCGGCATTGGCCCGCTTGCAACCTGAAAGAGAGGAAACAACACAGGTTAGAAGTTCCTCCGCATGGAGCCAACGTGAAAATCAAGCACATCCAAAGACAAGGTGCACACGCCATGAAATTCTTAGTACAGTATCGACAGGCGGTCCTTGGAAGTAGGGACAGACCCTCCACTTGAGTGCTGATCAGGACAAGACACATGAAAGATGCGCTCTCGAGCTATGTGTAGCTGATCTAAGCACACCATTGTTCAAAAGATCGCGTCTTGGGCATTAACTGGATCAAAGCGCCTCCACTCAGCCTTCCATGAAGTGGAACGGACTGAGGCCCTTCCGAAGGCAGGTTGGTGGCTCAAGGGTACTCAGGACGTCTTCTCTGAACACATGCATGTTCCTGGGTTTAGCCTTCTCCACGTTTGGGGCCTCTGAGGGACTAATTTCCTCATGCCGCTAGGAACATGTTGTTGGCAGGCTTGCCATAATTGGACAGAAAGAAAGCAACAGGAAATACGGCATCTTCAGATGCCTTCGCCTGGAATCAAATTGACCTGGAAGGATCGTGGAGTCCCTGACCCCAAGAAGGCAAGAAAGAGGGGTTCCCCGATTTCCTCCCGCAGACGGGAAGCTGAAAGGAAATCAACCAGGGTGACCTAGAGGAGAAAAGGACCAGGGGCCCGGGGTGACACTCACCCTCAGATAATCAGAAGATTCCGTGGATCCTTTTCGATTCGGCAGCGGCTTCTCTGGAGGTTTCCCAGAAAATATGTGGAGGAGAGCCTTCCTCTGCGGGTCTTGTTGCCTGCAGAACAGAAAAAGGTTTTCTGTTCTCCTGGTTTTCCCCAGGAGACAGGGAGAACCCTGTGTGGGGCCCAGCCCCGTTCCGTGTTTTGTGATACAGAAATGGACATCTGGTGCCCTTTCCGCCTCTGCACCTTCCCTCACGTGCCAACCTTCCCGTCCCCCAGGTGGCCCTCTAGGCTTCCCAACTAAGGACTGTGATTTGGATTCCATCGCCTTTCCCCCTGTCGTGGGGAACCTGCACGAAGCGCCCCCGCCTCTCCCCGTCCCTGAATCTCCCAGAGCCAAAGGAGCTCCTGGGTGTGGAACCCCGGAGGACACGGAGCTCCGGCCTATTTCTCTGCAGCGTTCCTTCCCTGGCCCGGAGACGGAAAGGCACACGGTGTGCAGGTGCAGAGACACCATGTCCTTAGGAGGCAGTACCCTAAGAGTGGTGAAAACCCCTCCCACTGCTCACCTTGGTCTCTCTTCCTTCTCTCCCTTATCCTTGTTCAAGGGCCCCGGGTTGGCTTCAACCTGGGGCTTCCATGGTTTCAGGTTTTCCTTCCCTTCCTTTTTCCCCAAGGTCGCTGGAACCAGGGCTGCCTGCCAGCACTTCATGGGGCACCTGGTACTTCTGGCCGTGTGGCCAAAGGCCCCGCAGTTTTTGCACTTGAGCTGTGGGTGGAAAGGAAGTGATGTCGGTGAGTGAGCTGAAGCCACAGGCAGCGATCCCACGTCCACATTGGGACGGATTGTGAATTCAGAGCTGAATAAGGATTCCAAAGAGGGGACACCGGCATGGGGGCCGTTAAGTGCTGGGAGAGTTCGGATACGATGTTCCCTCCCAAAGCCCACGTGACGGAGCAACACTGAAAGGAAGGACTCAAGGTTCCAAGGGGCACGACGGTGAACCCGATGTCAACAACGCAGCCAAACGTGGCTACGCAGGACTCTAAGTAGAAAGGGAGGTTGCCCCCAAGAGTCTCTCAAGGGACCTATCGGGCCGGGGAGAAGGTCCCAAGCCACGCCCACCTTGGATGGGAAAAGCAACCTGGGTGGTGGTGACAGAGCTCTTTGGAATCCAACCCAGTCTCTGAGGACCGTGTGACACCCCCTCCCCCCGTCCCCACCCCCACCCCGATACCCAAGAGATCCAGGGCTAGACTTACCCTGGGATCTTCTTCATCGGGCGGGGGAGCCCTTGGCCCAACTGGGGCCCTCCGCTGCTTCTGGAGGGTCTGGGCTCTCACCAGCCTCTTGGCCCAAGATTTGGGGTCCCGACGTGCCATCATCTTCGTCGCCTGGGGGTTTTGTGACCGCCTTTTTCAGGGGTTGACTGTTGGGTCACCTGAAACACACACAAACACACACATGTCGATGGTTAAGCACATTGGATATTCACACACCCACAGGAAGCCACCTGCTAACTCCCTGCCGGTGTGGTCATGAGGAGACCTCACCACCAGTCGGTCAAATCTGTAGAACACAATGTGCTGTGTGCATCCTCGGATACTGTGTGTTCCTCTGCCATGACTACCTAGTCCAAGAGTAAACCGCACCTGCCACAGGGCCCGTGGCCTAGGTATGGGGAGTTGAGCTTTCAACCCCAAACAAGCAACTGATTCTGGAGACTGGACTTAGGTCTCTCACGATTCACTCCGGTAGAAGACACGGTGATTCTATCTCCCTTGACGGACAGAACGATCGAAGACACAGGGCATGGCTTGCGCCACCCTTTGGCAGGTCTGTTTGAAGTCAGGGATAAGGGATGCTTCCTGTGACAACTTGACTCGCTACTCTGGCCATTTCATTAGGCAACTTCCAAACACAAATTCATAGAGAGAAGTTACCTTCCTCTCTACCACACTAGCAGGTGATGGTCTTTCCTGTTCTACCTTTTGGCTTTAGCTCCAGCCCCTCTTTACTTATTTATTTTTTCTGGTATTTTACGCATACCACACGAATTCATCTGAACAAACGGGGAACAAGTGCCACATCGCATCGACGTCTTACACGGCTGAAGGGCAAACCACCCTTTTTTCCAAAGTCCTTTTTCCATTTACCCACCAATTCAGCATGCTGCAGTACATTTCTTTTCGCATTCCCATCTTGGTCTTATCCCACATGTGGAGACGGATATGTTTTCTCGTTTTCTGTTGCAAGAATTACTAGTAACGAGAACACATCCTTCCCCACCAGCAAGCCCCAGTGTGATCGGTTTCTTTCGGCCTCCTGTGTCTCTTCCCCCCACCCCCACACCCCTCAGGGATTGCGTGAAAAAAACAATAGTTCAGTGAAACTAACCTGAAATTACGCGTCTACTTGCTTTCCCCGGCTGGCGCTGAGATGGGCAGGTGCTGGAGCAGCCCCGCTGGAAGCGATGCAGCATCCAGGACGACGGAGGAAGGGGCGGAGAGGGACCTCTGCTTTCCAGGCTGCCTTTTATACTGCCTCTGGTCACCTGACATGGAACGTACCCTAACCTAATCAGTTACCTGTACCTTAATTGCAATTAACTTAATCCAATTACGTGACCTGGAAAGGTCTATCTGCACAGCCCACTCTAAGATCGTGTCCACTGCTGACAGACATTCTAAAACCTACGTGTACAGCTGCAAGCTTTGAAGAATAGATGCTCCCCGTCAGACATGTAACACCGGTGTCTGTACCCCTGTCTTCTTTTCCATCTTTTTGTTTTGTTTTGTTTTGTTTTGTTTTAAAAAATGTGTAAAATAGACACCTTTTAATTGGACCACATTTAGTCTATCTCGACGTGGGCCTCAGTGTCATCAAGGAGATTCTCCTTGACGTGCAGTCACGGCCATGATCCATCTTCAGAGCTTCTCTTTCTTCCCCAAGGTAAGTCTGTCAGCAGAGAACCCTGACCGCACCCTCATGTGTTTTCTCCTCCAGGAGGCGCTTGGAAACCACCGTGAATTGGACCGCACTGGGAAACACAGATGAGGAAAGTCAACAACGCTTTGTCCTTCAGTGCCTGGCTCCTTTTTCAGCTCGTCTTGCGACTCCAGGCATTATGCCTGAAAAGTGTCCCGGACGCCTGTGAGGCTCTAATTCCCTGGGTCCCATTGCCATGTCTCTGGATTTGCGAAGATCCACCGCACCTTCTGTGGAACTCCCGTGTCGGTGAACTTTTGTGCCACGGCCCCTAATTCTGCCCATGGTCATCTGCAGCTGCACGACTTAGGGTCCATGTTCCTTGGACGGGAAGAGACAGGCAGGAGTCGGAATGATGAACCAGCACACTGGGGCATTTTCTCACGTAGCCCAAGTGACCCCATGGTGTTCTTGAGCTTTGGAACCAGTCGCGTCCCCTTTGACACTGCACCCGGCTCCCAGTCTCTCAATCGTGTTGGCCCTCCGGCGATCTCCCGTTGGATGAATTGCTCCTGCTGAAACTCGAGTCCCCTTTGATTTGCGCTTCATTAATTATTCATGATTCAGGTGGGAAGGCCTGCTGACGACCCCCTGTGGCCGTTCTCTGAGCTTTCCTGTCACATCGTTTCCTTCCACGCTCTTTGGTTCCTTATGGTCCTGCTCCTTCTGCTGTCAGAGGAGCAGAGAGTTGATCTTATTGATTCTGGATACGGATACTTTCTAGGTGATCTGGATAATCCAGATAACGACCCTCAACAGCGGCGGAAAGGGAGCAGCCATTTGGTGTGTCTCAGAAAATCCTGCTCAGTTCCGAGGCCCCCTAGATGTGGAATCCTGCTCAGAGTTGTTCCCAGGTCAGAGAATGGAGAGAGCCTGTGCATGATGGGATCTCCCTGCCTAGATCTTTCAGTGAGTCTCTACCTCAGCTACTCTTAGGATCAGGGGGAGAACCACGGTGTCAGACATCCGGAAAGAAGACGGGATGAATGTTTTACCTCTGAAGTACATCCCAAATGTGGGAGTTGACTTCAGCTTTGCTGGGGTCTATTTGGCCAGTGAAACTCTGCCTGGTTCATTCGCACATCCGGAAGCCCCTTCACGGGGGGCCGTCGCAACTGGAACCACACACTTGGCATCGGCGGTTGAGCCAAATGGGGACTCGTGGTGCAAGCAACGCTCCCCACGTGTTAGCGTGGGTGAGATTCGGTTGGCGGAATTTTACTAGGTGCGTGTTAGTAGAGTGGGGCTGAGGTTTTCTTGCTCCTGTGGTTGTATACGAAGTCAAAGGTCCTGCCCAGCCCTGCGGTCCCCTCAGTCAACTCTGTTTCGGAGACATAACGATTTGGATTGCCAACAAGTCAAGAAATGTTCAAGCCCTTGGATGTAGGGTAAAGAAAGGGAGATCAGACTGTCACTGTGTCTATGTAGAAGGGGAAGACATAAGAGACTCCATTTTGAAAAGGACCTGTACTTTAAACAATTGCTTTGCTGAGATGTTGATCATTTGTAGCTTTGCCGCGGCCCCTTTGACCCAACTTGGAGCTCACAAAAACCTGTGTTGTATAACATCGAGGCTTAAGGGATCTAGGGCTGTGCAGGGCGTGCCTTGTTAACCAAATGTTTACGAGCAGTATACTTGGTAAAAGTCATTGCCATTCTCTAGTCTCAATAAACCAGGGGCACAATGCACCGTGGAAAGCCACAGGGACCTCTGCCCTTGAAAGCAGGGTATTGTCCAAGGTTTCTCCCCATGTGACAGTCTGAAATATGGCCTCGTGGGATGGGAAAGACCTGACTGTCCCCCAGCCTGACACCCGTAATGGGTCTGTGCTGAGGTGGATTAGTCAAAGAGGAAAGCCTCTTGCAGTTGAGATGCAGGAAGGCCACTGTCTCCTGCTTGCCCCTGGGAACTGAATGTCTCGGTGTAAAGCCCGATCGTACATTTGTTCAACTCTGAGCTCGGAGAAAAGCTGCCCTGTGGCGGGAGGCGAGACGTGTTGGCAGTAATGCTGCCTTGTTATTCTTTACTCCGCTGAGATGTTTGGGTGGAGAGAAACATAAATCTGGCCTACGTGAACGTCCAGGCATAGTACCTTCCCTTGAACTTAGTAATGATATAGATTCTTTGGCTCACGTGTGTTTTTTTTTTGTTGTTGTTGTTGACCTTCTCCTTATTATCACCCTGCTCTCCTACTACATTCCTTTTTGCTGAAATAATGAAAATCATAATCAACAAAAACTGAGGGAACTCAGAGGCCGGTGCCGGTGCAGGTGCTGAGTGCCGGTCCCCTGGACCCACTGTTGTCTCCCTATACTTTGTCTCTGTGTCTTATTTCTTCTCTCCGTCTCTCATCCCACCCGACTAGAAACACCCACAGGTGTGGAGGGGCAGGCCACCCCTTCACTCGGAAAATCAGTTAAACACAAACACGGAATGAGAGTCAAAAGACAATATGTCATCTTTTTGAGAATTTTATTCACTTCAAAACCAATTAAACACACACATGTACAAAGGCATTCCACAGCCCAGTTTTCGAGGCTGAGGAAAGACCCCGAGAGCGCTCTGCACAGCACGCTTCCCAGCGTCCGAAACACTGCTCTCAGGGCGGGGCACAGCGGAAGGGCTGCACCTCTCAGGGTTCCCTAACTTTTCCCTTATTCAGTCATCTAGAGAGCAAATACACAGTAATTCCCCAGTTTCCTATTGACGTCCCAGCGGAAGTCTGACTCCTGCGCGTCACGCAGTTTCTGAGGCAACGAATCTCTGGCACGGAAGCTTTTCCTGGCGCGTTTCCGGAGAACCACGCGAACTACAACGTCCCTCACCAGAATTCAATGAGGCAGAGTCCCTGCATCTGCTCCCTGCCTGGCCTGGGCTCCCACATCCACAGAAGCGCCACAGCCGGGGAGCTTCGGAGTCACCGCACAGAGTCTGCTCTCTGCTCTGCACTCCTCAGTCCCACAGTCCCCTCCAAGTCACGGGAGCTGGAGGCCAAGGAGCCCCTGCCACCTGCAGTCTCACTCCAGGTCAGAATCGCTGTCCTCTGAGGAGGAGGAAACCTGAAGGTCCTCATAGAGGACGCTCGGTGGGACACGAACACGGGGACCCTCAGACTTCTCTGACACATGAGGGCTCTGAGCGAGGAAGGCTCCCGGCTTCTCAGGAGAGTGAAATGAGGGGGCCGCCAGGAGGCTGGAGCTCCAGCGTCCGTTTTCCAGTCTCCGGAAGAGCACTGTGAGAGGCTGGGCCCCATCATGGCTGGCCGCTGGGTGATGGGACATGGTGCAGGCCTGGGCAGTAGGCAGGCAAGGTCTGCTGTGCGGAGGCTGCCGGTCGACGCTGGGCACCTGGGCGGGTGTCCTCCTGCCCATCTGGGGCGACGTACTTGGTCCAAGTTCGGTTGCGGCTGGCGGAGGTTGGAGATTCTCCGGGGCCCCCAGCTCACCTCCCTGGATGGCGCTTTCGGGGATCTGGAAGGGACCCAGTCTCGGTTTCTTGGGGAAGTTCAGGCAAGCCTGAATCCGAGCCTGGGCAGGTCTCTTGGCTCCTGGCCCGAAGCTGAGATTGGAGCCTAGGCCCAAGCTGTGTGTGGCGGCTGGCGGGCAGGGCTGTGAGGTCACCGCAGGACGTTTGTCCTGTGCCTGGGGTCTGATGGCCTGGAGCAGGCCGTGGGTTTTGGAGGCAGCCTGGGGAACTTCTCGGCAGCCACCCTCAGGGCTGCTGTGTGTCGGCTTCACCACGAGGAGAGGCTCGGGGCCCTGCTGCCTGACTGCAGGCTGAGGGATGTCGGCCGCAGCCCCTGTCTGTCTTTCCTTTGGTCCAAGACTTGAGGAGGAGCTCAGACTGGCTTTTCTGAGGGGAGACGGCGAAGCCAAGACGGAGCCCCTGTCAGACGTTTCGGTAGCTGAGCGATCAGCGAGGACAGGGCCCAGGCGCGGCCTCTTACTGGTTGTGTGGACCGGCATTGGCCCGCTTGCAACCTGAAAGAGAGGAAACAACACAGGTTAGAAGTTCCTCCGCATGGAGCCAACGTGAAAATCAAGCACATCCAAAGACAAGGTGCACACGCCATGAAATTCTTAGTACAGTATCGACAGGCGGTCCTTGGAAGTAGGGACAGACCCTCCACCTGAGTGCTGATCAGGACAAGACACATGAAAGATGCGCTCTCGAGCTATGTGTAGCTGATCTAAGCACACCATTGTTCAAAAGATCGCGTCTTGGGCATTAACTGGATCAAAGCGCCTCCACTCAGCCTTCCATGAAGTGGAACTGACTGATGACCTTCCGAAGGCAGGTTGGTGGCTCGAGGGTACTCAGGACGTCTTCTCTGAACACATGCATGTTCCTGGGTTTAGCCTTCTCCACGTTTGGGGCCTCTGAGGGACTAATTTCCTCATGCCGCTAGGAACATGTTGTTGGCAGGCTTGCCATAATTGGACAGAAAGAAAGCAACAGGAAATACGGCATCTTCAGATGCCTTCGCCTGGAATCAAATTGACCTGGAAGGATCGTGGAGTCCCTGACCCCAAGAAGGCAAGAAAGAGGGGTTCCCCGATTTCCTCCCGCAGACGGGAAGCTGAAAGGAAATCAACCAGGGTGACCTAGAGGAGAAAAGGACCAGGGGCCCGGGGTGACACTCACCCTCAGATAATCAGAAGATTCCGTGGATCCTTTTCGATTCGGCAGCGGCTTCTCTGGAGGTTTCCCAGAAAATATGTGGAGGAGAGCCTTCCTCTGCGGGTCTTGTTGCCTGCAGAACAGAAAAAGTTCAGGCTGTGCCCCATGGTTTTCCCCAGGAGACAGGGAGAACCCTGTGTGGGGCCCAGCCCCGTTCCGTGTTTTGTGATACAGAAATGGACATCTGGTGCCCTTTCCGCCTCTGCACCTTCCCTCACGTGCCAACCTTCCCGTCCCCCAGGTGGCCCTCTAGGCTTCCCAACTAAGGACTGTGATTTGGATTCCATCGCTTTTCCCCCTGTCGTGGGGAACCTGCACGAAGCGCCCCCACCTCTCCCCGTCCCTGATTCTCCCAGAGCCAAAGGAGCTCCTGGGTGTGGAACCCCGGAGGACACGGAGCTCCGGCCTATTTCTCTGCAGCGTTCCTTCCCTGGCCCGGAGACGGAAAGGCACACGGTGTGCAGGTGCAGAGACACCATGTCCTTAGGAGGCAGTACCCTAAGAGTGGTGAAAACCCCTCCCACTGCTCACCTTGGTCTCTCTTCCTTCTCTCCCTTATCCTTGTTCAAGGGCCCCGGGTTGGCTTCAACCTGGGGCTTCCATGGTTTCAGGTTTTCCTTCCCTTCCTTTTTCCCCAAGGTCGCTGGAACCAGGGCTGCCTGCCAGCACTTCATGGGGCACCTGGTACTTCTGGCCGTGTGGCCAAAGGCCCCGCAGTTTTTGCACTTGAGCTGTGGGTGGAAAGGAAGTGATGTCGGTGAGTGAGCTGAAGCCACAGGCAGCGATCCCACGTCCACATTGGGACGGATTGTGAATTCAGAGCTGAATAAGGATTCCAAAGAGGGGACACCGGCATGGGGGCCGTTAAGTGCTGGGAGAGTTCGGATACGATGTTCCCTCCCAAAGACCACGTGACGGAGCAACACTGAAAGGAAGGACTCAAGGTTACAAGGGGCACGACGGTGAACCCGATGTCAACAACACAGCCAAACGTGGCTACAAAGGACTCTAAGTAGAAAGGGAGGTTGCCCCCAAGAGTCTCTCAAGGGACCTATCGGGCCGGGGAGAAGGTCCCAAGCCACGCCCACCTTGGATGGGAAAAGCAACCTGGGTGGTGGTGACAGAGCTCTTTGGAATCCAACCCAGTCTCTGAGGACCGTGTGACACCCCCTCCCCCCGTCCCCACCCCCACCCCGATACCCAAGAGATCCAGGGCTAGACTTACCCTGGGATCTTCTTCATCGGGCGGGGGAGCCCTTGGCCCAACTGGGGCCCTCCGCTGCTTCTGGAGGGTCTGGGCTCTCACCAGTCTCTTGGCCCAAGATTTGGGGTCCCGACGTGCCATCATCTTCGTCGCCTGGGGGTTTTATGACCGCCTTTTTCAGGGGTGGACAGTTGGGTCACCTGAAACACACACAAACACACACATGTCGATGGTTAAGCACATTGGATATTCACACACCCACAGGAAGCCACCTGCTAACTCCCTGCCGGTGTGGTCATGAGGAGACCTCACCACCAGTCGGTCAAATCTGTAGAACACAATGTGCTGTGTGCATCCTCGGATACTGTGTGTTCCTCTGCCATGACTACCTAGTCCAAGAGTAAACCGCACCTGCCACAGGGCCCGTGGCCTAGGTATGGGGAGTTGAGCTTTCAACCCCAAACAAGCAACTGATTCTGGAGACTGGACTTAGGTCTCTCACGATTCACTCCGGTAGAAGACACGGTGATTCTATCTCCCTTGACGGACAGAATGATCGAAGACACAGGGCATGGCTTGCGCCACCCTTTGGCAGGTCTGTTTGAAGTCAGGGATAAGGGATGCTTCCTGTGACAACTTGAATCGCTACTCTGGCCATTTCATTAGGCAACTTCCAAACACAAATTCATAGAGAGAAGTTACCTTCCTCTCTACCACACTAGCAGGTGATGGTCTTTCCTGTTCTACCTTTTGGCTTTAGCTCCAGCCCCTCTTTACTTATTTATTTTTTCTGGTATTTTACGCATACCACACGAATTCATCTGAACAAACGGGGAACAAGTGCCACATCGTATCGACGTCTTACACGGCTGAAGGGCAAACCACCCTTTTTTCCAAAGTCCTTTTTCCATTTACCCACCAATTCAGCATGCTGCAGTACATTTCTTTTCGCATTCCCATCTTGGTCTTATCCCACACGTGAAGACGGATATGTTTTCTCGTTTTCTGTTGCAAGAATTACTAGTAACGAGAACACATCCTTCCCCACCAGCAAGCCCCAGTGTGATCGGTTTCTTTCGGCCTCCTTTGTCTCTTCCCCCCACCCCCACACCCCTCAGGGATTGCGTGAAAAAAACAATTGTTCAGTGAAACTAACCTGAAATTACGCGTCTACTTGCTTTCCCCGGCTGGCGCTGAGATGGGCAGGTGCTGGAGCAGCCCCGCTGGAAGCGATGCAGCATCCAGGACGATGGAGGAAGGGGCGGAGTGGGACCTCGGCTTTCCAGGATGCTTTTTATACTGCCTCTGGTCACCTGACGTGGAACGTACCCTAACCTAATCAGTTACCTGTACCTTAATTGCAATTAACTTAATCCAATTACGTGACCTGGAAAGGTCTATCTGCACAGCCCACTCTAACATCATGTCCACTGCTGACAGACATTCTAAAACCTACATGTACAGCTGCAAGCTTTGAAGAATAGATGCTCCCCGTCAGACATGTAACACCGGTGCCTGTACCCCTGTCTTCTTTTCCATCTTTTTGTTTTGTTTTGTTTTGTTTTGTTTTAAAAAAATGTGGTAAAATAGACACCTTTTAATTGGACCACATTTAGTCTATCTCGACGTGGGCCTCAGTGTCATCAAGGAGATTCTCCTTGACGTGCAGTCACGGCCATGATCCATCTTCAGAGCTTCTCTTTCTTCCCCAAGGTAAGTCTGTCAGCAGAGAACCCTGACCGCACCCTCATGTGTTTTCTCCTCCAGGAGGCGCTTGGAAACCACCGTGAATTGGACCGCACTGGGAAACACAGATGAGGAAAGTCAACAACGCTTTGTCCTTCAGTGCCTGGCTCCTTTTTCAGCTCGTCTTGCGACTCCAGGCATTATGCCTGAAAAGTGTCCCGGACGCCTGTGAGGCTCTAATTCCCTGGGTCCCATTGCCATGTCTCTGGATTTGCGAAGATCCACCGCACCTTCTGTGGAACTCCCGTGTCGGTGAACTTTTGTGCCACGGCCCCTAATTCTGCCCATGGTCATCTGCAGCTGCACGACTTAGGGTCCATGTTCCTTGGACGGGAAGAGACAGGCAGGAGTCGGAATGATGAACCAGCACACTGGGGCATTTTCTCACGTAGCCCAAGTGACCCCATGGTGTTCTTGAGCTTTGGAACCAGTCGCGTCCCCTTTGACACTGCACCCGGCTCCCAGTCTCTCAATCGTGTTGGCCCTCCGGCGATCTCCCGTTGGATGAATTGCTCCTGCTGAAACTCGAGTCCCCTTTGATTTGCGCTTCATTAATTATTCATGATTCAGGTGGGAAGGCCTGCTGACGACCCCCTGTGGCCGTTCTCTGAGCTTTCCTGTCACATCGTTTCCTTCCACGCTCTTTGGTTCCTTATGGTCCTGCTCCTTCTGCTGTCAGAGGAGCAGAGAGTTGATCTTATTGATTCTGGATACGGATACTTTCTAGGTGATCTGGATAATCCAGATAACGACCCTCAACAGCGGCGGAAAGGGAGCAGCCATTTGGTGTGTCTCAGAAAATCCCGCTCAGTTCCGAGGCCCCCTAGATGTGGAATCCTGCTCAGAGTTGTTCCCAGGTCAGAGAATGGAGAGAGCCTGTGCATGATGGGATCTCCCTGCCTAGATCTTTCAGTGAGTCTCTACCTCAGCTACTCTTAGGATCAGGGGGAGAACCACGGTGTCAGACATCCGGAAAGAAGACGGGATGAATGTTTTACCTCTGAAGTACATCCCAAATGTGGGAGTTGACTTCAGCTTTGCTGGGGTCTATTTGGCCAGGGAAACTCTGCCTGGTTCATTCGCACATCCGGAAGCCACTTCACGGGGGGCCGTCGCAACTGGAACCACACACTTGGCATCGGCGGTTGAGCCAAATGGGGACTCGTGGTGCAAGCAACGCTCCCCACGTGTTAGCGTGGGTGAGATTCGGTTGGCGGAATTTTACTAGGTGCGTGTTAGTAGAGTGGGGCTGAGGTTTTCTTGCTCCTGTGGTTGTATACGAAGTCAAAGGTCCTGCCCAGCCCTGCGGTCCCCTCAGTCAACTCTGTTTCGGAGACATAACGATTTGGATTGCCAACAAGTCAAGAAATGTTCAAGCCCTTGGATGTAGGGTAAAGAAAGGGAGATCAGACTGTCACTGTGTCTATGTAGAAGGGGAAGACATAAGAGACTCCATTTTGTAAAAAACCTGTATTTTAAACAATTGCTTTGCTGAGAAGTTGATCATTTGTAGCTTTGCCGCGGCCCCTTTGACCCAACTTGGAGCTTACAAAAACCTGTGTTGTATAAAATCGAGGCTTAAGGGATCTAGGGCTGTGCAGGGCGTGCCTTGTTAACCAAATGTTTACGAGCAGTATACTTGGTAAAAGTCATTGCCATTCCCTAGTCTCAATAAACCAGGGGCACAATGCACCGTGGAAAGCCACAGGGACCTCTGCCCCTGAAAGCAGGTTATTTTCCAACGTTTCTCCCCTTTTGACAGTCTGAAACATGGCCTCGGAGAATGGGAAAAACCTGACTCGCCCCCAGCCTGACACCCGTGAAGGTTCTCTGCTGAGGTGGATTAGTGAAAGAGGAAAGCCTCTTGCAGATGAGAGAGAGGACAGCCACTGTCTCCTGCAGCCTCGCTTGCCTCCCTGGGTCTTAAGATTCCCATCGCAGGGGGGTGAGGCACTCCCCGCGATGCGAGGTGCAATAGTCAGCCCCTCTTGCCCCCCTGGCTCTTAGGATCCCCATCGCAGGGGGGTTAGGTACGCCCCGTAATGCCTGTAGTAAGAGCCAGCCCCTCTTTTCCGCCTGGCTCTTAGAACCCCCATCTCTGTGGTTTGAGGCACGCCCATCGATGAGGGGATTAAGAGCACGCCCCTCTTACCTCCCTGGCTCTTAGGACTCCCATCGCAGGCGTTGAGGCACGCCCCGCGATGCGGAGTGTAAATGCCAGGCCCTCTGGACACCCTGTTTTTTAGGATCCCCGGTGGACTCACATCCTGTTTATCATATTGTGAGTAATATCGTCTCGCGCTCTGGAGATTATGAACTGTTTCACCCACCAGTATACACCCCGGTGTACAGAGATTGTACAGCCGTCCGTATTGGGAGTCATATCATCCTCTTCCTCCCTGAATATTAAGAGCAGTATCACAGCGGTGTTTCTACTCCCTGGGATATCGCGTGTCATATCCTCCTCTCCCACGTTGCAATTAGAAACAATATCAGTGTGGGCCTGTTCACCTTCTGTGATACTGAAAGTAATATCATCCTCTTCCCTCCAGGATTGTGGGAACAATATCCCTGGGGGTGTCCACTTTCTGCCATATATGTAGTCATATCACCCCCTCCGCCTTGGAATGTTTTTAAGGACCATCTCACACGGGGGTGTACCCTTCCTACGATGTTGGGAGTAATAGCATTCTCTTCTTCCGTGAATATTAGGAAGAAAATCACCGGGTGTATGCACACCCAGTGCTATATTGGGAGTAATGTCATACTCCACCTCCTGAAGATTATATTCGGATCAATATCACCGGCTGGGTGTACACCTACTGCGATATTGAACGTAATATCATGCTCTCTCCCTCCCTGAACATTAGGAGAAATATCACAGGTGGGTGTACACCCACTGAGGTATTAGGGAGTAATATTAGTGTGAATTATCCCTTATTTTTTATGAACATGAATATGAATGGCCGATATTAATATTAATATTAAAAAATAATTGCTAATAAAAAGTTTTCAGATTATTAATATTAATATTAATTATTAGGAGCTAATATTACTGTTCTCTAATGAATAAGATCAATATCAGTTAATATCAGGCATCATTAATCATTAATATTAATCATGTATTGTTATCGTTAGTATAACTATTTAATATTAATTATCATTAGTATCGGTATTGATTTTAAAAATTATATTATGGGATATTAATATTGATAATTATTAGTGTCAATTAATAATTGAGATTATTAATTGCGGTAAGTAGCATTGCGTCATTCCACCCCTTCCTCGGCAGCTCGTTTACGACCCAAAACGGGGACACAAATGCCCCTGAGGGAGCAGCGGTAGACTGGGATAAATGAAAATGCTCATGTGGTGGAGAGCCGTGTTTTTGGGTACCAGCCCTTGACCTGCGTCGACCTTCTCAACTGCAAAAACAGTTCACCGCCCTATACCAAGAATCCACAAGCCCTAATTGATTTGCTCCAAACTGTTTTCCATACCCACAGCCACACCTGGGCTGATTGGCCCCAGTTGCTCATTTTCCTCTTTAACAGCGAAGAAAGGCGGAGAGTCCTCCAAGCAGCAACTACGTGGCTAGAGGAACATGCAGCAGCTGATTATCAAAACCCCCAATAGTATGGAAGGACCCAGTTGCCCGGAACCGACCCCCACTTGGACCCACATGAAAGAGAGGATATGCAAAGGCTAAACCGAGACAGGGAAGCTCTGTTCGAAGGATTAATGAGGGGAGCTCAGAAGGCCACAAACGTTAACAAGCTCTCTGAAGTCATTCAGGGAAAAGAAGAATGTCCAGCACAATTCTACGAGAGAATGTGTGAGGCCTATCATATGTATACTCCCTTTGATCCCGATAGCCCTGAAAATCAGCGCATGATTCACATGGCTTTAGTCCATCAAAGCTCAGAAGACATGAGAAGAAAACTGCAGAAACAGACTGGGCTTGCAGGCATGAATCCATCCCAATTACTAGAAATAGCTAGCCAGGTGTTTGTAAACAGGGATGCAGTAAGCCGTAAGGAAAACCGCAGAGAGAATGGAAGTCAGGCCCGGCGACACGCCGACCTGTTTGTCAGCTTCAGCAATCAGAGGGGCCCCCCCAAAGAGGCAAGGGAAGGGGGGCCCTGGGAAAGAAACTCAGCTTGGCTGTCAGAGTTTGCAGTGTAACAAGTGTGCTGATTGTAAAGAAATAGGACAGTGGAAGAACAAATGCCCTGAGCTGAAAAGAAAACAAGGTGACTCAGAGCAGGAGGCCCCGGAAAAGGAGGAAGGGGCCGTGCTCAACCTGGAAGAAGGGTTCTTGGACTGAGGGAGACCGGGCTCAAGCGTCCCCATTCTGACTTCTGGTCAGAATGACGGTCGGGGGTGGAGAATTGACTTTCTTGTAGATAGCGGTGCTGAACATTCGCTAGTAACCGCCCCGGTCGCCCCCTAATCCAAGAAGACTATTGAGGTCAACGGAGCCACGGGGGTTTCAGCAAAGCAAGCTTTCTGCTTGCCTCGGACTTGTAGTGTAGGAGGACATAAAGTCATTCATCAGTTTTGGTACATGCCTGACTGTCTCTTGACCTTTTCGGGAAGGGACTTGCTCAGCAAGCTCACAGCCACTCCCTCTTTCACAGAGCACGGCTCTTCGCTGCTAAAGTTACCAGGAATGGGAGTCATTATGACGCTTATGGTCCCCCGAGAGGAGGAATGGAGACTTTTCTGAACTGAGCCGGGCCAAGAGAGAAGACCAGCTCTGGCTAAGCAGTGGCCAAGAGTACGGGCAGAAGAGAACCCTCTGGGATTGGCCAGTTAAGACTGGGGTCCAGCCGGTGAGGCAAAAACAGGAGCCCGTACCCAGAGAATCCCTTCAAGGTATCCAGGTCCATCTCAAGCACCTAAGAACTTTTGGAATGATTGTTCCTTGTCAGTCTCCATGGAACACTCCCCTCCTGCCTGTTCCCAAGCCACGGACCAAGGACTACCGGCCGGTACAGGATTTGCGCTTGCTTCATCAAGCCACACTGACTTTACATCCAAAAGTACCTAACTTGTCCACATTGTTGTGGTTGCCGCCAGCTGAGGACAGCTGGTTCACCTGCTTGGACCTGAAAGACGCTTTCTTTCCTATCAGATTAGCCCCTGAGAGGCACCAGTTGTTTGCCTTTCAGTGGGAAGATCCGGAGTCACGTGTCACTACTCAGTACACTTGGACCGGACTTCCCCAAGGGTTCAAGAACTCCCCCACCATCTTCGGGGAGGCATGGGCTCGAGACCTCCAGAAGTTTCCCAGCAGAGACCTAGGCTGCGTGTTGCTCCAGTAGGTTGATGACCTTCTGCTGGGACACCCCACGGAAGTCGGGTGTGCCAAGGGAACAGATGCCCTACACCAGCACCTGGAGGACTGTGGGTAGAAGGTGTCCAAGAAGGAAGCTCAGATCTGCCGACAGCAGGTACGTTACTTGGGATTTACTATCCGACAGGGGTCGGAACGCAGCCCAGGATCAGAAAGAAAGCAGGTCATTTGCCATCTAGCGGAGCCTAAGAGCACAAAGCAGGTGAGAGAATTCTTAGGAGCTGTGGGGCTTTGTAGACAGTGGATCCCAAACTTTGCAGTATTAGCCAAGTTTTTGTATGAGGTCACGAATGGGGCGGGGAACGGGAAACTTTGGAATGTGGATCCCAACAACAGCAAGTCTTTCATGAGTTAAAGGAAAAACTTCTGGCAGCCCCAGCCCTGAGGCTACCCGATCTGACAAAGCCTTTTCCATTGTATGCATCAGAGAGAGAAAAGATGGCAGCTGGACTTTGAATCCAAACTGTGGGGCCCTGGCCGAGGCCGGTGGCCTACCTCTCTCAACAACTAGACGGGATTTCTAAAGGATGGCCCCCCTGTTGGAGGGCCTTGGCAGCAACTGCCCTGCTAGTACAAGAAGCAAATAAGCTGACTCTTGGGCGAAACCTGAACATAAAGGCCTCCCGTGCTGTGGTGACTTTTAATGAATACTAAAGAACATCATTGGCTAACGAATGCCAGACTGACCAAGTACCAAACTTTGCTCTGTGAAAGTCCCCGTATAACCATTGAAGTTTGCAAAACCCTACACCCCGCCACCTTGCTGCCGGTATCAGAGAGCCCTGTCGAGCCTGATTGTGTAGAAGCGTTGGACTCAATTGACTCTAGCAGACCTGATCTCCGGGACCAGCCTTGGGCATCAGTAGACTGGAAACTATACGTAGATGGGAGCAGCTTCTTCAACCCCCAAGGAAAGAGAGGTGCAGGGTATGCAGTGATAACCCTGGACACGGTTGTTGTAGCCAGATCGTTGCCCCAGGCCACTTCAGCCCAGAAAGCTGAACTCATTGCTTTCACTGGGGCTTTAGAACTCAGTGAGGGTGAGACTGTCAACATTTACACTGATTCTCGGTATGTCTTTTTAACCCTTCAAGTGCATGGAGCTTGATAGAAAGAAAAGGGCCTATTGAACTCTGGGGGAAAAGACAGAAAATATCAAGAGGAAATCTTGTAATCATTAGAAGCAGTATGGAAACCCCGCAAGGTGGCAGTTAGGCATTGCAGAGGACACCAGCGAGCTTCCACCTTGCTGGGTTTGGGGAATTCCCGCGCTGACTCAGAGGCTCGAAAAGCAGCATCTGCCCCCTTCTGGGCATCAGTGCTCCCTCAAGCACCTGATCTTGGCCCTCCTTCTTCTAAAGAAGAAAAGGACTTTCTCCAGGTAGAGGGAAGGACAAGTGATGGAGGAAGGATGGATTCGGTTACCAGATGGGAGAGTAGCTGTGCCACAGCTGCTAGGAGCTGCAGTTGTACTGGCTGTGCAAGAAACCACCCATCGAGGTCAGGAGTCACTGGAAAAGTTGTTAGGCCGGTATTTCTACATCTCGCCTTTGTCAGCCCTTGCCAAAACGGTGAGGCAGCGGTGTGTTACCTGCCGACAGCATGATGCGAGGCAAGGTCCAGCTGTTCCGCCCGGCATACGAGCTTATGGAGCAGCCCCCTTTGAAGGTCTCTAGGTAGACTTCACAGAGATGCCAAAGTGTGGAGGTAACAAGTATGTACCAGTTCTTGGGCGTACCTACTCTGGGTGGGTGGAGGCCTATCCAACACGAACTGAGAAAGCTCGTGAAGTAACCCCTGTGCTTCTTCGAGATGTGATTCCTAGATTTCGACCGCGCTTACGTATCGGTTCAGACAACGGGCCTGCGTTTTCGGCTGCCTTGATACAGAAGATGGCAAAGGTATTGGGGATCACACGGAACCTGCATGCTGCCTCCCGGCCTCAGAGTTCCGGAAAGGTGGAGAGGATGAATCGGACTATCAAAAATAGTACTATTGTCTTCCCCGCTGGATATTTAAAACAACACCACAAGGCACGTCAAACCACCTGCTAAATTGGAGGGAATGTTATCCTCTCCCCTCCTCCCCCGGCCCCGGATATTACAGACAGCAACACAGGGGTGATGTACACCCACTGCTTTATTGGGAGTAATATCATCCTCTCCCTTCTTGGATAGTAGGAACAGTATCACACTGTGCGTGTAGGCCTGTCGTGAATTTCAATGGAATGTCATCCTGCGCCTCCCTGGATATGATGAACAATATCACGGGGAATATACAACTTCTGAGATATTGGGAGTGATATCATCCTCTCCCCTATGGAGGTTAGGAACAATATCACAGGAGTAGTATACACCCTCTGGGATGTTGGGACTCATATCATCCTCCCGCCCACTGGATACTAAAAACCATATCACAAGGGGCGTGGACACACACTTCGATATTGGTATGAATACCATCCTCTCCCTCTTTGGATATTCGGTGCCATATTTCAGGTGGGGTATACACCGCCCGCAATATTGGAAGTAATATGATTTTCTACCCCCCCGGATATCAGAAACAATATCACAGGGGGTTGTGAACAACCCCTGCGATATTTGGAGTAATATCACCATCTCCGCTCACGATTATTAAGAACAATATCATAGGGGTGTGGGATGTACACCCCCTTTCATATTTGATATCATCCTCTTCCCCCTTGGATATTAGGAACAATATCAGGAAGGGATGTACAGACCCTGCGACCTTTGCTGTCATAGAATTGTCTCTGCCCTAGATATTAGGAAAAAATGTCCCTGGGGATGTGAACAGCCCTGCGATATTGAGAGTAGTATCATCCTCTTCCCTCTTGCATATTGGGAACAACATCACAGGTGGGGTGTACTACCTCTGTGATATTGGGAGTGAAATTTTCCTCTCTTCCCCTGGACACTAGGAAGGGTATCAGAGGGGGAGGGTGTACATTCCCTGTGATATTCAACGTAACCTTATCCTCTCCCTCCCAGGGTATTCAGAACAATATTACAGGAGGGGTATACACCCCCTGTGATATTGGGAGTCATATCATCCTCTCTCCCTGTGGATATTACGAAGAGTATCACAGGGCTGCAGAAACCCCCTGAGGTACTGGGAGTAACATCATCCTCTCTCCCTCTGAATATAGGAAGATTTTCACAGGGGGGTATACACCCCCTGCGATATTGGGAGTAAGATCATCCTCTCCACCCAGGAAATGACTAACAAGGTCACGGGGGGATGTACTCTCCCTGCGATATTGGGAGTAATGTCGTCCTCCCGAAACCTGGATGTTAGCAATGACATCACAGAGGGGGTGTACACACCCTGCCACATTGGAAGTAATATAATCCTCTCCCCATCTGGGTACTGGGAAAGATATCACAGCGTGGGTATACGTTTCCTACGCTGTTGGGAGTAATATCATTCTTTTCCTTTCTGGATATTAGGAAGAATATCACAAGGGTGCTGTACAATTACTTCGATATTGGGAGTAATATCATCCTCTATTTTCCTGGATATTGGGCACAAAACACAAAAGGGTGTACATCCCCTGCGATATTGGGAGTAATCGTATACTCTCTTTCCCTGGATGTTAGAAAACAATATCATCAGGGCTGAACACCCCCCGCGATAATGGGAGTCACGTTTACTATTTCACAGGCCATTTGGAACAATATCATAGGGGGTGTTTACAAACAGGGGTGGTGTACACCCCCTGTGTTATTGGGAGTAAGCTCATTCTCTCCACCTCCGGATATTAAGAACAATATCCCGGCGGGAGGTGGTACACCCCCAGTGATATTGCGAATAATGTCATCCTCTCCTTTCCTGGATATTAGGAAAAATATCACAGGGGGGTGTACTCCTTCTGTGATATTGGAAGCAATATCAACCTCTCCCCAGCTGGATATTAGAAAAAAAAATCTCTCACGGTGTACACCCACTGTGATATGAGGAGAAATATCTTCCTAGGGTATTACGAATAATTTCACAGTCTGTACACACATGGTGTACACTCAATGTGATATTAGGAGTAATATTAACCTAGTAGATAATAAATAACATCGCAGGGTGTACACCCACTTTGATATTAGCTGTAATATTTTTCTAAGTTGTTACAAATAAGATCACAGGGTGTACAAACATGGTGTACACTCACTGTGATATCAGGAGTCGTATCTCTGTGATATATTATGAATAATATCACAGGGTGTACACCCACTGTATTATTAGGAGTAAGATCTCTGTAGGATATTACAATTAAGATCACAGGGTGTAGAGCCACCGTGATATTAGGAGCAATATCTTTCTAGGATATTACAAATAATATCACAGGGTGTACGCCCACTCTACTGTCAGGAGCAATATCTCCCTAGGATATCAAAAATCCTATCACAGGGTATCCAATCTCTGCCTTCCATGTTCTAAGGGATTCTCCAGCTTCAGCCTCCCGAGTAGCTAGGGTTACCCGCCACCACGCCCGGCTAATTTTTTTTTTTTTTATTTTCACTGGAGACGGGGTTTCACCACGTTGGCCAGGCTGGTCTGGAACTCCTGACCTCAGATGATCCATCAGCCTTGGCTGCCCAAAGTGCTGGGATTACAGGTGTGAGCCATGGTGCTGGGCCAAGAGTTATAGATTCAATTCATTTGGAAACACAGCTCCCATTTTTGAGTGTGCATGTACTTTTATAAAGAACTGATGTCAGAAAACTGAAGGATGATAATAAATATGAAAAGTGACAGGCATGTGAAAAGGTCTTCCGATTGAGAACTATAAGTTTCGATTTCGTTTTCAGCTAATGGGGTCCTTGCTCTTGTGTCGTCCTTTTACATATTCTACATCAATGGAAGTTGTAGTACGGTGTCAGAATAAAGTAGAATGTATTTCACGGCTTCTTAATTTCTTTCAATTAGACTGAGATCTTTTTCTGAAAGAGAGAAGGACATTTTCATTGCATTGTATTTTTTCTGAAAAGAGTAGGGCCGTATTTTACGGAGATCACGGATTTGTTATATATGAAGTTTTGGTCTTCTAATATTCTTCCGTGGTTTTTCTCTAAAGTAGTATGTACTGAAAGCCTCATATAGCAAAAAAGTAAATCACGTAATAATTCTGAGATTTTTGGAATTGTCACAACGGAGAAACATTGCTGGCGGTGTATGGTCCGCAAGTGTGAAGATGTTCCTTGTGAATTGCTTGCATCCAGCATTAAGGGCTGGTTTTTATCTTTTATTTTTCCAATCCTCTTTCCTTCTCAAGGTGTCCAAGACACACAGGGCCACAGAATCTCACAGGGGCCTGAGAATTCCTCCTCCTGGGACTCTCAGAGGATCCAGAACTGCAGCCGGTCCTCGCTTTGCTGTCCCTGTCCCTGTCCATGTATCTGGTCACGGTGTTGAGGAACCTGCTCAGCATCCTGGCTGTCAGCTCTGACTCCCCCCTCCACACCCCCAAGTACTTCTTCCTCTCCAACATGTGCTGGGCTGACATCGGTTTCACCTCGGCCACGGTTCCCAAGATGATTGTGGACATGCCGGCGCATAGCAGAGTCATCTCTCATGCAGTCTGCCTGACACAGATTTCCTTCTTTCTCCTTTTTGCATGTATAGAAGGCATGCTCCTGACTGTAATGGCCTATGACTGCTTTCTAGCCATCTGTTGCCCTCTGCACTACCCAGTCATCGTGAATCCTCACCTCTGTGTCTTCTTCGTTTTGGTGTCCTTTTTCCTTAGCCTGTTGGATTCCCAGCTGCACAGTTGGATTGTGTTACAATTCACCAGCATCAAGAATGTGGAAATCTCTAATTCTGTCTGTGACCCCTCTCATCTTCTCAAACTTGCTTGTTCTGACAGCGTCATCAATAGCATATTCATATATTTTGATAGTACTATGTTTGGTTTTCTTCCCATTTCCGGGATCCTTTTGTCTTACTATAAAATTTTCCCCTCCATTCTAAGGATGTCATCGTCAGATGGGAAGTATAAAGCCTTCTCCACCTATGGCTCTCACCTAGCCGCTGTTTGCTGATTTTATGGAGCAGGCATTGGCATGTACCTGGCTTCAGCTGTGTCACCACCCCCCAGGAATGGTGTGGTGGCATCAGTGATGTACGCTGTGGTCACCCTCATGCTGAACCTTTTCATCTACAGCCTGAGAAACAGGGACATACAAAGTGCCCTGCGGAGGCTGCACAGCAGAACAGTCGAATCTCATGATCTGTTCCATCCTTTTTCTTGTGTGAGTGAGAAAGGGTAACCACATTAAATCTCTATATCTGCAAATCCTGCCCCTTAGTCACATTATTTTTGTGGCTTGATGGCTTTTATTCCTTTCCGCATTTCCTTTGTGAATATTGCTTTCTTCGTTATGCCTTTAACTGGAATGGGTGAGGATTCTGGGATCCTTGGTTTAGCAGAAACCTCATGACAGAATCCTCTATACCTAGGCGGCCTCTTTTAGTCTCTGAGCAATAACCTTGTCATCCAGGTGGAATCACAACCATCACTTTATATACACGAAGTCCTCACTTCGTTTTGGAATTCCCTGAAAACTGACTTTATGGAAACAATGTACAGAAGGTCCTCCAACACAACTCGTTGTTCAAAGTTGTGTAGTTATACTGTTGATGAAAAATAAGTGGTTTCACTATATATAATTTTGCTTCAAGGTGAAGTTTCCAAGAGACTTTCAAAGATGTTAAGTGAGTACATACTGTACATCAAATTCATATCCTCTTCCACAGTTCATGTGGAATTTCTTTATAAACTGCTTCTAGAGAATCTATTTAGGCAGGTTCTGTGTAGAGATCCATGTCGCCCTTCCTCAATCTTGGCTTTGAGTCAAATCACCTGGGGAGCTTACGCATGGTGAGGCCTGGGCCTCAAAACTTGAGATTCTGATTTCCTTGCACCTGTGTGAGTATGTGGATTTTTTTCTTCTTTTAAAGCACCAGAGGTAGTTCCAATGACGAAGTTTTTAGAGGCATCAAGCTCCAATGAATAAGAACAGAAATTAATTGTAGTATGATTTCTTCAAATATTATCTTCAAATGCATTGTCCATCAACACCATACAAATGTTTATTATGCTGTTTTTTCTTACCACTTCGCATTTTGTATTTCCTTATTGTCTTTTTTTTTTTTTTTTTTTTTTTGAGTCAGAGTTTCACTCTTGTTGCCCAGGCTGGAGTTCAATGGCACAGTCTCGGCTCACTGCAACCTCTGCCTCCCGTATTCAAGCAATTCTCCTGTCTCAGCCTTCCAAGTAGCTGGGATTACAGGCATGCGCTACCATGCCTGGCTATCTTTTTTTTTTTTTTGTATTGTTAGTAGAGACAGTGTTTCTCCATTTTGGTCAGGTTGGTCTTGAACTCCTGACCTCAGGTGATCCGCCCGCTTCTGCCTCCCAAAGTACTGAGATTACAGGCATGAGCGACCGCGCCCAGCCACCACTTAGCATTTACATTTTACATTTGTTGAAGTTATAGATTTATACACACATCACTTGCTGCTTTGTTATACACTTGCATATACACAAGATGGGAAATAGAAAAGAATAAAATGGGCACAGTATCCCTGAAGTTTCACATTCCGAGACTTTAAAAATATTTGCTCTTTAGAAATTTGTTTCAATGAAGAAACTGTGGTATACACACCCAGTGAAGTATTATTCAGCCTAAAGAGGAAGAAAGTCCTCTCCACTGCAGACAAAATGGATGAGATTGCAGGTCTGTATATTAAATGAAAGAAGCCAGGCACAGAATGTCAAATATTTCATATCCTCACTTCTATGTAGGAAGAAAAAAGGAAACCTTGGCCAGGCTTTGTGGCTCAGACCTGTAATCCCAGCACTCTGGGAGGCCGAGTCGCACGGATCACTTGAGTCCAGGAGTTCGAGACCCGCTTGGCCAACATGGTGAAACCCCGTCTCTACGGAAAAAACAAACAATTAGCCGGGCGTGGTGACGCGTGCCTCTAGTCTCAGCTACTCGGAGGGCTGAGGCCCAAGAAGCACTTGAACTAGGGAGGCGGAGCTTGCAGTGAGCCCGGATTGTGCCTGTGTACTCCAATCTGGGCAACAGAAAGAGACTCCATCACACAACTACACAGAAAAGGAATCTCAGGAAGGTGGAAAGTATAAAGGTGGTTAGCAGACGCTAGGAAGAAAAGGGGTGGGATGGGGAATGAAGACAAGTGGATAATTGGGTCCCAAAATACAGAAAGATGGAATAAGTAAATTCTAGTGTCTGATAGTACAGTGTGAAAATTTTAGTTCTTGAATATTTGCAGATGCTTTGGTAAGAAACTTCCTAACTTTCTCATTATGCTGGTTTTTAAGCTCTTCTCTTTCTGCTCTTGAAGTCATGCTGGTTTTTTTTGTTTGTTTGTTTTTTGTTTTGAGATGGAGTTTCACTCTTGTTGCCCAGGCTGGAGTGTCATGGTGCAATCTTGGCTCACAGCAACCTCTGCCTCCTGTGTTCAAGCGATTCTCCTGCCTCCACCTCCCGAGTAGCTGGGATTATAGGCATGCGCCTGTAGTAGAGACGGGGGTTTCTCCCTGTCGGTCAGGCTGGTCTTCAACTCCTGACCTCACGTGATCCGCCCACCTCGGCCTCCCAAAGTGCTGGGATTACAGGCGTGAGCGACCGCGCCAGGCCATGCTGTAACCTTATCTGTTGTCTGTTGTTGTTTGTTTATTTTGGAGCCCAGAAATAACTTGGTACCTGTATGTTCAAATGATTTTTAACATGAGTGGTAAGAAAGCTAATTGGTGGAAAAACAGCTTTTTCAAGAAATGGTGTTGGAGAAACTTGATTTCCACATGCAGAAGAATGAAGGTGGACCCTATGTCACACCAGCTGCAAAAATTAACACAAACTGGATCAAAGACCTCACACCAAGCTCTAAAAGAATCATTCGCCTAAAGGAAAACATTGGCCATGCTTTCATGACATCAGATTGGGCAATGTTCTCTGGGATATGACACCAAAAGCATAGGCAACAATAGAAAATTACATTCCTTGGATTACATCTAAATGACAGACACTTTTGTGCAGCAAAAACCACGGCGAACTGAGTGAAAAGATAACCCATGGATTAGGAAAAATATTTGCAAAGCATATATCTGAAAAGAGGCTGATATCCATCATATATAAAGAACAGCTAGAACTAAACAACAAGAAACCCAAAGCATCCCATCAACAGTGGTCAGAAGACTCGAGTAGATGTGTTCCTAAAGAAGATATCGCAATGGCCAATAAGCAACTAAAATGATGTTCAAAATCACTCATCATAGGGAAGCGCAAATCAAACCAAGAATGTGACACCACACATTAGGATGGATATGATAAACAAACAGGCATTGGTGAGACTAGAGGGAAGTAGGGATGACCGAATCTGATCGGAGGGAATGTAAAACCGTGAAGGAACGGGTAAAACAGTATGACGTCAACTGGAAAAATTAGAAACAGAATGATCGGATGTTGCCGCAGTTGCATTTGTGGGTACCCACCAAAAAGAATTACAAGCCAGGAGTGGAAGACAGATTTGTGTACACCCATATTCATAGCAGCATTATTCACAAAAGCCACAATGTGGAAGCAACCCAAGGGTTCGTGGACAGATGAATGAAAAAGCACACTGCAGTTCCTTCACACAATGGAAGACTATTCAGCCTTCAAAAGGTAGGCACTTCTGGCCGGTGCGGTGGCTCACGCCTGTAATCGCAGCGTCTTGGAAGACCAAGATGGGCGGATCACCTGAGGTCAGGAATTCAAGACCAGCCTGGCCATCTTGGTGAAACCCTGTCTCTACTGAAAATGCAAAAAATGAGATGAGCGTGGTGGCGTGTGCCTATATTCCCAGCTACTCGGGAGGATGTGGCACAAGAATCGCTGGAACCCGGGAAGCGGAGGTGAGCCCAGATTGTGCCACTGTACTCCAGCCTGTGCGACAGAGTGAGACTCCATGGAAACACAAAACAAAACAAAGTCAAACGAACAAACAAAAAACAACAAAAAAAAAACAGACAGGCACTTCTGACGCAGGCCGCAACATGGATGAACCTTGAAGACATTATCGTCAGTGAAATAAATAAATCCCAAAAGGATAAACAGGCCCAGGCTCAGTGGCTCGCACCTGTAACACCAGCACTTTGGGAGGCTGAGCCAGGCGGATCCCTTCAGGTCAGGAGTTCAAGAGCAGCCTGGCCAATATGGTGAAAGCTCGTCTCTATTAAAAATCCAAAAATTAGCTGGGCGTGGTGGCGCACACCTGTAATCCCAGCTACTTGGGAGACTGAGACACAAGAATCGCCTGAACCCACGATGTGGACGTTGCAGTGAGCCGAGATCATGCCACTGCACTCCAGCCTGGGTGACAGAGAAAGACTCTGTCTCCAAAACAAAAAAATTAAACACAGTATGATTCCACTTATCTATCAAGTGTCTAGAGTAGTTAAACTCATAGAGTTGCAAACTAGAAAGGTGGCCCCCAGGGGTGGGCAAGAGAGAGGAATGGAGAGCTTGGTGAATGGGTGGAATTTCCATTTTGAAAGATAAAACTGTTCCGGAGACAACTACGGTGATGGTTGCTAAACAATATGAAGGTACTTAATGTCATTAATCTGTAAACTGAAAAACAGTGGAAATTGTAAATGTTTATACTGGCCATTCTATATGAACTTATATATATTTATAATTTTTAATATTTTTACGTGGTATATTTTCCGATAATAAAAGATGAAAATTAAAGCAGTCGGATGTTTAAAAAGAAAAGAAAGAAGCGAAGAATACACACCAGCTTTCTCCTGATTAGAGGAGGAGCCCCAAAGCTTCTATAGACACTCACTTTTCTCTTCTTCTTCTTGCATTATTATGAGGAAATCCTTAGAGGTTGGGGAACTTGGGCGACTTTGGCTAATGAGGAGCTCTGTGCCTCAGCCCCCCAGGCCACAGAATAGTAAATACTGTGGAGGCTCTGTGCCTCCAGCCCAGCAGTGTGAGGTTGCAGTCCTGTGGGCTCCACAGCCGCCACCTGTATCAGGAGGCTCATGTCTCACCCTGTCTTCTTGCCGGCCCTGAGGACGCAGTCTGAGCCTCCATGGTGCACCACGCAGGGAGGACAGTGGACCTGTTCTCCGTGGTCATGTCCCAGCAGAGGGGAGAGGCAGTTCAGTGAGTGTAGGGAAAAGAAAGAGAGATCAGACTCTTACTGTGTCTATGTAGAAAGGAAAGACATAAGAGACTCCATTCGGAGAAAGACCTGTACTTTCAACAATTGCTTTGCTGAGATGTTGTTAATGTGGAGCTTTGCCCCAGCCACTTTGACCCAACCTGAAGCTCACAAAAACATGTGTTGTATGAAATCAAGGTTTAAGGGATCTGGGGCTGTGCAGAACGTGCCTTGTTAACAAGATGTTTCCAAGCAGTATACTTTGTAAAAGTCATCGCCATTCTCTAGTCTCAATAAACCAGGGGGACAATACACTGTGGAAAGCCGCAAGGAGCCCTGCCCTTGAAAGCAGGGTATTGTCCAAGGTTTCACCCCATGTGATAGTCTGAAATATGGCCTCGTGGGATGAGAAAGACCTGACCGTCCCCCAGACCGACCCCCGTAAAGGGTCTGTGCTGAGGTGGATTAGTGAAAGAGGAAAGCCTCTTGCAGTTGAGAGAGAGGGAGGCCGCTGTCTCCTGCCTGCCGCTGGGAACTGAATGTCTCGGTATAAAACCCGATTGTACATTTGTTCAATTCTGACATGGGAGAAAAACCGCCCTATGGTGAGAGGCGAGACATGTTTGCAGCAATGCTGCCTTGTCATTCTTTACTCCACTGAGATGTTTGGGTGGAGAGAAACATAAATCTGGCTTAGGTACACGTCCGGTCATAGTACCTTCCCTTGAACTTCATTATGACATAGATTCTATTGCTCACATGTTCGTTGCTGGCCTTCTCCTTATTGTCACCCTGCCCTCCTACTACATTCCTTTTTGCTAAAATAATAAAAATAATAATCAATAAAAACTGAGGGGACTCAGAGGCCTGTGCCAGTGCAGGTCCTTGGTATGCTGAGCGCTGGTCCCCTAGGCCCACTGTTGTTTCTCCATACTTTGTCTCTGTGTCTTATTTCTTTTCTCAGTCTCTTGTCCCACACGACTTGAAATACCCACAGCTGTGGAGGGGGAGGCCACCCCTTCAAGTGAGTGCTGAAGGATGGTCGGGAGCCTTGTTTGTTTCCTCATCCTCAGGACAAACAGGAGAGTGTGGTGGGCAGATGTGAGGAAACCAATATGCAACTCTCTGCTCAGCAGACTGTGCAGTTTCTGTTCTTGGTTGTGCTGGGGGTCTCAGAAATCTTATTCAAAATTTTGCTTTCGTGTACCACTTGTTGTCCTTTTCATAGACATCTCACCCATGATAGCAGGGAATCAGTCCCTCTAAACTATTCCCTAAGAACAACAAAGAGATTCTGAAGGTGATGATGAGGATAAAGAGGATGACGACAGACACCATGGCATCATGAACCCTTACTGAGGGCTTCCTAAAGGCCAGACTCTGAGCTCTGTGCTCTATGCAGCTTGTTTCATTTCATCTGCATAGTCTCCACGTTATTAGTGCACATTTCAGGATGATTTTACAGACTAGAAAAAGCGCAACGGATTTTCATGTAGCTTGTACCAGATCACGAAGTCAAAAAGGGTGAAGTCCAATTTGAACCACGCAGTCTAAGTCCAGACACATGGCATTTGGCAAGTCCTCTCCCTGCAACCATCCTGCCCTCTCAAATCCTCGTCACTCAGGCGGATGCCCCTGCTCACTGTGCCCTTCCCTTTGGGGGTTCCTTGTAGACCGCAGCTAGACCAGTGGGTGCCACAATCACTGTGTCATGTATAGAAAAGGCAGCTGAGATCACATCAAGGATTCCAGAAAGAATTGGCACAGGATCATTCGGGACGCATCTCTCCCTTGTCCCTGTTCCTGGCTTTCCTTACAGCTCTCGACTTCCTCAAAGGAGTCATCAATTCGGAGTTTGGATTCCATTCCTATTGAGGAAGCTGGAAAGTTTTTCAAAAATTCTCCTGTGATGTGCCTGTGGTTAAGACCACTGAGCTCTGCTTAAAACTTTTTGAAGCTGGGCGCGGTGGCTCACGTTTGTAATCCCAGCCCTTTGGGAGGCTGAGGCAGGCGAATCACAAGGTCAGGATTTCGAGACCAGCCTGGCCAACATGGTGAAACCCTGTTTCTACTAAAAATACGAAAAAAAACCCAAAAAACAAAAAAAATAGCCAGGCATGGTGGCATACACCTGTAATCCCAGCTACTGGGGAGGCTGAGACAGGAGACTCCTTTGAAGCCGGGAGACAGAGGTTGCAGTGAATCGAGATCACGCCACTGTACTCCTGCCTGGGCAACAGAGCAAGACTCTGTCTCAAAAAAATAAATAAATAAAAATTACGAAAAAATGTGCTTGGATGGGCTTGGCAAACTTTAGCCATTAGCTCACGTACCAGTTTGGAAGGGCATACCTTCAGTCACTTCACCCTTTAATCCCTTTGCTCAAGACTAAAGTTCTGAGAGGAAGTCTAATCGGCTGAGTTGTGTCCATGTGGGCAGTGCAGGAAAGGATGCAGCGGGAGGCGGCTCCAGGGACGTCTTTGGCCTCCATCATGGGGGAGCAGGCGCCTGGATTATCCACCCTAACAAATCTGGACAAAGGAAAACGAGGTTCTCTGAGGAAGGAGACATAGAGCCCAAGGAGGTAACCAAGAGACAAATAGTCATCCTGTTTGTCATTTTCTTTTACACACGTGTGTACATTATCTTACACTTATCACTTTGTTTTCTTTCTCTCCTTTAATTGCACCCTGCTGCCAAAAGTTAAAATAAAATGAAAGTACTGAGATAGCTCAGTAAGAGACTTTTGGTCAATTGCCTTTTCATATAGTGAGCAGCTGCCCAAACAATTGTCTCTGTCACTGTGCAAATTTGCAAGCGTTTGCATGATCACTCCCAATCCCCCAACACAGAGCTGTGTTACAGCACAATTTAGTTCAGTGTTTTGCTCTCTGCAACAGGGAGATTCTCATCCATTACACGTTGCAGTAAAAACAGGGGTACCATAAGCAACCACCTCTTTCCTCAACGGTGTGATGAAAGCAAAAGCCAAGTAGCTCCATGTATCCAACTTAAAAATATAAAATTTACGCCCGTGGGCTGCAGTTGGAGCTATGGCGGCGGCAGCTGTCACTGGGCCTAGCCCGGGGTGTGGACCTGGGGACTCCCCAGAAGGGCCCTACGGGGAGGCTCACGGAGCGCCGGCCGAAGGCGCACAGGATGCTAAAGTTTTACAATGGCCTCTCGGAAGGGGAGGCGATGGGACTCCGCGCGGGGACCGACCCCCTGGGCCCCACTGATCTGAACGGGGCGCACTTCGACCCGGAAGTTTACCTAGACAAGCTTCCTAGAGAGTGCCCTATGGCCCAGCTGATGAACAGTGAGACGGACATGGTGCAGCAGATCCGGGCTCTAGACAGCGACATGCAAACCCCGGTCTATGAGAACTACGATATGTTCTCATAGACCCAGCCACAGAAATTGACAAACAGCATAAAACTGTATGAGGAATTGCAGGAGACCCAGAATTTCCCAAATAACCTTGTAAAAGAAGAACAAAGTTGGAAGACTCACAAAAAAATATACATATATATATATACATATATATATATAAAGTTGTGTTTTCATTCAGTTGTAAATGTTTAGTAATTTCTATTGTGATTTTTCATTTAACTCATGAAACGATATTTTTAATTTTCCAAATGTATGCTTGTGTTTAGCTATCTTCTTGCTGTTGACTTCTAATTTTGTTGCATTATGGTCAGGAAAATGTGATCTGGACAATATCAATTGTATAGTGGATTTTGTTGAGACTTCTTTATGGCCTAATATGTGGCCAGGTTTTTTTTTTTTTTTTTTTTTTTTTGCTAATTTGCCACATGTGGTTGAAAGAAATGTGGATTATTTGGTTTTTTTTAGGAGAGTTTTTATTTTTAAATAGAAAAGGTTCTCAGTGTAATTTAAATCTAGCTTCAATTAACAATATGCTAGATCTCTCAAACCTTAGGATGTTAGTCAGTGTAACAATAGACTGCTGCTGAGATGAATAAACCCTGAACTCTCAGTGGGTTGACACCCATAGCATAGTCTGGTACAGGGCAGGGATTCTCCTTGAGGGCCCTTGTCCAACAGTGATTCAGAGATTCTGGAGGTTTCCATCTTTTAATTCTGCCATCTCAGAGTTTTTCACTTGTAGCCCTATGGATAGTAAGAAAGGAAACATAGCTCACACTTGCTTTTGATAACCTTTGCCCAGAAGTGATTTCTTACATTCCTATTGGTGGAAATGCAGTCACATGGTTCCAAACTAACTGCAAGTGAGGCTGGGAAATGTAGTCTTTCTGCATGTCCAGGAAGAGGAATGGTGTGAACACAGCATTGTCTTTGACACACTAAGCATGTGCTGAAGAGTTCTTACTCTTACAGGAGGTTTGTCTGTCCTGTGTAACTTTCTCAGTTTTTGCTTAGATAGTTTCAGGCAATGTTGTTTGGTGCATTCAGCTTAATGATTATTATGTCCTCTTGGCAAAGTAGTCAAGATTCCCATCAGTTTGAATGAAAGTGTTTTACAGATAGGTCAGGAAATGTTAATACTTTAAAAGGCCCTTCTATTCCTCCACTCTACAGATAAGAACAACAGAGTCCTAGAGAGAGGAGGTCATGGGTCTCACTCATGAGTGGCAGAATTGAAACCAACATGGCACTAACTTTGCCTTTCCCCCATCATGTTGTTCTCCCTCTATCTTCACTCTGCTGATTTCTTCACTTGCTCCATACAGACCTCTCAGTGCCAAGTGTATAAGTGTGTCCAGAATTGCTGGGTTCTTGGTCTCACTCACTTCAAGAATGAAGCTGTGGAACCTCCTGGTGAGTGTTACAGTTCTTAAAGGTGGTGTGTCTGGAGTTTGTTCCTTCTGATGTTTGGATGCGTTCGAAGTTTCTTCCTTCTGGTGGATTTCGTGGTCTCGCTGGCTCAGGAGTGAAGCTGCAGACCTTCATGGTGAGTGTTACAGCTCTTGAGGCTGCATGTCTGGAGTTGTTCATTTCTCCTGGTGGGTTCATGGTCTCGCTGGCTTCAGGAGTGAAGCTGCAGACCTTCTTGGTGAGTGTTATAGGTCATAAAGGCAGTGTGGACCCAAACAGAGACCAGCAACAACATTTATTGCAAAGAGCAAAAGAACAAAGCTTCCACAGTGCGGAAGGTGACCCCAGTGGGTTGCCACTGCTGGCTCTGGCAGTCTGCTTTTATTCTCTTACCTGGCTCCACCCACATCCTGCTGACTGGTCCATTTTACAGAGAGCCTGAGTGGTCTGTTTTGATAGGGCACTGATTGGTGCGTTTACAATCCCTGAGCTAGACACAAAGGCTCCCCACGTCCCCACTAGATTAGCTAGATACAGAGTGTCCACACAAAGGTTCTCCAAGTCCCCACCCTAGTAGCTAGATACAGAGTGTTGATTGGTGCATTTACAAACCCTGAGCTAGACACAGGGTGCTGATTGGTGTGTTTATAAACCTTGAGCTAGATACAGAGTGCCAATTGGTGTATTTAGAATCCCTCAGCTAGACATTAAGGTTCTACAAGTCCCCACCAGACTCAGGAGCACAGCTGGCTTCACCCAGTGGATCCAGCACAGGAGCTGCAGGTGGAGCTGCCTGCCAGTCCCCCTCCATGCACCCACACTCTTCAGCCCTTGGGTTATCGATGAGACTGGGTGCCGTGGAGCAGGGTGCGGTGATCATTGGGGAGGCTTGGGCCACATAGGAGCCCACGGACGGGGGAGGCTAAGGAATGGCAGGCTGCAGGTCCCGAGCCCTGCCCCACAGGGAGGCAGCTAAGGCCTGGTGAGAAGTCAAGCACAGCAGCTGCTGGCCAAGGTGCTAAGCCCCTTGCTGCCCGGGCAGGCAAGGCCTGCCGGCAGCTCCTAGTGCAGGGCCGCCAAGCCCACGCCCATCCGGAACTGCAGCTGGCAGGCAAGCAGTGCACATAGCCCCAGTTCCGGCTCATGCCTCTCCCTCCATGCCTCCCTGCAAACTAAGGGAGCCAGCTCCGACCTTGGCCAGCCCAGAAAGTGGCTCCCACCGTGCAGCCGTGGGCTGAAGGGCTCCTCAAGTGCCACCAAAGTGGGAGCCCGGGCAGAGGAGGCACCGAGAGTGAATGAGGGCTGTGAGGGCTGCCAGCACGCTGTCACTTCTCATAAGGAGTGATTAATCTGAGCTTCTCCAGAAAGTCCATTCCTGGTAGGCACTGAGAATAAGAAATCTCAGAGTATAAAAAAACATCAAGTGGTAGCACTTTTGTGAATGGCTCCCAAATTAGATCCTTTACCTTTTTTTCATTAAGCACAGTTGCACAAAACACCCTTAGCCTGAGATGAAGCACATATTAGAGAAAGGTTCTCTCTGTAGCATTATGTATTACTTCAATGAGCATTAAAAAGAGGAGACGGGACGTGCTCTTTCTAGCTATTATTACCTCCACTATAGAGTTGACATACACAAGCTCATTATTGCATTATGTTTTATTCAACAAAATAACTCTAATATTGAAGCTTAAATTGAATTCGCTAAAACATCTTTGTCTCCAGCATAGTGTGCCTCAAGTGTCTCCTTGGTGCCCAAATTTTCTCCAGAATTACAGTGCTGAAGCTATGGTAATGGTGAAATTATATGTAATCTGCAAAGCAATGTGGCTATAACGTGGTAATTGGCCTTCCACATAATTAAAGGAACATTTCCTCATCAGAGCTGTTCCATCAGAGACCCAAAGGCTATCGTTGTACAAATCACCCACTTAGGAAAACCTTTATTCCCAGCAGCCTATAAAAATCTGCTTATGCAAACAGATTTGCTTATTCAATAACATTAATGGCTTCTCATAGTTAAAAAGTCATCAATGTGATTGACCTATAATCTGTTTCCTCTGTGACCAAGTGTCATTTTTATTTTGACAGTTAGGAGCCTTTTGACTCTTTCACAGCTGGCATGAAGGCACAGGGAGGGAAATCTCCAAAACCAAAAACCTGTGTATTCCCAGCCTATTAATCAATAGAAAATCACTTCAACTGGATTAGGGTCTTGTACCTGGCAGAAAGGCTCTTATGGACATTGGAACTGGACTTTTACACTTGATATGACACCTCCTTGAGTCAGATTAGATTCGTGTTTGATAGACTCTTGCCGAAACATTGCTCCAGGGACTGTGCAGTAGCTAAAGCCTTTTTGTTGTTGTTGTTTTAAAAGCAGCATTAAATGTTTTCATGAAGACCTTCCCAGCAGTGATTTTATTGGGAATATGGTCTTTAGCTCTGGTCCTGAATAACTCACACTGAGGAAACCTCTAACAATGGTTTTATTGGAAGATGTCTGATGGATGGTGGGTTTTAATAACAAATCTCTTCCCTTTTTCTGTCCCCTGTGTTCTATTCTCCTTTCTCTACACATTATTCTGGGAGGATTCACCTATTCCCAAAGTTCTTTCCTCTTTATTTCCATTCCAGAGCTCTCTGTATAACTCCAGGCTGATGAATCCAACGGCCCAGTTGTTATCTCCACTTGGCTGTCTGTCTTGCATTGACCTCGTCTTACCTTTCCTCTCCTGATTTCCTCTTCTGCCTGGGCTAACCACGTTAGATTCACACCACCATCCTCCCAGCTTCCAAATCACCTAGGTATCATCCTTCATTCCTCCCTCTTTCTCAGTCAAGTTAGTCTACTGTCTCCTCTCCATCCTCACTGCCACAGCCTTGGTCCAGGCAACCATCTTGTCTCACTTGGTGTATTGCAGCCTCCTACCTGGTCTACTCACCTCCCACTCTCCTCCAGCCAGACTGCTCTTCTTCTAGCACAAAGTGGATCATTACTCCCCTGCCTAAAAACATCTACTGTCTCCCTTTGTCTACAGGATAAACACGACAAAGAGCCTTTAAGATTTGGCTCCAACTTACCTCTACATTAGTCACTTTTTATAATTATATGAACATCTCTCAGCTCCTCACCCTCTCACGTCTCGATTTTTGCACATGCTCTTCCCTCTGCTGGGAATGATCTTTCACACCTCTCCTATCGACCTGGCTGGTTCCTACCATTTTCTAGTCTTCAACTGAGGAGTCCTGTGGTGGAGAAGGATTTCTCACCACCTGATAGAGATTGCATGCCCACCCACCTCGGGGCTTTTTTTTTTTTTTTTTTTTTTTTTTTTGACGGAGTCTC
Organism: Pan troglodytes; assembly: GCF_028858775.2. Taxonomy (NCBI): domain Eukaryota; kingdom Metazoa; phylum Chordata; class Mammalia; order Primates; family Hominidae; genus Pan; species Pan troglodytes. The sequence continues at coordinate 19,999,808 of NC_072405.2, forward strand.
GCTCTGGCCACCCAGGCTGGAGTTCAGTGACGCGATCTTGGCTCACTGCAATCTCGGCATCCCGGGTTCAAGCAATTCTCCCACCTCAGCCTTCTGAGTATCTGGAATTGCAGGTGATCACCACCACATCTGGCTAATTTTTTTGTATTTTTAGTAAAGACAGGATTTCACTATGTTGGCCAGGTTGTTTTCGAACTCCTGGCCTCAAGTGATCCACCCACCTTGGCCTCCCAAAGTGCTGGGATTACAGACATGAACAACTGCACCTGGCCGATTGGGTGCCCCTTCTATGTGCTCCCATTGCCCAGGCATACTGTCACCATAACTCTTACCATTCTGAGTTCAAAATGATTTTTTTTTTTTTGCTTTTTATTTCTCTCATTAAATGCAAAGCTCATTGAAAAGAGGACAGTGGTTGTTCACTGTTGTACTCCTAACCTTTGACTCAGTGTCCTGAGGTTGGCTCTAGAGCTGTGCACACATGTTCAGACATTGGAGCACATCTTGTCTAGCACCTCTTTTGAGGTGGCTTAGAGAAAAGTCAGTAGGTACTTCCCCAAGGATGAAACAGAAGCTTCACCTAAAGCAGTTCTTCAACTTCAGCCTGCATTAGCATCCTCTGAGAGCTTGTTAAAAATGCAGTCTCCTAGAGCCCACTCTTCAAGAGTCGGTGAGTTGCTTCATCATCAAAATATATACAGAATTCAGCCAGTCTTCAGCGCCAGCCTGGTCTGAGCCTCTGTGGACTCCCACCTGCAGAATCTCCCTGCTGGTCTCCTTGCTTCTGCTCTTACCTTCTTATTACCCATTCAAGTAGCCAGAGTGATCCTTTTTAAAAACTTTTTAAATTTTTTTGAGATGAAGTCTCACTCTGTTGCCCAGGCTGGAGTGCAGTGGTGCTATCTCAGCTCGCTGCAGCTCTACCTCCTGGGCTCAAGCCATCCTCCCACCTCAGCCTCCTGGGTAACTGGGACCAAAGACATACACCACCACACCCGGCTAATTTTTGTATTTTTTGTAAAGACACGGTCTTGCTAAGTTTCCCAGGCTAGTCTTGAACTTCTGTGTGCACCCACCTCAGCCTCCTGCATTTTTAGGAGGCCCCTCTTGTAGGGATTTTGATGCAGAGGCCTGGGTGCCTCATGTCTCCTCCCATCTCTCTCTGTCTTCCTGTCTCTGTCCTCTCTCTCTTTCTATTTGCCTTGTAGCTGCCCTGGGAACTAGACTCTGCCTTAGGCATTCCTCTGACTCTTGTTTGCTTTTACACTGAGGCTGCTTTAAGTTGCACCTTGATCTGAAGCCTTGGGCTTCTGTTCCTATTCCTTGCTTTTGTTGGAAGGGCCGTGCAGCTTCTTGACAAATTGCAAAGGTGCCGACGAGTTTCCAAGTCCCCAAGAACCAAGCCAGATGACAAATAAAGATGCAGCCCACAGCTGGGGAGAAAGATTTCATGTCCACACAGAGACTCCAAGATGCTGAACTGAAATCCACCCCGAAACCTGTTTTCTCTCTCATTTAAGTTCAATGTCACCTGGGGGCTTGCAGGGCAAGGCTGGTGACCATTCATAGGGTAAAGATGCTTTGAAATGTCAACTGACAATGGTGTGCTGGTTGACAGATGGCACGTCAGAGCATAGATTAACACGGAAAGAAACTCACCCCTTTGGGGGAGTGTGTGAGGCTGGCAGCCACACAGAGGGGTTTTGCTGTGAGCTCTTGTATAGATGTAAACAACCAGGTTTTGCTTTCTGAGCCTGAGTGGAAGCATGTTCCTCCCTGCACATTGCCGCTCTGCAGCAAATGTTTATTTCTGTCGCATTGATTAAAAGTGCTTACCAGGCAGGGCGCGGTGGCTCACGCCTGTACTCCCAGCACTTTGGGAGGCCGAGGCAAGCAGATCACAAGATCAGGAGATTGAGACCATCCTGGCTAACACGGTGAAACCCCGTCTCTACGAAAAATACAAAAAATTAGCCGGGCATGGTGGCAGGCGCCTGTAGTCCCAGCTACTTGGGAGGCTGAGGCAGGAGAATGGCATGAACCCAGGAGGCGGGGCTTGCAGTGAGCCGAGATTGTGCCACTGCACTCCAGCCTGGATGACAGAGCAAGACTCCGTCTCAAAAAAAGTGCTTACCTAAGGGGTTTGGGGGCAGTGGTGTCAGTGTGAGTTATGGCTCTGCCGGCTGCCAGTGGAGCCAGCCGCTCTGCGCAGCCGTGCAAGGGCGTTTTGAAAAGTGGCTCAGCCGGCCAGGAGTGACTGGGTGTAAATATTGCTGCCACTACATACTGTAGCCTGATTGGGGCTGTGTTTGCAGAATCCCTAAACCACCACACTTGTTCAGGCTTAAAAATAAGCTTTCTTTTTTGGTTGTTTTGTTTTGTTTTATGAGATGGAGTCCAGTTCTGTCACCGGGTTGGAATGCAGTGGCATGATCTCGGCCCACTGCAACCTCTGCCTCCTGCTTTCAAGTGATTCTCCTGCCTCAGGCTCCCGAGTAGCTGGGACTACAGGCGTGTGCCATCATGGCCAGCTAATTTTTGAATTTTTAGTACACACAGGGCTTCACCATGTTGGTCAGGATGGTGTGATCTCTTGACCTCATGATCTGCCCGCCTTGGCTTCCCAAAGTGCTAGGATTACAGGCGTGAGCCACCATGCCTGGTCAAAAATAAACTTACTTTCTTACCTCTTCTGCTGAACTCTATTTACTTCTTTTCTCAACTTCTGCTGAACTCTAATTTGCTTCTTTTTCCTGGATAAAGCTCTTCTTTATCCAGAAGACTTTTAGCAACAAAGTTACCCAATGCTCTTCCCTAGTCTATCCTTGCAACTGGCTCTCAGGTTGGGGTGGGGGGGTGTGTAGGAGGAAATCCTTGACAGAACCAATTTACATGACTGCTTGGAGGACTCTCGCTAGCCCCAGGAGGTGTTTGCATTTTTAAATTGGTTAGTAGTGTCAGAATGTTTCATGAGTAAGAGCCCAGACTCTAAGTTGGATACCCTGAATTTAAATCTCAACATGGCCACTTTGTATATAACCAGAGGTTGGATTTGGGGACCCAATGGATCTACCATAACATGAACTTGCACCAACATTCACGTGACCTCCAAAATGCCTATTCTGACTAGTAGAACCTAGTCTCGCCCTAGTGCCAGTTCAGAGCCTGTGTCCAGTGATCCTGCACAGGTCCCATTAGTTCCTTTTCTCCTATTCAGTCATCCTGGTAAAAGGCTGTGTATTCCTTTGGGGGCAGGCTGGGAGAAAGACTGACAGTATTAATTTTTGGCATTGGAGCAGAGTCCTTTCTGGAGGGGAACTGGCTTCCCATTCAGACAAGGGACTCCGAGTCTGTGAACTGACTTATGTCTGGGAATTGACGCTGGACTGTGACTCTGTTTTTATGATTCAGATTAGACTTCTGCTCACATGACCTAGAACTCTTCTGCAAACAGAGATCAAGTAAAAATGTGGCAGGCTTCTTATCTATTTCACTTCTAGGAAAGCCACGATCAGCTGGCACCATAGGTCTCTGCGAGTCAGGCTATTCTGGTTCCAGCTTTGACTCTGCTGTCTTTTATGGTAACAGCATCCACCTTGTCTTTGGGGATTGAGTGCTCTGATCACTTGGCCCCAGCCCCTGTAGTGTGCCTATGTCACTTACCCTCTTTATACGTCAGTCTCCTCCTCTATAAAATGGGCATCCTCATTGCACCCACCCCCAGGGCGGCTGTGAGGTATAGATGGATTAGCATATGGCAAGTAATAGAAGAGGGTCTCAAAGCCCATGTGTCGTTATCAGAATTATTTCGTGACAGGGGAGAGCTGGAGGAGAGAGGAAAGAGTTGAGCAGACCCACGTGCTCTCCCACCAGTGTTTCCTGAGCACCTACTATGTGCTGCCCACTGTGAGGGCTGTTAGGGTTGAAATAGGGAGCACAGCAGTGTAGGGGCTGCCATCAGGAGCTTAGTGGAGAGACCATTGTGCAACATGGTTCCAGAGCTTGGGGTGGGGAAGCTCAGGGAGTACAGGGGCCTAGGATCTTGGGCAGAATCATGGAAAGGACACAGCCTCCCCAGCCTCTCCTACCTCCGCTGCCTCTCTGGCCTCCTCTGCTTCCCTGGCCCCTCCTGCCTCCCTGGCTTCCCCTTCCATCCCGGCCTCCCCAGTCTCCCCTGTCTCTCCTGCTTTTGAGGTGGGCCAGGAGCTGCTGGTGCTCACTTAGCCTGTCCTGGACTCTGGGTGTAGCACTTCGATGTCCAGAAAATACCCCCGGGTTCAGCTTATCACACAGCCAAGGAAGGAGCTCCACACTGACACTAAGGGTGCATCCTGGGCTCATTCATGAGGGCATGCTTCCAAAATATTTCTCCTCGTCTCCTCCCTTTGCCCACCTGCATTGTCTCTGTGCCTGAGCCCCGGCTGGGGGTCTGCAAGGATCCCCTATCTCCTCTGCCCCTGCACGGCTGGGTCCCAGGCAATCTGTCCGCCCACCACGCCTCTTGCCCCTTGCCCACCACGTTCCAGCCCCATAGTCCTCTTTTTGCTTCTTTCCCAGCCTCTGGGCTTTTGCACACGCTGTTCCCTCTGCCTGAACACCCTCCACTGGGCTGAGAACAACTATCTGAGACCTCTCTCAGCTGTTGCTTCGTTTGGAACAGCTGCTGCTGCTGTCCCTCTCCCAGCTGGAAGACCGGCTAGCCTCCTGTCTTTTTCAGTTCCCATGGCCCCAGCACTTCTCCTTGGCCTCCTTTGGCCGAATTGACAAAGGCCATTCTCAATGCCTTCTCACCCAGCGCTGAGCCCCACTGGATGAAGGCAATGCCTGTCATGTTCACTGCAATATCCCCTCCCCCATCACCAAGCCTGGTCCACAGTGATGCTCAAAAAAGTTCTGTTGGTAGGCAATGGGAAGATGCATTCATGTCATCCTGCAGGCAGAATTCTCCACGAATTTTGAGCAGCCTCGGGTTTCCCACCACCTCCAAATCATGGAAGACACAGGGTAAGAGCAAAGACAAGGTGTCTGTGGCCGATGTCCACCCTCTCGGGACGTCCCTTGGCTTCTCTCCTCCTTAGGCAGGGAGACCATCGGGGTGCAACCTGGCTGGGGCGGGGAGGAGATGCAAGGCCTGGCCAAAGTGGGCTTGGCCACAGGCAAGGGACAGCGACCTCCTGGGCCAGGACAGGTGAGATCAGTGCAGGCCCCAGCCCGGCGTGGCGGCGGTGCGCGGGAGAGGCCAGCACAGGGCGCCAGAGAGCCAGGAGCAGCCCGCGGAAGAGCCCGCGCAGGCCCCGATGCCCAGCTCCGCGCCGCGCGGACCCACGGAGCCCGCGCTCAGACGCCCCAGCTCAGACGAGAGGACGCTAGCGCCGGGTGCTTCTTCCTCCCCAAGTGCAGGCAGAGCCCCCGGATCCAAAGCCAGCCCTTCCGGCAGCTCCGAAGCCACTGGCAAGCCCCGAGGCAGGGATGGCCGGCCCAGGAGGGAAGAGGACGACGTCCCTCCCTAGGAGAAGAGGCTGCGGCTGTTGCTGGAGGGGGGAAGCGCACAGCCCCAGGACTGCGAGGATGGGGAGGACGCGCCGCGGCCGGGCAGGGAGGAGACCGGGACCCAGACAGGTGGCGACGGCAGAGGAGTAAGTGACGGGGGCGCGGGGGTGCCTGCGACGCGGGGTAGAGGTGGCGGGAGGCTCCGTGGTCTGCCCCGGGTTGAAGTTGGGAGGGCGACCTTCATTCTGAACCCATTTAGGCAGCACGGGCAGCCATCCTCACCGCGGGCTGCATCAGAGCCCCACCCTGCCCTGTCTTGGGGTTGTTCCTGGATGTTGTCTGGGAGGCTTGCTCATGGTGACATCCTCATCTCCCCGTGCACGTTACTGCATTCAGAGCTTGGGTCACCTGGACACTGAACTCAGGTGAATTTTCTCTGAGATCCCGGGAGAAGGAGGACAGTTCTCAGGAAGGTTTTCCAGGGCCGATCACGGAAACGATGAGAAAGGAGAGGTCCTGGTCGGGAAAACAATTACGGTGGCAGTGTAACGCCGGGAAACTTTATTGCGTGAAGTCCGTCTCACTCTCTCCACCTCCTTCTTTTACGTGGACTCTGCCAAAGACCAGGATACCAGAATGCAGGGGAGTGACCAAACGTAGTGGGACCTTGGGAATGCGAATCTGAAGCCAGGCGGCTGGGGTTTGCATCCTGGTTCTGCCCCTCCTTAGCTGGCTGACATGGCACAAGCCACTTACCCTCTCTGAGCCTTACTGTCTTCAGTGGCAAATGGATCTGTCAACAGGCCCCATTGCCTAGGGTTGTTACTGCTGAGATTAAGGGAAGCTCGTCCATAGAAGCACTTAGCGTTGTGCCTGGCACATAGTGTATGGTGGATAAATGGGAGTTAGGACTAAAACTCATGCCTTGGTGTGTTTTTGCAGTGATGTTTTGTTCTGGGGTGCATCACAAGAGACAAGGTTCTTGGCTGGGCATGGTGGCTCAAGCCAATAATCCCAGCACTTTGAGAGGTCGAAGTGAGAGGATCGCTTGAGGCCAGGAGTTTAAGACAAGACTGGGCAACGTGGTGAAGCCTCATATCAACCAAAAATAAAAAACTAAAAAATAAAGTCAGGTATGGTGGTGTGTGCCTGTAGTCCCAAGTACTTTGGAGGCTGAGGTGGGAGGATTGCTAGAGCCTGGAAGGTCGGGCTGCAGTGAGCTGTGATCATGCCACTGCACTCCAGCCTGGGTGACAAAGTGATACTCTGTTTCAAGGAAAAGAGAGAGAGAGAGAGACAGACAGACCCACAAGAGTCTTAAGCCAGAATCTTCATGTTAAAATGCTTTCTGGAGGCTAAAAGGATGATATGTTGATTATGAAATATTTAAAAGGCAGAAACCCCACTGAATTGTTTGGTCCACAGTGGGAAATGGGAATCGCATGAACTGAAGGATGATGGAGGAACTGAATAGAAACCATCCTTGTTTCCTGAATCTGAACGTGGCACCCTCTTTTCACGGTATCTGTATCTGCTCAGTCCGGCGGCCACTCAAAAAGAGGGAATCTTGATTTTCAAACTTAAAATTTGACCCAAAGCCCACTGCTGTCCACAATGCCCGCCAGATACATTCCTCTTCCCTTTTAGTTTCTATGGGAATACTCTCTTTGAAGAACCCATGAAGCAGTGTCAGGCTGGTGTGAGGATCAGCAGTGATTTCTTTGAGGAGGAGAGCCCGTTTCTTCACTCACAGGCCATGTCTGAGTAGATCAAGAAGAACAGAGTGCCCTTTTTTGAGATTTTGTCTGCGTAGACCAATAGCTTGGTAAAAGTGTCAAAACCATCCTCGTTCTTTAATAGCAGATTATTTTGGACTTTTCTCTGTAAGAAGCAGCATGGGCATTCAGATGCTTTTAAGGATAAAATGTTTTTTCTTATCACCAGGCCTGGTGCTCTGGATGGCTGAGGTTTTAATGTGACTTGGTGTTCCTTGGAGTGGCTCCCAGGCTGTGCTCTTGTGGTTGGGTGGCAAGGGGTTGCTTTATTCGGTGGTGGCTATAGGATGTTTTAGCAGATAAATCGGGACCCCAGGAGCCCTTGAGTTCCAAGTCCTGCCCTGCAGGGCATGTGTTTATGGTGGAGATGTGGGGAAGGGTGGAGGGTGGGGGGCATTGATTTCCTGCCAATATCAGAGGTTTCACAGGCTTCTTGTGTATCCACAAATACCCATCCCATTGAGAAGGCCTAGAAAACCTGGCCCTCCCCAAGCCTTTATTGACAACTTGTGAATGATCACAGGGTGTGTCTGACCCACAGCTCCTCCTGGAGGGAGACAAAAGTCTCTCCTATGTATCTGGTTATCAACCTCAACCACTTGCTGAGCCTTCCCCAAGGCCAGGCATCTTGTCAGAGATTTCTGGGTTGTCAGGCAGAACCAAGCATTCGAGGGTAATAACTCACTGGAGTCCCTGAAATCCCTGATGGACGCACCAGGTAAAAGCATCCAGGGTTGAAACCAGATCAAAAAGGTTATTGTCAGCCTGGGGCTCCTGTAGAGGTGCATCCACGTTGCAGGGATTTTCCTTATGCTGAGGAGAAACGTGGGTTTCTCAGCTTTGGCACAGTCACAACATTTGGGGTCAGACCATTCGTGGTGGTGGTGGGGCCGTCCTGTGTATTGAAGGATGGTTAGTAGCATCTGTGGTCTCCATCCTCTAGGTGCCATTCTACCCTCCCAGCTATGGCTACCCCAGATGTCTCCAGGTGGTTTCAAATGCTGTGGGGCAAGGGAGTGGTACGTGAGCAAAACCACCCCAGTTGAGAGCCATTGGTCTACACTTGTGGAAATGTTTGAGGGTGAGAGTGTCGAGCTTGAGTCCCTGCTGTACCCTTTATGAGCAATGAGGTCTTGGAAAATTAATAGTACTCCAGGGGCCTCAGTATTCTCATCTATAAAATGGAGATAAATGAGATACACTTTCATAGGAAGGTTATATGAGATTTACTGAGATAATAAGACAGTACATGGAAAATACTGGGCATAGCATTTATTTATTTTTATTTTTTTTAAGACAGAGTCTTACTCTATTGCCCAGGCTGGAGTGCAGTGGCATGATCTCCGCTCACTGCAACCTCCATCCACCTCCTGGGCTCAAGTGATTATCCTGCCTCAGTTTCTCGAGTAACTGGGACTACAGGCGTGTGCCATCATGCCCATCTAATTCTTGAACTTTAGTAGAGACAGGGCTTCACCATGTTGGCCAGGATAGTCCGATCTCTTGACCTCGTGATCTGCCCGCCTCGGCCTTCCCAAGTGCTGGGATTACAGGCGTGAGCCACCGTGCCTGGCCAAACATAAACTTACTTTCTTACCTCTTCTGCTGAACTCTATTTGCTTCTTTTCCCAAACGTCTTTATCCAGAAGAGCTTTTAGCAACAAAGTTACCCAATGCCCTTCCCTAGTCTATCCTTGTAACTGGCTCTTAGCAGGGGGTGGGAGGAAATCCTCGGCAGAACCAATTTACATGACTGTTTGGAGGACTCTGGCTAGCCCCAGAAGGTGTTTGAATTTTTAAATTGGTTACTAGTGTCAGAATGTTTCATGAGTAAGAGCCCAGCCTCTATGTTGGATGCCGTGAATTTGAATCTCAGCATTGCCGCTTTGTATATAACCAGAGGTTGGATTTGGGGACCCAATGGATCTACCATGACATGAACTTGCACCAACATTCACCTGACCTCCAAAATGCCTATTCTGACTGGTAGACCCTAGTCTCAGCCTAGTGCCAGTTCAGAGCCTGTGTCCAGTGATCCTGCACAGGTCTCATTAGTTCCTTTTCTCCTGTTCAGTCATCCTGGTAAAAGGCTGTGTATTCCCTTCGGGGCAGACTGGGAGAAAGATTGACAGTATAAATTTTTGACAGTGGAGCAGAGTCCTTTCTGGAGGGGAACTGGCTTCCCATTCAGACAAGGGACTCCGAGTCTGTGAACTGGCTTATGTCTGGAAATTGAATGGGGAGTGTGACTCTGTTTTTGTGATTCAGATTAGACTTCTGCTCACATGACCTAGAACTCTTCTGCAAACAGAGATCAAGTAAAAATGTGGCAGGCTTCTTATCTATTTCACTTCTAGGAAAGCCACGATCAGCTGGCACCATAGGTCTCTGCGAGTCAGGCTATTCTGGTTCCAGCTTTGACTCTGCTGTCTTTTATGGTAACAGCATCCACCTTGTCTTTGGGGATTGAGTGCTCTGATCACTTGGCCCCAGCCCCTGTAGTGTGCCTATGTCACTTACCCTCTTTATACGTCAGTCTCCTCCTCTATAAAATGGGCATCCTCATTGCACCCACCCCCAGGGCTGCTGTGAAGTATAGATGGATTAGCATATGGCAAGTAATAGAAGAGGGTCTCAAAGCCCATGTGTCGTTATCAGAATTATTTCGTGACAGGGGAGAGCTGGAGGAGAGAGGAAGGTGCTGAGCAGACCCATGTGCTCTCCCACCAGTGTTTCCTGAGCACCTACTATGTGCTGCCCACTGTGAGAGCTGTTAGGGTTGAAATAGGGAGCACAGCAGTGTAGGGGTCGCCATCAGGAGCTTAGTGGGGAGACCATTGTGCAACATGGTTCCAGCGCTTGGGGTGGGGAAGCTCAGGGAGTACAGGGGCCTAGGATCTTGGGCAGAATCATGGAAAGGACACAGCCTCCCCAGCCTCTCCTGCCTCCACTGCCTCCCTGGCTTCCTCTGCTTCCCTGGCCTCTCCTGCCTTCCTGGCTTCCCCTTCCACCCCGGCCTCCCCAGTCTCCCCTGTCTCTCCTGCTTTTGAGGTGGGCCAGGAGCTGCTGGTGCTCACTTAGCCTGTCCTGGACTCTGGGTAGCACTTCGATGTCCAGAAAATACCCCTGGGTTCAGCTCATCACACAGCCAAGGAAGGAGCTCCACACTGACACTAAGGGTGCATCCTGGGCTCATTCATGAGGGCATGCCTCCAAAATATTTCTCCACGTCCCCTCCCTTTGTCCACCTGCATTGTCTCTGTGCCTGAGCCCCAGCTGGGGGTCTGCAAGGATCCCCTATCTCCTCTGCCCCTGCACGGCTGGGTCCCATGCAATCTGTCCACCCACCACGCCTCTCGCCCCTTGCCCACCACGCTCCAGCCCCACAGTCCTCTTTTTGCTTCTTTCCCAGCCTCTGGGCTTTTGCACACGCTGTTCCCTCTGCCTGAACACCCTCCACTGGGCTGAGAACAACTATCTGAGACCTCTCTCAGCTGTTGCTTCGTTTGGAACAGCCGCTGCTGCTGTCCCTCTCCCAGCTGGAAGACCGGCTGAGCCTCCTGTCTTTTTCAGTTCCCATGGCCCCAGCACTTCTCCTTGGCCTCCTTTGGCCGAATTGACAATGTCCATTCTCAATGACTTCTCACCCAGCGCTGAGCCCCACTGGGTGAAGGCAATGCCAGTCATGTTCACCACAATATCCCCTCCCCCATCACTACGTCTGGTCCACAGTGATGCTCAAAAAAGATCTGTTGGTAGGCAATGGGAAGGTGCATTCATGTCATCCTGCAGGCGGAATTCTCCACGAGTTTTGAGCAGCCTCGGGTTTCCCACCACCTCCAAATCATGGAAGACACAGGGTAAGAGCAAAGACAAGGTGGCTGTGGCCGATGTCCACCCTCTCGGGGCGTCCCTTCTCTTCTCTCCTCCTTGGGCAGGGAGACCATCGGGTTGCAACCTGGCTGGGGCGGGGAGGAGATGCAGGGCCTGGCCAGAGCGGGCCTGGCCAAGGTCAAGGGACAGGGACCGCCTGGGCCTGGACAGGTGAGAGCGGCGCAGGCCCGGGTCCGGCGTGTCCGCGGTGCACGGGAGCGGCCAGCAGAGGGCGCCAGGGAGCCAGGAGCGGCCCGAGGAGGAGCCCGCGCCGGCCCCGATGCCCAGCTCCGCGCCGCGCGGACCCAGCAAGCCTGCGCTCAGACGCCCCAGCTTCTCCGAGAGGCCGCTCGCGCCGGGTGCTTCTTCTTCCCCAAGTGCAGGCAGAGCCCCCGGAGCCATGGCCAGCCCTTCCGGCAGCTCCGAAGCCACTGGCAAGCCCTGAGGCAGGGATGGCCGGCCCAGGAGGGAGGAGGACGACGTCCCTCCCTAGGAGAAGAGGCTGCGGCTGTTGCTGGAGGGGGGAAGCGCACAGCCCCAGGACTGCGAGGACGGGGAGGACGCGCTGCGGCCAGGCAGGAAGGAGACCGGCCCCCAGACAGGTGGCGAAGGCAGAGGAGTAAGTGACGCGGGCGCATGGGTCCAGGGGTGCCGGGGGCGCGCAGGTGCCGGGGATGCGGGGTAGAGGCGGCGGGAGTCTCCGTGGCTGGCCCGGGGTTGAAGTTGGTTACTGAGCGGCAACTCCGGCGGGCGCGGAGTGACAGCTCCTGACGGCCTCCGAGACGCCAGCTGCCCCTTCTCGGCTGTGTGGCTTTGACTTCCTGATTCTCCCACGACGTCCCTGACTGGGAGACCCGCTGGACTCTGCGGCTAGCCAAAGGGGAGGGGGAGCCCCGCGTCCTGGGGGCCCCCAGCAGGGGAAGGGGCGGGGTTTGCCCTGGGCATCCTGTCTGGGGCATGTGTCTGGGACTCTGTCGGTGCCTCTCACCTGGCGAGGGGCCTGTGGTGGGGGCAGGGGAGAAGTCCCTGGCGCAAGGCTTGGCCAAGCCCTGCTCTGCTGGGCTGCGGGCTGGTGGCGCTCACGCAGCTCCTCACCTGTCCCGCATCTTCCTGGTTTTTTTTCCCTTTCTATTTGGGCAGCGAGAATTGAGAGGAGGCAGATGGCTTCCATCCCAGAAATCGTTCTCTTTCCATCCCTACAGAGAGGGACAGAGAGGCAAAGTTCCTTGCATCCCCCGGGGCGCTGTCCCTATGAGCTCTCAGTTTCCTGCACACGTGGGCCCCTGAGTCACCGGGCCTGTGTGTGTGGGATGGGGCTCCGTGGCCAGCCTGGCCTCCTGGGGTTCACTTTCTGCTTTCCTACCCCAACTCTTCCTGTGTGGCTTTGCTGGCCTTCCACTGGGGAGGCACGTGAGTGTGGAGGGCAGATGAGGGCCCGCTGGAGAGCTGTACCCCTCAGTGAGGGCCGCCACCATGATGGTTTTTGATGGATAATGGGGTTGACCTCTTTGTTCCTTCCACATGTTTTTATGTTTGACCATTTACTTAACTGAGCTTGTCTTAATAATTTGATTCGTGGTTAATGAGTCCCACATGGGAGAGAGGGCGGCCTTCATTCTGAACCCATTTAGGCAGCACGGGCAGCCCTCCTCACCGCGGGCTGCATCAGAGCCCCACCCTGCCCAGTCTTGGGGTTGTTCCTGGATGTTGTCTGGGAGGCTTGCTCATGGTGACATCCTCATCTCCCTGTGCACGTTACTGCATTCAGAGCTTGGGTCACCTGGACACTGAACTCAGGTGAATTTTCTCTGAGATCCCGGGAGAAGGAGGACAGTTCTCAGGAAGGTTTTCCAGGGCCAATCACGGAAAGGATGAGAAGTGAGAGGTCCTGATCAGGGACACAATTACGGTGGCAGTGTGACACCAGGAAACTTTATTGCGTAAAGTCCCTCTCACTCCCTCTACCTCCTTCTTTTACGTGGACTCTGCCAAAGACCAGGATACTAGAATGCAGTGGGGTGACCAAGCGTAGTAGGACCTTGGGAACACGAGTCTGGAGCCAGGCGGCTGGGGTTTGGATCCTGGTTCTGCCCCTCCTTCGCTGGCTGACATGGCACAAGCCACTTACCCTCTCTGAGCCTTACTGTCTTCACTGGCAAATGGATCGGTCTAGAGACCCCAGTGCCTGCGGTTGTTACTGCTGAGATTAAGGGAAACTCGTCCATAGAAGCACTTAGCATTGTGCCTGGCACATAGTGTATGGTGGATAAATGGGACTTAGGACTGAAACTCATGCCTTAGTGTGTTTTTGCAGTGATGTTTTGTTCTGGGGTGCATCACAAGAGACAAGGTCCTTGGCCGGGCGTGGTGGCTCAAGACAATAATCCCCGAACTTTGAGAGGGCGAAGGGGGGATCACTTGAGCCCAGCAGTTTAAGACCAGCCTGGGCAAAGTGGTGAAGCCTCATATCTACCAAAAAAAAAAAAAAAAAAAAACAAAAACAAAAACAAAAGCCAAGTATAGTGGTGTGTGCCTGTAGTCCCAAGTACTTTGGAGGCTGAGGTGGGAGGATTGCTAGAGCCTGGAATGTCGGGCTGCAGTGAGCTGTGATCATGCCACTGCACTCCAGCCTGGGTGACAATGTGAGACCCTGTTTCAAGGAAAAGAGAGAGGGAGAGAGAGACAGAGAGACCCACAAGAGTCTTAAGCCAGAATCTCCATGTTAAAATGCTTTCTGGAGGCTAAAATGATGATATGTTGATAATGAAATATTTAAAAGGCAGAAACCCCACTGAACTGTTTGGTCCACAGAGGGAAATGGGAATCGCATGACCTGAAGGATGATGGAGGAACTGAACAGAAACCATCCTTGTCTCCTGAATCTGAACATGGCACCCTCTTTTCACGGTGTCTGTATCTTCTCAGTCCAGCGGCCCCTCGAAAAGAGGGAATCTTGATTTTCAAACTTAAAATTTGACCCAAAGCCCACTGCTGCCCACAATGCCCACCAGACACATTCCTCTTCCTTTTCAGTTTCTATGGGAATACTCTTTCTGAAGAACCCATGAAGCAGTGTCAGGCTGGTGTGAGGATCAGCAGTGATTTCTTTGAGGAGGAGAGCCCGTTTCTTCACTCACAGGCCATGTCTGAGTGGATCAAGAAGAACAGAGTGCCCTTTTATGAGATTTTGTCTGCGTAGACCATTAGCTTGGTTAAAATGTCAAAACCATCCTTGTTCTTTAATAGCAGATTATTTTGGACTTTTCTCTGTAAGAAGCAGCATGGGCATTCAGATGCTTTTAAGGATAAAATGTTCTTTCTTATCACCAGGCCTGGTGCTCTGGATGGCTGAGGTTTTAATGTGACTTGGTGTTCCTTGGGGTGGCTCCCATACTGTGCTCTTGTGGTTGGGTGCCAAGGGGTTGCTTTATTCGGTGGTGGCTAGAGGATGTTTTAGCAGATAAATCGGGACCCCAGGAGCCCCAGAGTGCCAAGTCCTGCTGCAGGGCATGTGTTTATGGTGGGGACCTGGGGGGGTGGAGGGTGGGGGGCATTGATTTCCTGCCAATATCAGAAGTTTCACAGGCTTCTTGTGTATCCATAAACACCGACCCCATTGAGAAGGCCTAGAAAACCTGGCCCTCCCCAAGCCTTTATTGACAACTTGTGAATGATCCCAGGGTGTGTCTGACCCACAGCTCCTCCTGGAGGGAGACAAAAGTCTCTCCTAGGTATTTGGTTATCAACCTCAACCACTTGCTGAGCCTTCCCCAAGACCAGGCATCTTGTCAGAGATTTCTGGGTTGTCAGGCAGAACCGAGCATTCGAGGGTAATAACTCACTGGAGTCCCTGAAATCCCTGATGGACGCACAGGTTGAAAGCATCCAGGGTTGAAACCAGATCAGGAAGGTTATTCTCAGCTTGGGGCTCCTGCAGAGGGATTCCTTCAGAGGTGCATCCACGTTGCAGGTATTTTCCCTTCTTGCTGAGGAGAAACCTGGGTTTCTCAGCTTTGGCACAGTCACAACATTTGAGATCAGACCATTCATGGTGGTGGTGGTGGTGGGGAGGCCATCCTGTGTATTGTAGGATGGTTAGCAGCATCTGTGGTCTCCATCCTCTAGGTACCATTCTACCCTCCCAGTTATGGCTACCCCAGATGTCTCCAGACAGTTTCAAATGCCATGGAGCAAGGGAGTTGTACATGAGCCAAACCACTCCAGCTGAGAGCCATTTGTCTACACTTGTGGAAATGTTTGAGGGTGAGAGTGTCAAGCTTGGGTCCCTGCTGTACCCTTTATCAGCAATGCAGTCTTGGAAAATTAATACGACTCCAGGGGCCTCAGGTTTCTCATCTATGAAATGGAGATAAATGAGATACACTTTCATAGGAAGGTTACATGGGATTTACTGAGATAATAAGACAGTACATTGAAAATGCTGGGCATAGCTTTTATTTATTTTTTATTTTTTTTAAGATGGAGTCTTACTCTGTTGCCCAGGCTGGAGTGCAGTGGCATGATCTCCGCTCACTGCAACCTCCACCTCCTGGGCTCAAGTGATTCTCGTGCCTCAGCCTCCCAAGTAGCTGGGAGTACAGTTGCCCACCACCACACCTGGCTAATTTTTGTATTTTTAGTAGCGATGGGGTTTCACCATGTTGGCCAGGCTGGTCTCAATCTCCTGACCTAAGATGATCCGCCCAGCTCGGCCTCCCAAGGTGCTGAGATCACATGTGTGAGCCACCACCCTGGGCTGGGCATAGCATTGTAACACAGACAAAGCACAAAATACTTGGGCAATACCTTTCTACACTTGGGTTGTCTAGACTCCATCCTCCATCCCCTCATGTACTGGTGTGGTGCAGAGCAGAATATCACCCACCTAGACTGCAGAGTGGATTTGGGTGGCATCTTGGCTTTCTGCACAAGACTTGCCTGTTCCCCACCATGTCCCCCTGGTTCTCAGGGTCCAGGATTCCAGGAAGCAGGGATGTGGGCAGGCAGGGCAGGTGGCCCACCCAGTTCACTCCCACGCTGGGGACCTGCAGAGCCAGCTCCCTGAGACACGGTGTTTGGACCAACATCTGGGTTTCTGGATTTCCATTTGAGCACAGCTGGACTACACAGGCTGAAGCTCTCTCTGCCGAGATATAGATATTTCCCTGGTGACGATCTTTCAAGCTGACATGAAGACATGGCCACCTGCTGGAACATGTTGTGTCTGCTGTGGCGCTCTTGTAATTTGTGAGGCAGGCTCCTGAGGAATGCAGTGTGTAAGTGGGAAATGGTGGGAAGTTCTCACATCCTCCCCTGGCCAAAAGTGCTGCCTGCACAGGTTGGTGGATGGTCCTTCGTGCAGGAAGAAGACATGAAGCACATTCCTGTTAGCTACAACAGAGAGGGGCAGGGTACACACTGGATATTTCGAGCCCATCCAGGGAAGCAAGTCTTACTATGCTGGGAGTACTTTGGAATGGGGACTGTGTTGCCCTGGGCTTTAATTATTTCAGGAACATTTAACCCCAGGGCTGGCAGGCTGGATCTTGATATGTGTTTCTCAGTTGGAAAGACTTTGGACCATACGGAGATGTCTTCTCAATTCTTTTAATTTCATTAAGGTTGTCATTTTTCTTCTCGTGGCCTCTGGATTGTGACACAGAACTCAAGGGACAGGAATGAGATGAGTTGGAGGCTGGGACAGGGATCCTTGCCAGGGATGCTGGTGACTCACGTGACGATGTTGATGTGTGGAGTCCGGTGCCTGGTTTGGGGAATGTTCGTGGGATATGTTCCAAAGGACTGTCAGACCTATCAGGTACTGGAGGTGAATGGTCAGGTCTGATCTCAGGGCTGGCAGTGTCAGGCAAGGACAGGAAGTTGACGTTGGACTCATTGGCTGAGGTTGCTTGGGACCCAGGGGGCAATGTGTGCCAGGACAGATGGGTCTGGGGCTAGGAAGGCAGATTTGGGCTGGAGACTCGGGTTTGGGAGGCATCCCAGGTTGATAGTGGTTGAGGCTATGGAAATGACCGCGATTGCCTGGGATGAGAGTGGAGACAGACAAGATGGGGGTTTTGCTCTAAGCCTGGGGAGCCCACCTCCCAGGTTCAAGCGATTCTCCTGCCTCAGCCTCCCAAGTAGCTGGGAATGCAGGTGCACGCCACCATGCCCGAGTAACTTTTGTATTTTTAGTAGAGATGAGGTTTGGCCAGGCTGGTCTCAAACTCCTGACCTCAAGTGATCAGCCCACCTTGGCTTCCCAAAGTGCTGGGATTACAGGCATGAGCCACCATGCCTGACCATTTTTAAATATTAATTTTTATGAAATATTTTCAAGCACATTTTACTATACATTGGAAAAGTCAATCATGATTTGAAAACTTCATCAAAATCCAATCAAATGTCAATTAACCACTTAATTGTGGATAGGTAAGGAGACTATTTTGACCAAAACATATTAGAACAATTAACACTTATAGAAATAATCTATGTTTTAATGTTTTAGTTGAATTAAACCATCTTTTATATTCTGGCCGGGCACAGTGGCTTACATTTGTAATCCCAGCACTTTGGGAGGCCGAGGCTGGCGGATCACCCAAGGTCAGTAGTTCGAGAGCAGCCTGGTCAACATGCCGTAACTGTCTCTACTTAAAATACAGAAATTAGCCAGGTGTGATGGCACACACCTGTAATCCCAGCTACTTGGGAAGCTGAGGCAGGAGAATCATTTGAATCTGGGAGACAGAGGTTGCAGTCAGCCGAGATCACCCCACTGTACTTCAGCCAGCCTGGGTGACAGAGCGAGACTCTGTTTCAAAAATAAATAAATACAATAGAATTCTGAATTTTATTTTTAATAATTATTTTTGTAAAGAGAATGTCTTGTTTATTGGAGTTGTTGAATTTATTGAATTGGCAAAAATTATGTACAAAAGGGTATACAACATGATGTGATTGAAGTATGTATACATTATGAAATGGCTAAATCAAGGTAAATAACATATCACCTCCCAGACTTATTTTTTTGTGGTGAGAACACTTAAAAAATCTACTCTCTTAGTGATTTCCAAGTGTATGATATGTTGTTATTAACTATAGGTACCATGTTGTCCCACGGATCTCCTGAACTTATTCTTCTCTAAAAATGACATTCTGTGTCCTTTGGCATCTGCCCACTTCCCGACTCTGGCAACCATCATTCTACTCCGCTTCTATGAATTCAACTTTTTTCTTTTATTTTTCTTTCTTTTTTTTGAGACAGTCTCCTTCTATTGCCCAGGCTGTAGTGCAGGGGTGTGATCTTGGCTCACTGCAGCCTTGACGTCCCAAGTTCAATCAATCCTCCCACCTCAGCCTCCTGAGTATCTGGGAGTACAGGCATGCACTACCATGCTCCAATGTTTTTTGTATTTTTTGTAGAGATGGGCTATTGCTATGTTATGCAGGCTGGTCTCGAACTCCTGTGCTCAAGCAATCTGCCGGCCTCAACCTCTCAAAGTGCTGGGATTACAGGCATGAGCCACCATGCTTGGCTGAGTTCAACTTTTTTAGATTCCACATGTAAGTGAGATAATATGGTATTTGTCGTTTTGTGCCTGGCTTATTTCACTTAACATAGTATCCTCCAGGCTTATCCATGTTGTCTCAAATGGCAGGATTTCCTTCTTTTCGAAGGCTGAATAGTATTCCATTGTGTACATACACTACATTGTTGCTGGAAGTTTAACGGAGGCCAGTTGGGGGAGGAGGGGGAGAAGATTCACTCTAAGACTAGATGCTCCAGCACCCACCCAGGATGTGTGCAAGGAAGTGCAGGATGCTCCTGGTCTTGCAAACTGTGGTTTGTGGGACTGCAAAGCCCCTATCCTTCCACAGTGCTTTCTGTCTTGTTATCACATTTCCTTGGAGGAGAACCCAGCCTTGGTGGAGAGCCCTGCTCTGGCTTTGTCCCTCGGCATGAGATGGCAAAGGATGGTGCTGCTGGGAGACCCTCACGTCTGCATACTGGGGGCTGTTTGCCTTCTCCGTTCCTCCTTCAAGTATCTGAGCAGCTCCTGTGTGCCAGCTGCTGATCTACAAGACGGATCGGTCCTTGGAGATCACGCTGTAGCAGAGGAGGCAGGCTGTAGCCCACAGGCCAGAACCAGCTCCCTGCCTGTTCATACAAATAAAGTTTTATTGGAACACAGCCACACCCATTTCAGTGCATATTGTCTGTGGCTGCTTTCCTGCTACAATGGAGAGTTGAATAGTTGGGACAGAGACCTATGGCCTCCAAGGCTGAACTATTTACCATCTGGCTCTCAAGAAAAAGGAAAAAAAATGCTTATCTTTGTACCCCGACAGTCTTAGATTAAGAGGACTTGTACCACCCTGACGTCACAGGCGGCCATGAGTCCAGCCACCCCTGAAATGTACACAAGTCTGGGCTAGGGTTGCAGCAGGTGAGTCCCAATTTTGCAGATCTTTGGTATCAGGGGCACAACCCAGGATTTTGAGTGGGGTTTCCTCATCACTGTGGCTGGGCACTGGGCTAGTGTGCTTTCTGACTTTTGTATGGGGAAGAGAAAGGAGGGAGGAAATGCCAACTTGTTGCCCTGTTCTAACGTTTTCCTAAGATGGCTCTCCAGGTAAGGGCTTGGGATCTCACCTTGCACAGCTTACAAAACCCAGTGAGGCCGGCTGTCTTGGCGCTGCCACTCTGAGGGATGGAGCCCCCAAATGACTAGGAAGGGAGATAAAAGAATGGTTTCTGCAAGCTCAAGAACTGGCGTTATTGAAATTAACATTTCCCCCAAGTTTTACAATGTCTAGGCATGCATATTTAAGTGTCTGCCTCAAAAGCTCTTGCTAATAACAAGATGGTGCATTTCATTTCCTTTTTTTGTTCTCTGAGCAACATGCAGCTTCCTGCACAGCCCTCCTTGCAG
Source organism: Pan troglodytes (assembly GCF_028858775.2). NCBI lineage: Eukaryota > Metazoa > Chordata > Mammalia > Primates > Hominidae > Pan > Pan troglodytes. The sequence goes on from NC_072405.2 coordinate 20,019,879, forward strand.
GCAACTGCACTGAGGTGACAGTCCTCCTGACTGCCAGCACAGATCCCCAGGGCCGCTGAGGGCCCTGTATTCTGGGGGCAGCCTTTCCCCCTTCTGTTTGGCCCCAGCTGGAAGGGGGCAGATTACCCACATCCCAGTACAGGGCTCCTGCCTTAGCTTCTCTAGGGAGTCTGGCTCCCTCTGACCCTCTAGAACTCACCAGCTGAGGATCAGAGCCCCGGGGCAGGAGCCAGGGCCAGGGGGCATTGGGGGTGGTTTGTGAGTACAGCTCTGGAGGGGGGCAGGGCGGGCCAAGGAAAAGCTGCTCAGGGGAGACTGCAAAGAGATGGCAGAGTTAGGACAAGAGGGCCGGGCATGGTGGCTCACACCTGTAATCCCAGCACTTTGGGAGGCCGAGGTGGGCGGATCACCTGAGGCCAGGAGTTTGAGACTAGCCTGGCCTACATGGTGAAAGCCTGTCTCTCCTAAAAATACAATAATTAGCCGGACATGGTGACACCTATAATACCAGCTACTCGGGAAGCTGAGCCACGAGAATTGCTTGAACCCGGAAGATGGAGGTTGCAGTGAGCTGAGATTGTGCCACTGTACTCCAGCCTGGGCAACAGAGCAAGATTCCATCTCAAAAAAAAAAAAAAAAAGTCAGGACAAAAGAAGGAGGGAAGAGAAGGGAGCTGTGGGGCAGCAGCCAGGACCTTAAAGGCACAGAAGAGGAAGCTTGGATTTCCAATTCCAAAGGACATGAAGACAAAGTCACACACCTTTATTTAACCTGTTCCAGGTGAGGCTGAGCTTTGTGTATTTTCCTTGTTTTCCTTTTCCTTGTGTTCAGGCTGTTGTAGAAAGAGGTACACAGGGGCTCTGTGTGGTGCCCTGTTCTGGTGGCCTTCAGGAAGCATGGGGTGCCCTGGTTTCCTTGGCTTCGTGTCCCCCTTTCCTCCTGCTACCCCTGACTGTGCACCCCACCTTATCCCTCAGACCATCCTCCTGAATGGGCCTGGCCAGGGCTTGTGTCCTTGCTAGTCTCTAGGAAGGAAGACTCTGTGGCTTGAAAGCTTGTTGGCTTAAGTTGCAAGGTGTAGGTGCCTGGGAGGGCATGTGCATGGCCCTTTGACTGATCCATTCATGTTTTTCTTTTTTGACTCTGTTCTATGTTGTCCTGATGGAGGGGTAAGCCCCTGCCTTCTGCCTTTCCTGCCTTGGACTCTTGCAATTGGACCAGATGAGAGGGTCCATGTGGTCTGAGAATTCAAGCAATGCAGGCCAGGCATGGTGGCTCACACCTGTTATCTCAGCACTTTTGGAGGCCAAGGCGGGTGGGCCAGGAGTTTGAGACCAGCTTGGTCAAAATAGTGAAACCCTGTCTCTACAAAAAATAGAAAAGTTAGCCAGTCTTGGTGGTGCGCACCTGTAATCCTAGTTATTTGGGAAGCTGAGGCAAGAGAATCACTGGAACCCAGAAGGAGCAAGTTGCAGTGAAGAGGAGGTTGTGGTGAGGAGGAGGTCGCAGTGAGGAGGAGGTTGCAGTGAGCCGAGATTGTGTCCCTGGACTCCAGACTGGGCAATAGAGCGAGACTATGTTTCCAAAAAAAAAAAAAAAAAAGTTATATAGAAAACAAAAACTAAACATCCTCTTGATTCGCTTTTTTTGATCTTGCGTCTCAGAGGTAACACTGGGAATGGTTAGGGTATACCTCTCCACACCTTTTTCTTTGATTTCTTTTTATTTTCTATTCTACGTTCTGAGATACATGTGCAGAATGTGCAGGTTTGTTACATAGATATACATGTGCCATGGTGGTTTGCTGCACCTATCAACCCGTCATCTAGGTTTTAAGCCCCGCATGCATTAGGTATTTGTCCTAACGCTCTCCCACCCCTTGTCCCCCACCCACGATGGGCCCCGGTGTGTGATGTTCCCCTCCCTGTGTCCATGTGTTCTCATTGTTCAACTCCCACTTATGAGTGACAACCCGCAGAGTTTGGTTTTCTGTTCCTGTCCACACCTTTTTCCTCTGTACACGCAAGCACATGTATTTGCATATAAGTGTTTATTGTAACTTTTTTAAAAAGTAAAAATGGAATAATGCCGTATTTATTCTTTGGAAAGCCTGCTTTTCAGGCAGCATGTCTTTGACGTTGTCTCACGTTGGAACCTGGGTACCACCTTCTTCTCCCAGCAGTTATTCTGACGTGTGGATGCACCATGCTTCGTTTAACCAGCCCTGCACCGATAGGTCTTTGGATGGTTTCCGCCTTTTCCCAATCACAGACGGTGTTCTGATGAATTTCCTCACACACATCACTTGGTGCTCTGTGCCTGCATTTCTGTGAGATGTTCCTGGAGGTGGGCTGTCTAGGTCAGAGGGGGATCTGTGCTTAATTTGCATCCTGTGCAAAATTCCATCCAGTCATCCGGCTCCCCAAGTGCTCACATGGTACTGTCCTCTGTAGACATCATCTTCTGCAGATGATGGCACGACCGCCTCTCTTTCTTTTACTCACACCAGTCTGCACCCTGGTGTCCTGGGGTGTCCAGCCCCTACCTGCTTGTCTGTCCCCACCCCACAGTCTCCCCAGCCCCTGCTAACAGGGACTCTGTCTTCAGAGCTCTGGCAGACTGCCTCACTCTGGAGAATTTTGCTTTCTCAAACATTCCTGGCAATGTTACTGCAAATCTCGAGGCCTGCATTTGCCGCCTTCAGGCCTCAGTTTCCTCAAAAGTAAAATGGGGATAATGTGATGCTACTGTCTGCATCCTACAGCTGCCATGAGGGTTCAGTGAGATCACTGTTGAGAGCACGTTCACAGCGCCGGCCCTGTGCGCAGTCAGCACGTGTGGGGCAGGGCTGTTGCTGATACGTGGTTGACTGCCATTGCTAGACTGTGGCTTTACCATGGGCATTGTCTTTAGTGCCGAGCCCAGAGCCACCCCTAGTACCTGCTGTGTTTATAGAGTGATTGAGTGTCAGGGTCAGAGACTGGGGCAATGGCAGCAGAAACAGAGGAAAGAAGTGGGGCTTCTAATAGATTCTGAACCAGTGGCCCTTGAGATGAAGCCTTCTTGCCAAGGTCTGGGGCTGTCCTGTGTGTTCTAGGCCCGAGACTGGAAGCTAGGCCTGGCTGCAGCCCCGGCTGAGCTGGGGAAGTGCAGGTCAGCATCCTGCTTCATTAGGACACCTCCAAGCCCAGCTTAGACCTGGATGCCAGGTGACCCTCTGTTTACTCTGAGCCCAGACAGAGGACAGGGAAGTGTGCAAGTGTGGGGACCCTCATCACAGTCCTTGACTCTGAAAGGCATATGGGTTTGTGCACGTGTGTGAGCACGGCTGTGGCTTCTCTGTGAGTTTCAAGCTCGAGGTTGTGTTTATGCAGGGTTAGGCTTGCCAGGTAAAATACAGGAGGTCCAATTAAACCTGAATTTCTCATTAACCATTTTTTTTTTTTTGGGTGCAAATATATACCATGCAATATTTGGCACCTTCTTACCCTAAAAAATGATTTGTTGTTTATCTGAAATTCAAGTTTAACTGGCATCCTGTCTTTTCAGTTGCTACGTATGAGAGTTCCGTGTGGGGGTTATCAGTGTGCATTTGTGAGTTCCCATTTGAAGGACTCTCTCTAAGTGTCTGTAGGTGTCAGGATGGAGATGGACATAGAAGATCCTCTTGGGCCACTTTAGTGGCACCTAGAGGCTGTGGGGTTGGACACTTCAGCGCAGGGGCCTAGGCAGCACTGTCCAGCACCTGAGTGCTCCTGTCTTCTTCATGGGGGCTGACTTCCCTGCCATCTCTCTCCAAATACGGTGAAAAGAGCTATCCCATCTGCCCCCATCTGGAGCTCGGCTGCCCAGCCAGACAAGATGGCAAACAGTGTGCAGATGGCTGCAAAGCTTTCCCCAGCTCCTTCTGCAAGGGGCCTGCAGATTAAATGGAAGCCCTCATCCTCACCGCCTCCCCCTTCCAGAAAACCCAGGCCACAGCCACCTCTGAATGCTGCTTTAGAAGCTTCTTCCTCCTCGTGATTAAACCACCGCAAACAAATAAAGCACTCCATTTCCACCATAGGCTTGTTCACATGCATGCAGCCAATTGTCTTGGATCTGCCTGTGTGCCTGATTCATCAGGGTGAGGGGTTCTCCTTTGAGGTGCTTGCAAAGAGCTGCTTGCAAATAGTTGCTTAATTTTCATCTGAAAGTCTCTCTGTAGAAACCAGGCCCAGCTTTGAAGAAAGCCCTTTCTCCCCTATTAGCAAATTCTGTGTCATTCTTTTTTTTTCCTCCTTTTTTGAGATGGAATTTCACTTTTGTTGCCCAGGCTGGAGTGCAATGGTGCAATCTTGGTTCACTGCAGTCTCTGCCTCCTGGGTTCAAGCGATTCTCTGCCTCAGCCTCCTGAGTAGCTGGGACTACAGGCACCGACAACCACACCCGGCTAATATTTTTCTGTTTTTACTAGAGAGGGAGTTTCACCATGTTGGCCAGGTTGGTCTTGAACTCCTGACCTCAGGTGATGCACCTCAGCCTCCCAAAGTGCTGGGATTACAGGCGTGAGCCACCACGCCTGGGTGGAATTCTGTGTCATTCTGGATACTTATCATGACTTCAAGCATCCAGGACTCTGTCCTGGGTATCCTGAGCCTGAGGGTGTATGTGTGTCCAGCTGGCTCGGAGGTTGTCTACAGTCAGGTTGAACTTGGCCTCTGAGTGCGTGGCAGCCTCATGTGGGAAATACCACCAAGGAGCCTCATCGTGTGCTTTTAGGAGACAGTTTCTATTTAGTCATTGCTGAATCTGTTACAGACAGCGTCTCGATTTCTTGCAAGTCCTGTATGAGGTGGGTGCTATGATTATCCACATGTTCACTTGCTCTCTCTGGCCTCTTTCAGGCTCTTGCACTTCCTTTGTTCTTTTCCTGCCACAGGGTGTTTGCACATCCTGCTCTTTCTGCCTGGAAAAATTTTCCCTCTCCCTGCCTCTTCACCTGGTCACCGTCTCATCTGACAGTGGAGTCACTACATCCTCAGTGACGCCTGGCCACACTGACTCAGTCACAGCAACCCCCTGTTATCTGCTTTCATGACACCAGGTGCCTCTCTGTGGTAGACACTAGCTCAGCTATGGCTTCCTATTTCTGTGAGTGTCATCCTTCCCCTTCAAGACTGTGGTCACCATAAGGGCCAGGGACATGCCTGTTCTGATTCTCATTTGTGTCTCTGGTGTTTAGTATATCCTCACCTAGAATTTGATTAATGAATGACAGCATACCCATTTTACAGATGAGAAAGTTGAGGCTCGGGAACATTATGTAACTTGCTCAGTATTAGATAGTGATGGTTTCAAGCCATCTGGCTGGTCGCTGGGTGCACACTCTTAACCCCTTCACTATTGTTCTTCTCTCATGGTAGTTCTCCAACAGCAGGAGTGAGAGAGAACTTTTGGACAGGTGTAACCAGAATCTCAGGGGTTATCCTAGAAGGTGGTGTCAGGAACATACTTGGCTATGGGCCTTCTTACTGTATTGCATAAAATACCCAGTTTTTCTGACTCGCCTTTAGTAAAGACGTTAGCAATATTGAAGCACAGTTGTCAGTAGGAAAGGGTCTATGTTTATCCTTTTTTAAAAAGGAGTCTATATCATATTTATCTTGTGGTCTGCCATGCCCCCCGATCTTCTTCAGCTTCAGTTATGCAAAATTCACACTTCTTCTCTTTACTGCCTCTCTCTTACTTGTTCAGTTTCTTTTCTGTGCTCGAGATTGCTTAGAATTTTTCCCCATTACTACAGCCTGCTTCCAACCTGTATCCCCCAGCCAGCTTGTTCTGGATTTTGTCAACAACAGTTCCAGCGTTTAGTGAGGGCTGGATTGAAGGAAAGCCTTGGAAAAGGCTGTGTGATGAAAGGAGAAGACACTTAATTGGCAGGCAGTCATCAGGGTTAATTCAAAGGCTGGAAGAAGGGCTGACCTGGAGGACTGGAAATGTCTTTGAGCTGAAGGTCATGTGCAGGTGGAATGAAGAAGGTGAGCCTTTTGGGGTGAACTGCAAGTATTTGATAATATCCCTGTCCCCATGGTTGAGGAAGTCTTGATAAGCATCCTTAATGTGATGGAGGGATTAAGGAACCCCTGGTTCTACCTGCCCAGCATGGCAGTAATATGACACAGCCAAGTTACTGATTTTTGGTTGCCCAGCTGTCATCAGCTCAACATCTTCTGTTAGTTATAGCTGCAATTTGCATTAGTTATCAATGCCAGTTTTGACTTTCCTAGTCAATAAAGTGTTCTGAGAGTGGTGACTAAGGCTGAGCACTACCCATAATCATGAGTATTACAGAGGCAAGCCTCCTTGCCCACCTACCTGCGGGTGATGAGACACCCTAGGGAAATCACTCAATTCTTTGGAGGACCCCGAATAAATGCCCAAGCCCATCTGTTCATCTGTCCATCCAACCGACCACCCTTCCTTCCTTCCATCCATCCATCCATCCAGACATGGATACATCCAACCACCCACCCATCTATCTACCCACCCACCCATCTATCCATCCATCCCACTCTCTTATGCACCTATCATCCACCTGCCCACCCACCAACCCATCTATCCATGCACTCACCCATGCATCTATCCACCCATTCACTCATCTAACCATCTATCCACCCACCCATCCATCCATTTATCCCTCCAACCCCTCACCCACTCATCCATTTCTCCACCCACTCAGCCATCCCTTCACGGACTCAACCATCCATTCATTCGTCCACCTGCCCGCCCACCCATTATCCACCCATCCACCTATGTATCCATCCATCTGTTGTCCTTCTGTTCATTTATTCCACAAAGACTCCTTAACCACCTGCTAGATTCTGGGGAGGTACCTGCTCTAATAATTGAGAACATGATCTCTCGAATATGATTCCCTGGGCTCAAACTGAACTGCCTCCTAGCTAGCTGCTTGGGTAAGTTATAGAAACTGTGCTTTGACTTTCTTATCTGAAAATTGGCTATTAATAGCTTCTACTTTTGCAGATATAGCGAGGATTAAATAAGATGTCACATTAAAAGTGCATCATCGGCACTCAGTAGAGATTAGGTTTTACCATTCATTATTATTCTTGGCAGATGCTGCAGATAACGTGGAGAGCATACGAAAGACACATGTTTTAACAAATAATGACATACAGGTGCTAAGTTCTGCAGTAGGGGAAGGTCAGAGAGCCATGGAGAGGGCCTAGCCCAATCCTGGAGCTTCAGAAAAATGTTCCCCGTTGAATTCCTGTTTTAGCTGAGACTTGTGGGATGGGTAGTAGTTGGAGATCCCAGACAGGATGTGACTGAGTTAGCCAGGGAAAAATTCGGTCCTGGCACCCATGGCAGAATTGATTGATGAGTTCTTCTGTCTCCTTTGTTTGGAAGTCCACTAGGTCTGAGAATGTCAAGTTGGGGGAGGGCGCTGACAATGATCATGACCTTCACCTGTCCTCACATGTCCTCTGTGTATCCGCAAAGCCTCTGCCTCAGTCTCCTCTTTTGGAAAGTGGGATTAGAAACCACATCTGCTTCTCTCCCAGGACTGCTAGGAAGACAAGATTGGATGGCAGGTGAGAGCTCTTTGAAAATGAAAACATTCTAGTATTTGAATGCAAAGTGTTCTTTGCCTGTGATGTTTCCTAATCTGTGAAATCATACTGGACCTCGAAGCTGTCTATTAAAAAAATAGCAAAGTGGCTGGGCATGGTGGCTCATACCTATAGTAGTTCTAGCACTTTGAGAGACTGAGGGGGGTGGATCATTTGAGGCCAGGAGTTCGATACCAGCCTGACCAATATGTGAAACCCCATCTCTACTAAAAATACAAAAATTAGCCAGGTGTGGTGGCATCTGCCTGTAGTCCCAGCTACTCAGGAGGCTGAGGCACAAGAATCATTTGAGCTCAGGATGCAGAGGTTGCAGTGAGCCAAAATTGCACCACTGCACTCCAGCCTGGGCAACAGAGTGAGGCTCTGTCTGAAAAAAAGAAAGAAAAAAGCAAAGTTAACACTTCCTCCATCTCTCCCCTGCGGGAGGCAATTTGTCAAAGATTGTTGTTGGATTTTACACACAGGGAAATCTAAGGAAAGTGTGGAAATCAGACCGGGACTCCAGACTCTGGTCTCCCTGTTTGCAGGGTCTTAAAATGGGGAGCCACTTTGGGTTCTTTCTACAAGATTGCTTTTTTAAAAACAAACAAACAAGCAAACAAAAAACTCAAAAAAAATTTTTAAAAAGCCCTGACCTAAATATTCACAAGGGACCTTAGGCAATATCTGCAAACAAAAGTGAGTGAGGAGTGAAATCTCTCTGTACAAGTAAGACAGCTCCAGAGTTGAAGCAAGTGGAAATATCTCTAGAGACAGAGACTTGGGTGGGTTTTGTTTTCCCAGTTACAAGCTATGAGAACCTGGGCAGGTTTACATCTCTGAGCTTCTGTGACCTTGTAAAATAGGCTGCATTGTGCTAAACTTGCAGGAGGAATCCCAGCATCCTCCTGTGCAGAAGGCTGGTTTCTTCCCATCCTTTTCCTTGTTCTGCCTCTCTCCTCCTCTCCAAGAGATGAATACATTTGGACCCAGTGGGGGCCTATGTTTGCAAAAGCTCACAGGTGATTCTCATGCAGCCAGCCTGGCTCTGGCAATCAGTTCTTGAACACTTCTGGAGGCACATTTACTAGTGAGGAAGGTCACTGTGTGTGAAAGGCATGCTTCATCTTCCATTCCTTTCTTCCATGAAGCAAGGCGCATGGGTCGACTGAGCTGGCAGAGTCCATGGTGTCAGCCTCCCCCACGCTTCCCTCCCTCCTTATTCCTTGTGTGCTGTACTTTGTCTTGATTTCCTGTACTCTGCAGCAAGCCAGGAGATGGTAAGATCTCAAAAAAATCATTTTTTTGGGAAATGGGATCAAGAGGGTTTTTGTTTGCTTGTTTGTTTGAGACAGGGTCTGTCGCCCAGGCTGAAGTGCAGTGGCGTGACCTTGGCTCACTACAGCCTTGACCTTCTGGGATCAGTTGATCCTCCCACCTCAGCCTCCTGAGTAGCTGGGACTGCAGGTGCACACCACCATGCCTGACTAATTTGCCTGTTTTTTTTAGAGATGAGGTTTCACCATGTTGCCTAGGCTGGTCTCAAACTGCTGGGCTCAAGCAGTCCTCCATCCACCTCGGCCTCCCAAAGTGCTGAGATTACAGGCATGAGCTGCTGTGCCTGGCCAAGTTTTTTATTATTATTATTATTACAAAAATTTCAATAAACATAAAAGCAGAGACAGCAGTTTAATGTGCTATCATATACCCATCACATAGATTTAAAAACTATTAACATTTGCAATATTTACTCCATTTGTTTTTCTGAAGTATTTACAAAATAGTTTACAGTAGTTATGTAATTGCATCCTGATATTCACCCCTACGTAATTTACTTTCCCTCTAAAAACATGAGGGCATTTTTTATATGATCATTGTCATACCTAATCAAATTAGCTGTAATTCCTTAATATCCTCTAAGATCAAGTTTACATTCAGATGTCTTGTCCTCAAAATGTCAATTATGATTATTTTTTTCCTTGAGCAAAGATAATAAGATCTCAAGATGTAATGACAGAGATTCCATGTTAGCCCTGATGTCTAAGCTCTGTGGTCCATTGTGGCTTTACTTGAAAGTCTGAGGCTAGGCGTGGTGGCTCATATCTGTAATCCCAGCACTTTGGGAGGCCAAGGTAGGCAGATCATGAGGTCAGGAGATCAAGACCATCCTGACCAACATGGTGAAACCCTGTCTCTATTAAAAATACAAAAATTAGCCAGGTGTGGTGGCGGATGCCTATAGTCCCAGCTACTCGGGAGGTTGAGGCAGGAGAATCACTTGAACCCGGGAGGCAGAAGTTGCACTGAGCTGAGATTGCACCACTGGCCGCCAGCCTGGGTGGCAAGAACGAGACTCTGGAAAAAAAAAAAAAAAAGTCTCTCACTGTGGTCTCATAATAAAAGGACACTCCAATTCCCATCTGGTCCGTGCTCCTTAATGTTAGCCCCCTCCTGTGGGGAGGAGGGGGTGACTTTCAGCGCAGGTTCAAACATTCCCAGGGCTGGCTCTGATCCCAATAAAGTCCATCGTCATGAATGAATGTTTCCCTTGCAGGATATTCTAAGTATTGTAAATAGTGCACGTGGAGTGTCCTCATGATGCCTGGGATGGTAGTGAATATTTATAGGTTTCTTTTAGTGCCTTTCTTTTTTTTAGTGTTTTCTATAGTTCCATGTTTCTACAACCCTTAGGAACATCAGAATCGTGTGTGTGTGTGCTTATTAAATAAACCAGTTCCTGGAGCTCACTCCCAGTGACTGCCAGTCTGATGATTAGGGGCTTAGCTAGGACCTAGGTTTGCAACAGCTCCCAGCTGATCTCATGCAGCCAGCCTGGCTCTGTCTCTGGCGCTGGAAGCTGGGTTGGGAACTAGTCTTTGGTGCTATTCTGCTGATACTTCAAGTTGGGCTCTTTGACTCTGTCTTGTATTGTCATCACTTGTATTCAGGTCTGTTCTTCCCCTGGATTGTAAACTCCTTGATGTCTGGGTCATCTCAGCTCATGAGCTGAGCTTTCAGTGGGTGCTCAGTGGAACAGGTGCTGAATGGAGTCAGGCTGTAGGGAGGCCAGCGTGTGTTGGTAAGTGAGAGACAAAAATCATTTTAAAAAGAATCTTTTTGCCCTTCAGTTGTGTTTGCCATGAGTTAATGTGATTTACTCTAGTGGAAGCCAGTGCAGCTTAAGTGGAGATCTTGCCCTGAAATGGAGCCAGGTTATGGATCAGCAGAGCTGCCGAAAGCATTTTGGGGGAAATGTTTCTGTGTCACCCTCAGTTGATTGAACTGAAGTTTTCACTCCGGTTTAACACCACGTGGGGGCCATTCTGACTTCTGCGGAGTGGGTATGATCAGATCTTCTGTAAAAGTGTAAGTGAGGGGGCTGGGCACGGTGGCTCACACCTGTAATCTTAGCACTTGGGAGGCTGAGGTAGGTGGATCACTTGAGGCAGAGAGTTTGAGACAAGCCTGGACGACATGATGAAACCTCATCTCTACTAAAAATACAAAAATTAGCCAGGCATGATGGTGCATGCCTGTAATGCCAGCTACTCAGGAGGCCGAGGCAGGAGAATCACTTGAACCTGGGAGGTGGAAGTTGCAGTGAGCTGAGGTTGCACCACTGCACAGTATTCCAGCCTGGGTGACAGAGCGAGACTCCGTCTCAAAAACAAAACAAAACCAAAAGTGTATGTGAGGAAACTGGAATTAAGCTTGGGGATGTTGGGGGATGGAGGTACTTCATTTACTGAACAACAAAACCATAGGATACCAATGCTGGAGGAAGAAGCATCATCCTCAGATTCTACTAACTCAACAACGCATGAGATGGGGACTTGGTGTCCGAGAGAAAAGCTACTTTTTAGGTCTTGAACCTTGATCAAACCATTTCTGAATTCCTCATACACATATAATCAGGTGCTATGAGTGGTACTGATTGGATAATCTTTCTGTCATTTCCTGTGCTAGGAAGGAAAATACATGTACAGCCAACTTCCTTGAGGGTTCGTTCTTTTGCATCAGGGTGTCTCAAACTGCTGCCCTTAAAACACCTGTAAGAGAATCATCCAGGCGGCTTGCTTGCTCTGCATGCAGGCCCTTTAGAATCAGAGTCAGAATCCCTGGGGCTGGATCCACAAAATGAAATGACATTTCAACGAGTTTGTCATCATGTGAGAGAGAATAGGTGAGTATTTGGATACCTATAATACAAAGTAGATTCAAAAAGAATGACTTGATTATTTTAAATGTTGTGTTTAAAAAAATTTAATACAGAAAAGGCTGAGCACGGTGACCCATGCCTGTAATCTTAGCACTTTGGGAGGCGAAGGCGGGTGGATCATTTGAGGTCAGGAGTTCAACACCAGCCTGCCAACAAGGTGAAACCCCATCTCTATTAAAAACATAAAAATTAGCCAGGCAGTAGTGGTGCGTGCCTGTAATCCCAGCTACGGGGGAGGCTGAGGCAGGAGAGTTGCTTAAGCCTGGGAGGCAGAGATTTGGTGAGCTGAGATCGTACCACTGTACTCCAATGTGGGTGACGATTGTCTAACCACCACTAAAATGGGTTCTGAGTCCAACTATTAACATGAAGATGACATCCATTGTGGTCGTGTACATTTTGTTGCCTTTCCGGGGTGAAGGACATTGGTGACCATTTGTTTCCTCTGGAACGGTCGATTGGTCATGAACTTCCTGGTCCAGGTAGTCACTGTGTCATTCATGATGGTGGTTGATCCTCAGGTAGTTAGGGAGGAAAATAAACAAGAAGTTATATATTTAAAACCACGTTTCAATTTTAGACCTGATTAATTGACTTAATAAAGGGCATTAGCACTTCTACTTCCTACAGTCCCTCCCTTTACTTCTGGAAACTAGTTATTTCTAGGTTGTTTTATGTTGTTAAGGTTGACCACCTTCTCTTTCTGTTCTGCAATCATAGTCCTATCACTAGCCTTTTGTCATGGTCATTCAATTCACAAGTTGCTTATTTTTTAATTCCTTGGCTGACTAAATTTTATTATGAAGACTTTTTTTTTTAAAGAGCTCAGAAATACTGTATTCTTTAAGTTCTTCGACATGTGATCATGTCTTTTGCCTATTTTGATTGGGCAATAATTTAGCTGGCTATAAAATTCTTGGATTATACTCTATTTCCCTTAGAAATTATAAGCACCCATCCACTGACATTTCATTGTGCTTTATTTTATTTTATTTTATTTTTGAGATGGAGTCTTGCTCTGTCACCCAGGCTTGAGTGCAGTGGTGCAATCTCGACTCACTGCAAGCTCTGCCTCCCGGGTTCACACCATTCTCCTTCCTCAGCCTCCCGAGTAGCTGGGACTACAGGCGCTCACCTCCATGTCTGGCTAACTTTTTTGTATTTTTAGTAGAGATGGGGTTTCACCGTGTTAGCCAGCATGATCTCAATCTCCTGATCTCATGATCCACCGGCCTTGGGCTCCCAAAGTGCTGGGATTACAGGTGTGAGCCACTGTATGAGCCCAGCCTCATTGTGCTTTATACTAACCCCCTTTCCCTGGCCTCTTCCAGCTTGTCTTCTTCTCTCCCAGTAGTTTCTTCATGAAGAGGCCATGTGCTATATTCCGTGAGATATTTCACACTCAAAGAAGACTTCTTTTATACTCTTTTGATAATTTGTCTGGGAATCACTGTCTTGATTTATAAGGGAGTTTGTAATAAATACAATAAAAGAGAAACACAATATATTTTGAGACATCAGAGAAGGGAGAAACCAATTCTATTAATATTTGGGGTTAGCAGGGAAGGCTTAGTTAAGAGGTAACATTTGAACTAAGCCTTGAAATAAGGGAAGGATTTGGCCATGCAGAAATGGCGAGAGAGTAGAAGCAAGACATGATGGTTAGCGGTATGTATCAATTTGACTGGGTTGTGGGGTGCCCAGATATTTGGCTACACGTTATTCTGGGTGTGTCTCTGAGGTATTCTGGATGAGGATAACATTTAATTGGTAGACTGAATAAAGCAGATTGTCCTCCCCAATGTGGGTGAGCCTCATCCAATCCATTGAAGGCCTGAACAAAACAAAAAGGTAGAGTCACAGAGAATTTGCTCTTTTTACCTGATTATATTTGAGTTGGGACATCAATCTTGTCCTGACTTTAGATGTGGACTCGAGTTGGAACTATATCATTGGCTGTCCTGGGTCTCCAGCTTGCTGGCTGCAGACTCCAGGTCTCCTTAGCCTCCATAACCATGTGAGCCATCCCTTACAACAAATCAATCTGTCTCTCTCTATGTGTATAGCTCTACCTCTATCTCTCTGCTCTTTCTCTGGAGAACCTAGAATAATACACAAGTTTATATTAGAGAAGAGGATGACCCAAGGAAAAGCATGGCGGCAGAAAAGTGCAAAGAGGGTTTGGGAAGACTGGGGTCCTGATGGGGAGTTTGGATTTCTCTTTGTGTAGCATGGAGAATCCTTGAAAATATTCAAGAGGTGAAAATTGTATTTGTGGAAGAACACCAGGAGTATGTGAAAAGAAAAACACTCACTCCATTTTAACTCCACTGAAGGGGACATCAACGGGATGCACTGGGGACATGGGTTGGAGGGTAGTTGAGGCCATATCTGGAGGATCTTTACTTCTAGTCTGAGTCTGAAGTTATCTTTCTGGGGAGTGGGAAATTACAAATCTTTGAGCTCCACTCAAGAGATGGTTTTGCTAACAATGGCAGGGCGACGATGGTGGTGGTGGTGGTGGTGGTGGGAAACTGTTATCATGAATTCTAATTGAGCTTCTGTTATTCTAGCCAAGAAAATTGGGGAATGGACTTTCAGTAGAATAATACAGATCTGGGAATCAACTGTATGGAGGAGGTAGTTATAGGTGACGAGATGTCTCAGGGACAAAGTTTGGTAGAAGGAGAAAAGATACTAGGCTGCTACAAAAAGAATTGCTGTTTTTGCCATTACTTTTAACGGCAAAATCCGCAATTACTTTTGCACCAACCTAATAGGATGCAAACTTCGGAGCCATCTGCATCAGAGGGATTGATGAAGATCAACAAAATTTGGGAACACAGGAAAGGAGCGGGGAGGGTAATGACTTGAGGGCATAGCCGGGATAATCAAGGTTTTTCTTGTTAGCATGTGGAGACTTAAGCATGATTATATGTTAAACACCTGGCACATACACGGTGCAAAATGTTTATGAGTGAACTGACAAGGGAAGGTGGTGAGTCATGGGAGTTCCAAGGGAACGGGTGATAAAGGCAGGTCTCAAATGAGGCACAAGTGAAGAAGGTAGCTTGGGAAAGGAGAAGGATGCTTCTCCTTATAACATGGGAAAGGCAGAGGAAGAGGATCAAGATACAGTGATCTAGGGATGAGATGGAAGTGAGTTGAGAGAAATCAACTCTGGGCTCTGAAACCCCTAGGGCTGGGTTTGGGGGGCTTTGAGATATGGAAGAGGTTTAACGTCAATTGTTATAGCAAATATGGTTTGGAATTTATTTGTGATGCTTAAAAATATTGCTGAACAGAAGTGAAGTCTACCCTAGAGTTGGATGGTGAGATTATTTAGTGGAACTACCAGATCCATGTTGTGATTCTTTCCAGTATCATTCAGCAGCCCTTGGGCAGTTGCGAGGCAAGTCATCAATGGGGTATGGAGATTTTCCAGGTGGGTGTGGTTGAAGGAAGGGAAGAAAGAGTTTAGGAGCACATTACAAGAAGAAGGTGACTGTAAGGTCCAGGCTGAGCAGGAAGGTAAAGCAAGAAGTAAACATGAGGTTGTGAAGAGAAGTTTAGAGGGATGAGGAGGCAGGAGAGGTGAACAGTTGCAGGATGTAGCTAGAGTGGCGATGTTAGATCTTGGGGCCAGAGAGCTTTACAATGATGATGAAGATCAAAGGGCATTAGAATCAAGCTATAAAGAGCCACTGTTTGATGTTGGGATGTGAGGATGCTGCAGGTGGATGTCTGCACATTGATGGTGAGAACATGGTCACCCTGGCCCTGCTGGGTCTTTGCTAAAGAGACTGTGCTCTGTTCTTGGGGCCGTTTTCATCACCTGATTAGAGCAGTGGTCCCCAAATGGTGTTCTTTTGGCCATCTGTATAAAATGTTCATAGGTCAAGGATAAAATGGAAAAACAGAGACAATGTCACAGAAATGTGCCCACCAGTGAAAGACCACCAGCTGTCCTTTTTGGAGGATTGTTCTTTATTCTAAAAATGTATATATTCTATTCTATTAAAACATTTTTGTATTGGCATTTTTTTTCTCTTTTATGAAATGCAATGGGGTAGAAATTTGTAATGTATCCAATTCTCCTGTCTTCATGTATTGCCCTGTGGTGGGGGAGGGGATGTGGCTAGTACTGGCCAAGAGGCTGGGGGCAGAGGTGCAATGTTAGACTTCTAGCCTGGAGCGTTTAATTCTTAGTACAAGACTCCTAACATTCTTCTCCCTCTGTTCCCTACTTGGTGATACTCGAGGTATTGCAACCCCCATTAACCTCTGTCTTAGGGCAAGTTTGATGGGAAACAGAGCACCCCACACCTCCCTGCAGATGTAGCATGAGTGAGAAAAACAACTTCTGATGTTTGAAGTTACCAAGATTTAGGAGTTGTTTGTTATTGCAGCAAAACCTCACCTATTCTGACTAATCATGGTGGAATTTCTCTGTGTGTGTGTGTGTGTGTGTGTGTGTGTGTGTGTGTGTAACTGGTAGTTTAAAAAAGTTCCTTCTTACCCAAAAGAAAAAAAAGATAGCAACCTTATGTTGGTTCTCAAATTAAAAAAATATTTTTACTTGTTTATAAAATAGAAAAATCTGAGAATCTGTAGCTTAGAGAACTACAGTGTGGGATGTCTATAAAGACCAGGTTATTTTATCAGCTCCTAACACCCCTTAATAGAAGCTTAGCCAAGACTTGCACTATTTCAGTCTTTCCCATTCCACATTCCATGGACTCTTGAAGAGACATTGATGAAACGGTGCAGCCATGAACCACCCTCACTCAATCCTAGTGGCAGAACCCCCCCTTTTACTGCAGAATGAGCTTCTTGCTACAGTGATACTGCAACCCCTTAGATATATCCTGTACTAATTAAATTAAAACACGACCAATACTTTTGCTTTGTTGTCCCCCAAATTAAACAACTTAATCATGAGAACCCAGAGAATTGGATTTAGTGTAACTGATTCCAAACTGTCAGTAAGAACATAACTAAGTTATATTTTTCTCCAATTCAAATAAAAGAAAATTGACAATAAAATGCTGATGAATATGTGTAGCTCAGGAGGTAGAGACTGCTTTGAGATGCAGAAGTGTTTGTTTTTTTAATCTATATTCTTGAGTAAAGAAAAAATCCATCTCTCTTTCCTAGAGGGGAAGACTTTCAGAGCTGGGCTTGGCAACAGCCTGACTATCGGAGGCTGAATTAAACAAATAGGTACCTCCCTGGAGTGAATGGTGCTTTTCTCCTGTTTGGGGAACCGTGCTTTTATGGTGGAGTTTGCGTTCTGTCTTGGTCTCCGGATGTGTGTATCTGTGGGTGGATGTCTGCAAGTAAATGGCAGTGTATACCTGTGTGGGTGTGTACAAAATTCCCATGTGAATCTCAGCTTTGTGGGGATCTCCGGTTCTTGAGCCCAGTAGATGCCATTTGAAGAAAAAATCACTTGAAAATGAGACAGAAAGAATGGAAACTAAATCCTAGCTCTAAAGGCACCAGGCTGATTAAAAAAAAAAAAACAAAAAACCTCTGGATCTTCTTTGTATTGGACTCTACCTACCTCTAAATGACATTTCTGTTTCCTATGAGATCATTAGAATGAAAAAGATCCTGAGCACGAAAGAGCAGATACTGTGTGATAGTGTGTATATCAGGGTGTCAGCTGTGACACTGCTGACATTTTGGCTCAGCAATTTCTCTGTTGTATGTGTGGGGGTTCCCTGTGCATTTCAGGATGTTGAGCGGCATCCCTGGATCCCTGGACTCACTGGATGCAGTAACACAACTCTCCCCAAGTAGACACAACCCCCAGTGTCTCCAGATATTCCCTAATGTCCCCAGGGGGCAAAATAGCCCCATCTGAGAACTGCTGCTTTCATAAAGTACAATGTCAGGTGAAATAGGTGGAGGCTGTTTGTAGTCAGGGGTTAATAGAGATGGAAGAGACCCCAGGAATATCCTGGAAGGGGCTGTAATATTTTGTTTCTTGAATTGGGTGTCAGTAATATGGAGATGTTCGGTTTTTTTTGTTGTTGTTGTTGATTTTGAGGCAGGATCTTGCTCTGTCACCTAGGCTGGAGCCCAGTGGCACCGTCATGGCTCACTGCAGCCTCTGCCTCCTGGGCTCCAGCAGTCCTCCCACCTCAGCCCTCCCTAGTAGCTGGGACTACAGGCATGTGCCACCACAGTTGCCTAATTTTTTATTTATTTATTTTTTGTAGAGAGGGTTGTCTCACTATGTTGCCCAGGCTGGTCTCAAGCTCCTGGGCTCAAGCAATCTGCTCACCTCGGCCTCCCAAAGTGCTGAGATGACAGGCATGAGCCACTGCGTCTGGCCAGTATGTTCAGTTTGTAAGAAAAGTACTGTGTTGACCTCTTCTATGTGCACATTTCTTTAAGTAATAATTCAATAAAGCATTTAGAAAAATTGGTCATAATAGGAGTCATTTGTAGAGTGATTGGCGTGAAAGCTGATCACCTTAATTTGAACTACTCTGAAATGAGCACCAGGGGCCACCAAGAGGACCCTTTCAAGGTGTCATAGCCAAGGAGAGGAGTGTGTTGTGTACATCTCTGCATAAAGGATTTGCTGGTTACATGGAAGGATGAAGCCTCCTTCTGAGGACAGAGGCAGCAAAGCAAGTGGAAGCCCAAAGCATTGAGCTTTCTAAATGGACTTTGCTAAAATCTTGTGGATGACTCATGCTCTTAACATACACCCATGTACATATTGTCCATATAAACATTAATTCTGTAACAAGGCCCACACTTAAGGGTTTTTTTTTTTTCTTTTGTGACAGTCTTGCTTTATTGTCTAGGCTAGAGTACAGTGGCATAATCGTGACTCACTGCAACCTCAGCCTCCTAGGTTCAAGCAATGCTTGTGCCTCAGCCACCCGAGTAGCTGGGACTACAGGTGCACAACACCATGCCTGGGTAATTTTTGTATTTTTAGTAGAGACGGGGTTTCACCATGTTGGCCAGGCTGGTCTCAAACTCCTGGCCTCAAGTGATCTGCGCACCTCCGCCTCCTAAAGTGTTGGGATTACAGGTGTGAGCCACTCCGCCTGGGCCCACACATAAGGTTTGAGTTGAGATAGAGAAACTCTGGCAGTACTGAGGAATCGGGCCACAGTCTCTGGGAAATATGCACAATTTCTGGAATCTTCTCTACTTCCAGAGTTCCCACTTTCTGTCTCCTGTTTATTCAACAAACTTGTATGGAAACACAGTGTGTCTAGAACTTGCCAGGCGTGGAGGATAAAAGATGACTGAGATCGGGCATGGTGGCTCATGCCTGTAATCCAAGCACTTTGGGAGGCCAAGGCAGGCGGATCACTTGAGGGCAGGAATTTGAGCACAGCCTGGCCAACATGATGAAACGTCTCTACTAAAAATACAAAAATTCGACAGGCATGGTGGCATGCACATGTAGTCCCATCTACTTGGGAAGCTGAGGCAGGAGAATCGCTTGAACCCAGGAGGCAGATGTTTCAGTGAGCTGAGATCACACCACTGCATTCCAGCCTGGGAGACAGAGCAAGATTCCATCTCAAAAAAAAAAAAAAAAAAGATGACTGAAATACAGACTCCCTCAGAGTTGACTCTAACACAAACTAGGTAAGAGCCCAAGGTCTGGCTGGGCAGACACCTTGATCGGCCTCATCCTGCAGCGTCTACTAGAATGAAGAACACTTTTTTCTTTACCCATGAAAATGTTTTGTGCTTCATACCCACAAGTGCAATTTCTGTTAATTGTGCAAAATTTGTCGCATAACTCTGCCTGTATTCTTAGCATTTTTCCTTTGAGAGATTTCTCAGCACATCATCTTTGGACTATGTGGAATTGGAAATTTACTTAGAGTCAGCAAGTACAGGAAAGTCAATTCTTAGTCAAGAGTTAGGTTTTCAAAGACAGTGGATAAAATAAAAAATCAAGATTTGATGTACAATCAAGATTATACGTGCAAATCCCCTCATCATTCATAAAGTTTAGCAGTCAGTCTTACCGTGGCTCACCAGGTCCAATCCATACTTCTTCCTCCACGATTGGAGCAGAGGGTGATTTTTTTTCTGAGCAACTGATGAAGTCATTTAGAGACCATTTGCAGTAGAAGCCATGTGTACTAGAGACCAATCAATGTGCCCTCATGGCAGCATTTCTGCCTCTCTCCCTCTTTGTTCTTGCCAAGTACCCACACTTCATTTTCCATAGATTGAAAGAGCCCAAGTTGGGCCTATGTCTAGGAGTACAATTGCTGGGTCATTTGGTAACTCTATGTAGAATTGTTTGGGAAGTTGTTAAACTGTTTCTCACAGTGGCTACACCATTTTAATTCCTACCAGCTGTGTATGAAGGTTCTAGTTTCTCTGCATCCTCACCAACACTTGTTATTTTCTTTTTCTTTTTTTTTTTGAGACAAAGACTTGCTCTGTCACCCAGGCTGGAGTGCAGTGGCACAATCTCAGCTCACTGCAACCTCTGCCTCCAGATTCAAGTTACTCTCCTGCCTCAGCCTCCCGAGTAGCTGGGATTATAGGAACCTGCCACCAGGCCTGGCTAATTTTTGTATTTTTTTTAGTACAGACAGGGTTTCACCATGTTAGCCAGGCTGGTCTCACACTCCTGGCCTCAGGTGATCCACCTGCCTCGGTCTCCCAAAGTGCTGGGATTACAGGCATGAGCCACTGCACCAGGCCAATTTTCTCTATCTTCGATTCTAGCCATGCTTATGGTTATGAAGTGGTATCTAATTGTGGTTTTGATTTCTGTTTCCCTGATGATGAATTTCATTGAGCATCTTTTCATGTGCTTATTGGCCACTTGTATGTCTTCCTTGGAGATGTGCCATATTTTCATATTCAAAAATGAAAGCACAGGTCCACACAAAATTTTGTACATGAATAATTACAGTAGCATCACTCCTAATAACCCAAAGAGAGAATTAATCCAAATGCCTATCACCAGATGAAGAGATACCCCTATTGTTTTCTACCCACATGGTGGAATATTATTTGATCACAAAAAAGAGGAAAGTACATACGCTACAGCGTGGATGAACCTTCAAAACAGATGAAAGGTCACATTCTACATGATTTCATTCAGATGGAAATCTACAGAAATAGGAAGTCGATTAGTGGTTGCTTAGGGCTGGTAGGGGCATGGGAGGATGGGGGTGTTAGCTAAAGGGTATGAGGTTTCTTTTTGAGGTCATGAAATGTTCTAAAATTGACTGGTAATGTTTGTGTATATCTCTGAATATATTGAAAACCATTGAAATGTAAAAAATGCAAAGAAAAAGGAGCCCAAGTTGCAATTTTATTCAACACTTGATTGGCTTTAAAAATAGATTCCAGGCTGGGCATGGTGGCTCACACCTGAAATCCCAGTGCTTTGGGAGGCTGTGGTGGGAGGATTGCTTGAGGCCAGGAGTTCCAGGCCAGCCTTGTCAACATGACAAGACCCTGTCTGTACAAAAAAAGAAAAAATAAATAACAGCTGGGTGCAGTGGTTCACACCTGTAATCCCAGCACTTTGGGAGGCAGAGGCGGGCAGATCACCTGACATCAGGAGTTCAAGAGCAGCTTGGCCAACATCCTGAAATCCCGTCTCTACCAAAAATATAAAATTTAGCCTTTTGGTACTCCGAGCAGCACCATGGCGGTTGTTAAGAACAAGTGCCTTATTAAAGGTGGCAAAAAGGGAGTTAAGAAGGAAGTAGTTGGTCCATTCTCTAAGAAAGATCAGTATGATGTGAAAGCACCTGCTATGTTCAATATAAGAAATACTGGAAAGACTTGGTCGCCAGGACCCAAGGAACCCAAATTGCATCTGATGGTTTGAAGGGTCTTCTGTTTGAAGTGAGTCTTGCTGATTTGCAGAATGATGAAGTTGCATTTAGAAAATTCAAGCTGATTACTGAAGATGTTCAGGACAAAAACTGCCTGACAACTTCTATGGCATGGGTCTTACCTGTGACAAAATATGTTCCAAGGTTGAAAAATGTTCAACAATGATTGAAGCTCATGTTGATGTCAACACTACCGATGGTTACTTCTTTCTTTTGTTTTGTGTTGGTTTTACTAAAAAACACAACAATCAGATACTGAAGACCTCTTATGCTCAGCAACAGCTGTCTGCCAAATCCAGAAGAAGATGATGGAAATCATGACCTGAGAGGTGCAGACAAATGACTTGAAAGAAGTGGTCAATAAATTGATTCCAGACAACATTGGAAAAGATATAGAAAAGGCTTGCCAATCTATCCTCTCCATGATGTCTTCATTAGAAAACTAAAAATGCTGGAGAACCGTGGATTTGAAAGGCATGGAGCTTCATGGTGACGGTAGTAGTTCTGGAAAACCCACTAGGGACGAGACACACACATGCTAAAGTTGAATGAGCTGATGGATATGAACCACCAGTCCAAGAATCCGTTTAAAGTTCAGACTTAAAACAGTAGCAAATAAGAAGTCCTATTTGTGAAAAACAAACAAGAAACAACAATGAAAGAGCAAAATTAGGCTGGTGTGGTGGTGTATGCCTGTAATCCTAGCTACTCAGGAGGCTGAGGCATGAGAATCACTTGAACCCGGGAGACAGAGGTTGCAGTGAGCCAAGATTGCACCATTGCACTCCAGCCTGGGCAACAGAGTGAGACTCTCTCCAAAAGGAAGAAAAAAAAAAAAAGTATCCGGGCTTGGTGGCATGCGCCTGTAGTCTCAGCTACTCTGAAGGCTGAGACGGGAGGATGGATTGAGGCCAGGAGTAATTTGAGGC